>NC_088100.1:120113584-122513584 GCF_036370855.1 Dromaius novaehollandiae
ACATGGCGAAAGCGGAGCAGGCCTCAGCCTCGAACCGCAGCACGAGCTCAAATTCAAAGAGCCTTTCACAGATGATGTCACCGCAAACCTGAAGCTCGGCAATCCTACAGACAGAAATGTGTGCTTCAAAGTTAAGACCACAGCACCACGTAGATACTGTGTAAGACCTAACAATGCAATTATCGATGCAGGAACACCATTTAATGTTTCTATGATGCTGCAGCCTTTTGACTATGATCCTAATGAGTAAAGTAAACACAAGTTTATGGAGGAAAAAAAAAAAACCCAAAACACCCACCAACCAACAGTCTATGTTTGCTGCAGCTGATACTTCAGATATGGAAGCGGTATGGAAAGAGGCAAAACCAGAAGAACTCATGCATTTGAAACTTAGGTGTGTGTTTGAGCTACCAATGGAAAATGATACGCTTTATGACATAGAAATGAGATTGTATCTACAACTGCAACAAAGACAGATTCTTCTGTAATGTCTAAATCAATAAGTTCCTCTTCGGAGGCACCCAGCTTGAGCTGTAATTACTGCACGCGTGTCATTAAAATTTAATTATTTAATTTGCTTTGATTTGGCTCTGAACTTTTCTGCGGGAACCTAGGGTCAGGCCCTGTTATGGTGGCTGACAAGCCTAACTTCCATAACAGTTTGGTGACCCAGGTGGGACCCTAGGCGACCACTGTCAGGGCCTCTTGTCTCCAAATGATCATCTGGTGCCATCGGGTGAGTTCACCTGGGATCTTTTGGCAATGAGAGGCACCGAAAAGGTGTGTCTTAAATTCCTGCCTAAATTCTAAATTCTGGTCTGGTAACAGTGCACTGTAAGGGGTATGCAGGCTGGCCACCGTAAGGCGTACCAGGGGATGGGTGCGAGTCCCATCCCCAGGGTTTGAGTGGGTTTTAAGTTCCAGCTCAGACCGGCCGGAAAGGGGAGTGTGCAGCCTGATCAGCATAAGGCGCACTGCAAGACTGTAAAACAGAAGTCTAGAGTCACTGTGACTGGTGTGAGTGTGAACAGTACTGTGTGTGCGAGTGTGCATAGCCTGGGAACCGGCTGGGGCGCCCATCGGCTGACGAAGCCGCCCGATGCGAAGGGACAGCAGTCCTAGCAGTTAAAGACTCAGGTGGTGTGAGTGCGGTTCCCAGAGAGTGAGAGAAAGAGACTGTGTGATTTTAAAAAAAAAAAAAAGGAAAAAAAAAAGAAAAAAAAAAGTTGGTCCAACTATGTCAGGAGGATTGCCCATTCCTGACAAAGGAGGAAAACCCAGCGGAACCCAGCAAGGGACTTTTGATCAGCAGGCTAAATTGTCCTATGATTTCTTTTTTTTTTTTTTTTTTTTTTCACCAAAATGCAAAAGTGCTACAAAAAACTTATTACAAGAGACCAGGCCCAAGACATTATTTGAAGTTGCCCCCATTGCCAAAATGTATCCCCATTACCACCCTACTTAGGGACCAACCCTCGAGGCCTGCAACCCTGCAATGTCTGGCAGACAGACGTTACCCATTATCCCTCATTTGGAAGATCGAAATATGTCCATGTCTCTGTAGATATCTTTTCCCATTATGTTGTTGCTATTACCCATGTTGGGGAAAAAAGCCGTGATGTGTGTCGTCACTAGCTTGCCTGTTTCGCCACAATGGGGGTTTCCACTCAGATTAAAACTGACAATGGTCCCGCGTACACTGCACAACGAACGTGGGCATTTCTTCAAACCTGGGGGGTCACTCATGTGACTGGAATTCCCTATTCCCCAACTGGCCAGGCAATAGTAGAATGTACCCATCGTACTATAAAAAACATGCTTGAAAAACAAAAAAGGGGGAATAGGCCCAGTGCCTGCTGACAAGAGCAGCTGTGGAAAGCCTTATACATTCTCAACCTCTTAAACCATTATACGGACCAAAGTGCAGTTAATAAGCATTTCTCATGCCCTACATGGTGAGAACAGCCTTGGGTTCACTACAAGAACCTGGAAACAGGTCAATGGAGTGAACCAGTAGACTTAATAATGTGGGGGAAAGGTTATGCTTGTCTCTCTACAGGTAACAGGCCTCATCGGATGCCTGCACGGCTGATCCCACCTGTTGACGCATCCCTCGAAACACCAAACAAGGACTGAGAGTCAGTTAAGATGAGCCTATTTTGGGACATTTTCTGGCAATATCTGCCTGCCTCATGCAGGGTCAATATCGATTCATAAAAGCTTACTGTGACTACGCGACCTTACTAATAACTTGTAGATAGAATCAGAGTGGAACCCTTTTGAGGAATAGGATGGACGTTAGGTTTGGGATCGTGGGTTAAGAAGGTACTGGCATGTGGATTGGTAATCTTGCTAAGATTTCTAGCCCTTGCTATCTATCTCCCCTGCTTAATAAGCCTTATGCAGAGAATGACTCAAAGGGCTTTGCATCGAGTGCTTGTTGTACAAATACACACTGCATTGGCAATATTTAGTTTAGAAAATAAAAAAGGGGGAGATGTAGGGGCAGACAGCAAGGGATTGGACAACATAGAGTTAAGGAGCTGAAAGCCTTGGGAGGAATAAATAGTAGTATGATAGATAGAGTAGATAAGGTAATAGCCGCACAGGTTGGGAAGGAGTGATGATGGGAACATGACTTTCGAGAAAGTACCGATTTGGGCTAGAGCTTATATAAAGGGCTTGCTTGCTTGAATAAAGTTGATTCTGATCCAGCACATCGAAGTCCGTGGATCAGACCGCCACAGAGTAAGAGCTCTAATCTTGTTGGTTCTTAAATCAACCCCAGTATCCAGATCCACTATGGGTTGTCATCTACTCTGTTCCACCCATGACACTGGGCTGCGCTACCTCTGTAGTGGGAAAGATGTGGTCCGCTGTCAAGGAATGAGAAATAGTTCTGTTTATTGAATTTGAGAAGTGTCATTCTGTATTGGCATCTTTTCTTGTCATTGCAATGTTCTTAAGAAATAAATCAATACAGTTAATTTTAGTGCCTGGGCAATATGATTGACAATCCACAGGGGGACAAGCCTCTACTTTTCAAATAGTTACCATATAGGACATCTTTGATACAGGCATTCCCATACTATAATTATGTCTTGGTGATAGCCTGGCAAACTTTGTGGAGTTTGCTGTTAGGACTGTTAACAAGGTGTTACCTGGAGCAAACAGGGGTCCTTGTAATGTTGGCCTTTCTTCTCTGATTGAGAGAAGACACAGAGGGCCTTTTGGAGACCACAGCCATTTGTTACTGCTCATCTGGTAGGATTTCAAACTGAAAACCTGAAGAAGAGGGAAAGCAAGAAACTGTATTGAAGTAGCTTTTTAAAACTATTTCAGTTTTAAGGTTAGGACTCTATTTTGAAAAATGTTGAGGGGATCTTTGGGAATGCAGGATTGTACCCTGAAGTACGACCCCCCCCCCCCCCAACTCTTCTGTACACGTGTAGTTTTTGTAGCAACCTGGTATTCTTTCAAATCAAGCCGTAACAAGTGCAAAGTGCAGTCCACTCTGCCTGCTGAATGGAAACACACTTAGGTATCATTTATCTGTACCCAAGTATGTCAGCAAGGCTGAAGCCAGAGCCAAGTGGAGTTGTACTGGAATTTATCAGAGGACCAGGATTCATTAGGTTACTTTACACAAGATCAGTGGGACCACTGGGAATAGCCTTGATGCTTTACTGATTTCTTGGATTAGCTTCAACCAGGTTTGATGGGCTATTGCCTCTGTATTACCATGGAGTGTTTCTAACAGGGGACAGGTTTCTTTGGAATCATCTTTTTCAAGCAATCTTTTGTATGTGGATGTGTACTTTGGGCAGTAACACACAAAGGGAAGTGCTAAGGGCTGATATTTAATGCTGGAATAAAGTAATCACAACCAGTTTTATGACAGCTACTAATTAGAATTAGATGCAGTTGAAAACCACCACTGGATCCTGTGCAGGACTGACTGCTGAAGTGTAACATACTGTTGGCAATCATACTGCAGAGGTTTTGGCCTTTGGAGGTTGCGGTGAAATAGGCGCTTAAAAATGACATTCATCTGCAGATTTCAAAATGTTCACAGAAGTGAATATGCCATGTTTCCCCCTAAAAATAGAAACAGAGGCATGTAGGAGTTCACTGGATTGCCCACATTTTTTGCAGTCGGCCAGTGACAAAACCAGCAAGGGAATCCAAGAATCTTTGATTAGGCTTGCTCATTTGCTTCGCATATGATTTAAGAAACAGAAGCCCTTTTATAAAGGTTATTTTTTTTCATCAACTCCCATTTGAGGGCATCTTCTTCAAACATTTCTCCTAGACCTCTAGCCGTCTTCCCCTTATCTCTGAGTTATATTAGGATCTTAAATTGGTTCAGCTTTCTCTATGCTTGGGCTCAGTGCTCTAATTCTGTCAGTGATACAGCTGCCTCTGTGCTCTTACCTGTACAAATGGCTGCCACACAATGTGGGTAACATCTACAAGCTTTCTCAGTGGCATGCTAAGCTGCCAGCTCTTGCTGGCTCTGTTTGGAGCTCTGCATTCAGATTTGCTGTGTGTGCAGCAGATGGACTTGCTTTCAAATTCATGACAACTTTCAGAAGACATTGTAAACATTTCTATTTCTCCCCTGTTAATTTGATCCTTGACTTTCTAGACAAAGGAAAAAAAGGGGTGTTAATCCATCTGATCTTAAAGGAAACAGCTGATATGCTGTCTCTCTAGAAACTGATAGGGAAGATGGATGATGGAAGGATCAGTAGAAAATCTCTAAAGTGGGCAATCATCTCATAGAAGAAAATGACACAAAATGTGGCACTGCAAAGAGGAAACATTAGACTTGGTGGAGTTTATCAAGTTAGTTTGTTCCAATCTTGTTTAGCATTTTCATTAACAATCCTGGTATAAAAAGGAGCGTATTAAGGATATTTGCTGATGACACTCCTTTTGGAGATAAGACAGCACTCCAGCTCAATTTAGTAGTGTAATTAAAAGCTCATCTGTCCTTTCTGAACACCTCCATGATTATTTTATTTGTATCTGCACTTTTTTTTAAGTGGTAGAAAAAAGATTGCTTGAGCCCCTTCTTTTTTCTACATTTTTTTCTTTTTTTTCATTAGACACGTTAAAGGTTTAGCTTGGCCGAACTACTTGAAAAACGTAGAAATGTTCTGAGCTGTCGATGTGTGGATGAGCTATTGATACCTATCGATACCTACTGATATCGGCACCTAAGGATGGGTTTGGCATTGGGCAGGTGTCAATGCCCCTCAATATCAAGAGGTATCGATGTCGCTATCAGTCGATGCCGTCGGCTAGCAAAATGGGTTGGAGATGGAAAGCGATAGCGTGTGGAGCTGGAGAGGTATCAATGTGTCTCACTAGGGATGACTACCAAGAGGTATCGATTTTGAGAGGTATCAATGCCTGTGGATAGGGATTGATATGCATGGATATTGTTCCGAGGCGTCACGTATGGAAATGGCTACTCCTGGAGGTGTGTGGATGTTGTGAAAGGTCAATGTAGATAGTCGGTGCCTGCTGAGAGCAAAATGGGACTGAGAGGGAAAGGTAGAGATGGCTCTGGAGACAAAGAGGTATCGATGCCTCTCAATAGTTATTGATAGGTATTGATAACTATCGGTGCCTACCAATGCATGTGGATGGGTTTGGCACTGGGTAGGTATTGATGCCCCTCGGTATCAGGAGATATTGCTCGATGCTGCCGGCTCAGAAAATGTGCCAGAGGTGGAAAGCGATCGACGCATGTGGAGCTGGAGAGGTATCGGTAACTATCGATGCCTATGGATGGATTTGGCAATGAGCAGGCATCAATGCCCTTCAATGTTGGGAGGTATCGATGTCGCTATTGGTTGATATGAGTGGCAAGCAAAATGGGCTGGAGACAGAAAGCAGTCGATGCCTATCACTAGGGATTGATAATGAGACAGGTGGTATCAGTGGTGTAAAAGAAAGCTTTGCCTGGCCTGTTTAAGATATTATCCTAGTTTGTGGAGTTTGACAGAAGTGCATGGCACAGTTGAAATTGGGAAGGTAGGCAGAAACAAGAAATTTTGTTAAGGAGTATTCCATTATGACTCTAAAGCTAGTGTATATGTTAAGTTACCTTCTACTTCTTGACTAATAGTTAATTCTTAAAATAATGAAAATGTGTTTCAGAAAGGAATTATTCTTTAACCATTTAGCTGGCTAAACGATGAATTTAAGAGCTTATTTTTATTATCTACTAGGCTTTGACTTTCAATAAGAAATTGAGGGAGGATAATACACAATACATCCTGATATTCAGTGCAGGAACTTTCTGTCCTTTTCTTGTTATATATAAGCTGAATCCATAATTAATCAGGGGGACAGAGCACATCTTTCATTTTCCTTAGAAGAGTGTAATAATCCTCCTGGAAAACCAAAGATAGGCTGTAAGGGGTGTTATAACCCAGAGAGAGGGGCATATTTGAAACTGAACTGAGTAAAAGAGGCAGAGAAAGGTGTGAAGGTCTTGTTTAAGAGGTAGGAGTACGGAGGGCAATGGACACATGACATGACACCTGCAAGGTAGCCAACAGTTTGGCATATCAGGGATTGGCATTAGATTCTTCAGAATATGTTCATTTGAGTTCTGTTAAACATGAGATGTAAAGTACTTACTGTAGAAGACAATGTATCTTTCAGCAGAAAGATGGTTTTTGTTTGTTTTTCCTAATCTAGAGGAATAATGCAGTGTGGCATGTACTCAGACTTGCAAAATATCAGCTCCTCTGGAGCAGTCCGTGGTACTGCAATACTGGACGACACATTACATTTGAGAATAATGATTTGTCAAAAGTTGGGAGAGCATTTATTCAGTTAGAGTACAGTACTGCTAAAATGTTTCTCTAGAAGCATTCATGAATGCTTTTTATTTTTAAATACACAGCTACTGCTGAGAAGGAAAAAAATGGAAAAAAAAACCCCCACCCTGCTGCATACAGATTATTACCACTTTGAAGTGTCATAACAGAAGCAGCCCACCAAAGTGGAGACCTTCAACAATGAGAAGTTTTATGAGAGCTCCTAAACAACTGTTGTTTTTGATAAAGAGCTATTTTTTTCTTCTTGAAAGAAGTCCATTTATTTTTGCCAGATCTCCAAATGAAACTGTTGCAGAACCTCTCTGGGCTGGTCTTGCCTATAAGAAGAAGAAAAAAATAGGGTTAATGTTTTAAGTTAAAACAATTTGTAAAAGAAACTTCAGAAGTGTCACTCATTTAAAATGAACATACTTTCAAACAGAAAGTAGTAATCAAGAAGGTCTAAGCATTTAGCAATAGTTCAGCTTCACATTACCTGTGATTCATGGAATTTCCAGCCTATCATGTAGTATATCTGAAATGTGGCAGGGACTGAGCCATCACTATTTCCATACATTTCTGTTACAGTAGGGAGGGAGAGAAAAGGTACACAGAACATTAGTTCTAAGAACTAATTAGTTCACAGAACATTAGAACCAAATACAACATATTCACCATCATAATGACTCCTGGTGAAAGATTTGGGACAATAAAATTATCCTATACTGGTGTATCAACATAGTTCAAATCCTGTCACAACTAAGGTTAAAAATATCTGTATTATGTTATTTAGTTCTGAAGTGTTTCATGTAGAGGTCAAATTAAAAAAAACAAACATGAAATATATGTTCTTTAAGTTAACATGTTACCTATTAAGTACTTACCTTGGTATATTGCTGCAGCTGCCAATATTGTCTCCCTGTGTAGCAGAGGTTTTCTATTCCAAGAGCAGTTACTCTCCCCCATACCTAAAAATATGTTTTAGCTTTAAGAAAAAGAAGATATAGCATATATCATGAGTTAAGTCTCATGCACTAATCACAGATTTTTATTAAACCAAAATAGGTATAGAATCCTCAGCCTCTCACTGGAAGGGGGCATAACATACAGCAGATAATCAGAATTTCTCTATAACAAAGACTTTTGATACCAGTGCTTTGCAGTAGTGCTTTGGTATCTATGGTTTGTATTGCTAGCAATAATTTCAGATTATTACTTCTGTAGCAACAGAGTCTTCAGAAATTTAGACTTTCTAGTATAATTTCTTTTAAAACACTAAGTACAAAGTGTTTATTCAGAGACACTGCTGATACTGCACATTTTTTTGAACACTTGAGCATCAAAAAAGATTATTCCAGAAGACTTCTAATGAAAAATAGAAGAACTGCAAACTTAATCTTAGACACTCCTCATTAATCACTTTCTGCATCTGAGTTTTATTTTCATTAAGGAACTACTGTAAACAGCAGCAGCTGATCCAGTAGATGTCCTGAATTGCTCCGTAAGTAACTACTGAACTGTATGTGAACGATTACTGTACGATCTATGACAACTGCAATCATAACACTAACTCAGTTGTTAAGTCTCTTGCTTTCCTCAGCATACTCCAATTTGAGGGTCCAATTATTCTTGTTCCAAGACAGTGTCCTGAATCTCCTGCCTGTGAGCTAGACAGGCTCACTGCCTAACATAGTGACTGGAAAGTCACTCTGTGGGAAACAGGCTTCTGTCTCCCCTTACAGAGCTGTTCAGCGGCCCACACAGGACAGGCCCACACGTAAAGCAGAACATTCACAGCAGACCACAAAGTAGCAAATTTTTGACTTTTGCTTCAGAAAACAAATTTGCTGATGGGCATAATCTCCTGACAAGAAATCAGGAAAAAAGTAGTACTTCCTTGAGAGAAAAATGAATTTGGAGGAAAAAATTAAAATTAAGAGGGAGGAAAAGGCATCTGGCTTCTCATCTGGGCATAAGAATGACCACATTACAGTGGTATCAATATGTATATGTTTACAAATACGTGAGCAGAGAATTCACAAAACTATAATGCATATTTGTTAGCACAAGAGTACTTTGAGATAATAAAGAATTGCTACAATAAGCTGTATCTGGAGTTAAGAAACATGAACTCTTCTGTGTCTGTGTCTACATCACTGATACAGAAAATGCTTGTTCCTAAAAAGTATATATACTTGCCTTGCAAATCTTCCATAACCTGAAACAATCCTGGATAGTTTACTTGAATTTCATCAGTGTCCTAGAAAAATTCAAAAGCTTAATTTTAGAGCACATCTAGCTAAAACCATACCATTATTAACTTTCACAGCAGCTACCAGAGTATATCTGTCACTTCTATTTAAACTTATATTTTTCCAAAAACAAAACAAAACTGCCTCAATATTTTTAAGGAATTTTGTTCAGTAGCCCAAATGCAATCAAATTTTAATTGAAGTGCCATCATTTTCATCTTGGTCTTAGAAGAAGCAGCAAGAGTGTTTTAAGATTTTTCCCAGTAGGTCTAACCTTCTCTGATGCATTTCTCCAAGGAGACCATCCAAACTTTGCTGGACCACAAACCAAAGATGCCCTTCAGCTTATTTCATTGATCACAGTAAGACCAACAGAGGTGGACCAAGCTAGTTCAAAAACTTATTCAGCAAGGTGCTCTACATGCAAAGTCAGGCAGCACTGCATTCATGAATAATATTTCTTATCTACTAGCAGCTCTGATGTTCTGGATTGTTGTCTGATTGTCCCTATATTTGTAATTACCACAGTCAGAGTGTTAAAGCCAGCTCTTGACAGCAGATGCCCCAAGTCAGAGACAGCAGTGAATGGTGATACATGAGGAGAAAATCCCCCTTCTCTCTCTAATTCTGCTAGCTGCAAAGAGCAGCGAAGTTCATACAGAGTGTCTCCTCCAAACATTGCACCAATGAATACTCCATCTGGCTTAAGAACTTGATGAATCTACAATACAGAAGATAGAAACTTTCATAGTTTTTGAATATTAAGCCTATTTAACTACAAAGTTCTTAGAGAGTCTTTTTTGATCAACTCAAAAGCAATCATTACTATAGTTTTAACAGATTTTTCCATATGTATATCACTAAATACAATTTTTTTTTAATTACTTGAACAGAAAAATGCAATTGAATAAAACTTAAGAACACAAATTAAAACTCAGGGATCAGTCCAGCTCCCAGTGATTTCCAAAAGTCAAACCAATTATATGTCTACATACAGAAGTGTTATTGTTGTGCATGCATGACTCAGGAGTACCTGGCCTTTAAAGGCTGTATCCCCAAGGCAAGCTGTGCGAAACCTTTTAGTAACATAGTAAGATACATAATCTGTCAGGAGAGAGACTCTATTTCTTCTTAAAGATGAATCTGCAAAAATTACACACTTAGTTTTGCCTTGGATTTTTAACTGCATATTCTGTATTTTCTAGTTCTATCTTTTTAAAATGGAAGTCTCTTAAAACAGTATCCTTCATTAATGTACTTCTGGAAAAAAGGTAGCATAACATAGCTTTTGTTTAATTTTACTTTCTTAGATGAGGGAAGCAAAAATACATTGTGAATGGCTTAAGACAAGTGGAGGCCTTAGTTTATAGTATTGATTTTTTGCACTTCTGAAGGCACAATAGAGTAATGCAATTCTTAGTACGTTCACTCCCATGTATTTTTGTCTGGACATAGTAGCAATACAATCACTCAAATTCCAACACTGACAGGACAAGTTTTCTTGTATACTAAGCTCTTATTCCCTTCCTAGTGAGAACACCAACAAATTCAAAGTTTGCTTTTTGTTAAGAATTGGCAGTGATCCCTTGTTCAGACACCCAGAAGAGCCATATTACATAACCAAGCTTATGAGGCAGCAAAAGCCTCAAACACAATTTGAATTAGTGATGTGAAACATGAAAATCTTTAAAACTGTTTTTTAATTAGTTATTAATCAAGATATCTTCTTCTATGCTAATAAAGAAGCCTTTAATTGGTAGATAAAAAGAATTAGTAGTTGGAGGCAACTTCTATTACTTAAACCCAATGATCCCATGTTAGGAATTGAGCATCCAAGACGTAGATGATTCAAGACCCACAGCTCCCCTTTGCAGGAGAAATGATGAAATGAGTTATTTCTATTGCAGGGGTAAACATATTTGAAAGGCCACATAAGATTCAATTTCTAAACACAATAAATATTTCCAAGTTTTTCTTTTCTTTCTTTTTAATTTTGTAAGTATGCAGACTTCCACTTGTATTATTTTATAATGGCTGGGTACTACTGTCCCTACCAACAGGAGGTAGGATAGCACTGCAATGACTGACATATCTGAAATAATGGAGGAAAAAAAGAAAAAGAAAAAAAAAAAATCAAACTGGGTAAGATATTCCTTGTTCCTGCTCCAAAGTCAGCTGATTTGAAAAAAATTCACCTGCAGGAAGGAGTTGAAATAATCAGAAATCAAAACTTTTTGTAACATTTGCAGTTTTCCCTCCTCCAAAAATACTTACTTCATTTAAAAATCAAAAAGCCTTTAATTTTTTTTCAGTGAAGATGACTCTGATGGAAGCTGTATTTCAAAATACATAGTTGGGACATAAAAATAACGCAAGTTCCACAAACTAGTTTTGGACTAGTCTGATTTAGAAAATGCTAGTACAACTAGTAAATGCAAAAATCAATGTTGTTACTGCAGTTTACATTAGTGATCTCACCTATTGAGACTGTAAAAATATTAAACAAATGTATTTTAGTTATTTATTCCAAAATTATCAGAGAGAGCAAGTTAATAAAAATATTCAAGTGATATTACTCAAACTTCCAGAAATACTACAAAAAATACTTGTGTGTAACATGAGTTATATGCCTCTTACTCATACAAGTTCAGGAAATATATACAGCTCTGAGCGCAAGTCATGGTAAATGTTGGTATTTAGTATCAAAAATCAGTTTCTTACCTCTCTAAAAGCTCTAGGAAGGTCATTCACCCAATGTAAACTGAAATACCAGAAGTGTACGTATTATATTACATTACATATTAATTAATTTTGGGAAAAGGCAAATACTTGTTAAATCATTTAAGTGTGTTTCAGAAGCCAGAGTAACAAACAAGTTTCTCAGGTTGCAAAAGTTCTGAAATGCCAACATACAAGTGCAATGATACTGAATAAAATCCAAAATTTATAAAAATAGCTAGGTTTTTTAAAAAAGCAAAGAGGTGCAATTCCTGGAGACTAATTAGTCAAAATGCAGGAGAAAGAAGTTATGTGTGTCTTCAAGGAAAAAAAAATAATCCAGTAAGAACCACCAATACAGGACTTCTTCCTGATGTATACTTATGACTCTGCAAGTGCATCTTGTGCAACAGTACTTATTGCTGTTTTAATGGACTATTTCTCTTTCTTTTTTCTTTTTTGGAAGTCACTCTGAAAAGAACATTATTTAACATCTTCATTTGAAAACTAAAGTGTAAACAAATGAAAAATGCATACCTTAAGCTGCTAACAACAAGATCAAATGTATCTTCTTTGAAAGGAAGGAATTCCTCATCAGCTACAACATTGACTGTAGGGATTTCAGTTTCCCTAGCATTTTTCTAATGTTGGGTTAGAATAAAAGCATCAGAAACTTGCTTCAATTGCACAATACAGAAAAGCAAAAGAAACATGACAAATATTACTCAGAAAGCTACTTACTAAAGCATTCTCTGCAATATCTACTTGAATGAGTTTTTCAACAGTCTCCTGAAATAAGAAAGTCTGTCAAACACTTAAGTTGTTTTATAAGCTGTAAGTCATCTTTTGGAACACATATATATTTAAGATAAGCTAGAAAGAATCTCATAACACATGCTAAAAATCACTACATAAAGCAAAGACATTTTTCTCCTAAAATATTACTTAGTAATTTCTCCATGGGAGAACAGTTGGAGTAAAAGTAGTACCAGAAAAGACAATCTGCATTTTTAGGATAGGTTCAGCTGGATATAAACTGTGCATTAACAACCAGTGAAGTACCTTTATTCATAGCACAGTTCTTGAAGAGCAAGTTCACCACTTTAAAAATCTCCACAATGATATTTCTCACTAAACTTACAGAGGGCAACAAACACTAATCAGAAAGCATGCATCTTCCAGATCAAGACTGAAGGTTATCTGTCATACAACAGACAGCTTCACTTGCACTGCTGTTGTTCTTATTTGTTTAATCTTCACAGATATTAATTATTTTAAGGTTACAGATTCTGCACAACACATCTTTGGACTGTACCTACAGATATGAGAAAGAACAAACTACTTCATCATGATTCAGAGGACTGTTTTAAGTTATAACAGCATCCTATTTGAAAACGCAAAGGTAAGCATGTACTTATTTTAAACACCACCAAAGTACCCAGAGACAGTACCTTAGTTAAATGTTGAGCTATGTAACCTCTTCCAGAGCCAACATCCAAAGCAAGAGGGAATGCTCTAAAAAATAGATTTTGCATCATAAAGTATACTCAAAAATTACTTTAAAGTATGTTTTGTCTAATAACGTCTAAACATCTTTTTTCACATGATCGTCACTGAGCATCCTTCCATGAAGTACTGCTATGAGAAAACACACGGAGAGGTGCTCACAAACCCACGTTTCTTTTAAAAAAGGCCAGGCCGGCTGGGAGCTGCGGGGGGAGGGAGGCGCAGGGCGCTTCCCCCCGCGGCGGGACTCACCTGGTGATGTCGAACACCCTGTCCGCTACTCTGCCGCCGACCTGGGGGGAAACCCGGCGAGAGTCAGCGGCGCCGCGACCCGGCCCCGCTAACGCCTCCCCCGCCCGGCCGGGGGCCGCCCGCGCCGCCGCCCCACCTCCTCCCGCAGGTAGTCGCACTTGGCGGGCTCCGGCTGCAGCGCCGCCCAGTTCTTCTGCTTCCGCTTCAGCTGCCGGTCGAAGGGGCTCAGCGCGCCCGGCGCCGCGGGAGAACGTACAACGGCCGCTGCTGGTCCCGACGGCGCCCAGAGCCGGCGGCTGCTGCCGCCCCAGCCCCAACCCCTCGGCGCTCGCGCCGCGCCCCCTCCAACGGCCGCTGCGCCCCCCAGGGCTCGCGCCGCCCCCCTAACGGCCGCAGCCACCATGGTCTCGCAGCGGGCGCTGCCGGGACACCCCGCCCCCACGCATGCGCCGCACCGCTCGGCTACCAGCCCTCCCCCGGCCAAGCCAGGCGCGCGTTCTGTGATTGGCTGGGAGCCGTTTTGTCCCTTCTCGGCCGCCGTTGCATTGCCGGAAGTTGCTGCGCCTGTGCGTGGGGGATTGTGGTTGTGGGCGTCCGCGTGAGGCGGCCGTGGCGGAGCGGTGAGGAGGAGGTCGCGGGCGGGGGGCTCGGAGCGCGGCGGGGGCCCTCGGCCGGGCTGGCAGCGCCCCAGCACCGGGGCTCGCAGCCGCGGGGCAGGGCAGAGCTGCGGTACTGCGGGCGCCTTGGGGCCGCGCTCCAGGAGGGAGCCTGGCTTGCTATGAAGCCGTTCGAGGTCCTGTTGGAGGCTGATAACAGGCCGGTTAGGCTGTATCTGCAGTCTTTTCTGCTGTGTATCTACGATCTAAAGAAGCTAAAGCGTTTGTCGAAGTCTGTGGTAGCTATATGAGTATTTGTGACTCGTGCTTTTCGAATTATTGTATGTGCGTTTAGAAAAAACGTTTTTAAGTATGGGTTAGAAATCTAGTTTGGTTCAGATTTTTATAACTTTTGCAATTATGTATCTAAAATCATGTTAATCACTTCTAAAATAATAAGTTTTTTTTTTCATATTGTAGTTGTTCAAGTCTTCAGCGGCATCAAAAATGGCATCCCAAGAGGAAATACTGCGTGATGAACGGTTTAGCCGTGTTACTCGGGATCCCAGATTCTGGGAAATACCGGAAGAAGATTATAAAGTGAAGATTGATAAACGATTCCGAGCTATGTTTCATGATGAGAAATTCAAGCTGAAATATACTGTGGATAAAAGAGGTCGCCCTGTTAACTTTAGCTCTGTAGAGAACCTCAGAAACTTTTATGCCCTGTCAGATTCTGACTCTGATCTTTCGGAAAACGATAGTGAAATACATACTGAAAAGAAAACAAAGAAAAAGAAAGCTAAGCCTAAAGGAAAAATAGATTCTGCAAAGCCTATTGCTGATGGTCTCCCTATGGAGAAAAAAATAAACAAACAAGGGATGGATCAAACATGTAAAGCTGTGTCTAAATTAGATGACCATCAGAATGATGGACAGAAAATTGTATCTAAATCCAAGTTAAAAGAAGACTGTGAGAAAACGACAACAGAAGTTGATCACTCAAAGGGAAAAAAGGGCCTCAGACACAAAGGAGAAAGTAAAAAAGCAGATACATCAAGAGGAAGATCACATTCAGTTCAAAATGAACAAAAGACACCACAGCCAAGTGGTACTAAATCAGTGACGGCTTCTGGGATGGAACATTCCCTAGGAGGAAAAGTAGAAGAGTCAGGTTTGTTTTTAGAATAGAAGGGGTGAAATTTGGCAAAGTTTGCTTGGGTGGTGTTGCTGTTGTTTTGCAAGATCAATCATTAATAGCTGACTGACTCTGATTAAGTATTACTGAAGAATCAGTATATCTGGGATCCTTCTTATTGTTGGAGATGAAATTGGGATTGGGATAGCTTGGAAAAGTAAAATATATAGTAGAGTATATATTCGTGTGTTTATTAAACTGAACAAGAATGTTAAGGACGTGAATGCTTCAACATAGCAACACTTGTTGATTGAAAGCATAAGGATGGCAGCATCAAGCCCTTAGTTTAAGAGGGATGCGGTTTTAAGAGTGCTGACAAGGAGTTAACTTCTCTATATGGAAAAGATTGAAGCTTACTAAAATACTGATTAAAGAAATCAGTAGTGAAAGCTTTTACTTCTAAAGTATTTGGAATCATCGTAACAACTGCCCTGTTTTCCTATGGACAGTGTGTGCCATGAGGTAAAGTGTAGAAAATCAAGGCCATAGCCAAATCCACTGGTCTAGAGAGAGCAGATGACTTGGAGAAAAACTTTCATTGTATTATTTGAGCATTTGTATAGCCTACATTACTGAAATTGATTTTTACCTGTAGATTCTGTACATAGAAATAGGATAATAAAATAATATTTTCTCAGAGTTTGAGATTGGTAAAACAATTGTGGGCCTGGAGACCAATAGGTTAGACAAGCTGAAGAGGCAATACTGATGACTTATGTTGTTTGTACTTGCCTGATGTAAGTTGTTGCTATATCATGTTGCACATTTATACAGTCTGTAAACTGGCAGGAAGACAGCTGAGATTTTTTTATCTTTGTAAAGACTCGTGTGTAATTACAATATAAAAATAGATATTGAACATTTATTTTTTAGCAACTCTGTGCACAGCCACCTGTGATCAAAGTGACATCAATAAAAATCAACTAGAGGAAGAAATTTCTGAAAGTGAAAACTACTTTGAGTATGCAGAATCTGAAGAAGAGTCAGAAGACGACGAGGAAACAGATGAGGAGGATAGTGATTCAGAAGATGAAGAAAGCGATATTGGGCCTGATCTAGCTAGGGGCAGAGGGAATATTGAAACGAGCTCTGATGACGATGAGGATTTCAGTGACCTATTTCCAAAGGAGCCAGAGATTGAGCATTCATGGGGTGAGCTAGATAAAGATGCCCCTCGTGGAAATGAGGTAACACTTGAAAATTTACTGTTTCTGCATGTGAAAAGTTGCTACATGACTAATTGATTTAACAAATGAATGTGATGATAAAGGTGTGCACTGTTAGGAGTTCATTGTAGACCTTCATCTATGAAACCATCTGAAAAAGTGCTTTTAATAAGGGTTTCAACCTTTTTTTAGTTACAAAAACTCTGCAAGTGATGATGAAACTGGCTGAAAATGACAGACTTCTAAGTTTTCTGTGGTATCTCTCTTTACCGCAGCATAGATAAGCTATCTATACATGAAAAGACAAACATGATAGAACTTTCCAGGAATTCCAGCATTTGAATGGTACTGTTCTTTATGCTGCTATTCACTACTGAGTATTTAACTTTTTTTCGCATTCACTTTTTTCACCATAATTGCAGTGCTTTCAGTGTTAGTGTAGGTTAGGCTTGAGAGATACTTTATAAGATTACTGCAGATTTTAGAATACTAATAAGACCCCATTGTGAATTTTAATTTTCTTTCACTACGAAAAAAGCCGTATCAAAATCTGGAGTGCATTAAAAAAAGTTAAACATGCTGTTGTAATGTTACAGGTATGAATATTTTTCTTGTATGTGTCATGCTGTATGAGCATTCTCATCCATTGCATCCTTTGTCCCAAGAATTGCATGACATGAACTGTACTCCATCTGCTCTCTGTATTTTTCTCTGTGTCTTAACAGCTTTCTAACAGTTGCTACCACCTCTGCAGCAGTGTTATTCTCTGTGATGTCCTTTTGTTTTCCACCAATTTATAAATGGCTTTAGTGTCTTCCCTTCTGCTGATTGTCTGCCTCCTCCTAAGAGAAGATAGACATCATAATGTAAAACTTTGAGTTCTTACACCTTCTTTTAAAGTTTTCAGCTAGGTTTTGTTTATGTGTTTCCAGCTACTGCCTACTACAGCCTTAAATGTGCGTTTTATTTGCTTAATATAGTAATACTTGACTAATTTCTGGATGTAACTCTAAGAGTTTCTGCTAAGAAGTCTTATGTTGGCTGAAAGACAAGTTTAAGATTTCAAGGAAGTCTTTACTGTGATAACACAAATGCACCGTTGATAAATAATTTGTATTTCCAACTGCTTCGTAATGGTAGTCAGCATTAACTTCTGATACATCGAGCCTCAGCGAATCAAAAACCTGAAATATTTGGCTGTTAGAACTTGGAGGATTTTGACAGCTAAGTGTCTAGTATGAAAGCACGCAGAATGCTTTTTGTTAAGCGATTTTTAAAAATTGTTTCCATTCACAATGGAATTTAACTTACAGGAATTAAAAAAGTGTATACAAATATTACAGCATCTCTGGGTTGATCTGTGGAATAATGCAAAATGTGAAGTTTTGCAGCTTCATGTTTTCCAGCACTGAAAACTATAACTGCTCATTGGTTTTTGCTTTATTTTAAACAACTGTTCTTATGTTAACTTTTGCTTGGCCTAAGTGTTGAGTTTTTTTTATTTGTGACTATATTGCATCAGACTTTAAGGGGGGATAAGTAGACCAGACTACACCAGTCTGAAAACCAGACTTGGAGTGAGCAAACCTGAATTTGCTTCTGATTTATCAGGAGTAGAGTTCTTAATCCTTTAGATATTTCCAATTGCATAATTAAGAAAACATTAGACAATGAAACAGGACTTTAAAACTATACACAATTAGTGTGCAGGAAATTACAGTACTGTACAGCACTGTTATAATATCATGATACTACCTGCTGTTATGACTTACTGCGTGATGATAACAAAATCTTACATGCTAGTATTATAACTGCAGTGTTGATTCTGGCATTGGTGCAGATCGGTCTGTGGTGTCTTGTGTCCTTATATCTGTTCTCTTGATTGCTGCTTCTGAACTTTTCTAGTTTGAACGATATAAGCTGTTGAGGAAATGTCGCTTTCATGTTTTCGGTGAAGTTCATTGTTGACTTTGACTTTTACCAAAGATGGTTGCTAAAGAATTGTGTATTTCCCTTAGCAGTCAGGAGTTAAACCTATAAACCTTGCATCCTTTTTTTCCTGTGCAGATTACAAGTAGATTGGCAGTTTGTAACATGGATTGGGACAGGCTGAAGGCTAAGGACTTGCTGGCTCTATTTAATTCTTTCACACCCAAAGGGGGTGTTATATTTTCTGTTAAGGTAAGACCTGATTTCTAAAAGTAGTAGTGCCTTTTACTGTAAAGAAGAAACAAAGACTACAGAGCAAAAGCAACAAGAGATAGTTCTGTGGAAGAACAAAAAGAGAAATTAATAGGATAAATGAGAAACTATCTACTTCAGAATTTAACTTGCTCTTTTAGAAATAACCATGTGCTGCTTTTCAGCATTGGGCATGTACATGGAATTAGATCCTGAAGCTGTTGGCTTCTTGTGTATATGAGGTTGGCTCTAAGTGCTGTTTTGCTGAAATTAATAGTGAAGTTCTAAATTCTAGCTGGGGAAGATTACGCTTCCTTGGCCAGCTTGATTTTCAGTAGTCACTATGGCTATTTCCGGATGCTTTTCAACCCTTTCTATCATTGCATAACACTGCTTGTTTTTTTTGCACCAATTTTGAGTTATTTGTAAATGGGCTAAATGCTGATCAGTTTAATGATATTTTTGTAATTTTTTTTTTTTTTTTAAGTGCCTGCCTGAAGCTGAAACTTTGGGAGAAATTTTAGCCAATTAGCTAATTCTGGAAAGGGTGTTCCCACATATAAAGGATTGAAGTCAGGGCTCCTGTTGCTCTTCATCCCCCTCAAAACATTCTAATTCCTAACAGTTAGTTTGTTTATTTCACTGTCTTTTCTGTGAATAAAAATTAGGCAGGCATCAAAGTTTGTGGAACTGATCCCTTAATTTTTTCTCTGAAATCAGTAAAGTCTAAAAAGCTTGATGAGATGCTTTTTCTTAACTGGTATATATTATGCCTCTACAGTTGAAACTTATTTTTAAGTTGTTGTATCTGTAGATTTATCCTTCAGAGTTTGGAAAAGAAAGATTGAAAGAGGAAGAGCTCCAAGGACCTGCAGAGCTATTCGATCTTCCAGAGAATACCACAGAGAAAGACGGGTATTAACTTACTCTTCAAATGAAAGATATAGTAAACGTAATTCTCAGTGAAAATCCCAATCAACTCCTGTTTTCAAAACTTCATTTGTGGAAGTCTCCTGTAGACAGCTTTAATTTTATAGTTTTTCAAGGCGTGTTTTAGAATTGACCCTGTTTCATTGTCATTGCATTGAATAAATGCATTTTGATGAAACTTAAGGAACTTGCTTGTTAAGTGACTTAAAAGTTTTTATTATGTAGCTAATTGGAATAATAAATGAAACAAAAATGTGGAGAGCTTAACGTAGCATTCTTCTCTACCAATTGCCATTCATGCAAGAAACTCCCTCTGTTGCTTCCTGTCAAAATTTTTATCAGCATAACCAACAAGGAACTTAACTTAGCCCAAGAATTCCCAGACTGAGATATCTTGAATACCATCACCAGCAGCCCTGGCTTACTAGGTAGGCTGAACTCATCAGGCCTGCCATCATCCAGGCTTCTTCAGGCATGTCTTTCTCTCTGTTATTTTGCTTAAAAGTTTTGTCCATATGGAACTTGATGTTCTGCTTTCACACTTTTCCAGAATTTCCAGATGTGTGGCAGCCTGACTGGAGCCACTTTTGTATTATACATCTGACTGGACTGCCATATATTTGAAAATTCTGGATGCTTCTAAAATAAATGCAGATCCCTTTGTAGAGAGTCCAGTGCATCAGAGAGTTGTATCATGAACTTAAAATAGTGTGCGCTCAAGTTGGCTTCACTGTGTGTATCAAGGTGCATCCTAATGCATCTGATTTGCTTCTCGGTAGGCCCTGTACATTCTGAAATACAATGAATGGAAATCCCAGCAGTGAGATATTTCAGCGATACCTGTGCATGTACCCGTTATGTTCACAGACCAGGACCTCAGCCCTGTGCTCTGTCTCCTTCATCCTCCCACTGATTCATCCAGTTCTCGGTCTCTCTTCTGCTTTGTTTCTCTTGCCATTATCTTCCACTACAACACCTGTGCTTCCCAAATTAGCATCCTCAGGGAGGCCTCACCTATGTCACTTGCTTATTCATTACTCCTCCACTGTCTGTCTCCAACATGAGCATCTGCAATCTTGTTCTCCTACAGTCTCTGAGATTCTCTTATGTTCTTAATGTGTACACTTACTTATCTATGGCATATGCTTCTCATCAACCAGTACCTTGTTCTGAGCCAGGATTTCCAGTGCCAGCTCAGCTAAATAATTGCAGACACAATAGGAACTATTAAATGCTACTTTCTGTGCCCTGCATAGAGCATACAAAGAGGTTACTCTATATGGCCTGTGCAGAGCCTCTAACTTCATGACTCCTGTAGGAGGTGGAGTCAGGTACAGTTGCTGCTACATAACACTTTCAAATGCTTTGAACACTGCTAGTAATAAAGAAACCAGAATCTAGTAGTTTCTGTCCTAACATTTTAGCTAATCTTGTGGAGAATATCTTTGCAAAGATCTTGAGTGAGGCACCAGTTTCTCTAATGAAACTATGTGAATTGTTCTTTTTACCTAAATAAAACTGAGTTGATGGTGGAACTTCATGCTGTTTAACATTTAATCCTTTTGCAAGATTGGGACAGTGTTTGAATGATGTGTATTTTTAATGAGTTTAAAATATTTTAGAAATGAGAAGTTGTTTAAGCCAGCTGACTTGATTGTGTTGTTTTTCACTTTTGCAGGCTTTATAAGGAAAAACTGAGAGAATATCAATTTAAGCGACTGAAATACTTCTATGCAGTGGTAGAATGTGATTCTCCTGAAACAGCCAATAAAATTTATGAGGAATGTGATGGATTGGAATTTGAAAGTAGCTGTTCTTTTATAGACCTAAGGTAAATCTAATGGTGAAATTTTTTAGGTGTCTGGGAAGGGAGAGATTAAAGCCAATTTAAAATAATTTGAAATAAGCTATATTGCCTTTATTCTGTAACCAAAATTATATGTTTGAGGTAAATTATGTATGCAGTGAGTTGTCACAATTCCCTTTGGGTTTCTTTTTTATTTTTTGAGCATTTTTGCTGGCAAATGGAAAGTTTGAGAGAGGATCTCTCCACAGAGATACTATGATCAGAGAAGTCAGATAAAATGTTATGGTTGCATCTTCAACCTGTTGCTACAGTCAAGGGGAGTTGTAGGATGCAGATTTAGAAAGCAAAACAACATATTGCTATTCTCTTCTTTCTTCAGCTAAGGGTTCAGAGGAAGTTACTCTTTTTCAGGATTGCTCACCACAGGGCAAGAACATTGCTGCTGTTGTCTTGAAGCTGCAATGGATTATGCTGGTCCCTATGAATGAGCTGGAAAGCTCTAATATTTTGAAAGCCATGTTTAGAAAAACGGGAATTCAAATTACAGTTATGCTTTATTGTTAGTATTTTCTTTCGTTATAAAAAAAAAAAGCTTTCTAGTCTGAGACAGGAGACAGGTTGCTAAATCATATTAAATTTTGACAGAAGCTGACTTTGTCTGCTGGGGCTTATGTTGTGGGCCCTGTCAGAAATCAGTGAAAGAAAAGATTTGCTCTGAATCATTCTCTGGAGCTTAATTCATCTGCTTTGAATCACTCTGGAGAAGATGATCTCTGCCAAATGAACGTGTAACTTTTCTGTTATTGTTAATATAGCTTTCATGCTTCTAGACATAGAAAGATTAATGTT
This sequence comes from Dromaius novaehollandiae, assembly GCF_036370855.1. Taxonomy (NCBI): domain Eukaryota; kingdom Metazoa; phylum Chordata; class Aves; order Casuariiformes; family Dromaiidae; genus Dromaius; species Dromaius novaehollandiae. Next base: position 120,135,879 of record NC_088100.1, read on the forward strand.
TCACAACAGTGACATCTGTTTGAAATTCCCCAAAGCTCTTCCTAATCTCCCACCTACTGTGTTAAATATTAATGTTGAACAGCATTTATCATATTATATTCATGTTGATTTAAAAAAGGGACAGGGGTAATTTCTCATGTAGCACACAAACATGAAGTTTTTTTAATCTAGTTTCTTCTGGTGTTACACAAGACTTTACCTTTTTAACAGTTTTTTAATAGTTATAATGTTAAAAGATGTACCAGGCTTTCTTAAAATGTTTTGAATTTTTGGTATATCTGTCTTCAAGTGTTATTTTAATTTGATACTTTTTTCTTCTGAATTTTTAATTTTAAGCTTCCAGAAAAGGTGATTCTTAAACAACAATAACAACAAAACCAAACAAACTCTGGCCCTCTCAAACTGAAAGCTATTTAGCTTTCTCCTCCAGCGTAGTGGTGTTATACATAAAACACCTGTGGAATAGCTGTGCAGAAGCCAGACAGTTAATTTTGTGTGTGTGGTACTTATGAATTTCTTTTTCTTTTCAGCCTTACCAACTTTTAATTTTAGCAGATTCTTTTGTGTTGATGTATAAGAATTGTGAAAAGCTGAGACTGTTTATTCCTTTGAAATTTCAGTGTATTTGAATAACAACATGTTTTGTCTGCCTTTAAGATTTATTCCAGATAATGTTACATTTGATGATAAGCCAAAAGATGTAGCCTCAGAAGTGAATGTAGCTGCATATAAGCCAAAGTACTTTACATCTGCTGGTATGGTAACATCAAAGGTATCTTTACAGTGTTTTTGTATGTTTTTCTGATTTGTTTAGTTTTACTGTTAGCTTATAAATTGTATAAGTAGCAGAGAAAAGATTCCTGCTTATACTCACCATTTTACAATGAAGACATCAAACACATGAAATGTGAGCATGTTATGGAGTCACAAGTTGAGATGCTATGGATAAGCTTGAATTTCAGATTTTAAGAGTTTTAGCTTATTTGTTATAAACTAAATACTGTATTTTGACCCATTATACCTCTCTTAGAAGTTACACATCGAATTACAATCAAATCTCATGTACCCGAAATGGTTATTTGGATGTAGTTCAAGAGCAGCCTTTTGGTGATAGTGCCAGACTTAAAACAGTTGCTTCTCCTCCTTGTAGCTATTCATTCCTGCTCTGTCTTTTGTGACAGCCAAAACATTCATTCACTTCATGCATGAAGCGAACCAAACTGCAGAAGTAATTATTTGAGAAATAAGTAATTTCTGCTGGATAATTTTTCATGTCATCTTCCAGTTGATGGTGAAGCTGGGCAAACACTTTCATAGTCCCCATTGCAAACGTTCATGATTTCAGGAATTGAGTTGCTGCTGGAGGAGGAGGGGAGAGTTGGTGGTGGCTGCTGCTGCAGCTTACCAGTACCTGCTGCCACATATCAAATTTGGCTTGCAGAGATTGTGTTTTCTGACCAATGTTACAGAACCCTTCTAATGCAAGAGGTGACTTCTTCATTCTTTCCTGTAGTTAAAACTCATTGAAACCCTCTGTTGTAGAACAAATTCCAAAAAGTTACAAGTAAATTGATTTTAGTAAAATATTGTAGTATAGCTAATTGGCATTGTAGAAAAGATCAGTAATAGCTTAACACTGCTTCTTATATGGAATATGTAAAACCATTTTCTCTAAAAGCAGACTTAAAATGATTAATTTTAGTATTTCAGCTTCTACAACTGGCATTCTTCTTACTTTTAAGATAGATATCACATGGGATGAAACAGATCATGAAAGAGTAACATCACTTAGCAGAACTTTTAACAAAGAAGAACTTCTTGACATGGATTTTCAAGCTTACTTGGCTTCATCCAGTGAAGAGGAGGAAGAACAGGAGCAAGGTATTTGGGTTAATAAACGTTGTTCACAAAGTCATTACTGACAGTATTTTTTAACATGAATTTTTTAGATATATAAATTCCCTATCTTTAGAAAGTGCTTTAAACGTGTCTTCTTTTACAGGGACAATATTATGCTCCTGGTACAAAAGCTCTGGTTAAGTTCTAATATGAAAATAACCTACTTTTCCTCCACCTGTGTGTGTGTGTCATTTAAAGGAGGAGGGAAGTTGGTGGTGAGAGGTTCAGTGTGTGTGGTTCACGCTTTGCAAATCAGGAAATTAATGAGTTGATGGTGAGCTAGTGAAATTATGACAACTAGCACAAGGAGAAAGGTAGTTCTGTGCAATTTAAAGTTTCAGATGTCCATTTCAAGCTGACCTGCATTACCACCTGCTTGACTTATTGACAGTTAAGACTTGCATGTGAATAAAAGCTCATTTTGAAGAGATTCTTAAGTCTTTGATTTACACTTAGTAACATGGAAGCTGTAGCATTTTGCAAATGTACTGAAAGGTGTCTGATTCTTTTCTAGTTAAATACAGATTACAAAAAACCAAACTCTTCCACTGTTCTCTATGCATAATAGGAAAAGACATATACAGGTTTTTTTTTAATCTGTAAGTTCTCTCTAAAGCCACAGTTGAGATTCATTATGCAAACCTGCTTTTGATTCTCCAGATAATTAATATCACTAGTATGACCACAAAATTAAAGACAAAAGAAATGTTTCTGCAGTACAATTTGAGAAGCAGATGACTAGCTGAATTTGGAGCCTCAGATTATTTAGAAAATGCATTAGTGAGACAGTTTGACTCACATATATCACCCTAGCTTTAAACAGCTTGCTTTCATTTCTGTAGTGCCAAATCTCTTTGCCTGGTGTAATTGATTTTAATTAAACCAAGTATAATCTTTATAATTGGATTGATCTAAAATACTGTAGCAAGATCACAGGTGATATGAAACGTGGTACATTTTCTTTATTGCTGATGTGATTATTCTGATAAAGAAAAGACACTTTTCTTCCTGCATTTGAATAGTTTATCTAGAGATTGTGGTGACTATTTGTTAACTGTTGAATAATGGGTGAAGATCTGCTGTCTTTCTGTGAAGTCTGAGAAACATTGGTCAAAAATCAACTGATGGATGAGGAATTATTCTAATTATTGAGACCCTAAATATCTGCTTTTCGAATAATAGGTTGGACTTCTGGGTGTAAAATCGTTCTCTTCCTTTTTTTCTCCTATTCTTCTCTTACCTCATTTTCTCAGTATACTTTAGCCTTTCTTTGAGAAATTTGGCAAATCTGCTTTAATCTCTTCAGTTTTGAGATAAAAATATTTTTAAGAGTGCTGGAGGTGTTGAACTTTTCCCTCTTCAAAGGAAAAGCCTTAGTTTTAAATGTGAAGTGGTTGATGACTAAATGAATTAGGTATAACACTAAATGCAGAAATCTGTTTGTAGGTTAATGTAGTGATTTGTCATTTTCATGGACCATTGTATGCATGCTAAAGTCTCTGCAGGGCAAGGAGGTCCTGAATAAGGTGCCCAGAGTCTGTGCTGGGTGGTCTAGACAGCACAGTGAGTCTCTTCCAGACCTTTGAAAGTCCTGAGGGAAGTAGAGGTTGTACAGAGCTTTTACATGCCAACATTTGCTCTTCATGGATTACCAGAGGAGCATGTGTGCCTTCTGGCACTCCTAAACTATAGATTTTATATACTGAGGGGAAAGGCAAGTAGCAGAATTCGTTTAAAGGAATCCTAGAAAGAGAGTAGTGGTAATATATTTCAAATGCTTTTTGGTTCTCTTCTTGAGAATATAAACTTCTTGAGAATATAAAAAGAATGTCATCTAACTTCATAAGCTACAGAAGTATTCTGTGTATGGTGTGCCAACATGTTTATAAATTCCTAAATTTCCTTGTTTATTTTTACTCTAAAACTTGGTATGCTGTTATTAGATGATATATATAGCATAAAGTGGAAGGAAAAGAAAATGTCATTAAGCCTTAATCAGGTCTTTCAAATAGATGTGAAAATTGATTTATACTGCATTATAGCAAGTTATTTGCATGCTCCAAACTCATCTCTGAATGCAGAGAGCCTTGCAGATTTTTCCGGTTATAGAATTGGGAAATCTGGCAACAAATTGCCTGGCAGTACCTTGCCAGGATTCATTTGTTTCTCATCTTCATAAAAATTCGTTTATAAAGTGCACCTCTAATGAATTTTATTTTCTCTAGTAATGCTTAATCAAATATCATAATGAGAGCAGTAGATGCAGAGAAAACTATTTCAGTTTTCTTAATACCTACAAGACTACAGCTATGTTAGAAGAATAGCATCTGTAATGGGGTGCTGATAAAAGTGAATGACTATAGTAAGTGAGCAATGTTTTAGAAACTTTAAAAAGTAAACTTTGCTAGGAAGGAAGAGAAAGTTGACATTAAGATGTCTTAGCACACCAGTGAATTTTAAACCTGGAAATGTCTGGCTTCCAATGATGTTTTGAAAAGTAAATTATTAATAGAGGAATTATGTTGCCATGTCTTTAACTTGTTCCTGATGTTTTATCCATTGAGTTATGTGATATAGGACAGGATTCCATCTGACAGGATTCCATCCAGCAGAATTATGTGGTACTAAGCACAAATGGGAAAATGAATTTCAGCTGTTTGAATGGAAATGTAGGAGTGTGATAAGAAGGAAAGAATGTTCTGGACTTTTATTCATATTTTTGACTTATTAAAAATGTTTTATTTATAAGCAGGTTTTTGTTGCCCTGTTTTAGTCTGTTTTTTATATGAGATTTTTCAAGTTAAAAACGTCTGCCGTGACTGTTAGTTATTACTATTATACAACAGTTTTGTAATGTCAGATATTTCAGTGACTTACTATGCTATGGTTCATACCACAAAGCATCTCCTTTACATAGCTTCTGAGTTTTCTGTTACTTGGACGCATTTGTTCCAATCAGTAAGCCTTTCTGCTGTGCATCAAGATCGAGCGTGTAATGGCTGTTCTGACCATGAACAACCAGTGACTCATGCTATGGCATTTTAAAGGATGCTTCAAATTAAGCATACCACTTTTATGCCTAAGCTTTTGTTCTGATCTTTCCAAAACCAAGATCTTTTCTGCTGTCCTGCTTTACACTGGCACACAGAATAACTGAAAGATGAAATTTTTTCAGTAATACTACTCATGGTGATTAATGTTAAATAAAATCAAACTATTACCTCTTTTGTAATTTTTGAAATATATTTGGCGCAATAACTCTGACTAGGTATATAAATTTAAATGCATCTTTAATTTTGTCAAGTGACAATACAGTCCACTTCGTTTTTTTTTTTAAATGAACAGTGGAAGAAAGCATACAAGTATTTATTTGCTAGAGCTATTACAGAAGAATAAATAATGGAAGATGATAGAAGTAGAACATGAAACTATTTAATATTGCCCCCAAATCAAATGTATATTTATAAAATGTGTTAAACAGGATATTATTGGTGTTGGCTTGTCTCCCTTAACCTTGTGTAGCTGCTTTGGCAACTCTCATGTATTAGTGCTCTTTTGACAGTAATAAAGATCTGACTTTCTAAGATATTTCTGTTGGGTTAGTTTTGGCTTATTGCTAAAATACTTCTTAAGGAAGCAAGCAAGGAGGACTTGAACAGTTTTTAAATTATCCAAGCCTTGGTGGAATTGCATGGGACAAAGCAGAAGCACCACAAACTGATAATTTTCTGTCTGTGAAGCAACAGAAGCTTGGTGTAGCTGATGCAGGTGCTGGAGATTTTCCAAAACATGTTTGCAGGAGCTTTTATAACAAAATGTGTTTGGAAGGGCAGGAAAAGGGTCCTCTCAGCTCTCCTAGTAAGTTCATACAAGCTTTTGAAGGTGTCCAGTAACTTATAATGGAAGGATCCATCTGTGTGTGCATTTGCAGGCCAATGTGTCCTTCCTCTGAAAGGACTAGACTGGAGCCAACTCTGATTGAAAGCATATTAGTCTTGGCGTACGTCTGGCTGGCTCAAAAATGTGGCTTTAGGAATCCCAGTCACCTCTGCATAGCCAGATGCTTAAAGGCTACAGCATCTACAGTCACCTGGTTTGCAAAGTGACTCTGAAAATTGCATCCAGTGCACACCACTAAAAAGGTTACAGTACCCTGACCTAAAACAAAGAGAAAAGCTAAAAAAGAGAAAATGTAACGCTTACCCATTCATTTACTTTTACCTGTTTCTGGAAAGCAGTTCTTCTATCTTTTTCTTTCAGTATCTGTCTTCTGCCTGAAAAATACTTTGCCAGAAAATGTCTACCTTCACAGGTTTTAAATATGATTATTTTGATTACTGTGAATTCTAGATATTTCCTTTATTATCCTTTTGATGAACTACTGGGACCTGTACAGCTTCTTATTTGGAGTGTTGTGGCAATGTGGGAAGTTAGGTTTGCTATTCCTCACTTTTCACTATTTTCTGGCTCAGAATTTAGATCAACCCATTTAATTTTTCATAACCTGCTATAGGACAATGCAATACCCTCTTTATCTCATACTTGCTACTGCAATTTTTCAGTATAGAGCTCTTTATTCTTCACTCTGCTTGCCTGTGTGTGTTGCAGTTTATTTTGCATCTATCTGAATTTAAGTAACTACACTGGATAGAATTTAGATGGTTAGTGCATTTTTATGATATGGCCATCGGTTTCCAGATCAGTAGCTGAATTTTTTGGTGTGTCTTGATATCATGAGGGAGGATTTTTTTCTTTCTGTCTTTAAAGTAAACTGAGCTTTGCAGAAGGTTTGTTGTCAAATGTGGTATCTACTATTATTTCTCTACTCTCTTCTAGTTTGTAAGGCTGAGTAAAGAAAAAAAACAATTTTCTACTCAGCCATTGCTCGTCTTTTCTTTTTAAACTAAGAGTATGACTTCTTCCAAGTGCTCTGTGATTACGAGAACATGATCACAGTTTCACCAACGGACACTGCTGTCAATCAGCAATTTAATATATTGAGCATCTGCATTTGTGTCTACATTTTTGAATTAAAGCTTTTTTTGGGGGAAAAAAAAAAAAGCACAGACCATCCTATTGAAAAATTTCTGACCTGTCTCAGAAGTTCAGTCAACTGTTTTTTCCCCTTAATTTTTCTAGTTGTGTTAGCATTTCCATTACTAATCTTCTTTAAAAAATCAAGAATATACTTGTATTTTCAAGCTGATTTTCAGCTGCTCACGCATTTTTCCTTCACATGTTAAGCTTTTTTCTCTTAATTGTATTTCTTTTACAATGCAACTGTTAATGCACCAGAATTGTTTTGGACTAAAAAGTCTTTAAACAAGCTGTTAGCAGGAGAAGGCTTCCTTAACATCCATCAGAAAGTGGTTCCTCATGTCGTGCGTTACAGTGAGATGCTTGAAAGCTAGCAACAAGATTATTTTAAGTCTGAACAAACTTTGAGAACATATTCAGCTCTTTTTTCTTTCTCACAGCAGTTGTCAAGTGTTCTTTATTTGCTTACAGAATGAAGAGGCTTTTATGGATTTTTTTGGAGGTGATATTTGAATCTAAAACTGCTATTTTTGACAAAAGAAATGCATGTTTTTTCTAAATTAGAAAGTATGATGATATGCATGACCATTTAAATTCTTCTCTTGGGAAAAAATACTTTTAGTGAGGGGAAGAAAATACTCAATATATTGAAATACTAAGTTTATATTCTAAAAATCATCTTTTACCAGTTGCATAAAGTACTGAAAGAAGACTTAGTTATTCGTAAGTGATTCTCCTGACAAACAATCATAAATACATGTCAGTAGTCCCTTCCTTATCCAGTTTCATGGCAGCCTTTCTTAGCTTAAGGATTTCTTCAGCTCTCATCCAGTATAGTTTTCTTATCATTTCACATGACGGCAGGAAGAAGAAACAACAAAATTGCTTCTTTTTCTTCTCGCTCTCCAGAACTGAATGACTTTTGCCTGCCGCCTGAGCAGATGCTTCCCTCTGAGGAGATCTCTGCTATCTAAGGGGAAAGTGGAAAAGCAGCTGCAGTTAATCCAACAGTCAGGATTGCTAGTCCCAGCCAACACCCAGCACCGTATGGTGGTGGCCTGTGGAAGAGAAGAATACAGTATTGCACGTAACTGACAGCCAAAGACTGGAGGTCGCTCTGTGCTAGCTTGCAGCTGAGGTCTGGCTTTCCTGATACCAGTTATACTATGTGTGCAACTGTAGGAAGCACAGCCTCGCTGTTAAAAGAGGGAAGAAAACACACAGGCAAAAAAAGACCAAGCTCTGCCCCAAGCCTAGCTTTCTGTTGTTCAAAGAGCCACGGCAACTTTAGAGCCTTTGCAAGCCTGTTAAGCTTTTAAAAACTGTTTCAGAGATAATTAGAAGTCAAATTGCAATCGTGTTTCACTAAAAGAAGAAAAAAACATTCATTCCATCTTGCTTCATTTGTTAATTTGGCAAGTCACTGAATATAAGGGTAGGAATAATTATCTGTCTTTTCTTGCAACAGAATGTTGCAAGCTTTCTTAAAATATATCAGTTTATATTTTCAAAATGCTGTACAGAACTAATTTTGGAGACTTAGATACTACTCTGCTGTAAGGGACTCTGAAACTAATAACTTGAAAATGCGAAGTCCTATCCATGATTTCCTTTGGACAAATTTTTCTTGTTCTTTTAAGTACTCTTTAATTTCATCTGTTAAATACAAGAATTCTAAAATTGATTACTCTTTCTAGGAATTATAGATGAAAATATTGAAGATATTTTCTTGGAAATTATTTATGTGCCTTATGTGTTATTAACTTCAAACATTAACTTCAATTTATCATTTTGTTGAGGTTGTCTGTGATAACTTTAATTTCTTTTTTTAAGGTGGTGATGTAGCTCATGAAATGGAAGATGACAAACCCAAGAAAAGCCAAAAAGATGATGAAGAGCAAATTGCCAAGTACAGAGAACTTTTACAAAGTATCCAAGAAAAGGAGAAAAAACAGGAAGATGATGATATAGAAATGGAGGTTAAATGGGTTCCAGGTAAGCTTTATTTTTTTATTTTACTAACTTGGAGGATATGCAGTGCTGGTTCCTTAATATGGATATAATGCAAGTTGTAGGATTTATAGTAGTAGAGACTGACCTTTTTTCCCATAAATTGAAAGACTACTTTGTGGGAATGAAAGCTACTGGAAAGAAAACTTCTTGGGGGTATTTTGTTGTATTTAGTGATATCCAGATTTTCATCTGGAAATCAAAAATCAAAAAGGTGACTTCACCATATAGCATCCCAGCAGAATTCATCCAGAGATCTGAAAAACAATGTCTATTTTTTCCTTCATAAAGAAAAGACATTCAAACTGATTTTATCTTTTCTTTATGGGTGTGTGCTTTCCCTGGGATGTAATGCACCAGTTTAAAAACTCACTACATCCAAAAAGGGAAAGGTTTCCCTGTGGCCTCTCTTCCTTGCTGCTGGCCCTGAGCTCATGCCGGCTGCCTGTACCAGCCCTGGCACTTGTTAGATCCCTTTGTAAGTTAATTTCACTTGCTAAAATGGAGAACTGCTCTTGAAAAGAAGAAAAGATCTGGATTTTTCCCTGTTGAGTTAGGCAGCCAGATAGGCTCATAGGAGCATTTGGTGAATGCTCAACAAATTATGCAGCCCGGAGAGCAGGGAAGTATGGCATTCCCTTCTGGGGGCATGTTATACTGGCTCAGCATGTGTGGAACTGCAGCCTTGGTAAGGACACAGCCTGGTCTATTACTGTAAATAGTAAGACCAGAGCCATACTAAAAACCAGTCCCTTCTCCACAGATGTCTTAATTCTAGCTGGGAATGCATATCTAATTATCTGATTTTCACTAATATTATTCTGTACTCACTCAGGGAGAACTTCTGTTGAATAAAAATGCTCTCTTTTAAAATCCTATTCTGGTCTGTAGTAAATTCCGTTCAGTTGAATGAACGAATTTTATTCCTAGGTTTTGACAAGATCTGTATTTGAAAGTATGCAATGGCATTAAAATCGCTGTGAATCTTCAGTTGTGCTTACATAATCCCCAATCACTTCTGACATGAATTCGCACAGAACTTTAGGGGAAAATGCATATCATGTGTTACCTGATGAGTGCTTACTAGCACGACAGTATCATCATGTTTTACTTCTGCTCTCCACAGTGTGTCAGTATTTGCATTCTCAAACTTGCTTTTTTAATGTCTTTTAATTCATTGTGTCACTGAGCATTAAAGGCAGCTGAGTTTTCATACATAGGTAGCTATGATAAGATTTTTACAAGGATTTTTTGTTGCCGTCTTTCAGACCAAAGCTGGAAGCCATAGTAGAAACAAAGTGGTGGTGTTAGGAATGTGTTCTGAATTTATATATATAAAATAGATAGAAAGGCCAGGCATTCTTTAAATAGTCAGAAAAGCTGGCATTTTTTTGTTGGGTTTTAAAATATGTTTGGGGTTCTTTTATTTGTTATACAGTCTGTCCTCCCATGTTAGAAGGAATCTTGTAAATTGTATGAATGAAATTCTGTAAATTAAAAAATGGAAGCAACCTAATATGGTCACATAGTTAAGAACCTAGAGCAAACCATTCATTGAAGGGAATGCAAAACTGTTTTAAGAGTGAATGAAGGAAACTTAGTAGCACAGGGAGAACTTTACCTTGCATAGTACAGGTAAATTATATTAACATTTAGGAATTGTGGTAGAGATGGAATCAGATTCCTTTGTACAGGAGCTCCTTGTTTCTTTGCAATTGAATTTCACTTTAGAAAATTGGCTTTGTTGCATATTTCATCTAATCCAGCCCCTTCCCTACTGCACCTTCTTGTGGAGCTCCTACGACTTTTGGTACGTTCCCATCTTCCTTGAGAAGGGGGGTGGAAAGGAGTAGGGTTTACGCACTGAACACTCGTCGTCCTTCTTGCCACTCTGACAGGCCTGATGGTAAAACCATCCTGATGAAAACGTCTGACTTTGTCTAGAGTCAGTTGGATATCTGTGAAATTTCTGTTTGTTCATATAGTGACTGCACATGTGTGCGATGAAGTTTACATTGGTAGTATATAGCATTTGATCTCAATTTTGCAACCGTGGTTTTGCAATATATGTTAGCGTTTCCTAATTTCTTATCCTAAAAAAGCTACGGTGTTATCGGAGATCACCAGAAGTGCTGGAAGTTGTAGAAGCATTCACTTGCCCCTGTTAGTTAAGCCAGTTACCTCCATGAGGTTGGTCAGTACCACTATTAGCCCTTGGAATGCAGCCAGTAGTATTATAGGGATAGATATATAGATGTATACAGAGATGCACCTTCCCTGCCCCTCCCCCCCCCCCCCCCCCCAAAAAAACCCTGTTGCATAGAAGAAAAGCATTCATACTTTGGAAACCTGGGTTCAGTTTGTGGTGTTGTTACTCCTGCCCAGCTTGGCCGCCTTGCCTCTGCTTCTCGTCTCTGTCCCTGTAAATCCACTTTAGATTCCTGCTCCTATTCTGCCTCCTTCATCCTTTCAATGAGTTGGATGGCTTCCTTCCAAAGTAAGTGTTAAAAGTGAAGAGGAATGTCTTAGTGTTTTCACATCTAATGTCCGGCAGTGCTTTGGCCTTCACTGATTTCGGGCAGCGCTTGGAGAGGAAGTCCTGCGCACCCAAAAGGGAGGTGTTTTAGGGGAGCTGTTAGGGTGGACCATAATCGGCACTTGCTGAACAGTAGCTTATAACTCTGGCAATTTATGCAGTTGAGGTTATGCCTCCTTCTCAGAGGAGAAGTACCTTAGTTATTACATTATTTTTCCTTAAACAAACATGCTCATTTAAGTTCCAAAGCAGTTTAATTATGTTCTGCTTGGAGTGTTTTGGGAATTCAAAAATAGTTTTTGTTATAATCTCTTAAGACTCCTTAACTTCCTTCAAAACTAGTTTTTGTCTGTTAAAATATTTTTGTTATCATGCTCTGCCTTAATCTACTTCACTTATTGCAAAATCATTTTCCTGCCCAAATGTTTAATATAAAGAGAATTACAATAGTTAAACCTAGGAAGTTTTTCAATTGAAAGTCAGAGATTTGAATTAATTTAAAACTTAGAGTTTTGGCACAAATATTTACAAATGGTTATAGAAAGTGTACTTTGTGAATGATTCAGTTATTCTTGAATCATAATAGTTTTAAATAAACCTCAGTGCCAGCAAAAATAAATTAGATGTAGTTCCAACTCTCTATGCTCTGTTTCTTTCGGGCACAAAATCAGTGTTATATTTAAGCATCCATCTGTTTTCTTAATCATATCTGATTTGGGCAACAATTACTATCCATCCATATCCATCTCCCAAAACTCCATCAGGAGGTGAAGAGGGAGAAGACCGCAATTCAGTCTGTTGATTATATTCGGCCCCTTTTTCATACAGTTTTTCTTATTGAACTTGAAAATTAATCCTTTGGGAAGAGTGAGATGTAAATATTTAGCTAGGCTTAAAGGCAACTTTAGAATTTGCTTTCATCCCGAGCAGAGCAGCGGGCAGTCGTCTCCCTGCAAAGCGCGTAGAGAGCCCCGACCGCGTGTTGTCACCGGTTACGTGGAGCAAGGAAACGCTGGCGGGGGGCACGGCAGCTTGTACATGACATTTTAGCTGCTGCTCCTGGTCCCATAGCTTGTTGGCTGGTCCTTTTGCAGGCTCTCCCTTAATGCACATTAATTGTATTATTATTATTTTTTCCTTTCTCCCCTCCTGCTTTGGTATGCTAAGAGGTAGTGAAGGGGTAAAGGGCACAAAAAGGAGAAAAACCCGACAGGCTACCAGGCATTTCTTTCAGGGAGTTATACCGTGCTAGGTAGGATGTCTTGACAGTGGCTTAGTCTGTCTTTGGGGGTGAACAATTCTGATGTTACCAGAATATTTCTGTCAGCCATTCCTTTTAGCTACCTACAACAGTACTTTTTTCCTGATAAGGTATACATGCAAGATGAACTTGCTGGTTTAGATATCCTGAGAACAGAATCTTTCATAGTATCTTTTTAGCTTCTGATTTTTTTTGGTGACTATTACAAGTTGTCAAACTTGCAAAAATTTTCAAAACTAACTTGTTTAGAGAAGCAAACGTGCTGGCCTGCCCTCTCTCCCTCCCGGCCCCCAGTGGCTGGAGAAGCCATATACAGTTTTCTTACAGTGCTATTTATCATGCTTTTTTAATTCTTTAGTTAAACTGTGATTAGTTGCGTGCTAATATATATTAGTTTCTCCCTCTTCACAGCTCTTATTTGTGAAGGTGAAAGAAAACTCATGCGATTCATTTGTTTGTACTACATTTTTTTTTTATATAGGTAAGGGTACAAATTAGCCTTTTCTAGGGACAGTTAGTAACTCTACCTAAAGTAGACAATTCCTTTTCCCTTCTGCAATCAAAAGCCTTCTGACCACTTAAATACGCTCTTACTCTCGGGAAGTGGTCTGGACGGTCGCTTCTAAGCCATTCTGATCTGTGGAGAAACTCTGATGCCTTTCATGAGACTGCCAAATACCACAAGAAAGGGCTGTATTTTCCTCCAAGGCCTTCTGCGCCAGATGGATCAAATGATCCCATTTTCCAGGCAAATAAATCAGAAATCTTGTAACCTCCTTTGAGATTTTGGTGTCTCTGTCTCTCTGCCTCTCCCCACCCCTTTCTGGAGATGTGACATATATTTCTTGATGTGGTATTGACTCTCTCCGGAGAGAATCTGCAAGGTTGCTACCTGACTATTAGTTTTTTTCCATGAAGTACCGCAAAATAATATCCAAAGTAATAGTAGTTCAATTTCTGGGAAGCAGATGAATCTGCTTTCATTGGCTTTGGAGATGAAGAGGTGTATTGTGTGTATTTGTTCTGGTAGTATCAGATGGTTTCTCAGTGAGCAAATTGATGGTGGACCTATATAATAGTGTTCCTTTTCTTAATCATGGCTTTGCATTTATTTTCTGTTTTAGTACCCAGTTTTTGTTGTGGTAATTGTTTGCGACTCTCTGTTAATTCTGGCTCCTATCATTTTTTGCTTGCTTCTTTTCTTCATATAAAGCATGATTTAATACGTTTTTAGATCTTGTCCGCACTTCACGTTTCAGACATGTTGTAACCAGCTCTTGAGCCTTTGAATTATTTTTGGAGTGTAGACAAGCGCAAGAGCAGAAATTGGTGTTTGCAGTTTTTCAGAAAAATGTTCTGCTTGCTTTTCTAGGGACGGGTTGAACTGTCCACGAGGCTGCCCGTTTTTTTCCATTATGAATTCTGTTTTTAGTTCCTCGTTACTGGGGAGAGCTGGAAGAAATGATGAGGAGCTGGGACTGGCCAAATGAGAAACCTGGGAGTTGGGAGAAAGGATGGGATCTAGCCTAGGACAGCTGAAGAGGTCAGGCTGTGACTGACTTCTGAGCAATAAAACTGGTGTGAGAGATGGGAGGTTAGGACTTGGTAAGGTGGGAGCTGGACTGGGATGCTAGGAGAGAGGCTGTGACGAGAGACAGTTGGAGCGAGTGTAGTTGGGAAGAGACAGAAAGTGTCAGACTTGGAGGGGAGAACAGAAACATGATGCCTACATGCTCCAAAGGTCTATCAGGCATGTCGTAAAAGAGGATGTGAACTATAGGATATCTGACTCATTTGTTACAGAAGTTAAAAAAGTGTGTAGCGAATGAAGCAAGGAAGGTAGGAGGAAAAAAAGCTTTCATTGCTCAGGCTGTTACCTTCTGCCAGGAAAGTGGATTCTCTCTCTCTGCCACTGAATGCTGCTCCAGTGTTGCAAGGCAAGTCAGTTAATCTCTTTACATCATGAAGTTTTGTTTTTGTGAGCGCCCATCTTGACACCTTTTGTCTAAAGTGACGAAGAGCGGAAAGCGTGTAAGCTGCACCTGAAATCAGTAGGAGTTGTCCTCGTAACATGTAAGTGCTGTATCGTGTAAAGATTTTGAAAAAGCGGAATTTTTCAACCACAATGAAGGATGCTTTTAAATTCAGTGTTTGTTCTGGATTTTCATAGTCTATCTGTAAAATGGTGACACTCCAGGTATTTAATGGATTCTCTTTTAAGGTGATGTTTTTCCGCCACTGAATGTTGTAATGATTCACGTTAAAGAAAGTTCCCTCCTGTTTCGAGAGCAGGGTTGAAATTATTGGCTATAAATTGAGCAGTGACACAAAAAAATACTGAATAGCTACCTGTTAATTATCATCTATATATTAAATGGGGTTAAGGTCCTCTGGAAAAGGTAAAATGTAATCATGTGATGAAAAACTTATCAGAATTCATATTTGCAAGAAGGTTAAATTAAAGAGTAGGGCATACTTGTGGAGCCTCAAGTGGTAGGCTTTGAAACAGTGTCAGTCTGTGTTAAAGTATGGCGTATACTGTAAATCTAACACATTGAAACCTTACTGTTTGCTTGCAGTTCTGTGGTGTATGCTTTTCTAGGACCGTCAGGAAACTGTCATGCTGTGAAAGCAGAGAGGAAACTTCTTTCAGTAAAGCCTTTAGCGTGCCATCAAGCCTTTCCCTGCTGTTGGCAGGTCAGGAAATGCAAGCTTGAGGGCTCCTCTTAGACCGTACCTGTAACAAAAGGACACCAAAGAACCGAAGATCTAAATTAACGGTCTAAATGGTTTCAATTCCTCGCAGAATCTGGAGAGAGAGAGAGAATGGTACTCCTCTCTTGTGATCTTTCAGATCACATAGCTGCTAGAATACAAAAATTACTTTTGGTAACTTGGCATGGCAAACCAAGTAAGAGGATTGTTTTTCTCTTGCTTCAGCTTTTTCTTTCTTTTAAGTCATTACAATATGAATTGGTACCCAATGATAACAGAATACGTGCTTTTATACACTCTGTAATTTGTTTTGTTACTTCAAGAGGTTGGTCTGTTTCGAGCAGTCTGTGCCCTTAATCTCTACTTCTTGTGTGCAAATACTTTAGAAAAAAAAATCTATTTACCTTGAAAGTATTGAATCCAGGTTTCCTGTCGTGCCAAGAGTGTACTGTTTCTTATGTTTAAGATAGCTTTCTATTATTAAACTAATAAGGTACTAAGTAGCTTTAAAAATAATTTTGTGACTTAAAACTTCTAGCTATTTAACAGGAAAATAGACTTGGTTAATCAAAGCCTTGTTCGGTAGTTAGGTAGACTGTGTAATGCATCCATAGTACTTGTTCAGTATTTCAGAACATTACAAATATTTTAAGATTAAAAAACAGCCATTTCTATTTTTGTGGCTTAAAAAGCATTTTCTTTTATTATCCATCTATTTATATACATACTAGAAAAACAATGATATTTTTTGTCTTTAATGGGGTGTAATTTTCTGATTGCAATAGTTTGGGTAAAAAAAATACAATGCAAATCCAGAAAGCCTGTGCTTTTCTGCATGACCTAAATATTTGAAAAATCCTAAGCCTCTTGATATTTTAATATGCTTTCCTCTTCTCCTGTATCACTTGAAATTAAAGTGCAAATACAAGATTTCATACTTTCTTTCTTGTCCCAAAAGTTATTGCAGAATTAAAAGGCTGGATGACTTGGAAATATCTTACCTAGTGTGACAATACATATGTTCTGACAGTAGTACATAATGCAAGAAATTCTTTGGTTTATTATTTGGGTTCTTGTGGACTTTTTAGCTGCAACTTTATTTTGACTTTAAATTTTCCAAAATAATAGCTTATTGTTCTCTTTTACAATAAAGGATGAAAATACTTTTTCAGAGATACTGCAGCATTCTCACAGTATTACCACAGAGGCAAAGTTTCAATCAAGAAGATGATATATATCAACTTTTATTGTGTCCGTGAGTCATATTGATATGGTAACAACTAGGTAGTAACTCTGTGTGAAACAGACGGTGTTGGTTAGAGGCGTAGGCCAGCTGTTTGGAGATAGTCGTATGTTCTGGTCATGATTTAACTTTTCAGAATCTTTGCCAACTCACTAAATCTTTTGTACTTTGTTTTTTCCGCTCACAAAAAATGGGAATGACTACACTGTATTCAAAGTGGTTTTACGAGACTTAACTAATTATAGTCAGGTATATTAAATTTAAGGGTGGCTGTATATGTATTATTGTGTTACTCTTATCCTTAAAAAGTGGCATCTGTAGACTGAACACTAGTGACTGCAGAGGAGACAATTCTGAGGAACAGCAAGAGTGTTGGGAATCGGGTATTGCATAAGTCAGCTCTTGTGACACTTGTATAATTTATGGCTGGATAATTATTTTATTTGAAAAAACATATCCTTGTAAACTGATATTGTTTGTAATGATGTTATTCTAAGCAATACTTACATTGTTTTCATTGACTTGTTAAGGAAAAAACAAGACTATTCCTTTTAAAAGAAGGAGTTGATTTAAAAAAAAAATTCAGATTCATCTCATTTCCTTTAACTTACTATTTTTTGATCTAGGCCTCAAAGAAACCGCTGAAGAAATGGTCAAAAACCGTTTGGAAGGAAAGGACAAACTAACTCCATGGCAAAAATACTTAGAGAAAAAGAAAGAAAAACGAAATCTTAAAAAAAAAAGAAAGGTAATGTTTGCTTTGGTCACTTTTTTCAGTTTTTGAAATTGCTGTTGTTATTTGCTTGGATAAATTTTAAAAAGTTGTATAGCTTCTAGTACTATTTTGAGATTTGAACATGCAGTGGTCATTCATTTGGAAAGACTGAGTGTTCCTCATCAAACCTACAAAATTAGAAGATTTTCAGGATAATACTGGTCATACATAATATGCTTGCAAGCATCTATCTATTTTTAACTTGTGTAACTTTAAAGATAAATTAGTCTAGTTAAAAACCAACTGTTCTGGTATACTTTTGAATGCATGAGGAAATGTATTTTTTTGCTAGAATAAGCTCATCAGTGCAAAGTTATCATTAGAATGATAGCTGTGGTTTGGGAATTTTTTGGTCTACAGTGATAGAGACTTTCATCTCCCAAAGCAGTAGGAGCAAAAAAATAATAGGCCTGAAGAACTACTCAAATTTCAAATTGCAAAAGAAAATTAGTAAATATTAAATAGTTCTGTGTACGAATGACAAAATGGGCCTGTAGCAGTGTGAAAATTGTTGTTGCTTTTTCTTTCTACACACAGAATGCAATTGTAAATTGACTGACTCCTGTGGTGGTAATCTGCAGAAATAGGCAGAGTAATGAAACCTTACTGCAGCTGCTAATCTAACTTCCCCAAATACTTAAATTATTCTCCATCTAATTCATGTTACAGAATAATGTTTATAAGAGTAATTCCTACAACTTGAGGTACACTGTCCATTCCAGTCAGTTTTAAATGGCATCTGATCAATAACTTCTTAAATCTTTTGGAAGATGCGTGATCTGAATTTAATAAATTGCACTATTTTTTTGCTAGCATAAGATTCTGATTTGGTCTGATAAATTAAGTCAGAGTTTTCATAGTTCTTCCAGTAATTGAACTTATCCTTTTAAATCCAGGTTCATGTTTTTTTGAATTTCAGAGCATAAAGTGAGACTCCTTACTCAAGTTTTTCCCCCAGTAGAGTTTTTGCGGAACATAAAATAAGGACATAACAATGCCATGATGCTGTGTCAGACATATAGTTTTTGCACATGGTATTCTGTCTCAGTCAGAAGTGTTGTTTGGGAAGGAGCAGAGCAAGTAATATAATGAAATTTCCCTGGCATACCATGGTGGCTTTTGGATCTGTGACTTCCTGAGCTGGAAGTGGTGCCATTCTGAGAATGCTGTGCAACTTTTCTTATTTTAAATAGAAGTGGTATATATTCTTCACTACTTCATTACTCTTTCCAAAGAATAGAAGAGCATGTTCCTTCATGTAGTAAGGCTATATTGTCAGTCTTTGTAGGAAATAAAAGTGATTAGGTAATAATTAGGTACACAGAGCTATGTTCTGTGCTTTGATTTTTATTGCTGAAGTTTGAAAACTGCATCCTGTGAAGCAGAAAGGATTTCCTCTTGAATATACACCACAGACTTAGTATATGGCGCGTTCGGACTGAAAACCATACCAACTAGAGAACTTTCCAATGTGTTTTCCCAAATGTAGTGACTAACAGTCTCTTAAAATCATTCATTTTTTGTAAACATTATTTGATCCTGTAATTTGTTGATATGGTTAGCTGGTGCATTTTATAGTCTATGGATACATGTATTAAAGATCCTTTGAATAAGTAAATTGCCCTTCTTTGGGTACATAAAAATCTTTTATAGTTCAGTCTTTGAAGCAGATTTTAAATTGTTCGTTTGTCTTTACTTGCAGTTTTTAGTGTGTTCTAGTTTTTATGCAGTTCAGCATACAGTATTTCAGTTTTCATGTTCATAGTCACTAGCAGAAGGAACATTTAATTTCAGTGAAACTTACGTAGTAGTTTGTATGTTGATTGAAATACTGTTTATGTTTTGTTACAGGCTACTGCTGAGAGAGAATTGAGTGGAGATGAACTTCCATCTGATGTTGATCTCAGTGACCCATACTTTGCTGAAGAGCTTGGGAAAACAGGTAAGTCAGGAGGGGTAACTTTTCTGGAATAAACATGTCTTTTCTTTAAATAATGAGCTTTAGAAATGAAGTCAGGCTAGGATAAATGCAGAGATGGCATGTTCAAAATGAGATAGAGTAGATGTCATTTGCCTACAATTGCAGGCAGTAATGATGCATATTGTAGTACATAGAATGGTAGGGAAAATATTTCTCCTAGCTTTCATCAGAGACCATCGTTTAGTCAACTTTTGGGGATGTCTATTGGCAACAAGCTAGCCATCTAACCCCAAAATATTCCAGAAGAAAAGAACTTCATTGCCTTGGAAGCTTGTTTCCTTTTATGTATGTGAGAAGCCAGCTATGTACGGGCCCCTTTGAAGTTTGGGTCAGTTAGATAAATACATCAAATGTTTTTGCATCATATAAAAAACAAGTTTTCTGGTAACTAACTGGGAGTGTAGGTGGTAAGGATAATGGCAAAGAGTATGATGATGTGGGAAATAGCCTGGCTGAGAACAAAGCCAAATACCTCTTGTTTAGAGATTTAAAAAAAAAAGTGGAAGCATTTTTTTTTCTTTCTTCCTTTTTTAAATTCCAGATTAAATTTGATTTTTTTAAACAGATGAGAACTTGATCTTTTTTTCGGCAGATTGTTTTACCTTTTGAATTTCTTCCTACCTGTTTGTTTATGTATGTACATACGTATGTACATTTCTGGTAGTGCAGCTGCACTGATCATTCTTCACAAAGTTGTCTTTCAGAAGAAACTGATTTTGTTTGCTATTAGTCTGCACATTTTTACTAGTGTAGTCTGGCTACCTAAAAGCCCTGATGGTGAAATAATGAGCTTAAAATACATCTGTGGTATTTTTTTTTTAATTGAAAAGCTTAAACATGTTTCCACAGTTAGAGAAAAATAAATCATATTTTCAAAATAGACCTTTAGTGCAGATAGCCTACGTAAATGGAAAACAGAGAACTATTCAAGTTTTCAGAATTATGATGATCTAATGCTAAATAGATAGCAGACTTCCTTTATTAATTTCAGTCTAGGAATTCATTTTAGCATGATAATATGGACATCAAGACAGTGTTAAGCTATTTTGAAATGTAGTATTTTAGGAATTAACTTGTCTGGCTTGGATTTTTAGGATACCTTTTTTCCAAGCTTCTTGGTCCAGTGTTTAAGTTAGCTTTTGCTGTGGTAACAGCAAATTTGTTCTGACTACAACTTTGGTGGTTAAAGTTTTATAGTGGGGATAATCAGGAAGTGTAAGTTCCTGGCCTTCCCTGCTTTTCGGAGCCAAAGCCTAAGAATGACGCATGGAATTGTATATTTTTTAAAAAGTAGCAACAGATTTACAGATAATCACCACTCTGTTTTTTTAGTTTTTCCAACTATAGCAGTGTACATTCAAATTCCATTTTAAAAGAATTCACTTGGTTTAATTTGAAACCGGCCAGCATAGGCTTATATCCTGATTGTTTGTATTAGGAAAAAGTAAATAATTCAGAAAAAAATGTGAACTTATTTGTGTCTTAATGAGCTTATCTATATGTCTAAATATTATGAAGTATAGAAAAATAAGGATGAATCCCATTCATGTTTTAAAGAAAATATCACAATTTAAGGTGTCACGCAATGCTGTTTTTTTGCCTCGCTTTCCTAGCAAGTAGGTAGGTGAGTCAGGTATAGGATATTTCGGAGACCGCTGGGAAGATTCCATTTCTTCAACTCCTTGTTTTTGTTACTAGCAAAAATGTGTAGGTACTCTAATAGTAATGTTTGATGTTTCAGTGTTGTATGCAAAATCTTAAAAAACAAAACAAAAAAACAAAAACCAAAAAACGGTTTCTTCAGCGTTACACGAGAAGTTCTTTGAGTCATGACAGGGCTCAGCACAGAACGATCATATCTACACTTTAACGTTTCTGTCCACAATATGGAGAATGGACTTTTAGTGTGCATGGAGTCGTACCATACATGGGGATGGTAAAACAGACATAAAGGTTATGCGAGTGAAACTTTTGTTTGCAAGCTTACTGATGATCTACTGAGAAGGAGGAGAAAAGCAGAATGCGGCGAGCCCTGGAACAGTTTTAAAGAGAGAGTACAGTGGCTGGCTGCAAGCCAGTTGACATTTTAACGATGATTACACAGCACAGCTTTGGCTTTCACCAAGTGTACCCAGAACAACCTCTGTCTCATAGCTGGCGTTGTTTTTAAGCACAGCTAGCTTATCCAGTTGGGGAAAAGGAGTTATGATGTTCTTTGAACTAGGCTGTAGCTCTGCCAACTTTGTATCTAGGGTACAGGCAGTCATAACTTGAACGATCATAATTTTTCATAAGCCTTCAACAGTTTTCCTGAAAGACTGAAATTTCTCCCTTAAACTGACTGTCAAATGATCTTAGATTATACTGAAACAACATGTGACAGGATATGCTCGCAGACTGAGGTGGACCAGAGCAGAAACAGTGAGGAGACAGCAGTGCTGTTAGGGCTTTGGAGCGGGTATATTTGCTCCCAGGCTAGATTGACTTGTTCGCTGTACCAAGCAACTGTGCAAGTTAGCTTTTGACAAGTTGAGGCAATTGGAGGGAAGCGAGATTGTAAGGAGGTGTTAGACAAACAGCCTATTTGAGCGACAGCGGTACGAAAGAAAAACCAGCAGTTATGAGAAGTCTACTCAAGCATGTATTTGCCAGGCTTGTCTCTGTTCCAGAAAGCTGTTTATGAAGCCGGCGGTGATTCTTGTGATGTGGAGTGCTTCCTCTCGAGAGAGGCATGGTAAAGCAGATTCCTCGTGCTTGTTATGCCCAAAGAGTGCCCATGTAGGGTGCAAGCGTGGGCTAATTAGCACTTGTGAAATTCATGCCAGTGCTTTCTTTGGACAGAGTTTTGTATGTGCATAAGCCCTAGATGTTTTTTCAGTAGTACCATGGACTAAAATGTAAACCGCTGTATGTGTATGAGCCTTTAGGTTGTATTTAAGCAGCTTGATTCTAGTTTAGTATTGTCAGGAAAGAATAGCCTGCCACTCTTGTTTTATATTAACATATATAATTAAAAAAAAAAAACCAACTATAAATCTGTAATTCAGCTTGGCAAGTTTCAGTCTTAGTATGTCTGTTTCTTTGGGGTCTCATAAAAAAGCTCTGTGCAATACAGAATGACTATATTTTAACTTAAACTGTTGGAAGACTAAGAGCTGAGTAGTGCAATTGCTTATTAACGTGATAGCAGCCTCCTGCTTTTGGAAATCAGTGAGTAGCTTCAGAATAGCTACATCTATTAAACATAGTTTCTGTTAATTCCTTTTTTGAGGAAAAGGAATATATATATATGTGTATATATTTGTGTGTGTATATATGTATATATTTATTAGTACAAGACTTCAATATTGTTTAATACTAGTTCATATTTGAAGCAACCTACAGCTAAATAATGTATCATATTGCTAATTGCCATGTTTTTTGAAGAGTTCAGAAACACTTCCGATAAAGAGATTTTCAGTAACACACCCTGTTATTAACAAGATGTAGAAAGCTTAGGTACAAAGGAAACTTGCAATTCAAACTGAAATCCATGAGACGCTGAAAAGAAAAAATACAGTTTAGCGGGTGAATGTACACCACTAATCAAGGATAATGGTCTCTGTGCAACCGTCCCATCTTTCAATATTGTGTTTTGTAATGGAATTAATAGACAGATTTTAATGCCAGTTTGAAATCTGATTACTTTGAACACTTTAAGTAATTTACTCATATTATCTCCCTACAGAATAAAGAGTGTGCTGAATTTTTGTTGATAGAGGAGTTAGTCATGAATTTCTTACCAAAAGGGAAAAGAACTTGTAGCTATCAAATGTGAACTGACTTTTTGTTAGCCAGAAACATTCTTAAGTTTTCCGGATGGATCTATTTTAGATATCTTTCTTATTCTTTCAGGACTGATTTTCTGGCAGCTGAAGATGAAAGTATTGGTTACATGTCAGCTGAAGTTTATGGAAAAAAATAATATAAGCGAGGCAGGAGAGAATGTGCTTTTCTTGTGAGAGCCATAGGAAATGGAAAGAAATTGGAATTTCATTGTATGCTAGAAATATTCGGGTTTTTTTTTATCATGGATGGATAACAATTAATGATTTCTGGGCAAAGTGATTAACAGTAATTTTATGCATTTGTCAATTCTGAAAAAAAAAGCTTGTCAGTAGGATGGGAAAAGGTTTTAGTGTAAAGAATGATTTCAGACCCCAAGCTATTAGCTGCCTAAGGAGTCAGAGAAAAATTTTGTTTGTTTGTTTTCCATAGAAAATAGCTTAGTTTGGTGCTGGCCCCTGACTCACCCACATTTGAAGCAACACAAGTCCTGTGACGGCTTTTCAAAGATAAGCTGTCTTTACTTGTGTGTTTCTACATTTAAGGAAAGAAGAGGGAAGACAAGTTTAGGACTGCCCTTCGAAAGAAGGGAGAAGCGTTTATTGATTCATCTTCTGGAATCATTGTCTCCACTTAAGAATCGTCATGCTCTGCTTCTTTTTCACTCGTTTACCCAATTCTGGGAAGATAGAAAAGACTTCAAATTTGTTGAAGTCATATATAAATTTGTTTCTCCCTCCTACACATTAAATTAACATTGTATAAGTTAGGTAAACAAGTATTTTTGAACCTGATTTTTCCTGCACGTTTTCTGAAAGCACTAAATTAACAGCTGATGACATTATGCATCTGGATAGTTGTCTTTTGGTGGCAGTGGTTACTTTGTTCTGTTCTAGAAATCCATTTCAAGCTTGGAATCCATTTAGAAATAGTCAAGAGAATAGTCAAGGGAGGAAAAAATGTTCTTTGAGAAATGTGTCCTGTTCCAGAGTATACTTAGTGATATAACTTGACAGGTTTTTGGCATATTTGTATTTCTAGTTTGAGTACAAATCTGGCTTAATAAAATGGAGCCAAATATCTTCCTTAAGAATACCCCCAGTGGACTATAATAAATTGCCTGAGAATGTAATTCCAAGCTCAAAGGTCAGAGTGTGTGGTTCAGGTCAGGAAACCTTCTGCTTTCTCTGTTCCTTCTTGATCTAGGTCTACAGGCTTCCCAAAGAGAATAATTTGATTTCAAAGGATGTGTAAATGGGGCTGTTTTCATTAAAAGTTATGTTGACTTCTGTTTTATGCTGTTACTATTCATTACATTTGTCTAATCGGCACTTTAAAGTATCTTCTAAGAAAGTAAGAAAGCTTCATTAGAAGAATATTCATGCCAAACAGAGTCAATTGTGTTTTTATTCCCCTAATTCTGTTCTTGCTTGGCTAACAGCACAATATGGTCTTTTAATCTTGTATATTAATTTAAAAAACAGCTTCAGTCTCTCTCTCTTTTTTTTTTTTTTAACTGATGTACTTTGTCCTTCAGCTGCAGATAGAGTTGCAGATTTGCTTTTTGTTCTCCTAAAGTATTTATTACATTGTGCCATTCTGTACTAAAACTTAGAGTAGAACAAGTGAACAATTTGAGGACCGAGGACACTTTAGTTATGTTTATGAGTGTATAAACCAGTTTCTCTTTAAAGTACCTTGGGATTGAAGTCATGCTTGCCTGTACTGTTATGATAGTTCTGTCTACTGCTTTATGAAAAATACAGTAAAACCTTTTTTTGTTTGTTTTCATTGACTTCTTTCTGCCATTTGAGCACTGCTGCCTCCTTAATGGTTAGCAAATACTCAGTGAGCAGATGGTGAGCAAATATTCACTCACTCTTTATTAAGTCTAGGTGATTTTTCTTAATTTTTTAGTTTTTCCTCTACATCTGACATTTAAATACTGACTACAAGAAAATGAGATGCATTTTGAGGCCTACTCATAGGTAAATTATGCTGTCATGTGTAAGCTTGAATAAATGTGTATCCTATGTTTGGACTCAGGTTTAAGGAAGAAGGCAAAATTGGTTGAAAGTGCTCCAGAGAATGAAACTGAAATCGAAAACCAGAAGGTAAAGTGTTTTAAAATGTTAAGGATTATAGATATTGAATTGTCTGAATTCTGCAAATACTTACGTATGCGTGAGTGGAGTTGGGGAATTTAATAGGATGGTTATAAACAGCAATAGAATAAAATTGTGCACTTCTACTAGTGAGAAGTTTTGGAACAAATTACCCAAGAAGACTGGTAGATCATCTGTGCCTTGATGTCTTAAGATTAAAACAGGATAACTTTCTAGAAGAGTTATATTATAGTTGAACACAGCTCAACAGAGTTAGGTAACAGTGAAATGTAAGGGCATGGCAACCATAATGACCCGACAGTCCCTCTAGCTTTAAAATTATACCAGTATATTTGCATGTTGGGGCAGTGCAGGATGTTTACTTCTAACACCAGCACAGTATGAAACATTTGTACATTAGAAACTTGTACTGTAGACTTAATTTTGAAGATTGAATTGTTCCAGTTATTGTATGTTTGCCTTGCATTATTTTCCAGAAGAAATTAAATAAAGGTATTAAATTTAGTTTTCATTTTGCAGTGTGATTATTGCTATAAAATTATATACATTCATGATTTCTAAGTTGGGGTATACAGTTATCAGGCTAGATTATTAGTATATGTTGCATAGTTGAATGTGTATATTTGCATTTATTTATATTTAATAAAAGAGGAAATCAACAATTGTGTTTAATATTATACCTCAAAGTGTTAAAAGAATATTATGGATGAACAGTTAAGCACTCAGCAGTTAGGAAATGTCTGAAATAAGACTGCCTTGACAACCCTGTTTAAACTCATTTATATGTATGTGTAATCATATAGACTTTATTGACACTGTTGCAGTATCTTTTTCATGAAAAACCTCATTTCATTGTCTACATGGACTGTTTTCCATTGTAACAGGCTGAAATGGCCCTACTTATGATGGACGATGAGGATGATGTCAGGAAACATTTTAACTATAAAAAGATTGTCGAACAACAGAATTTGAGCAAGAAGAAAAAGAAACTCTTAATGAAAAAGAAGGAATTATTAGAAGATGACTTCCAGGTAATGGTGGAATCCTGATTCTGAGACTTAACTAGAATTTTTGTTAGTTATCCTATTTTCAGGAAATAACTGGGGGTTCCATGCCATTCTCCTCCCTTAGCCTAGCTGAAGGAGAAGAACCTTTGATCTGTCCTTTAAGGGAGTTACAGGCTGTTTTCAGAGGAAAGAAATATTTTGATAACAAGGTTGAAGGGGGTGGGCAGAGTCAAATTCTGTAAAGTGACAAGACAATATTTATGCAAGCCCTTGAGCAACTCATTGCCCGAAATACTCACTGGTACCTTTGTTCTGATTGGGATCCACTGCTGCTTCCCTACTGGCCTGTTTTTCTCCAACAACAAACCTTTTCTTGGTTTGCCAATTGAGGCATACACAGAATTTCTACAAATGTTTACTTGTCGCCATTCATCAAACTTTTGTGACTGGAGCTATTTCAGTAAGGATGAACAATTTCATGAACTTCTGTCTCCTTAAGCAGCTCTGCTTCTGAAGTTTACACAACTGATACTTTGGCAATGCTTTTTTTTTTTTTTTTTTTCCCACATCAGGCAAAATCAGCTTAAGAGTTCAGCACATTTATGTAAAAGTCAGAGTTAAGCATTGTCCTTCTCTCAACCTTTGTCATTTTTACCTGATTACAGTATTTTGCTGTTTTATTTCATGTCATATTGTATTTAAAAGCTTTACTATCATGGATAAAGGTTATCTAAAATAAGGTTATCTCTCTTTCTGCCTTCAGGTAAATGTTGCTGATACAAGATTCCAAGCCATGTTTACTTCCCCGCTATTTAATTTGGATCCTTCGGATCCAAATTTCAAGAAGACAAAAGCAGTAGAAAAGATCTTGGAAGAGAAGGCTCGCCGAAGAGAACAAAAGCAGCAAGATCTTAAGGAGGCAAGCAAAGGACATGAGAACAAGATGGCAAAGAAGGGAGAGGTGGAGGTGGCAAAGATGGAGAAAAAGGAGAAGAAATCCATAGATCCTGCCTTATCCATGCTAATAAAATCTGTCAAAAACAAAACTGAACAATTTCAGGCAAGGAAAAAGCAAAAAGTCAAATAACTGAACTTTTATTTTTACTCGGACTTTACTTTAGTCTGTGCTCTTAAAACTGGCAACATCTATTAAAATTGTTACAGTATGCTCTGATTCCTACAAACCAAAATTTTCCTGAGAAGTCACTTAATTCTTGTGGTGAGTTTTGAAGTAACTAGAGCCATGATGACTCTTTCCTTGTGCCCCAACAAATACCTTTTTTTTTATTATTATTATTGAAAAACTACTCCTGGAACTCATAAGTATAAAACTGATGCTTTTGGAGCTGTTTATTTTATATCATGCTATCACTCAAAGATACTGGAAGTGCTGAAGATGGCTACAAAAAATCATAATAATTATGGTTGTATTTATAATTTATAATATTACTGCAGAGGTTTAGAGT
The DNA here is from genome assembly GCF_036370855.1 of Dromaius novaehollandiae. Classification (NCBI taxonomy): domain Eukaryota; kingdom Metazoa; phylum Chordata; class Aves; order Casuariiformes; family Dromaiidae; genus Dromaius; species Dromaius novaehollandiae. The sequence continues at coordinate 120,163,760 of NC_088100.1, forward strand.
TTGGACTAATTGTTAGAGAAAATCCGTCTTAAAATATTTTTAATTCTGCAGGAGTCTGTAAACATATCTCTGATAAAGAAGGTAGTAATACAACTAAAAATAAAAATTGAAGAAATTTTTATACAAGTTTTTACATCTTTTTAAATGATTGCATATACCCCATTTCATTGATTTTTTTTTTTTTTTCCTTTAAATAAATGAAGAGTTCTGGATCATGGTAGAACTAGTTAACAGAAAAGATACAGCTTAGAAGAGTTTCATTAATAGATACTGGAAATAAATGGTTAAAATCTGCCTGAAGTAATTTGAGGCACTTACCTGTATTATTTTCTTCTGAACATAAATAAAACTATGCCTGTGTTAATTTTTTTTCTGCTACTAATGTTGCATTCCCGTTAATGTAGTTCCATTTATACAAAGTCACCCAGCATTGCAAGTATTAAAAAGATGTCAAAGGCAGATCTGGATGATAAAATTTTAGAAGCAGAAGACATTGGGCCCTCTTAATATTAGTGTCACCGATGAAGGTATCAGCAGTGCAGGGAAATTAAATACAGACAGGTAGAACATTATCTTTCTTCCCTGGAGTGTGGGAATTAATGTCTGACTAACTTTTCTTCCTTTTTTGAAGTATTTGCTATATCGGCTCTGATTCAAAGACAGTAGTTTGTCAAAAAGGAAAGAAAAAATTAGAACTGTGGCACTGAAAGTTAATTTGTAATGGTTAAAAAGCACAGTTACTTCCTAAGGCATTTTACTGATGTAAACAAAGAATGTTACTAAAGCAGAAATTAGAACCTATAGACAATCAAAACTAGTGTACACATGAAGTAAATATATCTTAATATGTAAAGGAGATCACTGAGCCAGACTTAGCAAATGAGAGGCTGTATTCCTCATGGCAAAAACAGACAAAATGCAGTAAGACAGAATCTAGCAATACAAATGGAGATGATTTTTGCAAGAATATTCTTGCAAAAATCTGCTTGAATACTTGCAGTCCTTGGGCATTAAAAATGAAAATGAATCTGAAGATACTCAAGTGGTTAATGAAGAGCAATTACAAGTAGCTAATAGAAAAAGTTGAGAAGATAATACAGTGAATTTTGTGGATAGCTGCGATCCAGCTTCTGTGACCTTTAGCAGTTCAAGCAATAGGGCAGGACGTGTCAAAGCCATTTTGAGGTTTGGAGTTGACCAGCTGTGATGGAGAAGAGGGTTAAGTACCTCTCTAGAAACAGGGTGACTTCTGAACCTGGCTGTACAGTGGAGAACAACATAATCATATTCAGTCAGATGCGAATTTACAAACAAAGAGAGGAAAGAAGGATACTTTGAGATAGAATTTTCCACCAAGGAAAGTGTCCCTGCATCTCTCTCAAACATGAGCCAGGAGATACAACGTGAGGAAGTGTAAGTCATGCAAGAGTGATATACGTGTGCATCTGATAGGGGCAGTGAAAGAGGAGACACTTCTCTCATAATTCAAAAAACAGTATTATTTTTAAAATAACATTTTCAAAATAAGTAGTTCTCTTTAATGCGTTTGCTTAAGATTGGTGCATGAGAGAATATAATGTGATTTCCAGGCATGAAGTAAAGTGATACTAAGCTGAAAATGTAATATTTTTGCATACTGGCTATTTGTACAGGCTTTTCTAAGTATGATTCATTGTATGGCTGATATGCTGTATGGATATGGAGTGCACTAAGGATAGTAACTTGAATTTAATAAGGTTGAGAGATTGGATACACCAGAAGTACTAGTGATTGAAGGGCATGTATTTCTGTATATGTATTAAGTGTGTGGAAAATTGGACAGCCTAGAACAAAACTGAACTGGAACATAAATCAGACAAAAGATTCATTTAGCCCAGTGTCTGGTTATTGGCCCAGTGGCCAATAATGGAAGATAAAAAATGGTGCATTTATAATATTATTCCTCAGGATAACATTCTGTTCTCCAGCAAATTGTTGCTCAAGGTTTTCTGTGCCAGTATTGGCATCTTCATATTTAATAGCCCTCAATGGACAAACTCAAAGAAAAAATCATTTGGTTTTTGAAGCCCTGTAAACTTTTAGTATCCACAGTATCGTTTGACAGTGAATTTCACAGATTAACCATGCATTGTGGGAAGAACATTTTTGGTTTTGAACCTGTCTTATGCTAATTAATTTGTGAATAGTTGCTTGCTACTCACATTGCTTAAGATTTTATTGATTTCTGTCTTTCTCCTCCTCAGTTGTTCCTTTTCAAGGCTGTATAGAAGCAGTTCTGTTTATTTGACCATCCTTGTCAATGGGGAAGTGGATAAGTTCATAATTTTTACAACTGTTTCTTCCAAAAACCACAGTTAGGGTAGGACTAACTGTTGTAGGAATTTTCTTTGTAAAAGTATGCTTTTATGCTTGTAGGAAAAGCTGTGAGTTTTGAGGCATTTGATGTGCATGCTCTTACAAAGGAGTGTTCCTTGTCTGGGTAGTAACAGTAGGCATAGCCTGCTCTTTGACTCCCTGCCAGTAATTGAGTAGCCATTTACTCTATCCCCGCTTATCTTTTCTGTTCTGTGCTGGACAGCTTTACTGTTGGAAAATGATGTGTGGTGTCAGTGAGTCTCTGTTCATCGGGAATGCCCAGATGTGCTGAATGACCAGTGCTGTAAAACCCTTAAATAGAACTTCTGTTCTTTTGAAATGTATCTGTCCTATACAGCAACTTTGCTAGAGGACTAATTTGAAAAAAATTGTTGTAAAACTAAAAACTCACAAGTACTGATTCCAATTAGATGCTCTAAGTTACACAGTGTCTTCTGCTCATGCGTACAGGCGTTGGCCATCTTCTTTGGCAGAATAACGTGTCAAGATATTTTGAACTGTGTTCAGTTAGGAAGCCCAGCCTGTATTTGGAAGTCATAGTAGGATAAAATAGGTAAAAATATATGGACACACTTGACAGTGATTATAGCTATTGGTCTAAAAAATCATTTTTGTGGTAATGTATATACAAGTATCATGTAAATGCTTAATGTATGGTAATTACACTTTCATCAGTTGCCTTTTTTTTCCCCCCTTCAAGTTGCTAAGTCCTGAATGGGCATATTATTTAGGGAGAAACGGAGGATCCGTTCCAGCATGCATCTTAGATGGGAAGTTCTTGCTTTGTTTATGAAGACATTAGGTGTAAATCCTGTATTTACTTAATTTCCTCTTTTAGTTATATTATCCAAAGACTGTTTCCTAGAGCAGGCTACTTCATTTACATTCTGCTAAATCATAATTTAGGGGGAAAAAAAACAAAAAACACACATCACTGAGGACATGGAGGAGGTGAGTAGATGTGGATGCCATCAGGCCTGGAACGGCTACCGACATGGCGCGACGACAGTGCTCAGTCCATCGCCTGGGTCTTCTGTGGTTCGGGAGAACACCCTGCTCCCCTCAATCCTGACTGCAGAGGAGGTTGGACTTGTGGTATTGGTCACAACAACCAGTGTGGTACACTGCTCTGACTTAGGCTGTGGTGAGAAAGCATGGGGCTGCCCAGCCGGTTCCCTTGGGTGTTCAGTTAGCTGAACCTCAGGGCAGGGCCTGCTCATTTCGCCTGCAGCCCTAACAGTCTGTACAATGCTTGTGAAAATAGTTACCATCCACCAATCGTGCTTCACATAAGGTGCTTTAAAAAGCTATCTAAAACTTGCGTTAATTTAAAAAGCAGCATTTTTGTCCTTACACGTTCACCCCAAGTGTCAATATAGTCATAAAAGAAAATTTGGTAAAACAATGATAATATCAATGTGAATGTGATTCTTAACATATACGACTGCTGGCATTTTTCCTAATCTTTTTAAATTATTCAAGATTGAAAGCAAATTTATAGCCAACTTTATAAGGCTGAAGCAAGCTTTATTAGCTTTGAATTGGAAAGAATCATTAAAGCCAAAATTTTTGCCATAAAGTGATAGTTTTACAAAGGCCACAATTCAGTAGATTAGCTCTATTCAGAAAAGCATGTCAGCGAGAGTTATGATGCTGATGTCAATGGGACCTTAATGGTGCACTGAATACAGAGAAATTTAATACAAAAAGGGAGTTTGTATATGTAACCGTCTAAACTTAGAAAGGCCAACCAAGGGTGTTCTTCTTCTTATCTTGTGCTCTGACGTTGCAGTCGCACTTGTGCAGAGAGTCCTCCAAAGCTGTGTGGAGATCCTCAGTGAAACAAAACATTCACCTAATGGCACCATTTCTGTTTACTGGCTCTGGAATTTCACCCATTTTAAAATATATTTACAAATTTAAATATTTCAAAATCAGGAACCAGGCTAAAAAAAAAAAAACCAAGAAACATAATTCATTAGATTTATAAAGATACTATTTTTTACTTTTTATATCAGGTTAAGGTCAATGCTTTCATTAGTAATTAGTAAGTGCTAATGGCTCAAAATCCATCATCTAATCCCTGTAATTGCAGAATAATGCTAAAAAGATCAGAAGTGATTTCTTTGCTTCCAGGAGAAGCACATTTTAAAAGTCTGATAAGAAGTGGCTGTGTCTCATCTAGACTTCCTTGCAATTGGTTATCCTTGTTGATGTAAAGAAAACACAAGGCGGCTTTAACCATCTCTTCCTTTTAAATATAAAAATGCTATCTAGAGGTCCTAAACTCTAAACATTAAAATGTGACTTTATTTTTCCTTATTATTGATGTGTAACCAGCAAAGGTGGTAGCAGTTAGGTAAAACATCACATTAAAAAAAAAAGGACTGTTAAAAATGAGACAGAACTAATTTTTCTAGCAACTTATGGAAGTCTGGTATAAAGTTGTTTGCCTCCAAGTTGGCAGCCATTGGAGGTTTTGCTGGAGTGTATGCCAGACATTTAAAGATCTAATATTACAAGTGTAAATCACAAGAGGGTTTGATTTGTTTAATAACAGAGAAAGAACAGACAACCAGAGCTGAAGAGCCACGTATGTTTTCTATTATTCTTTCCTTCTAAAAATTAAATGTATTATTTCCAATTAATAGCAACAGTTGGCAATTTTGGTAGTGTCCAAAACCAACATTAAGTCGTGCCGGCACATTTTTTTAGCAAGTGTTGCTGAAGAACAAAGCACCCAACCAAAATACTACAGTTTCTTAAAAATAAAGTCTTGGCAACCTGTGTTATATATATTTAAAACTACGGGAATAGGTAGGCTCTTTTGCACTTCTCTTAATTCCTGAGTTACACACCTCAGACTAGTTTTGTAGCTGCGATGGTAAGAAGAGCAACAAAAGCAGGACCACGATGCTGCGTTGCTGTAAAAAAGAAGGTGACAGAAAGGTCTGTAGTCTAGTGTATTTTTTCTGTGCTTGACATAGTGTTAAAAATGGGAATGTGTTGATGTGGGCCCTGAATCCAACTTAGATTAAATGTTACTTACAGTCATTATTACTTTATATCCTCCTCACCGCTAGCACATTACACGAGTAGTCCAAACTCAATCCTGTTCCAGCTCATTTGCAGCCATGTGAGACTATGCCAGCTTTAAACGACTTTGCTTCTAGCCTCCAGTGAGTGCACTGGCAAATCTTACTCTTGTCCTGTTCTTGAAGAGACGCACGAGCCAAAGGCTGGTTGCCACTCCTGTACAGGCAAATGCTTTTGGACTGTGCTCCATGCACTCCTTGGCACGGCACAAATTTCATGGCTTTACACCGAAATTCTGCCCAATACACTTGCACCTTTCTCTTTTTGTATTTCTGGGGCAAAGGAAAGAAAGAAAGAAGGGAAAGACAGCTGAGGCCAGTAACGATTTATATTGACTTCTGACAGCACGTGCCGAAGACCGACAAAGATTGTAACTTTTAACTACAACAGAAAAAATGTTCATCGCAAACTGCAATGTGTGTGGCTGAACCACTGCTCAAATGCGTTGGCAGTTTGTCCATGGAAAATAAAAGTCTTAACAGAAGTGGTTACCAAAAGGACTAAGAATAGCAAAATGACTGTTTCAGAAGGGTAGTGACTTCTACAGGTGATTACAGTTAAAATCATGCAAGTAGGATCCACTGCTGTAGAGTGCAAAACCCCTAAACGTAAGCTTCTCACCTTCCTCCTTTCCCCCATCTGCTTTCCCCCTTCGGTTAATGCCGAGGCCATCAAAGAGGGTCTGGGCGCCTGGGCTGCCCTGAGAACGGATGACTTGGGCTTGCACAGGATTTTGGGGCAGGGGTGGGAGCACAGCCTGAGCAGCCGAGCCTTTTCCTTAAAGACTTCTGCAGAAGTGACGATAGAGCAGCCCAGCAGACAACTAACCAGGGAAGAGGCGCAGCGATGAACTCTACATCTGCTCCTCCCCAAGAATTGCTCCGAAGGATGTCCTAACAGCCAGGGATGGGAAAAGAGGTCAGTAATTCCCCCAAACATCCACAAGTTACGTGTTTTTTGGGTTTTTTTTCCCCCTGACGCGGACTTGCTGTCAAGAAGCTTCCATGTCTTCAAAAATGGGTTGATAAAGAGTAGAATGTTTCTCATCTGGTGAATTTTAGAGCTCTGCATGAGGAAACTAAATGCAAATGCCTACGAACCAAAACCATGTCAAAATGAAAAACCAAGTATGGAACTTGTGACATCAACTATGGAATTTGTTTTCAGTTATAAAAATGGATTATTTTCTTTGAGCTGTGGTCTGAAAGGAAAGTTCCATGAAGAGAAGCAGTCTTCATTATATTTTGGTGTCCAAGTGCTTGACTTTGCAAAATAAATGTTTTGTTAACAGGTTTTTTATTTTAATATTTTTCTTTAATGAAAGAAACCTCATGTTTCATGGAACTCCATCTGCCTCACATGTGAATCATCACCTTCTCAATTTGGAAGACCAGACTGGCCACTTTAATGAGCTGCTAGGAGCGGTGAACCGCAGCCTGCTGCTGGTGGCCCTCCATAGAGCTTACTGAGTCAAGGCACCACTGCACAAGATGGTGTCCACAGAATTAGCTGCAAGACTCTGGTATTAACATAAAATAGGTGTACGCACACCGATAATACTTAAAAGGAATATAAATGTACTACTAAAGTTAGTTAGTTTTTTCAAGAGGCCAAAAATCTACATTTGAGTCACTCTCATAGGCAAAGATGCTTTAAACACAAATGACTACTTTTGCTGTAAGCCAGATTCTTGGAAAGGTAGAGGAACAATATACAGAAGAGAGATAACAGTAATGAACTTAAAAGTATACATAAAAAAAGCTGTAGATTAAAAGTGCAAATTCTTTTCTGAAATAAACTCACACAGATTTTTGTATCAACCTCAACTACTCTGGAAAGTGAGTTTACTGATAGAGCTCATGAGCAAGACTGCAAGATGAGAATGGGCTTTTTTTTCCCTCATTTTATATCCTGAAGATCAGAACTTCCCCAATATGAAAATTATTTTGGCAATTATTCTTAAAGCTTCATAGCAAACATAAATATCTTGAACTCTTTCTCTTTGTTGCAGTTGGATCAGTATCACAGAATTTAAAGATGAGGATGTTGTGAAGAGTGCCTGACTGAAACTGTATCACACCTTGAATGCAATAAAACTACTTTGCTTTGGACAAAATCATTACCCTTGGCAAGCTGCAGAAAGGAACCATGCAGGTCAAAAGCCATAAAAATAATAAGATGATAAAGCCTGCGGAGAAAATCTTAGTCACCAACTTGGTCTGTTTTGCCAAAATATGTACTTTTAAATTGTCATAATTAAATCTGCACCATGTTTTTGTGTGGGCATGAAAAGAGACGATGTCTCACTCTGAAAACCACTGTTCTGTGAGACCTGGCTTATTGACTTCCCACAACGGCTGATGAGGAGATGACTATCCTGCTACAATGGCCAGTACATACCCAGTATGCACATAACTCATTTTCCATCTTTAAGGCACGAAGACAAAACTCTGGTTGTTTTGGCAACATCTGATGAATGCATATTTGAAGTTTCATTTCTCAAAAGTCTTGTGCCTTGTGATTTGGCCCCCATCTAGTTACAACTGCGAAAGCTGGCCGAAGGAAGACTGCAATCGTACTGAGTTAGAATTTCTTGAGATGCTACGGAACAAGCCTTGGAAATAACTCTGTGTGGGCGTTCAGCAGCCGGGAGTACAGGGAATGCTATTTAGACAGGTCCAAGATGCTAGAGTATTCTCCTCATGTAAAGTTGCTCATTATCTGGAAAAAACATTATTTTATTGGCTGAATGTCAAAGAAGGGGCCTCTTCATATGCAGAGGAAACAACAAGCATGCCTGGAAAAGACTGCAGGCTTATTTATGCTACCTGCAAAGATCAGCCAGTCTTTCAGGGGGATTAATAATTCAGTATCTGAACAGATTGGTTCCAGTCTCTACAACTGCATTCAGATGCCTTTGCCTCTTGCATGCAATCATTCAGATAACAGTTTCTGTTCATATTTGTCGATGTATTCAGCTTCTTTTTCTGTTGACTCTAGAACTGAGTTGTAAAGATCTTAACCAAAATTGGGATGGTTGACAAAAGACTGACTTTTTACAATCTTGCCTATATTTTCACTGGCCACTTCCCAGAAATACTCTTAGTTCAAGTGTTAGTTGCCTTAAATTGATTTTTTGAGGTTGTCTTTTGCTGAAGATCAATGGGCATAGGAGAGGGATATGTCTTCTCCTCCTCTTCTACTGCTCTTTCTCAGCTCCTCTGTCCTTTGACAGGTGTCCAAAAGCACTGAAACCTGCTGAATCTAAGGTTCAGCTTTTCTTTGTCTGGAATGCTTCTTTTTGTAGCGCAGGGGTAAAGTGATTTTTTTATGTCAGGCTCTCTTCATGTAAAGAAGCTCTCCAGTTGCCTAACAAGAAAAGCTAAAAAACTGTTAGAAAGGAGATCTGAACTATGATGAAGATCCTACCCTTCTCTTCTGCTTCATTGCACCTGTGGGTTGAAGCTTAACATCTCCAACTCCAAATTCTAGTCTGCCATCAAGTGAAATAGCTAAATTGATTTGTTACAGGTTACTTAACGAAGTTATGTGATCTTACTAATGAAACAATCAGTCCTAGATGGGCTGGAACTATCAGAGATGTCAAACATTTTTTCCCTTTTCTCTGACTTTTGTCCACATCATCATAACAAACCAGTACGATACCTGAATGTATGTTTTTGGATATGTGGGCCTGAACTGGGAGAACCTCACAGATAGTTGCCTAGTAAGTCTATGTTGCCTTGACTTGCTCAAAGAAACTCCAAAATTTACCAACAAATCTCTGCAAGGAATTTCCTCATTGGAGGAAATATATGACATGCAGAGTGCATCCACTCTAACCTCATCAGACAAGAGTTTATAGTGCTCGATCTGAAAAGGATTTGAGGCAGCACACAGAGGTTGGTCTTCGGATTATTTCCTTGAGCCGAGGCAAATGACTTTGCTTGGCATGACGTCGTATAACAGCAAATGCATATATCTTTACACAAGGCTGTTAACTGAGAGTTGCTCAGAAATCTGAAGGACACTTCTCAAAACACTACTCACAGGAAAAGTTCCCAGCTACACTGTGTTAAAGTGCTTCTTGTAGGGATATCCTCGTACCAGTATGAATGTCTGTGATTCTGCCTGTCTGCAAGCATATTTAAATTCTTCTCATTGAACATATGGGGTCACCACTCAACATTTACTATCTCTCTCTCTCTCAAAAAAAAAGCTCTCTAAACTTCTATTTCAGAAAATGGAGGGAATCAGTATTAAAACAAACAATCGCTTTAAGTTCTGAGAAGTAATTAAGCTGAAGCACATGCATCTGAAGTACTATGTTATTACCTCAGATTTTACTTAATTATTGATTTCATTACAATATGGCAAGTTAGATGAAGCCTTGCTGAAGCCTGTGGGCTTGATAGACACTTTTATTCTGAAAAAATTAAAGCATCAGACAAACTCTTTTACAAATTAGGGAGTAGGACCAGTAGGGTCCAATGTTCGAAACACAAAATGCAAGAAGAAATCTAAGATAATCAACAAAAAATATAGCAAAACCAGAAACAGGCATTAAAACAGAGTTGGAAACTTTATAAAAGAAACAAAAGAAGCCTCTAACTTCAAACCTGTAGGGTGAGGAATGAATTACAGAATGAGATCACCTGTTTGTTGGAGTAGCATCTGGAAGCCTGGAGATCAGTGAGGGCCAGAAAACGAAAAAAACAAGAAATATTTTTCCTATTTGGAAACCGTCACCATAGACAAGGGACGAGTTAAATGTAAGCATCATAAACAGAGTGAAAACAGACACTGGGATATGAAACTGAGTCTCCTGGAGAACTGGTAGGACTGAACATTGACAATGTTTTCTTTAATGAAACATGGGCTTATGTGTTCGTGCCGTCCATCCATCAGTCTGTCAGCCTGCCCTAGTTATTTGTACCTGTTGGCCAACTTCAAGACTTGACAGATGGGTAGCAAACAGGATGGTCAGTCAAAATATGTGTAGCTCAGACCCAGCCGTACGTTGTGCTGCCTCTCTTAGCTGATGGACCAGGCAGGCAGAAGCTATATGGCTCATTATGTAGGACCTACGCATGACTGCATCAGGTCAAATCGAAGGTCTGTTTAGCCCAGAAGGCCATTTTTAATGGTGGCCGATGGGTGTACGCCTAAGGAGGGCTGTAAGCACAGGGCAAGAGCGTTGTGGCACTTCCACACCGCAGCCTGCCCAGCCCCAGCTGTCCATGACAGGGGGAGCTGGGGCTGAAGTGCACAGGGAGCCACTGGAAACAGGGCCTCTGTAATTCCACTCTTCAAGGAACAATTCGGTTTTAGACCATTTCTAATTAACTGGTATTTCGGAAGGAAATGTCAGATTGTCCTAGCTCAAGTATAACTCTTGCCCTCTGGGAGGCAGAAAGTATTTTGTGAAATTTACTCAGTTCACTTTGGCGTCACCGTGGAGGATAACAAGGGCTTCAAGAAAAAAATTGGCAATGTAGCAAGTTGCAACTGGGATTTAGATTACATGTTAAAAATCTGTGAGAGGAGGTCAAAGAGCTTCTAAGGGGTTGTGGACTTCACATGATTTCTTATATTTTTATCCAACATAAGAGGAAGCACCTGGTAATGTGGAAGACAAAAGCTGATCTCCATAAGCCCTATATATGTTGCCAAAAATGTGTGTTGAAAAAGGAGATATTTATTTGTTCATAGCATTTCTGCATCACTAAAAAATTTAAGGCTGGTTTGTGAAATAAATAATACAAAATAATGCAATAATACAAAAATTAATGGAGGACTCATTTATTTATTGGGTGAAAAAAAAAAAGCTGTGAGAAGAGGTTGCTATGATTAGAAGGCAAGTAGGAAGGAGCCTCCTGGATGTCTGGGAGAAGATCCCACTTAGGAAGATTAGGACCCCGTGGAGATGGAATGAAGTCTAGGCATAAAAAGGACAGTTTCCATTTTTTTCTTGTTTGGGTTTTGACAATACAGTGCCCAAATTCCTATTATTGTTTAACATACTCTATGACTTATGTACAACATAATGACCACAGGCTAAAACGTATTCACTGCGTATGCTAGGGAGACCAAATGATGTTTCTTTAAAATACGAATGCCGGCAACTACAGCACCCCGCCCCCACTGGGGGGAACGACTGTGGGCGCCTGGCCCTTTAATTCCACCCGTTCGCCCCGCCCCCGGGCTACGTCCGCCCCCCGCTCACGCTGTGATTGGCGCGCCGGCGGCCGCTCGCGCGGCATTCGCGTCTGGGCCGCCAATCGACACGCTGGTGCCTCCACGCCATTTCCGGTCGCCTGGCTGGCTCTGCCCAATAGCGGAGGGCCGGTGGGCGGGACGCCTCATCCTCACCGAGGCAACCGGCGGGCGAACGGTTCCGGGTGTGCGCGAGGCTGACGGTTGTGGCGGGTGAGTGCTGCGTGCCTGGTTCCGCCCTGCCCCGCCTTAGCCAGCCAATCCCGGGCTCCCCCTGTCCCGCCCCGCCCCGCCTTCCCGGGCCCGGACTCGCTGCTCCCCGCCTCAGGCCTGGCCGGGCGGCGGCGGGGCGTAACGGGCCGCGGTTGGCGCGAGCGCTCCAGTTCTCCGCGCGCCGCTAGCGGTGGGCCCCCCCCCTCACGTGGCGTCAGCGTGACGTCACCCCGCCGCAGCGGCTCCGCCTCCCCGCGGGGGCGGCACCCGGCTGTTGTCATGGCGATGGCGCGGGCTGGGGGGGGGCGGCTGCGTGGCCTTTGCCTCGCCGAGGGGATAAGCGTGGTTAATTATGCGCAAAGCTTCATTTCCCTGCTAAGGATCAGCTGTTTTGGCTTCTTTCCTTAAATACTAGGCACGTGTATTTGCTCTCTTAAAGCACTGTCAGCAAAGGATAGCCCTAAAGGTTTGAAAAAGCCTTCCTCAGAGGTACGAGTGTTTCTGATAATGGCAAATGTGCTTCTTACGTCAGTATACTTATTTAATTTTGCTGATAACTTTTCCAAATAAAAGTTTCTTTTCTGCTTTTCTGTGTCTCCTGGGTACTTATTTCCTTACCGGTTTCTTGCTTGTTCCCGTTTCCTCCTTAGCTCCCTAGTAAATCTCTAGCAGCTGCTCAGATGCTTGCTCATGAGGTTAGTTCTTTCTTACCAATGAGTTCGTGTTGCTTGTCGTCCTTCCTCCCCGGGCTCCTTATTTCTGCAGCAGGCACCTGCGGCCTTACAGCCTGCACCCTCCACACGTGCTCGCTCACTGCAGTGCTGAGGTGCTCCTTCCTTGATCCAGGCGTGGTGCTTCTCTGTTTATACAGAGATGCCTCTGGTAATACAGAGACAAACAAGCGCTTGTGCCTTTACTGTGCTCTGAGTAATCTCATTTCGTGTTGGCAAATGATCATTGTACAAGTGAAAAGCTCTTAAAAATCAACTGTCCTTTGCTACCATTAGGAAGTAGAAATACTGTGATGGAGTTATCAATATGTGTACATAGTGTATCTTTTTCTTGCTTCATCCATCTGTAGCATTTGCACGTGTTTGCCCAGTAGAGCTTCTTGCTATGCTATGGATATTAATTACACAGAGCTATAAATTGTGCAGGGAAGTGGCGAATGTCACCCCTTACTTGGCTAACAGCGTATCTATAGTACCTATGCCAAAGGAGCACACTGAATAACAGGCTCAGTGAATCTTTCCAGGTCTGATGTGACACTTAGCGTTTATCTACTTTTTCTGAGTGCCTGTAGGATTTCAGCTGTTACTTTTTTCAGTGTGCTTAGTTCTTTGGGCTACTTCTGTAAACTCTTTATGGTTAGGATGCTTCAGGAATCTAACTCGGGTATGTTCCCCTGCTGTTTCTATAGCTGTGCAGATGCTCAGTGCTGAAATGTGTGAGGAGGAAGGATGAGATCTGGACTGATGGATACGTGACAGCCAGGAAAGAGACGAGATAAATCCTAAAATAAACTCTGACAGGAAGGGTTAGGTCCAATGGGAACTTACGAAGTGGAAGCGGCGAGTTTGTGAATGACCCTTGAAAGGTCCTGAAGAAAGGGTTGGAATGGAAGGTGTTTGACAAGATTGACTTACGTGGAGAAAGTGTTATGAAGTGAAGGAAGTTATTATATATGTTGTCTTTTTACTTCAGATTGCCTGCTACTACAAATCAACATATTGTCAAACCCAAGTGTACGTAAAGCCTAACTACTTCTGTAACTTGGGTTACAGTTTTCAGGCCAAACATCACATTAGTCAGGTTTTAAGCAGCATCTGTATCTTGTTTTATTTTTTTTTAATGATTTCACTACCATCTTTGTTACTCTTCCTACCCCATATTATTTTTTTCAATTTCTGCAAAAATACGTGTTCCACATTTGCTCCTCTATTTTACTTAAGTCTTTGTCATATCCCTAGAGATGTAATGTATTGTGTGTGGTGTAGCAAGATATAGGGAAGTGGGGTTTCTAGCAAACAGACTCTGTATTTCAGTTTATGCTATATATTGCAGCCACTACCAATGGCTGTTGGAGATTTCTTAATTATTGTTATTTGCGAAAAGGAAGTAAGTTGTAGTGATTATGACTTTAGTTTTAGCTTCCAAGTTGATGGAAGAGAACATTATAATTGGATGTAGTCCATTAATGTTTCTTCTCTTTATGTGTATTTTAGTTGTCTTTCATTTTATATGCATATATATTATATTTATGATTATATATTTACAATTATAAAGGTAAATATAGCAAAAGTATAATATTATGTGACATTATAATATAAATATATACTTTGGGGGAAGAAATTTGGAAATAAATAACTTCCTAAAAAGCTGTCCCAGTTCCCATTACTGAATAGACAATTCTGGTGAACCAGTTTTATACTGATAAGGAATCTTGCCAAACATACTTTGCATTGTTTTGGTGGTTCAAATGTAGTTGCAGTTAACTTTTGGAATGAGCAATATAAAAATTTGCAAATTTGGTGATTTAAACCCTACATATACATAAACAGCTTCTTTTTTTCATTTCTTTTAACTTTCTAATATTTTTAGGTCACAAATAGTCCCTGTCAAGCTGGGTAGGACTGATATGTGCCATATTGGAATATCCTACTATGTTAGAGAGGTTTTCTTCATTCCTGTGGCAAAGCTACATGTCTGTTTACTTCTTGAAATATTTCAACATGTTGATTGTCTCAGTTTTGAATTTTACATGTTGAACTAGAGAAACAGTATTGTGTCAGGATAAATGTGTGTTAGGCTGTAGTAAGAAAACAAATTCTCTGTATTTACTGCTTCTCCAACTCCTGAAAATGCATCTTTCTGTGCTTTCATTTGAGAACTCTTAGTTTTGTGCACTGGAAAATACGGTCAATTTTTTCATGAACTCCCAATAAATAACAATGTTCTATTCCTAAGGGTTAAGATCAAAAAGCCAGCTAAAATGAAAGGGGTTACTAAATTATTTGAATTCAACTTAGATATGCTGTTGTTCATTAATAATCATGGTAGCTATTCATTTCTCTAGATAAACTTCCTCTGACTTTCTTGGGCTTATTTGTCATTTTAATTGTTTTAGAAATACTTTGCGATAAGAGAAGTACTTTTTTTTTTCTTTTTTTCCCTGGAAACTGATGGAGAATAATAAGGGTAGGGGGTGAAAGGGTGTGGAGGAGAGTTCATTGTAGGATCTTAAACAGTTATTCCTAAGAAATAGCAGCTTAGCAAAAGAAGGAAAAAGGTATGGCATTATTAAGTGTGATTTATATGCTGCAGTTCTCTGGAGCACATTTTCCTAGCTCCTTTTGTGGCAGTTGAATTTGTTTTAAGGCATGCATGAAACATCCACACAAAGTCATGCAGACAGATGCCACCATGTGATTTGAGCATGGCAGGTTCTGCCATCAAGCATGTGTGCTGTCTCTCTGCTTTTGCCAGCCTTGTCATAAGGCTGCTTTGAACTTTCCATGTCAGCAGGGAACGCCTCTTTTGAGAAGTTAAGATTTTGACTGTGGAGCATCATCACGTTGCAGACTAGCTAGGCATGAGTGCAGAAGTGTGTAATACTGTCAAATAAAAAAAGATCCTGGAAAGCAGCTTTCTCTCAGACACGGACAAGTCTTAGGTCAGCAATTCCTTAAAATGTCTGGAAAAGTTATTAGGTTCAAGTTAAGTCTCTTCAAAGGAGCCTGAAGGCTGATTTCCAGCTTGCAACATAGACTTTTCCAACTGAATTGATTATCTTAGGCCATGTTAGTATTGTTAGCTACGGAAGAGGCAGAACTTAGGAGCCCTTCTTTTGACAGAAATACTCCCCTTGCTTCAAACCCCTTGTCGTAATATTCTTTCAAAGGTTGATTTATATGAAATACACCTCTTGGAAATCAGTATCTAACACATGCATGTGATTTGGTTTTAGGATGATTCCTCTGCAGAGTTTATTTTTGAATGGAAGCATGCTCTTTTCCAGTAGAAGATGGTGATCTTAACGTATGATCATGGAGAAGGGGATAAGTTCAGTAGAAGTGTTACCTTCCAAATCGTCTCAGGTTACAGCTGTAAAAGTGGTGGTCAAAGAGCCCGAAACAAAGCAAACCCAAAGAGGGAAACGAGTGGGATTTGTGCTTGTCCATGCAGGTAAGATGCAGAAGCGTAACAGCTGGAACAGAAACACAGCATATGTGGACTTAAATATCAACTACAATTTCATATGAGGTTTGAAGCTACTAGTATATTAATGAAGCGGCATGAGCTTTGGATGTAAACGTGGGAGTGGAGAGTTTGACTCCAGCACTGGCTGGAGGATCTTGGAAGCTGGTAATAAAAATATAGGTAACTTTACTGGGTTGTGTGGGTGTTCTGACAGGTACATGGTTTTGCTCCTAAAAAAAAAAAAAAAATCCTTAAATTTAACAGGTTAAAATGTTAAATTCTGCAGTTATTTCTGCTAAGGTTGGGAGCCCTACAAGATGTGAGAGGTCTTCCAGTCTATTTCCTTACGCTTTGATCCTTTGCAGGATCAAATATAGCTCTTTTGTTACTGACGATTCCTTATCTAGTTTGTCCTTGAGGACAGTCTAGCTGAGACCTCCCGAAATCTGCTGATTTGTTGCAGAACTTCACTGTTTTTACCCTTTGAAAGTTTTCGTCCAGGTCTAGTTTTTTTTATCTTGTTCTTATTTAAGCTGACTATTATTGATTCTTTCTGCATGTAATGGAGAGGTCATCTAGTCATGTGTAAAGTAAAAATGATTTGTTATATGTGT
This sequence comes from Dromaius novaehollandiae, assembly GCF_036370855.1. Classification (NCBI taxonomy): domain Eukaryota; kingdom Metazoa; phylum Chordata; class Aves; order Casuariiformes; family Dromaiidae; genus Dromaius; species Dromaius novaehollandiae. The sequence goes on from NC_088100.1 coordinate 120,180,475, forward strand.
CATATTCTTAGAAGTCATTAGTAATAGGCTGCTTCTTGAAGGCTTTTAATCTTGAAAATATTAGCCATGCTTGTATCTGGCTGTATATTTGGTTTTAGCATCTGTTTGATGGCACGAGGTGAAATTGAGCAAAGTAGCCTAGTGATACCTACAACATTTGAGAAGCCCACAAGATGCTTGGTTTAAAAAACAAAAACAAACAAAAACCCCAAAACACAAAACCCTGAGGCAAAAAAGTCTTCAAAGAACAAGTTTGATATTTGGGTTGGTATACGAAGATCCTGGTGTTCTATTTTAAGAGCAGATTGAGTTCATCAATATGTTGCTCTTTACTGGGTGACTTTACTCTTTTTAAATTGCTTCTTTTCTTCACTAGTGTTAGAACTGATTTTGTTAGAATTTCTCAAGACTAATGCTATGATAGATGGAGAAAGGGAACCTGAGGTATAATACAGGTATATTTCCCAAGTTTTAAAAAAAATAATTTTTGAATTGAACTTAAACATCAGTGTTCTTACTATGTTTGTTATTTTTATTTAGTCATCTAGTGGTCATTGAAAAATTTTTCAGATACGGAAACAGGGCATAGCAGCCAAAAAAACAGGGCAGGAAATGGTTAAATGCAGTAGGTCAGTTATTGTGACTGAAAATGGGAGAAAGATGAAACAAACAGTATGATCTCTACTTCAAGGAACCCTTCTGGTCTCGAAGTGGAAGCATTGAGCTCTAGTAGCTTAGTATAAAAACGAAAAAATGAACAGAATGGTCAGCTTGCAGATCAGAGGTAAAAAGGGAAGTTAGAGTTTGACTTAAAACCAGAACCCCCTTTTTTCCCCCAAATTGCAGAAGAAAAATGAAATAACTGTGCTGGAATTTCTGCAAGAATGAGCAAAATTGGAGTCTTCTGGAGAGTGTTTATATGAACAGATTGTATTATGCTGAGATTTATACCTGTATGCATCTACATGTGTGCTGTGTGGTCCATATATTACTATGTGTTTTTGAAATAATGTTGGAATGCATAAAGGTGTCAATCCTTGATTTAAAAAAAGGAAATGTCCATGTTATCTAAGATAAGTGTGGGTTTTGTCTGCCTGTGTTGTTGATATGAACTAAAGGCACCAGTTTGATAGGTAGTATAATCTCTTCTCCTTTTGCTCTAATTGTAGGTGCAGGTTATCATTCTGAATCCAAAGCTAAAGAATACAAGCATGTGTGCAAAAGAGCCTGTCAGAAGGTATGTCTTCCAGTACCACAGTCTTACAGTGGGTATATAAGCAATGCTTCTTCCAGAGATTCAGTAGCACTGTCCCTTCAGTATGAATAGGCATATCTGGTTGTAGCTGCTAAGACTGTATGAATTTCTATAGGGAAAACGCAACAGCAGCAGTTAATGTAATGGCCGTGCTGCATCAGCGGAATGCAGGCCCATAAGGTGCAGCACTGTTCTGTTTTCAGCAGGGGCAAATAGCAGACACCAAAGGAACGATGGGAGAACAGAACAAGTTCACAGTGGGACGTTTACAGAAAGCTTCCTACACTGTTCCTGTGGCTGTGGGCTTTCTGGAGCTTTATGTGGTGTCTTTGGATTTTTCCTTCATATGTGTCCACTTTTTTTGGAACTTACTTAAGCTCTAGCATCCAGAGTGCCCTGTGAATATATGGATTTCTAGAATTCCTTTCTTCTTGATAGCTCTAAGTTCTTAATGGCAGGGGAGGTAGAAACAACAACAAAAAAACCTTCTTTCCAAATCTGGAAAGGGAAAAATAGCAAGACTTTAATTTCCCTTGAAATTAAATTTTTGATCTCCTCCAGAAACTTTGTAGCTGGCAAGTTTCATCTACTAAGTGTCAGTTGAGAAGCTGGAAGACTGATCTCCAAAATTTGTAATGCCTGTGCTTTCTCCAGGGAGGAGCTGGGGAGCCTGACTGGCTTTTTAGAAGAGTCTCAGACTTGGCCTTTGATAATTAACACTTCATTTTACAGTTCTGTTGCTCAATCCTAATACCAATCTAATTTTGTAATCAGCAGCCTCAATTCATCCAAATTCAACATCAACTTCATTAAAGTTGAGTATTAGCCCTGTTGATATTCATTTTCTAGATAATTATGTGTTAAAAGAAGTTGTTGCTGTTGAATTTAAGTCTAATTTGAGATTCCATTTGGTTCTTTAAGCTAGGTAGCCAACATAAATGTCTTGTGTTAAGAACAAACAATACCAGGTTTGTCTTGCAACTAAAGATGCAGCCATAGCTGTTTTCTTGGGGTTCCCTGAGAGAACTTGGCTCTAAGGTCTTGTCCAGTATGGATCTGAGAAATTTCTTTTTGTGTGTGTATAGTTTAAAGATAATACTGTCTTTTTTGATTTGTTTTCATGTATCGGCTTTTAGATAAGCTTGCTTATTGATTCAGTTCATTTTGATGACAATTGCCCTGTACAGTACTAGGCATTCTTGTTGAATCTTGGAAGGGAAAATAATAATGTTTTGACTGAAACAGTGAGTGTTTGGGGGCACCAGATGTAAGAATTTATATTGCTATAAATTTGATCGTGCAGGAACCTGCTATTAAATGCAGTGTCTGAATGACTGAGTAATAAAATCATGCTTTCAGTTTCCCCTGTCCCCTAACCAGGTGCTTACCTACTATTGCCAGTGCCTCTTGTTTTTATGTCATTTTAAACTAATTTGGTGAAGATCCTGTCCTCAGGTAAATGTAGGGCTTAGCCATATAATATTAGAATTTCCTAATCATCAAGCAAAAATTCTGTTTTACAGGCAATTGAAAAGCTACAGGCCGGTGCTCTTGCAACAGATGCAGTGACTGCAGCACTTATAGAATTAGAGGTATGAATTTCGGACTAGCAGTAAATACATCTCTCAGGTACCTTGCCAGATTTTTCTGTAGGAAGATACTAACTTATATGGGAAATGTACTGAGTTTTCCCTTTTTGTGTCTTAAATTTACTGCCTGTGCAGACGTGGAAGCTATTCTGTAATTTATCTTTTGCTTTTTCATAGTGGTTTGGAGTAAATGTACTTAAAGACTTTCTAAAAATATAAACTAAATAAAAACTGTCTGCTTGGTGTGATTCTGTTGTCATCTTAGGTATGTCTTAGTCTTTAACCTACAAGAATAATGGTTATTAAATGCTTATCTAACACTCTGTATGGAACATTCTTTATTAATTTCTCTCTGACTTGCCAACCTATGGGTAGACTGCACTAGCTTCACTTCTTAGATGAGGAAAAAAATCATGCTACTGGTCACATATGTTAACTAGAAATTCTGTGGTATGTTCAATCCTTTGTACAAATATCTCACACTGAATTATGTTTCATTTCTTGAGATTATGATCCAAACAAATTAGTTAGTCTCTAGTAATCCTATTAACACTCTCGTGTAATAGTTCTAGTGATGTAACTGTCTCTGAGTATGCTGTCTTGGATTATATTATTCGTATCTTTTTCAGTTCTTCAGCATAATTCTAGAAAAGCGATTGTATAAGCGTAAGGCTGCTTATCTCTTGTACCAGTTAAGGGACTGTATGAAAATAAAGAATGTAAAGTTGTTTTCCATCTTACAACATGCTTTTGCTATGTGCGTAATGTAACACAGTTTTTAAAGGCTATTTTTCTTATGTTTTTGCTTAGTTTTCTGTATGATCTCTGATAGGATAGGCGTCTAGAAGCAGGCTGTTCAGAGAATTTTGACTTCATTAGAAGATAACGCTTTTTTCTGAATTTTATGACCAGCTGTGTAGAAGAATAGGATAAGTGCTGTTTGTATTTCAGAATGGTATGTGTTAAGAGCGTCTTGATAATCATGAGGAGACCAGCAGTTGCTTGTGAGACATTTGGAAGGGTATCTTTTTGGAGTGGTGAGATCTTACAGCATCTGTGTTCAGTGAAGGGTGCCTATAAAATAACGTAACAGAGAGAAAAGATAAAAGAATTTCTGAGATCTAAATTTGGAGATTTGGTCCCAAGTCCACTAACTGCTTATGGCAGTAATGATTGGAACAGGAATTCCCCTTTTCTAAGTAGTAATTGATTCTTCTTCTCCACCTTGGTTAGCAGAGGAAGAAGGCAAGGTAAGTGTTGAGCTGTAAAAATAATTTCCTGGTTTTGGAATTTATTGTAGTATTTCCAGAGAATTACCAGTGGATTTACTTACACATGTGTTCAGACAATGTTAATTAACATACTTGATGGGGTTAGTGTAAAGCAGGCAGTACCTACTTTAGTATGTGCTAGACGTACTGACTTACTGCCAAGACTTCAGTCGTACTTTAAGTTGGCAAGCTTTGCTGCTGTTAAACAGTACTTTTGGTTTTTATTGGACTGTTCAAATATGCTTTCGTGTGTTATCTTACACATTAAAATATACCTAGGTGAACGCAAATGGTATCTCTATAATGGAATTATTTATAATGCACTTTCCTAAACTACTAGTTACTACTGAATGCTAACTACTAGCTACTGTTATATCATAAGATTGTTCTCAGATCCAGTTCCTTCCTCAGTAGAATAAAATGTAGTTTATGATTTTTATAGTGTACCAGAGCTACAGATAGGAAAATATATTTTAAGAAGTTTAACTTAATAGCTATACATCTTGCAGCTGTGCCTAGGGTAAATATTTTATCTGTGTTTGTTATCCCCAAGAGACTTTTCTTCTTTTGCTTTAATAGATTTAAATACTCTGAAATGTCATCTGTGTAAGAAGTTACAGCTTTAAGATTAAACTAAAACCTATTTATGAAATTACTTCAATTGGCAACTGTCTTCTCCTTCTGTCTTGCTGCTGTTCTGATGATGCCGCTGTTCATTCCATTTTATTGTTTTGTAGTTGTCTCAAGTGGAATTTTTATGCATATTGTCTAAAACTTTTTTTTCTTCTTTCCTGTTTTTGAGATTAAATACTAATTTGTTCAGATTGTTGTACTGCTGTCATCACTGTAATTATTAGTTTTCATTTATTCATTAAGTGACCTATATAGTCTCTTAATTATGGGTCATTCTCTTTGTTCCTGTGGTGAAGGATATTGGGTTTGGGATCTGGGCTTCTTTTTAAATACTTATGTATGCAGTTACATTGAGGAAAAATCGAAGGCGTACTTGAAACAGTTTGCAGTGACAGTTTTTGGATCCTGTATGAGTAATTCCAAAATCTTAGACTGTCAGCTTTCAAAATGCTGAAAGGTTTGTGTCTGCTTTTATCTCATTCTAAACATGATCTCCTGAGATCTCTGTCGTTTCTGGAGCTGTATCTTCTGTTTTATATCCAATATGCTTTTTCTGTTGCTCTCTGAAAAGCAAAAATTGCATGTGGCAGATCAACAAAGCAAACAGAGTAACTTTTTCTCGTCAGTTATAGAACTTTGTAGGTAAAAAAGGTTTGCTTACTGATTGTCCCTCTAGTGAGCTATCACTTTCTCCTTTTCATTATGCAGAAAAAATACTGACTTTTTCTTAAAGTATTTTAGCATTTTGAATTGACAAATACATAGTGAAAATTTGTATGGAAACTAAGCTTGCTTGTTTACATCTGCCACTGTAATGCAGATTAAGACAAAAAAAATTTTGTGTAGTATGACAGATAACAGCAGTAGCAGCAATGAGAGATTCTGATGTGGAGTACTGTTTCTAACTTTTATTTTGGTTGCTGTAGAACACATTGCAGCGAGTTTATCTGAAATACTTAATCACTTTTAAAGTTCTCTAGACTCTTTAACTCTGTATTCCAAAAATCTGTAGTCCTTGCAAGACACAAATGTCTTTTCATGGAAGTGTCACAAAAGATGAATTTTTTCCCCCTCAGTTCCGCTCAATTACACAACTCCTATTACACAGAATTTCAGCTAATCCAAGAGGCATCACTTCAAAGACTTGTTGAGGCTCAAGGCTTGCTCTTGATCTTTTATGAGCAAGCTGACAGTTTGCTTGTGGTATGCTGTCTGTTTTTTGTTTTATTTTTGCAGGCTCTAAATGGAGGAGGAACAGCCATTCTTTGTTGGACTTGATGAATCTTGAGTGAAATAGTGTTCTGTGATTAAGATATAAGGCTAATAGTTATTAGAGAAAAGGTAGATTACTTTTGCAAACTAACAAGAGCAGCCGATCCAGAATACTGCTGAAATAACTGTGCTGGTCTTCATGAGCATCAGCTGTATTTGATAAGCTGATTAGAGGAGAGTTATGTTTTCCAGTTTGTGAGCTGTCCTTGTAGAGAAACAAATGAACATGTTACCTTTTCCAGTTTTTGATAATAGAAGGGTCTGGACAAGGTGCTTCATAAGATTCCTCACTTACAACGTACGCCTGTGCAAAGACGTGGTCACTGAACCATGCATTTTTGCATTCTTGCTATCAGCTGCCATATGAAGACTGAATTTCTCTTGAAACAGAAAGGGATTTGGGCTTTTTTTTTTTTTTTTAACCTGCAGTTTTCAGCAAAACTGCATGCTGATTGCATTTATGGCTGGCTGGGAGGATGATGTGCAATTTTAAGCTTTTGTGTGTGTAGACCTCTTCAGAGTCTACTCTTCAGGTATTGGAAACAAGAACATCAGCTGTAGAGAATGATTAAGATTTCAAACTCTTTCATTAGGCTAAGTTTATTATTACTGTGTGTATGTTGCTTGTTTATTAAATCTGTTTTCAGTAGAATGTTCCTTGTGAACATGATTTAAATTGGAATTTAAACTGACTGGAGAAGTGGATGTCATGTTCTGTTTTTTGATCAGCTTGCTACTAAAATTGGTCTGTGTTTTTTTTTTTTCTTTTTTTTTTTTGGTGGTTGAAAACAAAGGATATTTTTAACCTGTTAATGTACTCAAGCAGTGTCTTTTTTGAGTCTTTCAATAAAGTTTTGCAGTGAAATAATTCATGTCTTGTTGAATTGGATTATTGATTTTTATTTTTTAATTTATTTTATACTAATTAAGACCATTTTATACTATACAGTCTTAGCCCCAAGGACTTTTCTTTAAAGATAAAAGCACAGTGCCAGCAGCGTTATTGTAGTAAAGCGACTAGCAGTAATGCCTGTAGGCTTTGAATCCCTTTAAAAAGTTGCAAACAAACCTGGGCCAAAACTGTATCAGAGATGGAGGGAATGCTGACAGTGGACCGTTGTAACTCTTTGGCTAGACCTAATTTGGGACTAATAGTGTTGAGTAACTTCTTCAAGCATTCCAGCTTTGACCACAGCTAAAAACTTGAGCATGCTTGCGATTGCTGCCAGGGCATTTATAAGTACATCTTGAAGTAAAAAGGATTCTAAAAATAAAAACGATACCCTCAGTAGCATAAGAACTTTTACAAGATGAGATAAAACTTTGGAATATGAAACCATTATTTCACATCTTAAAGCTTTCCGTTATCTCCTTTGCTACAGATTTGTGTTGTAAGTTAGAGATCCCTCAGTGATGGAGTAATTGCCAGGTAGTGCAGTATTTTTCACATATTTGAAAGTTTCTGTTTTGTTAGAAAGCTTTGAATAGCCTCTTTTTTTTTCCCTCTCCTCTTTTTTACTTTTACATGGTAGCAGGATTTGCTGTTAACCTGCAAAGCTTATGCCAGTTTTATTTCCTTGTCTCACTCCTTTGATCTGCTTAGAAATATAAAGGCTAATCTCTGCTTGCATCTTTTAAATAAAAGAAATTCTTAAAGATGCCTTCTGTATTATAACCTCTTCCCTCCTTTCCCTTCCTCCCCTACTTGGATAGATACTTTGATTGTGTCCCCCTTGTCCCGTGATAGTCATATAGTTGTTTATGCAGTACTACACTTCTGTAGTTCAGGATAGAAAGAGACTGCTTCAGTAAGCTCAGCGTATTTTTCCCCTTTGAAAGCATACAGAATTTCTGCTTTAATAATGTTTCTGCATGCCTAAAAGGTTTTATATTTTAATTTTTAAATCCTTCTTAATTTTCCTAAATTATATTGCACCATTTATTATCAGTCTTCAAATCTTTTGGTCAGACTTTGCAGTGATTCGTGTTTTCAAAAAGAGATGTATTTATGTGATGTGTTTCATGTCCTTGCCTTTTTCTAGGAGTAGGTGCGAATTTCTGTTTCCATTTGTTGTAAAGTATTTTTTTTTTCCTGCCCCATTTCAAAGGCTTTATGTCTCATCTCCAAGAAACTCTGGTAGGTATCAGAAATTCCATGCTGTTCACAGCCAAATCCTGAAGCATCTGAAGTTGTTATCAGATCAGCTGTCATATCTGTGCAGTTAGAGCAGGCCATCTTTCTCTTGGCAGTTCTGAGACCATCTTCTCAACTGGCTGCAGTCTGGGATTGTAAAGCTGAGTAAAGCTTCACAGGCATTCTGAACACATGCTTGGAACTGGGTCTTTATTTCTTTTTCCTGAAGAATTTATTGATGTTAAACTGACTATATTGGTAAGATTCCTTCCCTGTCCTAAAATGAAAGAGGTATGCCACCAAAGAGGCATTTACAATTTTATTGGTTTAGGGAATCTTCTTTCCCCCTATTCTGTAGGGAGAAACTGAGGTGGTGTTCCTTGTCCTGGGTTCCTCTGAACAGCTGATCTGTTTGTGCATCCTCAGTGCTGTGCCGGTGAAGGTGCAGCTTCAAAGCATTAAACACATCTTGATTTTTAGCAATAAACTGAACTAGTGCCACTCTGTTGTCTGTATTTTTTTTTTCCTATCCTCTCTTGATTATTATATTTATCAGGTGATAGAGAGCTTTGTGTCTTGCTTGTGCAAGGATTCTGGATAGTGTAACTAAGACTTCTGTTTTGATGTTGGGTCCTTCCTACTCATTTATTTGGCCATGACATCCGTTCTGAAGATATCAGCGCTCTCTGCTTTGTGGCTGTGGCAGACCTGGAAACCACAAAATATTTACCCTTTGCTAATGCTTTTGAGTATAATGTATTGAATGAATGTTTTTGGAACAGAACCTTAGAAATATGTCTCCTGGCTTTCAGGTGTGGACAGCTCTAGGAGTAAGCATTGTTCATCCTAATGCGTTCCTGTTTTTCTTTTGTTCCTCCTTGTACTTTCCGCCATTCTTGTTCGGATCCCTTCCTTCAGCTGCTCTTCTGCTCCTTTTTCCCCCTAGAACTTCACTGGCTGAATTTGCCTGGGGAACAATGAAGTTGGCTAAGTGAGCTGCTGCTCTGCAGTCTTCTACCTTTTCAAGGCCATCATCTCAGTACCTTTTTTTTTTCCCCCTCTTTCGCCCTTTCTAGGGAAAGTTCTTCACTGTGCACCAAGTTGCCAATCCAAAATCTATTATGGTGTGGGAAAAGTTGTATATAAAATTCTGTACTATTTCTCAGATGCAGAGGAAAAAGCAGAAAATTAAGATGAATAGTGTAAAATGAATCTGTTGGAAGGATCACCATCTGTTTCCTACATTAATGAATCTTCAGTGTTATCTTTAACCTTAAAAATTAAGAAAGATGCATTTATGATAACTATTTTGAACACTAAGAGCACTTTAAATGTCTCATCTCTGTAAATTAGGATCAATATATTGAAAAACAGGTTTGGCATTTAGTCCTCACTGGTCATTTAAAAGTTAACAAAAGAATACTGAATTACTAACAAACTTTATTTTTCATTTCTGTGTACACCCTCTTTCTTTGTTTCCTTGTATTCATTATAAATTACATGCACAAAAAAGAAAACGGTTTGTTTAACATTTAAGATGGAACTTAGAGCTGTTTCCAATGGATTTGTTTCATGATTCAGCTTATATGTACTGTAGTGGTATGACCATCTAACGTGAATGATGCTTTCCCAAGTCATCTCTCTTTGCACAGAAACATGGGTTACTGCGACACATAGTTCACCATCCTTCTGCACTTGATATATAAATATTTCTCAGACTCTATCTACTTAATTTTCCTTATTCTAGTGATTACTTCACCGGCATTTTTATACTATAAACTCTTTTGTCAGAGTATACTAAATGAGTCCCTTCCTCTTATGAAGAGTTTCTGTGAGGCTCTGTGAAACAATAGAACAAATCGCCCTCATTATTTAAGTTTCTTTTCCCTTTTGCTGGGAGTAGCATTTTCTTCCCATTGTAATTGGATAGTGACAGCTGCACAGCCATTCTTTTTTTGCCACACAAGGTTGTTGTGCTATTGTAATAAAAACAGACATGAAACTTTGAAGGCATGCACCGTATCTCTGAAATTTTACTATTTGGCTGTCCTGATCTGTTCTCTTTCATTGTCCTGTACTCAGTTTTGTACCTGTGCTTACGAATAGGGGTTTATATTGAGCTGGCAGTGAGACTTCTGAACTCTGCTGCTTTAAAACTTTGTGTCTTTAAAGTCATGGAGATGTTCTGAGAAAATAGTTAGGCAGAAATACATGTTTTTAAATTTGACATATAATACAACTTGTCTGGAAACCTTGAGTTTGCAAAATGCTCCAGAAAATGCTAATAAAAGATGAGTTAGTTTTTAATTAGTGAGTGTTTTTTAAAAGTTGTTCCATACTTTGTATGAAATATTTCTTGGTTGTTATTCAAGAATCTACGAGATCATAGTAATGACTGCCCTTATGCTAATGACCACGTAGAAATATTGCAAAGTCAATTGGTGGTGGTGGTGCTCAATTTTTGTTTCTGTGTGCAAAGCTGAACTGTAGGCTTAGAACCTTAAGGAAAGATATAGTTTTGTTTTGCTGCTGTGTCATACTTTTGAGTTTCAAAGGTAGACTCTGTGATTATTAGACTTTAATTAAAATGACTGAATGGTAAGGGACCAAATTAAGTAGGCATTTTGTGGGAGGGAAGAAGAGATTTTACTTGTGTTGTAAGGCTTTTGTTTGCATATAAACAATCATCCAAAGTTGTTGCATAGTTGTTATTTATGTTAGCACATTATGCTTGAGATGTATCACCCACTGTATAGTTTGTAAAGTATCTGTTATGATAATTTAAGATGAGCCATGCACATTGCTGTTGTTTTTGTTATTGGAGATTAAACTACTAGAAACAGAAAGGGTATTGTAACAAGGTCAATTATACAAAAGTTTTGATATAGTCTGCCATGGATATGGTCTTACAGTGTTTTCTGTTTATTTTTAGGATTCTCCTTTTACAAATGCAGGAATGGGATCTAATCTAAACCTTCTGGGTGAGATAGAATGTGATGCCAGTATAATGGATGGAAAGTCATTAAATTTTGGAGCAGTTGGAGCACTGAGTGGTATGTTAACTGTATGTTATAAAGCTAACTACTAATTTAGGTGCAAAGATCAATTTTGTTCTTGTTTGTTAAGTTTTCAAAGTGGGGAGATTGTAAGCATCCCTCCCACTTCTTTTTTTCTTTTTTTTATAAAGGGCTGGTGCAGTCCTACTCCTTGAAATACTGCTTTGTGTTAATTTGCTTTGCACAGAACACACTGTCTTATCAGTTCACAGATAATCCTGTGACCCAGAGCAATCATGCAATGCTGTAAAGTATTCACAGTGGGAGTGAGTTTGCTCAGATGGCTTTGTAGAATGTTGAGTTTATTATAAAATACATTTATTAAAAAAAAGAGTAAAAGCATTTGAATTAGGCTTTAAATTTGTTTTCATTATCTGTTTCCTTGAAGAACTTACTGTTGTATAATGCAGTCATAAAGTTATATGCTATCTGATTGCTTAGTTAAGTTGCTCAATTAGTATCTTAAGGTGATGAGGTTCTCTTAAGGGTGACCAGCCTCCAAACTTGAGAATTCTCCTTGAGAATGGGCTCAGCTGTTCATCAGTCAAACTTTTTGCTTGGGACAAAAAAAATCTGCATAATACAGATTTTTTTTTTCATTATAACTTCTCTCACATGATAAATTATACTTGGATTTACTTTTTTGTGGTATGTTATAAGGTTTGATGAATTCGCTTATGGGACTTATTTCGTCTTAATGTTACTATTGAATAGATATTCTGACGTTTCAAGTTTTGTTCCTTATCCTAGGATAGTTCTACAATGTGGAAATTATTTCCTCATGTAGATTTAAATCTAAAATAACTACTAAAATTGAAGCATTCAAGGCTTGCTTGTTACAAAATGTATACTTTCAAAGGTGGGGAAAAAGGGAACAAGGGAGTAAGAGGAAGCTAAGCCTGAATCCTGTAATCCCTCTTCTGATCAAATAGATCTAAGTGAAAGCTTTTTCCACCTTGAAAAATAAACACTCATAAAACTTCTTTGGCCTGTAGAATACCAGAACTTTAATTCATAGATTTCTGTGCTAAGGAGGCATTCCTAATATTTTAACATGCTTCTTTCTTTAAAAAAAGAAAGAGTTAATTAGAAGGTGTTGTCAATATTGGTAGGACTTGTGAAGGAAAAACTGATAAAGTTGTTTTTAAATTGAAACATAATACTACAAGTTGTCTCTTTATGAATTGCCAAAGTCATGGAAATTAAAGGAAGCTGAGTTCCATTGCCAAAATGAACACTACAGTGCTACATGGAAAATATTTTAATGTTTTGTTTCCATTTTTTGCTAATTTTTCTTTTCAGGAATCAAGAATCCAGTTTCAGTTGCAAATAGATTGTTGTGTGAAGGGCAGAAGGGAAAACTCTCTGCTGGCAGAATTCCACCTTGGTAATTGCTTTGTTCTGCTTGACTTTACTTTAGTCTTTGGTCTCTGCTGCATGCAATATTTGAAGGCTGTTCTTATCCAAAGAAGGCTGGTGCTGTTTTATATATCAGCAATAGTGTGCCATTAAAAAGGAGATTAGCTTTGTTCTCTGATCTTGGAACTTCTTATGCACTTGATGGAGCTGTGAGTAGAGTGAAGTATTGTGGATAGAAGGTGATATGGTGTTGTGAAAATTTCTTTCTGTGTGACTATTTCCACAGTTATGTTATTATTAAATTCTCTCTCTCTTTTTTTTTTTTTTACTCTTCTGTTTTGAAAAATCTATAAATATATCAAGATTGAAATGAAATTCTACTGCCTTCACTCCCTCTACCTTTTAAAAAAATGCATAGTTGTGAATAAGTATATGAAGAATATATACATATATATAAAGAATCATATATATTGTATATATACATATGTAGAATATAATAGAATATAATTCTAGAATATATACATATAGAATATAGACATATATTCTATAGAATATAGAATATGTACATATATATGTATATATACAATATATGAGATATATTGTAATAATTTTATATATTGTATGTAATATATTATATAATATATGTATATATTGTATATATACAATATATATAAAGAATCCTGCTTTACTGTCTGTGTATGTGGGTAGCTTTATTTTCTGGCTCTAATGTGGAAATTTGCAGTATTTAGTAACTTCCTCTCATGTGACCAAAGGGAAGTTATTTTAAAGATAAACTTGATAGTATTTACAAGAACAGTGAAAACATGCGTCCTCTTATCAAGATTGGTATGACATAAAGATAGAGGAGGAAACTATTAAGTGCCTAACAACTTTGAATATTATTGTATCACTTTGGAAAGAGTCCTAGAAATACGTAAGAATTGTTTGATCTTAAAACCATCTTATTGTGACTAGTGATTTAATTTGACAAGCAGAGACCTTGAACTTAAATGGTTAACTTTCATTTTGTATTGCACTTGGGCTATGTTGCCTAAGAATGATTTGTTCATATTAACTGGCTGCTATCCTCCGTTAATATACCCTTTGCAGAAATTTGGCACCATTTGTTAAGCAAGGGGCTGTCGTATTTGCAGATATATTAAAGCAGTTTAAAATATGTATATTTACATTCACAAATTTTACTTCCTTTACTACACTACTCTTCGTGTAAAGCTATCCAAGTAGTCAGTCTGTATCTAGATGGTATGGTATTCCAGTTTAAAGAGTGAGGGAAAGCACTGTTTCAGTTTTCTGTAACGGTAAAAAGGTAGGTTTTATATATATAAAATAAAGAACAACAAGAACAAAAAAGCAACTCCCCGAACAATCCACCAACATACAGATTTTGCATTTAAAACCCTTTACTTTATTAAAGGAGAATTTTACTAAGGAATAGGAACTTGAAATTCAATTACTCTGGTTCGTTTCTTCTGAAGTCAGGAGAAAGCCAGGGCTTAGCTGAGTTACATTAAAGAAAGTGTCAAATGAGGTGGAGTTTTTCTGGTGTTCCAGAACTAAGAGTTCTGAAGTCAGCTACAGGAGCAAGCATTTGTGATTTTATCTTGTCTATATGGTCACAGTGTTTTCTCTAATTTTCATAAGGCAGAGCACTTGGAACAGTCGACGATATCTTAGTGTGTTTGCTGTAACTTCATGACCCAGTTTATGTTGCTATTATTTAAAAAATAGCTGACTGGAAAAGAAACTATATCCGCTTTTCCTCAAAGGACTTTGAGGACAAATTGAATCTTTCAAACAATCTGACAAAGGACAAACGGAATCTTTCAAACGCTATGCAAGATCTTGGCTAACTGGCATTTTTAATGGCAAGAGAGTTCAAACTCTGGAGGCTAGAGGTGAACTGTCTTCAGAGCCAACACATATAGCTTATTGGGCAAAAGTTGTGGACCTTCATTACCTAATAGGTATTTTCATTTCCTCTTTCCCATTCTGGATTTCAAACATGTATTTTATCAGAACAAATTAGTTGCCCTGGGAACAATCTGAAGTATTGGAGTATGGCTGGTTGTGCTTTAGATTTGGTAGATGCTCCCCTACACACAGGATATCTCAAGTTCTCTGAGTGATAGCTCACGTTCATTATAGGTGATGAGTGTTGACAGCTTCATGCCTTGCCCTTCTGACACAGTTTGGTGTGGCCCATTTTTGTTCTGGGAATGAAATATATTCCTCCACAAGCTGGGAAGATATATAGTCAAATAACAAGAGACCAAGTGTATTTTTGGCATCCTCCCAAGTGTTAAGTTTCTAGTAAGTGATTTTTATTTGTAATGATGTGGAAGTTTCATCCTGTTTCTCATGGACAAATAGTATATTGGGGAATTTTACAGTTACTGCTCAGTCTGAGAACGTGTCTTACTAAAGAAACCTAGCAGTAGAGACTCTTTCTGTAGCACAATCTAAGACAACTTAATGTTTTCTGGCCAGAATGTTGGGTACAGGACCATGTGCGAGAAATTCAGGAACTAAGATGAGTGAAAACAGCATTATGGAGAGTCTTGTCTATAAAAGAATATTTGGAGCAGTTAAAGTTTGGCCTGTTCACCCCTGTCATTCAGAACGAATTCGTATAGTGACAGTTTAAAACCAATTCAAAATGGAATATTTCTAATTTGCAGTAGGAGAAATTCTAATGAGTGTGAACTAACTTATTCTGAGATGGTAAGTCTTTTGGGAAGGAGTGATCGAGTGTCCCAACTGATGGGTGAAGTTTGCTGTAAATTGCTCTGGAGAGAGGGTGATTGTCGATCAGTATCTTGTCTTAAAAACACAGAATTTTCTTATCTAAACTAAGGCTTAAAAAGTTTAAAGTTTAAAATAGAGAACCCCTGAACGTTTGAGGGCACTTTTTATAGAACTACTCGAAGGTTTTTACACCTTTCTCTCATATGATGTTCAGCTTGATGTAGGTAGAATACTCTCTGCCTATGTAAGCAAGAAGAGAAAGTACTGAAGTCTTTAGATTTTACATATTATCCTACAAGACATTCCTGATCATTTCTATAACTTTACAAAAGAAAGAACAATTGTAACTGCACAATTACATATTGGATGGATCTTTGAGAGTGGTCTTTGGTCCCAAGATAATGGGTTAGATCTTTGTAGTAATAGCTTTTAATTTTTCCATTTTTTTGTGCTGAAACAAGGGATACCTGAGCTTCCTAAGGGAAGAGGCTTACTTACATCTGTTTACTATTAACTTTAGATACATAAGAGTTGCAGGATGGTGCAAATAGTCCTGAACGTCTCCTTTTTTTAGAACTGCTTGGTACTGTAGATTTCAAGTTCATGTTTGTATCCCTTTTTCAGGATTAATAGTAACCCATATGAGAGAGAATTCCATCTGAGGTGTTTTTTCCCCCTCTGGACACACAGAGTTTTGTAAATATTTTACTTCTGGGATGTACGATACTGAAAGCAGGATATGTGTGTTGTGTAACTTGTAGGGCAGCAGGTAGTCAAGGAGGTGCCTAGATTTAAGATGTGCACCAACCTTTATCTCTTTCTGTATTTCTTAAGAACAGTTTATTCTTTGTAAGAGTGATTTCAGAGTGACTGCTGCATTTTATGGTGAATGTTACAAAGTCAGTTTGTTGCATGCAGGATCACCTTGGCATTCCATCTTTAATCGACCTGGCCATCTTCTGTCACTTGTGGCTTATCTCTATATCACTTACATTAAGCGGTCCTGTTCAGAGCAAATAACACGAGGATAACCATTTTCTTATGGAAAAACTGCTTAAAAAGACCATTTTTAGAGTCCTTTGCTTGCTTTTTCTGTTAATATAACCTAGTTTGCCTGGAACTGGAAAACCCATCTAAGCACCACCTCCTTGCCACGAGGAAGTTCTTATCTTCTGTGTGTTCTGATCCTGTAACAACTAGAGAGTACTCTTCGTTTGATACAGTTGCAGGAACGATAAATGTTTTTGCAGAACCAACTTTCAGAGTAGCAGAGCACAAACTCTCATTCTCTCTTTTTTCTTTCCACCCCTCCTTTGGGATATTGTATTTTGGGATATTGTATTTTGAATTGGCCTAAAGGCTTTTGGGACTTGGTGGGGCTTTGGCTGCTTTCTATTGTCCATTGGATTTATTCTCTGTTTTCGCTCTCCCCTAGTTCATCATGCTTTGTAGTAGTTGTTTAGGGGTAGTTTTGTTTTTATTTCTCCTTGAAGTATTGCCCTGTTCATTCTTGCCTGCTGCAGCTTTTCTACATGTGGATACATGGATGTTTCTCATGGCAGCTGAAGTGGTTCCCTAGTACGTCACGGCTGGTTCCCTCTCTCTCACCACCCTATCAGCTGTTGCTGATACAATTGTCTGTGTGGCTGTGTGCTGATCCGGATCACAGAACCTGTTTTCGGGCATGGAGTGAGGACTGCTTAGTCCTGTTTAGATTATATTTAGATAATACATACTTGGCTACCTGCAGAACTGGTTTCGTGCTGTATGTCCTGTAGGATTCTCTTACCATCTACCTCTGTATCAGTTTAAAGGAGAGGCCATATAGGTAGTACAAACGGCACTGAGATCCTTATTTTTTCCACAAACTGATATTTTGACTTTTTTTGATTATGCTCTCCTTCTAAGACATCAGGAAATGAGAATTTTAAAAATAGTGGATGAACTCTGTGGTGGTATGGAGCCTCAGTTGGATATCAGTAGGAGATGTCTGCTTCAGCTAATTTATCTGTTCTTAGGGATCAAAACTGGAAAATATTTTGTCTGTGCCTGTCTTGTATGAAGGAGAGGAAACTAGGAATTAAGGACACAAGCTGGAGCAAAATAAAATCATGTTACTTCAGTTTTGATGCATCTTGAACATTCTTGAGTACTTCTTTTGCACCCTTTGTAAATAGTGATTACTGTGTTTTTAAGTATTAACAAGCAATTGGGAAATGTCAATAAAATGTAGTGTTTCTGACTGACTTGTACTATTCAAATTATTGCATATACAGCTCCTAATATTTGGGCATAATACTTTTTCCGCCTACGCTTCTTCTCTGTGTAAATTGTTTTGTAGAACAGGATGTGCTCATTCGCTTCCTGCGGATGTATAGTTGGTGGAAAACTTTTTTTTTTTTAAAGACAAAAAAATCAACTCTTGCTTTAGTCAGTGGAGAGTACTACTTAATTAGATTCGGCTATGGCAACCATGAAAGTTTACATTTGTCTCTTACATTAATATGAGTGACAGGTTGTTTCTTGAATGTTAGCTTACAGTATAGGAAACACTTGGGTTGTTGCAAAGTACCCAGTAACTTACTCTACAGTATCAACATGAACCATATTTATCTGGAGCTGCATTAACAATGATAAGACATATAAGCAATTAATAATTAAAATTCTCATGTAGATGAACTTTTTAGGGGGATTTTTGTGAGGAAAAACTGAATATAGATGTTGTATTGGTTAAGTCAGATAGAAGTTAGAAAGTAGCACCTCAAAATACTATATGCTAAAATTAGATATATAGTATCAAGAAAACTTAAAACAGCAGTAATGCTAACAAATTTGCTATATCGATAATGCTGTCACAAATTGATAGTATTATGTGGCCCCTGGGGAGTTCTGTGTAGCTGAAGTAACTTCTTTAGCCTCATATTCATAATACTGGTATTTCTGTAAAGCTTTTTAAAATCACTGTATATTCTTCATCTTCACTTTTTGTGTCTGTGAGGCAGTTGTATTATTCTTGTTTAAAAAGGGAGATAGGAAGTAGACGTTGGAAAGAGATGTCCTTGCCTGTGTTGCTGTTGTTGATACTGTTGTACAGCAGCTTTTAGGAATGTATATGTTTGAACTACCCCATTCCCTTTTTCAGGGAATCAGATTAATTTGTTTAAGGTGAAAGAGGATTAACACTATAGATAATCAAAGTTTTGTTTTGTTTTTCCTAAAAGTTACATGTCTATATGTAACTTTTGCTGTCGTTCATTGTTATGGCAGTGCTTACTGTCTCACTACCATAGACTGTTCAGTACTGACTACAAGACAACTTCTCGGGTTGTTTTTTTGCAAATATTCTAAAAATTCCATAGATTTGCAAATGCATGATGAAAATCTATGATGTAGATGTTTAACCTTCTAAATAATATTTATTTTTTAGCTTGTGTCTTATTTCTCAAAGCACTTCTCAGTATTCCTAAGGCTTTGGCCAACTTTATTGGAAATGTCTTACCATTGTCGCCTCATTCATCCCATAATGTTGGTCTTCAGAACCTTACCTCAAAATCTAATCTTCAGAATCTCAGTCATTATAGACTGTAGGGAAGACTATAGGTGGCTTTGTCCTGTTCTAGTTGCAATTAAAAGCCGGTGCTATCTGGTAATTGATTTCAAATTTAATAGCACATGGTTTTTATTCAGTAGTAAACTTAATGTCAGAGCTGCATAGTCTTTTAATGGAACTACATAAGCTTGCCAACCATCATAATAGCTAACATTTCTGTGACCTGTAGACAGCTTACAATTTTAAAATGACCAAACCAAATAGAAAAATAATTGCAAGAAAAGGGGGATTTGTTATTTGGTTTTGTTTAAACTCCCTCTTCTGTGTCTCCTAGCTTTTTAGTTGGTGAAGGAGCTTACAGATGGGCAGTTGATCACGGGATACCCGCATGTCCTCCAGGTATCATGGCTACAAGTGAGTAAACTGGTGGTGTGATTAGGAAGATCAGGACAGAGTAATTTAAAATGGTGTCTCATATTTTGAGGTGTACATCACTTCACTGTTCGTAACATTCAGCTAGTTTATGGTATTGTGGTATATAAGAATGGTTTAAGTTTAATCGTTTTCTGTTAAGTATCTAAATAGCAAAATTTAAAAGCTGTTACTTCAGCTGTATTTTAGCAACATCTAATTTAAGCGAATTTGTTAAATCCAATGAAGGACTTTGTTATCAAAATGTAGTTTCTTTAATAACTCAGTTCTGTAGGTCTCAAATTGTGACCCATCTTGGATCCTAAAAGCACCAACTAGCCATGTACCTAAATTCAGTAGGTGCCAGTTTGACTCTCAGATTCTGTTTTATGCCCAGTTCTGATTCATCTGTCCAGAACTGCTGCAGTCTAAACAGACTGTCACCTTCCTGTGCCTTTATTTTTTAACCTAAATAGGCTCTGCTTTATCTAAGATGGTGGAATAACCTGATCCAGCAAGTGGACTCTGAATATACTGTGTATTAACATTTGTCAGGTGTTACAAATTTGTTTATTAATTTTTTTTTTTTAGAATAAAAGAAATGATTATGGTATATAGATGCACCATCTAGAAGTTAGGTTAAAAATTAGTGTGGTCATCCATGCAAAGGAGGATGTGTTTTCCTCTTCTCTTCCTCAGTCCCCTCCCTTTGAAAAGTGCCCTTACTAGTAGCCTCTAGCTTGTTATGGGAGAGGGCACACCCCACTCTTCCTGTGGAAGTTGTGCAGGAAAGAAATCAGAATTCCTTGTCCAAGGAAGAAAGAGAAATCCCCTGCCTAAACCATGGATTGAAACCCAGGGCTGCATTAAGGCTTTTATTGAATCAATCTCTACATGTAGGTAAACATCCAGAAGTTAGCAGTTCAAAGTTGCTAAGACCAAATGGTCAGATATAACCTCTGAAACAGTGGTACCATTATACTTGATCATGCCAGCTTTCATACGTATTCATAATACATTTCATTTTGACCAGACTTTTGCTATCTAGTCCTACATGACTGAAACTTTTGTCCTGTCCATCTGCTATCCAAGACAGCTTTTGCAGAACACCTTTTAGGCTCGGTTAAGCAGATCACCTTTATTTCTGTGACTTTAGAAAGAATAAAAACACTTAAAGTACTTGTTTAGAAAGTAGTCATTACCTGTGTGTAGTAGATAACCCAGAAGGTTTCTCAACTGGTTTTGTTCTCATGCACAAAAGTTTCCCTTATTTTTAGTACCAGTGAGTTTCTGTTGTGATGGAGATGATTAGATTGTAACATTAATTGCCAGATGGTATCTTTGTCATTAAAATGTATCCTGGTCAGAACAAATACACATGATAGGGCTTAAAAATATCAGTGATCACTGCTACTTTATTTTACCTGGCCCAGGAATGAAGGTACACCAGAGGAACATCAGAAAAAAAACCTCAGCCCAAATATTTTCACAAACCTACTCCAAAAGAATGGCGTTTTGTCTCCTTAGTTTCCAGAATGTATTTGTATTTAACAAAAATTGTTTCAAAGTGACAGGTTTGTGAAATCAGTCCTTTTGCAAAGTCAATGAAGAAATGCAATTTCTGCTTGTGGGGTCAATGAAAAAATGGTGATATTATGGTTGCGAAAAAACCTCCCCTCTCTCCCCTACCCATCTTTATAGTGCACATGTATAGGCTTATGTGCTTGAATCATTGCGCAGGATGGCCCTGCTCTGGGAATGAAGTAATGCCATGAAGCAGGCTGTAGCTGTTAGTACTCAAGTGCAGACTGTGTGAAGGTTTTGCTGGAGGAGTGGTTTCAGATTAGGGTAATTGAAGGATACTTTGAAAAAATATGTGGCAGAGATTGAGAATCAGAGATCCTTTGTAATATTGAGCAAATCACTTAAACCAAATTCTTCACAGATGTTTTCTAATTTACTCTGAAGACAAGCAACAGAACTACAGTCTGTGCCTAACTGCATTTATGAAAGAGGGATTTGAATATTGTTGTCTTGTGCTGCAGTTTCCTTATCAGAAAAGATGAGGTGGTGGTGTCTGCTATTTAAGTGCCTAATATGGATACATAGGAAAAAAAAATACTAGCTTTCATAAAGACTTTATTATTAGCCATTTTAAGAGGCATTTAGGAAAAATTGCCTGATCAACTTAAATGTTGTCATTTTTCTAATGTTGTTGAGTACACTTGATTTTGCAGTATATTCATCAGTGGTAGCTTGTGTATTTGTTACTTCTTGATGAAAAAACAACAAAATAGAAAAAAAACCCTGAAAGATCAGTTTCAGGTAATGATATTATGTTGATTTCCATACCAGTCCTTAGCAAAGTTAGTCTTTTAAGCGGTAGTTTGGTCAGGCTTTGGTCAGTGAGGCTAGAAGGTAACCATTAGCACTGCGTGTGACAAAGTGCAATTGTAATAGCTGAAAAGCAATTGGAAACTGTCTCACAGGAGTCATATAAGAAAGCCAGAATTGTTTCTTCCAGTGTTAAGAAGGGAGGTAAAGGTAGCCTTTCTGCAGAAATTGCAATTAGAGAGAATGTTGTTTCCAAGGAATAATAAATGATCTCATTTGAAGGGAGCTACTACACTATGTAATGTAAGGAACCTCAAAAAAAAAAAAAAAAGGGGGGGAGACTTTTTGATTATGCTTGCTACAATTCCTATGGTAGAGATTGCAGGAAGAATTGGAGATAAATTAACTTGAAGTTACGTAGCTGTTGAATAGCTCTGTAAAATAAAGAACTGAAGTAATTGCCAAACATCAGGAAAATGCATTTAGTCATTTACAAAACAAAAAGCCTAACCCAAACCTTAGACATGTACTTGCAACAAATATTAGCAAGGAGAACTGAGTGCACGTCTTGGCTTCTCTGTAGTGCACATGGAAAAAATATTCCTGAAGATGCATTATTCTGTCTCCTTTTTCCTGGACCTGAGACGGCAAGAGAAATATTATACATACTAAAAGGCTGTGGGGTTGTGCGGTTGGTTTTGCACTGATGGAGCTTTCTGTATGATCAGTTACAAAGAAAGTTGCATGATCAGCTTTGTGGTCACACTCCATAATTCTCTGAGAACTATCAAAATATCTGAGCACAACTGAAATGATGTTTTAAACCATGTTACTTGTTGAACTACATCAAGGTTATGTCAAGACTCACCTGCTTTGTTTTCTTCTGTTTGCCAAATGTGTGAGAAAACGGGATTTTGACTGTTTGTAGTGGTGGCTTTCCAGTGCACTGTGTGTGTGTGTATTTTTCTTTTTAACTGAAATTTGGTCTGTCCCTATTGCATACAGACAGCAAGAAGCCTGAATTCATTATTTTTCCTCACCTCAGTGTGATGAAGAAAAGATGCAGGTGACACTTCTTTTTT
This sequence comes from Dromaius novaehollandiae, assembly GCF_036370855.1. Lineage (NCBI taxonomy): Eukaryota > Metazoa > Chordata > Aves > Casuariiformes > Dromaiidae > Dromaius > Dromaius novaehollandiae. The sequence goes on from NC_088100.1 coordinate 120,203,187, forward strand.
TTAAGTGGATAGTTTACTGCAGATTTGCAAAACAAGGATACTTAAATTTTGCTGTGGTCATGTAATTGGGCTCATGAAAATAATCATCTTCTAGAAAGATAATCTGATGATACAAATGGAGTGTGAAGCATACCTTCCTTTTTTTTGGCTTTGTGATTTGCAAATAGCAGCTTTTATCCATTATTCAGTTGACGACTAGCTGTTGTCTTTCTAGACTGAGATGTAGAAGCCTACTTAGATGTAAAACCTCTTTCATTAACAGTGATTTGACTGGCTTGCCTACATCTAAAATTGAGCCATGCAGACTGTTCAGTGATTGAACTTTGAAAACATGTGCTCAGCCACCTTATTACTTCATTTACCGTGAAGGTTGCTTTCACAGGCCTGCTGAATGTTCACAGTTTTGATGTGTGACCTTTTACAGCCACATATTTGCACAAGCCTGTGCATTGCAAAGTCAAGTTGTGTTATCTCTAGCAGCTCTCTGGCTTCAGATATAAGTAGAACAAATGAACACTGCAAGTATTTGCTGGGTTGCTCGCTAAAGTTTCACAGTGATCAATAGTGCAACTTGACTGCCATCGTTATTGGTATGTGAAAATTAGATTTGCTTTTTGTGAGCTATGTGAAATTATTTCTCTGAAAGTAGGATCAGAATTGAATTAGGTTTTGAGGCTTTTTGTGCCAGAGCTTCCTAACGTGAATGGTGCCGTATGTCTTAAACACTTAGGTTTGTGTTTATACAGTTAGCTTGCTAAAAAGCATAGAGAGCTTTGTTACCCTATGCAAGAGAAGTTGCTTTGAATGTGTGGTTGAAATTTTAAGAGTGTAATTACATTTTAGAAGTGCTAATTTACTATATTATGTAACCTCTTACAAATTTTAGTAGTATACTTCACTCTAAATTGGCAATATAAATTTGAGGGCTAGCTTCAACAGTCTGTATCTGTGTCTCCTTTAGAAATAACTGCACAACTGTTGTCTGAATTTTTCATTTCATCCAACAGTAGGGGTGAAGTAGTTGATTTGACAAAGATAACATGGTGTAAGAGAGCATCTTATGGTGATGCCACTTTGATGGCTGATGGTGTTAGCCCTGGCTGGCTGGCAAGGTGTATACTATGCCTATAAAATGAAGGTGGATGCACTCTGAAAGCAGTTATGTTTGGAACGGGGAGTTAAAAAAATCTTGCAGCTCTAAAAAGCTGAGGACCTCTAAATTCTGTGGAACAGACTCTGGCATCAAACTGGAGATTAGGGCTAACAGGTTTAAGACATTTTGTTTGTAGAAACAGAGATCATGTCACCCCATATAAATTCTGAATGAGGTATCAAAGCACTTTAGTTCAATTGCCAGCATTATACCTGGAGCTGTAGCAGGCAATCTAGCTTTTGTTGCCAAAAGCCAGTAATTAATGCTAATACTGCTTAGCACAATCTTCCAATTTTGCAGAACGTAGAGTTGCTTTCAGTGTAAAGTCTTAAAAGGGAAATACTATGCAGCTTGATTGCACCGCTCACTGCAACAATGTGGACATGACCATAAGCACTTCAGTAAGTTGTATTACATAGGAACAAGAGTAGCTGCACTGGATCCACCCAGCTCAGTAACCAGCATCCAAGAACAGCCAAAAGGAATGCTTAAAGAAGAGTGTAAGAGCAGTGCAAATACATACTTCCCTTTCCCTACCCCACTTGCTATGACTGACTCTAAACTTCTGAATCAGGGGTAGTTCCTGCATACAGAGGGGTAACCAATGGCTTTTTCTGCCATGAAATTGTCATGTTAATGTCTAACATCCTGCAAAAACCTTGCATCTTAAGTATAGGTTATATGAAGAACTACTTATTTTTAGTCATTTTGAACTGGTCAGATGCTAGCTTAGATCTCATATTAGAAGAGATAAGCTGAATAAAATCTGCTCTTTTTAGTGTCCAGTCACTGACTCGGGATCTTTAGTTCTTCAGTTCTTTAGTCAGTCCTCATCTTTATTACCTTGAATAACTTAGTGTCATCAGTAAACATTTTGTTGAACAGAGTAGTGCTGCTATAGGTGCGTCTGGAATTCCACTTGTGATGTTTATTGTGAGAACTGTCCACCATTTACTCCTAATTTGTTTTGTGTCTTTTTTTTGTTTTGTTTTTAAACCAATCTTTTGTATGCAAGATATTTCCTTTTTTCTGTGGGCTTGCTTGGTTTCTTTAATGAAGGAGAGCCTTTTCTAAGTCAGTGGCATGCAGATTGTCATGCTTTTGGCTACCTCATATGTCTCCCTATCCACCAGTATTGCCTTTCCTGCCTTCCTCAATGTCTCCTCTCCTTCCTCTGCTTCACTATTCTTGCAGGAAGAACAACATTTGCCATACTGCTGGAAATGTGCTGTAAGGCTCAGTCAGTAGCTCAGGACTGTCACTTAGACTTTGTGTTGTTTCTTTGTGTTTAGAGTGAGAATGAAAGAGATCTGAAGAGAATCTCAGGAGTTTTGGGGATTTGATTTGATTAGATTAGGAAATTTCGTTGGGTTTATCTGCCTTGTGTATTGCAGAATCTGAGTATATCTGGGTTTTGGGAAACTAAAAGGAAATGTCTCTCAAATAGAAGGTGCTTAACCTTAACAGTAAAAGTTGCGTCCTGTGTTCAGTAATACACCAAGTAAATGTGCTCTGCTCTGCTAAGTGCAGGAGTTCCACTGGCAGAAGAAAAGCCCAGCCATGGTGTAAACTCTCCTTGGAAGTGGACGTAATATTGCAGGTTCACTTGCACTTCTGAAATCTGAACAGCAAAGTGCAGCCTAGATGGTGGCTCTAAATTAGCCAGGAAAAAAGTTGGGCCAGAGTGTCCAGAAGATGCTTTGAATGAAAATCTTCCAGGGAGCAAGATAGGGTGCTTCATGGAATAGACAGGAATTTCGCCCAGGAAGTAGTAGGAAATGATGTGTCTTAGTAGGAAGTAGGTCCAGCAACAGTTTACCCTGAGTTCTTACAATGAAGAACAGCTCTATGGAGTAGTGGCCTAAAAAAGATAGGTTATTTTTTAATATGCTTTTATGTTGAGTGTAGTTTTGTTTTCTTTCATGTTGCTGTCACTGTCAAAGTAGGGTAACGTGGGAAGTAGCACTAGTAGTCTTGACACAAGCATAAGTGGTGTTAATTTGTCATTTAAAATTAGCTTTGTTAAAATGAAATTTATTTTCAGCTGTCTGTTTTCATTTGTGCCATTTATTTTAGCAACTGCTCAGTGAAATTCTTTGCTAGATCATTTTAATTCCTGTGGGTTAACTAATTTGCTAGTATATTTCTTTTTAATTCTCTTCCCTCCAATAGTTGCATTCTCTTTTAATATGGAATAAAAAGATGAAATGTAGAAAATTTTCCTGTCTGGTTATTTCAGTTGACTATGTGAAATGTCTGCCAGGGGGTGCTATATGATTGATCAGAGCTTGATCTGTACTCCAAAGATTGAAAAATATTCTTTGACTTTTCTTAGTATTTTCAGTTCACAGTTTGCAATTCACAAGGATTGCTGAGCACGCATATGTTGCATAATAATTTGTAATGATTCTAATAGAAAGAGCGATGTTTGCGTTTGTATTTCTGGCTTGCTGTTCCACTACCATGAACAGGAAGATTTCAGTATCTCCAGGAACTTGATTTGTGATTTAATGGTGCTAGAAATTTGTGTTTGTTAATCTTATATGAGAACTTAATTGTTCACTGAAATATTTTCTGAATTTTTAACATAGCCTGAAAATATTTAAGGGAATACGTTTATCTTATAAGGGGAGGGGAGGTTTTAGGAAAAGTAGAAATATGGACTTTTTAGTAAAGGCTTTTTGCGTTAACTTTGGGCAGGAAATGTTAGTATACTATAATAAATATGCCCATAGTTGACAGCCTGTTTAAAGTCCACAGAACTAGAATTAACAAATAGATATATATGAATTTTGCCATTCTCAAAAAAAGAGTAAAAGTGGAAGTGCCCTTAGTCTTGCATTTGGTTCTATGTGTATGATTCAGTGTTTTCAAGGAGTCCATGAATGCAACAATTCTAATTTTCTCCTTAATAATTTTTGTGTTAGCTGTGTTCCATGGACTGTTTCTAATGGGTCTGTGAAGGGTGACTAAGAAAAACAAAGTTCTGTGTAGTGTCTGTATATATGACACTTCTAAGGACATCTGTAATTCTACTGTAAAATTTGTAGAGGTGTAGATATTGAAAATAGGTGGAAGCTGCTAGTCCAGAAGTTGCCTGTCAACCTAGTGATTACCAGGTCTCAATCTGGTGGCTGCTCAGTTGTGCAGTATCCCATTTTGTAATTATCAAGTTTGCTTTTCTTCTAAGTTTTGATAACTCCCATTCTGTTTGCAGGTTCACTCTAGATGGTTCGAAGTCCACAAGTGTACATGGTTGCGGTTACCTTGCCCCGTTCTTTCCGTATGAGCACCATGGTTCAAAGCTAGTAATCCACATTTGGCTTTTCTTGAGTTTAACAGTCAAGAAACACCATTTTAAGACTGATAGATTTTAATTTTTGTGCAGGTCTAGCAATAAGATCATGGGCTTTCTCCATATCCACATGATCTCAGTTTCTTGGTGTTCATTCCAGCTAGTGTTTGTAACTTCTGTCCCACTGAGAATTTGTCAATGTACACATGTACATTTGAAGTACAGTACATTGTTTCTGAAGAAGTTTGGTTTTATGAATAAGGAAGGTAAACTAGGTGGAGCAAAGAGGGAGACAGAGGTCTTTGGAAGCTGACTAGAAGGAAGGATCGCTGTCAGATCGCTGCTCTGGAACATGTGCTGGAATGCATGTGATCGAAAGGGTCTTGACTGAGGTGGTATTAGGGGACTAATTGGATGTTATAAATGGAACTTTAGTTTACTGAAGAGTTTGCAGTGTTGTACAGCAAGGAGTAACTTTTAAATGCTAATGATTTAGCTCGGTGAGGAGGAGTTATCACTGAAGAGTTATACAGTATGGGGAGTACAGTCTTTTTTACCATTAAATAATGGAATAGTCAAGATGCGGGGTTATAGATTTTTACTGGTACTAATCCAGTTGGCACTCTGGCACTCTGATAATGTCCATAATTCCTTTCACCATGTTATACAATGAACAAGAGATGAGTAAATGACTTCGAAATTTTATGGCAAGCAAGTGCCATGTGCATGAGATCTCTGAACTGAGTGAGACCAGTGTTTTTTCTTTCTCTCCCACTGACCTGTGTACTGAAAATCACTTGTTTTTCTCTTTCTGTAAAATGGCAATAATGATGAAAAAAAGCCTGTATGAAAGTTTCAGTTATTACCTACCCCTTATAATGTATGTACAAAATCAAGATCTTGTGCCAGTGAATTATGTAATGCAGATCTTGTGGTCCTTTCTCATCGGTATGCAGAGTAAAACTGGAACCTTTAGAAAATGGAGAGATGCACAGTGTTCCTAACTCTGAGCAAGATGTGCCTGTGAATTTTTCTTCTGCCTTTATAGATAATGCATCATATTATTAAACCGCTATTCTGACACCATCTCTACTAATACCAACCTCTCATGTAGGTGAGTGGTACTGAGGAGGATCTGCTTCCGGCTGTTTTGTGCTCAGTCGCTTAGCCAACCCGCAGGAACACCCCTCTGCTTTTCTCAGCTTATGCACTTGGGCTGTGACTAGATATTCCATCCAGCGCTTCGAGCGCAGAGCAGAGTTGCACCCAAAGTACAGTGCGTGTAAGTGTGGAGTACGCGTGGATGATTCCTATTGCGGCCTTGTGGGGTTGCAAGGAGAATGTGGAGGACTGGGAGGATATTGTCAGCTCCTTGAAGGTTATTCATTATTAAAGAGATACCCCATGCTGTATTGCAGAGGTCACTGGGTGATGAAGTTGAGAAGCCCTTACTCTGACAGCTCTTCATATAGCTTGCAGGGCACGATGGGAACAAGCCCATGTGTTTCCTAATTTTGCCGTGAGCCTTGTGCACATATTTGACCTGGTAGACGTGCACATATTGCAGAGGGTTTGGAGGATTATGTTCTGAGCACAAGGAAAACCACTTTTGCTCAGGTTTTTGTGTATGGTCTTCTGCCTCTTCATATATGTCTTGCTTGGGTACACAGCTACTTTTTCTGAATTGTCAGGAGCCAAAGGCAACAGCAGAGGCATATCTATCCCCATGTGATGCTTACTTTTGATGAATAACAAGGCCAGCCATCACTCTTGCTCACCCAGCTTGTGGCTCTGCCCACAGGTATTTGCTGTATTGAAGTCATGTCAACTTGTACTTTTCCTGTTTAAAAAATCTGTTGAAAACAATGTGCTGGCTTGGTTTATTTTGGGGTGTTCTTTGTTAACTTCTGTTTAATAAATTCTGTTCTTGATCTGTGTCCCCTAGCCCCCATTAGTCCTAAATTATAGTGTTTCTCTCTCTCCCTTCCCCCTTCTATCAAGTGTTTTGTTTTTACCTCTTGGAACTGATTTTAATCACAGAAATGTGTTGTCCAAAGTAGCTGCATTAATCAGCTCGCTATCATAGAAAGAGTTCTTTTCTTGGTGATGGTGGATTAATCTGTGTTTACAGTTTTAAGAAACTGTTTGGTGTTTGTTAGGTTTTTTGGAGAGAAATTCCAGTTTTCTCAACTACTTTTAGGTTATACACTTGAATAACTGTAGTGGTTTAGCTCCAGCTTTATATCCTTTAAAATAGGTGTAAAGGAGAGTTCACTAGGTGATTTTGGCACCTCACTGGAGAAGTTTGGAAGAAGTAAAATGCTCACTATCTGTATACTTTTGTGAGAATTGTAGATGAAAGTTTTGTGTTCTATTGGCTCTGCAATATTGATTTTATTCATAGACTGTTCTTGCAGCTGTTCCAGTCTTCTGAATAACAGTGATATAGCTATTTTCTGAATTTCAATTGAAATGGCATTTTAAAAAGCTTCTCATAGCTTAGATAGGAAACTTGTGCTTTTTAACTTCTGCTGGGTTTGTAACTTATCTGTGTATACCTCAAAGAGGGTGTTATGACAGTCTGTGGATAATGTTAGGTCAGAACTAATTTAAACTAAAAATATTGCAATATCTGCAATTTTTTCATGAACTGAAACTTCTAAAACGGGAACATATCATTTTGGTCTCTTAAGCATAACAATTTTTTTATTCCACTTTAGAGAACACTTTGTTTCTGAATGCGGGACTTAGATGTGGAAAATACATGTTTGTCTTTTCAAGACCTAGGTGGTCTTTAGACTGTGTTGGATTATGGAACGTAAAAATATTGCTTGACTATTGTGTGGCTTTAAATATAGGGGTAAATGCACAGCTATGCAGTTAAGGTAATAAAGTAGTAGCCTAATTTTATGGATATCAGAATGAGCTCACATGGTATCTATTTACTTGACAGCAGTCAAAAACAATAATTTTAACACAAGCCACTTATTCTGTTCTCCTCTGTATAGTGCAGCTTCTTGGCCAAACAGAGAGATTTAGATGAACATAGCTTCCATATGTGTTCAGCAACTTGTTTCTACTTGATATTTTACCCATCCTTAGCTGAACAGCTAACAGTAGCTGAACAGTAGTAGAACTTCTTTTTCACTTAGGAAAAGATGTAAACATCTTTTGCTGATGCTTCAAATATTCTGTTGTAGGCATTTTATGGATACTTTCTGCTGAGCATATGGGGGAAGAGACCTCCAAAATGTACAATTAATCAATATTTGATTAACTGAAGTAAATCGTAGTTAGTTAAATGCCTTTGAAATATCTTTATAGGGTTTAGTTTAGCAGCTTTTAAGAGGAACAAGAGGAAGCTGGAGTTGGCCGAAAAAGTGGAAACAGATCTCATTCAACTAAAGAAAAGAAGACAATCAAATGAAAAGGTTAGTTCATGTTTCAGATATTATTGTCATCCTAAACTTACAGCTGATTACTAGTGAATTTTATATCATATCTATGATGAGACTAATGTGGCATCAAAACCACATGACCACCTTAATGTCTGAATGATGTAATGATAACTTGCTTAGTGCAATTGACTTTCTTCCTTGCTATTTGAAAACCGAACTCTGACTTTGTATCTTGTTTGTGCTATCAAAAATGTGTTTTGCTCATACTGAAGGGGAAGTATGACAAATGTAAACATAAATATTTACTGAAACATTTTGTTTAGCTTGGGATCTTTGTCAGTGTTTCCCACTTTTCAATGCTTCCTGAGTGTACTGCATTACGGACCTGGAACTGGTGAAATTTGAAATATCAGGTAGGTAAACATGTGCATCTGTGCATGCATCTAGCATTGACCTGGCCCATATTACTTGTTCTCCTTTGCTACAAAACTATTAGGGTTCTCTCTATTGCCCTCACTCTGTTAGTTTGAATCAGAGCTTTTGTTATCGTTTGAGAATGTCCATTGCAGTGTTTGTGTTTATTGCTAAATATCAATTTATAGCTTAATAAATTAAATACTTGTGCTTTATTTGGGGCTTATGCCATTATGATCAGCCAGTTCTCTTATCTTTGGTAACCTAAGTGTCCACTGCCTATGTCATTTTGTAGGTTTATAAAAATAATGTATAAACTCCAGAGAACTGGCAAAAAAAGATTGTGTTCTCTGTAGTCCATTCAAGTGCAAACCAGTGAAAAATTAGGCTGATTTCTTCTGTGTTTGTAGATCAGGACTTCTGCCTATCAGGGTTCTAATTCTCGGTTTGCAAGGAGGTAAGACCTCTAAAGAAAGTAAGAATAGAGGGGGGGAAAAAGCAAGTTATTTATTGGTCTTGGAGCTTGTCCTGTTTACAGGATTTCATGCACCTCCTTGTGAAACTTCCATCTTCAATGGTGTTGAAATGTAACTGAGGGAGGAGGGGTATTTGCATAGTATTGGCATTCATGTAATAAGGGGCAAGTCAATGCTTGAAACATATGCCAATGCATGAGCTTACCGACCTGCAATTTGAAATTTCAAGGGCTCCAGAGTCATGTGCAGCGCTTGTGGGAGACCCCCAAAGACCAAAGATGGTAGGTAAAGGAGGTGATCAAATAGGACTCTGCTCACTGGTAAGTAATCCAGTAACACACCGGTTTTGTCAACATTGGTGCATCCTGTCTTTGGAGGGGGGAACAACAAACAAGCAAACCATACCACCACTAGAATGATGACAAAGTGGACTGCTTGTGTTATACAAGGTAATTGCAGTCTTATGGGAAGTTTTAATTCTTCAAAACGTGATAGGAATGAAAAATCAAATTCTACAAGAGCAAATTCTATGAGAAAGATACAAGAGCAATTCTCTGAGCTATTAGAAAAGGGCCATTTACCAAGGAAGAGGCACATTAACTGTGATCCCTAAAGTTGTGCTCTCAAAAGCTGAGATATCATAAGGGGTTTAAAAATGATTATTTTATAATCATTTTAAAACTTTTAATAATTAAAAATTAATCTTCTTGTCAAGGTTGAATTTTAGTTGATAAATACTGAATTTGTTTATTTGCTGTGGAGCTGCAGATCTGTCCCTTTCAGCAGGACTTGCTAGCTGTTTCTTGCCAAGTGTCAGCCTTGCAGTTGCTGCAACCCTATGCTGCAGCACAGCTTATATGCCTCTGTTCCCAATACTGCACAGTTGTTATAATTTCTAGTCAGTTTTAGTCTCTGAAATGTGAGAAGTTGGGAGATGAGCAAGATAGAAAGGATGTTAATAATGTTAAATTGAATGGAAATGATAATCGAAAAGCGTATGTGAGGAGGTAGTGTTGCAGACCAAAAAGGATAGGCTGAAATTAACTGGAAGTTATAGCTGCTGATAAATTTGACCCACTAAAAATAAATATACAGCTTTAAGAATTAGTTTCATTAAAAATTAAGTTATACCAAGTTTAAAGGAATTAAAGGCTATTTAAATTTAATAAAAGCTGTTTGAGAAAACTACACAATGTAACTTACCAAGGGAGTTTTATGTTAGTAAATGGAATGTTCTTTTTGCTGTATTTTTCGTTGTTTATACAGTGTAGGATTTGTAGAAGGTTATGCAATGGCACGTAGGAAGATCTGTTTAATAACTTCATTGAATTTTGAAGGTGTGAAAATTGAGAAATATTTTTTTTAAGTTGTCGTGATTTATATTGCTTGGCTGTGAATTAACTGAACAAACTCATAGGGGGTCTTGATATGATGTATTAATTCAGCCAGATATCTTTATGAAGTTCTCGCCTCAAGCACAAATAAACATCAGAAGTAAATGTTCTTTTCCTCCTTGTTTACTTTTACTGATAACCTTCCTCCACAAGTTTGGAAAAAGTGTCATTGAAAATAGTCTACTAGGGTTTGGTTAAAAGTCTTATTTTCAATTTGTCTTCTGCTCTTACAGACTTTTTTTTTTTAAACAACTGTGGTGTGATGGAGTTACTTGTAAGAGGAGATGCCTTTTCCCTAATTTGAGCAACAGTGGCATTAAGAATTTCCAGTGCAGAAGAATTTTCTATTAGATAGTTGTCTTAAGCCCTAAATAACATTATTTAGTTTGAGTTTATGATAACTGATTTGACGTTTGCTTAGTTTTAGGTATGTACTCAAGTATGTGTCACCAGTTTGAATTACATGTAAGGCATGTTTCAGTTTCGTATTCTTCAGCTACTGCATTGAGAAAATAACACTGAACGTGTCTGGAGAAGAAAAGTATGTCTTTTTAGTTTCATGGAAATACATTCTTTTCTTGGAAGTATTATGTGGGTTACAATTTTTGTCATTGATCCTCTTGAAGGTACCATCTGAACTTTTAGCCATTTCCCGCTTGTTATCAGTACTCCTTGGGTGAGCAGCAATAATAATGCGAAGCAAAATGCATTGTTTTTATTATAAATAGTGAATTTAGTCACTTATTTTTTTTCCTTGAATCAAATTTTTTATGGCTCTTTGAAGATGATTAAGTGTAGCAGTCAACTGTAAGTAACCCTAATGTCTTAGATATTCTTGCAGTATGAAAGTGAGTTTTTCCTTAAAGAAGAAATTCATTTTCTGCCCTACATCCATGCTGAAATGCTTCTCAGTAATAATACTTTTTAGAGTCTTAAAGTAAATATCAAAGCCTATTGAACATGGGAAAAGAAAATGAAATGCTTTCCATCCATTCCAGTTTTAAAAATATCTCATCTATGGAATACAGTATGAAATAATTCCATCTTCTTGAATATGGAAGGTCAGACAAGGTGTTCTGTTTAAATATCAAGCAGCTATTAAACTGAGCTCTGAGGAGTTAGGTAAAATGATGACTATTTACATTTCTTTTTATATGGAAAAGAGGGGAAGGATGGGATTTCTGAAATACTTGATTGAACTCTGTATTTGAGGGGATGAATACCTTCCTGCTCTGTGTGCATATTCTTAATTAGGTTTGGTCCATGGTTACATGAAATTAACTTCCTTTGCTGTCACGAGATACAAATTAATTAAGTAACATGAAGTCTTACTTTGACAGTGACTTTAATCTATTTCCATGTAAAATATTAACTATATGATAGATCAGTTTTAGATTGTAGTACTACATTTTTAAAACCTAAAGCCTGCTTTTTGCAGTTGACTTTATTAATATAACTTATTAGCTAAAGTCAGATATGGAATTTATTAACAGATATGACCACATATCTGTTTCTTTGGAATTTACAGAATTTTGAAATCTAAGATGTTAAATTCGTAAGTTGAATATATAAAAAGCTCAGGGGGTGAGCTGGATCTTTTAGTCCCTACTGGACCCATTTAGAGTTCGACTTGCTTAGGATTTTTGTCAATCTGTTAAGTTTGCCTACTTTTTTTTAAAATTTTAAAATTGAAGAACTTCAAAAATTGTAGTGTTTAACATATTTCTATTGATCACACAGCATCAATGGTGATTGTTTTTTCATGGTCGGAAACTGATATTAATGAGAAAGAAGATACAGAGTTGCTGTAGTTCAGTGATATGGATTTCCTTCAGAAGGTTATGTTGGCCAGATTAAAAAAGTGCTTCCCTTAGGAAGGCTTTCCAGCCTCCTAAATTGCCTCATCTAAAAAATAAATGAAAGCAAGCAATCACTGGATTGACAGCAAATACTGATAAGAAATAGACCTTCTTTTAAAGGAAATAATGATGAAGAATGCTTTCATGTAACATATGCTTGTAAATGCTTGTAGTTTTTTGATTAAAATATCTTTTAAAAGATGATTTATGTAGCTCTTGAAAGCAAACTTTTTATGCAAGTGAGAGTTAAAGCTGAAGATGGATGGCAGATTCAGCAAACAGTTTTCCAGATGCTGCAGCGAAGGCTGCAACCATTTTTTCTTTGCTGTCGGATGATATGGAAAACACACTGCTCTATACAGAGCCTCATCCTTCTAAAATTTATTTCTGTTCATCATGGGAACCCCAAGTATTCCATTTAATATGACTTAAAATTACATAGGTGGCCTTAATTCTGGCATTTCCTAAATTTGACAGGCTTGATTTTCGCATCTGTAATTGTCTATTAATATAGGGTTTTTTTTGCGGATATAATTTTATATGGTAAAAGGGGACGGGGATGGGTAACAAAACAAGCATCATACTTGTGTTTCTTCTCTAAATAGAAGTCACAGGATCATAGGAAAATTGATGCTGGAAGGGCATTATCCCATCTGGTTTTGAAAACCTCCAAAACTGTACAACCTCTCTGGGCAGCCTGCTCCACTGCTTGACTGATCTTCAAGATCTCTTCAATCCACTGAATAATATTGTCCTAATGGGCTAATAATATCTGTATTAGGTTGTGGCTGGCAGTCCTGGGAGATGTGAAATATATTTGCCCATCATGTGTGTGCGTGGGGTTGGTTTGTTTGTTTTGTAGGTGGTAGTGGAGGGATGGATTCCCTAATTTTCCTTTCCCTTTACAACTTGGAAGGGAACTTGCTCTTTTTTCTTCCCTTTGGTCCGTTCCCCCAAATTTCTTTTGCTTCTCCTTCTCCAACCTTCTCTGATTCTCTCTTAGTTTTCTGTACTTTTCAATTCACTCTCCTTCCTCACACCGGTTGCCACTCTAGATGTATGATTTTTCACCTTTCTTCTTCTCACAAGGCCCTCTGCTTTACTGTGAGGACATCAGTCTGTTTTTAATATTGAGCATAGTTAGTGCAAGCTTATGAGTGTAGAAACTTGTTCAGAAGTAAGTAGGTGTAGATGAAAGAAAGAAGCTTACTGCTACTCTGGGTTGAAAGTGGAGGAATGATGTTCTGGTTACATGAAAAATACATATGCTGTAGAACACTGTAGTGCTGAGTTGCCTGCTTTTTCCTGTCAATACTGGTACAGTATCAGTTCTGGTACAGTATCAACTCAAGTATTATCTAATATTTTTAAGTGAAGTGTGGGCAGAGTATCATCAGTTTGAGTCTCATAAGACTCCTGGTTGATAAACGACTTTTTGAGTAACCGAGTAAACTAACTGATGAAGAGACTTGATAATTTGAAGTTTGGTAGTTGAATATAGATTTTTTTTTTCTCATGGATCCTGGTCTGTAAGCAGTTATACAAATAGCTTAATATCCTTTAGGATTATTTGCCTTGATAAGTTTATGTAGGATTTTTTTAAGCATGTAGGTTTTTATACAGGAAATTTTGATCAGTTTAAATCCTGGGGACTTGTGCAAAAGCAACTTTCCTGTTTGTGGGTATGTGATAGATGATATCAGTTTTGCCTGTTCAATTTATTTTATGTATGTTGCATGCTGTGTCCCATTAAGAGAGTGTGACTGAGCACCCTGAGTGCCCTGCCGTGGGTTCTGCAGTGAGGGGGGTCTGGGGCAAGCCTAGAGAGAGAGGGGAAAATTGCTTCTTCCCTCAGAGTGACTGAACATGGTGTGTTAGGGCAGTGCGGGAAGGAAGGAAAGATGAGAGGTGAGGCAACTGGAATGCGTGTGAGGCAGTGAGCAGAGAGCTTGTATCAGGAGTAGGTATTGAAAGACTGCCACTCTTAGCAGAGCAGATATGCCTCAGAAGTGGAGGAGGAGCAGACTTGTCCAGCAACCCAGAGGGAGCTGAGTGTAATTTGCTTCAACCCGGGAAGCCACTAAAGATGGCTGAACTGAAAACAAGCCTGGGAGAAAGGATCTGTTCTATTAAGGACAAACTCAGCGTGGGGGAGATTTCTTTTCAAGACTTGTTCTTATGTCTCACTCAGCATATCTGAATTTTCTCTTTACAGGGCAAGCTTTTCTTGTTTTTTGTGGTTTTTTGTTTTATTGTTGTTTTTTAATAACATGTAGCTTTAAAGATCAGCAGTCTCTGATGTGTTGCCTCACCTCTTGAAGAAAAAAAAAAAAAGAAATTCTGCCTCAAAGCTTTTAGGAGAGGTCTTGTGATATGGTATCTTTGGAATGAGTTGATGAATCATTTCTTGGTGGACAAGTATCCACTGCTAAGATAACAGCATTATTTGGCACCTTTGTGAGTAAAAGCAGGTAATCTAAGCACTGGATGAGTTATGAGATGTTTATCACCTTCTTGTTTCCAGAGAAGTTCTCTTCAGGTCCTGTCTTAGGCAAGAGAGCGTTTTGGGAAGATTCAGGATAAGACGCATGATAACTAAGTACTGTGTTTTGTTGATTGGGTTGTTACTTAGTTTTGTAAACATTAGTTTGCACACTCTTTAGGCAGTGCAATCTGACTTTGATATGCTATTTTAGTTGTTGTTTCTGTTTGTGTGTCCCGCAGGAGAATGACTCAGGAACATTGGATACGGTTGGTGCAGTTGTTGTTGACCAAGAAGGAAATGTTGCTGCTGCTGTCTCCAGTGGAGGTTTAGCGTTAAAGCATCCTGGGAGAGTTGGTCAGGTGATTATTCATTTTCAGCTGGGAATAACTGTTTTGTGTCGCAAGGAGTTGTCTGTATAAAACAGTCTGAATGGACATTAAGCTAGGGCTGTGATAGCAAACTGATGTTTTCCCTCCCTTCCCATTAAAATCTGAAGGCTTTATCATCATATTGGAATGCAAGTTTTGTTTTTAGTTCTCCATCAGTGTTATGAAACATTGATAGGCGAGAAGTTATTCTTCTACAGTTAGTTACCTTTTGCCAGGGCTGTTAATGTTTAATTTCTCAGGATTAAATACCTCTGTAATAATCTCTTAACAATCTCTTCTTTTAGAGTGTTTTTAGATAAGATTTTCATAAATACTTAGGTAAGTTGTACTAATAATTTAATTTGTAAATATTCTTCTGTACAGGTAGAAGGCTTTGAAGTGACAAAGGTATGAAAAGGACAAATGAAATATAGGCCTTCTTCATTGTTATTAGACACGGGAATCTTGAGGTGCATCAGAAACGTCTTACATTACCCTTTTGCCATAGAGCTGCATTTTTGTTCCATTTTTGCCACTGTCTTATAAGCAGCTCTCTCTCAGAATGTGTTTAAGACTTCTTTTTGCAATGGAAGAATAAAAGGGACTTTATATAAGTAGGGAATAGTTGCATTATTTTGTCTTTTGATATCTGGGTTTTTTTTTAACTTCTGCTGAGGTACTCGGTCCTCATCTTCTGTAAAGTTGGGTTAAAATACCTTACCTCTATGATAATCACTCAGTTCTGAAGAATGCTATTGGAAGATAAAACAAAATTAATAGGAATTGCTACTTGGACTGTTTTGATTTTTTTACTTATCTTTTGGTTGATGTATTTGATTTTTTTGGGGGGTAGGGGGTATAGGGAAGGAAAGGGAACAAACCAAGAACTTTGGATACTTAAATTTATGAAAGATACACTTCTTCCCTTAGGCAGCTCTTTATGGTTGTGGCTGCTGGGCTGAAAATACAGGAGCTCATAACCCTTACTCCACAGCTGTGAGTACTTCAGGTATTTGCTACTTTTATAAATATTTCAAAATGTTGTTATATTTTACTGTAATTAGCTTACAAATCCCAAGTGGGGTATTTTTATGAAGGGTGAATTAAAATATTAACATTATTCCCAGGCTACGTATATTTACGTGTATGTGTGTGTATTATCTTGAGATCCATGAATTCATCTCCATTGGTTGCTTACACTGGTAATTGCACTTAAAAAGCCAAATTAAGAACTGTGTGAACTTTTATCTCATTTATAACACCTTCTATTGCACTGAAAGGATGTACTGTATCTGTTATGTATTAAGGGATCTGTCATCTTGTAAAGAATAGCTGTTACAGGTCTAATACTGTGATAAACCCAGAATGCTTCTCCAAATGGAAGCCTTCCATAGAGGGCTAAGATAATTAGAGGATCTTTAAGTTAAGAGGGTCCCTTGGTTACAAAATTGCTATAAATTGCATTTTTCCTCTCCAAAATATTTTAAGTAGTTATTCCTGCCTGTTATTTCTAGCACTGGTTTGCATTTGTGTATGTATATGTACAGGCATACACATATGGGCTTTTCCCTTAAAGTAACTGAGTGAAATAGTGTGATACCATTTTATAGTTATTTTTAAGGATGAGGTTTAAGCTTTTCTTGTAGTGCTCTGCTATTCTTTCCCGTCACAAGTCTCTTATACCCTTTCATATTCTGATTCCTGTTTTTAATGATTCCTTGTAACTTCTAAACTTCATATGTTAGTTCTGATATATATTAAAATACAAGTTTTGGAATAATTGGGTCTATTTACCTCACAGAATTGCACAGAATCACAGAATGGTTGAGGTTGGAAGGGACCTTCAGTGATCATCTAGTCCAATCCCCTTGCTCAAACAGGGTCATATAGAGCATGTTGCCCAAGACCATATCCAGATGGCTTTTGAATATCTCCAAGGATGGAGACTCTGCAACCTGTCCAGGCAACCTGTTCCAATGCTCTGTTACCCTTGCAGTAAAGAAGTTTTTCCTCATGTTCAGAGGGACCTTCCTGTGTTTCATTTTGTGCCCATTGCCCCTCATCCTATTGCTGGGCACCACTGAAAAGAGCCTGGCCCCATCATCTTTACACCCTCCCTTCAGATACTTATACACATTGATTAGATTCCCCCCTCAATCTTCTCCAGACTGAACAGTCCCAACTCTCTCAGCCTTTCCTGATATGAGAGATGCTCCAGTCCCTTCATCATCTTAGTAGCCCTTTGCTGGACTTGCTCCCATAGCTCCATCTCTCTCTCACACTGCAGAGCCCAGCACTGGACACAGCACTCCAGATGTGGCCTCCCCAGGGCTGAATAGAGGGGAAAGTTCACCTCCCTCGATCTGCTGGCAATGCTTCTCATAGTGCAGCCCAGGATAGCATTGGCCTTCTTGGCCACAAGGGCACATTGCTGGCTCATGGTCAACCTGTTGCCCACCAGGACTCCCAGGTCCTTCTTCGCAGAGCTGCTTTCCAGCAGGTCAGCCCCCAGCCTGTCCTGGTGCTGGGGGTTGTTCCTCCCTAGGTGCAGGACCCTGCGCTTGCCTCTGTTGAACTTCTTGAGGTTCCCCTCTGCCCATCTCTCCAGCCTGTGGAGGTCCCTCTGGATGGCAGCACAGCCCTCTGGGGTATCAGCCACTCCTCCCAGTTTTGTATCATCAGTGAACTTGCTGAGGGTACACTCTATCTCTTCATGCAGGTCATGGATGAATAAGAACTTAGAGCTGAAAATCATTCAAATAATGACATTATTTGATGGTTTTAATTTTACCTCTAATTGAACAGTTAACTGTATACATCTTGTGAGATTTGGGAAGATGTGAGACACTGATTGAGATTAATCAGTGGTACAGATCTTCCTTTGATGCTCTGTTTTCTGTTTCCCTCCATAGTTCACCTTTATGTCGTCTTGTCCTGTGCGTTTGTACAAGTGGAAAGGTGTACCCATGGTTCACTTTCTCCTTTGTTTCTTCCTCTTCATCCTCATCTTGCATACACTGAGGAGGAAAATTAAACATCTCTCCCTCTCCCTCTCCTTCTCCGAATGAAGAGTATGTATGGGAGAAACAGATGGAAAAGGAGATTAATGCTAGGAGCACCAGTTCCCTGAAGCGGAGAGAGTGTGTCTGGTCTCTCTTTTTTTTCTTCTGCTCCGTGCTGTTCCTGGGCTTACTATGCCGACCAAGTTAGGCATAGTAAGAACAGGATAGGAAAAGGGGAGTGGGAGGGAGTGCCATTTCTATCTACCCTAAGTCCGTTCTTAGTACTCTGGGCTCATTCTGGCTGAATTAAGCCCATTGGGGTAGGAAACTGTGGAAGCTGGTAAGAAATGTGTGGAGATGGAAGGGAGTGGAAATAGAGAGAACTGGGGACAACTCTCTCTCAATTTATTGTGCACTCCTGCCATTTTGACTGCTAGGTTTGAGGTGCAGAAGGGAAGAGTAAACAACATATTTACACAGAGATGATGCAAAATGACATCCAGTGTTCAGGGGAGTCTGGTGGACCTGTAGTCTGACCTTACAGACTGAATTTTCCTTGAATGTGGAGTTTGCTTATCTGTTCTCACTTAATGGGTAACATAAAACTGTCTACCAGTAATGTCTTTTAAGATTTTCGTCTGTGTAATATGAAAGCTCCACAGCCTGCGCTTGAGGCTTTCAGTTGCTCTCAGAGTTCGATGTTTCACGTTCTTGACAATTGTCAGACAAAGGGCTGCTATAAATTCTTACGCTTGCATGTGTAACTGAAGCAATAAAAAATTAAAACCACTCAAATGTACTGATACCCAGGAATAGCCTACTTATTTAATACCATAATTTCTGTATAAATATATCCCAGATCAGGTCTTTAGGTGAGTGATTTATGATCCTTTTATACCTGGTCCTCATTTGAGAATATTTCCAGTTGCACATCTCACTAATTAAGCACCCTCACTTTCCTTTTGGCAGTGTTTATGCCAAGCAAGAAAGTCCAGTTGGATATTGCTGACATTTTTTCAGAGACGTTTGTATTTCTGCATCCAGGTCTCTCAAGTGTAGGAGTACAGCACAGATGCTGCAGAACCGCCATTGCATGGAGTTTCTACCTATTAGCTATAAGCTTGTGGCCCAACAGCTGGAAGAAACTGTTTCTCTAGGCGTAAATGTGTGTGCTATTAGCAAATAAATTTTTAATCTCAAAATATGCACAGAAAGAGGAAAACATACTTAAGAAAAGCACAGCAAGCTAAGGAACAGAGTTTCTTATTGGCAGAGTTCTGACTTATAAAGAAGTACTCTCTATCAAGCTACCAGTGTCAACAGGGATCAGTCTTGAAAAATGTTGCTCAGTTAAAATTTGTGCTGATAGTGAAACCACAGCATGAAAATACCTGTGGCACCTGATGCCACAAACTGACCTGTCAGGTTATTTGTGTGTCTGTTTATCAGACTGGCATTATTGTTGGCCAGTAGAAAATACATGTAATCTTAACTTGTAAATATGCTAGCTATGCTGTCCTTTTCTTGTGTAATGGCTTTTTGTAAGTAGTGCTCAAAAAAGCACACGGTCTGTTTGGCTACTTCTGGCCTTTTTTGTTTGGGTGGTGTGTGTGCGTGTGTGTGTTTCTTAGTTTTCTGTAGTGCCATCTTTGAAAATGCATTTTTTAGGAGTATGAGGAAGAGATTTGTCTGATGGTGGTTTGTGAAAAAGATATGTTTGCCATGAAGATTAAGGTTTTTTATTTGGTTTTCTAATCTCCCTTTTGTGTTTTCTATTTTCATTACTTCTTTCTTGCTCCCTGCTCTCACAGTTATTTTCAGCTAGTTGTGACTGTTCTTCATTTGCTTTGTCAAAAGGAAGAGGAAAAGGCAAAAACAAATGAGTAGAATAAGTGTCTTGGAAACTTTGTATTTAGGAATTGTGAAAGTAACTTAAAAATTAGGGTAGCTTCTTTTCCGTTTGGAAACTGGAGGATTGTGGCCACCTGAAGATCTTTTGATCATGGGATGTTTATCAGTCAGATGTCACACACAACTGTTGTGTTTGTTGGAATGCCGAGCGTTGGAGATACCAACTGTAAAAATAAGTTTGTCAAGGGATCCACTAAATGTAACAGGACTGAAGAAATAGTTTTTCAAGGAAAAAGATAAGAGCTACGGTAAAAGCTCATACTGCTGTGTAATATTTGAGAATGTAAGATAAGATGTTTTTGACTTGTCAGGAACAGACATTGAAAAGATGTATATTGGGTTAAATATGAGGTGGATATTGTAGAATGCGAAACCTTTAAGATAAAGTTATGAAGAAGTTGCAAAGTAAAACCTGTTGAAAGGACTGTATTTGATTCCATTGTTCTTCCTAATCTTAGAAACAGTATCAAACAGAAAAACTACTTTCAACATTTTTTTCATCAATGCTTATGTCAGTTTATGATTTGGAATGCTATTGAATGGTCAAAGTTAACAACATTCACTATAGGAAGAGAGGAAAAACCATCTCTTCATATTGCAGGGTTGAGATACAGGTCGTGCAAGCTATATCCCCAAAATTAGTAGCAGCAGAGGTAAAGAGCCCTGTTATAGAAATGATGGGAGAAGGAATGTAGCAGGGTGTGCGACTAAAACTTGACACACACTGAAGAGCATCAGAAATCTCCTATGCTGCTTTTCAAGTCATGTACCTTTTTTAATTTCCTCTGTTTTTAAGTCTGTCTTGTGCTGTTCAAAATTTGTATGGATATTCACCAGAAGTTCCTTGGTGATAATAGCAAGTGTCTTTTTTAGAATTTGTGAAAAGGAAAGTCTTATTGAATGCAAAAGCACTGGAAGATCTTTCTACTCAAGGAGCACCATATTAATTTTAGTTTAATAAATGCTTATTCACATAAGCAAATATATTTAAATATTACAGTATTGGGGCGCTAATAATTAATAAGCATAAGCCTGATATTGGAAGTTGCTTGAAAAGTTGAGGACGCCTTTATTTAATTTTCTCAAACTGTTCTTTACAAAGTCAGCAGGATTTGAAGTCTATACAAGTACGGACAAACATCCTGATACACTTAAAGGAGATGTCTGCGTTTAATGATGGCCTCAGATAGTCTTCTTTCTTTTTGCTGGTACTAATTTTGTATAGTGGTAAATACTTTAATGTTATACTATTTATAACTATCATATATATATATATATTTATATTTCTTTGGTTCAAGTCTTCTAGCTTGCATGACATTACATTAATACCAATCCTAGTTAATTGAAATAGACTGCTGGTGGTCTATGAAGCATGGCCATCTGTTTATTTGGTTATTTGAAATTCAGACTAGCGGTGTTTAATTAAACTCTTGTTTCTGGCTTTGCTTTAAAGTGTATGTGTGTATGAGGGGGGAGAGAGAGAGAGAAATGTTTACAGGAAGTGAGAACTCTTCTGTAATCAATACCATTCTTTTTTCCATTTTCAGAAGCTCATAATGTTTTATTTTATAATGTAATTTATGTTCAGTGCAGTTTTAAAATATATCGATGCCTGCCTCTTGTTTAAAATACGAGCATCCAACAATGTGAACCATGCAGTTAATTAAGGGGTAGAAGGATGGAAAAATTAAATTATAAGAAAGGTTGAAAGAATGAAATTTATAGTTTGGCTGGACCACAACACAAGATGGGAATGGGGGCATAGGCATATGTCGGTATTCAAAAGGTGAAATTGCCAAGGCTGAGGAAGAAAGTAACATGCTAACATATATCATTGTTGGATGAAATTTAAAAACAAACAAAAAAAGAGGATACTGCCTAAACTTCAGAGGATGCCTTGATCTAGAAAGCTGTAAAATTGTCAGTGCTTCTTAAGAGATGTGTTGTCATTCGATGTACCTAACATTAGACTAGACTATGTTTGTAATAGTGAACCTGACTGGTAGGAATGTCCAACTCTCCCTCAATAGTGCGTTCAACTCAGTTCTTGAAATCTGTTTTGAATGGTGTAAAAGGCAGTACTAGAAATGAAATGTTACAACAATATGGGTTAAACCAAATTGTTTGCTTTGTATTGTGGTGCTGATGTATTTGGAAGACTATTGGCATCCTGCATATGACTCTGTGTATTAAGATGTATGGGGAGCATTCATTTACTGACTAAGTTAATTATATGTTTTTTGATCACATAGAAACATGCATGTTTACACCGTTCAGGTTCATATTTTGTTAATAATGAAAAAAACAAAATCTTGTTTAGAAAGAATTTTTCCTCACAGAACTTTTACATTATATGTCAGAGCAAAACATTGTTGTGCAGGGAGGCTAGTTTTCTTTTGAGGGGTATGGGGAGAGAGAGGAAGAAAGAGAGAAAGAACATAGTGGGTTGTTGGGGTACCAAAGATGAGACTAGATAAATCACTTGGAACGGAAAGTAAATACCCTGAATTTAGTCTCTATTTCAAGTATGAGCACTGGAAGCAAGAAATTGAATTTATGGAGAATATGTTCTGCCGTACACCCTTCTGTCTAGAAGCAGATCACAGAGGTGGAGAAGTTTTGTATTTGTGATCTTTTCCCATTCTGTGGGTGAAACCAGAGGACTTTCATCTAAGTTGTGGATTGACAGATGCATAATTACAGGGAAAAAGATTTTTCACTTTGAGTCTGAGTAACTGTACTTCAGTCCCTGAAGAATCATTTTGGAAACAGCTGATTGATTTATTTTTGCTGGACACTTCATTTGGACTCAGATGCCTGACCTAGAGAAGAACGGTTCATATCTGGTTCTGAATGTTGTAGTCAAAAAAGATTCCCATGATGTTTTGTTATTTGGGAAAGAAACCTACCAGCTCTGACAGCTGATAGTTTCTGTGTGTCTGCTCCAGCTCTGGGCATCTGAAGTGAAGCTATTGTACGTTTTGTACTGTGCTGTTGGGCTGAATAGTGTGGTGGGTTTTATTTATTTATTTAATTTATTTATTTGTAAGTCTGTGGTATGTCATTTTCTGTTTTTGAGACAGTACTTGCGTGTGGCTGTTGAACAGTCAGCTAGGTCAGTGGGGTGTCTAAATTGGTAAGAGACAAAACGTTTCCTGGATCAGCCCTGAAGCAGCTGGGATGACTCTTGCTAAGCTTCTTGCTCAAAAACAATGTTCTTGCCAGAGATCTGCTGACATGTCAAGCTGTGCCCTTGCCACAGATAAACTGCACATAAACCTGCTTCATCCATTCTCTTCCCCACATCTCATCCTGGCCTGATTATTTATTTATTTATTTGTCAACACGAGCCTGGATTGTGCAAAGTTTTTTTTTTTGTATTAATAATACATACTTGCATATAATGTATAAATAAAAACTGTATGCATGCACCTTCAGAGAGATATATGTATATGGATAGATTTATATATCATTTTTCTTTACAGACATGAAGACTTCTGTACAAAAACATTTTAAATGTGTACGTAAAACAATTTGGATACAACAAAATTTTTTAGAGATTTCTGTGGCTTTGCTCAGTATATCGCAATATAACCTTTTATTCTCTTCATTTCATGTCTTTTTCTCATTTGTATTTAAGTTGTAGATTTTGCTAACGTTTTTCTCAAGCTCTCTTGTATGCAAAGAAATGAAGATTGGGCTTTGATTACTGTGTGTGTTTAGTGGTGTGTGTATAGACTTTTATTATTTAGTGTGATATGACTTCACAGAATAACTGATTCATCAAATCACCCTTGGATTTTTTTTTAAGAATTGTTGAATGAAGGGAAGAGTTTAACTATTTCTCTTAAAGCTTTATCAAAAATATGCTGTAAATTATTAAATATGAATATATGGTAAACCCAATAATTGTAACTTTATTTTTTGGGAAATTAAAGGTTTCACATTTGTGATGATTTAGACTTACAACTTATTCTGGTGACAGCTAGGGAAAAAATTCAAGTATTGAGAGTTTGTTGTATCAAGTCTTATCCTGAAAAAAAAGATGTTCTTTGACATCAGTTTCCTATAAGCAAATTTTAAGGGCTAGATTTTGTAAATCACTAAGCTCATACTTATGAAATTGCTTGATGTTTGAGTTTTGGAGGGTATGATAATGAGCAGATTGAACAAGTTGGGCAAAACCTCAGGTGTGGTTTAAAGTGAGTTAGAAATAGGAATTCAAAACATATAGGATACAAATTCTGCATGTTGAAATCTGTGCAGAATTGGTAGGAATGTAAAAATGGGAACAGTGGGTCAAGCCAGAGCTCCAGTGAGGTCTGTGTCCTGTCTCGAGTAGCAGGCAGTCGCAGGTATCTGGGGAGGAGTAGAGGAATAGGACAGGCATCTCCACTGCATACAAGCTTCTAGCAGTTTGGGACTGAGGGACCTTGAGCTGAAGATATCTTTGGTTTTAATAGCTCAGGACAACTTTCTCACAAATCACCTCATTTCTCTTTGTATTTAGAAGCCCAGTTACTCAATCCTTGAGAGAAATGTCTTTCTTACTGTGTGACGACTTAGCTTTGTATCACTTTTGTTGAAGCTTTCTTTGCTGAAGAGCAGTGTTAATTTAAGTGCGGCTTACAGAATTCCTATAATGCTGTAATTCAGTAATAATTATAGTAGTTAATAATTCAGTAGTTTCATACTTGAGTTTTTATTAATTTTGTCCTAAAATCTTTCTATTGAAGATCTAATTTGAGGCCTATCTTTTAATGCCTTCCTCCTAAAAAAGGGTTGCCATAGAAGTACTTCCTTAAATCCTTCCAAATTCATTTAGCTTTTTTTCAATGGTCATGTCTTATTTGAAGACCAGCTTTTATATCTTGTTCATCTGGTGGCCCTGTGGATGCTGGCAGGCATTGTAGTTTAGCCACACCGTCTTTGGCTTTAATTTTTTTTTTTTTTTTTGGCTTTTTAAAAAGTACTTCATGGTTTATAATATGCAGGATATCGTAGAACTCATATTTTATGTATACATATAAAACAATTTAATAGGGGGAGGGACAACTGCAATCAAAAGATGAGGACTTTCTAGAGACAGGGTGGGGGAGATAGCGAAACTTAGGAATGACTTTGAATGTAAAGACTTCAGCACTTATGCTGTAACTATGTTAGTCTAAAATTCAGTTTCTGTGTAAACAGGTAAAATCTTTCTGATTTTTGTGTCATTTTTCTTGGAGGCATTTTGAAGTGTGAACTTTGAATTATATTAAAATGCAATGATCTTCTGAAAAAATATGGTTGAGGAACTTTATTGGCAACTTAAGGATAAACATTACAGGAATGCTGTAAGTATCACAAAGCCAGTATTAAAAAAATAAAGAAATTCAGAGGTGTTAATACGGATTTCTTGTAAATCTAACTGTGTTAAAGTCTTAACTGTGACATTTAACAACATAATGCAAGAACCATAGCATGCAAGAGTGATGGTAGAGATTGAGTGAAAGCTTGTTAGATGAGATGGGCATTACCAGTGGTCTTTATTTGGCATTAAATATAAGTAACAGCTAAGCAGGTTTTTGGATCAAAACAGTAGAAATCAAAGCTTTTGTCATTAAAAACGCGTGTACAAACACACGTGCACACAGAAACAATCATCCTTGCCTTTAAGTGTGCTCCCCCTTCATCGCCCCGGCCAGCAAAAAAAACAAACCAACTCCATGCAAGCCCAATTAGAGTGTTTTAGTAAATCACTTTTGTTGGGGTGTGAATGTAAACACAGGAAGATGGGTATTGTTTGGCAAGAGAGTATTTGAACAAAACCCAACCACAGGAGAAATAATAGTCAGTTTTTTGGCTGTACTTTGAGAAACCATTTCTTATTTTTTTTCTAAACATAATAAGAATCAAAGACATTGTGCATATTCTTTTCATTCAAGGTAATATCAAGTGTGTCATTGAATCTTCTGCCCAGTTGGAACAACCATGATGACTGGCAATACTGGTCTACCAACTGTGCCAAAAGTAATACTGTTGGAGCAAGAGGCATGGTTTGTTTTTCCTGGGAGATAAGTTGAAAAGTACAAATTCATTTTGGAGTCACAGAACTTACAAGATGAACAGAATATTTTCAGTAACAGCTACTGCAGGAGGCTTTGAAAATGTGACTCTAAGTGAAATCTTGCAGTTTCGACTTATGGAAAGGACTTAAATGACCTATGGGTGACTAAGATAATAGCAGACCTTCTTGGAGTAGAATGGGGCTATGATTTGTGACGGAAACTTGTGAGGGAAATTTTCTTGAGTGCTGTCTATGTAGCTGACACTGCCTGCATTTCATGCTCCAGAAATTAATTCCAAACTTAGTTAAGGTTCTCTCAATGCCCACACTGTCCAGGACTTTTACAAGTCTAACCCTTCACACACTGCTGAGCTTGAACTAGTAAGCTCTCTGAACTTCAGCTTGAAAATTTTTAATATAGCTGAAGAGTGCAAAAAATGGTCATTATTAGCCTTTACCTGTCTGGGAAAGAAAGTATAATACACTCTAGGATAGCCTACTAATCAATATTTGCTTAAGTTGTGGTAGTATCAGAGTTTCTGAATAATTTTAACAATAATTAATTGTTTTGTGTGTAAACTATGAGGTATTTCAGCAATTGTCTGAATCTGGAAATCTGCCACACTTGCACTATTCCAGGCCTTTGTTCATAGCAGTTACTGTTGTCTGTGTTCTCTGTTATGTTCTCAAAATCCTTATTAATGGGTGTGCTTACTCTTCCTTCGTGTGCCCTTTTCTCCTCAAACTTTCACTTTTTGTTCAGATCTGTTCTCCTTTCCGGTCCGTTGTGCATGCCTCATGGATGCTTTTGCTGGCAAAACAGAATAAGTAATGTGGGCTAGGAAATGACACCTAAGATATGGTACTTTTAAGAAGCTTGTGCTTGTTAAATAGATTGTCGAGCCGCGCCATCAGCCAGCATTCCCTTGTGTCCTTATGGTTGTTTCTGGACCGCTGACTCCTAGCTGAAAATAAATTTTCACTAATTTCACAATGATTTCCAAATCTGTGGAGTAACTGTTTCACAAGGAAGCTTTCATCCCAATAAATTGCCTTGTGGTGTAGCGCTCTGTTTTTGTGATCCCCATGCATGGAAGGCAGTGGTGGCTGTGCTGGAGTCCCGTGACTGCTGGTATCTGGGCAGGCGCACAGTGAGGCTGTCTTGCTTGCTCCAGCCTGCCTGCACGTTCCAAAGATCTACAGTAATTTTGCAGGCAGATCTTGGATCCTGAATAGACTGTTTGAACTAAATTATGTGAGATAGCTACGATACAGTTAATCTCTTCATAGAAATATGTATTATCCATCAAAAGCAGTCTGGTCCTTGGATTTGGGAATTAATAGGTAATTTAATGCATCACAGATAAAGCAGCTGTGTGTGGAAAAGACTTATGTCATTGTTGCAGTGAACCAGAGAGTTAGAGGAAGCAAGATGTCTATCTCCAGACAGAGGAGTGTTTACCTCTGAAGTGAATGCTGCCGAGAACTCAGGTGCTGAGTCCAGATGGCTTTTGGAGGCTTCAGGGCTGTAGGATGTGGTGTCTGAACTTGCTATCACCACACGGCTGAGTGCAGAGAGGGAGCAACAGTCGGGGATGATTTGCGGGACTGGTAGCATTAAGAACTATGGAAAGCAGTCAATTAAATCAGTACAACAGTGTTCAAAGCTGAGGGCTTAAGTACAAAATAATCAGAATGCTTGTTTGAGTTGCCTTCAGAAGGGTTGTTCTGAAGCAGAACTGGATGCCAACAATCAAAGAATGCTTATTGCCTCTTGACATTTTAGTTGGACTTAATATATTGTGAGCCTGAAGTTGCATTGACTTTTTAAAATTGATACTTTTCTGTGTAAGGCGTACTGCTCATACAGCTGTGTGTTCATAACCTGGGGCACGAGCCAACCATGCCAGGAGAAAATGCACTACTGTCTCCTTCTCTGAATAGTTAGTCCCACTCCTTTTGTAATACCTTACCCAAATTACTTTAACTGGATGCAAGGGTGTAAAATGAAATCAGGATTGTGGCAAACTGAACTCTGTTTTTATGTCTTAAACATTTGTCTGTGGTTGGGAAGAAAATGATTGTGTACAATTTAGTTAGCTAGTACATAAGCTGCCATCTAATTTGCTTAATTTTGTAAATTTTATATGGTAAGTGATATAGTTTGGAAAGGTGTAATGTTTCTACAAAGAAATCAATAGCAACCTAACTTTTGCTGAAGGCCTAGGTAAAAAAAGTAGTTTGTTTTTTTTCCCTTTTCCATTTAAGTGAAATTAATCTTTCAAAATATACTAAATATGAAGAAGAATGTAAAATACAAACATCCATTTTTAATGGAACTAGAGTTTTTCTTTATTCTGACTATTTTCTCTGAGAGGTACATCTTAAATTATGTTCATGATAATAGTGAATGATTCAGTGATATGTCAAATTTTAACTATTTAATCTTTTTTCTGTCTATAAAATTGTAGAAATGCTGGACCTGTTGCTCTTCAGAGTGATGTTAGTTTACTTTGCCCATATTAAATATTTAAGGCTGTTTTGCAGAGAAGCTGTTTTCCCACCTTTCCTCAGAGAATGTGGTTTGTACAGAGTTTGTCCTGATGTTGAATATATCTTTTGTTGTCTTTGTGAAACCTACTCGACTTTACTGAAGTTATGACGGTCTGAAAAATTTTAGTTTGCATATTCTTAGGAGGTATTTGTTAGTTTGGAAGTTAAATCATCTAAGAATTTTCTGTCCTCAACAAGAATGCTCTGTTGATCCCTCTTTATGAATTGTACAGGACTTTATTTGCAGGTGTTCTTCCTGGCAGCAGGTCAGTAGATTAAAAATTTCTCTGGCTAGCTTGTAGGCAAGCTGAAGGGAAAAACAGCAGCTGATAGGAGTAAAAAAAGCTAAGAATTATGCAACTTTCATTCAGTACTGTAGTGCCTTATGCTAAACTTCAGAATTCTATGTCTTTTCAATAGTAGAATTTACAACCAGAAATGTTCTTTAAATTTTTATTCTAGTATGTAAAAACTAACTGTATCAGTATCTCGCCAGCCAAATATTTTTATTTTACTTTATTTTTTAATAACATTGACTTGTTAGTTTTTAGTCAGCTCTTTCTAGAGATGCTGGTAATAACAAAGAGAGCTTACTAAAATACCGGCTTTCATTCTGTTTCCATTAGGCGTAACTAGAAGCTACTTGAGGGAATAAAGCAGAAATGGTACAGTCTTGTAATTTGTTAGTTGATACTTCTCTTCTAGGCACTTATATTCAACTAAAAGTAATATCAGAATCAAAATAACTTAACATGGCCAGGTTCAGACTTTGCTGCATGAAATAGATACTGAAATACAGATAACCTATAATTTCTATCTTTAGTGTCTGAAAAGAGAAGAGTCATACTTTGGCAGTGGATTAAACTAGATTAATTTTTCCATTCTCAGATGAATGTGAGTAATACAAGTTTCCATTTCGTACTCCTTTAAAACAAGTTCCAACACTTTGTGTTGAGGTACCGAACATTTCAATAGCTAGACAGGCTCCGGCAGCTTGTCAAAACCCCATAAGCTCTCCGCTTACGGCTTGCAGAAAGCAAGCTAGATTTTCATTTCTCCTTCCATTCAACAGGAGTTTCTTTCATGTCTGAAAATTGAAAACGCGTGTTTTTCAGTGTGGTGCATGGATGTGTGTGTGCCCTCTGGCGCACCTGTTTCTAATTTCCTGACTTGAAAGCATCTCCCATCAAAAGAAGCAGAAAAACAATTTCTTTCTGACACGCTGCTCAGAGGCCCTTGCTTTGCAGAAGGTCGTCCTTTCGTTTGCCATCTTGGTTCCATTGGCGGAGTGTTATGAGATGCAGAGCTCACATTGTATGGGACGTTCGGCTTATATTGTGTTGGGTTCTTTCCCCTCTTGTTGCGGTTATTTTAACCCTTAAAAATCTACTAGAGAAGACACTATGTTGAGGAAAAGACAGTAATGTAGTCCTGAGTTTCTTACATGAAGCTCAAATTAAGGACCAAAGTCCTTAGCAAGTTGAGGTTTGTATAACCTATGACCTAAGTAGAGTATCAGTTACTCTTTGATACAGAAAGTTGGTTATTCAAATTTAAGTATTATAGCTCAGGTTTCTAACTTTTCAGGTGTGCAGTTTAAAATAGTATCCAATTTAATAGCTGAAAATCAAAGGTGTTACAATCTTGAAGACTAATAATTGGGCTGATGTGAAAGTTGGGTATAGGCTAGCTAGTAAATGGCTTGCTACAGAATAATATAGCTATTAACTATAAAAGAACAATGAGGAAGCAAAAATACAAATTTTGAAGCTCTAGCCTTCATGTTACTGATTTGTCTGTTTTCTTCGCTCGGCAGCTGATATTTCCACAGGTAGCATCGGGACTGTCCTCCATAGCTACTGTGCTCCAGCACGTACCTATCCCTTGGTATGCTATAGAATTACACTGGTTTCACTTACTGACAGGTGAAATGGGACAAAACTTTCAAAAAGCCTGAAAGGTCAAAAACCCTTGTATGCATGCAGTTAAATAGTACTTGAAGTGCAAGGAGTTGGCCTGGCTCTACTAGTAGTTCATATGCTCATAAAAGCTGATTTTTCTAAGCTGTGTTCATTACTAATATGATGTACTTAGGTAGCTTTATGGACTATAACAAAAAAAATTCTCAAAAATGTAAATGGATAGGTAAGGTGCGCAGTTCAAATTTATGTCTGCTAGGGTAATCATATGCAGCCTTGATACACGTCTTGTGTACAAGACGTGATACACGTCAGGTACAAAAGAGCTGCTTTATTGAATATCTGCCCAATATTGGAATTATGAGTGACAGTGGGAAAACTATTTTAATTTGTCAGCACAGAAACAGGTTTCTGTGATTAGTTCCTCTCTTTCATAACTGTGCAGTAAGGCACGAATCTCACTTGTTTGCAGCACTGTACTACCTAACAGATACTTCTGCTTTGCCTACTCTGTGATTCACTGAAGAACAGTGTCTGGTGTGTGGGGCATGGAGTGGAGGAAGAACCACTGTGCTGTGCTCAAAACTTAAAAATACCTGTTGTGGGGCTTTGTGCTTTTCTGTGCTCTTTTTTGGTGAAGAGGTAACTTGAGAGGACCAGTCATATGTATATAAATGTTAAGTTATAATAGGATAACAGAAGAAAAAGAGATTACAGAAAAGGAGGTTGTAGCTTCCCAGATAGTTATTGTGGGGACCATGTTTGAATCAGGGAGGAGTGTCAGAGCTTGGAGTAGAAAAAGTGGTATTATTCTCAGGAATTACGTGGAAATACCCATAGAAGGGGGAAGTTGTATTTCACTGTTAGTCAGCTTTACATTTTGAAAGAAAACTCTATGTTAGAAGTGGTACTATGGCGTGATCCAAGACGATCTGTGTCTCTGAAAATTGGTTTTGATGCTTTCTATATGATCTGCAGGAATTAAGTGGTTTTTAGGCAGGGTAAGAAACTTCTAGTTGAAGAAAGTGTAACTTTATTAGTGACTATCGAGCCTCACCCTTGCTGACTTCCCTTGTCATAGGAGCCTGTTCCTGCCATGTGCCTCAGGAGCCTTTAGGTATCTGTTTTTTAAGCTTATTTCTTTAACCTAGGATGCTAGAAGTTTGCTTTGCAAAATGAAAACAGAGATTCTTGCCTAATCCCATGAAGTCAGGAACCAGTATTATGAGGGAATGACTCCTCTCCCTAGAGATATATTTGGATTGCTTGTGTTATATTAGCTATTTTTAGAGTATTGCAATAGTCAAATAGAAATGCATCAGCCAGTTAATATCGCTACAATTTCTCCTTCAAGCTGGACTTTTTCTTTTTCCCCTTTTCCTCTTTTTTCCCCTTTTCCTCTTTTTTCCCCTTTTCCTCTTTTTTCCCCTTTTCTTCTTTTTTTTGCTTCCCCTCCCCCTTGCTCCTCTCTTTTTTCTCCCCTTTCTCTTTTCTTAATTTGGAGTTAGGAAAATATTCTAAATTTGCATCAAGATACTAGTCTGAATCTGTCTTTTAGTTTTTTTTCATTTATCAAAATAGAATATCCTTTTCCCGTAGAAACATTGCTCACTTTGCCAGTAATGATCCTAAAGAAGGATCACTTGCTTCTGCAGACATGGGCAACAGCAGTTACAACCATAATATTTTTGTCAGATGGTGGGTTACAAGTAGGCAAGACTATGTTGCACGATGTTACTGTGCTAGGAAAATAATTTTGTTACTATATGAAACAGGTTACTCATTAAGAAGCATGAGGTTAACCCAGCAAATTTTTGTGTTCCAGACAGTCATCTCTGTTTGGCTCACTCTTGTGTGAAGGTTTATGGAAGCTTTGGTCTGTCACTGCGAAGTGTTTGAGATAGAACAAACTTCAGGTTACTGAAAAAATCATCATCCTAACTGGGAAAGGAAAATAAAATGATTTAAACTCTGTTTACAGTAAGGTTACTAAAACAAGCTTAGTTGGACTTTACTTGAGAATTCTTGCTGGGAGTCCCCTTTGGTTTGATTTAACTATTATACAGTAAAAAACTGCAAAGTTTCACCATATAGCTAAATGGAGCATAATGTGAAATAGGTGAGCAAATGAGTAAAATCTACATTTTCTCTAGCTTATGTAACTGATTTGGAAATCTGTTAAAGTAGCTTTGATTGTTGTTACTGTTTTCATTCAAGTTAAATCAAATTTTTCAGAAGTTGGCTAATGCTGGTGGTTAGGATACAAGTGAATGGAACTATAAATTTGAACCCACAACTTTATATTGTAAGTTACAAATCAGGTTTGGATTGCTGTAATTGTGTGTGCACTTATTTTTTGTCTAGCCCTAATATTGTCTACAGTGTTTTACCAACTTGAGACTATAGAGATCCTAGCTAAGCCTGCAGACAATTTACACTCCAAGATTTGCTTCTAACTTGAGATAACAGTAAGTGTAAGTCTATTGGAATAATTATGGTAATTCTTTTCTGCAGCCTTTATCTGCTCAAAAGTGTGAAACACTGCACAGTTTTTTTTCTTGTTAAAAAATAGCTGTTCCTACATTGAAAACTGAAGTAACAATTTTTTCTTTTCAAAAGCGGGGGTGGTGCAGTGGGAGATTATTTTTATTAGTTATCAGTCCCTGCAGATTGCTGGCATGTGATGTGCTGAAAGATTTTTACATGCACTGCCAGCAGCAGTCAGTAAGTTTACTGCCTTATACGTTGACATAAGTATGACAAAAAGAAATCACTTTGTCTGTGGGGATGTAGAGATGTGTGATGTGTTAGTAGAATTGAAGGCTGCTTTCCTTGTGGTTGATCCTGGATCACAGCAGTGGGCTGCAGCTGTTCTTAACCCATTTTAAGCTTTCCGTCAATTTTTTTTTTTTTTTTGTAGAAGACTTGATGTTATGGGAACTCTTCAATAAGTCATTCTCTAGGGGGAAAATATGATTATACATCATGCTAAAAACGGCTATTGTCTTTTTGATGCCAATTTAGGAATTACTTAAAAATTCTGAAATAGTAACATCTGTTTTTATTGCAACTTAGAGATGCATAGGCCCACTCTGATTTTTGTTACTCATTTGCTTGACTCACTTTCTGAATTCAATACTTCTTACCTTACATAGGGTATAAATTTTACCTTTAAAGGTGTTACAGGTTTTGCTCAAGAACAAATCAACTTCCAAATTTTTTACTGGAGCATATTCTTTTTTTAGTTTTATTCTTTATGGCTATATTTCATAATGATGAAATTCTTTTAGTAAAAAAAGTGGTAGCTGTGTTGTGGTCTATGGGCAAACTGCATCTTGCAGTCTTTGTGGGTTTTGCATGTTTTTTTGCATTATTTTGTCTTGTATAAATATTAGATATCTCTCAATTACATTGTGCACAAAAGCTTTCTGGCATGGAAGCAATGAGGCAAAAAATAGATGCTCCTGCAAGCAGCTGTTGAGGGCACTGTCTTGCATGGTCTTGTAGAAGATAATATCCTTCTAACCAGGAGGCTTTTCTCAATAATTTGAGAGGTTGACAATCTCTACAAAAACACTTTTTCTTGTGTTCTCAAGAACTGCTTCCCTTTGCTGTGTAATTGTTGTAATATTTTAGCTCTTTTATTTCCCTCTAAATTTACAACTGGTTTTTACTCAATCTGTTTGCTCTACAAGATATTTTTTTGTCTTTCTGTTGTCTCAACAGTATGTAGATTCAATGCTAAAGTAGCCTGCTTCAAATGCTTCAGTTTAACTGAATTGTATTAACGCCCCTTAGAAGGAGTGCCTAACTGACGACTAAGGTGTTTGGTTATTGAAGATAGCAAGCTTTTGGGACAAGCGTACACAGCTTTTCAGTAGTCTGATTCTTGGGCTTATTCTTTGACTTTTAATGCATGCATAATGCTCCATAGGGCTTTTTGTTGTCTTTTTAATCATGGAAATGGGGTGGGGAGGTTGAAGAGAATCTCTTTTTCTGATGTTTTAGCAGTCTTGGAGGAACAGTGTTTGTAAAATTTTGCCTTTAAGGGGAAGGGTATCATTGTGTGATGTGTAATCAGAAAATAGATTCTTGGAGTAGGTTGTTGTATTAATTAGGACTTAAAAGTGGTGGCAAGAACAAGGAGCAAGTCTGTGACGAGCTCGAAGACACAGTACTAGACCTAAGTTGCCTGCATGGGTTTGTGCCGTGTAGTGCCCAAGCCAGTAAGTTCTCTAAACTCAGAATGTTGGGTCTGCACTGAGAAGAGACACACAGCAAGCTACACTGGAGCCAGTTTGGGTTGGATTTATTTATTAGTTCTTTCTTTGTGCCAGATCTAGGCTGGCTTCATCCGGAGTCACTCAGTTTTCTCTGTTCTGGCTTGCAAGTAATTCCAGTAAAGTGAAAGTTATCCGCAGAGACTGAGCTGCCTTTGTCTGAGGCCAGCTTAGGTCTGATGTCTTACTAACTCTAGCTCTTTGCCATATTAAAGCAGCTAGAGTGTTTCCAGTCATAAATTGTCTCTGGAAGCTGCAAAGATGTATTTATGCAGCTCTGCACTTGAGCTAAGTTCAACTGGATTATAACTGATTTCTGTATGGAGCCAGCACAGTGCTTGCATCTTTGTCATGGTTAATGAGAAATACATAGATGATTGGGAGTTGATGGTATATGACTTTTCTGTGTATATTCTGGAGTCTAAGGCAGTTTTAGGCCCTGGTATATTCTTAAGTTACAAGTCTGACCAAACTGCAATCACCTAAATGTAGATGATTAAAATCATTGTTCAGGTTTTTGTTTTTCCTAACTAGATAACGCGTTTCAGCTAAACTGGTGCTTGGTTAGATGTCTTCTATCTGGTTTATTGCTTATCTGCAGTGGAGGAAAAATGTCAACAAATGGAAGACAGTAGCGTAATGACTTTTGTATACATCCAGAAGGTATCATCAATGTATTTTCCTATCCAGGAAAACTTTGAGCAGATAAACATGCACCATACTGTTTCACCTCAGCCGTATGTCCCAAAGAATGTTGTGGGAACGGAAAAGAGCGCAGGAGAAAAGCAGCGGGCGTAAAGGCATTCCTACAGAGTAAAACACCAAAAACCTGATGACATGTTTGTCTTGCTCATTGACAGGTGTCAGGGGGTAGTTACAGAAAGCACTGAGGCAGTAAGTAGTTGTTTGCTGGAGTTTTTTGATTTCTTAAAGAAAAACTTAAAAATTCCTGTAATTTTTATCAGGAATCCGAAGAGCAGGAACCCCGTCAAAAAAGCATAGTTGTAGGTAAATTCACGTACTCCTTATTGATGAAAGGCTAAATCAGGTGGATTAAATAGCAGATGACATCATGCAAGGGAGTTGCTGGGGCATTATCTCTAGATATTCTTGGTTTAAAGATACAATTTTTATAAGATTAAGCTGTTAAAAAGATGGTATTTTATATAATGAACTGTGAATGTATACATTGGTCACGTGCTTTATGAGCTAATAATTAAGAAGTGCATCCAAGGATCATTCCTGTGAGAATCAAATAATCCACTTATTAGTCAGAGAAAATTGCAGGGTCTGGATAAAGATCACAAGTGAGAGACAGTCTTACTGTTTCTTCTTACTCTGTTGCTCTGTTTCTTCTCTCTTTACTTAATCCTTTTTGGTTTATGATGGTGCAGTAGAACTTCCAGCAAAGTTGTGAGAGAAACTGCTGGCATAGCTGAACTTTCTGGTGATTCTGTGTTGCTCTCTTAAAAAATATTTCATATATCTGTCACATACAGCTTTTTTCTTTTGCTTGTGATGTTGCAAAATAATTACTATTTTATAGCAATATCTATATTTTGATTATTCCTAATATTTCTGTAGGTTGTGGAGAGCACCTTGTACGAACCATACTGGCCAGAGAATGTTCATGTGCTTTGCAAACGGAAGATGCCCATCAAGCTCTCCTAGAGACTATGCAAAACAAATTTATTGGTAAGTATATGATCCAAGTTATGTAACACAGTACATAACATTATTTAAAATGCAAGTAACCATATTAAATAAAATTAAGATACTTATTTCTGTGATTTCTGTTAAAGCCTTATGTTGTAAGTTGGAGTTGGATTAGGTATTGCGTTACATCGAAAGAGTGTTAAATCAAAGTACAGAAGAGTATGGTAAGAAATCCAAAGGAAAACCCTTGGAACTGTCTCACTTGATATGTGAGTCATAGAATACTCAGGGAGGTTTGAAGGAAGAATTTCCTGACTGAATCACTGGCTGTGCTATACAGTTGCATGTTTTAGAACTGGTGGTTTAGCAGCATTAACAAAAATTATTCATCATGTGACCATTTTAAATATAACCCACTTTATGTTCTAGAGTGCTTTGGACAGACAGATTCTGAATTGCTATTTATGTGATGAAATTAATGTCTAGAAAATTGATGTAGTCTTCATTGAAGACTATTACAAGACAGATAGTGGATTTTTTTTCTTAATTTGAAAGGATTACACATGATTGCTTGTATTCCCATTATGCCTATTTAATTTTTTGTAAATACAGTTTTTTGTTTCTTCAAGTTATAATCAAAATGTGAATATGAAGTTTTATAAATACTTATATAAATATTAAGTTTGGAAGCATAGATTCCAGTGAGATTTCTGGCATATATGTTGACTTGCCTTGATTTGTTGGACAAAAATGTCTAACATTTTTGAAGCACAGTTTAAAGCTTTCACTCAATGGAGTGCAGTGTGAATATGCATTTTGCTGTGACTGTGTCTTTGTGTTCGTTGCTTCTTTGTGATATAGCCTCTGAAAGTGCTGTTTTAAAAAACTTCTTAATTATAATAAATTACCTGTCTACATCTCAGCCTAGTAACACTTGACAATAAGATTCTGTGGAGGTGTGTGTTCTGTCTAGGAATTCAAAGTTGTAGAGGGTGCTGGAAAAAGTGATAAATTGGCTAATCTGTCTGGGACCAGACCTGTAGCTAACTGCCACTAGAAGAAACCAGCCCTATAGGAAAGCATGCAGTAATCAGCTTTCTTAAATGTAGACAAACTGAAATTAGGATACTGAAGAGCATAGTTTGGGTTTCTTGTTTAAAAAGTGAAAATATACTAATGAATCTTGTGTTTCATCAAGGATACCTTGTGATCTTTTTCTCCTTTTGCAGTGCAATAGGTTTTGCAATTTCAAGTGAACTTATACTAATTTGAGAAAAATTGTAAATGAGATGTTGGGAGAATGTGAAATGAACAAGTACTAAAAGCTAAATAATGGTTCGTGTAGACTCTTAGATTTATATATCATTTCTTGAAACTTCATATTTAACCAGATTATCAGTGGTTGTTATGGAATTGTTAAAATGAAGCTAATTTTTTATGCTATCTAATGACTTTTTTGAAAGGAGAAAAGTAGTAGAATTGTTTCAAATCATGACCGAAATGTTCTGGAATGTTAACTAAATATTTAGAACAATCCTAGTGGAATAAAATGGGCTAAAATGACTACAGTTAAAAAATTAGTACCATTTTCACATTGTTTGTTCGCTGATTTGTAAAACTGTTATTTCAAGAGGTACATGCTTGTTTCACCTCAAATTACTTAGGATAGTGCTTTCATTCCGAAAAATGCTATGTGTGCACTCTTAGCTGTGAGGGCATATTTTAACTGTGACAATGAAATCATTAATAAACATTGCTAAAACAAGGCTGCAGATACTTACCCCTTCAGATACTTTTCTTCTTATTTGAATAAGAGAAAAGGTGGATCTTGCAGCTTGCCCAAAAGTCAGATGAAGTCGGAAATGTGTTGGTATTTTGGTCGTTTTTCCTAAAGCTCTAGTATCCACAGACACTTTTGACCTTCAGAATTTCTTGTGGATAACAGAAACACTTGTCTGCTGTTTTGTCAAACTTCATTTTTGTGCTGTTTTAATTAGAACTGAGAGGGACATATGCTTGCTTTTTTGGGCCTTGGTGTGGGAACCGCTGTCTTGGCAACCAATACTTTGCAATGTATTTATTTCAATTTATGATGTTGAATCTATCTTAAACTCCGTTTCTGACAGCATTATGTTTGATCGTTTGAGGAGAAGCCCTCTTCATGTTGGAAGGTTGCACTTGATAATCTACTATTGTATTTCAGTCATTTCTAGGTGCTGTAAAAATGCAGAACAAAATAATTGCAATATATTCCCCAAAGAGATTATAATCTAAGTAGCATCATTGTAACTTTGTATATTTAATCACTTATTCTAGTGCATAGCAGCACACCATCAGGGACTTATATACCCCAGAAGAGCCTTTAGAAAGGATTTATGCATGTGAGAACGTCACTGATTTGCAGTACTACTTTGAAATTGTGTGAATGTGACCTAAATTCAGGAAGATAAGTTCTTTTAGTCTATACTCTCTAAATCTATAGTACAGTCTATTGTTATAGGGATACTAAAGAAAATACAAATTGTACATATTCTTATCTGATTTCATGTTAACACAGACAAAAAAAGAGAAAGCTACTGCCAAAGTAATTCTTTAATAATACTTCATAAAAGCTAGCTGGTAGAAGACCAAAAAGTGCAAGAAATATTTAAGGTAATTGAGTAGGGAAAACTTATACCTCAAGGTTGCTAGGGTTTTTGTGTTTTCTTTCTTTCTTTCAGTAACTGCTAGCGGAAGCGCAGTTGTTCTCTTAGTGTTCCTCCTGGTAAGAATATTTTTAATGTGATCAACCAGCTGTTTTGACTCTTTTTCTTTTTTTTTTTTTTTTTTTTTTTTTTAGGTTGAATATGTTTTACTACACATTGGTAAAGCAGTTGTTTTGATTTTAAATGTGAGCTGCTAGTGTGGCATATATGTATTATATATATAAAATTTGTTTTCTTTGCTTTAAATGCTTGCATTGGACTTACGAACATATTGAATGTTGCTAAGCTTTTTGTGGTATACCTGGAACTATCAATTGCAGGATAGTGGAGGATAAGTGAGAAAACTGGAAATGATTAAAGATCTTTCAAAACTTGCAGAGACATAAGTGAAAAGAGATGAGAGACAGTATCAAAATGGTTGTTTTAATGTTAAGAAAATATGAAGAAAATTGTTTTATAATTCCCTTTTATAATTTCACCTTTGAGTGATGGATTTTACTCATATTTTTAAAAACTTACTACTGCGGGTTTTTCATATCTGACAGTTGAGATATGTATTGCCTTCCCACAGTAGTACTTTGGGGCAGTGGTGAAGGAAGAGGAAAGATACGCCCACCTTTTTGTGTAAATGGACTGCTTAAATTCTGTGTCTTGATTAGAAAGAATAAACTCGAGTTTGTCCTCAGTTGCCCTTGAATGAAGACTGATTGAGGAAACCTCAAAGTCCAGATAAAACTTGCTGTTTACATGTGACATGTACTAGAAAATTTTATAGCCAGTGGTGTAATTTTGCGAGATCTTGGAAATTCTGAAGACAAAATGCGAAGTTATTTCTTGCTAATATAAGCAAAGAGTTGAAAAATGCATTACACTGTTAGGCTTATACTAAGGAGCTTTGTGAATTTTCATACAAGTTGATGTGCTAGTTGGTATCTTAGGATGTATGGTTTGATGCAGGACTTCTTACAATAGTGAAACAACTGGATAACACAGGCTAGCAGCCTGCTTGCTGATGGTATGGATTATGTCCTTGATACTCTTTCTTAAATTTGGTCGTGTTAAACTTTTGCTAGAACTACAATAGACCAAGCCAAAAAAAAAAAAAAAATTAACAAAGGGGAGCTTGAATGGTTAGGCAGAAGTCAGTGTGACTTACTTGTCCTGGAGGGGGGGACATCTGATTTTGATGGCTTTTGCCATCAGATTGGTGCTTCCTGTTTACAGAACTCTTCACATCTCCAGAGAGCCCTGGAAATCCTTCCTGCTGAGGAATGCCTGGCTTAAACAGTGAGAGCTGTTTAAACAGCAGGTGACGAACAAACTAATGGCAGATGTGCTCCTCTCATCCTTTCTGAGAGTCAGTTTATTATGGATAATGCGCAATTGATGGTTGAATTGGAGGTGAGAGAAATTAAGTTTAGACTTTTTTGCAAATTGGGATCAATATCTTTAGAAGAAGAAGAATGCTGAAGGCTTGGTGCACAGGGCAAGAATGATGTTCGGTAAACACAAACACCTTTCATACAGAAGAACAGAGGATTTTTGTTACTCATCATTCCTTTGAAATGTGGCCAAGTTTGTGGAATGTAGACTTAGAGTAAATGTTTGTGTCATCTCACTGGCGGGAAATCTAGGCTGTTAACAATGGCCGTGTTAGGAACTGTAGTTTAAAACTCCTGGTAAAGTATTAAAAATAAGGATCTGAAAGACACAGATGGAATCTGCTATTCTGTCCTTTAGAGGAAAAATGTTTTTAAATCTCTCTATTCTTGTTTTTTTTTTTTTTAATTATACTTCAATTCACATATGAACAAGGTCTGCTATTGCTTATTTTTACTAGAAAACCGTTTTCTGTTAGTTTTAGGGAAATCAGTAGAAAACAAAACTAAATTTAAAGGCGGGTTCAAGCTGAAGCCAAGGTCTTAAGTTCTTGCAAGATTTAGATTCTTTCCAGAATGTGGAACAAAGAGAGCAATGGATAATCTCTCAGTGAAGGAAGATATTCAGCACCTAATTTCTTTCTTTCTTTCTTTCTTTCTTTCTTTTTTTTTTTTTTTTTTTTTTTTTTTTTTTTTTTTTTTTGCTTAGCCTTTCGTTATGATATTGTCATCTCATTGGAGAGATGTGGCAGTATTTGAGAGAGTAGTTCCAAAAATATTTATAGTTCCTGGGAAGCACCCACCTGATTTTAGAAGTAGAGTCTGCTAAGATCAGTTATTTGGCCTAATGTTCATGGATGATCATTGCAAAGAGAAAAGCTGAAGCATGCAATGACTTGCATACCAATGTCGTGAAGACAGATGTCTTGAGAAGCCTCAGGCTTTCTCCAGTTTGTCCTGTCGTACTGGACAGTGCTGTGATACAGCAGTGCTGCGATGCTATTTATGCCCTAGTTGGCTTGCGGGGAAGAGTATGCTGATTGACCGACCGTCTGTCTGCTTCCAATACTACGCATAACAACTGTGTGCTACCTCCTTTCCTTCAGTGGGGGTAATAAGTTGGATTTTTCTTCTCTACCCAGTTACTAATTCGCACTGCATATGCAGGAGTCTAGTTATTTTTGAAGCCTCCCCTCCACGTTGTTATCCAGCCAATAGGTTGAAAAGGTTATTTGGGATGAGGAGGCTGCCTAGTGGAAAGATAGTGCAGTTGCAGGAATTTAATTTCCCTAGGAAACCAATGTGGAAAGAAATCACCCGAAACCTGTTTCCTGTGTCCCTTGAGTATGATCTTGGGCACATGAAGTATCTGAATTTTCAAGAAATCTTGTAATTAGAGGAAGATTGGCCTAAAATGACCTAACACTCTGAAATGAAGAACCTGGTTAACTCTAATTCTTAGGAATTTATATAGCCAAAAGGT
Source organism: Dromaius novaehollandiae (assembly GCF_036370855.1). Classification (NCBI taxonomy): domain Eukaryota; kingdom Metazoa; phylum Chordata; class Aves; order Casuariiformes; family Dromaiidae; genus Dromaius; species Dromaius novaehollandiae. Next base: position 120,244,966 of record NC_088100.1, read on the forward strand.
GATGTTATCCTGTGCCAGAAAAAACTTTGCTAGGAGGAAAGAATGGTGTAAGAGTATCAGTTGTATTACACTGATGAAAATGCAAACTACATTTCTTTGTCCTTTCTTTTACTAACATACCTTCTGTGTGTGTGAGACGCTGCACAGATACAACTTTACAGCCATTTGTCTGTCTCTATAGTACCATGTGTTACACATGTACGTACATACAAGTGCCTGGGCATAAATATACATACATATGAGTCTTACATCTTTGGGAAAAAAGAAACATTTTTTTTTTTATAACTTACCATACAGGCAGTCATGTTTGAAATCCATTTTTCTTTCTTACGAATGCCGGTTAAAAGTATATTTGTACTGTTAATGGTCATACTGTTTACAGCTGCTAATCAAATTTAGAAAAAATATTTTTATCCAAGCTCATAGTCATAAGGATATCTATTCTGTACAGTACGTGTGAAATGTGCTTTGTTAGTAATTCCTTGATCATAGTACCATAAGCAAAGTATTATTCTGGCTTCTATCAAAAACTAGCAAACCTAAGTCTAGCAAATATATTTGTTGTTCTTAAAACACATTTGTGTGGGAATTCTTTCTTTGTAATTGTTGTTGTGTCAATAGCATGAAGTATAGTAGCTATAAGCAATTTGCAAACTACAAAGACTTAACCATGGTTTTGAACATTTCAAGTGTAACTTAACCTATAGCTCAAATGAAAGTTTCCTGCTATTTAGTTATTTTTTATGGTGATTGAAAGAAAAGCAAATTTTGTGTAACTTCCTCAGCTGAGCTATCACTTTCTGCAGATTGTTGCGGAAGGGTAGTTTATAACAGAATGATAAAACTGAAACATTCTCTTGTAGAAATATCGTGCCAAATACCTCTCTTGGGAGAAGGAGTTTGGACAATTGGGAATCACAGAACACGAAATTCCCACTTATGGGTTATGCTGGTTGGTGGCCTCAAGCAACTTTGGGACTGCCAGTGACTGCCGTTACACAGTTTGCTACTTTCTGTAGTGAGGTGCTGTATAACTCTAAGCTTTGTACTGTCCTTGGTGGTTTGGTGGTGGGGGAACCACGCTGTGGGAGCATTCTTCTCCCTTTCCCCTGGGAGACCGAAAATTGAGAAAAGAATGAAGTGATCCCAAAGTTTCATAGACTATATATCATCTAGTTTAGTAAGAATTTGCTAAGACCATTATTTCATTACTTTTAAGTTTTGAAAAGCTTGTGTTTGATGGTAGACAGAGTTGAAGAGGGCTCTTCATTATTGGTAGATTAAAAACCAACTGAAAAAATAACCCAACGTGTTGATATTATACCAGGGTTTGTCTGGGTCCTGGCTGTGTTTCTCCCTGCAAGAACATTGGGATTTTGGGGGGCAGCACTGTCCTCAGTTGTTTAATTTCTTGAAATCTTACCTGTAAAGTTTGAAAGTACAGGTGTTTTTCTTACGGCTTCTTTAAAAGTCAACCTTCCTTTAAACAGATGTTTCAAATCATTTATTTATCATAAAATATAAAGATCTCTGATTCCAGACACTTGTGCTTAAACATTTAACAAATAATGTTGCATGAAATTAAAAGCAGGCTTCATTTATTGCTCATATATTCCTCTAACGTTTATTGAAAATGTTAGCTCGAAGTTTAGCCTGACTCATAGCAGAAGCGGGGAGCAGCAAACAGCTTCGCTTTAAACATGTTCTGTACAAGAGCTGACAAAGTCCAGTGACATGGGTGGACTGCAGATTACTGGTCAGAAAAGATCTGAATTTCACTCGTAATACAGCACATAAAGATTTAAAACTGTTTAGTTGCACTTTGTTAAAAGTGGGTAAAGCACTGAACTGCTTACACCACTCCACTGTAAATGTTTGGACTGAAGTTCTGAAGCCTCTGAAAACGACTATGAGCAGTGCAGCCGGTAATGGTTTCTCTGCTGGGGAAGAGTATGAAACATCTGATGAACAGCTGGTTAGTCCTTTAGCTGGTTAAATATAAATACAACACTTCTTTTACAGTTTCGTCTCAAATCTGTGCTAGGCTGGATCCGTCCAGTAGCTCCAAATGCAAAAAAGTAGGGGAATTGGAAATGAGTGATTTGTAGTGCTCCCACGCTCTGAGGGGGAATCGTAATCATGGGAGCAGTTTAACTTGGAGGAAACGTAGAACAAAAGTTGTTCTTTACTTGCAGGTGTAGTTCCTCCAGAACAGGGCTGAATGTTGAGGCCAGTATTTGCCTTAACATTTGTGAAATTTGTGTGTTGTGAGGCTGAAACTGAGTCATGATGCTCGGTTACGGCTGCTCTTGCAGAACTCGATCGGATCAGTGAATGCGGCGTTGCCATGAAGATCTGTTTGCTTATTTTTAAGAGACCATTATTATAGATTAATAAGCTACAAAATACATAAATAAAAACTTTGTTAATACTTTCCACATGACATATAGCAATAACAGAGGGAAATGTGTTTGTAAAACAAATTTGTTTTGTAAAACAGTGTTTGTTACTAGGGAGGGGTGAGGACTAAAACTGAAAGCTTTGGGGATTTTTCTCCCCCTTCTCCCTGGTGTGGACCGACAGTCAGTGCTAACGTTACTAGCTAATGCCGTAGTTCTTCAGGTTTGGCTTTTTCATTGCCAAATTCTTCCATATTATGTAAATAGGGAGGAACAATGAATTTCCTGAGACTTAAACCAGTATTATTAAAAGCCCAGGTTTTTGTAGTTTTATCATTAGCAAGCTGTTAGCGCAAAGATTTGTCTGGCAATTATATTTAATTGCAGTAAAAAATACATTTTCAACTAGAAGGTATATTTTAATTTTTATTGAATTCTTAATTGTATAGCAAGATCACTTTTAGGAAGGCAGAGCAAGCAAAAATGATGCAGGAACAGGGAGCCAAATTATTTTCTCCTTCTAATGAGAAACCATTATGACTTTAATATACATAGCAAAATTGCAGGTACACCTTTTGCTTTCCATTTGAATACTAATTAAATGTAATGTATATGAAAAAATGCAAATACTTACACTGTTACTTTTGTATAGAAGTCTGTACTACTCTTTCTTCTTCTCGATGGCTTGGCTATAACAAAAGGGTTTTAAGAACAAATTTAATGAAATATGTTCCTAACCTTTGAATTCACGAGGTTTTGAGAATGCTCAAATTAGATCCTGTGTACATTGCATGGATTTAGTTTAGCAATGAAGCATGATATTTTTTGTGCCTTTGTTTTGACAGGTTTAATAATGGATGCATACTATTCAGCTGTCTAGTATTCTGCTTAATACAGAACTATTTGTTTACACTGTATTCTGTGTTAAAATACATTCTTTAGCATAACTGTAATCCCCAGTAATAAGTCTGCATAGTCAAAAAATCTTTGTTTTAAAAAACATTTTAAAAAGTGAATTCCTCTTTTCATTTTTTTAATTGCTTTAATTGGGTGAATAAAAAGCTTTCTCTTGTTTTAAAGAATGTGCCATTTAGCATGTATTTAATTTGGTTTAGAGGATGATTTTTAAGGGGAGAGAAACAGTCTCTCTGAATTTACTGTAGTGACTGTAGTATTTCTATTGTAAACAACTGTTTTTTACTGCCACCATTTAGACATTAATTCCCCGCTACTAGTTACTCTAAGCCATGTTACTCATTTCTGTATCAGCCCAGTACTACTGTTATGTTTGATCCTTACAAAGTTGGTATGGTAGGGCCTGGTCTAGTTTGGGGCTCTGTGCATTATTGCAAGAAGTTTAAAAATAAAAAAAAAAATAAAATAAAAATAAAAAGAAGTTCGGCCAAACTTGTGTTATTCTCAAGGAAGCTAGTCTGCTTTGCTTATCTGGTGTGTTTTAGGATTGCTAAAGATAAAAGTATACTTTTCCATGCTTTTATTATGGACACTGCTACTAAATTAGTCCTGGTTTTGAATTTCTTAGTTGAAATGACAGTAGAGTGACAATTTGTTTCAGCAGAGGCTGAATTAATGCAGTTAATTTTCTAGGTATTGAGTATTAGGCACAGAATTCAGAGCCTTTGCGAACTGCTAGTGAAGCTTCCACAGAACGTAATCATTGAAGAAGTAACCTGGGTCAGCAAACACTTGTGTATATATTTAAGGCAATATGACTAAGTGTGTGTTTAAAGTGTGAAATGCTATAAATACCTGCAGAATTTGCATTTCCATGGTCTTAGTTGTGCATGTATAGGTAGTACATATCTTGGATGGAATTGTAAGCTTAAGAATTTCCCTTTTGTGCTTGAAGCTCAATTTTTAAATTATTTAAAAAAATTTTTTTAAAAAGGCTCATAAAAGACATAATCTGAGCAATTATTTTTCTCATTCTGAATTTGACTGAAAAGAATGCATCTTTTGTTTGTTTGTTTTTCATCTTTTAAATCTGAAAAATAGAGGAATAATGTTTCTGGACACAGACTGACCAGGAAAACCACAGGGCCAAAGTTACCATATCAGAGTAGTAGTATAGGGGAATGCCAACCTAATGGAAATGGTTATGGATTATGGCAGACTTTTCTAGAAAAAAAGTATGCAGTGTTTCTTCCCTTTTTTCTTTTTTTTTTTTTCCCCTACTGTGTAGGGTAAGTATATTGCACAGAAGAAAGTGTTATAACTCTGCCTAAGAATTCCAGTTAGTTTCCTGCAAAGAAATCCCTCCAAAAATGAAAGGAGTCTAATAAAAATGTAACGTTAAATGTTTTGCCGCTCTCTTTGCACAAGAAGAACTGTACAGCTACATCTTCTCTTTAAGCTTAAATAGAGACAGCATAGCATATGTGAGTTACTCAGGTTACTGAAAATTTGGTCAGGTGTTCATGAGACATAGCTGACAAAAATATTAGGAAAACAAAGATATTCGGGATTGGTTTATTTACAGACTTTTCTTTCATGCTCTCTTTCCTGAGTGTGGAAGGAAGAAAACCTCTGAAAAATAAATTATTAAGGCCTTGGAAGCATTTCTTGAACCAGAAGTTAATGGCATGAAGTCTGTAATCCAGTAGTTGCTATCTGTTTTTATGCACATTAGTACAGTCTTAGTGTTTGACTCTGGCCTAAAATGTGCTATCTGCCTCAAACATGGTTCATTTGCTGTGCTCTTGTGAAAGAGAATGTTCTTAACCATTCTAATTAATGAGATTACTAGTATTTTTGTCAGAACAATAAGATGATCATTGACAAGTCCAAGAAAGGGGGACAGAAATACTGCTTAGAAAAAAATCAAAACCTTTTTTGTCTATCTACAATGATTTTTCACCACAGCATAGCTCATAGCCTGGATAATTTATGCAATTCAGTATCAGATAAGATCTGCAGACCAAGTTCAGGTTAAGACAATTGTCTTTGAAGGACCTAAGTTTCTGAAATAAAGATTAAAGGATGCCTGTCTCCTACTAAGGAAAGCACTTTTTTTTTTTGTTCAGTTGTTTGTGGAAATCTGAACACACGCTTAGCTGGCGTTTAGTTAAGACAGTAGAAGTACAAAAGATGCACTTTACATCTTGGAAGGGCTGAAGTAGGAGACTTATGATTTGGATGGTGAAACTTTCCAACTTCCCAAGCCTGGCATTTCTATTTCTGTAATACATATTTTCCTATTTTATTATCTCGTACTGTGTGTTATGACTGGCTGTATTCTAGGTTCACAGGGCTTTCAGTTGCAGTAGATGGGTGGAAACACAGCAGGTGTGATCAGCACCTGGTAAGAGTTCCTGGGCAAAGCAAATAGTGCTTAAATGATGATACCTATGTTTGTATTAGGTCAAATAAGAGAATATTGTTTATTAAGCATGCTACATTTGTTATCTTCCTGCAATATGAACTTGTATTGTAATGACCACCTGGCTTTACTCCTGAACATGACTGCTCTTACCTTCAGAGAGAACATGGTAATACTTGCAGGTTTTCTTACAGTAAGACTTGAAGTCAGTTTTATTGTTAGTTGTGACAATTTGTCTTAAAGGAGTAATTGGAATCATGGGAACAGGTGTGGGCTGATCAAAGGAATCTTCTTGGGCGACTGGGCTGTAGATATGTCTTAAACTTCTTGTGGCTAGAAATACCTTTCACAGTGTCTCTGTGGTAGGTGTAGTGTATTAACTTATTTAAAAGAAAATATTTGAAAAGAAATACATGAAATGCATGTTGTAATTGTATATTCAGTTTCAAATTACATTTTGTTACAAATGTGCAGCTAGGATCTACTTGGACTTAAGTGCAAGAACAGACTTAATTTTGTGGCTCAAGACATTTAAGTCATATTTAAATCATACTGTTCTTTTTATATTTAAAACTATAGGAATCTCATTTCAAATTACAAACCAGAAAAAGAATGCTTAGATTTGATTCAGCTAGCTTTAAAACTTTCCCAGCTTCTGATAGAAGACTTTTTGTATCATATGTGTTAAATTAATGATAGAAAGCCACTTTTAAGAAGTAGGATGTGTTTTGGCTTTTCTGTTAATATTCATAAAACAGCAAGGAAAACTGTCATGGCAGTTTGCTCATTCTCTATACAAAGTGCTCATTGGGGAATATGAGCAAACTGTTGAAGTGACCCGAATTTGATTAATTTTTTTCATACGTGACCATCTTTATGTTAATTGTCATACAGAAGAAACTAAATATTAAAAGCCACTTGTTTCTTTTTAATTTGACAGTCCCCTTTTCATGATTATATCTTTCTTGATCCAGTAACAAATGGCTATGCACTCAAAAATTTAATTTCCAAATATTTTTATTAAATGCCACAGACTGCTGTGAATACTGCATGAAAAAAAGTACTTTATTTTCACTTGAACGGTCTGTGCTAAAGCAAAATTTCATGAAAAATTCTAATCTTCATTAGACTGGCTTGCCTGAAGGACGATGTTGGTACAGTTTATCTACTTTCTGTTTTGGAAGGGGGGGCTTCACCGGTGTGTGGCCTGCTGAGGTTTGCTCGGTCTCCTAGAGCAGTCTCAAATCAGAGTGCATATGGCTCCACCTGGCCAGGTTTTTCCATTTCCTCCTGTGTGAGCGATATTTGATCTGATATTAATGTGCTGAGAATTTATGAGTCATGCTGAATTCTGAGTTTCAAGTTTGAGATGTTCAGATATCTGTTGGCCACAGAAATAAAGCAATAGAAGCACAGAAGGTTCACATCATGTGGGTCTAAAATTTTTCTAATTCAGTTTTGCATTATTTCTCTAGAAAAGATGTGAAGGTGATCACAAAGTGATGAGCAAAGCTCATTATGTTTAAATATTTTTCCTGCTTTAGTTTGGTGTTTTCTTTATTATTTTGAATAAAATAATGAATATTCAAGCTTCCCTTTGAAAGCTGTCTTGGCAATTTTCAATGTTATCTTTGCCGATCATGCAATGAAAGTCTAAATTTTCATGAACCATGAAATGTCTTTAGAAAATTACTTATTAGAAACAATTGGGAAATAAAGCTGACATATTTGTAAAAGCACTAGGTGACCTGGCAGTCTTTGTCACCCTTAGTGAGAAGAGGGGAGGAGTAGGAAAGTCAAATAAGAAAAATAATACCCAAAAAACTATTATTTTTTCAAATAACTCTCCCCAATAATTTTGCCCAGGTTCACCTTTTCTAGCCAGTGAAGATGGTGTGCTCGGAGGTGTGATAGTTCTTCGGTCTTGCAGATGTGCAGCAGAGCCTGACTCCTCACAAGAAAAGCCAACTTTATTAGGTAAGAATTTTGTATGTATTTTTATTTTAGGCTAAATGCTAGCTCAAAGCAGAAGGTGAAATAAAAATTGTATGCATGTGTTTACCGTTGTTTAAAAGCCACTGAGAAAATAAAAATAAATTTAAAAGGTTTGAAATGATAAAACTTTAGAAAGTGAAATAGTAGTATTAGCCTTGTTTGTTAAAACTGTGGAAAGACCATTCCTTCTAAGTTGCTATTTCTGAGCAGAAATGTGATTTTGAGGGATGTGTGGAATCTTTCTGAAAACATGATGAAGAAATAATGCTTGTTTGGTGTGTGTGTGGGGGATAGGGGAGTTTTGTGCTTCATACAAAGAATCACATTTTTAGCTAAGAAAAATGCATACGACTGTTTACTGCTTTTCAGTGGCTTGTGTGTCAAAAATGCTATCTAAAGTTTTTGTTCCTCATTTTTGAGGGATAAAATGTAAATATTTGGGGGATAGACTTGAAATTTGGAAGGAAAGTTGTTTTATGGTTAGAAATTCTTTTTGTTATGCCCAAGAAGACCTGTTCAGATAAGCTGCAATTTTTATTTGCCTATGTGCACAAGAGTACTTCTTTATATTGAGACCACCAAAAACCTTTGACTCTATAGCTAACTGGTTAAAAAGGGTGTGAGATTTCAGCACTGTTTGTGTCCTAGGAAAAAAGGTAATCATCAGCCTCATTGATTTACAGCAGAACAAGCGTATTATAGTAAACTGGCACATGTTTTTTCTTAGTACACAAACAGCAAGGAAACTGAGCTCTGTAGGCTACTAGCAGAGGTGAGTAGAAATACAACCCTCCTCTTTGAAGGCAGGGAATTAGGACTGGGGACATGTGAAGTATTTTGGCATTCCACTTGTACCATGTCCTTTCCTGTGGGGCTCCTCAAATGTGGGCATACATGTCTGGTCAATGCCATCTGCTTATTTATGGGGTCACATGGAACTGTGAATTATATATATAATTCTATATGCTGGCAGTAAGAAATATTGTTCCTTTGTATAAACCTCTGTTCTATTATTCTTTCCTCTAGTGCTTCATGAATAGCTGCCAACAACATTACGGATTTGACATAAGAACTTTTAGTTTAACTTGTAGTAGGTTTCATATCTTTTTCAGGTCCGATATGGCAAATTTGATCACCAAATTTGACTGTGTATTAAGGCAGGTTGTAGAATCTCACCTGGTAATTCTTGAATTGTACAATTTCTTTTGAATTTATGAGCTATTATTTAGAAGGAAACCTCATCTTTTTTAATTCATTACTGCTTTTGTCCCAGTAAATCCTAGCATTGTGTCATCAGAGTTTGCCTGCTTACAGCCAGCCTGGAGTATCAGGCTGAGTGAGTGCTGAAGATGAGCCATAGCTATGTTCTTAATAATCAGTTAACCCCCATGCACTCCGGTTTTTATTACTGTCTGTTCAGTCACTTCCAGGAGGTTACGGTCAAATTATTACAGTTGCACGTAACAAGTTATATGTTATCTTTTGTTTTTGTTCCCATCTTACACCTTGCTGGCTTGCATTACAAGAATCTTTAAATTTCATGTACTACTATGTGTTTGTCAACTTGAGTCTGATTCCTCCCCCCCATGTGATTTACTCTAGCCAGTAATTTTTCTCAATGCTCAATATAGTTAATGAAATTAATGCTGTATAACTAGCAATCCAGGTTTATTCGGGCTTTATGCTTTTGGTCGATATCTCTTCCATAATGGTTTCAGGCAGCATGAAACATGATGATAAAGACTTGACAAAATTAGCATTTTCCTCAAGGAGGTTTACAGATGCTTCCCACCTGTGACAAACAGTGGACTTAGTACCTAGACTGTGACTGTACTAACTGTCTGGAGGAAGACACTTTTTATTATTAAAATTCTCTTAACAACATGTCTTAACAAATAACACAGTTGAAGAGAAGACTCTGATGTGGTTAGGGGAAAATAAATACCTGTTTCCAACATTTAAAAAGGAAAATGTCCTTGCTACTTCTCTGCTCTGCAACCGTTTGCCCTTTTTTTTGGTAGCATCTTTGCTAACATTTGGTAGCATCTTTGTGATCAAACAAAGGCATTTTTGTTTCTTCCATCAGATTCCTTGGGTTGAATTTTTAGAATCAGTTTATTTGTTGGTTGAGCTTTATTCTCCTCAGGTGTTCATGTCTGTGAGGCTATATGCTGTTTCTGTCTTGTGAGCATCATTTGAAGTACAGTAAAACAAAATGTAAGAAGTCCTGAGAAAAATCTGGCACTCAAAGATGCTAAAATATTTGTGAGTGCTGAAAGTCAAACTCCTTAGGAAATGATGTGAATAAGAGAAATTCAGGAATATAACAACCATTTCTAAGAGCATTAAATACCTTTCAAATAAGTCAGGTAATGTGTTCCTTTCTAAGATACTTATTAAAAGTTTGATAGGATAATTTTCAAAGAAATTATTGCAATAAATTCATGCAAGAGAAACACTATTATTACACATTATTAGGAATCTTTAATGTTACGATATAAAGATTGGAAGCGACATATAAAAATACTTTAAAAATACTTAAAATATTTTAAATTTACTAATACATATAATAATGTGTATTAGTATGTATGTCTTACAATAAATCAGCTGTTAGATATATTCCATTTTATATATATATATATATATATACACACACATATATATATACACATATATATATATAGCAAACATTTAATATAAAAGAAATTTAGCTGGTAAGGGTCTGTTTCTGTGTGCTATTTTGTAATAGAAATTATTTTCCTATTATGGTAATTCACTTTAATGTCTCATTATACCTTCTTGGTATTCATATTCTGGTCACTTGATAAATTTAAAATTCTTTAATTTTGGAAAATTGACTTGTCATTAACTTGGAAAATATTTTTACCTCTAGGTGAAGAGAGAACTAGATGCATAAATCCTGTTGTATTAGGGAGCAAGGAAAGCAAATTATTGCTATTTTACTCATAAAAAGAACAAAGAGTTGTGAGAAAGTATTCTTTTGCAAAACATGATGCTTTTAATTAAACAGTAAGGAAAAAATGCATCTTATCCCAATTTATAGAGAAAAATTTGTTTTATTTTAGGTTAACATTCCAAACAATTCTATTAGCACTGGACATTTGGACAAATATTAATACTCCATTATCTAGTATAATACATTTCTGAAGGCATATCAAATGGGTTGGATTAAAGTAACTATGAGATAAGTGCTCTGAAAGATTACAAGATCAGTTTTTAGCTACCTTTTGAACATTTTTATAATTAAACTATTTTTATTATTATTTCTTAAACTGTTTTAACTACTTTTTTTCCCTGTCACAGACATTAACTACAAATTGTTTTGAAAGGTAAAATTCTTAAAACAGAACTGGAGAAATGCACTATTCTCCTCTGTAGAAAGTGGAGTGGGAGGGGATGTTTTGTTTTTTTAAGTAGTCTGGCTAAATAAAATGTAGACTAGTATAAACTATCCATTACTTTTTCTGTGCAAACGTTTATACTGGAAAGGACTACATTTAAATATTTCTGGTGTTTCAAGTCTTGCTCCATGAATAGTTCCTGTGCAAGTTGTTGGCAGTGACATGTATTCTAAAATGAGACTACCAGGATCTTCCCTGAAGTGATAGTCACTCCTGGATAGGATAAGGATAGTTACCTTGAAACGATGAAGTGTCAGAGGAGCAGTTTTCATGCTACACTACTTTGATTTGTAACTGAACATCATAACTCATGGAAGGCTTACTACAGAATTTGAATCACTTGTGATGTGCTGTGAGCGGATCCGTAGTTCCCTTCCAGCCTTCCATAGCTTCCACATAGCTGGTTGAGTCAAGCTGTAAAAAAAATACGTATTTTTTGAATTTGCCTAAAGGTGCCTTTTTTCTTTTACTAGAGCAATACATCATCTTTGTAGTGTTTCTTTTATTTTGCTGCAAAGAACCAGAGATTTGAGACAGGAATCCTTAGACTTCTATTGCTGGTTCTAGGGTAATCGCAATGGACGACTTGGGGATTTTGGAAGGCTTGGATGGGAAAAGGATTAAGAAATAGCTTTTGTATGTTACATTTTTTGGAGTTAGTACTTCAATAACTTTTCTTTAAAAGCTGCTACAGGTGGGATTGAGAGCATTTCATGCTGTTTAGCTTATTAATGATGGAATATTTTTGAAGAAGTTGACTGCCTCTAGGAGCCTTTGACAATCATCTTAATGTTTTCTTTCAACTATTTGAAAGCCAAGACTGTCTTATAAATGAAGCTGACCCCTGAGTCAGGGAATGAGGTTACTAAGCATACGGAGAATGCTGCAAGTTTGATTTACAATTTTCACGTTCAGGAATGGAATAACTGTGATGTTAGCGATGTAGTGGAGAGTATCCTACAACGTAAATCCTATCTCTAGAGAGTAGTTAAGAAAATGAAAATACAAGTCGGATTAAACAAGAGCAAATAAGATCAACTTAACTTTTAATGTTTTATCTTTGGAAGTGAGTGTAATATCTAGTATTAATCTAATATTTGACATTGATGTAAGGAAACACATTCTTATTAAGAAGGTTCAGTATTTTTTCCTTAAACGCAACAAAGAAAACCCTAGTACGTTGATTTGATGGAATATCATTGGTTGAATTTCTAAGTAAAGACTATTTGTCTTTTGTTGATTTTGGTTTACTTTCCACTGAAGTAAGATTCTTACAGCATAGCTATTTCTAAAGACATTTTTTACGTAGCGCAGAAATTTCTTGCCTTATAGCATATAGTGAGTTAATGTACAACTTAACATATGTAGTATTTATGTAGTTTTGACTGAAGATAAATTATGTAGTGCTGAGGGAGTCTGGCTGTATATAGAATAACTAACAGTTTTTATTGCAGGAATATATAGATATATTAAAATTTGATGAAATGTCTTTAGAGAAATAATTATGTAATTTATTTTTTTGTTGTATTACTTTTAATAGCTAGCAATAGTCACATTCCATGCTCTTCCTCTGCTCCCCAAAAGAAAGGGGAAGATTGCATCTGCTGTTGACATAATTTATCATATTTTGGGGATCAGGACTTGCTCTGTTTTTTGCAGACATCTCTCTTACTTTATTGTGCAGGATTTTTCTAGATCCGTCAGACAACTCTCCTGCTTGTTCTGCAGGATTATTTTGGTTTCATCAGACCTCTTTCCTGCCTGCTCTGTGTCTTTGGGTCTTGCCTTACAGATTTTACTACTTCTGCATGTTTTCCTGTACACCATTTGTGCAGCTATACCACAAATCTCCCTTCGCCCCTTTGTGGTTACATGTACCATATATATTTGTTTAGCTATATGACAAATTGGTTGTGACTGGTTATACTATAGGTAGTGTTACAATGTTACAGAAGTCCATGGTTAAGCTATTGTAGTGTGCTTATGTCTGGGTTCAAGGCAAGCAAATAACTTTTGCATCTGCTTCTCCTTTATGCTTCTACTTCACGGGCTGAACAGGCCTCAGCTTTAAATGTCTGGTCTACCTTTTACCTGTAATTGCAGTTTATATATTTCTCGTCTTGAAGGCTCAATATCACTACAATAACTTTCACTTTCTGAGTAATAATTTTGCAGTATGTGACTTTAAACAGTATAGGAAAATATTGTTGATTGTTTGATAGCTGTTTCTTTTTGAGATTAATTTATGCCAGTGAGTAATTCTCAAGTCTTACAAGATCTTGTTGGGTTTTCTTTCTTTCCCAAACTATATTTTAAGCTAAGTTTAAGTTGTTCCTCAAGATTCCAATCTTGTTAAACTGCATCTTATACTGGAAACAAATGCATTTGTTTGTGACTTGTTGCATTTTTCTTTATAGTGGAATTTCTGTGGAGCCATACAACAGAGAGCATGTGTGTAGGATATATGTCTGCACAGGATGGCAAAGCCAAGGTAAGCCCTGAATAGGTTGTAATAAAGGAGAATTAGTGCAGAAGCTAGGGAAAATTTACATAGTGTAGTATATATTGAAATGCCTGTTTTTAAGAGAAGAGAAAAAGTGCATAAGCCTCTAAATGTACCTATTGATAGAACATTTCTAATGCCTTGTCCACTTTTATTTTAATTGTAGCGGTTAATAAACCTACACTAATATATGTAATCTATCAGGAAAAGGTGCCACACGCTAATGTATTTTCATTGCCTTCCCTGACAGTTACTGTATTTGAATGACTTTATCCAGCTTGATTTAGTTATATTGGCCATTTAGGGTGATACAGTATTTCTCTGTGGATATACCTTCTTTTGGATAAAGCAGTTGCATTAGCAAGGAAAAAAGGGGAGGATATAAAACAAAAACTTTGGGCTAGTTCCTAGAACAGCATCTATGATAAACAAATCAGATATTGACATCCATGTTTTCATTTTCTTGGGGTTTAATTAAAATTTTGTTGGGAATGAGAGAAATAATATAACGTTAAAATTGAGTTTAGCAGTGGAAACTGGAAAGAAAAATCCTTAACATCAAACAGTAGTGATTAACCGAAAAGGAAGAGAGGAACCACCTGTTCTCAGGACTATAGCACTGAAGGGAGAAAAAAGCAGGTATTGTGCTGTAGCAACTGTCACATTCAGGGAAGGTGTCTAGACAATAAGAATGATTATGGGAAATTATGGGAGAAGCTGAAATGCAAGCAGAGAGTAATTTCTGTAGACATTTATAAATGTATAGCTGTGGATATTCAACACTGAGAGTGACCTGTCAGAACTTGTTGCAGAAAGTGACAAAAATGGGGAAAGAACTAATTAAGAGGAAGGTTCACTGATACGGTTAAAATATTGGGAAGGAGGGATTTACAGGAATACCTTGCATGGACTACAGGAGGAGATGACAACCAGGAAGTTTATACCAGCAGATAAGAGGAATGAAAACTTCCAGCGTTTTGATGGTAGAATTTATAGAAGGGTGAATTTTAAAGCCTGAATAAGGAAAGAATTTGGTGAGGACCTGGATTTGCTGATTGTCTCCAGAAATGGCTGCTTGTGTCTCAAGTGAGAAAGAAGTTTCAGTCATTAGCAGTGGGAGGGGTAGAGGACTGAAAAAGAAAAGGATTTGGGTTTTGTTTTGTTTTGGGTTTTTTTTGCTGGATTTCATTTAAGAGACAAATATAAAAGAGGGTGTGTGTGAGATAAGTGAAAGAATGTACAGAGGAAAGAAATCAACATCAGATAATTTTGCACACCATAAGTGGAATAACATGCTGGCCAAGCGCTGGGAATTGTTGAGTTCATCCGAGGAGTGAATATGGATAGAAAAAAAGACAAGAATGCCTCAGAAGGAGAAAGAGGATAAAAAACAGCTGGCGAAAGAAGTGCTGGTAGAGGTATTAGTGATGTACTCTTTCATGGCATATAGAGAATTCTTTCTAGTTAATTATTTGTGGAATAGGGTGTGTTATTACTTGTTTTTTTATAATTTATTTTAGATTTTATTAGAAAAGGATCCAAACCCAAACTAAAAGCTCAGATTGAACTGAGTGAAACTATAGCAAGCTCAGTTGCAGATGTTCTGGTCTTCGTTAGTTAATTAAAAATTCATTATATCGTGTTTACAGTGAAATAGGGAGAGTTATTAGAATGTGAAATGTTAAATGATTATAACATGTACACCTGCCTCTGGCTTATATGGTAAGGCTCAAAAGCAGGTTTCTAAGGAAATATTATTGTTTCTTCCTGATAGTGTCTCTCTAATTAATAAATAAATGCTAAATATGAAATCTGTCTGGTAATGAGTACTAGCATGACAGTGCCATGCCCAGAGATGTTTTCCTACTCACGGTTGCAACATTTGACATCTGGTGTACATTGTTTTCATACTGCTGGTAAATTCTCCAGCTGGTAATCTTGATTGCACTGACAGAAACAGCTGCTCTACTTGGTTCACTTTTAAATTATGTTTTTGACCTTCATTGAAGAGTTAATCCCCCTCCCTTTCTTCCTCCTTTGAGTCTGTGGCCACAAATGCTTTCCAGAGAAAAACCACAAATGCTTTTGCTGCTGACTTCTATTGATCAAAAAAAGTCTTCTGTCATAAAAGCTGGAATTTTATTCTGTTACAACTAGGGCTCAGTTATAGATGGAAAACGGGGCTTGAAATAGAACACAATGTATTGCAAGCAAAAAAAAAAAAAATCCCCAACAACCCTCAGAGTAACAGTTTTGATACAGTTAATTTTGAGTTCTTGCCATGAAAGAATAATTGCATAAGAATTCATAAAATACAAAATCACTTGTATATGGGTGCCATATATAGCAAAATGGTCAGGCAGCTTGTAGGGAAGCATCTTGTTTTCCTGTTCCTTCTGGGTTGGTAAAGAGTTTCAGTTTTTATTTCTTTCACCAGTCCAGGACTCAAGTTTTATTCTTAAACCAGGGGATTGTCACAATGGCTGACTTTGGGCTGGTTAATGTTAACAAGAAAGAAAATAGCACATATATTTGCAGCAAGATTTTTAGAAAGTGAGAAGCTTTTGAAGTGTGTAGTATTGTGAATTAGACCATTCTAATATTAGAACCAGAATTATAAAAAGAGATGCACACTACATGCAAAAAGATCCTGCTTTATAATCTTAGTGTGATTCTTTGTGTTTTGGAGGTTAATGCATTTCAAAATAGGACATAGTGAATGGTGGTTCTGAATCCCACACTAAGATCGTGGCGATATTGGAGGCCTTTCTTACAAGGCACACACTTAGACTCTTACAAGCTGGACACCAGCTTGCCTGGAAAAACTGCATGCTTGAGAGGTGGAAACATACTCAACGAATTAACTCTCAGCAACTAATTGAAAAAAAAGAAAAGGGAAACAGGAAAGTGGGACCAGAGACTTGAAATGGTACGTACACCCTGACCTACTGGTGCTTCTGGCTTTTTGCACTGTGAGCTCTCCAAGTACTGATTTGGAGCCAGCCTTGCAATGAGGGTTTATTTCATACAGATTTAGGAGACGCTGTAAGAAGACTGAGTTCTTCAGGCTGCCATTTACCTCCAAATTAGACTGCCCGAAAGCTCACTTGTCAGCCTAAATGCAAAAAATGGCTGAGCCAGCAAGAGCCGTAGGACAATTTTGCACTGACTAATAATTGTTTGATTTAAAGTATACTTTCTAGAAAGGTATCTAGTCTACATTGTTTCAACATTAGGCCTGTTCATTAGGAAGGTGAATGGACCTTCCAAGATCCCCTGAAGCAAGCTCTTGCATTACCTTCTATATGATGGTGGATTTTTTCTGACATGCAAGCATTTCTAGCCATTAGGGAAGTTGTTAAATATTCTAGTCTTCTGTGAAAGTTTCTGCCTACAGCTGTGAAAATCAATAGAAAATATTGCTCTTTGGACTTCCTCTGCACTCATCCTGCTCCTTTTGTAGTGGAAACTGCTGTGTCAACAAAGGTTAAGTTTTCTAGATTGAAGGACTGGAAAGTTAAATGTCTTAATGAACTGAGGAAGTATGTTTATTCCTTTGTTTCACTGTGATGTTGACTCATGAATTACGTGATGTAAATTCAAGATCTTTGATAAGTTCTTAGCTCTTGTAGGTTTCCTGCCCAAACTTTCTTCCTTTTCTGAGGTACATAATAGCCTTCCAGATGTTGTTTATGGATCCATAACAGATCCAGCAGCTGATCTTGGCTAAGATCATCAACTAAGAAGGTCACTCTGTTACCAGAGCTCTGGCCTGTTTAAAGATATTTTGACAGCTTTCAATTAATCAGTTCCAGTTTTCCTGAACTAGCTGCCTGAGCTGAAGGAGCCCAGGTTTCTTAGCTGTGTTAAGATGTGCTGAATGTCCATTATGGTTCACTGTGTGTCTCCATTTTCTCTGGACACAGCAGAGCCTGCTGTTATGATTAGGTCACACCTTGAGAGCCTAAGTAATTTTGTCGTTACCACTGGGAAAACATCCTTCCTGATGACTATGGTGTTGCTTCCTGAAGCTCCATCCATGCTTTCACAGGTGGTCTACAATGTTTGAGCTCTTGTGGGTTGGTGTGACATTTGGTAGAACAGTCTCGCAGTGTCAGTTTGCATGAGGGGCTTTGAGACCTTCTGCCACATAATTTGGGAGGGGGAAAGCTGACTCCTTGAATTCACCCATACTGTGATTTTAGGGATAACTGGAGAGCTGGAAGGAAAGGAGGTTAGCAGGTAGGTTACAAGTGACTCAACTCTTCCAAATTACGTAGTGCTCATTATCTCCTTGTTTCTTGTCTGCTTTTCCCCTCTGAGGCACTAAAAGGAGAAGTTCCCCATTCTTGAATGACAGTGCAATGTGCACCTGCAGTGTGAGTGTGCATACGAACTGCACTTCTTGAACAGTCTGGCTAAGGGCAGAGGCAACCTGCCCTTGAGAAGTGTTGTCTTTGTGCCTGTTCAGCTTTGTGTATCTGCGATCATTCAAGCTGGAGGCCTTTCAGCACTAGCAGTGCCTGCAGAGTACTGCTCGCTCCTTGCCCCTGACGTTATGAACTAAGTATAAGTTGGCAGGATGTGCCATACAACTTCTTTTTTCCTGAATCTCCAAGTTCCTGCTGTTACCTTAGTAACATAGAATTGGTGATGGTGAATAACATTTTTCCTTAAGAATAGTTTCCTTAAGAATGGAATAGTTTTCAGTAGTTTTTGAAGTCTGATTGCTTCCTTCCAAGTGAAAAAATCAAAACTCAACATCAACACTGTGCATTTTTGGTCCTGCATTATCTGTATGTATTTGAAATAATTTTTCAGCACAGTGTGGTTTTTATGAAGGCAGTAGTTACACATTTAGTGTGTATTTCCTGTATAATTAGGGAAATAAAATGCAGTTGCATAGGCTAACTTGTAAGCATACATATGCTGTGGTTGTACCTGGTACAGCTTTCTTGTTTTACTTGCATGTATATTTTCCCAAAATGAAATAGTTTAATTATTACTAAGTTATGTTGACTAAGCCCAATTTCGTCACTAACAGATTTCCGGATAGACAGTTCATGGTTCTTACTTCTGCTGGCAGTTTTCCTCCATTGAGTTTATGACTAGGCCTTCAATTAAAACTTAGTTCTTCATGCTCGTCACTTCTTCACTTCACACTCTTCCATATATTCCTCAGCAGATTTATTTACTTTGTTTTAAAAATGTGCTTTTGAGGAGGATGGGACAAGACTGGTAGGGAGGAAACAGTCTGCCTGTCTGTGTTGTTGTTTTAGTGCTCTCAATTAACTACTTGGATATTGCAGTTGTTCACACAGTTTCTGGTCTTTTGTTTGATGTTGTCTTCCATGGATGCTGTATTCTTATCATATGTATTATGAAGCTGAAACAAAATAAAGTTGTAAAAAGCAAAATCCCCACAAACAACCCACCACCGCCAACAACCAAGTCTGCAATACAGAAATGAAAACCACTGGGAACCTGCAGGAAGTACTTGTGGTATGTTGTAACTGTGGGTTTGAGTTAGACTAGGGGCAGGAATGTGAAGTATCAATTATGGCAACTTGTAAAAAGTACTAAATTAAAGTGGGGATCCCAAGAAAATGATTTCATATTCTGATATAATTTATTTTTAACCCTGACAGAGTCCTTTTTGCTTTACAACAAGGTTTTGCAAGGTATTTAGCTGCTTAATTCCAGTTTAAATTAATGCAGGTTTGTTGCCTTAGTACATTTATAAATCTGGCATAATTCTATGGAGATGTGTGTACTATACTTTGAAGCAGTGCTTAAAAAAAAAGGTAACAGTATATTTACTAGATGCGAATTAGTGCTCTTGTACCCACTGATCAACTCTTACATATCAAATATTGTACTAAATATATTTATAACTTAAGCTGAAATTTTTTTTTAGGTTTCTGTTGTAAATGAAATTCACTATACTTAGCTATCTTTTCCATCATTACTTACTACAATAAAAGATTAAAATTAGTTTCATAACAATTTTTCTCCTTCTCCTGTTTCCTATAACATTTTTCCATCAAATGTGATTTTAAGAAAAAGCAGTTTCCAAATCAATAGCACACTTCTAAACTGTTTTAAACAGGAAAGTAATGGAATGTGTGTTTAAAGTATTGCTAACCCAAGGAAACAAATCCTTTTGAGAAATCGTTGTAGTTCAGCTTTATAGGTTTCAGTTTTTCTAATAGCTAGATGACCTACAGGTTTTAGTTTTTCTAATAGCTAGATGACCTAAACAACCATCACTTCTAAAAGTCTAGTTGTAATATTGGATATAATCCAGATTTAGTTGCCATTTTAAGTCTCTTCGGCAGGTCCTATACTCTGTTCTTACAACATGAATTACTAAGCTTTATCTTATGGCAGGTTTTAATATTGGAAACTCAATATACCATTCTTTCCATTTTTTAATGAACCAAATTCAGGTTGCTTTGCAAGATATGGGGAAACAATAGTGGAGCGTGTTGTGTTGCATATTACTGTGCTTGCAAACATCCGTTAATGGCAGCTGTGGTCTACACCACGTGTTGTGGTTGCAAACAGAAACTTTATCTTTCAAAACACATTTCATTTTTCGATTTTAAGAACTGTAGTGGACAGTGAGACCATTTACAATTCACTCTTCCTGTTGAGATGTTAGGTATTGTAATCAGAGAGATTTTAATAGACTTTACCAACTGTAAAATATAGCAAAATAACTTTCCTGTATGTCTAAAGTAATATATATATGACAAACACTGATTATAGTGATCGTTGTTGGGTTTTCTGGTAACAACTTCTGTATTTCACCTTGTGGGTAAAAGGGTTTGTGAAAATCCCTTGTCTGGAGAAGGGCGACTATCCAGTGCTTGTTGGGTGAAGAAATACATCTTGGAAGGATCTTAATTCTAATTCTAATTGGAAAATTAGTGGAAAAACTTATGGAGTCGTTTTAGTTAACAGCAGCACTAAGTCAAATAACTTAGTCATTCATTTCAGACTACAGAGACACTCTTTTAAGTTCATGAGACAGGAAAAGTATATGTCACATACTTTTAATCTGGGCTCTTGTCTGGAGATGGGGGAACTATTCAGAAATTCTTCCTTGAAAAGAGCTCTGTGCATACAGTAGAGCATCAAGTTCTCTCGTAAAAAATACAGTATTTTTACTACTTGGAAATAACCTTCAGTGCTGAGATACCAGTTAAAATATTTGGCTCATAGATCTTCACAGAAATTATGAGTTCTGAGATGGGAAAACAAGTTCAAGTTTTTGGGCTGAGTTCTTGTATAAAACCCAAAGTTCTGGAACTTTCCTTCTATTTGGCTGCCGTACCTTAGAGCAGAGCAGAGCAGATGAGATTGCATAGCTAGCTATATGAATATGAATGCGACTACCTGACTTGACATCTGCAACTCAGAGTAGTAGAAATCACATTTTAAAATATGTGGCAGTTTTTTAGATTTCCCCCACAGAAGCCTGAGCTGAATAAAGGATTGGTTGGTGCATCGTTTTAGTGTGTCTAAATATGTGTGTGAATGATTTATATTAAAATGCTTTAGTTTCCAACTTTCTTAAAATTTGGTTCTTTCTAATGCATTATACAATTGGTTTTAGATATAGAAATAGCGTTTAATAATTTATTTAACCCACAGAATGAATTTGAGCTTGGAAAACTGCTGGCTTCTTGAACAACTTGTATTGAGAGTCCTTATTCTCCCCACCTGCGAGCTGGATACGCTGCATGTGTCTGCCCGGCTGCAAGCGGCCGGGCACCCCGCTTTCTTTGAAAGGTCCTCCACGAGAGAGTTGCACCTGGGGTAAATTATTCCGACAGCAGCAGCCTGCTTCCAGCTGCCACTGTCTTGCGGGGCAGCTTTTCCTGCCATACGGCACGTGTACGTTCAGGCCGTGATGGAGGGCAGCTCCTCAGGAGAGGGGTCAGCAGAGGGTGGCTGCTGCTGCCAGAACAGGCTGTTGCTGCCTGGGAAAGAGGTTGGGAATAGGTGGGCAGATGGTTCTCGTGGTGGGAACATGTACCCAGCTAGAAAGTTTGTACACTTCTGCATGAGACCAAATTTCCAAAGAATATATGGGTATGGCACTTTTTTCTTTGAGGAGTAAGGTGCTAGAAAACAAATTTAATTAAGTACATGATGTCCTTGGTCTCTGTTTCATTATATTTCATCTCAATAGGGTAATGAATGGAAAAAGTTTGTTTTATAAATTATTCTGTCCAAGGCACATCTTGAGCATGTAATAAAAAAAACTTAAAAAACTTAAAAAAAAAAAAGCCTAAACACATGAAGTACTCCCTAGATTTGCTTAGGAACTGAATGTGCTGCCATCTGGTAGTTGTACTCTGTCCTCTTGGCAGTGGTTGATTGACTTCAGTTTCCTCATGCGGCGCTGTCTGTCTTTTGGCTTAAACACGATATTCATTGTACACTGTGTTTATGCTTTTAATAAAAAATGAAGCTATCATGACATACTAATATTCTTATATGAGTAACAGGAGGAGGCTAGCTCTTTACAGACTTAAAGAAAAATAGTTCTTTGTTCTTGATATTAGTTTACCTCAAGGTTGTTTTGGAGTCTTTATCTATGGGACATGAAGTAAAGTAAGTCTTGGCACAACTTGTAATATTAAAAAGAAGGTAATACTAAAAATGCATAACTTAAAAAATGGATCAAATGTAGTGGGTGAAAAGATGAAATTGTATGTTGTCCCTGTAGTAGTTAACACTTATTCCAGGGCAGCGTAACCTATTAGTTTTGGACTTGCAGAGCAGTGGGAAACTTTCCAGGGCATATAAGAGACTGAGATATTTTACATTGCATGGGCAACGTCTGTAGCTTTGGGTCACTCCGTGTTTTTGATTTGGCTGGGGGGAAAGGAGGGTTGGGGATTCTTTCTGATGGCAGGTAAATACAGCAAGAACCAATGTCCGAGGCGTGGTTAGCTTGATTGTGCTTTTAAGGAGAGAGAGGAAAAGAAAAAAAGAAAAGAAATCAAGTATTTCATGTAGCATTTATCATTTTCCTCTTGTAGACTGGGCATGAGATTTCTTCTCTCATGTGCAGGCAGAGATCTGAGGTAACGAGGTTGTTTCCTAATCCAGTCTATCAGGATCAGTGTTTCTACTGGGCCCTTACCAACTTCATATTTCTCTGCAAAAGTAAAGCAAAACAGATTTTTTTCACAGACAATATTTGTGACAGAATGGGTAAAATTTATGTATATCTGGACATCCTGGTCATTCCCAGTCTACCTTTACTTAGTATACAGTTTGCCTGATGGACTGATTGAATTCAATTAAAAGCCTTCCAGTGTTGTTCTTTTTTTTTGTTTGTTTTTTATTGTTTTCAATCTAAACCCAACCTACTTAACTATCTAGACTTAATGTAAAATATGATGTTGGGGTATAAAAATGCAACAAACTGTACAAATAAGTTCTGTGGTTGCATTTAAAAACTTCAAGTCTTCTTTCCTATTAATTACTAGAATTCTTTTTTACGGCTAAGAATAAGGGAACAATCCATAACTTGGGCCAGAAAACTAATTCACACAAATCAGGTCTGTTGTAGTTATAATGAAAAAATTTTATTATAAGATTCATGTTAATCATGGTAGTGCTAAGATTTCTTCTGTTTCGGTAGCAAGTTTCCTCTCTTGTGCTACTGAGCAGAATCTTTGGGCTTCAGTGCTTTTTATTGTATTGCTGCTGTGGTCTGCTAATAACCCTGCCTGCCTGATCCCGCTTATAAATGATGCCTGATACAGATTAGACTAGTTTGCTTTGGTTGTGGTATCCCACTAAACAGTCAATGGCATTCTTCCATGGAGGAAAGGTTTGAACAATGCTTTTACACTGTCAGTGCATCCCACTTTTTTCATAGGCCTGGAAAAATATCTTGGCACTTTTGGTCTTAAAAATTAAAAATACTCTTCTGCTTGTTTGTCTCGCTCTTTTTTTTAAACCTATGAAATAGCAGCTCCAAAAATTGCCAGCTGCATTTGAGGGGAACTGTGACAGATTTGAAAGGAATCTTTTCTTCTTGAAGTGGTAAGTCACGATTGTGACCAAAATTGTTCTAAAAGTAGGAAGATGGTCATATATCAAGCAGGAACACTACAGATCAAAGTTTTACCAGCATAATGAAAACCTTTAAATGTTTTTAATTAAATCTCATTTAATTCAACTGAAAACAAGACCACCTAAGAGCAGACACCAGGATACCCTTATCAAGAAAGGAATTAAAAGAAGCTGTCTCTCTGAAATCTGTGCGATGCAGTGAATTGTGGTTACAGCCTCCAATAACTTTCCGCTCAGTTGATACAAGCTATTCTTACTGAACTTTTACATCCACGTTTTTTGTCACAACTCCTTGCAAGTTATATATTTTACGGCACTTAAATCTTATAAATGGGATAATGTAATGGACATGCAAAAACTTAAATATGTCGTTGGCTGCCCTTAGAGGAAGCTGTAATTTTTCATGCCAGCAACTTTAAAGTTGTGAGTTCTGTATCATAGCGGGAGTCATTCCTGGTTTCTAATTTAATAATTGTTTAAGTGTTAAATTGTCTAAGCATTAATGAGTCACCTGATGAAGTGTGTAACTAGCAGGGGGAGTGAAGGCCAGCATCCTATTTCAGCAGGAGGAGTGGCTGGAGCAAAGCTTGAGCTGGTGATTCCCTGCCACGGACACTTTCTGCCTCAAGCCCTTGGAAATGTGGTTATCAGCCCTATTACATTTTAGAGTAGCCTTAAAGCTTTTTTAAGTTTTGCCAGAGCCCACTCAGCAGCTCTGAAAGTTGGAAGCAGTTTGTGGAAACTTGATTCTGACTCCTTTTGTTGTTCTGTTTAAACACTGCTTTAGCCACTTGGCTCTGTATGAAAACAGTCAATATATCTGTAAATGGCACTGCAGTATTTCCATATCAATAGTGTAGAAGAAAACATAAGCAGTTTTCACAGTATAAAAATGCTGCATGTAGGGAAAAAAAGATAGTTTAATCATTACTTTTAACAGTAAGCCAAAAGATCTTTTAATATGTGAATGCTTTTGCCCAGCAGCAACTAAATATATCACAGAATATAAAGAATTTCTTTGCAGATTTTTTGTGTCACTGAGTATAACAGAATAACAAGCTGAACTTCTATGTGCGTGCACACACACACGCGTGCTTTTATTCTCTCGTTTAAATATTGCAGAGCCATCTCAAATGCTTGCTTTTAAAATTTGCTTTTTACTGCTCAGTCCTCCATGGAGAAGAAGCCTATTAAGAGAAACACAGTTGGTGTTTATATCTCTTTATTTGACAGATGGCAACAAATACCTTAGTGGAAACCTTTGGATTTTTTAGGTCGACAGCTAGGTTCTTCTGTGTAGAGAAATTTCTTCCTTGCATTCTCATCACAGTGGTTGCCTTATGCTTTGAAGTGTGAGGTCATCTCTGTCAAGTGTTTTATTTTGTCTAGGGTTTCTATCAGCTATATTCCTGTATGGAGTACTGAACTTTTTGGGGGGCCAGGCCTTCTATACATGGAATTCCACAGTTATTTTGCTTTTGTTTTCACACTGAATATCTCTTTCTTCTAGTTTCAGTGAACTGGGTCATCCAGTTTGTCTTTTCTACACATCTGTCATGGCCCTTCTCTTCATGTGTTAAACATTAACACACAAAATAAAAAATTTCCAGTTGTTTGCAGCTTTTCAAGTTGCTTTGTAATTTGCTCTCAGACTTCTGTAGTGGGCCAGCTTAATTGTTCAGTACTTGCTTTGTGTCCTGTATAATTTTGCCTCTCTTCTCACTCGATAATACTCTTAATTTTGCCACAGACTCACATTTCAAGACTTCCTCCCGGGGCCGTGGCAGGACAGTCCGTGGCAATAGAAGGAGGAGTTTGCCGTCTGGAAAGCCCGGATTGCTGAACAGCTGATTCCTCACTTCATTGTCAAGAATGTGAATGACTTTTTGTACAATAACTTCTTTTGTGTTTTAACAGATGTTGGAAATTCTACTTTGTTTTATGCCCCGTATTGCAACCATGTGCTCCATGAGACAAGTGCTGCTGTAGTTTATGTTCTCACTCTGTGAATGGGGCTGTACGCGTGTTCATTTTTCCCCCAATAAAATAGGAACTCTTCCCAGTTGTGCAAAGATCATGTATGGTTAATGATCATGTTTTCATTGTTTTATTTTTGAAAAATAGCTGAAGGTTGAAAAAATTAATTTAAAGATGCGGTCTCAATTGTCATTCATGTTCTAAATTTAAAAGTAACAGGCCTTTGAAGTGGCTATATAATTATGCAAAAATGATTATGGTTTCTAAGTTTCTCAGTGGTTTAAGGAAATCCAGTGGTGGTTTAAACATGGGTTGTTTTTTTTCCTCCCCAATAAGGAGGAATTTTTTTTGTCAAAGAATGGTTTCAGTGAAACAAACTAGAGCGAAATTAAAACTAGAATTGTTTTAAATAGTCTTATAGGTCATATCTCTGTTCGCAAACTAAGATGTTAATAGCTTCAAGCTGTATGTATTACAAAAAGCTATATGAAGATAATGTATCGTAACGTAGTCTTTATGTATAACGGTATATTACAATGTAAATAAGAAAAAGTTTATGGAAAGATTGGATATTATTCTTCGCTTCTGTTTTAAATCTATTTTTAAGAGAGAGGTACAGAAATGAACATATTACTGGATGCGAAGTGCAATGTGTATTAAATGGATGTTGGGAGGTCTGATAATAGCTTTCTTATTGATAAAGCAACTTCCTAAAGTCCAGCCACAGCATGGGTATTTATATAACTGTGTGTAATATGTATGTACTGTGCATAAATTTACTGTAATTCTTTTTATACTTTCAACAAAACTGCATTATGAAACAGTGTAATCCTTCTCTGCCTTGTAAAACACTGGCAGCTGAACTGTCTTTTGTCACCAGTTCTGATATGTTAGCCAGGTCACCTGAGTCCTAAAAGTGTGTTCGGACGTACGATCTTCCATTCGATACTTTTTTTTCTTCACAGCATTGCCGGCAATAGAAGACTTTTGTAATTAATCCATTGTTCTGATAAGTATGCCAAAGAGAAACTAAAATTGTTCATCTTTTTCCCTGGTGGATATTTGATAATTCTGTTTTCAGAAGTAGTGGATGAATAGCTATTCAGACTGTATTTGCTTAACCGGGCATTGTACTTGCCTTTTTTGTAATGTTGTGCCTGCCTATAACAGACATACTTGACTGATTAAATGGTTACATTGATTGTAGTACCAATCCTTCATGGATAAAAATCTTAATAAATTTTTTTTTCACTGTTATGTTACAGCATACATTAAGATGTTGTCTTCTTTGTGTGTGTGTGTTGTTTTTTTTTTTTTTTCCTAATTGTGGCAACGGTACAGGCTTGTACATTGAAAGAAAAATTTTCTAGCCAAGACCGGTGCAGCTGTACAGAAGTCATTCTGAATTTTCTTGAAGTACGGGCTGAGTTTGTACTGCTATTATCAGAAATAGCAGTTCACTTAATTTCTGTTCTTAGAAGTTTGGAGGCTGTATGGCACTGCAGTGCTTTTCTAAAAATAGATTAAGTAGGAAAGGTCACTTAAAATCTTAATCTAGCTTCAGCATTTAAATAGTCATTTTTTTAAAGTATTAATTTTGCAACTTAGATACTCCATAGCAGGCAATGGGAGATTTCAAGATTCCTTTTTTCTTTTGAGATGTGTTCTGGATAAAATTTTTGTTTGAAGACAGTTCTATGATCAAAGATATTTCTATAAATTTCTGTAGATAACAGTAACAGGGGCTTTTCAGGATGCACAAAAAAAAAAAGAGTAGAAAGCATCTGTCTAAAATAGTTTGTGTTCAGATACCAGATGGGATCCTTAGCAGCTATACCCAGAATCTGGTCTGATGAAGTGAAGGAGAACTATAGTGACTGGCAGTAGCTCAGGACTTGACAGTCCGGAGTACAGCGCTTAAGGAATCTTCTAACGAAGAAGCTGAGTTGTCAGAATCATTAAAGTTGCTCTTCAATACAGCATTAAAGGATTGTATGGGTGCTTCAGAAAATTGAAGGTAATGGGGTTGTAGATACCAGTAATTGAAAATGGCATTGTTTTTGGAAAACCTAAAATAACGGTGTTAGCTTACTTTCATTCTAAAAGGGCTTTTCAGTGGAAGCTTCATAGAAACATTGGCATAAGTTCACGCTCTCGTGGAATAAGTGTGGCAGAATGGCCTGGAAGATGTCTAAACTGGTGATTTGCTTCTTCCTCCCACCTTTCCTGTAAACTTCCCTCTTCCTTGTTTAATCTCTCCTTATGGAGATTTGGATTCCAGCATATGATTCTTTCCACACTATCTCAAAATGACTTTTATATTGCATTATATTATAAAACAGTAAATACCGTGTTTTGCTTTTACTTTGTTTCTATGTCTATGTAATACTCTGCTCAATTACTTGCTAAATAGCTTCCTGGAGAAGCCAGGCTTTTTGCATCTTTTTGAACTTGATCAGTGTCTCTTAATTGTCCAACTTCTCCTCCTCCTGTCTGGGGGAAAAACAAGAAAAGGAGCTTTACTACCTTATTGTCCTGAGAATCACAAGCAAGGTGCAGAGCACAAACGAGGTACAGAGGTGACCTTCCTCCTAGGGTGCTCCTGAGAAAAGTGTGGTGTCGGCATACATGAATTTCTGCTCTAATAGAAGTGTAGACTGGGAGGAACACGGCTTCCCATCATTGTACTCCCCTGTAAACCAATGGAAGATCTTACATTGCTTTAATGGTGGGTCTAATTCTGCTATTGATTCTGTTTTGGGCTGAAGATGGATATGCTTTGCAATGAAGGGAGCTGTGAACTCCTATACATGATGAGTAAACTTTTCCCTGGCATAAGCTGATACTGTCTGAGAAGAAATTATACTGTTGACAGCAAGAGCTGGCTAAAATTGTACAGGTAGAGCAACCAGATGAAATGCATACAAACGATTTGAATGCTGTTGATTTGATGCTCAAACACATAATCACATGGCCTAGGTTATTTTGTAGCAGACAGGTTGGTGACCGAGTAGCCGGTCTTCTGCCACAGTATATTTCACTGCTAACAGTGTATAATATTGTAAAATCATGTTGGAGTACTGCACATGTCCGTGCAGTTTAATATAATCTGTATTTCCACCCCTTGTCTCATATAACAAGTTTCACATTTTACATACTTATGTCCTCGGAAAAATGGGCAAATAAATACTTTTTCTAGTCTTCAGAACATGTAACATTAACAGTACATAATATATATCTTGGAGAAAATATTTTAGTCTATAACTAATGGTCTATACTAGTCATATATGATTAAGTGTATATGTAATCTGTAGTTAATGAAACACCTGCTTTTGTGGGTGAGGTGTAGGAGAAATCATCAAAGAAAGACTGAAACCAAGCTAAATCACA
Organism: Dromaius novaehollandiae; assembly: GCF_036370855.1. Classification (NCBI taxonomy): domain Eukaryota; kingdom Metazoa; phylum Chordata; class Aves; order Casuariiformes; family Dromaiidae; genus Dromaius; species Dromaius novaehollandiae. The sequence continues at coordinate 120,274,093 of NC_088100.1, forward strand.
GAATGATTTTTGTTGTTGTTGTTTTCAAGATGAGATAATTATGCTCCCTAGACAGTGGAGAGGGCTTTCTGTGCAGGCGCGTTATAGAGGGGAGGTTGTGTGAGCACACAGCAGATATGCCAGGCAGTGGTGGCAGGAAGCTCAGAGCCCCTTTGCTGTCTTCCCTTGCTCCTTTTCCTTGACAGTGTGCTCTGAAAAAAGGGGTGACTTCAGAGGTCTGCAGGGGAGCAAGTCACAGGGGAGGCTTGTTATGCTTTAGAGGTGCTGTGAACTGTGTTCTCAGTGTCCTGCGGGGCTGAAGGGAATGCTCTCTGTCTTGGAATTAACCTCTGGAAACACTGTGAAATGCGAGCGGTTTGAGGAGGACGTGGTGGCCTGGCTGACTCAAACTGGAGCTGTGCTGCACATGGGAGATGTCGTGAAAGCAGCGTAAGAGGAAGCAGAGTTGGTAATAAAGCTGGGGGGATTAGCAAGGCTATGTTAACTGCTGTTGTTACCTAAAACGTAGGTTAAGACTGAGTAATAGTGGAAAGAGAAGCCAAAACTTTTGTTTAGTATGGTATTATAGGTGAAACAGGTGCAATATTTCATAATGGTACGATTAGACAATTTTTGTACCTTGGTTTTGAGCAGAATGGTGCAGAATGAATGACGGGAAGTCGTGGAGCGGAGCTGAGTGTCCTCTGTCCGCACGAAGCAGTCCGTTCTCAATGCCCTGAGCAATCAGTGGCCGCAGGTTTGGTACTGCATAAAGGCCTCACAGGTAGCCAGTGTGTAATGCACTGTAAGAGCATAATTCTGAGATCCACTTTGTGGGGTTTTTTTTTTTTGTCTTTTTTTTTCTCCCTCTTCGCTTCTCCCTAAACTTCGCTTTTAAAAAAGGTGCCTCTGTCATCTTTCAGCAATGAGGAAAACCTTCAGATTAGGAAATGTGGCAGGACTCTGCCTTTTAACAAGGCGAATATACTTTGTAGGTACAGATTTCACAGTTAAAAAAGAATCCAAAATGCATATAGCCTGAGCATATGGCTTTATAAACTGCTCAGAGGCAGCAGTAGAATATGCCAAACTTTGCTGTTTAATCTTCTTTGTATTTTGTAACTGCTTTCAAGAGTTTAAAGAGGAACTTGGCTTTGTTTAAATATAATAGAAGATAGTTTGGTTAAAACACGTAGTTTGTGACAAGAATGGATCCGTTGCCTTTTTAAGCTGAGCAATTGTGTGTATGGAAACGTCTATGTAGATCCACTTGACAAAACACTTAAATATGTGAGTGGTCCCATCACAGTAACCAGCTATTTGTTTAGTTTCCCAAATAAGTTTTTTGATAAAGCCCTTGGCCCTTGCTGTCTTTTGCCTGGCTTCCGCTTATTAATTTGTGAAGTGTAGGCATTGCATATTATCTAGATGGTTTTTCAGCTGACTTTGGTAGATTAGCTTTGTCTACCCTTTATTTCTTTTCTTTCTTTGACACCAAATAAATAAGTGTTAAGTCAAAAAGGCTAATTCATTTTGCATAGTTTAATATTCAGCCTTAAATTCTTTGTTTTTTCAATTTTGATCATTTATCTATAAATCAGTTCTCTTGGACAGATACATCATAGTACAGTCTGTAGGTAGTAATATACAAATATCTGCTACAGAACCTTATGGAAAAATATAATTAGGAATATATTTGGGTTTATTTTTCAGTATGCATTCAGGCAATGCATATATAAATGAATGTAATTCTTTTGGCTGCTTTGCTGTAATGTATTAATACATTTTAAAATAATTTTTTAACATGATCCTCTGATCACATATCTATATGTGTGCTAATGAACTTCAGAACTGACATACATATTTTAATTTATAACACCTATTCCTAAATTACAATTACTTGATACATCAAGGTAAATATATTTGTTCGTATAAGGTAATGGCACAATTGTCTGTCTGATTCTTCTTAGCTGAAAAGCAGTGGTCACGGTCTTTATCCCATGATTTGTCAAAGTAGCTGTTTAAGTTCTATAAACCTGTTTTTCTGAACAGTATTAGAATAAGTTTATGATGTTCACATGTCTTACATAGTTTCTTTCTTTATATTTTCAAGGATGCAATTAAACTGTAGAGGTTTGCCAGAAAGACCCCAAGGCTACCATGCAGGAGCTGAGCAAAAAATACCATTTGATGGTAAAGTCTACAAAAGAAGGAAGAATTCAATATTTACAGTGCCTAGAAAAGCTAAAGCCAAGCCAAAGGTGGTTCATTGTGGCAAAATATAGAGGTACTATAAGGAAAAATGACTGGAGTTGTTGCTTTAGGAGGCGAGAATAGCTGCATAGCTTTAATCACAGCAAAGAAAGCTAGTTAGAAGATGCCTAGGGTTTAGTCCGCCTTTAAATGACACTGTGCTTTCTCAGGAGTAGTGATTGGCAGCAGCATTTACAGACAACATAGAAAAGGAAACTTAGCATAAGGTTAATGTCCCTAACCGCTATGGAATTCATTTGTCAAACTAGGGAGTTGTTTCTAAACTGCTCCTTGTGTTTCAGTTTCTACATTAACTGCAGTAATGTCTAAATAGGTTACTCTTTATGCAACTTCTTTTCAAATTCTTAACCATACCCCAAAGCTTTTCCAGACCATAGTTTCTATAGCTGGGGGGAATGTGTGTGATTGAGGGTTCTTGAAAGTTTTGCTTTCTGCTGTTTCTGCTGTTTTGCAGCAGAAAAAGGCTTGAGCAATTCTTAATGTTTTCCGTCATTACTGTCAAAGACAGAAAACAGGCAATCAGAGTTTATGCAGTTGAGTTTTGAGGAGTACATATTACCTCATCACTTTTGTTTAGATATGCTCACTCATATATGCCACTTTTCAATTTATCAGATCATCTCCAGTGTAAGTAATAAATAAAGCAGAAAACTGGCATCAGTTCATAAATTTTTATGCACTGAAGTAGTGAAAACATTTTATTTGTGAATCTCTGTTGGAATATGGAGTAAAAGTGGGTGTATACACATACATATTAAAAAAAAAAAAGACTTGGAATTCCACCATAATTTCTGTTTCTTCTGGTTGTTACACTCGTTATTTATCTTGAGTCAACAAAATAAGCTAAGAGATCTAGTCATTCAGTGCTCGTAGGATTAACTTCTTGAAATTCACTGAAATGTATGGAAAGCTTTCTTGATGTTATGTTTGAAAACAAATGAACACCATCTACAGTCTATATGCAGCCCTGTTTGGAAAATGTCTCTTGGCTCCCCAAAGGTTTATCTAACAATATTTGAACCTATGTAGAGGGCTGCAATCCCATCCTCTAATTCAGTAGAGAGGCACCTTTCGAAGTAAAATATAACTGAGGAAATAATCTGTTTTTAAGATCAGCTTGATTGGCAGGCGGAGGCGTAGAGTAGAATGGGAGAGTTGAAGGGAAAGTTTATAATGTGTCTAGGTAAGGAAATAAAGGCTCCTTTTAGAAAGCAGAGTAAATAAAATCTCTATAAAGGGAGAACAGCAATCGAAGTAGAGTAGGTCTGCAAGGAAAGAATAGAAAGAAGGAAATTGTTGAAAGAACTTCAAAGAAATCTGGCTAAGAATTGGTGTATAATTCACACTATGAATAAGGCTCGTCTTCCAAGGGATGTTTGAAGAGACAAAAGGAGTATAAACTGTTATCTTCTACCTGGCTAGGATTTTTATTTGAAAGACCAATTCTGGTTTACTAAGCTGTGCACTTCAAAGTCAGGCCAAAAATACAATTTCTCCAGCGTTTAGGAAGCAGAACACGCCTTTCTGTCAGACACAGCAGATGCTTTGGTAGAAGGTTGGCAGGTGAGTTACAAAAGTGTCATTGCCTCATTTCAGAGTCCAGATCTGCCAAGAAATTCAGTCACGTCCAAACTTGAGCTAAGGATCAAACTCCCAGAGATGCCGACAGCCTACGGCTTGCAGGAAATTATGTCAAGATTTTCCATGGAAACTCGCATCGCTGATAGCTCTTGGTAAAGGACTCCTGAAGTGGGTCTGAAGTTAGTGCTATTGATCAATAAAAGCATACCTGTTTTCTTCTGCTCATCTTTTACAGGAATTCTTGTAGGAGGTTGTGCTGTGCGACAGCCATGCTATTGATCCTTCGTGCCATTGCAAGGTAACCCAGAGTGTAGGAGGGCTTGGGCACTCGGCATTTATCTTTTCCATATCCTAGGCAATAAGTCCCTTAAAGATGTTTGGGATCCCTTAATGGTGATTTGAACATAATAAATGTCTGCCTTGTGACCCACTTCTGTGTGTCTAACAAACCGAATAAAACATGTTAGCCAACACATGAGCAACAGATACAGTGAAATCTGCTTTCCTGTGGCTTTGTGTCTTAACCACAATACCCTCAGTTGCCTCAGAAGTCTCTCGTGTGACCGCTATGCAGTACTTTTAAGTTGTTAATGTCCTGCACTTCTTCAGTAGCAAGCTCCCAGTAATGCAAGGTAATATCCAGCTCTCCTTCCTGTGTTCCCTTCCTATCCCAGCACAGGAGCATGGCACCCCATCTCCTCTGTCTCCACCCTTAGCCAGCTCTTGTGTCCCCTTCGTCCACACGCGTCTGTGGCACAGCAGGCAGCATACGTGTGTGTTGACTGGGTAAACGGCGCCTACCTCTTGCCTTCTGGCTCCAAGGGCTGCCTTCTCCCCCAGGCTGCGTGTTGCGCAGACCTCCTGTGGGAACTGAGGACCTCTCAGGTCCCTAATCCTCTTCAGGTTTGTAGAAGTTGTCCAATGGACTCAGAAATTCTTAAAACTGTACAGATGGACAGCATGAGTGTGTAAGCAAGGTTTCCTTTGGGTGCCAGGCTAGAAACAGCTTGAACCAGCTGCTTTTCCTTGCTTCTTAAGCAGCTACTGAGAGGCTCCAGCACGCGGCTCTAACCAGCTCCCGCCGAGCGCTGTGTTTGCGAAGCGCTCCCGGCATGCCTGCGCTGCCGCCGAGGTCTGTAATGGCAGCAAGGCTGGCGGGCTCCAACCTGCTCCGCTGCAATCAGCCGGGGAGAAGATAGCTGTGCAGTCACGGTGTCAGTCCTCACCCTGTAGTGTGCACGACCCAGCTAAGGACGGTGGGTGTTAGACCGTACCAGTACATACGTGCGGCTGGTGCTGTGCAAGCTACCCAGGTGTACTGCCTTCTGCCAGACTTCCAGGGAGACTGGCAGAGTAGGAGCCCCCATAATCTATCTCCACATCCCACTTGCAGCCTATTAGCTAGAGTACATTGTAATACATCTTCTAGACTAAAGTTGCCCAATTTATTATCTGAATTTACACTGATATAAATATGCACATACAGATACAGAAAAAGACTACTAAACTGATCTTTCCAAAAAAAAAAAAAAAAAAAAAAAAAGCCTTTCAAGGTAAGTAAAATGCAGTTTTCAGAAAGCATTGCATGAAGGCAAATGTTTGAAGTGAGATACCATTCCCCCTGAAGTCACTAGGAGATCAGTTTTCAGCTGCAGTGGAGTTAGGGCATCACTGTTTGAGGTATTTATCTTAAGTGAGTCAAACATTACTAGTCCATTAAAGTCAACACTGGAGACTTCCAAAATGGATTGTGCAAGATGTTTTGATGACTAACAGTTATTTTCGGATTTACAAGAAAAGGTACCGGAGACTTGGTTCTATAGCACTACAATGGTATGCTTTCTGTTTGAGCAAGACGTTTCCAGGAGGAAAAAATGGTGAGTTCTCTGTTGTGCATTAGTACTGACTAGCTTACTTTCAGAGATATCTAGGGGATAGAAAGGGATCAAAGATTCAAATGGAAGATTCAAAATGAAGATTCTTCTGTGCAAATAATTTGACAAAAACAAGCTTTGATTTTGTTCCAAAATGGCATCTGCACCAGCCAAGGACTATCAGCATATCTTTATAATTTAAATAATTTTCCTGAAGGTGATGATTTATTTATACAGCTATTGTTTGACTTTGAAGATATGTATTTAAATTATATGGGATACTCTATGTTGTCAAGTACAACTGTTAGCATGGATTTTGGATTGCTACAATTTTCAGAATAGTTTCTTTAAAATAACTATTGTATGCTTCTGCCTGTACACCTAGATACTATGATATCATACCAGAACTCTCTAGGCCACACTGCCCATAGACCAGAGGACAATAAATTTGAAGTTGGATTCAAATTGTCCATATTTGAAAAATGATACTTCTTTACCTTCCGTTGCTAAAAGCAAGCTCTCTTGTCTCTCGTATGAATTACAATTGCACCTACAACTAGCTTCAAGACTAAATCCAAAAGTAAAATTTTGTAGAGAGAAACTTGTTTTTGTGGTTGGTTAGTTTTCTCTTGGAGCAGTGAACCGAATTTTTGTGCCCTGCAGCTGCATGATTGTTAGATCTAACATAAAGGAAACAAGGGAGCACATGGCTGAAAGAAAAGAGAGAACGGGATAACCCCTTTTGGCTGATGTCTGCAGCTAAACCGGATTTGGTATAAAATGAAACTGCACCGTCATTGTGCTCACTGTGATTATTCCAGTTTTATATTGCTTATTCTGTTCCGATCAACCTTTGGAAGTAACTTCTACAATGCATGGTGGATTTTTTTGAGGAAAATTTGACACATTTACAAGATAGCATTCTGTGTCTTATTTTACAGGAATAAAGTCTAGTTAAGTGCAGTTCTCAATATGATGAAGAAATAGTTTCTGAAGTTTGGAGGCTAGTCCTTTCAAAAGGCTGTGAACTCCTCTGGGGAGATAAAAGCACGCCAAGGTTTGAGGTAATTAATGGTCAGTGTTGTGACCTGATGGCCTTGGAAACTAGTACTGTGTTTGAGGAGGGGAGGGAAATTGTTTCATACTGCATGTTTATTGTATTAACGTGTCATGTAGTTTCTATGAAAGAAAATTAGCAAACCAAAAGACAAACAGTGCCATGGCACAGTAGAAAATGCCTTATGATATATGATTTGCAAAATGTTACAATTGAAATTTAGAACTGCAATCCAGTTGATTCCTCAGAGAAAAGGAAGGCGAATGGATAGGAAACACACCATTTTGAGTGTCCTCTTTACATAGCACAGAGGAGTTATTCGCCGATAAGTGTGAAGAATCTTGGTCAACATAAAAAATTTACCTAAATTAGAAGAGAACTCAAAAATAAGAAATCCCCCAACTATAAATGACTAACAGAAACCAAGGATGAGGTTTACTGTCAAAAGCAATATGCGAGAGGCAGAAAGCAACTGAATTGTCATGTTGACCAAATCATGATGCAGACAGTTTGAAGTTCAGGTATGATCTAATGCTGTTTTCTCCTTTTAATCATTTTCTTTTGTATTTGTTCTCAGTTTTGAAATTAAGATGTATTTTTTTGTCTTGCTAGAATAAAGCTTATTTTCACTTTAAGTATCTCTAAAATTATGTAAACTCATGTACAATAACGATATGTTCATTTCTCTAGAGATGACAAGCCCAGATAAGGTGGTAGGCAGAGACTACTCCTGCAGATATGTGGCACCCAAGTGCGTTTGAGTGTTTGAGGAAATGGGGTGGGCTTTCAACCACTAAAAAGTTAAAATTTAAAAGTTAAAAAAAGTTAAAAGTTTAAAGTAAATCCATTTTCTTGTCTTCAGCCTAGTTCAAATTCTAGTCCTTCTTCTGTATATTTTCAGTGCTCTACCCCACCCTGTAACCATAACCATATCCATAAGTACTTAGGATTTGCCTGTGGAACTTCCATAATCCAGTAGTAAATCCTGGCTCTTGTGAACCTTTGCCCTAATTTGAGCAGAAAACCCCCTCTTAATCAGACCACTTCTATCCACTTAGAAATCTCCATGAACCATTCTTCCATATTCATATCAGGCACCTTCTACCCACCTATCAAGGCACTAAACCATGTATAGCCTAATTTTCAAAAAAAATGCAACTTGAAGTGTCCTCAAAGTCTGCATGTCTCTCTACCTTCTTATTCTTGGGCCATCCAATTCTTCCCCATGGCCATCCAATACTTTTGGTTATTCAGTGCTTCTGCAATTCAGAGATAATCTTGTCTCTACGATGGTTGAGGTTGGAAAGGACCTTCAGCGATCATCTAGTCCAACCACCCTGCTCAGGAAGAGTCCCCTAGAGCAGGCTGCCCAAGACTGTGTCCAGATGGCCTTTTAATATCTCCAAGGATGGAGACTGCACAGTCTCTCTGGGCAGCCTGCTCCAGTGCTCAGTCACCCTCACAGTAAAAGAGTTTCTCTTTAGAGTCAGATAGACCTTTCTGTCTTTCACTTTGTGCCCATTGCCTCTCCTCCTGTCACTGGGCACCACTGAGAAGAGTCTGGCCCTGTCCTCTTTGCACCCTCCCTTCAGATGTTTATACACATTAACAAGATCCCCCCCACCAAGCCTGCTCTTCTCCAGGCTGAACAGTCCAGGCTCTCTCAGCCTTTCCTGATATGAGAGATGCTCATAGAGAGATGGCCACAGGGGCACATTGCTGGCCCATGGTCGACTTGATGTTCACCAGGACTCCCAGGTCCTTCTTCGCAGAGCTGCTTTCCAGCAGGTCGGCCCCCAGCCTGTCCTGGTGCTGGGGGTTGTTCCTCCCTAGGTGCAGGACCCTGCACTTGCCTCTGCTGAACTTCCTGCGGTTCCCCTCTGCCCATCTCTCCAGCCTGTGGAGGTCCCTCTGGAGGGAGCACAGCCCTCGGGGGTATCGGCCACTCCTCCCAGTTTTGCATCAGTGAGATGGAGGTTTGAGATTTGGTCTCATGCTGAAATGTGCCCTGTGCTGAGCACAATACGAATGTAGCTGGTTAGTTGGGAAGTGTCACAGGCACCTCTGGGGTGGGGTGGGGTAACCCAACAGTGGTAGTCCTTACGCACAGTCACACTGACAGCAGTGTTACTACAGCCTGTGAGACTCCAACCTACTGTGCGTAAAGTGCTGTCGAAGGGGACGGGTTCGCTCTTCTCTTCTGGGACAGAACATCCTTACACGCAGAGAAGGAGAAACCCTGGGATCCCCCTGTTCTGGGATATAGCTTTGCTGACAGACTTATTTTTCATTTTAGACAATGTCTCCTGCCTGGAGATGAATCATCTTTCATTATGTTTAATAATTAGTTACATGCTTTTCCTCTGCTTGCATCACTGCTGTGCCAAAGTGAGCAATCTATTTTCTGAACAGCTCCATCTGTTGGCATCATGTTGCCATTCTAAGAAAAAAAAAAAGTTTTAAAAATCCCCCCACAAAATCCAGAAATAGCAGCAACAGCAATGAGACTTTCTGCTTGGACTATGAAGAGAAGAGATGCATTTGGCACAGGTCTTGGTGCACCAGCTGCCCTCTTCTGAAAACCGCTGGCTAAATCTCTCCCACCCCAGAGCTCACCAATGTCTTCAGGATTCTTCAAAGCTGGAAGCTCCAGGTGTCTGCTGAGCGCACTGCGTGCCCCACTGCTCACATCTGGGCAGAAACGGGGAGGAAAATCCAAGGTATCTTGTGTCCTCATCTGGCTCCCTTTTGTTTCGCAGCACAGACTTGCCATGCTGTGCGCAGCCAGCAGCAACATGCAAAGGGCAAATAGGGGGTTTGTTCATTTACCCTATCTGTGAGAAGGTGACTCCTTGGAAACAGCTGCCACAGCCATGTGGGGCAGCCAGGGAGGGCCTGTGGGCCCTGCCCGCTGTGCAGGGAGGGCTGGAGGGGAGCTGCCGGAGCAGCCAGGGAGATGCTGGGACAGGCAGGACCTCTTCCTACCAGTCTGCCAGGCTGGGAGCTGGCAGGAAAGGTGGCTCCTGGTTCCTGTGGGCTGTCTCCAGTGTGAAGCAGAGGAGCCAAGGGCTGCTGTGGCCTGCGCTAGGGAAGGTCTGGCCCTGGTGAGTAACTCCTGGGGTCCCACAGTGCGAGGGAAGCTCTGTGCTCCACTGAGAGGAGTGCTCAGAAACCATGGTGGTGAGGTGCTGCTGGTGGCATGGAGATTGCTATGGATAAAGTGCTGTGCATGGCATGGTGATTGCTGCGGATGGAGAAGAGTCACAGGTGGCAAGGATATTGCTGTGGATCAAGAAGTGCTGCAAGTGGCACGGAGACTGCTATGCATGAAGTGCCATGGGTGGCAAGGATATTGCTACAGGTGAAGCACTGTGGGTGGCATGGAGCTTGTTATGCATGAAGAAGTGTTGCAGGTGGCATGGAGATTGCTGTGGATGAAGAAGTGTGATGGGCAGCGAGGGTATTGCTACGGACGAAGTGCCTTGGGCAGCACAGAGATTGCTATGTCCGACCTGGCCACAGGGGGGTACCACAGACAGTGACACAGCCATTTTGACAAGCTTTCAATATTTGGAACTGAGTCATCTGGTAACATCACATCTTGCTACTCCACATTCCCTTCCTGCCCCTCCGTCGCAAGTGTGCTCGTGTGTGACGGTGCAAGCAAGGCTCACATACGGGTTGGGCAGGGCAGCAGTCTGTTGTGCCTTAACGTATAAAGACTCATCATGTTTACTCCTGGGATGCTGGGAATGCGTCTTCAGAATTAGGCCTTTATGTTCTGCTTGGCGTGTTGGAAAGATCTGGGACTGCTGTGCGAGGTCCCTGCATGCGTACCGCGGAGAGCGGGGCTGCTTCCTTGCCTGGCTTCATAAAGCAGCTTAGCTAGCCGCGAAGCACGGGACGTGCTGATGGTAACGTGTTCCTTGCAAAAACTGTATTGCATGGGGAGGCTAGAATTCAACACAAACTTTTTTTTAAAAAAAAGAAAAAAAAGGCTACTACTTTTTTATTTGTGATGAAATTGTGTATCATTTGAGTTTGGATCAACTTTAGAGCTATTTATTGAAGGTTCTGGGTAAAGCCTGAATGAGAGCCTAATACTGAGCACAAGGAAATTCATCCATCTCCCTGGTGGTCCAGTATGTCTTGGGTCAAATTGTAGCTGTATTTGAGCAGTAGCATGGCTTTCATTAGTCATGAATAATGTTGTCATCAACAATGGCAGCTTCGGTTACCTATAACCATTCTGTTTTGGACCCAGTAAAAAAAAATTAAGATTACAAACATGCTTACAAGCAATTACTTTTCCCTTGTACAGTTTATACTAGGTTCTGCTTCAAAGAAATAATTATCTACCTTCTTGAAAATGTTGTCTTATTCCAGCTGCTGTTTTGGTATAGGCATGAACAGGCTTAGAGAGTATCTGGTACTTGATATCAAACGTTGGATGCTTCCAGTGTTGACACCTTTTATCTGTGGCTTGGTCCTAAAACAAGAATGAGGCTATATTTTTTGTACATGCTTATTCTTTGTTCTTTAAAAGTCCTCTTCCCTAAGGGACATCTGACATCTCTTTATGATGAGAGTTAATTTTCTGATTTTTGACAGGGGCTTTTTTTTGCTTTCATAAAAGGCAAAAAGGCAAAGGAATGCTGCTAAATAAATAATGCAAATATTTTGTTTTTCATGCTATCAGATGCAGCATGTAATATGATCTAGCATCATTTGTGAAGGAGCAGTTCTAGTTACACAGATAAAAAATGATACTTTAAAAACAAAGCAAAACAGAACTGTGTAGTTTGTTTGCTTATCTCCAGTTTTATTTGTTCTTTGGAGAATTTGGGCTGTCCCAGAGCTGGCATAACTCAAAATAGATTGCTTCCATCGACTTAAGCAGGAGTTTGGTTTGGTCTATATGATGTTGTAAAACTGTAAGTGCCTCTAAAAAAAGGCTTAAGTATAACTTATTTATGATGTAGGCTTTACAAGGGAAAAAGTGGAATACAAAACCCAGTAATAACTCATGGAGTTTCTAAACTATTTTTTTGTATTCAGAAATACCTCCTCCTGTTGACTAAGAAACCAAACTGCTGAGTAAAACTGCATGGATAATTTTTTAAAACATCTAAATACTTAGCTTTCTATCATAGTGTGAATATCATGCTCATCACCAAAATAGAATTAGAATTATTGGCCTTTCAAATGCTCATAGTGTTACTAAATGATGTACAAGTGAACTTACTTTGTCACCTAGCCAAAAAACCTGAAGTCTCTTCTTCTCTTCTGCAAATTCCAGCTGATGATAGTCACGCCTTGCTGTTGGTTGTTAATATGGGAGCAGGTCTCCGGAGAGCTGGATGTCCGGTTGCACAGAGGCAGAATATCCGAGGGACTAAGGGAACTGCAGCAGGGGAGTGACGGCTCTCCATGGTCGTGTGTGGGACCCACCTGTGGTGGGTACTGAGAGGAATGCTTAGGGTCCAAAATAAGAGCAGTGACGCTGGTATCCTGCATGGGATGGACCTCAGCCTTCACAAACTGGTACGTGGAGGAGATATGCTGTTTATCTTCACTGTGCTGAACTTCCTCTGTCTTATTGGCTGGAGTTTGACAGGACGACTGGGGACAGAAAGGTTGGAAGAGCGCTCTGTTTGCTGGCACAGGAAGAGGGTCTCTACCCTGATATGCAAAATATGAACACTGTGATGGCTTCACACTTCCAGACTTGTGTCACCTCCATCCTGGAAAGGTACATCCATGGACTCATTTTAGAGAAGGATTATTCCAGAGGAGGAGAGGCCATCTGCACCTGAGGTTTCCTTGTGAGAGCAAACTGTCTGGGGGAGCCCCGTTCTTATTCTTTAGCACGGCTTGCATTGCCTCATTTCAGACGGCCGCACTTCCCAACCCCCATGAGGAAGGCCAGTCTCAGCAGAAATCTGCCTTGTGTGGCTTGCTCCTCAGAGGCGTTAGAGCATCGTGGATGTGGTGCGGCCGCTGAAGCTGGAGGCCGTCCGTGCAGGCACGGGGCCCGCCCTGCAGCATCAGCAATCTGCTGACCCTGTAGATGAAAGCTAGGAGAAGAACACTATCACCCCTGTGGCAGAAGGGAGTTAGAGATCTGGATTGCTTAGCAATGGTCAGACAAAGAAAATGATGCAGAAGGGAACTGAATTCGCAAGGAGCAACCTCTTTTTTCCAGATATCCATTGTCACAGCACTGGAGCAATCCTGAGTGTGGCAATACCCAACAGCAGACTCAGCAGTACTTACTGAGGTGGCAGCCTGATGATTTTGTCTCTCTGCTGGAGCAGGACTCCTTCTGGGAGTCAAAGGAAAGGAAGGGACCAGGGAAGTCGCTTGCCCTGGTCCTCACGGCAGCCTCTCCGATGCTGAGGGCATTCTGCTCCCCAGTGTTTTGACTGCAGTAGGTTTGTTGGATGGTTTCACAGCTGGCTAATGCTGCTACGTAATTTCCAGCCTCCTGCAGGATCCTCTGGACTTCTGCGGCTGGAGATGGCTGTAGCTCTATGGGTCAGGACTAACACTTCTAAAAGAACGTGGGAAATGTGAGGAAACAAATGCCAGCCGCATCAGTGGGTGTATTTCTAGAAAGCACTTGGATGGTGCTGTGCTGGCAACTTGAGAAGAGTGAGGAGATGAAGTTAATGGAGTGTCTCGTAGATGAGGAAAGAGGAAAACTAAATCTGAGTTGCTTCCACTTCAGAAGCTTTGGGCATGTATTTCTAATCAAGTGAAGTTCAGATCAGAGAAACTCTTGTCATTTGTGTCCTCTGTTTACTTCTAGAGTAAATCAGAACAAACAAGCCCAAATTCCTGCCTTTTTGCTTAGATGCCCAAACCAATTTTCAGCAGCCTGAAGATGTCTTCACATTTTGGAAAAAAAAAAAAAAAAAAAAAAAAAACCACTACAAGGGGCTTGGGAACTGTGAATGAGTCTGACTGGTTATGGAAAAGCTACTAGGCAGGGGTATGAAAAGCTCGCTGGTAAATCATTTACAAGAAAATATCTTGCTCAGCATGGGGTTTGCAATGGGGAGGTCATATTTAATGACCTGTTTCAAATGTTATTATAAATCATTACTTCCTCACCAGCTAAACCACGGCAGCCTATTGCTTTGTATGCTCTGCTGTAGAAATGTCACTAACTTGTGAACATGTTGGAGCGTGGAGCTGCGTACCCTCCCGGGATGCAGGAAAGAGCAGGAAATGTGAGGGGCTGTCAAGCGTCCCCAGGGGGCAACGCAAACCCACCGCGCACTTGGTTGTACAGCTCCTGTATTTTAATTGCACCAGCCTCCTCTGTGAAACACAAGACCTTTGGGAGCGCATTGACAAGAAGCAAAACCTGGGTTAGCTAAACGAAAGCATGTCCTTGGTGCAGAAGCATGAAGAGTTTTCAGGAGGATAGAGAGGGTGAGTGTTTAACTTTGTTTGAAGGATGCTTTGAGTCATGCAGGGAGACTCCTTCCAAACTGGGCTCCTTGCTGCGTGACAAAGCCCATGCCCGCCCGGGCTGGTCAGCACAGCTGCGCAATAAATGATTTCAGAGGCGCACTGGGCAAAACCTCCAAATCGTCCTCGGGTTGTGCGTAATTTGCAACATTATGAGAGGTGCCAGCGATAGAAGAGGTGCCTGGTGGCCTGTGGGGCTGTTGCTTACGCAGCCTGACGGCCAGATGGATGTCCACACGCGGGGTGGGAAACTTCTTCCCCGTGCAAAGTAAACATCTCACCTCTGAAAGGCAACAGCCCCTGCAAACAGGAGGGAACATAAGTCCTATATCCAGTTCTTGCCTGAAGATCCACTTTGTGCTAGAAGGAGCCTATTTATTTTGCGTGGAGAAGTGGCTGCGTCATTCAGGGGGAGAAAACCTCACGGTAGTCCATCTTCTGAGGCATGAGTCTCTTAGAGTAGGGTGCAGCGGTGAGGATTTTGTTAGAGGATGGATAGTTTGTTACTTTATTTCTACTTTTAGATCGTGACTTAAAAAAATCCCTGTACATCTATTATATTCTTCACCCTTGCTGCCTATATAAGAATCACAGTAAGAAGTTCTGCAGGTCATTAAGAGAGATTTTATGGTGACAATATGGTAATGAAAGTAGTATTTCTTTTGACAGATATTTGGTGTAATAATGCTTTTATACTTAAAAAAAGTCAGAAGAAAGAGAAAGCTTTAACATTCTCTCTTCACTCCATAGTGAACATAACATTAAAATATTCAAAATTCAATATTTAAGATTTTACTCTTTCTTAACAGAACTATCTCAGACAAGGAGAGCTTGTGATCAAGCTTACAAGTAAATAGACCGTTTCAGATTTGGGGTGAAGATCAGGAAAGAAGGTGGAGAAGGCTGCATGAATGGGAAAGCTTTCTGGGTGATTTTTTCAGCAGACTCAGCTACCATAAATACACCTGTATCAGGGCCCAGCAAGGAACATACCACTGGCTGAGCTGTCCTATTGCCCACACAGAAACAGGTATAAGTACTTGCCAAGACTGTGTACATCATAGTGTTGTGTACTTTCCTAAGCATCTTTTTTTCCCCCTTTGTGCATGAGTAAGATTTTAATTTTAGAAGAAACTCTGGTAGGCTTTTGTGGGCAGTTTGGAAGAGGGGAATGAGGGAGGACTGGGTATTTTTGTTTCTGTATATGAGTGCTGGGAAGTTTATCTGAGCTCAGCTGGTGATGGCCACCATCCAACAGGTGTTGCAAGTCTGGTTTTCATTTAGCCTTCCGGGGCTTCACTGAGGAGTGGGTATTTGAAGTCAGTGTGCGTGGGCTGACCGAGAACTTGCAGAGTTTGCACAAGTAAAACAATTACATTTTTTTAAAAAAAGAATTTTTTTTTAACCTGTTGTAACAATCCAGACCACCCAGCCCATACTCCTGCATGCTTTTGCTGTCCTTGTACCCTCACTCTTTCCAAATCTGCTAGGAAAAATTTGCACAACTGTGATCACCCTGTTACCCATGCTGGCAGAACTGTCACCCCCACATTCATAGTCTTGAACCCATGGATTTACCATCAATAGGTATCAATATCCATACTTATTGATAGGTATTGATACCTACTGCTACCATTACCTATCAATATATATGGAAATTGATAAACATCAGTGCCTCTTGATACCTACATCAAAATCAGTCTAGAGATCAATAGGTATAACTGCCTGTTGAGATCGAAAGGTTCTGGTGCCTATCTATAGGGATTAATCCTTACTGAGGCATACTTTTCAGTCTCGAGACTGATTCTGATCACGGTAGGCATTGGTACCTCTTGACACTGATACCATGGATTTCTGTCCTCAGCTATAGCGGTGACATGCCACCACACATCACGGCCATTGGAGCGACTGTCCTGGCCGCATCAGAGGCTTCGACTCAGGTGGAGCTTCAGAAGGAGGAGACACAGCTGTGCAGGTCTTGCCATTCCCTGAAGCCTCTTGCTGGGGCCGATCGTCTCTCTGCCTGGAAGTGTGCTGCCAAGCCAAGGAGCTGTGTGAGAGGAGGTCAGCAGACAGAGCAGCATGAGAAAGGTATCTACTGGATACTCTCTGAGACTCTGCAGCTTCTGGAGCTGGGTGAGAGGAAAGGGTGAGTATTAGCAGTGGGAAACCCTTTGCTGCAGGGGACAGAGGTCTCTATCTCCAACCTCCCTTACTATCAAAGGAGGTTTGCTGCTTGCTAGGGTCTCGCATTCAGGTTTTGAGGACAGGCTGCCAAGCCTGGCTGGGCACTCTGGATACTAACCCCTGCTGCTCTTGCAAGTGGGCACTAATGACACTGCCAGGGAGGACCTGGAAAGGACCACGTATGACTGCATGGCTCTTAGGGTAGTAGTCAAGAACAGCAATAAGAGGTGACATCGACAGGGGGTACACCCCTGCCTGTTGATGTCACATGCACAAAATGGTTGAGGTTGGAATGGACTGTCAGAGATCATCTAGTCCAACCCGCCTGCTCAAGCAGGGTCACCTAGAACGGGCTGCCCAGGACTGTGTCCAGATGGCCTTTTAATATCTCCAAGGATGGAAACTCTGCAACCTCTCTGGGCAGCCTGCTCCAGTGCTCAGTCACCCTCACAGTAAAAGAGTTTCTCTTTAGAGTCAGATAGACCTTTCTGTCTTTCACTTTGTGCCCATTGCCTCTCCTCCTGTCACTGGGCACCACTGGCCCTGTCCTCTTTGCACCTTCCCTTCAGATACTTATACACATTAACAGGATCCCCCCCACCAAGCCTGCTCTTCTCCAGGCTGAACAGTCCAGGCTCTCTCAGCCTTTCCTGATATGAGAGATGCTCCAGTCCCTTCATCATCTTAGTGGCCGTTTGCTGGACTGACTCCCATAGCTCCATGTCTCTCTTGTATTGGGAACCCGGCACTGGACACAGCACTCCGGATGTGGCCTCCCCAGGGCTGAGGAGAGGGGGAGATCACCTCCCTCGACCTGCTGGCAATGCTTCTCCTAGTGCAGCCCCAGATATCACTGGCCTTCTTGGCCACAAGGGCACATTGCTGGCCCATGGTCGACTTGATGTTCACCAGGACTCCCAGGTCCTTCTCCGCAGAGCTGCTTTCCAGCAGGTCAGCCCCCAGCCTGTCCTGGTGCTGGGGGTTGTTCCTCCCTAGGTGCAGGACCCTGCACTTGCCTCTGCTGAACTTCCTGCGGTTCCCCTCTGCCCATGTCTCCAGCCTGTGGAGGTCCCTCTGGAGGGAGCACAGCCCTCGGGGGTGTCAGCCACTCCTCCCAGTTTTGTACCATCAGCAAACTTGCTAATATATGCTTAATATCTATTGGTGACATACCCAAATGTCACCTCTTCTAACATGAGGACCCCTTCCCCTGCTATCTGACCACAGCTAAAACTCCTGTATGTTTCTTCTTCTCTCCTGCTCTGGTTGGTTGTCTGCTTACTCACCTGAGCTGTGCTTATATGCCTCTCAACTTTGCATGGGCCAGTGTTTGCCTGAAATGTACAGGAGTGTCCCTAGCTAGGGTAAGTCATCCGGAGGCTGAGTTTCCTTTGCGTTGTGTTTCTTGGCTATTACTGCAAGAGACTCTTCTACCAGCAGGATCATCTTTCAATGTGTTTAACCACGATGAAACAGGTAACTGAACCAATCTCACCAGTGTAGATAGGGAACTGAGGCAGCCCTGCTGAAATAGTACCGATGGCTGGTGCAAAAGCAGGCAGACAATAACAAGTTTCTTTCAACTCCTACTCCACTGACCAACGCAGCTCTGGAGGCCAAAAGAGACCCCTGCATGCTCTGTTTGTTTGTTCAACACACTTATACCCCTATTTACTTACTTACACAAGAGACACTGGCTCATTTGGCAACCTCTAATGACAGCTTGCAGCTCACCACCCTGTACTAATTGAGCGGTGTTAAAAATATAAGTTTTTCCAAATAGGGAACAGCAGTAAGCATATGCAGAGTATGATTCTTCTCTAATTCACAGCGTGTTTTCTTTGTCCCACATCTTTGTTTTGGAAGTTGCTGTTTTCATATAAAATGAGTACAAAGCTGGGTAAGGCTAACTCAACTCTTTCTAAGTATGTTTTCTGGGGATCATCATGCTGGCTGAATAACAGGCAATTTCTCACAGGCAAAGATGTGAACTCAAAGTGAGGTCAAGAAACTTTGATTATAAGATGCATGGTGGCCTGTCAACTAAGATTGGCCACACTGCCGTAGGATAGCTATTACTGGTCAGACACTTCCTGAAATGCTCAACAACTCCCATATAGTGGTGTCAGGAGCTAAAATTACTAGCATTTCTGCGAAGTTTTTAAAAGCCCTTCTTATTCTGTTCCATCAGCCACGGTATCAGCGGTGGTCAATATTTTTCCCTACATTGGTACAAGGAGGAGTAACCAGTGGAAGAGTGAATAAGCTATTTATAAAACCTACTACTCATCTGCTTCTGATGACAGACTCTGGCTATCAGCAAAAGTGTGAGAAGTAAGGGGAGAAAATGTTATTTTAAATTTAATTTTGTACTTAGCTGAGCAGCTACATTTTGATCGGGGCTTTACTGTAAAAGACCTATTGCTGGAAGGTGTCCCGTTTCTCCAGTTCCTGGTAATTTGTGGCATTCGACTTAACGTCATTCCTTCTCTCCCCTTGTCCAGCATGCAAGCCTCAGAGATCTGGGGCATTTTCACTCAGACTGGTCAGGCTTTTCTCGTTCTTCTATCGCTGCTGAAGTTAGAAGGACGGATGGAAAGATTGTGCGGAGCGTCTTAAAGAATTATCTTTCCACTGTGGGCATTCGTCGCTTCAACTCAAAAGCAAAAGCTCTTTGATTTAGTGTAGGATTTTGTGTGCATCCCCCCTCTTTCTTCCCATATATAAATGGTATAAGGTATTTGCTGTGGAAGTGCAGGGCTTCAGAAGGATGAATTTCACTTCTATATTTTCAGTTGATGTCTGTTCTATCGATATGGTGGTCTTGTAATGCTTTTAAAATACTTCTTTCTTTTTTAATGTAAGCTAAATATTGACTTTCAATGGGAATAGGCAGCCCTTTATGTTGTTTGAACTTGGAAGTCCTTTGGAATGATAAACTAATTGGGCATTTGAACTCTTGACTGCGGTTAGTCAAAGATGGTCATTTAGTGTTGCATCACTGTTGGACAGGTCAAATTGTATCCATCTTTAAAACTAACTTGCGTATTCATTCAGAAATGAATCGGTTAAACTAGGTAGAAATTATGGTCACGCTCACACAAAAGCACTATTATGTCCTGGCTGTGGCTGGACCCTCTCTAGCTTGGAATAAGACTAGTCAGGGCACTACTGAGCTCTCGTACTTATGTAAACCTAGATTTACCGAAAACCAAATAAAAGCGCCGTCTGGCCCGCAGGGTGCTCTGGTGGTCACTACTTCATTGTCTGGAGTTTGGGTTGAATAACCACCTAAAGCAGCTTGCGTCATCTCACTGAAGAAAATCTTCCTCTCCAGCCTCACGTGTACTACTGTCAAAGTTAACAGGTTCATCGTGGCTTTCTGGGCGTCCGTACTGTTGCTTGTAATATCTTCTAATCAGGTTGCAAGGCACGGATGGTCGTTCTGCTATGTGTCTGTAGGGGGGGACTAGCTGTACGTGGTAGAAAGCATAGTCTTGTCTCTAAGTCCTTGATCAGGGCTGTCTATTAACGCTGCTTTTGGGCAGTTTGCGACCCAAGCTAGGTGTGCAGTCGCTTCTCCAGCCGTTCTGCCTCTGTCCTGCCTTGATGGCACAGGAAGGCGTTATGTGTGGAAATCCCATGCCTCTCCCTTGGGCCACCAGAGAGGCATAGCAGGCCATCAGGGCAATTAAGACCAATGACCAAAACTAGGCACCTCTGTCTTGTGCACTCTCCCTCAGCTTGTACATGACGCTTTTCATGTCCTACAGTATTGCGAGCAGAAACTAATTACTATCGTGTGAGGTAAATAGGTATGTATGCATGCATGTAAATTATATGGTGAACCAGATGCCATTCTCCAGACAGCTTTCTGAAAATGACTTCATATAGGAAAGTTGTATTTTTCATGCCTGGCTCTTGAACATTGTTTTTCAGTTACATGGCACTTTCTGTAATTAGCAACAAAAACTCAGGCACAAGAAAGAATACAGTGCGTGTTTGTTCCATGAGTTGGGACCATTTTGATATTTTGCAAAAAATGAAAAGCTCATTTAATACCAGCCCAGCTATTTATACCTCTTGCACAAACTTAAACATAACAAAAAATGCAACATAACTCATGAAGCAAAGGACCGTCTTTGCCAAGGGTAATATTTGTATTTGGAAACATGGTCTATATTGTATGAAGCAGTAGCCTTCCAACTGCCTCCAAGGTTTCTTTTGGCTGATGTTTATCCAAACAGTCTTGCTCTTCATTCATTTTAATGGCTGAGAGGGAGCTGAGTGTTTTTACATTAAGAGACTGGCACGGCTCAGTCTCTGATTTTTTGAACCGTGCTGAATGCCCTCTTCTGCTTCGCCGGGCGAGTGTGGAGAAGCGAGCCCGGCGCTCGGCAGCGTGAGGAACAGTGGAACTGATGTGCTCAGCTTTGACGAACAAACGCCTCGCTGTTCTGCAGCTCCCGAATTATTTTCCAAAATTTTTAGTTCCAGTTCATACACTAACGGCTCTATTCTGCCTTTGATTTTTGCCCTACATATCTTGGGGTCCTGTGCAATGTAAACGAAGGCGGAGGATGTCACGGCACTCTCATTTAAATGATACAGTGTCATTATAGGGAGTCAATGGGCAACTTGAGCAAAGCTCATGCCTATACCACAAGAAATGGGAAGACTTCTGAAAGTTTGGGAATGGCTGCACCCAGGAAGCATCTACATGTCTCCTCTGAGATTGCGCTGGTCAAGTAGAAGGTGGGAAACTTGTCATCCTTGCTTCTTAACTTCCTAATCAGGTAAAATGTGGGCAGTTCCTTACTTAATATGTGAGGCTGGTATCTTTGTTACTTTTTTCCCCTCTAAGAAGAGGTTAGAAAATATTCCCAGCTCTTTTCTCCCTGAGTTCTCTTTTTAAAGTAGTAATAATTCATAATAGAATACAGTAGATATTGTATTGCTGTCCAGACTACAGGACTGTATTTAACCTGTATCACTTCATAAGCTTAGGTCATTTTGGACCTACATATGAAGTTAAGCATGTGCGTAAATGATTGCAGGACAAGATTTTTAGATCCTTGCCCTGAAGAGCCCAAGACCTCGAGATGTATTTCAGGGGGGGTCTCTTCAACACAAATAACTAATGTTTTGGATTTGTACTATTAGAAATAAAGTACAATTGCAATACAAAGCAGTGGGAGCAAGGAGCAGTGAAGACGTGAGTCATTTCAATGTGAGTCAAAGAGGCTTAATAATAATGGAAACTTTGGAAGAAACAAAGAGCAGGCCACATTTCTTTGGTTTCCCCATCTGTCAGTTAGGTAGCACATTACCATAGACCTCACTGATCCTGACAGTATCGTAGCAGCCATTTCTTCATGTGGATGAGTTGTTCTTGAAAAATGCAGCTGGCACAGACTGCTCTTATTTTTCACACAAGGAATGCAGGTCTTCCTGTTCCACATATTTTTCTTCAATGAACGTAGTTATTGTTGTCACTGCGAGGAAAATCCTATGTCTGTCTGGTAAAATACTTTAGAGGAGGGAGATAAAGCACAAAATCTTTTTGTTGTAGCCGCGGATTTCCTCTGCAAGCCTCCGCTTCAATGATTCACTGCTCTTTTCCAATAGAAATGCAAAGCTGGGACTGATATTAATTACACTTGGTAATCCTGGGCTAAATCCTTGGCTGCTGCAGTTCACGTGTCCAGCGGCACCGTCGAAGCTGGTTTAGGCTGGTGCTTGTGGTCGAAGTTGAAGCACATCCCCTCGTCCCATCTCTGTGTGGTGCTACCGGCAGCCTCGGAGGAGGTGTCGCGCCTGGGGCTCCTGCTCCCGCTGCGTGGCTGGTGCCCACGTGCGCTTCCAGGCAGCTGTAGCGTTTCTGTAGTCCGCTTTAGTGGCTGGGTTGCAAAGCTGAAGGCATGACCTGGCAAAGTCTCCTAAGAAGGCACCTGCCAATCCATACCGCAGGTTGGAATCTGTGTGGGGTTTTTTGTTTCATTTTGTTTTTCTTCAGGAAAACTCTGTGCAGCCAGTAGAGTCGTAGTAAATGTCGGCAGGGTTGAAGCAACCCGATTTTTCTTCCCTAAAGTTAGAGCCACTGTTCATCTGTGCAACTTTTTCGTGTATGAAATGAATACAGAGACCTGTGTTTTGGGGGAGAGCCACACGATGGGTAAGTGCAAAGGAATTCTGCCACAATTTTGTCGTGAATTATGTGTTGTCTGAAGGATTTAACAATATCACAAAGTTCATCGAGAACAGGAAGTCATTTTCCTATCTTTTTTTGCCAGCAAAATGAGCAAGCTGCTTAGCTTCCTTAAAGAAAGTCCAGCCGGTAGCTGTAGCAGTTCTGCCTTCCTCATGCTCTTGTGTGTTTGCTTTGTTCCTGAATCCCAGATGGATTTCTGAAAATGGCACATGGTTGCCAAAATGTATCTGAAGACACGTATCATCAGTATGCACAAATTCTAAAGAATGCAGCCCCTGGAGCTGTGTGTGATTTCATCCAAAGTGACTTTCCAGCTACGCTGAAACCTTTCATGTCTCTTGTGCAATCTGCAATGCTAAAGCAAACAATTCGAGTGCCAGATTGTCATAAGTATCTGAATACTTCAACTTATTAAAGGGCCACCATCTTATCAAAGTGGAGAAAAAAAATGAAATCTCTCAGAAGATCATGCTGCTATAAATACTCTTAGGTAGATATAATCGATTTCTCTCCCAGACAAAAAACCATCTCTAAACCTATCAAAGATTTTTAATTGAAACACCAAGGTGCTATTGCCAAATCTTTGGGTTTCTGTAACCACTGGGCCGCATTCTGTTCTCTTGCAGTGTTAAATTTCTAGGGGTGCCAGCAGAGGTTTTCTTCAGTTTCCCACCTGGGAAACAGAGAAAAAACTTTAGATTAGTGATGGAGCTGTATAGTGTCATTACTGAATTTTCATTTTGGATGTGGCAGCTTATATAATTTGAGGTTATGAAAATGACAAAAAACCAGAAGCGGATGCCTTATGTACTGAAAGTTTTCGAAAGAGCAAGTTGGCAGTAGTAGTAGTAGTAGCTGTCAGTAGTAAACAGCAGTCAGCAGTAAACACTGAAATTGAATCAACTTAAGGCATTTGGGGCTGGTGTGCCCAGGGGATGGCCACGGGACTACAGGCAAAACGCAAAGTGTGTGTTTGCGCAGAAATGATCAGCCATGCACATGCAGGGCGAGGAGCATCGTGTCGGGGTTACCGTGAACACGAGCGTGGTCAGCGCTGTGCCCCCGTGCCCATGTACAGGCACAGCAGGAAAGACTGTGCCGGCGGGTACAAACCGCAGTGGTGGTGGGACGAAGGACCTGGCTCAACAGCGCATGCGTGTGTCATGCCTGGGGGTAGGCACCACATTTTAAGGAAAATGAGAAGAAATGAGGAAGTCGGCAGAGCGCGAGTGAGAAGATGCAAGCCTAGGTGAGACGTGAATAAGGGCTTGATGCAGTGGCAGTCTGCAGCTACGTGAAAGGGCTGCAAGGAGGGAGGAAGCGCACTGCTCTCCGTGTCCCCTATCAGCAGAGAAGGGTGTGCTGCCTCCGAAGCAGAAGACTTCGCCAAAGCCTCCTGGTGATGGAGATGGTTTGCTCAGGTGTGGAGCAAAATCTCCACCAGCAGAAGCTTCTAAAAATACGTGGAACAAATCTCCGCCGGAAATGCTGGGTTTGATGTGCTTTAAGGCAGGAGGATGGACCAGATTCCCGCTGAAGGTCCGCTGCAGCCTGGTGTCCTCTGCTACAGTCAGTGACTGCTGTGGTGACGCCTTTTGTAGCTACGAAAAGTGGGCGACTGCTCAACACAGGGCCTGCGTTTTTCGTCACCTCCTTTTAGAGGCTTTGGGACTGAACACGAAACGGTAGTCAGGTTTCAAGACAATGAATTAAAGTAGGTCACACAGCAACTTTGCCAACTGAAAGCAGCAAACCAGTGATGAATTCCATATAGTCTCATGTCTCTTTGGTAAAGGCACAATCTCCTTTGGTGTTACACGGTCAGTAGTTTTGTGGCACTTTTTTCAACTTAAAAGGAGATTTTGTTTTTGGAAGATTCTTCGGTTGATTTCTTTTTGTTGTTGTTTATTTTTGAACAAATTAGGAGGTTTTTTTGTTCAAAGGCGGTGCTTGCATTCTGGTTGGAAACTCTTTTTTCCTTCCTCGCCGAGGATTTCAGCTGGATCAGCTTCCTGAAGTGAATTCCTGAATGAAGAGCGGCGTGAATGCAAGTGCCGACAGGCGAGAGGCACCGCGCGCAGCTGCCTGCAGGCGGGGGCAAGGGGAAGGGACTGTCTGGGCTCAGACGAGCAAAGCACGCGTGACCCTCGGGTGCCTTGCAGAGGGTCTGTCTGTAACGTCCAAGGAGCTCTCGTCCTTGGGAGGTGGGAGCGATGGCAGGGTACTGGAGAGGATTTCCAGCCGTCGCGGGGAGCGGGTAGGCCACGGTGGCCGTGCTGCACCACGGCAGGGCCAGCTGCACAGGAGGGCTTCGATAGACCCCGGGAAACGTCTGCGAAGAAAATGCGTGTTCTCGGTGCTTTCATCATATGCATGCTTACACAACTGTCTCTGTGAGTCATCTTTTTGGCTTCTACGATTACATTTAATGAAATGAAAGCTGAGGTTTGGTCCCGCAGAGAACAAAGCCCTCCTGGACGCAGGACTGCATATCATCAAGCCACTCCGTGATCGGGCGCATTCCCGAGACAACAAATGTCTTTGCAGACTGTTTACATCTTGATTTTTGTACCGTCCAAGGTTCAGATGATTTATATGGGCTCTGCTTTTGAGGCGCAAAGTGTATTTAATGCATACGCGGGCTTCTGTCTCGCACAACCTGATTGCTTCTCAGTTTCTGTCTAAACTGATGGTGAAAATGAGGCACATCACTGAAATTACAGAAAATACCAGCATTAAAAACATGCATGTTCCAATGATCTTCCATAGTACTGCTTACGCCTTCAGAAGAAAGACAGGTATCTATGAGATAAGTAATAAGGAGTCCGTTCCCAGTTTTGCTGTAGTCCTTTCTGTCCAGCTTTGGCCAGGTTGGTTTCTCTTGACACCATGGTTTTCCCTAAAAACCATGAGGATAAGGAGGACAATATTAATTTCCCTGCTTTAAGGCTGTGGTGGAATTAAACTCATGAATATTTGGAGTGACTGAGACTCAGTGGAGAGACTGAGCTGGACTTACAGTAGCTTTGCATTGTGGTAGATTAGTGTGCTGAGCACTGGGAGCACGGCAGACCACTGCAAATGGTTACGATCCTGCTGCCTGAGCTACTCGTCCCACCTGAAGGCATGTTCGGACTGAATGTGTTGGTTATGGAAAGCGCCGGCTGACTACTGACTTTGTTTTTAACGCAGTGCTCACATGAACAAGGCTGTGCTCGTAGAAAGTCTGCAGCTTCTTGCCCATTTTGTCTGGAAATTATGCCAGTGGTGGAGGAACGCTCCCAGAAAGGGGTTGTCCAAGCTTTGCTATATGGGTATAGTTAAGCTAACAGCCCATAGTCCCCTGAAGCCCTGTAGTTATGTGCCAATACTTTAATGAAGTTTGCATTACCATTGCCTATGGTTATGTGCAAGTTCCTTTGCATGGGAGCACTAAAAGGCCTCACCCAGATGTGCCTGTGTGGGGTCACGAAGCAGCAGGACAGCCCTCGTGTTTGTTCAGGCTTTGAGCTCTTTGTCTGACGGCTCCAGTCTATGACTGCTTTCTGTAAGGGAGCTGCCTGTCCCCGAGAATCGGACGGGGACCACCAAACGGTGTGCGATAGCTAGTGCTGCCCCGAGCCCGCTTCCCTGTGGGAGCATTTCGGATGGGGACGTGAGGACGTGGGAGGGCTGAAGTTGCCCGTCGCAGCCCCACCGTGCAAAATGCACGGAGCGCTTCACTGGCCGTTTCCTGCTTCACCTCCCTCCTCTCCCTTAGTGAAACCATCTCGCCTTTCTTTTCCTCTGCCTGCCTTTGCTGGCGCGAGGGACGACGCTCGGCGCGGAGCAGCGTGCTGCCCAGGTGCGGAGGGGAGGCCGGGAGCACCAGCGCCAGGTCAGGGGAGCTGCTGCGGGCGCCCGGCAGGCGTCTGCCGAAGGAGGGGAGGCACCTGCGGACCTGGTGCAGGGATGGGGCTGGATTTGGGGGCTCTGGTTTTGTTTTGTTATGGGCTCCTCTGTGACCACCACCAACTCTGAGAACTTCCCTCTATTTCCAGTTCTCTGCTTTCTGAATCATTTGCTCTGCAAAGTTTGATTCACAAAAGTGCTCTGAGGCCTTGGGTGTGAAATACTGTGACCAAAGACGACCAAAGTTCTTTATTGCATTGCACATTTTAAATCATGGAAAAATTAGTCTCAAATACAATAAAAAGGACTGTTTTCCAACTGCCTGTCAGGATCCCTTCAGTCTCACAACTGTTTTCGTGTGAAGCAGCGAGTGTAATGCTTGTTGATAGCTGTTTGTTTCTTTGTTGTCTTGAAGTCACTGGAAGCAATTTGCAAGTTGCTCTTGCTCAACCTCTAGGAAGAGAAGAGAATGGAAAATCTTTAATTGTTTCTCTTTGCTAAGAGCTCTTTCCCAAAACAGAATTTCGGGCTTAAGATAAACAGAGCCTTGCTATTGACTTTGGTGGGTGAAGGAGCTAGCCCCTGTTGCTCAAAGTGCTCTCCAGAGCTGACAAAGAGCAGAAATGGGGGTGTTGGTCCCATATCCCTATTGCTGTGCCCATGTGTTGCAATGTCCATCTGTGCCACCACCATTGAAGGCAAAGGTTGTTAAGGAAAAAGTCATTATATAAAGAACAGGATCATCTGTTATTTGATACGCCGTGTTAGCAAGGACTGTCTTCTCCACCAGTGTGATAGTCCCTTTCAGCTGCACTTCCCCCGAGTTGTCGGTCCCTTCGCCACCGCTTTTTATTCACCTTGGGTGGCTCTGCAGTATTCAAGAAGTGAATGGGCACACGCGGGGAGGCAGCAAAGCCACCACAGATGTGCACGCTAGAGGAGAAGGAGGACATTGACTGAACGTCGTCCAACCTCGACCACAATCGCATCTGTCATTACTAGCTCAAGTGGCTTGAATACTTCGATGAAGCATTCAAGAACTTTTTGATCCATCAGGGTTTGTTTTCACAGATTGTTTTCATGCATATGCTCCCCTTCATTGAAGGAGGGAGAGCATTTGGAGCTGCAATGCAATGGCAGCATTTTTGAAGAGGTTTCAAACCGCCGTCTCCCCATGTACCTACGCAGGGACGCTGAGCCGAGGTGGAGGAGAGACACAACAGTCTCTCGGGCATTGTATGTCTCCCACAGAACTAAAAGCATCACAGTTTGTTCCTTTTGACTTCCTGTAGACTGTCTAATTATATGAAAGAGCATCACTGTC
The DNA here is from genome assembly GCF_036370855.1 of Dromaius novaehollandiae. Classification (NCBI taxonomy): domain Eukaryota; kingdom Metazoa; phylum Chordata; class Aves; order Casuariiformes; family Dromaiidae; genus Dromaius; species Dromaius novaehollandiae. Next base: position 120,301,950 of record NC_088100.1, read on the forward strand.
CATTTGGTAAGAAGATGTATTTTTAGCTAAAAGTTTTACCTAATGCTTTCCTGATTTGTGTGGTTTTTTGCTCTTTTCTTCTTTTTTTTTTCCTTGAGCTGGACAACAATGTGATCGTCCTCCAATAATCCGACACGAAAGAGAGCCCATATGTATAGAGTACCCTCCTCATGTTGGAACCGACCCAGAGGAGACAAATGCTCTTCATGCAGGAGGCCTGGTTTAGTCTCATCCCGTAAAAATAAAAGCCTGGTGTGAGAAGTGTCGCAGGATAAGTCGGGGCAGCACAGTGGCAGACTGAGCTATGCTGCAAGACCTGATTGCTCACAAACACAGTCGTGTTTGTGCCACCGCGCTGGTGTGAAGGCTGCACATGCAGCAGGGGAGCGATAGGCGAGGTGCTGGCAGGGGTCCCCAGCAGCCCCAGCGTGAGCAGCGAAGGGGTGACTTAACGTGATGTCTTTGAGGGGAGGCTTTAAAGTACAGTCCCAGCTGCTGGCAGTCGGCTTTGCTTGAAAAATTCGACCGGTGGGTAGGGAAAGTAGGAGTACCGGTATAGAGAAGGGGTCAGCAGCTCTTGGCGCTTTTGAGGGTTGACCCAGGTGGTGGATCAGGTGCCAGCAGCCTCAGCCTGTGTTACACCTCCTCTGAAAAACCTGCCTCTGCCCGGCTCCCTTTCCACTGGGCTGAATTTGGCTGTGTGGGGTGGTAACGGCTGCTGTTCCCCTTCCTTGAGGGAGGGGGACAGACAAGGAGCTGCTCCAGGCTGGTGGGAGAGCAGCTGTACACGTGCTGGGTGTGATGGGGAGTTGCACTTCTGCGCTCTGCGGGAGAAAACTGTGAATATTCCTGGGAGAAAATTCTCTATCAAATATACTGTTACCTATTTAAAAATCTCATTACAGAGGCTTTTGCAGCTCATGATATAATTCCCAGCCTGGAGGTGTCCTTTGGACGAGGTGGTTGTCTGAGACTCCCCGTCCTTGCAGACCTCTTCTACGGCTGGGCGAACTGGTCGGGCCAAAGACCCACATATCGAACCCCAGCTGTCCCTGGTGCGTCCCTTCAGCAAGGGGGAGGCCCAGCTCTCTGGGTGGGTTCCTGGTGCTGTTTTCACCCAAGGATTGAGGTGCTCAGTAGTGTTGGCGCTTGTTGTCTGTTGTCCTGCTGAAGTGCATAAGTCCCTGCTGGTCTCCTCCCCTCCTTGGTGCTGGTGGTGGCCAGATGTGGGGCATGGTGCAGCTTTCCTTTTGCCTTGGGGAAAGAAGCTGTGGGGCAGGCCTGGCTGCTGCAAAAACAGCTCTGTCTTTCTAACCAGGCCACCTGACCGAGTAACGACAGACGCGATGGTGGTTGAGGTTGGACGACGTTCAGCCAGTGTCCTCCTGCTCCTCTAGCGTGCACATCTACGGGGGCTTTGCTGCCTCCCTGCGTGTGCCCGGCCATGCATGAAGGAGGACCGGGCAGGTCTCCCTCGCTGCGGGGGACGCCGGCTGCCCTGGCAGCACCCCTGCTCCGTCATGCCCCCAGCAGCACCGGGAGGGCAGTGAACCGCCTGGCTGGGCCTGTTCACACGGGTGTGAGAAAGAAGCGTGTGTGTGCATGCAAGAGGGACCTTCAGAGCAAAAGCCACATTAAATTGCAGGAACACTGACGGCCATGTGACTACGGGCATGGGCAAAACATAGCTATTTGTCAAGGTTAACCACTGCCATCGACCTCTTGCAGACAGCTAAAAGCTGTGGTGCAGCCACCACTGTGCTGTGGCCTCTGTGAGCATGAGGCCGTGGGGGGGTGTTGTGCGGGAAAAAGTGCTCAGTAGCTCCCCCCACCCCCGCCATTTCACCTACAGGCTGCACCTTTTAATTCAGCTTTTCCAGCATTGTGTATGCAGAGGGGGAGTGCAGAGTGCGGCCCCGCACTGGGGCTGCCCCAGCCCCGGAGGTGGGCACTGCTGCTGCTGGCCTCCGTTTCAGGGCTGGCTTTGCTCCTCGGGAGCGTGTGCGGCTTCAACTTCAGGGGCAGGCGGACGGGCTGCCTACGGCTGGTGGAGGCAGAGGCCGGCCTGGAGGAGGTGCTGGGAGCGGGAGCTGGCTCCTCTCCGCTTCCCCGGCCGTCCCATCGCGGCCTTTCTGCGTCCACCACCCTGGTGTGCAGACGCTGCCCCTCGCTCAGGGCATGTTTCGGGGTCGTACCAGAGCCTTCCTCAAATCAATGGAGCGAAGTGCAGTTCAACTCCAAGCAAAGTATTGGTCAGGCCTGTTATAAATAGCAGACTGACATTTAACACACGTAATGTTGTTTGCCCAGTTTTAAGAAGGAAATATTATCTAAGCCCTCCTTTGAAAGCTACAGCCACCCACACTTCGTCTTGTTAGGTTTGGCTGATCTGGCCCGCGTAATATTGCTATCGCTTCCAGAATAACATTCTGAATCCTTATTAATTGTGCATTTTAAGGAATGAAAAGCTTCTCTGTGTGCTTAAACCCCCCCCCCCTTCTCATTTTGTGGTAGAGCACAAATACAGGAAAAATTTATAACTCCCTAGCTGATAGAAAATTAGCACAGTCATGAAAGGCGTAGGTGGCTTTAGCAATGCGGCTGAAAAGGGGAAATGTCTAAACCTGCTACTCAGAAAGCTAAGGGCAGAGTCGCAGGATGGCTTCTGCCAGGTCGGCTTCCCGTTCCTCCTCTCCCCATCTGCCTGCACAAATTGCCTCATCTCTCCACGCAGGCCAAGGAGGAAGCGCTCTTCTGGAGGGCTGGTCCTGCAGGCACGGCGCTGTGCAAGGTACTGCTGTGCAGTGCAGGGCTGGAGGATATCCTGAGTTAGTTTACGTACATATATGTATGTATATATAAATATGCACATGTGTGTGTATTTTATATGAAATATGAAACCAGTCATTTCTTAGCCAACCCCCTAATTTGTCTGAAGCAGTGCAGGCATGATGGAAACTGCCCACACATTTTTCCATTGGAAGTTACAAAGGGAATGGGCGTGGAAGTCGGTGATACGAAAACACGCTCTGTCAGCTGCCACACAACTGTCATGCAGCCAGGCAGCACCATACGCTCGCACCAGTTTGGCGGAAAACCCGTGGTCCTGATGCTGGTGCTTCCTGCTGGTGCTCCTCCTGCACGTGGCCTCTTTCCTCATTGCTCCGTGTACGTGTGCACGGAGGGGATGGGATAGGGCTGCACATGTGCTGGTGGTGCGGTGAGCAGGTGCTTTCCTCTGCCGCCCGGCACGACAGCCACAGGTGAGGGGCTGTGGCACCGGGGCTACCGGGCCAGCAGGAGTGTCCCCTTGCTGGCCACCCACCTACTGCTGCAGTCCCATGCCGTGAAGCAGCGGTTTCTCCAGCCGGGAAGGCCACTTCTCCCTCCTTCTGGATGCAAGGAGCACTATCTGCTGCTGTCTTGACATTGTGCCTGTCCTGTTGCTGCTCCTGGTACTCGCTCTAATGTCCCTTGTGCTATTTAAACCTCTGCCATCGGTCTGGCAGGCTGACTGCGTGCTTTTGTAACCCTTCTGTGTCTAGTGGTGCTGAGGAGTTACCCTGCCAGAGAGGCCAGGACATACCATCCGTGAGCACCCTAGAGCTCCTGCGGCCAGCCAGGGTCAGAGACGCCACCTTGGCCTTGGTGTCACACAACTGCATCAGCCGGGCTGAGGGCAGCCCTGCTGCAGTGCCGTCCCGTCCTATCCCGCGGGATTTGTACGGGCTGGTAGGTCTCGCGGAGATGCCTTTAGGACAGAGCTCAGAGCGGCTGGTTATTTGTTGTATCGCTCATTCACGGCTGCGCCCTGTGTTCATCCCTCGCTCAGCCTCCTGCTGCAGTCTCACCCCCACCGCTGCAGACCCTCTGTCACGCCAGCAGTGGCTGTCGTGTTAAATACCCAGAAGACTGACCTGGCATTGGCAATGGGAGCCACCAAATTGCCCCTAAAACGATGGGCGGGAAAAGATCGCTGCTAGAGAAGGAAAAGCAACAAAGTAATTTCTGGTATTACCCAGCCCTACCACATTGAAAGTGTCAGGTGCATCAGTTACCCAGTGCAACCGCCCCGGCAATCTCAATGGAAATGCTATATATGGAGAAGGCAATTCTGTGAACTGAACGGCATTTTTTGAAAGATTGCTGTGTTGACAGTGCTAACCGTTTTGTACAGCGGGGGGAAAAATGCAGCTGGTAACTAATGCGAAACTGTGGGGCTTCGTGAATGTGCGTATGTTTTTGTTTATCGCTATATTGTCCTATAACCATATGCATCGCTGCGGGTGATGTTAATGGAATTTTGCTGCTCAGCAGCTGTCCGGGCAATGTGAGGCCAGGCCCACTCATCCTTTTAACTGTCCAAGGTATGTATTTAATCCATTTATGGCTGCCTAAGGGCACAGCTCCACACATCTTTCTCAGCGGCAGCGCCAGCTTTCGGCATTCCCGCCAGCTCCATTCTGAAACAGTGCAGTAATCTAGATCTGTCGATTGATCGAGGTTAAAAGTATCCTGGATTATTTGAGTGATTCACTTTACCGCACAGCCAAACAGTGCTGCTGGCACAAGAGCAAGGTAGCACAGAGGAATGAGAGGCCAGAAGGTGCAAACACCTTACACTGGCTCTGCTGATGAGAAATAGGTACATGGAATTGCTTGGGTATTAGGAAGTTGCTGTGAAGTCCCTATTTTAAGTTTCCTTTGGGAAGCAGGATGGCTACTGGTGGAAGAGTCTCTGAGGATCACTCAGTGTTGAGACCACGAACCTTGTTTAGTTCTGGTCCCTTCCATTTCCCTAAAATTTTCGTTTGGGTTTTCGAATATGCCTGGTCTGCGGTAACTAAGAGACAGAACAACTGCTGCTTTTAAATAGTAATCTGTGCCTGGTAGGATAGGACCACGGCCCCTTCCTCAGGTTTTATTCAGATACAAACAGCTCTTATAGATTTAAGAGACTGAGCAAAATTTGGCCACTCTAATGCCAACACCTTGTTAATGCCTGCTATACAAAGTCATTCTGGGTACAATTCCAGGTGTTGGAAAGGAGACCAAAAAAAGAAAAGAAAAAAGGGGGCCAGCCCTGAATGAATCATAATGTTTTATAAAATAGTATAATTTTGTTTCTACTAAAGACTTTTGCTTAAGACAGCAAAGTGGGAATACTCTCTGGATCTGTGCTCCAGGACCAAGCCTGTGGAAAGCTTGGTAGCTCCCATGGAGGTTTCAGGCTCCTTCGGTGATCCTAGCTTTGGCAATGCATGAACAGTAAGACTTGAAACTTTGTGCATCATTTCATTTATTAGAATAACTTCTCCTTTTCCCTGATGCTTTGTTATGTTCCTTATTAATGATGTAGTAACATTTCTCGATAGCACCATAATTTACTAATCCATAAAATGGAGGAATATGTTTTATATTTCAGGAATTGTGACTGCCCTCTCATTGCCCTCCCAGAGAAACATGAGACTGTTATTCCCTCCCACATTGCTAAGTGAGGTAAAGAGCAGGGCTTTCTCCCCAATATTGCAGAAAATACCTGTCTTCCCTATTAAGTAAGTGACTGATCCTGGAGTTGCTTATGCCTCTCATCCATCTGCTGTCAATTTAACTGGCTCAGCTAGCTAGTGGCTCCTTCTTACGACCTTGCAAGAATTTACAAAAGTTGGTTTCTATAAAAAGGAAGAGGTGATCTCCATGTTTACCCTCTTGCTCAACTAATCATGTTTGGTTATTGCCAGCTAGTGCTAGAATATATCCACCTCGCCCTCAACCTCCAGTTTGAGACTGCATCTGGGAAGATCTGAGGAATCGGCCAAAATTCCCAGCTGTGGAAGTTACCTCCGTAGATTAGTTGCTGTTGCGTATGTGCAGTAGCTTTGCCTGGGCTGCTGTGTTTCTGGAAATCTGGAGCGTGAGTGAAGCGCTGAGACTGTGCAGCCTGTCAGACGAGGTCCAGCAGATCCGTGGAGAGCCTTTGCTGCAGGCGCGCTGCGCCTCTGCTCAGAGCTGATGTCCCAGGCGCGGCACGCTTGCTCCGCGTGTGTCAGTGCTGGGGGGACGCGGACGCTGCTGTCCAGAGAGCGGTAGGCAACCAGCACCCCAAAGGCCAACAGAGCTAGTGAAAGGATTTATGGCATGCATGTATGTACATGTATAGTAGAAGGAACTGTCGTTTGTTGCTGTCCTGAATCTTTTAGCTAAAACTGACTGTAATGCAAGATTGGCTTATACCACTGTGTGAGGTTCCACATCCAGGGCATGTTTGTGTATTAGCCCACATAACCCGAAAATGCACATTTCTCTAGTGACATTTAGCCCTGGTGTTCCAGATGAACAAATCGACTTCCAGAGAGACAGGCTTTTACAGGATGGAACCGTAAGTATTTATTTACCCATGGTGTAACTTTTATCTTTCATGAAAATGCAGATATCAGCTGCTTAATTACAGGATTATGTATGTAAACTTGTACTTTATAGAAATTTGGAAGAAAAACCTCTGCCTAGCTTAATCTTTGCAATCAAGTTCCATCTACATGAAGCCTTTCATGTTATTGACATAGCCCATGTGTGACTTGCTGTTACAGTTTAATAAATACTTTACAAAAATAATGCTAGCTTTTAAAAAAATTAAGAAACTTTAACTCACCAATAGTTCCTCCCAGACAGTTTCTTTAAAGAATAGCTTCTTCCATAGGATACTGCACACTCAACATACGATTAAAAAGGGGAGAAAAGGCTAGCTGCAAGCTTTATCCCAGGGAGCATATTTAGAAATGTATATTCTGTTTGTCCTGATATTTAAAAAGATAAATTTCTTTCTTTTCTTGAAAGAAAGAAACAAGCAGATCTAAACACTCTTCATATTAAGAACTGGAAAATAACTGGAATTTTTTTTTCCTTTGACATGGTTTCCTTTTCTGGCCTCACTTCTCCAAAGACTTGCAGCACGCTCAGGTCACTGACAGCTGCCCTGAAGATCTGCTCCACAGAGTAAGAGCTAACCCCTGCCCGCTGTAGCTCCATGTCTGAGAAGTCTCCAGCAATGGGCCGTTTGCGGCTCTTGCAGAATCACTGCACCAACACTGTTTCTGCTCCGTATGAAAACCACAGCTACCTCTCCCTGCAGTCCTAGCCCAGAGGGAGAGCAAGCACCTGAGCCAGGAGGTAACAGGAAGAGTTCCAAGACAGAATTGCTAGTAATGGTCTGTATTTGCTTTTAACCACTACCCTTCCAAAAAAGCCTCTTCCCTTCTTAGATATGGCTAGTCATGAAATCAATTACAGAGAAAACGGATGCTGTTGGTGCAATAATCTTTTAAACCATTCCCATATGGAAGAATACATTCTTCAATCCTATTGTTTATAATAACTTTTAAATATGTGCCCTCCTCAACTGGGGCCTTAGGCCCGATGCTGATGTGAGCTGCCTGTCACACATCACTCTTATGATATAGTTGGGGAATAAAATGAAATGCACATTATTAAACAAATATTATTGCAGTATAAAGTCCTACTAGGACAAGTTTTATGTATGTCTGTTTGTAAAAATAGGTATGTGTGAGATAGAGAGATATGTGTATATAAATTACACACACTATGAAAAATATTTATGTATTATATTACAATTATATACATTCATTAGAAAGAAACTGATAACCCCTATCAAGGAGATAATGCAGCAGCCATTAGCAGTTCTTTGGCATCCAGGAAACGAATGCCATCTTTTGTTTGAAGAGGAGGAATATCTTTTCAGTATTCCCTTGCTTCTTGAAATTGCTTGTAGTAGTCTTCATCTGAAGGGTTTTCTGTACACTTCTGCCCGTTGTTTGGAGGCCGTGCTTCATTGTATCGGCTCCAGTCACCTTTGCATATAATCCAAGGCAGAATGTCCACTTTGTAATGGAGTTCTGCTGAGAATTCAATGCTGATCAGGTTTGGTGTACCTGCCCCTTTTCCTCTGGTGATCAGCTGCATGTTATCATCATAGCAGCAGTGCTGTGCTGCAAGTGTTGTGCTTTCCAAAGACAGCATGGAGCGGATGCAATATCGGGCAGTGGGTTTATAGATCTCCAGTTTTTCCTTTGGACCACTTGCATCTTTCCAGCGAAAGTTTTTCCGCTTAACCCGATCATAGATTTCAGCAGTGCTGTATGCAACTTCTCTGGGGTAGGCGCATGGGCAGCTGGGAAGATCATTGACCACTTTATGCATATATTTCTTCAAGAACTCACTTTTGCAGCTCATCCATCTTTCACAGCTATCAGTATCTATTTAAAGGCAGGAAATGGAAACTTAAGATACATTATGCAGCATCCTAGTTTGTATGACCAGTCATAAAAAAATGAGTAAAGCCTAACTGCTCAGCACTAGTGCTTTGCTTAAGAAAGAAAGGGCAGTAAAAGCTTGCCTCACTGCCTGCAATGTGTTAATGTGCTGTTTTGTCAGATAAAGACATCAAACGTGGCTGGCTTTTAAGAGCCCCCGGACCCTTTAAGTGGCCTCCAGGCCACTCTGAATTATGTTACAGTTCCATGCCAGTAAGGGTCTTTGGCATTTCTAGTACCCGGCAAATTCCAGCTAAGTCTTCTGGTATCTCAGTGAGGCGCAACAGCCACTATCATGGGTTTACAAGCAGCAGAACTGAAATAGGCAAATCACTTTCCCTAAAGTTACACGGTGATCTGAAGCCGGTCTCCAATTTAAAGCCCTAGCTTACACAGCCTTGTTAAGACAGCAAACTCAGTGTTGAAAGGTGAAGTTCCTAGTGACACTAGAAACACCAAGATGGCAAGCAAAGCCCGGATTTTCTCAATTTCATTATTAAGCCCTAATACAGTCTTTCTTTTAACTAACTGATACTTTTTCCTCTTTAGTTTCCATCTTCCCAAAGGGGTATTTCAAGCAGCTGTAGCTCAGACATGGAGGCTGACATCTTAGCTAATGACATCTCACAAATGCCATCAGAAGTGATTCAGATTCAGAAAGGGCACATGTGACATAATATCAGCATGTCTGTACATTAGTAGGCTTTAATGGCACCAGAGCCATGACTCATAGCTTGGATTAGAGAGATTTATAGACTAGTAGTATATTTAACACTGACACTTTATTATTTGCAAGAGTCTTGAGAGAATCCAGTTAAATGTCTCAGTTTGTTTTAGGTGGCTGTATCATGCCATGGGCTTGCTCCACACCTGCTTAACGGGACTCCGGAATAAAGCAAAGATTTGGACCTAAAACTCTTACTGCAAACATACTTGCAAAATATTTACTTAGTGATTCGTATTCTGTTTTTCTAGCTCTTTAAAAAGTCATACCCCATGTCATTAACTATTGTGCTCTACTACCACAGGATGGCCGTGATGGATTACATTATTTATCCATTAGTAGTTCAGCATCTAGTGTCTCACAGTTGCCACACTATGGTTTCATTGGAGGATGAAATCAGAACATTATAGTGCTTGGGTGGAGTTTTAGATAGATATCTATGAAAGATCAGTATCAAGTCATGCCCTACAAAATTGCTTTGGCTCAGCTGTAAATGTTATTCATGCTCATAAAAGTCATTGTATTTCTTTTAGTGTGACAGTTGTATCTAAAATACTTCTATAGTATCTTCCATTCAAGGCTATTTCAGCAAAATGCTAAACAGCGTTTGATTTCTCTCTCTGTTAGTGTGGAGCCTTACAGCTCTTTTCTGAACTAGGGGAGCAAATCACTATTTTATAAAGAAAAAGAGGCACAGATGTTTACTAAGAATTAAGAGGAGAAAGACTATGACAGAAACAAGTTGAGGTATAGCTCATAAGCTTAAGCAAGATAATAAATGGTCATTTTTACTGATGCTTCTAATGATGAACTCAAAATCTGAGTCCTGTAGAGAAAGTCAAAAAAGAAAAATATAAAGAAGTATCTTCTCTATTACTGAAAGATTGACTAGGCTGCTTACCAACTTCAAACAGTTTGGTAGCATTGAAATCTTCACTTCCTGCAAGTAAGCTCACTTCTGTGGCAGCTGTCCGGAAGGTATCTTCAATCCCTAAGAAAAACACATGTTAGTGGTGGCAGTGTTTTCCTATTAAAAAATAATGCAATATTTTAATTGATCCTGCTGAAGTAAACACCCTTTCATTGCTGTTTCAGTTCGGCCTGCCTACCAGCCTAATATTTCCCAGCCTGTGCTATGTGGTTTTAAAATGAACATCTCTTCAAAGAAACATTTGAACACTGTTTTGCTTTATTCCATTGAATTAAAGGTCTCTAAAGAGAAAAGAAAGCTCTTTAATATGTGATAACTATATGGTTACTAATGAAGTCTGTTTGCCTTCCATCTCCTTTCCAAAGAACTTTCTCCTGATCTCCTAAAAAGGGGCATAATAGCAGCTTGCAAAGCTTCAAAACAGCCTCAGGCAGCTTTTCATTAAAATTATCATAGGGTTTTGCCTTAACTTCAGCAGTAGATGCAGAATAATAGATACCCAAGAAGACATTACAAGGCAGTAATTCACTGCTGGAACTATAAACAGTAGAAGCTGAGCTTTGCCCTTGTCATTTTAAAAATGTCAGCACAGCCTCAAAGAGTGAATATATTTTGCTTGCTGATCGTTGGGGGTCTGTTGTATGACATAATATGTTCTTTCAAGTTTGCCACTGATTGATGCTGGCTGGTAATAAATACTGGAGAATATAACTGGGGGCTACACAGTTTCTTCTGGATTTAACCCCTTATTCAGGTTTTAGGATGTAGGAGAACATACAGAAATACTTCTTTCCTGAACTGCCTAGCAGCCATTATCTTGCAATAGATGCATGCACCTATCCGTGACTGAGATACTTCTGTCCACTTGCTTTACCGAGGTGCCTAAGTCTTCTCTCCAGCATTGCTGACATTTCACTCCCTGCCAAAAAAAATCTGACCTCTAGTTTAAGAATTTCTACCTTTCTGAATCATCACACAAACTCAGTGAAATGCATACCATGGCATGCATTTTTATTTCTCTCTGATCTTGGGAAGGAATGAAATTGCACATAGCCTAGGCATTTTAGGATCTACAGCATCACTGTATTACGAACTTGCCTAAATCCAAACACACAGCAGCATTTAAAGAACAGTAGGAGACAAGTTTTCAATAGCAGCCTTAAATTTTTTGTGATGTAGGTTTGAGTGCTCAGCCCTGCTTTCAGCAAAGCAAAATATGTGATGATGGTAAGGGCACCTGGTATTTAAATGCCAATGCCTGTAGATGGGTGGGAGCTAAGGTAATAAGGCACCTTCTCGTGGCCATATTTTCCAAATACATTCAAGCCAAAATTATGTTTTCCTTCTTCCCACTATGCACAGCTGCTGCAGGACCAAACTTGCTGTTTGATAATTTTCCAATTATCAAGCAACACACTTTGAAACAGAGATAACATTTCAAACTTAACACCAGACTTCTTTGGCTTTCTCAGACAGGAGCTTTTGTGTCTTACTACCCAATGAAAACAAAATCTCTTAAGTCAAACTCAAGGCAGCTCTTTGAAGTATCCTTATTTATATATTTATATGTGTATTAATACACACAGAGTCTTAAAGTAAATCTATACATTAGGCACAAAACTTAAAAGCCATAAAACTGGGGAAGCTACTTGTTCACAACACACAGGCAAGCATGTACATTCACTGCACTGCAAACTATGAGCTCACTGTTGTAACGGCGCAGCTATTGCAAAATTCCAAAATTAATACAAATTTATTTCATGAGAGTGGATTATGCCCTTCGGAATACAAAATGTACTGTGCACAAAACTGACTGTCATAACTTTTAAAAAGCCTGTATTCACCTTTAAAAAAGCCTGTATTCAGCTTTTAAGTCCTAGGGGATAGTACACTGCATCGAGCATCACATTATTACTAGAGAAGAACTTGCCTTCTCCTAAATGCCCTTGAGAACCAGCATGCCTCTTTCCAACAAAACCCTTACCTAGCCAAGGAAGAAATGTGACCTTGGCTTTGCGTGCAGGAGGCCTCTTCTCCCCCTCCCTCAACCGCCTCTCCCCATTCCTCTTCTGAGGGTGATTCGAGGGACCACATGCAAACCTGGGCAGTTTGGCCTGTCGCAGGTCCGGGACTCGGTGGCAGTGCAGGCATACCCGCAGGACCGCGTCCGCTTCTGACTGCCACTCCCGCAGGTGACGCTGCAGAGAGACCATGGGCTCCAGTCTCCCTCACCATCAATATAATCTGTATAAGAACAAAGATGAAGAAGGAAATGAAGAAACAAAACTCCTACTACCCAAAACTACTGTGTAGTGGTTTTTATTAAGAAGGCAAAACAAGAATGGAATCCAGATGTCTCTACCTGAAGCTTGGGCTAAATGCCAGGCGTAAGCCTGCTGTTTAAATGGTTTTCACACTTGACTCTCCTCAGGGAAATGCATGCAACATTATTTGAAAAAATATTTCCTTTCTCTTTTGACCTTTTGGCAGCTGAGAATCCTCAGCTGCAAAGCTGGGTCATGAACTAACAGTACACATCTATTCACGTAATTTCCCTGTATATAGGAATATGCTTTCTGACCACAAACTAATCAGGCACAGGATAAATTAAGTTTTCTTTTTCTTCTTTTCAAAACACACAGCAATGGCACAACAGAATTCACTTAATTCATTTCTGGGACACAGTGAATGTTGGACTGTAGGAGGCTGATGGATCATGCGTGAATACTGCAATTTTGTTCTTCAGTCCCTCGAACAGGAACCAGAGATATTACAGGAATACGGCGATGAATATAGGGAACTGCACATTCTGCTTGCACCCGGAACAACAAGCAATTGGTAGTGATTCATACGAATTATTAAATCACATCAAATCTGATTCTTTACTAGGAGCCTTCTGAAAAGGAAGCATGACGTTAGTGGTAGACAACCAAGTACAAACGATACCAAGTTCTCACTAACAAGCCTCGGTGCCACCATCCCTATATGAATATCTTAGAAGGAGACTCCTTTGTCAGCTGTTGCACATCCCACCTTGTGAAGGCCACCAAATGGAGTCAGTGAACCAAACCCAGTTTATTTTCATTCCTGCTGGCCTCCTGCCTTTCAGCTGCCCCAGAATGGCTCAGATCAGGTTTGTCTCTCACTATGGAAACTCTGATTTAATGTATTTTTCTGCCAGTTATAGGAGATGTTTAACTGACCCTATGAACACAACGTGCAATCTTTGCTCATTTAGGTTAAGACAGCAGTAGCAGCAAAGTAAATTTGGGGGTTAGTGACTCAGAGTCAGCCCTGCTCTATAGCTATAGGCTGAACATGTATGTGCATGCAAGACACAGAGCTGGAATCCTGTCTGCGCGGCCCTCCGTGCTACGCGAGCTCCGCTCCCTCGCGGCCATGCTCTCTGAGGCGTCCTGAGCTGACTAGCAGCACACATAACCTGATTTGTACCATATGTAATGACTGGTGACAACTCTGTGGGACACTATTAAACATTTACTGCTGGGAGTAGGGGAAGGTTATATATCTCACTCTTAGCAAGCTGCCCAGATGTGAGTTCCTTGAGGCGGAGATCTGATACGCTTTTCCTCCTAGCCTCAGTTGTCCACTGCTGTGACATAGGTGGGACCGTGGCCCTGCGGTGTGCAGAGACCTGCGATGTCTGTGGTTTGCCATCAGGAGGGCAAGCACGTACTGTAGCCCGGAGAGGCATGAGCCGTCGTAGGAAAACATGATGTGCTCTCTCTCACTAGCCCTGCCCTCCTGCCCAGCTATCCTCTGACGCTGGGATTTCTCTCCATGTGGCTGGCGGGGAGGAGCGAGGCTGAGAAGGGGCCAAGCCGAGGACGAGCCCAGCCGGGCAGCAGAGTGCTGCGTGGGGCAATTTGCTGCAGCAAGATGAGGGAGATGGCTGTGAAATGCATCAACAATTCAGTGGCTGGAACTGATATAAAAGCCCTGTGTGGACAGGATCTGCTGCTACATCCTCCTGGCCAACACCAGTGGCATGCGGCGTTTTACATTAGTCAGAAGGCCAGGAGTCGCATGCAATTAACGGGGTGCTCTGGGGTATGGCAGAGAGCTCTAGGACAATTTTCAGGTCTACCTACCTGGTGTTTATATTGTGCCAAAAAACACAGAGTATCTCCTCTTAAAATATGCAGGGTTAGATTTTCAGCTGGCTCTCAAGCTGTTCCTCCTATTTTTATGTTTGTAATTCTTAAGATATTTTCTACCACAATTTTTTGTGAAAGCAGTTTTATTTTACCTAAATGAATAACTACCTAATATATGAATTCTTGGCAATAAAGTGTGCCCACAAATAAATGCAGGTGCAAAAAGAAGGGATAGACTTTAATCTTCTGGCCACAAAATGTAATACATATGTATGCATTTAAATACACAATTCAATGAAAAGTTGTCTCAAATGTTAAGGCTCTAGGAATTAAAGTTAACCGAAACAGGGAAAAATAAGACTGCAACAGTACAGGACAGCCACTCTGCGGTATCTAGGTAATGTAACACAAATGCCAGGGGAAAAATATTGTGGCTTTGAAACCCAGCTCTAACAAAAAATTTTCTGTATTTACTTAGAGCTTAAGTTTGAGAGGTTCTGAGCTACCTGCGATTCCTGCAGTGCACACACTAATTCACCTCCCTCAAGTCATTTCTGTGTGGATAGTTACAGTCCATTGGGACAGGGAATACATGTAGCTCCTTTCTGTTTCTAGTTTCTGCAACTGTTTCGTACAACAAGCTGAAAACAATTGTTTTTGCTATGATCCATCTGGAACAGAATTACACACGCAAATACACAATGTTCCTGTTGCATACGCCACTCCCCACACACGCACCAACATAATTCATCTTATTTGTGTATCCATCGAATACTACCATGTTTTAGATCTTGCTTATTTATCCAATAATTTTATTTTAGTTCCCAAACCGCTGTATGATTCTAAATTTGTACTTATCCTTACTCTAAAAATAAATATGGAACCTTGTTTCCTTTGCTTTTAAAAAAGTACACTTATGACTAAAAAAAAGTCCTCTTATGGGATAACTGGTATGATTTTCAAGATTATAGACTTACTAGTGGAATGTAGCTACCACAGTACAGCTTGTGCATCTGCACAGATTTGTATTTAAAAGCTGATGAACAAAAGCCACATGTTGAAAAATTCTATTTTGCTTGGCCTACTTTCAGCGATGCCTCACCATTCTCATTTCCCCCAAACTCGTTTTACAATCCCAAGATGCCCATAAGAGGCCTGGAACGCAAACTTACCATACTCTGGCTGCTCCTTGGACTCAAACGTCCGATGACTGGGTCCATGACTATCCCACCCACCGAGAGGGCTTAGGAAGTTGCTGTCCTCAGTAGTGCTGTCATACTTGTAGTCCTGGTCACCGCTACTCATGCGTGTCAAGGTGGAGGACCTCTGCCACCAGTTTCTCCAGTCAGGTGACGGGACTGGCCAGTTAGGCTTGCTGCTCTCTTTCTGCAGATCCTTTTCTGGCTCAGTGTCAGGGCCATCAACCACTTCAATGGTGACCTATGGGATTCAAAATAGACCAGGTTGTCCATCAGTATCTGCTCCTAGTCAGTGGGAAACTTTCTATACAGCAAAGACAAATGACTGACATTGCCTTGCAAAAGGGTGGTGTAATACTGCAGGGTTAGCATGTTGTAGACCATATGTGGATTAGTGAGCCCAGAGATATGCAGAGACTGAGTGATTCCTTCTGCTACCTCTGCTGAATCAGACCTTGGAACAAAGGCTAGGAAAAATCCTGCACAAAATAATAACCCATGCTGTGCATAAAAACCTTTGCAGCAGAATCTTCTGCCTTAAGGGGAAAAGATGTTTAAATCCAAACATATACGACCAGGAGAAAGAAAACCAAATCTGTTAATCTAAATATGCTGGGACTGAATTTGAGGCAAGTATGAAGCATTCTGGAGTGCAGACCCTGTTCCAAGCGCTTGGACTCACTCAGCATGGGGCTAAATAAGTCCAAGAGTCGAAGGCAGAAGACACCGAGCCCAGGGTTTCCACACGGCCAGCTTGGATTGCATCTGCCTTGCCCTCTAGTGGCAGCTCAGCCCACCCCTGGCATGGCCCACTCTGCAGCACTGCTTCCATCACAATAACACGATGGGTTATTACTGCTATGTGCAACCACACTATCTGTGGTGATGAAAGCCAGCAGACCCTTTTAACCATTGCTGAATAAGTTACTTGCTGCTAAGCCCTCTGAATTAAGTCTTCTTTCTGTCCTGTGGAGTGTAACAATACACAACCAGTTCAGGTCTCTGCAGAAGCCCAGAGCTGAGATTCAAAGTTTTCTGTCCGATTTCCTTGCAAATATCATGATTATAAATATAATTCTGCACAAGGACAACCCTTGATTACTCTTTTTCTGTGCAGAGCAACATGCAATTATGAAACTCTTAGATAAATATTGTGCATGCATATAGATGGCTATTTACATAGAAATAGGAACTAGCCATCAGAAACCTTGGCTCCATGAGTCATGGAAGCATAGTGCAGCCACAGATACATCGTGGGTCAGAGTAGTCAAAATGCTCTGATGCTTTGAGCTAGTGAAGTTTACTGATTAAGCTGGATTGGCTAAGCAACCATAATACAGAAGCAACTATCAGACATATCTGTAATATATAATAAACATGGAGGTTTTCATTTGCGCTTCATACATTTATAATGCAGTCTTTCAAGACAGTACTTTACTGAAAATAGGGTTCTGTGAAAACAGGAAAAATAAAGTGACCTACTATTATACTAAAAAGCCTTTACACAGGTATATGGATTCGTATTTTTGGATAGAAGATTTAGTTTTATACAACTGCTATTAGTAAAATCATGGTACACTCTTTTTCTCTGCAGCAAAAGAAAAGCTAGTTAGTGTCTGTGTTTCTTCAGCTACCTGTGAGCATTACATAGGAAGAGAAACTACAGTTGCTGCGATAGCTTAATGATGCCACACCACAGCGATGTTGCTGTTGGAATACCAAACACAAAGTGCACAGACGTAAAACAACGCACATGTGTCCTTTTTGGAGAATAGAGATTTTGCATCTATTTTATGCTTTGTCTTTGACCATAGACAGGGCCATTGAAATGAAATGACTTTGAAGCTATTAGGAAACCCCACTGGGAGAAAGAGCAAGAGAGAAAGTACAGTTGTCAGCCTAATAAAGTCTTTACATGAGATATTTTACTCCCAGACTAAATGTGTAATCAGGATCATTACTTCATTAAACCTCAATTTCTGCAGACCACAAATTAAAATGGATTTCATAAGCTTAGGGTCAGTTCAGGGATTCAGAATCACCGCATCGATCCAAGCAAAACAGAGTTTTCACAACAAGAGAAAGTAAATAATGTTACTGAGTGGCTAACACTGTGCACTGTTCGCCAGTCAGAGGGCTCCAGCACTGCGACACGAAAATTAGAGTATGACTCGAGTACTTACTCCAGTAGTAAGTATTTTTAAGACCACATGAACTTTGTAAGCAATGAATCAGCAAAGTGAAATTAAAAAAAACCTCTTTGAAAAAGAAGGTAGGGAGCACTTAATCATCAATCCATTTTCTTTGGCATTCTGTAGTTATATGATAGTGAGTCAGGATGACTGCCCATTATTTTAGCCAGGCACAGTTTGAAGAACCACGGAGATTCAATTTAAAAGACTTATTCCGGATGCCAAGTCAGTTTAAGCAAAAGAGGGTTTGCAGGGTGAGAGAAACTGCTATTAGGCCAACTGCTACATTGGGGAAGGAAGAGAGGTGAAACGCACAAGCTTTCAGGCTCATAAGACTTAACTCCTCAGGCCTCCAAGAGGAGGCCACTAACTGACTTCCAAGACATGTCTGTGCAATCAGATATCCCTCTTCAGTGTGCGTTCCCTACCAAGCAGGCTTCGTACAAGGGCCTTTAAAATGGAGTTTCTAACTTCTAGGCTGGACCTAACCTGCCAGTGGGTTTCAGGCAGCATGAAAGTTAGGCCAGCAAAGGCAGGACAATGAAAGCTGCTGCAGGTGAAGTTTTGCTGCACAGTTTTACCTTGCGGTAGACAAGGGGTGAGGAACTTCCCCTTCTTGCATGCAATGAAAAGCTCTACTTTGCTTAGAGCTATCTCATATCGGTCAAACTGGGAAACCACGACCCAATGCCTTTCTTGGGAAGGTGCGCTTGTCAGCAACACACAAAACCACATGGTGCTCCTTCCAGTGATGCCTAGCGTTTTGTGCTACTGTGTCTCGACAAGCTGACAGCCAGGCCAGCTCCAGTGTGGAGGAGGAGTTCTTCACTGCCTCTCTTCTCCTCTCCAGCATGACTGTAACTGACTTTGCACTACAATGTTGCTTTGTCACCCCTGACTTAGGTAAGAAATTAAGGCTTGAGACCTTGTCCCAATTAGTAATCCCTTTTTCTCAAAGACAACAGAGCTCCAGGCGGTCAAGAGAGATCCACCTCAGGTTAGCCAAATAGCCTATTCAAAGAACAAACACAACAAAAGCAAAATCCAACGTGTCAGTCTGACACACCTCTGTACGTCTCTCTCCTCTGCTTTAAGCTTTGATTACAAGTTTGTTTGCTTAACATTTGGCATTAAAACCATGCATCCAAAGAAATTCAACAATGAATCCCAGGATTGTTTGAACTGCCACTCTTGGAAATTGAAGACGACAACTTGGGAATTCAGAACTCTAGATCTGCCCAACCCCATTTACCTCTAATGCACCTTCCTTAGGCAGGGAGTAAATCAGTGACTAACCCTAGTAGTCCTTCCATGATATGACTCAAGAGTTTGGGCAGAGGTCCTAAAAGGTGGCTTCTTTGGATGAGCAATTGCTTCCCCATCTTCCTTGTCATATTTTTGAAAAATAAGCCTCCACTGAATTCTTCACAGCACATACAGGTAGCCTTAACATTAGCCTATGACTATATGTATGTATCATACACAAACACACATCTTGTTCATTTGGTTTGGACTTGTTTAAAACAACAAAAAACAAAACAGATCTAGAGCTAGAGTTGCTAGAAAGGGACATTTATAACAGCTCTGGAAAGGTTTCCTATATCATGTCACTATTCCAACAAAAACATGTTCCATATATCCTCTCAAAAATTATAACATAGACCTAGTCTCATATTTTTATTACGGAGACTGTTTTAAAGATTTCATTTTCACTGATTTCCTCTTCCGGTGATTATCAAAACTGTAAATTGTTTATTTTTTGTCATGCTTCCCAAAGTGCCCGTGGTAACATACTTTTTCTATAAATGCACAATCATCTCCAGAAGTCTTCAAACCTAAAATCAAGTCACTTCTCTTACGGCAGTGTGAGTTATAAATAACTGTAAAAATTGTTAAAAATAATTGGCATAGGTACATTAAAACAACAGATTGGCAGTGAATTTCTAACGAAACAAATGTATCAAGCACAGATGTCTTAAGCAACCAACATTCAATTTTCTCCTGGCCAAAAATATACCGAAGATAAATATTATCCTCGCTTGTTGGAGTGTACAAAAAGTTCTGTGTACTTTGTCCTGTTTACTGAGACAATGTTTCTGAATTCACTTTAATGGTGTAAACATTGCCCTAAGCAATTGGAAGATTATGTTGCAGGAAGATCTACGTTTGCGATACTGTGCAAGCAGCAGATTCTGCTACATTTCTATCCTCTGTTTCCTTCATGCAACTGATGCAATTCTTTAGTGCAGAACTTGCCATTCTGTAAGGGTAGAAATGTGCAAGACAGCAATGAGGTAACTGTAATAGCAAAACAGATATCATTGTAAGGTATGGAAATCACATATTTAGTTTTACATCACATAACAACTTCAATTAAAATGGTACTGGTAGTGATACAATTTACTTCTGGTTATGTCATTACAGCTCACAACAGCTTTGTGGGCTCAGAAAACTGGGTTATAACTTATGCAGGGTTGAAAGGAAAGTGAAGGACCTTCAAAATTTTGCTGGGTGGGGGGAGACAAATCTGAATCCAAACCTGAAATTTGTGTTACATGCTCAAAACTCAGTGGTGCTCTCTGGTGGACCTATCTGAACCCAGGGTTCAAAATCTGATCCCAAATCCAGATCCGAATTTTGCACACTATAGCTACCTCTTGTTACATTAAGAAATGAAACCAGGAGGGTGTTGTTCTTCAATGCAGTGAAACCAGCAGCTTCCGCTAATGCTATATATAATTGACACCTAAAAAACAAACCTAATGAAGTAGGTTAAATGCTACATGTTGTATCGATGGAGATGAGGGGAATGGGCATGGATTAACCTGAAAAGAAGTTGGTTTGAAAAGCCATCAGTAATTTTTCTTAAAGCAGATGATACCGCTTATTCTATGTTGCTCTGCATGTTCCCTGAATGGCTGGTTCTGTGCATGTTTTTTAAGAGAAGGTAGAAACTGAATAGATATCAAAGAGAAGAGGATAAATAAAGCTAATACCAGAGTGGCATGACTGATAAATATGGCCCACAGGCCTCATGCTAAACAGAAAAGACAACGCATCACCAAGCAGGCAGCATCAATCTCTTCTGTCTTAAAATCAATCCTATTATTACTAATTCCGCAATTCACAGCAAGGATACTAAGGAAAACAGATTTAATCATATACTATTTTACTTCAGTTTTCCAGAGCATGCCACACTGCTTTACAGTGTAGTGTGACATCAACATGTTATCAGGACAGGAGCCCTACCTAACTCTGTGTGGTTTCTACTTGTATCTCCTCGTCCAAAATATTTTAATGTATCCATCACTCAGATGGACTCACCTAGTTGTATATCAGGTATACAGAATGTAAAACTTGATCAAGATTCAAGTTCTCCAAAGAGGATCGATAACAACAAAATGCCCCTCCATGACAAACAATAGGGAGTTTTCCCTTTGCTTCCCATTTATCATGCTGTCCAGCACTGCTGGGGAAGCAGCAAAGCAGTGGAACAAAACAGAATAGGACAGTACCTTCTTCGAGCCTGGGAAACCAGGAGAATAAAGCAAATGACAGGGGCAAGAGCAAAAGTTCAACTGCTAGTTGAGGTATTAGCTTCCAAGCAGAGGAACAGCCACAGAGCTAGGGAACACCTGAAAGGCTGTAGGAGGCTGGTTGGATGGGAAGAGAAAAAGCCATCGGAAGTAGAAAATAACTTTTTCCTATACACTTCCTATATGATTTCATTCTGCTTCACAGAAGTAAGAACAATTCTGTCTTATTCTGAATAACCCTGCCCAATTGCAAGGCTTGCATAGGCATCCCTCAGCTAGTTCATCTTCAAACGAGTGCAAACCTACACCAAAAGGATTTTCCACCTGGGCAGGCAATCTGGAGAAAATACAGTGACCAGTTTTTGTAATTACCTTCTCTTCTAGAAGTCTTCCAGACATTCACAGAGTAGTTGAAATAGAAGAAAAAAAAAAAAAAAAAAAAAAGAATAAAAAAAAGAATACCTCAAAACAGCCAGTCTTTGTTCATCAAGAGGTGCTGCAGTTACTCTCAAACAACCAATGCTAAACCAATGCTAAACCATTAAAAGGCCACTTGAAATGATGCAAAATTTTACAAGGCTAGAATATCACAGAAAGACCAATGTCACCCTTGTCTCACATGCAATGAGTCATACAGCATTTGTTTATTGGAGCTCTGATTGCTGTGTCTGAGTTTTTTTTAAAGACAATCCACTATATTTATATTTAATTATCACCTGATAAATACAGCAGTAGCCTTGGGGCATGTGTTAATTTTCCTGAATTCCTGTGATTGTGTTCTGATGTCCACCACTTCTTCCCTGAAAGCGCACATAACTAGGGCATGAAAGAGCAATTACCTCCTCACAGAAAACCAGTGAAGGAACAGTCTTAAAGAGGACTCACTGGACTATCTTTTTAAGCTGCTTTCTTAGGCTTAATTTTATGTCTGTTTACTAGATTTTAAAAATATTCAGGCATATTTTCCCCTAAAAATATTATTATTGGTCTATGCATGTTTGTACTAGTAGGAGAGAAAAGAGGCTGTGGGTCTATGAGAGGTAAATGTGGCCATTTTACTGTATGTAAAATACACAGGCTTTCTTCCTCTTTCCAACCAAATCTCATGAGACAAAGTATTCATTTGATACAGCCTGATGGAGCTCACAACACTGTAACATCATGCTTTTCCATGCCGCTAAGACGGGTCAGCCTTACACTGATTCCTCTACATAAAGAGTCAAGAGGCTGCTGGATATCTCACAGCTAGCCTGCTACTGTTGTTTCACCAGCTGCCTCTTACTTACGCTTTTTCCACGTACTATTCTTTAAGTCCACTCAGATGTTCCTGTCCTCCTTTAAATGCAAACAGGGGCTTCATCTGGCAGTAAGGTGATGCTTTCTAGGTGGCTTTCCTCTACACAGTTGGTATCCTTTTTCCAACAAGAAGCTACCCAAATTATCCCTTTACTGCACACAGCACGTGGAGGGCTGGACGTAAAGCTGTCTGGGATGTGAAATGACATGCTCAGGGTAGGTGTCAGCAGAAAATGAGTTTGTACTCTCTTGCTTATTTAGCCCATTCAAAATGTTATATATTACAATGTACATAATAGGTTAAAACTCCATGGATTTGGTGTACGTGACTGTGAGGTCATGTCCTGAGACTTGGTTTTTAAATTAACCCCCCAGTATTGTAACTTGTAGAACCTGAAGCCAATGTTCAAAAGGAAAAATGAGTATCGATTCTGCTTTCACCTGCCAAACTGCTGATGAGAAATTTGCAAGTCAACGAATGTCATTATTTCCATTCAAATAAATAAGGCATTGCTTAGTGACAATTTTACAGTGTAAAATTCACTGTAATCCTGTTTTTCCCCAAAGGGTAGACCACCTTTTACAACCCTCAGAGAAAGAAGTAAACTCTCACTGACCCTCAGTAAGGCCTGAACTGCTGCAGAAATGTCAAAACCAGGAACCTAAAGAAGGTTTGTATATCCCTATTTATGCACCTAAGTAAGCGGACTAAATATAATGGAAACTTAAGGAGGCTATTTCTGAAAGAGTTGATCTGTGCATACAAGAGCTCTGGGATTAATGCTACCCAATGTTTTTCAGTTTACAGGTCTAGGCTCCCCAGTTCTTCGAGTCCAGCGAAACCGCTGACAGAGCTGGCTCACACATTTCCAACGTCAGGTGGTGGAAAAAGAGGTCATAGCCGCAGCAGTTGCTGTAAAGGCAAGCCAGAGAAATGTTTCCATCCTCCACTCATTTATCTATTCCCTAGGTCTAAACATTAAATGCTCTTACCAATCAGAGGTGGCTTTTGCTTCCTCCTATGCTCCTCTGTGGTTTACATAGTGTTCAAACAATGATGTTACACTATTTACCTCATGCCACAGTTTGGGGCCCCTACAGCTTCCCTATCTTCCCTTCCCAAGGCTTTCTGGAAGGCTTCTCCTAGCGTGAGGGATGCATACAGTGACCACATGTTGAACATGTTTACTACCTCAGCCTGTCAAGCATTGGACCTGCACTTGATCCAAATCTGTTAGACTTTTGAATGTTGCATCTATGAAGTAATGTAGTGTCAACTTCGAGACAGCTTGTTTTCTCCTGATAACGTTGGTCTCTCACGAATACATCTTTTATATCTTTATGTATGTACTTCTTAGACATATCAAAAAGATGGTAATTTTGTGGGTTGGGGGAGTATAACAAGCCAGGAATTTATTTAACCAGAAAACTAGTTCTATTAGTGCATTGTTTTCATAAGCACATCTTAGGCAGAACAACATTTCAATTTATTGTTTTGGTTAAAAAAGACTGCTTATTAATGCCAATTTTGCTTTAAGGCTCTGAATTAAAAACAAATCACTCATTTTTTCCTCGTTCTAATCCTTGAAGTTTCAAGATGCAAATGGCTTGTAAGAGGCCATTCCAAACCGAAGAACAGTTTGAGGAGTAACATATAACAAAGTTTCTTACAGACAACTGTTTTTTACTCCAGGCAGCTGCTGCAGAATTAACATTGAAGTCTTAGTTCCATACAGAGGACCTCATTTTGAGCTGAAACTTAAAGACATATTCTCTTACAGTCTTTGGGCATGGTTGCAATTCATAACAGCATACTGAAAGAGAATCTGTTCACAAACAAATTTTACAACAGAGAATTGAAAACAGAATTAAAAACACTAATCTGAGGTCAAAGAAAAGAATATATGCTAAAACGGCAATAGCAAAGATGCTTTAGTATCATAAAGAGGTCTATATTCATGCCTAAACTTAGGCAAGCAATAAAATTCAAAGAGCAATTTAGAAAAAAAAAATGAAATTTGTGCATTCACTTAGACAAAAAGCATCCTCTCTTGGTGTTATTGGTAGAGAGAGAGTGCATTCTGACCACACAACAGGAAAGCCAGACTGAAAGCTCACTTGGTTCTGTTAAATAATTTGTCTAGCTCACCAAGTATCACAAGGTAACATAAATTTGAACATATACCTGAATGTTGGGATTCTGCCCATTGATATCTGCTTTTGACAAGTCAGGGAAGTTTGGGAGATCCAAGAGGAAAGATCTGGGTCCATCTCTTTGCAATGACGTATGCCCATTTTCCTGCCTGAATCTCTGTTTAGGGAATGGCCGGTGGGCAGCCTGGAGGTCAGGGTATTCTCTTCTGTCCTCAGGGTTCAGGGTAAAGCCGGCTTCAGGAGAATGGTCTTCTGCAGTAAGGGTGTTCTGGGAAAAAAAAGCAATGCACTATAACAACAGCTGAGACAGCGTGCAGTCCTGCCAACACCCCCATCTCCAGCTTCCTGCTAAAAAAGACTCAGCAAACATGCCAAAACAAGGGTGCTCAGGTGCTTCCACCTGCTCTGCAAGGCACATGCACAAGCCCACACAGCATACAGACCCACAGCTAGTTACTCAAACATACAGGATTTCTGGCTGGAATTTTCTAGGGTACCCATGAGTTTGGTATCTGACTTCCACTGAAATATTCTCAGTTACAGTACTGCAAGGCATCTGACACAAGATTAAACTGAATCAGACTTGAGTGTTTTCAATAACATTTCAGCCTCCCCATGAGCACCTAAACATTGATGTAAACATCTAAGTTAAAGCAAATCTGGAAACAGGACGATCAGAAGCAATCCCTGGAAAATCAAATCATATCAAATTAAACATGTCACTAAAATGGTGAAAGGATATCATCATTGCACAGCATTTTAGTTTGCTTTGTTCCAAGGTGGAACAAAAATACTGACTGCTACGTTCATGCTGAAATTTATGGTATTAAAAGCTCATACTGTTGAACTTGCCACCTCACCCTCGCCCTCCTCAGTCTGCAATGTCTTCCATCTAGTTGTGCAGTCTTCCTCACCCCACTTCTTTGGTCTTGAACATCTGAACCTTCCTTCCTCTGGGATCTCATTTTCATGTTTGCCTAATGGCGGGATTGAATTTCACCAAGTTGTGGGTCAGTGGTTAATGCTTTTGTTATTGTTGAGCGTGCTTTTAGGTTTTGTAGTGCATAGTACAGCAGGCTGCCTTCGAACCAGTAGCACTGCTGCCACTGCCTTTGACCTCACCAAGGAGATACATTTGGTATCAAAACACTCCCTCCCTGGGTTACGACTGGCCTGGGGACTCGAGAAAAAAAAAATAGCAGGCAAGTCAAATCTTCTTATGGCTTCAAAAAAATGCATGGGGCAGACTCAGCACAGGTTTTGTTTTTGACTCAGCTGAAAAATTTTATGTTTGAGGTCTTAGTATGACTGCCTGGGGAGCTTTTATTTTCAGTTCGTAAAGAGACAGCAAGCATGGATAGGGTAAATGTTAAAGACCTATCTTTTAAAACAAGCACAATTAAAGTGGAATGGCCACATGTGGTTCTGGCTCTACTGAAGCACATTTTTGCCAGCATTTCTGGTTAAACACAATCTCCGTCCAGCTCCCCCAGCTCAAATTAAGCTAACATACCTTTTGTTGAGATTTCAGATAAATAACAGTTACAATGCCTTTTCTTTTATTTTGTGTTTATTTGCTTAAAAGTTTCTTAATTGCCTTTTGAAGAGATTTTATAATATAATCTGTGCACATTACTGCAAAATATTCAGTGAGTTAAATAAACCAAGGTTTAAGACTTAATCTGGGGCTAAGTGAAATCTCAAATAAAAACTAAAGCAGTTCTCCTCTCCCCCTCTCACTGCACTGCCGTTGCAAAGAACAAAAACAGATTTAGTTGAATTAATGTCTTTTCGGTATTTTTGTGATCAGAATGGTTACATTCTGAAAGTGCCAAAAGGCTATTACACATTTACCTACAGCACAGACATAAGAAGTTCATTCTGTATTACTGCATGAATGTGCAGTGGTAAAAACGTATCCGTTTCTCACAGATTTTATTGTCTGAAGGCTAAAGTAGGAATACTTTACTTTGCTGATGACCAGATAGGACTTTCAGATGCCTTTGGTGGGCCATCCATTAACACACACCTTATTTAATAAAAAATAGAAAGCAAATCATATGGCAGCAGGCTTCTAGGAAATGAAATTGAAGACCACTAACTTTAGGTTCCTTACCCATGTGCTAGTGCTTTAACCTAACACTTATAAAACAGAATTTAGCTTCAAACTTTGCACAAGGATTAAATGGCTTCTCGGTTATGTCTGACTAACAATGAGGAGTAATTGTGCTGTTATTAAATTACTCCAGACAGGAACCAAAGAAAAATGTGGTACTTACCTACTTTTTTCAGAGGTATCATGCTCATAATCTTGCCTTTATTAAAAATAAAGTGAGATTTTATTAAAAAATAATAACATTCTCACATACAATTTCATACCTTCCCTGTTTGCTTGCCACTTCAGCAGCATCTTGATTCTCCACGTTAACGTACCACACAACTAGAGAGCAGGCCAAGGACTTTAGAGAGCTCCATTTAATTCTCTGATAAGACTCACTGTGTGATCTTGGCAGGTCATAGTCTGTCTGTGCCACAGTGGGGATAACAGCACTTCCCTTCCGCACTGTGATGTTTGTGGGGAGCTCAGCAACTACAATAATAAGGGCTATATAACAAATTTTTAATAGTGTCAGGCAGATGGAATATCACATGGAGCTAGTTAGAAAATTTTCACGGTGAAGTAATGACATCAGGCTGATTGGGCCCACTACCAAGCTGCTTGGGGCAGGGACTGTCATTAACTACAGACTGAATG
The DNA here is from genome assembly GCF_036370855.1 of Dromaius novaehollandiae. Taxonomy (NCBI): domain Eukaryota; kingdom Metazoa; phylum Chordata; class Aves; order Casuariiformes; family Dromaiidae; genus Dromaius; species Dromaius novaehollandiae. The sequence continues at coordinate 120,329,182 of NC_088100.1, forward strand.
GGCTGGGGTTGTTTAACCTACGGAAGAAAAACTGAGGAGCACATGGTAACTGTCCTATATGAAAGGCTGCTGCAAGGAGGAAAGGGATGGTCTACTCTGCGTACTTGAGTTGGACTGGACTGGAAGACTCCAGTGTAACATCAGGAACAAATTTCTAATGGTGACAGTGAAGTATGATATCAGGTTTTTGGGGAGGAAAGCGAAGTCTGTCTGCTTAGGAATGGGGTAACACCTTCCAGGAATGAGGCAGGTTACACAGTCTATTCCCTACCTGAAAGCGGCATTTGCTCTTGCAGTCCCTTTCACCCTAGGACAAGCCTACACCATGCCTTGCAGGGCCTCGGCGTCATACTACAACATATGCAAACAGAAACTCCTGATATGCCTGGCCATTTCAGTTATCTGCTCATAGTACAGAGAGTGAAAGAGCATTTGCTTTCAGTTACTATAAATGAACGGAGGCCCTAATTTTTACGTACATAGTTCTTGGTGTAGTATCTAAGCTGATCTGTAGCGTTATTAGAATTGTGTATTTCTGGTAAAAAGATAACAGAGGATGCCATCAATAAAAAGAGGGCTTGAGCTGCACGTGAAGAGAAGAATATGGGCTCGCTCTGTTAGTTCCTGCACTAGCTCAGGTAAAGGATCTTCCAGAACAAATCCAGCCAGGAAAAGCACGTCCTTACTGTAACGTCAGCCTTGTTTCTGAAGAAAACAGGGTTTGTGCTCCAAAGCTAACAGATGAAAACTTTGCTGGAGGATAGAAAATATTCTTCTCTTCTTATTTCTAAGTTACTTTGAACATTTATATTTCACACTATATATTTTTTAGGTGTACACAATTTGTATTCCTAATTGCTTTTGGGAAAGCAGGGTTGCTTGACTACCTTTAAAAGAGATATCACTTCATTCTGAATTACTGACTCAGTGTCTTTGAAGTTATGAAATTTCTTAATCAGACACATTGGTTTCTTACTCAAACGACGCATCTACTCTAAATGTTTTAATGTAAACTACTTTTTTCCTTCATGTAACAGGGTTATTCATAACTTTTAAACTTTCCATTAAGATGATTTTTTAAGGGGTTACTCGTGATTGCTGTCAGCTACAATTCTGCTGTTCCCCATGGGATCAGATATTTATAGAAGTTCCTAATATGAAAATAGCTTAGGATTTCTGAATATTCTAAGTGTGAACAATATATAAGGGTAGGAACACATTACTCACAGCTGTGAGACAGGGCAATGAAATAAACCCTATAGAGAGAAACTGCCATATTAAGACATCTGTTTGTATTACATAATAACTTATCTTGTCATATTCATCACTGAAAAAGGGAGAATAATAATTCAGCACCCCATTTCTGACCACCATTATTAATTTCTGGTATAGGCTCTGTGAGAAGGGGACAAACGGAGAGCACGGTAAAAATATATTAGAAGGGGTGACATGATGCTAAAATGTACCATCTCCTTCATGGCAAAAACTATACAGGGTGGAGCATGAGGGGTGCGTTGGGCTGTGCAAGAGCAAGAACCGACCCAGAGCATCGCTCTCCTGTCCCTGCCACTGACTGCTGTGTGACTTGACTAAGTCACCTCAGACTCGATTTAAAATCCCACATATCCATGTCTTTGCGTGCCACCTAAAAAACATGGAGCAAGAGTCATTCACAGGGGTTTGTAAGGATAAGTTTAAATGTTGGTAACCCAGGTGGGACTTGGACCATAGCAAGGTTTAAGGCACTATCTAAGAGACAACCTTACCTGCATGAAAAATTCACTACCTGCTACTGCAGCTTAACTTTGCAATAATCAAACAAGTATTTTACTCCCTCCCTTGCCTTCTTATTTTGTTTCTTCCTCTATCAGAAGACATTAGCTGCAGGGAAGTACACTGTTTCTCTTTCCCACAGAGAAGCTAAACCAAGGTGGGAACTTCTAGAAATACCAAACCAGGCAGAAAGAGAAGTTCTCTGCATTTTTAGCAGGTGAGGAATCCATCTTTCTCCTCTCGTCCTTATTTTAATCCCTTAATTTGAGTTCTGGAAAAACAATCAAGACAGAGAAGAAGCAAGGAACGACTGCAACTACAGAAAATATTTTGGAAGAGCTGCTCTTCCCCTGTACTTCATACTTCTTTACCCACCTCCCTTCATTCCTTCCCCACTTGCCCAACTAAGGCCACTTTTGCAAACACTGCTAATTATGGAGTTGAATGAATTTGGGAACAATGATGCAACATATATCCCTAACTGCTCCCAGACAGCAAGGGAATCTATTACCAAATCCCTGTTACAGCTACATTGCTTTTTTATTTCTTGTATACTCCTTTGAAATATCTTGTAAAATGATTTTGACAAGAGGTCTTGAATTGAAACCCCACAGTCTGTCAATGCACTTTCATGATGCACCTGTACAGCATCTTCAACCACCAGGAACAAGGAACATTTACTTATTAGGAAACTTCACAGACGCTATAAAAGATTATATTGCTATCAGAGACAAAATGAGGCCTGGAGCCTTCACAGAAAATCATTATAGCCATTAGGACTGGTTTCATTTCCCACCTGCCTAAACAGATTGTTTTGATTTTGAAGGTTGTCGTGTGTTTCCAGGTTAGCGCTAAATGATCACTTTAAAATTAACCAGGCTGGGGAGGCTGAGCAACGCACCAGGATACCACATCAGACTTTCACCTCTGCAGATTCAAGATCTGTAATGAACTTGGGTGATCTAATTCCTGTTTTTTATTTACTTTTTGTATATCATAAGTATAAGCAGCACAGGACCTAGCAGGAAGAGATATGAGGACAGTGTTGGATAAGCAGACAGTGAGGTTAACTGCTGAAAAGCATTATCAGAGGTATGTGGAGAAAAAATTATTTTATGATCAATGCAACATACAGTCCAGGCAGTCAGAAGACCCATGTTCTGTTCCTTGCTTCGTTGTGACTCATACGTTATATAACAGGCAGGTCACTTACGCTCATATTTAAATTTGGGATGCTTTACTTTCTGTGTGATGAACTGAAAGCCAGCAAAGGTAGTGAGCCTCACATCTCCAAGCTAACTCCAGTGAGTCACGGGTGTTTTGTATCTATGAAAGTCAGACCAGAGGTGTTTCATGTCAATGACTCAGATACGAAGAAACTTTCTCCTTTTTTTTTTTTAATGTGCTTGTCCTTCACAATCATACAAATCAATGGAGCAGAAGGCCTTACTTATCTTTGGAAAGCTATACAAAGTAATTGATGCAATAATTAATAGCACATTTTTGATAAATACTGTTAATAAAACTTTTTAAATGGTCTACACTGGCTTGTGTGTACACAGATGTTCTCATTAAGGATCTCCAAAATAGTATAGCACCTGATTTAAACATTGTCTATATAGAAGGTGAATCACTGATAACAGTAGCTAAAAAGAAAAAGGAGTGCCTTTAGTAGGGTGAATTTTATGGTACTTCTCTATTTACTCTACCAGTGGTAAAATGATACTGTATCCATTTTTTTCTAACTTGCAGTATTTCTGCATGTTTGACTATACAAAAACTGAAACCCAGTCATCCCACAGAGCACTGCTAAGGGACATGTTAACCTCAGGGACTGCACGGTGCTCCAAGTGATTTTGTTTCTATGAAGAATCAGATGGAGTTGCAAATGCTGTTGTAATTAGGACAACAGAAAGGCAGCATAACAGGTAGTGATGTGCTGAGACACCCAAGTATTTACTTGGCCTATCACAGCTGTTTTTCAGGCATATGTTGAAGTAGCTCTCAAGGTCTGCACACAGCAGAGGCAGAATTGCAAAGCACTGGGGCAGATTTATCTCAGAATAACAGCTTTTGAACTTTTTTTGCACTAAAAATTTCTAGCCCTTATAGTTACAGAGAAAATCTTGAGAACTGAACATGTAGTCAAGACTTATGTTATGCCCGCAAAGATCCTAGGACAGCAGTATTCAGGCCCCCTTCACGGCTAAGGTCCAGACCACCATTTCAAGGCACATGGCCAACACTAGGACAAGACCCTCCGCAGTGGAGGAAAAGGCTGTTGCCTTGCTAAGCCATCTGAGCTGATATTTCCTGAAAGCCGGAGCAGCCCTGCTGCCAGTCCTGCCTTACTGAGGCTGAAGACACAGACGTCTAGTTTTGAACCATCCTTTGTTCAGCCTCTAGCTGGAAGCTTCCCTCATCAAGCTCCCTGTCTCTTCTGCAGCATTAGTAAATGCTGGGTCCAGATCTGAACTGCTTTTGTAGACTGTATTTTTTCCTCAGAGCTCAAAGAGAAGACCAACGACATCATATTCAAATCTGGCAACTTTTTGCCACATGTTCTGGATACACATTTCACAGCACAGCTATTTTTAATACTCTGCTGTTTGCTTATATTTCATGCTTTCCTTCAGTTAGAAAATACAAACCGTTTGGTTTAGCTTTGAGGTGAACCACCAATTTATATAACACTTTGATAATAAAATAGACTTGGTGATGGCCAGAGCTCAGTGTCTGCAGGAAAAAAAAAAAAGGCCCTATGGCAAATTTTCTAATACAGTACACACTGGTGCTTTGTTCTTTAGCAGATACTTGGCCATCCATGAGATGGCCAAGCGCACAGAATTAAAGTTGTGTATGGCTCTGACAGATGACCAATGCCAAGTTTTGCTCGCACTTAACAGACACTTCCAGTTGCCCAAGCTGTTCATAAAAACTTAGTTGTTCTTCATGACTGAAGATCTTCCCTCTAATCACTGCCTGGCAGGAGCTCGCCATACAAGACTCACTGATTTAACAACTGAACAGGCAAATACACAACTGAAAAGTAAGCCAACTATTTCCATCCTATTACTTGTGGTGCCAAAATGCAAATTCGTTGGAAGTACTGATGCTTTTAGGTTTTCTTAAATACCTGTGTAAAACCAGCTCTTCACAAACCTTGAGTGTGCTACCTTCTTTATGTGGGTTTTATGAGTGCCACTACCATCAAATTATAATTCATACTGGGGAAAGAAAGAATCAGATCCCATTGCTCCATCCTGAGCTATTCAGGTACCAAATTCAGTATGCACTGAAGTGAGTATGAACCTTTCCCATCTCCTCAGAGTTTCAGAGAACAAACTCTGTACTGCTGCACAGGCAAGTGGTTCAAGTTCTTGCAATGTCTGTTCCGTAATGTAGGTCTAAGCAGAATCCATTTATACCAAGGCTAAATTTGATTGAAAGAGTCCAATCTCACTCGTCATTTGAAATCTGTATCATAATTTACACACAGAGTTTCAACACAATGCAAAAGTCCGCCTTAGCCTGTAATCAAAACCACAAGAGCAAAAAAAAATCTAGTATTAATACTTTTTATACACAACTTTTTGGTCAGGCCAGCTTTGCAGGCCAGCACACACAAAGTCAGTGCAAATGAAAAAGAACAAGCATATATCTGAAATTATTTTCATGGGTCTTAAACTAGGTCCTCTTGCAAGTTTATTCCACTAAATCACTACAGCTAAGATTTCACTAGGTGAACCAACTTTAATAAATGAAGTTTTCATCTCTCCCTAGCCAAAAGAGTAACCTTACTTGAAACCTTTTCAATTTTCAAAGTTGCCTTCAACTGTTCGTTTCCAAGAAACAGCTATTCCCAGCCTCTGTGTCTCCCTCTCATATGCCACTGAATATCCACCCTGTGCTTTCAAAAGTGTCTATGACTCTGGCTGTGTTAGCTGGCACATGTTTTTAGAGACTAGAAAGTGTTTAGTCCCTGTGGACCAAAAGTTACATGATGACTTCATCACATAAGCAAAAGCTAATAACGGGAAAGCAAGAAAGCAGACAAGTGTTATATTCCAAAAACATGATGTTTCCTGTGCTTCTGGCAATACTACTTCTGTGCCTGAAAAAAAAAAGGCAAATCACTAGAGTCTTGATGCTCAAAACACACACACTGTTGAAGTACTGCGAGATAGTTTACTCGACCCTCTGTTAGCTGCCTTCCCCAACAAAACTAGTTTTATTTTGATGGAGTTACAGGGTAAAAGGGTGAAGGTGGAGGAAAGGCAGTGTTTGTTTACATTCAATATCTATGCGCCACATCAAATACATGCCTCACAACATGCACTAGAAGGGGTTGTTTCTACACGCGAGAGTTTACATAAAACAGCAGCAGAGATCTGAATGGCTGTCTCAGGATCACCCACCGCTCTGCTCCTGCAGCAAAGTATTCTTTCAAGCCCGAAAGTACAGATCTAGGCTCTCCATTTAGAAAACTTGGGATACTGATACATGAGCAGCGGGAAGTCATTAGCATAAATGGCATCTGTATACTCGAGGCAGTAACTATCTTAATTCTGTATTGAGGCAGCATCAGAGGACACTGTGCCCTCTCTCTACATCTCCGTGAACTACCTGTGTGACAGGACAAGAGAAAGGAACCGGAGGAAGCAGACACACCAGAGAAACGCCTCCCTCCAGTGATACTACAGGGAAGAAGAGCAAGGAAGCAGATACACGGTACACCATGACAGGACAGTGTGACGACCCTTCTCTGTTTAAGAGGGGAGGGAGAAAGGATTTGCCCTGGAGAGAAATTTGGGCTTTTTATGTTATAAATTCTATGGACGTATATGTAAGTTTTCTTAGTGCAGTAAGAGAGGGGGGGGGGCTATTTCCTAGAGCTGATTAAAGAAGCATGACTTGATTTTCAATTTCAGACGACTCGGGGGGCATTCCAATAGACTGCAGACAGGAAATGAATACCATACATGCACGGAGCCAGGCAGATGCTTTTGAATCTGACACTTAACGTGAAAAGAAAAATATCTTCATTTCTGTCTCCCCTCCGCCCCATGATCACTAGATAGTTCTAAGTTATTTTTAGGATAAATGGTTTTATTTTTCAGACTTGTTATAACCTTACCATGTGCCTGAAGCCACCCAGACGCCACTGACAATAAGCTGTATGGAACAATTATATAGGTATATATAAATATAAAATTCATCTTTAGATTAGCCCAGCAGCCAGATGCAGCAGCAAGGTAGAAACGGAAAGATAAGCAGCTCAAGTCTGAGATATTCTAACCTTCTCTGTTAGAGGAACTGTCTGAAAGACAGCTCTGTGACCCTGGATGATATGCAAGGCTGCATGGAGGGAGAATTGCTTCTGTATAAAGAGAGAGCCCAAAGAGTACGGTGCACACACTGCAGAGCAGGTTGGAAGAGTGTGTCCTGGTAGGCTGCGGCACAGAACTTGCTTCCAGCTACCTAACTGCACTAAAGAGATAAATATACATCTTCTCTCCTCATATGGCTCTTACAAGTAAACTGCAATAGTTGTCATGGGAGTATTATGGAGTTTATAACCTCATTGCAATATAATTGTAGCTCTTTTTACCAATGGCAGCAGTGAGTATTGGGGAATTGGCATATACATTTGTGTTCCCCTACTTATTGCCATGTGTGCACAAATGCACAACTTCAGCTGCAAATTCCTCTTCTATTTTATTGTGGGAAGATTTAAGAAGGAAAAAGGAAAAAAAAAACCCAGAGAGGTAATATTAAATTGTTTCTTATTCTAACGTTATGCAAATAATTACCTCATTTTATTTTGATGTTAAGACTGCCATAGCTATGTTCCTAACAACATGAGAAAACGATCCTCTCAGGGGAAGGGTAGGAGAATAAAGAGGGATGGGTAAGTGAGAAAGGCAGGTCTGATTTATATTACTCAAAAAGCCATGAATATCAGATCAAAGGAGAGCAAGAATCAAGTTCACTGCCAATGAAGGTTTTCAGCAGCTTTTTCAGAGCTATTGATCCCTCAAGGGCAAACTTTTAAACACTAGGTGATGCCTCTAACTAGCCAGAACTCCCACCTGATACCTGCTAAGCTTCACGCAGTTTGCTTTCATCAGCTGGCATACTGGGGAAAGCAGAGACAGCTAAGACACTGCTGTATCTGGACCTGATGAAGGAGACATTTAGCAGAATGCAGCAATAGCACGCATATATTTTCTGCACCAGATGTTGCCTTTTTAATGGTCATTATGGTAGATGTTGAATAAAAGAACAGATTTCCCACAGAAAAGCTATGAGTCTGGTGTCCGCCAGGACCTTGGGAATGCTTTGTCTGAGGACAGAGCGCGAGTGCTCAGGTAAGAGCCCAGATGCCCTGGGCAGAATTTGTGCACTCAGCTCTGACTGGAGCCACCAGAGACTGGCTGACAAATACAAACTCACCTGGTATTTGTCATGGGATGAAGGTGGAATAAGGCATCTAAAGAGCTACAGCAGTTCAGCTGGCAAGTGGTGACTTGTTCATGTGTTTGGACTCTCAGGTCTAACCTGAACATCCAGAAGGCACAGGATCCAACCCTAAATCAAGTCCTAAACTGTCAAATGCATTACAGATTGGCATCTTTTTCTCCCCCTCTCCTTTGTTGGGTCAGGTGTCTTTGGAGTGAGGTGGGAAAGCTTCCAGGTGTTCTGTCCTGTCGAGACACTTCAGGATCAAGCCTTAAGCAACAGCCACTGGAATTGGGTGCAGTAAAGCAATTTCACCCTGTGCATCCCCAGATGGTCTCCTAAGAGCTGCCTTCGGGCTTCTAATAGGGATCCACCTGCACGGGGCTCACTGCTGCTGTCACCATTGCTGTCACCGGGAAGGCTCCATTTGCTCTGCCTTCCACATCCGCTACGTTATGCACACAGCTATGCAGTGCACTGGAGATTACTTGGCTCTTTCCAAGCTCTGTACACAACTCAAATTCCCACCAGGTACTACCTGGTAACACGCGCATATTTTTGAAATGATTGACCGTCTTCCTTCTGTGTGTTTTGATCCAGAGCAAGAGCTAGAATTGCTGCCATTTAAATGCATATCAAAAGCTTCGGGACTCTACTGGGGTAAATAGTTCATTAGAAACCTTTGGAGCTACTGTTTCAGTATGAAGCCTTCAGTATGAAGTCTTCAGTCTGAAGATACAGGCAGTGTGGCTACCCTAGATACCCATTTGAAATATATTTTCACAAATGTTAGATGTATACCTATCAACCCCTCTATCCTTTTTCAATAAAAGCTTGGACTCTAAAGCACAAGTGAGGAATAAATACGCTAGCAGCCAGCTGCAGCAAGCCTTTCATAAATAACACTGCAATCAATCGTTGTAAAGGAAAATGATATTCTAGGAGCTCTGTCCTGACAAACATCTGTTTTCCTATCATAGGAAGGCATAAGAAGAAAGAAAAAGTTAAATACTGAAAGTCTAAACAAACTCTGAATTAAGAAGAGCTGGTAGAAGTAATGATGGATGCATTGTAAACCACCTGCAAATGTTAAGATTGCTACTCTCTTCTGCAGACCATTGAGTCTATACTACAAACCTTCAATAGACATGGACTGTGCTCTATAAAAATCATGATGAATGCAGACTTGTTTTTATATTATGGAGGTCCTAATCCTCCTCCTCCTCTGCCTTTGCTCTATTGTTACAACATCAAAGACCAACTGCTGGCTGAGATACAGTCAATATGAAAAGGGCGACCAGCAAATTTACTGCTTGACTTCATTCGCTTTAAATGGAATAGGCACCATGGCCCTTTTTCAAAGTCCAATCACAGACATATATCTTTTTTATTGGACATCATGTACAATAAAGTGAAGCTGTAACTTGGAAAAAAAAATAGAACACCTTAAAAATCCCATGAGGTGAACATTCCTTTATAAAAATATCACTGTGGTTACGTGTTTTGAAAAACTTGGTGCATTCTGCAGTGCCAAAGGCATGGACTGCTGAGGTTATAGTTTAGCTAAGATGCATACCCATGCCTAATATCTGGTTGGTTTCAAGAAAACTAATAAAAAGTGATATATTTAAGACTGAGTGCCAGTGTCATTCAAATAAACTGAAATGGCAGCATTCATGTCACAGGAATCATTAACTGCTTTGTTATAGCTTGCTCTGTGCAGTGAACCTTTACAGGCTTCTTCAGTCCAGTGAATCTTAAAATCAGCTGCATGAAATGCCAATATCTACTCTGCATCTTCAACAACTCCATTCTGATTACTGAGTTAATCTCAAGAGACACTTTCAGATGAGAGTTATTCTGAAGATCCAACTAAAGATAGGGATAGTTTTATTGCTGTGGTGTTGCTAAATAGTTTCTCGCTATGAAATTAAAAGGTGTAAAAGCAACTCAAATACAACCTAGAAGATGACTATGTTGTGGTGTTACAGAATCCAGGCTAGTTAACGCTGTTTTTTTTTTTAATTTTTAATAAGTTTTGTTTCGATGTAATGGGGTTTTTGTTTTAAACTACTTAAACTATTAATACATTTTATTTCTTTGGGTAACTTGTACAAACAGACATTAGTATGTATCTGATTACTAGCACTACATCTAGATCAAGTTCATACTGATTTTAAAATCCCGCACTGATATATAAGTGGCAGATAAAACTAAGCAAATTTATGCTTTGTTAAACCTGTATTAATCTGAGGCAACTGTTTTCAGTGCAGTAATTTTGGTTTCCTCATGGCAAAATTTGCTGTTGACAGGACACTTCTGAGGTCAGAAAGATAATAAAGCTATACCACTACTTTTTGAAGCATAGCATAGAAATAGCTGGGTAATCACGATGCCCCCTTCACTGCTCTTTCTGCTACAGGATGCTCCATTGTCAAGCATCTCCTCTTTCCATCACAGCCAAAACCACAGACCTTCTGGTGCAAGGATCTCAGACGTCCTACTCAGACTTCCTGGGCATATACAAGAAAAGGTGTTTCAATGACAGTGTTCAGTCATTCAATACTTGAAGGGTTGTCCCTTGAAAAGAGGAATGCAAAGGCAAGAGGCCTGAAGAAAGCTTTCTGGAAGTTGAATTTGGCCCATGGACAATGCTAACTCAGTAACTGTGAGTTAGAAACGGGGAAGTGCATTTTTTCAGAGCAGTACTGTGAACAGTGGTGGAAAAAGATGGGACAAATTCTTTGAGTTATTTATACAGATACTTATACTGTACTCAGAACCGTATTGTCATAAGTACTGATATCAATGGACATGCAGGCAAAGAGGAAAATTAAAAGATTTTTAATCTTTCCTAGGAAGAAAAGCTACTGTGGAACAAAACAATCCAAGATCTTTCAGTGACAGTATGAAGCTAATGAAACACTGGATGGAAGCACGTTCATGCAATCAGAAAAAAGCCACACCTGAAAGGCCAGGTTTTCTTCATGGATGGAGGTCCAGATTATGCGTGTTATGCACATATAAATTCTGTAGAAAAACTAAGCTGTGAAAGATTTAACTCCAAGAGGCGCTTTGGCTACATCTGCAGCCGACACAAGTAATTGACTCTTCTTGCTGCATGAAAGTCAATGGAGCAAGGTCAATTTAAACACACTGAGAATGCAGATCTAGCGTGTAGGCATACAAGCCAAGGCATGTGTGAACTGCCCCTGCCTTTCAACGTGGACGGACTTGATGGAGCAGTGAGAGAAAGATCTCCTCTCTGGTTTTCCTCTGTCATCTTTATAAGAAACTCTGTAAGATTAAATGGACCCAAATGGCCATTATGCTTCAAGATCTTAGGAGTGAACAACTCCAAACCTCTTTTCATCCTGCTGACTGCTAAAACCAAGAGAAGAATACCAAAATATGACCACAGCTATGATTTCTCCAAGCACAGAGAAACAAGGCCAAAAGGAAAAAGGAACTGCTTACTAGTACAGCCCACACTGACTCTTCTGACCAAGTATCATACTGCCACATAACTGACCACTGTGGCAAGGCATCGCCATAATACGTTTTACTTTGTTTTCTTTCTTTTTCTGGTATTTTGAATCTAAAGTATGTGGAAATACCAATACTGGAAACATTCTGCTCCTACTGATGGATACACGACTGATCAATGAGCTCACAACTCTATTTCCTGGAAATGTTATTCATTTATATTCTTTGGACTCTGATTTCAGCCTGGCATTTTCTGTGTTCAAAACTTTCAAAATCAGTATCCTTGAGACACATCAGTGCTGAAGTGCAACAGTACTCACTGCACCATTGAATACTTCCTTTTGCATCTCACTAAAGCACTTTATATTCTTCTGCTCTAAGTTACCACTTTATTACTCTTTGTGTGACAGCACTTATAGACTCCATTCAAGCCTGGAGACCTACTATGCTGTGCACTGTACACAAGGAACAGCAACAACAGAAAAAGGACTCTCAATCTCAAAGAGTTTTGTCTGGGATTTTAAAAAAATCAAATCAAAACCAAACTTCATGAGCGACCTAGCTCTGCTGCCACTGAAAGTAATGCTTTAAAAAAGTCAATTTTTGAGGAGAATAAAATTCAGTCAACTCAAATAGCTTTTGAGTAGTGTACCATTAAATAAAGCAGATAACAATATATAGATTTAACAAAAAGGCCAAACAAGCACTAGACAACACCATGAACAGAACAAATGAGATACCACTGGGCATTAGTTCACCAGAAACACAGTGGTACAACTCACAAAAGATCTTAGAGCAACCAGCTCTAACAATTAAACCTGAAGCTGCCAAATGCTCGTCTATCACTGTTCTTCCAGGATATAAGCAAAAAGAAAGAATAGCTTGACTCATTTTTTCAGTTTATATTTGTGTAACAAAGCAGCCAGATTGTCTGCATATATATTTGAGGTATGGGTGCATTTTAGGATTTTTTTTTAATGATGATTCAGAAGGATGTAAATGTAAAAGTCTGGTAAAATAATTTCCTACCATTACTTGCATTCTGTGCACTTTTACATAATGAAGAATAAATGAAAAATTGTCAGGCATGAATACCCACAAAACTGCACATTTTAAAAAATGAATTGATGTTCAAACCATTCTTTCCTCCCCACTGGAATACATACTGGTAACTGAGTTTTCAGAAATTGTATCTATTTCTGTTACATGCCATTTCAGAAAGCTGCTTAAACATGAGAAGTATATTTATGTATTAAGCAGGCAGGCAAAGACAGCATTGTCTGTGTCATTATCAACATTACTGTTTTGTGCATGGTGTGTGCATAAGCATCTGCTATCTCCCTGGAACTGGGCATCTCCAGCAGCATCCTGTCAAGAAGTGTGTCCTCTCCACCAAGAATATCCAGCTCTCCTAGAGGATGTAATGATTTTTAAGTCATTTGCTCCTTGCAAAGAGGATCCAGGATCATGACCCCTAGTGAGGAGGATTTTCCAAGAGGAATAAAATCTAGTAACTATTTGAAGAGAAAGCTATGGCTACTGTGCTAAAGCTGTTTTGCAGGGGAGATGGAAGTGCGTCAGGGCCAGTGACAGACACCTTTTCCTTACAGAACTGCAAGGGTTTCCTACAGGCAGTCTCTGCTCTGCTCAGTGCAAGAGAAGGACCCATGCCTGGATCTGCCCCAGGTCACTGCTCTTCCCAGTGAAGAGGCAGCTTGCAATGCAAGACCTGTGCTGCAGTGTGTCTGCTCCACTCAGTGAACAAGAAGGACACACAGCACAGCCTGAGCCAGGCAGTCTTTTTACCGCTGAATGAGAACAGTCTACAGCAGGATCTCTATCAGAAAGAGCTGCTGTCCCATTCAGAGGATGAAATGAGGGCTGGGAAGTGTCTACAACATGCAGTATACTGCACTCTGCTCTGTGTAGAGCTTTCAGATGCTGCGACGCAACACGGTGGGAATTTTCACCTAATGAATAATTCAATTGTTGCTTCTTGGTTTCTGTAAAGAAGGTTTCCACCAGTTTGGTACAGATGTAGCAGATGTGAGAAAAGACAAAAGAATGACTGTTGAGTTCAAAACATTGTTCCCAATTTATATTTAATATAGCCTGGATTGGTTGAACAGATCTCCCCATAGCAAAAGAATTCCAAAGCAGAGCAAAGTGTTGAAAAGCATAGTATGTTGCAGGTGTAAGTATTAGGGCTGCGTTATCTATTAGCAGGTCGTGACATGCATGTTAAAACCACAAGGGAGTACACAGTAACCAGTTCCTTACAGTAAAATGATGCTGAAATTGCTGGGGTCATAAAGACCAACAGCAGAGCATCAACCCTAGACCTCTTGTTTTATGGACAGCTGGTAGAAGAAAGGACAGAGCAGGGAAATGTGAATGAACAGGGCTGACAACCTGAGCAGGAGGAGTGAAGGGAAGATTTTTGTGCCAATCAGATAACAGTGTGGTGGCAGTAGAAGTGCTGTACTGCTGTCACAGTTGTGATGGCTAGCTGTGACTTTTCTGTGTAGAATAGACTACTGTTTACAGCATGAACAAAAACTACAAAGTACTTCAATAGATCCTTCTGTATAAAGCCCTAGGAAAGAACTGTTCTGAGCTATAGCTGCAGAGACAAAATTGAGAAGCATCCAGTGATTTAATGGCAGGTATGTATCACTGATGACCCCAGATGAGTAGTATAGCAACTTCTAACCATTGAGCTGGAGAGAAGTCCAGCAAAATACTGGTCTCATTCAAAAATCTTGGCTAAACCTAATGTAGGAAGTTACACGCCTATTTATCTAACATTGCTCCTTGCAGCCTCCGCTGAATATCATATTCCTGGATTCCTGTTCTAAATTACTGCAGCAGTCTGAGATGCTAAAATGTTTGCCACATCGTACTCTGAAGACGTGGCAGCTCTTTTCTGCCAGGCATGTTTTTGTTTGCTAGGAAATGAACTGAAGTGACAGGTAGGAAGAGAAGGTTAATTAGTATTTTCTGGAGTTTTTCTGGAGTCAGGTTTGGAAGGTGGAACAGTCTCTCTGGGGGGCCATGGACAACAGCAAATGCTCTGCTCTGAGCAGAAGTCTCACTCCTTCACCCTTGCTTTCAGCTTCATCCTTTGCTTCCACGCACACAGCAGCAGTACACGCAAAGCTAATCACCCTTCCTCCCTCCTCAATCCCAGAACAAGCCGCAGCCCACTAGCAAAACCACTAAAGAGCGTACATAATTCTCTCCTTTGGGAGATGAGAGAATGAACTACACATGGTGTCGGCCATCCATAAGGTTTAGTGCATAACTGGAAGAACATATGCTCGGGTGAGCTTTGGCAAAAAGAATCTATACAGCAAAGCCTGTGGAGAACAGACAGGTTTTACTACCACTGTCAAAAAGCACGAAACAAAACATCCTCAGTGATGAGTAACAACTTCACCGAAAGCGATTCTGGTTTTCAGAGTATCAGCCTGCTTCATTCACAAGCCACCTGCTCAGAAAGTTATTCGTACAATGTACAAAGCAGAACAGGATTTAGTGCTAGTATTAAATATATAACATACATCTGCTTACCAGCATCTTATATAGGCTAAGGACTGTTTGGAAAACATGAACTCAAAATGTTGAATCAACAAATTTTTGAAGATGATTTAGACGACCAGTTCATATTAGAACTGACCAAACTTAAAGCTCCAGAGCTCCAATAAGCTTTAAAAAGCTCAGCCTAAATCTTTCCCAAAATAAACAGCTTGAGTCCTACTTGGACTGAGAAAGCCAGAAAGCTGAAGTATGCCACTGTATCTGAATGGCAATCATTTTGCAATTTGACTGAATCCAGTATAAGGGGCAGTGGGAGTGCACAAACCTTAAAAACACATCCCAGCAAAGACAACAGAAAACACACCATCACTTCTGAACTTTTCATCCTTTTGTGCTGCAGATCTGAGGAGAAAATTAAAAGCTCAGTCCTGTAAAACGCTGCTCACACAACTTGAAGGGTGATTCTTGTGCAACGGTTTATAAGCAGCAGAATGTTTTTCTTCTCATAGGGCTCAGAGAACATTTCTGACACACTGTAATTGTTTGCATGCTTATTGAGGAGGGGGGAAGGACAGGAGCAAGGAGATTAAAAGTAAAAAGCTGTTTACAGCATTGTGCTTCTTTTCAAATAACATTCTTTTATATGGCTCCAGTTTTATGTACAACTGCTGAGTTTCACGCTAATGTAATACTGCTGCAAGTACCACAGTGGAGAATCTGACTTCATGTGCTATGGCATATATTGTTGGTGGCTCTGTTACTGCATTTTACAAGGTCATTTTTCTTGGTATGGGAACACTGTTTTTCTTGGTGTGTAAGGCCTGGTATGGAAAAATTAGAAGTGATGGGAATAAACTTTTCAGTGATATATTTTCTGTCAGAATGAAAGCATAGGAGATTTTAGAGCATCATAAAGTATTACAAACATCTTTCACAATTTATAGTATCAAGACCTTTCCTTCCTTTTAAGAGCTACATTAGAAGATAAAACTATATCCAAACAGCTACTTTCCATCTCTTAATCTAGCTTCATTTGCCCTTGTTCAGAAGCAAGTCTTTATTTCATAAATATACTCCACAATATCTTCTGCATGCTAATTACATTATACCTAATACACTGGTAAAAACAAAAGTTTACTCCTATTAACTCCTACACATCCCTCCCCCTCAAAATTCTGCTTCTCTTCTGTGGTGGGAAAAAAAGACCAATTCCCTTTCATAATTCAAAACTGCCAGAAATTTTGCAACTGTAATCTGGATTTACCATTTTGTGTTAGTTTACCATAAACCCAATTTTAGCAGCAGACTCAAACAACAACAGTGCAGAGATCCAGTGTCTATCTCTGCAGCAGTGAGTGGACAACGCCTTTGCCTGTATCTCACCCGTCGCTAAGAGAACCAGCAGAGTACATCAGAATTTTCTCCTCACTGCTGCTCCTTCTATGGGAGCATTACAGCCAGTCACGGGGGCACAATACTATCCAGATGTCTGTGAACTGTCGACACATGCACTATGGAGAAGGGCACCAAAAGTAAAAATAAGAGGGAGGGAGAAAGAATTTTTTTTTTTACTTCCATTTTAACATGGAAGTTCTATCTGGATTTCTTCATCTACCAGCCTAATTAACTGCAGGGGTTAACATAATTGAGCGGCAAAAAAAAAAAAAAAAAAAAAAAAAATTAAACAAAACTTATCTCTGAAAATCCTTCCATCATATGAAGAACTGAGGTACTGAAGAAAGAGAAGCTCTTCCTCCAGTTTATGAATCAGACTGTAAATGCACACAAGTACCTTTACTTTGGACTGTTTAAAATTCCAACAATGTTTTAAGATTATAATGGATTCTTTCTAGATCAGTTTTATGTAAAAATGGTCAAAAATTTGTGAATCATTTCCTGGAACTAGGATTAACACTTCCAAATTTCCATTCAGATGCACAGGACCAAGTTGTGACCATTTTATTCATGCAAACAGACAGCACAGGTCATACAGAAATAAACATGAACCTTTTTACTTTGCCAGTAGTACGTTTTTAGACAAACTTGCCTTGTCAAAATAGATTTACAAACAGTAACTGCAAAGAATGCTCTGTTCTGGATTTGCCACATTGTGTGCAACAATGAAACACTTATCTAACTACTTCTTAAACTCTTTTATTTCCACGGATCTAGCAAGACTCCAAAGACAGAAGAAGGAACAAAAAGCCAGCCAAAAAGGCACGTGGAAGACCTACAGACCCATGGAACACCTGCCATTTTCTTGGCACCTTTTGGCAGGACAGGGTGACAAGCTAACCAATGGTATATATGAAGCAGACTTTCACTATATTACGTATAGATTTTGTCAACAATAGGTTTTTTTCAGTGTAAGCAATAACAACCTGATACCTTCTGACCAGTAGACACCAATAGATCTGATTTTGTGCAGCTCCTCTTTCCACATTGATTCTTCACCTGGGAATGCAATGCACTAGTATTTTGCATTTCACTTCAGTATGAGCCACAGAACAGCCCCCAAAAACCACTCAGTCCAAGAGTCTAACGATACCAGTGCAAACCTCCCATTGAGCTACACATTACGATACTGTGAATGGAGGCATGTCTGTCAAGGTTCAGTTTTTTGAAGCAGGTTATAGTATTTTCCAGCTAGCAATTGAATCCATGAAAGTTATAAAACCAAAAAAACCTGACAGACTTCCATCTGTTTCACTGATTGCTCTAATCAATGCACTTTCCTCCCTTAATGCCTTGTACAGATACCACTCTCTCAAATACATAACTGCAGAATCAATTCAGTTGGGAAGTATATAAAAATTTCAGTTCTACAAATGGCAAAACATGACGAAAATATGACCTGCTAAGGCTATCACGATGCTTAAAGGCACAGATTTTTATTAAGTTATCTGTAAAAATAACAGAAAAGAAAAATACTTTAGATCGATAATCAACAGATTTTCATGCGATAGTCAACTATAATGATAATACTCTAGAAAAATTATCTGAAGAGGCTTTTCCTCTTCTTTCACCCTAACTTAACAACTGTGCACTAAAAAGAACTCCTTAGGGAAACAGCATCACCCAGAGTTCCCACTTGCCCAGATGTTTCCCTCATTATGTTACAGGCCTGTCAAGAAAAGGCAAATTCAGGGTTATTCTAATGATAGCAAACACCTCATAAAAAACCTCTCCAAATTTACTTTTCCAAGGAACATCATTTTAAAAGGCATTTCAACTGCCCATGAGGAAAGAAAGCATCATTTATAAAACATTATTACCAGAAATCTTGAAGATATTAAAAAAATGTCCTGGAATGTCAAGCCAGTGATAAAACTGCAGCTCAAAAGAGAGTCTGCACCTTGGGGCCTTACCGAGAGCAGGCAGCTGAGCGCTCCCCAGCAGGACTCCCACCAAGCTCAGCAGGAGGTTTTGGGAGTTAAGAGAGCCTGATCCCAGCTTGTGAGTGGGCTGTTGAGGCGGCAGATTTAGGCTCCCCATTGCAGTTGGTGGCTTCACTCTGTAGACCACCAACCGGAGACCTCAAGCAAACTGTTGCAGCCTGCACGCTCCTTCCCTTACTTGGGCTTTTTTTTTTTTTAAAAAGATGCTCTGTTGGTAATACAAATTTTTGCTACGGAGATGATAAAAAAGGCGTTTATCTGAATCTACGCTGATAATAAATTGTATATTTTCTGTCAGTTCTTTGCATGATTTTGTGGTTGTTTGTCTTCAGGACCTGAGTACAGATGAAAAAGTTGACCACAACATCTGAAACAGACCAGAGATTTACAAGCTTTGCCTCCAGATTTTGATGATGTTGCAACTTTTATCACTGGTCTCGAGCCATTTCTAATGAATGGCAACAAAACGTGATACTGAATAAAAAAGAACCACCTGAGAAAAAAAGGAAACAGCGTCAAAAGGCTCCTTACCTCCGACTGACAAAATTCACTGGCAGTTTCACGGCATCAGCAGATTGGATCAGACCAGCCGGGTCACAAGCCCTGTCCTTCATGATCGCAAGCATCTGCTACCCTAAGTTTTGCGGGTATTTCAGGGCTAAGTATCTACCAGCCTCTCCCAAAGCTTTCCCAGCAAAGCCACGTATTTTGTTGCCAAACTCGCCAATGTCAAACACCCATTTGGTACTTTTTTGCGGAGAGGAGCAGGGAGCCCTCGGGATGGAGCCGGCCCTGGCGGGAGCTGGCAGGGCACAGCAACCTACTGCCGTTGCCCGGCCTGCACGTGCACACCCTGGCGCGATGGCCGGTGTGTGCTGCCACCTCTTCGCGACGCCCTGGGGAGAAGCAAAACTCAGGGGCGACCCCGACGTCGCGACAGGGCGGCAAAACCCACCGTGGCGCTGGGTGCCGCCTTCGCACCCGCTGGCGCAGCGTGAGGCCAAGGCGGGCGGGAGACGCCCCGCAACACCGCCGCGGCCGAAGCACCTCGAGGCACCACCCAGCCGCGCTTTGCCGCCTGACACCCGGGGCGGGCGCGACGCGCCCCAGCCCGCCCCGCCGGGCACCCCGCAGCCCTCGGGGGTCCCTCACGGCGGCGGCGGCGGGCGCGGGGGGCCGGCAGCGCCGCGCCGCCACCCGCAGGGGGAGCCGCGCCGCGGGGCGCCGCCGGCGAGGCCGTTGGCCGTTGGCGGTCGCGCGGCGGGGGCGGCCGTTGGCGGCTGTTGGCGGTCGCGCGGCGGGGGCGGCCGTTGGCGGTCGCGCGCGGCACTCACCTGCCGCTGGCTGTGGCTGCCGTTGCCCAGGGGGCCGTGGGGCTCGCCGCCGCCGCGCAGCACGGTGATGTGCAAGGTGAGCAGGAGGAGCCCCAGCAGCAGCAGCAGCTCGGCCGCCAGCCGCACCATCCTCTTGAGCCGGGCGGCTTTAGGGCCCCGCAACGGCGGCGGCCGGGGAGGAGGCGGAGGAGGAGGAGGAGCCGCCGCCGCCGCCGCCGGGGCCGCCGCCGCCGCCGCAGCAGCCCCGGCCCCAGGGCCGGCCGCGGCCGCCGCAGGACGGGCGGCGGGGACCGCGCCGCTCTCGGCGTCGGCGGCGCAGGCGGCGGGCGCGGGGCAGCGGCGGCAGCAGCAGCAGCAGCAGCGGGGGCCGCCACACCACGGCGGAGCCACGTCGGGGCGGGACGCCGCGGCGGCGGCGGCGAAAGTCGCGGCGCTGGCCGGCTGCGGCGGGGGGCGGCAGGTAGCCGCGACGGGGCCGCGGGCCGGCGGCGGCGTCTCTGCGGGCAGCCCTGCAACCCAGAGGCACCGCGGGCCGTCGGCGGGCGGGAGGGAGGGAGCGGGCGGGCCGAGCCCCCGCCGCCTCGGGGAGCCGCGGGGCCGGCGGAGAGCGGCGCGGCTCCGCTGCCGACGGGGAGGACGCAGCGAGGCCGGGGGGAGACGGGAGCGTGCGTGTGTGTGTGCGAGAGGGAGGAGGGAGGGAGAGGCGGGGGGGCTGGGGACGACTCTCACATGGCGGGGAAGCCGGGACGCTCCGAGGGGAGGAGAGAGCTCGGGGCTATCGCCTCCCTCCTCACGCCGGGACGGGGGTGGCCCCCGCACCAGCTTCCCCCGGCTGCGCTGTCCTCGCCCGCCCCCGCGGCTCGCCTCCGCGCCCCACAGCCGCCGTCGAGGCGTCGCCTCGCCCTGCCCTGCCCGGCCCGGCCCGAAGGCGTGCGGGACGGGGGGCAGGTCGCTGCTCCCCCACACCCTTCCTCCTCCTCCTCCTCCCTGCGAGCCTGGCGCTCCCCAGGGGGCTGCGGGGCGCTGCCCCCCGGGCCGGCGGTGGGGAGTGGGCCGAGGAGGGTGAGAGGCACCGGGACTGCGAGAGCTATCCTCGAAGCGGGATACCTGACTCCATCTCTCCTCTCTCTCTTTCCTCCAGCGGCCCTAGGGCTGGCAGGGGCAGCTCCGCACTCTCTCCTGCCACCGTGCGTGCGTGTTTGAAAGCGGCTGGCTCGCCTGCTGCTGCTGCTGCTGCTGCTGCTGCTGCTGCTGCTGCTTCCAGACCAACTTTCTCGCCCCCTCGCTCTCTGTCGGGAGAGGTGTGTGTCGGATGCTTTTATACTGCCCTGCCTCCCTCCCCTGCTGTCCTCCCCCCCCTTTTGCTCCCCCCCTTTTGCTTTCTCCCTCTGCAGCTCCTGCTGCAGCCTAGTGTCGCCCCCCCTCCACCGTGGCTCCCCTCCTCCTCGTGCCTTGCCCCCTCGGCAAGCCCTGGTTTGCCAGGGAGCCCTGCAGCGGGCACCCAGCTCCTGTCCCCCTCACAAAAGAAGCTGGACTCTGCACCCACCTTGTGTAACGATTTCCACCACGGCCCAGCAAGTTGTACAGAAATGTCATGTCTCACTTCAGCAAGTTTGTATGTCCTCAGCAGGGCACAAGGCAAGGCAGAATTCAGGCCCCTAAGGTTTTTACACTTTTTGCTTTTTTTTCCCTTTGCCTTGGTTGCTGACTGTATAATTATGCTGGAAAAAAAAAATCTCTTGGATGGGTGGCCCCCAAGTTTAAAATTAACTTACATTTGAAGCTATATGAAAATAAGGGTTACATTATCACCTGCTCAACTCAGTATAGGTGCATCCAATCTGATGGAGCCAAACCTCTTTCTGAGTGTTAAAGATCTGGCTCAGTATAACAAGAACAAGCAGAGCTCAAATAAAGTAAATAAACTTGAAATGTAAAGTTATTTAACAAAAAAATGGGAGTTTTGGAATCTTTGTCATTGTTCTCGCACAATTCAGTTACATGTAAGAATAACAATATAGGCTATCAGTGTCTTTGCAAATGTGTGAAAAGGAGGATTTATGACAGCTGAGAGACTGAATTATTATCAGAGTGGCCAGATACAAAATGGTGCTGTAATGGAAGAAACTGATCCCTGCTCCAAACATTTAAAGTCTGAGACTAATGTTCTCAAAAGAGTTTCTGTGACTTAAGGGTCGAATCTTGCTTTCTGGACTTGCATTCATTTCAGCAGAGAAAGCAAGAAGCACTGTGCCAGTACAGGGCAGAGTCACAGTGCAGACGTGGTGGTACTCTCATACAAGTGTAATTTGGGAGTGATGCCACTGAAGTCAGTGTGCCAGATTTTCAGTCTGTCAGGCAGCTCTGTTAACGGTTTGGTGCACGTTCCCTCTGTCTGCTGTAATGCTCCAACCGTTTCTCCCCTGGACCAGTGAAACTGGCCCACAGCATGTTGTGCTAAAACAAATTCAGTGCGTGACAACAGTCAGAGCTTGCAGAAGCTTCCCTATAGATCTTCGTGTATCTCATGGGCGCAGTCAAGAGTGAATCAGAGCATCATCTTGTATCCTTGCAGGGACAGAGCTTTTTGCTTTCAGTGATAACCATTGTAAACTATTAAACATCAGGTAGGAATGCAGTTAAAATAATTGTACTAGAATATCATTAAAGATGTGACCAAAAGTCACAACCCCCAAACTTCAGATTTAATGATTTTTAATCCACAAACAGATTCTGTATTAGCAGTAGACACAATCTGCCCAGACGATCAGGCAGGATAAGGACTCTCACTTGACTGCCTTGAGACTTTCATAGTTAGCTATAACCACTCAGTCTAAGGAAATTGCTTGTTAATTTATACCTGATATTCCCCCCACCCCTCAAAACTGCCTTCACCACACCTGCGCTAAGTCACGGGGAGGGGGGGTACGAAGCACCCTTGTCACTGTTGGCCCCCCCAGAGCCCCGGTCTGCCCGGACCTCCACGCCCTCCCTGTGGCCCATGCGCAAGGCTGGGTTCAGCTGCCCCTGGGGGGGCTCCCTGCTGCTGGCACCTGGGATCAGCCTCGGGGACCAGGCCTGTAGGGGCACGTGGGGCCCTGCTGGGAGTCGGGATGCACTGGCCCCTGGCCAAGGGGATCCCCTCAGCCGAGCGGGGGGACTGACCACGCTTATATAAGGCGTGCTTACGGCACTTGGTGCTGTGGCTGAGCAGAGCACGGTTGAGTTGCAACAAGAAGAACAGGGCTGGTGATTAAGGCATATTCCCAAGAAGCAGGGAGTAGTTAAGAACCCAGGCTATGGGCAATGGACAGTGAAACGGCAGGAAATTGTCCTCCAGGTTTACCAAAATGTGAACAAATCTAGTGCCTGTCAGTGGATCCTGGCTGCTGAAAACTGGAAACTTGGCATGTGAGTTCTGTATTTTAGAGCTTAATACTACAAATCAATGCCCAGAGAGAGACTGAAGGATCATAATGCGAAACAGTCCAAGTGACAGCATGGTGAAAAACACACACATGGATCTGCTGCTGAGCTCTGGGTAATGTAAGTTCTCCCTTGTCTTATGAAAGACTGTGAACCAAAAGACATCTTTACTCCAGATGAGATGGGCCTGTACTGGTGTGCATTTCCTCATGGGACATTAAGTTTTATGCATTAAGCTGTTGTGTGAAGGTGCTTAGGGACAGGAGAATGCTACTATTACTGGTAAGTGGATGGCAGCAAGAAACCAAAGCCTCGTCTCACATGAAAGAAGTAAGCAAAAAAGCAGCGCTTGTGTATGCTGACACTGCTCGTATGGCTGAGTTGGAGGGAACTAGACTTGTGTCTATGTGCGATGTGCGTGCCATAGATGGAAATTTTAATTCACAAACACTGTTAAATTAGCATGTGATTAATCCAGACAACTGAATCACAGCCTGTAGGGCAGATGTACTTAAAAGCAAAGTGAAAAGCTCTGTTTTCCTGGCTGGGGGAATATTGCTCCAACAACTACCATCTAGGCACTACATAATGCAATGGGGGGTTGCTTGGGGGAGAAGATTCATCCACAGCCTGAAAGGGATGCTGCTCCCAGGATGTGGTTAAGTGCATCTACCGGGGAGGTAAATCAGCAAGTCAGTCAGACTGTTGCTGGTGGGGGCAGTGAGGTGTTTCTTTGATGGCACCCTCTCTATTAAGGTTTACAACTTAAACCTCTTCTCTCCACCCCACAGCTTGGAGGGTGGAAAAAAACAGCTCTTACCTTTCATTTCTCTTCCCTCCAGGGAATAAAGTAGACATGGATAGTGCTTAGCGGGTTGCAGCGTGTCTGCTGGGGTCTGGACAAGCCTCCTGTGCGCTCCTAGCCTTTCAACAGCCCAAGGTAAAACACACTGAGCCCAAGCCTCATTAGAAAAGGTTTAGCTTAACACATTTTTTTTCTGCATCATCTTTTGCTGTAGGACAAGTGCATATACGTGGTCACATAGTGTAGCTCAGATGATGTGTGATGATTTAGTAAGCTGCAATAGCTCAGCATCTGATATCCTGCCTCTCTCTCAAGTCCCATGGATCTTGCACAGCTTCAAAAGGGGACACGGCCATCCCAGTTGCAGCCTTGACAACGCCTTCAGGTCTTTCCACCGGTGTGGTTTGGACTCCTCCCAATGGGGGCACTTCAGCAGGGCCCTGAGTGAGAGCTCCAGTCACGGAGCTGTTGTTGAAAGGCACCACCGTCTCCTCTTATAACAGGCTGTCAGAGAAAACTGTGAAGCAGTTGTCCATGTCTGCAGGGACACCTTCAGAGCCCAAGACCAAGAAGCTGTTTCTGGTGCTGGGTCTTGGCTGGGCAGGAGAGAACTCCAGACCAGAGAGAGGGAGAGACAAGATTTGCAATGTCCCTGCTGGCATTTCCTGCTGTCTAGTATTCTCGCCTCAGCTACCCCGGCTGACTATACCATGCATTACCGATCTCACTTCACAGGGCCGAATGCACCACATCGCTGTGTAAGCACCTACACTTGGGGGTATGAATGCCATTCCTAAAACACAAAGCATTATCTAACTAACTACTGCTCAGAGTTTGGGTGGTCCTATTGACTGAAATTAATAGTAAGTCAATTGTTATCTGCTCAAGTGTGAAAAATCCTTATTTTGGAAGTGTGCGGCTCAGTGACACCCATCAAGGTCAGTGTGGGAATTGCTGGAGAGGATGAAAAGAAATACAACATAATATAATACGACCTAAGGTGCTGCTCACATCTTTATCTCATAAGTGAAGAGGAGGTAGAGGTGGGAGCAATAGATTTACTGGCGTGAGAGCTGCTGCCTTGTCTGTCAGAGCCCCATGGCCCAATTGGGTCCCAGTTGTCTGAGCGATTAAAGGATGATGGTGTTTACCTGTTTGTCCAGTTTTCCCCTTTATTCTCAATCTTCATATTCCTCCAGGCTCGTGACATTCTGTCTGTCTGCAAGACTGATTGATGGCTTTTGAGCTGAGCATAGCTGGTAGAGCGCCGTCTGCCCTCCTCAACGCGCTCCTCCCCTGTGCCTGCTCCCAGGATGCCATTGTTTTATCTTTAAGCCTGGGGGTTGCTTTAAAATTATCTGGGATGAAAACCTGGCTCCACTGAAGTCATTGGCAAAGCTCCCGTTGACTTCAGAGGAGCCAGGATTTCACCCTAAGACGCTTTGTAGATTATTGGTGAATGGAAAGCATACGTCTGGCTTCTTGAGGGTTATTATTGTTGGTGGTGACCTCTGCTCTGGTGAGCATTGAGCAAGACCGGGTTGAGACAGATGGCTAAAGCTTTCCCTGCCTCTTCCACTGCTTCCTCACAGACACTTTGCTTTGCGGCTCATCATCTTGGATGCTGCTTATCAAGGAATACCTTCCTGACTCCTGCCAATGGAATTTAATGCCTGTTTGCCCACATTCCCCATCCCCCAAAGCCAGCAGATCAGCAGATAGGAGACAGAATGGCTGATTAGCTCCTAGCTGGAACCTCTTACTATAAGCTGCAAATGCACACACAAGGGTCTTCTTAAAAAAAAAAAAAAAGAAAGAAAAAAAGAAAAAGAAAAAAGAATAACCTTCCCCTGCAGGCAACCTAAGTCTTTCTGTGATGCATGGTTCCTTTATCTTAATAAATTACAACTTGAATAGTAACCACAGTCTTTTTAAAAGAACTGATTAGCTTAGAGGTCTCCATTTTCCTGCTTCTCCTAGACCAGTGCTTTCCTTCCCGTCTGCATATTTTGCCACCAGCTGGGCCTAATAGCTGGGTCAAGATTTCTGAATTCTGCAGTGCCTTGTGTGACAGACTGGAAATTCAGCGGCCACTTTATTAAAACTTGAAGCAAAAGCAGAAATGTATAATGAATAATCTGAATTATGGAATATGGAAATGGAGAAAACAGTCCAGTCCAGTTTCCCTCCTGTTATTTATTTTTTTTAATACTGAATTCTGTTTATTTTACACTCCCCCACATTTTCACTTTTCAATATGCTGCACATTTTTGTACTGATGATGTGCAACTGCACTGTAGCATTTGCCAAGATGTGGCAGTACAGAAGTGTGGGAATAAGCACACTGGGCAACATTTTTCAAAAGTGCCCAAAGAACCTAAATTCCGCTGACTTTCATAAGAGCTTGCCACAAGGCATTTTTTGCCTCTTTAGAGAAATATAGTGGAACCATCAAGCCCCTTTGCTGTGAACAGTTATATTGCTGCAGAAGCGGCCGGGTTGGTTCAGTTCTACAAGTGGAATAAAGGCTCGGATGCCTGATGGAGTCACCTCGGGTTACTGCGCTGCAGCGCGTAGTTGCGGCAGTGCTCTGCTGGTGGCTTAGCCCCCTCCAGCACAATTCGCAGCACTGCCAGCCACGTGCAAGAGCCAGCCCAAGGCATGGCCAGGAGCGAGGGGCAAGCAGCAGGTCCCGACACTTTGGCACTGCATCGGCTCAGGCCTTGCTGATGGCATAAATGGCATAAATCCCTGTAAGGGAGCGTGTGGCTGAGCCTGAGTTGGTCGGCTGCTTCTGGAGGTTTTGCCCTTTAGTTAGATGATGTTTCTGCTTAAAGTGTTCAGCCAATGTAGCAGATTGGCAGTCTGTCTTTCTTTTTTCTTCTTTCTTTCTTTTTTTTTTTTTAATATATCATTATTTTTAAACAAAGAGCAATTTACACCTTCCACACCTATAGTTTCCACCTCTTTACTTCCTCAGGGAAAGCATCACATCACTGCACTCCAGCTAGCTTTTTTTCAAGGCTATTTTTGTGACTCTGAAGATCAGGAACTTAGCTAAGAAAAACCAAATCAGAAAGCCAGCCGAAAGACTGAAGCACAGGCCTACAGCAGGAGCAGGATTTCACAGCAAATTCTGCAGAGGCGGGTGGGATGAGATGCTGACTTCCTCCTAAAAAAGAGTTTAGCTGTCTCCACTGCAGTGAATCTTTCATTCACACAGAGAAAACAGCAAAAATATAGCTCATTTCTTGGTGGGTTCAGGTGAGGAGAGTCACCTGACATCCTTCAGGAGTTGCTGAACTGAGCTGGCGGTGGCGGCATTGCCTGGTACGTGCTGCGCGCAGAGCAGCGCAGATGCCTGCTCTGGCCCGGCTGAGGATGTCCCCAGTCTGATCACACGCTCTGGATACTGCCTTATATGGCTCTTTGCAGCTTGCATTTTGTTGTTCTTACTAAACCAGTGCCTCTGCTTGATAGCTGATACTCAGTATTTCTTAATATCTTTGCGTAGTGTTCTGTCAAATCAAAGTTACACCACATCAAAAAAAAAAAAAAAAAAAAAAAAAAGATTGTTTCTGAAACCTGCACATTATAGTGCCTGTAATATTAGAGCGTGGAATTTACACCGAGGTTTCCCATCTCAGGTTAGAGCCCATGCTTTAGGAGCTAAATAATATTAGTGATGAATATCCTCTTCTTTTTTGTGATGAAATCCCCAGCAAACATTTCTAAAGAAATACTTCACATCATGTGCTGATTTAAGTGGAAAAATGCAGTAGTTGTGGTGTTATTGAGAGACATTGTTTAACAAAGGTGGCAGAAACTTAGAGTGTGAGGGCAGGGTTCCCCCCCACCCCCCCTGCTATTTACATGTTTCTCTGAGGCTTTAGTACTGACCCCATAGGTACCTCAAACCTGAGCCCAATGACAGGTGCTGCATTCCCTACAGAGATCTCTGAATGATCCACTACATTAGTGACAGGCTTTTAAAACGTATACGTTTGTTGAGATGCAGGCAAAAAACTATCATACGAAGTAAATCCATCTTTTGTAGCAGTCAAGACAGTATGTTCAGTGAGTGCATGTCTGTTACAGAGCCATTTGGCATGCTGTAAGGAAACAGTGCAGCTAGGCTGATAGTTATTTACTGCAGGTGAAGAAATGGTTTAGACTAGCATATGTGTGCCTTCTCTTTATATTTTGTGTTACATCACTGAGGTCTTAAATTCATTTTTGTTGGACAGAAGATGGGCAATTTATGGGATATTCCTTCCATCCATATTGAGGGACCAGCTTCTAACATAGAGGTGCCCATGTTTGTGGTACCCTGGTACCAGCACTGATCACCATAATAGCAAATAGTGATGGCCTCCCTGGGGAGCATCCCATCAAAATGTGTCTTTAAGAGTGTACAATATTACATCAAATAAAGCAAGGGATAAACCGGATAGAAAATCTGGTGACTCTCATCTAAAGCATTTGATTCTTAGAAAAATATTCTCTCCTACCTGAATTTAAGTGTGATATCTGGGAAACAAATGTGTACATCACCGGTGTTCTCAAATGCAGTTTGGATAGCAACAGCTTCACCTACTGTCCACGGTGGGGTGGTGAAAGTGTCAGCAGATGTGGATGAAACCGCCAGAGCACAGGGCTAACTGGAGAACTGTGCCCCATGCGCCTCTGAAGCAGTATTGACTCCTGGTGCGTGCCCATGAAAAGACGCACGAGCGGGAAGAGAGCAGGGCGACCCTCCAGCATGCAGAGGAAATCACATGCGTGGCGCTCCTGACCCTGCCAGAGCAGTTTTGGAGCATTGCTCTGGTTGGATGGAGACACAGCACTGGGTTGGCTGGATGCTCCCTTCTGCACCACTGCGGTGGGTTTATGATACCGAGGGAGGGAGAGCAGCTGGTACGAGTGCAGAGTCAAGAGCAACACTGTGGTACACGCGACCAAGGAAATCATTGAAGATCAAAGGATGTGGTTATTCAAAGCAGCTGACTTGGCTGTAGGAGATTTTCGCTCCTCATCCACCCTGAAGACAACTGCAAGTGTGAAATAAAACGGCCTAGAAAAAAGCAACACCTGGGGCTCCACCTTGCTGTCTGAGACAGCTATTTGCTGTTAATCAATACCTGAGATTTTTCTTTTCTTTAAATTGATAACATCTTAGTGCAGTCAGAATTGACTTCAGGAGGTAGTGTGACCCTGTGCGAATCCTCACGGGAGGCTTTAGAAATATTGTTAGAAAAACAGGGAAGTTGTCACTGAATAGCAATGTGGCCCTAACTGATCAAGCAGGATATTTATCCTTCTATCACTCTGGCTATAACCATCGTTATGCGTAATGTCATTCTCTTAAAATGTGGGATGTGTGGGCTTATTGTTGCTATTGAAGATGCTGTTTTTCTTTTTTTTCTTTTTCATTTTTTTTTCTAGTAGTCAACCAGTCCATCCGAACAGCACAGCATTCGGACCAGCCTCTTGCTACTTAGTTCCAGAGTCGCCTCTTCACAATGTTAAAAACTGTAAGGCTGTTTTAGACGCTAAATCCACAAAGCAGGTGGTTGATAAGATTATTGGCTCAAGAAAATAGAAAGTTTGTGGCTGGGCCCATTATAAAAGGAAATTCTTTTCAATGATTTACAAATAAATGAACTTCAGTGAAGGCAAGGCCCTTGTGTATGTATCTGCCTTTTACTGTATATGGAGACGCTAAAGAGATGTTTTTTAAACAAGAAACAACTTGAAACAGAATGGAAATTGGAGCGGAGGGGGGGAGACAGAGACAGAGAGAGAGAGAGAAAGAAGAAAATTAACCCTTTTTTGACTTCTGGCATTTAACCTCAAGTAGCATTTTTTCTCAGTAGATCCCCGGGGGGGGGTTAATCTGTAAAATACTACAATTGGTTAAGCTGCATTTACAAGTGGGTTTAACTACAACATGTTGCTTTTGAACCAGGGCAGACAGGAAAAGGTCCAATTGACACCTGCTTCAGCCAACAAATGGGACACAAAAGATGAAATTCATTTCAAAGAGTCTATGTGTTTGTCTCTTGTCATGGATTAAATCAGGGGGCCACTATTTAAGGATGGATTCTGCTCCCATTCCAGTCAATGGAAAAAACCCGCCTATTGCGTGAATAATGCAGAATGGGCCCTTGGCAAGGACCAGTCGGTTGCTGGTGAAGTTTTACTGACGATTCTGCAGTAAGCAAGGATCTAGTACTTCTGAAATGCTCGATTTGCAAGCCAGATGTTTGAAATTCACACTTGCAGAACTTTAAACAGACCGATTAAAGTTTACTGAAAAACAATTGGGAATACAAGAATTTTTTCTGAGAATGCGGAGTACCACAGTGCTCTTTAAAAATAGGTTTTCATTTGTTTGATTCGAGTCTAACTCAATTTAGAAAATTCTTCCTGTCTAAAGCAATTTCTGTGTGTGTGGGGAAGAACAGACAAAAATTGCTGAAATTATGCTTTTTAGAAATTCAAACCAAAAGAAAAAAAATGATGGCCTCATTGCCAATAGTTTCATTAAAGAGCATGACGAGATGCTGAAGCAAACACTCAAGATCATCAACATGTTAAAAACCCCTGCAGCTCACACACAAACGATGTTATAGGGCTCCCCCAAACACGTTCGCTCCTAAGAAGCTCTTTGCACTTTCTAATTTGGGCCCAGCATCGGTGTTTGCAGGGCGAGGGGGAGGCTGCAAGGAACACGTCTGGGACTCCCTTCTGCCTGCCCAAAGGAGGAAAAAAAAAAAACCCAACCAAACCCTGACACGAACATTTTGGCAGCTCTTGGTTTCAAGGAGAACTTTGTCTGTCACTTACTGTCCTTTGAACTTTCATGGATGCCCTGGTGTCTGGGGTTTCCAAATCCCCGTCCCTGCCAAATAACAAGCCAAATTTTGTCCTCAGATACCTGCCTCTAATCCCATAGAGTTGTGCTGAGTTTGGTCCATGCACAGGCTTTTGCCCATGTATTTGACCACTCTGGGCTGTCATCAGCTGCTCTGCTCCTATGGTTAATCTCACAATCACAGCTCTTTTTTCTTTTTTCTTTTTTTTTTTTCCCTTAAGCCTTTGCTCTTCAAGTTACGTGAATATATTAAATTAGTGGGCTTTCTTTAAAATTGTATTTCTAACCCTGGTAGATACAGAGAAAAATCATGAAATGAACTCAAAAAAGCTTGCAGCGGGAGACAAACTCCAGTATCTGCAGATGTTCGCTCCTGACTCCTGAGCTCCGAGCCCTGAAGCTGGCAGTGCTGGCGAGCCTGTGTTGAAGTTGAAGGGGCTGAAGTCCAGTGTGGGACTCCTGTCTCGGGTACGTGGGCACCGCGAGGTGTTTGCAGCTGCAGAGCACCCAGAGACTTCAGGCCAGGGCTGTCTGCTGACACTGCAGAAACCCGACCGCGTAGACACCTACCATGGCCAAGAAACTCAATACATTCTGGGTAATGAAGCACCAATTAAAACACACACATGCAGAGAAGGTGCTGCTGCATGGGGGAATGCTAACTCTGAGTTTCCTGCCCTTTGTAGGGCCCTCGCCAACCTCCCCCTACCCCCAGCAGTGTGAAATTCCATTAACAAATAATTTTGTTTTAAATGCTTGTTTTTAGCGAGCATTTACTGATAATGTTTACATCTGGTTTCTGCCATTTTAACTCCCAATGAGTCCTTTAGGCTAAACAACACACATTTTTGTATCAGTTTAACTCTTCTAATCTGAAACTGGTATATTTAAAATACTGTGATGCAACTGCCCCCTCTCAGCAGGCAGAGATGATGCAAAAATAAATCATGTTCCTTTAGATTTGCAAGGATGAGCTATACCAGTATAAGGTATCTTTTGCTGATAACTCCACTTTCATTAGGGCTTTCACTAATTTAATTGTTTCAACTAAAAAACGCCATACCACTAACTGAAATAGATACAAAATCTATGTGCAAAACAGGTATAAGATGTAAAAGGGCTGGAAGGCATGGTCTTCCCTGGCTAATATTACAAATGTGATTTGAGATGTTAGATGTGAAGAGATCAACTGGATGTGTGTGGAAATAAAAGCTGCTGATTGCTGGCGTGGTATGTGACAAAGGTGTTTGCACTGGCCAAAGGTGCAGAGCCAGAATCCCCCCAGGAATGGCAAACACACTAACTCCTGTTACATGATTGCCTGATAAACTAATTTAAACCAGAGAATGTTCAGCATCTCTGGCAAAAATGAATGTTTAAATTGCTCTGTGCTCATCAAGGCTACATCTTTTCAACTGAGTTAAGTATGGCAGCTTTAATTTTGTCTCTAGAAAACTCATGGCAGTCCTTTGAAGTAGTTAGAGCACAAACAGTTCTGGTTCATGTAGTGCTGTGGTTATATCTATAGTAGCATTTACTTATTGTAGACATCAGTACCAAGTAAAATAGTTGACATGATCGTTAAAGAAACAGAGGACTTGCAAGCATAACATGAAAAGAGAAATGATACCTTTCAATCCACTAACATTCTTTGACTGTTTCAGCAAAATAACAATGACAAAACCTACTTTGCCTTGCATAAAAGCTCTTACTAGAGATTGTTACATGAACTAAAAAACTCATGGTTGAAAGGAAAAAATTTCTATCACTGACTAAAAATTATTTAAACAGTAGAAATCCAAAAAAGTAAAAAAGTGAGTGTGCATATATATTAAAAAAGGTATAAAAGTATATATATATATAAAAGTCTTCAGTTTGGAGTAAGGTTAGCAGGGAAGGGTCTGGATTTCCACTGGAATTATGTGACATACCTATTAATGATGTGCGGAAGAAACTGAGATGTGATGTACTAAAATTGGCAGATAACACAAAACTGCTGAAGGTAATCAAAGCTGAAGGAAACCATGAACAAATGCCAGTACAAATAGACAATCCAACAATGAAGAAATCCAGGGCAGAAAAATGTAGTGAAAATAATGTTACACAAAATCGTCCCATGCATTGCTTGATGCTAAACAAGCTCTGCCTACCTGGGTAGCACTGTGGATGACTGAGAGCTGCTCAGGCAGAGGTGCTGCTCAGGAGAAAAAGCTGTGAAAATGGTGAGAAAATGATGCTGAAGAATTTATCTTGCTACACTTCCAGCTTGTGCTTTAAGTGATAACTCTATGTCAAACCAGAAACCAGGAAAAGAAAAATTCCCCGTGACGACCAGAGTCAAGGAAACTTTCACGTGAGAAGGGACCCAGAAAGATCAGGAGGGAAGACAGCAGACATGCTCCTGGACAGAATAACGTCTGGTAAAAATAGCAACTGTATTACACAAAGGGAAATGATTTCTTCCTACACTATTGGAAAGAGAGAATGCAGCATCATTAAAAGACATGACATCTGAAAGTGAAGAGGAGCATCCTTTTAATAAATAAAGCCTTGCACTGTACAGATGGGCTGTGGGATTCAGACACAAAATGTTGAAACCAGTAGAACTGGTAGAACAAAGAACTTCTCCATAAATTTAGGCATTTTTATGAGACCAAAATCTCTTATGGAGATAGGGTAGCATTATCTAAATCAGTGGTTTTCAATCTTTTTTTTTTTAATGCGGACCGCTACACTTTTTTCAGTAGACATATGGATTGCTGTGCGGTTCCTGAGGCTTCTGATGATATATTTGCTTTTCTTAACTGCCTGTTGCAGATCCCCACAGATTGATAGGCTACAGGTTGAAAATCTCCTTTGTAAAGGATTTCAGTGCTTGGAGCTTAGGACACGGTCATCGCAAGACCAATTAAAAAAATAAAAAACCAGCTACTGATGCGAATGGAAAGATTCTTCATTGGACTTAATTATCTACAGCAGAGAGAAAACATCTCTTTCATCCAGGGATTGCATAATTGTCCATTATGGGCTACAGCCTTGGCTTCTTTAAAATCAGTGACAAAACTCATATTGAATTAAATAGAAGAAGGATTTGACCCATGGGGGTTCAGACCTTTTGAAGCATCTGATGCTGGTGATCACTGACAAGAAGATCCTGGGAAAAATAGTTCAGTACTTAGGTATTTATACATTCAGTGTCTGATAAGCCTCTCTATAAAAACACCAAGCAAGCTGGGTTCATTCTGCATGTCTCCACAACATATATGTGCATGCATAAGAGAAAGAAAGTTTGCCTAATTACCCAAGCAGAAGTGCAGACTGTAGAGAGAAAATACATTTTCTGTGTAATTTGGGGGTTCTTAGGCTCAGGAATGTATTTTTTCATCATTATTATTATTAAATGGAAATAGAGTACAGGAAATCCAGAAATAATCAGCACTCCAAAGACTGATCAAGGCTATCATTGCAAATATAGAAACCAGTCTGAGAAACCAGTTATGGTCTGTGTTCGGCTGGCAAACTGGATTTTAAATTAAGTTTAAGCTGGAATGAGTTTCTGAAGTTATTTTTAGCTTCAACCATGTGAGAAGCACATGGCTCCATAAATACATTCCCCGCAAGAACAAGTTAACAGGGGGAAAAAGAAAACAACCCCTGAACCTAAACAATTCATTTTAAGTTAATAACTGAGTTAAGAATTTTATAGCCCTGTTTTTTAAACATTTGTCTTTCAAATGCGACTGGCTTTTGCAATAACATGCATGCCTCTACAGACAGTGCAGGGGACAGTAGCCCGACAGCAGGCTTCCCGTCGGCCCCGGCTGGCCTGGTGCAGCTGTGGGGGAGCATTTCGGAGCAGCGACGGGCGGCTCTGCCTCTGAGCTGCCACCCCAAAGGATCCAGCCTTTTTCTCTCTTAATTCAGAGAGGCCTTTGGAAGAGCAAGCCGGTGCAAATCTCCCCCTCCCAAGGAATGATTTTGGAAAACTGTTCATAAGAAAAAAGCAGAGGAAAGGCAGCAGTCCTGTGATAACGCACTTACATCAATTCCAAGTGGAGGGAGCCACCGAATGCAATAGATGTGTTTGGCCTTCCTATGGAAGGGGGGGCCGAAAAAAGGACTTGTGCGACATAAAATTAGCCTGTTTTCCCAGCTACATCAGCAGATCTTACAAAAAGGTGGTACTTACAATCTCCCCTCGACTGTGGGTAGAGACGAAGACAAAAGGGGCCGCGTGCAATTAGACAATATCGCTATGTCACCGATCTTCAAACATTTTGGTTAGGAGGTGCTCCTTAGCTTTAGAGAGAAAAAAAGAAAACAAAAAGAGAGAGGTAAATGGGGTTTGTTTATTCTGGTCCCTTCCTTGACCCAAAAGGTCTCAGGATGAGCCGTGTGGGCGCAGGGGCTGCTGCAGCTCCTGGCAGGCTGATGAGCTGGTTCACTCCTGGCACAAGAACAGACCCTGGGCAGTTTGTTCCTTCTGCAAGAGAGATTTTTTTGGGGGGAGTTGTTTTATTTAGTCATTATAGGCATCAAACAGCAGCTGTGACTGTGAATTTGGCTCCTGCTCTGGCAGGGCCCCACCAAGGGGTCTCCAGACCTGGCCCTGGCCACCACATCCCTGCCCCGGCATCCCTGGCATGCATGGGGCAGGCTGGGCCCCGGCCACGGTAGCTGGGCCTTCCAGTTTGGGGGCTTTATTATTTATTTTGGTTGGGCAGGACGTGAGGTGTAAAGGCTTTCCCCTAATTTCATGTGATTGCTTCGTTAAATTGCATTTCCTCTAATAGATGATCCACATAAAGATTAGAAAATAAATGTAGTAACTACTGAAATCCAAGAAAGAGACTTCACTGACTGAAATGGCAATGAGCGGTATTTTTTGGCATGCCAGAGTCTGGCTTTCACCTCCCTGTTGTATATGTCCGTGTCCATATCTCTAACTATAGATTTGATTTTTGTTTTTCTTAAATTCTACATAGAAATTTATCTTTGGTTACAACTACCCTGGACTACTGGCTTTGCCTCTTTCCCACCTACAGATCAAAGATGTTATGTAAGAAATGTGCAATTATGACTAAAATAAACATTTGGAGCTCTGGTTACTGTGATTTCATCCAGATTTTTTTTTCTGGGTTTGTATTAACACTCATGTGACTCAATCAGCACTGGTAGTGATAAAATACACATTAATCCCCTACTTATCCATCATTTGCACCCAGAAAACTGAAGTGGCACAGCTTGTGTTTTATTTCTTTTTTCCAGCCTTCGTCAAAAGTACATGCCCTTGTGAAGTGTACATATGATACTTAGAAATCAAAAGAACAGCTAATTAATTACATCCCACCTCCTCATATGGAAAATGGATCTAAACTAGCATCTAAAACACAATGTGTTTGCTTTAAATAGCCAAACTCAGAGGGACCAGAGAGATCTGTGGGGAGTTTTTGGCACCATGTGAAGATTCCTCCAGCCCTCGAATCCCCCACCCTTGAATTCTGTGGTGGGTTAGTAGGGAAAGGATATAAAATTGTGGAATTTTTTTTAAAGGCTTTTCTCTTTGTTTTCTATTCTCCTTGGCTGCGCTCTTATATTTTAATACCGTATAATAGTAAGGAACAAGGAGGGTCATTTGAAAATATTTTTTAATCTTTATTAAAAACAGAACTGCCTTTTGCTGCCGCTGGACCACATTTACCTACCGAGTCCTAAAATGGCTGGGAGGACTGCAACCATAGCTTCTACTTAGAGGTTTTGAAGGGTGCCCACACGAGCCTGAGCGCCTGTAGGCAGTGCAGAACGCCAGCCCCTCGCTAAGCTCGTGCGCGGCGCTGACCACGTCACTATCTAAGCATTTCCCAGGAATCCAAAATTAGATACCAGTATTGTTCTTTTACTTCTCGACAAAGAAGAAGATGCTTTGCTTAGTCCACATTTTTTTCCACTTAGGCCCCCCTTCATTAAGGCATGTTTAGCTTTAATTCACCGTGACGGGACAGTGGCATGGATTTAAGGGCTTTGGTGAACGAGGCGGGGGTTGCTTCCACATTAAAAGCAATGAAGTGCTGCACCAGAGCTTTATCTTTGCAAGCAATGGAGCGAATGCTTGGTCTTAGCTGTGATGTAGTTACTGGTTAGTAACTTAGTTCTCTTGCTTCCAAGACACACACGTTTGGTCTTTTTTATGGCCATACTTGCGCTTCCAGAGTTAATTTTCCTGTCTGCATCAGAAGAAAGAACTGT
Organism: Dromaius novaehollandiae; assembly: GCF_036370855.1. Taxonomy (NCBI): domain Eukaryota; kingdom Metazoa; phylum Chordata; class Aves; order Casuariiformes; family Dromaiidae; genus Dromaius; species Dromaius novaehollandiae. The sequence goes on from NC_088100.1 coordinate 120,366,529, forward strand.
AAAGGCCTGGAGGAGGTTTCCAGAAAGAATGAGACGGGTATAGGGAATACAAGGCTTTAGAACAGAAGGTTTAATAAATCACAGTTATAAGCTTGGCCTAGCCTGTTCCAGCGCTGGAGCAGAGTGCCTGCATTTGCTGACCTGAGAGGGCTTTTCCCTCATCCCTCAGGCTGTAGAAGCCCAGCATCTCTAGCTGTTCGCTCTTAACAGCAATAAAGCCCTGAATCACTGAAATTAATGGATTTTGTCCACCTGTGGATTTCTATTTCTTGCCCAGTTTGCAAAGGACAATGTGTTTTTTCCCCCTCAACTTCCTTCCCAAGGGCAAGACCTCAAACTTCTATATAGAAGAAGTCAAACTCACTGGTAAAATTTATTGAGACTAATCAGATAATCCAAGCGTCTTCCTTACTCATACAGGCACAGCTACTGGAAATTGAAAGGCTGTCACAGTCTCATACTATGTGGAGCACAGTGTGGTCCTGCTAGGAACACTAATGTTAATTAGCAGTCCCATTTAAAAACAAGTAAACAACAAAAAAAAAAACCAGATAATTTTAAAATGAAAAGAATTTAAATATGTTTACACACAAAAAAGAGATAACACTGTGAAAAGAGTGGTAATTTGGCTTGCATAACAAATGCAGACCTGTCTGGACTTCCCCATTGTCATCTTTGATCTTGGAAAAAAAAGTCTGCAGCAGAAAATTAGAGAAAACCAAAAATGAATCATTAAAACCATTAAAATGTCATGTTAAAAATCACACGAAACAGTCTTATTAGAGCATACGCATCTCAGATCACCCTTTTACTGTACTACAATGGAACATTTTTTTCTTCTTATAAAAAACAAGGGAAAGATAACTTGAATAAATACTGTGTGCACAAAACAAATGGCTCAATGGCAACTTGTCCTGAATGAGCTTGGGAAAAATATCCAGCAGAAATAACAGCAACATCACAGATATGTGGGGCAAGTATCTTAGACCAGTCAAAGTATCTATTATTGCTTGTTTTTATCTTTCTCTAAAGGGAAGCTATGTTTGACCTCTAAGGAAGGTCAACAACTTAATTATTGTAGTCAAGACAAAGCTACTCTGTGCACAGGAAATGAAAGCTAAAGAGAAGCACTTTGAAAAGAAAGACATTTTACTCTTTTAAATAAATGAGACCTGCAAAATTCAATATTGTTTTCATCCTGATCAAGGCTCCTGGCTGGATGCTAAATGATGTTCGTTGGGGAAAGACAGGAAATCCAGGAGCCTTTCTGCCTTTGCAACACAAGAGTTGTCGTAGGGCAAAGCAGCTTGGAAGACACTAAAAGAAAAAAAATCTGTACAGGGAGGGCTCTCACAGCCATACTTTGTTAGAGAGCCAAATCCACTTGCTCGAGAGAACTAGCACCTTGAGACATTTTGATTAAAAAAAAAGCCATTTTTTGTGCTAGGGCAGTGGGTGGGAAAGGATAGCACAGTTCTCGTAGGCAATTGCAAGTTAAAGAGAAGGGAAGAACAATTAACCTATAGAGACATGCTGCCTTCTGGGAGAGCATCTAACACTATAGCTTGGCAAAAAAAGCCCAAACCGAACCGAACCGAAGGATGTGGCACCATTGCAGAATATAAGCACTGTGCTCTGCTGCTGAGTCTTTCAACTAACATGGCTCTGCCAGCTTTGTACCTCAGTTTTTATTTTCCTGCCATTTGTGGGAGCTATGAACAGTCCAACTAATCTTGGAGGTCATTTCGGTAAAACCGCCGTGCAGTTATTTAGGTGTGAGCTGACTGGCGATAACCAGGCCCACGGCCGCCCACCAGCCAGGAGGTCCCTCTGCTGCGCCGGAGAAGGGAGGAAGAGCAGGATATCGCTCACGGGAAGCCAGGCAGGGACAGCAGGTCCGTGGGGCAGCAGGGCTACGGCGGGGACCCAGCTCCAGCACCAAGCGCGGAGGAGGGATGCTGCTCACCAGCGTGGCCAAGGCCCGAATCTTTAGCTAGGGCGACCTGGCGAGGAGTGCGAATCGTCAGCTGCAGGCCTTATCGAGAGAGCAGAAAACGCTTGCGGTGAACCAGGAAAAGACCGCAGCCCCGCTCCGGGTGGGGGTGCGTGTCCCCTTCGCCACGGACCAAAACATGTGCCCAGATTGCGGGAGCCGGGAGCACCCCGGTCGGATGAACGCTGGTGAGCGTGTGTGTGTGTCACCTGCCACCAAACGGCACCGTGAGCGGCTGGGCTACTTCTGCTGAGCCCTCTGTGTCCAGACCGAAGACCAAAACTCCAGGCACCCAGCATCACGGCTTGGCCTCTACCTGCCCTGTGGCACAGCCAGGAAGCTCTGCTCACCACCGCTATTCCCCATGCAGCCCGCTCCAGCTTTGAAACACCTGCCTGGTGTTACGGAGGAGGGTGGGAAGTCAAAAGAGGGTAAGGAAATCCCTCCTGGCTCCCTGCCTGTGGCGTCTCCCCACCCGTGGGCCTGGCTGACACTCGTTTTGGCAGGTTACCCCCCTGCTCTGTGATGGTTCAAGGGGATGATGTTTCCCGAGAGCACCCCGGTGAGTTACAGCTCACACTGCGTTTTCAGAAGTTAGGTAGAAGTTAGGAGCCTGTATTGAATATAACGCAAATGGCAGATCTGTAAGGTAGGGGACCTGTGGAAAAGGTCCCACTGGCTAGGGAAGTAACTTTAGGTTGCACAGATAACCTTAATCCTGTCATTTCTTACCATCTGAATACCTGACTTAAATTCTTTCATGTGTAAAAGGAAGAACAATCTCTGCGGTTCAGTCTTGAGGGGTGTATTAGCTCCAAGAACGAAGAGTGACCTTTCCAGTCCCACATAACTGTTTGACCAGCAGACCTTTAGCAATGTTTTGAACTGCTCTTTGATTTCCACGGTGCCTTGTTTCTTCAGTTACAGTTGGCTGAGCTGCCCTAAAACTGCGCTCCCGGCCAGGGGCTTGGTGTGGTGACTGGCGATGTCCACAAGTGCAGGATCATCGCTGGAGACGACCAGGTCCTGCAGAGGTAAAAGCACCAACTAAGCTTCAAGTTCAGAATCTGGTACTTTCTACCTTTTTCCAGCTACTGGGAAAATGGGGACGAGCTGCCCCAAGCAGGTGAACTTGCACTGAAGTCTACACAGCGTCTGAGAACCGAACAGCCTGGCTAACTGGACCTGACTGACTACATAGATCTAACATAAACAGATTTTAAAACGGCTGAGATTGGCTTTAATCTGTCTGTGTGTATGTGCTGACAGAGCACACAGTCTGCATCGGGGCCAAGGCTGTCACAGCCGCTGCTTCCAGGATGTAGACTGTCATCTGTACTCTTTGCTCTCAAATGTACGACCTTGCGTCTTGCTGCTTTAAAACACATGTTCAGAAGAGTCTAGTTTACCAAATGTCACAGTTTGCCTTGCAGACTCGACCCATCTTGTATGTTTACCACTACAGCAGTATCTACTACTTTTCCAGCAGCTATTTTATTTTTTTTTCTTTCCAATTCTTGATAACAATAATGAATAGCCTGGGAGCAAGAACAAATCACTGCAGAACCTTGATAAAAATACCCTCATGATACCCTTCCATTCTGATATATCGATTTACACAATTAATATGTGCTACATTCATTTTGTATAGTGCCATTTTAAAACCATTTTGTACAGATATTTCTTACTCTCATATGTGCTTATAAGCCAGAGCAATTTACCTTTTTTTTTTTTTTTTTTTTTTTTTTTTAATTTGTAAGCATTTCAGGACAAGAATGACAAAAATCTATTTTACATAAATCTGTGCTGACCGGTGTTATTTACGTCACCCTCTCTTTACCTAGACGTTGACTACATTGCACATCAGATTTTCTTGCAGTTGTCTCAGAACTGACATCAGGCTGACTGGCCTATATTTACCTGGGAAGGCTGGGAAAAGCGGGTCACCTCCTTCAAGCTTTAAAAATAATGAAACGTGTTCACTTCTGGCTCTCTGGCATTTCCGTAATACCTTATGAAGAATGTCCACAAGAGTTATTAATATAAAGTACAGGCTGCTAGAAGCGAGAGAAAAAAATATTGGCCTTGAGGCTTGGAAACAACTTTGTAACTCTCGGTTTCAACCAGATCAATATGGAAATGGATAGCATTTGTTTCTGTGGATTAGTAATCTGTCCTGGTTTTGATTCAGATATATTCAGCTCCCTCAGAACTACATTAAATTTCTGCAATTTACATCTCCAATGTCGAATTACTGAGTTCTGCAGCAGCAGCATGATGTGGCATTACCAAGCACTGCCTGGTTTCCAGCTGTTACTGTAAATTTCCTGCATTTGCACTAAACTTGGCCCCAGCTTGCAAATATCAGCACAACTGGCCTAAATTGCAGGTTTTTATTAGACCTCTTGAAGTAGGCAGTTTCACCTGGTTTCGAGTTTCATTAGGAAAGCTTTGCTTCAGCTTCAGCCCAGCATTATGGGTATCAGGGCATCACCTGTTAAAAATGAAGACAACTGCTCATCCTTCAGGAGAACATCACTGCATGGAGACATCACTGGAAGACTGTCTTTGACAGGAGACATGCTGTTCTAATGTTTTGCTCTATCTAATTTTAAAAGCTCAGAGAGGGTCAGTCTTTGCCTTTCTCCACCAGCGCTAAATGATTTATCTCCCCGTTCACACTTCTGTGTTTCGAGGTTGTGCATACCTCTCCTCTGAATCATTGTTCAGCATGGTCTATGCCTATTCGGTACCAGACCTGGAGAGATGTTGGGTTATCAGACATTTCGCCAGTCCACTAGCCATTTTCACAGAGTCCGGAGGAGCCTATTTGTATCACTTCTGACTGGTGAAGGAGTATTTGCACCTCCTCCTTCTCCCAGCCCACTTACTATACAGCAGGAGAGAAGTCTGCCGTGGGGTACAGGGACATACCATGAAGAGCTGCTTTCTACACACAGCTCCCTTGCTGTGTCCGCTAGTAGGGAAGAACTTATGCCTGAGACTGGCAGGGGAGAAACGTCAAGCCTATCTGTGAGTGGGGCAAAGCAATCAGCTCCCACAACTCTTGGTGCTCCCAGCCAGGACCTGTTCGGGGTCACACAGTGGGTTAAATCTGGAGGTGGTTTCAGGCTGCTCTAACTCACAGCACAAGCTGACCCACAGAGCTGGGGAGCTACTGAACGTTGCAATGCCTTTATGGCCCATCCTTCTCCTGCACAGCGGTGGATCTCACGTGCGAGAGTCACACCTCTAGGTTCCACTTTGTGCCTATTATCCTGAATCCAGAAGGGGTGCTGTAAGGACCTGCACATCTAGTGGACATTATTATTAGTACTTCTTGATGGAAGTAATTCGTATTAATGAATACAGCCATTTTTCTGGGGCAATAGAGTTGCATGGAAGTCACAGAGTGGTCTGAAGGCCTAGCGGATTAACAGATGGCAAAGAAAGGGCGTTGCTCGACAGCAGGGAAGGAGTAATAGGCAGTAGATACAGCTCTGAGGGATAGCACGAAGTATGCCCTGAAGTACACCCAGCTATGTCCAATTGACATCACTTCCCATGTACATTGGAGAGAAATATATTCTATTGAAATTATATTCTTCAGCCTGTCTTTGAAACTAAGGCCATCTGAAATCAGTCAGTCTGAATCTGTAACTCTAAAGGAAAAAGGGAACTTACACACAGCGATTGTATTAGGAGAAATCCAGCAGGAGAATAGCTCATTGATTAATGGTCTTTTTTAAGACTCCCTTTAGATTTCCACAAAACATGCAGTAGATTCAGCTGCTTCCCCATATCCTTTAGAGATCCCCTTTGTCTTTATAGGGTAGATCTTATCTGTTTACTTAGGACATTATTCTCTTCCAAGAAGTATGTTTTTCACAGATACACTATTTTTATGGGCATAGGGTCAATCTCTGTGCATTTTCTTCCACCCCTACTCCCAACACAAAGAAAATAAAATTGCATAACAGAATAACTTTCACCACTGCTTTTAGGGCTGATCCAACAACAGCATTTCTCTTTCAAGAATAACTCCCAATCTCAACAGCACAGAGGTAGGACTGATCTTCATTTTTCATTAAGCACACAGAGGGCCAGATCCCCTGCTGCAGTCCATTAGAGTAGCTGTCACTGAGCTCAGATAAAGTGAAGTCAATCTGCACCTTGGTTTCTTTCAGTTCTTGTGGACTGCAAAGGCTGGGTGCACCAAATGAATGCCCAAATACGTCTGCGGCAGACATACTTCCTAAGCTTAACAGGTAGCACCAGCTCCATGTCCTTCAGTTTTACATCTATTTCTTTAAGTTCATTCATGAGGTAAAAGTCATAAACTATTTAATATTTTTCTGTAAATCAAGAGTGCCCCTATTAAGTCAGTATGGTCAATAAAATTGACCAAGAGGATTGGTCAACAGAAGCATATGAGGAGTCCCCCTGGTTTAGGGAGGGTTGGAGAGCTCCAGCTACAGAGTCTGAGCCTCAAGGTTTGTTATGAATGAATTTATGCCCTTTAAAACTGCTTCTGCTAACATGGCATTTCAGGACACATCCTGCATCCAACTTAAGCTTTTTCATTGATATTTCTCAAATCTGTAATGGAAAGATTGTGCCTAACAGTGACACAAAAGTTTAATCCATCAGTGGCCAGGCTGGGACAGCCAGCTTCTCTCCCCAAAATAATAGCAGTAGAGTCCTAACTGCTCTTTCCCTCAGATATCAGATCAGGAGTAGGAGCTATCTGTAACAACTGTCCAGTTCAACTACTTTTATTGTAACCTTATCCCAGCCTTCTCTGACCTAGCTGGATGCAAGCTGTCAACAAAAATATCCAGGCTCCCTCTTTCAGTATCAGTTCTACTGGCTTCACAGAAATTATTTCAAAAATTGGAAGCCTGTTAAAAAGAACATTTATTGCCTCCGTTAATAACACAAGACTGAATTAAATGTTATCATGAAGTATTGATTGCCAGAAGAGTTTCCTTCTAAAGTATAAAAAACCATAGAAAATTAATGTGCTTAACTGATATAGCACAGATACTTAAGAACTTTTAAAGCCTTTGCTGTGCTTTTTCTCATGTGAAGAAAGTGGCTAACTCTGTACATATGCACGTGGGCAAATACATCAATTTCTGCTCATAGCTTGTGTCTTGTGCTGCAGCAAACAAGCACGGCAATTTATACCAGACACTGGAGAATATGAATATTTTCTTTACTACTCAGCTCTAGGAAAGGATAATTACTATAAGCAAAACCAGATGAAAATCTGAGAATATTTTATGATCCACTTTCATTTAAAAAAATCTCTATTAGCCTTAGAACAATGGGGCCAAATTCACACTTGGGGTAACATCACTGACATCAGTAAAATACTAGAATTAATTTGGCCCATGGGATCTACTTGAAGATATAACATATTGTCAGGAGGATGACAGCCAAATTCTGTGGAGAAAATCTTTCTATACCGACTAATTTGGCTTTAAACAGACAGCACAGCTGTACAAGCAGTAATTCAGTGGGCTGGATCCTCAAGTGAAGCTCTGCTTACATCTCTACTACAAAGCTCATTTATAACTACCTGGGAAACTGGCCGAGTGCCTTTTCCAGACCAAATAGGAGATCACAGTGTAAATGTTTTTCAGCACCAGTATGATGCTTATGTGACATTTAGACAAACAAAGAGAAAGATACTGGGAGGTAGAATTTAAAAGGAACCAGGTAGCCAAAGACCTAAATGAAATGGTGATATCCCTTGCTAATCCTCGCTTATCCTGTCTCCTCTCTCCCACCAAGCAGTCTCCTGAACCATATTAAGCTGCAGGGAGAATCAAGAAGAAAAGCAGAAGGCTTCTCTGCTGTTTCTGTCGTCATTTATTTATTTTTAAACAGAAAATTCTTGTGTGTTTTAGCGACGACGTTTTAATGAATCCATCAATCACTGCAAACTCCAAACTAGAATCCTACATAAGAGAGACCTATTTGCAGTACGTGACCTAAGCCCATACCTAATGAAATTCATTCTCAGGGACACAATACAAGTCTTTCATTGCCGTCTCCATGGAATTGTAGATGATTAAGCTGGACAGGGCCTCATGGATCCTCAAATCCAATCCCCTACACCTAGCATCAGTTTATCCCTGAGTTGTTCCCCGGGGTGTGTTATCTAATCCTCTGCTGACTGATTGCGACCCACCTTAAAACTTCTCTTCCACTGGTGAGTTTTTCATTGTGTGTTGCCTTTGCAAGCTTGTGATCACCTTTACAGATCTTCAGTTCCCCTACAGCATCTTTTTTAGGGTGTTTGGATCCACGCTATCTCCTCTTCTCTTAACTATTTTAAGGCTTCCAAACATTGCCTTCTGCTGTTCTTGCTTCCTCTGTCATTTGCTCTGTACTTTTCAGTGCTGCATGTTGTATTTCAAGGGTGGCCCAGCCAACACTGCGTCACCCCTCTGCCACCAGGTACGGCTCCTCCGGGCACATACCATAGCCTGCTCCTGGACTTTTTTGGCTACTGCCATACACGGTAAATTCCCCAACCTCTCTAGGTCATGACTCCATTCCTTGCCTCCCTTTTCATGGCTAACAGCCCTGTTACTATTTGCTTTTTTACCTTTGCACTATTTCTCTTAGGTTGACATTGGTGATTCTCACTTTATCCCTCTGCTTTCTGACCAGTACAGCTTTGCTTTCTTTGCTGATCCTATAGGCCCTGTGCTTGCTTCATACATCCTTGTTGAGAGGACTACTTAATCAGTTAGGTTGGGAACATTTTCTCTACTGATTTCTCCTCCCCAGGACTCTCACCAACTATACCACTGAGATGCAAATCCCAAAGAAGCCTTTTAAAATCAAAATTTGACTTAGAGAAGATCCAAACTGACTCCATGTCTGCAGCTTCTGAGCTCTCACTCTTCATTATTTGGGCTAGTGGTGATTCAAACCAATGTAGATGACTAATGCACTCAGAGTGCTGCAATCATGGACAAATCCACGGACAAATAGCCCTGCTGGCTTCAGAAATATCAAAGAAAGCAGCTGCTGCTCCCGCGTGGTTGTCAGCATCAGTCCTGTTCTGAAAGTTACCAGCCCCTTAGCTCTGCTTCTGCCTTTGAGCTGCTAGCTGTCCACAGAGATGCTTTCAGCTATGCTCTTGGCTCAGCCAAAGTGAACCAAGGTAGTGAAGACTTACCATGGAAACTACTTGAATCAACCCATGTCCACAGCTTCATGTGATCCCTTGACCAAACTCGGATGGGAAGACTATTACAAACAGCAGGTGTGTGGTGAGGAAGCTGCAACAGTTTCTGAAGCAACTGGGTGATCCGGAACCCAGTGGTTTCTCTCCATCCCTTTCCACTTCCTTCTTTACCACTTGGTAAAGTGTTTGAATCAGCACTTTTGAATCTTAGATGGCTCCCTGGTTTTCAAAGAACCAAAAGAGACCAAAACATTTGCCCTTTATACAATACATAAAATCAAACCCTAGATGTTAGCCCACGGCTGACCTCCTGCTGTGTTCACCACAGACAGCATCACAGTCTGCTCAACAGCCCCACATCCGACCACCTTTTGTGCTTAGGCTGAAAAGCCCCATCTCCTCCCACAACCATGCCAAATCCCATCGTTTTCCAGCCCTCCCTGTAGGGCTCAGTTCACTCTCCCCTGCACTGCAGAGTCCAGCAGCAGCCCGTCTCTGCTGTTTGGGCTGGAGGGAATGGAAATAAGAAAGCCCTAGGACCTCTCCCGTTACCAGTTTGCAGCGCTCTGATGTCTGTGGCTTGGCCTCTTCTTGTGGCTGGCACGGCAACGCTGACCCCAGCAAGTTCTGCCCCAGCTTGTCACAGCTGGGCACCGGAGTTTGTCTCCCAGCCAGCTGTGGCAACACACGGACACGCTCAGGGGCCACACAGTAAACCTGCAATTACAAAGTGAAAAGCAATTTCAGACCCTTTAGAACAAAACATCTTATCATATTAGGACCAGAACAGAATCAACACTTTCACTGTATCTTTACTGTTTGGAGGTCCATTGTCCCCTACTACATTCACTAATCCAGATTTTTCTTTTCCCATCTGTTAAAACCTAGCATGAAAATCAGAAAATGCCCTTGTGCCCATTTCTCTCTATTTTATACTTGAAAGCTCACTTTACTCTCTCATACCAATTTTGATCCTATTTGTCTCCTAGTGGTCAGAAATGTCCAAATCTCCTTCACAGAGCTAGTTCCAAGGAAATCTACTGCTTTTCATGACTTTATCATTTTCCATCGGGACTGGAAGAATTCACTGGAAAAGTGACCTGAGCATCCATATCTTATAGCATTTTCCTCTCTCTGTTGGAGCTGTCCTTGACCTGTTTCCACAGGATCATTTATTCTGAATGAAAGACAATCCTTCTTACTGTCAGCTTTCTGTATTTTCTTTGCCACTGGTTCACATCTAACAAGCCTAGTTATGGAATACGATGCACCTCTCTGCTTTTTACTTCGCATTGTTTCTCCCTTGTTCTAAACAATCAGGGGTCCTACCCCTCGTCACACAGGCCCATGTCATACTGGTGTGGTGGGATCTCATGTTCTCTCCTGCTTGGCTCAAAATCAGTCTCTGTGGAGCCTCATCCTGGCTGTCTCCACTGTCTTGTCCTTCTGTCTTTGGGGGATAGTTTCCCTTCCTTTCTTCTTTGCCATGGAATTGTTTTCTTTCTCCAGGGGAATGAATCTGTCGCTCAGCTTCATCTTTCCTGCACTAGCAAACTTCATCTTACCTCTTGCACCTGGGTAGTGTTCTTCCATGGATAATCCTCTTCATCTTTCTGTCCTCCAGGCCTTCTTTTTCAGAAGGTGATGTGTTTTAGAGCTGTTTCTTCAGTCTCCTCAGGACATTCCTCAGTTATGTCTTCAAATTCCTATCTGAATTTCAGGTTACCTCCATCTGCCTCTTTAGTGCATGCATTGCTTCCTCCATGACTGTGATCAAATTACTTTTTATTCCTGTGTAGCTTCCATCATGTGCCATACTGCACTGATGTGCAACTGGGAGCTTCTGCAACCACCAGTATCTGTGGTGAGCCCTTTGCTCCTTAGGCCATTTTAAATGCTTCTTCCAAAGAGCCTAATAGAGTTAGGTACCAAAATTCCACTGATATTTACCTGGTGCTAGGTGCATAGATTTCTAATACATATTAGAGAAACAGGAGACTATCACAAGCTGTTAAGCAATAAATATCCCTGCAAACATCATCTGTTGTGGCTGGACACGTTATTGAAATCCTGGATAGTCATTTGCAAAAAAGCTGACATGCAGGGTTTGGATTTAATCTTCACATTTCCACTCAAACTGTGGCATTGTTTGAACACAACAGCTTTGGGATTCTGGCAAAAGAGTAAAACTGTCCAAGCTGTTCCACTCTGGTTTGAATTATCTCTCTTCTTATTTATTTATTTTTAGCTTTGAAGTCTGTGCATTTTAAAAATCAATGAACATCATATTAACAAGCAGACACTAATTACATTTTAACAAACTGGAAAAGCTTGGCTACAAATCTTTGAAAAGATAAATTCACATTCTAAAAAGCTTCCTAATCCAACTGGCATCACTGTAGTAAGACATTGACAAAGCCTGCACAGAATGGAAATGTTAAAAGAATCTATTTTCCAGAAAGTTTTCTATAAATTATAATTAGTCCTCATCATTGTACTGTCTAGTACATTAAGTCTAGTAAACAGGGTACTCATAAGTTTTACAGGACTGATGGAGAAATTCTGAGATGTAGAAATGAAAAGATCACTCAGATAGCAACAACACTTAGCTCTTCTATGGCTCTTCTCATCAGTTCAGCTTAGTGTTTTGCAAATTAATTAGGATCACCATCACAGTTTTCACAGAGGGGAAAGACTGAGGCCAAGAACACCAATGCGTCTCATCTACAACTACTTTGGAGGGCAGAGACAGAAGGAAATTGGGTCTCTTGCATCCAGCGCACAGCCCTGGTCCATAAGTTACACTGGGCTGCTGAGAAGAGGAATTTTTCAGATATGGCTATTGGAGTGGGCAGTGGGAATGAGAGAGTTCAGATCAGGATGTTCTGCACACTGGGAAATGCCAAAAGCATGAATAGATGGTCCGGGAACCATGAGGAGTATCATGCCTGTTCTGACTGCTCTGGCTGGGAGTAGCTGCATCCTTGGTGTTAGGGATTTTTGAAAAGCAGCTCCCACATGAAAGTATGATCCCCAGCAACGTGCAAAACAGTTTCTGCACAGCACAGAGAGCCAAGTCATCACGAGGTTTGTGTGGTAACAAGGGAGACACAGGACACTTGTGTCACAGCAAGCTCCAGAAAGCACATGGGGGAAGCTCTGCTTCTGAAATGTCCCCACTGATTTCAACACTTCTGTGCTATTTTCGAACAGCTGCTGGAGAAAACAAACCCTCTCCAGACAAGAGGCTACCTGCAGCACAGCAAATGCTCCTCTCCACCAGGAAACACTTACTCGCTGCAAGTGCCACGGACCATGAGGTCCATGCTGGACCCCAATAGGCTTAGTTGTCAACGTTAAGATGGGCTCTGAACTGGAAAGATAGGCCTGCTGCTTGCTGTGCTAGGAGCTGAAATGGAGTTAGAGCAGATAAGGGCCACAGATATGATGGCACTTAATCCTTTGCCACAGCATGAGATATCAGTTCTGTGCTTTGTGAGGGACTGGAGGACACACGTACCTTGGCCCACCACACGAGACTAGAGTTAGCTCATGTTCATACAAACTTCTCTGAGACATAATTTCAAAGTGGGTGATGGAAAAGCACCACCCATCAGATCACCATTTCTCACTGTTACACACATTTAATTTCCTTTGCCTATTACAGCATGTAATTGACTTACCTGTGAGAATCGATTTTCTAGACTTCCTGCAATGTCTTGCTTTCATAGCTACATCTTCTGTTTGAACCGGTTTGCCAGAAAGAAACTCTTCTGCTGGAGCATCCTACAGGCAATGCCCTTCTACATCTGCAAAGAAGAGGGCAGGCTGTCCTGCCTGTGTGGATCCACATTGCAGTTGTGCCCTGCAGAGCAGCAAAGGCAGTTTTCACCATACCACAGCCTCCCCCGGATTCACACTGTCTTTGCTTCCCAGTGTGGCCATCACAACCATACATGATGCTGTGCACCATTATCACGGGACCGATCTCTGGAGTTTTTTTCGGCATCAGCACTGCTTACTGTAGATGGTGGCTCAAACATTACAGCAAACCTGATTACCCCTGAGGCACAAGCTGTTGGACTCAGGTACATCGATAATGATTAATGCTTGTTGGCCTTAGCACAGCACCTGGCAGAAGTTCCTCCAAAAAGGAACTAGAAGAGTAAACCATAATAGAGTACTAAACGTCAGGGACACCTGCCATCCCATCTACCTTGCCTACTCTTCATGAACAAATTGGAATCACATGCAGCGTGCAATGTCTCTCTTTACCTCATCCACAGTTTCCATCTTGATGTTACAGAGCAAATTTTTCACCTAGCTGGTACACGAGCTCTAATAACGCTTGCAACACTTGCATAAAAAGTTGTTTGCACTCACCTAGACCTAGTCTACCACATCTCTCTAGATCCCGTGCCTCTCCACTGTCCTCATCATCTGATCAGCATGTGATATAAATGGCTTTATCACTGCTCTGTTATTTCAATGACATACCATATATGTGGAGAACAACATGCTCATCCCTCAGGTGACTGCTGAGCAAGCCAGTCTGATTCACACACCAGACTCCTCTTCTCATGCGGATGAATAATTATTTTGCGTGGTCATTGGAGTGGTTGTTGTGGCACCATCTAATGGGTCTGAAGGTCTCTATACTTGCTGGAAGCATGAACTTACGGGGCAGAAGGTGGGTAAGACGACAAGGTGGCAGTCCACTAATGGACAGAATAGGATTCTCGTTATCCTTGACTGGTCTGCAGCAAGCATGAACTACACTGGAGGTGTGAGTAAATTAGGGAAACACCTAGATACCTTTTTTTTTTGCAAATTTAAAAGTGGTTTGTGCTCCTTAAAAGGCATCTGGAAGCTCAAATGTTCAGATGCCAGTATTGGAATGACATCTACCATTTTCGAGCTTGTTGTTGTGGTTTCTTTAAAATTTGGCCATAATCTGTATTTTAATTTGAAGAACAATTAAACTTCATGCACAAATAAAAAGCAGATCATATACTAGAGAATCTCTATTGGATTTCTAAGCAGGCTAGAAAGTGCAAAATTATGCCAACAAATCAACAAAGCATAGGCTGTTTTTCCCTTTTTTCAGCAGGACTATGAACTACATGACGCACCTTCCACCAAACACATTTGGGGGAGGGAGGTTGGTAGAAAATCCAAATCCTTCATCTTTAAATCCAGTCCTGTATCTCAGTCCTCCTGTGAAGGGCAGCAGCTGTGAAATAGTCCAGAGACGTCAGCCTTCAGACCCCTCTGAAGTAGATGCAGGCAGCTCACCTCACACTCTGACAGGTTCTTCTCATAGTTGCACCAGTTTTAAACCAACGGTATGACTTCAAAGCAAGATTTAACTCAATCTACACTTGTATGAGTGATGGCTCAAACCCGCTCTTGGTTCAACAGCTTGGACAGTTCAGATGCGGCTCAGCTTAGAAACTTAGCACCATCAATAAGAAACTTTCATTTGAAAAGGAAAGATTAAAGTCCGCGGAGACTGATGAGGATACCAGGAAAAACAGGCACGGTGAGTCAATGCCTAGAAAGCCAAATGTTACTCACGCATCAGGTCCTCAAAGTCTGCAGCTGCCAGCGTGCTTTCCCATAGACCCAGAGGACAGAAACCAACAGAATAGAAGGAATGGTGGAAAAAAGCAGGAGAAGTGGATTGGAGAAACACCTTGACAAGTAAGATAAGCACAGGAAATGAAGGCTCTCTAAAAGATGAAGTGGGATAAAGGCACAGGAAAGGGCAAACAATTCAGTTCCTCTGTCAAACAGACCTCTGGAGTCCTCCCAGGGTGTGAAGGTCAGTCAAGAATCTGGTAAGATAGCAGGTGTTGGAATTACAGCTTATCAACAAAAAGTTAGTGTACCCATACTTACATTTCCACTGGGTTACAAACATAACATCTCAAGCAATTTTTACTTATGGAAGGCAGTTCCTCTTCAAAATCATCTAAAACAGTTACAGAGAACTACATCTCCAAAGACTACAAATTCCTGAGGATGGAGTATATTCTGAGAGATACGCGATGCTTAGGTTAAATGTGCTAGTTCCCTAATAGGTACTCTGTCAGTTTTTTACCTAAGCCTACTAAAATGGAGTCTCCAAGAGCCAGACAACTCTAAATGTATTTACATTGATATAAAGTTGGAAGAACTTCACTGAAATTACACTGGAGGAAAAGCCAGTGCCAGACCATAACTAAACTCCATGGGGAATATGTAGGAGTCTGTAGTTCCTGGGAGTTTTACTATTATATCACTGGTGCAGGGATTTCTCTCCAAATGTTTCCCAAGCTCACAGATAGTCAGCCTATATCTTCTCTAATGTGCCAGGGATGGAAGAAATCAGAAGAAAGCATATAATAAATCAACTGACAGTCTCTGAAAAATAGCTGTGCTGTCTCCTTAATATGAGAGAGATTCTGAGGGCAGCAGGAATTTGGCTTTAGACAGAAAACATTCCCCTATAGGGGGACAAAAAGTGATCGTTCTGTAGCTTAATCAATCTCAGGCCTCTCTTTGAGGGAAATAGTGTGTTGCCTGCAACAGCACGTGTAATAACGTTTGCTGAAATACAAACTATGGCCGTATACCTTGAGATGGAAGGTCAGAAGTCAGCTGAGGATCTGGCCACAGATGTTCAGCAATAGAGATCAAAAGGCAATACATCAAATTCAGTACTTTTCCTTGAGGAACAGGTTGTAGAAATTTCTCAGCCCATCTCCTCGGCAGTAAGTGCGCTCACTCTGCATGTAACAAAGCTGTACATCACAAATTGGCAGGTAACTCAAAGACAAAGTTCACATTTCCTATTTTTCCCCTTCCTGTGCCAAAGAGTATTTTAATATTTATATAGCGAGTTTGCTCTTATACATCAACACGGCTCCCTTGGACCTCTGCAATGTTTTTCAAGTCCGTCTACCAAAGTGAAGAATCATATGACACCATTTAGTCCTCCCCCAACCCCCAAGCTCTTGATATATGTTTCCTAAAGCTGACATCTGATATTATGGAATGTGTTGTAATCAATTCTTAAAGTTAGAGCACCACTGGATTTTTATTAACTTGCACAACAACAACAACAAAAACGTAACAAAAAATGGGCCCTCATAACCAATCAGCCTTGTTATATCCTGAAAGCTGCTTTAACAAGCAAGGAGTAATATAGTGTAATTGGTACGCCACAATTTAATTGTTCTGTTCTTAAATCTAATATTGCAGCTGTGGGTTAAGTTTACACCACAGCTTTCAAGAGAACATGAAAGTGTGGTACATCTGTGCAACAGAAAGCTAAACATCTCTCATCTGATGTGTTTACAATGACATTTGATAGCGTGGAATGGTTTGGAGTTCATTCTTAAAGCTACAGAACCACCTTTAAACACTGCAAAAAAGGGGAAGAAAAACGGTCTCCCCCAACAGCTCAGCCCACGTAAGCCTGACGCTAATGCTACTGCAGGCATTGCAGGGAAGCTGCAGGCTGCAACGTTTCCTTCAAGTGTCTTTGTGCATTTACCATTTCAGCAGTGAAAAAGTGGACAAGGACATCCTCCCCCTCAGACAACACAGTCAATTATTTGAAAAATAAACCACTTCAAGAAGTCTGCAATGAGACAAGCAGAACCCCTGACATGCACAAAGCAGGCAAGAATATTTCAAGAAATGTTATGAAATGGACAACCTTAGCTTAGAGATGGCAGAGTTCTCAATCTAACAGGTGGCAGAACTGCTTATGGTATCTTGAACTTCTTTACATTCTGTATAACTAACAGCTTCAGCATTATGTACTTGTTAGTGAATTTATTAAGCCCATAAGTAGTTCAAGAAACTTAGGAGTGGGCCCATAAATGTCATCTGCAGTTTGTGAACTGCAAGTATCTGACTGTTTTGATCAAGGTTTTTACGGGAAAGTTAAATGGTTATTAAAATTATTTACTACTGCTACATGAAAAGGGAGCAAGCCTGCTGAAGAACTTGTGTTGTGATAAAATGTGGAAGGCTGTAGGTCAAAAGCGTTAGCAGAAAAGCATTTCCATTTATTTCTAAGCCCAAATTTGTGTACATTATTGTGTACATTGTGTACATATTGTGTATTTAAGTGGCTGAGAACAGGTCTGTGGAAGGGAGGAAGCATTTTTCCTTTCCCATAATCTGCTGTCAGAAATATTTGATCTGAGGAGGCTACTACTTTTGTTGTTCTCAGCATTAGCCGCCTTCTAACTTTTTGTGTCCTTGGAGAAATGCGTGATAGGGCAACTAAAGAGGTCACTTTCTACTCTTTCCTCTGTAGCAATCCACACCGATGTCTTGGTTTATGCTCTCCAACAGACAAAAGCCAATTTAACTGACAAAGCTCAGTTATGCTAGCATACTACGCTGGAATCCAATCAGCTTTCAAACTTCTTTATTTCAGTCACAGTTAAGACTATCTGAAGCCTCTTCATAAAAAGGGACCGTAACATAAGCCGTACGTTAGCACCTCCACCAATGGGATGCTTTCTTTCTGCATTAAAAATACCACGAGAAGGATCGATCTCCTGGGGAGGCAAATCTGTATCAATATTTCAGTCTGTTGAATACAGAAATTTGATACAATAAAATGTAACAACCAAGCTTCCTCTCCTTTCAATTAACTGTGAACCAAAAATTGTCCTCAGAAGGGAAGAAATGCAGTCATATTTTTTAGTTTTTGGGTCTTTCCCCCTTTCATAACATCGTAATATTCTGTTCGTGGGTGGAAAACTTAGTCTTCAAGTTCAAACCTAGTTTCTTCATACAGTTCAGGATGCGCTGCCTTGGAATACCGGGAGTACTTCAATAGTAGAAAATCACCCACTTCATCCAGAGCACTCAAAACCTGTAAGACCATTATACTGTATCAATTCTCTTGGAAAAGACTTGAAGTTCTTCTGCTTCTACCTTACAGCAGAACAACAAGATCATAAAAATATCAATTAAGGAAATCAAGCAAAGTTTAAAGTGCAAGTTTTGCTTTCATTCTCCTGTAGTGAGAATGTCAGTGCAGTCACAGATGTACAACAGCACGCACGAGAACAGAATTTACCCCTTCAGTACGCTATGGTTTATTAGTCAGTTCATTAATTGAACACAGATGAAAAAAACAGATCTTTTCCTAGAAGCACAGGGAGATAACACTCCAGATAAGGCGTTATCTTTATTTGTGAAAAAGACATATGTAAGGCAATATTTCAACATTTCCCTACAGATCCCAAAGACTGGCATTGTCACTGCATTTTCTTAGATGGGACTCAGCCCACGGTGTTGACCAGAGTTACCATAAATACCCAGAACAGGCTTAGTTATTTTTTTTACTTAGTTCCATTCTCTGTTTATAGCAATATCACAGATATAGTTAATGCTGCATTAACATTGTAATGCAGTTTGCTGAACTGTGTCCTTAGCTCTCAGTAGATTCAAAAAGTGGCCAGGGAATTGTGTACTGTAGAGAAGCAGCTCAATGTCTTGCAGCATCTGATCCACATGCAAGAGCAGCTGACCTTTTGGTACCAAAGAACAGTACAGCAATTTTGATTTTGAGCCTGTTTCTGTTTAGCCACTGAAATAAGCTTAAGAACAAAAAAAAATACAGTATTTTGGTAATGGTTTATGCAGAGAGATAGCTTCAAGGTCATTAAAGAAATTATTTTTGGGAGCTTGCCCATCCTATGGATCTTTCCTTCTCTTAGTTTCAGGCCAGGATTCAAAATGAATTTTGCTGGAGGGAAAAGTTTTCATGGTACTCGTTACCTGTTGTTACACTGGATTTAGGCGTATTCACAAAGTGTTTGCCCTAAAAATCTTTCCATCTGCATGTAATTAAACTCTGGGCATTTCCACTCCCCCATAGCGTAAGGACGTTTAAAAAGAACGCTGCAAACACTGTGGCAATGATCCCAATTTCAAAGCAATAACAGAGAGTGTTCAAGAATGATGGCCAGGGAGCATATCAGACCTTCACTGGTAGCAGGAAGCAGCAACGTGCAGGCACCAGGAGGTGAACTTGTAGTGATGGCTCAAAAATGTAATGGGTGTGATGTTACATTTTGGGAGAAGAAGGTTGCAAAGCAAAGCAGCAACCTTAAGCTTCAGATCTTCAGATCAACTTCATTGCTCGTTGCTAGTTACATAATCCAAAGTCCATATGATCAAACAGCAAAAGATGACAATGACACATAGCTATGCACTGCCCTATGCCATTTTATCGTTGTGATGCTACATCCTGCTAATAACCACTGCGCCTTTAAGAGCAGCAGGAATTTTATGCTGCACATATGCAAGGCAGATTTTTCAATGTTGTTTGAGAGTGGTGTAGACTGGCACGGGAGCTGGTCTGCCAGGCAGGGCTCTGGCCTCTGACTACATATGAATATCAGGATTCAAACGGAGAGCTGGGGACTCTCTGCAAGCACAGGTGCTTGCCTACACGAAGGAGTGGGGCCTTCTCTTCCAATACCTTATGTGTTCACCAGTTTTCTGCTCTGAGCATCATACTTGTGCAAAGAGAAGAAAAAGAAAGCCCTAATTCTACTGTTAAGTCTCAGTGTTGCCTGCCTCTGCACTGGCATACTTTGAGAATGAACGAGCATACATCAAACCAGGCCAAAAACACCTTCGGCAAGAGAGGGAGATGGAAAATTTCAAATAGTTTATTTTAAACACATTTATGATTATGTTGAAATGGAGGTTTATGACGGAAATCTCAACAAACTCTTAACAGTGTTTTTGGTATCGGGGAAAGATACAGAGCTGAGACAGGCCAGACAGCACCAATTAACCCTCATTAGGTTCAAACTGTTCCAAATACTGCTTGCAATTTCCACCTGTACCCTCAAGGCCGTCCCACATACTACTTCTGCAATTTAACCAACACGTGGAAATACATAATGAAAATAAGGGTATGGAAAACCTGATTTGCAAGCATTTCCATAATGTTTCAGGTTTCCTACTCTGATAGTTTTGACCTAGTAGTTAACTTTTGTCCTGCTGTGCTCTTCATGTAGGTCATTATTAGTTATGACAGAACTGGTCACTGTTAGTAAGAGAAGAACATAGCAAGCTAAGTGTCCCATAATTTATTTTTTTAAATAAAATATATAAGGCTAAAATGCCTTTAAAAAGCAAATGACAAGACCAGAAAAACAAATGTAAAAATGAATTATTGAGATTCAAAATAACAGACACTGCTTCTCCCAACCCCCTTTGCATCTGAAGCTAATTTCAGCAGGACATCTGCTGTACTTACCGTGTCTAACATCTCCCGTGTATGTGCAGCTGACACACAAAACCGAGCCCTGGATTCTGTGAGAGGAGTAGCTGGAAACCCAACCACAACCACCCCGATATTTTTTTCTAACATGCGCCTTGAAAAAGCCCTAGGGGGAGAAGAAGAAGAAAAAAAACAAAAGTAAATTATCTCCAATAAACTGACCACAAAGAGAAAACATTCAAGTATCATAAAACAATGGGTAAAATACTGTCTTCAGTTGAAGTGGATGGTAATATCCCCACTGACTTCAATAAGAGCCAGAATTTTACCAGTAGGACTGAGATTCTTCACTGCTTAACAGCTCATGAAGCAAAGAGGGTGTCAAATACTAGCAGCGTGGTGGCAGAGAGAGGCAGCAGCATCATAAAATTGGATTGATTCATTTGATTCATTTATGTCAATCAAAGGGCTTGGGTGCAAATCAAAGTGTGAGGGTGTTCACAGTCCCTAAAAACTGATGAAGTTGAGCCTCTGGAAGGTATGAGAGCTGTGTTCCTTCACATCAACAAGAATAAAACAGCCTATGTGATGGGCTTCTTGTTCCCACAACTGCTCTGTGAGTTTAGGAACCTAGAGCAGCTATCCAGCCTGTTACATGCAAAGGCTCCCTACAGTTGGACCCTGTTGTTATGCTACTACTGACTTCTGATCTGCATGTCCAATTCAATATGCAAGTGCTGCTTGATAGGAACTAAATGGTAAAACAATTTATATATGCAAAGACAGCTCAAATATTCATTGGGGGAAAAGAATGTCCATCCAAAATTGTTCATACATCAAGGGCAATACATCCATTTTAACCATTAAAAAAAAAAAACAAAAGCAAGTCCAAAATGCTATTAAAAGTGTTATCCCAGAACAAGTTAAAAATGTATGCACATCTAGAAAATTCTTAAAATTCTGAATATTGGAACAGCTCAAAACTAAGTCCAGGGCTAAATTAAAAATAGAGCATATTTAAATGATGCATTCACCTAACAGAGTAAGTTTCTCTTGTGAAGCATCCACTAAACATAATTACATTTTTCACAGTTTATACCAAATAACCCACGCTATTTGAATGGTATTTGTTTTGCCTATGAGTTTTTTTCAGTACTTACCCTATCTTACCAGGCATGAAAAGGAGCAACGGGACAACAGGAGAATCATCATTGCCATAAATGATGAAGCCCATTTCATGCAGTCTTTGCCTGAAGTATCTCGTGTTCTTCCCTAGCTGGCGTACTCGCTGCAGCCCTGGAACGAGTTAGTTGGGAGAACAGTCACTGCAAAGATCATAGCTGGAGTCCAGTAAAAGGGACCAGAAGTAGGGCTGTTGGTAACACTTCTGAAAAGTTCAGATGAGAGGTATATGTTGCTATTTGATTCAGAAGCAAAAACATGGAATGAGGTAAATACATCTATGTTGATTACTATGGCATTTTATCTGATCCGTAACGGTAGCACAGATGACCGATATTCCTGTACTCACAAGATGCTTTCCCACAAGCAGAAATAATATGTCTCCTGTGGATATAGACTGGTGAACAGTTCCCTTTGCTGTGTTCACGGAATAGAGTCTACTGAATGACAGGTACCCATACAGAAGAAGTTATGGGTCTCTGTGGGTACATGACATTATCAATAGAGTATGTTCTTTTCCAACATAATGCACTATAAAGGGAAACAACTTAGGTCCACAGAAAGAGATCTTGATACAAATGTCTTTATATACACTGGTTGTTTTTTTCTGACTAACAGTGCTTCACAGTGCTCCTCTTACGTTTCAGCTAGTTCTGTGTGCATACATGGGTTATTTTTTGGCTCTGTGGCTGTAATGAAGCTTAAAGTAGAAAATGCTGCATTTTGGGTCAGCCCAAATGATGCTTTTGTTGCAATTTTTCAGACAAAGAAAAAGCATACAGTAAACTTTGCTCATACACCCAGTCTGACCACCTACATTTTGTTGCCAATAATCAGCATAACTCCAGTTATTCTAATATGCATCTACATATCTAATCCCTTCTTGAGTTCCCCTAAGTTTTTGTTCTGAATGACTTCCTACGGTAAGATCAAGGTCTGTTCCCTCATCTTCTTTTGCGAAGTAAACGAGGCATGCTGAAAGGGAGCGTGTGCCAATCCCGTGGTATGCTTCCTCTTTTCTCAAGATGCTGTGGAAGAATCCACCCACTCCAAGCATCTGTTCTACACATTTTGCCATTTACATCAGATAACTCATGCTCTCACATTCCTAGCACTCCCTTCAGCTACATGCAATCATTGACAGAACAGGTAAACCGTGGAATTATGCACAATTGTTACTGTACATGTTGCTGCCACAAGGACAGTCCCTAGCTGATGAGAAGCTTTAGCTCTGGGGCAAGAAGTCTGATTTTTAAAGGAATTCTGGTTGATCCAAGAGAAGCTGTTTTAACTTATGTATTGCCTAATCTTTGATTTCTCACCAAACCACTGCCTTTACACCAGTCATGTCCTGTAGCATGGACCACAAGCCCTGCTGTCGACATGGCACAGACTTGCCCTCGTTCTTGAGGATCTGAACCACTGCCGTGATGGCATTAGCTCAAGTGCACAGCAGTGGGGTGATCCGCGGTGGCTGGGCAGGCAGAGGCAGCGTGCTCCTTCCCTGTGGTGTGCTCCAACCCAAACTTCCTCCTCATCACAGTTTTACCTCTCCTTGTATGAAAGTCAACAGGAACACCTTTGTCTCAGTAACCGCACTCCAAACGATGAGTACTTACGTGGTCCCCGTTCATTCCCCATGTCCAAAAAGGGCATATGACACTCAAGTCCCCTTTATTTCTGCAGCTGATCCCCTGACAGCACAGTAGCTACAAGGATGGAAAACCTCCTCCTC
The DNA here is from genome assembly GCF_036370855.1 of Dromaius novaehollandiae. Classification (NCBI taxonomy): domain Eukaryota; kingdom Metazoa; phylum Chordata; class Aves; order Casuariiformes; family Dromaiidae; genus Dromaius; species Dromaius novaehollandiae. The sequence continues at coordinate 120,389,897 of NC_088100.1, forward strand.
AGCTCTTACTGTTCAATTGATCTAACTGCCCTGTCCATCCACCAATCTTTGATTCTTCATGATTTGAGGAATGCAGGCTTTGTTGCTATAATCAGATTATTCTTTAGCAGCCCTGATCTGGATTCTGTGTATTTTCATTGCTTACTTCTCCCCCTTCAGACCGCATCTAACTCTCTTTTTTTCTAAGTCTACCGTTTCTTAAAAGGTAACATTGGTGTAGTCCCATCTGCGTGAACCCCAGCTCATGGGAACAGCAGACAGCATTATTCTGCAGTCCCTGAGTGAAATTATATAGTTAGAAAAAAGATAGGAAAGAGTGGAAAAGAGTATTATAAAGATGACTTGAAAAAGAAACATTGTCTTCTGGTCCTTACTTGCATAAATCATGCCTTAGAAAAACATCTGAAAGATTTTTTGTTTCTGAGGTATGTTTTTACACTTGTTTATTTATGTATTTTTAAACAGAGCACCAAGCTTTACCTTCCTAATTTAAGCAGCTGGCACAATGGCAGGCTGGAAAACTGGGAATGCAAAACAGGGGGAACAAGGGGAATTCACTCAGACACAAAGCTGAGATACAGAATATCTTAATATCTCTTCTAAGAGTTTTCTTGTAAGTCCTTGGGAGGACTCAGAATCAAAAAGTTAGCTACTTAGTCTGTCTTCTTATTTTGTTGTTATTACCTCAGTATCATCGTCTGACAACAAAATTTAGTCATTTTGGATTTTAGACACAAGTTCTCTTCCCTGCTTTGTCCCTGTTTTCCCAGACCTCATTCAGTCACTAACCCACTGACGTGCCCCCCAGCAAAACCAACAGAAGAGTTGAAAACAATTATTTTTAATGCATAAAAAAGACAAAAAATGGTAAAGAAAAATGTGCTTGAAAAGTCAGCTCAGCCTTTTCTTTTGCAGTGTCTCTAAGAGGGTCATTTCTAACAAGTGCAGTTGCTTCCCTACCTGTTAGCAGTATGGCTGTACTAGCATGCAAAAAGAAAGAGCCACAATCCTCATTACTTCATCTCTATCTGTAGGTAGGGGTGATCGTATATCCTTACCCTAGCCATAACTGTCATATTTCATGAGCTGGTTGATATATGCACCACTCTCTAACACCGTAAGGTGCTGAAAGGGCTGGTGCTACCTCCCCCCTTGTACCCTCACTGCCTCCCCAGCACCAGTACTGACGCTCATACAACCATGCAACGAATCGAGCCAATTCCTCTTTCGGCCTGAAGAGTGGCCCGGCCAGAAAGAAAACCACTGAAACAGCATCTGCCAGATCAATTCTCTTAACCTAACCACCAGGCAGCTGCACAAACACTAGTGCCTGCACAGCAGAGCTGGTGAGCACACACGGCAAGAGTGGAGTTTAGTGGGACACATCTCTCATCTACACACTTACCTTTCATTTTCCTCCCATTCATCAGCCTCTACTTCCAATATCACTTAACTTATGTCACCAGACATGAACACTGAAGTCTCCCAGTACAACTCATTTCCTCTTTCTTCCTTTAAAGTTGCCTTTGTACATATGTATCTTGTTTTCACTCTTAATTTACTTCTTCATTTAACTTATCATCCTGTTCATTCACTATTTTCTGCTTTGACCAGGCTCTGATTAGATGCCTGTTCCCTGATTTCCTGTCTTCCTGCTTGTAACCACAACAGCTAGTTCAGCACTTATAGCTGTTACGTACTACCTTTGCCAGATCTGTCCTCAGACCACACTCTGCTGCAGCACCTGCTGTTCTGCCCATCTCCTCTTGGCTAAGGTGGGGATCACCACACCTACATAAACCTCTTCTCCACTAGTCATTTCTGAGCACATGTAGGTTTAAACCAGATCTGCTGCTTCATCTGTTCTGTATCTTCTCTAGTCAAGGTTCTGTCAACGTTCTGGCTGGGAAATTTATAGGGAAACTGGGACTTGCTTCACAGCGATCAGTGTTTTGCTGAACGAATTAAAAGACCTCATAAAACCAGTGCATTTGTAACTTTATGCACAAAACTGCCCACGCAGACAACCTGTTAGTTACAGTTTCAGTCATTCAGTTTAAAAAATTCGGTGGAAGAGATCTGCTGGGTTAGAAAAGGCCACAAATAGTTTAATCATCTCTCTAATGCTGCTAAAACAAAAACAGCTGTGACAGAGCAAGGAAAACAAATGAAACACAAAAGCATCCTACTACAAAGCTTTCCAGTCACTAATAAAAACAATAGTCTGTGGTATTTCCAAAAGTATTTTTGGTGTAGTAGATCTCAAAGAACCATGAGGAAATACTGAGAAGGAGGAGGAGGAGGAGGAGGAGGAGGAGAAATGGGGGCGGAGGAGAACTAGTTTCCAAACTCTCAGTCTACACAGCATTTGAAACTACTAGACTTTCAATTAGGGAAAGTTTTCATAAATGCAGATGTTCTTGGCGGATGCAGTTTAATACTTGCTGCCTTCTCCTTTCTATTCAGCTGTTTACCACAAAGCTGGAAACAAACCGTCAGCCATTCAAAATTCCAGGCCCTTCAGTATTTATCAAACCATATGCGCTGGGCCTAGAGTTGATCATTTTGTCTCTACTTCTTATTTTAGGTGCTGGAAATGTAGACTCTGAAGCAAGAGGGGGAACCCAGCAAAGGAAACACTGGAGCTCGAAGGAGAGTTTCGGGCAACCTCTCAACCCCGGCAAAGTCGAACACCTCTTCCTTTTCCAGTCCTCCCTTGCTAAATCTATATCCTCAATGACTTTGTGATGGGACAGATCCCCTTTCAAGAACGCCTATGGAACTCATTTCCAGAAAGCCCATGCTGATGCAAAAAAGCCACTTTAATGTTTTAGCAACATCCCAGAATAGCAATGTCATTTGCAGAGATACATTAAAGAGGCAAATAAAAGATCAGAGCATTCACATATATCTGGAGGGAAAAAAAGCACATTAGGAGATGATTGCTACACACACTGTATTTGTGGGTGGGTGGCTGGGAGGAACCTATTTCTTTACCAAGTGTCAACACTTTCCTTTCTGTTGTTAAGCTTTGTGGTCAAGACCACATACATGCATCATATATACACAGCCATCTTATATGCTGTCCTGATAAGAGTAATAAAACCCTTAAAGTTTGCAACTGTGTTTCAACGCTCTTTTTCTTTCATTTATGAGACCCTCCAAAGTCAGATAAGGAGGCAGATCTGAGCAAAATGTTTATTTTGGTCTAACTGGCCCAATTCTTCCCCCACCCTGCAGATTAAATCAGCATAAGAGTTTTGGAATTCAGTTTAGGATCAGATCTTAGTCCAAATTTCACTGGGGTATGTTTAACCAAAGATGTTGCATTTAACAAGCATTTTCTTTAATTCTTGAGGCTGGGATCTTGCATCCTGTAGTCCTGCTAACCTCCTCCTCTTTTGAGTGAAAATCTGCAGACTCAGGCCTATGAGCTAAAATGTTGTAACTGCATCTTTTTGAGTACAAGTGCTGCCTCTGCAGCACTAATTACAGCATCAGGGCCTTAGATAGTAAATATATTTGTTCAAAAATTCTTAGCTATGGAAAATTCTTGAGGATTTATGGTCTTCACTGTCTATGCAAATAGCATATAGCACGGCGTGAAGGTTATGCCAGATAGTTACGTTCCATAAAACACATGAGCCACAATGCAGCATATGTTCAAAGAAAACAGGGACTGGGAGAACTGACCTTTAGCTAGCTATTTAAAAGGAAGCCCACTACTGCTCCACAGTTTGCAGCTAAGGTTGAACATGTCCTTATGAAGAGCTCTATATCTTTTTATTAGCTGAATGCAAAGGGAAGGAAAAGAAGGGAAGCTGAAGGACAAAGTATTCTTAAATTTCACAAGTTATCTTCACAGTCTTGGAATATGCAATGATACCTAACCAGTTTACTGTGATTTTATTGAAATAGAGGATTAATTACCTGGATTGTCCAATGAAAACTGGTATTTATTGCAATCCACCTACTGCTGGCAAATTTCGAGTTTACATTTGTTATACTGCTTTAAAAATATTTATTTTATTGCAAAGTTCTAAAGTGCTGGCAATTCTGGGAAAAGTGCTGATTATATTTTTATTTGACACGCACTATTGCATATTGCCAGTTTTAGCTCATTAACTTTTGCAGGCTTTTAAGAGGCTTTATGGCTCACAATTAACATGGTTTAGTTTAAGAACAAAACAAAGACAAGGCAAGAGAGAAAGAAATGATAAAAGATAGATGGTTTTCCTCACAATTCCTTTGAAACAACAGGCTCTTGAGAGAGCCGCTATGACTAACAGACTCAGCGGTGCTTTGTCACGCGCCAGGGCAAGGAGGGCCGCGTGGTCCCGGGAGCAGAGCAGCAGCCAGGCTGCTCCCGCGTGCTCAGGAGCTGCGGGCACCCATCTCTCCCCCAGCTGTACCCCTCTGCGGGAGGAGGAGAGCCCCACTTTGACCCACGACAGGGCTGTCAGGGGAAGAAAAAGCACCATCACAGCGCTACGGCTACAGACCTGCTTTTGCTGAGGACTTTGGGAGCTGCTCTGGAGCTTGACAGAGGGAGACATCGTGGCTACGAACCTGAGGGCTGGTCTTTAGCGGGTGTTAACTGGCACAGCTCCACGCGCTTGAACACAGCTCCGCTGTTTATGCCAGCTAAGGGCCTTACCTGGGCAGCCAAAGAGGTAGTAAAACTATCAGCTTGTTGCAACGAAAGCTTATCTTCCTCTTCCAGAGTCGTCTGCTTTTCACTCCTGAAAGCTTTAACAAGCAGAGAAGCTGGCTGCGTTCAACTCTTGCACAAACATTTTACCTTTGAACTCTTCCTGTAGGCTTCTACCCTTGGAAATTCTGACTCAGTATATTGAAAACAGGAATAAGCAACCTGTAGCCTTTCATATCAAGATCTCAGGTGTATTTTAATTGCTGGAGAGCTATTTTTCCTGAACCTGTTCCAGAGAAGATAATCCCACATTGTACTTTCCTTTGGCACATGGTGGACTCTTCAAGACTCAAATCCACCTGCTTTAATCTTCTCCAGCTGTTGTTTCACTAGGTCTTTTTAGATAATTAGTTACACAATCAAACTTTTACATACCGGTGTCAGTGCGTCTCTTCAATCTGTGTTCCTTGGATGCAGAACTCTACTCCCTGCCCTCCTCTACTAACAACTAGATAGTAAAAAGCAAACTTTCATAGGCTGAAAAAAATCTGGAAAACAATAGTTCTTCCCCACTAAACTGTTGCAGATGGACAGATTTTCTTTTTTTCCTCTGGTTCCATTACAAGAGTAACACACATGTACCTCCATGTGCATTAAATCACAAATAGAATGCTATAAAACTGGGGTGCCTAAAGCAAATATGTTCTCAGATAAAAAAATCTTCATAAAAAATAACTTTGCTATGAATTGGGGAGAAGTGAAGATATTTTCTTCTACAATCTAATGCCAACTATTAACCTAGTAATTTCAACTTAATTCAACTGCTAAATAAGCCCTTAAGGACTTATTTAGTCAGTCCAATTTTTACTGTGAACTGCTGCAAAACACTTTCCAGAGCTGACTACAGGAAGAAAAAGTGGCAATTTCAGCTGAAGTAGAGGGCAGAAATTGCACAGATAGCGTCTTTTTTTACTTTATTTCTCAAATGAGTCAAATATGCCGACTCAGCCCCTTATCTATACTCAAATACATAATGTTGCATTCGGTGTCCTGCACAAACACGGGGACAGGGCAGCCAGCCTTGGCTGAGCCTTATTTACTCCCAGCACAGGTGATTAATCACAAAGCATGTCAGTCCCTCCGCTGAAAGCCGGCCAGCACGCAACACACTCCATCTGCATCACATTAGGTGTTTCTGAAATGCCAGTGATCTACACGCAGTCAGGAAAGGCAGTTCTCTCCTTTGTGCTCCTCAGGCTGATAACAGCGCTGGATTCCTTGCGCAGTGGCAAGCAGCATCTGGAGCTGAGAAGAGATCCTCAAGCTCTGCTATCTTGGCAGCAAAGATACCTTTCAAAGATGACGACTGCGCTGTGCAGCGGTGTGTTACTGCCTGTAGGGAAAGCGTGTCTTTCTTTTCGGGGGGACAGTCCCCTGCCCACCAAGCAGACCACATGCCAGGATGTGCGGAGAGGTTCACAGTCTGGTCACATCCCTCCTCTCCCTGTGCTTAATGCTTATTTGAAAACACTGGGAGACCTATCCATGGGTAGGGTCTTCTAAGGGACTCAGCACTGGTTTAACTTTGACTATGGAAAACCTGCCTTCAAACAAGGCAGAGTTTGGCCAATGCCAAGAGCTCTTGCAAATCCCACTGAAAACACTATTCCTCCAGTGCCCCTGCTTGCAAGGATCAACAGAGCCTTTATGTCTACAATTTGGCTTCCTTTAGAAGGCAGATTGCATGGCAGGTGGCTCCACTGGAATAGGATGTCTCACTCATTTTGAGTAAGGATGGCAGAATTTAGCTCTGTGTCATCATCCACTGCTGGGAGAACATCTGTGATGCTAGGTCCTGACAAACAGTGATAATGATAGCATATTACCATCAGCAGCAGCTTCACTATCATAGTGACTTGGAGCCCTAGTCATGGAGTCAATGCGATGCAAACACGGAACAAATTGGCTTAAGCGTTTTAAATGTAGGCATGTATTCAGTGGGAATATTAATTTACTTAAAATTAAGCAAGTGTTCAAGCATACTGCTTGATGAGGGCCTGAGAGAAGCAGTCATCTCAGAATGAAGCAACAAGAAGAGAATTTGAGAGGGAATAGTACAAAGACATACTGACTGACTTTGCAAGCTGTTTCAAGCAGGTTCAGAGGGTCTGTCGCTAAGTAGCTTGCAGTATTAAAGCTTAAAGGTTCAGTATTAAAGTTTCATGATCAGTTCAGTCTGGCAAGGATTTATTTTGTTGCAGAAAGAATTGTTCCCCTCAGCTCTGGCTGTTCGAGTCCTGGCACTAGGATTCATGCAGCCATATGGTAAATTGGCTCATGGAACCAGTTTGGCCGCAAGCTAACCATTTTTGGGGGGTTAGGTTAGTTTTCAGTTAGATAAGTTCCCTGTTTCAGTTCATTGCATAGCTGCACGAACACTAATGTTGGCATAAGGAAAGGGGCAGGAATATGGGGCTAGGCAGGGGGGAAAGGCAAAAAGGAGGGCGAGACTGCCCTTCACAGCAGCAGTGCTGATTTATACCAGATAACAGTGATCCTTAACTATGGTCTTCAAATTTACAGAGGACCTTGACTGCCAAAGGTAACATTTTCAAAAGATTGCAGATTCTGCAGAGCACTGATAGCAGTGGAAAATGGAAACTGAGAATTATAAGAAGCTGGTCCTACAGTTATACCAAAATCTAAGGCAGATGGAAATGCTTCAGAAAGGAACCTTTTAAAAACAGAATCTTTTTAAAGCCAAGCCAAAATAGAAAACATAGCATCCTGCAACTTCTTGTAATCTGAATGTGCTCAAATGCAAGAACTCAAAACCTGCTAGAAAGAAAAATAAAAACCAGTAGTTGCAAAATGATAAACCAATCAGCACAAATGACTATACATATTTTGCAGAAACACTTTGTATCTAAACAACCTCAGGAATTATCTTTAACACCTTGTGTCATTCTGAGATGAGTGAGGACAGTAGATGCCTCAGAATATATTTTTTAATTTTTCAGTGTCCCATAAAAAGCATATGAAAAATGTCTATTGCTATTGGCGAATTATTGTTTGCTATGCACTAAACAGAAAATACAATGGCTTTGGAAATGCTCTCATCTGATTTTTACATCACTATAATTTATTCTTAGTCATCAAGAAAATTACTTCAGATTTTCTAGCAGTTTTAACTCTGTCTGCCCAGTGGTTCTATTTTTTACCTATCAAATTTAAGTGTAAAAATATGCTTTTGGTAGTCCCAGGGAGAAGGGAAAAGAAAAGGTCCAAGGTCACAGCTGGAGGGGCTGTGTTAGTGCTTTGCATGTAAGCAAGCATACATGAAAATTTGCACAGGGTCCAAGTACTTTGAGGCAACTACAGTGTCATCGTATGGATAAAACCGCTAAAGGCAGCTGCTCAGTTTCCTGAGGTATCTCCAGCAGTGTAATGAGAAGCCACAAGGAGAATGTATAAAGAATATCTACATAATGAATTATAAAGAGGAAATACCATGGGAACTTCTGCTTCCCATATCTCCTAATGAATGAAGGAGATACGTTTAAGATGAAAAGGCCACAAAGATGTAAGACGGATAAAATGATTTTTTGCAGACTCAGTGAACTAAGCTATGGAACTTACTGCCTTATGGCATTACTAAAGGAAATGCAGCTGCCAAAATTCGTACACTTGTGAACAATTCTATTATACAAGCTATGATAATATCTATAAAATTATGCTACAAGAATAAAAGTCACTCTAGAAACAAAGGAACACAGTCCCCCAGTCTATCTGTCTTTCCCAGACAGGAATAACTATACCTGTTAATTTGGAGGATACTAATGCCTGGTGCTCATTCAACATTTCTTGTGCTTCATTTTCTCAAGTCACAGCAGAAAACATGGCAAAAGAAGGAATTCATGATAAGTGACTATGGGCTTTGCAGTATCATCACAAACTATTTACTGAACTTAAGATAACCAAATTGCAGGAGATACAGATCATTCTGTCATGACATTAAAGTTTCGTGCCTATCACAAATATTGATATGGGACCTACCAATACATTTATAGACACATCTTCTCTTTATCTTTTTACTTTCATCAGTGCAAGGTTTTTAAATAAAAGTCTCCCCAGCCACCTGGAGTCTCCTGCTGCAAAGGAAGGTAAGCAGACTTTTTGCTAGTGCACTTTCACAGCTGTTTGCTGACCAGAGAAGAATAAGGAAACCAGAGCCACTGCGGTAACAGCACTGGTTTGAAGAGCTGTGTCTCTGCTATAGTTGCTTATACATCCATGTGTCCTCTCCTTCCCTGTGCCAGGCCCTGTTTACCCCCAGCCTCTCCAGCCTGGCTTCTCAGCATCTTATTTTGGTCCTAATGTCCATCCTCACCAGGCAGCTAACAGTTGTTAGCAACTTGTTAGCTGGTCCCTGTTGTATCTCCTTTACTTGCCAGTGTCTCCTCTCTTTATGCTTCCAGGCTCATCTCCCTGTGGGCCAGACAGTGCAGGAAGGAGGCAGGTCCCCGGGCTTTCCCCGTCGGGGCTGCACCGTTCAGGCCTGCCGGCCCCAAGCTGGGAGAGGCTCTTTCGCTCAGCGGATCCGGCCTTGCGCAGCCCAGCCGCAGGCAGCACGGGAAGGTACGTGCTCAGATCAGGTAACGTCCTGAGAGCGCTAAAAATTCACCACTGCTCATTTCAAGTAGTGATATCTTAGAGGCTCACAGGACTCGGATGGTATGTTATAGACACAGCACAAGCGATAACCTTGCCTATCAGAATGCAAATCATCTTCACAAACGCTGGAGAAACTGAAGCTTTTCAGGGAAGAGGACTTTTTTTCCTAGGCTATCAAAATCCCATATGTATATCTATGAGTCTGAGGAAAGACTGAACCTTTTCTGTTAATATGAAAAAACCAGAGCCTGAAGCAGACACCTGTTATGGATAATTTCCAGCTAAACAGTTTAGGTTTTACAGCATTATCTTTCAAGTGTTAGCAAGTTGAGCATAGACAGCACTACCCATTCCTTCCTTCTAACTACACTGCACCCCCTGTGCACATACGCATCTATTCATATCCTGCCGTCATGCATCCAATATAAACTGATCCTGCCTTGAAAATACAAGCCCTGACTCCTTTTCCAACCAGCCATAATCTTGCTAAATAAATAAATGAATGATAAATGAATAAAAATATATGATACATATATATATATAAATATATAAAAACATATATATATGATAAATAAATGAATAAAAATGAGATAAATGAAGAAAAAATAGGAGATCAACCATTCTGTTACACGCCAGAGTAAACACAACCACTGTCTCTGCATTTCTGGCCTCTGATTACTGCACTGTCCACTATATAATTCACCTACACTGCTCTTTTCTAGGCCAGCTCTTAACAGATCAATGGAGAACAGCTAGCAACAAATGGAAGGGAATGTAAAAGCATGATACCTGGGGAAATATAAGAGAAGACTATGTGAAGTGCTAGAAAATATAAAGAGTTTTCAGAGCAGCAATTAAATGACCAAATCAATCCGCTTTCCCTTGGCTTCCTATTAATCTACCCAGGAGTCAGTCATGAAGTTCAGATGTAAGAACAAGATGGGTTAGCACATTTCCTGTCCCATTATTTCACACTTTTTAAGAAGCTCCCTGTAGTTAGCATGGAACTTTTCACCAAACTAGAATTTTATCCCCCATATCTTTTGCAAGGATCGCTCCCTACAGGAATGTTCCCTACGGGACAAGCCATTGTCCATTAATGGAGATCTTAAAAGCGATTCCCCCAATCATTCAGTGGGAAGGGAAGGCCATTTGAACCAACTGCAAAATAAACTCCCTTTAATGATCCAACAGGTTTCCTGAAAAAAAAAATTGACTGCATTTTACAGAGGGTCCATTACCACTCTGTGGTAATTCCGATTCACTTGAAACCTCTCTGCCAGGTGTCTCTCCCACATGTCACTATCTCACAGGGACAGCTCACACGCAGGATTCACCATTTTCACTGACGACAGAGCAAAAGAACTCAGCCGAGACCGCTGCTGTCCTTGGAAACAAAAACATCTAAGAGGAGACAGGGCTCTCTTCCCCTCTCTTCCTCTCCTCCTTGAGCCACCACCTTCCTCCCTCTGATGCCAAAGCAGCACTGTAGTGTGGTCCAACATAACATTTTTTCCTGCGTGTGTGCTTTTTTTTTGTAGTCTACAAGACAGTCTAATGAAGGAAGGCCCACATGAAAGAAAAACCAATAGACTAAAATAATGAGTCTGTCTCAGAAACATTTTTACACATCATAGCCAGTTTGTTAGCCTTTGTGCAATACTCTAAGTTGTGATATATGATTTATTAATCTGTTTTTCTATTCATTTGTATTTCATGTTACAAGGAAAATTTTAAAGACCTTATGGAACAGTAATTTACTTCCTAAAGCATTTTCAGGAGACTTAATAGCACTCGGTTTGTGCAGAAATACAAACACTGTGTCATTAAACAAACTGCTTCTGAAAGAGAAAATGCTGCAATCTCCTAGCCCTAAAACAGAGTCAGACACGCACATCTTAAAAAACTCCATCTTGAACCAAGTCTCCTATTAGCCTGCACCAAACTGCATGCAGAATTATGCTAGCTGAAGGTCATTTGTAAGAGGCTTTGAAGGTTTGGAAATGGATGTATAATATTTTACATGCGGCATCTATGAGACCCTTAAATATGTAACTCTTGGGAAGGCTCGGTGTAAGATTGCCCTCTGATGGCAAACATTTCATGTAACTAGGTCAGAGAAGAGCACCGCGGGACAGGCTGCATGCACATTGCTGAGACAGAAGCAACATGTCAAAGCTGGTCTCTGACATCAAACAAGCTGTAGACATCAGCAAATGCAAACTTGACCTTTCAGATTTCAGAGTGTGACAACAGTTCCAACTTAAATTCTCTGCCAAAATGACAAAAGCATCATTTTCTCATTGTCTGCGTATTGCACTGGAGTTTTGCTGCACTTTGTTATTACACTGAGCAGAGTTTGGCACTGGGACTAGATTCTCCACCTCTGCTTTCACACAGTGGAGCCTTGTAAAGTCTGGCCTCACTGAAGGGCTGTGAGATATGTCTCAATAGTCTTGTCTCTATCAAGGTTTGAAACAACCCCCCGGGCCTCTGTAATGGAATAGTGCAGTGCAGTGTGGTATGATCTTACCCCTTCTCACACACCCTTTCTCTTTTCCATTCCTGCCTTGCCCTCACTCAAATCTATCAGGGATGGATAATACAGAGTTACTCTATCAGCCCTTCAGTAGGCAGGAGAGAGGACTATAGCACAGCGCTGCTGAATCAGCATAAAAGAGATTGCAATTCCGAGCAGAATCTGTATCCTCCACTACCTGTTACACAGACAGTGACATTGTCCTCAACCATTCCCAAAACAACCTACACAAGTTCAAAAACCATCAGCTTTTATCTCTGAGTTAGGATTTAAGCCCTTAAACACTGAATACATCTCAGCGTCACACAGAAATACTAGCAGACAGATATATCTCACAGTTTTTGTTGCTTGCTGCATACAGAGCATGTTACACAGAGGACTGAACTATAGTTGCATCTGCAGCTTCAGAGAAGGAATATAAATAAACCTAATCTTTCATAAAAGACACCAAATACTGAATTGTTTGGGGACAAAATGTATTTCAAAACTAGCTTCAGGACACCATAATTAATGACTGAGGTGGGAATTACTACAATCATTTCATACCATCATTTAACATACAACAGCTGTGTTGAAAGTCTGAGCTGTGCTTGAGACGCTTGCCAAATTGAAGGCTTACACTTATAAAGCAGTTAAACTGGCCACTACACTTATGAAGAAGAAATTCCTTGCACAAGCACCTCTGAGAAGCTATTTTTTGACAGCATCCAGTCCATTAATGAAGGCATAAGGGACTTCCTCCTGAACTCACCCAACAGAGCCAGAGAGTCTACTCAAAGGGCAATTTTTCATACTCTCCCTATTTGTTGCGGTGAAGTGCTGTGGGTTGGTGACTATAGCAGGTAACTCGGAGCAAGAATTGCAGAGTATTTCCATCTCTGCTGCTACGCTGTGCCTTTAGGAACTTCATCTAACCACTTCGCCTGCATTCTCCCACCTGCAAAATGACCACAGTGACGCCTCCCTCCCGTACAGGACTTATAAGAATCCTTGTTCAGTGAGGGCTAAACAATGTCCAACTGCTGTGCAAATAGGTGGATAAGGATGGAAGAAGAAGTAGAGCTGATAACACTCAGAAGTACAATGACCTGGATATTAGCTGCACAGTGAGAATGACTTCCTTTGCATTGCTACTACTACTACACTCCTTTGCGGCTGGATGACATTTTGTGTGCGGCTGTACCCAGTAGGTGCTCTGGTTATAAACAGAGCACGTGCAGTTAGCGAGGGTGCCTTACCTTGCGTCGTCCCGTCTAGTCCCATGAGACACTTCATTGCCCTGATGATCTGCTCTGCTACGGGTGGACACATGGATGTGGCGTACACAGCGCTGTGAGAATGAGTTCGTAAAAAGTCCACAAGGTCCTTACACAAGCAAAACAAAGCATGAGTGAGCTATGATGTGGTCAGAAAGCAGATCTCACTTTTAACGACCGCTGGAGTGAGAACATGCAAAAGGAAAAAGATGTTTCACCATTTATTGGTTGCTACTGTTAATATATGGCTTGAAGAAACACCAGGCAGGTGTAAATACTTTACAAGGTAGGTGGGGCAATTACAGCTGAAAAAAAGCTCTCAAACAGAATATTTACTTACATGATGAGAGTTATGACAAAGGAGCCAAAATCATTTAAAGACCAATAAACAGCTGCATTTAAATTACCTCTCAGTTCCTGTTTTAGTGGGAATGAAACATAGCACAAACGAAAACAGTATAGTTTCTCTAGCAGGAGACCTAACCTTAGGAAAAGCAACCTGACTGGTATCTATCTTTGGATATTAGCCAAATCGGAATATTAGTTTCTTAAAAGTGTAACTTCCCCTCAGTATAGTGGGGACAGTCATTTAGAGTTAGTAGAGCTGCTTGAGCATTTCCTTGTATAACTGAGAGCAAAATCTGTAGTCCTAGCAAAAGCACTGCTGTACTGTAGGCATATCTAAAATGCAAGTTACTCTTCTGAACCCAATGATACTGTAGGAAACCAGAGCTTAACTGAGACTGTCAGTGTTATGACAGGTTATACACCCAAGTGCAAAATGTCAGAGAGTAAAGGCTACCACACTAAATGCTGTGTGTGCAAGTTAAAGTAATGAACTCTGCTTGAAAACTGCCCTGGACGAAAAATATCACCAGAAGAAAAACAAAGATATTGGCACAAATTATTGGCAAGAAAAAGCTGTATAAACCTATGCTGTAATTCCAACGCTAATGATAAAGAATTATGAAACCCTATATAGGCTATGCACTGCTATGATGCAATTGTAATTTGAAGGGTTTAACCAAATAGCCCAGAAGGCTTCTGTACTCTTACTGACACAGAAGAAACGGTGCCACCCTGAGTTTTTGTTTGCATCAGCTAATGCAGGTGTATTAAGTGTGTTAGGTGAGCTGTCACCAAGGCCAGGAAGCCTGATGGAAAGCTTAGTGATATTCGCACATACAAGAAGGGTGATCCACTTTCATTTATGAAAACCTCCCAGGATTAGATGAAGAATTACTTTAGATCATCTTTTACAGGTCTAGACTTCCTATAATTTCTAGCTATATTAGCCACACTGTCCTCTGGTAAAAGTTAAGCCTTCAGAGACAGATTCAGGAAGTAAAGGAAACAAAACTAATTCTTCATGCATTATGCTAGTCTGTTTTGAGATCTCCAGGCGGAAAAAGTGAAAAATCACTCAGTGAGAAAGATATGCTTTGTACTTATATCCCTTTTATTCTACTCAAGTGTTAACTTATTAATGTTATCCTGACAATATCCATATGGGCTGTCTTAACAGGCTTCCTACTCACTCAACAAGCTACTTAAGATATACATTTGGTAGGGTATGAATAGGGTAAATTATCAGCAACCACTTGATATTTCTGTCAAGCAACAAAACTATGGCATTTCACAATGGTGCTGATTACACTTTCTCTTTTTCTACATGCTCAGTTAAAACAAGCTCAGCTCTACTTTTTGTTGACATCTATTGTTAACAAGAAGTCATTTTCCTAATGCATGCAGAACAGCTGAGGATACAGATTTGCTACTGCAGAAGGCCCTCAGTAAACTCTCTTTCTCCATCTTCCTGAAAAATGCAACTATGATAATCCACAGCTGTTTAGGAATTTTATCATCAGTGGATGAAACTGTGGCCTTAATCTCTCCATATTGCTCCACACACTGTTTACAAATATGAAATAAAGTAACAAGCAGTCTGCATGCAAATTAATGTAGTGAAGTATATTTAGCCAACCACAAAGTGGTTAAACATTTCCAAGACAAACAACAATCATCAGGGTGGCACAGAAATACCCAACTGAAGCAAATTACGTAATACAAACATGAGACAAAAATAAGAAAGTCTGACTGTTCTATGTGCATTTGGGATCCAGACAAAAATGGTACTATCTTTAGGACAGTGCTCCTACGAAGCAGTCTATATGAAAAGAGATTAAAATATCTCACACAAGATGAGAAGGTACTTTTCCTCCCCTTGATGTTCAAATGTTTGTGCTTCCCTCTTACCTTTTTGCCAGCTATGTATCCCCCAGCTGCACCAAAGCTCTTTGTGAACGTTCCCATTAACACATCGACATCATCAGGATTCATCCCGAAGTACTCCACAACTCCCCGGCCCGTCGCTCCCACTGCGCCGATGCTGTGAGCTTCGTCCAAGTAGAGGTAGGCTTTGTATTTCTTTTTCAAGAAGACGATCTCGGGCAGGCGCACGATGGAGCCTTCCATGCTGGAGGCAAGAAGAGCCGTGGTCAAAAACAACCAGTCCTACAGCCACCTTTCTTCTTAAAATACTGCCACAAAATCAAGACATTACGGGCTACAGTGACTCGGACTCCATGAAAGACCTGCTGCAAACTCAATGTGCATTAGCAGTTCAAAGAAAAATTGCAAACTCCTCCCTTCACAGGTGAATATAAAACAATCAAATAGTCTTAGAAGTCAAACAGTCAAAAGCAGTCGAAAAGTCCTTGAATATTTGCAAATTTTCAGCATCCTAGGGAAGAGAAGGAAGGTACAAAGCGAGGGGGTGACCAGATTACCCAGACTAGCATATTACAATTCACTACAAAACAAACATTGTAATGAATTATAAGGAGTTGCTATGATTCACAGCCTGGGGTCCTTGCTTATGTCGTGTATGCGACTGCAGCAGTATTTGGGGTAACAACTCTAGAGCAAATTACCCTGGTGCAGAGGCACTGTGGTATAACACACGTAGGAGATGGGCCATGATGAAAGGCAAAGAAGGTGTCATAACTTAAAGTAGCCCCAGTTGTCAGTGCAGACAAAACCAGTGATATGAAAAGGCAGCTCAGATCTACCCCTGCCTGTTGTAGCTACCCATATGCACTTTTCAGGAAATGCAGCCTGCTACTTAGCACTCCGAAGCAAAAAAAGTCTCATTTTTTTTTCTTTTTCTTTTATAGTCACACAAGAGAAAGAAAAATTCTGAATTTATACTAATATTTTACTGAGATTCCTAGAAATAAGACAAGATGATAAACCTTTTATATCACTGGTAATCACTTCAGAAAGTTAGCTGGCACAGAGGACCTGTTCAGCAAAATGAAAGCCCTGGGGACAAATAAGAAATGCACTCTAATCACATAAAGATGAAGTATCAATAGTACTGCTGTGAAGATTATTACGTCCTGAAAACCTCTGTGAAATGACTAAGGTTATACTTGGATACGCTCTGATGCACTCAGTATTCATTTCATAATGAGTTAAACATGTTATTTTCCACTAGCAGTAGTGAGCAGGTCTTTAAATGCTAAATACTTCCTATCAAGCACAAAGTGAGCGTGCTCTGTACTGGGAAAAACCAACGTTTTGTGGCTCAGGCCTGCAGCTAAGGTGTATCTGATTGCAAATGCTACGGGAGTTTCAGGTAAACAGAAATGTCAAGTTTGTTCCCAAATGGCATATACAAAAGAACAGTGCAATCAGTACAACTTCTTGGCAGCTTTTAGGCTCTGGACCAGCGGCTTTCACAGCCTGTGCTATCGGCACTCTGCAGCTGCACCGTGCAGCTGAGATTTGGTATCACGAAAGGGGGAGGCGGCGCTTTTGGCACTTGGGAAATTTTTGACAATTTTAGTTCTTCTTCATCCTTCAGCCTCCTGGGCAAGCTTGAAGCAAGTGGGAGTTCTGAGGAAGGTATTTGCTACCTGTGAAGGTTTCGAAACGACAACACGGGGGAGCCCCCTGTGCTGCTTCTACTGGGAGGTTCAGCAAGCCTGGCTGCACGTGCCCAGAGGCAGGTTTTCGGCTGTCAGGTGGCTGCTGGCGAGTCTTGCCCCTCTGTCACGCCAGCCATCGAGGAGGCAGCGGAAGGGAGCGTACATGGGCACCACAGCCTCTCGCAGCGACGTCCCCTGCCTCAGCTGAAGCTGCCGACGAGGTGGGCTTGTGCTGCGAGCCCCCGAGGGCTGGGCTCTGCCTCCGGCTCCCCCTGCGCCGGGGACAGACCCCGGCAGCCCCGGAGGGCAGCTCGAGGCTGCGTCTGGCCGGCTGGCAAGTCGGCTACGGAGCGGACAGCGAGCGGGGGCCGAGCGTGGCACCAAGGAGCACCTCGCCGGCGGACAGCAGCTCTGCCTGCAGGCAGGCATCCCACATCTACATGGACATCATTAGGTTCAATGGCTCACGGATTCAGGCAGGAGACACAGCATCTATCTTCAAGAAGACAAGTAAAAATTGCAAATGGAGAGCTTGATTTGCTGTGGGTGTGTGGAATGGGAGTTAAGTCACTGCTGAATCCCAGAATACACAGAGCTGCTACATGACTACTGTGAGGTTTAAATATGAAGATTTAATGAAAACGTCTTCTTACTACTACGAGTAGGAGATTTCTTTTTGAACTGTAAGCTGTTTAGCAAAATAAGGCACTTGCATTCAGTTTCAATGTTGATTTAGTGCTCTTGAAAGACGCTGCTTGACACAAATCTTACGATCATTGACAGAGATCCTGACGTGGCCTTGCAGTGTCCATGAAACGGATACTGTGCTGCTGGCTTGGTGTACGTTTTCTGCGCTGCCGTCTGAACAGGCCTCAGTCCTCCAGAGGCAGAGAACAGTGCTGTTCCTATGCCTCATCTCTTCCTAGCCTCTCTTCCGACCCTGGAAGATGGCTTGCGATATGAACACCTCCCTGTCTAGAGGCACTCCAAAATAAAGCTCACTTCACATACCACCTGGGGTAGCCCAAATGGAAAGTTTACTGAATCCTTCAGTAAATATTGATACGGACTGAGTTTAAACCAGAGAACTGGAAACAAACTCTAATCTCTCTGCCTCAGTCTGGTCGTGTCACTTTTCAGTGATAGCAATAAAGCCATTGGCCTGTTTCCAGATCTGCGCAAGCACACGGGGCACGTCTAAAGAGCTGGATGCAGGCAAACTCAAGCTGGCTCTGCCCAGGCCAGACATCCCCGTTACACATTATTACATCCTGTCTTTTAGCAGAAGTCGTTAGCTTGGTTGTAGGGATGTAAAGCTTCTAGGTTGCAGCTGCCCCTCATCTACCTTGTGCAGAGGGCAGAGAGAAGAGCTTGCGTCAGTCTGCACTCAGTTTGAATCCACTCTCAGACGTGGGCAGATACATCCAGAGTTTTGAGATCGCAGAATTCTGAGGCCTGATCCAATTCCTACAAAACCACTGAGACTGTTCCCAACGCAGATGGTGAGTTCTGGAGCCAGGTGCTTTGAGAGACAGAAGACTGTACTTGTGCTGGTCACCTTGCTTCGAATATAGGCTTGCTCTTGACAGGATACTACCAGTGTTCATCCAGTTTATTTTGAAACTTCTCTGGAAAGCAGTTTTCTACAACCTACTATGGCACTGCATACTATTTTCCACAGTTTCAGTCTTTGTTCTCTCAGGAGAACTAATTTACCAGTATTCAAACTATTGCCTTCCTCATAATTGCATCACTCAGCTTCTAAATACGCCCTAGAGTACCACGATCCTTTCAACATTAGAAAATCTATCTGTTCTCCTTTCACGCTACTTTGTGCTTAGGAAAATATCTCCTCCCCTCCTGACTTCTTACTACAAAAATATACACATTATAACTTAATATTTACTTTGGGCATTATATTCTTACACAGACCTTGCACATTCACACAATGGTCTCTACTTTGTGGTTTAGAGTGATAGTTTAAAAAAATCCTCCAACCCTGCCTTAAATACAACCCCATACACTGAAAGGTTAAGTGTTAATCTTTTATGCTGGCCCCCCGGCCAAAGACACTAAATATTGTCCCATTCTTTTTCTGAAGTCCAGTCACCCAACCCCAGGAAATAGAAAATAGCCCCGATAAATTTCCTATGGTATTGGCATTGAATCCCGAGGAACTTCTAGTGTATACAAAAAAGGCACTGGACAATATCCAGCTGATGAGAGAGCTATTTTCTGATTTGGAAGGAAATATATCTAAATCAAATTAAGAGCAGGGAAAAGCTGGATTAAAAAAATCATATGTTTTGATCAGTTTCTGCTGCCCCGTAATTCCTGCCCTGGGCCTTGGCCTATCTGACTCCCGGTAAAAATGTGTGCAAGAAGCAGAAATCTACCAGTAACCATGTAAGAGCACACTAACGGATTAATTTTGAAATGGAAATGGTAGAAGCCAAAGAAAACATTAGCTAGAATTTAAGTAACAGAAACATGATTTAGCAAGTCAGTTTAATTTGTGCCCTGGACACTGCCAAAACTTGTTCATGCTTTTTGTACGGAAGACTGATGGCTGGATGGCCTCTCTCAGTTTGGATTGAATATGAAATATATTTGCTCCTAGGCTAGTCCAAGATGAGAGCCAGCTTTCACTAGTGGTTACATTTAGTTCTGATTTTTTTCCTTTTTCAGATGTTAGATACATTAAAAAGCAAACAAACATATAGTTCTTGCTAGGTTGGGACCCTCCCAAGGCAAGGGGCCAATTCTGCCTTCAGTTATAACCAAATGGGATCTGTGGCTTACGGTTTCAAAACACAAGTCTGATTTTTTGAAACACTTGTGTTGACTAATAATGGCCCTTTTCAAATTTTGCCAGCTGGTAAGTCCAGGCTTATGTGCAGTATAAACACTATAACATACCTCTAATGAAAAGAATAGGCAAAATATTTTCCGTACCATCAACCTTACCATGCTAAGACTATGGTGTCCCATATAACTTTTTTTTTTTTTTTTTTTTTAAAGGAAAGCTTAGCATGTCTTTTGCATCTCTGGTAAAAAGCATTTCTGAAAAAAATTTGCCAAGCCAAACATGCAGATCAAGATATTTTAACTTGGAGAGTGGCTTTGACCAAATTATTTAAATTCTTTATTAGCTGACCCCAAAGCATAACTTCTCCCTAAGTCCTTAAACAAAAGAGTATTAAATGTTCTAAGAATACAGTAACGGCAGTCTACGTCCTCTTAAACCTTCTAGATGAATGTTAATTTACCATCCAGCAAATCTTCAAGAGAACTAACATTAGCCAATACGGGTGTTGGAAAATCTTAATCTATTTCAAAATTCATGGGCCAAGAAAGAAAAAAATTAGGATGAGGGGAAAGAACACACACACACACACACACAGAAGTAAGAGTATTTCTAAGAGAGTTTCTAATATGCCTTCTCCAGCTTTTCTTTTGCATATGAAATGTTATTAGCTACTTACTGGATTAGACTACACAGTCTGTGCATCTGTTCCCAGAAGTGGTAACTAAGGTTGTAAGGACAGATCAGTTCTGTGCACCTCAGGTTGGCAGTGTCAGCAGAGACGTAACCCGATGGGGTGTGGTGATACTATTACAGAGCTGAGCTTTGCTTTTCTTCTACTTTGTGCCTTTCATAAGCACAGACACTCAGGACATGAGTGATCTTAATATTATTCATCTCTTATTGGGTGAGAGTGATATGAATGAGGTGGAACCAAAGAAATTCAGTACCTGATTCCCTGTCTCTTTGATGTTTCCCTGTAATCAACATGCGGTGACATACTGAGACTGAGCTTTTTTAAGAAATATAAAATAATTAATTAAATTGTCAAATCCCATTGGAAAGCACTGACTTACGGGACTTTCGATACCACTAATAATTCCTATCAGAAATAAAAAACCCCTTTTAGTGAGGTTCTCTGAGGTTTGGCATGTTTTTATTTCGCATTCCAACAGAAGGACCTGCGATTATTCTGTAACTTTTGAGAACAAAGTCTTCCTTGCAAACCAAATGCAAAACAAAACAACCCTCCTTGCCATTTATACATCTGGAGATAAAGTTGCAAATGTCACAACTATCTGACAGTAGGTTTGTCCCACTGCTTCGCCTGATCGATGCCTTTGTGTCACAAGTTTACCTCCTCTCTCTCTAGTGGTCGATATCCAGACCAAAGGATTTAAAACTGAACAAAGCTCAGCAGCCACAGCATTTTCTACAGGCCATGTGACTGAGAAGTATTTGTCAGTAAAATGTTGGTGGTCCACTTCATTTCTGCATGATCAAAGTCCTTAAATCTGAGTTTTCTTTTAGTTGTGCCAAGCTGTGTTTATTTGCAGTATTTTTCTGTTTATTCTGGTTCAAAGGAGAAGTTCAAACTTCTTTGGATCTGCTGCCGAACTGTTTCACCTCTGAGTGACAGGTGGTTAGATAAGGACTGATTTGTCCTCTTTGCACCAGATTGGAAACTAGGTAAAAAGAGAGTGCTGATGACTATGTAGCTGTGACAACATGAGATTGTAAAAGATTCATTATGAAAAAGGCTAATCAGCTCAATTGCACTAGCAATCCTCAAGAAAATGGCATAAAATAGTGCCATCCAGACTGCCTGTATTTCGACAACACATGAAATCATACCTGTGTATAGTGTTTAATGCTGCTTTCATAAACCACATCACGTCTGTAAATGAGTGATTCCCTTCTGCCTGGTGCAAGTGTTTACTGCTAAACTTATCCTTCTCCCACTCCCCCCTCTCTTGTCGCTCCATTGTAGCCTCGCCTACATCTGTACAATTGTTCCTCCTACTTTCTAGATCCCTGCTTCTTCAGTCCTTGCCTCCCCTGCTCCATAAGCTCCTGGGACCAACTCCTCGCCCATGCGCTCCAGTTTCCTTTGTCTCCCCATTCACACTTTCTGCTAGGTCCACAGCTGCCCCCACAGCGACATGTGCCCCACTTGAGCAGTTGCCAGAACACAGCTGGTCTGGGGCCCCTGCTTTGCCGCTCAGCTCTAGTGATGGCTTGTCCCTCTGGTTGGACATAGGGTGTCCTGCTCTAGTGAACTGGAGCCAGATGACTAGAATACTTTGTAATTACATGATATTATTAATACCAGTAATATTTGACATATCCTTGAAGATGCCTCTGTCATTCACATTCCTCCAGTGATGGAGGCTACATGAAATACCTGTTAGACTGTGCGTCCATTAGATCCAGCACTAAGTACTGGAAAGGTGCTGGTGTCACTTGGTCTGAGTTTAGCTCGGGTTTTTAGTTTCTACCAGCTGGGTAAGAATTGGACATGCAGAACTTACCTGTTAGGAATAGCATTGCTGTCTTTTGATCAGTGCATAACAAACTTCTTGACTTATTCACTTTGCGAAACTCCTCAATCCTTCTTGCTCCACGAATTTCATCACATCTCTGGTGACATACATGAGCTGATGATCTGTCTTGCTTTCATAGTATATCCCCCATTCCAAAGGAAAATGATTTGCTAATCAGCATTCAGAACAACAAACAGGATCTAACTGGAGCAATTTACGCCAGTGCTCTATGACCTAATGAAAATCAATGTATTTATAAGATCACTGAGGATGCTAACATTACCTCCACTGTCATTAAGATTTCCTTTTGATTCCTAAGTTAATGACAGCTTCACTCAATATATCATTCTGTCCTCAGAAATGATGAAGAGTACTCACGTTTCTAAAACACAAACATACCTGTAAATGCCCTCCACAAGGATGATAATTTTTCTCCAAGCTCTGTGGCTTCGAGGTTGCCCATCTACTACTGCATCCTTCAGTAAACTCTCAAGACTCTGCGTGTCTTTATTCAAAAATAAGGAAAAGGAGAAAGCAAAAGATTAACATAAAGACTTTTCCAAGGAACTTTCAATTTTCTTCTGGGTGCTATTTTTTTGTATTCAGAAAAAGACAACATCAATAAAACGTATCACAAAGATAAACTTCCTTTGTTAGCAGGCAAAACCCAATAATTGATTTAATTTACTTGAATGCAATCTAGTGACAAAAAGAGTTTTAAAAAAGCTCTCAATTATGCACCTTATCGAGGAAAGAAAATTTAATTTCTAGAAATTCTTGGCTTACATTTTTATTTAAAGGCAAAATGGAACTCCTCCTGTTAGCTACAGAGGTTGTCAGCTGTTGCCAATATGCATAATGTCTCAAGGCTTTTTAAAAAGTAAGTTTTTAGTCACTTCCCAGCATCACCAAAGGCTCATGAATAAAATGGACTGCCTCAGCAAAGGTTTGGATCAGGATGTGGAAGCACATCTGGATAGCAGCAAGAGAAGTCCTGTCCTTCTCAAGAAGGAAAGAGAGTGAAAGAACTCTAATGAGAGAGGGAGACACAACTGGGTACACCTAGATGGCATGGATACCCTAATTCAGTGCCAAAATGCCTGGCACTGGCATGACTTCAATATAAGGAGTCCTGGAGCAATGTTAGAAATGTAGCTGCTTTCTGACGAGCTGAGTGTGGATAATCTCATAAGACACTCCAAGGAAAGCCACTGAAATTTCAAAAAACATGAAAGAAGGAAAAAACCCAGAGAAATATAGAAATAAGGGTCAGATCAAAATGTGGCTCTCACTGTGGAGTTGAAATCTAATCAGCATATTGGTTTCTGAGTGTGAATTAACACTCTCCAAAATGAATTATTCTAGTACTTTTCAGAAATCTGGATAGACATTTCAAAATGTTTTCAAAGAAAATCTTACAGAGATTTCCAACACTCCCCATATTACTAGAGACCAGACTAAATTGTGGGCTGGGAAAAATTAATGGCATTTTTTCATGATATAACCCCACCTTTCCAGCAAGACATCTTAATGCAGTTATTATAACCTTCCAAAATAGTACAATACTGATCTTTAAAACAGAACTCTTCCAGTTGAAGAAAATACATCTTACCTATATTAATGTTGACCTATAGTTCAGTTTCCACCTGACTAGAACGAGACCATTTGCACCTTAACTGTCTACCACACATAACCCGTAATCTCACTTCTCACTACTGCCATTTAGTAATCTCAGTGAAAGATTAATTTCTCAAACACCTGTGCCATTCTGTACCTTACTTTGCAATCTCCTGACCTAGCAAAACCTCGCTATAACTTGCAAAGCACAACAAGTTGCAGCTTAATTCAACTGCGCAATCATCGGTGCAGCTGGATGAGGTCTGAGATAGAAATGTTATTACAAATAACACACTGCACACAGCACAGTTTCCACTAGATGGCAATCAAGCAAATAAAAGTTCCCCAGTGCTTTAAAAGGAATTTATACATCAGCTGACAGCTTGCAGCACTTGCATATTTCATAGTAGAGAGCTGCTCACCTTCCCTTTTGTTTCCAATAGATAACATTTAGAAATCATTTACGGTTCTGAGGATTAAAGGACTCCACAGGATGACAGAAAGCTCAGGCATTACAAAAATGAGGGAAGATTTTCAGTCACTCAAAGTGGAATTTAGGCATTCTCTTCCCTCCACTGAATTTAACTGGGTCTTGGTCACCTCTATCTTGTTGGGACTTTTGAAACTCTCCTCTGAAGCATACAGGGTCTTTTGAGTCAGTGCTCTGTCTATATGTCAGTCCAGACTGATGCTAGACTTCAGGAAAGTCAGTTTGCTCAAAGCTCAGAGCTGAAATCATGGCTTGAACATTCAATTGTTCTAACATATCCACATGGAAAGGAAGGAAGGAAAGGGGGGAGGACAAAGAGGAGGCTGAGATGTATACAACTTTGTTTTAAGGAGCTAATTTGGAAAATACATGGATGTGAATAGCTCCTCTGTCCAAACTAGTGCGGAATGAGAGATTGCAGATAGGGAAGAACCTCTCTGAGGCATGAGCTTGCCTGACTTTAGACATCATGTAGTCCTGCTGGAGTCCTGGCTAAGGATGCATGTTTGCAAGAGCAGGGCTGTTTCACTTTGCTTTTGATATCTCATTCTGAAAAACACGTATATCTGTCCCTTTCTTAATCCTGTAACAGCCAACACATACTTTGTTAAGGTGCAGAGAAATTTCACTGCCCCTTTCATTCTGAGCTTGTAGTGTCTCATTTGGAAAAGGGAAACTGGAAGGAGAAGAAAATCTGTTACCTTTAATCTTCTTAAAGAAGACTTCTCCTGTTACTCAGGCAAAATAAAGATGCGGTGCTCTCTGTGTGCACGTGCTTGGACTTTCCAGACAGCAGGCTATATTGAATGCCAAGAAATAAAGAAAACAGTACCTCCCCAGCTGACTTTCTAATATCAAATTATTTGCCTATTAAATATAGTTAGACTGTAAAATACTGTGGCAGGCACGAGTTGCACAAGTTCATCTTGAATAACCAGTTATGGGGAAAATAACTGTGCTCTCTCGTTTGACCATGACCAGCCTGGGATCCTCAGCGGTAGAGGCTAACAACCGTTCACCAGGCCCAGGAGTTGGTGGTAGGAATTTTATTTGATTAATTAATCAAAGCACAACTGAATCTAACCTTGCCTGAGTTTCACCTGCTACCTGTGGCATATTTTCTACATATGAAGGATAAGGTTTCTGAAGCAAGAACTGTGGGTTGCTTGGGTTTTTTAGAATTCAATACAGCGAGGATATATAAAATGCTCTTTTGGGATCCTTCAGTACAACAGAAGCAATAACAACAACTCCTTCTACTGGTTCTTGAGGCGAGCCTGGACCTGGGCAGGCTGCAGTGTGCTGTGCTGCCTCCAGCGCAGGCAAAACCCAGGCTCTTGCAGGGTGCCCCTGCTCTCTCCCACACACGCTCTGCACCTCCTCCTGGGACACACTGTCTCCACCCCTCATCTACTCATCCCTGCATTACAGTGCTGGAGATGTCATCACCGTTCCTCTGCGTGGGCTGAAATCCTCCTGCGTGATGTCAGCTGAATCCTTTGTAATTAAAATAAAAAGGCCCCTACTAATCTTAGCACGTTCTCCCTTCCTTCCCCTTGTGTTTGCCACTCTCACTTTCGGTTTCTCCCACTTTGCACTCTCATACAAGTTCACACACAGTCTGTGGCTGGAATGAGCCACTATTTTTAAGCACCTCTTGAAAATCCTGCCCTTCTTCCCCTATGTTTTCCTGCCATTCCAAGAACTGGGAAACTACAGTCATTTTTAGCATTAGAGTGGCAAGTGAATGTCTGATAACCACAACACCTCCCTAATTAGCCTTGGCTGTTACAAAGGGGAAGGGGAGAAATGCTGTATCCCCCCGTGAGCCCATTGCCTGCCCCTTCTCAGCCCCCCATGCAACGAGCTCCCTCGCGCTGCAGTGCATCTTCTGCAGCGTCCAGCCCCTCCTCTCTCACTGTGCCTTGCCCAGGCTCTCTCCTTGCTGGGTGACCTGACTGCCTCCCTCCGATGTCATCCTTCCTTGCAGATCTCTAAAGCAACAGCGAAGAGAAACCACCACAAGCCTTTTTTGTTAGACTAAACAGTACCTATAGGATTTTAAATAGTAGTTTTCATTCTAGTAGAAACTAGTCTTTGAGAAGTCCCTGACTGTTGGCACAGCTCTGAACAGCAAGAGAGTACTTGGAGTTGTTTCTCTGAAATCACGGCATCGATTATCTTTCTTTGGAGTGGGGCAGGGGGTGCTTGCTGCAGCCACAGTAACAGGCCTAGGCTCCCCTCTCTGCCCCCCAGTAAAAGCTGAGCTCTGTGAAAGTGAAGAGCCCTCAACTCGGGACAGCCTCCTACTCACACTTAGCAAGTCAAACACGGCTTTTTCAAATCAGAGAGGGCAAATGCAGACGCAGCATGCTAGGAGCAGGATACACCAGTTTTCTCTCTGTGGCAGCGTCTGTATGCGTCACATGGAAATACATGCCAAACTGGATTAGACTGTGGTCCATCTATCTAGTGCAATGATCTTGTCTCTGACAGCGGCCAGAGGCTTCAAAGAAGAAAAAACCTTAGTGGGTAACGTGCCTTTCATCGTGCTCTGTAATAGCTAGAACAGTACCCTCACTTCTTAAATTCAAGGGCCACTTAAACCTCGGGAGGTGGGGGGGAAGGAACAACCTTGTACTAAGTTACTGCAAAAGCTCATTTGCAACCAAAGAAAAGTTTGGCTAATTTTTACTTGTTCATTTACTCCTTTTGTTTTCCTCCATTTTATCTGTTTGCTTGCTTACAACCATGCACCTGTAGTTTTCCACTTCTTTTCTTTTCTTTCTTTCTTTTTTTCTTTAACTTAAATTCACATTTGTTGCCCATGCAGAAGGCTACATTTTGTTTGGAAACCCGAACAGCTCACACCTGCCTGACACAGATCTGCCACCAACCACCTGATTTGTGAGAACCCCCAGTTAGCTTCACAACACTGACAAGGTGCGTAAGGAGGAGTCAGGAATGTACTACTCTGATCCCCAATTTTTAGATGTGGATTCAAGCAGCGGATTAAAGACCAGATTTTCATTTAACTGAGGTGCTTGGTTGTGCTTTGTAATTGCCTGGCTTCTTCACACTATCACGTACCCTGATTGCATGTTGAAATGCCCTTGCAATGAAGAGAACTGGATTTTTTTTTTTTTTTAACCATACAGCCTGATTTTTGTGAATAGCTGCGACATTCTCACAGATTGCTTATGCAATTACAAACCTAAACCTGAAAATGTGACTGCAATTTACTTGTTTGATGTTATGTGGGAAAAATGCAGTAGAACTAGGATGAATAAACAAATCTCAAGCCTTGACAGCATCCTCTTATACAGGCTAATATGAACAGCATTCACCTGGATGTAGTTAGTCAGAAGTACATCCATCTGCCTACTGAACAAACAGATAGGCTCTCACCGAACACCAGTGCAAGACCCAGAACTGCTGTGACAGAAAACACTTGATAAAAATCACAGGCTGATTAATAGATAGCTATTTGGTTTTACTTTTCATGTTTTTTAGAAAGGTAGAAGGATTTTGGCTAATATTTAACCAAGAAGGTGGTCAGAGGTTCTGAAACAGTGATTTAAAATATGTGACATTAGTAAAAGATTGTCTTAAACATAAAACAGGATGGGTGATAAAGTCACTCTCTTCCTGGGCTATAGTATTCAGTGTTTAAATTCCTGCTGCTGCAGGAAATAAAGGCAGCGAAAAGTGTATCCCCGATATACCTGAAAGGGCCCGAGACCCCTTATGGGTCACTTGAGGAGGGTGAGAGATGCTCTCTGGAGCGCAGACCTGGTCAGGGTAACACCAGACACCTGGCACAACCTAGCAAGGGCCATGCCACTACTGCCACTGTGGTGGGGAGAAGTTTTAGCCTCCCTTCCTCTTGCTACCCCACACCAACTGTTGGGCCATGCTGCTAGCACCATCGCATTTCAAGCGCAGAAGTGCAGCTCCTTCCTCACTCCCTCAAAAATCACTGCACGGGAAATGGCAACTGGAATGGTGCCCGCACCATAGCAGGGGAGAAGACAGGCAGACACTTTATGGGCAAGCCCACTAAAAACAGTAACACATAAATTTAGGACTGATTCATATTTTCACCAAACAATTTTACTCAGGTCCACACTCACGTTTTGAAAACTGGTCTGGGTCAATTACTACTGCAGGAACCACAATCTATAATCCCTACTAATGAACCTGACAGATTCCACCTTAAATCTAGTCAGATTTAAAGCTCTTACCACTGATTAAGAAATCTTGCAGATTGTTCTAAAAGAGAGGATTATTTCAGCCCCTAAGTAGCAGGCAGAAGGGCTCAGCAGCAGAATGCTCAGTGTTGGTAAGAAATGAAAGGAAAAGAAACTGGATGCAAGAGTGCTTATTTTTAAGCCATGAGCTTCCTAGTCATGTGGCGGGTGACTGCAAGATCTCCTCTGCACCTCAGCTCATTTCGCTGGCAACAACCTAAATGACATTCAGTGAGACTGAAGAAGGCCAGGTGATGCACAAAAGAAAGATTTTAGAAGACCACGTTTCACTTCTTGCAGTGCAAATTTCAGGGAGATGGTACAGGGCAGATTTCAGTCATTACAACAAATATCTTCAGGAAACAAAAAAGCTGTGATTCACAAATGGGCCTCACTTGGCTACTTGGCTTTTCCTCAGTACTGTGCCATAAGCTGTTAGGTTAAACTAGGCTGGGTATGTCTACACGTGCTTCAGCTATAGACCAGGTATATTCTTGGAGAGGTACATTTCACTTCACCTACAATGAAAGACCATGGTGCAAATCAGGACTGACTCCACAAGCAAGCAACCTACAGATTTTAATTATGAACCTTTTCACAAAAGAAAAGATTGCCTTAATTGCATTAAGTGGGTGCACAGGACTACATCCACAAAGCAGAGCAGGGGTCACTGCAACAGAAAATGTCCCTTAGAGGTTGAACACCCTGTGGCCAACTGGGGCTACCCTGGCAGGGCGAAGACTAGCAGCACTATTAAGGAGAGCCCACAGGAAGGGAACGCTCCCTTCAGCAGTTTTTGGTTATAGGACTGAACGGGAGGATTTTCCTAAATTTCTCTCGCATCGGGGACCTGCGGGTGTGCCTGTGTGCTTCTCTCGACCCCAGCCTGTAAATTCCAGTCTCCTGTTTATGAGGAAAGGTTTGTTCACTGGCAGTCAGGTACATTTCTATGTCCAAGTAAAAATGGACTCAGAGGTCCACAGCTCATTTTTGCTCTATCATTCACCTTAAGGCTTGGAAACCTTCTCATGCAACTTAATTGTGTTTCTCAGAAAGGAGAAACATCCAAATTGCCTGTTATTTTACTTTGGAGAAGCACAGACATCTAACAATTTTGTCAATTTTAGGAAAACTATTCAGATTTTTCTATGAAAAGTGTAATAACTAGGACAGCCACCCATTTATTAAAAATAAATTCCATTAACTTTTGTAAGAATAAGAATATTATACATCACTAAGGTGATTCATAATAGGGATTATTTACTAATGAAATAAGTATAATTATTTATTATATAATTATGCCTTATTTTGCATAATGACAAATAGATCCAATATTACAGATTACATGCTTTGAAATAAAATAATTTTACATTCTTACAGAATTAGTTACAGAAAACACTTTGAAGGATGGCTATGCAGCAGTAATAGTTTTAAAATGGCAATTTTTCCTCTCTTGTTCTACGATAAAATTTTCACAGAAAAGTTTCCCTATAATTTTTTTCTGAAAATAATTTCTCAAACTGCATCCTGACAGCAAAAAAAGGTAACTCCAAAATCTGCTGCTGATTTGAATTTCTTTTTTGAGTACACTACACAGACAGCACGTCTGAGTCGCTAGCGGCAGTAATGCCAGACATCTCCTCTACCTTGTTTTGTATAGGGCAATACTGGGTCAAAGAGTATGTGTGCAACTCGGCACAGCTCCAAAGGAGATGAGCCAACCCATGCCAGCAGACAGCTTAACTCCATACTTCTATGCAAGAATGAAATGTATATTAAGTCCTAATCTGCCTGGCAACAGGACTTGGTTTTACTCTTTGTTTCCTTTCTTTGCACCTTTCTGGAGCATCGATCCAACCACTCACCAAAAGGTCGTAACCAAGCCTTTGACACAGTAACGCCCTCTGACTGGAGGTAGGGGCCAAGCTCTGTACAGGGTCATTGATTTCCTTTTATGAAATGACACACACTGATCCTCTTCTCTTGGAATTGAGTGGTATTGCTTTCTACCAGAACGCAGAAGAGGGTTTCAGAAAGTATGACAGAACACATTGCTACCTGATGCTGAAATTAGTGTTTATTAAAGATTTTGCAGTGGCAACTCCAGGTGCCAAGCTTTCTGTACTGCCACAGGGACAATACAACATAAGGAACCTTCCCTTTGCATCAAGCAGTATAACATGGATAATAGCTTACTTCTCCCATTTGTAAGCATAACTACAACAGCACTAACAGAGTCTGACATTTTGGGCATGTGTGTGTGCCTGTATATACGCTGTATCTCCACACATCAGCAAGGAGGATAATCTGGTAGCAACACAGCTCCAAACCAGCAGAGCAAACAAACACCTGCCTAACTGGAAAGAGAAGAATCCTCTTAACACAAGTTGGTAGTTTAGGCCACGTGTCCTTAATTTTTTGCTATACAGACTTATATTACACTACTCTCAGACAGATCCATAGAGAAGAATGCTGTCTACTTGGTTTTGGGTGAAACAATGTGCATCCTACAAAGGCAGTGATGCTGGATAACCATAACCACTGCTATCCTTTCCCAACACACAACCTATTTTCTCCAAAGCAAACAGCACATAAATGTATTTCCATACATGCGATTTTAAGAGCTTCAAAACAACAATTTTTCTGCTGGTAGCAGATGACAACTGTACCTGAAATAGATTGTATAACTTGGCTGTGTTTGCAGATTTGGACTAGGCCTATCTGAAGGACATTCTGGTTGTCTTCCACAAGTGCTACAGTGTGGCACTCTCTGAGGTCTGCTTCAAGTGAGCCAAGGCCATGCTCTGTAGTGCCAGCCGTGCTACACTGGAGGGGCTCATGAGCGGTGAAGTGCCTTGGATGAAAGATGGTCCATTCACTGTGAATGGTCAATGAAGAACATACGAGAAACCTTACTGGTCAGACCAAGGTCCATGAGGCCCAGTATTTGGTCTCTGATGGTAGCAATAGGAGATCTGTTTAGCATGCTATTTTGCCTAGCCACTTCCTATGGTCTGTTCCTCTCAAACTCCACAATTATCTTCAACTGTCATTCTAGAGATGTTAGAAGGCACATCCATGATCATTCCTTTCAATATCTATCTATGAACTTGTCTGCCCTTGAATTTATCTGATCTCTTTTGAACCTACTTGTCTAACTCCATAACCTCCTGTAGCAACAACTTTCAGAAGTTCACTACCTGCTGTGTGAAGAAATACATGTTTAAAATGACCTTCTACAGGCTTCACTAAGTGCTTCCTAGATCTACTGCTTGTCATTAGACAAGGAAATTGTGGTAACTCATGGGTATGATTAAAGAAATACTTATAAGAACTTCCTAGCCATGCAACTACCATACAGAGTGGCTCACGGTGGGCCGAGAGAAAGAGCATAAACATGTAAAGCTTCACTCTATGAAGTGCTCTGTAAGTGCAACTCATACATATATATGTGAAAATATATAAATATATACATATCTGAGTTTATATTATGTATATATTATGTGTATATGTGTATATATATTATATATATGTATTTATGTATATGATTGTGTGTGTGTATATATATACACATAATTCAAGGCTTACAAAATTGTGATGACAAAAGATAACACTCAAATTCCATACAATATTTCTGTAAGTTTCCACAGTTTCATTGTGAAAATTAGTTAAGGATGTCAGACAAGACTGACTTTGGCAAATCAGATCTCTAATCTAGAAACAGTGAGTTTTTCTAAAGCAACCTTAATGGGTTTCCACTAATGTTTGCTGAGGTACTTAAAGGGATTGCCTAGGTTTTCCAGTGCTAGATTTGTGCTTGCTGGACTAGGTCACTATTGTTTTTAGGTTCAGGCAATATTTACACAGACCATCAGTTTTTATTTATCATAAGCCCAAGCAGAGACTGATTAGGTATCTGCTTCTTGGGAGTGGAATGAAATGTTGGAAGATGGTTAGAGTTTGCATTCCTTAAAGTGAGGATCACAGCCCAAAGCAATGTCTTCACTGCTTCCCTAGGAGTTGAGAGCAATATATTCCTCAAACTGGAATGGTCTTTGAAACACTGCAGGAAACAGTGCAAGCCAGCTGGGCTGCACACAGGGCTAGATGGATGGAGAGGCTGAGAACATTTGGATTTGGGTAGTGAGAGGCCATCCTGCAAGGTGTAATGCAAATCTAAGTTTGAGTGGAATAAGGGACTGAACAATCTAAGGAACTGTTGAGAGAACACTGGTATAGGAGCCATGCCCAGCACATCTAGATTCTGAAAATGGACCAAGTTTGTGTAAGTTATGGGCCAATCTATGAATAATTACTTTTGTAAAGATGTTCTGGTTCACATGATCTTTAATTCTTGAGTGATCTTCAGAAATTGCTTCTTGTCCAAATTATGAATAGATATTAATTATAACAACATTTTCTATTACAATTATGGTATGCCTTTCTTTCCAAGTGATCCTCAGGCCTTTTATAACATACACGTAATTCATTTTTCCTCACCTCAGGGCTGAGCACAGCACTAATAGAGAGCAGAGGTTGTATTAGCTATTAGCAAAGTTGATCAGACCTCTTTTTTCTCATTCCTTACCACCTATTCAGCTTATTAACCTCTGCTGCATCACTGCCTACCTCTGCTGCAATCACTGCCTGGTGGCAGTAGTGAGGATGGAAAGGGCAAGTGCAATGCACAATAAGGGCAAGAATGAGGGTAAACAAGCTCTCATCATCAAAGCCAGTCATAATGTCTCTGACTGTGACCACAGTAGCATTAACTAAACAAAAGTTAAAAAGCATGAGCATTTAAGGGATAATTATGTGGTTATAAATGTGTGGTATTAACATGATTTCTACACTAGAATCGTACTTTGAAGATTACTTGAGATGATGCTGTTGTTATAACCACCTGCATATTTGGTACAACACCTAGAAATTCAGGGTAGCAATTTCAAAGGGATGCCACATGTGCGTAACTGTGGCAGCACTGAACCTGCTAGAAACAGAAGCAGGAAATGTGGAGTGTTTCTGATAAATCACACTTGGTGTATGTTATTGTAAGTATGTTTGTATGTATTTTAGTTAAAGTGACAAAAAAACCCAAACCTTTTTGGCAGCACACAGTCATTCAGCATGTCAAAAAGACAGCAACAAGGTGGAGACTCCAGATTTTGAAAATTAAGGTTCAACCTGATGACCCAGACCATGCACAAGAGTAATTATAATCTCACAAAGCTAATCTTTCCCCCTTAGGAATCACTCATAATATGAACAGTTAAATCCTTCTGCCTGAATAAAAGCATTATCTGGGAACTGACAGTAAAGAATGCATTGCAGAGAAGCACCCTTGCCTTGGAGGTACAAACATCTCTGTCACTAAACATTTCCAACTTCAATACTCACTATTATGCTTGAAGATTCTAATAGTAGCACCTGAAAGCCTTGCACCAAGAACGAGAGAAGTGTGGTTCAGCTCATCACTTAAAATGAGGCAGCCCTGTGGAGAAGGAGTACAGTAAGCATCTGCATGAATTGTGAAGCTGTCCACATGTCTGCATGTGCGTGTGCACAGACACTGGTGTCTGTGATACTGCATTGCACCAACTGAGCTGTAAGTTTTAAAGGTGAATTAGAATTTCTGCCACCTCTCTGGGGATGCCAAGACTCTACTGCGAGGGCAGACAAACTGTGGTATTGGATTCCCAGAAATTCCTGGGAGGTGTGAAGGGACCAAATATTTCCTATAACTAGGAAGTAATGGATTACCCTAGTGGAGACTGAGCACTTTTTAGTAAAATCAAGTGATATCAGTTCCTCTGTCACCTGTCTACAGTCTCTTTCATGTTGCAAGTGAAATGCAGCTTTATCAGCCACAGCCCTATGTATAAAGACTACATGACAATAACGTAGGTAGCACTTATACTTAGGCTGGGCTGACATCTGCACTTTGGGTTACAGAAATAAGAACAGGACAGATAGATGCCACTTCCATTAAGGTCCTAGTGCAGCCTAAGCACCAGGCAAAATCTTTCTCTTTTTCTAATACATGCGCACACAATTTCCTGGTAGTAACTTTTTCAATGATTAGCTCAGTTGAAAACTCATTTTCTTTCTAAAATCTAAAAAAAGGAGGAGAAATAACTTTGCATGTTATATTAACAGGAGTCAGGATTCATTGTCAAAATTCAAGCCGGAACCTTAATTTAGCTCTGCTTTCTATTGTAGACTTTATGCTGTAGTGTTTTGTTACCCAGCTAAAGAGTAATACAACAGAGGTGAATATTTATTCTGGAAATACAGATTACACGGAGGTTGCAAGATCCTTAACATAAATCTACCTAGAGACGAGTGTGCAGAACCCACAGTAAGAGTTATGTATGCATATCTGGACAACAAAACATAGTTACTTGGTTTAATTGTAGAGGTAAATCTAGAGATAAATCTCCCTAACATAGGGCAATTACATAATATCATACTAAAAGCCCTCATCCTTTATTTGTCCCACTTGTTAAACACTTACCTCTAACTATCCCAACAATAACAGAAGCATGCGTCTCCAGCTGAGGCTATGTGAGGGACTTTTTTTATGCTGTTATTCATGTCTGCAATTTCATAAATTTTCCTCTGTTGATTCTTTGTACCTGACCTGTTTCCTCTGAAATTATTATTATGAATATTCATGCCTTTGTGTCTGGTACCCCAAACTAGAGATGAGGTTCTTTCAGCACCAAATAAGAGCCCAGTTTCTGTCACATGGCCTCAACTTTGGTCTTGCATTTGTTGCCAAGCTTTCAAGGCTAGCCAGAGGTCCCTTCATCAGGAATGATACCACTGTGTTTCCTTTCCTCTTTTCTGAAAGTGTTATAAAAATATCCTAATCATCCTCTTTCATCACAAGCATCTGGACAGTTATTCCTGCTCAATATCTGTGCACATAGGGAAAGAATCAGCCCAAAATACTTCATCTCACAACACCTATGACATAGGAGGCAACATTTCTTCACTCTTTAGGGGGAACTGACTTGGTTAAGAGAAGCCATATAACCATTTCACTGATCCTTAAATAGATGCCAGATATGTGTCATAGCAATACCCACACAGAGAATGATAAAAGAGCATAGCCAGGGCCATGAGGTCATCAGCCTTATGACTCGGGGGTTCCTGAGTTTTATGCCTAGATCAAGCCTTTCCAAGTAATGTGTGGACAGACTACTGCAACAGTTGTTAGAACATTGTTTTACACGCTTTGTATAATGTTAATGTTAAATGTTTTGTATGTTCCTTAAGGAAGTACTCACCTTCCCAACGAGGGCTGGAATATTCATAGAGTTAGTTGCAAAGCCCATGCCAAACACCATGGCATCTTCCACACCAAGGAACGTGGCCACAAGTTTCTCCAGTTCTACATGCTTGTCCAGAGTGCCTGCAGAAAAAAGCAGGGGCAATCTTAAAACTCATTAGACTATGAAAGTTATTAATTCTAAGAACACAAAACATACAAAAGAACAAGCCAGAAGTGTGTCATTAAATTAGATGGAATTTTTAGATCTGATGAAGGTTTCAATCCTGTATATGTGGGATAAACTGGAAAATGGAAGTATGCAAACCAGCTACAATCAATGATAATAAATACTGCTGCTGTTGAAGTAGCAAAGCAGTTTCTGTGACAGTTTTCTTTTCACATTATAACAGTTTTTGATCTAGTTTATCCTGAAGATTCATTTTTCTTTGTTTTTCCTAACATGGAAGATATACCTCCTTTTTGTAGGAAATTTGGGACAAACACCTTAGACATTCTTGAGTTCTCTCTAGATGAGAGAGAACGCGAAAAACAACAAAAAATCTCCCATTTTCCCCTGGGTGTGTCTGTGTGTATGTGTACAAAATCCTTAATTATGTTTTTATGTCACAAGAAAATAGGCAATGTGAATTAGTGAAGGGCATTATAACTGATGCAAATGAGAAATCTGTTTGTTGTGGTGGACAAAGGGCAGAAGAATGGAGGGAAAGCAGAAGCTTGGCTACGGTGTCTTGGCAAGAACGATGAGTCAGAAAGGTGATCCTACCTTCCTTGCGGAGGGAGGCTCATTAAAAGCAAATCCAAATAAAGATGGCAGCAGTATGAGTTGAGCAACAACACTAACTCAGCTGGTTGCAGTGAGGTAGCATTTTCATTACTTTTTCCTCGTTAAATATACAAAGTGGTTTGTAAGAATAGCATTCACTTGGAAACAGAACATGAAGAATATCACCCAGGCAGGCAACTCTCCAATAGCCAGGGAGATAAGGAGCAAAGATTACCTGGCTACTGGAAAAAACAGCATTACATAGACATTGGAGAACTGTGATGTAGTGATTTTGCCCAGAGGCTCTGCTGGACCTGAGATGACTCCTGCAGAGTTTCATGAGTGTCTCTGCACTGCCTACATATATCCTGAATTCTGCAACTCTGCATATCCCATTAGATAAAACAAACACATTGAGCCCTGTCAGTCTCAAGCTATCCTTACGGTTAGCTCTATATTTTTGCATTTTTGGCCTGTTTAGTCTTCAACTTGGTTATGGCACTCGTGGGTAACTGAGGGTTCCAACATGGTCAGCTGCCCCAGTGTTCCTTACAGGTGTGTTTTGTCACTTTAGTGCTATGGACACACAAACAGAAGATGAAGTCTGAAATGGAAACTTGAAGCCAGACACACTATGGTCGAACATGAATTAGGAGTAGGCTGGGCATGGGAAAAAATGAGAAACAAGCAGGGTGTGCTTTGAAAGGCAGCCATTTTAAAGCATGAGAAAATTGTCCCTGACTCTTCCATTGTCCCTGACTCTTCCTCTGATGCTTACTGGGGTGGAGTTAAACTGCTTTTCGGGGTTGCATCATATATTTTCTGGTTTTAAAAATCAGGAGATCTTGACTTGCTACAGATTATTCTATTCAAGCATCTATTATCTTAGATGAAACAGAAAGGAACGGCACACTTTCAACCTGCTTTTATTGATTTTGTGATGGTGCAGGATTAAACTTTACGAAAGTGACTTATTTCTATTTATTATCTATTAATCCTAACAGTGAGTACAGATATTATTGTATATCACTATTGCCTACAAATCCTGGATTAAAGATCAGAATCAACAGGAGTTTGGGTTTGCAAAACCGAAACCCGAATGACAGGGATTTGCAAAATCAGTGTTAGCTTTGAATTACTCTAATTATAATGGTAGCATTGTAGGTGGTAGGTGACGTGTTGCAGGAGTAATATGACACACATCAGTTATTAGGCTAGTGATCAGTGGGAGGCTAGTGACAGTCATATTCACTGGGAAAAGTAGAGCTGATGAAGCCTACAAGCTTTCATTTCCCCAGGTTTAAAGTAAAAGGGGTATTTAGTTAATAAGTTATGCAATTATTTAACCATATTGGAAGATTTTTCCAGCCTGGGAGGCTCCTTATCCACCATACAAACTGTACCAATTATATCACTTTCCACTGGGGGAACCAAGAAGGATATAATCTGGGGGAATGAGGTTCATCCACTAGCATTTCCAGGCGGTTGCAGAGACCACCCCAACAAGCACAAAGAGCACTACCAGACTGATGTGAATCCACAGGCACAAGCTGCTACATCTCAAGCCACATAAGACAAACAGTAATTACACTGGTCTTCATTAAACGTACCCTCAGCAGGGTTAACTCATTTTATTCTGACCCTGAAAATGTTCTGTGTTTTGATCAGCATCATGATCTGGTAAATACAAAAGCAATACGCTAAGTATATTATTATTAATAAATAGATATACCATGTACACAGACATACTGTATGCATAGCTATAGACATTAGATTTTTTCCCCATAGGCTATCTGATTCTTATGTTTACTCCAGGTCGGTCTGACCTGAGATTCAGCTAAATAATGTATGCCACCTTACTGCGCAAGATTTGAGAGAATGCCACCTGCACCTGTAAGAGACCAAACAGAAACAGTTTCTTCAAAAGTCATTCCCTCCCCCTGGAACAGTTGCATGCAATAGAAGACGGCAGGTGTAGCAGCTGTTGTTATTCTGTTTCAAGATTATATAGCTGTCATGGAAAGTAAAATCAAAGATCTTCATCCAAAGTGGGGACTTTCACAATGTTAGCCTCCTCCACAGTTTCCCACCCTTTGGAAAGCAAATCCCCTCCTTTTCAGAGTCTGGTGACCCAGTTCCCTCTCTAAGCTCACCTCTGCGCTTTGGGGACAGGGAACATGAAGTACATTTTGCTATGGCAGGCATTTATAGACTTACTCCATGCTCTGGAGTTAGAAAGCACTGCCAGTCTACTAGACACAAAACATGGAAATTCACTTCCCATGAACCAAGCAGTTTATAATTTAGCTTTGACACTTCTTTCAGCTCAGACGAGATGGTTTATGCCACTGGTTAGTCTACCCAATACAGTTCCAGGACAGTCTTCCAGGTTTTTATGTGCCAATGATACGCAGTGGCTAAACAGCCAACATGGGATACAGTATCTTTTAATATCATTTTTATTTGTAATTTTAAAACCCAGGAAAGGTAGGAAAATACCTGTTTACTTCAAGCTAAACAAAAGCTGGATTAGTAAACTGATGCAAGCAACAAGCTTTTGAGTGAAAAAGGCATCACTTAAAGGGGTCCCATAAAACTCATTTCCACATATGAAGAACAGATGTGAATCTTATGGATTAGTGTGGAAAAGAACCATTACTCTGTGAAAACGATGACTTGTCAGAAGTATCTCTAGCTGAGTAGTGAATAAAACAAAACACTCCTAAGCTGCCCTGCCGCATTTGAAACAAGGTCATAAACTGAGGCCTCCATCTGATAAGATATTTGTCAGAGATGAAAAAAAACCATCACTGAAGCACATACACATTTCTACAAATGCAAGATTAAATGGGTTATTATTAGAAATGGAAAAAAACAGAACACGTAGAAAGTGTATTACTTATTTACACAAGAGGGGATGATCCAGACAGTATCACTGTCCCAGAGACCATCACAGCAGTGAGTCGTAAACTTGTAGAACGATACACGCTGATGAGAGAGTGGGAGAGAAGCACAAGGTAATACTACATAGTTGCCACATTTTACCCTGCATGTCTCAAAAGAAGTGGGTTCTGAAGAAGCATTTGAAAGAAGAGAAATGTTGACATTTTCTTAATATTGATGTCAGATGATAGGGTGCTCATACCACAGAGGTACTGCAGGAATCATAGATACAATAATGTACTTGTGTCATTAACTGAATCTCAGGAAAGAGTAGATTCATTTTAACAAAACTGAAGTTTTGAAGTTTCCTTGTTCCAGTTTTGTTTGCCTTTTTTCCTTTATAAAAATACGCAGCTAAAATTTACAGTTGAAGTCCAGCCTCTTCAGTGCCAGATGGCAGTGGCACTGGATGGCAGTGTCTTAAGTTTCCAAGGATCTGCAGGTACATACATAACTGTATATACTGTAGATATTCTAGGTTTTAAACAGATCACACAACCCTTAGTTACTCCTAATGCCTTCAGTTCCACCTGCCAGGAGCTGGACTGTCCAGAGCTTAACCATGCTTTGCAGAGCATATTTTTGCAATGCTGAAATACCAGAGACAAACCTGATCCTTTGATCATGAACTGGATCAATTATTCATGAAAGGGTAAGCAAAAAAGGAAAACGATGTTAGTGGGAGATGACAAAGAAGGAAAACTCCTCTAGTTAACTGTTTTCTAATTTACACTCTGCCCTATAAGAAACTAGCCAAGATTATGAAACATATAGGTACTAATTCTCACTTATGCAGCTGTATTGTTCTCTAAGCTCATACTTGGAAACCTTAAATTATGGGAACTTTAGTGCCTTGTCCCTGCCTGATAACTGAGGAATGAACCATTTATGTCTGTGTTTGTACAGTACTGTGTACAAATTTGGCTCTGGTCCTCATTAAAGCTTTCAAGCGGTATAAAACTAAAACCAGCCAAACAACTATTTCTACCTTCATGAATCTGTGATAGAAATTCATATTAGACTTTAAAAGTTAATGGAAGGAACTGCTTCTGTAATTTAAATGTTGGCACAGGTTTTCAGATTTGCTTTTTGGAAATCAGATAACCAAATATCAAAATCCCCAAACAAAAAAGCCATACAACTGAGGGCAAGGTAGGCATTAAAATGTGAACATAAACTCCTAATCATGCCCTCCAAGATGAGTCACCTTGCAAGTGTTCTGTGCGGGTTCCATCTTGTCTTTTGGTCCAAGGCATAATCAGAGGAGAAGGATTTCAAAAAGGCAGGAATCCTGCTTGGCTACTTAAATAGCACTAATGATATGTTTGCTCCTGCTAGTCATGTATAACATCTCCATAAGGAATAGTGGTGAGTTAGATAAATAAACCATTGGAACTACCAGCTGCTTATGTG
Source organism: Dromaius novaehollandiae (assembly GCF_036370855.1). Taxonomy (NCBI): domain Eukaryota; kingdom Metazoa; phylum Chordata; class Aves; order Casuariiformes; family Dromaiidae; genus Dromaius; species Dromaius novaehollandiae. The sequence goes on from NC_088100.1 coordinate 120,431,071, forward strand.
ACACCCCCATCCCTGCTCTGTCACTAAGCCTAGGAGTGTGTAGGGCATGATAATCTGCTTTATTTCAAAAAGTTTAAAATTACTGATTTTATTATGATCTGCAGTCAGCAAACAAGAAACAGCTTTAAATAATCATTCTGCACAATTCTCCATTAATATTCTCAAGTCACTTTCCTTAGAAAAGCTTTGGTATTTTTAGTGTCTATCAGTGATCTCTCCTCTGTATGTGGCCAGGGTTTCCTCTCATTCAAGGGGACAAAGTCTTAGCATCTGCAATATTCTTTGCAATGAGTTCCTCAGGTCTGCAAGCCTTCTGTATGAAGAGCTACCTCCTGCTGTTTATATGGAAACCTCCTACCAACTTCCTGCCATGCCCAGTAGATCTTGTATTGCAAGAGACAACAAACAGCTAACCCCTGGCCACTCTTCCATGCCACAGAGCATTTTGAAGATGACTATACTTTTCCTTTGAGGCTGTCTTCCAGCCTGAAGACAGGCATTTTGAACAGCTGAAGTTCAGCTGAAGAACTACAGCTATCTCAGTGGTTCTTCACACAGAAGCTGTTCCAGATCATTGATGATCCTTGTTGCCCTTCTCTGAGGTTTTTCAGTTCTGCTAAGTGTTTTTGACCAGAACTGCACAGAGAACTCAAGATGAGAGCAAACCATAGCTTTATATAGTAGCATACTGATTTTCTACGGTTGGCATTCTGTGCACTTCCGAAAAATTTCCAATATTTGGTTTGCTTTCTCCCACTGAGCAATGAGCTAATGCTTTCATGGAACTACTGCTTACAGTCCTCATGAGGGGTAATGGTTTGCTTGGCCTTAAAAAAGGAAAATATGGGACTTTTTGTTGTGAATGCAGTTAAGTACAAACATAAATCTTTGCACAATCTGTCCTAAACTATCAGTCAAGATAACTCCAGGAGTACTGCACAGGAGCTCAAAGAGAAAGTCCTAGAAATCTCTACAATGTGGCTCATGTAACAGACTACGTGGAGGTAACTAATTAGATTTTCTAATACTTGAAGAACATAATCAATCTTTTCATAGGGTTTTCTTGATAATAGCCCAGTCATATAAGTCTTCAAAGCAAAAATTTCACATGCAAAAGATAAAGAATGAGGAACATGGCAAATTTTCTGAAGTACTGGAAACAGCCCAAAACATTCTCAGACAAAGTAGAATTTAAGAGAAAAAGACCCAGAGAAGAGAAATACTCCTTGAATACCTTAGATCACTAGTAATGTTGACCAATTTCAAGCATGCAATTCAGGTGAAACAACATAGTGCAATCATCAGATGGGTCACCTACAAAAGGAAAGTAGGATCAATCTACAAACCCTCTCTGAGGGGTTTGCATTACTTTTTGTGTCTGGACATGACACTTAAAATAAGTATCCCCAATAAAATACAGTATTTTTTCCATAAGATCCCTAGAGGAAAAAGTTTGGTTTGAGAGAAACAAAATGTAAGTTTTCATCTTGCTGGATAAAAGGCTTCCAGTTTTTCCTAATCAGAGAGGAAGCAAAATTATCCAGAGCCAGGCTATAGAGCATTCTTTCAATTGTTCTGAATGGAAAATAAGCAAAGAAAGCACATTTTTCTTTACTTTTTGTTTTTAAGAACTGATACTTTTCTACAGACAACACAAATTTTGTGAAAGAGAATTTCTATCAGATGGATAATTTTTAATAGGCTCTCAAGGAAGCCATGTAGATCGATCAGCCAGAAGCCATTTAATTTTTGCTCTAACACATCCTGCTGGTCAGATTTCATGAAGGAGCCATCAGATTTTCAGAAAGATGTGGCCAATCACAGTAACTCACAGGAGACAACAGACAGCAGATACCCAAGAACAATTCTGGAGCCTCACAAGTTGTGGTACTCAAAGCTGAACAGTAACATTGAGTCAAAACGAGTGCTTGAAAGTCCCCAAGCTCTCTACGTTGTCATCACTAATAAAAGGCAGAACTGGACACAAATAGCATATCTTCATTTGAGTTTCATGTTATTCAGGTTCATAATAAAAATACCTGAGGATTACCCCTCCCTGCCAGTTCAGGAAGGAGAGTACTTTAGGATAGCAATGTGCTTGAGTTACTGATATATCCCAAATACTCAGAAAAGCCTGATCATCAGGAAGAGCAGCAAACTAAAAGGTACTGGAGACTGCTAGAAAACCCAACAAACCCCAGCCCTGTGGGAAGAAAGACCTTTGAATCTCCTGCTGTTCACCTTGCAGGATCAGGAATGTAGTAGTAATGAATACAATATTGAAGAAAGAGCCAATACTTCAAAACATATCATCTATTTAGTTACATCTGCAAAAATCTGTTTGAGTCTGTAAATCTCCATTATAGACTACATATAAATAGCCAGAAAAATTTTAAAGAAAAGGAATGGAGTAGTGACTAAATTTTCCATTTTGCTTAAGCTATTGCTAAAAGGATTTTTTTTTCAAAATCTTTATGATAGTTGCAGGGAAAACATAGCTATTTTGGCAGTAAAATGCACAAATCATAAACTGAAGTGTTTGTTTCTGAGTATCCATTGATACTTTATAGTAAAGAAAAATAGCTGTCTATTTGGATGTTGGAGCACAGCTGTTGAAAGTGAATATGCCACTGACAAAACAGATGAAAAATAATTAACCAGAAAAGTTATGGGCTTCTATTAAAAAAAAATTGTCATAAGAGTTCCCAAGAAAATACAAGCTGAAGGAAAAAAAAACCCTGCATTGCTACAGCTGGAAGTTGTTTTCACCAAAATGCATAATGACTTTACTATTTGGAATGCATCGTTATATTCACACTTGATATTGGTTCAGTAAAATGCTTTATATAAAAATACAGGACTGAAGATAACACTATATGCAGCCTATGCACCTAAGAAGCATTCATAGAGGATAAATTAACCAAAAAGTCAGCCAGAGCCTTCTTGAATTCTCTTCTTCATAGGCATGTTGGAAATTTCTGTGTTGTGCCCATGCATATCTCATAAAACATTACAATAAAATCTTAGAACATGCGATTAAAAAAAAAAGAAAGTATGTAAAACCTCATTTTACTAATCAGTACTCTGTATGTAGTAACTTATTATAAATCTGCGATGCAATTAAATTTGCTCTAGAACAATTCCTTTTGAAGTCTCAATGTTTAGTTTACCTCTTTTAAAAGTAATCCTGTTACTTCCATCATTAAATATCCAAGACCACTATATGATACATTTTTTTTTTTGCTTTTCCAAAACTCAATAACATTTTCTTCTTTTTAAAAAATCCTATGTGATAAGGAATAAAATTAAGCATCACTTTTAGTAGTCAATCAAGTAATTGTTGCTGTGACTAAAATTCTCTAAGTATCCAGTTCCTTCAAAATATCTACATGAAAAAGCATTTAGTTACAGAAACTTTGGTGACAATCTAGCTGTTTACTCTACTTACCCATTTCTTGTCTGGTACTGCAGATTCCTGTCCCATATTTTTCTAACTCTTTGGTCACAGTTTTCAATGCATTAGCATCTGTTTCTGCAAAGCCGAGGTAGTTATAAGAACCCATATTGATTACATTCTTGATAGTCCTTCCTGTAAACCTACAATTAAAGCAAATTTTAAGGAATGGTTCAACCCTCCCTCCCATCCCAAACAAAACCAAAAGAAAAAACAAAATAAAATTTGTCCATAAATTTTGTTCCACGTTCTGATTCCTGTTTGAGAATTTACAATCCTTATAGTTTAATATCCTAAAAGTTTATCCCAGTGGCTATTCTCCTGACTAAATACTGCATCTTGCTCAGAATGTTTTCCAGATCCAGGCTGCAGAGGGCAGTATACTGCTATTGGGTGAAATGGTGCCTTCAGGGATTTTTTAAAAAAACACCTTGGACTTTTTACAAGGAACTTACAAACACTATTTATTCAAGTGACTTGTCAACAATTTCCACAAAGTCATCAATATGCCACAGTTGTCACAGAAAAAAAAAAAATCAAATATTAGGAAAATGGGGTGGGAAACATCATGATACATTCTCAGTGAGCCCAAAACCCAACCCGTTGTTAACATAGCCAACCTACACACTTTGTTTGTGGGGAATTTCCTTATCTATTCAGCTCAGTAACAGTTGGAATGCACAGAAATCTTCAGGTTGTAAACTGCTCAAAACTCAGCTCAAAGGCTCACTGCGTAAACCAGAAGTCATGTTTACACAATGCAAAAAGCTATGACTTAAATCCTAACACAGGGGTACAACAAAGTTAGCTGTAATATTCTGACTAAAGGTCTATATTTTAAATGAAGTACAGATACTCTTACTTGTGCTGACACAGCCAATTAAAGCCCATTTGTGATAGAGTTTGGTCCCTTCTATACTGCATTGCCAACCAATATTCAGAAGAATGGCAACATATTGACAGCACTATACTGATTTCAGCAAAAATATGCTAATGTATGATGTTACAGAGCTGACGGGCTCTATAACAGGGGCTAAATGCAGCTTTCTGTGCATTGCAGATGTACCAGAAGTTATTTCTATGAAGCTGACACCTGCAGATAGTAAGCAGACTCACCTAAATGTCCAGTTGTAATCATTTGTAACACGTTCCATCAGGTCAAACTGAGGCCCTGGGACACTGCAAATTGGACGATTCCAGTTATCACGTATTCTCATATAGAGGTTTCTGGTGTAAAAGTCCTCAAAATCTTGATAAAGTGGCACAAAATCCTGGTTTGAAAACATGCACAGGGTTATGTTGCTAGGAAAATGTCTGCTCATGTACCCCAGTTATCGCGACTAAAAAGGAAAAACTTACTCATTAGTAAACAGAGGGTTATAACAGCCACATATTCCTGTCATGTACAACCCTGATCAGCAAATATCTTATTGTAATTCCCTCAAACTACTGTTCATTTTTTTATGGTCAACAAGTTAGCCTAATTTTCCAATCCAATATTTGGAAAGCTGGAAATGGAAGAAGCCATGATGCTTTCACTTGGAGAAACCAAATGTTTCAAATAGAGTGTTTTGCTATGTGCAGAGCAGACTGCAAAACTGGGATAAACAACTCATTATAATTCATGAAACACTGTATTCATTAGATTCAAGCTAATCCAGCGTAATTAGTCTGGGCATTTTTGCCCTTAACCAGATGTGCAAACAGCCAGTTAACACACAAATGCCTTTTGAAGGCAAAGAGTTTAGTTGACAATTAACTTGAATCTATGGATTTTACTCGGAAATTAAATGAAAAGAAAAGAACAGACCCAAAACAAAGTTTTATATAATAAAGCAATATATCCATACTAGCTACTGGATACAACAAGCTGATAAAACAACATAGCATGTCGTTATATATGTGGGAGAAAGGAGAATTAACTGAGCATGTAATGCATGTGGGGCGGTAAGAAGATTTAACCAGCATCTCTAGAATTGCAGTAGTTCACAAATTGCCAAATCATGAAGTGAACTAAAAAGGTTATTCCATAAGAATCTGAATAAAGCCTTTGCACCATGATACTTCATCAGGCAGTGCATGCATCTTTGAAAAGCCAAAGCAGAAAATACTATTTCAGGAATTTTAATTGTAAGAGCAACAGTCATACTATTCACACTTTTCCTCCATTATGCCAGGTTTTCTTGTAAATGATAGCTAAAACTGTACAGAAGAAGGAGGAGCAACAAAATATCTAAACAAAGTTGGAATGCGATTAAACTTGCTGAGGTGCAAGTTTCAGTTAGGACTACATGGGATGCTAAAATTTCTAGGTCTGGACTCACAAGAATTCAGGCTGCATTAGGTTTGTGCATAGACAATGATTCCTGAGTGCTCTGTAATCAGTGGTTCAGCAAATGCAAGCCAGCAATTACAAAAACATTAGCTCTGCCTATGGCTACAAAGGACAAGGTAAGATAGCCAGTTGGGACAGAGAAAGTTCAGGGTTTAAGAGCTTTGGAGGGGTGCTATATTTAACACTAAGGCGTTTCAGAGCTTTCTTTCTCTGTGGAACGGCACTAGACACAGATTCGATTCTGCTGAGTGTATTCTGACACTTATGAATGACATCCCTCAGGCGTGCTGACTGTGAAAATTATGATTTTATATATATACATATGTTTATATATTTAAACTATACTGCAGTGTGTGATTCCTTTCATCTCTGTGAAATATTCTTTTCTAAGATGACAGCTGTCTGCCTTTGCTAAGTTATTGTCTGTAGTTTGCAAGCAGAGGAAAACTCAGCTGTAGGTAAATAAAATCTTTTTCATACATACTTTTTGTTGTTCTCTCTCTGTAGCAATGTTACGTTTTTCTAGTCCCCAGGCTCTCATAAAATCTCGCAGGTAGCCAAATATTGATCCCAATCCAAAAGCCAGGAAAGTAAGAACAGCAACATACATTGGTGCCTGTTCAAAGTGCTCAATAAATGGTTTTTTGTAGAGACTTCCATTTGATACTCCATTCTTCTGAAAATACAGAACAGAAACTTGTAGTTAATACATTTCATCTGGTCGAAGCTCATACCAAAACCTTAGACCTTGAGGCAAATATTTTCCCCTAATATGCTGCAGATTAGGAGAGGCATTTACACCTCACAGTATATCAGCTGATGCAATCTATCCTTGAAAAGGAGGACCTCTGAAACTGCAGATGCTACCAACCACTACAAATGTCTCATTTTCTCTCCTTTCTCCACTAATGTCCTCAATTGCAGGTGTCTTCAACACCACTCCCTAGTCTGTTTTGAAACACTTGATCCTTACGAAAGACTGGCAACCTATTATTGTGTAATTAGACAATTATTTCACAGGTGATTAGATGGAAACCACAATATTCCGTTCTTGCAAGACAGAGCTATAAAAAGGGAAGGGTGGCATTGAAAACTCACCTACACCGGGCCTGACTCTGCCTCTAAAAGTCTTGTGTAATCTACTGCAGCATCTAGCCTATACACAGCAAACCCTGTCTAAAATAGGGCACCTTTACCATGACATTCCATGAGGAAGTATCCAAAACAGCAATGATCCCAGCCTTCTATTTCTGTTGCAATTTCACAAACACTTGTAATTATATTTTCAATAACTTCTTCCATACATCTAAGAGTGCTAAAAAAAGTGGAAAGACACACATATACACCCTCCCTTGTTTGCTGAATCAGTCACCCTGTTGTAAATAGCTCTTAAAAATTTACAACTACGTGTGTACAAATATTTTGTCTTGAAAATATTCTAAAACTTCACCAGTTTTCAAATTAAAGGAACAAAGTCTTTCGACTGCAAGCTTCTCAGACCAATGTATACTCCATAGGCTCATCAGGATATTCTTTCAAGGAGGGAACTCCCTTATTTCTGCAAAACACGACAGCATTTACTGCTACTTTCCAGTACCAGTAATGTCCAACCTAACTGAAAAATCAAAAGATCTAATCCAGAAAATAGCATCTTCTGCAAAAAACAAAACCACATAATTTTTGAGCATGTTATAAAGTATGTCTACCCATTTATGAAGAAAACCATTAATACATTGCTGCCTGTAGGATGCATGAGCTAAAGACTAATTATCTATTTATACAATGTAGCAAGCTGAAGTAGAATGATCATACTAAGAACAACTGTAAATTCCCTGCACTTGTCAGACCTGCGTATAATATTATTGATCTTCATATTGCATTAAGCTGCCTTTATCCTGAGAGGAGTTTGATTTCAATTTTAACCTGCTGTCTAATTCTAGATTCACAATGTTTTGTTGGGGGGGGGGGGGGAGTGCTGGACCCAAGAAAGAATTTAAGGATTTTGAATGAAACCCAAAAAGGAAAAGAACATTAGGAGGTGAACAGAAATACATTTAGACTCTGAAAAGAAACAGAGACCTGCAAGGAAGAAGGAATGCAGAGCTGGTTCTCACCATGTGAGGATGGACCTTTGAAACAATTTTACATATGAACTCCTACCTAAAAAGTTAATTGTCCTTTTACATCAAACTATTTATCATGGAAAACATTTTTAGAGAATGGGTTAAACACATAGTCAAGTCTTATTTCAGGTGAGCCACAATGGCTTTGTGTACATGACAAGATAATTTAACTATTTCATCAGGGATTAAGCTAAGTCACATTACCCTACATTTGCATGGGCATTTGTTTGGGCTTTGTTCCGGGCTCACCTGCTGCTGTTTTATGCAGTCAGTAATGATATATGGACTGAACCATGTAAGCACTGTTATCTACTATTCTTAATACAAATGGCTGGTAGAAAGCAGCATCAATAACAGTAAAAGTACTAAGAATACACACTCAGACTCTGATCCACATATCTCATTGACAAATTCTACAACGGTGCCATAAGATCGCAAACATTCTATCTGCCTTTTTGCCACGAGGTTCACAGTTTTAGAAATATCCCTAATGATTACAATATATCCCTTCCTTGGTGGCAATAAATAGTTAATTTAGAGCACAGCACTGTGTGCGCACTCTTGAGATCATTTTCCCTTTCCAAAATGTCCTTTACTCTTTATTTGCTGGCATGCAATTTCATCTACCATCTTATGAGTATCACACAGTACCATGAGAACCTTTTGCAGGTCTTGGCATCCAGAATTAATTTTCTCCTACTACAAAGAATTCTGCATTGTCAACTCATATTATCATCTATTTCTCCTCGCTCCTTTTTTCCAGACCTTTGATGGATATGTTAAAAAGCACAGGCCCAATCAGACATCCCTGGGAGACTCCATTCCCTGTATCTCCCCAGTCACCTTTTCAAAAATTGTATCTTATTTTTAACCTTCTATTTCTCTGGTGAATAGCAAATTTAAGCTGTGGCCCATATGAGTTACTTAGCTACTTTATGTTTGGATTCCTTTAAAAATCTTGAATAAATATCCTTTGGTCTTTGTGAAATGGTCATCCACATTTTTATTGGCTTGTTTTAAAACAACTTCTGCTGGCATTCCAATTCCAAGTAGTTTCTCACTAGTCAGCCACAGAGTAAGGATACTTTCCAGGCACTGATGTGAGGAACACCAACATCAAGAAGGGAGTAAGGACCCCCAAGGCAGAGAGGCTATAGTCGAAATTTGGAATGAATGGGAGTTTTACCACTGAGTTCAACAAATCTAGGATTTCACTGACTTCACAGAAACCAAGAGCATAGTCAGGATTTTAATATGCAAATTCCTTGTGTTCAGCCTATGCTTAGCTTATTAGATCATGTTGTCTTATACTCCCTTGTGACCGAAGGCCACACTGGCAGCTGCAATTTGGTCTCTAGAAAGACAATCACAGCAGCAGAATTTGTGAGCAAAATTCTGGTGCCAGTAAAGTCAACAGGAGTGAGACCGACGCAGTCAGTGCAGCCAGCTTTAAATCCAGTACCTCTTATAGCCCCATATTTAATCGTTACAAAAGGATTTTGAAACAAGATATATTTTCCCCCTAATGAAGAACCTCATTCTAATTTCTTGTGTATTTAAAATGTAAAAATTAACAATAACAACAAATTAACTGGAGTATTAAAATTGGCATCAGTATAAATATTGAATATAATGGACACACAATAACTTTACTCAAAATAGCTCCCTCCAAAAATAAACTGATCTCCAAGTCTGTTAAGCATATTCCTGGCAACAGCTTTAAAAAGGAGGAAGCTACAAAACACGACATTTTCATTAGCAAAGAAATAACATATAGCTATACAATAATATGAATAATACTTAAATAGTATTAAACTGAATGACATTAAGAAAGGCGTTAAAATTGTAGTCACTTGTTTCTCACTCACTTTGGTATTCTCTGAAATGCCTTTGTTCACATATTTATTCACACTACCCTTAAAGGGAGGAGAGCAATTTTCATCGAATTAAGGTCCTACAACCTCTGGAATAGTGCTAGTTGTTGTGAGTCAAAACGTACCAAGAGGAGAGCTATCAATTAAATGGCATGGAGATGATATGATATTAGTAAATCTGTCTCTGCCCTGATTAGTTCACTAATGTAGAAGTAACTGCTTATGCTGGCATAAATTAGGAGTAAACCACATCAGCAGAATTGTGCCCGTGAAACTGAGACCTGAGAACTTAAGTTTTCACACAAGTCTGTTCTGCAGAGACCACAAACACCCTAAAGAAATCCAGAAATCCTAATCCTCTTTTTGAAATCTTTCTTTAATTAATCCTTTTGTGAACCATTATGGCCACTTCCAATACAGCAGCAGTACGTGGAGACAGCTATGAACATGAAGTAAAACTACTGGGAGAAAAATACAGTCTTTGTTTTTAAATGTAACTTCTCCACAAGGAATAAAATCTAATCCAGAAACAGATAAAACTTTCTTTTACTCTCTTTCCATTTAAGAAGAATGTTTCATCCGTCTCTGGATCAGATTTTATCATGTTGTTGCATAAAACCTATAAAAAAAATAATGCAAGCTGACTGATTCACATACAACTTCCAAGACAGACATGAATATGCAGAGGTAGGTGTTCAAAACCGAACCAAATCATAGCCATGTTTGCTCAATATCTGTGAGATTTCAGAAGGCCATTGAAATCTTGAGAGCAGATTAAGGCAGTGCATTGCTATTGCCAAAAACTGATGGGAGCACAGACTGATAATCACTGATGCAAGCAGTACTATCTGATTGCTTTCAGATGGCTTGCTAAGCGAGATACACAATGTCTTGGTTCAAAACACACGGTTCCTCCCTAACACTTAAGGAAAAACTACTGGGGAGTGATCCTAAATGTAGGTAATTTTAGGTACCCCAGGATGTATGAGACAGCCACATCTGGATGGCAGGCAGGACACAGGACCTATAGAGATTTGTGCCCTTCTGGAGCAGAGGCTGAAGACAGGGTACTCCCGGGTCCCATTTTAGACATGAGAAGGGTATGCTCAGGCTGAATCCCAGCCACAGCTTGCCAGTGGATAGTCAGACTCTGAAGTGGCTGGTGTGCGACTCAGTTGCCTGCGGGACATCACCACCACAAGGCTGGTCTCAAAGAATAAAACTCTCAGGCTCTACACAAACTTGCCATGCTGATTGCCATAATTAATGCTTTCTTCCCAAACACCATTCCTAGGCATCAATAGAGACTGTGAATCTCAAATAGTTGGACACAGTCCCCCAGGGAAAAGAAAGGAAAAATGAAATAAGGACCATCAGAAGTTTCCTACAAGGAATATACCATTGACACAGACTGAAATTACCTCACAAACCTCCTCAGTTACAGGCAACAATGTCGTTTACTGTAAGTATGTGGTGCCTTCTCTGTTACGACACATTACAAGCTCAGATCTCTAAGAGAGAAAGCAAGGATGACTACAGGTGGAATTCACAGCTTACTGAGCTATACAGACAAGCTTTAAACTAAAAATAGTCATGAAACTGATGCATCTAGAAGATGCTAAAATTAAGGGTATAGCCCCTGTAGCGGACAGATGAGTGAACTTTTTGCCTTAAACATTTCTTGGTACATAAGGTGCAAGCAAATTATAACCCCAAACAAGCCATCTGTCCCCAGCAGAAACAGGACTTAGCTGCTGTGACCCCCGAAATGGTCTCCCTGCGACCACCCAGGACACACCGAGCCTGCGCTGAATCAGATCACGATTGGGCAGAGACTTTGGGAGCTGGACTGTAAATTATTGCCATTTTTAGCACAACTTCTATAAAACTTGCTTAGCATGAGTAGCTAAATTTGCTGAAGCCTTAGGCCACACTCCCTAGTTCAGTGAGAAAGGGCCCCAGAGCTGGTGCAGGCAGGAATGATAAGGGAGTTACCAGCAATTTGCATTCCTGTGCACTGCTGAAACAGTGCTAATTGCTGGAGTTACCACCTCTTTGTCAGACCTTGAGAGCTAATGGCTGGACCCAAGGACGGAGACACACCTGTCAGCAGAAACAGCAACAGTAAACGGCCTACCTAGGGACAGTGATGAGACCCAATAAGGAGCAGGAGACCCCAGACCCAAATATTACTATTGGTCTGAACTACCACGTGAGGGGTGGGAAACTTAATTTGAAAAAGCTATAATTGCCGAGGGATTTCTTTGTTTGGGTCCCCTCGTCCCTCGTCGGAGGCACCCAGCTTGAGCTGTGATTCGAACGGAGCCAGCGGAACATCATCGGCCTCGGAGTGGTGGTAGCTAGCTTCCTCTCTCCTTTTCCGACTTTCTCTGTCTTTTCCCTCTACCCTTGTTCTGTTCCCCTCTTCCCTTCGCCTCCCCCCCACCTTTTCTCTCCACTTTGTGGAAAATAAAGTTAAAAGGTTGTACGATATTTGACCGGTTTTAGGGTCTTAATCTCGTCCTTGGGATCGTAACGAACCCCCCCGCCCCCGATACTGGATCGGGACAGCCCCTTGCACTCTGATCAAGCCACAAGAAAGTATAATTCATACACTACACAAACAGTAAAGATCAACTAACCCCAAAAGCTTTATTTCTTATTACTGTGTATCTGCAGAATCTTTAACTGATTATTGATTCCTGCTGAAGTTTTAGGAAAAATATACACCTGATAATGAAGCAACCTGTAAAGATAAAGAGTATAATTTCCAAGACCATCCAGAAGGTTTAGGAACATATATGACATCTTCAGAATAACTTTGGTACTTAGGAATCCACGTACTATTGACTTACTGGGGTTACAGAATCCAACAAGTCAGGAACTCTGAAAAGTTTGCCCCTGTAAATAGTATTAACTGCTGCTTGTTCTGCACTGTTACTTCATGTTTCTATGAAGATGGTGTCTCTTCACTGTACTTTTCATAGTCATCAGGAAATGGCTTTTGTGAATCAACTGTTACCTAATTACAACAAAACTTTCAGACTCACTGTACCAATTCATGACAGCATGCCAAATACTGGCAAAGGCATGAATCTTCACTTTCCACACTTCCCACCACTCTTTCAGTCAAACACAAGTGATACACCAACATATTCACCTCATAATTCTTTTAGCACCAAATAATCAAGTCCTGCAATACCAGCTATGACACTAATACTATAAAATTCAAATGTGAATGACAAGCACATTAAAAATACCCTGTCAAATATAAAACACTGTCACATAATTAGGAAAAAAAACCTAACTTTAATTTTTTTCAGAGTAAATACTTTACTGTGAAGAGTACTTGTTCCAGATGCAACACAGATAGTTTTACAATTCCCTGTCTCTCAGATTCACAGCATATAGTAATTTGAACAGTAACCTGCATGAAGAATACAGATTAGTTAACATCAGAAGAAAATCTCAAGAGTATATTAATATTAAATTTTTGAATTGAGCCCTTTCTCAACAAAATAAATTGTAATTTTACCATTAATGTCACTAGTGACCGTCCTTAAAATATTGCTATCAGATTAGATAGGAATTACTATTAGTGCTGGATGCTATGCAGCAGCATGTCAGAAACAGCTCCATTCCACAAGATAATGAATAATAAGAGCCAAAATGATATTTCTGAGTGCAGCACTGGAGGCTGGACGGACACAGAAGGAAGCTGGTAAGAAGCAAGAAACAACACTGAAAAAAAGCTTCACCTAAAAACAGAGATGAACTTGGAAGGTGGACCTATCGTTGCCTTAATTTTGCATGTTTTTAAACTGATAAAGATATTCATTCAAAACATCTCTTACCCTGGTATGTCAGGATATGAATTTCTAGCCCTGCACACACTACAAGCAATGGGTGTTTCAGCATCGATGCATGATTATTTGCAACCAGTAAGAAAACTGTTTACTCTATGCAATTTCCCCCAAATCTATAGATCTGCACATACTTTATTCTGATATGAATTTTGTCCAGTAAGCAGAACTGCACATTGCAGAACGGTCACTTGACAGTGTTTTCCCAAAGTAAAGCCACATGCATCTCTTTACACCACAGAAGCTTAGGTGGCTGCACACAAACTTGGGACAAATGAGAGGGGTAGCAAACCATAAAAACACAGTGTGATGATCAGGAGAGGAACAGGACACAAATCTGAGGAAACACTACTTTGAGTTATTGTTTATATGGCAATTTCTGAAATCTAAAACAAATACTACGCTACTAATGCCAGCTAAAACATTTACATCAAACACTACACAGTGAAAAAAAAGTATCTGGTAAACTCTTCTCCTAATGGCATTAGGAGAAGAGAACCTGTACATTACAAGCAATGGCAATAAAAAGGCCAATATGTACAAGGACAGACACAGCTATTACTGTGTTTGCCATGACTCCCAGAGAATTCAAAGTGGACTCAGCTCAAGATAAGAGGGAAGCATGAGGGCACAGACAGAACTTAATAACTTTTAGAGACAGAACAAACAAGTTCACTACTCGGAGAGATACTTATAAACACCAAAAGGTATTTCCTAACCTTACAGCAATTACAGAGTAGAAAGCCTGGTGTGCTGAATCAGACGCCTAAGTTACAGCAATCCTGGCACAGTTCACAGCGTCAAACTGCAGCAAGCGTTTGCTATTATTTCCAAAGCTTGTAGTGACCTACGAGATTCACACCGCCTGGGCGCATCGGAATCTCCCCGATCGTCCGTACCTGTGGCTTTGGCTTTAAGAATAAAGAAAGATGAAGCTGTATCACTTCAAAGGTTTTCAGTTTCTGTGCATCGTTGATGGTGATCTACTAAGAGAGAAAATTTCTGCCAGAAGTTAGTGTTGAAGAACCCATTCTATGTATCTTACATATATGTATGTATGTATATACAGCTACACAGATACATACATACATATACATTATGAGAAATTGATATTTGTCAGGATGAAGACTGTAGCTGAATGGAAAGACACTTGTGATTACCTAACCAGAGCATTAGTGATTTGGGCCAGTGGGGACTCTGAACTAAAATCTCTGTGATGCAATCCACCAATTCAGTTTCCCACATACAGACTTTGTAAGGAACACCAGAAAATCCTTTAACTAGCATCAAATTCTTCTCCCCGTGCAGGTGAACAGATAGATCTTATGCACTAAACTTGCACAGCTGAAACACCATTGGGCCCCAGTGTTTTGCCCACTGTACAGTACGATGACTTGAAACAGGGCCAGCATTCAGCACAGGTGGCAAATGGAACCACTTAAATAGTGAGAGACATTTCCTATCGGAATGGATGTGTCTCCAGACTTCCCTAGATCATGCCAAATACATCAAAAACTTCAATCTTAACATGTTAAAACTTTAGGAACAGTCTCAGTCCACCATTATTTCCCAAGAGATGACAGCACCAGTTTTGCTGAAGACTTCTGGAATGCATAATACACCAGTCCTTTCTTAGAGGATCACAAATATATTTACAGCAATCACACTTCCTATCTCAAAGTTGCACAGCATTAGAATAATTTGCACATTATTCTAATTATTCTGAGAGTTATGCACAGGTTAAGCAAAACAGCATGCTCTCCAAGGCATTTCTGTTATTGCAAGGAGCTTCATGTCATATTTCAGAAAGGTGCCAATAGAGAAAAGCATTGCCAATTTTGTTAACATAAACAGAGTTGTAGCTGGCCAAATTTTAGCATTTATCCCATCTCTTCTGAGGTAATTAACAACTTTTAAATGATATTTAAATACAGATCTTATGGCATACTATGAAAGAGGAAGGAGAGATGCTAAACTGGTAACTTTCTGATCATGGTATTTCATGATGGGGAAAAGCAGAATTTCTCAGGAACAGCTGGGAAAGAGGCAATCAAAGTGATTTATACAGGGTTTGTGTTACTAGTTTCACAGGTGAGGGAATTAAAAACCCAGTAGGAAGACGACCAGCTGGGTAGACAAGGTCCTTCTCTGAACTGACTTACAGCATCAAAAAAGAACCCAGGGGGACAAAAGGTTCAGAATAAAGTGGTTTATTAGAAAGGACATGGGTTTTTTTTAGGACAGATGAATTTGAGGAAGACAAAAGTGACAACCATCTTATAAATCTGGCTCTTCAGTATGAACTAGTCTCACAGCACATCACAATGGGAATAAAGTTGAGACAATGAATAGCTTGACACCTTAAAATACCAGAGAACTTTTCTTCAGCAACAATATAGGAATTCATTTAAAAAACAGTTCGGCAACTTGGCAACAGTGCCCATGGCATAATTAAACTGGGATGGATTATGCCAAAGCCAGCACCAGAACTGGCATATGTGGCTGAATCAGTGCACCATTTAACTGTGCAACATGACATGGACTGCAGCCCATCTAGCCTCAGATGACATAGTGAGATCCCCTGAAAAAGCTTACAAAATAATCTGGATTCATGGACTAGTAATATTTTGCTGAAGATTTGGCATTTTATTCCTTTTGAAACTCTTGTTTTCTTTTGCTTTTCAAAATAATATATGCCGTAACAACATTTGAACTTGTTGTATTCTGTATAGATGTTTCCTCTGCAACAAAGTTTTGTGGGAATGAATTCCACAGTTTAACTCTTCAAGCTGTAGCCTATTTACCTCTTTGTATACTTTTAACATAACCCCTAATTTAAATGGTTCCAAACTTTTCAAGTGCTCATCATTAGAGAATTTCCTTCTGCATATCCTCTCATTGCCTCTTGACTTCTACTCTGCCTTTTTTGATACAGTGACTAAATACAGATACAGCTATAGTCAGCTCTTAGATATATAAATACAGATAACTCTTTGATATAAAGTTGTGACTAGAATTAATCACAATGCTTCAGGCCAGGTTATAGTGCTGAGTTAAACAAAGACAAAACGTCAGCTACTAGGCACCCTGACATTGTGTTTTTTTAACTTCACCTGGGCTGCCCATATGCAATGTGTAGAGGATACAGACTAATTTTGGTTAGTCAAGACTTAAGTAAGCTGTGAAGAACTCCAATGAAATTTTATCAAAGAGGTGACTTACCACTGAAATTCACTGCTAACAAACTCAAGATGGTACACTTTGGAAAAAAAAAGTCTGAACAACACAGTATATAAAATTGGGTCCCAAATTAATAGATTTTATTTTATTTTTGAAGGGGTTGCAGGGAAAACATTAAGCACTACTGTAAATAGCTTGGAGGAAAACTTGAGTCAAAGTATAACAATGACCCAGAAAGTAATCAAATGCTTCAGTACTACTGCATCAAGAACTGAACTGAAACAACAGGCAATTGAAGGAAAAACACGATCAGTATGGCAGAGTTAAGCTCACATGATTTCTTCACATGTTGCTCTGAAGACTACAGTAAGAAATCCAATCAGAAATAGGATTATTGGCTAGCTAAAATTTGAGTGTGATACAAAAAAAACCCCAAATCATCTACTATAAGAATGGAAGTAACACACATTTCTGTATAAATAGAAAAAATGTGTACTTACCAGAGGTATCAACCTTCTAATGAGAGATGAATTTTCACATAAAAAGCACAACAAGGGAAGAACTGTTTTACTTTAGCATTGGCTATATTTAAATTCATCAGATCACAGGACAACAAGAATAGTGAGAAGACACATACTATAGCAAATTCTGGACTTAGAGCTTCTCTTGAGGTAAAAATGTGTTTTTTAAACTTATTGAAAAGTAAAGCGAGGCAGCTAAATACTTCCAGAAGATAAAATATCTTAGTAGAAACATATGAACAATAACAGAAAAATCATACAAGATCACCATGATACCACAAAAACTCAAAGAGAGAAACCTGACTCAGAACTCTAAGAATCTTTACATCAATTTAAGGCACAAAAGCAGTCTAGTATTTCTTTTAAGATTGTGCCCTAATGGAGAAAACTGTGTATTTTAACAGCTGACAACCAATCAGCTTCTTTAGATTTTTTTTCTAAATCTCCATGGAGTAATATCTTTTTCCGTTTTTGTTTGTCTGTCATGAAAAAAACAGGAAAAGGTGGTACAAATCTGTTATGACTAAGTAATGCCTATCTCTATGTTTATGAGGAACTCACAGAAGGTGGTACAATGGTTCTACAAGAGGCACTCACTCCTCTTTCTACTCATTTCCATTTCTGTCATTTACAATCAGAGAAGATGATCTAGGCCTTGATGACTTTTTAATGCATATTTAATTGTAATGATGTTCACTAGCCATTATTAAATTGGTAAATTCAATCTTAGAGCCCAAAACAAAATAATTGCATTCTCCTTCTAACTCAATTATTTGAAAATTAATAAAAAAGTTGCTACATGATTATTTTTGGTACATCACACATTAAAAGACGCTTAATAAGCTTTTCCAGTAATTATGTAAGTCATGACACTGAATATCAGAATGGCTGGCATTCTGTCATCTAAACCTCCCATAATTATTACAGTTGAGGAAATTACCCTTAAATAAGTGCTCTCTTTATGGTTTATAGCAGTCTGGGTATAGGCCTGATGCCAGGCACAAAATAAGATGAAATTGGGCTTTGTCTGTCCCAATGCTCATGAAAAGAAATAGTTATGGACATTTCCCAAGCCATTTTCTGTCCTACTTTCAATATTATTTCTTACCCTATTGCTGTGGGACAAATTTAAAAACAATACTCAAAACATTACTGCATCTTGGAATTAGTTTAAGTAGATATTAGGGTATCTTAACTCAAAGTTTTCATTCTATGATCATAAAATGCTAGAAATCAAGATACTTAGGAAAAGCAGGAAATGGAACAGCAGGAAAACAGATTTCAGGAGAGCACAGTTGTATTCAGAAGGGCACCTTCAGAAGGCAGGGAACTCTTTAGAAAGCAATATTAAAGTAAAATGCCATCTTTTAAAAAAACAGTATCAAAGGCAAAAGGTCAAACCACTCCAGTGCTACTAAACTAAGCAGAGTGCAGGTCTCAGCTGAAGTACTCCATCCAGCTTTGAGCAATGCTTTTTGAGAAGGAAGACATGAACCAACTGGGGACAGCTGGGAAGAGAATCATACAGACTGGTCAAGGAAGTTATGAGGAAACAATGACAGAATTTGAATCGTTTAGTTTAAAGAGAAGAGAAAATCCCAAGGAATGACAGAAAAAGAGTGTTCAAAAATGTAAAAGGTAACTGCAAGAGGAAGGGAATAAACAGCACTCTGGACAGGAAGCAACATGCAGTAAGTCACGGCAAAGATGCTCTAAACCAGACATGAGAAAGAACTTTCTATGGATAAGGGTGGTTAAACATTAAGCTATATCAATGGAAGTGTTTACATAGAACACAAATGAACCTCTGACAGGAACATATCATGTATAGTCAGGACTAACACTGTCTAGGAGGAGATACCAGAAAGCAGTGCTGTCAGTTTCCTAACAAAATCCTAAAACAGAGTGGCCCAGTTGATGGTGTAACGGGCTCTAGAACAGCCTTCAAAACATCCTTCAAGACATTCTAGTGTAAAATGAGCCCTGAATAAAACTGAGGCTGTCAGGTTTTATGGAAATGGACTAGGTGACATCTCAAAATACCTTTAAGCCTTGTTACTTATTTTTCCTTTTTACCTTAGGTTTAAAAACCTCATCATGACATGAAACGTGGAACAGAAAAGCCACAAGGCACTGAAAATAGCTATAGACATTCTCCATAGATAGAAATGCAAGCAGATACAGATATCCTCCGATCCATGGATTCTAGAAGGAGGAAGTGGGCATATAGAGCTTCTGCTTAAAGATAAACTAAAATCAACATTTGGAGGACTGAATCTGTTGGGCACTCTTTACAAATCACTGAACAAAATTCTTGTTAACAAAAGGGTGGCAATTCTGTTTACACATCTGTGCCTGTGCTCCTAAATTTGGGAAGCACTGAGATAGATGATAATAGTTTTCCTTCCCTCTCACTTTATACAGAGCAAAGACTAGGCAGGACCACACAGAAGGGATGTGCTGAAGTTCTGATCCAGCATACACATTCCTGAGCTACCTGACACATTTTGCTCAAATCAGTACTGACAGAATGCACCTATGCACCAATCTTATTTCTCAAATATCAGTGCTGGCAACAAAACCCAGAATGAAGCTCACTCTCTCAGACAGAAATGCAATTTCCAATTCCATTAAAATGCAAAGATTTTAAAGTACCAGGAAAACAAATTATCTCACATTTGTGGAAGAAAAGTAGTTGTTGTTTAAATATGCACACGATAAGTAAAATGCAGGTCAAAGTAAAACTTCACACAGAAGATGAAAAACCTTTCCTTGAAGGTGATTTGGGGAAGGGTAGAAGACGAACATTATTTGCAGAAATCCAAGCTTTTAAATTAGGAAAGCTATTATGTTTTGATGCAGCATTCCAAAAATTATTCTTTCTTCCTGTATTTCAATATAGCCATTTTTTTCCTTGGGTTAAAAGCTTAGATTTCTAAAAATGTCCACTTCAAAGAAATTACTGCTATCACTGTGGCTCATGAGCAGATGAAGTCAGCTTCATAACAAATAACTCCTTTCCTCCTGACTGCATTGTATAAACAAGTAAATCAGTTTATAAAAAGCTGTCACGATTCTGCGTAAATCAGTAATAAATCCCATAAAAGGTACATTTCCAGAACACCTCATGTTTCACATCTACCCTTCCAAATCTGCAAAAAAAGGAAGAAGTTAGAAACATGAGCATATGATTAAGGTCACCCTCTTCTATAGTTGCTGCTATGAACTTATTTGTGCAATGAGGCAAATAACTAGCAATGAAAGATGCAAGTGTCTCTCTCAACTGCAATGGAGAAGGATCTCAAATTTGTTCAGAGAACTTTAGTTCATCCAGTAATTGCTGTGAGAGGGTGAACTACCCACTTATGTTGTACCATCTAGCATCCAAAAATATCATTACTGCTAAGGAAAGTCCACATGTGCAAAGTAACATCATCTTACTATTACAACCTATGGTACAAATCAATTGACACAGAATCAACAAACCTTAGTTACAGTGGGAAAAATAATTGCCACATATCTCAAACACCTGCTCCCTCACAAAACCTGTCTGAGGAGCCACTCATGTAGGTAAATATTTAGATATATCAGACTTTATAGTTAATTCTGAAATGATACTGGGGAACTCTGACAATCCTTTCATGTTTTACGTTCTTTCCTGTTCCACAGGGGAAGATCTGCTTCCCCTCATTCTCATTTAGAATCTTAATTATCCTAAACTCAATTCATATTTTTATGTGCCCATCCAGACATCTCCCTTATAGACTAATGGAATGACTCAAGCCTGTGTAAAAGATCTGTTGATACAAAATCTGGAGTGATGAGAGGGATGTGCAGAATAAGCACCATAATTCAAGAGTATAATAACTCAACTCCCTTTTAGGGACCAAATTCATAGTAGATATTATGGTTATCTGTTTGTTTGTGTTTTTTTTTCATTCAGTAAGTATACTTCATAACTACATGGATTAAAGCTAACCTCAGACAGAATAGCAGCTGCTGGAAGACTGCAAATACAGTAAAAGACTATCTGCAGTCCCTATGTCTTCATTTATTTTCGCAACATTCTGCTCATGAGAAGGGAGGTGGAACATCTTGGAACAAAAACCAGTTAGAGCTGCCCCAACAGCAAGGACTTACAGGGCAGGATCCATGCTCAGGGCATTGCAAACTCGGGAGAGAGCACAGCTCAGCACTCAGGAAGCACAACAGTGGGCACCAGCACAAGAGAACCTTCTAAGAAAAGAAAGTTTCCTGAAAGACAAATTGCCAGTTGCAGAGACTTAACTATGTAACTAGCTTGAATTACATTTTAAAAATAATTGTTTGAATTATAGGAGAGCCTGACGTTTCCAACTACATCTCTGTACTCATAGCTTTAAACAGCAGTGCTTCCACTCCAGATTGGCAGGAGATCACACATGCCTCTTTGGCAGAAAAGCTACACCCCTTATCTTGCATTAAGTCAGTCCAGGTGGAAGGTGATTTCTGCAGTGCTTAAAGGCAACATCTTGCCTTTCTGACATGCAGGGGTTCCTGGCTCACAGTTTGTACAGGAGCTGGCAGGCCTGCCAACTCCTCCCTGTTCCCGAGCTTTGCGAAAGCAAGACATCTCAGTGGTAACCTTCCATCTGTGAGAGGTGGTGGCTCTGTAGCCAGGCTCAGCTCAGTAAGAGCAATGGTCTGGCTCTGACTTGGGTCTTGCCTACCTCCACACAGAAAGAGATGGTAGTTCTTATTCCCTGTCCAGACTGTGGGCTAATCCCACAAGTACATTAGGGGTCCTAGCTTGAAGTCAAGCTAAAAGAGAAATAAAGGAGAGACTTAATAAATGAGATGTTTTTCTGTTTGGATGGAAGGAGGATTAAGACAGTTCAAAGAATCCAAGTATAAGCTAAGTGCTCAGTACAGCCATGTCCATTGGGGCTGGGATATGCTACAGAAATGTACAGTGAAAGGCACTGGCTTCCCTGAGGAACTCTGAATGGTACAGACAAAAAGTTATGCCTGTTTTATAAGCAATGGAGAAAAGCATGCAGGGAGTTTATATGGCTTCATGCCAAATACACTAGAACAAAGTACTTAAATAAATTCTGTGTTCAGGTAATTTACTTATAGGTTTAGCTTTAACAAATGCATGGCTGCTTCACTCACACAGAATCACAATAACCCAACATGGGTGAAATACAGTATCCTCCGAACGGAACAGATCAGTAGCTTTTTTGTAAAGGAAAAAAAACCCAGATAGCAAAAGCATTTCCAAACTGGGATTCTACCAGAGATACATTGTCGTAAAGGTAGGTTAAGCTCTACCACTGTGTGCCAAAATTGCTTCTCATGTCGGCCAACTAGTATGATTGGGTCCCACATCATGCCTGGAGAACTGAAAACACAACTGTCAAACAATGCAGTGGTAAATGAAGATATACAAAAAGGTAAAGAAAATGAAAGTGTAATTATGTTTCAGGTTCAAATTGTCACATACATCTGGATTGGAAAGGAAGTGTCAAATATTTAAAGCACCCTCACTGAGATGCCTCATACCGCATGGAGCATTGGCATTAAAACAGAAGGTAACCTTTGGGAGGGTAAATCCATGCCATGAATGGAATATATTTGTCATGGGCATTCCTGAGCTGCCAGGAGAAAGGATCACAGACCACAGAATTTCAGAAATTTTCACTTTCAGTGGGAGTCATTCAAAAATGTGGTCACTTAGTTTGGAAAGCAGAACTGAATTATTTTGCAAATGCCATCTATGTCCCTCAGTCTCTGTAGTGAAGGAGAGTTAGGCTTTAGCAATCTTTTCCTGTGTTATAAACACTAAAGCCCACACCAAACCTCAGTGGAAGAACACAGAAGCACTGTATTGCTAGATGAAAAACTGCAGCTCTATCATCATTCCCTAAAATTCATCCCCGTTCCCTCCAGCCTCACCACTCTGTGTGTTTATCAGATCTGCTTCTGGTATTTTAAGAGACATACTGGACATGCAACCACATTTCCCCTGAAATACTAGAGGCCAGTTTTGGATTTGGAAAGGAAAGAAAATTGTAAAGCTAAAGTATATTTGTGAAGATTGCATGCAAAGATGGATTGCAGTACTCTAGATGAACAGAACAGAATGAAGGTGTTGCAACAATTACCAACAGGTTATCCTAGAATTCTCCTAATGGGAGTATGGTAAAAAGCTAGCAGCGGCAGCCATGCCAAGCACGGCTGCTTTTCTTTTTACTCATGTTCTGATAAAAACGTTCAGTCAACACTAAGGTATTTCATTTCAGAGTATTACATGTTAGTAAATATGCATGCTGGCTTACAAATGATTCATGTTTCTGTGGTCATTCCCTAGCCAGTCCTGTTCAGTAGTACTATTTCTTCAATATTTACAAAGGAAGAAAGGAAAAAGTTGCCTCCGCCCTTTGAGACTGCAGCTGCTCACTGCCCTACATCTTCCCCTCCTTGCACCATTCCTTCCCCTTCAGTCCCTTGCCTTCCTCCTGGCTGACATCACCTGCCACAGTCTCACCCCATCCACCTTTCACCTTCTTTCGTGGCTTTCCCTGTCTAGCCTCCGGCTAGCCCGGCACCCCCAGCGAGCCCAGCACTGCCCTGACCTAGTTCTCACAGTGCATTTTGCTCCCTCGGGCAGCTCCACCTCACTCCACTCCAGTGCTGCCTCTCTGCTGAGGGCTGCTCACTCCTCAGGACAGCCGAGCAATCCAGACTCTCCAGTCCAACCACTGCTTTATCTCACCCCCTATATTTCCACCCTGACTGGCCAATCACCACCTGTGAGAGAGCTCTTTGCTGCTTCCATTCACTGACACAGACTGTGCTTACCTTGACGTGAAGCGAGAAGGAGTTACAGAAGTTCATGTACATTCTCATCTGATTCCTTGCACGTGACATTGCCACTTGAATAATTAGAAATTGTACCAAGCAGATATGCCTTTCTTCAGAAGTATTCTTTTCTCATGACAGATGTGAAAATGGTACCTAAACTGAACTATTTACTTACAAATGTAACCTGCTTGGTTTATGACATATATAGCTTTGTACCTAGCTGATGAGTAATTTGAATATACTAACTAACCAATGGTAGAGAGGTTAGATATTATGCAGCTTCAGAATTAATTTTCCTTTTCCAGAAGTGCTTCACATTCATATGTGAGGACCTCTTTCTGGCAGCTCTAGGGAAATACTTCCCTTCCAATGGCTTGCACATGTGTGTTTTTTGGGGTTTTTTTGAGATTTAATTGTCATTTCAAAACAGAATATTTCAAAGCCGTGGCAATGTTCTTACCTACTCTGTCATTAAAAGTGTTACTTATAAACTCTGTTAAATCTTACATGGTGAATGAGAAAAAGCCCACAAACTCTTGTTTGAAGAACTTCAGTTTTGCAATGATCTACCAGAATATGAGAGTGGATAAAGCACAGGTGTGACTGCTTATTTTAACCATGGATTAAATGAGGCTAGTAAAGAAACAAGAATCTAGCAGCTGTTTCAAATTACAGAAGAAAAATTCTTTGTCCAATAGCATAGAAAGTAATACTGGTTCATTTGCTTCTACTGCAAGTTTCCAGAAATTGTGCCAGAAGATTTATCATCAGATTTTGTAACTCTGGCTGTCATAATGATCTAGTAGATAAATATGCTTCTTATTCCAAGAAGATATTATTATCTACACATCATCAATGCCCATTTCATATATCTGCCAAAAAACTGCATTGCAAATCCTGTGCAAGTCTTGTGGAAAATGGCTGGTTTTCTTTGGCCACACAGGTAATCAGGCATGTAGCACCATCAAGAATGCAACACACTCTACAAGCCTATTTTAGTCAGTACTGTAATGTCAGCTGTAAGCCACGAAGCTGTGTGAGCTGGAAGAAAGGAAAAGAAGTAGTAAACAGTGAAGTCTGCAAACAAATCATTGTCAGTCAACGATGGGGGTTACTTACTGACAAGCGTCAGCCTGTTGAGATATTTTTTATTGGCTTCCCTGACACCCTCACCCCAATAACAAAACACCAAGAATTCTCAACCCCTCCTCTTCTAGTCTTTTAGATTATGCTTTTGAGGGCAGAGGCCTTGACTGTATATCAGTGCAAAACACTTTAACAGGTTTTGACACTACTCAAGTTATTCTACGGTATTCCTGAAAAGAGAAATCTTCTTATTATGATCCCTTAAATCTCAAGGAAGAAGTAGTCAACGCTCTCTAGAATACCTAACCATTACTTTTCAACCCAAGCCTACAGAAATTACCTGTCACAGGGTAAAAGGCATACACCCGTTCCATTTCTGACCTTATGCTGATACTCCTAACTAGAGCTACCCCTAAAATGCCTTTACTGCACAGGTGGGATACTTGATCAACAGGAGGTGAATTGAAATCATGCAGCCTTTGTGACATGGGTAAACACCAGCCAGATGACAATGATGACTTTGATTTAGCTCACCTTTGGACCAGAGTCCTCTAGAGACGAAGAACTGATGCACTGAATTAGAATCAAACTACTGCAAATCATTAATCAACAATTATAATTTTAGAACATTTAACTTAAACTCAAGTTCCACCTGTAAAGGAGAAATGTCCCATGAGAACCCATGAGAAATGAGGCCAAAAGCACAAGATACACTTTTCTATCCCAGCTTATCAGCAGCAATTACAGCAGGAGACAGGTCAACTGCATTATACTCTACTGATGACAAACCACTGACATTTGCAAGAAGTGGACTTTGATGAAAACCCCTATGAATAAAGGCTTATTAGATACTTAGAC
The DNA here is from genome assembly GCF_036370855.1 of Dromaius novaehollandiae. Lineage (NCBI taxonomy): Eukaryota > Metazoa > Chordata > Aves > Casuariiformes > Dromaiidae > Dromaius > Dromaius novaehollandiae. The sequence continues at coordinate 120,457,211 of NC_088100.1, forward strand.
TTATTAGATACTACTCCCATGTGTGCCAAGTATTTTACAAGGAGAGAACAGAGAATGAACTCTTTATCTCAGGAAGCTTACAGCCTAAATAAATTCCACAGAAACCAGTGATAAAATGTATGTGAGGGAAAGATGCGTTAGAGAGGAAGTAAATAGTCTGACTGAAATTGACTGACAGGTTCACAAGCTGTTAAGGAGTAGACAGACAGACAGTATCACTAAATATGTCTTATTTCTACAGGAAACTAGGCCAGAAATAATACAGACTGTTAACTTTCAGCACAGTTGAATGAATATGCACATACACATGATAGCATTATACCAAACTATGTAGCTTTCTTTTTCATAAAACACCCAAACACACACATTTTTGACACCTATAAATTGATCAGCAGGGAACAAACATGAGCATACCTACCTGATGTTTTCAGAATCTGAATAACTTGTCATTGAAGTTTTAAAATATTTTACAAGTATTTATTAGTAAAGCTGTATTATACCTTATGATTTTGCTGGATTTAATCATGCTGTGCTGAAAGCATAGAGCAGTTCATGCTTACCTTTTCAAAAGTATCAGTTAGTTTGGGGGTGGGGAGAAGAAACAGAAAACGCTCCATTTTTGATGTCATGCTTGGTAATGTTTTCACTGTTTTGTTAGTTACTAACAACAAAAATGTCTTAGTGACACTCATGCTTGCATCACCTCCAGAGATGGAGCTCTGATGCAAAAGCCACATTGATTCCCTCCCCAACTCAAAGAGGTGATGACTTTTGTATAAAAATTTTTTTTTTTTTTTTTTTTTTTTTTTTTTTTTTTTTTTACAAAATAAGGTAAGGGGAAGAGACTTTTGTCAGAACAGAAATCTATGAAGAGTTGAGACACTGATGAAGTGCAAAGGGAAGCTTGCTGGAAACAGCTGAACCTGTGTACTTGGGAAGACATTGTACAAGGAGGGAGATGGAAAGGAGCTTGTAAGCATCACTTTACACTGAAAATTGCTGCTGTAACAAGAAGTCCTCTGCTAGGTTTCTACACTGAGCAATGTTGCCCAAAGGCCAGGAATTTGGGGCCTGCCTGCTCACCTATCCTTCCTATCCCCTCCTTACAACTAGACATACAAGAAAAGTACATACTCCTTTCAGCTCTTCTTGATCCTGTCTATCTCAGGTTAAAGAGAGTCATCATTTGCAGAATTTTATTTCTCTAACTGTCACTGGTGAACAAGACGTGAGGAGGCCAATTAATTCCTACCTGCTGGTTAGTGCTACTCTGTAAGGGCCCAGTTTCCAGAGAAGCCACATACCTGCAGCTCCCACTGAATTCAATTAATTCACTTTGAAAAAAAAAAATCAGGCTCCAGAGGCTACCAGAGTAGCCAAATGACTCCAGCTTGGATTTGATAGATTTGGGATCTGGTGGTTCTGCATACAGCAGAGCTGCTGTTGCTTCCCACTGTAAGTTACAAGACAATTTATGGCTCCTATTGTCCCATCCCTCACTCTTGCAAAGTCTATCTAGAGGTGCAAATACTGAGAAGTAAGCTGTAAATTACATCTCCTTTGGTACAAAAGGTTTAACCTAAGATGAAACTGAATTTTATCAAAGCTACTCCTGAGTTTCTGAAATACAGGGCTCCTGTCTCAAAATGCGAGTTAGCTCATAATTACTTTGCAAACTCTTACTAATGCACACAGCCTAACCAACATTTCATACTATTGTAAATGAACTTATCAGTTCCATTAATACATATTTTATTCTTCTCTGAAAGTAAAGACAGATTACAGAATTGATAAACTTTCTATCCCATGAAAACGTGTAGATTTTAAGAACAAACAATTAGACACAGTTTATATCAACAGCACAGTTGTCACAGAATGAAACAGATAAGCAAAAAATATAACTCTTATCTTTAAAAGGTGTAGGCTTTGGCAAACCCTCATTTTTGTTCTGAAATCTTTACTTATTCCTGCTTGATTATGAATACAAATTATATTTTAGAAACAAAGGTCTGAGTTCAACTTGAAGAGACATTGTTAAGAAACTTCTTTAAAGCCAAAAATGACTAATAGACAAGTTCCACCCATGTGGCATTCTTCCTACATAATTTTATAAAGTAATTTTACATTTCTCAACCTGCACATTTATATTTCTCAACCTGGCTGTACACACAAAGCAGAATCTACTTTGTACCACCCATTACATATTCACCGAGATGCACCAATGTGACATGTAAAGGCATATAAAAACAAAACTGTTGGTTCTTACATAATCGTAAGCAAGTGAAAAGAAACTGAGGATGACTGCCAATAGGTGAGGGGTGATAAGGATTAAAGGAGAGGAAAAGGGGTGGAAGATGGATCAAAACACAGTTTGAAGAGACTTGTTTCCTTTGTGATTAAAATACCCCCCCAAACACACATGCACACAAAAAACCCCCCAAACCAAACAACAAGGTTTGCCCCTTGGGGATTAACACTCCCTAATACTTGCCAGAACCTCCCAAACAATTTTACCACCTACATATGCAAGCAGAAATGCTGCTTTTATAACAGTTATGCAAGGAAAAAAATTAGCGACAACACAAGAAAGCAATGCCTTATATAAAGTGCAGACAGACATACAGTTTTGTGCCAGAGACAAAAAAATGTTTCCCTTTGAGCATCCTGAATGTCAAAAGACTGCTGAAAGTTCAAAAGCTGAAATTAGGTGAACTTATTTGCATACCATCTTAAAAAGCTGAGAAAGTTCACTGATTTTTAATTTTCTTTCTTGGACCATGAAATGCTGAGTAAGGCTCAGTTTAGCTTAACTGTAACAAAAATCCCTTAAGCAAAACTTTGAATTGAGCCTGTGAAACATTTTCTAGTTCAGTGCTGGTATCTGCGTAGTACCTGAAGTTTTAACAGTGAGACTGACCAGCTAGTGGTCCGAGCTGATGTGCCTGATCAAATCATGGGGTTGGGATGCTTCCAGGGAGCAGCTGTCAACAAGGTACAATCTGACAAACACTGACTTACTTTCATTTATGTCTGAAGTTATATTTCCTGGCCCCCAAGGTCTCCGTCTACATCACTACGGTTACTGACACATGACAGCACACTGCAGAGGCCTCTGCAGTCCATGCCATGATCTGTACAGGCAAATGATGGAAATATCTGTATTCTGCCCCTTCTAAGCAGTGGGCTGAGCAAACTCTACAGACATCCCCAACAGCAGTGCGTTTGGCTTCCTGAATCCGGTGACTTTCAAAAAGTGTAACATATGGGGGCCGCAGAAAGAGAAATGTTCATTTCAGAAGACAAATGCTGTTTTGTGCACGCACAAGGAACAGACCAGAAACTGAATATAGGGACAGATCGAGGCACTCCCTTGCCGAATAGCCTCACGAAGCCCAAGAACACCCACATGGCTGCTACACCTCCATGTGTAGGCTGACAATTTTGCAACTGCAAGAAGATCAGCCAGGCTGAAGTTTCAGATAGCTCCATGTGAGTTACAGAGGAGGATGTATGGCAGCTCTTCAGACCACATGAATCAGCAGGAGTGGCAGGAAAGCAAAAACTGAAATGAAAGGTCCTGGAGGAAGCAGAGTGCAGCATGATGTCAGCTGAAATGGCTACAAGGTCCAGTTCCTCAGCACAGATTTGTCTTTCCGTATTACTGAGCGAATAAGCCTTCACTTCTTGGTAGGCTGAAGGGAAAAATAGGTTTCGTGGAAGAGGGTGAATGATGGAGCACATGCCAAAGCCTGTGCCTGGCCAAACGAACAAAGGAAAGCATATGTCTGAATAATTTTGAGATGATCGGAAGCACATTGCTGTCTTACATCTACACTGGATGCTCTCCCAAGAATTCAAAATCCTTTGAGTCTCAGAGATTAGTTCCGGCAGAAGCAACTGCAGTCCCAGACTGCACCCAGCATGGATATTGGCCACTTTCAAACTGGCGTTGTTAAACACAGACAAATGAGCTCTTCGTATGAGCAAGGGAGAGAGAGAGAGAATCACCTGGCCAGAACATTACCTTGTGCTGCAGACATGGGTGCACACAGATGGCATCTGCCCTGGGAATTCAGCTCTTCACCTCACACTTCACTACTGAAGACATCTCACTGAATACTCTAGCTACCTGACAGAATTAATATATCCTAATGTATAAAACCCTCCTGCTTCTCTTGGGTCTGGCATGCCACAGTTGTGATTTCTGTTCCCCACTCTGCTCTTTAAATGACAATATTTGTCCTCCCAACTCAACATCTGTCCCACAGTGACAACTCCCTCATAGAATGGCCTCACAAGAACTTCTATAATTGTTTTCTGTAGAAAAATTAACTGCCAGGAATAGCAGAAATTCTCTGGCTGAGCCATTGGTCATTGTAGGGGAATTTAATTTCCTCTTTTGCTGCTTGATGCCACAGCCTTAGCTACGGTAAAATAAGTTAATTTTCTTTAAAAATAAATTAAATATTAATAATCCATGAGAGAGTTCCTACTTCTGTTGACAGCAGAAATACACCTTCACACCACGATAACCTAAAGGCTCTTGATGGTTTTCTAATATCCTATAAAACAGGATTTGGATCACCACTGCACACTTGCAAACAGCAGGCTGCGAGAGGCAGCAAGATGTTAACCATTATTCTGGCTAAAGTGTAGTTTATAGAGACGTAGACAGTCCCTAAACAATCACTATCTTATTTTGTCCATTATATTCATGAACTTGCTTCTGCAATGGGATGCAGCCATATATCCCTGGTTGTCACAGCAGGTTTAAAAAAAAAAAAAAAAAAAAGCATGTTACCTTGCCTCTGAAGGCTAAACCGCCATGTACAACTTCCAAAGGCAGATTAGTTCTTACGCTGGAGATATGTTATACATTGGATAAGCAGGCAGGCAACGACACTAGCCACTTCACGGCTTCTTTTAGTAAAGGTTGCAAATGCTTTCACAGATTTAATCCATCTGATTGACATAATCTGGACCAAGTATTTGCCTCAGGCTGATATTTTTAAAGTTTGGTTAAATTAATGAGGATGGGAAAAAAGCACGTTTCTGTTTTACCCAGACTAAAAAAATACACATAGTTTTTTCCTGAGCAAGTTCAATGCGTTCACTCTTTGGAGGAAGGGCTTGCAATTCTGCAGAAAGGATGAGTCTTTTACTGTTCTTTTGAAAGCGTTATCAAAGCTGGCCAAGACTTCAGCCTCTGAAAAACCTCCATTCGATAGAAGCTTGCTAAAAGATGGAGACTGAAAGTCCACTGGCATTGTGGATGAGGCTGGACAAAGTAAATGAGATTTCCTCACTGATTTTTGTGCTGGCAGCTCCTCTGCTATTGGGCACTGAATGATGATTTTCCATGCTTTGCCCACACAGCATCACAAGTCTGAATGGCATATATAGCTTACATGCATAACTATCTTACCAGCTAATTACCCACAGAGGATCCACTGAAGTTCTGTATCAATTCCGTCCATTTTTAGAGTCATTGCAACTAATTCTTACCAGAGAAATGCTGCCTCTTTACATTAAAGAATCACAGACTTGCTTACGGTGGAAAGGCCTTTGAAAGGTCTCTAGTCCAACTCCCTGCTCAAAGGCAGGTCAACACTGAATTCACAGCAGGGTGGTCAGGGTTTTGCCCAGTTGGGTACTGAAAACCTCCAAGAATGATGGAGGTCCCACAGCCTCTCTGGGTAACCTGTCTTAGTGCTTAGTTATCCACATCTTCAAAATCTTTTTTTTCCATATATGAAACCTCTCCTGTCTTGATTTATGATCATTGTCTCTCATTCTCCAGCTATGCACTTCAGTAAAGAGCCTCGCTTACTGAAGGTATTGGATGGCTGCTGCTAGGTCCCCCCCAAACTGTCTCTTCTCCAACAGAACAAGCCCAGATCCTGCAGGCTCTGCTCACAGGGCAAGTGCTCCAGCCCGCTGACCATCCTGGTGGCTTGCCACTGGATTCACTTGTTTATTGACATCTTTCTTGTACTAGGGGCCCAAAACTGTATACTGTATTCAAGCCGTCATGTCAGAAGTGCCAAGTAAAGAGGGATTGCTATACTGGCTATGCTCCTGTTAATACGGCCCAGGATGCTGTTAGCTTTCATCATGGCCAGGCTGCACTGCTGGTTCAAGTTAAGCTGACTTTCTCCTCCAGGATCCCCAGGGTCTTTTCAGAAAGGCTCCTCCCCAGCCAGTTAGTCCCAGGCTGCACCAATGCAGGGGTTACTCTATTCCAGATGCATGACTTTATTTGTACTTGTTGAATTGCACAATGATCCTGTTGACCCATTCTCCCAGACTGTCTAGATACCCCCTGAATGGTGGGCTTGTCCTCGAGCATACTGACTGGTCCCCTCCAGTTTGGTGTTGTCTGCACACTTGGCGAAGGTGCATTCTCTTTCTTTCTCTGGGTTATTGATAGATATTAAGCAGGATAGGTCTGAGGATACACCCTTAGGTAACTCAACTTGTAACCAGCCTCCAGGCAAAGTATGAACCATTAACCATCACCCTCTGAGCCTGATGATCCAGCCAATTATTAACTCATATAGTAGTCCATCCATCTAGACTGTAATGTCACAACTAGCATACAAGGTTTGTATTGCTGAAATGAAGGTGGATGACATCCCCCAGTCACAGATCTAGTCACTTCCTCATAAAAGACAATCAGTCAGTCAAACATGATTAATTTTTTTAAATCTATGCTTGCTATTCCCATCACCTTTTTCTTTATGTTCCCCAAAACAGTCTTTGCTAGAAATAATCCATCTTTTGAAGACAGGTGCAACATTTGCCTTTCTTCAATCATCAGGGACTTTCCTTGATATCCTGTCAGAGATGACAGAGAATGACATCACTATGACATCAGCCCGCACTCTCAGCACCCTTGGATGCATTCCTTCTGGTCCCATAGACTTGTATGGGTTGAGATTTCTCAAGAGATCCCTAACTCAGTCTTCTTCCACTACTGGAAGCTTCTCTGCTCCTTGAATCTGGTGTGCGTTATGAACCCACAAAGGCCTGGGAGATCTTGTGGGTGAAAACTAGGGCAAAGAAGGCATCAAGTACCTCAGCCTCATCTATGTCCACTGTCACTAAGTCACCCAGCCCATTCAGCAGTGGGCCACATTTTCCTTGTTTATTCATTTACTCCTAACGTACGGTAAAAGCTCTTTTAGTTGCCCTTGATGTCCCTTGCAAGCATCAGGTCTAGGTGAGTTTCAGTTTTCCTAGCACTAACCCTACATGCCCATGCAATGTTTCCAAATTCCTATTTCTACCTCTTGTATACTACCTTTCTACACTGGAGGTCAATCATGAGTTCCCTGGTTAGCTAAGCCAGTCTCCCGATATGTTTACTTGTTTCAGTGAGTAGGAGGATGGGGTACGCTTGTGCTTAAAGGAGGTTGTCCTTAAAGACCTGACATCCTTATTGAGCTCCTTTGCCCCACTGACTATCATTTGCTTTCCTCTTGTTTCTTAGGCCTCCCAAGCCAAAACAAATCAAAACATGCTATCCCTGTGAGGGCTAAAACTTCCAAAAAATAATTACCTGAATTTAGAGATTTCCAGGTGTTACCAGTGATGCCAGTCCTACTGAAAACTTTATTGCGCTATATGAAAGATCTCTAGCTTTGTACGTAAAGTCTCATGCGACACACTTAAAGCATTGCTACAAGAGTCCTTGACTGTTCGGTGTGCCTACAATATCTGCTGCATCTCAGTTTGCTGAAAGAAGTCTTTGATATTTCCTGCTTCCAATGCATTGAGCTCATCACACAGCAGGGTAGATGACAGAAAGAAGGGTGTGAATCTGAAGGCTGTGATTAATAGCTAAGAATGCTGGTGCAAAGCAAAGAATTTCTGGGGCTTGAAACCAAAGAGAACGCTGGAACTGAGCACGAGGACGTCATGTCTGTGGTGCAGCTGAGGTGAAAGTTTTGGTAACTGGTAGAGAACTCAGACTGGAAGCCAACTCTCAATATCCTTCAGCTGTCAATACAGCTATGAAACCCATAGGGACCACAGGGATTGCGCTTTCCTCTAACACATGCACAATGGAATAGGTCCAAAAGGCTTAGGTGCTGCAAATGAACCAGGCTGGGGCCAATAAAGTCCTCTTTCACTTTGTTTTTACCGAAAGCAACATACAAAATTGAAGAAATTTCAGAATAAATGATTCTGTTAGTAGATCACTAACGTTGCAGAGTTGAGGCTGCAAACATTTGGAAAAGCTGTGGTCTATCAGACTTAAAACCTCTCTCCTTTCTCTTCTCTTATCAATATGCCATACATTATATTACACTATGCCTTCTTCTAATTACAGGTTTTAGCTTATTTTTGCACACAGGACTCATTAGTGTTTATATTGAGTTTACATCCAAAACGCCCCAGTTACACTAACTACTGCAAAATACATGAAATAAACACTATGTATTTGAGAGGACAGAACACAAAGCAATCACAGGGTGCATTTACAACATATGGGAAAATTATTCCTGTGAGAACAGTTAAATGGCATTTTTCTCTCATGACTCCTATTTTAAAAAATTCCAAATAACATTTTCTTTAAAATCTTCCTTTGGGGAGTAAGTGACACTAGAGCAGAAAAATGGGAGCCATAAGCATGGAAAGGACTGAGATTGGCTGCTGGGGGATTGAATCAATAGTAGAGTAGAACAGTTTGGAACAGACATCACAGGACATGGTATAAATATAATCAGCTTCTGAATTTTAGAGCCCCAAACGTCAGAAGGCTCTGACAACATCTTCTGGCTACGAAAGTAAGGGGGGCAAAGGTTACTGGACTTGATATTATGCTGCTGGGCTCTGTGTGGCTCCAATTTACATTCTTTTCTGCTTTCAGAAAGGAGCTCAAAAGCCCTGGAAAAGTCTTTAGCCTATTCCCTGCAAGCTTCTTCTAGGCTACTGCCATTCTCAGTGTAGAACAGAAAAAAATGAATTCAGGATCAGTTTTATATTGTCTTTTTTGAAGATGAAAAGAATTAGGCTCTGTAAGGCACCCAAGGAAATTATTTACCAAAGAATTAAAACTGCTGTGCAGGTACTGCAGGAAAAGGGTTCCTTTCGGACAAACATACTTACTGTCCTGATGCACAATATCTCCTGCAATTGATACCCAATAAACAAAAATAGTTTAAAAAAAACCCCAAAAAACAAAAAACAAAACCCTACACAGGAAAAAAAGAGTCACCACCACCTCCTGGCTACTTCAGTTAGATAATTAAATAGGTTAACTACTGAATTGTGCTTTGGATAAGGACAATGTCAGAAGAACATCAAGCATCTGTCTGTGTGACAAACACGCATGAAAGGGAACTGATGGTCCATGGTCCACCTTCCAAAGTTTAGGTCTCGCTATGCTCCAACTTCCAAAGAATGCAAGGATAGTCAAGCCTGTTGTCCACTACTACATGGGAGTCTGTATTACCAACTACAACTGAGTGAGGCAGACTTAAAATCACAGAAGCTATTCAAACAGTCCCGCTCCACCAAAGTTGTATATCTCTTCCCAAAAAGCAACAGTGTCTCTTCTGACAGGATGCCTTTCTGCTTCTTTATAACCCAGCTATCTCTTCTCCTGCCCTCCTCTCCTGTAAGCGGTATGCCACAGATTGCTAAAGCAAGGATAGCCTCTCTTCTCCCCCGCATTTGATCATCCCTAATTACACTCCCTATTCCATTAAACAAAATCCTTTGTTCTGGGGTTTTGTCATATCAGAATGGTTTCTCTCTTTCTGCCATGCACATACATGCACAAATGTTCTTATATAATTAGGATCCAAAATATGTTGTTCTTGAGCCAGTGTTTTCAAAGCCAGTTTCCAAAGCCAGCATTTCTGAAGTCAGTGCTTCCTGCAGGCTCCCTAGAAAAGAGGTTTATGGAGCTGATTTCTGCAAAGCCTGATGTTCCAGTCAGTCAATTGTGTGCAGTAACTATTGCTACATATTCCTGGTCAGAAGCCTTCCCTCTGCCATGCCCTCACTGCAGCCTCTGCACCATCAGTTGCCTCTCTCGCACCAGGACACCTCCCTCTCCAACCTTCCCTGCCAAGTAACAGGGCTGCAATTAAGCCCAAGACTTTCAGAACTGCCACAGGTCTCAAGTGCTAGAGCCAGTATCATCAGCCATGTCACCTGAGCATCCCAGCATGATGTTTCCTGTCCTATGTAAGGTGTTTAATGATGAGTTAATTTACTTAAGAGGCAGTGAAGTGCGTGAAGTGGTGCACGGGTATGTGTGTGTGGCTGGGTGTAAGTGAAAACTGGAGGAAGGTAGAGAAAGAACAGAAGAGGAGAAAGGGAGGATGACTGGAATCATGACAAACCTGGGTCTGGTTCCTGCACAGGCTTCCTTGTGCACCCAGCTGCCATTTTCACTGCGCCTCAGATCCCAGCTGTAAAATGGGGAGAACACCTCAGCGAGGTGCTGTGAATATAAACCCACGGGAAGATTGTGTGATGTTCCACTCATACAGCAATAAGCCATGCAAACAGATCAAGTACAAAGGAACAGTACCTATTCCTGTAAAATAGGATAAAGCACAAGTACCAAACAGGGTGAGGCAGATGGGGTGGGGAAACAGACCAGACAGGAATGGGTAGATTCCTACTGGGAATGAGATTCCTGTTTCATACAGGACTCTTCTCTGTTATTGTTTCCTTCTTTCCCAATCTGCATTTGAAGCAGGAAGAGAGGGGAAATGGTATGTGATTCTGAACACAGCACTAACACAGACTTACCAACTCTGCCTTTGATAAGCCTGCTGAACATTCCTGAAGCTTCACTTCATCACCGCTTCCTCAGCTGGGGGTGATGTTTACCAGTCATTCACTGTTTCCCTGCCATGGCACATGGCAGGGTAAAACCCCTTTTCCTCCAACCATATAGTACTCACAGCAATTTGCTAATCCAGCAGGTGCATCTATTGACATTTCCTTCATGTCTTCCCCCTGCTTTTAGCCGAGACTCTACTTCCTTTTTCCTCACCCTCAGGAATATTCTTTGCTTTTCTGGCCATGTCTTTTCTATTAAGCAGGAAATCCTAATTAATCCATTCTTGGAGTTTGCTGCTTTCAAAACATCACATTTGCAACAGGTTAATAATATCTGAATGTCAAGGCTTACTCCTTGAATTTTGCTACTCGTACTGAAAGCGTATGTTTCAGACATCATAGTGGCCATAACTGTAATATATAAAATGATGGGGAGATATATGTAATAAATAACAAGATGTTAGATTAGGTTTCTGGGAGCAAATCCCAAGAAAGGCCTTTTCCATCATTACACAAGCTTTCTGCTTTCCTCATCCTACACAAGCTGATGATAAGGAAACACCCAAACCAAGAGAGACACCTAAAGCCAGGCAATCATTAAACTTTATACTGGGTGTGCCTTCATTAGAGTGCTAGGTGCATGAGATCTCCATTTGAAAGTGACACAAGATAGCAGTTTTTTTGTAAACCCAGGGAGCCTAGCCATGCTCATTGTCCAAAGCTTTTGACTGAGACAGGGCAGAGGTGCTAAGGTATCCGGCGAGCATTTGGGCTCAACAAGCAAGCTCTCCATTGCGCTCACCTTCACACTCGGCTTTAAAGCCAGCCTTTTGCTAGTCACTGCCAAACTATCCACTAATGGCCATACCAGAATTCATAATTAGGACACTTTAAGGTGGACAATATGTTCCCAACCAGAACAGGTATAGGAGGCAGTCTGCATTTAAAATTTGAGCTCTTTTGTCACAAGAATACCTTTGGTTTTGCGGTTCGTTTTTGGGGTGTTACATGCCAGCTATTCCACAAAACATTCACAGAAATGAGAAGCACTGATTTCAAAGAGAAAAGCTTGAAAAAACAGTAAGTAAACTGACTCGGATTTTAAGCACTACAGATGCTGACAGTGTAGAGGATAAGTTGCTAAGGCTGGTGAGCAGGCACCTGTAAAGTAGGTGTTAAGCCAATCTTTCAGTAATATAAACATTAGGAAAAGAAAGCTTCTCCTGCCTGCATTTTTTTGGTCATACTCGTACAGCAGTAAGTCATACTTTAAAAACCACTCAACACACACTTTAAGTTGATAAAACAGCTTTCCACTAGTGATTCATACATTGCAGAATCAACTCCATTATCGGTTAGGCTTTAAAGTGAAACTACTACCTTGCAGAGTGCACGTGCTTGTTGTGTTTGATATGAACTAGAGGCTAGTTAGTCCACAAGACCACCAATACATTACCCAAGCACCCACAACTCTCACTGGAGATCAGGATGATAGACAAAGTGCAGGATCAGATCCCAAGATGGCAAAACTTAACATATAAGCCAATGCTGTACCACCTGTTCAATGAGGACTAAGACCTCCATAAAGATAGTTTAGTAAGTAATGTTGTAACTGCCTAATTGATTTCAACGTTGAGGCAATTAGGGTAAACAATTAAACCTTACCTTAATTCCTTTCGTCATTCCATTTTTCTTAGAGATTCCACTTTTTAAGAGGTTATTCTGTTTCTGATGATAATGTAGATGTCCATTGCAGACAGCACTGGGATTAGCCATCTGTTTAAATTAGTCAGATTCTCAGTTCTTATGGGTGTCTCAGGTCTTTCTACTGTAAAAAAAGACAGTGGGATGAGCAGATAAAGTTCTCAGTTAAGGCCTGAAAGGTATCCAACTGGTCTGTCAGGATTTTTCAGGATGAGACGAGGAACTATCTTTTGCAATATCTTAGAAACTTAAAACTGTTTCTTTCATACACCTTCAGCCCCGGCAAGCTGGAATACTAAATACATAGCAGGAGGTGTACGCTTACAACCTCTGAAAAATACTGCTCATTGGTGGCTGTTGTATGAACACTGCTTTTATGAGTCAACAAGACTGCTGCAGCTATCAAGAAGTGGGTGGATTCAAAGGCGGAGACACTTAAAGATATATTACCTCCTAAATATCTCCCAGTGAGGAACAGTGCATTTTTTTTTCTCATGGTTACACTCAATGTAGAGCTATGCTATTCCATTTACAGTGCAAGAATAAATTTTTTTGAAAATTTAAACAAAGTGATCTTTAAAATTATGTGATGCATCTTGCTAAGAATATATAGGCTTAAGAAAATGGTATTTTATTTTCTGAGTAGAACTTTTTTTTTCCTTTTTTTATCTCTTCTTATATAGGTAGCATGACAGACACAACATTATTTGTGCAAGGAAATGGAAAAGCATTTTAGTATTGAAATGAATTCTTTATCTAGAACTAGAAACAATTTATTTGGCTCCATCCTACAGATTCATGCACAGGTGTTTACTAGAGTGAACTGTCCCTTTAAACTCAGTTTGGCCAGTAATAGGATGAAGAGTGTGCTATTATAATTAATGAGAAATGGACTTTTATGAAGTTGGTTAAGGCTCTAAGCTCTTAATCAAATACGAAACTACTAAGCAGGACTATGTACATGCTTGCTTTTAAGACAAGAGTTCATTGACTGTGGAAATACATATATTGTCTTTGCTGGAACAAGTTCTTGTGTTTTAGACTTTAGTGGCAAACTATGGAAGTATATGCTGTTTTCTCTCTGGCAACATGCGATTGAATCCCTTCCTCCTCAAATAATTAAAATTAGTGTGGAGACAGATTAAAGGAAAGCTGCATTTTAATACCATTTTAGAAAAGAGTAAGGATGAAAGGCTAGGTGAATAAAAAAATTGGGAGTGTTTTAATTAGAAGAAATAACTGTCATCTTGGCAATGAAATGTAGTGATATACAGAAAATGTAGCTTACTGCTGCAGTATGAGGAATACAGGAGATTAAATGTTAAATGAACCACTGTGAAAACGTACAAGGAAACACATTTAATCAGTTTTGAAAGTTTGTCTTAGCCATGTAATGAATTGCTAAAGTGTATTTCCTCCTCTGAAGTTAGTTGCAAAGTGGGATTTCTGTTCCCTACTTAAGGGAGACCTGACCTGTGTTTAGAAGAAATATCTGTATATTCCTCCTTCTATGTATCACTTCTTCATCTCATACTCCAATGGTCTGCAGAGACTTCCATTAGGAGTCAAGCTTTGCAGAAAAAATTCCCAGGTCTTTGATAAATTATAGATTAGCACAACTGAAAAAAAAAGCCCATTTCTAGCTAAGTTTGATCTTGATATCTTTGGACAGAAGCTTTTTATTTACATCTTTAAATTAGTAAGGCAGTAATAGTTTTGGTCAAGAAAACATCTCCATAGCTCACTAAAAATGACACAAACAGTAAAATTCCAATTATTTTGCTTCATAATTACACCAGCTTTAGAATCAGAACTCAGCTTTCCTAAGTTTTGTCTCTTAGGCAAGAATTTCTCATTTTTTAATAAATCACAGACTTTTGTAGACTTCATTAAGGCACATGTAAGAACAGTTATAGATTAATTGTGAATGCGTATTGATAATATCAATTACTGGTCATGAGAAGGGGCTTGGAGTTCATATTTGCAAGAAGAAGACAGATGTGAGGAGAACATAGAAGCAGGGAGAACAAATTTTCAGTAGTACTTTCCTGCATATGCATCACCCTGCACATACTATGCCCTGAGAAACGGAGCAAAGCGATGTAAGAGAGATCTCCCTCTCCCTGCAGCAGGCAGCCTGCTCTCACAATTTTCAGCATTCTTCACTTTAGAATCATTTTCTAGATTTTCACAGCAAATCAAACGCCTGCAAAACATGCCTTGTGCTCTGCCAGTTATTGATTTCATCTCGGCCCTGTTGTGATAAAGTTAAGAAAACTTACCAAAGTAATTTTCTTCCCCTTAGCAGCTTCCAGTGACTCCGCTAACACCTCTGCCAGGTACGCTTCCCAACAGACTGAGCACCTTCCAGGGTACAAAGTGATATAATTTACATCGTGTGTGACTTACTCTTTTTCTCATTCACGCTGATAGGGGAGGAGAATCTCAGTTCAGACAACAGTTCAGATAATGCAAATTCTGTCTCTAGCCCTGAGCCGTAAGTCACATTCATTACCCATTTTAAGCCTCTTAAAATATTAGTGGCTTTAAATGAGTAGAAGCATGAAGTAAACGTGCTATAGTAATTTTAATTTTCAGTGTCTTTAAGGTATTTAAGGTCATGAATGAGCAGCATCAATAAAACCCCTGTGCATTCAAAAATTTAAATGAGCAGTTTTAAAAACCTCAGAGAAAGGCCATCCTTCTGGATTTTTTTAACCATGCCTTAAAATCCAGAGCTCACTAGGGGCTGAGTCAAATTCCTGCCTTGATTCCATTCAGAACAAATGATTTGTAGAAGTGAAGACTGGCCAAATAAACACAGATGATCTGTAAACAGGATGTGGTATTTCTCCCAGAGAAGAAAACGATGAATTATGCCCTTTAAAACTCCATCTTACTCAAAGCCACCTGTCACTCAGGCTTCTATATCCATATCTGTTATGCTACCTATAAGCTGCATCCAAATCAATTAATTGTTCAGAAATGTAAGAATCTATGCTGCCTGGACACTGGAGAAAGGACTCAATAATTATACCCTGTGGAACACTAACAGCAATGCCCTTTCTTTTCTTCTTACTCTAGAAGGAAGGAAAAGCTCACTATGCTGACTGCACAAAAACTGTGTGTATTTAACTGCAATATAAAACAATATAATGGAGGAACTGAGTTCTGCAAGGATATACACATCCTTCTCTTCAGTAACTTACGTACTGGTCAGAAGTAACAAAGTCTATCTTTGTATATTGGCAAGAAGATGGTGAATTTCCAAGACTGTTAGCAGAGCACACACTGTGCTCTGTATGGATGTTAGTAAAGTTTGTAAGATGTGGCTACAATTACTACGAATCTGTAGGAAAGCCACCACTGAATTCCCAGGGTCTAGGTTGTATTCCTTGCTTTTTCATTATCATGTTATGCCATTGGGTCCTGGCTGATCCACCTCTTAAAATGAAGATAAAAGTATTTATATCCTGTTGCAAAGTGCTTTGAGATAAATTGCTGAGGAGTGTGATACAAAAATGAAGTAAAATAGATATAGTTAATTAGCAGAGGCTGAACAACAAAGCAAACAGAAAAAGGAGGCATAGGGCTTTGTCTAAGCAGTCTCTTAGTTTTTAAACAATTTTTCTGCCATGTGCTACCACTGTTGCACAGAATGTGGAAAAAGGCTGACCCACTGCTGTTGCAAGACAAGAAAGGGGGGCAAAAACATTCTACCTTCTATTAGACTTTTTTCTCAGTCAGACCACTGACTCTCATAAGAGTGGCTCAAGGGTTCCCATTTACAATAGCACTCAATTACCTACAAAGAAAAAGGTTCATGTTGCAAGAAAGCATGAGAACTGATCCACAGAGTATTTAAGTGTCATAATCCAGAAAGATTTCCACAGGATTCCCGCTCATCCCAGAGAACAATTAGCAATGGTATAGTTGTGAAATGGTCTTGCAATCTAGTTGCAAGGTCTTGATAACTTGAGTTCATGACAGGTGAAAATTTACATGCCACAAGAAACAATAAAGATCTACGTAGAGGCACCCATTAGCTTTATACTTATTTTCACTGGACAGATATCAATGTCAAATAAGGGTTCAAAAATAAAGTTCAAATTGTTGCTTAATTGTCATTGTTACTTAAATGTCACGGTTTTAACAATATTTAAATTAGCTGCAGAACCTGCCCCAGTGGTGAAATAAACAGCTAATACATAGCCTCTATCTCCTTCCCCTGGTAACTGCTCTTGCAACAGAAGCCCACATTACTAGTTCCACGTATTACTGAGCAGCTTCTTCTCTGACTAGGATCCCAGTATGTTACCTGTGGACACATGGCTATCAGAGACAATGCCTGCCTCAGATATTGTAGTGATTCATCACAAAGCAACCATCAGGGCAGAAATAAATGGACAAATAGGGAGACACCATACCAATAAAGCAACATAAGCAATAGCAACTAGCAGTTATTAGATGGCCAGTCATCTTCTTGGGCATCCTTCCAGATTCAGCAGAGACTTTATCAGCATTCTACTGTTCATCTCAGCTGCCTGCTAACTGTAGGCTACACTTCCTGATGGTTTGATTGGAAGGACCTTGAATTCATGTTTGCTGTTTTAAATCCTGTCTAGTCAATGCATCTGCGAGGACAGGTAGGGATGTGACCATAGCTTACCTAAGGCTAGAACACCCGGGCAAAAAAGACTGCACACAAGCGTTGATGGATCCTCTGGCACCTTTGCACAACTGGCCCCTGAAGGATTTGCAGAATGATTTGTTATTGACCAGGAAATGCCAGTTCTGCCTAGAGCATCTCAGAACAAAGACCCACGGTATAGGCAGACACACCCGATCAGCACTGCAACAGGGACACACGACAACGGGCAGGGCTCTGCTATGGCAACACTCCCACCTTGCCTAACCTGGACGCTGAGTGCCTGTGGACTGTGCTCAATCAGCTGCAGGGTTGCCCTCTTCCAAAGCCCTGCAGAGTTGGTGCAGCCCCACCAGTCTTCAAGGGATCCTCTCCCAAAGTGTCTTTGAATGTGAGGAGATGAAGGCTGCTCCAGACTTGTCCAAAAGCCTAGTGCAAGTGTGACTAAGGGCTTGGAAACCCAAAAAGCAAAGGCTTACCAGAGTGCTATGCAAGAATTTTGTCAGAGGCTAAGGCAAATATCAGGAAACCAGGAGAAACCAGAGCGCAGGAGAACACCTGGGGAATTAACACACAGAGGGCCTGGGCCCCACGATCAGAAACCAAGGGTCAGGTGGGCAGGCGAGGGAAAGGCAAGAACTCAGGGCTGCAGCCGCTGATGATTTAGCCCCTTCCCCAGGATGAGGGGGCAGTGCAAACCTTGGCACTTTGTGGGGACTTGGCTGAGCTGGGCACAGGTGCCAGCTGCAGCGCAACCAGGCAGAGAGGGCCTGTCAGGGCCTGACACACGGCTGCCGCAGTACAGTCTTCTGTCAGACACAACTGTCCAGCAGGCACGGATTTGACATGTACAGTCACTCATTTGTTCATGATAATAAACCTCTCTGGGGGAAGCAAGAATAGCAGTTTAGAGCGTGTATGCAGTTTTTTCCTGTCAGCATGTGCAAATGACTACTTTGTGCTAGGATGCAACTTCTTTCTTTCCTACTGATGTGCACTTTTTTATTTGACCTTTTTTTCTACAAGTGCAAAACAAATGTAGACAACTCCCTCAGCATTGCTCCTGTTCAAAGGGACATGAAGGTTGTCATTCTGCTGGCAGAGGTCCTTCCTCCACTCCTCAGACTGCAGCTAAATCTGAATGCTCCTGCTCAATATCTACCTGTCAGGGGGACAGAGGCCCCTCTAAGGGCTGGTAGACAGAGGAGAAGTGTTGCTAATGCTTCACAGCTGGGAATATGATCCTGGGCTTTGAACTGTATTTGTTTTCCCTAAAAGACATTTTTAACAAATTCACTACGGCCTGCTGGAGTGTAAAAACTTCTTAAGGATCACGGATAAAGGTACAAGTAAAGCAAGCCTACTGAGAATCGCTTACAGACATTACACAGGGATCCACGCATTTGAGGGGTCTACAAAAGATTGAGAATTTAAGTCAGTTCACTATTGGAAACCTGCAGTACTCAATGCAACTGTCATTTTCAGTTCCAGAAGACTAGGCTGAGAAGGAAAAGAGTTAAATGATTTTTTTCCAAATGGGTATTGCATATTTGCTGCTATTTAATACAGCAACAGTCCAGAAGGATTTGCTGATTTTCATCAAAGAGGTGGGCCACTACTAACCTGCTTTTGGGCTCATCCATCAAGGAGTGGCATAATATCATAATTCTGTGGAAAGTAACATGCATGCAGGTGCATGGAGAGAGCACTTCCACAGAGAAAATTGGAGAGTCTGCATTTCTTTGAGTAGTCAGCATTTTCTTTCTCTTCTCTCTCTCATCTGATCCTCTCTCTCTAAAAATAATAATTAAAACAAAATTATCCCCCCAAAACCCACCTCTGGGCAGTCCGGAACACTTGTCACCTTTGATATTTGATGCACCTCAGTAATTCTCTCCAGCTCTCTCTGATGGATGTCTCAAGGCAAGCTCTTGGGAAACAACATGAAGTAGGCAGAGACTTGATCATTTACATTGTGTATCTGAGTTTCATCTGTATTGCTTTATCATCACAGTGTATTGTTTTTCTCTTCCCTTCCTTTCATCAGATTTTTGTGGCTAGGCCCTCAGTAAAGCACAAAGAGCCTTTGACCTTCCTCCATCCTGC
Source organism: Dromaius novaehollandiae (assembly GCF_036370855.1). NCBI lineage: Eukaryota > Metazoa > Chordata > Aves > Casuariiformes > Dromaiidae > Dromaius > Dromaius novaehollandiae. The sequence continues at coordinate 120,476,475 of NC_088100.1, forward strand.
TCGCCTATAAAATCTTCAGTAGGCTCTAAAAACAGCCAGAGTAGCTACAGAAAATGTTGCAAATTCTTGTTGGATGAAGCTAATAAAAATGATTACACCTGTTAGACCACCCATAGTGGCAGTTTCATAAGCTTTCAAAAATGTTCACTCAAGCCCATAACTCCTATGAAGACAGAGATGAATTCAGCTTAACAACTTGATTACACTATGTTCATGAAGTTATCAGAAAATGTTTTAAAACTGAATGCATTCTTATCTCAGAGACTGTTGGCTTAAGGGACTGAAAGTGGGGCCACTCAAACAAAAGAATTTTTCACAAAACTGCTTCTGAGAGGATGAACTACATTTAATTGACATAACATTACAAACCTCAGCTCAATCAATGAGCTGCTAGGAATTCAAATGAAGCTATATTTCTAGTAATAGTGCACTTTGAGGAGAAAGGAGGGCAAATTTCCTCATACCTACATGAAAATATGTGTTTTCAAAGGGAAGCTCAAACACTGCTGACTAAATCAGATGCTCTATTTTTGCTGTTTGCACACCCCTGACCAAGAGCACATTCTGAACTTGACTTCCCACTAACCCTATGTCTTTTGTCTCAGATTTGTTGTAGGCTCTTCAGACCAAGGCTCTCATTCTACATACTGAACATTATGGAACTCCAATCATGGCTAGTGCCTCCAGGTGCTTGTATAACCCTGGTAATAAATCACCATTCATTGAAAAACAGAGTAAGCTACAGCAAGGAATTCTGCCATTGATATCAGTGCAACCAGAGCTACATTAATTGCGTGCGCTAGTGGAGTTAATTCAAAGCAGACAGCACCTCATGGATTGCCAGACCATCACTTTTATAACTCAAGTACCTTCAACTGTAGTAGACACATCTAAAAGCCCAAACTAAACATGGTAAGCGTAGCATTTCTCATTTTAATGTTGTATTCCATAAACCACTCCATGGATGTATTTAGTGTTAATGTTCCAACAGAAAAGGTGTACTGAAACCTTAACACACATTTATTTGAGCAAGAGCAGTGATTACGAGGAGATGAATGCACTAAAGAAGTCCAGCTGTTTTAGTACCTTGAGTTATGAGGACACTGTTGTATGTCAGAATGCCAGGTCATCAGATTGTTGGATGGTAAGATCTTTGCTTTGGCATCTTGTTTCTGTCATCTTTGTTTTTACAATTTTAATGTGTAGCTGTGCTGTTAAAAAGAGAAATTCAGTGTTTTGTATTCTCAGATGTAATTCTTTCCTAGATTAGGGTTAAAGTCTCATTCTACTCCTGCACTATAATAATACATTATTTCTGTAAGTCAATACATGTCAGTGGAGTAACAGCAGTGTAAACAAATTGCTAGTGGTGGCAGACATTTCCAATTTCTAATTTTTTTTAATTATAACTATTACCAAAAGTGCGTCAGCAAGTAACCTAAGTTCTACTGGACTTTGGAAAACCACTTTAGATTATTAAATCCACAGATCATTTATTATAGGTTAGTAAAAGATGATGGAATGACATGCTATAACCAGGCCTAAGCCTCATGTATCAGCATGTACACATCATTTTGAATGCCATTCTTGAAATTATAAGGAAACCACACGTTTCAGGTTTTCAATTTATATTCTAGAGTCATTAATGATGAAATATACTATTCAGCCTGGGGTTTAGATAAAATTAATAAGTTACTCCTTGTTTTTATGTTAATAATCAGAAGTACACACCTAAGTCTGCACTAGCTCCCATGTATAAATAAAGGAGACTAAAAGTTTTGAGTAGGAAAAAAAAATGGCAGTAGACCTCCAGATAGCCAAGTTTCTTCTAGTTACACAGAGTGCTTGCAGGTTTATTATGTTGTGAAGGACAGGCATTATACTTCAGGATAACTTGGTTACCGTGATTAGGATGGGGTGTCATCTTGGAAAGTGATGTTTACAGATATTTTTAAAGATGAACTGATCTTGTAGGACTGTGTCTGTTTGGAAAATTAGTATCTAAGAAAACTTAGGGAAAGGTCCTGTGCTGTCTTCCCACGACTACCTTAATTTCCATAATCCCTTTTGGTTTTTAGTGTACATAAACTGAAAATTAAAATATAATATCTTTAATATACTCTAAAAAGTTCAGATGTAGCCACTGATTTTGGATATTTCCCTTGAGAAATTGGGCCTCTAAATCCTTATTTCTTTCCCTTTTTGAAAATTGTACCATAAGACTTCAGTCTAAAAAGCACCTGTACTCTGTATCAACAGTCTGACATTATCATAGTCTGATCTACTGGAAATTCAGTCATGGTTGAGCTTTCCACTGAAAAATACCTGCATAACTTTACCATTGTTGGTAGTCATGTAGATTACAAAAGTGTTTTATCATTGGTTTTCAGGATTTATTGGATATAGCCAACATCAGGTATTGAAATATCATAAAACAAGTTTAAAATAATAATGATTTTTTGATCTTCTCCTTTCTGAAATTTTCAGATGCATTTGGGTCATATTGTACTAATCCAAAACTATGAGGGCTAAATCTTCTGTTACTGAAAGATGGGATTCTCCTAACATCTCTTATTTATAGAAAGTTAAGTTCTAACAACCCCATATTGCCACAGTTAGAAACACAGGGGCTGCTGCAATAGTCTTAAAATATTACTGTAGGATTTGCAGGTGAGAAGGAATTCTTTTGACTTTCTAGTGTCAAAGAATTCTGCTAACCCTTGAGTGCAGAAAGTGGTTGGTATAAACATTTTTCTAAGATCCTTTCAGAGGCATTTAGGGAAGCTGACTCAGGTAATAAAAGGAAATACAGAACAAGACACTCTACACATGGGGAAAGAGTAGCAGAAATGACCTTGTTGGGTAAAAGGTTGACCTTTCCTATTTTTGGGGACTATTCATGTACTTAACTGCAGGCATATTAAATGGTGCTTAAGTTAGGAACCTAGTATCCCTATAAAGGCAAAGACAAGAGGTAGAGTCCTCAAAAGCATGAGAATTAAAAGTTTACCTTTTTCCATTCACTATGCAAGGAGTCTTCTGGCAGATGACCGCAACACCACTGGTGTAGTCAAGTGTAAAACAGGTAAACAGTTTAACCAACTTGTAATGCAGGCAATCTAGAATTTATCCACATCTCACTTTCCAGCCTGGAAAAACAAATGGTCAATTTTATTCACTTTTTATTTATGAAGCAAGTGATTTTACTATTTTTTTATTTTCAAGTACATCATTGTGAAAAACAAACTGTTTGCCAAGGCACAGAAGAAACTTCAAAAAGACTAACTCATACTGCAAACTTGTATTTGGTGGTCTATAACAAGCTGTACCACAGCCCCAAGTAGAAAAGTCCTGATGGCTTCCTTTCATTTAGAATAAAATGTGCTTTTCTTTAATTACAAATCATGCACTTACTTGTTCTTGATGATGTACAACAATAGGACATGAAAATGGTCAGGAGCCATAAGCATACATGTGTATATATATATATATATGTATATACACTGCTACCTTGGTTTCCTTAAAGTTCTTTTACCAGAACTTGTCCTCTGGGTATATCCAGATGACAACTGGCTGTGAGTGCCTGCTCATAATGTTTGGAATCGGTTGTGATTTTTGACTTATTGTACACCATTTGGGTAGGAATCTATACCCAACCCCAAGCCTTTTTGTGGCAGCTGACACTTTAACCTCCTTGCAAGGATTAAGATTCTTCATAAACTGTGTGGCTAATACAGTTCTGTCTCTATCTCATGGTACAGAAAGAAAAAATACCTGACTGGAATCTCATTTCTTCTCAGACAAAACCAACGGTAATATAGAAAAACAGACCTAGACAAAAAGAATAATAGTACAGCAACCAAGAACCTACTGCAAAAAATACAGTATTAAGCACAAGGAGATCTAGTATACCTTTCATTTCTAGCTTCTTTCGTTTACAAATACTACGCCAGTAAGACATTCTTACATAATATTTGACCCTAAAGTATAGGTCAAATGGATGAAAGAACTTTACAAGCACAGTATGGAGGCAATACCTCTGACTCGGACCCTTTCTCTACTGACTTCTTTAACCAGTGATAGGATCCAGAGCTGAACAACCTCTATAGTACTCCAAAGCAGACTCCAATCTCCCTTTCCGAGACCTCCCACCAGCCAGGCTAGTTTGTTTGCTGGTCCCCATAATTTAGAATGAACCAGTATGGTACTGTCATTGTTTCTAGTCTTTGGTGTGATGAATGGAGCAGGGACAGCTCTGTGCCATCACCACATCAATTAAGACAAGTCACACATAGCTAGATACATCTGGAACATTAAAACAGCTGATACCTGACTGGGAAGACAAATCTCAATATTTCTCAGTATCAAATCTCCTCCATATTTCCAAATTTTTCTCTTTTCACTTAGGCAAAATTTCTTTTGACATTTGTGAGAGTTTTACTCATCTATGGCTTTGCTATTTTAATCAGATTTTGTTGCAATTCTTTCTTCATGTCACGCTCCTCTAAAGTCAACTGAACTCTGAACAGATACAGGTGGTCAGACTGGAGGCTGAGCGGCTGAGTGAGAATTTAAAAATTCCTCCTAGAAATTGGTCCCAAATGCAGCTAGGCCAACAGTTCTGAGATACATGGTTTCAGAAGTTTGTTTAAACCTTATATAAAATTGCATTACATCATTGTGTCAATGAAAGAAAATGTTATTGTTCTGCACTTGAGATTATTTGTATTTAAGATTTAATGTACAAGTCTGAAACTTCCTGCATTTGTTACAGAAGTTCCTAGGAAGCTTAACATCCACCAGTATTACAGAAGCACTGCTGTGTTTCAGAAAGCAGGACTCTGAGAATCATCTCACAGCTGGTACATAAATCAGAGAGATTCCTAAAGCAGCAAGTTTCAGTCATGACATTAGTTTCAGTCATGAGATTGTTCATTAAATGTACTCATATTCTTACAGGATGCCAGCTTGGTTGGATTCTTTCATCTGTCATACAAAGACACTGAAAAATGAAAGCTTCTTTCCTATAGGGTTCATTCAGCCCTATATTCCGTGTAACCTCTAGTTGCACTATATTGCAAGGTACATTGACAGATCTCAGAAAAGAACTGTAATCAAAGATTGCTTTTTCCAGCCTCTGTGGTTCTCCTGTTCACAGCTCCCTTTTGAAACAAATCCCCATGTCAAAGAAAGCAGCTTGAGGTTTACACTGCGACGTGCTGTGACAGCATATTTTATATCACTGGGGAAAGGCTAGACTAATCGGGCCTTAGTGTACTTTTAACCAGGCCTCAGTCCACTCTCCAGCTACAGCCATTCATCTCTTAGCCTGGGAGGCAGCTGTTCCAGCTATCTTTAGTAGCTTTCTGCTTGGAATGGATTTTCAAGCATCCTTTTCCATACATGAGATTGTAACCCAGAATAGGGGACCTTGTGCTGGTTTTTCAATGCTGCTAAAATTTCAAGCTATTAAGTGATCAGCCACACCTTGCTCTGTGATTGGTGTACGTCCTTCAGTCCCAGTGTTTTTACTATAGCTAACAGACATCTAAAACAGTCTTCTAGCTTAAACAGTTCTTTTCCTTACCTACTGTTCACTATGCTGGCAAAGAGCAGCTGATGTCGTAGACTTAATGCAGCATTAATACAGTTTCTTTGCATATCATTCCTTTTTCTTCCTTTCTTTTTCTTTCTTTCCTTTCTACAAATAGAACAGAGATGACTCAAGACTTCTCACCGGGATAGGAGAAACTGAACACTCAGCAGAGAGAGAGAGGGCTGAGGGTAGGGGGGATAGACTTGTTGAAAGAAGTTTGAAAGAGGAAAGGGGTAGAACAGGGGTGGAGAACTGGTGGGAGAAGTTCTAGGGAAAGAGGTTTACTATCCCAGTTCTGTGAAAAGGAGGAGTAAGCCTTACCCCTTCTTTGATCCCCACAGAAACTGCCATGCTCCAACCCCCAACTTTTCCCTTGTTATCTCTAGCAGCCAATTTGGCTTCCAAGATTTCTAGCCCCGGTAAGGGAGACAGCTGAGCCAGGGCCATTTTGCTGCCTGAGCGGCCTGCTACCCTAGACAACTGCCTTTTTTACATGTGCTTTAAGGCAGTCCTTAACTGCATTTGACAGAAACACATGCTTCTGGAGGTCACTTTCTATCACCCTGTGAACTGACCCATTTACATCAATGATGTTAGTAGAGTACGTGCTATTACACATCATGTAAGAATTTCAGAATACTAATACTGTTTTTAACCATTTTAAATCAGAGCAAAGATGACATCCTTTATTAATAGATTTCTGAGGCCAAGAGAGACACTAATCTTGAATCATTAGGTTCAAAATTAATATAATTTTACTCAGACAGCTTGATGCTCTCTCTCCTAGTGCACAACCTGGTGTTCTCAGTGTTTTGGGGGTTTGACTAAAGGAAAGCCCTCAGACTTAAAAAGAATACTTCGACAATGGAAAATGTAATACTTAGCAATTAGTTCAAGGTTACGCAATTTCATATTTTAATGTTTAAGACAATGACACGCACATGTGCAAATTAGTAGTTCCATGTAAAAACAAAATCTAGAGGGAAAAAAGTCCTGTGATAATGCTGCAGTGAGTCATGGCCCCGTCCTAGGTTGACACACATGCCTCCACAGAGCCCTGTTCACTCTAGCCATTCTGTCCAAACTCAGATTTACATTTTTAAAGATTCGGACCAGAATCTAACTGGGTCTTGTGTAAGGTTGCTTGTACTTTCACTAGATTAATTCACTATGTTACTGAAACTTGACAAGAAACTTGTACATCCACCCAGACCTCAAGCATGAAAAGTTTCAGAGCAACTCCACCTTCTGCATGGTGCTTAGGGCAATATTTTAACTTCAGGAAGCAGCATAATCAGAGATAACTCCCCGATTTCATATAGTATAAATCAGCAAGCAAATCACCCACATATTTCCTCTGATATATATACACTCACTCAAGTAGAATTCTCAAGGGACTCTGCAAGAACTCAACTATTATTCACCATCATGACCTTTTGATAACGCAAACCAGCTTTTGCATTGTCATTTTATCAAACCATAGTGACTCCTAGTATACCAAACAAACCTCTTATTCCAAACACCCCAGCCATCCTACAGTTATGTATATACCTAGCCTTCTTACTTTGAGTATTTCCATTCAAATTGATAGAACTGCTTACAGAATAAAGGTAAGGTTGAGAATAGCTGTCTGCAAGATGCGGCAAGCTTTTCCAACACAGTGTAGCTTTATAGACGCGACCAATTCAACTGATATCAATGTAGTAGCACACATGATGACAAATTTCCTGGGCTGCAATGGAGAGAGAGAGAGAGAGAGAAGGTAGAAAGAGATGGATAACAGAAGAGAAGTTATTCACCCTTCCCTTGCCACTTTGCTTGGCTCCTGGGTCAGTGCCAGGGAAGAAATATTTGTGAGATCTTGCCTTTTTTTATATGCTAGTACAAACATAATCTATCTTAAATAGTTGTAACAAACATGTATACAGGCAGATCTGGTGAATGGGAATGGATAACATAACATGGTTGATATTTACGTGCTGTGGGGAAGAATGTTGGATGAAATAGACCTATTTGAATCTCAAGAGCCTAAAGAGAATAAAATAGCAACTCTCTCTAACCCCACAGATGAAGTACGTCAAGCAAACAAATAGACCAGTTATGTGTATTTAAAGCTAAAAATATCTCCTTATAGTAAACTTTAAGTCCCATCTTAAAGTTATAATTCTTTGCTTGTAGACTGAGTGCTATAAGATCGTTCCAGACTGGACTTTTCCAATGGCCAAAACTTTTGTCTAATTTTCAGCCTATTTGTGTTCAGGGCCAGCTTAAGCTCATTGTTTCTTGAGCTGAATTTGATCTTTGTTTAAATTATTCTTTCACACACTTTAGTTTTCCTTACTGATGTACTTACAAGCAGTAATCATAAGCCTTCTCATTCATTATTTTTAGAGCTAGTCTCTCCTAATAAGACAGAAGCTTGGTCCCTAGATTAGCCTGATTGCTCTTTTCAGCACTTGTTTGTGGTACAATCAATCTTCCTTTTATACAAGTATTTGAACTGTATCATGGTATCCCAGATGAAGGCCAAAGCCTTGTACAAAGAAACGAATTCTGATCAAAATAGTTTTTGGATTGTATTCTGGGTTGGCATTTGCTTTTGTTTAGTACTGTACCATACTAGTGACTCCGTTCATCGTTTTCACCTACTATATCCTTCTCCTGCTTGCTAGCTTCCAACTGATGAACTCCTATGCTACAGCTGATTTAATTTTCTTTTGTTTTCTTAATCTCAAATGCAAGACCTTCACTTTGTACTGCTGACTTTCACCTTACTCTTATTTATTTCTTCAACTCTTTCTGGGTAAAAGGGAAGACTTGTGAGGCACCTAAAACACTTTCGATACTGATCATGAATCCTAACCTTGTCTGTCAGCAGATATTATCAGAACACTCCTAGTATTTCATGTGCTAAGTGCATTATGAAATATTTTAACATGACTTGACCTGACACCAATCCTGTAGGAGTTTCACCAGTCACATCCAATTTTCTGATTATTCTTGTAGCATTTCTCTACATCTTCTCCTATTTCAAATCATGATTACTAAATCATGACCTTCTGTAACCTAAGGGTGTGCCTCTGACCCTGTAAAATTAAAGCTATCTTGCAATGGCATAAGAGAGCTAATTATTATGGAGTTAACACCAGTGAAAAACAAAGCTTTTTGGATTATCACTTACTGATGTAGCAACAGAAGTCAGGATACTGCCTTGTTTAGTCTTTGTTCGGACCTCCAGGGTTCAGACATGATACTGTTTGACCCTGATGGATAATTTATTTTATCAGATGCTGGGATTTCCTACATAATTCCACAGCATTGTGAAGGTTTTCTAGACAGTTGAAAGCCAGTACTCTTAAGTATCCTCTATTTACTGGACTCACATTTAAGCTAGATATCATGAGAGGAGTCTCTTTCCATACTCAGTATTGCCAACTGTCACAATTTTATTGATAATCTCATGGCGTAGCTTTCTACCTTCTTTTTTTTTCCTTCTACTTTATGACAGCAGAGGAAGGCCTAAGTCAGTGGGGTTTTTTTGTATTTTCATGCATTCCTCTAAAAGCACAAAGGCAACAGCATGTTCTCTTAATGAAAGCTGAGATTTTTCAGATGATAAATGGCTTTGGGAACCAGGCTTCAAGATAAACAACCAATACTGTGAGATCCATATTCAACCTGCAGCCTTGGCAATTCTTGATATGCAACATTTTGCAATATTTCATGTGCTCTTAGAAATGAATTTCAGTATATTTTCTCCAATAAGACCAAATTAATAAATTGCATTCTTAATTTTCAACTGACCTTTTACACTTCAATTTTCTTTTTATAGCTTTTGTTGTAGATAAGATGCAGTTCACATTACTATTTCTGCTGTCGAGGGAACTAAAATCATATTTAAGAGAATTTTTCTATGTTTCAGTATTTGTCTTGGGTCAAAATCAAAATTTTTCTAAGCAAACACTTCAACCCTATTGTAGTTAGCATTTTTGTTCATCTTTTTAATTTGGCTGTAGAGAGAGAAGATCCTATAATTTATAGCCCATTTTAATAGTGCAGGCATGTGGGAGGCAGAAGTTCAAATTCCTTCTCTGCCAGATTCACAGCAGATTCTCGCAATTCATCTGCAGTGGGGACTTAAATTACTAGGCTCGTTGTCTTTCATTCACTCTCTCACAGCATAGCCAAATAAAATTATATTCATGCTCCTCTAAGGATAAATTTTATAGTGAAACAGATGCAGAAGGATACAGAATTAAGCAGTGGTTTGTTAAAATAAGTTCTGAACTTCCTGAGTTTTCTGGCCCTCAGAATTTTGTTATACTTCACCCTTTTTAATAGTATAGAGCATATTTGTTGAAATAAACATAGTGTAATGTAAAATCAGTTACAAATCCACAGAATGTAGGCTTCAAAACCTCATTATTTTTAACTAGTGATTACAAATATATAATTATATTTAGATAAATTATATATTAACTAATCTATGTATTATAAAATAATTAAAGATGATTTAGATTTTTTAGAGGGCTCTTCACTGCAGCTCATTAATATGGAGCTCAAATAAGCCACTGAAATAGCATATTGCAAAGTGTAGGCTCTTTACTGTAGCTGCCCTGATGCTCATTCTTAGGAGCTTAACCTTCATAACCAGTGGGAAGAATGCCAAATAGGTCTCAGTGAAGCACAGAGACATTAACCAAAATCTGGAAAAGCACTTGGATGCAGGTATTTCACCCATTTCTGGCCTTTGGCAATTGCTGAATTATACTCCCATAACTAGAACAAACCTGAAGTAGAAGTTTTTCTGACATGCTGTATAGCATCAAGATATTAGCACAAGTGTATGTTTTCTGTTTGTTAGCTTTTTACAGTACCCAAGAATCTTCTTTTGTAATAAGATGTCACAGACATGCAGGCTGAATTTTATCTGTATCAAACAACTGTAATAAAACTGGAGGAATAAAATGCATTAAAAATGCCCATCAGATGAGTTATCCTGCACTGACCTCCAATGGCTGTGAAAGTGTATAATACACAGTCCTACGGTCTGTGCTTCCTTCGGAGCTCTAGTGCTCTAACTGAAATAATGTTCTCATGACAAGAAAATTGCTCTTTCAGGATGGAAACTAAATGATTAATAAAGAGGTCTTGGGACTATTTTTGTTTTTCTATGTCATTTTCTTTTGAAGGCAGGGTGAAAATGTGTACAACCTGAGAGAGCGCTTGCAGAAAAAGTTATTTCCAGTTGAAAGTCTGTGCTTCTATCTTTCAGCTATTCAAAAAGTTTCCAGACCTTCACCAGAAAGATTAAAACATATGCCCACCTTACTCTTTTTATTAAAAAAAACTTATTTTTCTGATCATAGGGTGGAAAATATTTGAAACATGAAAAGAAACCCACTGTTAGAGTTATGGCTGCTGTGTTCACAATACAGCACCTAAAAGACCTGATTACCAGCATTTCTGAGGTTGGAGGAGTACATGAACTTAAATCATTTTCATTACGGTATAAACTGATTTGCAATGGCAATCTTTGCAATTGGTCCACCTTGGCTGCCAAAAAAAAAAAAAAAAAGGAAAGGAAAGAAAGAAAAGTCTTCGGTCTGGCAATATTTTCTTCCATGTGTTTGTCCCTGACGCACGAAATGATAAGAATTTCTAGAGGTTTATCTGGGCCTCTTATTAGAAACAATTTTGAGCCTCTCAAATGGAAATCATACTCTTTAAAAAGAAAATGCCTAGATCTAGTGAAGAGCGCCTAATGAACACCCAAAACTTACACAGGGCTTTGAGAATGAAAGAAAGAAGTCCTTAGGCTCCTCCGATGCTGCAGCAAGAAGCTGGCAAACCAAAGATCTCTTGAGTAACTACCAAAGATTGCAGAAAAGAAACCACTTTCACTTTAAGTCAGTCCCAAAGAAACCTATCTCATAATAGTTAAATGAAAGAAGTGGAACACAGGGCATACCATTAAAATTTCCTGTGCCTTTTTAAGCAATGCACCTCCAAGTTTTCGAGACGACCAGCTAGTGGCATTTTTTTCTCAGCTTGCAGAAGTAAGGTGTGGCAGAGAAAAACATATAGGGCATTGCCAAGTATAACTTAATGTCTCCTCACGCTATTCGGCTGTACTTGGAGTAGTAAGTAGTTTACAGAAGTCCTGTGCACTGTATAGTAATGACCAACAGGAAAAGTTATTTGCATCAACACAGACTGGAGCATTCTGAGATTTGCTGTCTGGTCACCAGGCTATTTATCACGGCTCCTCTCTGAAAAATTGCTGCGTGAGAGTGCCATCTGCTCCCTCTACATGTGCAGAGTCATATTTGTTGCCTTTGGGTGACACAAGATACAATTTAAAAAGTGAGGCTTTATTCTCTGTGCTTAACTTGAATGGCTGAGGACTGATGGGCTCTGTGCCCTCCTAGTTAACTGTAACAGAGAGCAAGGCAGAGCTGAGGAAACAACAGGCCCCCCCCATTAGAGCTGCAGAGGGTGAGGCTCGATGATGGCCTTACAACAGAAGCGCCTGGCATATCGTACTTTCTGAGCATTTCTGCATGAGTTACCTTGAATAGCCAGATGGGTCCTGACGGTGTAACGGAGGGCTAATCCAGCCTCCTGTCCTGAAGTATTCCTGGTTCTGTCAAGACATACAGATCTTTTTAGAGCATTCAGTGGCATCACGCTCACACAATCACCAGCACTGACAGCCTTGAATACTGACACGATGCCAGTGTCACTTCTGTGCTCCATCTCAACTCCATATTCAATATTCTGGCAATAAAGCTCCCTACCAGATATTGCTTCCATTTTCATTAAAAATGATACAAAGAGCTGCATTTAGCTGAAACAATTGTGTTCTCCAAATCTTGCTACAAAAACTAACCTAGTCTGCAGGAGTGACTTCAAATAGCAGCAGAAGATGCAATGGACAATGACAGCCATTCTCCCTCAATAAAATCAAAGCTCAGCATTTATATTCTCAGAGAAAATTAGCAAATCTGAAAAGAAGTCACAATCTGGGTGCCACTGGAATCTATTTGATACCTAAAAAAGAGAAGCAATCTACATAGGAATCACAGATATTTATAAAAATATTTTTTCTGAACTTTCACATGATAGTGTTTGCAGGGATCTCAGTATTAAGGCATTGGAGCCAAGTAATAGTTTATAACAAATTCCATTAAATGAATCATCTGACATAGTTGGGATTCAGTGTAGAAACTAGGAACCATCACATTTTAATGTTGAGTTAAATGTAGATGTTTGGCATATACTTCCTCCTGTCAGTTGGGCTTTTATAAAACATAACATCAGGAATATCTAAAATTAACACAGAAAGAAACAAACTTCTTAGCCTCTATCAAACTCCTCCTTTTAGGTATATAGACTGGTTTGAAAACTCTTTGGTCTTAAAGTTGAGTCCAAAGCCACTAAATTCCATAGAAAGACTCCCATTTGTTTTGGTGGGCCCTGAATAGGGCCCCTAGAGTGCAAAAACACAGAGAGGAACATAAAACCAGCTACAGAATTCCCATCTTGTTGGATGCTCTGATTTTTCACAATTTCCTTTTGTCCCAAATTTGGAGAAAAAATTGAAGTCTTGAAATACTAAACAGAATGGTAATTCTAAAATGCCTTTGATAATTTGATGATATTAAACCTGAAAATATAGCATAATATGCTGTCAAAGTAAAGGAAAAGGAAATGAAAAAGTCTAAACTAAACCAGAAAATACAAACAAATCAATTAATTGATTTTTAAATTATTTATGAATGTATCTGTCAAGAGTGTCATTGGGATGGAAATAGTCCTGCAAAAAATTATAGTTTTCAGGAAACTACATTTTTCCAAAGCGATGCTTACAGGCAGCAGTCTTGGCATATTAACCCTGACACCCTAGGCATTGCCAAAATCCTTTCCTGAATTACAGAGGTTCAGTTCCTTGCAGGAGAGAATTTTAAGTCAACCTCTTCTTGTTGATAATGCAAGGCCTTTCAGTGACTGTTCCAGTTTGTGGTGGAAATTGGAAGAGCCCCAGCATTGCAGAATCTGGCTGCAGATGAGGACAGGAACTTTAAAGGCTGAACTTTCCAGACACGATCTGAACCATTCCGAGAAGCTCTTGCTAAGCACAGCTAGCTGGAACCTGATATAGTATAAAGTACTTTTCCTCAAAAGCACCTTAAGCCTAATATAATTGAGAAAAAATTCCCAGCAAAGTCCATGCACCCTCTCTGCGTCTATTTCTGCATTCTTCAAGGCTTCTTTATGCTGCCAGTGAAAGTGGGCTTTGGTAAAACTGAGAACCTTGGCTGCCTGATCTATCAAAGACTTTTGTAGCACCAGAAAATTTAGGTATTTGTGAGGTTTAAATATAGGCAGATGTGATTCTATGCAAGAAAAGACAGCATATAGCGGTCATGAAAGAACAGGGTCTTAACTTACATGTTGTTTAGATTTTTTCAGGGTAATTTTATGTGCAATAAATTGAGTGAGAAAATGCAGCTGGCTTAGCCCAGCACAGTAAGTGTTCATTACAGGTGAAGCAGCATAATATCACGAGTGACTCAAGTCACAATTCCTGTTGCCAGAGAACTACTGAAAAGTGGTGCCTGGGTGCCACTTGCAGACCTGCTATTGCGGACAGCAAGCATTGCTGGCTAACAATACCTTTGAACGGTAGCCTGCTCTCACATAGATACATTTTGACATCCAAAAACATACCCATTTCATTTCTTTCTTTAGTAAGAATGGCATGTTCAAATGGCCTGGGAATATAGTGGGTAACATACATACGTACAGATATTTAAAAATTAAAAGATAGCATATCTACACACCCTGAAACACATATCTGTGCTGTCTTTTAATTTCTGCCTTGGCGTGGATTGTGCCAGTTGGATGGTGGATTCATGCTGAGTATCATGTTAAGACTGGAAATTCAAGCATATGTCTTCAGTTACTGAAGTGTTCATAATACTGAGAATGATTTATGCAATCTAAAAAAAAATTAATAAAAGTCTTGGGTCAAATTATTGCCTATTTGAATACTTTCTCCAGCAAAGTGTCACAAATGTATTACAGAATGTACAATTCATGTTCATTTTCTGGGATAATCACACAATTAGCAGGGAAGCTGGCCAATTTATCAAAAAATTGATTACATTTGCAAGTATTATGCTAAAACCAGTTTCCATTCATTTGAATTCTGGTTTCTGAACTGCCTTTTTTAGCACAGATTAATGCTACTGCAAAAGTGAATCTGATCAAACCTATAGCTAAAAATTTTTGAAAGAAGATCATAAATTTTGTTTTTACCATTAAGTGGAGGAAGTAAAACTAGACACTTAATGGAAGACTTGCAGATTGGTGAGGCAGTAGGCTTTTTCAATCTATATTGGAAAGGATCTGACACTCACCACCTTCCTCACCTCTTATCTAGGGGACAGAGGTAAACCTTGCTGGCGATAAGTTTTTCAGAACTAGATGACAGTATTTGAGTTGAAAATCCTCAGGCAGTTTGTTGACCTCAAAGTTATGGTCATCCTTTGTGCAACTAAAATGTGAGACTGTATGCTAAATTCTTTATAATACTATGGCCCTCTTATTATCAGGACATTTGATTCAACTTAACTGGAATGTGAATTGTTGAGAGAGATTTCAAAAGACAGAAATCACAGAGGAATGGATACATGAACTTTTAGGAAAATGAGTGAACTTTTTATGAGTTTTTAGGAAAATGGATGTAAGAGATGTTTCCAAGTTAGGGAAGCATAGTACACCAAGTTATATCAACTAGTGTTAGTGACTAAAATATCCCAGTACAACTTCCTTAATAGGATAGCCAGGAAGTGCTGGGTGCTATGGGAATGGAAGAGGAATTAGTTTTCATGGTCACGCAATATTACACAGACTTTTTGCCATTACACAGTGAAATGAAGAAGCTGAGTGGCACAGGAATGCAGTAAGGTGGAGCTTGATCTGCTATTAATTCATCTTTGACAGAGAATAGAAACAAACTAGAATAATGGGAAAATGAGCTCTATTAAATGCAGGACAGTCAGAAAATCTCTTGTCTGGCTTCAGGTTGCCACTCTTAGTGGAAGGACAAACTGTGCAGAGGCAGCAAATACTCTTCCTATGTTAATTACACCTGCTTCACTGGAAAGCAAATAGTAGCAATGCAGGAGGCCCACAGCTGGATGAGCACTTTAGAAGTACCTAAGTCTGAGCAGGTGCATCTGGTGAGGAGGACAGCAGAATGCCATGTACTAAATCAAATTAAAATATACAATTGAGTAAGGTACCAGGAGAAGGAGAAAGACTGTTTGACCGTGGGGAAAAAATAAACTACTTCCAAGATAAGTATTGTATCACCAACTCTCCATACTTGCATAAGGCAGGAATACTGCAGTAAAAACAGTTTCTTTATTGCTCAAGACTTGGTGAGTTTTAGCTGGTGTAAACAGCACACATGAAGTCATCTGAGTGCCAAACTACTTTATTTTTATTGTGAGGTAAATTCAGCTAAGTGAGCCTCAGGCAGACACACAGCACTGATCTAAACTAAAGTGTCTGACCTTCACTATGTTTTACCTCAGGAAAGTTAAGGCATATTAGTTATCCATGGTTTGAAGAAAAAACAAAAAACAAAACAACCCCAACACTTTCAGCAGTGGTGAAGGCAAATAGTCAGTATAATTTATTGTAAGATAAGAAGCAAGGTTGTGCCTAGCTAAGAATATAGCATGGGCCCTACACAGCTAGCTAGAGGCAAGTACCTGAAGTGTCACGTTCCCTTTATGTATTTGTAGTGACATAATCCACATCTGTTACCTTGCTCTAAAGAACTCATCTGTCTTGAATAATGAAGGCGAAACCTTCCTCTGTTTGGGATTTGGGGCCAAAGGCAAAGCTTGAAGGTGGCGATTAACAGGATCAAACATACTAGGAGTTGCCAAGAAACTTTTCTGTTCTATTAAAAATGAGTTTGTTCTTAAACACAAGATAGCAGATAGGAGCTTAACCTTTGGTAGTAGAGTTCATCTGAATCCCTCATCTGAAGTGAAGATTAAAAGGGAGCTGACTGCTAGCCTTCTCTTCTCTCCATAGTTAAAGTTTGCCTATATTTTGTTTTGTATTGAAACATCCCATGCTCCCAGAGTTAAGTTCCAACGGGTTTTCTTTTGCTTTCAGTACACATACTGTAGCTATTACCCTTATTCTGTAGAAGCTGTTTTACCTTTCCCTTGCTTTTAACACAAATTGATACATCAGTTCCTGTTTACATGTCCCGCTCCAGATACTTCTGAGAATGAAGTTATTTATGTAGGATGCAACCTGTACCTTCCATCAAGGTTAGGGATCGGTCCCTCTTCCCCAGGATCTTCTGGGAGTGAATATCCCCGAACAGCAGTAGCCAGCAGTTTCAAAACCAAGTCATTTAAATTAAAGGGGAAAAATCCAGGCTTTATAGATTAAAATGGAGTCAGAGTCATGAAATTTATGTTAAACGTAACATAAAATCAGACTCAAATTAGATCTTTTCTGTTACAATTTGTTGACTAAGCAAGAATAAAACCTTACATAGCAGAAAGGCCAGTTTCTCCTAAAAAACAGCACACAATCTGCCAGGTCTCCCCCGCTGAAGCTGTATAAACTTTTGCTTTGGCCTCTTAGGGGCCCTGTGTTCAGTTAAGAAGATTCTCCATTAGCAGGTGGGATGTGATGATTACTGCTATTCTGATAGTTACATATACTAAGTTTGGAATGCCTTTCCAACTGAAATGCTCACTGAGTTTGGGCTGAGCCTCAGCGATTTACCTCCTATATACATTGTGGACATTTCTGATGTATCAAGGGCATGTGATCATATCAGAAAGCAAGTCTGACCCTCTGCTAGGGGCTACAGAAACTACAATTAATCAATTCTGCCAATGTCCTTTTAAAACTCTCAGAATGTTACAATCTGAATGGCAAATATTCAGCTGACAGTGAGGTTTGCTGGGATGTTAATAAGCTGGCATACCCCAGCTGGTACCTCTGTTCTTACAGTTGTATCAATTCAGTATCAGCTTAACCTATTTTTAGAACATAACATTAATCTGCCAATGAAAATATATGGGATAAATGCATCATAAGCTACATGCAGAAGCTGTCACAGCGTAAACCAAATTATTCAGAGAAAAAAAAAAAGACAGGAATTCATAGTGTAAAATTTAGGATTATCATATAGGATGCAGTGGTCAAAATCTTTAGTGTTTACAAACAGTCTGAATATCTCCACCAAAGCAATCACTTATGTCAAACATTCGCAACAGACCTCTTGACACAAAATTTGGCAAACAAATCATTAGTGCAGATCAACCAGTGTAGTTCTCTGTCCCATTATTTAGTGTAACTAGTTATTCAGATATCTTTTTTATGGCCCAGACACCTTTGCCCCTCTCCCTTTTACCTTTTACAACCACTGGCTGTTATCCATTCATGTGATTTCACTGACCTGTGAAAAAAACGTGACAGAACTTAAAACTAGAGACAGAAACAAAATTTGTTTACAGCTATTTTAAATTACATTAGAATTAACAACTGACTTTCTGCTTCTCTCCAATTTTTAATTGAAATTCAATCTATTTGAATCCACAGGGACATTTAGGGTGGGATTTTCAACACTGGCTCAATTCTTTTCAGCTTTAAGTCAGTGTAATTGGCTTCAGCAGAGACAAAAAAGGCCACCTAAGTGGCCCCAGATCTACGAAAGGTACAAAAATGGTTCAGAATATAAGTCTGGCACGGTATCTCAGATGGGAGAGAAGATATACTGGCTCAGACCATCAACGTAAGTGGAAAGATATGCAACTAGGCTAATTTATCAAACCGTAAATCTGGATCAGTAGACCCAGGGTAACCAAAGACCTGATTACTGACTGTATCACTTAATAATCCATACAAATGAAAAGGGTTTTAATAAAAGCTCCTTACATACAAAATATAAGAATCCAAGATGTCTAATTCAGATCTTACACTACAGACAAATTTCTAAAGGGAAATATTATTGCGATCTTCACTAGTATGTTCTTTACAATATATACCTGAAGGTGTCATAGGTGTCCTGTGACAAGCCAGTCTTGTGTTCTGCACTGAAGTGCGTGTTGAGATCAGCTGTAGGTTTGCTCTCCCCAAGCAGTGGATCAGTCCTGAATCCATCATTTTTGGATGACATCTGGCCACGTGATGCTGCAGTGAGGAATTGTTCCTTGTGAAAAGGTGCAGAAAACCTCTGTATTGCCAATAACATGCTGATGACAATGTCTTGCCTGCATCCCAGGTGTCCAAAGTACTCCTAAAACCCATTTTCATATGTGTGCATTTACTTTTAGCGAACTTATACTCAGCCTGAATACAGACTGTCCACAAACACCATCTGCCCTTGCAATAAGCAATGTACTTGTTCCTTTCTGGGCTACTGGCAGCCCACATTGGGATCAAGCATGTTGCTGCACAATCCAACAGATGGCTGTCTTGCATTTCTTTCTATTAACAATCACATTTGCTATAGAGAAACAACTGTCACTGTTCTCTGGAACGTACTTCCCATCATGAGTCTACAAAATGTAGCAAAAAGAAGGAACAAAAAATCCCCTCAATCCTGCCACCTTGTATAAAGAGGACGTTTTAACTATGATATGACTGCTGCCCTGTTGAAATATGATGAAACTGTTACACTAAACATTCATTTTCGCAGACCTCATCAACTACTGTGCCAGCACTTTTTAATACTTTATTTTAAACCTTTTCACTCTATCTGCATTCAGCAGAATTAAAACAATAAATGCAGACAGATACAATCATCATCCAGCATACCTAGGTAAAAGCTCTGGTCTGCATTACCTAGAAAGTCAGAAAAATTACCGAACATTTCCAGCTGGCCTTCAGAATCTGTAAGTCAGCAGTTATTTATAGATTCTAAATAGACTCTGTTAAATACCACAAAAAATAGTGAATAATTTTGTGATAAGCGTTGTTGGCTTATTCAGTTATTAGTTATAGCTTATTGTTATTAACTGCATATGCATATTTGCATGACAAATCTTTTATTCTTGAAGAGGTTTATGAATCCTAAACATTTCACAAATAGTCAGTGAATAACCTTTGTGCTGAAAAGGAGAATTGCAACTCATTATGGGTTAGATGTTTTTGGTTATTTCCTCATTTTAACAGACTAAATTATCTAACTGTAACATAGAAACTGATGACTTGATTAAGCAGAAAAATTAAATGCTTTAAAAAATATCAGATCCTTAAAGAAATACTAGCAGGGAATAGTTCACAAAAAAAGCTTCACAAACAAATTTTTAGGTGTTAGATAAATTTTTGAGCAATTAACT
This sequence comes from Dromaius novaehollandiae, assembly GCF_036370855.1. Classification (NCBI taxonomy): domain Eukaryota; kingdom Metazoa; phylum Chordata; class Aves; order Casuariiformes; family Dromaiidae; genus Dromaius; species Dromaius novaehollandiae. The sequence continues at coordinate 120,496,464 of NC_088100.1, forward strand.
TATTCAAAGAAAATCTGGTCAGTTCAGGAACAGGAGAAAAAGGAAAAAAGATTAATCAGTTCAATAGTTCATCAGGAATAATTGGAACACTTCTAGTCTATAATGAACTTAAAGATTTACAATTAATCACCACTGTTGGAGTCAAATCCCCCCTATTCTTTACAATTTAAAATAAATCAGACCATATTCTGGATAACTCCGTTGTTGTGCAGATATCATAAATACAAATTCAGAGAGTATTTAGTTCAGGTTAGTGGACAGAAGAGCTAAAAGATACTGCTTACAGATATTTGCATGGATACCAATTTTAATTCAGCTTTGGCTGTGTTCACACTTGCAACTGGCATGTCTGCAGAAAATGTGAATGTTAGGCATACATTAGCAAATATTTCTGTAGAGGTCACTTGAAAACATATCAACATTTCTTCTTCACCACCTCCTGAACACAGCTTTGTGGAAGAACCCTCGCTGCCCCATTCCAAATACTTTAGCCAAATGCAAAAGCATTTTGAATCTGAAACAGCCTCAGAACTTCATGGAATTTGCACTCCTCTTTGTGCTGCAGCCAGAAAATAGCTTGCTTTCTTCTCTTATGAAATAAATGTAATGCAATATGAAATATGGACTTTAAGAGGAGAACTCAGGGAGAAGAGTAAGACCATACGACAATATAGTAGCATTCTATCATTAAAATGCAAATAGTTTTGGCTAGAATATTTGGCCAAAGCTGAAAAACAGTTAAGGGGTTTTAATTCAATTTTCATTTATGACTTCGTACACAAACTTTCTCTTGCTGAGAAAGTAAACTGTCTAGATTAAAAGCGTTTATTTTAAAAAAATATTTCTGATGGAAAAGAATAGAACCAATCCACATTAAAAATAATTTCAAGTTCATTATTCTATGATTAAAATTAGAATCTTGAATCACATTTTTATGGCACAGCCAGTAAGAGAACAAAAACACTAATAGACATGTGAAAACAGCCCCATATACAATAACCACAGTTAATCCAAACTTGTTTGGATGGAAACTCTAACCAGAGAGGTGCAAAGGACTGTGGAAAAGCTTTTAAGATGCAGTTACAAACAGAGCTAGACAAAATTCCATAACCGTGCTAATTTTCAATTCCATTTAAGGGATTTGTGACATATGCTTTGATGAATAATGGGAAATTAAAATTTAAGGGGTGAGTATCTATTGTAACTTTCCTATATGGCTTAATTTATTTCTAACTTAAATGCTGTTTAAGTTAGATTCTGTTTTTAACTTAGAGTGATACAATTTTATGATGCATTCAGTGAGTGATTCCTTCAGCTCAAAGACCCAGGTCAGTCTTTAAAATTTTTGATTTACACAATAGGCACTCTGCACAATTAGACTTATATTAGAGCTATGCATAAGCTAAGATTCAAGGCTTGAGCTTTGTCACACAGAAATCAATGGAAAATTGCTAAACACCGCAGATCAGGCACTTCAGGAGGGACTGTGGTTTTTGTATTGAGAATGCCGCAGTTACACCTGCACTGCAGATGTGCATCTATGCTGTACTTCGGCACATGGGACAAAATCTTCCAGGTCCAGTTCCATGATCTATTCTGGCCTTGGTATAAGTTGGATTTGGGACGAGCACTGGGACACTCCTGCCAGGTGTGCCAAAAAGGCTGTGGAGCAGATGTTATGCACAATGACACACGCAGCACTGTCAAAATGATAGCATTCTGGGGCAACTTACAGGTGAGCAGCAAGCATGCAGATAGGCATTGCAGCTTAGATCCACTCAGAAGCCAGAAAACAGACTAGTGCAGATGTAGCTCTTGGCTCCTGGGAGTCCCAGCAAGAATAACCAGCTATTATACTACCTCCAGGGCAGCGTATAAGCCATTTTAACAGAATCACAGAATAATCACAAAATAATTGGGATTAGAAGGGACTGCTAATGACCATCTGGTCCAACCAGATGTCCAGTAGAGCTGGACAGCACAAAGGGCAGCAGAGAGACATCTACTTTACCATCCTCTTTGTAGAAGAAAGTCATAAAGGCACCACTTATGTTGGAGGGTTCAGATAGTCACTGACATCTCTGTGCAGAGGGTGAAAAACTGGGACTGTTCACTAATTGTTCACTGGTCTCTTCCACTGCAAAAACTTGGGGCCCTCAAAGGAAGCTAAAAGCAGCCAAGTTCAGGTGATTTTCATATTCATAGAGAGCTTGTCTACGTCCTTCAAAGAGATCCATTGAAGTATACTAAATAGTCAGACCACATCAGGCTCAGGATATCCCCTGATATGAAAACAGTTGGAGTCTATGACAGTTCTCAGGGGCACTCTCATACATGCTAGTCCTCTTCTTGCTCTTCCCTAGGCATCTGCTACTGGACACGCCTTCACTGGGCATCTCAGAGTCCCAGTTCAGGCCTGTGGAGAGGAGGCCTCCTCTGGGGAGGGCCCAAAAGGTATCAGTTCCTCTTCTTGCCTTTGCCATATCTTCATGGGACATCTTGTTGATATGGTATGGGCTAAATCTGAAGATGAGGACAAGTGGCTGAGGCTGGAGGCAAAGACAAGACGAGGCAGATGATCAACTTGTCTTTGCCTAGAATCTTTCACCAAAGCCCAAGCTTCCCAAGTTGCTAAAGAGCGTGAGGGAGATGATGAAGAGCACAGATCTCAGCAGCCACCAGGATAGTCAGCCACTCCAATGGAAGCCTGCTGCTTGCAGTACATTTGCATGCTCCCAAACAACAGGCAGAGAATGAGGGCTGTGCTGGTTATTGTAGTCATGATGCCCCTGAGGTCCCCTTGTCCAATGCATCCTGATGCTTCATCCTAAACAACTAACATTTGGAAACAGGATAGTGGGTAATGGATCCCCAGGCTAAACCAGTATAGCTGTTTTTATTAGCTCGTGTTCCTCTCAGTTGAACTCCTGTTTCTCCTTAAAGAGAAGAGAAGACAGGCTTGCCTTTTCTGTGACATCCATGTATACTTTTTGAAACCGTATACTGCACAGTAGATTTTTCATCTGCAAAAATCAATGCCCCAAAATTTTGTGTGGCACTAAGAAAAAAAATCAACAGCAAAGTTTTTACTGGAAAAAAATATCCAGTCCACATTTGCATGAGAGCAGAACACATCAGAAAACTATATACTTGTGAAGTGAAACAACCACTGGTAAATTGTTTCTAGTCCAGAGGTTGTCACAGCTTTTCCTAGTCTAAGGGGAAATTTTATGGCTTGCATAAATCCCTGCACAGTGGGGACTCACAATGGAGATACTGACATAGTCTTCACTAACAACAAACATCTTTTCAGACTTTCAGCAACATTAAAATCCACATTCTCATGATCTTCTACGCAGCAGGCTTCTTTCCATGATTTATGATCATTTGGTCATTTTTTTTTTAGTTTTTTTCTAGCACCAAGGTGCTGGGAATTGTCCAGGCTGCCGTGTTCTGCTGAAGCTATGCGACATCTTCACAGAGACTCATCTCCATGTCTGACTGATACAGTAATGGATAGTCACAAGCAGGCTATCACCTACCTACAGGAGAATGATCATAGCCAGGTCTCCTTGATACACTCCAAGGTTACCTTGGCATCAAGATGAACCTTAAAATCCCTAGCAGTAGAAAATAACTTCTGGCATTAGTTGTGGAGCAGAAGGATATTCTGAAAGTCTTTCCTGTTGTTGTATTGAAGAAGGAAGAACACTATGAATAGGGGCACTGTGGGGTGTTGTCAGGATCCATATCTTTTACAACCAATAAAAGGAAGCAATATGAATACTTATTCATTCCAGTTTTGGTGGTTATGATAATAGCTCCTTCTAAGATGACTGCATTTCATATTTACAGCTAACATTCATAATGGCTTTATCAAACCTTCCTTTCTGAAAGTTGTTGTTACTTTAATTAGCTTTCACATTAGTTTGGCTAAACTTGGGATTTTTCCCTGCAGTTTCCACCTCTTCTTTTATCCAATTCCTTCCTGCTTCAGAGTGTGTTTCTGAACTGAAGCTAGTGAGACCTCCTGGTCCTGGTGAGTTAGCAGACTAGTGCTGTATTTCTACATATGGACAGAACATCTGAAGCCATAGCAAATTCTTCAAGAGAGTGCTTCTCACTCTTTCAGATTCTTGAGTTTCTGTAGTCACTAACAGTCTTGTCCAGGCATTACATTTCCTATTAGGTAAAAAAATTGATATTCTTTGCATTTTTGGGTACTTTGGGATAATACGTAGATTGTGTTCCTTGACCAAATTCACCCCGCCTGACCTCCTTGTGGAAACAGAAAAAGGTTGGAATGCAGGTCCTTCAGCTGACCACTATCACTGGAGCTGATTTAAAAAGTACAAGAAAGGCAACTGTTGTTTGCCTATACATCTGTACACTTACCTCTTCTATGCTCACTGTAACAGAGTTGTTAGTGTCAGGTTGCTATGGGCATATTTTTCTCTACTTTTACCTGCACTTTTTCTTGGCTATTTCAGACTAACTGGCAAACTGCAGGAATCCCACTCTTGTATACAAAGTAATCTTGCAAAACTCTTATGGTGCCCACATCCCGGCAGGTTTTCAGCAGTACCTAACTGGGTGAAGACTGCATGGGTTGTTTCAGAAATCAAGTAGCATAGGGAATCTGTGTAAAAGAGATGTCTTCTAGTGACTGTTGTTACAGGAAACAAATGGTTAAGCTCTCTTTCTTTTGAGGTACAGGAAGATCACACAAATCCACACCCATTTAGCTTAGCTTCACAAAATCCTTACTTTTCCTTAAAAAATGGAACCATTCTGTCTTTGTACTCTTCTGGAGGGGACAAGATTTATCCTGGAGAAACCACTGAACAACAGGAGTAACAACAGTAAATACAGCTAGAGAATATATATCCTATTTTCTAAATGGAAAATGTTCATTAAAATACCTTTAAGCAAGTCATATCTTATATAATGATGCTGACATAAAAAAAACTTTCACATGCTGGGAGGAAGAAAGGGAGAAGAATGGTATCGAAGTGAAAAAAAACCCACACCAAACAAATATAAAATTCTACTATTGTCTTGAGGTAGGCAGCAATCATTGTAATCTTTTCATCCATCCTTTCCATTAATATTTTGTCTTATTTGACTATCATGCACTTATTAACCCCCCCCCCCCAAATACAAATGGCATATAGAAAGAGCATGCAGGCTGCCCCCTTTTATGAGAGTTGTCTCATAAAAGGGAAGGTGAAGAGAACATTAAAACATCACTAGGGGTTCTTTTGTTCAAAGCTGTGAAAAATATGAAATTGGCTGTGATTGTAGGAGGTACATGCTTCATTGCTATGACAGATTCATTAGTAATGTTAATTATTCCCAGCCTTCTAATAGAGCATGCATGTATGCAGCTGATCAGATGGGAGACTGCTCTCTTATCATTCAGTTCACTTCCGCATACACTGATTGAGTTCTAAAAATACTCTCTCATGTAAGCTATGCTCTCTCATGGATTTTGTTCCTGCAAACTTAGCATCTCCTTATTCCCAGGCCTGCTGTGATCTTATCAAGCTTAAATTGGTTCATCTGAGGAAACAACCTTCAAATTAGTTTCAGGGACTGGAATAGTTTGGGGTTTACAAATGCTGTTGTTATTAGGCTAGACAATAAAAAAACCAATGCAAACGTAAGTAGGGATGGTAGCGCTATCTGTTATCAAAATCACTTGACCTTCCCTACTTAAGACCCTGTGTATTGCTGCTCAGGTCAGGATGTGGACAACAATAAAAATAAATAAATAAAGAACAGCAACTGCATGTCTTTCTTAAAAAAAAATCTCTTTTTCCATTATACCACTGTGGCGGACAGATGAATGAATTTTTTGCCTTAAACATTTCTTGGTGCATGGGGTGCAGGCAGGCCACAACCCCGAACAAGCCATCTGTCCCTGGCGGAAACAGGACTAGGCTGCTGCAACCCTCTGAGATGGTCTCCCTGCGACCACCCAGGACACACCGAGCCTGCGCTGAACGAGACCACAATTGGGCAGAGACTTTGGGAGCTGGACTGTAAATTATTGCCGTTTTTAGCACAACTTCTATAAAAACTGCTTGGCATGAGTGGCTAAATTTGCTGAAGCCTTAGGCCACACTCCCTAGTTCAGTGAGAAAGGGCCCCAGAGCTGGTGCAGGCAGGAATGATAAGGGAGTTACCAGCAATTTGCATTCCTGTGCACTGCTGAAACAGTGCTAATTGCTGGAGTTACCACCTCTTTTTCAGGACCTTGAGAGCTAATGGCTGGACCCAAGAATGGAGACACACCTGTCAGCAGAAACGGCAACAGTAAACGGCCTACCTAGGGACGGTGATGAGACCCAATAAGGAGCAGGAGACCCCAGACCCAAATATTACTATTGGTCTGAACTACCACGTGAGGGTTGGGAAACTTAATTTGAAAAAGCTATAATTGCCGAGGGATTTCTTTGTTTGGCCCTCTCTCGGCCCTCGCCCCTTGCCCTCGTCCCTCGTCGGAGGCACCCAGCTTGAGCTGTGATTCGAACGGAGCCAGCGGAACATCATCGGCCTCGGAGTGATGGTAGCTAGCTTCCTCTCTCCTTTTCCAACTTTCTCTATCTTTTCCCCTTACCCTTTTTCTGTTCCCCTCTTCCCTTCGCCTCCCCTTCGCTTTTCCCCCACCCTTTCTCTCCACTTCGTGGAAAATAAAGTTAAAAGGTTGTATGACATTTGACCGGTTTTAGGGTCTTAATCTCATCCTGGTATCGTAACAAAACCCTCCCAATATTGGATCGGGACAACCACTTACTGGAAGAATTTATGAAAGACCCTTACTAGTTCACTAACTGAGTCAGGATACTGACAAGAAAACGTGCACCCTGAATCTATGACATGCTGGTTCATATCTAGCCTAGAAAACAGTAAGAGTCAAAGTTATCTTCACAGAATCACCGTCCATATTACATGAATTTGCTGAGGTCAAAAGAGCTTCCAGGAAGCAGGAATCCCAAGCAAATAGCTCTTCATCACAACTGGCACCCTTTAATCCCTTTTAGAAGATATCTGATAGAGATTAAATCTGGAGATAACCCTAGTCTGAAGCTGAGACACACCACTGGAGAAGCTTATTCTCCAGATTAACAGAAAATTAACAGTTTCTTGGCTTCTTATGGTTGTGAGTGCACTCTGATCTTTCTGAAGTCAGTGATAAAGCACATACCAACTACAGCAGGAGCAGAACAAACTGTGCTACAGCAGATGTGCTTTAGCAAATCCCACTCACATTTAATAAATAACAAAGGATAGTTTTACAGCTCATAACTGATCTGGGACCTCAGAAGATCTATAGTCATCTCCTAGATCTGCCTTAAAGTTCCTGTGTGACCGAAAATGTCATTCAATCCCTCTGTATCAGAGTTGCCATATCCAAAGTACAGCAAAGCAGTCTTCTGTTCCTTGACTTTTTGTCACGGTCTGAATTGGGATAAGGAAGATTTATCCACAACTTCTTCCACCTTCTCCAACACTGCACTTGTAGAAGCACACTGCAACCATGAAGTGCTCTTCTATGCATTGAACCCTGCAGGCACAAGCCTAAGACAAACAAGATCAATACCAAGTGAAATGCAGTTTGGACTAAGGCTAACAGGGCAGCTATCAGAAATATTGCTCTGGGAGCCATCTCATTCCGTACAGCAGCACAGAGACCCCCAAATTAAGCGTCTGTGAAGCAGAATCAGCTGAGCTGTGACAGCAGAAAACTTTGAACATGCTGATGTACTTTTCCAAGAAGCCAGCTCCAGTATTACCACTCAGCGCTGCAGCACTGACATATCCGACATCATTCATCTCTCCCTCCGAGTACAAATGCCTTACAAGTCAATTCTGTGGTTAATACAAGCTGACAAAAGGCAGTTTATATGCTGTGCAACAATACCCATTGCCACTCACTCAAAGAGAAGATACTTCAAGGGCACCCTGTCCCCGTATGACACAACCACTGCTTTGCAAAACAGAACAGAGGACTTGCAGCAGTAGCACGGTTTCGCACTTTTAAGTCCCTCAGCTACAGTGTTAACTTCTACCTTTACTTGTGGCCATCCGAAGATTAATTGGTATCTCAGCCTGCAGTGATCCGGCTAATTTAAACATAAACGCATCCCGTGAAGGGCAGTGGGCTGGAAGGAGATGGGAGGGAAAATAGTTGGCTTTGAAAGAATTTCAGCCTGCTAGTCTCTTTGCAGAAACTGAACACAACATAGATAAAAGTACAGAGGAGATCTATTAAAAATAAACTAATGATGCCTGCAAATAAAATTAAATCTAAGCTAATCACTGTAATAGCAGGGTCTCCAGTGTGCATTAATGCTTAATTTTTTCTTATATTTGATGAAGGCATCTATTAATTAAAAATATTTATACAAGGTAGAGGCTTGGCATAAACGCTCTGTGCATTTGTTCTTAAGGGACCAGCTATTTTAGAAGAAGATGCCTCTACTCTTTACAATGAAGGCAAGACTGTACTTCAATAAATCTTATTTACAGACTGTGTTTTCTAAATATCCTCTAGAGCTAGAATTGTATGGAGTGGGCTGATTTTCTACAGCATGATACAATACACTTTCCTTCCCATTGTTTAGTTAGCTTGTACTGAAAATAAACCTTCATCTTATCCTCCACTTCCCTTTTCCCCCACCTTTTATTGTTAACCTTTTATTGAATTGTTGAACACTGAAGTACAAAAGCAGATGATCTGATAAGTATGAATGTATTGTACAGATGAGGAGGACAAAGCTAAACACACTTTCAATAGTGGGTATGAAAAATTACCAGACTCTGAGGCAGGGACAAATCAAGACCATGTGTCATTAATGAGACTATTCAAAGTATTTTTGATGAAGTTATGACTCCATTGTCATTCAATACCGAGAAGGAAATGCTCAGTGCTTGAAAGATGAATTGTTAATCATTATATAGCTCTCTGGGGCGCTAGCTCTTTCAGAATTGTTCTCTTTTTTTCCTTTTTTCCCCCCCTTCATCTTTTTTTCTACTCAAGCACTGCTATGAGATCAGAGAGGATTAGAAGCTGTCCCTGACATATTTCATTGTAGGGTGGTTGTTTTTGTCTTTCTGCATTTATTACTTTGAATTCGACATAAGGCACCCGTTTGCTGCTAAGAATAAATCAACTGGAAGGTCACAAATGGCTTTGTGTTGTATGCTTGTCTTTTTTAGTCTGTTGGGAGCTCACTGTGTTGCTTTATAGGAATAAATGCTAGAAAGAAGGCCAACCATGCTGTTAAACAGCATTTCATTATGTGAATTGTGTGTGAATTATGTGTAGTCTCCCCAAGCAAAAGTTAATCTCAAAGTCCCATTGCTCATATTGTCATAATCTAACTCAGGCTAATGATGGCAGCAGTCTCAATTCCTGATATCAATTAAATAAGCCATGCTTAAGCTTATCCGCCATAGCTATTGCTGTGTTGCATGGAAAAAAGTAGCACTGTGAAGAGACACTTAAGAGAAATGAACAGGTATGGTGATGTATGGATGTAGCTTTTTGAAAGCTCTGATAAAAAGGCCTGGCCATGCAGTCCATCATGCTTGGTAAGTCAAGGATGTGTGGCATAAGAGCAACAGTGATGAATGTGTTAAAGTGCTAAGAGTAGAAGAGAGGGACAGCCTAGGGAAAGTGACTTTGACTTAATGATTTCTTCCGATTATGCTTACTGCTATAATATAGCACTGTGGCCTGCCATGTGGGGACAACAGAATAAATGCTGCGAGGCCTCCTTTTTTATCCAGCTGCAATGCAGCCAAAGGAGGGGACAGAGCTCAAGTTAACTCTGGAGTCAAGAACATATTTTAAGAAATGGGAACCAAACCAAATGCATTTGGACACATAACCTGCTACATTATGGCTCCTGAGTATGTCCAGCTCCCCATGCCCTGGCTAAACTGCAGTTGGGCTAGTCTATAAAAGCTGTTTCTCAGCATGAGCTGCCCAGTTTTTATAATACTCTACAGGCTACAGCACTTGCCTAGAAAACGGAACACAAACTCGATGCCCTCTGTGGTGGGGAGGGAGGGGGATGCAGCCCCCAAATCCAGGAGTTTTACTCACCTTGCAGTAGGCCCCCCAGGCACTCTGCGCCCCTCCTCGAGAAGCCGGACCACCCTGCGAAAGAAGAATTTGGCACCAATGAGGCCAGAAAGAGGGAGTGAGGGATACTGCGCTCTCGTCCCTGTTCAAATACTTTTTAATGCATTTTGAGTGAACGGAGTGAAGTATCTAGGACTGTGTTTGTCTAATGGATTGCTCAGATACAGACTGCCCAGGAAGACATACTCCTTCTTCCTTTCTTCTTCATGGCCCAATGAATCTTGAATTCTTTTTGCTGTTTTTAAAGAGACACATGATATGGATGCGTTCACAACATTTTAGCTCTGTGACCTGTTATACCTCCTTTTTTCAAATGGTAAAAGATATATTTACAGCTAGTTCTGTATTGTTTCCATCACACTGAGTGTTTGATTAAATATTTCTTTTCCTCATACTATTTTTTCACCTATTTCTGCAACTTGGAACTGCAGCCAATACCAAAGTCAAAGCACAGCCAGGACATTCCTTCTTACACAAAATGAAAGCATTAAGACTTGTGAGTGAAATCCACTCCATATTGAAGCTCACGGCAAAGTTTCCACTTAGCTTCAATAAAGGCAGGATTTCTCTCAGTTATTTCAATATACAAAGAGCTAAACATTACAATTCAAGTTAGTTTTACTGAACTTTAAGGAATGATACAAATAATTACAAAGGGCAGGAAAAAAATCAGTTTCTCACTGAGGAGGAGGAATACACTGAGCGTTTGAATGTTGGGTCAATCATGTTCTTTCTTTTTCCCCCATAAAGAGAGCGAATTTCCCATTCCAATTTTATAGCTGCTGTATGTTCTGGTAAAGAAGGAATATGTTATTTCCAATTTCAAGAGATTATCCCAACCAAAGAACTCCTAAACTTTTGGCATTTGCCCATCCTTAATATATAGCGAGAGCTGGCCTATTGCCCAGACTTCTTTCAAAAACAAATTCAGGTGAAACCAACAACCTGAGCGGCAAGCAGAATAGACGACGGAAAAAGAAAAAACCAATCAGTCTGTCTCTAAGTGTTAGCAGACTGGCTTTTTCAGTTCCATTGATGTGCACCATGCTGCAAGTAACACACAGTGCCAGCTCACCAGCTTATGTAATTCATCATTTTTCTGACAAAGTCAATGGATCTTTGCAAGTTTTCCCTCCAGGTAAGAATCTAGCCCATCATTTAGACATGGCATTGCTTTGATAAACTTGTGATGTAAAGAGGATGGGGGCATAATAAGCATAAACCTCACTGTGAAGGCAGAAACAGAGACAACTGTAGTCTGTCAGCACAGGTGAAAGAAGAGGGGCTAAAGAACAGAATAATAGTGATAAGTAGCAGAATTTGATTTCATTAGCCAGAGAAGACTGAGGTTTTTTTGCTGGCCATTTTACAATTCTCTCTCTTGACTTGTTTACTAATGGGAATATTTGCCAAAGAACTTTGGAAAAATAGTGACATATGAACAATCTGTTGCGGCATATTGTAGTGGTGTTGTTTGTGCTGCTATAGTTACTAAGCTTTTAGCATTTTCATAATTTATCTTGAAAAAGCTGGAACTTGGCATGAAGTTTTTGGGTGCTTCTATCTCCAAGTCAGATGGTTTTCATATTTTTTGTTACATATCTGTAGATTTTTTTCTATGTGAAGAAAAGCCTGAAGAGATACTGTGTCAAGGAAGAGAATAAAAAGGTGCTCAGCTGAAGAAAGAAGCAGAAGGTGGGAAAAAACGCAGATGCATTGCAAGATGAGCAGAGGAGAAACAGGTGCAAACTCCTTTTCAAGGTGAGAAGAGTGTTTACAGGATACTCAAAGGTCTTATGTAACTGCAAAATTCATCAGGCTTCTGAACAAAAGTCTTTGGGATTTTTACTTTCTTTTGGTTTCAGATCTTACTGATCTGGGTGATGATTTACTTCAATGTTAGTCTTTTGTACCAGACATGAGCTTGACTCAAGCCCCTCGGTTTTGGTGTGCTCATTCAGTGTATTCCATAAAGATCAAGTCCACCAACTGAGGGAAGTACTCCTGGCAGCTGAAGTCTGTTTACACTACAGCTTGCAACATGGATCACATCAGTGAAGCTGATACAGTATTTGATCCAGTACTTGTGACATAAAGAAATTTTTTCAAACATTCCTCTTGCATAGACATGGCCCTGGATTGGGTTTGCTAAAAAAAATCCAAACAACAAACAAACAAACAAAAAACCTGACCAAACTTCTGCAAAGGTATTTTAACCATAGACCCAAAATGAGTATGAGAAAGTGCTGCAGGGCAATGAGCTGTGCAAGCAAGATAAGAAGGAATGATCTGTGGTATCAAGAACAAAATAAAAAGACTGAACACAAGGTCTGCATACCTATCAAAAAACAAGGGTCTCCTACTGCTGTCTGAACAGAATGCCTTAGCTCTGCTGGCCTAAAATCAACTTGTAAGATACATTTCCACTGTGCGATAAGCCTTGATCAAAACCTCCTGTTCAAGTACTTGAACTACCATGTGGCTCTGCTGCAGTAGGGCAGAGACCTCCCCACCAGAAATGTGGGCTGTGCAAGCATGGCAGACCTCTGTTGAAAAGAAGTCTAGAGAGGAACTGGAGACTCAGAAAGAGAGAAAAAGGAACAAACCCTGAACAAAATTAGTGGTCAGCAACTTAGCAGCAAAGGTAAGAAAATGCCATATAAACACCAGGGAGAACACCAGCCATGAGTGGAGGTGGGAAGGATTGCCAAGTGTCATTTTGTGGCCAAAATATGTTATGTTATGATATAACATTAAATATATTAATATAAATATTAATATAAAGTATGTTATTCCAGTTTGGGCTCTTTCTCATCACTCTCCAGGGCTATGCATATGGCTAGTTCCCGTTGCTGTTAAAGGCATATGAAATGTTAAGTTTCAGTCAGAAGAATAAAACTCTCCCTCCCCTCAGCCCTTGAACCAGAGTCTGCACAGAACCATGTCCTACGCTCCTGCCAGGCATCATCCTAAACACAAGGAAAATCTCATCTGACATGTGTAAGATTAATAAGGCATTTAGCAAGTGTTACGGAAATCCTCAGTGCTCGAACGTCATGTCTTATCACAATTTTGCAACATTTTTCTTGACACCATGAACTTTCCATAGGTCTTTTTGAGGGAGAGGGAGGCTGAAAGGGGAATATTACAGTGCTATTAATGGGCCTCTGTTAGCAATAAGTTGCCCTGTGCAACTTGGGGAAAAAATATATATGGATAATTGTTTGCTTTTGACATCTTACATTTCATAGTAGTTTAACAAGTGAATGCATGGAGAAGGTGAACGCAGCAAGTTTAAAATCAATTAAACATAGCTGAAAAATTATGTTGTGTATGGTTAACCTATAGAATTTATTAACTCAAGATAATGTAGCTCAAGGTTTGGTGAGATTAGATGGGATTAGACATGTATAAGCATCATGAGAAATAACCTATCAAGACTTACAGGGAGAGAATAATCTCTTTTATTAGATTAGTTGAAATATATATCCTTATCTATATACAGATAAGGATGAGATATCTATGTATGTATTACAAATGGTTATAAAGCGAAAGAACAATGGCAAACCAGATCTCACTAAGGGTGATTAGAAAGAAACTTCCCCTCTGGGAAGTTTATTTCATGATATATTTTCTAATTTACTCTTCAGGAGCTCTTATCAGCCACTGTTTCATGCCATATACCTACTTATGGACCTCCAGCATTATCCTGCAACATGAGTTGTATGTTCTGATGTTCCCTCCCATCAGTCCCTGTCCTGCTGTCTCATACCATGAAACACAAATTGACTGCAAAAATGATAATTCTCTTATTAGTTTTAAAGGTCAAATCAAATGATGTGGAAAATATGCAGTGGTGTGACATATAATTTACATAATTGCCACAAAAACACTGCACTAGAGCTGTGTGAAAAATCAAGCTTCACTCTTGGAGGAAGAGCCAATCAGCCAGATCTGCAGTGAGTTTAAGGTGGGGCTGCACCACTGACATACAAGTACTGCTTGCAACCCAGTGGTCCCCAGCACGCTCAGTTCTGAACTTACTTTCCTCTTTCCCCAGCCTGCTCCTCCAAATATACAAAAATAATGAAAAAGGGAAAATGAGAGACATTTCCTACCAATCCTGGTTTTTAAGAAGATTTGTTTCCCAGATCTGGAATATAATTTTCAAAGTCATTATATAATTGCAGCTACCCTTGAGTGAGGGGGCGGACATGAGGATGACACTGCCAGTGCTACATGATCTCCCAGACGGTGTCATACAACGGTGCTAACAAGGTGTGGGAAGCGGCAGTGCTGGGGGCCTGCCAGCCCCCGTGAGGCACCTCATTTTGCAAGCGAGGGTTTGCAGAAGCTGCTCTTCCCTCGCGCAGGTGCTCCAGAGCAGTGGGTAAAGAACCTCTCCTGGCTTTGGGTGAAGGCACTGCCAGCCCAGCCCTTCCCTCCAGGGCTGGTCATCCTGGGCATGTTCTGCAACACCTGCTTCTCCTCATGTCACCACTTACTGAGGGATAAGCAAGAGCTTCAAATACACAGGCTGTGATAACACAGACCACATGATAAAGCCAAGAGATGTCCTTGTGTTATCGAAACCAGTCTCTCTTTGATTAATTAAAGATTGATCTCACCTTAAAATAACTAAGCTGACAATAACTGTCTACATACTGAAAAACCAGAGCAGGATATTGATGGAAAGGCTTTTTTTTCCATTATGCCTCTGTTTTGAATTTATTACCCAATTCCCATCATACCATATTTATTTAGCATCCAGGTTCTTAACAGAACTTCTTAATCAGCAAAAATGAGAGAGATTCCTCTATTTACTTGATGTATCACAAATTAATAAAAATGCAATGAATGAACAAATGGAAATGGTCTTTTAGACCATTTGCTACTGACTTTGCTGCTGCTGAAATGCAAAGCTCTGTTATGAAATAGAAGAGGTAAAATTCTTTTAGCTATCAACAGGGGTTCATATAATCCTCTGCATATATTAAAGGAATCCCCACAAGGTATCTATTCAAGGTCATGTTATTTTACATTTCTGTTACATTAAAAAGAGAAAAAAGTAATACAATGACACACTGAAAGAGGGCATCAGGTAATTAGACAAGGAACATTCATCGTCTAGGCATCCAGAAAGCTTAAAACTAATTTTAAAAGTGAGTAATGCTGCTCCCTTTTTTTAGATCAAGTTAGCAACAGCCTCAGAAATGCAGCAGAGCTGAAATATACTAACGGCACCATAAAAGTCACTTTGCACATGGCCAGCAAAGGTGTAGATGGAAAAAAATCAGGCAATGCTGATCAATCACTAGATAATCCTTACAGTTCCTAAATACTGCCAGGAGTGTATATGTATAACTAACAATCATGAGAATTTCCTTTTCTTTAAACTTTTACATATCTGCCTTACATAAACCTTATACGTATCAGCCCATATGCAAAGTGATTAAAGCTATGTATTGCTTAGGAAATGAGCAGCCAAGTAGTGCATATTCTAACGTCTTATTTCTGTTACTCGCTCTCTCCTCAACCCCTTTTGTTTTTGCTGTCTACTTGCTATACTTTGTCTCTGACAGCAGATTTGAAGGGTAAGAGCTGTCATTTTCGATGTTTGTACAACATCCAGCACAACCAGCCCTGCAGATGTTAGAAAAATAATAATAAATCACAGTCTGAAGGGACAGCTCAAGTAAGGGTAACATCCTGAGTCATGAAATAGTTACCTCTCTAGTGGTATATGGGAAAACTTCCAGCACTGACTATAGATACACCCTGATCCACTTTTGGAGGGCCCACTCCAGGAACGAGGGGTTAATCACTTACTTCCTCACTTGCCTTAGCTGACACTGCTCATGTTGGTAGAGCACTTGTGTCATGCTGAAGCTGTCCTACTAATACCTGAATTGGGACCAGCTGTTGTTCTGCACAGGGTTGTCTGGAATTAAATATGCCCGTTTCCTTGAAATTGGAGAAGAAAAGTATTCCTTATAATAACTATTATTAACCCTTTATTAACAGTAGGCTTCTCACAGACAACAATGCCAGCTTACAGACTTCTTTCCAAAGATAGCGGGTGCAAATTAGTCACACTTTTTGAATGGCTCTATTATAATGCCAAAGTGGCATAAAGTAGCATTAGTATGAGTACTGATCACAGTATTCTTATATAATTGGGATAATTATTGCACCTGATGCTGTTCATAGCAGGCAGCTTCCTTCCAGTCCTGCCAGCCCAGGCAAAGGAGGTGTGGGCGAGAGGCTTCCTTGTCGTGGGCCCTCGGGGACAGGGCTGCACTCGAGAATTGGTGGGACTCTGATCCTGTAATGTTGCTGCCATCCTTGGTAAGTGTCATCATAGTAACGAGCTGATGCTTGGTTATGTAACATGATTTCTCCCACTATCATGGGAGTGACAGTGATTAATAGTGACTACTGATGCCAGATAATAAGGGAGAACATTTGCCTTTAGTTTCTAATGTAACTATGAAAACACACCTGTAGTTTCTCATTCACATGGACTAGTTTCCTTCCCTGTTGTAAACTGATTATTACCCTAGACTGCAGGCTTTCAAGGGCAGGCGAAGTCTGTGTGTTACATGCCAAACAATATGGCTCTAATCCTTGTTGGGGATTATTAAACACTACTGCAATAATAGAAATAGTCTGCACTTTCAGACAACAAAAGAAATGATTGAGAACCGTGAGCTCTGATTTTAGGTTTGTGACTGTAACATGACACAGATCTAAAGCACTACAGCAAAAAAGAATTACTGAAGGGTCAGTCTGGGAGTCCTCATTCACAGCCCCGCACTTCAGGTAGCTGTGCAAGCCAAGTGGAAAGCCTTATAAATCTCGCCCTTATTGCCACTTCCTTCCTTGTGTTTTGGAGAAGAATTGTATAGAATGCTCTAAAATGGATAGCAAAGATGCACTTAAACTAAGTAAAAGTTGTTGCTTAAGACAGTTGGAAAAAACTTATGTTTGTACCAAATTTCAAGATCAGGCAAGATTTTTTCATTTGTAACTTGCTCAGCATGGGACAACACAAATGGTGTAATCTGTCTACCTATCATATAATAGCTCCAGACCGGATTTAGATGAGGGAAAGAGACATTTCTGAGAAATGCCTGATGAGAAAATACACTGAAAGCAGCAGACAGACTTATGTTACAAAATGCAAAGTTTACGTACGCACCAGTTCATACACCATTATACACCATTACTGCCATCAGATCAGAACAAGATTTTACCTGAAAGGCTAGTACTGAACAAAATAATAAAAAGGTGCAGGCTTCCTTTACAACAGTTTGTTCAAAGGCTAAGGATTAAGCTTCCACACTGAAAGTACCACCACTGGTTGATCACAATTAATATTTATGTTGTCTTAGTAACAGATGAAAGCACAGTATCGGTATAAACCTGCCAATTTTGTGCTGCATAAGAATATAAAAAAATGTAATCTAGAAGCATAATCTATTTTTTTAAAAAGGTATTTTAAAATTGTTTTCTTCACTGCTGTACTATCAGCTTTATGCATTATTCCTCTGCACTAGAGAGAGAACCAAAAAGCGAAACTGCTTCTCTCTCCCTCCAAGGCTGATGGCTTAGGTGAACTGCAGTTCTGCTTGCTCCACTTGAAGTGGCCCACATCAAACAAGCTAAATTCTGATTTTAACCCCACTACCCAACCCAGTCCCACCTTTCTGAATGGCTGCAGACAAACAAATTGGTTCCAATATGAGAAGAGCTATCTCGGGCTGCTCATCTGTAAGCTCTTTTATTTGGGATGACTGGGATATCAGAAACAATAACCAGCTGTACCTGCAGGGGAGTCGTTCCCTCTCTGAGGCAATGGGAAGTATGAGCTTACACTGGGATATGAGGTTATGATATGTGAGGATTCTCTTTAAATAGCTCTAGACTTGACTTGGATAAGCAAAAAGGAGTCTTCTGAGAAATGTTACATGAGAAAACACACTGGAAGTGTAGGAAAGTAACCCCAGCTGCTGTAATGTTGCCACTGAAATGTTGCAAAATGAACATTTAAGTGTTGAAAGACTGAATTTAGGTTTCAGCAAGAATCTGTATCTGTAGAGCCATTCATCCTTGTGAAAAGCATCAGCAAAGCACTCTTGAATCAGAATTCCCTACTCAGCCACACAAGTAAATCATCATTTGGAGATGGTGTGATGCTGGCATCAACTGAACTGGTTTCAACGGTGCAACAGAACTGATTCTTATAAGGCTGGTCATGACGGTAGCTGCTGCGACATCAGAGTCAGGCCAAGCAAACCAGAATTACCAATTATTCTGACGGCCAGTCTACCAGAGAATTATGTAACCTGAGAACTACACATGGCCCGTTCCCAGAAAATGAGTAAGACTCAGAACAGACCATGACAGAATGTTGTCCAGTGCAAGCAGAGCTGATGCACGGAGACCCACCACCCACCTGCAGAACACACTTGATGGCAACTTTGCTTACGCTTGAACAAACTGAGGGCAGGCAGAAGGAAAATTTTCAGATCTGGCATAATCAGTAGCTCATCTCACGTGCTTCAACTGCTTGTCTAGAGGTGCCAAGGGAACAAGTCCTGAAGCAAGCACTGCGATATAGTGATTTTCTGAGGGCAATATTATACTTTTTGTGACCTAAACTCTTGGCTGTTGGGAAATGTTACAATGTTTTTTCTTTCTACTCAAAAGGGAACCAAACACAAAGATCCTAAAATAATCTAAGGGAGGAATGGAGCTCTCTGAAGAACATTTACAGCCATATTTTAAAAGCTGCTGTCTGGATTTTTGCAAGAGATTTGGAATAGTACTACCTGCTTTTTCCACAAACAAACTGCTGGAACCAAGGCATGAACGTATGCAAAATGAACATCAAATGACACCACACTGATTTGGTCGTGTTTCACCATGTACTCGCTGAAGTTAACGTGGAAGATTGTTCCAGGCCTTCTGTCATTATGTTTTATACACAAGCTGCAACAGGACTTCCATTCGGCAGAAGTTAAATGTACCAATTGAGGGCAGTATATCATCTGCGCAAAAGCTCACTTAGAACATTCATTTGTTTTGCAAAAATTTTTCAGCCAACTAACTTATTTGTCATCAGAAGTATTTTTCCAGCAGATTTTTATGGCCAGTTACAGAATGGGTGTTATGACACACAAAAAAGCCAGTCTGCTCTTGTCTTTTCAGAGCAGAATATTGTTCTCTGGCTTAATCTGACAGCGATCACCATAGAGAGTAACAAATTATTGCTGCAGGAGGTTTGAAGCAATTAATGGAATATTTTGCTCATGAAGACTTACTGTCATTCCTTAGCAGTCACAACAGGAAAATATATAGCAAATACCTTATCGCTTCTTAGCATTCACAGAGCATACAACAAACACATTTCAAGTTGCTAAATCCAGTGGCCAGGTAGATGCGAGGCTACTGCAGTTCTATGTTCCCAGGTCTAGTGAACAGTGGCATTGAGCATGCGGTCCCGATAGGTGCACACACAAACACACCTATGCAATACGTATCTACGTATACACATGGCTCACCATGCAGCTCAACGCAGAGTACAGAATAAGCACTCACGCAAACATAAACAATGCCAACTGCCTCATCCTGTTCCCCTCTTGGGCTGTTCAGGATGAAAGCTCATTATTGGAAAAATATATGTACAAATATATGTACACACACACAATACGGATGCCCTAAATAACAGACCTTAGACATGCAGTCTACCTAGTAACTGAACCTTGGATCCTCTAGTCTCCAGTTGTCTCACATTCACAGAGACACAAATATGCAAATAGGTCTCTCAGTCAACTCCTCCCAGACCTTACAGTCTCCACAGTATTTGGCTTGGACCTCCTGGTCCCTCCCATAGCCAGCTCACAGACCCTCTGGTCTCTCCAGTACCCTGCCCAGACTCATGGCCACTTCGATACCTGTCTCCCAAGCCTCTCATCCTACTTACCAGCTAGTCCAGCTTGATATTTGCTAATGATCATATGCCCTCACTTGCTCCAGCTGCTGGCACGCCAGACATGACCCATGGTCCCCTCTCCAATTGCTTGCACTTCGGCCCTCCCTTGCTCCAGTCTCTCCAGTTGCTAGCACCATGGACACACGGGCCCCTACGACCCATTGTCTGACTGCAGTCACTGGCACTTAGACCTCCAGAGATGCACATGCACACAAAAACAGAGCCCCCTTCACCCAGGAAAATAGTTAGAAATGGAGTTTAATGAGAAGACAGGGCAGACTTCAGGGATCAGACACAGGGCATGGCCAGACAAGTGTGCTGAGCAGCCACCTGATTACATGTGACCGGCACCTTTTCCCGCCTTTTCCTCTGTTTTCCCAGGCTTGTTCTTCCACAAACCACCTTGATCCCTACCTTTGCCTGCCTTTGGTTCCTTCCCTAAACATCCCGTAATAAGTCTTGTGCAATCCCCAAATGCTCTTCCCCAGCATCCCCTAATGTGCCCCATAAGCCCCAGCAGTAAGCCCCCTGGGTTGGGGGGTCTCTGGGGACCCTCTCCAGCAGTCTCACCACAAGGTGCCCTGGCCCCAGGGCTGGTGGCCCCCTGGAAGGGGCTGAGTCAGGGTATCGCGCCTCTGCCAGGGTTATTGGGGCTCCCCCGCCTGCCGCTGTGCCTCTGCGCTCTGTGTGGGGTATGAGCCTTAAATCACATAACCTAACAAAACACGCGATATGAGTATGTCCTGAGCCTCTGCAACGGGAAACAGAAATCTTGCTGGAAAGGTACAAAATTGTGCTCAGTGAAGTTGGGATATTACAGTAGATTTAAGATTGCTTAGTGTTCTGTTTTCCTGTAAAATGAGGCATCCCACAGTTACTCTGAGGCATGGTGAATTAAGAAGCTATATAGTACTTCAGAAACACAGATACATGTAGTGCTCAGCAACATATTTGCTATGCAACTAATTTAATCTAGAAGTTTTACAGAAAGGTTCTGTTCTGCATTCTGATTTCACTGGAATATGTTAGTGCTTTCAGGCTGTAAGCATTGTACAGAAATATACAGGTATCTGAAATAAAAATATTTTCATACTTTGTATAGATATTAATAGAAAAAAGAAGCAGGTTTTTTGGTACATGTTAACTTACGTGTAAGACATAGAACATAAATAGTGTATATGCAAGCAAAAACATACACAAATACTACTGAAATCCAAAGGTCTTGGGATCAGTTGAAGCTGATATATAGTTTATGAGGTAGCGAAGTTGAGACAGTAGCAGTGTTCCAGTTTTGCAGCTGACAGTACAGAAAAGGTTAGTTTCAAAATCAGATCATGTAGTTTCCATGCAGACCTATATCAGATGAATTATTGTAAATTAAGAATCTGGCATGAACACAGCTCACTCAAGATGTCAGAAACAGTCACCAGCTGAACAGCTGAAAAACAACAAAGCTATAACTTTGCAGTCTAAACGCCAAAAGAGCTTGGTTTCAACACCTTAACAACCCACCAGGGCTGTTTGGTAAGGAGACTATCCTTGACCAGTGGAAACAGAAACTTTCTCTGAAGACCTCTAAAGGGGATCTTGCTGTCTGCAACACTGAAGTGAAGGAAGTTTTCGGCAGGTGAAAAGCTCAGAGAAAAAGAAAAAAAAGAAAAAAGAAGAAGAAAAAAAAGAAAAGCTAGAAATACATCACCTTCTGGCTCTGGGACAGATGGTCTTACTGGAAGGGCCAAATGTCCTGTGCAGACCAAACAGCTACACTATGAGCCATCATAAGACAGAAATGCATAGAACAGCAGGTTTTCTTCCTTATTTCCACAGTTTTTAAAAGACATGTGACAGCCATGTATGCACCTGTATGGGAAACTCTTCATTTCTGGGGATTTCTGAGTCAGTCCATATTAACTTTGAGTTGGTATGAGGCATACTCTTTCAAAACGAATCTCCCAATTGTCCTCACTTCCCGAACTTTGGTTCGTGACACAGAGCTGTTGGAGTGCATGAACTGGATCTCTTTCAGATGAACTAAACTGGAAGGTGATCTCCAAGAATGTGCTCAGTCTGCACCAGCCGCTAATGAGAGTGGCCAGTTCACATGGTCATACTAAAATTAGCCAAAAATAACTTGACTCCCATGTGATCACACGCTGAGGGAGGGTCCTTAGCACCAGTTGCTTCACTTTGCACATCCATCCATCCTTGGATCACCTACCTCTTAACATAGACATAGCCAATGGCTAGGTGGCTGCTCTGTTAAGGTACAGGAATAGACAACAGAGTGGCTCACTGTGGGCAAAGCTGAATTATTCCATATTTCCAGCCACAGACAGAATAACAAAGTGTATAAGCCACACAGATCCCAGCATATCATTGTGGGGCAGCAAACGCTAGTAGCTCCAGAGCATCAGTCCTTAAGATCATGCACCAGGGAACTGAGGTCTGACCTCCACACCAACACTTGCTCCTTAGCTGTATTCTGATTTAACGCAGACCACAGCAAGCACAGGGCTTTGACAGCAGAAGTTTTTGAGTCTCACTGGCATACGGTTTATTTCTGACCTTATGCTGCTGAAAGCTTAGAAACAAAACACAGGCACAATAGAACTAGGCAAGTGAAATACAGAGTCAGTTCTGCTGCCTCTGAAACAAAGGTGCTACCATCATACAGAAAGCACAAGCAAGTAGATGTCCAGTCTGTTCTAGCACAGAGTGTCTCCAAAATGGAAGTGACAGGAGGATAGAGAAGCAATCCATAGCATTTTCTAAAAATAAAGTGTATAAAATGAAGGCTACATAGCATCAGAATGAAACAAAGAAGTTTCAGTTAATATAAAGCTAACATACAGAGGCAGAGAGCTATCCTGCAACAGAAACTGAATACCTCTAAAGGCTTCTCTGCAGAGCCACGTGAGAACTGATCTACCAACAACTCATTCTTACCAAAAATAGATGCTAGATGCATTAGGCCATGTCTGATGGAGGCTGGGCAGTGACCCATCCCCTGAAAGCCAGACAGATCTTAGCTGAGAAGAGAGAGCCTGTGGGAAAGATCAGCAGCTCCAGAACAGAGCAAAGTAGCTGAAAGGAGAAGCAACAATAGGAAGGAGTAAGAGTTCAGAGCTTCTTTGGTTTGCAACAATGTTGACACAAGAAAGAGAAACAAAAAAGAAAAACTGTAATGACACTTTTAAAGGTCTGACCAGATACTCCTGACGTTGAAGCAAATCAGTGCAAATTTACCCTGGGTAAGAGTTCAGAAGCGGTCCAAAAACTCAGCATTAAAAAGGTGTTAGCATTATTCTGGTATCCTTGCCTAACCCATGCATGACAGAGCATTAAGGGAAAGGAAGGAGTTCTTATTAGCTACCAAAGGGGAGGCTGTAAAGGTGGTGGAAAGGCAACATTACAAAAGGCAGCATACTACAGGCCAGACTGCAAACACCTTTTTCCTCCTTGTAGGAAAGGGACTCACTCTTGACCCAGTTGAGCAGCCAGCTGTTCCCCAGTGTGAGATAAGGGTTTACCATGTAGCTCACAGAGAGCAGAGTCAGCATCATCCAGCTAAACTGAGTTGCGGTTCATGGTGTAATTCAGTCATCTACTAAAATGCTCTTTTGCACTCTAACATGGAAATCAATCACAGGACCCATGTCACATGGCACGGCACTTGGCATTAGCAAATGCTGTAACCTTTGGCAAATGTTGAGTTGACGCTCAAGTTTAGACACCTGATGTCTATGCATAGGCACAGAATAGCCTGTATTCATAACTGTAGAGTATGCACTACTCTAGAAGCTTAGGGGACTAAGTGTTAAAGGTTTGGTTCAGCCTGTTATGAAAAAACAGATGCAAATTTGCATTCAACTGAGCATCTCAAAATTTTGAGATGGCTTAGTACAGTTATAATTTGCACCCATCTCTTCTTTGAAGACAAGAAATGAATCATTTGCAAAATTAGTTGCAGATGGAGGCTCAGGTCTTGGGAGGCTTCAAAGATTCTAGACTGTTTGGAAGGGTTTCAATTTGCATCCACAATCAGTTCAAAACAAAAGATGAACCAAACTAGGTAACGTACATTGAGACAGACTGTGAGGATCTCCTTTGTCTATTCCCTGGAGGAAAATTCTAGCATAATAAAAAGTTGCCAAAAAGAAAAATAATTTCTCTTTTCATATATTTTCCCACATTGTAAAAATCTTCTTCCTGTTATCCTGTATTGCTGTTATGTGCCTGCCCTAATTGAACAGCCTAATGCAAAAAGAAATATTATACAGTCTGAACATAGACATAATGGGTATTGAAGAAAAACAAAACAAAACAAAACCCAAACCAGCAACAGACAGAAGTTAAATAAATGAACACAAAAATTATCTGGCCTAGGCACAGCATTTCTATTAATAGGAGGCAAATAGATGAAACAATTTTACCTTGAGAAACAGGAATTTTTTTTATCCTCATATATATACATATATATGGAAGTAGGCATATATGTGTGTATATATATATAAATATAAATATATATATATATATATTCAATTCTAGGTAGCATACTTTTTTTGTTACAGAAACAATTGGGATTGTAGAACAGAGACATATCCCCCTGCATTAGTATGTCTCATAGAAGGAAAACCTTTGCTACGCAGAAACACCACAAAGATGTGGATAGGAAGAAATTGAGTGAATTAAAATGGGTGGTAGGATTGCTGGTGACTGGCAAATCGAGCAAACATCAGTTTTGCAAGAATGATTTTAAAGTTTTTTGGGCTAAAGCTGCAGATCATACACGGAAATAAGCCCACATGGTAAAGTACCTAGAAGAGCAACTGGGAGGTTATGATGTAGAGCCATCAAAAGCAGTGAGACAGCTTTGACAGCATTTGTGATTTTTTTTTTTTAATTGGGTAATATGAGACAGCATTATGGAAGCTTATATATTTTTTCTTCCCTCTTAGTTATTTAGGCAGAAGAACAAATGCTATTGTTTTTTATGTCAGTTCTGAGGACAAGCTGTTTAGGAGCAAGCTGTAAATCATGTCATAGCTTTAATAAACACAGACAAATCACTCAGAAAAACAGACTAAGAGAAAGGTGACTGCTAGTCAGAAGTTACAAACTAACAAGGCACCATAAAGATTAAAAGTATTATTCTCGCACATACCTGTATCTTCCAACTATTTCAAAGGAAAGCATAGGATTAAATCTGGAATTTTCTAACTGCTATTAAGACCTTCCCCCTGTCAATTATTGCGTCTCTAACCTCTGGCAAACAAGTATTTATATGTTTTAATTATAGCACGTCTGGGTGGCTGTCAGCTTGCTACTATTCCTACTAAAGCTTCTATATATTTCTTTGTTCTTTTTTTCCCCACAGGATGCATATCATGTGATGTCTTTACAAGCACGACATGCCTTAGCAGTAACTTGGAATGAAAGAGATTAAGTTGTATGTGATTATAGTATCAGTTGTAAACACGTCGGGGTTCTAGGCTCTTACCTATATGAATCTTTTGGAATATTAAAGTATGCCCTTTCCAAAATATACTGGAGAAAAATGCTAATTAAAAACATTTTTCTTCAGGCAGTAAAACATTCCAGTATTTCCTAAGTGGCATGTACATTTCTCACAATGGTCCACCTGACACAACCAAAGTTTCGAGAGCAAAAGATTTTCTTTTTTTCCCCATGCTTCAGTGTTTCCTCTTTTCTTGGCGGGGAGAGAGGGGAGTCTTTTAGCTTATGTTGTCAAATTTGTATTTAAAAGGAAAAATAGAGGATGGTAAGGAAACTCATTAAATATCAACAAATGGATATCTCAATTTGCTTCTCTATGTAAAAGGCCATGGTGTCCAACACAGACCCCATGGAACCAAGGCCCCTAGCTGGGTCAGCAAATGTGAGTGAAGAGCTGTGGCTAAACTAACAAGGCTTGTGGTAAGTTGGGGAGTTGCTTCCTGCAAATCCCATCTGTTTAAATTCTTAAACACACAAAAGGCTCTGTGATAGCATCAGCACCAAAAGAAAGCTGTAAAAGAGTGGCTGAATATCTGAAAGAACTATTCAAGCAATGGCAAATAAAGCTAATAAATAGTAAGCATACGGAGAGTTTTGACAGAATACTAATGCAGGCTCGGAGGAATCACCTTTTTAATAGTACTAACCCAAGTGATCTGTGTTAACAGTTTTTTTTTTTTTAAACCAGATCCAGGAGAGCTGGAGTATTCTTTATCTCGACACCACAGGACTGAAGTTCTGCTGGCTTTCTGTGGAGTGCCCAAAATGGTGAGCATTCTTCCCCTTTTTTTAAGTGGGCACAATTTTCGTTCACATCAGAGGCATCACTGATTTCTCCTACACTATCCAGGATGCCCTTTAAGAAGCAAGTGGAGTGTACTACAAGTCTGACTGATTAGTACATTTACATCCTCTTTCTCAGCTGCTAATACCAATATAAAACAAGGACACTTGGCCGTCATGAGTACTTGCACAAAAATTTTAATTCCAGCATAGAAAAATCTCAGAATGCATCATTCCCCTACAGCAATGGGCTCACTTCACAAAGAATGTGAAGAACTATTAACATAAACACTTGCTAAAGCTCTATAACAAGCACTTGAGGGCTCTGGTCCATGCAGCAGTCCTTATAAAGGGAAAATTTGATGGTCCGAGGTAGGAACAGAATCAAGACTTAGGGACACTTTCTCCTGGTGGCTTTTACAAGAAAATGGTTCTCATTTAAGCTGATCTACCCCAATCGACACGTTGATAATTACACTTGACATGGAATGACCTAAGAGCAGACAACCCCTTAAGTAACAAAGGCCCAAACCATATAGCTCTTTTCTGCTTAGAGAAATTCAATGCCAAATAAAAGCTTGACTAAGTGTGTGTGTTTTCACATGAGAAGGAACAGAAGCCTTATTTTTCCTGTCTTCTGAAGGTCAATGAACAGGTGGTAAGCGGATTATATCCTCTATTGGAGATAATCAGTGCCACTTTCCTGAAGCACAGTGCTTTTATGGAAAAAGACATAGTGCAGCTCTAGCTCAGCAAGTCACCTATGACAGATTTTGCTTAATACTGCATGATTAATGCCTAATAACCTAACATTTAGGGAATAAGTACAGTAAAAATCATGACAGATCATGCCTTGGTTTTTCAAATTTCCTGAGATTTAGCCACATATTTGGAATAGAAACTAAAGTTAATTGCAGAGAATGCATCTCTCTCAAAAACTAGGAATGCAGTCTCTGGAAATGTTGACCAGGTGACTGGAATAGCAGAGGTTATTATTAGCTGTAGCCTTCATTCCTGTTTGGATGTTATGCATGTTTTTCTTTCTCTGGCAGGTGTTAGGATCGTTCCCTTCTTCAGCATGCCTAGCATGTAGGATTTCAGCAGGCAATGCGGGTAGCACTCTACTCAGGGTACTAACACTAGATACCCAAGACCAGTCTAGTGCAATGGCATAAGCAATCTGGTATCATTACAGCATCATAGGATTGGTGGAGGTGACTGAATTTACCTTAATCCAGGTAAGATGAAAGTTATGCTAGAAGATAACAGCAGAATCAACGTGAACATGTGCAGCTGATGGTGATCGGCTGTCAAGTACAATGCATATTCATGGGTCTGGATGTTCAAGTTAAATCTGAGTTTTTTTTAGAAGACAAAAAAAAGGAAGGCAAAATGGGAAAAAGCCCTTAACTCGGTGGTTCTATTCAGGCTCTCATAATGTATTTGTTATCACGCTGTCTGAGAGTTTGTTATTTTTTTCTTCAATTCTGTGTTTTCTCTTTCCATTCATGACTGTCACCTATCCCAAAAGTTATTGCTAGGCTTATGTATGGCCATGTTGGAGTAGAAATGAGGACAGTAGGGAACACTTGGAATACGGCTATACAGAATAAGGTGTGAGGTTTGTTGATCAAATGTATCAATTTTCCTTTGGAGTCCTTCCAAGGCCTCTGGGAAATATCTGGGTGTGTGCCAAAGCTCAGAACAGTTGGGATTAGGTTGTCTATAAAACCACTTCATTTAAATCCAAACAATCATGAAGAAGCAGTCAGAAGAGAATTCTAGTCAGAAATCCACTTCTCTCTGTGGCCAGCTGACACATGGATTTATCATCTTTCTTAACACTTGTCGCAACCTGACAAATTGGTACTTGAGGATCTGCAGAAGTGGTAGGTCCACTGGCAGAAGGAATGGTGACTGATTGATCCAAACAGGGTGAAGAGGGAAAGATTGTTCATGAAAATGTAGATTATTCAGGAAATTCTAATCAAAGCACCTGTACATTGATATTTGTGTCACTGGAGATTTAAATTTGTGCTGATATCTAACTATATTTTAATTTTGTACACAGATAATCTGAACATTTTGAGTGGTCCCTGGGTTTCTTGTAAAGAACTAGGCATAAAGAGAAGGAAGAGAAAAGCCACTCCCTGGATAGTATTATTTCCACGTACAGGATTCATTTATATTACCACTGCATCCTTCTTGCTCAAGCAATAACACACCATGAATGTAATCTGTTTAGAGTCTCAAGAAAAGTAGCCAAACGTTTATGAAATTTTTGAGCCAAGAAACCTGGCTGTGGACTCCAAAGATGCAGGAGGACAGGACAAAGGCAAGCCTGGAGGGGAGAAAGAAAATGAATTCATGTTTCCCCTCTCCTACCCACCCTTGGCTGGTTCACTGCTCTCCAAGAAACAAGCTGTTTTCTCCTTTCGTCTACAGAAGCAGATGACATGGTGGAGGAAGTGTCAGGAATAACAAGCAATACTGAAGAATAAGTAGTAAACCCCTATAGAATAAAATAATCCTTTATAAAGAACTCTTTTGGAAATACTGTAAAAATATCTGTTTATTTATTGGAGTGAGGGGGGCACCATTTCATAAGCTCCCTATCAGTCAGAAACAGTCAGCACGGACAAGCTTTCCTTTGCTCTGAGACTCGGAGAGAAAAATATTCCTTTCATTCTGAGCACTAAAGCATCATCTATGCACAGAGTATGTTTTTGCCTAGTAAGTATTAATGTTAATATGATTTCACCCCTGAGTAAATAGGATAGTCATGTATATTTCTACACATGTGCTTATAAGAACCTGTTTGAAAAGGCCAGTCTTAGTCTATCCATTGGATGATGAAGTAAACCATAAATGGGAAAGAAAAAAAAATCCATGAGCTTGATTTCAGACTTAATCCATTCAGCTCCATAAATCTTCACTGACCGTCAAGGCTTATGCAAGACTTATCCATATCTGAGCAGCAAAGATTAAGGTATAAAATCAATACACGTAATCAAAATGTGTTTCTTTTTTTTCCCCCCTTTCTCAAATGGAAGCTAATAAGATCTGGAAAGTCTTGAGAGTATGTCTGCAAAAAGCAAATAAACTACAGAGATACAATCTGTTCAAGTAGGAGGCTGGTTAAATGTGTTACTGTTTGGTGGAAGGCACTGGAACATTTCCAGTGCGCTACTCTCCCACTTGTGGAAAAAATTAAAAATAATCAAGAAGCTGATACCAGCATTATCCAAGTACATGTTCAAAGGAAAACTACATAGGTCCTGATCCAGAACTCACTGGAGTCATGGCGTTGTACTGATTTAGACCCGAGTGAGATCCTCAGCAAGCAAAGGGCTTCTTTAAGAAGTTTGCTCCTATACTTAACCCCACCTGTGCCAGAAGCAACATCACCACTACCTTCTGCCAATAACAGCCTCCAAATTATTGCTAGTATTTCTCATTGGTAATTCCATCAAGGGTGGATGGAATCAAAGACATTGAAAAGTATCGCACAGGAGATGCTGAGTTTGCATACCCCGGTCCACGAGGACAACGTAATAGCATACCCTATCTCCACTGCCAGCCTTTGGATCCAACACACACCTTTCAAGAGCATTACTGTACACACCATGGTGCCAACAGCTTGGTATGCTGACCTTGAGCAAAGCTTTCCAAGAGTGCAGTTTGGTCCTTAAATAGGTATCAAGTTTTTGGGCTTTGATGCAGGAAAAAAAAGCAGAATTTGTTAAAGTTAAGAAATTACTGAAGAGCACCATAAAAAGCTTGATGGAAGCACGGAGTATGGGCCTTGGCAGCAATGAAAGAACTACATTATACCAGGAAGATAAGCATTAGCAGATTAATGGCCATATTATAATCTGAGTGCATAGCATTATCTATAAACTTCAATGACATCTCCTGGCAAATAACAGCACCAGAATTGGCTATGTCATGGGTGCCACAATCAGTTTCTAGTTCTACTTTGTGCCAGGAATATGCTTGGACAAACACAGTTAACCCTCCAATGCACCTATGTGAGGGAGGCTTAGCATTGAATCCAGGTTTGTGTGCCACAGTCTAAGCAACCTTATATTATTCCCTGTTTCACCACCTCATATGTCATGTTCTTAATGCAGTGCTCACCTAAAGGACAAGTATACCTCTAGCAAACAGGATGCGCCCTGATTTTTTTGCCATGGTATATAAGGTATGCATGTGCCTTGAGAAGGGTGTTACATAAGATGTCAACTATACAGAAGGAATACACAAAATCAGGAACACAGTAAGAATGTCCATAGAAGTAGAAAAAAACGAAATGACCTAGTTCCCTTCATTATCCTGTGATATGCCAATATCCAGCAATGGGAAAGGAGGGTGAATTAAACAAGAGCTTGGAAAGGGACATGTTGCTCATACCATGTTTTGGGACTTTCCAAATCTATCTTTAGCAATAAAACCAGGAAGACTGCAGAGTAAAATTAGTCAGCTTCTTAAACCGAAAGAGTTGCTAGAGCAGTTTTAATCTTATATAAATAAGGTATGTTATTGTTTTAAAAATAAATTGTTCCACAACAAAATTACATTTTTAAGGTAAACCTGTCCATTTATCCTTTATCTTGTCTAGTGAGAAATCTGACATTAAGTAATCTCACATGCATGAGGCAGTCTGTACTTTTGTGGGTGGCAAATCTGTTCACTGACAAACTTCTAGAAAATCTGTCATCCAGCAGGCTCTGGAGGTCCCAAGAAGCAGCAGGACAATCTGCTACAGACCTGTTTGGGCCTTAGCTCTAGCTGGATAACACACATGGCCATATTGCAGGGAGTTGTTCTCTCTTGGCACAGTGGCTAAGCATCTTTGCCTAGTAGCAAGAAAGCAGAAAAGATGATCAGAGGTCACAGTGAGCGACCATCAAAACGGACTTATTTACAAATGCCTATTGCAAGACCAATAACTATAGACAGCCAATAGCTTCTGAGTTCAACTACTGTCTTCCAAATCATAACCAACTGCCTCTTCATTGCCTACAGTTCTGCATCAGAATACATAAAACATTGTTTTATATATTGAGGACATGTTTGTAGTATTCCTTCAAACCTATTGCAAGGAGCCTGAATGAAGGAAACTGGGCAAGGCAAGCGATACAGATATTATTAGTTTTGCTCATTCAGTAAGCTTCCAGTCTATGTTCAGTGAATTTTCTGTGATTCTGGACCTAAGAAACCACATGACTAAAGAACCGAGAGTAACTAGCCAAACCTGAATTTTCACTGTATTTTGTCTCAGTGACACCGCTGTTCAGGTGTTTAGGTCATGTATATCCTTCACCTTTCAAAGTGAAGAAAAGGAGTCAGAAAACTGGTGAGAAGAAAAGTCATTAGTCA
Source organism: Dromaius novaehollandiae (assembly GCF_036370855.1). Lineage (NCBI taxonomy): Eukaryota > Metazoa > Chordata > Aves > Casuariiformes > Dromaiidae > Dromaius > Dromaius novaehollandiae. Next base: position 120,528,299 of record NC_088100.1, read on the forward strand.
TCTCTGCAATAACCAAACCTTAACTTTACTTCTCTTAAAATCAAAATAAGTAATTCTGCAGATTTACTTTGGTGGGAAAATGAGTCTCAATCTACCTAGCTAAAACCCAGAGGCAAGATTTAGGAAAAAAAAAAAAAATCTCAACAAAAAATGCCTCACCCTTGCTAGGTCAGTGAGATCAGGAGGAAGGCTACCTAAAAATCAGACACCTTGATTTGTTCCTGACCACTCAAGAAGTTGTTCCTGTGTATACAGGCTCTTTAATATTGGCTACTGCATGGTCACATTCTACCTCCACACTCCTGGCATGCCTAAGCACTGAGGCAAGCACTGTGCTTCACCCTCCTTCCTTTTCTAGGGCTGTTAAAAGATCAAGAATTGTGGCAATAATTAGCTTAGAAGTGATCGGCTATTGTGACTCCCTGTAATAATAAGAATTACTTTCCCTAGAAAGAAATTCTTTTCAATGCTACTTTTAAAATGAAAACAAAACAGAAAAACAAAACAACTCCCTTCCCTGTTTGTTTTGAAGCAAAAGTGGGGGAAAAAAAACCCACCCAAATGCTGTGCCACTGATGAAATGAAACCAGCATCTCATATATTTGTCCTCATTGATTCTGAGGCCTTATTTGAGGATTTTATTTGACCATCTAATCTGTATTAGAAACCCCATAAATATCTCAGTTACCCTGCCTTATTGCTGATATCAACTAAAAATAAAATTTTTGTGTGCCAATTAGTTTTGGATAGAAAATACTGTAAACTTATGCTTGGGATGCAAGCAGTTAAAACTGTAAAAAACAGGGCTATTGATAGTAAATATGGCAGTACTGAAATTATGCTAAATGATAGAATACGTGCATTTATGAGTTTACATGAAAAGTAGACAATGTATAGAAGACCTCATAATCTAAGAAGCAGTGAAAAGGCAACACTACAGTAAAAAGAAACAGAAAAACTATGTATATTCGAAGCTGTCTGTCCAGTTTTCATTTAGTACTGAAGGTTAATCCATTCTGGGCTACTGTCAAACAGTAGTGACACCATTAACTATTCTTTTCACTGAAAGTAATGACAAGATCTTTGGTGTTATATGGGCGATGGGAATTTTTGTCCCTCAAAGATACAGAGATTTTGAATGTGACTTCATTCCAAATTGGAGCAGGAACAGCAAAAATATATCAAAATTATCAGAAGAGGACAATTCAACAAGTTGTTTTAGTTCTTTGGATGTTTAGGCTATTTTGACTTTTTTCTTTTGCTATAAAAAAGTCACAACTGAAAACTAAGACTGTATGAACACAAAAATACAAAATCGAAACAAATGGCAACAACAATAAAATTACAAGCATTTCATGAGACAAATCAAAATATTTAACCTAGAAAAATCTAAAAATAGGATAAATCAGAGTTTTCAGAAATCTTTACTCCTTTTCTTCCTTTTTCCTAAAAAAAAAAAAATCTAGCAAAGTTTTGAAATGCATTTGCTTTGGATGGAATTTCAATAGAATGACACCATCCACGTTTCCCTGATCAGTTTTAATTTTGAGGGCTGCCAGTACATAAAGAAACAGTGTATGATAAATATAGTAAACCCAGGTTTCACAGTGGATAAAAGGACCTATGCTTATGAAACTGCTATCTTGTTCTGCCTTGAAAGCCTTACACAAACCATCTTTCTTCACCACAGCAAGACATAGCCACAATCACTTCCCATTCCTCTGTTTCTGCCACTACCAACATTTAACAAAGCCTGCTAAGAAGAGAAAACAGACCAAATTGATGGCAAAATTCCCTTTGATCTGTACTGTTGGAGCCTGTTCTTCGTTTACACTAACACTGTGTTACACTAAGGCACAGAAGGTAGGAGCAGAGGCCTTGCTCTTGCATGGGGCACCTACCTGCGTGAAGCACTGCTTGAGTTCGTTTACCCTTTCATTATTTCAGGCTTATACAGGATAAAGTTTATCCTTTATCCTGAATTTATCCTCCCCCCACCCCCAAGAGGCTTATTCCTTCATCAGGCATTTATTTAAAAAGCACTCCACTAATTTCTATGTACATTGCTGTTTGGTGCAGGGAATATAGATTCTTTTTATAGATTTATTTAATTTGCAGATACTATTTTAATTGGTCTCTCATGCAGCTGTCTCTCACTGGGAACCTGGACGGCTCAGGTCAGCGATTCGGATGTAACCAGAGTCACTAGTGACCGAGAATTAATGCGGAGAAGACTGTTTGATGGCCTGTGTGAAATGAACTGATGATTTCAGACCAGTTGCAGTTTTACAGATTACCAGCAAAACCAAACAATGATTTTATGGGCCTTTTTGGAAAGACAGCCAGAAAATTAGCTTCTGCAAATTATCTTTTCACATTAGGACTGAAGGCAACCATCAGGCCTGCACGTATAAAGCCTTTATTATCAGTACACCTTTTTCATGGTTAATTGTGGAGATTTCAATTTTTTTCCAAATTCTGTCAGTCTGATATTCTGGGGACTGTTTGCAAAGCTCCGCTTCAGACTAAGAAGGCTAATCTCTTTAAGCTTCCTCCCTTATCAAGGAGGAGGGGGGGATGAATGGAAGGAAGGAGGAGGGGGAGAGTTATTCTCTGCAGAGCCTAACTTATGCAATTTAGAGCATCTCTTTGCACTGACTGTAGAAACTGCCTTGGGACCCTAACCTTTACAAGGTGAAAATTTGCTTTTGTAACCTTCTCTCTCAGCCCCTCTCAAACATACTTCAAATATTGGGGTACATTGTGGTGAATAAATATATCAGACCACTAAGCTCAGATAAAATCAGTTTGGCACATCAGTTAGGGCCCTGTCCCTCATCAAATTTTGGATCCAGTAAGTCCTAACTGGACATTTTGCTTAGGCTTTCTGGTGAAAATAAACAAATTTTCACCTCACACTCCTGCTTTGATTAGTACTTGTTTGCTTTCTAAACTCTTGTTCATCTAACTGACAAGATTTCCTCAAGCATGGGCTTTCAAAATCGCAGCACCATTAAAAGCATAGCTCAGGCATCATTTCTCTTTTTCACACAAAATGAAGAACTAAGTTACAAAGCAAACTTGTCTGTAGCAAAATAGTGTTCTCGTTGACCACCAGGTCCTGGTGTCTTCACGGAATGGATGCGCTGATTCAGCTAAAGTTCAGGTATTAAAATTAGGATGAACAGAAGTTGCATATGTTTTTCAAGTTTCCACATAATCTTTTCCATTCTCTTTAATTTCTGCTAAGCAAAAATAACCAGCAAGGAACTTAGTTTCTTCATAGTTACTTTGCCTAGCTCTCACCGGTGTATCAAGACAGGGATAATTTTGTTGTTTTTCTTGTGAGGTTTGTAATGAACTGCCGCTGGTAACAAACTAATGAGATTGTCAAAAGCTACAACAAAACAGTTTTGCAATTTATATGAGTAGGATAGGATCTATTCAAAATATAAAAAAGGGTGCATAAAATTCAGCTTTCCTCAGCATTATATGAAGAAGAAAAATTGAAGATGTTTCTACTGTAATAGGTACATTGTAAGGAAAAAAATGAAAGAGAAATTAAAAATTTTCCAGGAGAAAGAAGAAAAGATGGAGAAAGAAATGTAACGACCCATTTTGTCCATGACAATGGAAGTAGGAAGCAATACACAGCTAATGCCCTGTGAGTACTTTCCTAGTTTTAAGCAGGAAAGCAGTAGTGCTTTTTTTTTTTTTTTTTGCCCTTGTGGTACCTTATGTAATAGTGTTTTGTGCCAGGAAAGAAAAGCATGGTTCTTCCTGGCTTCACATACTTTGGAGTTTTGGGGTTACAAAGTTCAAATCTATTTAGAGCTTATAGCACCCAAGAGAAGTTTGGAAATTCAGACCCACTGAAGAGAGGGAGAAAAAGAAAAAAGGAACTTCTGTTACTTCACTTGATGGCAGGGGATGGGTAGGGGGTGCATTCTGTACAACAGTGACAGTTGATTTGCTGCCTTTTTTGTCTCCTGATATTCAATGGTAAGTTTGCAGTTAGTTTTCCTAACTTCTAAAAGTGTCAATTGTTGGAAACAGCTGCTTGAAATCTATGGCAGTGCCCAATCCCATAGGAAAAATGTAAATAGGTAAACTGCTGTGCAGAAATACACCAATTAGTAGGTGTAACGGATCTTCTTATATTATAGCTGTCAGTTCTGAAGGGTCTTGGTTCAGTGCCAAAAGTCAGTCAGGATGTACAGGAGATCACACATGAGGGAGCCTTCCAATGCCACTGCTCTGAAACCATCGGTGACTGTTACTGCAAGGTCTAAGCTTGTGCACAGAAATAAAAGCAGGAAAAAGAGTATTTGCTCTACCAAAGGGTAGCTCTAGATACCAGGAACCAAGTAAAATAGGCAGATAATTCCTAGTCACAGGAATTGGTATTGTATTGAAAAGCAGGATGTGATCAGGTCCTCAGCTGGTGAAAATCATCATGGCTCAGGTCATGGTGCAGTGATTCAAGCAAACAGAGAACCTAGCCTTCTTTTGTTAACATAGTGAACAATACAAACAACCTGAAACTCTGCCATAGATGCACACTTGAAAGAATTGTGTGCTAAGATATTCATACCACAAAGTTCTCAGTGTACACGTTAAGCTGGAAGTGTGGAAAATGTGTGTCAGTTCTAGCTTACGGATTTTTACCAGTTATCATGCTGGATGGTGAACCTGCATATTTGCTCCTGGGGAGACTAGACATAAAGGACCTAGACTTCCAGCTCACCTGGGCATCCTTAGGGTAACACATGGCACATTACTCTAAGAGCAAATGGATCAGGTAATGGGAAAGCCAGTTATGAAAGCAGACTGGAAGCAGCTCAAGGAAGAAAAGGCAGGACTGCAGGAATGCTGGGACCTGGAAACCTCAGCAGTGTGATTCGCAAGCAGAGAGCGCTTATCCTGGGCCTGAGGTACTGCTACCTGTCCCCTCCCTCCTCTCCAAGCTTCCTGCTGCTGCTGAGCTCAGCTGCTGCAGCTTGTAGCTCTCTTATCAAGGCCAATAGCACAGCTTCACTTTGCCTCAATCTGCCAGACTACAACACAAACCAGTTCAGCAGTTGCCATACAGGTAACTGAGTCATCCCAGCCAGGCAAACAGCTACAGGGTAGCATCCATAACAGTCACCGTAAAGTTGGCAATCCCTGCTAGTGACCTGGACACACTAGATATGCCGTGATTGGTTAGGGCCAGAAGCACTCGCTACTCAGTGATACAGATCTATAAGCTAAAAACATAGGGGAATGAGTAGTTTTGGCTCCAAGACTGAACTGTCCCTTGAAACTACACTAGGAGCTGTGCAGAACTTGAGTTTTCCATCTCCTCGTTCCCGAGGATCAACTAAGAATTCAACTGAGGCCCTGAAGGAGCTGGGGGCTTTGCCAGCACCAGGGAGCACAGAGCAAACCACAGCCAGAACTATCTCTGAAGAAAAGCAGCCAGGACAGTCACTGGGGTTGCTTACTAGGTGACCCTGAAAGCAGCTCAGGCCATCCAGCATGCAGCTGGGAGGGGGAAAGGGACTTGGGAATCTATTGCTAGCTCCTACACAGCAGTGGTCTTCACAGCAATGATTTTCCACTCCTACAAATGGCAGTGCCATGGTTAGCCAGGATAGGACAGGATAGGGTCATGTTTCCACCTCTTCAAAGAAGTCCATAGTAAGGACAAGAATTGAAGAAGTTGGACAATTTAAGTTGCCAGGCAATTCCTTGACTGCTTCTCTCCTATCTCTGTAGAAGTATCCACCTTCTGGTTGGAAGAAGTGTTAGAATGAACTTCTTTGGCAGTAGAGAACACAGAGAAGACAGAATAAAGGCAAAGATAAATCAAGAGGTCATGTAATAGCCTATAAAGCTAAAGGAATGAGATACTGTATGTTGCTTCTCACAGTTCATCTGCGCAAGGTCAAATACTGCTCAATCTCTGTCCTCAAGCAGTAGTACATGCTAACAGGTGCATCCTATACATACATGCATGCATAAGCCTTTGAACCCTCAGGTCTGCCTCACAGTGACATGTTCATTCAGAGTACTAAGATGTACAGCATGCATCCACATGATCTAAGAAAGCTGCCTTACTGCATATGACTTTAGGGATTTAAACAAATGCTTTTGTTGAGCAGAGGCCTCAAAGCACCGGAGAGCAATCTGTACATAGAGTCAGGAGCAATTTCACAGCAGTCAGACTATGCAGATACTATATGTAAGCCATAAAATATTAATCTATATTCAAGAACCTATTTGTGCTGTCTCCTACTGCTACCAATTCTATGCTCCATCCAAGGACCTGGAAAGAGACAGTTGCTGAACTTTCTTGGGCTTCACTGAAGGGAAAGTGCTTCACGTTTACAGAAGAAACTTGCACATGGCAGGTAGAAAAGCTGAATGCCTGATAGTATTGTGTCCCAGAAGGAGTGACTCCCTAACCCACAGTTTGAGACAGTGATAAGTTCTAGGGACATAGCTAGTTCTTAGATGTTGATTTTAAACACTTGCTAAGCATTTAATTTATTGGCACTAACAAAGGCCATTTTGGTGAATTAGTTCGTGTTTCTTTGGTTTCTTGTTTTGTAAGTTTTTGAATTAGTCATTATAAAAATAAGGAATGCCAAATAAAGAAGTCACCTACAGTTTTGAGATGATAGATAATTCAAATGACATATTCCCTCTCTTCACTTGCATGCCTACATACGTGACAAGCTCTGACCTTTTTCTTGGCAGAAGGATAGAAGCTGACTTTCACTTGAGACAGCGTGCCAAAGGCAACCTGGCTGCTGTACTGTAACTCACAATGACTACTGTAACCCTTATGCTGGGAACCAGTAAATATTTAACATGCAAGGAAAAATCCTGACTGAAAACTTTCTATTTCCTATAATGACCATGAAAACAGTGACGTAGAGGGATTCAGTTTTAGCCCTTGACTTCAAAGCTCATCATGAGTGTCTGGGGAGAAGTGGATTCAGCTTTACTACATTTAATTATGCTTGTGGTCAAGCCCAACCTTACTAAGGTCCTTTTATAAAGCAAGATGAAGTGAACATCACATTAGGTTTTTATACTCCTCAACAGACCATGCTTTTTTTCAAAAATTAGCAGCCACAGATCACTTGAAGCAGTGAGATGACCTCACATTATTGCCACAATTGCTGGACACTCTTTTGGCCAGACTGCTATTAAGAAAGTAAAAGTGACTGGATGTTCCTCTGCAGCCAGGACTGAAGCAGAATTAACCACTGCCCAGTAAAACCTCTGACAAACTGGATTTTTCCATCTCTGCTTCATAAAACCTCAAACCTCATTTGAAGTTTCCAATTTATTAGAAATTAGGTAGAGACGTGTTTTCTTTTTTGTGCATACATGTGTGTGCTCCCTTACTTTGAAATTATCAGAGAGAATCTATTTGTTGTGTCCTTGCTTTCAAATAATGTTTATCTACAGAGAACCAGGAATTGCCCAGTTTTATGTTCTTATAATATATTATTATATTTTTAAATGCCTAAAGCATCTCAGTCAGACTATACATTAAGGGAAATTTATGAAGTGCCAGTAAATTAACAGAATTTTAAATAAACACTCAATGAGTTGTAGACTCTAGCAGATATTGTTAAAAAACTCATTGTAAACCATGTTTGTAAAATGATTTTCACTCTATATGGTTCATCTAATCCTCTATAAGCCATTTATAATTTCTTTTAATTTAAAGCGCATGCAAGCTCCAGTTGATTATTCTTGTTGCATTTCATTCAAAGGAAATAGTACTCCAAGTGTGAACATTTTCACTGTAGCTAAAACAATTTGGGGTAGCAACACGACCCAGTGTGGAGTTTACAGTTACTTCCTTCAGAAAATATTCATCTAACACAATTTAAGGCACTGCACAGCTGAAGCATATGCACATTCTAGGGACAGATGTTCTCTGTAGTACCAAGTATCCTGGGAGGCTGTTGTTAGCTAAGGATAACAGGCATCATTTTTGCTATTTCAGGAGAACGCAATGAATACTTAACATGTAGATGCTTTGGAAACCTGCCTGAGTGACACACAGGAAGACCAACTGAAGTCCCAGCAGAGAGAAAAATTAAATACGAACAGATGGACTAATTCAGCATTTTCAAGTAGTGCAATCCAAACGTGAAAGAAACCTGGCCGACTATGGATGACAAGGCCTGTCTGAATTCAATATTCGAGCTCTAAAAAGCACGCATTTTTTTTCCTCCCTCAAATCAATCTTCTTGAGGAGGCTGGCATTTCAGTGGGTTTGAAGCACTCAACCTTCCCTCTCCAGGGGCCTCAGTATCAAGACAGAATTCAGTGCACCACTCAGCAGACCTGCTGCTCTCTGTCTATTCAAGAAAAACCAAGCCAACCTGCACAGTGTGTTATTTATGTGTGCCAATATTATCTGTTTGATCAGGGCAGAAAAGATAAAGTTTTCATAGGTCAGCCTTCAAGTACTTTAACAGAGGTGCATAGAGACTCTAACAAATCTTCTCTACAGTATCAGCTTCTAGCATAAGTTGATAATACGCTACTTCTGAGCAATGCCTTTGGATAAACCGTTAACAATGCTTAAGTGAAAATAGATGAAGTGAACAAGAACATCCACCAAGCTTGCTCTCACTTGCAAAGGTCCCCCACCACACAACCTCACTTGTTTGTAAGCTACCAGTGGCATGGTGACCCATACAAAATGGTGTTCTGTCACACCACTGGGAAACAGAGTAAGAATGTACACAAGAAATGTATGATTTTTTTTTTTGGTATAGTGATTTTCAGCTGAAAAAATGTACAGGTCCGGGGGATCTGAAGTGCCTTGAAATTTCCTCATGAGAGGAGTAAGAATGTTTGTCAAAAAAATGATGAAAGAAAAAAAAAACCCCACCATTTTCCAGTGTTTTGACTTGGAATATTTTGACATATACTAACATTTAAAGTCCCATTAGCCTTTTCGAGAGATCAAAAGGTTTTAGTAATCCTAAAATAGATAGTAATCTTTCTGTCTACTTTTTGGTTCTCTTAAAAATGCAAAACATTGTAAATTTTGAGACCTCTCAAAACAATTTTTTTCTTCCAGTTTTCAACACTACCAGCAAACTAAAAAGAACAGCTATTTCCACAATAAGCTTTTTGAGAAAAGTCAGACAGACAATGCAGAAAAGGAAAAACACACAACAGAGACAGTAATATTTTAAGCTTGTGACGGAACTCATAATTAAACCTAGATTATCTGAATGCCATCAAGCATCTTGAGGGCTGTTGTCTTTTCAGTAGGCTAAATTAATTCTCAATGTCACATCATTGTATTTGATCTGAACACTGCTTTTCCCAGTCTGCTGATATGGTTCCTGATGCCATTATGGAGCATTAACACAAAACTAAAAAAAGAAAGAGGATCCATATTTGCCCACCCATTATTTACATCTCTTTCCAACAATACACAAGGTTCTGTACTTTTTCCTTTAGTCTGGATTGCTTATACAGCCGAAGTTGTCTCTCCTCACAGATTCCTTCCCTCATGACTATTGAAATGCTAACTCCCAGCTGATAGACAAATACAGAAATCAGCATATTAGCAGTGGGCAGCCTGAGGCCAGCTCACAGAGCCTCTAGGCACAAAACTGTTAAGAACACTTTTCTATGTACCATGGCATACAGCGGCCAGTATCAAAGGCAGTTAGTGATCCCATTTACTTTCCCCAGACACTCTAGCTCTGTGTTTATGTAATGGCTAATGGAAGTTAAAGTTCTGAAGTTAAAGGGAGCTGAGTTTATGGCGAGTTGCTCTGCTGAACTTCCTATTATCCTGCTTAGTATGTAGTCCAGATAAATTTCACCAAAATGTCATATTCCTTCACATTGACTTTGTCTAATATACTAAGAAGCTGCAGTGAATCCGACTCCCTTTCAGGAAAATAAGTGTATTGGTAAACTAAGGGGTTAAAAAGCCCTGGGAACTGTTGCCAACACTACAGTCATATAAATAAACTGTTGAGTAAAAAATAAAGACATGAATAGAAAATGTGAGGTAAACAGCAATAAAATACAAGACACTGATAGCAACCAAGATTTATCCACATTATCAAATGCAAAAAATAAAACAGAACTAAAATTATACTGTAACAGTAATGTAATAACCTTTATTGTGAAGTGCATCCCAGTCTAGTAATCGCATTGGAATACTTGCCAATGAAGTTTAGATTAGATCACTGATGATGAGACCCATTGGCTACAGACTAAAATGATACATTATAAATGGAGAAAGCGCCACAGTGTTATCACATGAACCGTCTCCATGACCAAAAAGCTCAGAGGGAATACACTGCAGCTCTGCCAAGCTGAAGTCATTGATTTCAAAATAGTAGAATTAGTCCTGTAGAGTTGCCATTCTGGTCACACAAATAAAACCACAAACTCCTATCAAGTCAGCCACATATTTCCAGCACTTTGAAAATATGGAAAAATAGGAAAAAGTAAAAGGGGCTTGAGTTGTGTTATACATCTGACCATTTTTTAAGACATTCTACAGCTAAATTTGTTTTTAGAGGTCTGATATAAAGGAAATTGAGGTACAAGCACATGCTCTTTAGAAGCACATTCTTCAAACTCTTCTCACTCTGATCTTCCCATCATAAAATGTCCTAATTTACTGAAGTCGACGGTATAGCACTTTGTGAGCAGGACAAAGCTCCTTCCTCAGATATCCTTTACTACACTAGAGCAGGGAGGGAATTTTCCTCTAGAGGAGATTCAGATTGCCTCTAGGTTATTACAACCCAGTAATGACACAGACTTTCGAAGGTCCAATTCTGTGTAATCCAGGGAGGGGAGAAGCCATGCAGAAATACACCCTGGCTTTGCTTCCTTCCCTGACAAAATATTGTTTCCTCAGTCCTTGATCAGTGCACCACAATTGGCTCTTTACTCCCCACATCTATCCTTGGTTGTTGTTCTACTGTCCACAGCTTCTTCTCATAAGAAACATGGCTGAGCAGAATAAGAGAACAGAGGAAAGTGAACGGACTCTCTTCCTGTATTAATTTAATCTGTAAAGAAAAGAGCCACCAAGTGAAATGGATTTGTTAAAATGAATTTTGACATAGCTTTCATGAACAGTATGCCTTCAATAACCATTCAGTTCTATTGATTCAGGTCTGCTTCTCTTAGCTCCCTGTCTTCTACTGCTCACATAAGAAAACCACTTCTGCTGGCAAGAGTTCTGTTTTATCTTTAATGAATAATTAGTTATTAAAGAAAGAAAAATGGGAAAGAGTATGCCCTTCCTTTGTTGGAACCCAGCGGGTAATTATATTTTATGTTAATTTTGATTATGTAGCAATGAATGCAGTTGCAAGATATATTTGCTTTGCAAGCAAGCTAGTAAATACAGTTACATGAGTCCACAGTAAGGTAAAGATCACATCTGTCTGAAGGTAGAGTGGTCTTGAATGCTCTGATCAGACAGATGGCCTTAGCCCTTGATAACTCTACTTCCACAACAAAAAACCACATCACTTAAGACAGGGTATTGCTTGGTAAATTTAGCTAAAAGATGCTGCTTTTCTGTTATAGTCACCCGCATGTTTCCTTAGAAGAAGCACAGAAAAAACAGGTAGGAAAATTATGTCTACGTAGATATTACTCTTCAGATGAACTGAGCAGGAAACTTATCTGTTTTCTGAGGCTATTCATTATTTTACAGTTTTCTGTCCCATACCTTATGGATTAACGACCTCCTGAAGACTGAGAAAAGAGGCAGGAGATACAGAGTGTTTATGTGCACAGAGATGACTTACACCAGAGCTGTCCTTTCCTCATTAGGCAACTGAGAGGTAGAAGGCCTTAAACACAAGCAATTGTGTACCTGATGTTCATTGCCAAGTAGAAGAGCACCAAAAGGAAAGACAAATAGGCCAAACTCAAAGGCCATCTAACTTGATATCAAGGATATTTAGCTGCACTAGAGGAGAGCCATGTTACAGCTCTGGATCAGGCTGTGAGATGTCACAAATCTGTTCTTCACCTACATGCTACAGTGATTATATACTTAATTACTAGTTTCAAGCAGTTTTTGCAGCATTAATGTGATAAGTTTACCTGACAAACTGTTTGGGGTTTGATGAGCACATGGGTAGAGTTTTGTAATGAGAAGTTATTTCATTCATCCAAAAAACCAACTAATATTTCAGTCTAGCATAGATGGCAAGGGGAGAGGAAATCTAGCTTTACCTAACAAAGTAGAAACCCTCAGAGCGATCAGCAAAATCAGATAAGTTTTAAATTACTAAATAGAGTACTTCATTACAATTCTAAACTCCTTAAGCTTTAACAAAAAAACAGTGAGAAAAAGCTAGTTCAACTAAAGCAAATCCAGAGCATTAGTTTAGGAATGAAAAATAATGCATGAAATATTTAGACTTTTTTCCAGATGGTTTTTATTCTTTCTTGCTTCCTTCCCTAAAAGGAACAGGCCAGTGGAATAACGGTTCCATTTGCCAAAAGGGTTAGTGTCACCAGCTTATTTGTCTTAAGAAACTCTGGTCAAAAAAACCCGTATCATTAATCCACTTTGTTCTAGTCCTTGACACCTTTCATTTGGCTGTACAAAAACAATTGCTAGTTGGAGCATGACAGCTATGTTCATTCAGGTACTGACACTTTCATCAAGGATGTATTATACCAGCATCATTACAGATATATTTTCAACTCTACTGCTAGCAAAGTGGTTAAAGATAAATTAGTAGAGCTATAGAAATCAAGGATATTAAAATAAGAAAGCTCACGAATAGTAGCTTACAACTGGTAAAGCCACAATCAAACAACAAAAAGGCTCCTGATTTCAAACAGTCCTGTTCTAGCTGTGCTCATTACTCACTATTCATCACTGGTTCCCCTCTTACTTTGCACATGTTAGGGAGTGAAATTCTTACACTGGATATGCAACATCAAAAAGGAGTATTAGGGAGTCAACGCAAACAGTTTGCTAGTACCCAGGTCCCCAGCACTGCTAGGAAAATCCATTTAGATTAAGCATTTTTTTCTACAAATTATTGTGTTAATACATTATAAAGGATAACAACAGAAAGAGTTTTTGAAACTCCAGTACTTTTTATCTCTGAATCTGTCACTTCCTGATATCTTAGATCATGATCATTAATTTTCTATATTACTTCCAAAGTACACTTCACCACACCTACCCTTAGGAGGAACATAAAGAAGATAAAAAGGTATCTGCATAAGTGCTTTAACCAAGATTAATGAAGGACAGCCAGCTTCAAGGGGAAAATTCACAATGCAAGCAAGGTGCCTTACACCCTGTACAAAGCACAAGGAAACTTCAGCACCTAGAAATGGATTCATGAGCCAGCACACTGGAGGAGGAGAAGGGGGTTGCAGCTGGCTAACTAAGCCAGCTAGAGAACAGAAAAATGCCTAAAATTCACTGAACCTCCCCATCCCCCAAGCACTTACACGTAAGCTGAAGTAGGCAGGTGTTTTAGACTGGGCACAGATCTGAGACTCACAGACCCTTTTTGCACTTAACTGTTCCAGACAGCCAGCTCCTTCTTTGAAGCAGCACTGACTGTGCTGTGCTCAGGTTTATACTGGGCAAAGTTGTGTTTACTTCTGCTCCTTCAGCCTCCACAGCTGAAGGTGACTCCAATTACCTGGTTATGAGCTGAAATGAGGCCTTCTCCACTCCCAACCAAGAATGCAGGACTCTCAGAGGGTGAGAGAGCGCACCTGACTTTGCAGCCCTGTGATAAGGGCTTTCAGCTGGGAGGAAGGGGTTCTGGGCTCCCTTCTCAACTCTTAACGTTACTTATTTCATTTATCCAACAACTCTGAAATGCCAGAATGCACAGGCAGTCTCTGTGAATCTCTGTTTGAATCTCTTTTGGCTGAAGAGGTTATTGATCCAGTCCTCCCACCTCATGGTCATCATACGGACTAATCTTATATTACATGCAGGGAGATGACCTCTCCTTTACCTTCATATTACTTTTTCAGTGGAAGCAACAACTATCACACCCTGTGTGGAGCTCAATGCTATCAGCACCTAGCAGGCACACAGCCAATTTCATCCCTCACCTTGCCAGGGCAGAGGGACATCTAATTTTGTGACTATCAAATGAGTTTGAATGCAAGACACTTCATCTGGCCATGCTGCCTATGAATTTTTACAGGCCTAAAATTTGGTAGAAACCAGAGCAGGATACCCAATTTCTACCTAGATTGCATTTTCACCAATGCATGTTTCTTGATCACCTCACTTCATCCATGTGGAGGTTTTTTTTGCTGGTTTCCTGTTTTTTTTTTTCCTTTTTTAAAACATGTTACAGACCTACAAAGTCTTATTTCTGACTCATAACTTATGCTGGATTTGAAATTACCATACAGAAAATTAGACTGATGGATTCTAGCCATTAAACCTTCTTAGCAGCAAAAGTACTTCATTCATTTTGTCATGAAAAATGAACCATATCCTTTGGAAGAAGGAAGGACTTCAGTAACATTCTGCTGTCAATCAGTCATAGGCATTAAGAAACAGCAGCAGCAACCCCTTCCTGCACTTGAATGCTATCTATTGGACATTTTTCCCCTGTGTGCTCATTGATTGATTGACAGCTTTACTGAATAATTTACTGTTGGAAACTAACGGCTGTAGAGCAACCATTTGCTTCTTTTTTTGGATGGTCTGGTCCATAGCAGTGTTATTTATCACTGAATAACCAGCTCTACAAAAACCCCAATACATAAAAAAAATGGATGTATAACACAATGGGCAAGAGGGAGCTAAAGATTAATGCCAGCTGGCTGTTTAGGGACCAGGCTACCGCTCTTAAAATGTTTTAATCTGCTCCCAAAACATGTGGAAAAGAACTTGCGGATTAACCTACTGGAAGACAAATGATCCTCAACGTTTCACCTGGTTCTGAAAACAAGATTTGTTTTGAATGCTTTCAGATGGATGTTAAAAGCAGTCATGGCCTGGAAGATGAAAGACTGTGACAGCAGATCCTTGACACAAATTAGGGACCATCATCTAATTAGGATTGTCCAGTGACATCTCAGACTTCAGTGATAACACTTCAGAAATGATCCAGTAACTCATTAACTGGGACTCCTCTGAGACAAGGTGTTGCCTATATTTCTTGCCATATGAGAGAACCTCTGATTCACCAGAAAACCGAGACTGAAGTGTGCTGAACAACAGGACAGAGCATTCAGTTTCACCAGAACTGTGCTGAGTTCATGGGTTCTGTAGAAGTGGAGATGGCAAACGAGGTAAGAGGAGGAGCCAGGCTTGTAAGCAATCTTTGTGCTCTGAGCAAATAAAAAAAATAATAAAGATCCAGAGGACAGAGCAAACAATCATCTTGTAAAATACAGCTTGTAACTTCAGATTCTGCCAAAGCCTTTTATCATGTGCTTTGACTTCAGTGAGGTTTTCAGCACATAAATAGACTAGGTGGGCTCAAATGTGGTCCAATAACTGTTTCAATGCAACTGTTACCAACAGTTCACTGTCAGACTTAAAGAAAGTACTGAATGGGGTTCCACAGAGTTGTTCTGGGGTCTGCTATTAGTTAGTATTTTCAATAGTGAAATGAACAGATGACCAGAGAGTGTGCTAACCAAGTTTTCAAATGACCTCCAGCAAGGAGTAATTGCACATTCACTAGAGGATAGGATTAGAATTCAAACAGTGTCGACAAGTTAGAGATGTGATCTGAAAGAAAAGAGTAGGATGCCATTCAGTGGGGAAAGGGTCAGGCAGGAGCTGACAGCTGTACAAAAACAATATAAGGAAAGTTGGACTGTTGTGAAAAAGGCCACAACTATACTGCGGCACAGAAAAAGGCTTGCTGTTGGTAAGATATACAAAGCACTTTGTGCTCTATTTATTGTTGGTAAGACCTCTAGCAATCTGTGTGAAATGAGATATTCCATTTTGGACACTACAAATAAGATGATTCTGGAGCAACTTGGGGGGATACTAAGAACCAGACTGACCAGAGCCTTTTTAGGTCAAGTTTTCTAGGAAGGCTAACGGAATCTGGATTATTTAGTGTACAGAAAGATGCCTAGTAATAGAAATGACAGCTGTCTTCCAATATGGGTTGCTGCAAAAAAGAATAAAGCCTTTTTCATGTTGTCTGTGAGTAGTTAACAGAATTAGTTGAATTAAGGAAAAGGATATTTTAGATTAGATATTGCAAACAACTGTCTAGTGCTGATGCTGAAGCTCTAGAACAGACTGTCAAAAAAGGCTAGAGGATCCTGCTCAGAGGTTTTTAAGAACCAAGCTTCTGCCAGGATTAAGACACTTGTTAAATCATGCCTTTGGGCAGAGGATACATCAAATGACCTCCTGTGGCCCTTCTGATCCTGTTTTTTATCACAAAAATGGCCATGTTCTGACCTGGCCAGTACACAGAAGAAGAATATACATGCTTTCTCTCCTGGCTTTCCTTTTGGGTATCCTGTTTGCAGAACAGGTTACTGCTTTAGATGAATGTAGTTGGAGGAACGATCTCTGTTCTACAGAGTTTACCAACTAGATAGGGCTGAAGGTGGGAGGAAGCAAGTATTACCTTTCTCATTTTGTAGATGGGCTGCAGATAGATACAACAGAGGCCTTACTGGGAAAAAAAATAGACTCTTATTTACAATTAAAGCCTCTATGCCCTCTTTACATGCTTAAAGTTAGGCATCCTTGAATCAGGAATTGACAGAGCAAGTGACTCATTTAAACTCAAGGGAATTTGTGGTAGAGTCAGAGCTGGAAACCACATACATAAGTTGTTGGGTTGTGAATTTATCCTTTGCCTCACTCTGTAATAGAGCAACAGGGAAATGCTTGATGTTTATTTGATTTAACAGAAGCCGTGCTAAATACTGTATCTAAAATGGAACATTTAAGTGGTGGATGAGGAAGAGGAGGCAGAGAAAGAGGCTGGGAGAGGAATTAAGGATGACATTTTATGTCTTTTAAAAGTCTGACCTTTTGGAAATATCACTGTGTACATTTTAAATATTAATAAAGGCACTAGCTGTTAGAAGGCACAGGGCTGTTGTTGGGGTGACCTTTTATTGAAGTAAAAGAAAATTGACAGTTTTATTAGCCATAGAGTACTGCAAACAGAAACTACAGGAAAAAAAGCAAGCAAAAAAGCTGTCATTGTAATTAGCTACATTCTGTAAATTAATCTGAGAATGTGGTTGTGTCTGAATATTGCTGCAGGTCCCTCTTCATATCTCAGTACAGACTTACTAAGTAGTAAGCTTCAGAGTGAAAGAGAATATTTCCCATTTCAGTTCTTTAAAGAGATGTTGTTCCCAAAGAAGAGAACAAGAACACTGGAACAAAATTAACAGGATCTTTTTCATGACTCACTGATCATCACTTCTGTGTGCCACTAACAGGAACACCTCTTAGAAAATGAGCAGGGCTGGGCTATAATCCTTTTCAAGCATCACTAACAGAAGGACTAGAACAAGCATCAAACAGTTATTACTTCAGATCCACTTCTGCATCTCAGGACTAATTAATGTATTTAAAGATCCTTGTTGAAAGATCATACGATGCAGACTTACTTAGGCTAAAACTTTGGTGCTGTGTGACTAGAGAAGAAACAACCATTCCACTGGTTCATCCCAAACCAATGATTTTTCTCTAGAACTCAGACAGGGAGATTAACTTCTCCTCTGTGTTTTTGCCTGTGATACTCCCACGGGTGCAGCTGCCTGTGATCCAAGGCCGGCTGATATCGCACAGCTCTGTAACCTTGACTCAAACTTCTGAGAAAATTGCTAAGTTGTGAGAATGAACTGTGAAAAACAAAATAGAGTAGAGCTACACAAGATAAGAAAGGTAAAACTGTAGACAGACATAAGATTGTTGAGATGAGGAGAGTCAGCAGCTCAAGGACTCAAGAGAATAAAAATCCATTGACATGAAAGCATATAAAGCCCTACAGGAAAAAAAACAAAACAGGGAGTTGGAAGTTGACAACAAATCATCAAGGATCCCTGTTCCCAGAAAGAAGAGGCCAGTCCTTCCCTACCTGACTAATGATTGCCGAGCCATCTACTTTCATCATCAGTACAACCTCCAGTGTTGCTTCCAGGCAAGCAAGTTTTATTAGGAGCTGATTCAGACTCTGCAGCTCCTGGTAGGAATGTGGATAGTCCTTGTCCTTCAGATATCCTTTACTGATGAACAATGTGCTACATTACACTTTTGCACTTCACTACGTTTTACTTTAATATGACAAGATAAGGTCTTTCATACATTTCAGCTCCATTAATTTTTTTTATTTTGTTAGTGCTGTTTATTTCACACCATAAAAAAGCTGGGTTTATAAATATATCTAGTTAGCATAGTTGTGAGGGGCAAAAATCTGCCCTCCTTTATGTCAGTCCTCAGAGCTGAGGCATTTCAATGCATAAGATCTAGAGTTCATGTGCACCCCATAAAGCCAGCTGAGCCTGTTTGTTGAATACTGTCCCACCACCAAGGCTAGTGGAAATGATGAGGACTTAGAAATGGTGAGCAGCAGCAGAGTCACTCTAGAGGAAAGCAGGTCACTGTCTCCTTCCCTTTTCTACCTCTAAACAGCTCAGGACCTGTACTCACCATAAAGCAGCTTTGCTGGTTGCCATGAGGGTTGGTGGTAAATATGTAGATCCTGGGTTTTCCTATCGCTCATAAATACTGTATGCTTAGCAGAACTGAGATGGGAGGTGCAGAAA
The DNA here is from genome assembly GCF_036370855.1 of Dromaius novaehollandiae. NCBI lineage: Eukaryota > Metazoa > Chordata > Aves > Casuariiformes > Dromaiidae > Dromaius > Dromaius novaehollandiae. The sequence continues at coordinate 120,547,082 of NC_088100.1, forward strand.
ACATGTGATATATACTGTCTAGGAGTAATCACCTGCTTTAGTGCATGGTCCTCAGGCTGGATATTATTCCCCTCAAGCTTGAGCTTATATCTCCAGTTATATCCTTGGAATTATTCTGTAGTTGAGTAGTTGTGAGTTGTATTTTTCCCAACAACTTGTCCTGCCTTCTCTGGTCTGATCTCTTTCCTTTCTCACCTTTTTGCTCTCTTCCTCTATTTCAGAGCAGAGACTGTATTACATGCTTCTCTGGCGTATGGCAACACAAGAAGAAAAACACACATCTCTGTTTCCTTCTTGTTTTGGGGACAGGGATCAATCCTGCCTGCACTCACTGGTCATGCACTGTCTTGCCCTCTCCCTACTGAGGCTCAATTGCAAAGGAAAAACATCTATGAGAAGACAAGTCATTTGAAGGAGCTTCATCTTTTTTGGATTTTGGGTTGAGTAATAGAAAAATAAGTTCCCAGTAGTTATCTTAACTTGCGATAGCACAGTGTAAATGTGAAATGTGTTATAAACCACATTGTTCTAATTTTTTTACATGCTTTTTTAAAAATAAACTTAAATGAAAGGATTACTAGAACATTAGAAACTAGCTTGCCTTCTTAAAGGAGGTATAACTTAATTTTCCATTGTTAGCATTTCCTTTGGAATTATATTCTTTGGCTGGATAGAACCAGGCCACACGTGTTCAGAGAAGCAGGCAGAAAGGGAAAGTTAAGCCTAGAACAAATATTTATTCTGAATGTCACAATTTAATCAGTTCACATAGAGACATTAATGTGGGATCAAGTGCAAGCTAAAAATATGGACATGAAGATATGAATAGATAAAATGTGTGGTAAAAGAGTGAAATAATTGTAAACAGATTTATAAATCTGTACTGAAAAAATACTCCAGGCAAACTACAGCCTTTGAAGTATGGCAAGGTACTTCAGGCACAAAGAACATTAACAACAATGAAGAAACACTGTGCAAGAGCACACATCTAATCCTCTTATTAGGTAGCTCTATTTATAGGTGTCCAATTTCTTCTTCCTCTTTTCTCTTTGTACAACAAGAGTTTAGGATGTCTTGAAGGTGTTGTTTTATTTCAACACTTTGCGACACAGGTGAAAGAAAGATATGTCACTCCACTGAAGCTGAGAGCACAAGTAAGTCCACTGTAAGGAAAGAGACCTAGCATACACCAGTGAAATGCACAGAAGGTTATATGGCCTTTCAGGACAAAAGTCTAAACTGAAAATGGAATTAATGACTGTGATACCTGCTGAAGTCAATGAAAACTCTCCTTTTTGACTTCAGCAACTAGTAGACACTAGACATACATGCCTCCTTCCTCGTCACAGTCCCACAGGTAGAATGGAATGATCCACACCGGAATTATTCCAAACCTGGGGGTTATAATTTTTTTCTTTTTTTGAAATCTATTGCTGGATTTCTTTGCATCTCATTAGAAGAAAAAATATTTATTATAAAATAGCTAATTATTTGCCAGCTGGAGGATAATAGGTCCTTCTGTGGCAGGATCACTAAACCTCTGTTGAATGGCAAGTCACCATCTTTGTCCTCCCCCAACACAGAATAGTAAGTGTTCAAAAAGTTATCAGATCTGCAAAGCTGCAGAATGAATGACAGTTATTTAGAAACATAAAGGAAAAAAAGAGACTAAAGAGGAAACTACTACAGTACATTTTGTGATAACAGGAATTAAACCCTTCACAAAAACAAGTTGCCATAACACATTTCCTGGATTTGATTAACTTGTGTGACCTCAGAAAGAAAGACTTGTCATTCTCAGAGGTCTTGAAGATACTGAGTCGGCTGGGGAGCATCCTTTTGCAAAAGGGATTAAGCATCATACGAAACAGCTAAGTTCAATTGTTTCAACAAAATTTACATAGCTTGTAACTGAGACTGTGGACAGGAAATCTTTTCTTCTGAGCGCCTTTCATCCCAATCTATTTTTTTACACTTAAGTAACAAAAGCAGTGAACAGATTAATACTCTTCAATATGGTATTTTCCCTTGATATCAGGAAAACTACCTAATTCTAGGTTTCTTGTTGCGGAGGAGGGAATAACCAAAGCTCTTATGGCTACTTATGGACAAATTAATTTCTCTCCTTTGCTTTTAAAAAATATTTTGCTTCTCCGCCATCCCTCCCTTTTGTAGCCTGTCTTGAAGTTGAAAAGCAAGTTCCTGCTGAACTGCAGCCTGAGAAAATTCCTCAGTGTTAATGAAAACTGAAGTTATGCTTTAAGAAAATGGTTAGAGATTTTTCATTGTTCAGAGATCTGAAGATATGAAACATCCAGCAGATATTCTGCTGGAGTAAGCAAGTGTTATACTTGTTATGTATCATTTAAAATCACTCCTGTCTACAGACTCACTTCCTGGGAACCTACTCATGCCTATGGAGAGACCCTGCACTAGCATATAAACCACTAAACCCTTAGGACTACTTAATGAAGACAGGTCAGGAAATTTCCCTTCCTGGCCTCTCCTAAGCTGGTATAAATTGAGTTACAACTTCAGTGAAGAAGGGGGAATGTTACAGGAAAATATACATGTTCCTAATGGTGCACAACAGAGTACAATTAGCTACTAAAACAAGGATGTCTCTCTCTTATAGTCATAACTAGCACATATTCACACATCTATTGGTGTCAGCAGCTCAGCATTTGAGGCAAAGGAGAAGGAAGACCATTTGGCTGGGCAAAATGATTTTTTCTTCTAGGTTCTGAAGTGTTGTTCAGAGTGCAAAAAGAAAGCTTATCATCTTTAAAATCTAGTGTTAAAATAGGTCTTGACAATAAAGATACTTCTTCATATTCCTGTTCCAGCTGATACATCATCTAGTCTTAGCAGAAGAAGCTATTTGAAGAAGCTATTTTCTTCCTTTTGAACTGCAGGTTCAAAAAGGTTCATGTTATCATGCATGAAGTTGCATGATAACAAAGGACTGTCTCAGGCATCAGAGAAAAGTATTCCAGAAAAGCAGGAGGAGAACAGAAATCCTGGAGATGAGAGAAGGATAAGTGTTTTCATTAGTTTTTAAGAAATCACATGGATACTTAATATTGACAGGGCATCTTGCACCTGGAGGGATCTGAAGGTGTTCCAGCATAGCCTGGAGATGCTAGAAATATTCAGGCCAACATTTTGATGTAAATATTGATTTTTCACTTTTTCTGTTCCATCTTTGTATGCACATTGCCTGACAGTGTTTTCTGCCTCTATCAGAACATGGTGCAGGCAGCTTGTGCTTGCATTAGAGAGATGAGGGAGAAAAGACATTTTAAGAACATAGTAGACTGGGTTTGCTCTATTACAAACAAACTGTATAGTATCAGCTAAAGGCAAGGATGAAGAAGAAAGAGAGAAGATGCTCAGGCCTGTTGGCTCTAAAAGTTATGGCCAGCTGTTACCAGTCAGATTATTTTTTAATTTTCTGCAGTTTTATATGCTGTGAATAAGCACCTTTAACTCCAGTGTTTTCAACATAGTGCCTTTCATCATAATGAAAATTTCCAGTTTTGGCTAGAGACTGTTAATGTTTTTTCCTGTCCTAAAATGGAAGTCTCCACTGACGTTAACTCATTCTGCAATACTCAGCAGAAAAACTACCATAGAATTCATTTTCTTGGCTTTCAGTGTCAGACTAGATTCCTTTCATTTTTCTATAGTCCTTTTGCAGAGCAACACTGCATACAAAGATTATTGCTCAATCACAGTTTGCTTTGATTTAGTGTAAAAAGGATAGTCCGGTGACTTGGGGTGCAGAGTTTCCATATGATTGAGCTGATGAGAGACTAGGGCCCTCATTTATCTACATTTTCCTTAGATAACAAGGGGCATGCTTCAGCTAGGACCATAATTCCTCAAGGCTCGTTTTGTGGTCAACAGGAGGTGGGCTGAAATGTCCTCTTAACATAGCTGTCTCACCACGGGCAATACTGTGAATGGACTTTGGTATCTCAGTTAAATGAGAAGTCAGAGCGTCAGCTCCCAAGATATAATAGTACTTTCCTACCTTTGAGCATATTACTTCGGACATCACAAAAACGTTCAGGCACTGGGACTTTATGGGAATAATGATGGTGGTGGTAAAACAAGTCTTACAATCACGTTCAGCATCATCTAAATCTACATGAAAAGTTCCTAGTGTTGTACTTAATTGAAGGCCTGAGACTTAGAGATAGACTGGTTGACTGATTTAGGAAACCTTTGAATAAGACTGCCCTGGAAAGATTTAGCTTCTTTTAATTGAAAACTGTTGCACAAATGCACCAATTTTACCTATGCAGTGATTTAAGTCTCTGTAATGAATAAAATTCACATTTAAAGATTCTTTCCACAAACCCCTTCATGAAAGATGTCTTAACAACTTCTATTTCAAATATCACCCTTCTGGACTTCTTCACTTTGAGAGGTGTATGGCTCAAATGGAGAGAGTGTTGTGGAGAGATGCAAATAACCAGAGATCTAGAAAACATGGGCTACAAAACTGGATTTGATGAACCTCAAGAAAAAAAATTGAGGAAAGACATTATAATAAATAATCTTTAAGTATTTAAAGAGCACCTGCCAGAAGAGAGAGAACAGATCAAAGAGGGAGAAACAGGCTTAAATTAGAGAACAGAAGATTCAGGATAGATTTTGGAAAAAAACTTCCAGTGTTAAGGGCAGTGAAGCACTGAAACAGACTGCTGCAGGAGATGGTGAGGGCTGCCGCTAAGTTCAATAAAGAGATGACACAAACAGTAATGAACTAAGTAGTGTTGATCCTGCTGTGGGAGATGGATGGCTGAAATGATCTTATGTTCCTTTCAGTACTATTGTTCCAAGGTTGCTGTAGGTAGATTTTGCTTATGTAAATGCACATAAGCAGAGATGCTGTTAACACACACACATGCAGAAAAATTGTTATTTCCTAAAAGAGCTAATATTAGTTCCTTGTGGAAGCCCTGTTCTTTTCCAAAGTTCAAGATATACATTCCTCCTTTCAACTCCTTCAGAAACCCATTCTTCCTCATGACATATCCCTCTATTCAAGTGCCATAGTACTACATCAATTCTTTAGTGTATTAAGTTTTTCCTGAAAGCAGAGGTGACACAGGTGTAACTGCAGAGAGACAGTAAGAAGTGCAGACCATCATGTCCAGTAAGTTTACTGAGAAGTCAGTTTTTCATAGACAGCAAGAAACAATTTCAAAATAAGTTTTAGTAGGCAGCATGCCATATTGGGAAGCCTATTCAAAGGTATCCTAGATGTTTTCCTCATTTTCCTTAATTAGAGGAAAAGATAATATAAGATGCACCCTGCCTCCCCCCCCAGAAACAAAAAAGAAACACCACACAAAACCCTCTCAGGTCTATCTCAAGTATTTGAGGCTAGTTGACAGTACTTTTTGCATATACATTTCTCTTTGGGAGACTAAGATGTTGCTTGTAATTTACATACATTTTCTATACATATGCTTTTGCATGCCATGTTCAATGGGTAATTACAAAGAGCAGTACATGCACAAAACACAAGTACCTCTCTAACCACATGCAATCCCTGCTGGCAACTGAGCGCGCCAAAGTGCTATGCACATGTACAGAAGCAGGTGCCCAAGACTGCGTATACAAGAGGACATGGAAATAAACTTCAGCTTTTGAAAGGTGTTATTTCTGGCACGACTCACACAAGGAATCCTCCTGTACATCAGGTTGTCAGATTTTTCTTCGTGGTGTCAGTGAGTGCTTCTACTGGTTGCAAATTTGATTGTGAGCTACTGGTGAGCAGCTGGCCTTCAGGAGGAAGCTCTTCTCTGAACCCTCTCCCAAGCTATTGCTTAATGTGGAAACTCCAAACGCACTTTGTCACGTGAATTCTGGGAGCAGTTCAAACGTAAAAATTAATCCATTTACTGAAAAGTCAAAGAATTTGAAAGTGGAGAGAAGCAGACTCTGACACAGGGTCATAGCTTTTTATTTCAAGACTAGCTTTCTGTCCAGAGCTACTTAATGTTTTTCAAAGGATATTGTGAGGAAATGATTAAAAAACAAGGTGCAAGTTTATGGAGAGTCATTTGTATGAATATATAACAGGAGGAAAACCAGTATTAAGCAAATTCATTTTTTTCCTGCTGGATACGGAGGCTGAATGGCAGTATTCAGCAATTCTATCCAGTCACAAAGGCACAAAACTTCAAACTAGCAACTCTTGTATATATGATGGTCACCTAATCACTAGAGAACTATGCAGAGGCTTAATGTATAAACCTGAAATCAGCTGCTATGAGAAACAACAGTATTTAACTTTAGTATAAATAATACATACACCTGGATTTTCACTGAATTCTTCATTCACACTCCTGTGCTCCGATTTTCCCAAGCACTTTTCTCTTTCCTCAGGAGATGCAAGAAAGTAGTACAGTTCGGCCTAATAGCACAGTTTATTTTATAAAAAGACTAGCTTTCACTCACTCACTCTCTCCTGGAACACTTTATCTTTGGTCTACCAGAAAAGAGGGGAGTAGAAGTAGAATACACTTGGGAGAAATCCTGAAGACAGGACTGCACCTACAGTGTCTACAGAGGGCTGGTCTACTGACTAAAGCACAGGCATAGGGGATGGATATTTGGTTCCTAGTTCAGTGACTAACTTTACAGTTTATTAATACATGGTCAGATGGTATATTCCAGACAGCTGCAAATGAGTGGGAGCAGAACAGGCTAAAACCTGCCTTAGTGCAGACCTGATCTCATATAAGTAACACCTACTGAAGTGTATTGGAAAATTAATTCAGATTTAGCATTTTACGGCCACGAGGACCAGCAAATAATGACTCACTTGGGGCATTAGATAACAGTACACATCTGCTGCTATATAATACATGTATGCTTCCTTTCCTTTCAGAGCCCTATGTCACCACGTACAAAACAATACCTTTGCTGACTTTCGTCTTCTTAAGGAAGGAAATATTATACATATGTTCTGCAATTAGCCATAATCTATTTGTATCAATCCATATGGCTTCTTAGTTGTATCACCATCAACAGGTATTATAATAACATTTTTGCCAAAGCAGATTTCTGGAGCATTTATCTACAGGAGAGCTATAGTTCCTGAAACTCTCTATGCCTGCTCTCTGACAAAGTGCTGTATTTGGAAATCATGAGTGGGAGCTTAAAATAGGTTCAGCATGCAGCTCAGGCTGTTCTCATCCCTGACATCCATATGTGGTTTGGACAATCTGGAGCTTTCTTTGAAAGGCCCACCCTGTGCATTTTGCAAAGTAAAATTCTACACCTGCTGCTATTAGGCTCTGCAAGTTGCAGCACTTTAAGATGTCACTAACTTGATAAACAATAAGGCTTATAAAACAGTGTGATGGCTAAATAGACAAATGCAGGATCAAATGTTTGCCACACAAGCAATCAAACAAATTGATGAACATGAAGAAAGTGATTATAGAACTATATCTGTTCTATTATTAACCAGCAATCTGCATATCTTCCTCCAATTAATGCCTAGAAAGGAGATGTGAGGCAGTTGAAACCTAATTACTGGCATAACACTTTGTTGATTAGAAGCATGGTAACAGTCATTGCTTCTACTTCATTTACACAAGGCCCATAATAATAAGCCAAAGGATGTCAGTCAGTCACTGCTTTCCTGCCAGAAGTTTCTGCCATAGCAATAGCTTCTAGTGTAAATGCACTGCCTTCCGCATGTCACTCAGCTTGGTAATTGCCTTGCCACTCACATAAAGAAAACAATTTCCGGCTCTGATGGGATTTTGTCTGCAATGTGAAACTGCTACTGCAATCTCTGCATCTAGATGTTAGCTTAGTTACTTTGGTAGACCATAATATGAAACTAATCTTTAGGAAAGCAGGTGGGAAGAGAGAGAGACTCACAGGTTGGTAGGTGCTAGGAAAGCAATGCTGTCCGAGTGATTAGTGGATGTTGTTACACCAGGAAAAGCATTAGATGAGGTGGAACTGAGACAAAAACACACACAAAAGCAAAGGCATGAAAGTTCCTTTGCCACTTTCCTACTATCAAGAACATATTTCAGCTCAGCATATCTGTCAGAAACTCTTATAAAATCATACACACTGATTTTACATGCCATAGGTAGCTCACCAGCAGTCCATAATTTCAGCCTGGAGGCTTTGTCTTTGCACCTCCCCATGGGCTGTGCACTTATTACCATCATTTCATTGCTCCCAGAACTGAAGCTGCAGATGCAAAGAGTTTTCCTTTCAATATGCAACATGCAGCATTTTTCTCACTTCACAATCTCATTCCCCAGAGTGACATCACCTGGTGCTACACAGTTCATTCTACTTCTTGTCCCAGGGCACACCCAGAATCCAAATTCAGGTTTTGTTCCAACACTTGAGGTCACCTCTCAAGCTCCCCATACACTGATGTTTCTCTCTGTGACCATGACTTGACTTAGCAGAAGGAACATACACAAGGAAGAGGCCAACTAGCTCTAAGACTGCAAATTTGTCCATATTAAGTGACCAAAGGAACAGCTAGCCTTGCTTACCTCCTGTCACACAACCTGCAGCAATAGAGACAAGAATACTTTTTTTTTTTCCTCCTTACATCCTATGTGGATTTATACCAATGTTGTCACATATAGGCAGGAGAAGTGCAGTTTATCTTTCTCTTTTATGCCGATTTAAAACTTAAACCAGAAATACGGTTTCTAGAGAGCAAGAGGAGGACAGAGCAAATGCAAAGGTTCCTTTTTCATAATTTACAGAAAGTGCGTATAGAACACAATCCCTTTTCAAGGCTCCCTTTTGCTGGAGGACCATAGCTTAAACAGGGGACTTAAGTCCCGCAGTATCAGCCAGAGAGAATCTCTACTCCCATAGCTCCATTCTCCCCTTGGAGGCATAAGGGAAGGTTTATGTATAGACAGTTTGGCTGTACTTCTATGCTTGAAAAAGGGTCAGGATATGGACAAAGTAGAATGGACAACATATGCTGGATTATTTATTTGGGAAATGTAGTCTCTGCTTTGGTTTGACAATTATATACAACTCATGCAAACTATTATCACTTACATATTTTGCCACTAGAGAAATCAAGGCCCAAATTATTGGGGTCCCAAACTTTAGGACACCAGAAACAGTGACCACAAGGATCCCTCTTGGATTTACCAGAGGACCTGACCCACAAGCACACACATTCCAAAAGGCAACATATCATAACATTTGCTAGAAAAAAATATTGAACGAATCCATTTATTTCAGTTGCTTTCAATGAAGCTTTGAGTTTATTTCACATCTATTGCATTTGCGTGCAATATTGCTATCCCAAGATCTTGTGACAGGACTGAAATTAACTGTCTTCAATATGCTTTCTATTTCTGAGCCTACTGCTGAGAGACATGAATTATGAAGCTCTTAAATGTACCAAGCTTCTCATCTCTTCATACCAGGGTCTATATCTTATCCACGGTACATAACTTTAGCAAGTAGAAGTACATTAAGTTATCGGGGGGGGGGGGGACTTTTATTCTTAGTTCAAATGGTTCTGTTCCAATTGCTGTATATTTCATTATAAAAATATTAAGATACTTTCAAAACTGCTCTTACCTTTATAGTTTTAAGAGGCAAAAAGGCATATTTGCTTCACAGTGACACTGAATCTGATCTTTTGAGTGATTACAGGCTTTTTTTGTACAGAAAAACTTGGATGCACACAAACTACAGTCTCAGGGAGATCCCAGCTGAAGCCCACTGGTTCTCCCTCTACCGCAAAGAAAGCATGGTAAATACTCTTACCTTTGGAAAAGGCATGACAACTCACAATGTGCATCTTCAGAAGCATCCAGAAACTCCAAAAGTGGTGAGGCTTTACATTCCTACAAATTCTAAAATAACAACAACAAAAAAAATGTTGCAATTTGTTCTCTCAAACAACACAGAAGAATGTTTTTAAAAGTAAAAACATGTAGGAATAATACATGTTCTTGCCCTTGGAAGAAATCACTCCTTGGCAGGTAGCCTGGCTTTGTATTGATCACTTCCTATTCTTCACATATAGTGAAAGAATATTTTTAATGCTGACTACACACTGAATAAGGATAGAGATACACAGAGGACTTAGCCAAAATAGTCCATGTTTAGCTGTAAATGAGACCACTGGAGGTACACCACAATTGATTTGTGCCCTATTCTTTGTAGTTCATATTAATTTAGCATACCACTTTTCAAAAGTGAGAAAAAAGCTGAAATCCTGTAAGCTCAAAACACAACCTGGGCAAAAGCGTTTTACAAGGTATAAGGAACTGCTTAAAAGGAGTTTAAAGTGCAATCACAATGTTAGGACAATCCCCCTGCCCCCACTCCTTTCTTCAAAGTTTTCAATCTCTCTCTTACTCCCTATTCTCAGTCTCCTTAACTTTCCTCAGCTTTGCATTCTTTTTTCTCCTCCAAAAAAATCACTTTCCTGTTTTCTACTCCAAAGGGGGGAAAAGGGTGGGGGGGGGGGGGGAGGGAGTGATGGTGGGATCCCCATACAGACAGACAAGAAATTATTGCACATTTTAAAGAGGAAATTGCATATTCTAGCACTCTAAAAAAACAGGATCAAGTGTACACATCACTTTTATTACAGTAGAAGACACTCCCAAGTATATTTTTTATGGTGCAGGGTTTTGTCCAGCCCCTGTTTGTTCTGAATGAGCTTGTAAAGAACCACAAAGCAATAATCACAGCTAATGGGCAACATAATACACAGGTTCTGCAAGACTACCTCCTATCACTTTTGATTTTTTTTCACATGCTGTTTATTGTGTGCTTTTGAAGTACATAAAATAGGGCAAGTTCTGCTCAAGATAAACACATTTACTACAACAACAAAAAGCAAAACTCGCATCTGAACTCCTCACATTTCTATCAGGGAAAACAAATTATACGTCAACCCACAAAGCAAACAAGGGCATTTAGAAGAAGAAAATAAAGATACTCCATCATTATTATGCTGAAAGAGACATAAACATATAAAAACCACAAAGCTAACCTCAAGGATTTTAGCCCGCACCTAACTGTTTCAGCTTTGCCTCCTCTTCTGAGTTCACTTAATCTCTTCTTCATGCTCTTTCTTGTTTCTCAGGTCTGTATTTACTAACCACCTGTGTCTCTAGAGTAGCTTAGCTAATTTGGTTTTGACAGCTATTAGTCACCAAGCAGCACCCAGCACTAGGTTTTACACAGGTCTCTATATTTACTCATTTATCCTTTCCCTTTTTCTTTGGGAAGATCAGAAAGTTAGCTCACTACAGAGATGAAGAAAAGGAAACATCTCAAAGAGATGCGTAAGACACAAGAGCACTCTCTCTCACATATAATCCATATCACATTTATGAATATTCATAAGGGGCACATCCAAGCCAAGAAGGAAAACCATATTTCAGAGAGAAGAAACAACTGCAACTGTTGATTAGCTTCGTAAAGCCACTCATGAAATTGTCACAGTTTTGACTAATTGCAAAAAATAGCCATGGTGTTTCTTGAATCCCAAAAGCCATTCTTAAAGCAACATAAAGTCCCTGAGATGGATCCCTTTGGCAGAACAAACCCTGAAATGACTAGCATGTAGCAAAATGCCTTATGTGGTCACTGTAAAAGGGTCATTAAACCAAGAGACATAAATGTTGCACAAAGAAACTTATGGGATTAACAAAATATTACACACACATTTCTAAATGCAATTCAGCTGACTGTCTAAAGAGAACAAGTAAGACTCAGCACTCCAGTGACCCTCTTCACAAACCGAAGCTGTCGTGCTCTGTGTTAAAGATACCTCAATAACACTCTTGTGAATGCATAACAATCATGCCAAGACTGCAGGATCACAAGAAGCCCTAAACGAGTAAAGAGAGGTGCTTGAGACACGTTTTGAAGCTTTGTTTGCCTTCCATAGTGACGAGAAACCCCCTGAGTATTAAGGGTAGTGGAAACTCTAGCATGACAGTCTACTCGGAAAGACAGCTTGGCGGCGGTGGGGTGAGGGTGGGGGGAGTTCTGCTGAACTAGCCCTTGGCTTCTACAGCTGAAGAGAAAAGCCCTAAGTGACAGGTAGAACAAGAAATTGTTTAGAGTATATAGGTTTCTTGTATCTTTGGGGGTTTTTTGCTGCATGTGTAACTTTGCTTCCAAGGTTGTAATCAAGGGCTTAATCCTCTGTTGCTATACAATTAATTCACTTTCTTCTTAAATTTATTTTCTTCTTTGAACTTGCCTGATGTTGCATGACCTGGTAGTATCTCTGGCAAGCTGAGATATGTTGTTTCTCCAGAAGACAGCAATATGCAGAAAAAGGAGATTCTGCAGAAAATCTTCAGTTTGTCAGCAAGCTGACTGGTTGCTCTGAAGACTGGTATCACCAAGATACATGGCGGGGGGGGGGGGGGGGGAAGTATCTTCTGATAGATACTGTTCAATGACCTGCAAGCAAAGAGGACGTCTATGAGATAAGGGAATCCCATATTGTCACATCTTGATATAAACAGAACCCAGGATAAGCCATCTGTAAGCTTACAAGAAAACATGACTCTCATCCAGCAACCTGAACAGGATTTCAGAGAGCATTTAGATATTCTCTAATTTCAGCTCTTAAGTCTGTATTGGCAGTGCTGTGTGTGTTGGTTTAAAGACCTGCATGATTATTAGCAGCTGTACCTGATTATGTGCCAATTAATACAGGAGCTCCCACAGGGTTAATATGAAGGTTCTCATTTCTTCTGCTGTTCATTTTTATCTATGACTTTGAGAAAATCTATTAATCATGCACATTTAGTCTGTGCTAATACAGTCATTCATTATAGTTATTAGGCTGCTATAAATCTCAGGGAACTTTGACAGATCTAGCATTTTTAGATAGTTTTTTAAAAAAAAACATTTGGCAAATAGTTTGTAGAAAATCAGTATCTTATCTGCAGAGCACATGCCCCTGGAAGTACCAGGTGTCTCATTCTCCAGTGTGTTATTTAAAGAACCCGTCTGTCTCTCTAGGTATTTATATCAGTGGCCAGCCTGGCAGACTCTAGTAACCATGGAGGGACATAAGTGTATTGAGTAGGATCCAAATACAGACTGGAGGTAGGCCTTTAAAGTGGAATTAAAAGGTGGATCATCTGGAGAGGCCTAGGGCTATTTCCATGTCACATGAAATGGCCATGGTTCAGGTTCCCATCACTAAAGATCGTTCTGTCTGCTAGTAGCTCTGCATGGGATTTTGGCACTTAAATTTGAAACTATTATTCTGAACCCTCATCTCGGCCGCCAGGCAATTCCTTTGGCTCCTTATTACTTTATTTTACATCCTGTCAGGTCTGTTCAGTTGTGCTTTGTCACAGAAGCTGCATCCCTTGATGGGGCAGAGTATGCTGGCACCTGAACCTGGGGGGATCCAGACGAAGTTCTGCAGCCACCACAGCCATCTGTGAGATTTGTTTCATTAACGCACTCGGAGGACACCTCCAACACACCTCAGCAGGCCCACACTCCTTACACTAGGCACTCACAGCCACCACTTTCTTTCACAACAGCAGCTGACTCAGCCACGTATAAACACAACTCTAAATACTTGTGATAAAAAGAAATAGTTTCAGGTTCAGGTGATCCCACAACTGCCTGAAGTGCCTAGTGATTGTCCACCCATTTCTGTTGTTAGCAGGATAACTGCTGGATGTGTAGTATACTGAAAGACAGGCCACCAATCTAACGCTTAACTTTGGTTTAACTTTGCTTACAACAAAACAAAACAAAGCCCTTTTGCTGGGATTTTCAAAAGCTCCTAAAAAGGCTTGTGATCATGAGTTAGCTTAGCTTAGGTCAGTCTGGTGCTTTTGAAAACTCCCCTTCTTGGCCATAATATACTCTGTGCAAATCATTAGCATATAGATATCCTGAGAATTAATGCTGTCTGTTTTATAGTGACTGCATGACACAAAGAGAAGTATCACCTAGAAATAGCCCCCAATTTAAAAGTGTAAACTGTTTATTCTCAGCCAGCTGGCTTGTGATAAGAGCTTTTCTGTATTTAAAGCACAGCCTTCTCCATTTCCTCACTCAGTTTGGGTGACTTTTATGATCTCTCTTTGCTAAGCTTTTTCACCTGGACAGTGATTTGTGGTTCATACAAACCACCAGACTCCTGCAATATGACCTTACATTATAGACAATATAATTTAACACTCTCACTTGCTACAGCATGATTCAATGAAATAGGATGGAAAGTTTTACCAGTCTATGAGGCCATTGCACAGGAGAGGAATTTGCATTGCTTTGCCACATTGCTGTCTTTTCACTGATGCAATGACCCCTGAGTCAGTTTTGGAAAGTCATTGAGAAACTAAGCAAAGGGGAGAGCTGTCTTATCTTGTATGTTCCTGGTCGCCTTTAAGTCCTGAAACCTCATTCAGCCCCACCAATTGCTTTCAGCTTATCATTTTATTTTGAACCTTCTAGCTGAGCCTATAGCAAGACAGGAATGAAGAAAAGAAAATGCTGGCTTCCGCTTCTGCACAGAGTGAACATGGGCAACTACAAGCCACCTGAGTTGAATGTCTAGTCTTGTAGTCATCAGGAAGCTTGCCACTGGCTTGGTAGAGCAACAATTTCCCTCTGGGCCAGGGGATTCCAGCTGATTCTCCTTGTCTGCAAATACCTGCAACAAGCTGGAGTGCAGGACATGCACAGCAGGGAATAACATACAATCTGCAGGAGGGTCTGCAGATGAGGGTACTTCAAAACAGGGTTTTTCTGCATTATTTTGCAGTTTCATGTAACTTCTGCACCTGTCCAAGGGGCTACGCACATCACTAAAACTCTACCAATAGTTGTGGTACGTGGAAGATTTCAGTAAGAAAGAGGATGGGGAAGTGAATTCCAGATCCAAGAACCTTTGCTGGTTGCCATCTCACTCAGTTTATGTCAAGAACTCCAGGATTGTGGTTGCCATCACAAGCCAGGAGGAAAAGGAAAATCTACAGTAAAATATGTCTAGTCATTTTGTAGGAAAACGGCAAAGTTCTGGGATTTGGTCTTCCTCAGTAATATAAAACTACCCTGCTAATCCTGAAGCATAAACCAGTTTATTTTGTTGTCTCCTAAAGATAGCTGTATTGTCTACAGCACACATGCAGAATGTATTTACTGTTAATCCCACTGTTATTTATCTGTCTTGTGGCAGCAGTTATGGTTCAGAACCCAAGCAGAGAAAAACAAGGGCTGAATTTGATATAGCCTTAAGATGTTTATTACTACTGGTGACACACCCATAGCCAGCTGTCTCCAAATGCTGCATTAGTCAACGTATAGAAAAAACGTTATAGAAAAGACGTATAGAAAACACCTAGCCTACATAATTCAAAAATGATGACTCTTTTGTAAAGTTCACTGTCTCTCTAAGTGAATCTATTAGTGTTATTAATAATAGTGTGATATTAATGCAAAGCTGTGCTGTCACCTGCTGCAGAACAACGGCTGTGTGTGTAACTCCATTGGTTATTACAAGGATGCCTGAAGCCTTAGGCTGACAGCAGGTGAAGCAAGGATTGGATTTAATGCATTTACTGCATAAAAATAAAAAAAAAATCATACCTTTAATTTAATATATGCATGTTCTTCACTGTGGCAATTACTCACATGTCCGCAAAGTCTGGGCTTCAGGCTATCAGACAGTTTATGCAGGATTATTCTTATGGAAGATAGCACTTCATGGTCTCCAGAACAGGCTTATTCTTTACGTTACTTCCTGCTAACAGGATTTCTGCAAGATGCTCCTTTCAAATGTTTTTGAGGGTCTTTGAGCCATGAAAAATATGAGAAAACTGACACAGGAGTGAATTTAGCATTGTAGGTAAAGCAAATATGCAAAAAGTACATTTTATCCTGAGACACACTGTAGTCTTTTAATCAAGGAAAACATTTGCTCAGCCATGAATGAATGGGAACTGAAGGGGGAAAAAACCCATTCAGAATTATTAACCTGATTTTCAGCTTAATTTTAACACAAAGTGAAAATAAACAATCATCACCTCATATAAATCGATGGGCTCTGTTCTTCTCACTTGAGTAGGGTTACAGAAGTTTATACTAGCTAAAAATGACGCCTACTATGTTTATCTGAAGTTGTAGTCTTCCAGAAATCTATTCCAGATTTCTGCGTAGGAATGCACTGGCATGCTGAGGGCATCCAAATGCTCCAGTTGGATCATCCTCAGTGATTAGCAAATAGACCTTTCTTCAGAGTAGGCCAAATCCCAGTTTCAGCTGTCAATGTTGCTAATATATAACATGTCTGAAATGTTGAGCTGGACTGCAGAGTTTAAAAATTTAAGACTCCAGTAGCCCAATCTTTTTGAGGTTTTAAGGTTCAAAACTTCAACTGGAGGGATTTCGGCCCTTTACTCTGTATTTCTTGCGCAAGTTCTATGTTTCTTCATGTAGCCTGTCCAACCAGCTCGTTTCCAGGGGCTATACCACTCTTCAGTTTATCTTACTGTATAGTGCAATATACTGAGAAGGAAAGGGAATAGGTCACAACATCATCAGAAATGCTGCATTTGTTAAGCATGTTTGCCAGCAAAACGTCATTGCTATTGGCTTTTTCTTGCACATTTGTACAGAACTCATAAAACTGTTCTTCAATATTTACCCATTTTATTTGTCTATTTATCATCCTGGATCATTTTATTCTAAAATATCTAGTGCTTTATTTGCCTGGCAGAACATTTTCTCAAACATTTTCTCACTGGCCAGCAAAAGACGAATGTTAAAAGGTTTGTTTTCAGCATTACAGCTCTACTTGATGGGTTGTTTGTGCAGAAGAATACACAAAAACTGTGGTCTTATCTAGCGAGTGATGTTTTAGAACCTTTTTTGTGCTTTTTGAAATTTTGGCTGGAAGCTGAAAAGGCTCAGTAATGATCTATTGAAATACATTTGCAATGGAAAAAGGATTCTTGGAATCAAAAGGTGTGCTCTTTCAAAGTGTCTGGGTTTCAGCTGGGAAGTGAGATCAGCATATTTTGACTCCGCTTAAGTAAACTGGGTATTGTAATATTTGATCTGTGAGACAAACCCAAAGCATTAGTACCATTATAATACTGATGTCTGGCAGCACGCCTGAGCCTGTAGAAAGGAACTACATTTCCCACAAGTCACTGCAACAATTCAGCCAGGCGCAGGATCACAGGCCCTTTAAGCCAGAATACGATGTTTCAGCGTGTTTGCACACACAGGAGGTGATTTTAGTTTGAAAACCATTTAATTAATTCATTTCAGGTGAAATTTTTGAAAAGGCAGTATTTGGACATTCCAAGCTGAAGATTTCTTTTTGAATTTTTGGCTCTGGAGTCTTCTTTCCTTTAGGTTTGACTTTTGTCATATTTTAGTGTGGATTTATTTTCAAACACAACCATTTTTCACAGTAAAAGAAATTCTAATTTCTCATCACTTCTGAATCAATTTATTTTAATCCAATATAGTAAACTAACTTAAACACAAAGTAAACCAATTTGCTTGCCTCCAGTACGTATTCAGGCTGCTTTAACAAACCTATGGCGTTAAGTGCAATCTTTTGTCGTTAGAGACCCCAAAAGAATCTGCCCCTTTGTGTTTATCTGGCAAGAGCCTTCCCATTCCTAAGTAACGCTGTATCCTGCAAAAGCATGTGCTAGGCTGCCCAGTATTTATTTACATGTCATGAAGGAAACATGATCAGAGAGGAAAACGTGCTTTCCTTATTGCAGCTTCCTTAAGGATGCAAGAGGGGTTCTTTAAGCCCTGCTTGGAAATTCCTCTTTGCCGATGAGGGATCCTGCTAATAAAAATGCTGTATTAAAAGACAGTTAAGCCCTGGGCTTAGGCAGCCGCTGAGGCTTTTGCTGATCACTTCAGCCCTATAAACACCCCAGAGGAGCAGAAGAGAGGGAATACTGGTCATTGCTACCAAGCCTGCTGCTTCCGACCAAAAACCTCAGTAAAAACAGTTGCCAACACCTGGGATTTCCTAGTTACGTGGCACTAGGAAAGGCCACGGCAGCATACATCTGAATGCCCCGGTTATTTCCAAGGAGCCCGACAAGCAGATTGGCTGAAGTGTGCCACCAGGACGCAGCAGAGAGATGTGGTGCAGTGAAGCCTGCAGGCCCCACAGTTGGGCTGGGGCCCTCACTGGAGGAAACCCACTGCCCCACACATGGATTTAACACCCCACAGATAGCAAGAGGGCATGCAAAAGTCCCCAAACCCACCACTTCATCAGAGCTGGGGCAAGGATATGCCCTCACCTGAGTGGCACTTCAGTGATGGCAAGGTGAGGTGGTGGCAGCCATTTTGCTCACACTGAGGCCTCCTCACCATACCAGAGCATTGTGCTGGAGTGGGGGAAGAGAGCCAGGCAGCAAAGCCAGCAGGGCAGCAGAGCCAGCCAGCCCACACTTCCAGGGTTGCCAGCCCTCCTCTGAGGAGGGCAGCAGGAGCCCAGTCCCTTTTGGGCCTGGTGGTGCCTCACCCTGCTCCTCCGGCCCATTTGCTCATGGCTGCCCTCCTGTCAGCACCATCACAGCAGCACTAGCTCCCACCTGCAGGTCATAGGCCCCTTTACCAGCTGCTGGTGTGCAAGTCAGTGAGCTCAGCTCCTCGGCATTTTATTTTTCTGCCCACAAAGGCCTAACGCACGGCAGCTGGGCCACTGCTCTGCCGTCAGAGGGGCTGTCCTTCTGCAGCATCACCCCCAGGGTTTACCTTAGTCTGCTCTTCCCGCTTCTCGTTTTTATCCCATTATGTTTAATTCGAGCCTTTGGGCCACTGCGGACGATTTGGTACTCGTGTTGGTGTCCCCGCCGCTTAGGCATTAAGGTTAGGGTACAAACACTCAGTTCTCTTCGTGTGTCTCCGTGAGTTAAACCGGTGTTTTTCCTCAGTCATTATTGTTACCATCGCTGCTTAAAGCCTTTTATCTGCACAGTGTTTGAATAGGAACTAATTAATCACACCGTATCTACGTCTGAGTGACTAATGCATGGCGGGCCTTTGCTGTCAGGACTATCATTGCAGCTAGTACTCTTTTCAGTGACTCCAGCTCAGATTCAGCCTTCCCATTAGTAATGATTTATTTCATACTCAAGCGATGGGAGAATAGAAAATCATCAGGATTCAGCACTAAAGGGCCAGCACGTGCCACCAGCAGCTACAAAACGCTGAGATACAACAGGTTTCCTCTACAATTAGGAAGGGAAAGCAGTGGGGTATGAGCTCGCAAAGGGCAAGTTTTTCAAAGGGACAGATTGTCACCTGGTGGGAACGGCTTCAGCTCCCTCTGCTTCTGTACAAAACCCCCCAAACGCCTTTAAACTGCTTCAGCCATTGCATCTCTGCAGAAAACAGCTTTTCTGTCACCTGGAGAACTCGTCACCTATAGAGAGCGGTATTAACCGGATCAGATCTCCAGATTCACTGTGAAATTTAGTGAGTTTGAACTTCATGCCTGCCCCAGTACCAGTGACAGCTCATCTTGAGGGACTGTGTATATATATAATGCAGGAGCATTTATAGCTGTCAGAGGCTCATTGAGCCAGGCTTTCCAGAAGGTCCTGGGTATTGTCTGAACTCTTTTTAGCTATCATGAGAAAGAGAAGGGATTTTGGTATTGTGGATATTAAATTTATGATAGGCAGTTTCCACCTTTCCTGTCTCTCTTCCCTTTCTTCAAAACCTAAAATTAATCCTTGCAAGCAAGAAACAAGAGAAAAAAGAAAAAAAATACTGCCTGGGATCACATCACATCACAACCTCTCACTCGCTTCTCTTATGAAACCACAGATTAGCAATGTCACAAGTGGAGGTCTCCAGCCCAGCTTCTCCACAGGCAAAGACCTGGGAACATGAACTGGACTTAGTTTATGTTTGAATTCAGTCTATTACCTCAGAAGTTGGAATGTGAAGGCCAAGACTTTAAAGCAGCACAAGGATTTTGTGAGCTGTCAGATTTGGCTGTCTAGCCTGGGTTTTCAGAAAACGCAGAAGAGCTGTGCTCTGAAGAACTGTCTTTTTAAATGTTGTCTTGAGTCAGGGGCTATGAAAGTTAGACAATCATAACAAAAAAGAAAAAAAATACTTTGCAAAAGTGTGGTCTTGCCTTGACAGGTGATGTCATTGCATTTTCTCCTAAAGTTATAGTGGCATTAAACTCAGATGGGTATTGATGGTTCTGTTTAAATAATTGCCTTAATATAAACATGTCCTCACAGACCTCATGTTAGATACCAAACTCAAGCCAGAATGGTGTTGCTCGCTATTCAGCCTGCTCGTTTTTTTGAGTAGTGTCCTGAGAGTACACAAAAACAAGCCATGTATTGCACTTCCTTTTCTATTAAAATTCAGATGTAAGTTACTGTGATTGGTGAACCTGAAATCCAGAATGACACAATATCTTTGTCTTTTAGTAAAAATGAGACAAGCAGCTATATCTTTTTATTCTCTCCAGGAACAGGTTTAGAAGCCTGCCTAGTAAGTAGGTATCTGTATTCCTCCTTGGATCACTAATGCTGTTGAACATCCACCTTTCAGTCCCTATGTGCTATAATTGTTGTTTGATGTCAGCCTCTCCAAAGTACTGGCTTTTGTGGATTAAGTGGAGAATTGTTACACTGCATTTTTACTGTGAAATACGTTATTTTTTTCCAGTCAGGCTAGACTGCAGTTTGTAGATTAGTATATTGTGAAATAATCTGGAGTTAAGGCTTGTGATGAAATAGAAACAACCAGCCAGGCCCAACATCCCTGTGTGCTAAGCATCTCGCTCCACTCTGTTGACTGCAGCATTGCTTGTACTGAAACAAGATATTACCCTACAAGTGCAGGGACAGCAGAAATTGCTGCATAGGGCATACCTGCAAAGGGTACTCAAAATCCAAGTGAGCGGGAGGTTTGAATTTAAGGGAGATGAGTTAGATTGCATTTCAATGCTTTTGTAAATGTTCTGATTTAGAATGAAAGCTGGCATTATTCATTTTACCTCACTTCATTTTGCTCTAGCTCCCAAGTTACAGCCATTTGAATTCTGAATAAAGTTGCTATATGGCAAATTATTTTAATATCATCTACTTTATACACTCGTAAGGTTTCCTGTGTGCTCCTGTGCAGACAAGCATTTGGGTTGCAAGTTCTAGTTTTTTTTCTGTGCCAGAGGTCTGTTTATCAGATACAGTGACAGGAATCTGGTTTTACACCACCCTCCCCCAGAATGGCTTGGAGCAACTTAAATGCTGATCTAAACTCTGACAATATCAAGCAATAGGGCAAAGGCAAATACATCACACGCAGATTTCTTCCACAACTTTAGGGTTTTTCTTTTTTTTTTCTCTCTCTCTAAATATATCTCAATATTTTGTTTCTATCCTTGCTCTGGTGCTTTTTTGTCTATTGCTCTTTTATTAGCTTTCCCACTCTGATTTTGTGCCATCCACTTCAACATGCTAAGCCCTCCAAAATGAATTCTACCTTTCCCCACTGTAGTATTGCTGTTACCTGCAACAGCTTAGCCATTTACTCAGCACTAAAAGACAGGAGAGGTCCAGCCTCTGGGTAAGCTTTCTGGCTCCTCACTCTAATAACTACTGCCACTAACACAATAAAATTTTATATCATTTTTATTGGATCCCTCCTGGAGAATTATAGGAGGAACAGTGGCTTGCAGAGCAGATGTGTGAAGCTGCAGACGGAATTGCATCTGTTTTCTTTTGTCACAAATTGTACTGTATTGTACCCTGTTGACTAGGAAATTTAACATCCTGTCCCTGTAAATCACATTTGTAATAAAATGATTATTAAACATAAACACGTTATCCCCTTTTACCTCTTTCTTTTTTTTAAACAACAAACTGACTTTATTTCCTCTCCCTCTTTTTCACCCCTCAGAACAGATTTTTCTTCTGGCCCTGATATTCCCTGGAGCTGGGCCAGTTGCAGAAGTTTGATGCTGGCTTTTACAGCAGTCCTGAGAGTGAAAAGGAGTACAGGGGAGGTGGGGAAATGAATCTGCCCCTTTCCACTGAATCAAAAAATATTTGGCACCAGATATCTTGATGGGTTTTTCCTCCCCCAACTGTTGCCTAGTAGCATAAGGAAAAATAAGTCACAGTCCAGATAAGGAATTAAAGGGAAGAGCTTTGTCTCCAAGTTGCAAGTGCCAGCAACTTTTATATTCAAAGCGTGGGTGATACCCTGCTCTTGCTGCAGCTGCGAGTGCTCTCCAACCTTGCACTTCCCTGTGTCAGCACAGGCACTCTAGTTTTCAGGTTTCTGAATAAACCAGTGCCAGTGCCTGGTTACTGGTTAACACAGAAAACAAGTCCAAGACCATCTTTTTTTTGCCTTTGCAGGCAAAGACAAGCTAATTTCCAAGCTGAGGGAAGATGAGTAGATACGTTAACATAACACTGATCCCAAGCCAGCACACTTACCTCTCAGAAATACATATTATTTCAGGGTCAGGGCTGCGCCAGCCACAGCTGCACGTTGGTGTTTGGTTGGAAGGGGCATCCTGTGGCTCAGAAAGTGGGAAAGCAAACTCACATCTGCCTGCACAATCCTGCCTAGACATGGTGCAAAACCCTAGCCTGTGCAAGCCCATTTTTCTGTTTTTTTAGCTATAACAGTTTTGTTTAGCAAACACCTCCTGCTTAAAGGCTTCGGTTCCTTCTGTTACGACAACTGGTCCTCTCTAAAGCCTGGGAGGGCTGCGGTGTCCTGAGCACCAGGACGCTGCATACAGACACTAATCCTGGGAGACTGCAGCTTCAAACTGGAGGCTTAAAATTCTCTGCTAGCAAAGGCATTTGGCGCGCTCCAACTGTGTACATCCCCGAGAGCTTCGAGGTCGCTGGGGGCCATGGCTGTACATTGTTCACGGCAACAGTGTCACCTTCTGTCACCCTCACAGCGAGGCACAGAAGTACCGCTGAAATGTTTGGGTAGGCTTCCAAGCTGCGGATGCGGTTGACACAAAAATGAGAGGAAGCCAATGGGATTATGACTGAAAATCGCATTGGTAAGAAAAATGACAGGGGTAGTCACAAGCCCTTTCAGGGGCTCTGTCTTATTTGCATTTTCTTATGCTGCTCGGAAAACTTAATGAAGGTTAGCTTCTGTCATTAAGATAAACCAGCTCTGTGGTGATGCTGTCAGCCATACTAATTAAAAGTCAGCCTCCAAGTGCATAAGGCTTGTCTACACTTGAAAATTAATTCGGTTTAAGGTAGCATATGAATTTAAAATGTGGTAGTTTTCCACCAAAACCCGTAAACGAATATATTTATTTTGGAATAAGAGTGCCTTTGAACTTGGATCAAACTGAAACAGATAGAGTGGTTGCTTCTTTCCTCCATCCTGAAATAAGAGGTCTCTGCATATAAAATGATTCAGGCAGACATATTGCTAAGTATCCCCACGCATAAGCAAGCCCTCAGATGGCTGAACGATAGCAGCCTGCCTTTTTGTATGCTTCTCTTTGTGTTGTGCTTCACCAGCTGAGCTAAAGCCGCAAGCAACAAATGATACATTTCTACAAACAATGTGCTAAATTAAATTGATATAGATTATAGTTATTACATTTTTAAGGACCTGTAGTGTTTCAGCAAGGCTGCTGTTAGAGTATAAAGACTAAATAAGAAAATTTAAACCTGCACTAAACCATGAATATGCACTTCTCCCTAAGAAAAGTAATGCTTTTTAAAAATATTTTATAAACAAGTTCAGATTAGAGCTAAAAGACTATGAACATTTGGGATGATTTTTCTTTATGTGTATTTTAGGAATATAATTATCAACCAGTTTAAGAAATGGCTAGAAAAATCAACACTAATGACTATAACAAATTCTGATCCTATTACCATCAAGGGAGTTTTTGCAATGAAATTCCAAGCGACCACAATATCCAAGTCATTTTGAATTGTCGATGTACCTGAAAAGCACGAAACAAAGTTTTTAGTCTTCCTTCCTTTCATATCCTGCTCCCCCAGCTGTGTGTTGATGACCGCATGCTTCGTAACGCTTGCTAGCAGAATAGAAATAGCCGCTTTAGAAGCCCAGTACTGGGGAACCCTATCTAAGGCTAGGGCTGGAGAAGGCATGGAGCAAAGCAACGTAACATGCACAGTTTTACCCCTAACAACTAATTTCAATGACATGCATGGGGTAAAAAGATACTGTCTGAAAGAAAAGGCTCTCGCCACCCCAAAGAATTTCAGCGGGGAAAAGTAAATGGCATTTCAGGTGCTCTTGCTTGGTTTGCTTTGTAGAAGGCTCACAGGGCATAGCTCCAGGTTGGCCTTTAGGCTTTTTGTATCTCCTGTCAGGCAGCCAGTGAGATCTGGAGTTTCATTCAAGATCTTAAATGAGGAATCATTGCCTGTGTGAGGGAAGGGAGCACTGTGTTTCCCACTTTCATTTTAAACACAGACTTCAGAGGATGTTGAAATGAAATGGTAGATAGAGAGGCATGTCTAGTAAAAAATGTTCTTCATGCGAAAAGGCAGTTTGGCAATTCTCGTAAGGGTGTCTGATTATGTCTGTATATATGATAAAAAATAACATTGCATTTTTTTCCCCTTATACATGGAAGGGATGATTGTGATTGCAGTGTAAATGGAAATGGACTTTCCCTGCTGTTGAATACAAAACACTTTCATCAGTTACTCTCCGCAAAATTGCAGCCTGATTTCCTAATTGGCTGCCTCCCATTTTTGGAGAGAGTCCTCGAGCATTTCTTGTTAGAGGCCTACAGTGGACTGCTCCCTGGCAGTCGGCTGATGGTTAAGTGGTTCATACAATGCCACCTTCCATTACCATTACCACCATTACACAAATGAAAACCCCTTCTCTGAAGAGTACATTGGAAAACAGAGCCATCCTCCTCTAAATTATTATGGTAGAATATTCCCAAAGAGATAAACATAGATACACAATATTAATAAAGAGAGCTCTAAAAATATCTCAGCAAGACAAATCTCTCCATATATCCTGTTCTTCTATTTTGTTCTCTCCTTCATTTGCTTACTGCCATCCTTTTCTCAAATACCATGTTTGTTACCCTGGATGGTCTTCTTGTATGTACAGCGCTTGGGAGAAGGAGAGGCAGAGGCTCATGCTGCACAAAGAACCGAAGGGCTGCTGGGCCTCAGGTTGCTGTACCTCTGGGAAAGGATAGTACCCTTCTGTGGAGCTAGGAAATCTCAGGTGGTGGTGATATTTGCTCAAAATACACTTACAAAAGTGTATGTATCAGTGGTTGGGGGGGGAAGAATCACCACATATTACTGCCCAGATGCCAAATTCCAAGAGGGCTCCTATACATGCCGGTGTATATGTGCGTACACACACGTGCAAATACACGTGCAAACACACACATGCACACAGCAGGCTCACACAGTCACTTTCCAAACTGACCTGAAGAAAAATACAGAATGCAGCTGGCAGTGGTCGTCTAGCTGGGATGAGGTGTTCCTCCTGCTGGTATCCAACTGCTTGGTTGTAAACCAACCACTTGGCAGTGAAACCCTCCACAGCTGGAAAACACAAACAAGGCAAAGCAAACAAACAGTCCCCAAATTAGGTTTAAACCAATGAACAAAAATCAAGGATTGTTTGAAAGCATAATAAAACTGGCTGGCGTCTAAGAGAGCGTTTAGTAGCTCAGCACTTCTCTGCTGCACTTCAGAAATTAAGGAGAGAAACAGAGAAACAGTCTTAGATGAGGCAATAAATAATGGACACTTTCAACACATAATTTGCATTTGAATTAACCAGGCTGGCTAAATTAATTCACCCATTATAAATGGAGAATTTTACTGTCTATATTTTCAGGATCTCTACTGTGCTAAGTTAAACCGGCATTGAGGCAGGGACTACTGGCTTCATGGAAATTTCCACTAAATTACTTCCCTCACAATTACTAGCTAGCTCACACTCATGATTTGGAAACTGAATGCTCATGGAAAGGCTTGTCCCAGCGCCTCTTGTTTTCTCTCCACTGTGAGTATTTGGGAGGCAACAGCAGAACTGACCCAAACTTTTTTGTCTGAAACATTTTTCCATGCCCCCCACCCCAAAAGTGTTAAATCATATTGCTAAGGTTATTTTCTGCTAAATATCAATTTAAAAGACTGGGCAGGCTGAGAGATGATTCCTCTGCAACATTATTTGAGTTGCTCCCTTGAGAAAATTTCACCTGATCTTAAAGTAGATGGTTGTCACAGTACATGGCAATAGGTTATTAATTACATAGCTTATAGCATCAAGAGCTGTCTGGAGGAATATATAAGCTTGGAGAGTTACAGAGTAGTCAATAAATGACATAGTTCTTAATAATGCATCAAAACTATGTTTTCAGTTATACACAAATTATATTTTCATAAATGGTACCATCATGATTTTCTCCTTCGTGAAAATTGTGCAAATTTTCAGTCACATCCAACAAATATTTCAAAGCTCAAGTCCAGAGAATTTAGCCAGATAACTTGTTTGATTTACAATAGTGATGCATAAGTTTATTATTCAGATGGTATATTATGTAGAGGGTATAACTAAGATGTCCTGGATGCTAGGTCATCTCTATGCTTTTATTAGGTATCAATCCCTTATGATCTAAGTAGTCATACAACACAAACAGGGCAGAAAAAGGAAATTTGAACTTACGGGAGTAACTCAGGAGCAAACGGTCAAAGAGTGGAGAAAAATACTTCTCTGTATGAGCACAAAGAGAAACAGAGAGCGCCCCACTGCATTTGTATAGGTCATCTAAGAATGGCAATTTCTCTTTCATGAGATACAAACTCAGCTCCTGTAACAAAACTACAGCACTTTCTCCCCCTCACAAGTGCTTCCATCACTATAATATCCCAGCACCTCAAAATATATCAAAATATATCAAAAACATTTGAAAAAAAGGGGTAAGAGAAGTATTGTTATCTCCCCTTAGCTAACAGGAAACTGAATGCTTTGCTCAAGAAGATGGCAACTTGCACAGGAAATCAGTGGCAGATGAGGGAACTGATCTTGTAATTCAAACCCCATTCAGGGTCATATCCCTTTGCCCACATGGGTTAAGCAAGGATACACTACGATAAATGCAAACTCTGTCCAAGACTTCATCCAGGGACAAGCTATGCTGAAGACAGAGAGACAGCATTTGGGCAGCAATGCTCTGATGGGAGCATGGTTCACAAGCAAAGCCTGTTTAAATTGATGATGTTCCCTCTTGATGTCTGGAGAAAACCTGCCCTGGTTTGGGAAAAGGAAAAAGCAAGTGATGGACAGCTATTTGGAAGCACTGCCATTTGCTCTTAAGGCTTTTAGCACCTTCTCTGGAATCATGGAAAGGGACAGAGAGGCTTGTACCAGGTTTGTCAATTCAGATAGCCAGGTCAGCACAGGATGGATTTAGTAGAATAGCTATCTTCTCCCAGAAAAGCTGTGTTGTAGAGCAGAAATCATGTCGGTAGCTCACTCTTCTCTGTGCTTTGTGACCCACACCCACTACTTCCTTCCTCTCCCCAGGGGGGAACATAGGCAATCCCAGGTTAATTTTTTTTTCTGCTTTACTTTTTAGTAATGGAGAAAAAAAAAAAAAAAAAAGATGGTAGTCTCTTCAGTGCCAGCATATTAGTCCATTGGCCCATGAAGTTTCCTCACTCCACATGGCCCATAGCAGTGGTGTGGGGAACAGGAGAGCAGAAACTGGGAGGGCAATAACTCAGAGCAGAGCTTGTTGCAGTGGGACTGTGGTACGTCTGTCTGGAGAGCTCCAGCACCAAGAACAAGCAGTTAGAAACAATTAGGCTCTAGCTGCATGAATCGATGCCTACAAACACTGCGCAAATAGCTTCCACAGTCCTTCCTCATTTTCTGTTGATTTCTCTCATGCAGAAAGCAAACCACATGGCAGCAGCATTACAGAAAATCCAAAGGGACCGTCTCCTTCCCTGTCTTCTTGTAGCAATGAGAAAATGGGACTATGGTTCATGACAATTTGCTCTTGCTGTCTGTGTCACTTCAGTACCAAACAGGATATTATGCATATATTTTTTCAGCATGAAGTTTAAGAGGCAAGATGCATTGTCCTGTAAGTCATATCCTTTAAGATTGAAATTCATTTACAAAATCACTAGGGTTTCTTCCCTTGCTTTTAGCTCCAGAGGAGATTAAAGAATTTACATCTAAACAGAGTGAACTTGAACACCATAACGGGATGGTACTTAAAATATTGATTTTCTTATTAGTGGAAGATTACAGCACAAGGCATTCATAGCAAGGATGGATTGACATCATCTCTTCGGCCCTGGAACTTTACAGGATAACTTTTTAAAGTGTTTTCCAAATGAAGAGCATAGAAATTACCTGGGTAAATACAATTAACCTACCTGAAATGACTGGCATTTTAGTCTTGCAATAGCCCTCTTTAAACTGAGCGTGAACTCCGACTGCATTTGGATGGAAAATGATTCGAGCAGATTGCCACTAAAGACAATGTTGCCTTTCCAGCCGGAGGCTGGTGGTGATAAAAGGGAAATTTAGATACATCATAGCTGCAAGTCTGCATTTTTAAATTTTTGTGAGCTACGCGTATCAGAGCAAGCTTTCAGGAAGCATTCAGAAGTACTGAACAATTCAATATCGGAGATAAGAAATAAAAGAATCTCACAAATCACAATTATGAGGATAGGTTTTCTTCAGGAATTCATGAAACCATTTGAATTTTCGGAGATTCAATGGATAATTGCTATTAATTATTTATGTATTCCTTCAGCCTTCTAAATGAAGGAAAAAAACCTACATTTCCTGAACTAATATGCTTAAGGTTATTTCCCTCCATAGCAGAAACATTTCACTTTAAACAGAAAATTAGTTCTATATCTCTGAAAAGGTCATTTATTCAGGATGAGTGACAGGTGCCATAAACTTACTAGATGTCACTTGTATGTCAGTTCAGCTCAACTGAACACAAAGGAAATCAATTCAGCCCGGTCAAGTATAATTACCTGCTGGAGCAGGATACATCATTTTGCATTTATTAACAATGCCACAGAAGCACTAAATTCAACAGCAATTTTGATTAGCATGAGGTTGTACAGAGCTCTTCCTTCCTAAGTGCTTCTTTCTCCGAAGAGTTTACGACATGATTATTACAGTATAATAATATTATTTGCACTGTGCTAGCAATTAGAAGTTCCAGTTATGAATGAAGAACAAATTACTGTGTCCAATGCTAGATTAGCATGGCCAAATTTTGGTTGGGTGGGGGTTGGGGAGGAGAAAGGGCTCCAGTGGATGCAATTCCAGGGGATGGGTTATATAATGTGATTCAGAAACTGGAACTCTGCATGTGCTCACAGGACTTGAATTTTGAGGCCCTATCTCCTGTTTCTTTCTACTGCCTTAAAATGATAAATCCCTTGCACAAGCCGTTGATTTCAAAGAGAAATTTGCCAAACTACTTTAGAACCCTGGTGAATTTAATCTTTTCATGACAACTTTGGATATATTTTTGTGTCTGAATTGTCAGAGACTCTTGAGGGACAGGTTCACGTTTCACTGAAATTTAACTGAGTTGGGACACAAAACTCACTTAACCTTCTTGAAAAACTAAAAAGAAAAAAGTGGTCTTGGTAAATTTTCTGCAGTGCGACATGGATATGCCACATATTTTAGGTGTGTTGGTTCACCAGATGTAGTCATCCATGGTTATAAAAATCTTTGTTTACATAGGGCACTCGCTGCTACAATACGTAAGTGGGGCTCAAAGGACATAAAAGTTGCACCACACCGACTTATGGATGAAATATATTCTTTCACTTTTAAAATAAGTTTTTGTTCTGTATTTTTTTTTCCCCAGACATACCTTTTGGAGCATTAAGTTGTCCTTCGGGATAAACCGTGCCTGCAGGACTTGGGAGATCTGGGCTCTCTCCCTGTCTGTACTACTGATCCAAGAGATGACCTCAAGCCTTGCTCAATGCCTCTGTCCTCAACATCTCCTCTTGAAGAAGAGGGACATGCTCTGTCTCAGTCCCCCATTTTTCCTGTCTGTTCAAACAAGCATTGCAACAATAGTTTCTGTCCGTCTTGTCCATTTGCCAGGTTCCTAGAGGATTTGAATTCTGATTTCAGGGGGCTCCAGATTTGTGGACGCTGGCTGAGAAAGGTGTTGCACCCTTGTCTGTAGCTTTATGCAAGCATCTTATCTGTTTCTGAAATGCTCTTCTGTTAAAATACCTCCCTCCACCCACCCAGAGCAACAAAAGGATTTATTTTATTTTATTTTATTTTTTACAGTGAGATTTTTTCCACAGGGAGCTGAGCAGGCTGTTCCCATCCTTGCTAGCTGCAGAGAAGGGGCCAACATTGCCTATATCCCATCTGTTGATTTCTGTAACAGGACCCAATTTCAGTAGGGCCCTGGGTGAGAAATAAACAAGATAATTTTGTCATTAAACAAGTTTTTAATAGAAAATTATTTATACTTCCTAATAAACTGATGTATTATGCTAGGAGTTAATTAATGCTATCCCAGATTTTGCTTTCTGTCACTTTTTGATATTACGTAGTTTGTGGAATATGCAATAACACAGCAGATACAGAGAAGAACAAAAGCAACCTCACACTAAACTCCCACATCAAGCCAGAATGTGCCCTTGGTTTAACAGCTATCATTCTTCCCCAGGAAAGCAAGGATAGCAGTAATGTTAAAAATAAGGCATAGTATTGATTATGTTATTGATTACTTGTTTATCTGGACATTTTAACCTAGATGTTTTTTAATGTTTGATAAAATGTGAATTACAAATGCTCATAACTGGAATACACATTCAGTATAAACTTCAATATAAACAGTGCATTTTTATGTATATATATGATGTTTCTAAAACACCAAAGATGAGAGAAGGGCTAAAGAGCATAAAATGATTGACAGCAATTGGCAAAAACTACGACAAAGTAGGCTAGTATTTTCAATACATATACACTAATCAACCACAAAGTTGGGAAGATGGGAAATAACCATTCCTTACAGCAGAATTTAGAGCATCCCTGTAAAGGTAAAGTCACTACTAGCCTCCAGCATAGCTGTGTGGTTATATTGTAATAGTATTGTCAGTTGTATTTTTGTATGTGACAGCGGACGTGTTCTAGTTTAATAAAAAGAAAATTAAATTATGATTTAATAAAAAGAATTGATTAAAAAATAAAGATAAATCACAAAACCAGAAACATTACACAACACAGTTAATTTAACAAGGCTGACCTCATTGGACTTGTTGTTAAACCAGCCAACAGGCAAATCTGGCAGTGTGCCTTAGACTACAATTTCCCTGATGCCCTTCCAAAGCACGAGAAACTACTAGATTCCCAAGGAGTTCTCTAATCATATAACTCGCCTGGATGTTATTTAGCATAAGATGTGTTTAAAGAACAAAGAATATAATTCTATACAATGCAGAATGCAATTTGTCTTATTTTGTAAGGCTCCTGGTGAAGTCCTGGCGCTCCAGGTAGTGTAGTCAAAATCAATTCACACCTCCATTCATTGTGCCTCGGGGATGAATGGATGCAGTCTCTGTGTCACATCCGTAAGAGCTACTTCCATTATTCTCCAATCCCCTGCAAACGAGTATAATTCGATTGATTCTTTCTATGCCTCTGAGAAGGTTACAAGGGACAAAGCTGGGCGAAATGAAAGAGAGCAACATCCTCCCTGTAGAGCTCTGAAAATGCTAGGAGTGGGAAGAAGCTCGAGTTAATAGAGGATGCTCTTACCCAGGGGTCCCTGCAGGCTGGAGACTGCAAAGATCTGTCTTCCTAAAACTCTTCCAACAGTAATGCAAAAGGAAAGTGCATTTAGTTTAGCAGTCTTTGCCCATTTACAAAAGCAGGGATTTCCTGTGCTTTATATTTCATCATTTAATTAGCACAGTGCATAACAGTTATAGGTTACAGTAGCTGAAATTTTGCAAGGGTATCCCTGACATCTAAGGTAACCAAGGAACTCATCTTCCAGTTGAACTGCTTTGGACAAGGGCTAAAAAAGCTGTTTCCGCGTTTTCACACAAAACAGGACTTCTTCAGGAACCCGCTTCCTGTCTTACTCTGTTTGATGCTCCTAAACTACAAAGAACTCTTGTTGGACCAGGTTCCTTCTGTTTTTACCTCCCTTACTGGAAACAATGAGCGTTTT
The DNA here is from genome assembly GCF_036370855.1 of Dromaius novaehollandiae. Lineage (NCBI taxonomy): Eukaryota > Metazoa > Chordata > Aves > Casuariiformes > Dromaiidae > Dromaius > Dromaius novaehollandiae. Next base: position 120,579,345 of record NC_088100.1, read on the forward strand.
CTTCCTTTAATGTAATTTTGCCATCAGAACTAATGGATTCACCAGAAAATCTGAAGCTTTAGGAAAACATTACTTTTGATTATTTTCATTTCTCCATCCAGAGAATCTAAATGAAAAATACCATTTTCAAGTCCATGCTTTGAAATGAAGCATTTTAAATTTAATACTATCGCTCTTTGGAAAGAAAAACATCTTGCTGTACTGAATCACTTTGATAAAAGAAGTAGAACATTGTTTTGTCTCACTGTTTGAAATTTCAGCATTTTACTGTGTCTGGGACAAAACACCATCTCTTAGCTAAATATTAATTATCTTGTAAGAAAGAGAGCATGTCATCAGAATGTGAATATATCCACATGGACCTAATCCACTGTATGTATAGGGATGCGTGTACCCATCTATCTTGCTTGTTCAGTCATAATATTAGAGCAGAACGGAAAGCATGACTTTTTTTCTAAGAATTTTATACATGCTCATATAAAATTTGTAAAGCTTTTTGATAAATAAAGCATTTGGCAAATGTAGTGAGTAATGGAAAGCAGAAATACTGCTGACCTGGGCATGTATAGAGTGAATAATGCCATCAAAAATTGTATGAACTGTGAGACATCTTGAACTGTTTCTACGATCGTTCTTTTTAGCTGTTCAGTCTAAAAGGCTTAAGGGGTTTTACCTGCAACACACATAGGTAAATTATCCCTCCATTTGAATTTTTGGAGGGCACTCCTATTAGCCAGTTTAGATACCAAAATAAGCCAGCTAGTCTGCAGAGGCAGCCGACAGAGGGTAAGAGTGTGGCAGGCTTCTCCAGAGTGGACTTTTGGGAGCTGAAGCTCGGCTCTAAGATGCTCTGTGGAGGAATATCTGTCTGCTTTTACCACAGCAAGGGACTGAGGGAATAAGGCAGACAGGACTTGTGTGCCCACTGCCCTGAGAGACCTGCAGGACTTCAGCACCCTGCAAATCCTCACCCAAGTCCCATTTGCTCACTTCCACACTCAGGACCGCAAAGCCGTGGCTCCTCTCGCCTTGCTTGCGTCTGCAAACCTCGCGTCCTGCCCCGTCCTTGCTTCCCACTGTGAAACTGGGGAAGGAGACGGACAGAAACTCTTGCAGATCTGTGCAAGTCTGCTTGGGTCAAAGCAGATTTTGCTAGCATGTATTTATTTTTTTGGTTGTTTTCTGAGCATTTAAACAGAAATGGTTTAAATCCGCCCAGTTCATCTGCCACCTGCAAGTGTCAGAGTGCATCCTCAAAGTATTGAGGAAATCAGGCAACTAAAAACACTCTCACTGCCTGAAGGACCTGGAAAGAAGGACCGTGACTAGCTATATGGCTGTCATGCAGCAGCTCCTCAACTGGTATAATTTCAGGGATATGAAACTGGAAAAACACATATGCGCACACGTGTGTGCGCACACACATACACGTGTGTGTGTGTGTGTATATATATATATATATGTATATGTGGATGTAGTTTAGCCACCAAGCTGCTTATCTCAGACTTACACACCTTCATCATGGTTTCATTTACTCATAAACACACTCTCAGCCCTGAACTCAGTTCAAAATGCTCAGAAATTTTCAATGTCTGTCACATCAGCCAAAGACATTTCTCTTCTTTGTGACCTGAGCTAGAAGGACCCTCTTCCTCCTGACTGTGTTACAAGCAAGGGTCAGTGAGAGAAGGCAAGGTTCTGCCCTTAATTGTTTTCCCCTCTGATCCCTCATCCATACACTTCCACAGCTTTCTGATATGGAGAGTTTACAGGACCAGGAAGAAGTGCAAGGGCAGACTGTTGAGATGAAGTATCTAGGTTCACACAGCTTGGGGGAAAGTGGCAGTGGAAAGATCTTTTTTTAATTATTTCTTCTCTTTTGCAGAGAGTTTTGATTTTTTAAGCTTTTTGTTTTGTTCTTGTTCTCACTAGGGATCAACTCTGTGCTTCCCACGAGATAGTGTTCCCGTTGTTCTCACCATCCTAAACCTCCCTCTGGAAACAAGAACGGCAGCCTCAAACCTAGCCTCTTCACTTAAAACAAGCTTTAAGTTGCGGCAGGGGTTTTGATCTGGTAAGAACCTATGCCTAGTCTTTTCAAGCTTTGTGACCAAAGCAAGAAGCTATTTTTAATATTCCTCAGGATGCATAGTTGGGTTTTCTTTAGTTCTGAGAACATAACTCAAGCAGGTGTTGAGTGCCTTAGAAATTAATTAGAAATTAATTGCTAAGAAAAAACAAGCAAACAAAAAATCCACCCGAAACCCACAGCTCATCAGGCATGTAGGCTGATATCCCTCTGACATTTCATTCATATATCCCTTCATGACATAACTAGCCTTCACACTCTCATTTTAAATTAGGCCTGATAATCTCCTAGCCTGACATTAAAGAGATCACAAATGCTTCAGGCAAGGGGTGGCTCTCCTGCTGAGGAAATGACCCTAACAAAGCGTATGGAGGGTGCAATGGGTTTTGTAAGCCAAAACTTAGTCTGTTCATTTTCAATACTGTTTTCAAACTTTTCGTAATCTACAATTTTGCAAATCTTTTTCTCCTGGCAGAAACCCCAGCTTAAAGGGTGGGGGTGAAAAGATAGTATAAAATTTCACTGCTGTTAATTAAAGAAATTTAAAGATGACATTTGAATGAAAGCAAATGTTTCTTGATTGTTTTTAAGAGTTCCTATCTCCATATTATTCCAGCAGCAGTAGGGGCCTTGTTATTTCTACTACACCTGTCTAGATTTTAAGAAGACTGAGTTAAACATTTTATAACCTTTTAAAAAGAAAAGTAAATGATAGCCCCGGTTCGTCTATGAATGGACTGCAATAACAAGTTAGAGGCATTGTCATCCAAACAGTGGATGGGAGAAGAGAGTCATTATCACAGAGACTCTGCAGACAGATTTCCCAGAGAACTTGCATTCTTTAGACAAATAACATATGATGACACAAGAGGTAAGTTCATAGTTACCTACGTGTTTTATATTAAGTCATAATTAGCTGCAATGTATATACTTCACTTTAAAATAGCTATAAACAGATAAAGTAAATGGCAGGGACTGCCATCTGCTCTCTAAGCCATAATTCACTGCCTGATTATGAAATACGTATAGATTTATCTAATTATTTTTAATAGCGTTGTTTTTGCTGGCATTACACTAGAAATAAGGTGAAGAGGTGCGTGCCACTGTTTTGCCGAGGCAGGCTGGAGCTGCGAGCAGCTCTCACAGGGAGCTGCTCCAGAGGGTGACACTGCCCTGGCTGGACTGAGAGAAGGGTGCAACGGGGCACCCCGAACAGAGCAGCCAGCTGCCACCAGAAGGTTTTGCAAAATGACACCCAGGGCATCATGAAGCCAGCCCTCCTCTGGGGTGTGAAGCATAGCTTGTGTCCGATCCCAAACAACACTCGTGGTACTATGGGTGACAAAAAGCGGTCAGAAATCAGGAAACGTCAGCGCAGTGGAGGCATAATGTCCCACCACGCACATATACTAACCAATGCTGCTTCCAAAAATAGTTCAAGATTACTGATTTTCCAGGCTTGTATAATTCTATTGTCAGTATGGTCCAGGAACACTTTTTATGGAGATCTGTATATTTATCTATTTTATTCAGAAAAAAAAAAATCCCAACTGTGAATATATTTTTTGTCCAGTTCTATCTGCAGTATAACCAGTGTTGCATTTGCTATTAATTTCAGGGTCAGTAGCATTAATGCTTTGCCGCAGGACAGACTTTGTCATAATTTCACATTTTGATTGTTACTCAGACGTTTCCTGCAAGATGAATACATTTAGGACCAGATTTTAAAAGTATTTGAGATGCCAAAGGCTATGTTTGATACCAATTGCTGGGGATGCTGGGGATCCAAACGCATGAAAATCCAGTTGTTTAGCCAAAGCCCACTGAATTACTAAGTTTCCAAAGGCTGCAGGCTAGCTGAATTTCCACAGATCAGGAATCACTGTAATTATGGTAAGCACAGGACAACCCGTATCACCCTATACATGGAAAGACCCTGCCAAAGGAATAGATGTTTCACCCAGGCCCCATTTCACCATCCCTCTTTACACACTTTGCAATTTTGCAGGATCAGATCCTATCTGTCAGGTTCTCTCTTGTACACCAACAGTATGTATTATTTATATGTCCTGTGGCTATTTGGTATACCCAGATTTTAAAGCTTGCTTCCTCCCTCGAAGCAGTGAAGTTCATCCATGAGCTACAAAGTTAACACAAAACCTGTAAGACCCACTCATTGGGATCCCATTCTTTTCTGAACTTACCCCGAAACAGACCTTTGGTGACAGGAGCTTGTGCCCACCGGGGAATGCCCATGCGTTGCCGAGCTCTGCTTCTCCCCCAGCGCTTCCCAGAGGGGTTAAAGCTGCCACCTCTCTACCTCCACACCGACCCCAAGTGCCTGCCAGGATCCGTCACCTTCTCCTGTATCATTTACAGAGAAGAACAGCCCATCATCCTAGGCAAAGATTTCACCAAATCCATCATCAAAGACTGGTAAATGAAGTGTGACAAACTTGTTCTCACTTAATGCCTGCAGTGGTGCCGGATGACAGCAGTGACACTGATATGACTGTCCCACAGTGGAGCAGGTACATTAATTTAGTGACACATATGCCCGTCTCCATTCCTCAGCTTTCTCTCCCCCCCATCCCCTAGAGATAACTAGTTGTGGATGCGATTTCTTCCAGCCTGCAGGGTTAAAAAAAAAAAAAAAAAAGAAAAAAAAAAAGACCCTTACTTCAGCAGATGGGCTGAAATCCCTTGACCCCACAGCGGTATCTTTGCATGCTGCTGAAGATGGAAAAGCTCTGACTACAGTTCCCTTGCTTTTCTGGGGAACTGACAGCCCATTGCAAGTCCAAATGAGTTACTGTTGCTCAGGTATTGTAATTATATGCTGTACAATGCTGGCCATATTGCAAATGATGAGTGGGAGGAGATCACAGCTCTCTTTTGGAGTAGAGGGGGAAATGTAATTTTTCAAATGGGAACAATAAAATTATACAGCCCTTTTTAGAGCCTGCTTTTGGAATGAGGCTTACAGCCTCTCTCAGTCATAACAGGAAGACAAAATAATAGAATACAAATTTCTGATGCTCCAATAAATAATGTGGGACAGGCTTAATTCTCGCTTCTGCTGTGGGACTCACCAGCAGTGAGCCGAGCAAGATGTTTTTATCCCACAAGATAAAGATGTGTAGCAAGCTAAAAAATTTAATTAAAGAATAACTGTGCCACCACACTGGGCCTGTATCTCAGCCGGGAAAATGCACAGTCCTATTCCTTAGACCACAAGAATTCTGCTTCCCATTCTTATTTTTATTCATGAAATTAGGATCCCATTCTGTAAGACCATTAGCTAAGCAGCTTTACTGCTCTAATAGCTCTGCTTCTACGAGTCCTTACATTCGACTTGTGATGGCCTCTATCCAGAAAAGCACTTAAGTATATCCCCCTGTAGTGAGGGGAACAACCTCATTTTGGCTTCATGGGAACTTTTCACACACTGGAATTCACAAGTGTGCTATTGAATCAGGGCCTCACAGTTATATGTCCAATTATGAGCATTGGATGCCTTAATTATAAGCAAGTCCAGGCAGATATTGTACACCATTTGTTGGAGCATTTTTGGATGTTCTATGCAAACAATTATCACAACTTTCTTGAAAAAGAGTGTATACATGTATACATACACACACATAGCATATTAATTATTAAAACTGTTCCCCATTTTAGGGAACATTCTTATGACTTCATCACATCGCAAGTTCCTATTTATTTAAGGGATACTGTGATCTCATCGCTTGCTTGGTGTACGAGAGGGATGTTCAAGTGGCATAACTGCTGCCCAAAAATATCTTGGATAATAAAGCTTGAGCAAATACCTCAGCTGGAACAAGAAGGACCACTTTCCCTCTGTTAATTTGTATTTTATCATAGATTTTAATTATGCTGGCCACCGGTGCAGGCAGAATTCACATGCTTCTGCCTCTGTCTTCATAAACAAACAGAGCTGATCCCAGCAGCCGAGCTTTTAAAGACCCTTGCAAAATGCTCGGGCTTCCTGCTGCATGCTCTGGCATTGACTTGCTTTGAGTTTGCTTTCTGTGCCAAATCAGACGGAGTCCTCTCTGTTCCCTCTGCCTACACATTTTGCCATGTGACCTGCGAACAACCATCTGGCTTACAAGGCCGTGTTACATTTAGCGAGGCCAGAAATTTTTCAGGGTAATGATCAACTTTTAAAACCTTCCTATTTGTCTCTTTTTAAGCAGATTTGAGCATATATTTCCCCAGGAAGAGAAAACAACACTCATCTCTACACATATCTCAAATAATGCAGGTTCCTCGAAGGCTTGATATTTTTCTGTAATCCATCTTTACTGCATCATTTTCATGTTCTCAAGGCTTCTCTGAATGAAAAAGCCCCAAAACTTGCTGCTATTTTCCATTATCTGTTTTGTTTTTCTTAAATCCCCAAATCTTAATTCATCAGTTGAGACAAATACATTTTATGAAGGAAAGAGGAAAAAAAAGGAGAGAGAGAGAGAGAGGAGGCAACACCATGTTTTCTTCCTCCTGCTGATCTGTTGGTGCAAGTGAGATGCTGCCCTGTTACTCGCCTGCAGCGGTGGCACCCACCCTGCCAGCAGCATCGGGTGTTACTGCTCCAGACACAGCACGCTACTCAAGTTTGGATGGCAGCGTAGTGCCTGGGTTACAAAACTTTTCAGGGCAGGCAGCTGTATTTTCTTATGAGAAAAAGCTTTATGCATATGAGAGGTGCAGAAATAGTCTACATTCATCAAGAAACCCTTTGCAAAAAAAAGCAAGTCATCTGCGGCTGAAGGCAGAGCTGTAGATTTAGGTTTTATTTCTGCTCTGGCACCTGGCCTGCTGCAGCTTTGTCTTCCCCATCCTTAAAATTGGAGTCCTTGTTCCTTCTTTGTAAAACACTTTGAGACTCCACTGTACAGTGTCCATTCTCTGTGAAAGCTATAAAGTTTGCTCTTTTTAGACAAGTAACATAGCCAAAGCACAGGGGTGGCGGACTAAACCCAAGAGTGACTCTGCAAAATGCAAAATTTTACAACATCGTCAGTTTGGGACTTTTCCATCGCTACATTTTGAGATACAGCTTCTTAAAATAAAGAGCATTTTCGGCCAGATCAATTTGCAGCTGCTCAGCCTGAGAAAGCATGGAGTGGTCTGGATGGCAGATGGTGGGTGCTTTAGAGAAGAGGAAGAAGGGGAAACAAAAAATCATACCCCTTTAAGTTTTGAATGCTAAAAATGCAAGAGGCAAAACTCACATATCATTTGAAGGTCTCTGATCTCTAATTTCTTGCAGGTACCCTCCAAGATCCTTGCACTGGTTCAATAACCTCCCAGCATGAGTATGTCCTTTAACAGCCTCTGTGCATTTACCCCTGTCAGATTCCCAAACCTTGCTGCTTTCAAGGGTGGCTGGGCTGCAGGCAAATAACTGTACATGGCTCCTGTGCTTACAAGGGTACTGCATAAGGCAAGCCTTGAATAAGAGTAGATTGATACTTTGCACTGTCAGCCAGAGAGGGTAGGAGCAGTGAGACAGTTGGACAAAGCGAACCTGGGTAACAACAGGCTCATGATACATGAACTGCGGCAAAGACCATGAGCTCTGACACACTCAGAGTGCAAAACTGGGAAAGAGCACAATGTGAAGGCAAGAGCAAACATCTTTTTTTGTCGCTCACTGAATGCACAGCTTTGCTGCACGGAATGGAAGACATCAAACTTCCCCGCTGCTGGCTGGCCCTGCGGTGATTTTCAATTGGCTTTTTGTCACCTTTTTAATTTGGAAGCCAGCTTCTTGACGCCGGGCTATAAGTATGTAAGTACTCTCACTGAGCTCTCCTAGAAAGGGTCTTTCCTTAGTCAAAAATTGGATGACAGCATGATGCCTCTACCTGTCAGTATCCATGACACCAACCACTTTTCTCATTGATCAAGCACTTATCTGTCCAGAGCTCAGCAGGAAATAAGTGGGGGCCAAGCAGCTCTGATCTATGTACAGGGGACACTGGCATAAGGCTTTGTAGAATGGACTGAAAACTCTCTTAAGAGAGTTACTTGGAAGCAGTGGCATAAGTTTGGTGTGATATTTTATCCTCCAAGCCTACTCGGGGCCACAATTAAAGCTGAGGAGATCTCTGAAGTGACTGCAGAGCCATGCAGGCTCATCACTTGGAGCTGTGCTGGTGGAAGGACTCTGTACAACAGCCTACAGACTGCAGGCTCCTGCTGAGAAGCTTTGATCCAACTGCGGCTATTCCTAAAACTCTGGAATATTCTGAATTAGGGTACGGATTTTCTGGTGTATTATACAGACAGGATGAAGCTGTGAAAATTGCATCAATGTCTGAATTCAACTCAGCCCTTCGGGGCTAGGTGTGAAGAGCCAGGGCTTGTGCAGTAGAGACAGGCTCAATCAAAGCCAAGAAGATATCGTTGTTCCCGGTGGGACTGTGCGTTATTGCTCATTTGGCATCAGGGGAGCTAAGCCAGTTCAAGCCCTCAGAGCATCTGGCCCAATCTGCTGTCACAGATGCACTGACTTCTGCTAAGTGGCCTTTGGTCCATGGAAAAGCGTGCTGGACAGCTGGGAGAACCCTTGCTGGATTATTGGGTGCCCTGAATACTTCTGCTTACAAATTATGAATCAGATGCTAAAACTAGGAATGGGAGTGAGACTAAAATTTGTTACCTTTCCTCCACAGTTGCAAAGAGCTCTCTCTCACACCAGAAAAAGACTATGCATGCACAGCAGCCTCAGTGCTATTAAAGCTCAGCTTCACATGAATTTCCTCTGGGCCTGTGTGAAGCAGTTTGAGGCTCAGTTGGAGGAGGGGGAAGTTGTGTTTGACAGCTGGGGCAGAAAGGCTGGTGGGAAGCCAAGAGCCCTGCTGCTGAGCAATTCCATCAGTACTGCAGCAGCAGCAAAATTGGTAGTGCAGCAGCAAGAATTAACTGAGATTTGTGAATATAGCAAAGGAAAAGCTTTGTGCAGAGAAGAAAACTGGGCCTAATGTGAAGGGAGAATGTATTCTGCAGAATTGCAGCTCTTATCTTTTCTTCTGCCTTCAATTGGTCTCCCCGTGTGCTGCTCTGAGTGTATACTTCCATGCTTAGCTATTATTAATTCTGTAAAGTGGTCAGGAACACATTGACGTGGGAAATGGAATATAAAGGTGAAAGCACAACATTATCCTACTTTTAGGAACTGGAGGGAAAAAAAAGAAAAAGAAAAAAAATAAGATTTTGTTTGGAAAAAATCTGGATAAACATACTTGGGAAAATCCTCACCGTCATGTAGCTAGATTCACACATGTCAAACTAAGAGTTAGTTAACCAAAAAGTTTGGATTTTGTGTTTTCATTATCCCATCTCTGATGCAACTACTGACTTTCACAGGAAAAAAGAAAAAACAAAAAAACCCAAGAAGCTTCAGCACTATGTAAGTGAATGTCTAGAGGAAGCTACTTTTCATTTGTAAAGCCACAGCATCACTGTTCAGAAGCAGGATTCACACTTCACAAAGGCTAATCATTTTTTAGATTTAATAGGAAGGAAGAAGGTCTTGACATCTTTGGATGTCAAGCATAGCATGCTGCAGATACAGCCTTCATATTTACAGTAGAGAGTAGGCAATGCTGCCATTCATGCCTTCAGTTCCCTATATTTTTCTGTATATCAATGGAAATTAAAGGTTATTACTGAGACAGGGCTTCTATTATAGGTTTCACCTGTAGACAGCTGAAAGACTACAAATTCAGTCAAAAAGCCCTATTTGTCCATGCCAGTTTGTGCATTAAGATTTTGTCGAATCACAACACATTCCTTTCAAAAGTAAAGTTACTGCAGCTATCCAACCAGAAATATGATATTCACAGCTCTCATACAACTTGTGTGATATTTATGCTTGGCCCACTGCAAGTTGCTTATCCTAAATTCTGGTTTTGTTATCAAGACTGCAGTCAATTCCAAGTATAACTGACAGAAAACGGTAAGTAACCTCCCACCCCCAACCACTGGTAACAAAGAATTTTGGCAACCTAGGAACATCAAGTCAGGGCTTTTAATGACAGTATTTGAATAGTGTTAAAGGCCAAGGTCTTTCTCAAATGTCTTCTCTAAGTCAGGAGCAACAGGATTTATACCCTTCCTGCTTGAAGAGGGCATCTGTGTGTCATGTGGGCAGGTTGTATATTTTAAAAAACAGAGTCCCGTTTGTTCTCAGGTAATGAAAGTAGCTTCTTTAGAACAGTTATTATTAAAACAAACGCTGATAGAATTTAAACAGGACAGAAGACAATTTCAGGAAAAGCACAGTATTCATGCTGTCTGTTGAAAGGGCACAGCATGTAAAGAAACCATCTGCAGTATGTTTTTATCTCCTCATCAAATCTATAAACGGAGAGACTGTATTTTAGAAACTAATTGTTTGAGAAAGGATTGCATCTCAGGAAACTCGATGTTATTCATAATCAGAGTGCAAAAATCCCATTGCTATGCACAAAAAAGGGCACACTGGTAATACACACAAAAATCCCCCCTGCCCCATACCCAAGTACAAATATATTCTTGTAACTCAGAACTCTTTGGAGCAAGTAAAAATGCACAGAAATCTTTAACTTAGTCTTCCAAACAGTAAAGGAGAGAGATTCCTAGCGGCTTTTTAGTCAGCAGTTTTGTCAAAGCAGTAAGAAGGGCTCTTGCTCTGGGGACTGCTCTGGAGAAGGTGCAAAGTGAGGGACACCCCCCAATGCTCCAGAAACCCCTTGATCTGCAAAACAGAAAAGGCCCAAGGAAGGCCAAGGGGATTTTGAAGTCCTTCCCTAAGTACCACAGCCTTCGAACTTAAGGTCTGGCACTTCCGCAAGCAGAGCAGGCACTTCCAGGGCTAGCGCAGAACTGGTGCAGCTTATCCCGGAGAGCAACCACCAGCATGAACAACCTTTAGGTCCTCATGGACCAGATTATAGAGTCTGCCTGCATCACTTGTATTCCCACCACTTTTCTCTCTTGCAAGCCTCAGCCGAACTCACGGGTACATAGGAATGCTACAAAGCAATGCTGTAAAGGGCAGGTGCGAGTGTCAATGCACCACGAGACAGCACTGGGGCCTGATTGTTCCCTCCGATACACATAACCCGATTGTCTCTAGATCCTGTGGAAAGTTCCATGGTAAAAAGGGTTTCTCCTCTAAAAATGTGCACTCAACAAAAATCAGAATGATTTACAAGAACATTTCACAGAAATCATCTCTGGGAAATAATTGTCAAAATTATTTTTAATCAGAGTCATCACTTTAATGTTAATATTGAAACAACCTGATTGAGTAAAAATGGTGCAATAAAGAGAAGAGAAAATATTTTCCTTTGCAAGAATTCAGAGTTTTCATCTTTTCTGATTCAATTCAAGGGCAAAACAGAAGGTCAACATCTTAGAATTTCTCAAAGGAGAGAAACTCTTTTCTCAGCCCGCTTTAATGCCAACACGTTCCCAAAGCTCCAGGTTAAATGAAGTTCAGCAACCCATGTGATCAAAAGTCGTAACTCACAGAAAACATGTCTACTCCACACTGCATCCATAAATGAAGAACTTAATTTCTGTCTGCCATGAAGACAAGTGCCATTTTGCATCTTTGCTCAGCTGTAGAAATAATTGTATTCTCTCAGTCTCATGGACACGGCACACAGGCTTCCTCCTAAGCCTCTCACAAGGAAAACAGCAGCAGAGGTGGAAGCGTCAGCCCTTTGTTTCTGGAGAGGCTGAACTCCAAAACGTCCCTCACCAGCGCAGAGGGGCTGTAGCCAAGGTTTCCCGGCTTTGCCTAGGACACCTCCCACCAGCCACCTCCGCTGGGGCACGGTAAATCCTAGCCCTGCCGCTGGGACCCAGATGGGGATTTCTGAGGGATACGTTCCCTGCTACTGCTCATCTGCTTAACAGACCTCTTGACTTCCCACTGCAGTCTTAGGGCTGGAAACTCTGCCCTGGCTGTGCCCTCCTCCACCCCCCAGCAAGAAGGATAAAGCTGGACAAGCCTCTTACTCAGCGCCACGGACTATGCCAGTGTGGGAAGAGCCCTGGCAGAGCCACGTGGGCCCAAGAGCCAGCACGACAGGGCAACTCAGATACGTTTGTCAACTAGAGAAGCATGGGAGACTCCTCGGTCATTTCCAAAGCTTGTCTGTCTGGAGACACGTACCTATACATTTGACTTCACCTCTCTCTTCAGCCCTACATTGAAAATGAAGGCAACGTCGTTCTAGCCTGAACTTGGAAAACACAACTACACAAGTCACTATCTCACCATGCAAAAACTGGGGTGCAGCCAATAAAACTGTCAGGTGCTAGATTTTAATCAAACAAGAGAAAGTATTTCCCATGAAATGAGGCAGAGGTGTATGCTGTAGAAAGTTGTAGGGTAAAACATATGAAAAGGGTTAGACTTAAACACAACACAAGCTCCAGCCCAGAAAGCAGTGGCTTGCCAGGGGTTCAGGCACCATACCAATACATACGCCCCACTCCTCACACGGTCTCTGAGCACACATTGGCATCTAGTGTGGGAGGTAGGAGCCTGGGGAGCAGGTGGGGGAAACCCGATCTTTGGTTTGGCATTTATGGAGAAAAAAAGGCCACAAGTGGTTATTTTGGGAAGCACAACTAGTTTTTTTGCCTAGGGACCTCCAGCAGCGCGCTGTTCCCCTCTCGCTGCATACCCGCTGGCCCACACATGCGGCAGCACCTCAGCGCACGGCAGTGAGCAGGGCTGCCAGCTGATCACAGGGAGCTGCTTTGCCAAGAGACTGCTGAGCCAGCTCTTAAACACTGCTTTGCATTAGATAAAAGCACCCCTGTCAGTCAGGACAGCTGTACTGCTAATTTTTCACATGAATCATTCCCATATACACATGTACGACACTGACTTGCGGTTGGAGGCGAGTACCCGTGTGCAGTTTCTCACTTGCCCGTGGAGGGGAGGACCTGGCACAGGCTGGTGCGGGTGGAGAGAGCACCCAGCACATCAGCTGTAAGCGAGTGATGCAGAGCCCAGCCAGCAAACTGCCCCTCATGGCTCTGAGGCAGGACCATTTGAAATCTCTGCTGCGGAGGATGATATATTAAACTGCTTTCAAAAGAAAAGCCCCCGCGTAGCACTGAAGTACAGCATACAGCACCTTTGGGCTTCATCCAGTCATGAAATATGAGGACAATCAGCTACTGCATTTCTGCCCTGCCACTGTGCTTAGAGCCAGGATTGAATCCTTATCTCTGAAAGGCACTTTTTGGTCCTTTCTAGCATTTGAAAAATGTCTGTCTCGGTGCTTCCTGTGATCTGAGAGCGCTGGCAGAGACGGGCACATCTTCCTCTTCTCCTTCAGGTCACGGCAATGCAGCTCGAGGGGCTGACCCTTAAACAGAGGTCTCGCAGCGCACAGCTGGTAGGACTGGGGGCAAAAGCAGCCTTTCACTTGTAAAATTAGATCAGCCTGCAGTACTGTCAGGCACATGTTACAGCTCTTGAAAAAGGACAGATGTGGTGACATATCTCCTCCGCACGTGCACAGACATGGTATATTGTTTTGCACATAGAAATGGCAGACACAGGGCAGATTCATTAATTCCCGTTCTTTTAAATCCTCCTCAAGACCAGAACTTAGCACTAGGTTTTCTTTAAAGGATAAATATACCACAAGCACTTGCTCCAATATGCGGTTGTCTAACAACGCGTGCCTTACATAGGGCTCACCCCGCATGGCTGGGTCTCCTTGTAGGACCAGGGCTTCTATTAGCAGCATATGAACAACACCCACAAATAATTACCTTTAAACAGCGTTAAGGTTACAAAACTGAAGCCTTCAAAAGTAATGCAGTGCTGCAATGCTGCTTTTAATTACATAATCCCTTGCCATTTCTCCCTCCAGCCCAGGATAATGTACTTAGTTGCACCTTGCCATGGCGATTCCCTCGGCCACACCACTCCTTCGTGTGGCTGGACAGAGCATTTAACCCTCTCTATCTCTTCCCACACGGTGATTAATTTTCTCAGTCTTTGTGCCTCAGCTACAACATCTGGGGCCAGACTGCCAGAAGGGCTGAATATTTACAGCTGCAGTCAAATGGAGTATGTGTGTACACAGTATATGCGTAAGTGCAACATCAGCACTATGGATGCTGGAGAACGCCACGCCGGGCACCGCGATTTTGCCTCCTGGTGCCGAGCTGTGAGCAGGCAGCTTTGCTCCCCCCGAGAGACCCGGCGAACCAGGGGCACCCGCTCCCTTTGCTGCACCTCCTTCTCCCAGTCTCATTGCCCCGTTGGGGTTTGTCCTAGCTGAACTAGCACCATAACCCGGCTTCCTTCAGAGCTTTCCCCACCTTGTCACTCTCGGAAACCTGATCGTTGCCAAGACTGTGGCCCATGGGCTATTGGTTTGAAAGCACTGAACTGAATTTTAAAAGGCTATTGTGAGAAAGTTATAAAAAGATATTTGGGTAGATTTAACAATAGGGTCAATTCTATTTTGCCTGGGCCAGCTCGCTTACTGCTCATTGTCAACGCAGACCAAAAGAATAATTTATGAGCGTTAATAAGGATATTGATTTGCAAGGGTCCCTTTTATTCACGTGTGCGTACAGGGGGAGGGCAGAGAAGGGGGAAGGGGCCCTGCGGCCGGCAGCCAGAGCACTGTCGGAGGGTCTGAGCCTTCGCAGGCCTCGCAGAGAGCCGGTTTTGGAGCAGGGAAGAGGCAGGGAGACTCTGCATCTGTCTCTTAGCAGCCCATGCTCCCAGCAAGGGGAGACATCCATATTTCCAAACAACTCTCCATCTAATTTGTACTTATGTATAAAAGCCGTCCCATAACACAAATCATCAAGCAATTAACGTGCAACAGTTTAGCAAGACTTTCCTTTGCTTGTTGTTGAACTACCTTCGATGCCATTAATGAGAGCTAATTAAATCAATCAAGTCACCATCTTACTCCAACATTACTGTGGTTACTGAACCTGTATCAGATAGGGAACATTTTCTCAGGCGCTGTAAATATCAAGATGCACATTTATCATGTTGTCCTTCCAGCGTACATCTGCTCTCACCGCTGCCTGCTTCATTTGTCATATGTTGTCACCATCCCTATCCCCAATACATCTAGGTGCCAATTAATTCTTCCCTCGTTTTGCTGTTTGCCTCAAATGCATTGTACTGAATAATCTCTATCTTAATATCTATTCCAAAGCTCTTGTTATGGGAAAACAGCAATTCTCAGCCACATCCCCTAAGTTATGTGACTATGACCATATCTTCTCTGTTTTTGTATTTAGTCATTAAGAATCAATTCAGGTAAACTGGGGATTTGCCTTTTGTGGACCCCTAATGTCTTGATGTAGTGGCTCTTTTCTAGTGGCATGAGGAACTGAGGGGAAAAACCCTCCAATCACCTCTGCAAACTCAGACTTTTTCAGGAGAGGAGATGTAAATTTTGGCTTCCTCCTGTCCCTCCTGTGGCTTGATAGGAGATTTGCAGTGCTATTAAAAAAAAAAAAAAAGAAAAAAAGAAAATCTCTTCTGTGAATTGGTTTTGCTCAGACCTAATACTCCAAGAATTTCTAGGGGAACTGTTAAAGTGAGTAATTGCTACAGACTATGAACCTTTAAAATACTTTCTACCTGATGAGTAGAAAGATTTTATTTTTCAGATTTTATTTTGAAATAAAATCAATTGATTTTATTTCAAAACTTACAGTATTCGGGAATGACATTTCTGATATACCACCAGCCTATATGCTTATTGACATGTTATTATGAAAATACAGAGCGGTGACAGTCTTTCTTCCAAACAAGAGCAGCCTCTCTCATTATATTATAACATTTGGTCTCTATTTATGTTTCCACTCTGTCTGGCTAACTTTCCTTTTTATTTACAAATCAGCTACATTAATGTGCTTTAATTTCAACACTGGTTGTTCATTTTAGAGATAAGTCAGTAGGCAAAACAAAAAAAAAAAACTGTAATAGAAAGCAGCCCCAGCTCTAACACCATACGTATTTGCCATAACTCAAAAGTAAACTGCACATTTTTTTACATCCCCAACGTACCTAGAGGCATTTTCCATGTATTAATTATATAAATAGTGATCCACAGCTCAGAGACGCAACAGCTGACTCACTTAGCATTAGTTTCCTAAGCATCTCTTGGCTGTGGAGGTGCATCCTCTGTCTTGCTGCAGCGCTATATCTTGCAGAGGAGCTTTAACAACCCACAGTAAGCACCGATGCGAGCCTCCTTCAAAAGCAGCCAGCAAACCTCTCAGTTTGGCCACAGAGCAGGGAATAAATGCATGCATTAATCTTCGATTTTGGAAAGCTTCTTGGCTGAGTCTTCACCAGAAAAGAATTAACTGAAAGCTAGACCTGCCCTGCTGCAGAGGGGTGCGGGTGCTTTCGGGGTTACCTGGAGCTTGAGTGGCTTTTAATGTTAGTGGGTTTTAATGTTTAATGGCAAAATCTAACAGGGGATACACTACTGAGAGGTCACTAAGTTGGTCAAGGTGAAGACTGTCTCTGAAAGGTGAGGGAAAAATCTGTGCTTCTCCCAGAGGGAAGGACACCAGGGAAAATGCATAGGAGCCCACACAGCTGCAGTGGGGGCCATGTGGAGGCACACTGAAAACCTGGAGCGAGCTGTAGTATCTGAATTTGGGATTTTGCTATCTTAAGTTTGCAAATACCAACTGAATTCAACAGCAAAAACAGAACCAGAAACAGCAAAAACAATCCTCCCCCCCGCCCCCCAAGAACCCCAGAAAAACACCACCTCATTATAGGTAGCAGCGATGAGTCACAAGACAGAATTAACCCTCTTTGTTCTGCACACTTTTCAGAAAGGGGCAGCGGGGCTATAATTTGCCTAAATAAAATAGTGGTATTTTTGCTCTGACTGTAATCATGCCTGGAATAACAGGCACATGACCCTTGTGCCTTGATTTCTCTGAACTTAGTGCTCTGGGGAGAAAGCCTGAGAAATGCCTCAAATTAGCCGAATCACACTGGCGTGAGACAGACTCAGGTAGAACAGGGATGGCGCACAGCAGGGGGAATGGGATCGTTTCTTATCTTTCGTAGGATAAGAGCTCATCTGAAGACATATTATGAATAATAACTTGCCTATTATTAATTATTATAGTAGTATGTATGCTCCCAGCTGAAATTAATGATGGGGGGACCTTTTCACCCGTCATTTGAATCCATCTCTAGAAAGACCAAGGAGGTGAAACCTTTCTGAAGGCACAACAGATGAGAGCTTATCATTAAGTATCTCCATACACAAGTGAGCAGCATTTTCAGCCAATGTGGCCTTTTTCAGTGCAAAGAACGCCGCTTTCCTTCCTTCCTTCCCTAAAGCCCAATCTCTTCCACCCCTGAATAAAGAAAAGTAAATGCACCACAAAAGAGATCAGACAGAGAACGTACTTGCCTTAGGAGTTCTACCTACAAAGTGGCAGCTATGTCTGCACCAGGAAAAGGTTCAGAAGAGTTGATCAGGAAACAGAAAAATCGCAAAGTGGAAAAAAATATTTGCAATATTTAGTTACTCTGGCTTTTGCATTTTGTTGAGGTCCCCTTCCCCCCACCAAGTCTGAAAAGATATACTTTTTTGCCAAACCCTAATTTTCTGTCATGAAAGTCATACTGGGAAAACTTTCACCCTTGCTAGTGAGGATCACAGTGGTGTGGTGCACAGAAAACAAGACACATATGATGCTATGTCTCATGGAAAAACTTCAATTCTGAATCTCACTCTTTTAGCGAATTTGTAAGCCCTAATGCAATTTTCGCTTGTTTCTTTGTGTCCTGGTACAGTGCTGTAACAATTTAAAGGCTATGGCAGACTTGTTTATTGGATAAATACATCTGTTTGACTACATGGGTCTCTCCAACTTCAACAGAGAGAATCAATGAAATTCTTTCCTTAGAGGGAAGATTCTGATGAAATTCTTGGTCTAATCCACCTAATATCATTTACTTGACTAAATTCATTTGACTAAAAGCATTCTGTCAGTTAAATGCATTTCATCAGGCATATGCACATAATTCTGGTGACAAAGTGATTTTTGTCAACAAAATACAGCTTGGCATATGCACAAAAAAATTATTTAGCAGAGAACGAGTACACAGTAAAGGCAGGAATCAGATTCTGAAGATTTTGCAGTTATAAAAAGGCATGAAAGAGAGAGAAGTTATCTCTTCGGTGCCAGACTGTGGGAAGTAGTTTACATGAAAAGAGAGGGAGTTTACAAGGCAACATCATTTTCTTATAGGCCTTTAACGTTACCATAAATCAAATCATCACCACAGAGCCACGGTCACACTGCATGGGTGTTTCGTTTTCTAGTCTGCTTTTGGCTGCAATGCTTTTGATCCTGCAGTCAGTAGATCCATTTAATGTGTTAATTGCAAACTCCTCTGGTCTTCATCCAAGACGTTTCTGTTTATTGGCATCAGAAACATGCAAATAAGGTGACTGAATTCTTTTGCCTTTCGAGTATCTTTGTGTCTTTATTTATTCTGTTTTGAAAAAAGTACCAATAGCCGAACCTCAGTCCCAGCTCTGCAAAACCATGGATATCACTACAGTATGCAAGTAAAATCCCACTCAGCTTAACACACTGGGTGAAACAGTCACAGGAGGAATATGTCAGTAATACTTGCAGGGTTCACATCCCTAAGGCTCAGGGTGCTGAATCAGAGAGCAGGGAAAGACAAAACACCGCGCAAGAGTTCAACAGTCCTCACTCCTGACTTCTGCCCTCCAGCATTATGCGGTTCAGATCCTGCACATCTTTCCAACAAGCTTAAAAGAAAGTGTGCAAGATACCCCATTCCTAGTGCAACAATGTGTGTGCTCAGGCAAGCTGCCTTCATCGAAGCTTAGTACAACCTCAATAGGCCTTAAGCAAATAGCATTAAAGAAAGCTTACACTTGTCTGTCCTTGCTTTTGGTTCAGTAAACTGAAGAAGGTAACAGAATTGCTCTTCTGATTAACTTTAAGAAGGTACCTTGTTAAATCAGGGCCTAAATTACCCCATAAGACTTGGGAAACCATTGATACTACTTAAGGGTACTTGAGTGACACTACAGTTATGGAAGAGATCAGAGCCCATGCCAATGTTAGTGTTTGCAGTCATCTAACAGAAAACCTACGGATGGCTTCGCAACAACATCTGGGGATGGCGATCCCGATCGAGAGCCATCGATCCTCTCTCTCCAGATCCAGACCTCTCCGGAGCGGGCCTATCGAGAGGCAACGAGACCTCTCCGTCCCAAAACACATCCACGGCTTTCGAGCTCCGGCCAAGCTTGCAAGCGGCGGGCAGCCACCGATGGCATCCTCGCGTGCTCTCCATAGCGAGAGGCGTGCAGGCCGGCCCATTTCCCAACCTCGCCATACCTCTCGATATCGATCCCATGGGTAGGCTCCCATACCTCCGCCTCTCGCCACCCAACTCTAGCTTTAGGTCTCACTGGCTTGAATTTTGGCATTTCTTACTAACATGTGGATAAATGACCAAGTTTTATGCATAGAAAAGGAAAGCTGGAGGTAGGAAGGAAAGTTGGGATGAGGTGAGGGGCAAGAATCACAGGCTGAAGGTCTGTGGTCACAGTTCGGATCAGAGAGAGGGTGGAGAGCTAGGAGACTGAGGCAGTTCATCAGTCTAGAAAGAGGGACAGGCAGAGCAGGGCAATACAGCTGCTCAGTGCTGAGGAAGAACATGGGCAGGAACAGGTTTTCCTATAGCAGAAGTAGAACATGGCGGGTGGTGGGGAAGAAAAGCAGTGAACTTAACCACAACTATCAAATATCATCTGTCCTCAGGAGACGCTGACAGACAGAGGAAGGAGGAAATCTTGGGCAGTTTTATTTTGTGGAAGTTTTGTTTTACTTTTGAGCTATGCAAGAGGTACAGCACAAACACTCAGCAAGGATGAGGAGGTGCAGGGTGGTATGTGCAAGCCAGAATTAAAATGAAACAACATATCTTTAGACTTCTGTGTCATAAAGGAACACTTTCTTTTCTGCACCCAAAGGCCACCCGAGTGGTTAGGGAATCATTTTGGGTGTGCCAAGAAGCAAAAACGATGACCTTCAATATGTTATGAAGCCTTATTTGTGACATAAAAGGTTTCCAGTGAATTAGGAGCTGAAGTTTCCTTCCCTCTGCTGTGCTTTCCCTGCCGTGACTCAGCTTGCTGAGCCCAGCATGGCAGTCCTCACCCTCTGCTACATTATCATGGAAGGGAGAACTAGCCCGGAGCACTGATGGAGAAAGTTTTTGCTTTCTAGTCATGAGCCTCTTCACTGGAGAAGGCCCCCCTGGGATGCCAGGGATTAGCGGTGCACCCTACCCTGCGTGCCCAGCCCTCCTCGTTTCTTCTCGGTGGAGGAATGGACCAAGCATTTCCACAGGCTACCAAAGTGAGTCTAGGTCTGGAAAGAAAGGTTTAATGGTGGACGTCATAGGTTCATGGTCCAAGCCTGTGACTTTTCCTCACCCAGACAAGTCCTGCCCTTTGAAAGGATACCAGCAGGACCCCCAGCAGGCTTGAAGAAGTTTTGGTACCTCGCACCCGTTCCCTTGCTGTCCACTTTAAAGCCTACTATTTGCCCACATAATTGGCTCTGAGGTAGATCCCTAACGCTCCAGGGCCTGGCTGCTTGCTGGAGAGGGCTCTCCCCCTTGCTCAGGGGCAGCAGGGTGCCTGCCTGCCCTCTCCCCCGCAGCAAACTCAGCTCCTGCCTGGCGCTGAGCAAGGGTGGGAAGCCTGCAGGTCCCGCACGACAGTGGGCATCTTGCCCCTCCCACGGCAGCAAGGTGCTCTCCCCTTGGTTCCCAGGACACTGGTAGGTTACCCTAAACTGCATGCAATGACCACAGTTAAAAGAAGGTCCCATGTCTCTGCTATGCTGGCGCATGTCAGGAGCAAAGTGAAACAAATAGGGTTAACCCTGGAGATCTTTGGCATCTGAACTCCCCGTTTCTCTGCGTTCTCCTCAGGCAGCAGCAGCACTTGCTATTTTCTTATAAGGCTCTCAGTGACTTACAACAGCCAGCACATCTCCTCCAGCAAGTCCTCTCTAGTTACTTCCCTAGGTTCTTTATGTCTATTGTAATTTTGCAGTCTTTGAGCTGTACTTACAGTTAGGATATTGGAACAGGAGTTGAAGTCCTCTGTTAGGAGAGGCTAAACTGAAAAGCTGCATTTTTTCCACATTGCATTGCAATTTGCATTTTGAGATGTACGTCTGGCAGCAGGGTTTACATATCCAGGTAATTACTGTCCAGGAGAGAAATTAACTTAGCCTCATTTCTCCCTCTCAGTGGTAG
The DNA here is from genome assembly GCF_036370855.1 of Dromaius novaehollandiae. NCBI lineage: Eukaryota > Metazoa > Chordata > Aves > Casuariiformes > Dromaiidae > Dromaius > Dromaius novaehollandiae. Next base: position 120,600,815 of record NC_088100.1, read on the forward strand.
CACTTCAGCTGAGGTGGTAATAAAGAAGAATCTCATAAACTAACCACTGGCCACCAGAGTCATTTGTCTGTTATTGATCCACAGTGTAATTTAATGGTGTGGAAAAGCAGGTACAGAGAGTGCCTTTTGTTCCCCTCTTTAGATGATGAAAGCCTTCACTTGCAGTTTATGGAGGAGGCTGAAATCCCCCCTGGCGCCAGTCCTTGCAGCACCTCTCAGCTCCCTCAGGGCCGGTACCAAGCCAGACCCTGGCTCTGCATGGGCTCCGCCGCCACCACGACGGCTTGGCGTCAGACACCTCCTCCACAGCATCGCTGCTGCCCCCAGCACGCACCAGTGCTTGCCCCCAGCCATTCCCGGGGGACTCCCAGGGATGCTGTCCATGTGGGGCTTCAGCTGTGCCCACAGCTAAGCCTGCGCTTAAAAGCAGCACTGAATTTCACTGCGACATAAGCTGTGGCAGTAGGTGCATGAGTTGCACCAAAGTGCCTGGAGCACCCTGATCCACAGATATCACAGCTATACTAGCGAGTCCCACCACAGGCTCTGCCCCCAACACGGCAGGTGGCCCAGACCTGCTGTGTCCCCTCTGCCAGTGGCCCCATCCACCAGGGAAGCAAGGCCCTGCATGAAGGCCAGAGCACTTGGCCTTGCTGACATGTTTTTGTCCTCAATAAGGATTGTGAATCGATTTTATACGGGAATGTTCAAATGGCCATATCAAAATGCACAACATGAATGAATAGTTGTAGTTGGATTAAAAGTGGCAAAGAAAAAAAAAAAAAAGCCCCAAACCCCCAACAAAGAATGAAACAGAGTTGTAGTTGTTCTTGTCAAACTTCCGACCAGAAAGGACCCTCTGCTTGTGCCGGGCAGCAGTGCCCTGGGAGCAGGACTGCTCCTCGGGAGCCAGCTCTGCTTGGAAGAGGAGAAAGATGGTTTCTGTCACAGGGGCTTGCGAGAGGTGGGAAATTGCTTCAGTTCTGTGCTCAGGCACCGAACCTGAAGGAGTTTTCATGTTTAATCTGCCACAAACCAGGAACAGCTTTCAACAATATCCATCAGGCAGTTCCTGCCGACTCTCTCACACCCAAACGTTCATCTTGGAAAACTGGTTTGCTCAACCAACAAGGAGAGCTGAAGCCAAACTGCAAAACACCTTGAAATTTATGACTGTTTTCATCAATAGGAACTGCAAAATTAAAAACAAAGGACCCTCCCCCCCAGCCTCAGTCAGTTTTGCCATCCACAAACCCATCTTAGCTAAGTTGTGCAAAAGCCATAAAAAGGAACCACACGCACCAAATCCGAATCCCAGCTGTCCTGTCTCCCCAGCTTAATACCAAGTGATAAACATGCTTCAGTGTATATGGCTGCCAGTCCCCCCCTCCTTGCTGATTGTATACATAAATAAAAGACACCATGATCTCATTTACGTCCCTTAAACAGCGAAAGCGAGTGATAGGAGTCCCAACTAGTCTAGCTAGAATGACTCAGAGTGAGTTTTGATTGAAGCTGACTATTAATGGATACAATTACGATGCCGTTTCAGTTTAAAGATGAATTGGCCGTGCAGCGACAAATTGTGAATGCTTATTGCTGCCACGCTGAGACAGGTAATCAGGGAATGAAGCTGTAATTGTGGCACCTCTTGTTTTGCTTCTGCTGGAGTGCAGAATGCAAGATTCAATTTAACAAACAATTTGCCACACGGATCATCCCTGCTGGGTGGAAAAGCAAAGCTTGCTGGGAATGCTCCCTTTGAATTTTGCTCCTTTTTAAACCTGTTACAAACTAACTGGCACTTGCTTTAACCTTTGCACCGTAACAGAAAAGAAAAAGAGAAACCCACTAGCATTGTCAACAGGGCTTTGAGAGGGCATCTCAAGCTTCATCCAGAGCAGATTTTTTTTTTTAAAAAAATGTCACTGGAAAGAGGAGTCACTGTTCTTCTGGTGCCTTGTGGGTCTTTGCAAGCTCCTCCTGAGAAACCAGAGGGAAGCAGGGCCAGCAGACCAGAACGGGAGACATGGATGTGTGTGAGAAGAGGTTTATATTACCTGGGGAACACTTCCCTGCGGGGTCTTATCCTCCTGAAAGGTTGAAGTCTCCCTATCTGCTCTTCCAGCCTTCCCTGGAAAGGGTGATTTGCCAGCAGAGGACTTGACCTTCTAGTTCCCCTTCTACAGGGGAGTCAAGCTGGAGACACCAGGTGGTTCATCAGGCCAAATGTCCCTCTTTTCCAAAGCCGGGGGGGATGGAGGAGGAAGCTGCTTTTGGATTTGACAGCTCCTTAGCAGCCTGCTTCTGTCCTGCCACAAGGGAGGGGGCACAGAGACATTTGCAATACAGGTCTTGAAACACAGTTATGTCTGTGTTGACAAAATAAGTGTGAACTCTTTGATATAGCATGGTTATTACAGTGTCTTTAAGTGTATTTCTGAAGTAAGGGAAATAATGTTGTTATAGTGAATCGCTAGAAATGTAGTAATTTTAATGGGCATTTTACCTTTAACAGTCCCACATCTGTTCAGTGCTAAATTAGAAACAAAAAAACCCAGAACATATTTCAGTTTTATATCAGCAAGAGAAAGTCCTAGGAAGTACCAAATGTGTGTGTACGCTCTGTATATCCTGGGTTTGCCAGTGACTCTTGCGTCTTCTCTTGCTTTCCTGCAGTTAGCTGTTTTAGGGCCTCAAGGCCTGGCATTTAAAGGGCTCCATGATGTTTGTTGGCACCAGAGATTTCCTGGACAACACGGGCAGCACATAGCTTTCTTGGCTTTGTTTGCCCGTTTGGGATCTGCCGTTGCATACAACTACTGCCTCTGAGTTTCTGCTCCCAGACCCTGCTCCGCCAGCAAGACCAACCCCGTGCATGTGTTACAAACGCCTCCGACTCACACATCATTTCTGCTTCACTGCTGTTAATGACTGATAATCTAGCAAGCCACTTGAACATATTTAAAACCCAAACCTCAGGGATTATTTTCCATTTCTTTAATCCTAAGCACATGCTAAGGATTGCTCAGAGCCAATGGGGGGGGGGGGGGGAGGGGGGTTCAGCTGTTACTTCTTCAGGATGAAGACACCAGCACCACTTTTGGTCAGAAGGAGGACAAAGAACATTGTCCTCTAATTGCTAGCCCTACTAGCTCAGATAACCAGGATGTCAGCTGTCACAGACGGGTTCCACCCTTATATAGGTTTTACCTTTAAATTCCCTCCTCCTCTGCAAACACACAGGAATCAAAGAACATCAGAGACTGTAGGGAAACTTTCAGTAGTTGGTAACCAGAGAGGCTCCAAAAGAGCCGGGGCAGAGAGGGATTTCTGTCTTTTTCTATCAGCTGTGCTGTCGTGCTTCCACTAGAGTCAGAAGTAGCCAGGAGATGCTACAAGCAGTATGCTTTCAGAGAAGACCTCCTCTTGCCTGCAAGCATGATGCAAGGCTCAACACGTGTTTGATACTGCTCTTGACTGCTCAGAAGCCTTGGAGAAGCCCCAAAGAGGGTTTCTAGGCAGCTAGCAGCAGAGTTTGATAGTACTTTAGGAAGGTGTGACTTAACAGGTGGAAAAGCTTATCTCATTACATGAAAGTTCAGCAGTTTGGTTAGGTGCAGGCTGTCAATGCTGAGAGCTGTGCGCTCTGGCAAAGCAAGAGGCAGAGAAGCACTAACAAATATTTTGTAAGTCATATGTTAGCAGCACTGGATACTTGAGAAGGGTGGGTTTTCTTCCCCCCTCCTCCTGTTTAAAGGGAATAATCTTTGATGAATGCTCCTCTCCCACACCTCCTCCCTGTTACCAGCCAGTCTTGCTATATTACAGAGCAGGTTTTGAGAAGCTGCCATCTTCCCAGCAACCAAGGTTTCAGTTACAGTCAGAAAAGGGCCTTTCATCAGCAACTGGAGGAATAAACCACTGCTCACCTCCACCTGGCAGCTCTGTTCCTTTGCAATGTGGGGGAATTTACAGGGCACAAGACAGAAGAGCATTTGAAGTTTGCTTTTTCCTTTACTCGTGAGGAAAGCTAATCCACTTGCAGTAGCCTTTCCTTGCTCAAGTGCCTTACAGGACACTAAGCACCAGGGAGACAGTGATGTCCATTACAGGGGTGTCATTCTGAGGAGAGATGATAGCTTTTTGTCACCCCCCATTAAGTAATCTTCATTGCACTGTGAAGTTTAGTTTGTTGTTCTGTTGTCACAGGGCTGATGTAGATGCCCTCCACAGAAGTGGAAAAACACATTACAGAAGACAAGACTAAACTTAACAGTAAATTGCTCTTTTTCTCTCCCAGCCAGAAATAGCACACCTCATTCTTTCAGAATGAGAAATTATTCACTGGATTCCTTTTTGAAAAGTAGAAAATTGAGAGCAAAAGTGTTTGGACTCTGTCCCAGTGCATATATCCCATGTATGCTTTTTGGCCAGTCAAATGAGAATTTCAGGTGTGCCAATTTAGATTTGAAGGCCACACTTTGAAGTAGATCCTCCAGCTCCCACTGCACAAGTCCTCTGAGCAAAAAGGGCACCTAAAGAGAAGCTGCTTAGCAGCTGGGAAAGGAAAAAAAGTGCAGATTCTTGGTTTATAATCTCCACTAGCTCTGTGACAGGAGAAACTGTTCCCTGGCCACAGCTTGGGAGCTACTAATTTAGGTCACTGGAGAGGAAGGATGCAGATGTGGTAAATCACAACATAGCCTTCAGTCTGCCCTAGGCATCTAATGCAGGTGCAAATTAGAAGAAAAAGGGGTATATGTGTCCCAAAAGGTGCCTATCTTTGATGTCCCAAGTCAACTAGAGAGAGATACTGCAAATACCTTTCCCTTCTGACACAAGTGTCTTGTTAACTGCTCTGCTGTACAGCTGGGCAGGGAAATCACGCAGAGAAAGGTCATACGCCTGACCTTGCAAATGCATGCATGAATGCTTAATATCTCTGTGAGCTGTCTGACCAAGTTTGATGTGGCTGTAAATACTTCATAAAGAAGGAGAAAGATCTTTAACCTGCTCACTGCCTGGGAGGTGACAGGAGGTGCAGGCTTAGTGAGAGGAGCTGAGATCTCAGTCCTCTGCCTGAGGCAACCTTCTGGTTTGCACTAGCTTCCTGGAGCACAACTCCAGGCACAAGCGTAATATTAAGAGCACAACAATATTTTTAATTATACAAGGCCCTATCAGGGATAAGCCCCTCCAGTTTTACTGCACATGAGGTTACACACACACATTTCCTGGCAACCCCCCTCCCAGTTATCTCAAGCCCCAGACATCGCAATGTCACTTTTTGAATCAATAAACCATCAGCCCAACCATACTGTTACAAGAGAAAAGATTTAAAAATCTCAAAAAACACCTTACTTTTTGCAGGAAACATCAGTGCTCCCAACTGCAGTGAGGACTGGATGCTGCTGCCCAGACCACGCATACTGCACACCTGGAGCAACCTCCACCTCCTGCCAAGCCCAGCTACACTGGAGATCAGAGCTTGCACCTCAGGCTTGGGTACGTGCCATCTAAACTCTACACTGCAGCAATTGCTCCAGGGCAGCAACCTGCAGGAAGCTCTCACCTCATTGCCCTCCAGATGTGCCCACCCACAAGTCCCCAACCCCACCAGAGACCCTGCCTATGCCCCACCTGGGGCCACTTCCCCCTGCTAACGAGGCCAATGGGACAGCCCTGGCTGGCAAGTCGGGAAACCATCTCCACCTCCTCTCCCTAGCCAAGTGTTGGGTGAATCAGGGCTGCTGCTTCCTCCTCATCATCGGTGACTGGGAGCAGGAACTCAGGCAGCTTCAAAAGGAAGCCTCCAAATTAACCATCCTTTCTGAAAACATTAAGGGAACCCTGAGACCCGAGCTGACCCCCTAAATGGGTTTTGAGAATCATTAAAAATGAAATTTGTGCCGTGGTTGTAGCTTGTGAAAAGTAGTTCCGAAGTCAAGCTACCAAAGCTTCTCAGGTAATAGAAATGCCAAGAGAATCCAGTAGAACCAGAATTGGCTCTGTTTTTATCTTCTTGGGGCAGGGACAAAGTTATACAAAAAATGAAATCTACAAATATCTTTATTTGGAAACAAATACATATGTTACTACATTGCACTAAATTAACTCAGATAAGGAGATGGAAATTAGATCATTTAAAAGCAGAGAGCTCTCCCATATTGTTGCAGCAGAATCATCTTTTTTTATATATCCAGACAAGGGGCTCATTTTGGGGGAAAACAAACACATCTTTTATGATTATGGCCATTCAAAGCTGTTTCGTGCACTCTAAATTGTCTAACATGAAGGATCAATGGTGTCCTCAGATGATGATTTAATTAAAAACTCTTCTTCAAGTTGAGATCTGTGAAATGTTCTGAATGGCTGATGGATCATTTGCTATTACCTTGTCTGCTCTCTTTTTAATTTTTTTTTCAAAATTGTAATTGCTGCCATTTGAGCATTATTGATTAACTGTAATTGTGCCTTTTCTTAGGCATCTTCCTAGCTATCTTCAGCTATGTGGTCTATGCAAAAGATTAAAGCAGTGTGTCTCAGAACTGTAATGGCTTTGCTTGACTGTTAATGAAAATGCAGATATCTTGATTATAATCATATATGTGTGTATGTCTCTGTATGTCTGGATCATGCATTGGCTAGAACTTGAAAATGGATCATCCTGTAATTTCTTTCTCCTTAAAGCGAGCACACCAAAAGTACCAAAAAGCCTTTTTATAGTCCAGTTTTTTATGAGAGAGAAACTAGAACAATGAAGTCTTTACAGCACAGGAAACTCATGAGCTCAAAGAGGAATAAACACTCTCCCCTTGCCTTTGCTGGTCTCCAGGGTGGCTCCTTTCCTTTGGTGTTGCTGCAAGTCCAGCAGTCCTATGGCTTGTCTGGATTGCAAATGAGCATGCAGCCCACTCCAGGCTCCTGGGGAGAGTTGCTCTTCCCCCTGCTGAGGCTTTGCTGCCTGTTCCTTTGGCTTTTGGTCACATGTAATAGTTTGCATGTTTGAAAATTCAGGACCAAATATGCTATAGCACGGACTGTGCTAACTGCAACAGCTATGAAGCCACTCTTTGCAATAGGTTTAAGGTGGTACATTAATTCTAGTCTCAGGATTATCACCTCAGACTAGAGTACTACTGGGAGGCAGCAAATGATCCTGTTAGAATTGGTGATCAGTCTGGTGTACCTAAGTGTATAGATAGTTAGATTAAACAAAAAAAATCCCTGCATCATTAATTCCAGAGCAATTATTTTTAGAAGCTGACCATTAGTTGAGTGGGAGTTCATTATGAGACTCTGTATAGAAATAAGTTTTAGATATTAAGCAGCTGTCCACAAGGCTTACATTAAAAAAAAAAAATCACAAAATACAGAAGTAGAAACTTGAGAAATTCTTTTCTTTAGTTTTTCTGCCCGTGGAGTATTATTGCATATTTACATTCACTGAGCAGGATGACATTGGTGTCTCCCTCCAAAATCAATCCTTCCTCCCCATCGCTGGAGCCTCATGTGCTCTGCAGCAGCAGGCACTGGGGCTGGGCTGCATCCCGGGGGGATGCCAACAGCGTGCCCAGGACAGTGCCAGCCCTACTGCAGCAACGTGTTATGGTAGGGCCGCCAGAAATAAATCCCTCTCACCTTGGACCTCTCGAGCACCCACAGGCCCAGGAGAACTGGAGTGAAAAGGTAGCAGCGGCAGCAGGTAGTGAGAGCTTCAGCTCTCGGAGACGCCTGCCAGGTGGATGCAGAGGTCGTGCACAACACAGAAGCCAAACCCATAAAAGAGAAAATGAGTATTTATGGCCAAGAGGTGGGCAGCTGCAGCTGCCTCAGAGGTTGGGCTGTTCCCAGGAGGGCTAAAATAACGGGCTCGTGCAGCCTTGTCTGAGACGAACTCCATGAACTGCAGTATTTGTCAGCGGGAATCTGCCAGTGCTGGTGGTGCAACGAGACTCTCCTAGGACAAACACCGACCAGGGAGCACTCCGCCAAGCACGGGCAGCATAGGGCCCTTTCCTGCCATCGGGCAGGGATTTATGGCTCTCAAGCTTCCTAGCCGGAGAGACAGCCTTACCCACTAAATGCAGAGTCACAGAGATGCTCCGCGGCGTCACGGACCTCGTGGGGGCTGGTAAGGACATTGCTCCCTGCAGAGCCATGTGTTATGTCAGGTTTTGGTTAAGGCTGCAGCTACCTGCTGCTGAGTAGACCAAAGCCTGGCACATGTGTGCTCCAGCCCACTGCAAGCCAGCTGGCACGTGGAGCCTGCGTCCCGCCATGGGCTTGAGAGCCGGGCAAAGCTTTCCACGGGCTGACTGGACCAGTTGCAATGAATACTGCTGGAAATTTAAAGTAAATTGCAGCAGGCAGAAGGGAAAAACAAGGGAGATGGACAAAGGGAATCATGGATTACGTTCCAGGTGGAAAAGAGTGTTTGGGCAGAGAGTTAATTGGGAGCTTAGGGAAATGGCCAAGCTGCTTGCACACAACAAACAGCTCATGTGAAGAGGAGCTGTATGTTTTCTGTGCGGAGAAGCTGACAACTAAACTGAGTAAGGTATTGATAGTAAATCATTTCATCACCAAATTAAAAGAAAAAAAAAAGCAAGAGAAAGAAAAACAAAGTTTGTGTTAAGCTTTCTGTGTAATTTTTCATTTTTCCATGGAAAATTTTCTTCCATTACACAGGGAGAGACAGGATAGGTGGGAATTCTTTCACTTAAATAAATGTCACTAGCCTGAAACAACTCTTTTTTTGTTAGAGAAATTTTTTCCTTCATAAAAATGATGTCCAGGACAATGTTTATGTTTATTGTTTTCCAATGAAATAACTTTTTTGGATCCACGTGAAAACAATTCTCTCTGTTCTGCATTTTGGACAAAAGGCATTTTTCTGTACAAAAATAAAGATTCACCATTACTTGATGGGGTGACCTGTTATTAAATCTGCTCTGCAGAGAGCAGTTGTAGGCCTTTCAGGCACCCGCAGGGAGTTCAGCACTGCCTTCACCCTTGACTTCTTCTTTAGTCTCACATAGCAAGACCAGCATCAAAAGAAGAGGAAAAAAGATCATTAAAAGGAAACAAGAGGTTATTCTGTGTACAGAAGATAATCTGAAGAGTTGGCCCATACAGTCGATGTGAGCCATGCATGACTTTAAGGACTTCAGGGGCTTAAAGAATTAAGAAGGGAGAAATCCCATCGTTTGGCAACAAAACAACTCTTGGAAAGTTGTTACAAAGCAAAGTTTGGCATAGAAATAGGGGGAAAAGAACAAGAGTGTAAGGAGGCAATAAATGATTTTGCAGGAGAACCCCATCTTGAAGGACCCCTAAATGTTATTCCTGGGAGAATAATAGGAAGTTTCTCACAGGGTTTTGGCAAGTCCTTTTTTTTCTTGATGTCATTAAAATACATTTCAATGGATTTTTTTCAAGTGATTTAATGAGATGTATTAGTAGAGATTTTTCAAAAAGCACTCTATTTTAGTAAAAATCCATTTCCACTGAAGTCAAAAATTTCACCTAAACTCTGCTCCTTTGGAAGGTAATGGCAGTTTTACCATTGGCTTTAATCAGAGAGGAGCTAGGCTGATTGTGAAGTGAATGGACAGTGTATATTCTGTGCAGACAGCAAAAAAGAGAAAATTCACGCCTATGACTGGCATTATGGCCTTAGGGGAACTTAGATCACCCTTTAGCTGGTCCCACAAGCATACAGAAGTAGAGAGAGTGATACAAAGTACGTACAGTGGAAGGCTGACTGTATTAGACAGGCATCTATATTTGATGTATGAATTTAGATGATGTGAATACCCATCGGAGAGTGAAACCTGTCCCTGGTGTAATGCAGCGAAGGCAAGGGCGTTGCATTTGACCATCTGAATAAGCAACTTGAAGGTGCATGCACTGCTAACTGAACTAATATTTCAAACCCCTCATGCACTGAATTGTTTCACCAATATCATGGAAAAAAAACCCTGTCCTGAGCTATGTGAGAGCATGCAGACTGCTGCCACTAGGTGGGATAACAGCACAGCCGGCAAAGTGGCTGACAGGTAACTGCAATAGGGAGCCTGCACCAGTTCTTTGGCCAGTATCAGTCACAAGCAATTAGTAAGTAAGCACCACACTGCATGGCAAAACTGCAGCACCCTTGGTCAGAAAGCAGATTTAGGAGACTAAAAGAACTCTTTAAATATTCATAAATGTTCTAATTGCTGTTTACATTCAAGTGCTTTTATAACTTGGCTATTGCATAATTCTATAATTAAACTTGCCATATTTACCAACAGCCTAACAGGGTGGTTTCAGATCTCTTGCAGAAACAGCAATTCTGTAGTACTGCAAATGGGCAAAACTCTTTTGAAATCAAAGGATCTGGCTTAATTTCCATCAGAAGGAATTTGACCGGGAGATTTTGTGCTATGTTTTGTGGAATAGCCAAAAAAAAAAAAAAAAAAAAAAAAGAAGAGAGGGTGATAGTTACATTTTAATATTTACAACCCATCTTTCATGCATCTTTAACGTTGTTTATAAAAAATACATTAACAGTTCTGTTTTGCTTCAGGCAGGGGGATCCTTTACAGGATAGGCAGCTTGATTTGGATCTTAATGATGAAGATGTTCCACTTCTGTTCCACGAATTAATTACATCTGGGAGATGAACTCATGAGCAAGGATGTAAGATTGTGAGCTTAGCCTTTCCACATGAATATTCTTAAGGAGAAAGCAAGAGCTATAAACTTAAAGTAGCTGAGAAAGATCCCAGAAAGAGCTGGAAAGAAGGTAAGTTGGATCACAGAGCAAAAATAAAGGCTTCCTAATTAACCCCATCCCCCCTGCAATTTGTGTGTGTGGGGGTTTTCCTCTCTCTCCAGTTTATCTAGATGGAATTGCTTGCATTTCTCCCATTTCTGTTTGTGCTCGTGCAGGTATACGTCTCAAAACAAGGTAGGGCGCTGGTCATCCCAAACTCATCTCCAGGTCAAAGCGACTGATCACCCGTTGTGCCCACTCTCTCCCAGGAGCCCTATGGCACTGCAACCATTGCTTCCTTTGCTATGTTTCCATAAAAAATGCTCAGTGATTTACATATTCATATGAACTGTTAAACTCAGGATATGAAAAGGCTTCTCACAGAGGTTTGCACATGACTTTGCCAGGTGACACAAAGGGTTTTACCCCTCAGTAGATTAATAGTTTCTTAGTAGTTTGGGCAGGTATATGACAGTACCTGGTTTGCCAAAGAAGCGGGGGGAGGTTGTGTTTCCGAACAGGTAAAGACACTGGTTTGGCTGAAAATGACTCCTACACAAGGTCAGGATCAACAATTTGTAATCCTTGGGAAAGAATAGGACTGAAATACGAATGAAGCCCCAGGCAAAACCCCCAAAAGAGGGAAAATACAAAGACCAACAGGTATCTTCCACCTGAGATCCTCTTCCACAAAAGCAGTTTGAGCATACAGGACTGCTTAAGAAGTCTGGCTGCTGTGAATGGATCAAGCTCAAACTAAATAAAAATAATAAGGAAAAATATCGTGGGCATCATAGCACTGAGTTCCCTTCCAGTGAGAACCTCACCTACCTGTCAAACCATAATAGAAAAGATATTATGGAGCAACATGGAGACAATCTTCTGGATAATTGAATTTCAGCCTGCAGAGGAAGGGATTTGATTTTGCACCATTTTCAAAAGGATTTAGAATTGAATTACAAAACAAAATCAGAATTATTTATATAAAAGTGATGAATACTAGACACACCTTACTGATCCTGGATTGCCATTGTGCTACCTAGAAAACAACTGTATGTTAAAAGTTTGCAGCCTGAACAGCCACAACAGGCAAAAATGTAACGAGAAGGAATCATCGTAAGTTTTCAGATACTTCTAACGACACTGGCTGCCATAATTCCTCATTTTCAACAACGATGTGTTGTAAGGGAGCCTGTACTTTGGAAAGTACCAACCCTGTATCCCTTATATGAGAAATCAGGCTTTGCTCAACATGTCTCTCCAAGAGGCCACCCAGAAAGAAAAACAGATGAAACATTTTTATAGTGCCACTTTTTACAAATAGGGCACTCATTGGAAATACATTCCATGCTAACCTTTAAGAAGTCCTTTGCACCCAGGAATTTCAGCTGAAAACCTCCCAAGCCCAGTGTGTTGCCAGACACCATGAGAGGGCTTGATGTCTCCAGATTCACGTGAACTCCTTATAATTAAATAGAAAATGCTGCAGTTGTTGCTCAGCCATGAGCACAGACCCCACCCTCTCTGTGCTTCTTCCAAACGCCTCCTCCTCTGGACGACTTCTATTCCTCCCACCAAGTTTCACTTCACTTCGGAAAAGCTAACAGTGAGCATGGCAGCTGAGACCCTCCAAGAGGCTAAAAAGTGACTTGTTCAGGGTCTACAGGGAAATCAGCCTCTGATGCAAGAACCAAGCTCTCAGTTTCCAGAATTTTTGCTTCCACCATGAGGGCATCAGTTCCTTCGTGGGCAGCAGAAGAGAGGTCAGTCACACAGCTAACGGACTTGAGAGAGCTATGAGAAAGAGCCCTCTAGAGAGACATGGTTTCATGCTGTTACTTTAATTTTTTGTCTGGCAAGTGAAATATATTTCACCAGAAGGTGGGAAAGGACTTGGAACAAAACTGATCTTGGCTGAGCAAACATTTGACAACGTTCTGTGGGAAACAACCATCTGTCTTGGGAGATATCAACTCCAGGAGATATTGATGGCACTAAAAATATCTGCCTTAGTCCACAGTCACAAGGCATTTAGTTTTCAGGCATGGAGAGCCTCAGTTCTTCAGGAGTAAACATTTTTATTTATTTTTATTTCTTAAGTGTTGACTTACCAGGTGTGCAATGAAAGACTTGGGTTTGCTCAAGATGCAGCCACACATTTTGGCGCCTGGGCTGAGTGGAAACAACAGAAGAGCTGCAGAGAGATAATTAATATGGATTAAATGGAAAAAGGGCTTTGTGCTGTGTTTCACAAGTACAGACCGTACACAGAAATGGATGTCTCTATCTCAGAAGAACTTCCTGGAGCCATTTGGCAGGCTGGTTTCTTCTGAGATACATGAGGAGAGAGAGAGAAATAAAAGTAATCTTTCAAAGAAACTTTAAAAATGCCCCACAAATTCAAAACAGCTCTTTGTTCCTCACTGACAAAGAGATTAAAATATTCATAGGAGCTGAGAAACAGCCCCCCATCCCACAACTCATCAAAATTTACATTGTTTCACCTTCCATGTATGAATAAAAATCAAGACCATCCAAAGGTTTTCTAGAAATGAGACAATGGCGTGGTCTAAATTAACTGTTAGACATTCTACGCAGAAGTTGGTGGATCTGCTTTCCTACCTGCGATTTTCTGGTCTCCTGCAGTCCAGGTAGACGCCTCTTCATGGGTCTACAGAATAGGTAATAAACACTAATTTTTACTGCAAAGCAGAGCCCTTGCTACAGAAGGTTTTTCTCTTTGGGAAAGCCAATCTCTTAGTGATCAGAGGGTTCCTGCAAGATATTTAAGATCAGAAAGTACGGGTGAATGCCTGACCTGTTGTCCCATACCTATCCTGGGGTTTGTCTCTCTCTCTCTTCATCCCTGGTCAGTGCAAATTCCCAGCCAGACATATGCTGATGTCCACGTGTTCCCACAAAGAGTTTCAGCTAGAGTGAGAACAAGATTTGCACTTGTTCTGCAGGAACAATTTTCATTTTGCCTTTTGAGTCTTACCCATCACATTTCCACCTGCCTTCTGTCACAATCATTAGTTTTTCTCCTTTTCCTGTGGTTTCCTCTTTCAGGGATGGTTTTAGGGGCGTTTGAGATGGAATTTTGCCTGTTCCTCAGGTGAATCAATAACAAGAGCCATATGCACATGCCAAAAACAAGCACAAATGATACTTCCTGCTGACATTCCCCCTACTTCCAGTGATTTTCATCGCGGAAACCCCTGAGTTGAATGCACTTTCTTAGTCTCTGCTAAAGAGGACTTCTTTTCCATCATCAGCATGACAGTTCCTTGAGAGCCCATGTTGCTCACCTGGCAGAAGGACAACTGTTCAGCATAATCAAAGAGCTGATATTTCATATAAAAAGAAGTCACAAAGGTGATTATGTTACACAGGTGCAGGACTAAAGCTGCACCTGCAGCTTTACAGGTACTCCTGGAATCACCAGGAGTTTCACAGCCAGCTCTAGGTCTGCAGTTGGCCCTGAAAACAGAGAGAGTGGGAGACACACCAAGAGCGAAGCAAGTTTTGAGTCTCCTCTCTTTTATGTCTGTACCCTGCTGGTCTTCACTAGACTTGTGCCTGCCCAGCACTAGTATGAAAAAGGTCAGGCTGACCAGAGTGTAACTTCTTGGCACAACGAAGAGGCCTAAAATAAGCTAGACAGCAAAGTGTGCTCTGCTCTGGCAGCCATACTTGGAAAAAAACAATTTTTGATGTGTGTATTTCTAATCCTCCCTGCCATATTGAAGGCTTATGGCTGAACCTTTCTCAAAAGCTGCTCAAATGATGTAAAAGACAGTAAGAAATTATCCCCCCCCCCCGCAAAAAAATCAGATACTGCAACAATGAAGGAAAGAGATGCAATGCCTACTTCACCCAGGTATACTGGGTTGGATGAAGAAAAGGGGGTGTCCTAGCAGCATAGGGTGCTTCACAGAACAGATTTTACAGAAAAGGAGAAATTCCACTTCTGGAGTAGTTGAGGAAGAAAGCATAAAATGCTTTAGAAAATAGTAGTCCCATGATCCTGGAACTATAAATACTACCTGTGTGGGGGAGAAGGGAGCAGGGGTTCATTGGGCAACTGGAGCAGATGAGAGCACTCTGGGGAGCCACAGATATGTTGGATCACAGTTAGGAAAGAAGTGAAATAACCTGAAGGAGGAGGGCAAGCAAAAGAAGGAATTTCTCTGCACACATACAGTAAGAGAAGGAGCCAAGACAGAAGGCTGATAGGATGCACACTTCTTTAATGATTTTTTTTTTTAGTTGAGTTTGTTTGCATGACAGCTCTGAAATAGGATAAAGTACAGACAAGGGCAATGCTGCATAATGTGAACAAGAAAAGGGAACTGTTCTGCTTTTTTATTTAAATGCATGAAAATCTCTGAGAGGTCTGTGCGTGTGTGTGGGGGAGGGCATGAATAAAAAAAGGATATGCTGAAGTAAACTGATGACTCCAGTGAGAGAGAAGACTCAGTTTGAAGGCTCATAAGCACTGCTGAAATTACCAGCTGTGCTAATACTACCCAACTGTGTTTCTGGATGCTGAGTGGAGCACTGGTCCAATAAATACATTGGGCAGGACAGAGTTTAACACCACAAAATCCTCTATATCACTTTGAAAGGTACCTTCCGGTGTTACATGACCCTGGCTGCAGGGAATGAACCAAGTCGTCTTATACGGGTACAAACCTGCCCACAAGGAAGGAGGCCCTGAAGCCTCAGAGGCAGTGGGAAACTTCCTCTTCATGTCAAAAGAGGGGCAGGACTCTGCCTGGCATTTCGAGATGCTCCATGGCACAAAGCATCTGAAAGCGAGAAGTGCTGGGGGTGGTGAGCCCCAGGGAGATATCACACAGTCTGTGCCGCTTACGGCCCTGTGAGATACATCCGCTGGTCCGGCAGGGTCCTTTGTGAGAAGACCAGGAGCTTTGGAAGCAGGATTTCTCCAAGAACCGCAGGGCACCAGCTTCAAGCACTTCATGCTCTTGAAGCAGCAGATAAGAAAGAAAGCACTAAAACACACAAATGACAAACAGCCTAGCAAAAGTTTTGCCATGCGTCTGCGAACTGGCCTTTGCACCGAGTCTGTTTTGTTCAAGAAGTGCCGACTGTCCGAAGGAGCCTGCCTGCGGTGGTCAGTGCTGCCACGTGCCCCGCGAGTGGGACGTGCGTGAGGTGCGAGCCCATGCGGGGCGTTCCCAGCGGAGCCACGGTCGTGCTGAGCCCTGGGGCACGCACACCGGCCAGCCTCTGTGGTAGTCACTGCACTGATCCGCTCTGCCTCCTGCCCGGTCCTCGGTGCCCGTGCCCGCACGTGGCCCTGCAGCTCTGCCTCGCGTTGGCAGGGGAGACGAACGGGAGGTTGACAGATTCAAGCACCGATGCGCCAACGGAGGGAACAGCTGCACCGGAGTGAAGGACTGGCAGGCTTGGTGGTGGGAGCAAAGGACACATGCTTTGCGTCCTGCGTAGCAGTGACGCACGACCTCAACCTGTCACATGCCATCAGGGACGCCAGCCACCCGCACACTAGCTGCCCTATCCTTCACGCTTCATCTAGCAGGGGTCATCTGTGCGCAAAGGCCAACTTTGAGGGTGAAAAACAGGAAGAGACACCTCGAGACACACGGCACTACTACTCAAGGTCAGAAGATATTGGTGGTACCTTACCAACAGGAGGCCTTGCTTGCGTTGTATCACCTTTTCCAGCCTTCCAAAGCCAGACAGGTTCTTAGCATCTTAGGGAACATCATCATATATCATGAAGCACAGGCTGGCCTAAAAACTAAGGAAAAGGAAGATCAGACCATGATAAATGGTAACCAGGGACTCCAGATCAGCCCGCAACCCCAAAGCCAGGTAAGGCCAATTAATGTAAAGAACTGCCAAAGTTCACTAACAATACTAAAGTGTTATTTGCCCTCTGAAAGCAAAAGCTTTTTTGCCACATCATCAAATACATTATATCTGTGCTTTATCTATTCAGTAATGGTTTATTTATGTACAGCTATGGTGCAGCCTTAAACACATAGCTTACTAATTAACTCATAGCCACCTGGAACAGTAATTAGCACAACAACCACAAAATCTGGAGGAAATCCATAATCCATGGATGTACATGCTTGAATCATTGAGAATAGTCAGCCTCAGTAATTTTAACCTGTATAAGGAGAACAACAGGCATTTCGAGCTGAGTGCCAAGGGGTGGTCCAGTGCTAATGACACATTTGAAATCAGGCTTCAGTCATGCAGAGAGATGTGGGTCCCAGCTCCCTCGGCTTCAAATCTGTTCAGTGGCAGCATGAGCTGTCTAATTTTGCAACTGCTTCATTTTAAGCTTCTAGTATTTTAGTACCTACCACCTTACCTCTTTCTCTACCATGAAGAGTTACAATGACCGGGCACTGCTCATGAAACTCCATGCTGTGTATTTGCTACCGGTCAGAGAATTTAGTCCTGCAGGAAACACAGACTTGGACTCAGACGACTGAGCTGAAGTTATGCTGTCACATTTCTGTCAGTATTTAAGCTTTGTGCCTGCTGGAGATCTTTCCCTAAAATCAGTGACAACCTGCATGCTTCCATGCCTACACATCATAAATCTGTAAAAACAGAACCCAGCGTAGTTAGTAATTATCCCTTCATTACGCTAGTGTGCTTCTGATAGTGTAATCACCATCAAAGGACACATGTGATTCTCTTCTTACCATTTTCTGTTTGCCAATTTCAGCTGCCTTTTCTGCCAATAAGGATTATCTGGAAAAAGAAACAAAAAAGCACATTTTGAAGCCTGTGCCTGCCCTCACAGTAGTCAACAACAAAATTCCCCCTGGCTTGAAGAACCAGACTCTTCAGTAGCAAATAGCAGCAGAAAAAACTCGTATGTGAAAATGTTGTAAAGAAGGGTATACAAAAAGCATTTAAAGCTCTGGGAGAGTTTGAAAGAGAATTTGGTGCTCAAAGGTGGCTGAGTTTGCTGCTCTTCAAGGAGCAGTTCTGATTAGAATTATTAGTTAACCAACAGTTGCCTTTCTGACTGGCTTTCCTGGTTTGCAATACAGGAAAGGACGCTCTACAATGTGCTCTCCGACATTTTGCAGAGATAGCCTGTGCTTGCTCATCATGGTTCAGGCCCACAGAGATCATCTGTTCCTGTTTAAGGAGCAGAGCAGCAGGACTCACCTCAAGGGAATAAATTCAAGCTCTGCAGGTGCCCTTCACCTGGAAATTGCCAAGCATCTCTTGAAACATCTAGCTGACACCTGAACAAGGCACACTGAAAAGGATGGAGGGCACCTTTCCTGTGCCCTCCAGAGATGAAGCCAGACTGAGATATGGGGCAGAAAGGGGAGGCCTGTGGAGGCACTCTCAGTTAGGGGGCATTTAAAGTTTTTAACATAGGAGAGGCTTCACAGCCAGGGCATTGGTCCGGATCTTACACGCAATATGAATGCACCCACTATGGCTTATTTTATAGCAAATTTCATCCCAAATTCTGTCTTTGCATAGCCTTTATAATCACTCCTGTCTATCTTCCTCTTCCTTTCTTTAAAAATTGTCTGCTCTTGACAGTCTCCTTCTTCTGCTGTACATCTAAAGTTGTTCCCATTCTTCCTCATAACTGTGTTAAAACAGTCTGCTGTCACATCAATCATTTCCAGCTATCCACTCATTACACTTTTTTTGAGAAATAACTCACATTAAAGATGCTAACAAAACTCTTGATCCTGAAAAAATGCTGGCTTAGGACATTGCACAGGGGTTTTGGGAAGCTGGGATCTCTTCATTTTAGGTAAATCAGTTTCCTAATTCCAAATACAGTTTCTTTTGCAGAACCAATCAGAAAATGCTCATCTAAACATCCGTATTCTATTACATGAATAGCAGGTATTGGCAGCTGTGTCTGAGATATTGACAAGAACAAAGGATGCTTGTAATTTGTGTTCAGCTTATTTAGTAAGGCAGCATTGTAACGATCCCATATTAATTTGTGCATTACACTATTTTACAGTACAACACTGCCAATGTCATCTGACTGCCATCTACAAGGGACTGAACTATGACTTGTGTATGAGAGAAGACAGACTGACTGTGGAGGTGAGAGCACCGATGCATTAGTTTGCCCACACGCAGTTGGAGAACCAGCCGCTTCTCAAGTGGAGCGAAGACAAATAGCAACAGTAGTTTAGCACTGACTCCATCAGAGCTCCTCAGACCTCTGGCAAATTGAGTTTACTTTCAGGACAATTAAACTACTTGTACCCCCATCCAGCCTATTTGGTGTTGTTAAATTCCAGTGCAAAATGAGTCTCATCTGAAACAGCAGCTTTCATAATAGGTGGTGTAGATCTCTGTAATGAGCTCCTCTCATCTCATTTGATGACTTAATGGTGAGCAATCAAAACAGTTAGCAATGCGGATAAAGCGTAACTGCTGACATCTGAGTTAGCAGAAAGGACTGGGTCCATGCATCAGAGCCAGTGTTTTGGGCTGATGAGACTGAAGTCTCTCCCCCGCTGCTCCTCAGGGACCAGCAGCACTGGACTAGCATCTGCACTGCCATTCCCTTCCCTGGGGCGCCCGGTGCCGCTGCCTCTCCCCTCTTCCTCCACCGCCTCCGGCACAGTAAGTCCCCGGGGCAGTCAGCAGCTCCTCGAGGCTGGTCTGAGAAGGCTGACAGATACGGCTCGCACCCTCGGGACACAGACCCTCCCACGTGCTCCTCCAGGTGTCATGCATGTATCTTTGATCTTGCCTTTTCTCACTTAAATTCAGGAGAACACATATTTCTTAACAACAAACCAATTCCGATCAGGAAAACCTAAGCTAAATCCAGGCACGCCACTGCACTTGATTTTCCCCTGAGGGCAGGATGAGAAAGCAAACCAAACGTGACAGATATTAGTCATACTGCTTAATAGGCTACTGGAAGGTGCTCGCATCCTATAGAGATGAGAGCTTAAAAGTCTACAGCACAGAAGCCAAACATTTCAAGATGAGCTTTCATGTCACTCTGTTTTGAAATACTTCAAGATGATGTGGCACGGAAATAATTTAGGCAAGAATAGATTTTCCTAAGCAAGACAGCATGATAAAACATTACACTTTGTGATATACAGCTGAAATTATACTACCTGAAAAGGCAGTATCTCATCTGAAACACTATCAAAATCATTTGATTTTTCATCAGAATGGGGAAAAGATGAAGCACATTACAGCAAAGTTTCTTCAGCTTCAGTACAGCCTCTCTTGCTTCCAGGGTTTTGGCAATGAGTTGTTTTCATCTTTTGCAATCATTCTGAATTAACTAAGTAACTACCTAGGCTTGTTTCTAACTGCAGTAATAGCCTTGTGGCTAAATTCTTAGATCTATTACAATATATCCTAAGTGAATAAGAAGAAAAAAGAAACAGCCCACAGGTTGTGCATGTTGCATTATATCATCATTTGACTTTAGGATGTTGGAGTTTGCTTTATCAGGACTTGACACTATCTACTTGACTAAGCAGTAACTCAGACAAAAAAAAAAATGTAATAAAAACACTGAAAATGTCATGCCTGTGCGCTTCAAAGCGGCGCAAGGCTTGACTAATTTAACACCTTTTTTACTCTTAAAGGAACTGCTTACACACTGATTCATCTTCTGTTCACCCAGGATCATCCTGTCACTATTGCTCAGAGCTGTAACACATTTCTTTCCATGCTGTGAAAAAAATTACAGATATAATAAAAAAAAATCCCTGGCCTCTGTTTAAGGCTTTAGAGCCTTGTGGTCTTTGTAGAAGAGCTCATTAAAAATGCATTATGATAGTGAGAGCAATTGCCTATCTGCACAGAAAAGCTTTGCAAAGGTGTGGGACAGTTACAGGAGGGAAAAAGTCACTCCCGTGGAAAGCAGTGGCAGAGACACCTCTTTATATTTCTAGACTCTGTAGCTTCGATTCAAACGCAATGTCACAACCGATGTAAATCCAACTGCTTTTCCCAGCCGGGGCTGTTATGTCCCCGGGGAGAGGAATCGCACCCGGGAAGCGGGCAGCGCTTGCCTTGCACCTCTCCCGCAGCGCCCTGCGGAAGGAGCCAACGCCGGCAAACGTGGCGCCAGCGCCGTCCCGGGGCGCTCCGAAATCCCAGGCCCTTGCGACCGCCGGCCTTTCCCCACTGTGTCACTGCAGCACAGGTACGCTGCAATATCGCCAGTCCCAGGTGTTAGGAGCTGCTTATCGTTATGCATCTCCTCTTACTGCTGTCTTTAGGATCTCCACATTCTTGCTTTGCTCTGGAGCCAGGGAGGCAAGGAAACATACCTTTTCCCCTTTTTCTTTTGTCAGAGGAAATGTGGCTTTTCTCCAAATCATTTATTGCATAATGCAGTATTTTGGAAATCAGCAAGCAGGAAATCTGCAGTAGCATGCACGTTCTTTCTTCAAGTCAGACTTAGGATTTGGGGGAGCCAGGTATAATATCATTTTATGTGAGCCTAGTTGGTCTAGAAATCCACAAAAATTTAAGGGGAGAGCAAAGAAGCAGTCAAAAGCAGCATGCAAATGAGAAGATATGTTTTTAGAGGGCAAACATTAATTCTTTACTCATCTTTTAAAACAGTTTTTGCCTTTTAAAAAAAATAAATTACTACAAGATCTTTGAAATAAATTGACCAAATATATTTGAAAAGAAAACTGAGTCTTCCTCTTTTTGTTTTTCTTCAAGAGAATTATTTTTATACTCTTTTCTTGTTGCATCCTTGAGGATATTTGTGTTGTTTCTTTCAATTTGTTTCAGGTGGCCTGCGTACCGTATACCGAGTTGTAGCCCAGAGAGGCAACGTCGAGGGCGCAAAGCAAGCTGCCTCGCCCGAAGTTCCCACAGCCCCACGGCGGGGCGGCAGGGGCTGGGACCGGCCCCACGGCAAGCTCAGAGCCACCTCTCCATCACCACCCCCTCCTCCAGGGCGGCCTCACCTTTTCTCAAGGAGCAAGATTTATTCTCCAAGCATGCTATATGTTATATTTTTATACACCTGCAGATACTTATGCTTCTTTTGCCAATTTATATGCGCCAGCCTCTCGGTCTTGCTGTATGAACGTGGCTGACGAGGAAACCTGAGCGTGCAGCCCAGCTAGCTGCGGAGGAGCAAACCGGAGCGAGGAAACGTTTCTTCCCCACCCCGTCCGCGCTGCTTTCCCGAGTGCTGGGAGAGGAGGGACTCGCTGAAATGACCGTATTGCACCAAGTGTCACATGTCATCATTACCTTTTAGACACACTGGCAGATAATTTAGATAAAGGCCAACAAGCATAAGGACGCGGCAGCATTATCAGTTGTGACTCCCAAGGATGACAGGTTGCTGCCACAGTTTCCTGCGAGGCTGCAGCTGTGAACTCCCGCTTTCTTTTCTCCCCCTGCCAACTCAGCAACCTTCAGAAACTGTAGTTTAAGTCTCTTTTAAGTTGGTGTACTACAGAGAAACTGAAAGAAAGCCTCAGGGAGAAGACAGTGGTGTTAGCTATTTGATCCCCCTTTTTACATTGCTATTCTACGCCCAATTCTGAGAAAAAGAAATCCCTTTATCCTCCAATTCCCTACCTAATCAAAGCTAGGCTATTTTATCCAAATAGCCAAGCCACGTGGCTTAACTCTAGCATTGATTTTGGCCCCTGGAGGGTTAGATCTGAAGGATTTTCCTTGAAGGGATAGGCAGAAAGGAGAGTAATTTCTGCTTCTACTCTCACGAAGCTCTACCTTTGTCACAAAACGTTACTTCTCCCGTAAAGAGAACAAAGCACACGAGAGCCTGAAGAGGGACCCACGGGAGGGCTCAGGTGACAAGCCTGTCATCAGCCCCTCATGGGGCCAAAAGAGCCGTGACGGGGACGAAGGGTGCCCAAGAAATGCCAACCCGCACTCCCTGCAGCGAGCACCAAGGAGGGCCAAGAAAGGACGTTCACCAGGGCTGCGCATTTCTCCTGCATGGGGAAATTGCGCTGCAGAGCCTGTGGCTTGGCCCCAAGTCACCAGGGGCAGGGGGAAGCATGGTTTTTCTCATGGTATTTCCAATATCAACTGCAACCTCCTTGCCCATCAGGTAGCTCCAGCATAGTTCTCATCAGCACAAGAACAGCCTACAGCTTCAGGACAGCTGGGAAGATCTACAGCACATGATATGGGCACATCAGGAGTCCTCAAACCCTCACCCCGACTCTGGCAGGACATTGCCATCCTATGGTGCTGGGCCACCTGACCCTCACCCTGACACAGCCGACAAGGACATTTTGCCCTGGCACTTCTTGTTCTCCAGCTGCCCTTGGGCCCCACAGAGGGAAGATGAGGCTCCAGCTGACAACCCTCCTGATGCCCCATGGAGACATCAAGCAGAGGAGGGCACTGTTTCATGTGCTGCACAGAAAGGGAAAACCTTAAAGTTCTGGAGGCTCTGCCACCTCCACCAGGGAGATGTCCCCAAGGACAGGGAGAAAGAGAGAGAGGGACATCAGCAGCCAAAATAGCATTCAAGAGCTGTCCCTTGAGGAAAATAAGGTTTAAAAAACACCCTACAGAATCCCAGCAGAAGCCAACAGCCTTAGAACAGTACTTAGAACCTCAGTTTTCCTGGAGATTTGCAGCAGGAACATGGACAGGTGTGGTGTTCTCATATTATACAATCTCTTTAACTTATAACACAGTGGCAAGGCAGAAAAGACTGAGAGAACACCTTGCATCTCTTCTAGGGACCATCACTACATGGAGAAAACAATTATTAAATCAATGGATAAATCAAAAGCTTTTTCTTTCACAGGTGTTGGCTCCAGAGCAAAGAATCACAGCTGGGGAAACTGGCTTCCGAATGCAAATGAAGAACACTTTGCATAGTCATCCCACCAGTAATAAGCCGTGGAGTGCACAGTCCCTTCAGCTCCCCAAATCACGCAGATGAAAAACAGCCATCGTTACACAGTTGGGTCCCCAGCAGTATCAGAGAGAAAAGAGTAGTTTTCAAAATAGCTTCAACTACAAGATGAAGCTGTTCAATTCAATCTGAAATTGATTTGGCAGATTCACTGTGCAAATGCAATACTGTGCTTGGGTTTTGTTTCTCTGCTTTTTTCACTCATGCTTACCCTTTTTTTATTATTTCTAATGTTCCCTCACACCCTGTTCCCTCTTGCCTTTTACCAAAAGAAAAGCACATTTTGCAGAAATTGGTGTTATCCAACCTTTCTTAATCTAGCCCAAACTCATTCCTGCCATCTCAAATAGCTGTAACATAAAACATAGCCAGATAACTACCAGCACCAGTCCTGTTAAAGCCAACATGCCCTTCTCAAAATAAGTCCTAAACTAGATCGTCGGCTTCTGTGATTCCAGGTATCATACCGGTACCTTGCCCTGAGCCTTAACTTTACTCTTATGACTTCTAATACCTACAAAACGAAGTGTACCATGGCCAATCTCCAATACAGCAAAGAAGGCTCTCCACTAAGCAGGACTTACCTGCTCCTAAATGCCATTCAATCTCCACTTAAACCATACACTAACCTTTGCTTTAGTTCATTAAATATAACTGAGTGTGCTGGCAAGCTGTCTAACCCCTTCTGAACACTGCCTTACGTCGTCTTATCTTTATGTGCTGGCAACAAATGAAACAGAAAAAAATCCTTTTTTTTTTTTTTTTTCCTTTTTGCAGCAGAGTGTCCCAGAAGACTTCGCATAAGGTCCATTGCCCATGCTGCCCAACGAGATGCCATTGCATTGCTATCTTCTGCTGCTGCTACTCATGCTTACTAACCACAGGCAGGACCCTACGGTTCTCTCTAAACTGAGAGGCAAAGACAAATTTACTGCTTCAAGAAACAGAACTGGTGGTGCAGAAAGCCACCAATTACTGGATTATAATTTGCTTTGGAGCTTTTCTGGCCAAGCCTTCCACAAAGACATTGATACTCAGGGCTTTTTTTTTTTTTTTTTTTTTTTTTTTTTTTTTTTTTAAAAAAAGTCATGCTGTCCTATCTCCTATTCTCTTATCTGAAAATTTATTTAAAGGAATCATGTCCTTTTTGCCTTTAGTTAACCCCAAAGGAATGAGAACTTTCTGGTACTACCATGAAAAGTTTTGTCCAATCAGATCAGCATTGTTCAAATTTTAGGCAAAATGCACTGTTTTGAAAGTCACTTGTACGAGCTGGGTTTGCTTCCAGTTTCAGCTGCCTATCAGTATTTCTCAGGCTTGATCCAGAGCTCTGAGCACTGGGGTAGTTGGTAGCCAGTCCAAGAGCTTTTGGATCTGGCAGTCTGCCCAAAAAGACAAATGCAAATCCATCCATGTTGCCACTAACCTACTGCAGCTGCTTCAGCTGCAAACAGCCCAGGAACTGCTCAAGAGCTTTCCAGGGGAAGGGATAAGTATATTGAGGGCTCTGCAGAGAAAGCATGAGGAAATCCCAGCTGATTTTAAAGGGAGCAGGGTCAGGCCAGAGGAGGTAACAAAGTCTCATGGCTGTGCAAAGTGCTATTTGATTTCTTGCTTTCCTTTTCTCTTTCATTTTCTAAACCACCCTCCCCCCTTTCAAGCTGACTATTAAATTGGTGGAAAACTACTCAATGGCAGAATTGTGATCTCCAATTCCCTCCCTGAAATTACACAAAAATTGCACAACTGCCTACCTCTGCAGCACTGGCCAGAAGGTCAGACACCCCCGAGATGATGTTCAGCTTCCTCAGAGTGAGCAAGCTGCTCTGAAGCATCGTCACCAGCCAGCTTAACTGAGCCAGGATTACGCATTCAGGACTCACTGGAGGGGGCAGGAATTGCTGTCAGCAGGTTTTATGGGCAGGTAGGAGACAAGCAAGAGGGGACCTGGGGCCACAGGGTGACACCAGGTCCAGTTCCCAGGTCCACCTAGTCCAGAGGCAGCCAGCCCTACCCTCGCTCTCCCTGGTTCACTCCTTGCCCCCCCCCCAAATAACTGACCAGAAGCGGTCCAGGTTTCCTGCTGACTATGGGATAGGAGCTCCATTTTCTACCACGTAAGAGCTCCTAGAAAAAGCAATTCAAGAGCCATTCTTGGCCATCCTTGTTGAAACGTGGACAAGCGCAATTGAATTTCAGGTGAAAGGCTCCAGTTTTCTTCAAAGATTTTGGGGCAAGTCACTGAACAGAAGTGCTGTGTGAGAAGATACAAGCTGCTGATGCAGAACACCTCCGGTTTCTGTTCGAGATCCTGCTGTTCTTCTGTTCCTTAAGGAAAAGATGGATTCATTCTTGCCTTAGGTTGTTTTAGGCAGTGGTAACTACGTCTTCCTCAAACACTAGTCTGAGCATATCCTAATATCTGCCCATCTGCATCTGTATTATTTTCTTTCTCAAGATGATTTTTTTTTTTTTTTGAACAGAAGTGCATTCATAGACCAAAGAAAGGGAAAGCAACAAGGGAAACCAAAGAGTTACTGGAGACGATTACAAAGGAATCTTGGTTAATGAGCTCATAGTATACTTTGTTCGGCATCTTATTGTACAGCAGACTTCTTTCCTATAAAACACTA
Organism: Dromaius novaehollandiae; assembly: GCF_036370855.1. NCBI lineage: Eukaryota > Metazoa > Chordata > Aves > Casuariiformes > Dromaiidae > Dromaius > Dromaius novaehollandiae. Next base: position 120,627,125 of record NC_088100.1, read on the forward strand.
ACAATTTCCAAAGTTCACCTTATGTATTGATGTGCATCTGCTAGAAGGTGCTTTGTAACTCAGAAGCAGAATGTAACCACTGGGGTTGCTATGGCAAACAGGCTTCTCTATTGGACAGGAAAATAAATTGCGGTATAAATACTGAGTAATTACTCAGAGAAGTAACAATGCCTTATCAAGATCAAAACCTGCAGTTGCTTCACCCTCTGTAATGAAGCCAACCCCCCCCCCCACACACACAGTTAATGGAGATCAGTCAGTACAGCATATTTTAAGAGGTTCCTAGACCAGGACACATGCCCCCACTTCACTGTGAACCTGGTGGTTTTAACTGCTGGAGAGGACCAGTTTAACCAAACTGGCCAGTTTTTCAAGGAATTGGTGGAGGTGCCAGGGCAGGTTCTGCTCAGCCGAGCCCACCTGGAGCACAGTGACCCCAGGAGAGAAGCGGAGCAGGATCTCTCCAAGGGCACTGACTTCTTACACCCTCGCAATCAGCTTCGCTCAAACTCCTGTGTTGGCATCTGAAGAACCCAATATATAAAAGCCATTTCAATCTATTTTTAAATGTGTTTGGCTAAACATGGCCTTTCTTCCTAATTGCAGTAAAGCTACTCCAGAGCTTACAAGATACCAAGCTTTCCAGCAGACTGGTTAATTGACCTTCTAGGAACTTTTTATTCAAATAGGTGGCTCATAATGGAGTAGTGCATATAGACTACCATGCAGAATAAGTTTGCTGGTCTTTATTCTGGAGGACGTTCCTTCATGACACCTTATTCAAAAATTGAATAACTGTCATGCCACTATTCTGCCTGCAAGTTCATGAGGCAAAACCAAATCAGCACGTGCTATATTTCTCAGCAAAAAAGACCAAATGACAGCTCTTAGAATATAATGATAGATTATGAAAAACTCATTGACAGATCCCTATGGGCTGTATCCTGGCCCAGTGCTATTCAGTATCTTCATTCATGATTTAGGGGAAAAAAATTAAGCCCATAAAAGTAAGTACTAGTAATATTTGTAAATGACATATAAATTAACAGCACAATAAGTAACAATGAGATCCAGTCAATTAAATCCAGTAAGAGACAGCTGCTAGGGGAAAGACTTCCACATTACTACATTAAATTCATTGTTAAAGTAAACGCAGCTGCTCTCAGTTTCCAGCCAGGTAGTTCGAAGGGACCCTCCTGCTATTCTCACCTGCTGGTTCTTTCCATCAAGCACAGGGCTGCTGAAAAGGTCAAGGACTCAGCTCTCCACTGCCAGTGCTTTGCTTGTCATCTATCCCATGGCCTAAAGGGACCAAAATCAAATGCTAACGTCAAGCATCCAGCTGGGAAAAATGGATCAAATGAGGAGGCTAATGGGTAAGAGGAGGTAAGTGAGAAGAAAGTGTGGGAAAAATGGAGACTTTTCCTAACTCCATCAGAAAGTCAGAGGACTGTCCAAGTAGAATAAAGGAAATGGTGTGATCACATTAGGGGGCTGTAAGAATAACAAATTGCTTGGCAAGTTATTTCCAGGTTTATACAAGTTCTGAATTCAGAAAAAAACAAGAGTTTGGAAGTTGTCTGTTCATCTCCTTAGCAATCTTAGTTAAAATGAATTCTAAGAAGATCATTCACTTTAATTCTCTGGTTATATTAGTAACAAAATCCAGGGGAAGGGGGATATACGGACTAAATTTACCCACCTTTTACATTTTCTGCAGCATTCATGAGGAAAATGGAGCAGAATTTTATTCATTATATTTTAATTTAAAATATTTCTTACTCTTGTGAAAATGTGCAACAACTTCCATTATCCCATTCCTGAGTATCAGAATTCACTTCCAATTGATGTGCCCTTTGAAAGGCTGCATCCAAGTACATATAGCTTATCCTGTGAAACTTCCATATAAATCCCCAGCCTGCCACAGACTATCGGACACACCAGAACACACTTTTGACCTTCCTGAACTGACAGGCATATCCTCGCTAAAGTTACATGGGAAGTTAATTGTCTTCCTACTGGCTGTTGTTTTTCCATTACAGTATAAATGAGGTCTCAGCTTCTCAAAAATCCAAATATATTTCTGATTCTGTTGACTTTAGTATTATCTATTAAAAGAGGAAAGAACTTAATAAACTGAAGTTTCACAGCCATAGTATACCTTATTTTAGTTGTGTTTCAATACCATAAGATTATTACTATTATTATTCTAGTTATCACTACATATTTTTCAGGATGCTTGTCCCCATTTTACAGATGACAAAACAGAAAGCTGAACAGCTATCCAGCTGTATACACCTGAGACCCCACAGAAAGTCTGCCACAGAATTAGAAATCAAGTACCATACCCACAGCTAAGTCCTGGTTTCTCACAGAGGAAGGGCAGAGGTTACAGCTATGCATCTCCACGCCACCACTTTGGGTGACCAGAGGGCATCAGTGGACAGTGGCTGGTGGAGAGGCCTTGGAGAAAAAGTTTTCCGTTACCACTTTGAGGTCTCCATTAAATTAAATGGCAATTTGCAGACAGGTAACTGAGAAGAGGCTCTCCAGCTGCTAGTTCACTGCCTCTTATCAAACAGAAGGTTGCTCAAAATATCCAGAGACCCAGTTCTCCAACTCCAGTGCTTTGCTTAAGGCACCTTGACAGCACCAAATTCACATGGCTAGCTCTAGGCGTCCAGCTGGGAAAAATGGATCTGGTGAGGTAAGAGGTGAATGAAGGAGAAGAAAGCCTGCAAGATATGGAAGGACATTTTAGAGCTCCCTCAGAAATTTAGAGGACTTTGTGTAAAATAAGTAATATTCCACTGTCCTAAGACCTTTGCCTCTCTGAAAAGGTGCTGTACATTCAACTGTGCCACAACAGCATGAAAGCAGAGCAGTAAAGGGAGCCATCATGTACTTATATAATTTATATATAATTATATATGTGCAGACTTTCACCTTACCTAGATTTTCATACTGAATGTGAAGCCTCAAAAACAAACATCTTCAGGTGTCACTGTCTATAAGCAAGTTCTATATAAATGGAAGAGTTACAGTTCCAGGGTTAAAACCAGATAAAGAATTTGCCTACACTCTTCAATGTTATCTAGTGAAACTAATTCAAAAGCCTACCCTCAATGAACAAGGAGATGATGTGTTCATCTGGTTTGCAGACATTTATACACTTTCCATTAGAACTTTTTTCTTGAGCACCAACAGCTAAAATCAGTGGTCCATTTCTGACCACTTTCTGAGGTCAGAAATACAAAATTTAGACCTTTTACAACTTGACAAGAGAGAGCACACACAAGTGAGTCTGTGCACATATCTGAAAAGAATATACAATTACACACAGATTCGCAGGAGTAGGGGAGAACACAAGTAACCTATTACCATGTTTGCTAAATATAAGCATGTTCGCTAAATATAACTTCCAATTTAATTCATCCAGCAGCTTGACTTCATTCTGCTTGTATTTACATAAGTGTTTATTCAGGGAAATGGGGCGTTTCAAGGAAGAAGGAATACGGCTGTGGACAGCAAGGATACACCAGGATGTCCTAAGCAGGGTGTCCACAGAGGACAGGAGGTAGAGAGAGCATTTGAGTCTGGAACCATTAGTTCTGCATGCATAGGGTGAGGAGTAAAGGACTTTGCCGACAGTAAGGGAGACATAAGATACAGGGAAATCTAACAGTAAGGCTAGCTGGCAGGCACTCTGAGGAGCTTGTGAAATGACAGCGTTTCTCCTTCAGCTAAAAATCAAGTCAAAGACAGTCTTCTTCTAGGTAGCCACCCCAATATTTTAGTATTATTTCCCTCTTTGTTACAGGTGGACAAGGAAATACATATCACAGGGCTCTGCGCTGTCTTTGGCGATTACTTTTTATTTGAGCTTGTTTTAATCCAAAGTCTCTCTTGTATTACGCTGCGCTTAGCTTTGCACCTTTAAGAGTCACGTGTGGTTGTTCCAGGCTCTTGCTTTGGATGCTCAGGCTCGGCAGCCCTGTCCACCAGGTTAAGAATGCAGAAATCAGCAGAAAGCACCCAAAGTTTAAATCCCACGTTCACACCCACGCCAGGCACGTCCCATGAGCTAGCACTCAGCATCCAGGGTGCCCCATCCATGTGAAGTTCTGTGCATAAACTGTGATTTCAACCAGCCAAATATGATCCCCACCTCGCTGCTTGCCACTTTCCCCTCCAAGGAGGGAAGAAAAAACACACCACCACAACACTCCTCACCCCAAGGATCATGGAGAGAACCAGGCCCTCGCGCTGAGCAGCACGAGACCCTCCAGGGCTTACCAAAGGCAGACATTCAACAGCAGTTATTTTGGTGGAGCCAAGAGGATGAGATTTCTTTCTTTTATCCTTCTCCAGGCACAGTCTGAGCTGTCCACACCATTTTCTAGGTACGCTTCTCTCCACCTCTTGAGTTTTGCAGCTACAAGGACAAAACTTCTGAACAGCTTCTCTGCATGACTTTCCACTGGGCTTAAATGGTAATGTATTATATAACCCTGCCATGTGCTGAGGGACCCTTTAAATTATTGAAAGGCTGTCAGTCAGGTGTGACCCTTTCCATTGATTTACCATTCACTTCATGTCCTCCTCTGGATGCATTAGGAGGCTGCAACCTGTGACTCATATTGAGGAAAAAATCCCATTTGTTTGGATCTGCCTTAGCACTGCTCGCTTTTGCAGCCTGTTTAATTCTCCTTTCTACAGTCTGTGTGACATTAATGACAAAATAAATAATTCAGCATGGTTTTCACCCAAACGGAGCCCTGTCAGACTAATATACGATCTTTGCTGGCTTATTTAACAAAACAAGCCTCTGAACTGCACTTTTAAAGTTGGAACTCATTTCAATGGAATTTGGTGGCAAAACTCCCCCGAGAGCCAATGGCAACTACCAGGTTCAATCTCGCACCCTATTCCTGCCACTCTGGCTTCCCATTTAGCACCGAGCACATCCATGGCTCCGTGCCCTGCGAAACGTGGGAAGAGCGCTGGCTTTTCATGAGGCTGCACCTAGCTCAGAAGGACTGTGAAGGGGACAGGAGAAGCCGAACACCAGCAGGGAGGTCTGCACGCAGGAAAAGGCAGAAGAGGTTAAAAGAACATTACTTCACTACTGAGGCCTGGCAGTGAGACTTCATGAGCAAAACCACTCCTGCTCTGGCTCTAAGGCAGTGGGTTTGGTGATGGATCCAGGCACTCCAAGCTTTTGAGGAGCTCAGGCTAGACAAACACTAACAATAGCACCATAATTTTTTTTGATATTAATGACAAGATTTCCAATAACTTCACTGAGGCCAAGATACACCACCTGCTTCCCCACTCCCTCCACAGGGTATTCTTTCCTTCATTTCACATACGCTCAATGCTTTTTGCCCTGTGTTCGTTAATGCTTTCCTGGAGCTGCTGTGCTAAAATTGGTGTTGATAACTACATAATTTCTGAGTAAAGGAACGTTCCTGTCAAGAAAAATCTCACGGTTTACAGTGCTGCTTTCCCTTGGTCAGAAGTGTATCAGCTCCAGAACAATCTCAGGGCTGCATTTGGATCAAGGCCCTTATTTTCTCATGACTTTATATGCACATACTGTTCCTTTTTTTCCAAGCATGCTACTTAATCTGTCTGTAAGCTACACATTTAGAGGTGGCAAATACATCATGCCAAATTATTCAATCCTGGAGCAGGATCAATTTGATATTCAGATTGGCTTTTCATTTATCTTGGGTCTGCAAAGTGATTTTACTTTTTTTTCAGCTTCGATTTACCTGAACTGTTAGTATCTAATTTTTGATTTTACAGAATAGAACCGTCTAGACTGCTATCCAGGGTATTTTTCCTCATGTCCATGGAGTCTGTTTTTCCTGATATGCAATTACAGTTGCTGTTTGGAAAGATCATAGAGTGAATTAGGTAGCTGATCAAATAAAGCCTAATGAATTCTCGTGGAGAGAGAAATCATTAAGGCTTGTGATGTCAAAATTCATAAATGGCTCATTTTATTCAAAATAAGATAATAATGAATAGATGATACATTTCAAAGTGTATACTAAGTAAAATTGCTAATGTTTGCATTGGACCTGGAAATTGTGCTCAGAGAGAGGAATGCTTCTGCCCCCCAAAAAACAAATGTGATTAAGGGACCAGGGGGTGGGGGGCATATCAAAGAGGGAAGCAAGATATCCGTTCTGGTTACTCTTCCCTGGTCCTGGACAGGATGAGTATAATATCCCTGACAAAGTTTCTCACAGCGCAGGTCTCTGCAGCCCACCCTTGGGCAGCCCCTTCCCACCTCCACTCCAGCTGCAGCTCTAGCCTTTCTCTTAAGGCAAACCCTGACTCTGACGATAACCATAACTCAGCCATAACTATGATAGCTCCTGCATTGTATTTACAGGGAGATGCATCCAGAAAGCATTGGAGCCTTTCCAGAAGCATCCTGGTAGGCCAAGCAAGAGCAATTTTGATATTGATTCTGGGTATTTGATACTAGAAAGGCTAGTTTTCCTAAGCCAAAACCTATGGATTTTTACATGAAAAGTATTACTTTTGAATGAGATTAAATGAATGACTTGAATGAGATTCAACATAGAGTTTAGCCATGATAGTGACACCAGTGCAACTGGGAATGAGCAGTTAGAGGAACCTAGAAAGTTTTCCCCAAAACTCTCAGCCTTGTTTGCTGTAGTCACTGGCTTCTAGAGCTTGATTTCCTTATGTACTTGAAATGCAAATATTTTGCACCAGATATTACCCCTGAGTTTGGTCATACCTGCTGGTGAACTGCATTACCTAGTACCATGCTGTGCGAGGGTGAAAGTTACTGTGCCTCAGTAGAATATCCCAATTCTGCCAAATCCCCGAGCTATGAAAAAGCCAACAGACAGCTTGCTGACTGCTAGAGTTCTCACGCTCTGGACCCCTTAAAATTTATCAAGTAGAAGATTAGGCTGTAAAATTTGATGACCGCTGCTGTGACTCCAGTGAATTCAGTGGCAAAGCCCATGTCCTGCCCCACGGTGACTGATGATGAATCCTGCCTGCCTGGAGCACAGCACAGCTGCACGCACAGCCCCCCGCTTTGGCTGCTAATAGTTAAGGCAACCGCATGCAGACTGCAGATTTTCTGGCAATCTGGCCAACTGAGGGCTTCTTTCCACTGCACTACAGCAGGAGCATGAGGCTTCAGGTACATTTTGGGTACCGACTTCCTCCCAGCTCTCCTACTCCTTTTCCTCAACATTGCTGCTGGGCTGGGCAGCCTCAGCAGGGTGAAGAGGGGGAGGCTTTTCCATGTGTCCTTTACCAAACTCAAGCACAGCTCAGAAGAGCTCAGCCAAGATGCTGGTCCAAGGTAGACATGCTAGGGGAAAGTGCCTCAAGTTACCTTATCCACTAGAAGGTACTCAGAGGGCTCTGCTTTGTAGACCGGTTTATGAATGTATGAATAAAACCCCAGACTAAAGTACTAAGGCATACAGGATGCAGGTGTTGTGTGCGCGCACGGGGGGATGATAAGCTTCGTGCTGGTTTTCTCCACAATGGTGGATTTTACTCACAGACACCAATCCTATACAGGGATACAAGACACCCTTCCTTATAAGTAGGGTCAGTAGCACATGAAGATAGTATCAGTGTCTGGACAACTAAGACACATCAGTGACTGCATCTTTTATTCAGTCACTACAGTTGGCAGTTTTAGAAAATTGCCTGATATTGTGGCATATTTTTATCATTAGGTACATAGCTGCTTGTAATCTCAAGTGGGAATTTGAAGATACAAATAGGAATAAGGTAGCCACTTGTCTTTTAATCTGGGCATCTAACAGCCCTTTGAGGATTTCCCATACTTGTATTAACCAGTAGGACAAGAAGCAACAGACATAAGCTGGGACATGGAAGAGTCCAGCTAGATATAAGTGCATATATATATTTAAAACACCATGGGAGCGGTCAAGCACTGAAACAAGCTGTCTGGAGCGATGGGGGACTATCTTTAGATACATTCAAAACTTACCTGGGCACAGCTCTGAGCAACCTGCTCTAACATGACCTGAGTGCAGCAGGTGTTTGGATCACACCTGCCCCAGGGCCTCTCCATCCTACATGGGTCTCTGAAATTTTGTCCAATGTTAATGAAAATGGAATGGAAAGACCAAAATGAAAGTTGTCTCACTGTGTGAGATCCAGATCAAGCAGTGGGAGAAAGTGCTGTTCTATTCCTTCAGTGAGTTCATTTATTGAAGTTAAAAACCCAGACAACCTCCAAACCCTTCATATGCACACAGGCAATTTATTCACAACCTCCTCTTTGCAAACAAGCTCATCCCACCCTAGGGTTAAAAATCCAGTTTCCTTCTGATAGCTGTAGAGCAATCAGACTTGCAGACCAGAAGAAAGCACAAAGGTGAGGTTAGATGCAGCTCTCAAGTAGAGGACAAAAATGGCTACAACAGCAGCAGTTACAATCCAAGTCCCCAAAAGGTTCCCCACCCAGAGGGGACTGGTACATGAGAAATAAGTGACTTAGATGGAGCATAACTCATCAGCCATTACCCTACAGATCTAAGCTCTGAGCAAGTGCCCTTAAGTTTCAGGGCTGTAGTCCGCACTGCCTGTCCTAGCTGCACGTATCCTTCCTACAAGGAGGAGCCCGACCTAACTGGCCTAATCCATCATCCAGAGAGAGAAACAACCCCATGGTGTCAAAGTTTTATCAGAGGAGGTCTCATAAGGATTCATGTATGGAAATAAAAAAACCCACCAAAGCAGGCTCTTTGTATAAACAGTCCAAGGAAAATATCACAGCCAGGCAGAACACAATTGACAGCACAGTGGAGACCTAGCAATAGGATATACTCCTGACTATATGTATGACTCACAATCTGGCTTGCTCAGTATCATTTTTAGTTTAACTGTCCATTTAGTTTGACTAGCATGCAATACTTACAGAAGCATACATGGGACTGACATGAATACAAATGAGTTACTTACATCTGGAACTACAGCAATGAGACCAGGAAATGAATTCCCAGAGAGGGGCTTTAAATAAAAAAAAAAGAAGAAGAAAAAATCTCACCATTGTCTTCTGTTTGATTTCCTGATATTTTTAACTTTTAAAACCACTTCCTTAGTTAACTTTCTGCACTAAACTTTTAATGATAGAAATAAAGTTCTTTCATTACAAATAAAAAAGCATACTCCCTACTCCCATACTGCAGCACTGGTATCATATTTCAGGCGACTCCCAGGGTAGAGCTATTCCAGATTAGAGAGAAACTTTCATTTGAACCAGAGGTTGGATTGCACTTTTCATTTCCATACACCAAAGCACACAGGAGCGGCCAGCTGGGATCCTTTAAAAGAAATGCTGTGCTGTTAAGTGGATTGGCTGCATTTAGCAATGCTGCGGTTCCCACTGACCTGATAAACAGCAACCTAGAAATCACTGACCAGCACCTCAGCTCCCCAATGAGGAAAGGTCCATGGATAATGATATGAAAGAGAAATATCAGTGACCAAGGCATGGCTTTCCCAATTTGCTATTCAGCATCCCTCCGAGCTGATGTCTGGGGGACAACTGGCCTCGCTGGGGACTGGGATGCTGGAGAAGTGCTGCGCCTTGGGACGGCCCCAGCTCTCCTGGGCTGCCGACCACGGGAAGCTCTGTGCCCAGGGCCAGGAATCACTTTGCTCCCGGCTCGTCCCCTCACCTGCAGGCTCAGCATATCACTTTCTCTCCTCCTGCCTTGGCTTCCCTCTGCCTATCAGCTCTGGGAGCCAGGGAGAGGACTGTTTTTATGCACTTGTACCAGCTTGATCACAAAGGTTAAGAGGAGTCTGCTGTCTTGGGTGGGGATGTGGCTCCCTTGAGGAGTTCCTGTTTAAAACCAACCTTGCTGGCACCATTTGAACAATTAAATGATCATAAACAACCTCACCACTCCTATCCCGCAAGGCTGCGAAATGAAACAGCCGAGTAGGGCGCAGCCTTCTCAGTCATCTGCACGTTTAAAAGTCTTGCTGCAAAACCCACCTGCAGCCTCCTCCCATCTTAGAGATAGCTGTGTGGTTTTGTCAAAGCAGAGCATTACAGCAAAACACACACCGATGCAGCCCCTTTCAAGGGCAACGAAGAGCAGTCAGCACAGCCATGCCTACTCTGCATGCTACCAGAATATTTATAACTTTAGTGTTTTGCCCAGGGAGCTGCAGCCTAATTTAGACCTGTTTCCTGCTTACTTTCCTCTCACTGAAACACATGACAGTTTTCTATCATTAATCTCCAGAGTCTTGTACTTCCAGCTTCCTGAACTTGTATTTTTTCCTCCAGGAGATATGTTCTCTCCTCATGTCGCACAGAGGAGCCGAGCTGGGCACCAGCACTGACAACACTCACACCTTTTAGGCCCACTGCAATGAATAAGTCACCTCCAGCTGTTTCTGCACACACTTTAGTTAGTGAAAGTAGTTTCAGGCACTACCCTGCCCCAGCTGAACCCTCCAGTCTTGATTTAAGAGTGGCTTCTTTCATATTTATTCCTATTCCTTCAGTCATTTTTACTAGACCAGAGGTCGGTCCCAGCCAGTGCTCACAATTGCACTGTCCCTTTTATCCTCCTCGAGTTAAACCAGTGCAGTTTGGTGTGTTGGCATGGGTATCGAACACACAGGATTTCAGGACGTGAACTGTAATCTCACTGCTGCAAGTTAAGAAGTTGAAGCAAAACTGTAGCAAGATTTGAAAGGACATAAAAGTCCAGGCAGAAACACACATAAGTTGTGTGACTCCTGCCAAGCTCATTTGATTTGGTGCGGCCTCTGCAGAGCCAAGCAGATGACCAAGACACCAGCCTCCCCATCAGCATCCATCTGTCTGGCCAGAGAAATGCAGTGCCCATCTGCAGGGACACTCAGTTTTTCCAAGTGGCTTCTGTGCCTTTTTAGATGCACATTTCCCTCACACCCTCTTTGGAGGGTCTTTCCGTGCCCTGTCTTTGCTACAGCCTCGAGCAACACCGTCACTGCCTCATCCTGAAAGTTGAGATAGCTGGACTTGTCTTGGCTCGTCCTTTGGAAAGAGTACAGCTCATTTCCTATTCACCAAAATAGATGTCTTCCTTGCATGCAGCCAATGACACACTACACGAAAGAAGAGTGAATTAAGGACAAGAGTGTTATACATGCCTGCACTGGCAAAAATTGCTATTAGCACTAATGGGAACTGAATTCATTTCAAAGATACTTTTTTTAAGAAACATTTTATGCAGTTTGACACAGGTAGGTTAAGTGTTGCAGGTCAGTGTTTTAGCTACAAAAACACAGAACCAATTGACTGAAACCACTGATGATCACTGGCATCTGCATGGGGGAAAAAAAGATCAAAATGTCTTCAGCCTGTTTCAGATTATAACTCAAGCTCAAGGAAAAGGTACTTAAAAACCTGTTAACACTATCAACAAAAAAAAAATCAAACCTAAAGGAGATGATTTTTAATTTTGCTAACTAACAAATAATTCAATTACTCACTCAGCACTAACATGAGGGCCACTGAATCAGAGAGGCCTCTGCCATCAGTGCAGGGAGATTTCAGTAGGTAATTTCATTAGCTCTGTAGAAGTCCCTTCATGTGAATTCCCTCGGCATTAATGAGGAAACAAGGCATCAATAATAAAGGCAGTTTGGGAACAGTTCCTTGGCTCTGCTTCTGGATCTCAACAAGGATGTGTCAGCATTCATTTCCAAGCTGTGCACCAGAGCACAGCTTGTGCATCACTAAGCCTTCGCATGCACCCAGTATTTGGGAGACTTACTCTCCACTTAAGTGCTTTAGAGGTGTCACAGCAGCCTTGGACACAGGGAAATGTAAGCCACCACAGACAGCAAGAAATACTGGAAGTGCCATTTCCTCAGCATTCACAAATGTTTCCAGTCAGAGTTGTAATTGCCTTTTTTAATAATACTCACAGGTTTTGTAAATGGGATCAAGGTGTTTCTACATGCATTGCAGGCAATCACTGTATGGACAGCCACATATGCTTCATTGGTGGCAAAAGTGACAGTTTCCACCTTTTCAAAGCCACCTTTTCACCTCCCCCCCCCCCCCAAAAAAAAGGGGGTGGGAAAACACAACAAATGGGCAGACAGCAATGCACTTAGAAACTGCGCATTAAATTACCCAGTAAGGGGAGAGAAAAGAAAGAGTTAACCATTGAGGAGCGAGTGGATTTGCTCTGTGCAGCAAATGTGCAAAGCACTTGACTCAGTAACACCCTCACCAAGCAATTGTGCTAAGGCTCTCGGTGTCGCCGCTATTGTTTCGTCTCCTTATCGGCACAGCACACTGCCTCTCGCTCTGAAGCTCTTCCCCTGAGAGGACTCCCCCGGAGATGTGCGCACACACCGAGCGCCCTGTTAAGATGAAAGTGCTCCCAGCCGCTGCCCATCTCCCTGCAGACTCACACAACGTGGAGCAAAGGAACAGGTTTTAGTTTTAAGAGTTAAAACTAGCACTGCTGCTGGAAGAAAAACTCAGCTGCTATTCTGGTGGTTGTTTGTGCTAGGAAATCTTGGTCTCTAGACCTGCTTCACATTTCTGTACATTCTCATCAAGGATCAATTAATTGCCATCACAATAGGTTTTCTGCAGTTAGTGCAGACACCTGGCCCAAAGCCAAGTCCTCCAGTGAGTCTTGCACAGCCCATGGGACAGCAGTGAACCACTGAGGCTGAGCATGGTGAGAAGAGCCTCCCCCCTCCACCGCTCCATGCCCAGGCAGTCTGGGCCCAGCATGAGCTCTGAAATTTATACCCCTGCCACAGACCTAAACTGCAACCGAGACCTTCCAGCTTTGAGCTCTCAAGTGAGAGCTCTTCAAAGAGCAACTGGATGATGAGGACATTGAAATCCAGGAGGGCCTGATAGCCTGTGTTGTTAGTGCAAAAGATGAGAGTGATATGGGCAGAGGCTCACCAAACCAAGACCTAGCAGACATGAATTGCCTTATGTTTTCAAAACACTGGTACTGCATAATCACATCAAACTTGTTTACAATTAGAATTCTAAGTTATTCCAAATATTAGCCTTATTTAAAAAAACTAACTACAGATTGGAGCACCTGCCATAACCACAGGTAAGCTTCGCTTGCTCTAATTTGGCAACTGAAAGCCATTTGTCTGTATTTGATCCATCTGAACTAGTTTATGGAGAAAAATAGGAACCTATGATCACTTCCTAAGATAAGATGAAGTTCCTCTCCTGTATGTTGGAGCCCATCTCTCTCCAGCAGCTAAAAGGGGAACTTAGCCAAGACTAGCAAGCATTTAAATATGGCAACCCAATATTGAAATGTGGTGAGGTGAATCCGTATCAGCACCTTTCAGAGACCAGTTTAGGTGACAGCCCCTTTACTAGCATGCCAAGGTGAGAACCGAACTAGCACGTGCCAGGAGACTTTGGGACGGACCATGTAACAAGGGCAGGCAAAGCAGGTCTCTGCCCTGTGCTGCATGGTCGGGCTGGGTGGCTGAGGCTGGGACCTCCACGCCTGCAGCTGGTACAGGGAAAGCTGACATGCTGAGGAAGAGGAGCAGCAACCTGCCAGCGCTCTGCTAGCCATGGCGACGTGGAGAGGACAGGCAAGCTGCAGTGCTCTGCATAGCTTTCTCTTGATCAGAGCTTGGAAAGCTCTTCCCCCCCCCCCCCCCAAAGTCTAATCAAGATGACCATATCTGCAGTTTTGTGGCAGGAATAACAGCCCTAGGTTCTACAGTGTGCTTTTCTTTCTTTCTTTTTTTTTAAAAAAAGATACTGAAGGAGAAAACAGACTAAAACAACAAGAGTGAGGTGTCTATTTTGTGACTGATTTTGATTCTTAATGGTTCCTCCTTCTAGCTTCCTAATGATCTTCACTAACTGTCACAGTTCCAAACAAACTCCTGAGCGGGCTCAAACCCTTCTGCAGGGCATCAAGTTAAGAGGCATCTGGATCACAGACTTGTGTCTACGTATCAGTGTTCAGAGAGTCAGTACTCATCTGCTGGCCTGGCCTTTTTAGACTTAGATGCTCTGTCTCATGTGAGATGAAATAGTAATAGGGAAGCTAATACAACCATACTGCCTCCTCTGCAAAACCTAACCTCTTTCCTGATGTTTAAATATCAGTCCACATACCAGCCTGCCAGGCACAACTTTTTACCATGCTGAACTCGGACCACTGAACAAAGCTATGCAGTTGGGAGAAAAGTTCATGCAATTCACTCTTTTGCTCCTCAGCTGAGTTTCAAGGGTGACATGGACACAGTACATGTTATTTTTGCCTTCACAATGTTACTGCTTCCTGGAATGAAAAGCTTTGCAGTAGGCTTAACCTTTGCAGAAGTCCCATAAGATGCAACCAGAGTTTATTTTCCCCCCTCCCAGCTAGGCCCCTAGACACAGATTAGCAAGAGTCCTTATGCCCTGCAGGACCCAGGTCTTAGCTGTTGCTCCATTTAGCTCTCCACAAATCCTTCACCTCAATTCTGCTTTAGTTCTCCTCTAGAGAAAGGGAGAGTTCAGCATGGGGCCCTCCCCACACTGTGCTAACAGCCAGACCTTTCCCTACCCAACACAACCCACCCAGCGTACATTGCTTGAAGCCCCACATCCAACTTTTAGCACCACCTCATAGCCCAGAGAAGTGATCGTTCATGCATGGACATATACTGGCCTGGCCCCAGCCTGGCTGAAGACCCTGTTAGACCCCTAACCAGCACTGTGTCCCTAAGCAAATATCTAGAGCTCAGATAAAGCAGACATAGATGCAGCAGCCTACACCACCTGAAAGTTGTCCTCCTGCCATATTTATACTAGTTTTTTGAACTATTGTGCAATTGTGTTGCCAGCTCAGGAGCTTAATTGCAAGTCTCCTGGTACTGGGTGATGGTTTTAATGAAAACTCCAGCTCCTGGGGAATACAAGAATCTCAGCTTTCATTTAAAAATCAATTAAGTGGCTTCTAATTGCAGAGTCAACCCAAGAACACCCACTGAGAGAGTCCTAAAGGATGAAAATCTGAAGGTAAATAAAAGGACCCTCTTCTTTCTAAACCCAGTTTTTATTTAAGAAAGTGCTCCCGGGATTTTCAAGCAAATTCAATGACACTGAGGGCCTGATTCATATGTACGAAAGCTTCATTTTAGCAATAGTGATATTAGTATAGTGAAATGGGCTGAAAGGGAGAGAAGATAACCATCTTTTAAAATATTGATGGATTTTTGTAATACTAATAAATTTAGATTAAAAAATTTTCACTGTTGCTTGAAAAAGGTGCAAGTATACACACACACTGAAAGCAGCCAGTAGAAATAGGCTTACACAAGGCTGTTTAATGGCCAGGAAGAATTACCAATTGCATCCCTTTAACACATATCCATTACAGGGTTATGAATTCAGCATGGTTCAGGGATTACAAGGCATCCCTGGAGCATCAAGGATAAAAGAAAACCACAGCTGGAGTTTAAAATAGAGCTGAAGCATGAGTTATGGCAAGTTTAGATCTGAAAATGCGTATCACAGTCTTTCCTAAGGAGCAGAGGAATAGAGCCTGTAGTACTTATGACTTAGTGGGAATGGGAAAGAGTCTATCTTCACAAATTCAGTTGTGTCGCAAAGGAAGGGAATAAGAATGGTCAGTCTTAAATTTTCTAACTATTTTCTAGTTATTAAATTCAAGTTGAAAAAGCAGTTTTCCTTATGTTTACACATCCACACAGTTAATTGGAAGTACAAGTATGTCTGTTTATTGCCAGAAGAGCTACCCCTGTTTGGGAAAAACAGGTTATTGTGCAAAATTCATGTAATTGGTTTCCATAGCCCAGAGCAAATCAGGAATAATTTCTTACAGCAGAGGAGCAGATTTATACTGAAGTGTCCTTTGAAATTTCTCATTCAAAGGCTGATGGCTCTAATGACTGCCTTCAAATTGCTATCAGTACAAGTCTATGCAAAAATGAAATTCAACATGCCATTTGGCAACAGCTGTATGTTCACAGCTTTTAGCGACTAATCTAATCTGGGTGCTCATTTCTCTTTGTGTAGATTTGTAACATATACTGGCTTGAGCCTAATAAGGCCATTAACACAGGTAGATTTACTCATACCCATACGTGCTCACAGAACAGGATGTAATCTGTAGTCAGCCGACATAGGGCCAGTTCGATCCCTAACCAATGCCATGGAGGCAAAAAGCTTGCAGTTTTTGCCTTCCCCACTGGTCTCTTGCTGGGGCTGGTAACATGGGCTGGAAACAGCACTACCTCCAGCACCAAAACAGCCCCAAGTGGTGGTGCAGACCTCAGGTCTCCATAAAGCCCAGTCTGCACCTGGAGGGCCATGCTGAGCCAAGACACATGCCGGCAACTGCCTTGAACGCCTGGGAGAGTCTCCCTTTCCCAGGGCAACCAGCACTTGCACCGGTCACTTCTGCATGGACCTAGAGCCAACAGGCCAGTGCTGCGGGAGCAGGCAAACAACTCGCTATTTTATTGTCCCTCAGCGCAAAGATGCATTGTCTGCATTCAGAATGGGATACTGTCTCTGATTAAATTGAATCAAATGTGTGTGTTTACGAGACACCTTGACCAACAGACCACTTTATCTGTCAGACTGAGATGCACTGATGATGATAACTCAAGTTTTTGGAGTCATATAGCTTTGGAAAGCTTTTCTGCCAATATACTACATCAACATCAATGGGTCTGAGTGCAGGCAAAGATGGATGGCGGCACTTTCTGCATCTCCTTCTCCTACCAGACAGCATTAGGTAACACTAACTGGCAGGTCTGCTTCAAAAAAGGAATGGAAGAAAGTGCTGTATATCATTCTTATGACTAGCACTGTATTGAATCTATTGTTGCTTTTCTGCAAATGATACCAATATGGGTTCACACAACTGAACTAGTTTCCTACTGAAATAAGATGCCTCTCTGAAATGGTAAGGTATTGAAACAGCTAAAATCTTCCTAGAGTAAGTAGTATAACTACCATAAAAAAAATCAGAACAGAATTAAAACAAAAAACCGCAGACTCTTAGAGCCAAAACCCATTAAAGTCAATGCAAGTCTGGACTTTGAACTAACTCTTCAATCCATTTCTGGGAGCCCTGAAGTTACTCTGGTACTCCAGTGGGGAAATCCAGAAGCCTGCCATTGCTGTCTCACTTAGCTTGTACCATCCAGAGGACAGCACAGTTTTGATTCATATTTCAAGGCCTCAATTTGCAGTCAAAGGCTAGAATTAGCTGCTTTTGCTGTGTGAACCTCTTCTTCCACCTTAAAAGACAAGACTGTATGGCAATTGCACTTAGCGCAAAGCAAGAAAACAAGTGAGCAGAGCTCAGATACTGTGTGACAAAATGCCATGTAGCATCCAGTATATTTGCCTCCTCATTTCTAGAAGTGTGGTCATCCTGCCTCCTTCCCCTGCTTCTTCTGTTTCTTATTTCCTTTCCAGAGGGTTACCAGGAAGAAACCAGGAAGTGGAAAGGGAGCAGGAATAAAACATGAATCAGGTATACAAACGGTCATAGTATGCTTTTATGCCATTTTTACAAATGAAAGAATTCCATGATGTGAAATTTAAGATGAATCATTCATGCATAGCAGTCATCATGCTTTTGTTCACATGAAGAAAGCTGGCCCAACCCTACCTTGCAGTCAGGTCACAGAGAATTGGAATCAGTCTGTACAAATGGTAAGACTTGTTGTAGGGATGGAAAACCATAGAGAGATTCAGCAAGGTATCTTTGGCACTGAAGTGTTCAGGGGAAGCATTTTGCTTCTTCTTCTTTTCCAGTACAAGTCTGCACAGAAAAGGCATCTCATAGATGAGCTACTCATTAATTGCTGAAAGAAGGGACAGGAACTGTTGATAAAATTTTAAAGAGGATGGACAGCTGAAGGACCAGCACTGTGCTGTATTGGAGAAGGCTGGAAGCACTTTTGTTATTCACTAGAGACCAGCCAGTGAAACATCCCTGCTTTGGTTTAACTGTGTACAAGCAAGACCTTTGAGATAAGGTGAGCAAGCTTCCTTGAGCATCTTTTAAGGTGACTACATGTTTTTTCTTGTCATATCATAGCACCTGCTGTATCTTTATAATAAGCCTCTGCAGCATGAGGCCCAAGATAGACCTAAAGTGACTTACTAAACAAGAAGTTTGTGTAACAAATGGAGAACTGATACCTAGTCATAAACATGCATCCCAACCCCAGATCACTCCTCTTGCAGCCTAAAGAGGAATCAATTTATTTTATACACCTGCCTTTGTGGAATTCACCACTGTATCCTGGCTAACTTGTAACCAGTTAAACTGCATTTGTGACTACGTAATGGGCCCAAAGCAGCCAGAATGATTGGGTTGCCTCTGAACTTTCAGAGATGGTTATTCTCATCATTTTGGACCACATCCTCAGTCAGCCTGGAAGACCCCAGATCTCTGCTAAGTACTAACATCTCCCAGCTAGGCATCTCCAGATCTCTCCGGCAACTTGCAGTGACCTTTGTTCAGCAGCATTCCCAGAGAGCCCTGGCTGATCACACCACAGCCACCCTGCCCAGGTCACCTCCGTGTCCCTGCCTATGCTGTAGAGGGACATACAATACCTTGAGTACAAGAGAGAGAAATTGAAATCAGACCCCCAGCCTGATGTTTGCCATCACTGTTATGTTTTTATTTATTAAAATCTCTCCTTCCTTGAGACTTTGCAGAAGACAAATGCATTTGCAGTGATACTATAAGAGATACCCTCAAGTGCTTGTTGTGCCAGAGAGATCAATAGGCTTTTCTGTGGGCTGAGAGACCTTAGTCCTCATTAAGGTCAAGCCAAATTACCTTACAAACAATTTACCTATGACCCTCAACTCTGATTCTAAACTGACAGATTATGAAGCCATTAATCAGCTCCAGGTTGGCCTTTGCTTTTGACATTCAAAAGGTAAACTTACTCCACACAAACAATCCTATTGAATTCCTTAGACAAGTTTATATTTAAAAAAAATCAGAACACCAAACAAACAACCCCCCCAAACCCTCATGCCCTAGTAAACACTGAAGATTCCTCATTTTTCACAAAAGATTGAATGCACCTTTTAATAAATTTGTTTGTAATGCATCGATTTCATTTTTCATACTCTCAAGGAAGCAGGTTTCTATTTGATAAGGCTAGAGGATAGAAGAGATGACTGCAGTATGTCTGGGCCTGTGGTTAGTTGCAGAGCCATAAATTTAAAAGACTGCAGAGTAACTGATCTTCAGTTAATTTCCTTGGAAGTCTGAAAACTTTCCTGTTCAGGGTGATCTGACAAAGGTTTAATAAAAAATAAAATAAAAACACCCAAGATGACCAAACCCAATTTAATGGTTCACATAAAGATCATTTTTATCAGCAGCTCTGCAGGACTTCATTCATTGATACAATACCATTCCCTTCTATGATAGCGAAAATTTGCTTTTATATTTTGAATGCATTTTTGTCTAGAACTGCCATAGCCACATTTGGCTCCCAAGTGTACATTTCTAGTAAGAACTACTTGCATATCTGAGAGCTGAATTTCACCTAGCAAGGATGTTCAGGAGGACTTAATTTTGACAGATGATCCCCGGCCTTATCACTCGATGCCTGCTTTAGCTCACAACAGAGTGCAAATATAAAGCTTGAAATAAGCTCTGATTTTCCATTACTGTCATTAAAAAGAGTTCTGAAACAATCCTTTTTTCATTTGTCATAATTACAAATATCTGCTTAGCTCATGATAGAAATAAAACTCCTTTGTGCAAGTCATGCATGAACCTGCATATTCTCCGGCAGATATATGCAACAGCCTTTCAACAACCTTTCTGCCGAGTCCCACTCCAAGCACTGTTTATTTGCATTACATCTCCATTAGCTGGCGATTATGAACAGCCTTGGTTGCGTTGGTCCCTTCCCAGTCAAAAGGGCTCCAAAACCTTGAATTTGCCTGGAAGCCATCATTTCTCAGGTTTGTAGCAGTGACCTACTAAAGAACATGATTTTGAGGCAGCTCATGAGGAAGCCTTTGCTGTAAATGCCCTGAACACACAGATATGATGCATCAGCTGGGCTCTATGACTGCCGAATTATTTTTTCTTTCCTCCCTCTCCAAAGAAAAAAAGGAAGAGGGCACATTAAAGTATTAAGCTTGCATACAGTTTCCCTCCTATTGCTTGTTGATACAAGAAATGAAAGTTAATTACAGCTTTTTTGGAGGGAGCAGGAGTGCATGTGAACCAAACCACACATCCTACCTTGGCAAATGTGACTCCATTATTCAAATACCAAAATATGCTTTAGACAAAGCACTGCCCTAGCAAATGGGTTTCGTCTTTAGGAGACCTCACTGAGGCTTAGCTGGATGGAAAGCACAGGGCTGCCACAGGAGACCAGGGCCAGCCACACTGGGTAGAAGTGATACCTCCTGCACACACAAAAGGAGGGCCGGGTCGTGTTTAGTGAATTCTGCATGGAGGAGTGTTGTTGGGTTTGGGGTTTTGGGTTTTTTTGTGCTGCTGTCCTGCATACAGGTAAGTGAGCAGGAATGATCATCATTCCTTGCCAAGTGGGTCAGAGAAGGTCTTCAGTTTCATTTTCTGCCAGCATTGCTAAGCCTTGCAATTTTACACTGAAGTATCATAAGTTATCTGACACAGATAAATAGAGAGTAGTCAGGTATTTTCTAAAGCGCCAACTTCCCTCAGAATATACAGAAAAATAAGATATTTTACAGGCACATAGTGAATTTGAATATTTTATATGGAAAATTTTCAATAAAGATAGTATTTCAACTTTGTATTTCTGAACAAA
Source organism: Dromaius novaehollandiae (assembly GCF_036370855.1). Lineage (NCBI taxonomy): Eukaryota > Metazoa > Chordata > Aves > Casuariiformes > Dromaiidae > Dromaius > Dromaius novaehollandiae. Next base: position 120,647,999 of record NC_088100.1, read on the forward strand.
CATTTCTGGTTCTATTTGACTTTCAGAAAGCAAGATGCAAGTGAGACCTTTATATTAGTCCCAACTGTTTTCCCTTCCATTTCACAGAAAACTTTCAGGATACTTGGTGAAATATGATCTGGTTCTTGCCAGCTCCCAGTTAGTCTTTCCCTTACTAGATGTAGCTTTAGCAGCATGAGACCCTTACTGTCATCTAATATGCATCTCACCTTTATCATTTAGGGAAAATTCAGGGCATTTAAAGCTTAGAAAACCCCCACAGAATGGGAGTAAGAAGGCAAAAGACAACCTTATTGTTCCTGGAAAATGCAAAAAGCAGTGCTATACTCACATTTGCATGTTTTACGACTGGCAACTGGCATATGATACTGACTACTTGTGTTTAGTCTTATTTCACTTGAGCGCTCAGCAGCTCCCATAGCTGTGGCTCTTGTAGGCGACCACCTTATCCTTGGTAACACAGCACTCGGACCAGCAGACCAGTGTATCCTGGATTCCACATCTTTGTGCTGCCAGCTTCTTCACACATATCCATATGAAAATCAATGTATATATGAAACCAAGTTGGCACTACCTGCATACAATGCAGAAGCAGATATTTCAATAACCACAGCATAAGGAACATGTTTCCAGAAGAGCTCCCTCCTATTAGAGGAACTACAAAAACAGCTAATTTTCTTTTAGTGCTCAGCAACCCTTACTGGTGCTTTTAAGGCCAGACTGTCAGAGCCACTCAGCGCCCAAAACAGTCAGTTTATCTGGAAGCCCGGCTGCTAATTTTAGCAGCCGAATGGGAGCTGACCTCAATCAGGAGAGCAAGCTCTCTTGGAAGTTCTGGCCACAGAACTCTCATCTAAACTGACTGCTCCTCAGGAAACAACCAAATATCTTTTGACATTGTCCTCCTCCTTCTGTGCCCTACCATATGTTGGCTCTATTTATAGAATGTGAACATCATATACATAGGACTGAATCCCTCCAGATGAGGTGTCACTCCACTTTACAATGTGGGCAGAGGTCTTCGCAGTGTCCAAGGACAGAGGCAGCAACACACTTACTCCGTTCACCTGCTGTGTGAAGGTGGCAATGGGACCCAGGTTAACCCAAATTCAAGAAAGTTTTCAGTAAACAGCAACACCAAACAGGAAAAGCAAAGCACTGGAAACCTGGGAGAGAGATGCAGTGTTCAATGAAGTGATGACCTTCATGAAACTTCATGAGCAGGAACTTTGTTTCACAAATTACTGTACCTAGGGTGGGCAGGTGACTGGGAAAGTGTCTTTGCCTTCAGTTACCACCACTGCTAAAGCATCTTCCACAGCCAGAGATGCACTGGAAGTCATGTGTTCTCACAAACCTCCTGGGCCAGGTCCCCTCTCACTACTGGAAACCAGGAGCTGCTAGGTGCAGAGAGCCACTGTGACAACCTCCAGTTCAGCAGAGACCCCATTTCCTACTGCCGATTCTATTGTTTCTCCTGCTTGGCCAAGCTCTTGCAGAAGAGCTGAGACTGGTTCCCACCATGACCCCTGGCCAGCAGGGAGACTGGGGGGAGAGGAGCTGACTAACAGTTTACATGCCAAAGAGGCTGTGCTCTGGCCCACCGTTCAGGAAGGTGACAGAAAGACGGTCACAATGCATCAGCAGAAGCACTTCAGCCCTATGCAAACACAGCATGATTTGAGAAGAGGTGACACATTCCTGCCCTGCTTGAGGGTTGGAAGAGGCAATGGGGCATCTCAGGCTGAGCAATGGAGCCTACATCCAAGGCACTGGACATTCAATGCTGCAGTGAGGGCCTCTGAGGCCTACCCTTTCTTCAGTAGAATAAACAGATAGCAAACAAAAAAATCCATTGTGCCCAGTTTAGTGGAACCAATAAATAAGTCAGGAGAAACCTCAGTTAATGCTGATATATTTTGATATTAGTAAAACTAGATATTGGTTCCTTTGGAGACACTTGTAATCCCATTTTTTTGATAATTTATGTACAATAACATAAGTTTAGACAAGAGTCAAAAGGGAAATGCATCAACCTCCATTTAGATTCTCTCCTAACACTTTTCGCCTGTGCAAAAATTTGAGCTGACATGTTTAACAGCAGAGAACTGTGATCATCATGTCAGCCTTCCTCATCAGATGCAGGCAGGGAAGCAAAATTCCCATCTTTTAAGGGCACAGTTTGTTCTGCTGGGCACTGACTTCTAAGGCAGCTCAATCATGACATGAGCTTCAGCTGTCATTCCCAAATACTTTAAAATTGTATTGCCTGCTGCTGGTACTCCAAAAGGTATGCCTCTGGAGGCATACAAGGAAGAAAAGATCATTTGCAATTAGATATAACAAAACCATTCCTGACTGGTGTGCGTTAGAGGCAAAACACACACCACCATGCATCAGCCAAAACAGCAAATGCCTTTTGGTTCATAGGGACTTGAACATGTAGCACCAAGTGATTACTACAAACCCTGATCAGTGAAGCAGACAATCATTTCCCCTGCTATCTTGCTGCCTGCCCACATGAACAGCATCAGACAACTATTAAAAGACAAAGAAGAACACTGGTGGCAAATATCTGAAAATGTCCTTGTCAGCTAGGTAACCTTTGAGAGTGGTGTTAAGACAAGAACATTTACAAGCCATTGCATCAATAATTAGGGGAAAGAAAAAACCTCACTGCCTATCCCGGTGAGGAGAAAAATAGACACAGCAGGAACAATTCCTGTGTTGTCTACAGTGACCAGCCTTTCTATGGCATCTCTAACCCAAGGGAAACAGCAGCCAGAAAATCAGTTATCAGTTGAGCTGCTCCTCCTCAGGCTATTAAGTACAGAAGTGGCAGATACTTGGAAGTCACCCCAATGCCTTTCTCCTGGTAATGGGAGGCTCTGTGGCATAAGAACCTCAGCAGCCCCCAGACACCCTGGGGGAACAGGATGGCCCTGTCAGACACACAGGTGGGCAGTGGTACCATGTGCCAGCACTGAAGCTGGTGACTCTTGTCCCCCCCAAGGTGCAAGACCTCCTGTGGGGATGGGGAGACAACCCTGCATGCCGCATGTCCCACCAGTGGTGGCCTGCAGGTGTTTGCACACCCATCCTTGGCTGCACAGCCCTCCCACGGCTTATTTCAGGAGCCCCAGCACCTCAACTCTACTCACAGCCAGAGTCCTCCAGCAGTCCAGCTCTTTGATATTTTTGCAGGTTTACCCAACTTTTAAACAGGAAATCTGACTTTAATTTGATTCCTAGTTCCCAAAACTTCACCTTTGCATGTCATCCAAGAAGCCATAGGTACCCAAGTGTGCTTTAACACATGGCCACCCAACCTTGCTATGGGCAAGGTAGGAGACTGGCCAAATCCTGCCACCATTTATAGCCCAGCTTTCCCATTTTTTGTCTAGCCTCATTGCTGAGAGGGAGGAAGGATACACCAGAGTCAGCACAAGGTTCCCACAAAGATTGCTCTCCTGCTCAGGCACAGATTTCACATCAAACCACCAGTTATCTTCTCAATTAATTGTAGGTATCATAGTGGTTGACAGGACAGCCTTACTACCAAGGGATAATTTAATGACTAAACTGTAATCAAAGTGTTAATAGCCTCAGAATTTAATCTATGCAGAAGTAGTAGGATTTATAAAAGGGAAAGGACAACCAAAGCTAAGATGAATAATGTTAGTTGTAATATTACAGCTAGTTGTAATAGTATAATTAGTTGTGATATCAAGAATTAAAAATTGCACTGCTTTGAGTTCCAGGACGCGTGCCAGAAAAGGAGCCGTTAGTCACAGAGATGAGTAACAGTTACACACTCCATTATCTCATAAACTACAAGGCCCAGAAATGAATCTGAATGTCTCCAGAAAATTGAGACTCAGCTTTATAGTAATACACTGCATTTAATTTCAGCTCTTCAACCAGATCCATTCCCATCATCAGCACCCAGTTCCACCCTGAACTGAGTTTAGGGATCACTGCCCTTGAAGTCATGCCCGGCTGCCAAAAACCCCCATGCTAGGGGCATCGCTCCTCCTCCGAGCGCAGCCCGGCAGAGGGGCTCAGCCCCTATGGCCAACCCATGGGCTTCATGGCCTTGTATGGGGGAGGGGGGGGGGAGATAACCCCCAACCCCCCCAAAACAAAACAGCCAGCCTCTCTCTCTGTGGCCCAGGGCAAGGACATGGTGAAGGTCTGGCTTGCCCCTAGCTAAGGGCTGCTGCTCCCAAGGTGGGCCAGCCCCACAGCCAGTACTGCTCCTGGCCTCCTGCTCGGAGCAAAGCCCAGAGAGCCAAAGGCATCAATTAAGGTAATGTTCAGTCTCATAAATGTGAAATTAAGAAGCTAGTTAAAAAAAAGTAGAAGTAGCAACTCAGAATTTTTGGCTCCCCTTCCTCTTCATTATGATGGCAACCAGTTTTTTTTTTTTTTAACCACTTCATTGTTATTCACTCACTGTTGTGACTGACACTGAAGCTATTGCTTGAGTCAGTAAGCATTTTTTGAAATATTATTTAAAATGACCTCCATTTAAAAAAATAAAATTAAGCCAACCCCTCTTTTTAGGCAGTAATAGAGGAATTCAGTGGTCTTTCCAGTTATGCTTATCCTTTTCTCCTTCATTTCTTCTTACCTTTCTTTTCTCCCTCTCCTTCTGTCAGTGCCAAGAAGAGGGGAATGTGCTTGTAAAGAAGAAAAACTGGGAAAAAAGATAACTCCCCTCTAGGGAAAATGGGCAGGAATAAATTAACAGAGAGAAATGAAAATAGATTTTTTTTTTTTTTTAAGGAAATCACTTTGAATTAAAACAGATTTTTTTTTTTAAATCTACTTTTCTCCCTGGTCCTTGCTGATGTACACCTCCTGGCCAGCGTGGAGGTGCCTGCTCACTGCCAAGGGCTGTCATTTTGCTGGACCATCACTCAACCACTATGCACACATTGCACTCCCAGGGAGGGTTGTTTTGCACACAAATAAACCCTGCACCAAACCATTAAAAGTAACTACCCACCAGAGAAAACTCTCCTGCAATGCAGAAATCCAGCCCTGCTCTCAGTAGCATCAGCTTAAACCGAGAAAAATCCCTCTGGGGAGCCACCAGTTTCATCTCATATTTCCAGATCGACTCCAACTGCCCCACATTGGCACCTCCTTTTTCAGCAATAAGGTCACTAATCAACTGGCACCTGGAGACCACAGGAAGCAAGTTTCCAATGAGAACAGCAGAGCCAGCACCGTCATGGTGACAGGACAGCCTAGATATGGCAGATTGGGAATGGGGAGTCACCTGGAGCTGGCAGGAGCCCCTGCATCTTTGCCACCACACACCACAAGGAGCCAGCTCCAGCCACTTCTTCCCAAGCACAGCTCCCCTTACATACGTGATTGCCCTGTGTCAGCAATGCTGCAAGCCTATAAATGCAATGCACTTAGTGCATTATATATTGGGAATGGCACTACTCAGTACACCTGGGGAAGCATTCCCAGTCCATGCACCAGAGCCCTGGCACAGAGGCAATTAAGCACTCCAGGCTGCACATGCTCACACAATTGCCTTTTGTGACTGTCACTAAATAAATGCTGCAACTCAGCTAATAAATCTTACAGTGGCCTCATTTTTCTAGCAATGAGGCCTCAGGCAAGGCCTGTGTGGCCCAGAAAGGAAAAAAGGTTAACTTTTTCTGAAATTCCCTAATCCTGCTTATCTGCTTCTTCTCCCTAAACATCTGTCAGCTTCAAACACCTGTTATAAATATCAATGTCTTGCAGTAGTTCCTGGAGTCTGTCAGCAGTCTAGGCAATTAGTATTGTCAGCAAGTCATTCATTAACTGAACTATTCAGTTTTGGCCAACCTAAAACTAATTGTGAATTTAATTCCTATCTAACAAGATCAAATTAATTAAGAGAACTGTGGGTAAATATCAAAGATCAATAGGCAATAAATGAAAGCCTTAATGAGAACCTTACCTGAATGCTAACAAAAAATACTAAGTAAAACAGATCATTTCACATCAAATCATTCTGACTATTACCTTGCTTTTTTTTTCCACATTCCAACTGTGGCCCAGTTGAAGTACACTCACACAGTGGAAGGGTCAGAGAAACATTTGATGTCAGCATCCGGACAGAGACCCCAGGCAAGTGGTCCATCACCACTTTGAGTCTGAAGAGGGACCATGCAAAAGCAGCATCTTCCTGCTCACTTCTTGCATAGATTCAGAGCCACCACTACTGACCTTATTGGCAAGGAGACAATTTTACTGCTTGTTGCTTCTATTATCTGTACAGGAGCATCAGGACTAGTAGAGAGGGAGCTGGAGCTGGTTCCCCCTTGTGTGTCATCAGGGGAGGTAAATAACATCAACGCAACACTGCTGTGTGAACCAGAGACTAATTAGGGGGAACTGCTTGGGTTGTTAAGCTGACAAGCTGATATCCATTCATGTCCTCTGAGGTCCAGGCCCCATGCTGTACTTGACTCATGCTGTGGATTTTAAAACCATTACACCAACAAGAACACAAGACAGAGAAAGCAAAACCACTATAACTGGTTTTAAACTATGCTCAAATACACCACTCTCAACAAGACCAAGGCCAAACTGATAAATCAAGAAGTTAATCCCTATAGAGGCCAAAAATAAAAAAGGGGAAAAGTTAGCCTTGTCACCAGGTTAATACAACCAGTCTTTACATCATCCTTCAGTTAGGCCTCATCGGCAGCAAAACACCCAGGCTCAGCCTCCATCCAGGAGGCATGCAAACACCACCAAGCTCAGCCCCTGCCAAGAAACCTGAGGAAGCAGAAATACCTCTCCCAGGCACACTGGAGAAGCAGCCTTTCCCCACCCACAAGGACTGACCTGAAATACCTGCAACCAAGAAGAGACCATAGCAGTAGGAAGTAGGCAGAGGACCAACTTGGGAGAAGCCTGCTGACCTTCCCCTGCCCTTGCCCAACTCTATATTTATGCCATGTTCTGCCAATTGCCCCTTGATGGCCACTTCTCTCACCTGAGTGCTCCTTTCCCCACCTGAATTCTCCTTTCTGCATTAGCTCTTTCCCATATTAGTTACTTGGGGCAGGGCTGAGACTCCCCAGAGGAAACCAGAACCCTCAGGGTGCCTAACAAAGTCTTAATTTCCCGCAGGTGTGAGGAGTTGCAGTTCTTTATTTCTCCCTCAGTGTTTTTCAGACTTCCTTACCTAACCATGCCATGCTGTTTTGCTCACTGATGTGATTCGTGACACTGTACACAAACAGTGGGATTTGCTGGTCCTTTTATTATCTGGCAGGAGTTTCTTAACCTCCAAATGCAAAGCTGTATCCTCATCGCACACAGGCACACATGATCAGACTGACTCTGCCAACTATCAGCTGCTCTGTGCTCTTCCATTAGGGCAAATAAACAAAAGTTTCGTTGCAGCAAACAGGCTTCTTCTAAAAAACAAGACAATTTACTGCAATAGTTTCTGTTTTAGAAAAAGGCTTTAAGTCAACAGCTTATTTTTGGAGCAAATAAGGAAAATGCAAGCTGGAAATGTTGCTTCATGAAAAATATGCAAATATATGCATAAATACATATGCAAAAGCATATATAGGCTCCATCGTTTCTACCTCTACCGTTTGTCTCGGCCTGCTGGAGCAAGGAGGCTGTACGGGAGTGCCCCGGGCGCAGCTGGCTGCCAGGCCGATAGCGGGTGGCGTTTGCGCAGGAGGGTGTTTAGCCTCCGAGCCTTTACTACCAGCAAGGGTGCACGAGTGCAAGTGCTGCGGGATGATGCGGGCTCAGACCTTCAGACTCCAGTTTTGGGTCTGCGCTCCTGCCTGGGAGCAGCAGACTGCCCTTGATGCCTCTGAGCAAGTCACTTTGGCCTGGACTTGCCCAGACCTTCAGTTTTAGTGCTAAAATAAGTCAGGGTCACCGGCCCTAAAGGCCTCATGAAGTCACGCCTGCGGGGCTGAGCTAACTCGAAGTGTCCCACATCCGTCACCACTAATAAGCTGGGCCATAGCGACTAACTCAAGGAGCTAGAGCCTCAGTCTCCAGCATGAGGAGGAGAAAGAAAAGACTGGGATGCTACTTTGACAGAAGACACAGTAATACCTCACACAAACGTGTCTTAACGTGTGTGCAAGGGTACTTGTTAGAAAACAGTCTTTCAAACTGGGTTGTGCAGGACGCAGGCACCTCTGGACGCTACATAAACTCTTGACGGCAGCAGCCTCTAGATTGGTAAGCGGCACATGGGTTGCCTGACTGTGCCCTCTTTGTGCCAACGCTGTCCTTCACTTCTGGGCTCACGACATGACAGGCAGTACAATTTTTTCACATACGTGCATGAGATATCCCATCCCTTTGAGCACCCCATGCTGTTTCCACCACAGACAGCAGCTCTGATGGTTCTCACTCTCCAGCTTGCGGTCGCACAGGAGCCAGCCCTGTATACAGGTCTTCTTTTCTTTTTGCGGACTCCCACTGCCCTGGGATGGGATCTGCCGGAGAGAGGGCAGAGGTATCAGCAGCCTCCACACAGCTGCCCCACAGCCCCGCGCTCGGTGTCTCGTGAGGCTGGAGCCAAACGACCTAATGAAGCAGAGAGGAACGACCGCACTTGTGACAGGAAAGGCACGGCAAGCTTTCATCTTCTGAAAGGTTAAAAATAAACAGTTTAGCTTTCAGCAAAGTGGTCTGATTAGAGGCAAAGAAAGCTACACTGATTTCCATGGAAATGGAATATTTTGTAGCTGCTACTTGATCTTGTCGGAATGTATTAAGAACACAAAAGAGTGTAATTTCAGTAGCTAGAGAGAGCTAGTATATTTAAAATTTTTAAATCAAATTGATTTCTTTTAAAAGAAAGCTGGCTGATTTTAGTTTCTTAATTGGTTCATTACCACTGGAAATGGAGCATGCTCCTGTAATCGTATAGAAAGATATTACAGAAATACAGAAACAGCTGCAACCCTGCAACAGAAGGGATATAGATAGAGGCCGTATCTGTACAGTGAGACTTAAGATCCTGTAGATCCTTTATTTCATCTCTAAAAACAGTGAAGAATTGTTATTTAAATTATAATTCTTGCTAAATTTAAACAAATTGCAAAACTGATGCTAAGTTCTATGGAAGAAGGATCAGACCCTAAATTTCAGTTACTTTTGTTAATGTGTAAGAATACCATGTAAGAATAAGGCTTATCTATGCATGCTCTGGAAGCAAAATAACTGCATTAGTTTGAGTTCTCCTCTCATTACTGTGGCTCATATCTCCATTGGGAGGTTTATTTCAAATGAGGACTGTCCTATTTCCGTTCAACCCAGATAGCAGAAAAGTAATCACTCAAAATGGGGCACCGTCGTCATGACCTTCACGGCAATAAACACTGAATACAGGTGTGAACTAAACCCTGTTCTGTTATCCCAGTTGCTGTTATCTTCAGAGACGTGCCCTGGGGTGGGATGGTCTCTCTCCAGCATTTCAGCAGCTACCAATGGGAAGTTACCGCAGCAAGGCCTAACTGAAATAAATTTTCAAACAAACAAACAGACGTTAAAAAAAAAAAAAAGATTTTTCTTCTGAGAAAAAATAAAACATTGTGACCATGCCAAGAAAAAAATCCACTTCTGCCTCCATTTCCTCAAAGTGAAATTTCAACAGAATCAATAAGCTCCTTAAGTTTCCGTCAGGACAGTGCGACATATTTTTGACAGAAGAAGTTTTGTCTTACTGTAATTGCAGGTGACAGAGCAACGTGGGTGTTCGTACCAAAGGGCTGCTGTACTTTTTATTTTTATATTATGTTTTCCTACCTGCTTACAGCTAGTGTGTGCTCTATTTCCAATAGCAATGAACCAGGAAAGAAGCTAGAGCCTGAAAAGATCTGTCCATATACGTCGGATGAGCTCAGTCTGATTTAGGACAGCTTTCCACTGTGGACTGATTGCATTAGGTATTGATCAGTATCAGTTAATACTGACTGACACTGTGGCTCAAGGGGCCTTTGGGGTACTATTTTGCTTTTAATATAATGGCGTCATGAAACCAGCCCTGCTCTTTCCTTTGCATTACATTGACAACCCTCTAGGGGTAAGTTTTTAATATACATATAATATGAAAGACTTTCCATGAAAGCACTTAGGAGCAGATCCGCAAAGAGATGTAGGCACTGACAGACGCGATTTCAGGTGCCTGCCGCTTGCCGAGGTTCGCAGCCCTGACTCAGGTATCTGAGCTCTTCACTAAGTGTCCGGGGAAAGCCAGGCAGTTGGGGCATTCGCGAAAGTCAGCAGCTACTGCGGCTACGAGGAGAGAAATGCTGAGGAGCCGTGCGGGGTAGACGTCCTGCTCCTGGAGGTAATTAGGTGGCTCTGCCTAACGAGAAATCAGAGAGAGCCCATTAAAGGCAAAGCACAGCAATCACCAAGGAGATAGGAGAAATATTTGCAAACAACTACGTGGGTCCGGGTGCGCGTATTCTGTTATGGCCATTAAAGAATTCTTCCTTTTTTGCCATTTCTCTTCTATTTACAGATGCTTTTTGCTATTTCATTCTGACTGTCTTAGCTCAAATAGGTAAATACTACACTTTCACAGGCTGGGTGAGCTAAAAGCTGCTCAGTGTTAGGTACTTGCGGCCACATGCAAATTTAATTGCATTAAGGACAGGATTTAAGAGATCAGTGCTCAGATCAATGCTCAGGAGAGCTGTTAGGGTGAAATATAGAGACCCCATCCATAGATGAAAGGAAGAGAACAACGTAGTAATGACAGAAAAGAAAATCATCACCTGTATTTTCATTCATTTTGCTGTGCCTGGCAAAAAAGTTAAATAAATAAAAAAGGTGTATTCAGTTCAGCACATTAATAATTTTCCTTTTAATGATACCTGAATTTGTATTCAGTCAGCGGACCGCATTAGGCGCGGTGTTTTTCGGACACCTGGTGCTCTCGACTGGGTTTGCATCCTTCTGCTCCTGGCTGCGTGCATTTCTGCCTCGGGGGTTTCGGGAGGAGCACCCGCGGAGAGCAGCGCCGGCCAGCCCCGCACGCTCCCTACCAAGGCATTAGGCACGCGTCAGCAACCGTTATGCACCCTTCTTTTTTTATATATTACCTGCCCTTTCGTATCACCTGTACAGACCGTGCTGCATTTTACCTCGCTTGTTTGGGCCTCGATGTCCTTTTCAGTACCGACCTTGTGCAGCTTCTCCGAGTGCATCGGCTTGTGCTGTGTGGTTTTGCTGGTGCAGAGCCCAGTGCTGCTGTCGAACATCCTTATTTCACTGTGGCAATCAAGCTGAAATGCAGTACCGTTCTGGTGGTGCTGAACAGAAACCTCCTTGCAACTTTAAACAGAGAGCTGGGAAAACTGTAATGGTGCATTTATCTATAACCTCCAGCGCGCTCTGACAGATCAACCAGCAAACCACTTCTCTGTTACTATTTTTTTTTTTAAGCTAAATCCCTTTTAAAATAAGCCTACACTCATTTCTTCCAAAGTAATGGTAACTGATTCTGACTACACTGAAATGAATTGCAGCTCTGTGAAGGTCGTGGCCTGATGAAGAGGTGAACCTTTGCCGTGCGGGCGAACCTCGCTTGCTCGGGAGACCGCGAAAGCCGCAGATCTGCCAGGTGGGAGGTTAATTTCCGACAGCCTGATTCAGCAATAAGGAAATAAATACAAAATCCTCCTCAGACCTTTCAGACATAAACACTTCAGAGGCATTGAGAGCAGATTAACTCCCTTGATTACGCTTTCTTTCTTTTTTTTCCAGAAATCTCATATCCCACTATTTTGGCTGAATCCGTCTTTGTGTTCTACCGCAGACAGTTTTATGTAGTATAAAAGTATATGTGTTTGCATATACACACACACTCTACCCTCTTTGCAGCACCCCCAGGGCCCCGTGGTTGCCTCTCCTCTTGCTGGGGTGCGGAGGGAGCCGAGCGCTGAACGACCCCCCCGGGGACGCGGGGCATCATGGCACGTGCTTTCCCTGCCTCCTCTTCCAGCACGGGGGAGGCAGGGCAAAACGGCTTCTGTTAGCTAGTGACCTATGCCAGAACTATTACTTTTAGCCACTTTTCTCGAAAGTGGGCACAAATTCGGCTTCCTATTTCTTACCTTTCTCATACGAAGGAAAGCAACAAATAAGTAGTATTTAGTTCAGCAGGATCATGTTTATAAGCCTTAAATCAGATCCAACAGACCCTGAATATCTATTTGTAGCTTACAAACCACAACATTCAATGTCCTGCGAATCCCGATGCCCGTGCTGCTGGATTTACTTTCTGTGGTGGGTAGAAGGCTAATCACCGAGTTACCCTGGTCCCCAGGGGAGTCCATCACCCGACATAATGAAGTGCAGTGCACTGCCATACGCTCATCACATGCAGCATGTTGTTCGCAAAACCACAGCTTCTGTCAAATAAAATTGTATTAACTGAGCGATAGCAGTGTGTTCCTGCCCTGTTCCCTGTGCACAGGCCTCCTGGTCTTCTTCATGTCAGATTGGTTTCATGTCTTACATCTCCATGCTCTGTACCCACCACATACATGTAGCCTGCTTCACCAGCTGCATTACCCTTCCCTTTGAGTTCCTCTCTTGTCTTCTGTGGTGCTTTGCAACGCTCAAGAAGAAGAAACAGCCTTGTGAATACCTGCTTAGTTAGGGCAAGATCTTCCCCCTCCTGCACATGTTCAGCTTTTCAAAGCAGAAATAAAATGAGCTTCTGCGTGAAAGATAAAATAGTCTCCAGGTGTGGGAAATAACAATTCTTGTGAGCAGTAGAATGAGGAAACTGGTCATGCTCCCTTCAAAGATATCAGATGTTTGCCCTTTCTTTAACAGAAGAGGAGATGGGTTGGAAACAGATTACTCATCAATCTCCTAAAATAAACTTTCCAAAGAAGTCCGCCACCTGACAAACGCTTACATTCAGGAATAAATACCACTCAAAAGCATAACTTGCTCACATGCATGATGCTTTGCATAGTCAACACATGCTAGAGTTGCTCTCATTTGAAGTAAGGCAAACCATGAAGTGTAGCTCCTTCCTTTTTCATGTTATGCTTCACCTTTTGTACAGTAGTATTTTGGTCTGAGTTCCTCTCAGCACAGTCTGCTGGGCAGTTTTAAGGGAATAGTAATTGCTATTTAGATAAGAAACACACAAAAAAGGTGCACAATTCCTCTTGTTTGCATAATAATCTCTCTTTAAAAGACAAAAGCATGAGGAAATTTGGTCTCCCTTTCAAGGAGAAGACCTGCAAAGTGCAGTCTCAGGCCGGGGTGAAACATGGCAGCAGGGACAGAAACTGTGAGACTGCCTGGGGCCCCAATTCCCCACACCCATCTCACCAGCTTCTTTAAAGCAGTGAAGAGAGAACAAAAATAGCCTTGCTATGCTGTGTGGGGTAGTGTATAGGAGAATCACAAACATCATCCAGCTGTGGCTGGTAAAAAAGGGAAAGGGCAATAACCCCTCAGCTTCTCTGCAAGCCCTCGCGCAGCTTCCCCCCTGGGGGGCTGCAGAGATCTGGGGAGGCAGAAAGCAAGCTCACGTAGAGAGGAAAAGAAGAAGAAAAATGATTGGGGTTGTATGAGCTCCACAGCTGTGAGAGATTATCTGGACCCATTCGCAGGTTTGCAGTGCTGGGAGAAGAACTGGTGCTGCTGGAGGGAAAGGGTGGCAGGTCCAGCTTCCTCGACTGTGTCCCCAGGGATCGCCCAAGACCCACGATGTCACTGCACCTGCCCACCTGAAAGAGAAGGAGATATTTTTATCACTTAGAGATGTGGATATTTCCTTTTCCGTTCAAGTGGAATAGTATAATTTAGGTCTTTGCCTTCACTACATTATTGCCTGTCTTGATAAGAAGAGAGAATTACTTAAAGAGAAGTCCTATAGAAGTTACATTGGATTTTTTGCCAACAATACCAGGTCAGAGTTGGCTCAGTCTGTCCGTGCTCAAAGGAAATTTGTGTTATCAGCAACAAAGCAAACATGGACTTCTCTCAAAAAAGGGAGTTTCTGGGGAGCCCTACATCCCCCAAAGGGCAGCTGGAAACCTGGGCTTGGAAAAGCTGCATTTTTAGGTGTCGCAGATAATGTAGCTGCACTATAGTTGAGGCCACAGTTAAGGGGGTGGGCTGTCAAGTGAGAGGGGGTTTGTGGAGCACGTGGAATCAGCTGCAACGGTAGATAAACACTGAAATACCTACTCTGCTATCTGTAATTGCATACGTGGTTTCTCAAAAGGATGGGGAGAAATTTCCCAGGAAATTGGCAGTCTGAGGTTACAAAGATAATAAGTATCTTCGGAAATCAGCACTACTGCCAAAAAATAAAGCAGAAAAACCTCCCCAATGGAAACCAGAGAAGGCAGAGGTAGGAATGCTGGTGTGTGGAGAAAATGGAGGAGCGATAAGAAAGCCAGATAAATGGTAGGGGAAGAATCCCTTCATAAGCCAACCTGCTGCAGGGAATGTAAAAATTAAGTTGGCTCTTGGAAGAGAGGAATCCCACCCAAAGATGCCTTTTTGAGGGAGGGGATTATCATGGCTTGGTTCCACTGTGTTGTGAATCAAACTGATCTGAACCCAAAAGGGGGCTCGTGATCAGCTCAGACTTCGATAAAAGCTGGTGGTTGGGCCCCCATTAGTCTGTTCCTGGACGCCTATTCTGTTGTCATGGTAGTAACACAGAAATTTGATTTGCCAAAATACTGTGGAAATGGAAGCAAGTGTATATCTCAATACATGAAAGGGATCTGATTTTTCCCAGGTGTGACTTAAGGCTAGCAGAGTAAGTGCACAGCGCTTTTGGTGCTTGTTAAGTCCTGCCAGCTCTGACATTACCTAAAGAAGGGGGCGTGGGGAAGCAATTGAAAGCTCCTTAGCCACACTGTGAGCTTTTACGTTTTTCTACCCAGAAGTTCAGCCAAGCGAGCAGCAAAAAGTGGCTGCTCTTCTGAGCCGATCAAAATAATAAAATATTCCACCAGCAAGATGCGAGCTGCCTTCTTCTTCTGCTGCCTCCCCAGTTTTACCTGCCCTTCTGACTCCCGGAGATGCTCAGTTTGTTGAAAGAGCCCTCAAATCCTTGGCTCCAGATAGGAAAAAACCGACTTGTCGCATCTGCTGCTGGCTGCCACGGCAATGCCCCCCTTTGGGCCGTGGGTCAGTCTGGGGGAAAAGGCCAAGTGTGGGGATATCCTGCTGCATGCTGGAGTCGCGTGAGCCGACGGTTTGCTTCCACGCACCCGACGCTGCTTCCTCAGTGCGGGGGCTGTTGTTGAACAGTTGGCAACAGCAAGGTGAGCGGGTACCCAAACCCCATCTACCAAGCTGATTTGCTTCGTTCTTTCTCGCTTGCATTTGCTGTCTACTGATTTTAGCTGTATTCCCTACTGGCTGCTATTAACCCTTCCCTCCTCCAACCCAAACTGCCACCTACACGCGAGGAGATTTATTAGCAAAGCGTGGTTGAAAGGGCTCACAAAAAGTGGTGAAGAGCTGCGAATAACAAATAAGTAAAACCCTCGCGGCTAAGCTATTGTCAGCACTTCAAAAGCAAAACCAAAAGGGTCCAAATGCAGCAACTGCTACAGCTGGGTGGAAGAGGCAGCTGCCCTTAGGTGTGTATGTTCGTCATGACCTACAGCACAAAACTGGCCATCGCCAGAAGGGCCCACCAGCTGCAATGCAGAGGTCCACTCATCCCCTCCTGGAAAAGTAACAACACTCTTCAGATACGCATAACCAGAAAGAAAAGAAAAGAAATATGGGAATGCAAGCAGGTAGCAACACTTTGTCCAGTAAATTTGAAACCGAAAAGATTTAAGGCTTTATTTATTAGTTTTAAACCAGCCTGCCTGGCAGCGCTGTCTGCACAAGCCTTTGGGAGGACACAGCCCCTCGCACAGAGACGCGAGCCGGTAGGCAGAGCTCAGACCCCAGCAAGCCCCCGGGGCTCGGGACACCCGCTCGCCTCCGAAGCACCTCTGGGGCGCGGGAGCCAGCTCGGAGCGGGGATTGCGCCAAACGCGCCCCGCCGATGCCCACGTGCAGTGCTCTTCTCGGGGCTGGGCTCCCGCCGTCGCGCTGCGCATCCCGCCCCAGCCCCGGTGCAGGAGTGCTACTGCTGCCTGGTAAGGTTACTGCAAGGTGGTTTACTTTAATATGGTCTCACTAATGCATATTTTCTTTATTCTTATAAACAACTGAATTGTTTTTGCTGAGCACTCCTCACCGACTCCTCCGCCAAAAACACCCCAACATCCTGAAGCAGACATTGGGAACTGAAATTTTTACAAGATTAATAATAAGCGGTGGAGAGCACTAGACAACCACAGGCATTGCTACAAGCCCTACCAATAACCACAACAGACTCAGACCAGTATATCACGTTTTATACGTTTCTATATTAATAGCTTGAATCTCTTGTGGGATTTGGCAGGAGATGTAAAGTTGTAACAATGTTTTTTTCTTGACTCATCAATAAAAAATATCTCTTAAGCAAGGTCTTAAGTTGCCATGAATTCTTTCTAGACAAGCTGTAATTGCTATTTCGAAAGGAGCAAAGTGCAGAGACTACAACTGTAGAAAAATAAAAGAGAAGCTATTATGGAGATTTAAAGCAAACAATACCTGTGTTATGTCCTCTCCCCTCCAGATGGCTCATGCCTGAATGGCTTTCTGCTATTGCTTTGTTTTGTTGCTTTATTTGATCTGAGTAACATATTGATTTTTTTATGGAATGACGTGATGAAATCTGAACTGACGTTACATTTCACTAATGTACAGTGCCCTTGAGCCAATATCAATTTTGTCTATGATGGCTTTGCGAGGGCAGAGGTCAGTTAGGGGACTTCCCCCTTAGCTCAGTCACAACCTACTGAGTTTTCAGGTGACTCTTATTAATAAATTGGACATTCATGTTTCAAACAACAAGCCAAATTCTGAAGGGTTTCCACTGTTCCATGAAAAGCGATTTTTTCACTCGAATAACATTTTAGCCCAAAATGATCAAGAATGATGTGATCTAGTCCTTGAATATGAGTAGAGTGGATACAAAACCTGTTGAGTGTGCACTGTCTGTTTTTCAGTGCTTGGAAACATGCTGTAGTCACACATGTGCAACTCAAACCATGTGGCTTCACTCATCCAGCCACTGCTCCCTACCTTCAGCTTCCCATGGGATTGCATTTCCTGACCAACCTAGCCTCGCTGAAGGCTAGTGCGATAGTGTCTTCTAGCGCAATGCCCTGTCGTCCCACAGACACCAGTCTGGGGGAGGACCACACCACAGGTCACATGTCTCAGCTGGCCACCCTTCCTGACAACCCCGTTTCTCTGTTTTCTGGGGTAACACTGACTAACACGGAGAGTTAGGATCATGGTCTTCCTCTCAGGCCTTCTTCACCCCTTTTCGGTGAGAGGGCCTGGCCGTAGCTTGGGACTTCTTGCGAGAGAGGGGCTGCTGTGGCAAAACTAGGAGGGAAGCTGTGCCTCCTGGCCTTTTCCGGGAGGACAGTTGACACATGAGCATTTCCACAGCACTGGGCAGCACTGTTGCTCGTTGGCAGCTGCAAGCAACCTCACTGGAAGCATTTCAGCCCAGTACCAGAAATCGCAAATGCATTTCCATATGGTGTCAGGATGAATTTAATTTATCAGTATCTGCAGCAATGTGAATTTGAATTCACTTGACTGATGGAATAGGTAGAAAAAGCTATTACTTTACAAATACAGGCCAGGCCAGTCTGATTGCCTGATAGTCTCTAATTACTGTTATTACTGTTTTTCACTGAGTCTGTTTGGGATCCCACACCTCCCTGTAGCTCTGTCTGAGCCCACCCAAATTCTATTATCTGATATGCTTTTCCCACACAGCATCCGACAGACCATTCCTAATAATGCACGAAGGCATAAGCTTGACAGGCATTCCCCCCCGCCTTTTTTTTTTTTGGGGGGGGGGGGGTGTCAGAGTACAACTCAAAGCAACCTGCTCTTGCCTCTGACGAAGCAGAAAGTATCCTCTGCAGGCGAGGCTCAGTAATGGTATTAAATCAGGGCATGGGGGAAATGCAGATCAGCTCTTTAGCCGGGTGTCAACAGTGCCACCAAACCCCACTAGATCTTTCCCCTTTCTTTTTGCCCAGCAGCTCCTACCTACCATTTCTCTACATTTATATTGGGTTAAATAGTATCTAAAGTAGAGGGATCTGCCAGCACGCAGTCGGATCAGCGCCTCAGACTCCCACGTGGTTACAGATACAAAATAATCTAAATATACTTCTCACCACGAGTGCTCCAAGGAGGCTCCGACCGCCCTGGCCTTGCATCGCGTTTGCACTGGGGCAGGTTAAGGAGTCCTTGTGATGCTTCCCACCCCCCAAGCCATGAGACCGTAACCTCCAGCTAATGACCACAGCACTTTCAACCAGCACAGCTAGACCATCAGTCCAATAAGACACTACAAGGTAGTTTAAGAGCATGTCAGTTCCAGCAGTAAACCCTTGACTTGGCCAAAACTCACTTAGTGTCTGTGCATAAGTCACCCCCAAGTGAGTTAAAGTGAGTTTAAGAAGACAGAGTCTAGCACACACCACCTTTAATCACCTTGACCTTCCCGGAGAGGATACTCGGAGGAAATACTCAGAAATACTCCTATGAGGACAGCTGGGTTGAAAACACTTGTTCTCCTCCTGCCTCCAAGCTTGTATAATTAAAAAAATTGAAGGTAAGTCTTCAACAGTAGGGAGGAAAATCCACAGAATAAAGCCTCTACATTTTCCTGCTCCCCACCCCCCCCCAATTCCCCAACTGCAGAAAGTCATGGAAATGCAATATTTTTTAACTGTCACACTTACCAAGTAAAAAAATTTGAAACTGAATTATTATCTTAAAAAGAAGAATGGAACAATGAGACTAACCTTGATCCTAGCATTAAAGTATCCTAAATTTAAGTACTGGTTCTCCAAGAGACCTGAGATGCATTCCTCAGGTTCTGAGAAGTTAAAAGAAAAAAAGAAAAGTAACCTACTTCCCTGGGACATAGTGAGTAATAAAACACAGGGGATCATGAGTTTTCCAGTTCTTCAGTAATGTCTCTCTCCACCAGCTAGATCTGGTTAGATTAGGTGACTAATTTACTTAATGATGTGAAAAATGCTGGAGTTCAGAGGAATTTTCTTGTCCTTACCTGAACTCTCACCAGAGAGGAATTTTTCAACTGAGTAATGATGAATTCAAAACCAAGTTATAGGTCTCAAGGGACAGGCATTTAGGGTTTTAATTCTCAACAATTCAGGTCTAATTCCTCAGTGAATGATGCCATGATACCAACAGAAGGAAATTGGTTGCACAGATTGAAAACAAGCTGAAAATCTGTCATAAAGAGCAGCCTATAAAGATGGGGGAAAAGCCAAGATGTTATAAAATAGGAATGAACCCAGCAGCTAAGAAAGGCGAAGAAAAGATAAAATCACAGATCTGTGGGATTCATTTCTCTGATGGATTTTCTGCTTCCATTGAGTGCAATCAATTTGTATCAGATGGTTTGCATCAGGCTTTCTTCTCTTGATCCCCCAGAGTCTTAAAGTTTTATGGCTGGGTAACGATCTTCAGCCCCCAAGAGGCTTTTACATAGTTACTAGAGCCCTCTCTGGGAAAGCAGAGTTGTTTTCATCACTAGCTTGACTGGTTCAAATCCACAGATACTACTTAAAATCAGAGGCTTGGAACCTCTCAGGGGTTTCTGGACAGGCTCTTCCAAACTGCAGCATTGTTCAGCTCAAGAACGCTTGTTTTATGGGATTTCCCATGGAAAAATCTAATTGCAGGTAACATCTCGAAACCCAGAGACCTCTGAGACCAAGAAATATCCCCCTCTCCCATGTCATTTTCCAGCACCTATGCTGACCGGGTTACTAAGGACCCTGCCTGAACAGCAGCTTCTCCAGAGGGGCAGTAATTAGTCACGCTCCCTAATATTCCAAATATTCACCCTCTGTCCAAGCACCGTGTCACAACTCGGGGGCGAACTGCTCTCATGAGACACCCAAGGCTGGTTTGCATTATTCCTCTTTGAACAGGACTTTCTCCCAATACCAAGCACTTACTCTGCTCAGATGAATCACACTCCCGTTCCTTCTCTGTTGTTGGCAGAGCTCATTTCTCCTGTTGCATCCCTGTAAATTTGGGGAATTCATTTAGAGATGACATTATTCGACCCTGTACTAAGGCCTAAGCAAACCTAAATGCTGTTGAAGACAGCATGGGGGACACAGGCTATCCTGAAAAGAGTGAATTTCACTGTAACTTCATTTGGCCAAGTTTCATGATTACTTGTAAAGCAAACTCTTCAGAAATACAGTCTCTGTGCTTCAGTCCACCTTAAGTACAAAACCCCTGGAAACGTATTAATTTTTCTCTCCCTTTCCTTGCCTATTTTTCTCTAATTGTTAATAATTTTAATTAACACCAGAATTTCTCAACAGCACGTCATCTCCTTCATTTTTGCTATAGGTGTTAATTGCAGACTCAAATAAAAGGTGAAGAAGAAATTGAGGTAAACATCAAAAGAAGCTGGGCGTGTGGACGAGCAATTAGTTGCACAGTTGTGTTATCAGGGCTTCCTCTGATTTATAACAAAGTTTTAAAACTACTTTTTAATACCTTCATATATGTATTATCTTTTGTAACAACATACATGCCAAGCTATTTTTTTTCAAATAACTTCTTTTTACTTAGGCATAGCTCACAGCCAGATCCTAAGAGTACTCATAACTGTAAACCTTGTCTACATTTTTACATTCAGTACTGACTTTGGGAGATTTGATCAATAAGTGGCACCCTCAGACCAATTTTGAGGACGTCTAAAATCTTGGCCAAAGGATTACCAGTTATCTCTTCGCATATGCATACACCCAGTTCTATATACATGTGTGTACATATGCACACACCAGCTGCTTCCACTGATAATATCCCAGCACCAACCTGACCTTATTGAAATGCATATGTATGAAAGCAAAGAATTACAAAACTTTATCTCACAAAGTGAAATCTTTCAAGTTTGGACACAGTTGTGATTTTCAGCTAGGGAAGCATCAGAAACACAGGGCACCTCGAATGCGGAGAGGAGGCGGATACTGTCTCTAAAGGCTGCTGTAGCATCCAATCGCATTTCCCAATACCAACATTTTCATATTATTTAGTCAGAGGTTGAAAAAAAATCAGGCCAAAAACTCAGTGAAACAAAAATCCCTGAGGCTTCCCAGCAAACAGAGGGGTCAGCAGCTGGAGGTTTCCCAACCGAGAGCTGTCACTGCAGCATTCAGTGCATGGGCAAGACGGTCGGTCCCCAGGGCTGTCTGAGAGCACCTGGAGAAAGGGCTAAGGCCGCTCTAGTGACCTCCATCACCTTCCCTCCTGCCCAGGAATTAAACACAGTCTCAGTCCCTGAAGGATTTACCTGCAAGGATGAAGAGGTTGCCAGTCCCTAGCCGTGGGAGCTACGACCTGCAGCTAAGTCCCTGGCAGTGGCAGGGTTCAGCAGCACGTCCACGGCTGGTTTGGGTTGGACATGCCCAGCCACAGGGATGTGGGAAGCTGATTCCCGTTCACTGCCTGCCAGGGAGCGTTGGAAGGAGGGCCAGGGGACAGGCAGCTCGCCCAAGCTGACAGCCGTCACTACCTGCCAGGCGACAACAAAATGACCCGGGTCCTCTCCAGTGCAGCACCGGGCCAAGAAAGCCTTGCAGCTAGCTGCCCCTGCAGGCAGTAACTTATTTCCCCAGACAATAATTTGGGCTTTGTGGTAGGGGAAAATTGCTTCTACTGCTGAAACATTGCTTCTGATAGTAGTGCCTTAGCGGTGTGAAAACACTGCCCTGGGATAGGGGGTAGGGTGACACAGAAGGAGGGGAGAAATGTGCAGTCAGGCTCTATGATTTCTGTTCACAGTGACACTCTGTGTTACTCAGCGTGAGGGAAAAAAAGCAGGCTTTGTCCTTATATATTAAAAACACATCCTGAGATAATAAAGAAAATAAACGGACATCTGGTAGATCATAACATGTCCCTTTCCTGCCCAGCACTACTGCAAAACTAAGCAATGAAGCATATGTAAGGGCTTTGTCTATATGAATTCTGAATTATATGGTCACCTCCTTTATATGGCTTCCATATGTGCTGCTACTGCCCTAAGTCACACTGTCCTTGCTACTGAGGACACTTAAAGAATTAAGACTTATTTATTTTTACCTGCAAGTCAGATTGTCTCCCAGTAACATCTAATTCTGCCCTATCTATAGCCTCAGTCATTTTTGTTCCCCTTGAAATCCTTCCAGTTTTCATTCTGCTTCAGTTTTCCCTCATGTTCCACTGCAAAACAAACGCAAATACAAACCCCAACCTGCAAAACAGTGATGGCTTCTTCTAGACAGTGCTGAGCGTTTTTCCGTCACAGGGACTGAAATGCAGCACGAGCCTGTCACTTCCAAGGCCACTGTGGCCACACAGCTCCTTGGAAAAACCTGTCTTCAGCGATGAGGATTAGGCCTCTAAAGCATTCAGTAATGCTTTGGTGTCTGGAGCTTTGACTCGTGCTGGTGAAAGGTTGTTGCATGGCAAATTCAAACTCAGGCTACAGCATGATAACACGTCTTGCCAGGCCCCTGCTCCCTCTTTTTGCTCGGCTGAATTTCCCCTAAAAAATTCATCACTTTCCCTTCTTCAGGTTGTTTCTTGTTAATTTGCGTATGTTTGGTGTTCTTTCTGGGTTTTGCAGTTATTCAAACAGCAAACGGCTGGTTTGTGTTATTCAACAGCAACACCAACCTGCTTTTTAGTATTTTTTTTTTTTTGTATAGCTAAAGAAGGTTAAAAACCTCAGCCCAGTGGCCACTCCTTCTCTCCTGCCATCCCCCAGTTCGCTACACCTCTCCATCCCAAAAGAGAAATCGCATGATAGTTTGATGGACAATCCACCAGGAAAGGTTCACTTGATTTAACTACAGTATTTCACAGGCCTTTCCAATCTAAGCCCTTGAAAAGAGCCTCAAGAGGAACACTGCTGCGTGCTGCCTCGATACTTCATTTTTCTAAAGAAGTCCTTGTCCACCCATTAGATGCTCACTTCATGTTGGTTTGGTCCCTGATTACCATTTTATGGCCTGTACCCTCTCTTTTCCCTTCACATTACATGCAAAACAGCAGATTGCTTATGCCCCCCCAGTTCCCTTACCGTGTCCTTCTACCAGTGAGCAGAGAGCACAAAATAAGGTTTTTTGAGGCAGTCTGAACCGGCAGGAAGAGTCTGCGCTGAATTGGCTGTTTGCGTCATAAATCCTGGCAGCTTTGAGGAGCATCGGAGCACTGTGGTGAAACCCCCTGTTTTGCCAGCCCCTCATCTCACCGTGCTTTTTTGACTACTCAGACTTCCTATTTTCTTCCTTCCCTGACAGCTTTCCTCAATTCCCAGCACTTGCTTTCTGCTTTCAGCTGTTGACTACTCCCCTGCGAAACGCCACTCTGCTCTCTTGTGGATTTCCTTCTTCTTCAGGGTTTCTTTTTTTAATTTCCATTTTTTCCAAAAGGAACTAAGACCTGTTCCACTTTAATTACCTCTCCAGTTAGCATCCTCTAGCCTTTTCAAACCCCTTTCATTTTCACTACTTCCTCCCAATGGACCTGGCCCACTCAGTTTTGTAATTCCCTAAAATTTACTTTCTTAAATGTAGTGCTATGTGCATAATTCATCCGTAAACTGAATTTTTTCTTGCTGGGATAATGTTACAATCATTCTTACCATTTTTTTGCATCTGTTGTTATTCTTTCCTTCTTGGTAATTACATGCATACAGATACTTATTTGGGGGCAGGAAAATAGAAGATAGCGGATCATGCTTCAAACGCACAATTCCCTCTCCTCACAGAGACTTTTACATCTTCCCAGAACCAAATACTATTCTTCTAATTCTCCTGAATAGTCCCAGTGAGGTCACTGTGCCTGCCTGAATGAAGCAGGATTTCCACTTGTGGGATTTCTGTCACAGCTCCACAGAGGACAGAGATTTATAAACAAAGTAAGGCAGACATTGCTTCACGGCAGAAGATCAGCTAGCCAGAGCCAGATCGTCTGCTGATGTAAACCAAGACAGATCTATTGTCTTCAAAGAAAATGCATCAATTTCTACCACAAATAAAACAAAATAAAAAATGTAACTGCAGCTGTGCAGATATAGCACAGGTGAGGATCAGGACTACCTTTAAATCTGAAAGGGCTTTTGTTTTCCTTTCTCTCAAAATTATGAGCTAACTGACTTATTGCATTATTTTTTGAACCATTAATAGCGTAGTGTCTAATTTAGAAGCAAAGCTAACACACAGGAAAACCAAGCAGCACAGATGACAAAATTATCACACCTTCCTTGGTACTGGCAGGCAGAAAGAGGGTGGAATGCTTGCACATGTGGCTTACTGGCATTAGTGTGAAAACAAGTACTTTGGGAAAAAATATTGTATTTTATTATTCAAATCGGATTCCTTTTTCATGTCATTTCATGACATGACATCTATTTTCATGATTCTTTCCCGTCAGGAGAGAAACATGTTCACATGTATCTTTGATATGGCTTTGTTTTCCAAATTATCACAGGACAAACAGTGATGAATAACACCCATACAAATGTGCTCCCTTCATATTTGCTTACCTCAGAGTGAGGGAGAAGAGAGAGAAAATCAGCCCAGACGGACAGAAAGTAGACAGAGCATGACTATTTGTAACATATCTGCAGAGAGTTTCGCAGAGCAGAGACATATCCCTGGGCTCCTTGCTGCTCCTATAATACAAATAAGAAATATATGAAGTACCTCATAAACCAGCTTGTTGGATTTTATTGCAAGGAATCCATCAGCTGTCATATTACCATGCAAATCCTCTTATCGCATTGTCTGACAACAGCATTTCAGAAAACAACAACAACAACAACCACCTGGAAATAAATTCTCTGCTTCATGCATGTCACCAGCTCCCATTAACAGTAATGGGAGGTACTCTGTGGGGGCCTGTCAAGGTGGGAATGGACTGCCCACCCATCTCCCTGTTTGGCAGACTAAGCTGTGAATGGCTGCGTATATATATTTTTTCCCCCGCCAAGAGATCAAAGCCGGAAGCCAGGATAAAAAGAAAACAAGAGTCAGGACAGCTCCATAAAATACGGGCTTGGAATTATGTATCTGCTTGCTCTTTGACAACCTCCAAGATCAGTGAGACAAAAATCCACTTTTTTATGCCCCTTGGCTATCACAAGGAGCCTGTCAGCCCAAATCTGGACAGTAGGACAGAGATTCAGCTTGTGAATGGAGTATGCTGAAAAACATTAGAAAATTGCATTCATCATTCTTCACAGAAAATATAGTTTTCTGAAAATGTAATTTCCTGATGAAAATTTTCAAATCTCATTTTGCAATAAAGACTTTCGTAAAACAGATTTCTTAAAAATTTTATATTTAAATCACAATCCATCAGCTCCAAAGAGATCCAGAGAAAAAGACTATTCATGTGTTTTTTTCTCCCTTTTCCTATCCAGAAGTCTTTATAACTTCCTTCCTTTTTAAGGGCAAAATAAAGCGTGGCTGTCAACATTAAATGCCATCACTTACACATTACATAAAACAGCTACCCTAGAGGTCCTCTGCCATTAAAAAAAAAAAATTACCACCACATTTTCATGTTTATGAGTTTTTTCTATCCTCTGCTGCTACCTGAGAGACCCAAAAGAATATGGACAAATTTCAGCCTAAAGAAAGAAGCTTTTAATTTCACTTTGTGTCATCATTCAGGATGATTGAAAGAGTCAATCCTATGCCGCTTTCCTCTTTCCATACCACAAAAGCAGCTAAAAAGTGGGGCTGGTTTCCAGGAGTACATCCAGTGTTGCTAAATGCCAACATCAATTACAAGGGAACAAAGATGATGTGAACCTACACACACAGTCGGAAATATTCCACCGGCTGCTCTGACAGGCTGTTCCCGAAATGGCTTGCCCCAGGTAAGGTCTGTATAGGTCCCCCTGCTATTACAGTATCTGAGCACCTTGCAGTCTCCAACGCATATATCTACACTGCAGTGCTGTAGGTCAGGGAAGTCATATTTTCCCCATTTTACAAACAAGAAATAGAGGTACATGAGCAATTACCTGCTTTGTGATTTGGAAAGCCTTACAAGCAATGCAGCCACCAAAAAAGGGGCGACTCCTGTGCTTTTCACGAATCTGGCCTGCATGATCAGAGCAGAAATCTCAGCTTGGAG
Source organism: Dromaius novaehollandiae (assembly GCF_036370855.1). Classification (NCBI taxonomy): domain Eukaryota; kingdom Metazoa; phylum Chordata; class Aves; order Casuariiformes; family Dromaiidae; genus Dromaius; species Dromaius novaehollandiae. The sequence continues at coordinate 120,674,324 of NC_088100.1, forward strand.
ACCAAGCTCCACTCTGCGGGTCAGACCCGGTCCCCCCAGCCTCCTCCTGCTGCACCTTTCCTGACCGGACTCCCATGCTCCTGGCTTCCAGGTGACCCCAGGGGCTCATTTGTTGGCTGCCAGACCTGGCATCTGCAAGGCCACCAGTCACCAGTGTTACGGGCATCAGGGAGACACTGCATGGCTTGGTGATGCCAGCTAAGGCATGCAGAAGAGCAGAACCCAGCTCACGGGAGAGGAGTGGGTCTACTTTGATATGATGAGAGAAAAAGCAAGTGTTGACCAACATGCCCTCGAGATGCTAATGCTTCTGCTTCCTCCAGGAGGAAACGTGTTCACTTTCTGATCACAGCTCAGCCCCAGGCAGCTTTTGGCACCTGAAAGAGGTCTTGGCCTGAATAAAATGGAGAGACCTGCACATAAAATGAGAGGAGGTCACCAAAGCAGGAAGGGGGGGAAGGAGATGTGTTGTCTTCCTTGGGCCTCAGCCAGAGGCTTCGGTATTCCTACAGCAGCATAGCTGATGTTGGAAGGGACCTCTGCAGACCATCTGGTCCATCAGATGGATCACATGGTTCATCTCTCCAGCTGAACAAGACTAGGAGGACAACCAGCACTAGCAAAAGTTTATGGCCTTTCTCTGATCTGGCACTCTGGGCTCTCTTCCCAAACAAGTCTCTCCCATGAGTCAAACTGTGACTTAGCTGGCACCAGGGAGGAAAAAGCTGCCTCCACCACACACCATCTCAGAAGCTTCCCTTCCTTTATGTGATCAAACACGGCAGCATCCTGTCCCAGTTCCTTTTGATATACTGCACGTAGAGACATAGTTAATATTTCGTATTTGTTTATTCCCAGAGATCTGAATAGTAAACTGCTAACTTTTTAATTAACATTTAATGCTCACATTTAATTAACATTTGCTGAATAAACAGGATAAGAAGCAAAAATGGCTTGCTGCACCCCTCAAGTGCCTATGGAGCTACAGACTGCATAGGAAGGCTTGATTGTCAAGTGCATCTCACAGTCAGCCATATTTTGAATTTCCCCTTTTGGTCATGGTGGAAAGATAATAGAAAAAGTTACCATGTCTTATAAGATATAAGAAAAAGTTAAATGGTGCATAAACAAATCTGACTCTACATTTAACCTATGGGGGAAGAGGAGAACTGGATATGCGTATATGTTCTAGGAGATAAATGAATAGGTGATTGGAAACTTACTCATATACTTCACAGGCTTTTGCCATTGACTAAACAGAGGGTAATAAACCTTATTGGATTTCATATTTTGTAAGAAATGACTCTTTCATAGCTTTGTCCCTTTAATGGGTACTCATTTAGGAAAGTGCTATATAGATTTTATTGCATCAAAAGGAATAAAAGATTTTAAATGAATCTTAATGATCTCTCAGTCATCAAAGTGCTAGTGTCAGGGACTTCAAGCTAAATTCACAGCTAGAACCGACATGTTTCATGAGCTTTTGAATGTATAGAAAGAAAACTTTAGGGGATAAAAGTATTTTACTTTAACAAGCCTTCAATCTCCTTTCTTCTTTGATTCATGGGTAACCTCTTTCACCTCTCCTCAGCTTTCCTTGTCTTCAAGTTTCTCTTAAACCTTCTTACCCTTCTCTTCCTTTTCCCCCTTCCCTCTTGGCCAAAATACTACTCCCTGCAAAGAACATACAGTTTTCTTGCCATCGTATTTGAGAGATGTCTGTCTGTAGCTTACTGTTTGTATATTTTCATATGTTTTTCCCCTCACAGGCTTTTTATCAACACATCTGGGAATCATAAAATAACATGGTCTTGTTTTCTGGTATTATTGTTCCTGGATAGTGGAAATACCATAAAAGAAAGAAAAAACCCTAGCTCCCCTGCTTTCTGAGGCGCACAACCAACTCCCTCAAGCAAGGCATGAAGACTTCCCACAGATGTAAAGAGTTGCCACAGACCTGAAGGTACGTTCTCTAATACTGCTGACTGCAACAGCGCTCCTAGAATCCACCGCTCTCTGCATGCGCAGTATTTATTTGAGTATTTGTTACATATAGTCTCATCTTACATATGCAACCACTTTCTGCACATTTGCAATGGCCATGACTGTGTCCCCCCCGCGCTGCAGCCAGCTGCTAGGCAGCGTGGAAGGGAGCTGAGGGCTGTGGTCCAGTTTTCAGCTTCCTCTATAAAAGTCTCTTCACACCAGCAATGTGTTCTCCTGGCTTTGCAAGAAATACGGACCTCAGAAATGCTTTAGAAAGGATGGCAGAGTCCCTGTATTTTAGCACAGCTGCTAGTGCTAGGACACAGCTTTTCCCTTCAGAGTGGGGGCGTAACTCAGGGCTCGTCCCTGTTGCCCTTCATCTACAGACCACCCCTGCGAGCAGAAGGTGAGGGGTGTCAGCACTCACCAAGACGATGTAGAAGTGAGGTGACTCTTAGGAGATGCTCTCTGCAATCAAGAGACCAGGTATCCAGCATGGATGCATCTTCCCCAGATGGTCCCTACTCCTCTCCCACTGTCTTGTTTTCCCCTTTGTAACCTGATGACACTTTCAAGTCATTCCCCTTTCCTTCTGCAAGATTTCCTGTAGAAGATTCAACCGTTTATGCTGACAGCTCCAGCCTCCTCACACGCACATGCCAAACCTCTCGGAGCAGATCTCGGAAGATGACTCAGACACTACATCTGAGACACACAGTCCGGGACAAGGCACAGTCAAAGAAATTGAAGTCCTTCCATTAATTTCAATTTCTCAGGCCCACAACTACATCTTGGGATACGCTAAGTACCTGTGACCTGAGTTAACATCAGACTTGAACGTGCCCAGCTCCTTTCAGGACTCAGACCAGTTTTAGCAAAATCTTTAAACATGCACAAGTTCCCTGGGATTTAATCATGTATTCTGGTATTTTTCTGTTTTAGAACATGGGTATACAATCAAGAGCAATTTACTTAGCGAGGTGTAGCAAGGTACCGTCTGTTAGATGAGCCGTGGCAGCTAACTGTGCTGCCCTCCCTGAGCCTGTTCCAGCTGCAGAGTAAAACATCGCTGCCTAAACTGCTGTAAAATGCAACAAGCCCATAGCACGCACCTCTTCCCATCCACGTCTGTGCTGGGTTCTGACTTCACGGCTCGATGGTTTAAATGGCTCACATCAACAGCTAGTCATCAGCCTCCAACTACTGTAAGGGAACTCCAGATTTCTGTTCTTATTCAAACCTTTTAATTCCAGTTCAGTAATAAACTTCCCTTTCAATGACTCAGGGAATGATTTGCTTCGTCTCACATATCTCGTTGTCTAGAGAAGCTTTGAGAAGGAGTAAACCTAGAGTTTCTGATATAAATATATAATAATTTTAATGTTGTCAAGCATGGTGGCATTTTTATTTTATTTTCAAAGAGAATTTAATCTAACTTCCCAGGGGATTCTTCTTTTGTGTCATAACAAGTTCGGGCTTGTAATGGATTTCCCATTTTTCTTTCTATCTTGAATAATGACAAAATTGCTGCACAGAGAAGTAGTGTTCTATAATATGTCACAAAATGCAAGCGGGAAGTGACAGTTATCTTTGAGAGGCTGGGCTCAATCCACGCCCTGATTTCTAAAATCACAGGTACTAAATTATTTAATATATCTGCACAATCAGCCTCCAGCCAGACTTGGAGCACAGGGAAAGTCCATATGCAACATAAAAGAAAACAGACAATGGTGGAAAAATAATAAAAAAATCAATAGGTAGCACTTAAGGACCAAACCTTCAAATGATGTAATGTTAATATAAAACAGCTGAGAATCTGGTTCATAAATATCCAGCTCTACATGTCATTCGAAATAAAGGCATTTTTTATATTAAATTTATGTCAACTAACAGTATATAATGGAATTCATGTATCCTTTGGGGAAAAAGGACTTGTATTATATTCCATTACAAGCATTTATGTATCACAGCACTAAAAGCTACTTCTCTCTTCAATGCCACAATTTTCTTCAACGAATTCTAAAATCCTTTGATTGCTGTAGAGCATCCTCATAGAAGTCTAATATTTTCTACAGTACTTTGGATGACTGCATCTATTTTACTAGCTCACAAATCGTCTTGTTGGACCTTCCTGGCAGGAAGAATAGCTGGTGCTCAGTGTACTCAAAGTTGTATTTCCCACTCAAGGGAAAAAAAAAAGAATTAAAGACATTTTTCCAGCATTTTTTGCATTACAGACCTCAGGCAAAAAGTTCAGAGCACAGTAATTAATGGGTGAGCAACCTCGCACTTACGGTACCCTTGTTCTGTAACATTCATTCCAGTGAAAAGTAGTCATGGGAACCTGGAGGTAATAGCACTGCTCATGTCCTGATCGTATTTCACTATGCAATTACACAAATCCTAATTCACTGTGTTGGCTGTGCCCTTCAACAGCACAGACCTTTTACTGAAAAAGAGGTCGTTCCTGATCAAGCCTGGTCAAAACCTGAGGCCTCCTCACTCTCAGAGGCTGCTGTCTCTTCTCCCTGCTGAGTGCTAATGATACCTGCCAGCTCTCTTCTGTAGCACATCCCACAGCCCTCCGCCAAGGAGGCTGGGATCATTATTTCCATTCAGTAGGGGAAGACACCGAGCCACAGGCAGTTGGCTTGCCTGCGCTCCCCTGCACACCCACGGCCGACAGAGAAGCAACACTCAAGTCCCCCAAACATCTCCTCCAAAGCAAGAGGGACCTCCTCCAATTGCTTCAGCCAGAAGGCCTCTAATTAAACATCTCTCTCCAACAATCTGTAGCTAGCCTGCTCTGTGAACTCTGGGGCCCTGCGGCTGCCCCTGCCTGAAACGGCTGCCCGGACGGAGGTTCTTACGAGAGGCCGCCACGAGGCGAACGGCGATGGGACTTGTCAGTCCCGTGGCTGAGCTGCTCTCGACACTGAAGCGGAGAGCGGGAGAGGGAGGCGGGTAATTGCTCTGAAAGCCTGCCAAGCAGCTCCTTTGCAGAATTAAACGGTCTGTAGCATAATTAACATAGGGAAGACTGTTTGGCTTTTTGTCACTCGCAGCACAAGGTAGCTCATTTCCTTGTCCTACTGCAACGGGAGGAAAGCGACCATGGGGACAGAGGGACCACTAGATGCACCTGGACCTCTGCCCTGCTCCCTGTCTGCCAGTACCTGTGGCTGTTCCAGGCGCATCTGTGTCACTTGAATAGATGCACAAAGTCTGAGTAGGTAGGTCCTGGGATCTATAACAAAAAGGAGGAACTAGAGTTGCAGAGGCAAGATCCGGATTCCCCATGTCTTTGGGCTGTAGTCCTGATTTAAGAGCTTGGCTTTCCCTGTACAGTACATTGCACTGTCCTCCTCCTTCAAGCAACACGGAGCCATCTGTAACGAAAGCCTGGGGCCAGATTTAGATACTCTCAGTTCGCAGCATCTCCTTCCATGATGTTTGCAGGCAGTTTTTTGCTCTTTTCCAAGGGGTACTGACTCCTTTTGAAAATCTGGCCATCAAACCGGTTTCTTGTTTCCAGCTGTTACAAGATCTGATATAAAGGGCAAGAGGGAATTTTCCATAGCTTTCAGCGAGCATCAGGTCAGACTCAGAGTTCATTCAAACCTGTCATTACTGCACAGAAAAGGGCTACCGGATGGGGCTGGAAGGGAAGGAGTTGTTATTGAAAGTGGATCTTGCCAATGCATATAAGTGTTTGTGGTCCACAAGAGCACTCTCAGCAGGATAGTTTCTCCACATATAACCTCACATTTGCTATGCCACCATGAATCCTTCCCTTTTCTTCTGCTGCCACGTTTGTATCTCCCTGCTAGCTGCCCATCTCCCTTGCCACCCCTTCCCTGGGGACCCTGTTCCTGCTGCGGCTGCTGTGCCACCACGTTGAGCTCCCACCCCGGGCCAGCCTGGTAGCAGTGAAGAAGCTCCTTTAACCAGGGGCTGCTGAAAGATGCTGCTGCAGCGAGTGGTTTCAAGCCACCCTCCTCTCATCCCTCCCACCCCCACTCACCACTTCTCTTTTTATTTTTGAAAGGCTGGAATATCACAGGATAAAAAGGCTGCAGCTGTGTTGGGGAAAAGAAACCAGTCACGCCTCAGCAATTTATGGACAATTTCCCATTAATAAGAGATAATGGAATGCAGTTCAATGGATCTGCAATTGTGCACTCGCTCTTTGAGGATATGGAGGGGGATCTGACAGCAGTTTGTGCCTCTCTCAGAAACGGCATTACCATGATTTTGTATATCCCATTGTACATAGGGAGATTTGGACAGTTTAGAATGGTTTAACAGACAGCGTAGTAGAAAAACGCAGGTGTATCAAGTTATTGAAATGACCCCAGATACTGTCATTGCAAGGGAAACATCTGATACAAATTACCCACGGGCTCACACTTCCCACCTGCGTGGGATCAGCGGGCCAGCGCTGTGCGGGAGCAAAGGCACTGCTGGTCTTTGTGAACGCAGGACCCGTTTCAATCCTCCTTTCACAGGAGATTGGGGAAAAAAACCATGACACCCGTTGTTTAAGGAGGCAATATGGCTAGAGCCCAAGGAGGCTCGTGGGGCTGGTATGAATTTCAAGCTGCAGAGCATGTGTTTGCACGTGTGTTTCACAGCTTGACTTCCATGTGTCCAAAACAACCTTTAGGGGCAGGCCAGCCTGACCACAGGCTTCACCGCACTGGTATCACGATGGTCTGAAGTTATTCTGCCATTTTGCGCTGGAAACCTATGTGGGAACAACCAGACGCCGCTACTGCAGCGCGTTAGTGGTCTTACTCAGATAAATAGGGGTGAGAAATATCAGTATGTGCAGTCACAGAATAACTAGTTTACACTGGAGTTTTTTTCTGGACGTTGTCACTCAGTGCTTGGTTCACCACACCCAATCTAATATAATCAGGGATTCATATAGCCATATGAGTCTGCTCATCTATGTTAATGCTTACTCCTCTTCAGAGTCTTTCTAGACTCAGCTACGCTGTCCCAGAGAGTCATACTGGTTAATGGTGCAGACAGCTCCATTCAATTTCAATTTGTTGTCCTGCAACAAAATTGGCCTCCCCCTTAATACCTTCTGAGCAATGGCAAGCAAAAGTGCACCTTCTCCATCATTCATCTTTCTATATATATCCTCTGATACATCTCTTGTTTAAAGTCTAGTTTTCCATCACTAAGGTTAGAGACAAGCAGAAAATTTCCATTTCAAATTCCCATCTCCAGATCCTCTCTCATTCTGCAGTACTATACTATTTTGGAGATAATATAATCACAGTTCCCAACAGAGATGTATCATCAGTTATTTTATAAGGGTGTGATTATACTTTTGTAATGTTTTATTCTAGTGTCACACTGTACTAACATTTTGTTTGCTGCAGCTATATAACTGCAAAAAGCACTTCACGCATCTCTCCAAAGCGACAGTACTGAAGTGCAAGATACTTTTTTCCTCCACACTGATGAAGTACTTGCCTGTGAAGACGAGAGTCCAACACAGGGGACATGGCTAGCCAAAAGGAATGAGTCCCCCCACCCTGGACTAATTGCTTTAACAGATACCAGCTCATCCATTACATTTTTAATGTAAGAAATGGGTTTCAAGTTGCAAGTTTCTACTGCGAATCTAAACTTCACTGAAGCTTACAGGGATTTGGACTGGGAGGTAGGAGGAAAAGAGGGCAGGAACGGCAGCTGATTTGGCTCTTCATAGGAACGGCTCAGACCTCTTGGTCATGGAACTGCCCTGGGCCTTGGTTTAGTCCATGGATATGGAAACCTGCTCCTGTTTCCCCAAAAAGCCACCACCTCCCTAAGAATGCAGTGCAGAAAGAGAAAAGGGACAGATGCAGACGAGAGACTGTCACTCAGGAAAATGCCAAGTATTTTGGCACTGGGTCTGTTGCCATCGAAGCAGTGCAAGGAAGGGCAGGAAGCTTGGTGTTTGCAGGCTGCCACGTACAAGCTGTCAAAAGCAAAGAGCCAAGAGAAATGAAGAAGGAAGATGAAACAGCAACACTGGAAAGTCAGGAAGGTCGTGAAGTCTTCCAGAAGTCAAGAAGTAATACAGGTTCTAGCCCAAATGTTCCTCTCTCCCACAGAAGTTTCCTGGGTTTGTACGCTGGCTTTCACTTTTCAAGTGCACAGCTCTGCACTTCCTCCATGACAAGAATCAGACGTCCAAATTGTTTAGAGTCAGTAGCTATTTTCTAGCTAAACATATTTAAATAAGGAAAAGAAACCGTGGGTTTGCAGTACCGGGGAACTGCAAAAACTCTCTGCAGGAGTTCTGAGAAAAAAGAAAACAAACAAACAAACAAAAAGACCTCCCCCCCCCCAGAAGTAACTCATCTGCATCCCAGCTAACGGCATCTTTTCAGATCCAGGTATGAGTGGAATTACATGAACTGAGCACATGTTCATGCAAGTCTTCAATTTGAAATCTTCTCTCAACGCTCAGGACAGATTCTCCTCACAACTTCACAAACATGATCCAAGTTCACAGCACAGCCCGAAATTAGGCACATTTGACGTGGTTTCCAGTTTTAGCGCCAGTCTCTCACAGTTACAGGCTTTTCCAAAGGATGCAGATTATGGGCTATACCGCAAACACCCGTGTGCATCCCCTTCTGTGACATGCTGAATTCTTATCCTCTAAAAATTAAAACACAACACTTCTCTGGACAGAAACGTTACTTTCTGTGGGGAAAGTAAATGATCATGAACATGTCCATTTGCTCCAGGCTTGCAAGCTCTCCTTATTTCTACCTCCCGAGACCAAGGTGGCTGCTACAGCCCTTTATAAGTTCGCATTTTCAAGTGAGACATGTAAAGGGGCATGGTATCATTTATTTTTCACAGACTAAACAGAGGAATTTGGTGATGTAGTCCAAGGCTCCTCCACCACTTTGGAGAAGTGACCCTCACACCAGCCTCAGTCCTAGGCCACCAGACCACCCTTTCCCCATGCAGGAGGAGCATTTAACAACTGACCAGCACACTTGGGCTCCCAAACACAGCAGAAGCAACAGTCCTGCTTCTCGCCGATCCAAAAATACGTAACATGCACTAAAGCACAAAATAAAGCCCTGATAGGTTAAAGAGCACTGGCGAAAAGATGCGTTTTGCTTTCCGTAAGATATCTAGGAACATCTCATTTACTTTTAAAATATCAGACAGGATTTCTTTATAGATTTTTAAATAGCTCAATTGAAAACCAGCTCTCTTAATGAAAAACAATAGCAAATTACTCAGTTATTATTAATCTCATGCACAGAGGCAATTATTTCCCAACTGAGACTCTTATTTTAAAAAAATAATCATATAGATTATTTTGGAAAGATGACAAGTCTCCTCCTTGGCCTCTTTTTCTCTGGCTGTGTTTTAATTTGCATAAACATGACATTAAAAACTGAAAGAATTGCTTTAAAAAACGATTACTCCATCAATAAAACCTGACATTGCAGAATTGAACAGCACCACAGAGATCGCCTTGGTAAGAAAAGAAGAGACAATTTTTCCCCGTTACTGACATTAAAACACCCCTTGCTTTTAACAGGACTGCAGTTCAAATTTATGTTTTAGAACCCTTTAATAATTGAACGTGTGTAAATATCATTATTTTTAGATGCACTGCGGCAGAAAGCGAAGGAATAAAAATTCCATACCGGGTACCTTGACAGGGCTGTTCAGCCGAAGGGGGAAGGGAGGAAGGGTTATGTAAGATCTCGCCAGGCTGCGAAGTCAGAAGTAGACACCTTCCTATTATCATGCCGCGCTTGTCTCTGGGAGCCTTTGTTCCATTAGAAACTTGTTAATTGCTGCCTTCCTCGCAAAGGAACAACATGCTGTGGGGGGAATATTAGGAGTCTCCGTGGCTTGTTCACCCTCGGAAAGGCAGTGGGGTTTAATTGGCTACGTATTCTTAGAGGATGCAATAAAGTTGTATAATCAATTGGTGTCAGCAGTTAATAATGGAGACTCTCAACAGCATGGAAGAGAACACCCAAACCCTAGTTAATCAAAAGCTATAGCTCTTCACGGCAGCCAAAAACGAAGTAGATGTGGAACTTATAAAGGAGTTGTGCGTGACCAAAAAAAAAAAAAAATTGCTCTCCAAGAATTCAAAAAGACCGTCATCACCTCACCTATCTGAAGAGACTATTCCTTCAGTGCACCAGGAAGGCGGCCTGCAGACTGATATGCAAAACAGCAAACAGCAAGTCAGTGTACCCAGAATACCCGCTCTATTATATGTTTGCTAATAAATAATTCCTTTAGTACTAACAGCGCATGGACTGAAGTACTTCTTCAACCCTTCTTGCTTAAACAGAAGCTTCTATGTCTCTTCAGTATTACCTAATCCAGTATTTTCATGCTAACCCTCCAGAACTGATGTTTGGTTTCTGTTAGGTTTCTATAAGAAACAGCATACATCACAGTCAGAAAGGTTCACACCTAAGCGTTATTTTTATGGCAGCTTTCTGAAAAGAAGTATGGCCAGTCTGCATCAGCTCTGAAGTCTCTAGAGCTTTCTCCATATGCATCCGACTCGGATATTTCTATCAGCTCCAAACAGTATATAACAAGACTAATTTCCTGGAGCTGAATTTCATCAGACCTCTGTTTCCAACTGGGCTGTTAAGCTTTTAGGCAGCTATCTGTTTTGGGAAGCTGTCTGTCTGCTGGTAGCACAGATAGGTTAGGAGAATTTGGCCCTTATTCAACTGCTTAAATTGGATAACAGCGCTCGGGGCGGGGTGGGGGGGGAATAGAAGTAGGGCCATAACAAAAGAGGGGGAAAAAACCCTCAGTTATGTTGTGTACAATTCTTAGATCTACTAAGCCACTATTGCAAAACAGACCTCAAAAATCCAACTGCCGCCCTCACTGCCCGAGACTGTATCCCGTGCTTCCTTTTAGCCTATTTCTAAAAGACAGTTTGGCATCTACAGCTGGGTTGACGATATTGCTTTTGCCCTGCGAAGAGCAAGAAGTCGTCTTCTCACCTTTACTAATTTATTATGTCTATCATCTCACAATATTTGCACAGCAAAAGACTCTCCCAGAAATTAGAATGAGACAGTCAGAATCATTTGTTTCCCAGTTGCTGATTTTTAAGCATTTTACTTATTTATTTATTTATTGTTTACAAGCAAGCAGTAGCATTTTCAACCAGCAAAATGGCAGAGAACAGACTTTGTGGCCTTTTCCCCAGCCTCACAGCAGAGAGCTCTCAGATGGACCAAAATTAATCCTCGTCTTACAAAAAAATGCCTTTAGTTTATGGACAAGCGGACTCTTTCTGTGTCCGTGTAGACCCTGCAGTGTTTGGCATGAGGCGGAGAAGCAGGACGGGCTAGGGGAGACCACAGCGGCCATTCGCCTCTTTTCCCATAACACAGCCCCGTTGTGCAAAGCAAATAAATGCACAACAACGGTTGTGATTGCAGCTTCCTTGCAAAACCCGTCTTCCCTCCCAGATCCCCCGGGGTTCAAAGGCAAGCTGCAATATAGGTAGCTTTAATTACATAGGTCTTCAAGAGACCCCAGAAGGACCAAAGATATTTTCCTATGAAAAAGAGTCCAGACCTTTGGCTGGAGCAATACGGCGGTTCTGCCGTCTGCATTTACACCCCTGGGACTCTGGCCCGGCACCTCCCATACATTACTGCATGGAAGGAACATTTTCTATTATTTGTGTCCTGATATTAATTCAAACTAGTAATGAAGTTGGGAGCATCACAAGGTTTTTAGCAGTATACGGGATTAGACCAGGCTTAGATAACTGAATAAATGAACTGACTTAATTAGCTCTCCTGAAACAAATTATTATACAGTGCTCATTTCCAACTCTCATATGAACCCCAAAGAGTTCTAGAAATGCATTAATTCCTTGAATAATAAGTCTTTATATTTTTGCATACCTACTGCAATAATGGTGGATAATGAGATTTTAATTAATCAGACCCAGATTTTTTTTTAAAGCTGTTGAAGAATGTAGATACATTAGGGACCTATTTATTCAGTAAATCTTGGGGGCAGGGTGAAGGGGTGAAGAAAAAAAGAGAGAAAAAACCCATAAATCTCCTGTGCAAAACTAGCCTGTATCGAATAGGCTTCTTGACAGCATCCATCATGCAAACATCCTTATCTTGAACGTAAACTCCATAAACTATCAAATTCTGGGCAAAGTACTAACTCCAGTACCTCTCTAAGGGCAAAATACTCTTACTAAAGATTATGCCACCTGGAATGCACTCTAGTTTTTATGCAGATAAGGTATTTTCTACTGCAATTTGAATGCTCTATGTACAAAGATTATTTTCTTGCTTCTATATTCTAAGCTTCCAGGTCCTTATGCGTGAGAACCACTTGTTATTATTATTATTATTAACATGGCAAAGCAGCTGTAAATACAATCATTAAACCTTTCACTCATATTTTTAATTTTTTCAAACCCTTCAGAGGAGATAGCTAAAGATCCCTCTCATATGAAGGTAGTGGCATTACAGTTGTCATTAATTATAAATCAGTTTCTAATCTGACTGAGAGAGCAAAGATTGTAGGGGGTCTCGTTAACATGAGATTAAAATTTCCTTGAAGTGTAATTATTTTGCAAGAGAGTCTTGGGCTGGATTTATGACTACGTATTGCATCTCTGCGCTCACCACGTCGGTCTCTGGGAAAGCATACCAACAACGCTCACCGCTTCTCTTTGAAAAGCTCTAGCGCTTGGGGGGAAAAACTGAAGGAGTGGGAACTTTCAAGTCTAATTCCAGGTTTGTAAGAGATCCCCTTGCAAGGTCAGCTCCCGGGCTTGTTTGGAAGGGAGGGAGCTTACACGAAAGACCAGATTTTCTTTTGGTCTTTCTGCAGAAATGGAAATCCAAGAAAAATGGGACCCCTCCCAAGGCAAAGCATGTCTTTGCTCAGGTCTCCGCAGGAAGTACCTTGCTGCTTATTATTAGCATCGGTGCTGCTCTAACCCATCTTGTTAATTCAGAGCCTCATTTATAAGCTGCTTTGATATGTTGCACTCCGCTCTGAGTCCTGAAATGCTTTTTTTCTGCATCCCCCCCCCCTCTAGTTTGGTCGCTCCTTCCCCCCATCTAAATTTGCTTTTATGTGCTAGGAAAACAGAACAAAAAAACCCCAATGTGTGAATGTGCCACTTCTGAACATCTTGTCCTCTTAATTCGTACAGTGCTGGTAGCTTCAGCGCAGAAGCAGCATTAGCAGCAGAGTAATTTTAGCCATAAGGCACAGTGGGGGCAGGGAGGAGAGGGCAAGCAAAGACGGGCTCTGCAGAGGCCACTGCTCTTCTCGCCTCGCGCTCTGCCCTCCTTGCCCAACCTCACCTCTGCTGACCGCACGCGCACGGGCTGGAGGTGGCACCTCCACGCATAGTTGTTTCCTCGTCCCCTTCTTCCCACCCTCCTCACAGACTCGCTTCACTTCATGCACCCGGGGTTGTCCCCAGCTCCTGCTTCCCCAGACACCTCATCCCCACACTGGGCACCCCAGGCCTTCCTCCAGAGCCCTTCTCCCTTTCCCTGCCCTGCTCCTCCTCGTGCACAGCTCCTTGGCTGTTCCCCTTCTGGGGGCCTGTCCCCAGACTCTCCTCCTCGATCGCCTCCTCCGAGCACCCCATCCCTCACTCTCTAGGTACCGCTCAGGGTCTGCAGAAGGAGAGGGCCGAGGAGGGCACCAAGCCTCAATCAGGAAGCCAGCGTTGCAGAGACCATATAATGAACATATGAGCTACATAAGTCACCCAGGAAAAAAGCTGGGGACCAAGCTGAAATGGAAAATTAACTGAAAGCAGAGAGCTGATATATTTGTGCATCTGGGCCTAAAGGCTACATGGGGGAGTCTTGGCAAGCTGCTTTATGCCTCATACAGGCAATTTAGAGAAAAGCAGTAGCAGCAAATCCACAAGTTAACCCAGGCACCTCCTTGAACTTCTCGCTCAGTCAATTTGAACCAACATTTTGGTTGGAATAAATAGCAAGTTTTCTTCCTTTGAAGTAAAAAGGGCAAACAGGAATAAGATTTTGTTATTTCATAATACCAAGCCTTAACATTTTATTCAACAATGTAATGAGCCGATGGCCTTTGAAAAGGAGGCAGGGATTGACCAGCTTCATCCTTACTGCATTTATCTTATGTAGCCACTTTTCCAGCTGAAATGAACACAAAAAATGGATAGATCGGTTGTTAGCTCGAGAGAGTCAAGTCTGCCTATATTTGTGGTATAAAAACAGGCACATAAACCATGATTAGCAGTTACCTTCAGCCGTCCACTTAACACCAGCTACAAAGAAAAAAGCGGGTCAGGAGCTGCACCGATAGAAGGAACTTGCACTGCTTGGTGATCAAGACCATAACTTGGGCTGTTTAATTTGTTTTCTTGCAGTAAAAACCTGCATACCCTGTTTTGGTAGGGGTTGTGGAAAGGTAAGGACTGCCGCACTGGTGTTAGCAAACAAATTTGTGAACTTAGCACCAGTGATTCCGAACGCGCAGACCTTCACCCCAAGAAGCTCCCCACACCTCGCGCCATGGCCTGCCTGCCACCACGCGGGATGAGGACACCCTCTGATGCCGGCTGGGCCCCGGTGTGCCGTGGGCAAGGAGCAGGCTTTGCAATAGGCTGGGGTGTCCTGAAGGTGCTTGCAGTTTGTGTCTCCGTGGGGAAGCCCTTTCCCTGGGGGGTCCCACTGGGAGGCTCCGTGCTGGCCCCGGAAAGGGATGGGGGTTCAAGCCGCGGTGCCGGACGGCCGCAGCCCCACGGCGGGGCTTTCCTCCGAAGGTTTTGCTGCCAGCTTTACAGGGCAGCAGGGGACTGCCAAATGGAGACTGCTTGCAGACAAATGAAAAAAGCCTTTTGGTAGCATGGCTGATGGCCTGGCCAGGACAAAGCCACAAAGGTCTCGCCAGAAACCCTGCACTAGCGCAGTCGTGGTTCAAGGAGTCCATGCAAGCACCAGGCATATACTGCTAAAAACACTTCTGAATCTGTCTGGAAAAAAAGTCTTCTCAGTATATATGTACAGAAAGCAGACTTGTAAGGGAACAAATGCATTTGCATCATTGGCTTTCCCTCATTGCCATGGCTGGCACGGGGCTTGGAATAAATGTCTTCCTTTTATGTCTGAATAATCTCCAGCACCTGTGTGAATAGCATTGCCCCTGGTAATATTGTCACCTCGGCCACCCTTCCTGCAGCCGGTTCTGCAGGAGCAGGAGGAGTCCCTCCCTGTGGCGTGTTCAGCATCTGGGTGAGAGGGTTTTATTTCCAAGCAACACAAATCTATTCTGAATAGGCACCATTTTACCAGCATCCAAACAGAGAACTACTGCTTAGGGAGAAGCTCATAAACAACAGTTCACGCAGAGGCCACTTTCCCTGAAAACCAACTCCTTGGTCAAGCTCTTTCCCCATACGGGAGATGCTTTGATGTCTCCTGGCCCTCATGCAGATGAGTAAGCAGGTTCACGTAGCATCTAGTAGCATCTGCTCGTTGGTCACGTGAGACCCAATCCAACCACCTTTATATCCATTTGGGATCTCTGACAGGTTGCATCCCATCATACCCTTCGCCAGGAAGACGCCTTCCCGACCTCGAGCGAGCAATTACTAAGGCACTGCAGCATAGAGGAACACGACTGGTACTAAATAAGCCCAGGCAAGCGCTGCTGTCACAGGGCTTCTGGTCTGTAGCAGACTGATGCCACGATACCATTATTTTATCTATATAGAGAAATAAACATATGCACACAGCATGTTTATTTCAGTCTATCAAATATAATTTTAACAAACATGACACAATTTTTGCTGCGTAACAGAATGTCTCTGTTAAATATTACAAGTTTCAGTGCTTTGTAATTGTATTTGAATAGGCACAAGAAGTATTTCACTGCACAGTGAATGCATTTCATTAAATAGTATAAATTTACACTCCGTTGTAAATGAATGTTCATTTTACATTGTAATTTTTTTTACTGCAGAATGTTGCCATTTTAGTATTCACTGTAATCACTCCACGGTGTTGCAAGCAAATGTCATTTATATGATATGTAAAAATTCAGAGAATTCAATTTAAGGGATCTCAGCCTGAAGTATAAATACATGCAAGCCACGTAACACAAATAAACTTACTCCAGATGGTTGCTTATAGCAGATAAAAATCAAATTTCTCCATCCTAAGAAATTAAATTCCCAGTTCAAACACAGACAATTCAGTAGAGTTTTTGCTGACCAAAATGTCCAGAAAATTAGCACTAATCCAAACATAATAAATGTAATGAAGTTTTTGCCACTAATGAGACCAAACATTATGTTTTCTAGATGGTTTAAGGGCTTTTCTGTCTGAATGCTATTGAGAATCCACAGAGCTTTCCCCCATCTGTCCCAGAAAATACTTTTTGTGCAAATATCTAGAAACAGAAAACTATTGATACAATAAAACAAATAATTCTAAAAGCAGCAATGCTTTATTTGCTCCTCTGCCGTTACAGCTGCCCCGAGTACTTACAGTACAGCCCAAGAGCATTAACAAACAGCCAAGCTATTTCTTTTCTGTTGATAGCCACCTTATTGCTTTCAGCAGCTAGCAAATTAAACCTTCAAAATAATTCTCATGTGCACTGACTGTAAAGTGAATTTAAATTAAAGTAATACATTACAAGGAAAGTGAGTACCTAGCCTGAGTTCTCAGCAGCCTCTTGCTTCCTCCAAAACAATCTTCAACGCACACAAATATAGTTACACGGTTCACACCTGCCAACGCGCATCTGCACGGACCGTATGGCGCAGGACGCACCTCGTCGCAGCCCTCGCACGCACGCGTATTTGCAAACACTTCCCGCCGCCGGGAGACGGGCCAGTCCAGCCAAGCGCCGCGGAACCCGAGGAGAAACGCCCGGCTGCCCCTCCTGCTCCGGCGGGCACCCAGGCACCCTCCCCGCTGCGGGGCCCAAGCGCCGGGCAAGCTTGCCAGCGGCGATCCTCGCCCCAGCCACCACGAGCAGGAGAAGGCCTGGGGTAGCCCCTTTACGGGTGGGAAAAGACCACTAAGAAGCCAAGTTACTCACTCAGGGTCACAGAGCAAACCTGCAACGGGGCAAAGACTTGGAGAGCAATCTCTCATTGCCCCACTGGTATCCTTCTCCTTATCTACAGAAAGTCTTTTTTATCTATCTACAGAGAGTTCCCAGGCGTAAATGCTGGAACCAGGAGCCGCTCTGCAAGGCTGTCTTGTGCCTGGGGCTTGCTGGTTGCACTGCAGAGCTGAAAGTCACACCGAGATGGTTTTAACTGCTCGGTTTTCCTGGGGTGGTGCAAAGACAACGGAGCTCGACTGATACATCTGATGCACTGTAAAATAGGTTATGGTCTTGGACACAGCTTCTCTTCTCCGAGACCGCTGGAGAGATCGAAGCATCAGAAAGCCTGAGCACCCACCCAGATGCGAGAGAGCTGAATTACATTCCTGGGAGGCACGTTTGGTAGTTACTCTGATGGAAGTCAGCTTAGATGAGAACTAGGGAACCCGCTTAATAATTTATTTATTAAATATTAATTAAATAATAGATGATTTGAAATAGCTCTCCTTTTGTTTCTCTGCACATATAGCTCAGTTCCAGCTTCTGCATCTCAGGCTTGTAGATTTTAGGTTAGACTCAAGAGCTGTCTTAAAAAAATCTCTTGTTTTAGGTCAAATTCAATTTAAAAGTTAGCTGCCAGCAAGTAACCCCCCGCAAGCGTCTCAGCCAGGTTTATTACAGCAGAACTGGCTCTGTAAGTCGGGCACTAGACACAATCAGGTTCGGAAATGGGTATAAGTGGATTTATGCAGGCAGAAACTGTGACTGCATCAGCGCTGTGAAACTCAGCAGGCGCTCAGGACTAAGCCTGAGAAAACCAGCAGAAAAGAAAAAGGGGAGCAGCCCTTCTCCTCACGGTGCATGTTGTCCTTCCACAGGACCTTAGAAATACCAAGACAGACATTTTCTTGCATGGCTGCCCAGTTCTTTGTGGAGCAAGGCGAATGCCACTAGGTCTGCTTCATGGTGGGGACGCAACAAGGCCCTCCAAAGCAGCCCAGAGCCCCTCGGTGCTTCACTAGAGACAGATGCGCAACCCACATGTCCCCAGAGCCTGCTGTTAGCAGACAGCCACCCGGTCCATCCCCAGATATCCTCAGTGGAGCTGGTGGTAGACAGGGACACTTGACCAGGAAAAAACTGTGGCTCTTTCTCCTCAGCTGGATCAGGACGTTTTGCCTCGTGTACTGGCACCAGCCCAGTGTCTTCAGTAAAGGCCATTACTACAGCATTTCATCACTGATGCTTACCCTTCTCCTAGTCCGCAAAAGCGTGTCTCACCTCCTCCTCATTTACATCCCAACTGAGTATGGCTTCAATTAGCAGCTCTTTTGGTTTGAGAGAAGTGGTGCAGGGTAGCTAACAAGCTTTCTCCTGTAACCTCAGACACTACAGAGTATCAGTCCGTAGCACTGTAAACTTAAGAAAACCAGGGCTGGTTTAATTCATTTTTAATATCCCCTCAAAGTCAAATAAGGAATTCCTTTGTCACAGCCAACACACACACACTGTCAAGACTCTTTTTCATACAAGTTTGTAAATCATGGCTCTACTCGCCCTTATACATTAAAGCATATGAAGCATTAGCTCATTTTACTACTTTGTCCAGGACAGATTCGACTATGAAAGTCTTTTCTATACATCCGTGAGAAATGTCCAGTAATTGCTGGCATTAGCACTTGCTTAGCTCCTCCTGGACTATTCCTCAGCATTGCAAAAAAGCCCATGTTGCTCTATGCAAGACTGGATTTACTCCGTTGCATTTCCCAGTTCAGCCTTCCAGGTTCAAAATTTCCACCCAAAGCCCCTTGACAGCCTGTCAGTTATGCATGGGACCAGCAGCAGAGCAGTTTAGGTACCCTTTTATAGAGAAAAACTGATATTGCTGGACAGGAACTGTGTTATCCGCACTGCAGGTCACTGAGTACTCTGTGTTTGCTGCTAATTAAATTCGCTGTTGGAAGCTCCTTACATCTCCACATGATACATATCTGCAGATCTGGATGTTGCCCCTAATTGCTTTTTGTCACAAGGTTATAAAGCTCATGCTGTTATGCCCAGATATGGCAGGGCCCTGACAACAGTACGCGATCACAGATGGCATTAGCGCTACTGTACCACACACCATCGTACCAAAACTGGGAATGAGCGAGGAAGTTTCAGCCTTCTTTCAGTGTTTTCCTGTTTCGGTCATTTAAGAGTGGTGTTTACACAGGGAGGTTAAGGAGCATTGAAGTAAAGCACAAAGTAAAGTTTGGGGCCATTCATATTATCTAAAGCATGTGATAAGTTTAAAACACAATGTAGTCTATATGAGCAATATTATCAATTGCCAGCTTACTCAATTCCTCTAATTGCATATTACTTTTTTTCCTCCTCTCCCTGTGACCTAACGCTGAAGTAAATGGGATGAATGAATACATACCACTGCAGCTGCCTAGAGCTTTGCTGTAAGTGACTGATTACATTACTTGGCAAAGAGCTACGTCTCGAGCAATCATTACATACAACACGACCTGTCGCCAAGAAAGAACTGCTGCACAGTTTGACATTTGAGCAGAATGGGTAAGAGGGCCAGAGCTGAAACTACACAAAACCATCCCAGATGCCACCATTTTTAGTCTCAGCCGTGAATGAAGTAGGGGAAAAAGAAAAGCAAGTTAACCCTGCCCCGAAACATGCCTTTGGGCACCAGTCTTGCTGCTCCTCATCTCCATCTAAAAATCACACTCCTTGGGGACTCAGCTCCTGCAGAAGCCATTCCTCGACACGAGCTCCTGCACGACTCCGTAAAGGACTAAAAGGGAACACCAGAAGATGAGCCACTCAGGCCGAGGAGGAGAAAGATGCTCTTAACGTTCATGTTAGCAATGGGTAAAGTCGGTCTCTACTTGTACTTCTGCGATCTCAGCAGACCCCCGAGGTAAAATTCATCTGTGCAAGTTTTGATATGCGAACTAGAAGTCTAGGTCCCCTTTACAGAGGGATGGGGGCTACTAGATCATGAAGGTTTTTTCTACAGTAATTGAGTAAAACAGGTCAGAGAAATTGATTCTTGAAAACACGTATTGCCCACTTTTGAATATAGAGCACTAGCTACCGGTTCAAATGGAGACATTTCCACTGCAGAAAAGAGAAACACCACCCTCAATCGCTACAAAACAAACTCACATGGCACATCCATGCCCAACTGCAATATCAATTGCTTATTAGTTAAGTAATCAGTTAACTACATTTTTGCCTAGGAAATGCTCACTAATCCTACATATGTAGCATGGTTACATTAACATTTCTGAAAGCTTAGCAGCTTCCAAGTTCTTTTTCATTTGCATGTAGCAGAGATTTCCAGGAAAATCTGATCAGGAAGCATGGCATAACTAAATTATTATAACAGAACTGTATGAAAAAGGTCTTCAGTCTAGGCAACTGCAATCATTTTACGTACAATTTGATTGTCACCATCTGATCATATTTATTCTTGACTCAGCAATAGATAATAAAGTCCAATTTTGCAAAATACTATAAGTAAAAAATAAATGACAGAGGTCAGTCCTGCCACAAATGGCTTTCTATTTAGACAAGCCCTTACTCAAGACCTAGGTAATAAAACATCATAGCCCTTTGCAACACCTTTTAACCTAGATCTCAACAGAACCAAAGCCATCAGCAGTACATCTGTAACTAAGAAGCGTCACTGAACAAAGCTTGCCTTGCCCAGGAACACTAGCTCACACCACTTTACATCAAGTTTTTAAGCTGTAACAATAACGTGCTTACAGACAGAAGAAAGGGTTAAGTTATCCTGTCTGTCCCTGCAGCTCTCTGTCCTTTGCGTTTCCACCAGGAACCTGGGTAAGACTTCAATGACTTTGGTTGGTCTGAAGTGTATTTCCCAGGGAGGCTTTTGGTCTCAATCTGATCACGAGACTGAGATGAGAGGGGAAACGCTCATGCAATTCACTGAATGCTTCTGCCTCAAATGCATGGCAGAAGCTTGCTAAATGACTTCTCGGATGGCAACCCCCCCGCCGCCCCGGGGAATGAAGGCACTACTTGTTGTCGTTGTGCTGTGCCTGGAGCATCTGCATTTCCCTGCGGTGGGAGAGGAGACCCCAGGAGGTGCAGATGTCCGCAGCAGCATCGCTCTGCAGCAGTAAAGGCAGTCCCTTCTGGCAGCTCCTGACAGGACAGATGTGTCACGGGGGCTTGACTACATCAAGGCATCGCAGTCCCTGTTCAGCAGTGCTGGTGCTCCCCGGTGCAGACGGGGGAGATACTGCACATCTGCATATTCACACTCTCAGGAGAGAGTTGTAAATAACCACACCAAACACTTGCCTACACCAGCAGTTTAGCATCATCTCTTAGATGGTGTTATATTATTTTTTAATATATATAATTAGTTTCTTATCATAATATGAGAGATAACATCTGCCTGTGTTTCTGGCAGTGATGTGTGCCATCCTGGCACTGATATGATGGGCATTGTGCAGATGTGAAGGCAGAACACCTTTGCCTTCAGGAACCTATAAATATAAAAAGTACAATTTTGTCTGGGACAGATTACATTCAGTTTCACCCATTCTTATGTTTGCTTAGTGGCAGAATCAAAAAGAAAAAAGAAAAAGTGAGAAATATTTAAGCACGTACATTGTATAAAGAATCATATTATATGAGAGAGCTGCAAAAAGCTGAACAGAGCAGTTTTGCAGAGGTTGGAGGGAACATGTTTACTGAGCTGTTTGCTGATTCTTATTTGCAATTCAAGGAGCCTGTGACTGATCAGGCCATTGTTTCTTCTGCTCTGACTGAAGTCTTTTCCCCCTCGGGGAAATACCAAAGAACAAGCAGTGAATAATGCACTTAAGGTACAAACCTGTGGCATTTTGGTGAACATTTTAACTAACGCTGGCATTTTGTTTAATGATGTTGAATAAGGAATTGTACAGCGCGATTTCCCTCCCACTATTCCAATCAAAAAGAATTGCAATCTGGGTCTCATGTTGAAGATTATATTTGCAAATTAGATTTTTTTTGGGGGGGGGGGAACTAAATCTGTTAGTCCATGGTTCAATCAAAAGTTTGGAATCAAAGACTTATAATGAAAGGGTGAAATCTTGGCTGCAAATTCTACAAGAGCCTCATCCAAAATTTCTCACAGCTCTTTTAATAGCATAAATGTTTCTAGCTGGTACATCTGGGTCTCTGAAACAGTGGCAGCAGTATTTCAAATATTCTCAAAGCCAGATACTTGGATGGGCTTGAATTGGTCACAATAATTGTGAAGATTAGCTTCTCAGGCCAAATAGAAACAAGCCAGGGCCACGCAGGCAGGCTTAGCTCTCGCACAGGAAACACGTGAGCAAAACAGGACGCCAGGGCTCCAAAGAGGAAAAGCCGATGGTGTATCACTGCTTACTCTGAGTGGCAGAAAATCACTAATTTTGATACCACAACTACTCCAGAATACCAGTCACTGAATACGTAAAGGCAGATAATAAGAGAATAGTAGGAATAAATGCAAAACTGGAATATATTCTGTGTGTTTGGAGCAGTAAATAAGCAATACTTATTCTATTTTTATTTTACAACCTTTATTTAGACTGCAGGAGAAATGGCAAGCAAAGTGCCAACTGGGATTCAGCAGAGCAACACATACCAGACCTTTCCCATCAGCGGGATCCCCCAGTGTAGGTGAACTACAGGCCAGAACAGCTCATTTACAGCAGATCATGAACCAGCAAGATACCGTTTTTTTTGCCTCTACTTTTCTTTTTGTCGTATTTCTAAAACGAACTTTTTGTTAAGACAAATCTTATCAAATTTAGATATGATGCTGCCTCTTGCTCCAGCCGTTTTAATCAACTTGATAACCAAGCCAGATCCTGTGCCCGTGTTTCCAATGATTAACTTGCAAGGAATCCTGTTACGAACCTTAGTCATTTTTAAAACCCATTTTATTATATTCACAGATCTTCAAAAATTGCTCGTATAAAAGCTTGAAAATAAAACACCAGCAGGCTAACAGACAAACCAGTGACCTAAATGTTCCAAAAAAATTGTCATGTGCCTTAGATGTCCCATAAGGCTTGTAGAAGCAGGAAAAGGTATTATCAGATAACGTAAATTCAAGAATTCCCCAGAAGTATCAGCTTCCCTCACTTTAGGAAACTATTGAGGTAGCTAGTAAGGGAAAACACATCTCCCTAGCAGCAAACCACAGAAGGACCAAGTTGGATGCTCAGAAAAAAAGCAAACACTGAAAAAAAGATTAACACACTGGAAGATATGTATGAAGAGAAGGGGTGGAAGGCACGCTACATTTATGGGGCGTTGCTAGACAGAAGCACAACAGCAGGCTGGGAAGGGAAAACAGATACCTGGGAATAGCTTTGCAGCTCCAGGTAGCCATTATTTGAATTTCTGAATGTAAAACAGGCCAAGTTTTGTCTATGCCAGGTTAAGCCATTTTCTGGATCATGCAACTAGTAGCGGTCCTTCCTCTCCTCTCCCTTGTCACTGCACTGAACACAACAGCACACTTCAGTATGTGATATTATTTAGCTCTTTGACCTGTTCTCCCTTCTCCAAAATGCTTATTAAAGCTGAATTGCCCCTTTCCACAGCACCAGCGATCATGGGCTGAAGAAAACCGCGAAGGAGTCTCGTCCGCAGTGGTCAGACAGCCCTGCCCCTACGCCCGCCCGGGCAAAGCGGGGATCATCTCTCCATCATCATGCAGCACCCTCAGCTGGAGGGCGACAGGTCCCTCCTGTGCTAACAGTACCTCCTTTCTGCTTTGATCACAACCACCTTTTTTTTAAAAAAAAATTCAAATACTGCCTTTGAAGTTGTCTATTATGGGAACGAAATAGAAAGACATGTTACAACACACCTCTTGATTCGCCAGTTGGGCTAACCTGCTGGGCTTTTTTTAAAGTTATAAAGAGAAGCCAAGCAGGCCCATGAGGATAGGATGCTCATGGTGTTAACTGGAGCCTGATCAAGTCATTGTCCTCCTTTTGGGAGGAGTCAGCCTTGAACCTCTTCTGCTGAAATGATGCCTTGATGATGTTTTGTGGAAAATTGGCAAGAGTAACCATTTAACTTCACATTTCTGTTTTTACTGTGCAGATCTTATTACTTTCTATGCATTAAAAATGCAGGGCTGCTTATAAATCTTTGATTACACTATGCACTGGACCTGTTCAGTTTTTCACCACTCTTTCTGGATTAAATCTACAGAATACAAATATATATATACATATACACACACACACGAGACGTGATACTTTGCAAATTTGAACCCAAGTATTCAACAGAGAGTGGCAGCAGACCCCAGGAGCAGTATGGCACTGATAGCAAAACAGGTAGAGTTTGTCCTCCTTAGCATGTAATTATGTTTGAATTGCAGGAGGCAGCCTAAGTGTTTCAAGGTGGCGCGTCTAGAGGCTAACGTGAATTTTTTCCTCTTTTCATTGTCTCTTCTCTGATGCTTCTGTTGCAAGGGAGAACATGACAGGAGGCTGTTGCCAGATGTGATGTTAGGACACTACAGCCGCTCCAGGCAAACAAAATACCCCACAGAAGGGTTAGCACCAGGGCAGCAGCACCTTCCCAAGGCAGTGGCAGCTCTGGCTCGGCCTTGGCTGCAGGACACCCACGCACTGGTGTGTCCGGGGCATTTCTGGCAGGACTGCATGGCCATCGCGCTCTCCTGGTCCCACTGCCAGCACCCGCATCTCTCACACAGCCCAAAGGACCAGCACAGCATTTACACCCAGCACCATCCTTTGAAAGGCAATGGAGCATGAAAACCTGGGATTTTAAACACCTGCAATCAGCTGTTTTCAGGTAACAGCTACTCTTGGCAAAAGTGCCAGCACCTCTCTGTTTGCAAATGTTACCCGCCTTGCTCCCCGCTCAGCCCTCCTCATCGCACTTGCTGCTGCTACGTCCCCAGCTCGGTGCAGCCACCGTGACCGGGCTGCTTCTCGTGTGTTACCACCACCCGCTCCTCGGCCATGAAGCAACACCGTCGGCTGGTTCGCAACACCTCCTAACAAGGCCAGTCAGCCGGCATCAAGTCTGCTGCAGGGGCTGCAGCACCCCGTCCTTGTCCCGGGGAGGTGAGGGGTGCAAATCCTCCTGAGGCTCAGGAAGCTGCAGAGGCCTCCTGAAAACACAGTTTGCTGAGGCCAGAGAATGAGTCACTGAGTGACAGGAGCCCTAACAGAAAGCAGAAGCAAAAATGAATCTAAATATCAACACGCAAAGCAAAGATTTTGAAGGTGTGCCTCACTGCCTGAAAGAAATCCCATTGCAATTCTTAGCACATCACCCCTTGTCTTGAGACTCACCGCATAAAAGTAGTCCTGCTGTCTTCTGGTTTAAAGCTGAGTTTTGGAAGGAGGAGGCATTTCTCTGCTCAAGCTTAATTTTTTCCAACAGAGGTAGTCTGACTGAATTTAGGAGTCTGAAATCAGGAGACAAAAAAACCCCACTGTGACTTAAAGGGAGGGGGATAAGAGTCCTCTTCAATCACTCAGGAGGCTGCAAAGTGAAACGTGCACCTGGGCCGGCAAGCCCTGGGCCAACCTCCCCTTCGTCCGCGGTGGTTTTCCATAGCGGTGCCCCACTCCGCCATTAACCCGCACAGCACCGGCGCTCTGCCGAGCCGGCCGGGTGCCCCGGGCCAGCGCTGCCACGCACCCTCTCCCGGGCTGCTCCACCTCGCCGAGACGCTAGCTACGCGGGGCCGCGCGCCGTGCTCTGAAATAACCCTCACGCCTAGGTGTTGTGCGGGTTACAGCTGGCCAGCTTTGCCTTTTTTCAGTCCCCTTTCTTTTTCAAGCTCGTATCAGGACAGCTGCTCTTTGGAACCGCCTGTTCCCTGTATCAGGGGATTCTGGAGAAAATGTGTTATTTTCATGAGGGCTGACACAGCCATTTTCCTCTTTTTTTTCTTCTTACTGATTTTTTTCCCCTGATGTAGCACATTACATGAGCTGCTCTCTCAGTTTCATTTTTTTTTTTACAACCGTTTTTTAATATCCTTCAGAAAATGTATGCATTATTTAGCATACTGCAGAGCGAGGCTAGGCCAGGTGTGAATCATTTCATGCTGCGGGAAAACAACTTCTCTTGTGTATATAATTCTCAAACCTGCTCCTACAGACAGCTTTTCTCTACCTGCGTTACTTTGTGCCACATGATGCAGATTCAAGGGTGGGACACCTCAGCACTGGGACTTCCTCTGAGAGGCAGATTACTTAGAAATAGGGGATCAGCCAGGGCTGGGGGAAAACAGTCCTACGTAACACCTGACTTCAGCAGATCAGACCCCCTCAGCAGCTAAAGCTGAATGCTGAGGAAGGGCATACCTTGCTTTCTCTTCTACCATTATTTGCAGAATATCGGTTATCAAAGAGGGAGAAAAACACAGTTTTAACAGAAGCAAAAGTGTGTTTTAATGTGACAGACAAATACTTTTTTTTTCAGACCTGGTTAAACATAGTAGTTACAGAAACCACCTGAAAGGCAAGTGACCTTATGCAATGCTACCACGCAGGCCCAGTATCATCCCATCTCTGTCAAACTCACCTTAGATTACACTTCCCTTTCACCACAGTGTTCAAGCTTTCCCTTTAAAAAACAATTTTTTCACATTTACCTTCACTTTCTCTTCCCCCCCCAGTACCTTTTTAACTGGAGTTAAACTGGGAGCCAATCTCTTTGATTTGAAGGTTGCCTATATAAGGGTACTAGAGAGAAATTAATCCAGATTAATTAGGGGTGTAAATTCAAAGCAGATGTGTGGATCTGCGTGAGTCCCCCCTATGGATACCCATTGGCATTTAAAGCAGCCTCAATGCAATTAAGCAGAGTTTGTTTCCTTGGTGGACAAGGTGGGGGCATGTCTGTAGGACGCACCTGAGTTGTGTGGGTGCGTTAGCCACCAGACCTCCCCATAACCTGCAGCAGCGCGCGCGCTCGCTCAGGACAACCTCCCCATCGTAGCACAAACCTTCACGCTAGCTTGTTTGCCCCAAGGCGAGCAAGCAGTTCAAATGCTTCTGTACCTAAACCAAACTGCAATCCCATCAATTCCCTAACAGCAGCTGCATGGAGCACTAACAGGGCTTAATCCAATGTAAGACCTGGTTTAAACAAACCTCCCTAAGCAGCCAGGCCATGCTCTCAGGTGCCACTACTCCATGCAATGTGGAGCAGCAGAGCTGCAACCCGTTGCTGCTGTTGTTTGTTCTTCCGAGCAGCGGTGAAGGCTTCGGGTGCAAACAAGCCTGAAAGTCTGCTGCCTTCTCTAGCATTGATAAGGCCAAGTGAGATGTGTGTGTCAGTTCTAAAGGATGGATTTAAGCTGCTGGCCTGTTTTCCCTGCTCACAAAAAGCTCACTGCCATGTCCAATCCGCTTCAAAATGCAATTCCATTATTTGCACACAGCAACCTGTCTAAATACCATGCGCTATCTAAAGCCCTTTTGCAAACTTTAAGCTTCATGCTGAGACTCTCTGTCACCGTAGTTGATCACAGAAAGTATCTTCCTACCATCTCCCCCGTTGCCCTTCCCTGGAAATGCCACCCCCTTTCGCAGCGCCCAGCTGCTGGCCCTTCACCCGGGGAACCTGGCTCCCAGCGCTGCCTACAGCCCTGCTTCCCTCTGAGCACGGAGCAACGCACACGCAGGAGCTGACAGCGTGTAAACCCTGCCCTTCCCAGGTGAGCGCCTGAGCTGCCAGCCTGCAAAATCACGTGCCAGCGCGTGCCCTGTTCTGGCCCAGTGCATCTGGCTTTTCTGTACAGTCGTTGAGCTTGCACAAGAGGAGGACACGGCCAGAGCCTGCGCGCAGCCTGGGCACCTTGCTCACTGATGTGGGTGGTTTAGAGTCCAGCTAGCGGGTGCTGCAGGACGCCCAAGCACCTGCCCTCAGGGCCCAGCGAGCACGCTGCTTCCAGTGAAAGTCCTCCAGAGGATCAAGTCCAGATGGTCTCTGATCCCTCCCCCAAGGAGACACCATGCAGCATGTTCCACTTTAGCTTTGAGGGGAGCAAAGATAGCTGGTAGGAAATAATCCTTGCTGCTGGGAAGGCTTGGAAACGATTTCCATAGACCCTTTAACATCACTTTTGAAATTGATATTTTCCTGAGGCATCTACACTGGTACCATGATGGGAAATACTGTGATCCGAAAGATGCTATGGTAAGCATTACACCTCAGGCACTTCGACACATTACTGCTGTCTTAGTCTACAGCCACTGAAATGTTTGCAGTCCAAGAGAGGGGTCTCCAAGCCTATAGTACCTGGCACAGCGGTTAAGGGGTTTACATCACAGTTACAAAGCAATGTCAAATTTATTTTGAATCATTTTTCAATTTTTTGAATTTCAATCTCAATCAATTTTCAAATTACACATTCAAAAACAGTACAGTCACATATAATGAATATAGTCTTGTTACAAGAAGTATCAAAAACGCCAACAGCTGCTCATGCAAGACTTCCTAAAAAGCGTTTTTGTGCTTTGTAAAATCAGCAGTCCTAAAATTAAAGTGGAAGTTAACATGATTCTCTTTTAACATGACTTGCATGAGTTAGGGTGACTCACCTTTGTGCAGGTGAGCCTGCTACATACGCAAGTGCTTTGTGTCACCTTTTTGTGCCAGCGTAAGCACAGCGGATCAGACAAGGGAAGACCAGGCGCTCTGAGCTTTCCTGCAGACAGATGAATGAATGTAAGCTGAAGAGGCATCTCAGATCTTGCACTAGCCAGCCCCGAAATAGTCCCTTTTCTACATCCAGAAATGTGTGGAAGTGTTTATGTGTTCATTGATGAGCTCCTGGGCTAGCTAAACTTCTGCAAGAGCTGTATCTCTTTATTTCTATAATCAAAAGGATGTAGGAGTTTTGAATATTAGTAAGATATTATCTTCCTTCTTGCTTGCACTGCATTCAGCAAGGCAGGCTCCACTAAATGGCCCATAAATCTTAACTGTCTGTAATCTATAATAGAAAGATGGCTTTGAAAAAGGGTTTTTTGGCAGACTATTATCCATTTTGTACCACTTTTTCTTGCCTCGTTCTGTCTGTCTCTTTTTCTTCTATGAGAAGGAAACAGAGAGTTCCCCCCCACCCCGCCCTTTTTTTTTTTGGCCCAATCTTATTCTTGTTCCTGATATATAAGAGCACTGATACAATGTAGTTTTTCATTTTGGCAGCATTTTTTAAATGGATTCCATAGCATGATCTGACCGGTGACAAACGACCCAGCACTTCCACTTGGAATACTAAAGCAGAATTATCTGGCTTCCTAGGGTCTGATGGAGATGCAGCGAGAATTAAAAAAAATTACTGCACAAGAGCACTGGTGACTGATGTAGGGTCTGCATGCTGAGCTTTTGACCTCAGCCGTTTCTACAGTAACTGTGCGATGCATTGTGCTTTCTAGTCTCAGATTCGCATTGGAAGCCAATTAAATTAAAAGGCTATTCATTTCATTATATTTGTCTCCAGGATGCTCAAGTAGAAATGCAAACGATTGCTACTGAGAGAGCTTCCTGCATCCGAGAAATTGATATTGTACTGCTAATTTGTGAGAACAATATAAGCCAATATGCAGTCTGCACTGATTTAAAAGATAGGTGCATAGGATGTACACTGAACTTACAAAACACTGATTAGTAAGATCATGAAATTAAACCTTCCGAAGGGCACTTGTTTTGAATCCTCAAGGTAGCTCTTTTTCTGAGTTTAATTAGATAGCTTGTCATTGTAATGCATGCTTTTTAAGAAGCAGTCATCAATACTGGGACATAGGTATGCGTAATATTGAATAGTTGCAGTTCAAGAAAGCTTGGTAAAAATAACAGCTATAAAAAGGTGGCTGTGAGCATTTTGCTGCTTTAAAGAAGGCAAGGCAGGAATGGAGCAAAGGGGAGAGTATTTCCTATGAAAAGTAAACCAGGAATCATTTGGGGACTGATCCACCACTATGAACAGCGTAGAGGGATATTCGTATTCTCAAATACATCGTTCTCTTAAGAACCAGTCTTGATCTCCAGCTCAGGGAGAAATTAACATTTTTGTCAAAAGAAATGGACATGCAACTTTGCTTTACTGGCTATACTTTATTTTAAATTAAGCTTCATGGTATAGTTGCCTGTGTTAGTTAGAGCAATAGTAATTTCTGATCTGGAGGAATGACCTTCACATTGAAGAGAAGAGAGCGGACTTTCAAACCATCCAGCAGGATAGAAAATAACAGCCTGCAACATGCCATTTGTAGATCATTTTTGCAGGCTAGCAACCACAAATTGAAACTTGCCTATCATCAATGGCGGATCAAATTTTAGGGCTTTTATAATGGTCATGGTACTGAAGGCTTGTTGATAGAGTAGATGTGGGCTTGTAATGGAGGCAGCAACCTTCATTACAGTTTATCTAGACATGGCTGGCAGGATATAATAAAATAAACAAGGTTGAAATGACAAAAATGTCTCCAGGCTTATGAAAACCTGGAGTACTCTTTCCCGGGAAACCTAGCAGTTTAGACAAAATTGACAAATGCTTCACTCCCTTTTCAGATAGGTGAAATCATTCTGGGCCAGAATCATTCATCTGCAGCTCTGAAACTCATGGCTTTTCCATCAGACATGAGCTTGAGGACAGTGTTTCCCTCCAACATAGCTAAATTTTTTTTGTTTTGCTCCCACCCCACCCCTCAGTAAGATTTCAGATTTTTAGTTTAACTAATGGCATATTCCAATGAGTAGTTAAAATACTCAAGACAGAAAAATTTAATGTGTCAGGAAAAAAGGTTTCTTAGAATGGCTTGGAAATAGATACAAATATGAAAATTTCATGAAGGTCACGTGAACATGTCTAGTCATTCTCTACTATAATAACTAGAAGGCACTCAATAAAACGAAAGCCACCAGATTTAAAGATGACTAAAGATCTTTTCAACAGCGTACTATTAGCCTGAGGAGTTTATGCCATAAAGTAGCACTCAGGTCAACAATTTAGCAGGCTTCCAAAAAAGTGTTAAAAAATCCATCATCATGTACTGTAAATCAAAGCACTGAGGGGGAGGGGTGTATGTGTGTTCATGTGCATATGTATTTTTAATATGACAGGCGGAATAGCATAAAGCAAGCTCTGTACATGGAGGGCTAGAGGGCAAGAAACTCTGCGTAGGCACATTTTTCCATAAGCTATCTACTGTAAAGTTTCTTGAACCATCTTCTGACATGGCTGAAACAAGCCCTGCTAAAAGAGAGGATACTCAATTGGAAAATCCATAGGTCCATGCGACGTGGAGCTTCTGCTGTTTCTGTATCCTTAGTTATCTAATTTCCTTGCTTCTGGATAGAAAACTTATTTTGGTTATTATTCCTTTGTAGAACATTAACCTTGAATTTGATACAACAGTAACAGGGGCAAGATTTTTTCTTCCTACCCTAGTTTTACAATTTAGATGATGAGGTCTCCAAAAAGGAAGCTCCTTCTTTGATCATCTATTTTTGTTTGTTTAAGTATAGCAACTATTTTCTATTGGAAGCTCCAACAGCTTTTCAAAGCTTTTATCTTTCTAGATGACATTTTCCAAACTAGACCTCTTCCTGGAGATGATTTTATTTGAAAAGATGGGACAGAAACAGTCCAGCATGGGATTTTCCTTTCATTTTTCTTAAATGAAAAAAACTATTCTAAAAACTAAAATTTTTTAGTCTTTATATAAAGCTGGAGGGAGAAACTCTAAGTGAAACTCATTGCTGCAATGTAATTGAGGCCAAGAACTTAGCCAGATTCAAAGGACCGGAATTTATAGGGGTAACAACATTGAGTTATAATAGCTAATGATAAAAAAGAAATATACTGAGAGGAAAAGAAAACTTTTTTCCTTTTCAAGACTTGAGACAACAATGAGACATGAGGGAAAAAATTGATTAGGGACAGATTACCTCAGCTGTTATTATGAAGTGTTCTGCACATTTATTTAATCACCTTGTACTGACCTGTGGTGTGAAAAGGCCTAGCGGTAGACAAATCACAAGCCCAGAAGTTTATTCCTGTGGAATCAGCAGAGAAAATATACACTTAAATGAGGAAAACAGTCTGAACATCCTGCTCAATTTGGATATTGATAGTGTTAGCAGACACTGTGCCATGCAGAAATTCTATTATGTATTTTGCTTTCACATTTTTGCTGGGACAGGACAGAAAACCAAGGGCTTTTTGCATGAAAGTTTATTGAGGGGGGGAAAAAAAAGGAAAAATAGACTCAGTTTTCTGCTGAAACTTGAACGTTTTTTTGATGAAGCTCTTTTCAAAAAGGAAAAGCATTAATAAAGAAAGCAACTTTTAGTGAAAACTAGATCAGCAAGAGTTTTCTGACACACTCCAGTAGCACAGCCAGTACACCCCACGTGTGAAGGGACATTCAGCACAGGGGAGCAGCCACCCTGGAGCAGCCCCACTTAAAACACTGATAGCAGAGACCTGGGGTCTCCAGCCCCAGCAGTCCCACCCCACAGACCCTCTCCTACCACGTCACAGGACTTGCTAATGCAGATGCAGCCAAAGATGAGTAAGGAGTTCCCATGATCAGGGCAGACAGGAGAGAGCGCTGGAGCCGGGACATCACATCCCAGCCCCACTGACTCGCTTACAACCAGAGCATCAGCAGGGTAAGCCTGCACTCGTTCTTCTGTCCCCCCCGCTTTGGTCACTGTTGAATGGCTTTCAGTATTCAGCATTATAGGGCTGGTATCACCGGTATCCAGTAGTATTGGGATATTTACAGCAACACCCTGACTCAAAGTTAAGCTGCATCAAGCCTCTACATGTGCTTTCCTGCTCCGCCTGCCCCCTGCTCTCGCCCTGATTTCCACTGGAACAAAACCCAGCCCAGGTGAAGAGGAGACCAGCAGCGAGGAGGGCACCTTCCCCACGGTTTGTTACTTCCACCAAGAACGAGGTAGAGTCCAGTTCTTTCTCAAGCACCTGAAAGATGCTCCACCACCTGTGGAGCTTTCTTGTGGATGCTTCCCCTTCTCCCTGCCCCCCCCCCCCCCAAATTACCCTTTTATTCATTGAAGCATGTTGCCTCCTTGCATTCTGGTGTGGTGGATTCGCATACAAGGTACACAAGACTGTGCTGACAGACAAAATCTATTTCTCACTAAGAGCAGATGCAGCAGGCTATGCTGTCCAAAGCACCAGTCTTTGGTGATACAGAAGTAGGACATCTCTAAAAATAAGCCTTCTTGCAAGGAAGATTAAAAAAAAAAAAAAAAGAAAGAAAAAAGAGTCAGACACCTTCAACCAAAGCTTACCAAAGAAAAAAACCTTTGAGACTGGAAACAAGCTTTAACATGAGGTCCCTCTTATTTCTGCAAATAAGAAGGGTGCTTAAGTTGTCATAAGTTATGGTGCTTTCCTGGGAAAGCTATGGAGATAAAAGGAGCATCGTTACAGAAAAGATCACTTTGTTAGCTCATTTGTATAATTAGAGAAGGCTTGAGCCATGAGGTCAGCAGTGCTCTGCCTTGAAACGTTGAACATGCGAAGTTCTTTGGCGTTCAGACATTAGGAATTAGGCCAATAAAAGCAACAAAATTGGAGAGTATTTTCACCAAGCCTTTAGTTGAAAGCCTCTCTCTTAAGTAAGCCTAAGTGAATTAAACATAATTTTTCATAACTGATGAGAGCATGCGTTTGACTATCCGTCTCACATTCTGCTAGTTATCAGCTGGAACATGAGACTTTATAACTTAGTTACAGCTAGCTCATGGAACAATTTAATCGTATAAAATCTTATACTGCAGATGCACAAGTGAAGCAATACCAGCTGCTGGCTTCTATTTCTGTCATGCTGTTTTACCCCTTTGTTTCTCCCTGCGCCGTACAGCACACTCCCACCGCAGGGAGACTGCCCTCGGGAATATCTATCAGCAGGAGCAAGCTGGTTTTTTCTGCCTAACATCCCAGATGCACAGTCCCTGAAGGCTCAGCAGGGAAGCAGGGCTGCAGGGGCCCAGGTCTCCCAGGAGACACGTTCAGGGAGCCGCCTGAGCAAGGAGGCTGGATGACACTGCAGAGAGGCTTTTTTGTGCGTCTCTGACTAGCGAGGTTAACACTGAGAGGACAATAACCACCGAGCTAGCTGCTCAGGGCGATTCTCTTCCTCAAAACTCTGCGAGGCGCCGGCATAGGGCTGCCCTCTCTGGCCAGGGAGCAGAACAAGTCTCACCTAAACTAAGCATTTAGATTTTCAGGATAAAATGGCTTGTCGTCATCTTCCTTACTGGCTCTACAGCCAAACAACGGAAGACGATGAAGCATTGCAAACAAGTAAGGTGACACAGCTCATCAACATGCAACGCTTAGTGATAAGCAGCACAGTCACAAATGTATCACATTCGAATGGTACCATTTACCTTTATAGCCTTTTCTTGCTAATTCATATTTCCCTTCTTTCTTTGGTCTGACCACGAACTTTTGTGCCAGAGTAGACAGTGCAGAAAACAAGGCAGCAGCAATAGGAAGGGGGGCAGAGGCAGAGAGGAGCATCTTTGTGACTAATTGCCAAGTAGCATCTCCTCAGAATTAACATAATCTTTGAAAGGTTCCCATACATTTGAGGCTGACTATGTGTATGTATGCTAATCATCTTCAAATTATAATCAGGATATTAGAACACAACTTTGTTAAGCAAAGAGATGAGGAGATCAGCAAATATGCAGCAGTGAGCACAAAAGAGAGCTCTGGAGGGGAGAGCGATTCCCGTCAGCTCCTGGCCGGCTGGTGCCTGGCCGGGGGGGGGGAAGGAGCCCCCATGGCGGGCACGCTGAGGGCACTGTGCCGACAGGGCCTGTCCTTCACACCTGAGGAGCCTAGCAGCGGGGCTGCACCTCTTCTGCATCCCTCCAGCAACACCACCAACCTGCAAAGCAAAATGGAAGTTGTCTGCATAAGCTCCCCGTGCACATATTGCCATGACCGGTGAGAAGGTTTCTCTCCTGTGAGCCCACGACATGAAAAGCGCAAGCACAGAGCATCACGGAGCAGAGAGGTGTGACCAGCTCAGCTCTTCTGTCCAGCAGCCTGTCGCAACTGAAGCGCTGAGCTGCCTCCCCCCATCCTCCAGTCCCAAGGGCTCTCCTTTCCCAGGACCCCTCCAGCAGCCCCCATAGCACAGCCCATGGCGCCCACAGACCTGCAGCCGCACAGACTGGTGCGCACGCTGTGCATGCGTACTGGGCTCTGCTGGCAGTGGCAGCTACATGCAGCCTCTCACATGTGCTTACCTGACATGCATGACAGTTGCTAATAACTTAACCCCCAGTTTCCTCTTGCTCTCCACTGAGTGCCTTCCTTTGGCACATCCTGGAGGCTTCTGCATAGGAAAAAAGAGCGGCTGTAGAAGTAGTTAACTAAGATATTCATTAAAACTAGATTGCAATAAAGACAAGCAAAATCACCCCCAAAGTTCTGTTTCTCAGCATCCATCTTTAAGGATCATTTTATTTATAGCTAGAAAAGTTACCTGGGAGCTAAAACTGTATCGCTGGGGAGCAAAAGCCTTCAGTAACATTTAGCTTCCATTTCAGCTGCTTGACATGGAGTATTCCCCTTGGAAATCCAGAGAGCAGCTACATTACGTCACAAGTGTTTATATAAAGATAATCAAAATGTAGTATTTGGGCGCTGACCTGCTTGATTTTTATGTTTTAGCATTCTCTCCCTTCCCCCTCCCATCATGGATTTGTGAAGTATGAAATACATTCACCCTCCAGTTTATGCTTTTTAAATCCTGATAGAGCACTTGAAGTTGGTAAGTGAACTGTGCTAGTCTGGGTCATGTTTTCCAGTGAAGAAAAAAAGCTGATGTAGTTTTGGTTTCATAGCTGACAATCACTTTTCATCGTCATTTCAAGCATGAAAGACTCAGCAGTGGCTGCGTAAAACTTCAGTGGCACAAGCCTCTGATGTGTGGTCAGGCAGCTTGGCTTTTCTCCATGTCATGCACACTGCAGCCTCAAGTCGCTCCCCGGCAATCCTGGATGAGGATTATGAAGATTATTAGGAAGAGCT
Organism: Dromaius novaehollandiae; assembly: GCF_036370855.1. NCBI lineage: Eukaryota > Metazoa > Chordata > Aves > Casuariiformes > Dromaiidae > Dromaius > Dromaius novaehollandiae. The sequence goes on from NC_088100.1 coordinate 120,710,553, forward strand.
GAAAGAGTTGGGATTTAAAGAGTTATTAAAAGTACCTAGGTATTTCAGCAATAAAAAAGGGCTCGGCTGCCTCCCAGCTATTTCATGCCTTCACAAACAGTCCAATCTGTGCTGCTGATTTTTGTCTCTCTCCACTTGGTGTCTTCAGCTGGATATTTCCACCTCAAATTCCAAGTGACCAAACTGTCATGAACAAGGCCTAGTAACAGAAAGCATTGAAACAAAAAACAAAACAACAACAAAAAGCATTAGCAATCTGCTGGTGATCTGCAAACACATGCACAGGGGCTGAGCAGAGCACATGGTTTTCCGAAAGGCCAGTTGTGCTACTTGGAGTGTAAACTGAGCACGAGAAAGCTACACAGCAAAAAAACCTCAAAGAAACACACTTCTTGTGTCCCACCATTTCTCTCCCCCCCTTAAAAAAACAAAACAAAAAAAATCACATGCACACATATTCAACTGCAGGTGTCTGAGATAGCCTCATGGCCATGAATGAATTTTTTTAATCATCCAAATAGGCTTTAGCTGTAAAACAGGGATGACAAGAATTCTCTAAGCAATTGACCTGCCCAAGGTTGCACAAGGAGAGGAGGTAAATAAACAAATAATATTAGTTTCTTCCTCTAAGCCTTGAAGTTAATACTGAAGATTGCTATTGTGGTCTTTTAAACTGGAAAATGATGCTTAGGCTCTGCTGCCAATATTTAAGGGAAAAGCCTGCACTTTTGGAATAAATCTAATGCAATCCAGGAGGAGCACATCAGGGTAACAAAGGGATAGGAGAGAGATAAGAGTAAAAGCAGTCATAAGTCAATGAAATAGGCCTATTTTGTCCACAAGATTTGCAGACAAGCGTTTTCATACACACAATCATGTGCAGGCAGACAGGTATTCAGATCCCCAAAAGCTGAGCTTATCCAAAAGAAATATATGATAGGACTGGGTAATGCCCTCCAAATGCCTTAAATTTCATCGCTCTCAAGATTTAAAGTGACCTCTGGGGAACCCAGACAATGATGAAAGATCAGATCAAACAAGCTTTCCCCATCTTATACCTTGAGGAGTCAATGAGACTACGCTCACCATTTGCATGATTACTTCTTTGTGTGCTAGAACTCTCCCTTCTTTCTCAGTATTTAATTATCAGATACCCAAGTGAACTCCTCAGGATAAAGCTACAACCCAAAAATTATTTTAAAAAAAGCTGTTGAATAGCATTTAACACACACCCCCCCCCATTTGTAGATAATCCCCAATCAGCAAAATTCATTGACTAAATTATACATGGTTAATTATTCACCAAACTCTCTCCACACAACTTGTTTCCCCCCTACACACCTTTGACAAGTTCCTAAAAATCAAAATGCTGATCACAGCCCAACAGTTTATACAGCCTCTTGCCTTGATTTCTCCCTTCCAATTTCTTCCCTCGGGTTCTTTAGTAAGCAAATCCTTCTGGTTCAGTAATTTGGCGAACGAGTGAAAATTTTAGTTGCAATTATATAACTGCTGCGAGGCATTCCAGTCAGCAGGAATGCCATCCAGGAGATTCATGGCTGTAAAGACGCATAAACAGCAGCCGTTCCCTACCATAGGACTTTTATTGGAAATGCAGTCTGTGGATCTGAAAGCTTTGATTTATTGGAGTGAGAGGCAGTGTTAAAACACTGTCAGGCTTCTGGAGCTACTGAGATATTAGACTGCTCCATTCATGTACGTACATCATGCTCACGAAAAGCACGGGAATCTGGTAGGCTATAAATTAGAAGATCCTGGAGGTGTGGGGTGGGAGGAGGAACAGCGAGTGTAAACTTAGTTTGTGATTAGCTTTAAATCCTAAGAAACATTAAACAAAATCTGACCACTTCATGACTTGCACCTTCCTTTTCACAGCATGCCTTCATTTATACCTCCCCAGCAGAAGTGCAGACCCGCACTCCCCCGCTCCTGGCTTACAGCCACTCGGGCCAGCAGGGCCTCCCTACCCTGTTGAGCTCTTTTTGCCACATACCTCCTTTGGAAATCACTTATTAAGATGTAGACCTGACTTTTTTTTTTTTCCCTTTTTTTTTTTTTTTTTAATCTGCTGTGAAGGCCTTACTTACAGGAGGTGCTGCTGTAGCTGATGAGGTCCTCCACCCAGCTGTGGCCCCCTGTCACTCTTTTCCACCAACTCCCATAGTTTCATTTTTTGGAGGGGTATCTTCTGGCAAGAGAAATGAGCTCTTCCCCCACCCAGCTTTTCCTGGGGATCTGTGCTTTGCGCACTGCCTAGTTTTTACTGTTGTTATAATGGCTCCCTAACTATTGACGGGTGAACTGCCAGCACCAAACTCATGCTGCACAGATTTCTAACCTGAAACAGCCTTCAGCCACTGATGACAGTTTGCATTAGATCCGATGATCTAAGGCTTTATAGACTGTTTTCAGTCCAGATCCAGCCCCATAATTTACTCCATGTCTGCTACCCTACCTCTGGAATATAAGATTATGTGTAATACTCTGCACCTTCCTCAACTCTAATCCTGCTTGTAGGTGATTTTCTTCTGCATTGATTCAGTGCAATTAGTCTGAAAAGAGCCTGCACCCAAACGGAGAACTGCTGAAATTCCCAGCTGTCTCCTCTCCACCTTTGCAGGCTTCACAGCCAGGCAACAGCTTTCTTTGTAGCTCACCAAGATTCAGTCCTGAATCCAGCTGGTTTTCTTGCAGGAGCACTGAAGGTTAGTATTACTAAAGAAGCAAAAGCAAAGTCAGAGCTTAGAGTCAGTTTGTTCTGCTCTGCCAGCTGCTTACACAGGCTTATACTGCAAGGCAGGCTTTAAGAAAGAAAAGAAAATACCAGTGTCAGTAAAACATCTCTTTTTACCTCATTTCCTTCTGATTTGTTTTAGAAGCTTCTCCAGTAAGCATTATGAACTCATTAATCCTGGTTCTTTTCAGTCGCAGAAGCATAAAATTAATAACACTCTTACAGCAATTATTTTGTTCTTACTGCAATTTGTTACACAAATATCCCTATTCATACCCTTGGTTCTTCAGACAAAGAGGACCTTCTTGACAGAGCTCTCTGGGCTAGGGCTCCTCGCTGCGGAGCTGTCCTTTCAAGGTATCTCCCAGGGCTGCCTCCCGGGTTGACGAGGGGAGAGAAGGCAGGTGAGCCTGTGATTTTGGGAGAGGCAACTGGCTGCAGTCCTTACCTAGCCATTTTGCTGCTCTCTGTAAGGCAGCTCTTTTCCACGTGGTAAATAGGTTTATTTACTCTTCTGTTCTCATGTCTCATTCCTAATGCTTTCAATGCATCCTAAGTACACAAGCAACCAGCTTCTGTCCTTGGATACCAGCCCAGTTCTTGACTTCACCAGCATGTGTGTGGACTATCTGAGGAAAGAATTTAGCTCAGTATAGTATTTACACTACATGCTGGTCATTAAAATAACCACCAACTCCTCTTTTCCGAGTGAAGATATAAATTCCAGGTCATTACATAAACTGCCTTTATAGTGCATTGCAGAGACCATTAACTTGGCTACAGCTCTCTGCTCACCCTTCCGAGGAGGAGCAGGGGCAACGTCTTCTGAAACAGCAGCGCCAACCTCTCCTCTGCTCTGCTCTCCTCTCCTGCGAAGGGGTTGGTACAAACCAGGAGAAACATTGCACATCTCTCTGCCTAGTCCCCACTGGGAACTTGACCTAAATTCTGTGGCATGCCGGGAAAACCAATTTGAGATGTAGCAGCTGATACAAGGAAAATAAAAAGGCAAATGCCTTCTTTTGACTGAGATTGCATTATGTGTTGGAGTAATTTCTAGGACTGTCTCAGATGTTCTGTGCCTCTTTTCTCCATTTGGAAAATAGAGCTAATACTTCTCCCTTGTACATGGGTGATAATGAGATGACTCAGTGTAGCCCATAAAACACCACAAGTTTAAGTAAGTCAGTATAAACCAGCAGCATTTTTAAAATTTCAAAGGCAATTCAATTCACTATTTTTTAGCACTGTTCCAAAATGTTAATGTCTACTCAACTACCACAGTTTGCTTTGCAAATCCATAGCTGTCAAGTAGAAGTCATTAGGGGAAGTGGGGAGAAGCCAGAGTTTCTGTAGGAAATGATCAGGAACAATTAATTCATGTTGGCTATGAATTCTGCATCAGTAGATTTCAGTGCAAACCCAATTGTAGCAAACAGTTTATATTTCCCCTCTGGCTATTGTTCTGAGCTATCTTCAGATGTTTACTGACCTCCCTGAATTGCTCTGTAGGCCATTCACACTGAAGGGATTTCCTTTGCAGCTGATACCCGAAGGCTGGTGTCTTCAGGCTAAAAGCTGACACTGTGCAGAGCTGAGGTAACTCAGCTCAGGGGAGCTGTGCTGATTGATAGCCGAGGGTCTGATTCTCCATTAAAGAGTGGAAAAATTGGGTTCTAAAGAACAGTCCTGGGATGAAGGTGGATTCTGCCATGAATTCCATGGCTGTATAGTTTCAGACAACAGTTTTTAAAATTTCCAATGCAGGAGAACTGTGTGTAAGAGGCAGCACCCAACCAGTCACAATTCATTGCCTGCTCAGTTGTGCCAACAAGACTGTTCATAGGGGAGTCCTGTACATCAAATCAGCAAAATATTCCAAGACGAAAGTAAACCTAGGTCATTTCCCTAATCTGCTCACAGTGCAGCCCCAGAAATACATGCATGAGCACAGTCAAGGGAGCCCTAAGTTGTACCAGCGGAGCAGGAGTGTGTGAACATCCCTGTCACTACGGAGATCGTAGCAGGGAAAAAAGCTGCTCTCAGTGGCTTTCCCAGCAGCCAGTCCTCACTGAAATCATCCTCACCTACTCTCACCTCAAGGCAATCGATGAGAGCCCTTAGCCTTGTAGTAATCATTAAAAAAAAACATAATGGAGGCCCTTTTCGTGACACTCTCTCTGCATGGCTGCCTGTGTACCATTAATAGCTGATAAAAAATTCATCCAGAAATTCTCTGTGCCTCTTCCAAAGTCCTTCGTATTGCTGGTTGGTAGCTTGTTGAAGATCTCTTCTTGCCAGAGCTTTAAATAATGCACAGCCTCACTTGCAGTTAGCAACTCACTCCAACTTAGATTTGACGCTTTTCCTCAAGATTAAATGGGCTACTTGCAGAGACAGAAAACTCACCAACTTCAAAGCTTCCTGTCTTAGTTAAAAAGAAACAAATTGCTTCCCCAGTGAATCCTCTCAGGGGAATACCGCAGGATAAACCTGTGATATTTGCATTAATTCATCTTTAAATATAAACCTGAGGAGATTCCATTTCTTTAATATATTTTTACATTATTTAAATGGACTTCTTTTAAAAGCCAGTAACATGTTTGCTTTGGGGATATTTTGCATTTTTATTTACCTTTTTGTCTGGCAGTTCATTTTTATAGAACTGTTAGAACTAAGGCAGTTGAGGATTACAAAGATTTTAGAAAGGATTTACATCTGAGGCCACTTTCATCCTGATTTTCAGTAGTGGTACTTTTCTCAGTTTAGTGACATTTAAGGGTACTGGAAATCTTCTGGTGGCGGAGCGTGCCTGCATTCTGGGCTGCCTGAGCAAAGCGAGGCTTTACTGCGCTTGTCCTGATACCTGATGCCTACAGAGCATTTTTGATCAGCAGATATCAAAGCACTTTGCAGAGGCGCTCGATTTCATCCTCCCGCTTTTGCAGTGGGGGAAACAGAGATGCGGAGGAGTGAAGGCAACAGCACTGCTTGAAGGCTGGTGGAGGAAGGGTTGGTTTTTCTTGTTGGCTCACATGAACCCCACAGGTTACAAGGTGCCCACTCTGTCCCCTCCACTCATGCCAAAGCACTTTGAGACCGTTGTTAGTGAAGTCCTAGACTATGGACAGATGAGCTCAGGCTTACCTAGTCTTCTTCTAGGATTTACTGTCCAGCTGCCCACCAGTGTCTGCAAGTGGGGGATGTCTGCAGCAGAGCAGAGATGAAAGGGGACCAGACCATATACTGCCCCACTGCAGGGTCTAGCATCTTTTAGCTTCATCTGATAGTGAAAGTGAACTTAAACGCTGTTGATGGAAGAAGCTGAGGCACAACCAGCTCTGGACACAAGAGTATATGTGTGTCCCTATCTCTAAGACTGTAAAATTCCAGACACTCACTGAAGTGAAAAAAACCTTTCTAGGTCTCAGCTGCTGGCTAAGCCTTCAGGCCAAAGAACTTCCTGACTCCCTCATAGGAGCTCTGTCCTGCAAAACCAGAGCTGTTGTGCTTTTCTCATTGCCGACCTAGTCCTGCAGCAGCAATGCTCAGTGTCCCACAGTGTCGGTGGTGACGGCCCATTGTCTAAGCAGCTGCATCTCTCTTAGCCTTTGGTTTTTGTCCTGATTATCTGCAAGAAATTAGCTGTCACACAGAAGTCAGACAGTCACGCTGAACCGTTTGGGCATAGCATTCACGCGAAGGCTTTCTTAACGCAGACATGAGGATCTGTATTTTTTAATAAAGCTCACAACTGAATATTATGAAGTGTTAGGAAAAAAAATCAACACCTAGATCACTAGGTAAAGGCTTTGAGTTCTTTACTGGCTTTGAGATTTACTGTTTAGCCACTCTGGTTCCTATCACGTGCAAATGTTTCCAATATTAACAGGAGAAGAGTGATTTGTGGGCAGTGAATGGGAAACACGACATCAATTTAACAGAGCCATTTGGGGTTAGCACAAAATGACAGAACAGCAGGAAGCAGTTAAAAGCTTCCCCCTCAGCAATCAAAGCCCTGCAATTTTGAGTCTTTTCCTCCAATCAAGTAGTGTATTGATGAGAAACTAGTTCTGATAATGACCTTTGAAAGACCTCATTCCGGCCTTCTGCGGTAATTCATTTCTATAACTACGGTGCCCTAACAGGAGCTCAGCAAAAGCGAGTCATCCACACATCACTTGAGTAGCGTGACAAACGGCAGAAGTCAACGTTAGGAGATTTTTTCCCTTAACTTAGCTGACTTTTTTACAGGTAAGTGTTCTGATCTTGGCTGATGTGGGTATTGTTTTTTCTGTGCACATCTTCCACTCTCCTACCTGCCTGTCCCAGCTCACTGAAATTATGGAGAGACTATCCTTATTAGCTCATCATTCCTACTGAAACCTAGTGTGCTAGTTCCTTCCCGTGTTGCATTAAAAAAAAAATTCATTCTGTTAGTCTGCTTCCTAGATCAAGTTACCCTCACGACATTTCATTCCAAGCTTTAGTTCAGTTAATCTCACTTTTTTGGTGGTGCTGAAAAAAATCTCTCCTTTTCTTACAAAGGCAGACACGCAGTGCTGAATACCAATGCCAGCTTTCCCTGGTGGGAAATAGCAGGTGTTTGCTCTCAGCCCAGCTAGTGTGGGGCATCATATATTTCATTACATGAAAATCCACCTTCGGCCAGCGAGCACAGACGTGCCAGTGCCAACTGCATTATAGAAAAATGCTAGGAAGTGGTAAAGGAACGAGAACAAGACCACCACCTTTCGTCTGATTTTATTCACCATTCCACAATCCCTGAGCTACAGGTTTCAGTTTCAAGCCTCTGCCTTTTCCCCAGGAGCCCGGAGCTGGTGACACCTAAGATCACTGTGACGGCTCGGGGCAATACAGCAAAGGCGAGGTGGGGGTTGGCGTCTCCCTGGGCAGTCAGCTCGGATCCTGGCTGCCAGGCTGGGGCGAACTACTGCCCATCACAAGTGTTAATGCTACCTCACCACCACCTGCAAATGCTAGCGCTAAGACAGTGCTCGAGTCTTCCTGTCAGCTCTGTTGGGGAGTTCTGCTTGTAAAATGGGAACAAAAATGACTACTGTGAGCGGGAGGGAACCCCCACTTTCAAATATCTCAAGCTGCACTTCAGTGAGTTCTAAAGCTCCTCGTATCGGTTCAGAAACGCAGTGAAATGCTGACCCAGTATGAACTCACTCTGTCAGCTCATATTTGCTCAAAACGTTGGCAGGCTTCTGGGATCTGGGATCATCCATCGCCTCTCAGGTGGCAGAAAGGTGACACAGAAATCACAGGACTCACAAAGGTCATCTTGTGTGCGCCAGCTAATTCAAAAGAAAGGCAATCGTGGCATGCCCATGCCTGACCTGGATCAAATTGGTGCTAGTATTTGATAACGGACACGCCACTCCACTACTGCCGTCCCTGGAAACTCAGCCGGGGTGTGGGGAAAGCTTTCTCTCCCAGCTGTGTCTGCCAGCTCTTTGCCATCATCTGCGAGCCATCAATGGCTGTGCGTAGAGGGGTGAGGGACAGTACTTGATACTGTTAGATACTTACCAGCCACAGACCAACAATTACTGGCTATATCTGAAAATTACTTTCCTAGCAGGGTCAGCCAGCTTGCTCATACTCTGGCACTGAGGAGGAAAAATTGCTTACATGGCATATATTGCGAAGAAACTGCTACATGAAGCATGGAGAAAAAAAGACAAAAATATACATGGTCTTTGAGGCAGCAAAACAACTTCTCCCCTTGTAGGGTCAAGGAAGGTTTCAAGCATGAGCGACTCTTCCATTTAAATAGTTGACTCTTACCTGACGTCTGGTGATTTGGCTTCCATGATGCCTGAATAGTTTTCCTGAAGCCAATTTATTGTCTATTGTCCATGCCCGATGAGAGCTGTTATTTCTGGTTAGAAATTTTTCCTCCATATTCCAAATCTCTGACCTTCATTTCTCTCCCCTCTGCATCACTTGTCCCTATGCACTAATGGTGCCTGATGTGAGTACCGCTACTAGCATGCCCTGATGGGTGAGAAGAGAAATAACAAGAGAAATAAGAACATGTTGTACCTTAGCTGAGGACTGCAAGCAAAGGGCAATACCCTGGCATCTGGAAGTGCCTTTAAACCATGCTGTCCCCATGTCTCACTCTTCAAGTTCCACATAGTTTAGTATTCGCACTCTAAATACAGTTCCTTTACCTTTTCTTTTCTTTTTTCTTTTTTTTTTTTTTTTTTTTTGCCAAAAGTCTCACTACAGAAACCAGCCAAGCATGTCAAGTTGCAGCACTGCAGAAATTTATTTTATTGCATTGCAACTTCCTAAGAACAAGGCATTAGAGAAGAAAGCATATGTTTCCATGTATGGTTGTAAGGTAAACATGAATCCTGTCCCCCACCACCTCCCCTGAGGCCACTGGGACTGTTCACATTTTGAAGATAGAAGCATGCATTAGCCTTTGCAGAATCACAGTCCTCATGCCCTGCAAAAAAAAGTGAACAAGTGCTGTTAGTTTTCCCTCTTTAGTACAATTGGCTGGAGGAACTGGGTTAGGGAACACCAAAATATGTATATATAGACACACAGTTGTCCTGCTTCCTCCTGCCACGCTGGGTCAGCATTCAGCACACAAGGGACAGCGTGTGGCTTGCTAACTGTGTCGGGATGTCCCACCCTCACCCAGTCGGTCCTTTTCCCCAGGACCCACCGTCCCAGCACATGGGGCTAGGCTTGGAGCAGGTGGAGACCCCTGGCACAGAGCAAAAATGGGCAGCCCAGGGTAGAGGAGAGCAGAAGACCCTGTTAGAGTAACAGTAAAATGCAAAAGGGGATTGTGAAAATCACAATTGTGTGCCATTCAGCAGCCTGGCTATAACCTTCTGTCACCGAGAGTGCTACATTACAGGATCCCTGCTCTTCAGCTCATGAGATCAGCTTACCTGCAACAGCCCTGCATCCAGGGGTTTCCACCAGCGCCGTCACACAGCGGCCTCCTATTGCATTTTATGCCTTCCCATTCTCTGTGGCTGCTAAATGCTACACATGATATTCAGCAAGTGGTTGCTGTTAGCGTGAGATAACACAAGGTGTTTCCCCCTCGGGGGATGGAACCCCCTCCCCTGTACTTACCCATAGCATGGGAAGAAATCTCATGCAAGCCCTTGTTTGTTGTTAGAACGGATAATAGCCATGATTGTTCTTGAAATGCTGATGATCCCTGAGCAGCACTTAACCTGACTATGAAGCTTTAAAATGAGATCTAGAAAATTGCATTTGCCAGTATCTGTTCAAATGCAAAACTCACTGGACCAAGATGGAGGATCCCCTGAAGGCCAACTACGTTACCGCTGTCTATAGAAAACAATTAGAAAGTTAATTTTAAAATGCTACAATTAAAGGCTTAATATAAATGCTTTTCTGATACTATCCAAGTTCAGCAGACTTCAAGAAGCTCTTTCAAAATAACAGTGCCTTCAAGCAGAATAGCTGTTTTTATTTTTCCTTCATTCTGAACAGACTATGTGAAATTTAAACGCACCTTCTAATTTGAAAAATACTTTATCCATACCACATATCTTGTGTGCTATGAATTCCAAAATGAAGGCTGTAAAAACCTACATAAAGCCTCAGAGATTTATTGTTCTGCCTATAGATTCATGGCTGAGGATAAAATATTTCATATTAGTATTAGAATTTAGGAAGGCTTTGGGGGGGCATATAAAATCTCCTGATGAGCAGGAGTTTTGGTAAGATTTACTAGAAAGGTTTTTACCTGTGTTTTAGATATTAAGATTACTGTGTGATTTCAGAATTAACTTCCCTTTTTGTGCCAGTTCTGTGTTGTTTTTAGGGAATAATCACACAAATGCTACAAAAGAAAATCCCAGTTTTATTGAGGTCAATAGGACAACCCTCACTGATTTCAGTTGGGCCAGGGTGTCACTTCATAGGGAAGTCTTGGGGAGAAAATAAATTCAGACTTCTGGAAATAGCGCAGCATGCCAAAAAAAATTTTTTTTTTTTTTTTTTTTTTTTTTGTGCATGGTCACACTGCCGTGTTTGAGAAAGCAGCTCCACTCAGCGCCTTCAGGAACTCAGCAGGCGTTCCCACTCCCACTGACTGCTTGCAAGCAGGGTAAGGGACTGGTTTAAAAGCTGCTGCTTTTTACAGTGGCCAAATACCTGGTGGGCTGAAGGCCCCATCTCAGCCCAGGCCAGGAAGCCACTCCAGGATCTCGACTTCCACCGAGTGTTGAGCTTGGGAGGACCATTTACAGCAGTGCCACCCAGCTTCCCTACGGGGGTCCAGGCTCACCCCGTGCCGCAGGGCAGGGTAGGATCTCTCCACCTCTGAGGCCAGCTTTATTCACCCTGCTCTCTTAGTTCTTACTGGTGTATTAGAGAAACTGAGGCTGCTAGCAGCACTGATCTCTTCCTTTAAGTAACAGACCTAGCTAGGCTGATGCTACCGGTGTGGCCCTTCTGCACCAAATCACATGGACATCTAACATACATTTATGTGCTGATATCCTTAGTACAGAACAAGGCATGGACGGTTCCTATTTGAAGCCACTTCCAAATGAATGAGAAGCATGGGATATGTAACAGGATTCAGCTCAAGTATATACAAGTTTTGTTGTCTTTCTCATTAATCATACCTGTAGCAGACTAACTAGCAGTAAGGTTTCTAGAAAAACTTACTAAAAGAGATAAGCTTGATGCTTGTAAACACGATTTTATAGGAGCTTTGAAAGAAGTGTGTAGTTACTGATTTTACAGGGATGGGCTTCCTCAATTAAATATCTATGTCACTTTATTGCACTGCAGAGCATTTCTTATCATTAGCTAGTAACATGAAATGTTCTGGAGATGGACAACATCAATGAATTGAGGCTTTGGTTTCACCAACCGTATAAGTATTTAATATGAAAACTTAAACCTCCTAGAAGAAAAATTGTTAAGTGAGAGGACATTCAGAATTTTGAATAATATTATGTAATTAACTTTTCAGCAGAGAACAGCCTCTTTGCACTAAGCACACTTCATTCTGATATATGAAAGACTGAAAACCACGGTCTTTCCTATGCCAACTGTCTTTTAGAATAAACACAAGACCCTCCCCTTTCATCTCCACAAACCTAACAATATTAATGCTAGTAGACAAGGTCTTTCATAAAGCACATAAATGAATTCATTCACTCTAGCTCATTAGCTTAATCATCAACCTTTTTACAATGTAACTGATTAACATTTTCATTGTTCTTCCTTGTTTTTTCCTTTGACTTTTGCTTCTTTCGGGATCAAAAGATCTCTGAATACATAAGCTCGACAAATATCTGTGCACAACTGTACAACAATGGAAAAGACATAGCTAAGTAAAGGCTTTTACAATTCAAGCTTCAAAGATACTACAGGAAACAACCATTTAAGAACCAGTTTTATTTGTATGTTTAATGTGATTATACACATTCATGAGTCCAACAAGATCTGCACTGTGACATTAAAGGTACAGTACAATAACATTCAACATGAGGTACTTCATATTTATATATCTGTCCTTTATAAATAATGCTGTAAGTTTGCTAAGGTCGAACACTGTTCCAGCACAAATGGGTGCTGTGACCTGAAGTTATCGGAGTTTATCACCAAAAAAAAAAAAAAAAAAAAAAAAAGTTCAGTGCAATAAGTATGTAGAAATTAGAATGTTTACTTAAATACTGTTTTAGATATGCAGAAAGTATATTACATTATACTCTCTATCACAGATCCCCTCACCATCAAAATCCAACATACAAGTAGCAAAGATGGCCCAGGTACAGTTTAAAACAGCATCTACAAAAAGATGTCTATCAACACTATGCTTACATTCCAGGTTGATATGGCTGATGCTTGCAAATGTCTGTGTTCAAACTCAGATACTACTGCTAAATGAACCAAATCCACATTTAAATACCTATTTCAGTGGCATGATGTCCTAAGGTGACATAAACCAGTGCCTGTTAGCAGGAAGCAGTGCTCAAAATCAAGCTGCTTTGTAGGTATCAGAAGGTGGTTTAGAGCACTTATGTTTATTAATCCATGTTCAAAAACTTGAAATACAGGCACCAACTCCTAAAACCTGGAATGGACTCAGAGGAATTAAGCTATAGGCAGCTTTCACCCTACTTTGTCAAAAATATGTAATAAAGGTAGCAAATGAAAATAATAATTAACAGCTAATTTTCTACATACTACAGCTATACAGTATTCTGATCTCCTAACTATCTGTTCCAGCCAGTTAATGTACTAGATAGCTCACCTTTATTTGCAGATAAGTAAAAACCAACAAATAAATAAAAGTGAGAACCAGAGTGTGTATATATACACCAGTGCAGTACTCTCTGATTTGTCCCATTAGCTGAGGCACCCAGTTTTCCAAACGACTCAGAATGCAGCTTGCAATCACTCTGAGTGATGATCAGATTGACATCTATGTCAACCATGTGCTATAAGAAAGCTTAATCCGTTGATTAGTGTCTCACTATGCTTTCAAATGTATTTAAGATAAATAGAACTACTGCTCAGACATTGCCTAAAAGTAGATGACCACTGTCTCATGACAGTCCTAGATTTCCTGTTGCAGTCTCTTCAGCAACTCCTTCTCCAGTCCATACAATTATAGTCTGGTTATTTTTGGCTGCAGATCTAAATATAATTAACTGGAGGTTTTTAAAATCTCTCTCTGGGAGTTCTCCATGCAGCATTCTGCTTAGATTTCACTAACAGGCTGATTCATGTACATCTGTTATTTTAAAAAAAGAAAAAAATTCTATATATTTTAAGGGTGTTTTCAGAAAGAATGTTAATTTGCTTTTTTATATATATTTTATATATATATACATACACACACACATACACACGCGTGCGCGCACACACATACACACACACACATATATATATAAAAAATATTACCACTAAAATGGGTGAAGAGCATGGATCTTGCAGCGCAACTTTTCACCTGGCTCTCCTTTCATTACCTAGAGAGAAGATCTGGGCTTTTTCCATAAAGTGTTTGATGTCTACACTCCAGTTTTCCTTGCTTCAGACTGTAGTTTGGACATTGCAAAGATGTATTGGCATTTTAAGATGGCCAAAGGCCAGGACTCCAACAGCCAAGAAACACTTAGAGTAACAGTATTAAGCTGGTAAGAAATCATGAGGGAAAAGAAAAAAAAATCTATAACAAAACTGACAAGTGAATTTAGGGTTATGCTACATTAATGTGCTGATATAATATAACATTAGTCTTCAATTTGTCTAAAGAATCATTTGGTCCTCTCATTTCCTTAAAACATACACAACAAACAGAACCCTCTTCAGAGGGGACATAAGAGTAAGATGCATTACAACAGGCAGTGTCCCTTTTAGAAGCAACTGTCACAATGCAATGGTGAAGAACTTTCTCATGTTTAAGTAGTACCTGTACCTCTTATTTATACTGATTTCTTTTCCTGATAAAGAGCCATCATCCCATAATACTTTTCCAAAAATGATACAGACATATGACAGGAAGCTTGAAGAAGAATTCAGATAAAGAAAAGGTTCTGCGCCACACAATCCTCCCATCGATGTTTAACCACAAGCAGTTGCAAGAGATTCAACATTAACATATTAGAGAAGACTTTCTCCTCCTCACTGTTACTGCATTTAGTGCATATCATCAGATATGACAACAGCTGGGAATTTTCTCGTCTTTGTCTAAATTTCCAGTGATTATGTAATAAAAAGAAGACATTTCACTTTACAGAAAAAAGTCCAAGTCAGGACTAGTACATTCTTTTGCTCCTCTACAATCTGTCCCTAAAATGTTTTGGAGGAAGAAAAAACCCACAAGGAAAAAAAACTATCCTGTATTGGATACCAGGTATTACCACCCATTTATTTAGCAAGAGTTCAAACAAAAGCCTTTGAAATAGTAATTCAACCTAAATATAGCAAAATTATGTCATGGGAGTAAAAGTTTAAACGCTTCCTACACAATTTGCGCACATGCAAGTACTTCCCTGCCTTCCAGGTGGAATCCCTAGAATGTGAACTCTGAGGGAAACCAGCCAAGCCCAGATCCTTCACTGTAAGCATGTCCATGCACTGGGGTCAGCATGCTGTGTAGCCTCTGGAAAGCTGCTTACTTCTCTCCCTTTCCCTCTCCCCCTGCAGCTATCCCAAACAGCTGGCCAAGGGAGAATCTCACCTGATGATGGTATAACCTGTGTTTTTCCTGTTTACTGCTGAGGCACCTCTTTCAGCAGCCAGGATAAAGAGTCGTCCAGCTTACTAGAATCTCTTAAGTCTGAAGAGCAGACAGAAGAGAGTCATAAAACAAGGCTCTCCACTTTCTTCCCTTCTCTCAGTAAAACACTGACAAACAGAGAGCAACAAATGAAGAAAGAGAAAACTGATCACTGAAGACAGTGTTTAGCGTAAGGAGTCCTAGAACCTGTGGGATACAAGATGGGGGCATCCTCTGATGATTACAGATGCATCAACAAAGGAAGGGTCGGCATCACCAGCATACAGGAACATGCCTCTCTCACAAAGCTTTTAAAACTTGCTTGTTCCTAAGAGTTCCAGTTTGAAGTTAAATATTACACTTAAAGTTTATCACCAACACTGTTACAAGCACAGCAAGCCAGTAACTTGTCCACAGTGTTTAGTTACATATTACCTGTACTGATCACATATCTGCAGATAAAAAGCTAAGCATCAGTAGGTCTGAACCAGACAGGTTCTTCATTGCAAAATGCTTCTTCTCCACACAGTTTCACTCAAGCATAAAATATGAGTTCAGGAATCTGCCCTCCCTGTACGCCAGTGCCATTCGTACTGTCTGAAGAGCACTGAAACTGAACAGTCACTTTCCCACACTGAACTTCTGTCATTCCTTCTTGTCCAAAATAACTTAGTTCATTACCATCCAGAATCACACTAGCTGTGTAAAAGGTGTCAGGCTCAATCTGCACTGGATATTCAAACCACACGGGAAAAGTGTTACTAGAACCATCTGAGAAGTATTTACTCAAGTTCTGGCCTAGTATAACTCCTTGTCGTTTGAGTTCAATCTTGGCGCTGTATTCTGCTGATCCACAGCTGGAGCCATACAGCCCAAAGCCAGCAATAAACACTCTCTTATCAACAGCAAACTGAATGCTGTCGCATCGGCCCCTGTAACGCCACTGGTTGCTGCGGTAAGCACAGGACTGGAAACGGTGGCATCGCTGAGGAACGAGGCCTTTCCGGGGCTTGCTTACAAACTGCAACTCTGGCTTTTTGGCTGCTGTATACCAAAGGAAGATATCATTGGTTTCGTTGAGAGTCAGAATCCCAGACTGAGCAGCGCCGTTTGCAAAGTCATCGAGTGCCATGGTAGGGATGCGTATCAAGTACAGAGCCTTCCCTAGGACCTTGCGCTTATTCTCTATGGTAGCGGTGAGCTCTTGTCGCTGACACTCGACTTCAGCCCAGTTCAGAGCTGCTTCGAAAACAACAATTTCTTTGGCATTCAGAGTCTCCCTTCGGAGAATGCTTTCGAGTGTCTGAAAATCAATGTCACAGAATCCCTCAGATTTCAAAGCCAGTTCGGCTTGAGCATCAATCACTTCCCAGCAGCGCTGGGTCAGGTCAGGTTCCTCAAATAAGCAGCTCTGGGAAAGCAGCACACAGGCATTCTTTGCACTTAGACTTGTCTCTAGGAAGTTGACACAGGCGCGGGCAAGATGAGGGACGATATACTTCTTTGCGGCATAAAGAGTGGCCAATACGGTATCTGCAGCCAAATCAATTTCATCACAATATATGTATCTGAAATAAAACACATGCATGTAACACTACTGCTTAATGCAAAAAACACTATTTGTTGACAACATCTGAAAATTGGAAACAAAGAATTCCTAAATGACTCCACATTAGAACTAAACAGTGCCTTCGGAGAACATCCATTACATTTGCAAAGAAGGTACAAGCCACGTTCACCACTGATATAAGGCCATGGAAGTCAACAGGCTTACATCTAAGGTGAGTAAGATTTAACATATGAGGCACTGGCCACATAGATGCTGGTTACATTCACAAACTACAGTCCCCTCCAGCTCTGCTTTCCTTCAGTACACACTTTGACTAACGACAGGCCATCCTCCCCAGGAGATAGCTCCTGAATGGCTAACGCATATGGCAAACACAGCAGAACACGTGTTACAAAGAGGACTAGGACTGGATGTCCCATGGTGGGGAATTTTTATGATTTACTGACATAGCTAACTAGTCTGTCAGAAGCGAAATGCTCTCCAAGCACATTAGATGCTGCCCATCTTTATAACTACAGGGTTTTGTTACAGGATGATGAAGTCCACAGGAAAAACAAACCTGAAAATAAGAATTCTGTGTCTTTATTAATGCTTACAACATCCTACCTTCAATAACAGTGTTTTCTCACAGTCTCAGCGCATAAGGGGAAAAAAGGCTTTACCACTAGGCTAGTGTGGTGTAAGAGATGAAAGTGAAATTCTATTTATGTGACTAAACTGCTCAGATTCATTGCTCATAGGGAAATGAAGAAATGTAGAAAGTTTGTTTTTTTAATATCTCATGCTTCAGGGCCCCATTTGCAGTTGGTAAATGCAATGTGTTAAAACCACACTAGACACAATTTTACTCTTCGTATGAATAAAGAAATCTTGATGGTTACGGCTGATCACTGTGACTTTCTCCAGTAAAACTAAAGTTAAATGCAACCCTGTACTAATTAAAATGTTCCAGTTAGCAAGTTTCCCAACACAATGCATTTTTGCAGAGCAGAATGTGCTTATAAAATGGAATTAGTACTTACACTGATCTTATTATAGTTGTAAATTTCTTGATTTATATTTTTGCAGGTATAGTGTGACTGACTGAAATTCTGACCTGCAAGTGATTGCTAGCTAGTGATGAAAAAGAGAGTAACGAGGAAAATACTAAAGAGTAGTTATGATTTCTAGGGTAGAATAAATTCTGGTAAAATTGGATCTGTGGTTCAAATGAACCTGTAAGAATGCTCTGCTTAGAGCAGATACTGCCCAAGCAATATAATAAAATGTAAGTGGTTACAGAGAGAAAGAATGCTAACAAAAGCCCAACCCTTCCTGCCTTTATTACTTGGTTTCAGCTGGGCTATTTGTAGCAACAAAGATCACACCTATAGATCACAGGTTACAGGCTTAGGTCCTTTACTGTCCAAAAAGTGTTCAATATTTCAATTCATTCATTTTTATGATTCCAACTCTTTTTTCCCTTCTATTACTTCTCTTTGCCTGCTAATACAGGAGAGAATGATGACATCTGTTTTAAATTTAAATAATACAAAAGTTGTTAGTTTAATTTCATGAAAGTGAAGAACTAATATCACTGATTTACAACAGACATAGCACAGATGGGCTGTCCGCAGCATTCCACACTTCTCACTCTGCCAGTGCACCTTGATTCTGGACTACAACTGCTGATATTCCAGTTCTAACCTTTTCTTGAACAAGAGGACTCTGTGG
This sequence comes from Dromaius novaehollandiae, assembly GCF_036370855.1. Lineage (NCBI taxonomy): Eukaryota > Metazoa > Chordata > Aves > Casuariiformes > Dromaiidae > Dromaius > Dromaius novaehollandiae. The sequence continues at coordinate 120,728,865 of NC_088100.1, forward strand.
CTAAACCACAGGGTTTGATGTTCTAGTAATACACTCCATCCTGGGTTAAAATGAGACCATGATTCTAATTTTAACAGTTGAGATCAAGATAAGATATAACACATTAAAGATACCAATTCAGTGCATTAGAGTATGAATTTAACGACCTCTTAACCCTATTTTTAAAACTGCAGAGAACAGCCAAATTAGTTTTACTGGAGGAATAATTAGTGTCTATCAGTAGAGACTATATTAAATGTTATATCTAGCAATACTTTGACTCATATTTGTTGTGCACACTACACAGTTAAAGACAAATAATATTTATGGTATAAGAATTCACTGTCCAGGGGAAAAAAAAATAACAATGTATTTTCTTATGCAGATTATGCTGCACCTCTCCTGACTATGCAAAAGAGTGTATGAAGGAGAAGACTACTTTGGGATGGGTGAAAGTCTTTTCCTTTTCAGCATCGGTGTTCTCAGCCTTCTGCTTTCCACTGCTCACAGCCATTACAAGGAGCACTCGTGGGGAGAATTTCCTGGGGGTGGGGAGAGGAGGGAAGGGGGCCGCAGCTCCCCCATAAGCTCCACCCAGTGCAGCACATGCTCCGGATCATGCGATGAGGGGAATGCTGCACTGCATCCCTTCCCCTGTGCTGCACCAGCACGGCTGCAGGCAGCCCTGCCATTCGCAGACACTGGAGCACTCTGCAGGTACAGGCAGACTGCATCACGGAAAGTTCGCACCGGGAAGGTTATCTCAACATCCACAAAGAATTCCATGGTTCTGGCCATGCTCTCAAAGATAGTTTCCTAAATTGCCACAGGAAAAATCATTTGCCAAGCCCTAGATGTTGGTATTGATGTTCTCTTTTTTAGGTTTGCTCTCCAAACACATTTCTTCAAAACAATGACAAATTCAAAAAGCATCCAGTTTTTACATGGCAAATCACATTTAGCCACAGTGAAATAGATTTGCTGTTCAAAAAGGAAGGGGACGGGGGGGACAAGATCCACGGATCTTGTATTTGTGCCTTCTAGAATTATGTATGAAAGTAAAGCACAAGTTTAAGCTCTGCAAAAAACATACGCAAAACCAGAAAGGCCCAAAACAGGGATCTGTAATTCACCTACCTACATAATATCATACCTTAACTTTATATTCCAGACCCATACAACAAGTGTGCGAGTTCAGCTTTTCCTGACAGCTACTGATATCTGTCCAAAACATTCCTGATGTTCATGATAACCTCTAAAAACTCTGTGCAACAAACTCTATATGCAACTTTGAACATTCATCTACAGTGCCACTGAAATACACAAGGAAAAGAAAGGAACTATTCCACAATCACAAGCTAATCAAAACAGTCTATGAAATACATTAATTTGTTAGCTAGTGATTACACCACTACATGTAATAAAGTCTGCAGTATATTAGAAGGTTACTATCAGCTACTGATGGATATTCTTCATCTGAAAGCAATGACAGTTGCTAAAGCTGAAGAGAAAAAAACTCTCAAAAGCCATAGCGTTCCTGTGACAGGGAATTTCGCTTTAAAAATTGGAGTTTATAGATACATTCAAGGGCAATTCAGCAGGGAAACTGTTTCATTGTGTTTGCTTAGAAAAAGATAGCAGTTCTTATGCAGTTTGCAGGAAGAAATGAAATACACAGAAAAATAATGATTATGTAAACCATCTTTCTTACCATGAGTCAAATAAACCTCCATTCATTTAAATAGCCTTTTTATCACTTTCCAAATGCATCAATATGATATATGAGCAGAAATTTAATTTTCAGAGGCTGTGTTTGGTAATTTAGAATCGTTTTTCTAAGGCAAGTCCTACATACAGCAAGTTTACAAAAGAGCTGGAACTATGTCAAAATACGAACCCAGCCATTCTGATTTTTTTTTAAAACTTTTCACTATGCTTGCAAAGTAGAACAGGTTTTTTGTTACAGCTGACAATTCTTTTTAGTAACTCCATTCCTTTGTGTAACATGTGTAGTGACAAATCAAATCAATAGGCATTACAGTATACAATGTGCCCAGAGATCCCTTGTCAAAGTCATTATTTATAACTGCCTACATTAGCCTAATGTGTGTGCCTTGGAATGGGGTGGGGGGGGGGGAGGAGGGACCAAAATGAGCTAAAAATAAAAGTTTGAAATACCTGAAACACAAAAGAAAGAATATTTTTAAACAACTGCTTCCTGTCTGCATATACTGATCTAATACTTTAACTGTGACATTACTAGCATATGTATACATCATAAAGAAATACATATCTAGCAGATGAATGATGCTTACTTCAGCATAGCGAGAAAAGCAGCGGGCTCAACATCTGGTATACGGATTTCATCTTTGTCCTCAGCAAGCTCTCCGTAAAACATTGCATGGAATACAGAGCTCCCAACAGCTAGGACATACTGTTGAGAAAGGGAAATCTTATTTCATGCTTTAAACTCAAAGCACTGCCAATAAAAACAATGCGGGAGAGCCACTCTGAATATACTGGCTTCACTGACTGACACTAGACACACTTATCTGAGAAAGTCAAACTTAAGAACACAATAACATATATTTTCTTTGCATTTACCTCTCATGGGCATACGTGCATTAGCTACCGGAAAACGCTCACATCCATTACAGAAGTTTCCTATCCCCAGAAAAACTTCTCAAGAGCAATATTAATCAACAGAACAAGCGGCATTCTTAACTTTACAGTGACTGTCTTATCATGACAAATATAATATTCAACTGGAAATACAAAGAAAGGTAAAGGACAGAGTATTTCACTGGATGTAACTTTTTAAAATACAGAATTATGTCTGCCCCAGAAGAGCACAGTCTCCCACGGTACGTGCTGGTGTAACCGTGGGAGCTCCCTGGCTATCCTCCCGTCCGAGCTGCAAATGCAGCTGTTGCTTACTTTGTGTCCTGGCAACCGCTGGGTCGCACCTGGTGGCCCGACCACAAAATGAACATCTGCCATCAAATCATTGTTGAACATCACTGCATTTCTACAAACAGAGGCAACGTGTTAATTTATGGTGCCCAATAACTCCATGCTTGACCCAGACCCAAGAGATTAAACTCCTTCAATGCCGTAAAGCTGCATGTCACACTTTGTTTCAAACTACTTTACACATCATCAAACAAATATACTGGGAAAAAAGCAGGGTCAGGGGAATAACAGAAAAACAAACTTATGAAAACTTTTCAGAACATGAAAGTCAAAATCAAGAATATGTATCACTGAATCTCCACTAAGGTCTAAAAGCAAATCTTTATTGGTATGCTGCAGCTTGCAGCAAAACTTTTATTTACTCAAGACAAACAGCTGCACTGTCTGAAAAAAAGACATTAAAATGTTTTCCATTACTGAAATATTTGCTTAACAAAAAATAGAGAAGGAACTGTTTTATTCAGCATATAAATGAAAAACTAAATGTAAGCATTACAAACATTTTGATACTTTTCACCATTTTATTCAAACAGCAAAAATAAACTGTCCTGAACTTACCTCTCTCTGATGGTTGGGTAAAGTCCTTGCCAATTAGGTGCTGGGATAGTGTTGTTGTTATTGAGATTTTGCTGGTGATACTGCTGGACAGCAGTTGTATTAGTGTTGGCTGGCTTCTTTCGGGGAAAAATATCAGCAGCCATCTTCTTCTTCTTTTTGGTCTTCAAGGTAATGATTTCATAGCAAACTGGAGGCAATTTGCTGCTACTACTGCTGCTGCTATTTCCCTTCTTAGAGCTTTTCTTGGACCTGTTCTTGACTGTCTCTGGAAGCATCAAGAAGAAGGTGAGACATTTCATGTTCTTTCCCTTCTCATCTACCATGAGTATACTTGTCTGTATAGCTAGATAGCCTAACTAGCTACAAACATTAAGAAATGCAAGTGTAAGCTGTTAAACATAGAGCAGCAGAGCCGAGAGTTTGTTTCTTTTCCAGCAAGGCAAGGTGACCTTTCCAGGGTACCGAAAAAGAAACTGGCTTTAAGTTTGATCCAGTACTTGAATTGTTAAATACATCCCCATCATTCCTGCCAGTTTTATTTCGTCCCAGATTTCCCGATATCAAATCACTTGGAAGTGCTATCCCCTGCAAAGAGGGCAGGCACGCAGCTACAGCACCGGCTCTTTGAAAGCAAGATGTGCTGTAGCGCTGCTAGTCGGCTCAGCCGGCCGAACTTGTGCGTTGAGCGGATCCGAACGGAGTAGGTATTACAGCCCTGCAGATGGAGGCAGCCAGCCTTCGGAGCCAATAGCTGAAGTCACCGATAACGATTGGACCCAGCAGCACAGTGACACCTATTGTAACGTACACGGCTCTAACATTAAAGTGACAGCAGTTGCACTCTTCATGTAATATGTAGAGCTAAGTAATAAAGGAAATTGCACGCACAGTTACGTAAGTGCAGGACTGGCCAGCAGCATGCATGTTTCAGATCTCCTTGATGCTTCTTGAATTTTCACAGGGAAAAAATAGCAAGCCTGAGTCAGGTAGAAAAACATATCCGAGCCTAAATATTTCTGCGGGAGCTATTTCCACCTGTAGTTGATATTAGCATGATTCTGTAGTATTCCCACAAAACCCTACTGTAACATTTGTTCAGCAAGGAGAGCTATAAATATCAAAACCAAATTAAACTAAATTAACCAGCAGCAGAAAAAAGAATTCAGTTAAACAATCCCTTTCAGTGTGGTTTATATTCCAGTGTAACATGAATAGAGATGAGGTCACAGCTTTAGCTTTAACTCTTTATGTTTCTAGATAACATAACAGCCTTTGACAGGGGTCCCAAATCACTAAGCAGCGTTAATTAGGCTGGCTTACACCAGACACGGCTGCACCGCTTCAGGAGAACTTCTAAATGTGCAAATCATATTCAAGCAAATCAGAGTGAATATATTTAATCAATATTTCAAAGCGTTAGATGAAAAAGTCCAAACGACTTCGAGAGTCTCCAGCAGAAATCACTCCTTGAGATGCAAACACACACAGATTTCATTAAAAAATACTTTTTGAAATAAACAGGATATAAGCTTAGCCAGCCAAATCATTTAAATAGGAAAGAAACCTAATTTTCCGTCATTAGTTTACTAACAACTTGAATTTAGATTTGATTTTCTTAATAGTAGGTCAAGTGTCTAAAAAACTGGCATGCATAACCACTTTAAAAAAAAAAGCAAAGAAAAAATATTAGATACCAACATTTCATACCTTAAAAAATAGTTTTTTTTTTTAATGACCCACAGCTCAAATATCATTCCATACCTTTTTTCAAGTTTTAAAGAAAAAAAATCCTCTTTGATGTCAATATAAACTTACCCCCGTTTAGCCTTAATTAATTTTCCTGGACAAGAGTACGACAGTGAAATAAAAGCGAAGGAAGCAGTGGAGAAATGGCTGACCTTGCTGAAATCCATGGCACAAACCTGCCACTGACTTAAACTGAAGCATAGGACTGCTACTCAGGCTGTTCACTGAAACGCCATTGCGACCGCTGGAATTACAGGTACGGCTCCATAACCCAATTTCAGAACGTCTTAAAACCCAAGAACTCTAAAACCTAAGTTTAATTATTTCATAGATTATCGAGTCTCCCTGAGATACCCTTCACATTAACTACTAACTAAAAACACTGGCAGCAGCCATCCCGTGCCTTTTGCGGCATGGGTTTGAGGTGGTATTTCCAGCTGCACCCCCTCTCTCTGAGTTTACTGCTCACGGAGTGGGGAAATACAGGGAAATGTGTCCATGCCTCAGCTGCTCCATTTCACAATCTAACATCTTAGTGTAAAATCGCTTTCACTGGTAATTCAAAAGAAGATGGTGGATTGTGCCTGGTGTGGCTGAAGAGCAGAGATACCCCCCTCCTTTGGCGAGAGTCAGGTTATGCAATTTCCAAAGAAATATTTTCTAACAAGCTCTTCTTTCCCCCTCCCCCTTTTTTTCATCTGTGACAGATTGATTTAGGAGAGAAATGAACAGTCTAAATCATGTTGAACTGTGGAGGCAAAAGGAGGAGTAAAGGAGAAAAAGAAACCCAACCCCCCAGATGGGATGTTTATAACTGCTCACAGTTGAGAGCTTATAATGGGGTCAGAGCAGGTATTCTCAGCATGAAATTTCTGTTTGTTATGTTTGTGAGTGATTTTTTTTTCCTCCTTAGGTAACTTTCCAGCCCTTCTAGTTACAAAAATAACCTTTCTGCCTCTGCATAGGAATGACATTTCACAAGGAAGAAGTTTAAAAATCTTTAAAGATACAAGAAAGAAAAAAAAAGAGCGTGTTCTTCAGAAAAATCTGACTTTTAGCATTGCAGCTGGCACAATGGGAAAGGTCCAGGGGTTGGGAGAGTCATATGGGAGATTTGGTTTTAATTCGATACATCCGTTTCATATATTACTAAAGTACATAAAATTTTTTTCAAACCCTTTGAACAATTTGAATTCAAAAATTATACACATACACGATTAATCACCAGATAAGGTCACTGGGAGGCTTCAGAAGAAAAATGGAAGGACGGACAGATCGACTGGTTAACTCAGTCTGAAAAAGAGTAATAGGTAGACATGAACCAGTAGGAGCCAGTGGTACCTTCAACCGCTGTAAAACACAATGCCCATATAACATGCTCTGCTTTCTTGGGGAAGGAAGAGAGCAAGAAGCCACAGCTGAAGGATGACCAGCCTGGATCCACCGGTCACACACAACCTAGTAGACAAGAAAACAACTTCCGTATGGCAGGAGAAAAGTCTACCCCTGCAAATAAAAAGCCAGCCCATCTGCTATCTCTGCCTATTCTTAAACCACACAGCAAAGCCTGGTCTGCTACGACAGGAAAGTAGATGGTGCCGATTCCCCAACGGACTCCAAAAGTTCCTACGAAAGATTATGAACCTCTTACAGTTCTTAATAACATCTTCCACCAAACTTTTTATTAACTCAGAAACAAGATGTCGTACATCAATCATCACACAGACTCAAAAAAAATTGAAGAATTTGTGCCAGTCATAACACTGTTCTTTTTGCTTCAGTGGCGATTTCCATCTATCTTCCTATAACACAGTTTTCTCTTTTAGTATACACATACTGTTAATGACTTTACAAATCAATACGCTAGCAATCAGCACAAGTAAGTCACGAACTACTCCCTGCTGAAAGACTAGCCAAAATCCCAAGTTCAAATCAGTCTGTCTGGTGAGAGGATCAAGGAAATTGATCTTTTCTCACTGGAGGATTTTCTATTCATTTATCTGAAAATTTCTTATGATGTGTTCTCAACCCTCTTCAATTCTTCTCATTTTTCTTCATCAATTCTACCTTAACAGAACTTTATAAATGCAACTTAAAAATAAGGAAAAAAAACTTCACAAAGATACATACATCTTTATTTTATAAATAACTGTAGTCAAACCAGAAATATTTTAACTTAAAAGGTGTAGGAAAATCCACATTTAAACACAGGCATAATGAAAATCTAAAATGCCAGATGTGAAGAACTAAGCAAAGGAATATATTCTAAGCCTGAGATACTATGCCTCAAGTCTCATTTCTCTTCAAATTATTAGGGGCAATTTATAAGCCCCTGGAAATCAGCTCATGGAGAAATATTCTTAAAAATCTTTGTTCTTTAAATAAAAATCTGTGTAATATTTCTGCCATTCTCGTCTTATGTATCCTTTAAGAGCATAATGTGCCTTGAGACTATTGCAAAGGATGGCATAGGAGGCATATTATAGTGCAACTCTTGGTGTGCAACTTTTAACAATATGGTAGTATTGTGATTATACCTTTCTAAAGGTAAATTCCAATTGAGAAATCATTTAATTTCCAGGTTGACACAAGTATTCTTCCTCATATTACATCAGTCTCTTACGCTGCTATAAGAAGCCTACCCCCCAATTTTTTTTCTTCTAATAGGTTGTTTTTTCCTATATCTCGTATTTACAGCCCAGTTTTTCATGTAGTATCATCAACTGGACAATTCCATAAAAAACAAGATTTTGTCAAAATCCCCAGTTTTCTGTCACAACTAGTTCCTGAATAGAAGAATGAATTCCAAGGAAGCAATGAGAGAATGCATATATTTCTCTTTTGTAAAGTTGCCAAGTCTCTCCCTTGGCACAATTGTTCTGTCTATGCATTATTAAAATTCTTTGTTTAAATTCTGGATTCCCCTTATTACGAAGCACATTTTAGAAAGTAAATCTTGATTAACCAAAATAAATACACAATGTCAATGTTTAACAAATCCACCTGTCCGCTGCTATTTTTCATTGAATTTACGTTGACTTTAATCAGTCATTTAACATTGACATGTACAATAAAATAAAATAAAATAAAATGCTAAGGAGCCTAACTCTATTTATGAGGAAGCCTGGGTTATGAATTATTTAGTCACTTTAAAGAATTCTTCCAGACTGCCCTTCCAACCCTTCTGTTGGTGAAGACGATCACTTGGAAAGGGGTCTGAGAGCTCTACTCTTGATTTTGTCAGGTAAAAATGCGCTACAGTCAACAAAATCTTCCAATGTCCTTACTCTTTCACAAGCTTCTGATTGGCAGCACTGAAACTAGCCCAAATCGTATCAGCTTCTACCTGCTGCATGGAAAAGCTGGACTTACTTAGAAAGGTCTCCTACTTAAAAAAGAGAAAGACGGGTAAAATTGTAAAGACTCACAGAGAAGCTAGAATTTAGGGTAAAAAAATAGTGTTCTTTTCTCAGAACTGCCAAAAGCTAGAAAAAGTAGAATAGCATCAGAATAGAATCATAATTTAAAGTCAATGCAGTGGTTCTTCTAGTGCTGCATCTTGAATCAACACTAGACGCTTCCAATTGATGTCCAAAATAGCTACATGCTATTTTGCTAGAGGTCTTATGCTATTCTAGTAACATGCTTGTTAGCAAATATTCTTCCTAACTCTGCTTAGTGATTGTCTTATGTTTCACAGTATGAGGATTTAATCACTTTGCAAGATTTTATCCACAGAGATACTTTTTACATTTCCTTACCAAAAAGCCCTGAGCTGCTAAATAAACAAGTAAATACAGCTAAAAAATAAAATCGATATTTAGTTGCCTTTTATTCTGTCATTCTTGTATTATTCGCTAGTATGTAGGCTGTATCTCTGCATGTAACTTCTTATTGGACTTCTTACCAGAGCAAGCTTAATCTTTTTATTCTGCCCTTACAAAAGGCATCTGCAGTCATTTTCATTACCCCCTTCTGATTTTTACAACAATATCCATTTTGAGACAAAGCAATCAAAACAAAACATTGTTATTTAAGACTACGGAAACCATTTATTCCTATGTTTACATAATGTTAAAGTTTCCCTCTGGGTGGATTTCAATTGATTGTTTTAAATGTAGCACAGGCCCACAATGGTGAGCTGAGTAGGAATCTAGTTCATCAATTTCAATAGTCAAAGGCCAATTAAAAAAAAAAAGAAGAAAAAAAAGACTCTGCTCCCAGAAGGTTCAAGAGAACTGATGTGCCTGTGAAGAATACCCGGAAGCCTACTGGGACAAAGCAGGCTTACCATGAACCTGCTCTTAAACCAAATGCCACCTCTCCTGCAGTCACTTTTTTGTGTTACTTTCTTGCTCATCTACTTGAAGTTCACTATTTAACCTCGGTGTGAGTTGTTCCCATTCAATAATTTCATATTTAGGCTCAAAACATGCCAATCTAATACAAAAAAGACTTCTACAATATTAAGTTTTTGCTTTTAAAATTAAAGATTTCATTCCAAGCTGGACCAAAATAAATATAGCTAGCATATTAAAGTGAGAAAGAAAAACATGTTTAAAGTTGTGTTTGTATTTTCATTATAATTTCAATAACATGCTTGCTGCATGAATGATAGTCCATATAAAACATAACCATATAGAATAAGGTTTAGGTGTACACAGCCTACGGTGTTGCAGTCTCATATTTGATACTGCTACAGTGAATTATCATACAAACATTCTCTCCTGTGCAAATGCAATAGAATAACATGATAAGCTTTATCACAACACAAAATATATGATTTTGCCAGTCTACTGATACATATCCCCTAATGTCATAGTTTGCTAACTGCAAGTAGAAAATATCCCAGAGCAGAATTCACAATTTATCCCATAAACATTAACTTGCTTCTTCATAGTTCAAACTAAAAGCAAGAATTACAAATGAGCTCTGAGATGAGAAAATCTGCAACTACAAAATGAGAAATTCAATTCAAGGTTATAGGAGATAAACTGTTTTTCTACAAATTTAAATGCGACAAATATTACTTTCCTTCCCCATCACTAATACTTCAGGTTGTCCATTTCATTTAATAGAGTTTTGTTCCTGACAATCTGTGGGATTAAAAAAGAAAGTTCTTTCTCAGTGACTACCATTTTTTTTGCTTCTAAACATGATATTGCAAACCTGAAAGCATTCAACCCTTTCTCTAAGACAGAGGTCAACTTTAATTCTATTCTGCCTCTTACCAAAACTGACATACAAAAAAAAGATCAGATAGCTCAGGAAATTGGTAATGAGATACAGTGGTTTTCCTCTCTAGGTCACTAATTCTAAATTGACCGAGGTCAACAGTAATCAAAAGTCATTAGCATTTAATGATCGTTCAGTGCCCTGTGAGAAAAGAGCTAGTGATCTTAGTGCACTTCAGAAAAACCACCACTACAATTAGTACTCATATGCTGGCTATTTCAACAGAGACCAGGATCAGATGACTACAGACAGAACTTCCCTTCCTACCTGAGAGTCAGATCTCACCTACGTAGACAAACCTTCATACTAATTTAACTTGATTCAGAAACTATTTTTTTAAATCGAAGTTAAATTAATATAGGCTCTGTAAAGGACAGGTTGAAAGGTCCTGTGCTGTTACATCAGTGGTTCCCAAACCTCTTTGTCCTCCCATACACAGGTCACTAAGTCTGTAAAATGTAAATGCCAATGCAGAAAAAGAGAAGACAACTTCTCAATAAATCCCCACTTTTCAGAACTGATGGCTCTAAAAGAACAATTACCCCATGAGGATCCACAGGGGGATTGCGTTACTGTAGCTACATTGGCGTATAATTCAAGGACTACATTTTTTTCATGTGCAGACCAATTTAATTTCTCCATGTCAAACAATAACGTTGAGAAACATCAGCCTCCTTGGACTGCCATGCTACAAGCACCTCCAAGTAGGTTAAGAAAAACAGAGGGGGCTTTTCTTTTGGTTAGGTGCTGTAATGCAAATGTAATTATGCTGTCTCATTGGAAAACCACCTCATGCCAGCCTTGTTTTAAGCAGTAATTCCCTAAACTTCGTTAGCCATAAAGCGTCTGTTTTTAAAACATGAAGTACACCGGTGACTTGGCACACTTGTACTTATAGTAGAAGAGTATGCCTGGCAGCATTCAGTAAAACAAAACAAAACAAACTTTAAATGAGCTAAAAAAGTGGAAAAAAATGTTACAGCTTGTTTTCCAGTGCATTTTAACAGATGAGGAACAGGTGAGTCCATTGGCAAATCTAGCATCTGATAAGAAACACATTCTTAAACATGGTGGCTATTTCTCAAAAGTGAGTATCAAAGCACATGAAGAACTACCCTTGGAAATTTCTGAGAATTGTTTAATAACCCCTGGTTTTTGATATGAGGGACTGATGACTGCTAACCTGAGCTGCATCTGTTCAAGGATCAACGTTCAAGGAATGGGTCCAAACATTACATCCATTCAACTGCACTGTACTAAATTAACTTTCTTTTGACACATGTTAGAAGCTGAGGATCTTGTTACTTGCTCAGGGCTTTGTTTTCAGACACTCAGGTCACATGGATCTTCTGTTTGGATTTAGAATGGTGGTCCTGCAGATAAGATTAAAAATTGGCAACATTTTCCTTATCAACTATTTTAGAAAATTAGATTTACCTTCCTATGCTGCAAATATTTCAGTCGCTCTTACCTATAAGTTATGCTTTAGTATTTCAATTAATTTCACCTCTTTACAATTGAATAGCAGCTTCTTTGCAAAAATGAATTTTCAAGATGAACATATATATATATTCCTTAAAATAATGGTTTCAGAAAAAATATATGTTTAAGCCATTGAAATGTATTTGTCTAGAAACACTGAGACATCCTAAATGCCCATTCTCCCTGTCTTAGCCTAGGACATGTCAGAACTGCAGTACAGGAAAATATAAAAAGCAAGGAAGGAACAAGTAATTGAACATAATAGCATGCTATTTTAAGGGATTGTGCAAGGTAAATGTACATGCACATTAGCTGTAAATATTGCAAAGTTTTATATAGTATGAAAGTCTTCTTTTTGGCACACATGGTACAGTATCAACTTCATCTTAGAGGATAGTATTACTGAACACAAAAGCAAAACAGTACTAAGGTGTACCTTGTACATATTTATGTGCATTATATTATTCAAATGTAACATGGTACTCCTTTGAGCTATGTGCCTTGACACAAAATGAGCAAACTGTCTAAGAGGGCAGCAATTGCTTTCAGCTCTGAATTAAACTGTGTGTGAGGATTGTAAAGGAAGGCGAAACACTGCAACAAAGGAACAGTTTAAGCCACCATGTACATTTCTGTTATAAGTAATACACAACTATATTTAGCACCTCCCCAGTGTTAAAGAGTACAGTCTGTGCTTCCCTCTACCCCTACGTGGGCAAGGTGACATACCGTAAATGGCACATGGCATCTTATGGATTAGGTTTTAAAGGGATTTTGTCCCGCCAACTATTACAAGCCTACATATAAAATCTCACAGCTATCAGGTATGAGCAAACATTCTACTCAGCTGAAGAGTCATTTTCTTTTCAAACTCTCAGAAAAAACCTGCAAGCAAGCAGTCTTTGAGTAAGGGGGAGGCAGCAAAGCTCTCATTCTACAGAATGTAATTTTTTGAAGCAAAATGAGTTCTTTAAATTGCCTTGGATTCTGAAGAAAAGAAGCTGCAGCTCAGGTGGATACAGTGTAACACAGTACCTGAATCTCCCCTCACTGAAGGATGCTATCAAAAAGTCATTCAGAGATCGTAATGAAGTGGTAGATGATCCTCTTGTGGACTGAAATATTTACTCAGGATACAAGGTAACCTCATAATTTGGGCAATTCGGCTGGACGAGGCGATACCTGAAGATGCCTTCCAAATCTCTCTTCTCTGTTTCTACATCCTACATATCCAAGACAGCCAACACACCATTGACAGATTACCAACCAGTCTACAGGTATTTTAAAATGCAACTGAACTCATTTGGTTCTCTTTTACTGCAGCTTGCGGAGTTTGAGAACTCAGATGGGGCCGCAGGAGCAGGAAAGAGACAAACCAGGCCCAGGAAAACAGCAGGTTTGCAAGCGTGAGTGAGGTGGCATTTTACCTAAGCTGCGCTCTCTCGCCCCCCTCAGCTTTCTGACAGGGGAAAGTGTGTTTTCTAATACAAACAGGGTGGGTGTGCAATTAAGGCACAGGACTGGAATTCAACTTTGTTTATGGCAGGAAACAGAACCGAAGACAACTTGCACCACACACGGCTTTCAATCTTTTTCTTCCAAGATTCCCACCTCATATGTTCTTCTTTCGCTTTATCTATCAGCTCTTTGAGATATAAACTGTTGCTTCTCGCTTACTTATATAGTGCCTCACAAAATGGGGCTTTCACACCAGGTCAGATATCTAAGTGCTTGTGTAAAACAAAAAATAGCTGGCAAGTTTGAGGAGTCAGTGGAGAGAATGCCATTGGAGAACTATTTTGAATTATCAGAGAAAAATAATGCTGGGCATGATAGACATTTTGCTGCAGAACTAGTGTCATTTGCACAAATTCACATAACAGACTATAACCTAAATTTCTTATGACAACATAATGCATAGTCTATCATCACCAGACCTCTGCTTTAACTGAACCTACCCTAGTAGTGATGATTTCATCAGAAACCTAACTGTTTGGTAACTTCAGAAAAATTATTTGCTCACAAGCTCTAACAAGCAGGTGCCCACAGAATAAAAATCACTATTGCAATCTGGATTCTTTTCTCAGCCTTAATGGAGAAACTAAGAAAATTACATATTGCTTCTGCAAGGCATCTCCCCATGTGAGAGCAGAGACACACTGGAGGGGAAACACAAGGAAAGTTACTGTGTGTTTAGCTGCAGTGTACTGTTGGGGATAAACAAAGTATTGCAGCTTCCCAGTCCTACAGTTCTTGTTCTCTACAGTTCAACTTCAGCAATCCTGCAGAACTTCAGTTTAAAAACATGGAATGAATAAAGTCATAATTTAACTTGCAAAGTTAAACCATCTAATTAACCCAAGATACTATGCTTTATGACATAACGCACTTACTTTCTACAGGAAATGGTGAGACCAGTTCTTTCCCACCAAAAGAAGAACTATTTTAAGCCTGACTCCAGCACATCATAGTTAAAGCAGTGTCAAATACAGCATTACATATATATATATACACAATCCAACACTACCTTTCTCCACAAACACCAGACAAAAAGCCTGGGATGCAGATTAAAGTTTGACATACAGATTAAATGCTGAAAATAAAGTATGGTGAAAACTACTAACTGCGCAAAAAAACCCTCCACCAGTGCCCTTCAGACATGATACAGAAAACCTTTGTTGTTTTAACTAGATATTCTAGTAACCATCATTTTATGAACATTTAAATATTACCATAAAAACTTAAACTTTTCTTCAAGTGAGGATAACCCACTACCCCCTCCTATTTTTAAAGGCATCATCATTCAGGAACTATTATGGGCAAATAAATTTAAAAGATTAACCTGAAGGTCATCACAGAGAGAAGCATCACAGTTGTTCTGTTTCTTGAAACAAAACAAACAGGAAAACTGTAAATACTACAGGCAGGGCACTTACTTACCCAAAACTACCAGTCTTAGACACATGTACATAAGGATATTTAGCTAAGGAGTCTAGGATGATGGAAAGAGGTGGTCATACTTAAGTTAAACAGGGTGTGTTAGTTGTTCTTCTAGAAAGTTTTATTTAAAGATACCTAGCATGCTTTTTTTAAAGAAAAACAATTTCAAGCAGAAAAAAAAATACTGTTTAGGTTTACATAATTTTGAATGATTTCTTTCAAATGAAAGTTCTAGTTTACAAACATTTATGTGCAGAAACCACTCTCCTGAATTTCTCATCAACAGAACCACGTTATGGGCATTTGCACAACCAGATCCCAAGCTTGCTATTACCTGTACTTCCTGTGTGATTTTAAAAGGCCGATTAGGATGGTTTATCAATACCAGTTCACCCACAGCCAACCCACTTTTATACAAAAGATGACTGCAGACGTTTAGCTAAAAAATAAAACCATTGAAATAGCTACAAACAAATGATAACTGTGATTTACTGAACTTAATTTCTGTGAGCAGCTCTTTGTATCAGATTAACTAATCGTTTTACACTAGCTTAAACTGCAGCCTTGGCAGGTACACCGAGCATTAAGTGCTGCCTCAGAAACTCGTGTCAACTCCACGCTTCCTCCAACTTTGAGGCAAAGGCGCCAAGCGCCCCCGGGACGCTACCTGCGGCATTTAACTTCGGCGCTCGTGTATGCGTCCCCCGGTGCCCGCGCTCCTCCCGCTGCCTCCGCACCCACGCTCGGGCAGGACAGCTGGGGACTGGCAGACGCCCCCCGCGCCAGCCCCCTCTCCCGCACAACCGAGCTGCTCCACCACAACTCGGGCGACCGAGCGCGGTCGCCCGGGGCCGCCCCACGACACCCCCGCTTCGCGGGGAGAAAACCTCTCCACGGGGCGCCCCGGCATCGCCCCCGCTCCCCGCAGCACGGCGCCGGGCCCCGGCCCCGGCCCCGGCCCCGGCCCCGGCCCCGGCCCCGGCCCCGGCCCCGGCCCCGGCCCCGGCCCCGCCGCGCACCCGCGCCGCGCCGCCCCTGCAACGGCTGTAACGGCTGCAACCGCCACCCCCTTCTCCGCCGCCCCCACGCGCGCGGCGCGGGAAGGGGGGGGAGGGGACGGCGCGCGCCCCGCACTGACCTGGCGGCGCCCCCGCTCCCGGGAAGGGGGGAGGGGGGGGGGGCGGCGCGGCCCCTCGCAGCGGCCCGGGCAGCCCGCGCCTCGCGAACGCGCCCGCTCGCCCCGCGCGCACGCGCACGCCGCGCACGGCCCCCCGCGGGCACGAGCGCGCAGCCCGGCGGGGCGGGGCGCGGAGCGGCGCGCGCATGGGGATCGCGGGGCGGGGGGGGGGGAGCGGGGAAGGGCAGGTGTGGGGGGTGCGCAGGGATCGGGGGAGGGGGGCGGGGAAGGGCGGGTATGGGGGCTGGGGGTGCAGGGCATGCGTGGGGAGCAGGGAAGGGGGCTGTGGGGGGAGCAAAGGGGACTACGTGGGAGGAGTGGGGCAGGCTGAGCCCAGGGAGGACGTGTGTGTGTGTGTGGGGGGGGGGGTCGCTTGCAGCATTTCACCCCCTCAGCGTGGGGCAGCACCATTCCCCCCCTTACATGGATATTTATTTGCAAGGATAAGAATTTGCCATTTCCTTTTGACAGCAGCTTTACCCGAAAAGTTAAAGTGATTTAATCTTCCATTTAAAAAAAGAATATATATATATATATATGTATATATTTGTCTAGTCTCACTGCTCCCACCTTGAAGCAACAACCCAAAAAAGCATCCCAAGGGAATAGCTGCTTTGGCAGCAAACTTACGCGTTTGCATCCTGACATTAGCAACAGGCTCCATGCAGATTAAGCTGCTCTTCCCCCCTCAGACTTTTTTTTTTTTTTTTTTTAAATGAACTCAATCAGAGAACAAGGGATTAATTCTGTACATCCTTCCTTACATGAGTTGCTCTTACTCATGCTTGTAGGACTGCCGAGTTCAGAAAAAGGAAGGCAGAGTACTTGAATTTTTGAGCCGCTGGAGAAATAATCTACATGAATAGAAGTGTTTCCAGGATCAGTGCCCAGGTTTATCCGAGATCTTCATAAAGAAGGGATTTCCCATAATGCTCGTGCATCTGCCCACACGGGAAATTAAAACATGTTGATGGCGTTTATTTTTAAAAGCATAGCAAAAGCCTTTATTTGAAGCTTTAGATTTTTTCTCCTTTTTGAAGCAGCAGTTGTTTCGGGAATCAGCATTGTGTACTGGCTTTGGAGTCTCACGAACATTCATTTACCTACATTATGTTATTTTAACACTTACCTTAGCAATATGAAATTATGCATATCTGGATAATCAGTACTTTGCTTTCCCATTTTAATATTTTATCCATTGAAATAGATAAGAAACTAACCAGCAACAATAAGTATATACACATTTCATAACTATTATGGATTTTTACCAGCAGAGTACATGCCTTAAATTATAGTGTAAATGATGATTTAATTAGGACTCGGGAAGCTAA
The DNA here is from genome assembly GCF_036370855.1 of Dromaius novaehollandiae. Lineage (NCBI taxonomy): Eukaryota > Metazoa > Chordata > Aves > Casuariiformes > Dromaiidae > Dromaius > Dromaius novaehollandiae. The sequence goes on from NC_088100.1 coordinate 120,746,286, forward strand.
CAAAATATTCATTGTTTGAAGTGAATTTAAGCAGCATGTTTAGCTCCAGATAACCACTGTAATTTTCTATCCTACTTTCCTGATTGGAGGTAGAAGCCCCTTTTGCAACTTAGGCAGTTTAGATGGGAAATGATGGCAAGAAGCCCTTCAATTCAGCAAAAGTTATCTTGCAACCTGAATTTGTGATCACATAGGGGAAAACAACATGTTCTGGTTGTAATTTAAGATAGTGTATCAAAAAGTTATAGAACTGCGTGCTGCAACATTTTGGCACGTGCATCTCTCCTTAAAAGGCAGCGGGGGCTTCATGTGAGAAGTCGGTTAGAATAATTCCCTGGCAAATATCAGTTAGTTTCTCCCATCTGGCATGAAAACCCACTTTTCCACATACAGGTGTTCAGTGGCAGCATAGTTCATTCTCAGGCATAGTTACAGCTTTGGCCAAAAGCTATAAGGTGCTGCTGCAAGGTGACCGTGTGTTTGTGCATGTTTTAAATGGCAAAATTATCCCACCTGGAGCCAGTCAGCAAACCTGGGTTTGACCTGTGCTTGCATTAAGCATGTGCCCTTGGAGAGGGGGAGATGGCCCCGTGGTGCCGGGCTGGAGGCACCGAGGTGACCCGAGCTGGGCACCCGGCCTTGCCGCTTGGCCAGGCTTAGCGAACCGCCTGCTGGGGACTGACCTGGCAGAGGGAACCAGAACAGCATTGCCAGTTCCTGCTTCAGGTTTCTGTTACACTTTGACTCCTGTCAGACCCTGACAGCACAGCAGAGCCACCCCCATCACCACTTTTAAAGCCCTTCTACTCCACCATAAGTAAATTCACCCAAGTGAAGGACCTCAATTCTCTGCACCCCACAGTTGAAGTTTAATCACTTAATGGCTTTCAGATATTTCCTGCCTGCAGCCTATAGGTTGTATAGATTATACTCCTGATTTCAGCTTAACAGGGCAGCTTGTATATTCAGTGTTTGCAGACGCTTTAAGATGGAGGAAAGCACTAGGCAGCCTCCAAATTAGGTGCTGCATGCAGTGACACTTACTTCACCCTTCCAGAGCCTTAGAAAGCCTCTGGGTTTCCAGGCCAGCCTGTTCAGATGTGCATCAGGTATTGGACCATAACTATCAAGCATTCCCTGAAGAGCTTTGGGCTTAAGTTTAATGCCATTATTAGAACCAAAACTGTTACCACCACCCAGGAACAAGCCATGTACACCAAGCAGAGAAGTTGCTCTGCTACAGCTAGCAGATTGGAAAGGAGCACGCATGGACCCTGCCTGGATGGCGGCTTCTCCAGGCCCTTCCTCGCAACCGCCCTGCTTGTGGATCCGTGCACCATGCTGGAAGCAATGCTGGCAAAGGGCTGCATTGCGTCCCATGTCACCACGCACTAGTCACCTGGCTGCTGACTTGAATCTGACAGGAGCAGCACTAGTACTGCTTTGCAGTCCTGCAGAAAGTGTTTGGGAGCTGGGTAGGTTCTTCCAGGTCCTCCAGGCTATAATTATAGTTGCTCAAAAAAAAAAAAAAAAAATCCAGGCAGGGCACTGCTGCTGTGGTGTGGGGGCCACCCGCATGTCCAATGCTCCCAGGAGCGCTGCTCCTTGGCAGAGCTGGAGCACTGGTCCCACCCCGGTCCTGCTCGCTTGCAGAGACCTCCAGGTGCCAGGAGGCTACTCGCACCTCTTTTGGTGTGGTCCAGGTCAAACACACACTTACCATATAGCTTGCTGCCTCACGCTGAAGCTCAGAGTATTCCAGTCTCTCCTCTTCCTCCTATAATTGCACACAATGCGTTAGTTATATAGTTACCCAATTTGAAGCATACCAGCAAGCGATTGCTTACCTGGTAAGCAGACAGCTGTGCAGCTCACTGCATTTCTCACGGATCAGCCTAGTCATCTAACTCAGCTCGCTGACAAGTTTCAGCCCAACTCCAGGGCAAATAAGAGCTGCAAGATAAGCTAGAACTGACCAAAGCTGCAGTACTGCCTACGCCAGTACTCTGCCACCAAAACCAGCTTGTAACAGGGAGGGGAAGAGCACAAACCTCTGGTGCTGCTGCGTGGCAGCGGGGTGTTGACTTCCTTTCTCCTCCTGTGGAAGCCGTTGCAACTCTGTAGCTCTCAAGTCGGATGAGTTATTTCCTTGTCAGGAGGAAGGGGCATTGTATGCTCTCCTGTGCTGCGTCAAAGCACACCAGCTCAGTTAAGCTGTGAAAACAGCGTGGCAGATGGGGACCTGCACAGGCCAACCGTGCTGTTGTGCTGGTAGCCGGAGCACGGCGGTAGCAAAGCCTTTCAGAGCCCCTTCATGGAGGTGGCTGCAGGGGTCCTGCCTGCTCCCAAGCAAGCCACCAGCAGATCCATGCTGCAGGGTCACCCCTGCCAAGGCTGGCCAAGAGCCCATTGCGAGATGCAAGACTGAGGTAGCAGCCAGGTATCTGGGCAAGCTTCAGCATCCCCCTTGTCTACTGCAAACACAGGTGTGCTGGGAAGGCAGCAGCTAAGGGCTCCACTGCTGGGGAAGTTAAAGCTGTGCCAGCTTGATGTAGGAGATCTCATTAAAGTATTTCCATTAAACAGCTATATGGAAAGGGAATGGGGATAGAGTCTACTACAGGGTGGTGGTGGGAAAACAGAGCCAAATATTTGTGTTGAGTCACATTCGGATGCATCTGTTCTTGTGTTACAGGCGTATTTTCAGGTATTGAGCAGTGCTTTCCAGAGACTTACTAACTGGAAGAGCCCTTTAAAATATTTATTTTCCAGTTCAGCTTGCATGTTGGGTAGGTTTTTCCAAGTACGCCAGGGTATAATTAAACTTTCTCCAGAAGCATCTTCCTACTAGGCACTTCACTAGTAGTGACCATATCCCCCCCTTCTCCTCCTTCCCTCCTCACCTCTTACAGCTTCAATGAATTTCTGAGCACAGCTTCCTGGAAAGGTTATCATCTGATGTTTAATGGGGGGAAAAGGCACAAGAGATTTACTGCAAATGGAAGCCATTACTGGCACAGTTATCAAATGAAAGAACAATATAATAATGTCTAGTCATAAAGATATGAAGACTTGCCTGTCAGAGACAAACACCCAACTTGCGAAGTTAACTGTGCAGCTGCTGCATGCTAGCAGGACAAGCCTCGCTCAGGCAGGGAGAGAAGAGCATAGAGTTAAAACGCCCAGGTGTTTCAGATATCCAGGCTACAATGCAGACATCCAAGCTTGGACCAACTGGGGGATAACGCATTGGCAACTTTCCCAGAGCCTGAGGCTGCGAGAGATTTGCGTGAAATGGAGCCGACCACAGCAGCCAGAGCCTCCAGCTCGGGAAGGTGCTGAGTGTCCACGGTGCAGCACCAAGTCCCCAGTGTTTATTTAGGCATCAAATGCCCCTGAAAGCCAGAGCCATTATCTGCAGCAGAACTACAGCTCATTGAGGCTACTGACCCCAACTTTTGAGTTAAGTATTAACTAACCAATAGCAGATGGTGTTGAATTTTGTCTACATTTCAACCTATAAGGTCAGCCCACACAGGCTATGACTAAAATCACTGTTTTAAACTGAAGTTTCTAGTGTATTGGCACATTTCTCATCTCCCCCAATTCTACCCTCCACCAAACAGTCATCACAGTAACTCTTTCAGGTTTAACTGAATGTCTATTAACCATTCTAAAAAAAATACATGCACTAATAAGATACCAGTGTCCATTACAGAGCAGGAATTCGCTTGACACCTGCTAATATTACAAGTGAGAGGTACATTCAAGCAGTAGCATGGAAATACCAGAACCCCCAAAGTGAATTATGGCCTCAGTCCAGAGGAAAAGCATTTATGCCCAGGCTACTTTAATACTCAGCTATTTGTTTGAGGGGCGTGGGATAAAGAGAGACCTCCATGGGGCAACCATTTGTCATTTCAGGAGGTGGTATTTCCAGGCCTGGAGAAAAGCAGTAGCTCATTTTGTCTCCCCTATCCCTGCCCACCTAAAGGTACATTGCAGGGCCAATAAAAAGCTGTCCTGGAAGTCAGCAAGAATATGGAGCTCATTGCAAAGGGTTATTGCACTAAAATAACAGCAGCATCTCCAGACTATTACAGTTCCTCCTCATCTCTCAACAGCCTGGCCCACAAGCACTACTCCAGACTTACAAAACTTGAGGGGAGCACCTAATTTGACCACCCTCTCAATATCTCACAGGACAAAGAGTGTACTAATTCAAATTTGTAGGTGGGTGCCCAAGACCATAGGCATACAAGCTGTCTTATGTGCTTGCCTACCTTCACTCGTTGCAAAGACACTCCAGAGACAATATTGAACAGCACAGAAGTCTGTAGGGCCCAGCTGAAGAAACTTTCCCCACTAAGCTCCCAGAAAACCTTAGAGCAGAGATTGCAGCTCAGCTCAAATCCAGCTGCAGTTTTTATGCTTTCACCCACCATCCAGTCTTCATCTTTCTCAGAATCAGGATCCCAAGCACATACCTCCCACCTAGGCCAGACCAGAAGCACCAGGGGTGCACAGAGCAAGATGACACCAGCATCACAGCATGAGGGCTGCATGCACGTACTGCCTGGGGAGCAAGGATTAACCTAGTGTCTCCACCAGACAGCTTACACCCACTTTCACTAGCTTTCCTTAGAGCCAAACTTCACTGCTGACACTCCCAAGCTTTCTCATGCCAAATTAAGCAGCCACGCAGGTGACCAGGATGTTCTCACTGTATAGAGCCTATTGTGCAAGTGAGGAATGAACTTTCTCCTTATTTCCTGAGAGAGGCCAAACCTAACCCTATGCTTATACATGCTGAAAGACAGCTGCTCTAGTCTGGAAAGAGGACAGCTAGCTTAGGCAAATGCTTTTGAAGAGGGGAAACCCAACACCACAAGGCCAGAAGACACCTAAAAGGTAGGAAGTTTTCCTGCTAAAAAAAAGGATCCCACAACATCCAGCTAATAAACCTGTTTAGCAGGCACTCAAGTGCTGGCTACATAGACTGTGCAGGTCTTCTGCCATGGCAGACAGGCAATTTGCTCACAAAAAGAGAGTTAATAGATAGCACCAGATACTACCTCACACCATTCCCTCTACAACACAGGTCACATAACTATGTCTTCTTTTGCACCTAAGGAACAGCTTGGTCAAACATCATTGACAAGACACACACCTGCAGGACCAGCTATAGGTTCAGCCTACTGCCAGGCTGCAAAAAGACAACACACAGGTTGTCCTGCACCAAGGCCAAAGAGAAGAAACTGCTGAGCCTTCTTCCTCCCTTATGAATTTTGGAAAGAAAGGGTTACATCAGTCAGAGGTCTTTTTCACTTTAAGAACAACTTAGCTGAGTTTCAGCATTAGACAGCTAGTACACCTCAACACCAATAACTGGCCTGTCCCCCTCTCACCAAGTTTGCAAGCACTTTTCAGACACTCAAATTCTCCAGCACACAGGCACTGTAGCCTAGCTCCAGCACCTCAGTCTTCTTTCCCCTGAAAATAACTTACTTACAGCAGCACAGTCAGTTCTCATATCTCCTTTTCCACCAGTCACATGTATATTCTGTCTCCAGACTCCGCTAGGAACCAGCTCCAGCTTCTCCCTTTCAAGGGAGTTGCTGTCCTTCTGCAGCCTTTTATAGCTTGGCATTCCCAGCAATTAGGCCTCAGGTGCACCAGTCTCAGACTGTCCGGGTGCCTTTTAACCCTTCCCAGTCTGTCTCATGAGAGCCAATAATATCAGTGGCAGCCACAGGTACCCTCTTACTATTTTGTGTATAAAATGCCACTTGGTTTGGTGCCTAGATTTGAAAATGTTGGTCGCTGTTTGCCAAACAGTTTAAGACGTTGAAAAATGTTTGTCAAACAGTCATCCAGGAAGTAAAGCAGTCAATGCCGTTTCTCACAGAGCAATAAAAGCCAGGAGGGTTGCAGTGTGCAGCCTAAGCACCACATCATGTTGACCACTTTTTCAGATGTGGTGAGCTTTCCCAAGGCCAACTGAAATCCAGCATGCTGGCAAAGGTGGTCAGTCTAGCTGAGCACAGAAAAAGTCTAAGAACTATCTTGATAGTAATACCTGTTTTTAAACAGCCAGAAGATACATTTCTGTTTTCTTTAGCTGTATCAGCAGAGCTTGAGAGAGAGTTGAAATCTCTGTGGTATCTGCAGGAGCATCTGCTCTTCTGAAACATTTCAAAATGGGTTGTTTGACACAATCCAAGGGACTCCAAAACCAGAAAAGTTGCTCTTCAGAATTCTCTTTTGGAGACCGAGCTTAAGGGTCATCTTGCAAGGAGTCTTACTATCTGCCAAGATGGAAAGGGACAGAAGAAAGTTTCCCTTAAATTGAAACTTTGCCTCAACCATTCAAATTACTGAGGGACAATGTTGCCTGAATACCAGATCTTTGTTGAAGAACAAGCTTCTGCTATTACTCTGTGCCAAAGAAAAAACAAACCCCACACATATTTCTGTAACCAAGGACTATGAACTACAGTTTGTGGCCATGTTTTTTTTCTTGCTAGGTTGTCAATCAAAAAAAGGAAAGCAAGATGGAAAACAACTGAGGTTTTCCAGTTAAAGAAAGGATGTAGTTAGTGATGAGATATGGCTGCAGGAAACAGGTGTTTTTCTTCCTGAGCCTGCATTCCCTGGAAATAAAGAGAATTAAAAAAATAAAAATACTGAACTCTCATGTAAGTAAAAAGTGCTTAATTTCACCCTAGAAATGGCCAGGACTGTTGGTTTTGTATAGTAGCAATATGTTCGACTGGCGATCTATCTTCTGGAATGATGTGCCTGAGGCATCTACCATTATCAAGTTAGCAGGAAAATCTGGCAAAACTGATAGGGCAATAGATGACTCCAAAAAGTCTACTACAGTGATTGAATAGTCAACCCTTCTAAAATCCGTGGGTGTTAACTCCAAGCCTGCCTCAAAGCCTCAAGGTCTTTGGAGAGCCTCTAATTAACTTGCATGGTCTCTGAAGAAAGCTGGTTGCAGGACTTCATGAAAGAGTTGCGCAAGTTCCCCTCGTTTCCGGATGGACAGTCAGCCCAGAGCAGAAAGAAACTCCAGCAGCAGATGAGTTTGCACCAAGGCCTAACTAGGTTCTCAGCTGTAATGGCAGAATAAGATGGTGTTTTAATAGGAAATTAGAAAGGAAAATGGTTATTGAATTTTACTACAAAGCCCCAAGGCAGAAACAGGAGTAAGATGTAAAAATGTTCAAGGAAATTAAACTGGCAATAAGGAAGGGCAGAGTGTTAATAACAGCAGGCTTAATTATCGTAACTTACAATGGGTGCACCCTGTAATAATTTTCAAGTATCATTCAGCTGATCACAACAGGTTTGACCCGCTGCTTCTTAAATAAATTGCTGCAATTATTAATATGCATGTATTATCAGGAGCTGCCAGGAACAGCATCTTGAGTCTGTTATTGCTGAACAAAAAATGTGGATACAAATCTTGCCCTTAATTTTATGCATATAGGTCATGGATCAAGAGGGAGCTCAAGGTTGTGAAAGAGTCTATGCAGCATGACGGGAGCGCATGAGCAGGTGGAGGTGTACAAATCTTCCTGTCTTTCAGAATGATTAGAGGTCAAACACACCTTGTTTCTGCTCCAAAGAGACTAGATTATTCTTCCCCACTTATCCCCTTGCATGTTTTTGCCTGCATTGCATGAAAGGGGTCAGTAATCCAACCATCAGTCAAGCTGGTCAGCCGCACCACCTCCGGTCTAGGGGGAGAGCTGATCACAGCGATCCTAACCTGATTTGCCTCCTGCTGAATAAGTATGTATTTTTAATCTGGTCCTTTTGCTGCCTGGAGGAAGAGCACAAACTCCCTCTGCTCCTTGCTTCTGCACAGCAGAGGGCACGAATTAGCCCTGAGTAAGGAATCTTGAGAGACGCGACCATCTGGCTGTCATTAGTCTGATTTGATTTGATTTGATGGAATTGGACAAATGTAACAATTAGTATAGCAAAAACTCCTAATTAAAAAAAAAAGGATGATGATGATTGAGGATGGATGAGTTTTTAATTTTGTGCATGAATGAAAGGACACGTTAATTAAAATCTAGGGTTTATTTATTTGTTATTCTCATTTTGTAGCAAACTGCTCCAAGGTCCCTGAACCTGGCTGACAGCTCACGTCTTTGTACTGCAGCCCTTGAATACTTTCACACTAGGTTTCTCCCCCCTCTCCTTTCCCCCTTCCCTACACTCCTGTTCTTCCACACCTGCTGTCTGACAGCTCACAGCCATCAACCGGAGAGTTGGGGTTTGTCTACAGAGGGAAAGGCATGGGGACAATAACGTGCAGGGGGTAGCTGAGGAAAGACCCTTGAATTGTGGTGTATTTAAGGATTATTGTGTCAAAACACCTATGTTTCAATTCCAAATGCAACGGAAGCACAAGCCCTTCAGCCAATGTGACATTAACTGACGTTATAGGTATCTCTGGGTGGGCTAGTGACTATATTTCAAGCTCAATAGGTAACCCAGAGGAAGCTTCAAATGGGAACTAACTATACCACAAGATAATTACTACAATTCCCCAATTGCAGAAATAATACAAGTAACAAATCCTTCAGTGATTTAATCTGCTGTGGGGGAGGGAGGATGCACAGACTGCTTTGACCTGATTCAGAAAGCCCCTGGATGGCAAAGGCCTTGAAAGGGGCTGATAGGACGATAGCTCAGCATCAGCAGTTGAAAGTGGATAAACACATGACTGGTCATGCTAGCTGTCCAGGAGGAAGATGAGTGACCACCTACGACATGACGCATGCTTACACTTTGCTTGTCTGAAAGGTTTTCCTCTGAAATGCTTCTGTTCTGGATAAATGCTTTGCATTATGGAAGTTGGCTGGTCACCAGATAATCCTATCGCTGTTTTAGGAGCGCAGGAGTGCACTGTCCCATGTGAACTGTAAGTTATTTGATCTCCTTTTATAAAATAGTGCAAGACAGAGACCTTAAAATAGTGCAGAAGCGACAGATTCAGAATGACACCTATTACTTACCTGGGTCTGTTTCAGACAGCCTCATGCAGCAACACAAAACCCTTGCATAAGAGAGCAGAGAGCTGCTAGGCTGTGCATGAGTCTGGGCCACCAACCTGCTCTTTTCTGAAGAGTTAGTGCTGGGAAGAGTAGTCCCATTTTGTGAGTAAGTATTGCGGGTTTAGCCTCTAACTCTATAAAAAAATCTGCTGCCCTAGCCAATTAAGAAAACAGCATTTCAATTATGCCTTACAAGCGCAAAGACTTCGCCCTGCTCCTGCTTTTGAGAAGCTATTATTCCAAGTCAGAATTTTGGAAAAAGAAAAATTATTCATGGGCAGACACATTTTTATTTCTTTTAAAGTCTCTCTGGGGAAAAAAGAATTCCAAAGTAATTGGAAAGCACCAGGTCCCTGCGAGCCCTTTTCAAAGGCAGCTTCCTGACCAGTGCCATCTCTGGTAGGAAAGCTCTTCCCAGCATGTTCACATTAGTACCCTCAGAGTCCAGAGAGCCAGAAAATTGAACATTTGTAAGAAAAACAGTATGAAAAATGTAATGTGGTTGTGGGAAAAAAAAATCTTTTGAGTACGACCGGTCATCAGACAGCCCTCGTGATGAGATAGCAGAATCCTGCCGATCTCTTCTTGACTGATAGATTAAGAGTAGCAGATCCCCGCTAGAGCAATCATCAGAGCGACAGGTTCGGCTGCCAAAGGCAGCAGTGTGCTTTCTCAGGCTTTGTTTTTCATGGTCTCTCCACTTATTGATCAGTCGTTTAGTGCACTGGTGTCTAAACGCAGCTCCAGGCAGGAAGGACGCGCTGATAGCTGCCAGGAGCGGTGAGGTGAGGTCTCTACGTGGCTGGAGGGGCGGCTTTCTTAAGGGGGGCTCCACATGAGCTACACAGGAGATGTTCATTTTGGTTCAAATTCACCTTGCGTCTGCACTTGCAGCCTTGCAATACAGAGCTGAGCACTGCCAGTAAAAACAGGGTGGTTGCACCGTCCTTGGGGTGCAGGGACCCAAACCCGAGCCCTCGACCTCCCCTCCTCGCAACGCGCTAGTCAGCGGTGCAGACGCACCCTTACCGATGCGTGCTGGTCTCAATTTGTGCTGCCACTGCGATGGATGGTAGCCCCACTGCGGATCAATCTGCCACAGAGCCGTGTCCTCATTCGTAGACTTCCCTGGATTCTGTGCAGCAAAAAAGTAAACTCATAGTCAAAAAGACACAGATTTGGATTAAAAAAATACATAAAATCCCAGACTGAAATCAGCAAAGAGTTTTAGATGTGCACCCAAATGCTTTAACTGTTTTTTTTTTCCAAACAAATTATTTTTAGGAATATCTACATGAAATGTTTCCGCTTTTAATTTGGAAAGTACATTTTTTGTCCATTTCAAAATAAAAACACAGAAAGATTTTTAGAAGGGCACATGGTGAAGAGGGTTAAAGAACCTGGAAACAAAATCAAGTGTTTTGAAGGTTTTTTTCTCTAGTTTGTTTCAGTTCAGCCAACAAACCAAAAAAAAAACCCCATTATTTGTACAATTGAAATGAGCATTCAAGAATTAAATGCAATTAAATATTTCTATGTAACCTAACAGCAAGGTGATTTTATGCAAGTTGTCTTGATATGTATTAAGAGTTACTGTTGGTGAGCTTGTCACTGAGTTACATTATTTCCCCTGAGATCAAAACAAATCAACATTTTCCCCACTCAGTCTTTCTGAAGACAACATTTCAGTAACAGCTGAACAGCAGGGTCTGAAAGTGAAGTTGATTATAGACAGAAAGAATATTAAAGCTGAGGAAAAATTCAAAGACTAAATGAGCTCAAGGGGAGGAGGAGGAGGAGGAGGAGGAGGAGGGCATTCTTTTTTTAAAATGATTTGGGTTTTAATGTTACAGTATGTTATTTATCACACAGATCACAATGTTAAAAAAATGTCAGGGACCTTTTAAATTGCAAAACCATGAAGTAATTTAATAAAATTAGACTGTAATATGATCAAGAAAGAAAACTGAAAAAATGTGAAGTGGTTTCAGAAGTAAGGGGACAACTGCTAGACATGTGAGATTTCCTGCTCCGGGGGAAATCACAAGAGATATAGAGCTTCACAGCCTCGGAGTGGGATACCTTACAACGTATACGGTACTCCAGCTTAGGGAATAACCGAGACATTAAACTGCTGGTTTTCTCTGATTATACTTCTGTGCAAGATCTACATCTTAAAATCTTTGTACAATGCCCTGTGAGCTCTTCTGCTGTTTCTTTCTTCTGTTAATCTGCAGCCTTCCTCTCCCATCGACTTCCAGCTTCACTGAGTGAAGGGCCAGTTTGCTTCCATGAAAGGTGTTTTTTCCTTAGGGAAAAGAAGTGTTACAATTGCACTCATCACTGCAGGAAGATGCACTTCAATTTTTTCTTTGTTTTGAAGGTTACCATGAAAAGTCTGGTTTACTCATCTGTGTTTGCTGGAAGAAACTCAGCTGTTTTTCTGCGGAGGCATCAGAAACTGCATCAGCGAGGATCCCCACAGGCTTTGACTGTACTGGGACACGTAGGTGACTGTCCTCCTTCGTCAGGATAGTATCATACCGCTTATGCTACCTGGTCCTCATAAGCAATGGGCTCACATGATTGTACAGGGCTGGTTCTTTGCTGGAGCAAACAGTTAAGTCCCCTTTGGCATCCAGGATGGCCACAGCTTGCACCAAGCAAGTAGTGGTCCTGGTTGCCCTTGGTGGCAGTAGGGTAGGTCTTAGTGTCAATAAAGGACTGCAAATGTTGCACTGGAAAACCAACATTGTGTTTTTTTATTTTTGACCATCACAGATAATAAGCAGTCATATTCACAACTTTTGCCATCCTTAATGCTCTTGTTAGCAAATCTCTTTTTCAGAATTAAGCAGTGAGGTGAATACACTTTAGTCTGATAAAATAGCAATAAAAAACACTTAGCTCAGCTGGCATGAGTACACTGAAGGCAGAGCAGCTGTACCACTTTACACCTGCAGAGATTTTGGCCCAAGACTTGCTATAGCTGAGCTCCAGTGGAGCTACAGCTGGTAAAACTAACATTGATTTTTTATTCTCTAAGTTAAAAATGGATTTCTTTTTTCCTGCAGGCAGGTGGAAGAACATTACCAGAAGAACAGATTTTCTTAGCATGGAGCTGAGCTAATCAACCTGGAGCAGCCTGTATGGCAAAAAACACACTTTCACAGGAATGAGTATTTGTATTACTTCGGTTTTTTAATTATTATTTACAACCGGTGCTCTATGGTAGAAGAGGGGCAAACAACGGAAAAATACACGGTGAAGGACGATTAAAGTCCTAAATGAATATAGAGAAAACTTGGCAGTTTGGGAGTTATCCTCCCCAGCCAGGTGGCCCTTGTCTTAGTCTCCCCGGTGTCTCTTGCCAGCGACACGCACAGCAGTAGCACGGGCAGGCGCACGTGTCTTCAAACCTTTGCGTTTCCTTTTGCAGCCAGGTCACTGCCGCATGAGTATGGCACCGATTTTGAGGTAACACTTCTTAACCTACAGTGAGAGGCAAATTGGAAAAATTGATTCTGGAAAAATTAGGTGGATGTGAAAGAAGGTGTCAATACTTGCTAAAGGAAGAGAGGAAGGAGGGGGCTGGGGGTGCTAGCTGCACGATTTCGGGTGTTAGATACTCACAGCTGTAGTTGTGTTAAAAACAGTGTGTTGCTACCCGCCTGGTACAAGGAACAGATTGCTATGCTATAGCAACCATCCATACCTCCTGAAAACAATGGTGACTATTTATAAGAATAAAACTAAGTCTTTGCTATTGATAAGAGCGCTGACAAAAGGAGTGAAACTAAAAGAAAAGAAAAACATTCAATGGAAATGTTGCCTCCTATGTACGAACACCAGTATTTGTATCCTCAGTGTAGCACAGCAGTGATAGGAAGCAGTTCATTGTAGGTGTTTTGATTGCATGAATGAGACCACATTTCAAGCTAGTTTTCCATGCTATATTTACATGATACATATGTGCCCCACCTGGCAATACACATAGAATGAGAGCCATCTGCCATTCTATATTTCTGTCAAAAGCACCTTAAATATTATAAGGATTAAAGATGACAGAGTTCCAGGACAATGGCAGGAAATACCAGATGAGGGTATCAGCATCTACAAACTTACATATTTGGATGGTTTTATAAAATAACCTGTTTAATTAAAGGCGTGCTCATCAAACGTCCAATGCAAGGCTACTTCTAGATGTTGGGGGAAGGAGAGGCTCCTCTAACCATCCTGTCCCACTCTTCTGCTGTCCTCAAGACTTTCCCACAGGTATTCATCCTACCAGATGCTGAAGCAGCCTACTTTTGATCTCTTCTTATAGCAAGGTTTTATTAATTTATTATAAAGGGGATAGCAAATAATCATGCCAAATGCAATTAACTAGATCTGCTGTTTTTAATCACTGCAAATCACCCTGGCTGTACAGCAGTCATCCTACCAGTCAACACACCTGGGCTGAAACATCTCAGCTCCTCATCAGTTTTTGCTGCACCACAGAAAGAGGATAAAAACTTTGTCCAGGTGACAGCAGGAACTGAGGGAGGCAGCACACAACCATCCAAATTAAAACTTAGGCTGGGGGGGAATCTGTTTTGGGAATCCTCACCTTGCAGAAACCCAGCTGGTGTCCGGTGCCGGGGCCACGAGGCAGTGTGGTTCACCTTGCGACGGCCCAGGACTTCCAGTCCCAGCTGATCCCAGGTCCGGAGGGTGGCTCTGCTGCTCGCGTTTTGGCCTAGCGATGTGGAGCGATGCCGAAGTCGCTGTGGGTTTTTCTTGCCGGGCTGGACTGTGGCAGTTCCCCTGGTGCTTCACAAGCAGCTGAACCAGTCCTGAGACAGAGGTGGAAAATGATAAAAGACAGCAGGAGCAGCACAAAAGGCAGAGCAAAAGGAAGTGCTGCAGCCTTGCCAACATAAGCTATCTCTACTCATGGGTGACAGCTCCAGCCAGCTTAGACCACTTCCTTCCTTGACGGTGCAGCTTGCAGGACCACTGGTTTACTATGGATTCAGATTAAAAAAATCTGCGACATAGTGAATAAAAGTCCCTACTCTCTCCCTCTCATTCCAAATTCACCTTGGAGGTCTCCCACTTAATTACTGACCAGGTCCTTCTAACCTTTCTGCTTAACTAGTCAGATCTGAAAGGGGCAAAGTCCTAACTCATGCCGCTGCCAGGACAGCAAGCGAGAGACTCCATGTATGCATCTCCAGGGAAGAATATTTGCATCATTAGGATAAACCTGAAATTGAATCTTATTCATGTAATCAAAGCATCTTTGATGATTCACTTCCCATCATTGCTGTACAGTGTTCAAGATATAAATAGCCGTGTTGCAGACATAAAAGACTTGCAAACCGTCCTCTCAGTAGCTTTCAGTGCAACAGAACAACTCCAGCAGGGCTAATGGCTGCTGTTGCAGAGTATAAAGGGAATATCAGTCATAGTCGGTTTATCATCAGAAATCTGGCATGGACACATGCTTTGCAGAGCAGGACTGACTGGCTTGTCAGGATGCGTGGGAATCAGTTAGCAGGATGGGCCCTTTCATCTACAAGTAAGGCATTTGGAGTGAAAAGAGGTTAACCATGTAATGATGTGTGCAGTATTTCTGAGCTGGTCACTCAGGGACGAGCGAGTGGCATTAGAAATGGAGCTGTAGCTTCCCTTGGCCAAATACTAATTAGAAGGAATGAAGAAAAATAAATGTGCAGTGAAAAGTCTTTCTAAAATGGTGATATGGACTGCATAATCTTTATAAATGCATTGGCTAAAAACCCCTGATTTGCTCTAAGCGTGTGATAATGGAAAAGTACTAGAAGTTTCAAATGCAGGTCAAGTTAGTTCTGGTTCACGGAAAGATTAACTCCATTAAAGTAGGGGGCCTTTCATGAAATATTTGCCATTAAAGGTGGCAAGCACAGGGCTCAGCAGAAGCGTCGGCCATCCCAGCTGCTCCTGACATTAGCCAAGGTGTACAGCGCAGAGCCTGGTTTCCATCAGACACCCCTAAATGCATCTGCAGCGACTACATCGACCTGTCGGCTGAGCCCTTTGTGAAACGAGTTGCTGCTGGGGGTGTTGTGGGAAGGGTCAAAGGTGGCACTGAGATCCCGCTGTTTCGCAAGACAATAGCTGCATTCCTGGGAATGCTAGAAAAACACAGCCTCACGCAGATTCAAGGCGAACGCCAAAAACTGCTGACTGGTAATGACTATGGGAACCAGGCATTCATTGTGTTGCTTAGCCCCAAGTATTTAAAACACAGCTATAATGCTGATTAAGTCATGCTCTTAAGTGGAGGACGTCATACTGCCAAATATTTCAGTAGTTTAGTGCTGATATTAGCGTCTTGTTATCTCATCTTTATTTCCATATGTTGTTACGGAACGAGAGCTCACCCTCCATGGTTTTTGTCAGCTTGAGCTTTTGGGAGAAAAAAACCCCAGGACTTGAGTCCTTGATATAATGCAGATGTTCTGCAGTGCTCAAGGACAGCAAAGTTGCAACAAGGCAGTTTAGCCTGCTCCCCAAGGAGCTCGTTCAAATGGAAGCACTGGGGTAAGACAGGCCCTGCCATGACATCCGTAAGAGAAATAGCTGCTGGCCACATACCTAAATGCTTGCACTGTGCTTTCAATTTTAATTACTGGTGTTCTGAAGAAAACAAAGGATAAGGTAACTAAAAGATTCACCTCTTCTAGAAAAAAAAATCACAATGAACTTCAGATCATAGCTGTGTTCAGAAAAACTTCAGAGAAGTGACCTCATGACCTCTGAGGTGGAGCAGCCTCATATACAAATAAGCATAGAATAAGCATAGAATAAGCATAGAGTAACACAGATTGCACTGGTGATGATCTAGTCTATACGCTGCTTTCCTTAGCCTTTCCTTCGCCTGACACTGCTTTCTCTTACCATCCGGGTCTCTTTTTACACCACCAAATATCTTCTGTGTATTGTGGAGTCAAGACACTGCAAGCAGCAGTGGGCAATGAGCAATAGCTTGGAATATGTCTAATGAGGGTTCATCAGCAAAAGATTGATGAGAAGGAGAAATGTGCAGGGAGATTAGTGAACCGCTTCCGACGCAAGACAAGGCAACTTCGGTTGCTCTTTAAGGAATACATTTGTACATAAGCTAACAACTCTGCTACAGTTTCATACGTCATTAGGCTAATGTTCTATTTAAATAGAGTTATCAATCATTTTGTGATTAAAACTCTTTGTGCCTGGCAACAGATAGATGGGAAACAAAAGCATTAGTAGGTTGTTTGAGGATTACAAAATGGTACTTCTAAAGCTCCCACTGCTTCTCTGGAAGGTGAAAAAACACAGAGGAACTAATTGATAGTGCCAAAACAAGCCTCCGAAAGTGCAGTGACTTAAACAGAAATAACCACTCGGGGTTCCTTTTATTTGTTCTGACATGCGTAAAACTTCTAAGCATACATTTGGGTCACATTTTCAGCTTTTCTCTGCAAGTCCTGAAATTTGTGTTTCTTTAAAAAGAGAAAAGAAAGAGAAAGCTAAGATTCTCATGAAACCTATAACTCCAGCAGCTTGTACTTTAAGGAAGAAGTGAACTATTGTTAGACTCTATAAACTTTTTGAATTAAACACACTATACTCCTGCTCAGAAGTTATTAGATATCTAAAACTCTATTTCACAATTTTCCTTGGATGTCTTCTTTATTTTAATAGTTTCAGGGAGGTACTAGTAGCAGTGCCCTGGTTAATTCTGTACTGAAGTTTTGCACTTAAACCATGTGCAAAATTCCTCCATTTCTCAATTACATTGATAGGTTTAAATTTCAAATTTTAGTCATGTTTTTTTCAGGGAAAAAGCAGATATTGTGCATCATATCCTGTATGAAACACATTTTTACTTTTCCCAGGAAGCATTTAAAAAATCATGTTTACTAGTCCTGCCAAGAGCAGCTGTCGAAATAACTGTGCTTGTTCTTCACTTCCACAGCTGTAGCTCCTTGAGGAGAACAATGAAAGGTCAAACGAGACAGCAGCCCATTTTCCTGTACCCAGGTCTGAGCATTTCTCCAGACCTCATCAACTACAATACCAGAGCACAACCGTGAGTGTCACAGAGCGGGTCAAGAGCGATCGGTTGTTCCCTCTCTCTTCCAATACAAGAGCTAGGTGCCTTCAGATGACACAAGTGAGAGCCAGGTTCAAAAACAGGCACAAGAAGGTGTTTAGTGACACAACAAATAGGAGGTCTTGGGCCTCCTTGCCAAAGGATGCTGCAGATGCAGATGCACAGATTCAAGAGCAGCCCTTGGACTGCAGTGGCACTGGGAAATCCTGTGAGGGGTAACGAAAAGACAAGCCACTTCAGACTGTGACAAACTACTTAGCTGCATGGAGGCTTATATGGATTTTGGGAGAAGCATCATAAATGGTTGCCCTGTTCTTGCTTTTGCCTGCGTGCTCACTTAAGACTGTTGTTGGAATAGGCTAGTGGGTAGATGATCCTACCGGCTCAGCCCAAGCTCGCTCTTAAGTAGTCCACCAAATACTGCAAGTGCCTCATTATGGGGATTCAGACTTTATTTGCCATGTCTTTCTTCTTGTTGCCTTTCCTTTCCACAGATATAGGGGCTAGGCGGGAGAACATCAGGTTGGAGATGGGTGGAAGAGAGCTCTGCTCATGCTGACAAGGCAGAAAAGTGCCTCCAAGCTCAGGGTCCTGCGCGGGGACAATCAGTGAGGTCCTCTGCGGGAAGGGGGAGCCTTGTACGAAAACCACAGAACATGTTATTGTGCCAAGCAAATTTCAAATACCCACCTTGCATTATTTACACTGCCCGCCTGATCCAAAAACCGGTCACATCTGTTCCCTAATCAGGGGGTCTCTCAAGGCACTTTTCTACTTACTCAACAGCTTGAATTATAAGTAATGAATATGGAAAGACAAAGGATCTTGAAGCTCGATTGCCTGACTCCAGGACCACATCAGCAGGGGAGGAGCAACAGCAGACTTTTGTCTGCTTCCTAAGCCCCACAAAATTTAATTGCAACGGTGAGCATCATTTGCCCTCAGCTCCCATTCCTCAGCAGAGAAAGTGGCAGCAGCCACCTGGCAGCCTGCCTGGAGAGGATTACCGCAGTTCACCTTTCGGTGATACTCTTCAGACAGTGGCCTTGCAGAGCAAACAGACCTTCATTTCAGCCTGAGAGAGCAAAAGAGCAAGCTGAAAGGCTCTATGAAGCAACACAAGCAATATGCATCTTCTGACTGTCCAAACTATACTGTAAAAACAAAAGAGGTCCCTAAATCTTCCTTTAGCTGTTAAAAAAAAGCCAAGAACAGAAAAAAGAAAAAAAACGTCGCACCATTATCCATATGATCTTTACGTCTCAGAATCTTCTGTATATGAATTTATCATTTTTTCCCTAGTAACAAGTACTAGAGCATCAGAGAGTATTATGAAAGAGAGAGTCTAGGGGATAATATTATATTGAGGAGAGGAGTAAGATACTGCACGATCTCTCCTCTTAAGAGGCAGCGCCATGCTCTCAGGAGCAAGCCAGATCTGTGGGATTAATCTGACACCAGGCAGGCTATTTGTGGCCCTGAATGCTGTCCTGGGAAGTGGAGTGAGAGAGGACGGTGAGGATTTCCCACAGGGAGATCTCCGAGACCCCAGCAGGCAGAGGAGGTCCTGCCTTTTGGTGGCTGTGGATCAGTTTGCCCCATCAGCTTACCTCTACCTATATGATCCAACACACATCTCTGCTATTAGCATCTCCGATCTTTTTCACCCCCTGCTAGCATAAGCTCTGCTTCCTTCTGAGCTGAGGTCTCAGACAATAGATCTGGAAAGTAAACTTGTTTTCAGATACTGCTGGATGGAAACATTTTTTTTTATTTTGCAATTGCAGCCGACAACCTTAATTCTTCCTTCAGCACAAATTAGGCAAGTAACCATGACTAAGTCAGTTCAGCTGAAGAAT
Source organism: Dromaius novaehollandiae (assembly GCF_036370855.1). Classification (NCBI taxonomy): domain Eukaryota; kingdom Metazoa; phylum Chordata; class Aves; order Casuariiformes; family Dromaiidae; genus Dromaius; species Dromaius novaehollandiae. The sequence goes on from NC_088100.1 coordinate 120,765,347, forward strand.
GGATACTAAATGAGAATAAGCCCAAATCAACATTTCCGCACACAACATTACTTCAGGGCAGAGTTAAGGTGTCGTGGGTGTTTATTTTTGCATTTCTACATCTTAACATTTTTGTATTTCTCTCCAAAATGTAAGGAATTTACATTTAGATTTGAATTTAAATTCTTTAGTGTGCATTTTCTTGGGGTTAGAACATCCCAGTAGTGTGCTTTACTCATACACTCGACCGTAACTCCCGCTTCATGTTGTTTTCTAGAACTACAGTTGAATGAATCATGTTAATAATACATATTTAGACTGCATGCTGTGTGCCGTCAGTGCATCCTAAAAGAGAATCCTTTACTTTTAATGCAAATAAGTACACTATCAAATTGATACATTTTCCCATTTGCTTCGGTTTAGAAGAGAATGTGGAGCTAGAACTGCCTTTTCAGCGCATGGAGGAAGCAGATGCCTGAGCGTTTACAGGAGCGTATGGGACGCTGGCGGGTTTAGTCTGCCACAAAGTCATCACTCGCTCATGTCCTTTTAAATTTTAAACAGCTGCTACAGCAGCAATGCCTTCGCTTTCACCACGCTAAGCTCAGTTTTGCCACCGACCCTCTCGTCGCTAAGGGCTGCGGGCGGCCTGCCTCCTCGCGAAGGTCCAGCGGCACAATTACGCGGAGTGGCACCCGAGGTGGACTGTGTCTGGTGCAGCAGCAGCTGTGAGCTGACGCCCTTTGGTCTTGTGGAATCCTAGCGCTTTAATGCAATTAGTTAAAAGCCTTTCTAATAACATTATCCTTCAGACGGGGTACTGCAGCGTAGCCTTCCTGGAAGTTCAAGGTAAAACCTTGATTGATGCGGGACTGATAGTACAAACTAGCACAAAGCATAGTGCACGCAAATCCTATCAAACAAAAACCTCCCTCTCCTTTCCAGTTCTGCCAATGCACCGTAGTCCATATCACTCCTGGTCTCCCATGTCTAGGCTTCTTTAACACTTTTCAAGAAACAGAGCAACTCTGTGATGGCAATAGGTAGTTACAAACACGAGTTTGGATTCACTTTCCCTGAGACACAAAGAGGCATTAAATCCGCGGCTCTGGAAACAAAAGCAACGATTCCAGCTCAGTGACTCTCCTGCATTGTCACCCCTGCCAGTTGTAGCTTCGTAATTCAGTGCTGCTAAAAGTCTCAGATTACAATAAAAAGGAAGGTATATACCACGTCTCTGTAGGCTGCTTTTAGCCAAACAGTTAAACTCCTGACACGCTGGCACTATTATTTTTGTTAACAATGTGAAAGATGATAATGCTACAGCAGGGCCTAAGGCTAGGTCTGCAAAAGAGCACTGGAAGCACTTGTAGGAGACTTATCTCTGTAATGTAGTGAGTCGCACTTCTGCTGTGTGCGCTTTCTATCTAAGATATATGAGAAAAGGCACCTCGGAAGAGGACTGCCAGAAACCAGCTCTGAATGGGGAGCTGACTAGTTAGCTAGGTTCCTCTCTAGGGAAAATACATTTTTTTCTCCACTGACTTCCCTTCCTCTCTCCAGGAGAGAGGAATTCCCCTCCCTCTGGGACTGACAGCACAGAAATCTCCAAGACAAGACGCCAGAGTCGTTCCCCCAGTGACAGAGCAGGGCCCCTTTTAAAGCCCCTCCAGAAGAGGAGAGAAAGCTGCCAGCAACCCAGCCCAGCTCTTGAGGCACAGACCAGAGCGTGAGGGACACCAGAGCAAGCTCCTTGCCGGGTGAGCGGACTCAAACCCACCAGCCCAAGCTGCAGTGTATTTGGGGCATGGGAAGATTTGCCAGGTCTCCTGTTAAAGCTTTCGCATTCATTATGGCATAATTAAAGGTTTCAGAAGAGAGTGAGAGGGAAGCTCTGCAGAAGATATTGCAGCTTAGGGGTATGAGAGATAGGTCTAAAATAAAACAGCACAATATTAAGTGAAGATGCTTTCCAGGGAGCAAGGCTGAGACCCAGGACTTCTGCTTTTTTGATGAGTGCTCAAAGCACGGGGATCTCAAGCTGAAGACAGGAGGTAGCAGCAGCACATCCCAGCAAGTGGATGTCCCCTCTGCAGATGCTGTTGGGGCCCAGACACAGGACAGACCCTTATTAGTGCTGCGAGGACAGAAGCCTTTCGGGGCATAGCCTGCAGCAGACCATCAGATGACCAAGACTCTCCTTACAAAGTCTTTAATAAGCGACAGTGACTGGCTTTACTGAGGCTGAGCTGAGGCAGGGAGGGCTGAGACCCTGGCTGGTGCAGAGCCCTGCAGCAGGTCACTGGTGGAAACCAGCTCCGCAGAGGCACCGCTTGCCCCCTCCTCCATGTGGACGAGACTCTCCAGACAGCAAGGGGAAAGGCAATACCCATCTCCAAATATTGTTAATATGGAAAAGATAAATAGGATGCCAATTATTCATTGGGAAAGCAGTGGCTTTATTTGTATCTTGACTGACTTTGCCTAATCTGTTAAAAGAATTATTAAGCCTGTATCATTAGGGTAAATACTAACAGCAAGTCCATGACTTAGTGACCTCCTTACAGTCCTTAAAAGTCATAGGCCTCTGCCCAGAGCCTCCTGAAGTTCAGCTATACAGTAGCCTCAAATACACTCATCTGATAGGCCCCCAGTTGCAGGTAGGATGCAAAAAACTACCTCAGTTAAGGAAATCAGCCAACAGCAATCTCCAAAACCTCTGCTTTCCAGCTCTCCTCTGCATCTCCCTTAGATGGCCTCCTGCTCCGTGCCCACGAGGAGAGGCAGGTCCCAATAGCAAGATGGGAACTCACGGCCTCATTCCCCTCCAATAGCCAAAAATTAGCTCCATGCTTAGAGTCTGACACTGTCCGCATTAGAGTTTTTCCAACAGCAAGGTTGTACAAGGAAAGACACCCAGAAGAGTCACATTTAAAAAGCCTGCAAATCAGTCGTGTTCAAACAGAACTTTATAAAAATGCCTGGGCAACAGCTCAGCAGCTGGATAAATGGAAACTCCACCAGCAGAATAGACAGCACGAGGGACATGTGCAGTGTTATGGAAAGAACTGCCCCCCTTAGAGGACCGATATCATTGCATGCCGTGTTTTGCTGCCAGGGCCGGGGTGCTCAGCAGTGCTGTTGGGCCTCCGGCTCATCACACAGCAGCCCGCTGGCTCGCTAAGGAAGCGTGTGCGTGCTCTGCAAAATACAGCTGGACACGGTCACTCAGTGAAATTACACCTTGCGTTCACCCCAAATTATTAGGAGCTTTTGTGCAGAAACTGCTTGTCCAAAGAAGCTAGAACTGGACTGTTATCCAATATTTATAAAAGTAGCAACTCATATGCACCTCAATTCTTAGATATTATCTAAAAAAGTGGCATGTGACACATACTATGCAGCACTAGATTGGCTGCTGTAAGCCCTCCTCGGTGCACTGCAGACCAGATTCAGGAGTAACATGTGAGGATTTCCAACCTGTCTTCAAGGGCATTTCTAGAAAGTCTCCGCTGAAGAAGGCTGGTCCTGACAGCGGGAGACCAAACTAACTTGTCCTTCATTGCCCTGCCTTGCAGCAGAAAGCTGTAGCAGTTTATAAATGCTAGAGAAAGTTATTAAAGTTATACTATTTTAACCTAGAAATATATTGAAAATAATTCCAGACAACTTACAGAGTCCTCCCAAACTACGCTGAGGTGAGCAGGATGACTGAGACTGTGATTTTTATGACACCTGAGAAGAGAGAAAAGAAATTAGGAAGCATCCCTCCCCCCATGCCTCCGCGATTGAGGTCTGGTACTCGTTTTCCTTAGGCCTAGGGCTGCCCCAAGACCCCCCCCGGGAAATCTCATGGCATTGCAGCCCGGAGCAGGTGGTCACACCAGGATTTCTCTCAGCGCCGGTCCTCAGCACCGTCCCGAAAACCTCCGCAGTTCTACACTGCTTGCTCCAGCTGCCGAAGAAGCAGCCTCGGCACAGCCATGGGGAACCTGGCCTGGCAGGGTATTTCCCATTCTGCCCTCATTTCCCACATTTCTGCCTTCCTGATGAAAATAGCTAAGGAGGTAGCCCCAGCTTGCAACGGGAGAAGCTAGGGAGGAACATTAAGGAATCAACCATCTAGCTGATGTTTTAACCAGGAAGAAAATATTTTGGATATGAAAAATTTTTATCGTGAGCTTTGGGCTGGGAAGAGTTAAATATCCCACGTCTGTTCAACAGCACAGGATTTTCCAATTTTTTGCCTCATTTCTTTGAATGGGTTTGTTTGTTTCCCTTTGGAACCTAGCAATCGCACACAATGGGCAGATTTTTCAATTAAGCCATTTTTTTACACTTTTAGTCTTCAATAGAGTCCAGGTGCCAGTTGTTTGCTGCTTTGTTCCTGCCTTCCCTTTCCTGCCTGCCGTTTAACCCCTTTTTCTCATTTGTACTTTTGCGGGTGTCATTTGATCAAATACACTGCTAGTGTAGATGGCTGATAAAAGATTACCAAATGGCTCATTAATGGTTTATCCATATCAGGTAGGAGTGACGTTAAACAAATCAGTATACGGACCTTCCTTCTATGATTTTAGCAAGAGTTAGTCAAATATTAGTCACTCGTCACTCCTCCGAACTCCTCTCTCTGCTAGTGCATTTATAAATGAAGTGAGAACGTTTTGTCTTTTTTATTAAAAGAAAGAAATCACCACTAGGCAGCTTAAGCAAACCGCGCAGGATTTATTTAAATAAGGCTAACCAAGACTTTGCAGTAACTTTTGTTTAAATCTCTCATCGGCTCCTGATCGCTTCCTGGGGAGACAGCGGAGAGCGTTTGCGCACACAGCCACGCGCTGCCTTCCCCGCCTGCCCGCCAAGAGCAGCGGCACGGGCTGCCCCAGCCCCCGGGAGGTCCACGTACACGTTTTGCACGAGCCAGGAGTTAAGTTAGGCACAGTCTGGGGCTCAGCTCTGTCACGGTGTGGCTGCTAGAGGTATTAAACCCTTCCATACACCGGATTGATTCTGGCTGTCATGTAGCTGCCGCGTTGCTGTCAACATGCTCCGTTGTGGCTCATCCTGACATGACGATCAAGCGCTTGGGGTTCTGCCTTATGTATTAAACATCAAACCATCTTAGCAGATAAAATCCGCTTCCCCGTGCCTTTCGCCCGTGTGTTGCTCTGCATCGTCATGATCACAGAAGGAGAAAACGTGGCCAGTTTTAATGCTGTAACGTCAGAGTCGAATCTGGGTGAAGAGCGACTGAACCGCGTCGCCTCCAGCGCTTCGCCGTCACACCGATGTGGCAACGTTAGCAGAGAAAGGTGGGGGAAAAGACGAAGGAAAGGGCGGCTAATAAGGAAAACACGCTAGAACGGTAACTGGAGGATGTGAGGATAAATCTAGAAGCGCACTCCAAAGAGCTGAAAGAACACATTTTTAAGAATAACAGGCATCCAACCTGGGATGAGGGTCTTAATCTGTTTCCACACACTCCGAGTACCAAACTCATCAATTTGGCTGAGTGGCCAAAAGCTGTTGGTGGGGCTTGGACTCTCCTTCCAGCTTGCTGCTGAGGGTTTTGAGGGTCTCCTCAAACCCTGACCCCCCGGCTACGGCTTTTCCTCTTCCAGGCGGGGCGAGCCTCAAGCGGCCATCCTGCCTCTTTTGTTTCTAAACAAGAATAAAACACAAGTGAAAGGAAGTAATATTCAAAGCTACCCCCTTTCCACCAGGAAAGGTGACCGTAAACATGCAAGTGAAGCAAGACTGAGCTACTGAGAGTGAAAAGCCGCACTCTAGAGCAGCAGTGGTTTGGTCTGAGGGAAGAAATACAGAGGGGACAGAGGTAATATGATTTAGGGAGGTGGGGAGGTTTTGCACAACATTTACATCGCAAGCAGAATGTGGAAGTGAAAGCTCTGTGATTTATTGCATCCAGATTCACTCTTCCTCTGCCTAAGCGACAGGGCTGGCTGAAACACTATTCATTAAAAGCTATCAGCACCTGATGTTTTGCCTGCAAACCCAGAAAGGCTTCATCCTTGGCAAAAGCAGTCCCCTCTGGGCTTTCAGAAGAGCCGGGATTTAAGAGGAGGCCTTGCAGGGGAACACAGTTTGAAATGTCAAAGGATGGATTTAAAAATACATAAGGCTGTGAAACCTGAGGGGACTGAGAAGAAATTAAAGGAGCAGGTGTCTCAAAAGCAGCATCTTTGGCCAGTGAAGCCAGCTAAGCCTTAAAATAAGTTAACAGGAGGGGCCAGGAGCAAAGCCAGGGAGCAGACACTGGGGCTTTGAGGATACCATCCCAAATCTAAAGGAGATGCTGAAGAATGATGAGGAGAAGGAGAGAGGAAGGGACATGAAAAGCTCACCCATTTGGCTTGGCTCTGTCACACTGCCCAAAGGAAAGCCGTCATATTTAGACGCCCTCCGCAAAGCCTCTGTGCATTTCCTTCAGCGACCCTGAGAGCATCCCTGGACGCACTGCAGCCCAGACACCCACCACCCGGCCCTGAGACCTCTGGAGGAACCACGGACCGGCTGGCGCTGCTTGGACAGCGGCAACACCATTTCATGGCCTGGGGGAGGGAGCAGGCGGTCCCCGGGGCCTCAGAGAGCCCCAGAGCATGTGGTGGAGCTGCAAACCCCAGCACCCAGCAGGCAGGATCTGAGCAGGGCCGCAAAGCCTACCTTGCCTTCCTCGGGGCCAAAACTACTGGAAAAGGGGAGGATACACGCTGCATCTGGGACACACACCCATAGGCGTTCGGCAGTGACTAGTAAATCAAGTGAAAGAATATTTCAGGCTTTTATTCACTTGATCATTTAGTAACATATTATTTTTAATAATCTTCCTCCCCAAGAGGAGTCTGAGTTATACCCACGCACGCAAAGGGAAAAGCAATTAACACAGTGATAAGACAGCTCAGTGCCATGCTAAGAGAAGCCGTGCACAGGCTGAGGCTGTTTTTGCCACGGTTGCTACCCGGCTAGCGACAGCTTTCTCCAGCACAGCAGCACCACAGACCCGACTGTTGCTAGAGAGGACAGGAATGAATAAACTGAAAAAAAGCTTTCAAATGAAAAACACAGAATCTGTGGTGAGACCCAAAACTGGGCATGTGCAATTTTCCTCGGTCTTTGCCACTGAGGTGGTTCCCTGCTTTCCGTGCAGGTTTCGGGCCGCCCATGGTTGGCCTGCTTTGCATTCAGGTTCCTGCCACGTGCCAGGTGCTACACAGCAGTGGTGATTAATTACAGCACGTTACAACCCAGGCTTAAGTAGCCTCTGTTTAATTGGTTTGTGAGCTTTTATTTGTCCAGCACAATCAATCTGTGTAATCCATAGACTTTCAATCCATCAACAAAATGGTTCTTAAAAATTTTATGGGCTCTACTTCCCAATGACATTGATGGGACATTTGTGGGAACTGAACCAGTAGCAGGGCATTACTAACTGAATTTAAATTTAGATCATTACTTTTTCAAGCAAAAAAAGGGGGTACATAATAACTTTGGATGTCCTCAGTGGCCAATGCATTTTGGTAATAGGCTAACATATGTAGACTTTCTGAAGACTCTACATCCAAATATGGATTTGGAATCAATTTAATGCACAGTGCCTTATGCAATTATACCTACAGAAGCCTAAGTGAGAATTTAAATTAGCATTAAGCTGATAGCTTTTGCTAAAGGCAGACAAATGTGAACAGGCACTGGGCAGATTTTCCTGTAAAGCTCTGACAAGCCCCATCAGTTCCTGAGGCACTGCTCCAAATATAAACGCTGGTTATCTCTTTTGCAATTACGCCCTTTCCAGCAATAGCCTCTATGCTCACATGAGTTCAGAAATGAGACCCCCCCCCCATCTCTGCACAAATCACGTGTCTCCAGAGTACAAACCATCACTATTTAGTCAGTAGAAGGACTAACACTCAAAAATAAGGACCCCACATGTTCATGAGGGTAATCCTTTCCCAGAAGTTCGTACAAATCCATATATACTACTCTGGGGACCTAGACAATATACACAAACTAATAAAAAGCATTTTGGGATGAATTATTGACAGAAGTGTGTGAAGATTCGCCAACAGCCTCCAATGAGCAAGGTATTTTGCATCTGAGAGCTGTCAAACTCCCTGCAGAGGCATTTCACAGCTGGTCTGTGCCCAACAAGTTGAGTCTCAAGCATGCTCATTACTGCATGTGACTTGTTTCTGCAATACCTGCACCCAGAAAATAGACTAACCGCTGCTCTTCAGTCTAGGAACACTGAAAAATACCACAACCCTGAAGTAGCACAACTAGGTCTCCCCTCCTCACTTCAGTTTATATTACACTTATGTTAGGGTTTGTGCGAGGATATCCTACCTCCTGAGCAGGACAAGAGAGAGAAAAAATCTCCTCAGATGCGCAGTTGTAGAAGGATGACTGAAAAGCAGACCCTAAGAGCCAGCCTGTACACCAACACTTCTCACTCTACCCTCCAGGCCCCTCTAAATTTCTGAGTCAACCAAAATAGAAGGAATATTACTTCCAACCACCTATCCAGAGACCTGATTTATCTATGCAGTTTGACTTTTCCCCCATCACTTTGCATTCGTGTCCCCTATAGGAACAGGCTCCTTTTATAAACTCTCATCCATCAGAGCAAAAGGCCGAGTTGTCAAGCCACGTTCAGAAAGTACCACTGACAACGTGAATACTGTAGCAAAGGTAGCAACTGTATCTGCAGTTATTTTAATGGAGAACATTGCAGCAAATTCAGAGCTACCCAGTTACATTTACTAGGAGATGCCCATCCCCACTTCTAGAACCAACCTGGTTCGCCCAGAAAGCTTTTGAAACCCAGGGGCTTTGAGGGAACCCTGAAAATCTGGGGTCCTTCTGAGCCTACGTCACAAGATATTTAGATCACCCCACAGAGGTCACAGAGGTCATTGGCTACAGGCTATATTCGCAACCACATTTTTTTCATATGCTGTCAAACAATGTGTGTGGTTACACCGTTGATGTCCAGGGCCCAGGTGAGTCCAAATTACTCTGGAAATCACAAGAGTCCAGATTTGAGGAGCGCTGGATATGGTACCAGCTATTCTAACACTCGGCACAAAGGTGAGCCGCAGCTTTGCGCAGCTGCCTCCAGCATGGGGCCCACTCGGATAATGCAGAGGCAAGAGCCGGAGAACTGGCATCTCAGATGTTTCTGCTGCACTGAACCACAACGACTAATCACTTACTTTTAGTGCTTCTTGGATGAGCGATATCTCAAACCCAAGAGGATTAAAGGACTGTGTAGAATGTCTTTCTTTTAAATACTGAGTTTTGCAGACATGGCACATCGCAGCTTCAAAGATACCTATACCCCAAAGGCAACCTTTGCTTTGTGACCTTGATAAACCACTGAATTTGTCAGCTACTCCGTCAAAAGGAATTTCTGATTTCTCCAAACCAAATAAGTAGTGTTTTTGTCAGACTGTGTTAACTACAGAAGGCCGCAGGGGCAGAGAGGTTTTTACCCTGCTGCTAATGAATCTTAGGAGGGCTGGCTTCCCAATGAGCTGGACGAGTTGGCAGCAAATACACAGCATAAAAATGATTCAGAGGCAGCCTGTTACCCTCATTTCGTTGGAAACCAAAGCTATAAGACACATAAATAATCAGATGCGGTAGGGAAATTATCATCTAGAGAGAGGAACATTTGTTCACAGCAGAAGTGGTAGCAGACTCAGACCCTTTCCTGCTGGAAGCAGGTGCAGGTACAGCAAACTGAGATATGCAAGGCTGATATGCCTCTCGGGGCACCTCCCCACTTATAGGAAGGCAGACGGACGATGGAGAATTGCACATCGCCTATTAAGCGGCAGATTGCAGTTTCCCCACTTCGCTGCAAGGAAGCGTCTCCTGATTAGTTGAATAAATCCACAGCTGCGCGTGTTGTCACCTTGGCAATCTACTGCTTGGAGCAGTTTCTCCCTTGAATAGCTCTCAGAATTAGCAGTGAAAGGCTGGTAAGTTTTTAAAACACCTGGGAAACATTTCTGGACCTCTCTGAAGAAAGACACATCTAGATGAGCGCACACCATTGCTCCCAAAACCTGGAGGCTGAGTTTTCTTCCTGCAAGAATGGCATAAAGAGGCACAATTGCTTTGTATGCAAAACATGCTGCAAAAGATTTTTAAACAAAGGACTGATATTATGGCAAGCCCTTATTGCTGTTTCCAGAGAGGGGATTCCCTTTATTTATACCACATTCAGCCACATCCATGCCCACAGCTGCTGTACAGAGGCATGCAGATGTCACGTCTGCCCTCTGCTTTTTAGGAGAGGGCAGCCAGCAGAGCAGAGGGCAGCGTGTGGGCTGCACTTCTCCAGCCTCCCTTAAACAAGAGTGCACTTCTAGGGTAAGTTTCTGGTGGAGCGAGAAGCAAGAGCGCAGGAACTGGAACCCATTTTCCGAGGTGCCCTCAAGCATCCCGTGTGCATGCAGAGACCCTCTGCGGTTTGGACAGATGGGGCCATGGCCTGCAGGTTCCCATGGAGAAGTTCAAGTCACAGCAGTGCAGCCAGGTGTCCTTCAGCGAGACTCTTGTGTCACAAGGCTCTTTGCGTCTTGGGAGACGAAGGCTCACATCCAGAAACGCACAGCAGTGAATTCTAAAACTTGCTAAAAGGCTTCATGCCTCTCCTTTTCCCTCTGTTTCTAAATGAATAACATGACCTTGGAGAACGGCTTTGTAGTTTGGATTTCTTTTTATTTATTTTTGAACGACAAAGGAACAGCTGTTGAGATTCTTTGTTGTTGTTTTTCGTTGCAAGAATTGTGCGCTGAATACTTAGGACATGCTCTCTGGAAGAAAGAACGCTTTTAATAAAGCGATTCACGTGCAGGCACACGATGTTTTAGCACCACTCCATGCAGGTAGTCCCTATCCGTTCATGTTCTGCGACTTGCTACGCTACCGTACACCGCCGCTGTGTCTTCTAGGTACCTGTGATGGCCAAGTTTGAAATCTTAGCGCTGCTTGACTTTGCAGCTACATGGTGAGTTTCTAATTAATATTACGCTGTGGCCGGGAAGGGGGAATGACGCTGGCTAGGCAGCGTCAGGGGGACAGATGCTCGTGGCAGGCGAGGTACTGCAGGAGGGATGCCCAGCTCGGACACCAAGAGAGGCTGCAGCACAGAAGCAACTGAATCTCCTTAACAGTCACATTTTTTGACAATACAAGCAATAGCTCACTTAAATGCTCCACCAGCTAATAATTGCTTTCCTGAACATTTTCTTTCTCTCAATTCACCTCGCCCTCTGTGAGATGGAGAGGAGCCTCTCCAGCACCCAGCCCTGCAGAGCGCTGCCCGTGCAGTCTGTGGTCCTCTAACAGCTCCGGCTGCCGGTGGAGCCAGAACTGAGCAGCTCCTTGCAGGAGGGCCCTTCCACCTTTTTTCATTCCTGGCAAAACTTCCTAGCCATTTGCAGTACAACCTCTGCCATAAATTTCAGCAGGGACACCCCAGCGGTCTTTGCTCCATGCTGACTGTGGACTACCAAGGCGATGGCTCAGAAGGTGCGAGGGGTTAATACTATAGGAACATGTCCTTTGTGTCTCTCTCCTAAACAAATTTCTAGTCACCGTACTCCAAGTGTCTGCAGGACCACAGTCACATTTTTTTTTTCCCCTTTGCAGTAGCTCTACTGAATATATGCATTTATATGGGGACCATAATGGGATAATGGGTGGGGAAAGTAAGAAAAAAACCTGTTGACAATCTAAAAATTTTCTTTGGATATCAAACAGTTTTTCATGTGTCCTTCTGTAACACTACCAGCTTCCCTAATCTAACATTTTGTCTCATGAAAGTGCATTTTTCAGAATCACACACAAGTCAGCTACTTTTCAACGCCAGACTTTTAAGTGGTTTCTGTGGTATATAGATAATTTCCTCATCGTGGTATTCAGGCAGAGAACAGCTAGTAAAGCACATTAACCCTGTTAATTTCTTGCAAGAAAAGTAATGTATTAACCTCATAACACAGACTGGAAATGGAAACACTAATGCACCTTACCTCTGATGACTTGCTTAAGGAGATGTTCCTATAAGCAGGAGAGAAACTGGTCTCTGGTCTCCAGCTGGCTACTCAAACCACTGCTGATGACTTGTGTTCAGACTCTACCCCCTTAAGGTCCTAGAGGCGTCTGGTTAGGTAAAAATAATTTGAAGGGAACTTCCTTCCAGACAGCACCCAAAACATGGTCCTCACCGAGCTTTTGTTAGGGAAGCCACAGGTCAGGCAGCCCCTTAATTCCTGTCTTTCCACCACCTCAGGCTCCACGCTCACTTTCCCTCCCTGGAGGATGTCCTTCTCCTGCCCATGCTAGCGAGCTGCGTTGGGGTGGCTGCAGGCCAGCGCAGGAGCAGCACGTCTCCCTCCCCGGGGCTCTCCATAGCCGCGGCAGCGTCCCCAGGGCAGGGGAAGCCTCACACTGTGGCACTTCTGCATGCTTAGCCCAATCCACCCATCTGCGCCCAAGGTCAAGAAGGTTCATAGAAGTGATTTCAACACACGGGATTATTAACCAGGAGGTGCATGCTAGCAATGCAACTCCTGGAAACACCAGCTAGTTTAAAAAGCAGACAAGCTTGAATGGCTTCCTCATAGTTAAAATTATTTACAAGAAGATACTTTTCCAAGTTACGCTAGACCTACGGCCCATAGGTCTCCCAGCTAACGAGCCACTAACCTCACCTGAACCTTTGCTGCGTAAGCATGAGGTGTCCGGTCTCAGCTCGGTGTCCTAGACCTCTTCAGCTGCCAACATGACTCACCTCCTGGAGACAGGCAAGGGAATTGCTCAGAAAGGCTCTTGATAGCAGGGCATTGCTGCTTGCTTGTCCTCCTGCTGTTCTCCAGGTTGGTAGCAAAAAGCAAGCAGCAACCGCCAAGCTAAATTCACAGCTACAGAAGCCACTGACCCCATCGGATCAAGGTGGTAAGCTTGAAGCAGAACTTGCATAAAAACTATAGCCTCAACTCATAATTAAAGAACTTTCCTTACACCAATTGTGAGTTTTTTATTTCCCCCTTCTTTGTTAAATTTGGTGCCTGAAGATACTTCACAAAAGAGCACAAATGCTGGAACTAATAAGGTTACAAACCTCTAACTCCAACATAATGAAGAGCTTCGTTACAGAGTTTTCATGTCTGCAGTTAGCTAGAAGTGCTGAGTTTCATGCTGTATCACACAACAACATGACTCAAACCCAGGTGCTTCCACCCAAACTGCTTTCCTTGAGGAGGCATTTGTCTTTCACCCTGCATTTCTGAGCACTGATCCCTTCCTGCCATCCAGAAGTGCTGAGCCTTGGTATGAGGGAAGAAACATGGGATTCACCTTGCACCCATGGATGAGGAAAGCCTGCTGAGGAGTTACATGATCTGCAGTATCCCATAAGCTTGTGATGCCTGGAGAAGTGCTGGTCAATCTGATGCTACCAGCCTTTGGTCCCATCCCTTTGGCAGGGATGTGCAAGAGGAGCCCCGCACAGGTTTGGGTAGCTGGTGGAGCACAGCTTTGCAGGAACTGTGTGAATTAAGAATACTCCTTCCTGGTAGTGATTTTTTTTTTACACAGAGATCCTCAGTGCTCAAAATACAGCCACAGCTTGATCCTTACCCATGTTTGCAGGTAACCTTGTTTCTATTTTGTTCGGAAGCACGCAGTTCCCCCTTCCACCACAAGTAGTAATTGAGGTAGCCTAGACACAACTTAAGCACATATCTGTCAAAGACCTGGCAATCTTCTTGGTACCTTCTAACTTAGTAGTCGAGAGAAAAAAAAAGAAAAAAAAAAAAGACCCATAGTAGTGTTTTAAATTCAGGTTATAAATCAGGCTCCAGAAAGTCACGGACACATGGCCTATCAATTATAGACTATGATTTTGATTTTTTAAATTATTATTGTAATGGAAAATTGATAGTATATATGAAAATTTGAAAAGTTCAGAAACACAGAAGATCTAATAATCAAACTAAATTGGGCTCAAAGTGGTGTGAAAGACTAATTTGCAACAATAAGGTGGAAAAGCTTTATCTGACTTGATAAGATTTTTTGACATTTCCTTTAATTATAATGGTATTATAACTAATAAGGTGGAAAAAAATAAGGTAATAAAATCACATTCCTGTTGGATACATTGGCAAGGCTGAAATAAAAAACAAACAAGGCCCAATAGCCTTGGGTGATCCAAGCCTCTGATCAATCATACGATGAGAGCGTTTCCATAAGTGTACAGGCTTTGAGTGCAGTTTATGGATTCTTAGCCTCTAACAGTTACTTCTGTGCATTAAAAAGTTTCTTGTGTATTTATCAAAAGTGAAACAGCAGCCAAAAGGGAACAGCACAAATAAATGTAATGGATGAGACAGGGAAAGTTCAGAGAGCACTAAACACCACTGTCTGGATTACTTCATCTGAGAGTCCACAGCCTCAGTCTTGGCCCAACTTGCCTCCATTCAAATTGAGTGTTCTATATAGAGTTCTTATGCATACTCATTCTTAGCTGTTTGCTGCCAAACTCATCTTTCGCAGAATCATTCAAGGCTTTTCTATATGTTTTTCAGCATGCATAACCATTACATGGAGTCTGTGGCAGGAAAAAAAAAAAAAAAAAAGAGTATGGAGATCACTAGTACCACTCTTTAGTTTCTTTCTAAGGTATTGCTGTTTTGCACAACTATCCAAATATTGACAATATTTGAAAAGATATTGACTTTGTAATCATCATAACTTTCTCTGAGATGTCATATCTAGAGTAGGACAAAACAGAAAATCTGAGGATGACTAGAAAATGGAAATCAAGTCTATGAGTTTCACTGTGGCGAATTTGAACATATGGTATAAGTTTGTATGGTATTTCAAAATAAGAATGACTTAAATTCTCTTTTCTATCCTTCATAATATGAAGTGCTCAGGCCCTGAACTGTTTTTTGCCATATACCAGCCAACAGGATGTTGGAGGCAACTGGGGCTAAGCAGTTGCTATTGGACTGGCAAAATCCTGGACACATGGACTTTGGCAGAGCGTAATTACACAAGGATCAGTCAACAAAAAAGGTTATTGCCAGTCCGAAGGCTGAGTGCTAAGCACTCCGTCCTTATTCAAGCAAGCATGTGCAGAAGTGCAATTTCTCAAGATACTCCTAGTTGATCTAGGTTAGGTTAAAAAGTCAGCTGGTCTTCAGATGTTTCCCTGCCACATTTTGGAGCTGTATTTTTAACTCTAGGAATCCTGTTGCCTTTAGCAGCGCAGTGGTTAGCAAGACAGATGCTACCCCTGGCTCTGCCCCCCAGCTGGGAGACTAACGGGGCTCTGCACCCTACTTCTCCCTCTGCAAAATGGGAAAAAAGCCATTTGGGGGCCCTCCGTAAAGCGCTGCGAGAGTAACGCTGAAGGGCTTGCTTGGGAGCTGACCATCTCTGTATGTCCAGTCTCCTGATGTTTTTATTCCACTCAGCAGCTGCTAATTAAGAACTGAAAGACACTTACTTTGAAAATTACTTTTCATGGTGTTCAAGCCAAACTGTTTTTCATTTCTTAAATTTTCATTCACTGAAACTTTTGATGCATATTTTATGTCAATTAAAACAGGTCCCGATTTCAGTGACAGCTTAAGTCACTTGTGAGATTTAATTTAAACAAAATCCACTATTTCCATTTGGTTTATCGAGGATATATCTGCAGGGTAGGGAAGGATTTACTCTAGTCAGTAAAGGCTACAATAAAACCTTGTGCTACGCTAGTAGTGCCAGATCAGGCCTTAATAGAGCATAAAGTAGGGCCAGAGCCCTAGGTAGGGCTACAAGAGGAAAGCTCCTCTGCTCTTGAATCAAGGCTGCTTGCCAGCAAATGGTAAGTTTCTAAGTATTTATTTTTGCTGCATTTCTATGGTTAGCTTCATGAGCTATGCTGCTTGTAAGCAGAGCTGATACACACAGGCTTCAAGGAAGCCTAAAGAGAAAAGTAATTTTCAAGAAGTCACGTTGCTTATGTCCTCCCTGAGCCAACGCTGAAGTGTGCTGCCCCCCCTCTGCCGGGATTGCTGACCGATTTGTTATTACTGGAGCATCACATGCACAATTAAAACCAAAACTGCCTCATCCTGCCATTATAAAAATGATAGTCCAGAGCTCCAACTATTGACCTTGAAATCTCCATTCAATACACTGCATTTCTATTTGATGCGTACCACTAAGAGCTGAGGAATGGCAGTTTCAGATTTTGAGGCAGCATATTAATTTGCCAAAGATTTAAGCACGCAGGATTTTGCTCCTTGCTTTTACATATATAAGGTTGCACCCGCATATGGGACAACTTTTACAGGGTGACGTTTGGCTCCTCTCCTAGCTTTTTTTCCTGAAGATATTGCACAGTGCCCCATTACAGGAAAACATTCTTGCCTTCTTTTATCAAAGTGAAAACCCAAGGGCAATTTGCAAGGCGAGGGGAAGAAGTGTTTCACCACAGATTTTAGAAACCCACAGGTCTTATGTGACCTTTGCCTTCTGTACGCGACAATAACTTCTCCAATCTGTCACGGGAGCTCGGGGCTGCTGCACAGCTCTGCCTTGTTCACAGCACCTAATGGAAAGGGACCTGGAGAAGCAAGGCTTTGGCACAGAAGAGTTCAAAAATCCTTTGGCGGGGGGGGGGGAAGGCAGAGGGAATGGTGTGCTCTCTAGCTCTGAGGAAAAAAGCCTCAAGTGAAGAAATGCACAAGTATAGCAAGTATTGAGCTTCCCCTTTGGGAACAACGCTGGCGCTCGAGTGACCGGGACTGTGCGCTCTGCACAGTGCAACAGGCTCCATCCGAGCCTCCCCCCCACTGACCAGGCTCTCTCCAAAAGGGGAAAAAAAGCTTCTATATTTAATGCACTCACAGAGCTGAAAACACATCCCTTCTATTTACCCAGGACATCCTATTGAGGGAGTCTTTATCCAAACACAATGCTGAAACTAAGATGGATAACTAAAATGCTGACATAGCACTGCATTTATATCTTTACAGGTTATGTGTAATTTTCTGCATTTCATAATGGCTCTGTCTAAACCTTTCTGCCTTTTGCAGAACACTTGCTGTTTCTCCTCTGACTTCAGCTTTCTAAATAAAGCTTTTTATTGATTCAGGACTTCTTGTTCACTCCAGATGCACATCACTAAGGCAAAGAAATTGGTCAGCAGGGTTTTATCCTATTGTATTTGTGTACTGAGTACTCATGTAGCAGTTTTGACTCGGTACTGTATGTGCAGGATGGAAACACAAGGCTTGCTGCTAGCCCTGGACTCCGATACCTCCGGTCTGGTTCAACTGAATGTGGACACCAAGAAATAGATTCAGGCAGGCCTCCTGCGCAGCACGATCTAATACATTTTTAGAATAAAAATAAGGTTTGCCAAGTCTGCCTGTTTTAATGCAGAGTCCCATTAGTTCACAGCCTTGATAGGGGGTTGACAAGAAGTGGGAAGGCAGCACCAGCTGTGAGTGTAAAACGAGCCTACAGATTTTGATCATGATCACCCTGTCTCGCCAAGCACATGGACATAACATGAGGCTGAACTCCTCTTCTAAAAGCTCTGTGAGGAGACCCAGAAGTTGCATACCCCAGGTGATATCTAAAGAGATGCCAGACACTTAAACCAAGTGATATGCCAACAGCCTTATCACGCAAGCCACAGACGGTCCTGCTCCACCCCCTGGAGAGCAGGACCTCACCGCCGGTCAGGTGCCATGGGCACCAAGGGTCCCTGCAGACCTTTCCTTGGTGCCCCGTTTCTGATTTGCGTTGCTTCAATGTGGCCCTGCCCCGCACCACCTCTGCACAAGGCGAACAGGCCCCCACAGCTCCAACAGCCCAAAGGGCAGCTCTCCTTAAACAGCAGCTATTGTTAAAACACTATCAAAGATTTGGGTTTAAAAAAAAAAAAAGATCATTGTGTATGCAGCCATTTGGTGCTGTCCCAATACAAGACGTGGTCGCCCCCCTCCATCCTTCACACTGTCCTCACTTAGATTAGCTCCCCTGCAGTTTTTAATGATGGCTTTGACCAAAGTCCCCATGGTTGTTCTAAAACCTAGAACCACGCAGATTTTCAGATGTACAGGGACATCTTCCACGCCACACCAGACTGCAAGGCCTCCTGAGTTCTAGGTGCCCTGACTGCTGCACGGATGCGCACGCTGCCTGCACGGTATAGGTGTGACACCGTCCCAGCCTGGTGACGCTGCAGCTACAAGTGAGCAAATCCCAAGCTCGATGGAAAGCCCTCGCTGGTACAGAGTATTAGCACTCCCCTGACACCAGTTCTCTACTTGGCAGGTGCAAGCAGGAGCGCGAAATCAAAGCAGCGTGGTCTGCCCTTGCCAAAGGGGCACACGTGCCTCCCATGCCTGTGTCTGTCCGCCAGCGTGCACTCGCAGAGCCCTTTGCTCTTTCCCGCAAGGGTACATCTTTTGGGCCACGCACATCCCACTATGGCCCTCAGTCTAGCAGAGGGCCAAGGGAACTGACAGCACTCAGGACAGTCAAGACTGAGATAGTTGCTGTTGATCTCCACTTCTGTAGTTATGCCACCCCCACCAAAAAAAAAATCAAGCCAGGCTGGAGTGCCAACCTCAGCTATGAGCTTTCTGGTTTAAAGTCCGTTATGTCACAGCCTTGACATTATTAAATAGAGATGCTTGTCCATGAATAATAATGGTATGCCTTGAACTGACAGTAGGTTGTGTCTGTGAGCATCTTTGCTTTACAGCTTAGGCTTTCTATTTGTCTGTCTGCTTTCAGATTTTTATAACAAATCACGTATGCATTTAATGGCCACTCAGGTTGCAGTTACTTGGTTCCCACTTATTTTCATCCTGCTGTGCTGTCAGGGGATCCCTTTGGTCCCTGAGGCAGACTTTCCCATTAGGGCAGAAGACAGACAGGGGAGGAGTGCCAGAGCTCCGGTGCTGTCCAAAAAGCCTGACATGGTACCTGAACAGAGTCTTATTGGACCTATTGGATCTATTTTTTCACCCAGCAAAGGGATCAGAGTTTGGCCATACTACATATATGCACACACAAATGTAGATTAGACTAACAAACATAACAAAATCAGAACGTACAATACACTAAATACAACTAATTTAAGGTTATTGGTTAAGGTTTAGCCATATCTTGGCTTTATCCAACTCCTCAATGGGCAAGAAGCTAGCTTCTCTGTTTCAAAGCTATTTCTTCTCAGCCCCCTGGCCACCTCCTCCCCCCAAACACTGAAGGACAGGATCTCAATAAGCATTTATTTACAGAGGGATTTGGGAACTTAGGTGCAGCTGTTTTCTTGTTAGTGAACAAACAAGGCACTGGGTCCGCTCCTGACCGCTAGTGCAACCCTGAAACAGATGAGTTTAGTTTACGAGGCGACTCTGGGAGATACCGAGTTCCTGGCTGGCCCGAGGCAGAAAGAGCTCTACTTATTCTGTGGGGGAAACGGACCCTCACCAGAGGCTGTAAGAGCTGTAGCAGCCCTGTAACCCGCCTTTAACGGAAGCCAAAAGCAGATGCTTAGAGGAAAAAAATAAAATAAAACTAGAGCAAAAATATAGTGATGCTTCTTCCAAATACCCCTCCAATATGCAACTTTTTGCTGTTTATGGAGTTCCTGAGAGGAAGGTGTTGCCACATGGCAACTCAGAAAAGTTTTCTCCTCCACGAAACTGCCCATCCTCTCCTGAGAGCACGCAAGTGTCCAGCACCCAGAGCCTCCCAAGCCACAGGTCCCACTGTCCCACCAGGCTACGGGCTCTTGGGAGAGCCACATCCTTCTGCACTGAACCTGCCCTTTGATCCCTGCGAGGTCTGGTACTGGAAGGAGCCTCTGCCCACCCTCCGTGCTGCCATACAGGCAAAAGTCAAATCTGTAGCTCCCCAAGGGGAATGAGGAGGCACATGTGAGACCTGGCCTGAGGCAAGGTGAAGCCAGGCAAGAGCAGAAGAGGGGCTGGCATACCCCCAGCAGGACTCGTGGGCTGTGGACAAGCTGGGATGGACTGATGTTTTCATGGAAGCATTGATTACAGCCCCCAAAATCACATTCCTGAGTGGTAATGGTCAGCTTTGATAAGATTTCTCTTAGGCTAATGCTCTCTAAGGACAGCAGCCTGAATAAGCTGATTTTTTATACTTGGCAGTGTACAGTTTTGCAGATGTAGCCAGGAGACTCCTGTTCCTTCAGGGCATGCAAAATAGAAATGTTTTTTGCATCTTCATCCAAAGAGGACTCAGAGCCTTCTTCCTTACGCTTTATTCCCAGATTCAATAATTCTGTGAATATTTTAGTGCAGTCCCACTGCCTGGCTGCAGATGCATTCGAATTTCACTTCTATCCTGTTCTCCTCCTTCCCACCAGCCTGTCTGCACAGAGTCAGGGCAAAAAATATACATCAAGCTTTGCAAAGCAAAGTTGTAGCTACCTTAGATTCTGCTTAAAATAGAGGCAATCAGCTCGCACGGCGCAGAGAAACAGTCGATAACCTAAAGGGCTGCAGAGGGCAGGCCGCTACCCGGCTTTGCCGCTTAGCCTGGGGCGAGGGCCCTTGCCAGAAGCAAGGTGCTAGCCTGGGTTTGCCCCGAGTCGGGTCGAGCCCAGTGGTCTGTGCCTCCCGCAGCACCAGGCTGTTCACCCTGCTCACGGAGCCAGGAAAACAGTCACCGCGGCCGAGCTCCGGTTCTGCTCCCCGTGCAAGGTGCTAGCGTGTGCTGCGCCGAGCGGGTCACTCCCAGGAGCCGATGCCCTTTGGGCGCAGCCCAAGTAATCAGCCCTGCATCGCTCTCCCGCAGGAGACATTCGCAGCTTGTTTGCTTTAGCTGGCTTCGCCTGCACTTCACGCTGCCTGTAAATACCGAGCTGCGCTTGCACCCACAGAGGGGCAGCTCAGCTCGGTGGGAGCCTGCCACCGGCAGAGGCTGCTGCACCCACCAGAAGAAACTGGCTTGGGACTAGCACTCATGCCAGGCCAAAAAAAAAAGGGAATTTTATCAGTATTTATTTATTAGCTTTCTTCCAGTGTCGCATTGCTTTCAGTCATAGCATCTCCCAGTGAACTATGGCAGCAACATTTCTATCCGCGAACAATATGCTGTCCTGTTCTTTTCTCACAAAAGCTATGAAAGGATTTTTTCTCTTCCCCCCACACAGTGCCTTCTATCTGCAAGTGATATAAATAAGCATTAGGAGAGCACACCAGCTCAGATCCACTGTACATGCTGGCCTCTCATTTTGCATTTCAGTCTAGTACCACTTTTTCCATCCAGTCCCAACTTGAAGAGTTGTATTCTGCAAAAAGTGCTACGAGACCTTGGATTAGCACACCGTGAACGTCAAGATTAGAAAGCAGTCATCAACAATAGCTGGATGCCCTGAAAGCCACTCATTTAATGGAGTGGTAAGAGATTATTTATGCTGTAACATTAAGGACCCTGGTATCTGAGTGTCTTTGCCAGCTTGAGATGTGCCCTTTAATTCCTGTTACCTCGCCGAAACCTTGCGTCAAACCTGCTCAGAAGAAGCATGGACCCTGGTAGCATCAAAAATGAATCACTTCTGGCTGCTGGAAGCCGATTTTTCCTGACCAAAGTTATGTATCTGGGTAATGGAGTGTAATAGGAAGGTGGCTAGGGTTCTCCTGTCAGCTCGGAGGGAAGGATTAGCACTCCAAAAGAACAGATTAATCCTTGTGAGAACCGCCCCCCACCTCCCCCCAGAAATTAAACTCCTGACACAGAAACCACTCTTTCTGGAAATGACCTGCTATGCCTAAATGACTTGCTTTGAAATGTATGAAACAAGCGACTTAATTTATGAAACTAAAACCTGTTAAAAATGGACATGCAGTGCGACTCACCCACACCTCCATAGATCATTGCCGCAAAACCGCAGACCCGGTGCTTAATTAGGCATTTAGAACATGCAGCAATGTACAGCACACACTTTGGAGCCTTTAAGAAATGCTGATCAATTTTTGTGGATAGGCATTACACAGAAAAGAGTGTGCCAGAGCATCACCCCCCGCCTGCCCTCCCCATCCACGGGGAGGCAGCACACCAACTCATTTGACCTCACATCAAACAATTTTGTTTCTTAAATGCATTAGTAATTTCATTAACTTTGATGTTTGGGGGGATTTATTTATTTATTTATTAAGATGAAGTCTAAAGCCAAGACAGTCCGATGGAGGAGATAATTACTGCCTGCTCATACAGGAAGATGAATAGGCCAAAGGGGACCGTTCTGATCCTTGCGTCTGATCTCCTGCCTCCTCCCAACAAGGTTTGAACAATCTGCAGTAAATAAAGCCTGGTCTTGATCTACCAGCAAATTCTGACCCCAGTAAGACAAGGTCCTGACTAGCAGTCACCTGTTTTCTGGCACAGGCACACGTAGGTCAGTCTATCCTGGAACGCACACATCAGCAAGGATGGACGTCAAGGCCAGGTAAGCGGTCTCTCCGCTGCTGATTGCTTCACATTTGTAGGCTTAAAAAGGCCAGCACTTGATGTGCACTATGTTCAGCCTCCCAGCACGGATTGCTCTTCGAGGTGCCCGCACAGCTCCCTCTCCAGCAGCTGTTACAGGGACGCCCTGGCAAATACCATCCCATCCCGGCAGCTCCAGCATTTCTGTCTCTGTGCTAGTTTTCCAGCCTAACTCAGCATGTGAAGACCAGTTTCTACATTGCTTTCCCTCTTCTATCTTTCCACCTTTGCACCACACCTCAGCTCCTTGCTTCTAATCTCACCTCTTGTTTTCAGTGTTGCTCTCTCAGCCCGTATTCATGGCCTAAGCTGGGATTTTTTTCTTCATTTTTTGCCACGTGAGGTCCTTCTGCTTCCAACCCTTGGATTCAAGGTATTGCTTCCTCTTGCAGAGATCCTGACTGCCAGCAAGGGAGCTTGGAAACTACCAGAGGAGTCCCCTGCTCTCACCTCCCAGTGTCAAGCCCAGAGCTATATTGCAACAAATAGGCGCATCAAGCAACGCTTATACAGATTTTTTGCTTCCTGAGTTACAGCATGTTTTGTTAGGTAATTTAGCTGCCAGGCTGCCAAAAGAAGGAGGAAAAAAAAAAAAAAAAAAGAAAAGAGAGAAGAAAAAAAAGGCCCATTCTTTAAAAAAAACAAAACAGCAATGGAAATTGCAGGCCAAAAGGCTAAACTGAGGCAATTTATAAACAATAGCAAAAGGGTCTTACAGTAGGAAGATTTTAGTGTTCAGGACATGGGTGGCTCAGAATTCCTGGCATTAAGAACTCTTCTTTATTGATATAGCTCTACCATTTTCTTTTTGGTTAAAATGTATGTAGTTTATTCCATATTGCAGACTGACATAAACACAAGGCACTCTACTCCTCTTCAATGAGTTGTTTGCTAAATCATATCAAATGGCCAACCTGAGACCCAGATGTATTGCTCTAGCCGTGGCCTCGAGGGCCTGTCCACCTTAGGAACTGCAGATAATTCAATGATTCTTTGTGCTGGCTCAGCTCAAGGCTTCTGTTGAAGCGAGGAGTTCAGTGCCATGAAATTTGCATCCCAGTAAAACAGTGCTATGATATAAATAATGCCCATTTACTTTTGGCTGAAACCAACATATTCATTAATCTCAGCAGCTCAGGATGGAGTCGGTCTGGCTCAGCATAGATGAAAGGTCACTGCTTCATCAGCTTTGCTGCTCAGCCTCCTCTCATTAAATTTCCATCTAGATGCTGCACGCTTAGCTTGTTAAGAAGCAAGGATTTTTCGAATTAGCTTGACATTTGCCAGACTGAGTGGCCTGACTGAGAGGGACCTTATAGGAGGTCCAGGGAGCCAGAAATGGGATCAACATGCATCCCCAGAGCACAGTGCTGCTGAACAGTTCATTTCAGTTAGGTACCCAATGGGAGATGATTTATTTGCCTGGTGGGTACCAGCTGCTATTTTAGAGCTGGATGAAGGAAGATGCGAATGCTCAGGAGTCTGGCCTTGCTAGAGCAGACCTGCCCCGTGAGGGACCATCCTGGGCGCTCAGGACCAGCTTCCTGCGGCTGCTGGGTGAGCAAGTTGGCTGCCAGGTGAGAAATTCAGCTCCTACTTCTCACAAACAGTAAGGGAGAAGGCGGCTCTGCAAAGACACAGGAAGGGGCAAAGAGTCTACGAGAGCTACAAAACCCCAGAGAGACCCAGAGCGCAGAGCCTGCAGCAGGCAGTATCGCTCTGCTGTGTCACAGGAAGGTGCGTTGTGTGCTTCGACAACCTGCTTTCACCAGGGAGGTTATCCCAAGGCATGGGCAGAGCCTGGATGCAGTTTTGAACCTCTTTAAAGATGCTGGGAAAGAATCATGCCCCCATTACCATCCTGAGCACACATGGGAGGTCTCCCAGCAACTGACTTCTGACAAACGACTGGCCAAGGAGGGATATCAGCAGGCAGGCAGCCTCATGGTTCCTCGATTGTTTCCTACTTTTAAAACAGATGCTAGCTCATCTCCCCTAACCCAGCAGAGGAGGATGGTTTATGGACTCTGCTGTTACATATTTATGAGAGCAGGAGATGGCACAGCCAGGTTTGTGCCATCCCAAGTCTGCCCAAAGCAAAAGATGTGCCACTTTTGAGAGCATGAGGCTCTCAAAAAAGTTTTTTTTTTTAAACTGATTATAAAAATCAGTTAAACGCTGCACAAGTCCAGAAGGCCCTTGAGGCTGGATGAAGAGCAGCCTGGGGACGGCTAGCATCTAGAAAGGGCAGGGAAAAAGTCACCTCTTGCAAGTGGGAGAGCAGTCAGCCAGCCCCTGACTTCATAAAACCCTAAGGGGTTCTTGCCATTCCCCTCTGCAGATCTTCAAACGATGTGGGCCTGGTACACCTATCATCACGGAGCGTGGCTCTTGAACCCCTACAGCAGTCGCCATTCCCCGGTTCCTGTGCACCAAGCACGCATTGACCTCAACCAGGCAGTCGCAGCTGGGTAGCCAGTGAGACCAACAGCCATCTGCAGCGGTGACCTACCTCCAGGTGCTCCTGGCCCCGGGGTCACCTCCCAGGAACGTACACACACGTGCTCTAGCGCTCAGTTTGACTAGCCCCCAACTAGGTCCTCAGCCGCCTATTTGCAGGAGGTGGACGTCTCTCTGGTCACTCATGTGCAGGAGCCCGGTCCCAGGCTGAGCTGCAAGAGAAACCTCCCGGCCAGCAGATGTTTCCTTTGGA
The DNA here is from genome assembly GCF_036370855.1 of Dromaius novaehollandiae. NCBI lineage: Eukaryota > Metazoa > Chordata > Aves > Casuariiformes > Dromaiidae > Dromaius > Dromaius novaehollandiae. Next base: position 120,790,608 of record NC_088100.1, read on the forward strand.
GAGCTGCTGCCACTGAAGAGCTGCAGCCTGGGGAGCTGTGTCAGCCTGACAAAGCTGGATGCTATTGATGGAGACAATTTTGTGCTCAGCATCTGTGCTGCAGAGCTCTGCGGTGAGAAATACCAGCAGCCCCAACACAAGGCAGAGGTATTAACACCTGTTTCATCCAGAGTTTAGCACATCCAGGAACAGCACATAGCACTCCATCTTAAGGTACAGCTTACACACAGCAAGAACAATTTACTTGAACAACAAGCACCACCCACCAAAGCACCCCTTCCCCACATCTTCCCATACTGCACAGCTCTATGCAGACCCCTGTTTGGTCTAAGGTGGGAAGGCTGCAGCAGAGCTGCAATCTATACATAAATATGGATGGTATGGCCTCATTTGTCTTCTACCAAAATACTGGATCGGTCCTCTCAAAATATAGTTTTAGCCAAAAATATATCATTATACCATCTTCATTCAACTGAAAGAGCATTCACCTCAGCTAGCACTCCTATTGGAAAGGAGCTCAGTTATTTGCAGAGCAACTCCAAGTTAGTATGGCAGAGATGCACCCCACATGTCTACATTTCTAGCTCTAAAATGAAAGTTAGAGCTCCCAAGCCAATGCAGACATATCAGTGATGTACTATTTAAAACCCAAAGAAAAAAAATGCACCGATCAAAATAAAACACTTTTTCACACACCTTTTTCTTCCTCCTGAGAGGAAAAGCATGGGAAAAAGTATCACACATGAAAGCCATGAGTCAGATTGCCAGCAGTACAGAGAGACAGTTGATACCATAGATGATTATATTTCTCTTGTCACCGGATATGTTCAGTGGAGATGAAAAATTCATTTCATGATGAAAATCCTTTGTCAAACTCTCCCCCTCACAGAGTAAGTATTATAACCTAATCTGCTTAGCACAGCACACGCCTTAAAGTGACCACAGGAGATAGCACTTGATGTGAGTTATAGTCTGCAGGCAGAATGATGCATTTTAAGAGTGTTGTTCCAATTAACTTCTGCTTGCCCCTGGTTAAGATACATTTTTTTATTTTCTGTGCAATAGATAAAGCATAGTCTTCAAAGATTCAACCTTCCCTCCATCTACATCCCATTACATTGTCACCAGTGCGATTGGTTTGTGGCACATGCAATATCAGGAAAGCTAAGACACAAGAAGGGAGCTGGAGAATGATTTGAACTGGCTTCAGTGTTTATTACTATTGGATCTGGTAGTTCACCCTCAAGCCTCATGGTCTTTTCTGCCTGCTCTACTCTTCTCCATATCTGCTGCAGATTCTCTGAGTTCAGGGTAATTTGGCATTCATAAAACACTAGCTTCAGGAATTTGCTACTGCTCCTGGCAGGTACAAACATGCTTTGCTTTGCAGCTGTTCACTGTACATGAAGTGTTCATAAGCTGTGGGGATGAAACAAGTGCAAAAAAACACTTTTTCATCCTTTCCATTATCACTGCAATGGGCCAAGTCCACAGCAGGTGCAAATAAGCATTAGATTCTCTGCCTCGTTACACCACCTCCTCTGAGCCTTAGTGACTCAGCTCAGCCAAAAACATAATTAGCACGTTGCTTTAGGTTTCCCATACTAATTCTCCACACTTAAACAATCAGACAAATATTTTACTGGGCCAAGGTTTTATCCTAATGGCTATTTGAGAGAGCCTTCCCTATTGCCTTCTGCACTCAGCCAGACCTAGACCTTATCGCCCACTCAGTGCAGCCAGACTGGTTCAGCAGGTCCCCCTTGTTTTTCAGGTATATCAGTGAGAAGAAACAGGAGCACAGTCTGTGCCCCATCACCACCCTTCCCCTCCTCTCCACAAACACCATCCAGCATCCTTTCACTTCTGGTCCAAAGCAGTGGAAAGCTGGTTTATCAAGATTGCTGTTACATAGGAGGAGCTACTGAGCGGGAAAAGGGGGAGGTAGAGCTGGCGCTATGGATTTATTTTACATTGCTTTGGGTGAGCCCAACAGACTAGAGGATGAGGAGAAGAGAAGACAGCACTTACCCAGCCAGCACTGGGCTTCACAGCCCTTGCTCTCCTTCACCTGTCATGCAAGAAGCTGGCAATGAAAGCAGCAGGGCACCACTTTGCGCTTCACAAGCCTCCTGGAGACAGAGCTGAAGCCCTAAAGCCAGGTCCAGAGATCATGGGAAGTTTCCCAGCATCACTGGGGATGATTGGGGAAATAACAGTGAAAAATTCCTCTGCAGCTTTTTAGGAAGCAGGCAGCACTGCGAGGGGATGCACTATGCCATGCCTCCAGCTGAGCCGCTGGGAAAGCCTTTACATCCCCTCTTCAGGCGTTCGGCAGCAACAGCTGGGCCAGCCAAGCTCCTCACTGGGAGCTTTACCAAGCAGGAGGGAGAACCCAGCTGATACCATTTACACATGAAATGTATCCAGATCTCCACAGAAAAGGAATTCTAGGAGTGGAAAATAACAACTGCAAAGTGACTTTTTTAAGCTTAAACTCAGATGGATGGTGCTGGGAGGAAGGTGACTCAGGTGCATCATACACTTCCCTCCTAATAGCTCATGTTTGCATCATCCTGTGTCAGCCACCAAACCACCTCTGCTTTACTACTGCAGAAACCTGTTTTTTGTGTTCTTATTTCCTGCCTGATGGTTTCTTGTGTAGGCGGCAGCAGTACGTCTATCAGTGTTGTCCTCTTAGAAGTCTGTCTTACAGCAATGTCTGATGAGAGAGCTGCACTAGGATGATTTCATTTGTGTTTGAACGGGTACTATTACACCGGGGAAACAGGCCACTTACCCTTTGGTTTTAGCCAGAATGACTTTTTTTCAGCTTGCATTCCAAAAAAATCTGAAAAAGAAACAGCTCTAAGGCTTTTCTAAAGGAAAAAGCGTATATCAACAACTTAACAATGACTTTAAGTTCGTGCCTTGTGCTTACTTCACTGAAACCTCTGTGTCAAATCCTTAAGGCTATCTTGTACTCACTTGATGGCTTCCTGCATTTCCCACTTTCCCACAAAAACAGGCTGTGTGATCAACTTGCCAAACTCAAAGTTTGCCATCCCATTTGCTGCATCATCCTCCAGGCATATTTTCTTGAAATGAAATTCCTGTAGAAATTGGTTTAGTAAATGGTTTGCAGCCCCTCCCTCCCCAATGGTCCAATCTACTTTAATGAGGAACGCACTGAAAACGCAAGGTTTGGATCCAGCTATTGAGAGTCCCACTTCAGAAGGGCCATAACTGGTCTGGCAAAAATGTGCCCCTTTCAGTTGGACTGCTGGGACTTAGAAAGGCATTTGAAATCTGTTGCCGTACAATTCTAGCAATTGAAAACAAAATATTGCTATCAGACACGTCTGCTCTCAAAGCGAGTTTGCCCAGCTCCGTTTGGTCTGCAGCGCAGGGTTCTCTCTGCCCTTCTCTTTATGCTGCTCTGCTCAGGATCAGCCCAAATTCTTTGCATTTAAATGCACATAAACTGCAGGAGTGCATCGCTTCCCATGCTAGCTGCCAACGCAGCTGCTTCCAGAGAAAACTTTACAGCAGGAGACAGTAGTTTCCTCCATGTGTTTTCATTTCCTAGCTGTAATTTCATGCAGGTATGCTGGAGCAGGCTCATGTCCTAGTGCCTTGCTCTGAGGGCAGAAGCTGTCCCCCTTGCTCCAAGAGCCATGTGTCCTGGCTGGTTGCGAGCAGCTCCCCTCCGTCGCAGGCACGGTGGGCAGAGACTTGTCTGATAGAGCTTGATTTCTGTGGCGAACCATGAGGCAGGACTACGGTGAGGACCTGGTGAAGCTCTCCCCTCGCTGCACAAATATTTGGGCTGGCAGCGATGAGACACCAGCACAGATTAGCCGATGCTGCGTTCGCCATCATGGCACCTCCTCTTGCTCAGAGAGGGTCTAGACAGCACCAAGGGAAAAGCTGACACAGCCTTTCTTACTCATAGACCTAATATTATGACAATTTATAAACAGCAGGAAGCTTTTGCTAAAACAGAGCAAATGTTATGCATGCCTGCAGAGAACAAGAGGTTTTGGGGCCTATCGATAGGGTGTGATATCGATATCGAACCCTATTGATAGGTCTGGAATTGAACAGGCATTGATGCCGCTTGATATTGAGAGTGATCGATGTCGATCCCTTTGATGGCTACCACGAGCAAAATCATCCCAAGAGCGAAAGCCACAGATGCCTGTCGAGAGCGAGCAGTATCGAAGGCTACCGGCAGGGATCGACCTCGACAGTCACCGATAACTAGTGCTATGGATCCCTGTAAGCAGGTATGGAAATCCACAGGCCTCGAGGCCTCTCGAGATCGAGAGCTGTCGATACGTACTGAGAGGGATCGATAGCTATGGATGTGGTGCCCTCGCGATAGGCAGGGAAACCTGTGATGGGAAATCAGATGAGGTAGGCCTCATCAAGGCCCGTCGCTATGAAAAACGGTCAACGTCGCTAGTCAGCGGCGCCTACCAAGGGCGTCCTACTGAGGCCTAGGGGGACAGGTTCGTGCTGACAGACACCCAGGCTGAAGCCTAGCTCTCTAATAGGATTAGTACACTGCATTTGTTTTCTGGGCCAGATTAGAAACCCCAATTATGTTTTTTTTTAGCTCTCTTCAGGGAGCTTCAGTCACAACCAAAAAGCCTCCGCCCTGATAGTCTCACCTACCATTATAATTAAATCCAAAACATTCAAAATCACTCCTTGCCTCTCTCCGGCCACTGTGTCCAGCAGCATGCAGTGCCTGCGTATCCATCTCCAGCCCTGCCTCCGGCCTCAGAATAGAAGTCTGGGGAAGGTTTTGCCAAAAACAAAAACAAAATCTTTTTCTCAGTCCACTTTTTTTTTTTCCCCTCCAGTTTGACTCCGTTCCAGCATTGATGGCTTCTTAACTGTAATTCGATGGGAAGAGTAAATTTATGCACTTAACTGAAGGCAGTCAGAAGAGTTTCACCAGAAGCCAGCAGATTTAAACTGGATCACCAGCTACTATAAACTGGGATTGGCCACTGAAGGAATGTCACTGATTTGGCTGCATCTTTAACCCCTTCTTTTAAGGGCAGGACATAAAGTGACCCTCTCAGAATATTTTTAAGACCATTTCTCCCCCGCACACACTCCCCCAACTATATATGTCTATTTATGCTACTGCGGTGCTGAAGGTTGGAGCAGGTGCTATTTAAAGGGCTGCCCACCCAGCCCCCAAGCTCTGCATCTGCTCAGCCGCGCTCGCCTGACGGACGCCACCCAAGCCGTGCTTCCCCAGACGAACTGTGTGTCGCCCCATTGCCCGCTTCTTTCTGTATTTTTAGTGATGGCAGAAGGGCCGCACAGCTGAGTTTTGCTCAGTTTTCCTTCCAGGAGGCACTATTGTACCTCTGTTGTCTTTGTAGCTGAACTATGTGAAACTCATAAGAGCGTGACTACTGCTGAAACATCAATGCTTCCAGCAAACGTGGTTAAAATCAGCCAACAGATTCAGAAGTTATTAAGGAGGACCTGACAGGCAGGAAGGCAGGACAACCTTATAAGCAACAATTGTTTTTTTTCAGGAAATAAGACTAAAAAATGTCTATTTTTCTAGCATATGTGTTCAGCCCTACCCCTACTGATCAGAACAAAAGTCCATCCTGCCCTGCCCTGAATGCTGGGGCTCAGGGAAAGAGCCAATGAACTTCAAAGGATCTGGTCAGACAAAAAGATTTTCTTTGTTGATCTCTACTGTAGGTAAACAGATCTATAACAAAATAAGCAAGAGATTAGCCCAGCACGTTACAAGTAGCAAAATGGACATTTTCCTTTTTAACTGCATCATTAGCTAATCAGGCCTCAAAGTTAACGGACTTGCAACCAAATTGCTACTCTAGTAATTAGTGATGTGATCTTTTTCCAGGTCTGCAGAACAGGTCTCTTGCCCTCTGTTTGCCTTTGCTTTCCTGTCTACGGAGAGGGTAATTTTACTTTTTTCCTCTCAGAGGACACAACGGTAAGCTCAGACACGCCACAGAATTTTTTGATGGAAGGTAGCACATCAGAACAAAATTTTGTTGCTATTAAATGAGGGACTATTTAAGAAGCACATACCATTTTTTTTCTTACTGCTCATCCAAAGGACAATGAATTGCCAGCTCCATTCCCTTTTTTAAGTTTATAAATAGGGCTTGGAAATGCATTGAGCATGATGGGAGTCATCATTCTAATATTGTTCAGCAGCACCAAGCTAACACGCTGGTAAATTAAAAGCCTTTTTGTCAGTGCAGGGGAGGGATCCGCTGGTGAGTTATCTTCCATCCATTTTGCAGCAAAGATTATGGATAGAAAAGGGCAGCCTGCCAGGGTGGATGGCTCTTGCTCTTTAAAACTGTAGGTGACCTGTCACCAAGGGTTTTTTTCCTCCCACTTGCTCTGAATTTTGCAGTAGCTCTTGACCTCATTAGAAGACTCTAAGGCCCAGCCTGGGACTGAAGTTGGTAGAAAATTGAACTGGACCCAAGGAATACTCAATCAAAACAACATAATCACAGAAAAAACCATCATATGGAAAATAAGGAAAATGATTTAGCTGCTGGTATGTGGCTCCGAGAAAGGCAGCAATGTTTCACTGACGCAGCCTGTGCTGCAGGCTGGTCCGGGGACGGCTGAGGGAGCAGGGGTTCATTCTCCCTCTTCTTCCCACAACTTTTGCCCCAGGGTGACACTGGCTGTGGCTCCCGATGCCCACCCGTGTGCGTCAGACCCAGCCAGGGCAGCCGCCCCCTCCTCAGCGCCTGGGGGAAGGGGCAGCAAGGAGCCGGGAGGGGAGGAGAAAGCCCCAGGAGGGTGGAGCAGGGCAGCCAGAGGAGACACGCCAAAGCCCTCGGCCCCCAAACGCAGGGGGCACAAGCCAAAACTCTGCTAGGGCTTGTGCCAGATAGCACGCGGACATAAGCAGGGCCACTCTGCATGAGAAGAGGTCGTAGCCATCTGGACTCAGTCTGGGCCACGGTGCTGGCCCTCTGGGCTAGCGGACAGACCTAGCCCACTGTATTTACTGGTGTAGCTGTCGTCTCAGGTCAACACAGTGTCTGTTTAAAGTGTCAGACAGGCTAATTAGTCCAGGCTTTCAGAAGGACTGAGTGCTCGTTACTCCAGAGAAAATGGGTGGGAACTTCAGCTGTTCAGCACCTCCTGAGATGGGGCATTTAAAGATTTCCATGCCTCTGACAACGTCGTCGTAGGCATCTGTCAAGTGTGTCTCTAACTTCTGGAGCTGGTTAAGGGGCCGCCTAGCCCGTCTGATCACTTCTTTCAGTGAGGAAGCCGTGACTGTGGTGAGCAGGACAGGCTCAGCACTGAGGGGTGCTCAGCTGAGCAGTGACATCAAGAACTGGCTCTTTCGGGGACAACTGTCATCAGAGGGCATGTCAGAGCTGTTAGAGCACTGCAGCATACCCCAGGCTCCCACAGAGCCCACCTTTGCTTTTCCCACAGTGGTTGCGTTCATGGATGCCTCTGCCACCAGTAGCTATAAGCACAGAGGAACCAGCAGGCATATACAAGCCCCCAGTAGCAAACTGTCCTGCATGGGAAATTTCCAGTTCCAATGTTCAGTTTTAGTGTTCTTGCACAGTCTTGTACTGCAAACCCGTATACACCTACTTCTTGGAAAACGCCTACCTGCTTCCCTCCTCAGTGCCCACCATCTTACTCGTTCTAGTTCATGCACAAAATAATTTGACCAGATCCATTCAGGACACCTGAAATGTCCTCGCTTCTTCACTCATTGAGCAGTATGTCTGGGACGGGTGTTTGTCCTCGAGATGCCGGCTCCCATTCAATATGAACTATTTTTGGCAGCCTGCACTGTTTTAATCACAAAGCAGTGATGCGTTCCCATCCGCCACTATTTAGATGTTAAAAGATTGTCTTAACATGTCAGGTGGCAACTGCAATGTGAGTCTGATGCGACAACTTTCCGTCCACTGCAGACAGGTTGCTCTAGATCCTGAAGAGGTGAAGAAACTCCTCTGAAATACTAAAAAAGAGGTATCATGTGCTTCTGGCAGGATCTCTCCCCCTCCTCTTGTTAGAGGAATATGCCAGAAAAAGGAAGCCAGTTGGAAATCTGGAGAAATTTTCATTAAAAAAAAGAAACTATTTCTCTTTTTGGAAATTCAAAACATTTTTGTAAGCTTGAGAGTTGAGCGAATAGCAGGACAGAACTTCCATCAATAAGAAAGAAAAAGAGAGAAAAGAAAGAGTGTGAAGAAAAGAACAAAAGTCCAGATTCCTCAGTACTGAACCAAAATATCTGCCAGGTGCTAATAACGTCTCACAGGGCAATGACATTTCCCACTCACAAAAGAACCTGGCCTCAAAAACAGACACCTTAGTATTCAGAAAAGGTTGAAACTGGCATACAACTTATTAGTTCAAATTGGTTATAAAAATGATATTACTTTCAAATTCAGCCCCTGGGGGCTCTCATAGGACAATCAATTGCATATAAGAGAGCAGGCGAGCGGATTAACAGACATTAGAGTAAAGGGCAAAGAAGTCTTAATAGGAGACTCAGGGAAGCCGCACCTTTAACTCTAGTGCCGTTACTAATACTTTCCCTTTCCCAGCCTTCCCATGGCAGTGCTTGCGTCCTGAGGGAAAAGTTGGGGTACTGCAAGCTTGAGACTAACAAAGACCCTGTCCAAGGCTGACACGGTACTCTCGGTCTTTCTTTGAGGAAAAAAACCTCAAGAGGTAAGAAAAGAAAATACTCTTAACGATAAATGCATTGCAGATCAAGAATTGCTTCAGTAGCACAGACCAAATACGTGCCCTGGATAGATAATCCCAAGTTCATGTCCCTTTAGGAAACTTGACTACATACCAGCACTGACAGGGAAACATCCTCTCTGAAGTGCTGCTTTCTGTCTTTATCCTCTTTCTAGTTCTTTTTGTTAAATCTTTACAGTCTGGGGCTCAAATTACCATTTCTGACCAGTGCAGAAACAAATGTTGAAATATTCATGAGTTGTTCATACTTTTCATCCTACAGAAGCAACAGCCAGCACCGAATTTGCATGATCTAACCAAAGAAGATATTTCAAGAGAAGAGTACTTCATACAGTGATAGTCACAAACTTTTATATATTGAGGTAAATGCAGCAAGTTTCTGCCCGTACTTGTGTGGAGTCACACTTTGCTTTAGGAGTATCTCACTAACTGTTCTGAAGATGAGTAAATATGTCCTCTGAACATGATGACATGCTTGTTTCCTGGAAGTAAAAGGAAATAAAACAGGAAATAAAGCAGGGTTAAAACACTGAACAAAACTGCATTTAAGTTAAGCCTAAATTTCCTAAACCCTGTGACAGAAGCTTGCAGAAATCTTTCAAGGCTCATCCAATAAAGCCCTATTGCATTTTGTTCTTTCCCCTCAAATCTCCATCTGTCTGAGTCAGCGTCAGCAGGAAATTTCAAATGGAAGCTTACCAGATAAAATAGCTAGTTCAGCTACCTTTCAATTATCATTTGCTTTACAGAGTTCTGGGAGGAATATGGTAAAATCTTAGTCATTTTTAAACTATGTTATAGCTAAGTTAGAGATGAGTCATGCCTTATCTTTGTGTACTTGGTATCAGTCTTGCAAAAAAGAAAATTCATGTATGCTTTGACATTATATGCAATTATTTTCCATGCACATTCTGCCTTGTTCACCTCTTCCTATACTGAAGAGCTGAACATGTTCCTGTTTTCTGGGGATGTTCAAAAGTTTTTGAATTTAATTAAACACATCTCACTTCTATTCAAGGAATAGTATTGCTCTCTAAATCACCCAAACCTTCCAACTATGGCTGTCTCTGAGCCCTTGGTGTGGGTGAGATTTTGATACCCATATTCACTTGCTGACACTAAGAGTAGTTCATCACCATGAGCTGGGGTGACCATCTACCTCTAGCAGCTACTGGTACCTTACTTTGCAAATAACCTCTTTGGAAAGAGTAATTGAAAATGACTCCCTTACCTCAGCATGGCGGGTTACATGATATGCCCTTAAATGGCTTCACAAGAAGTTCACTGAAATTTGGCACCTCCCACATTTGCTTTGACAACGACAGAGAAATCCAGTGATGTTACAGCAGTTTTTGCAAGATTTTTTTTTCCTTGAACACAGCAGAAACAATCTCATACGGTCTCTCCCGAGCAGCATGCTCTTGATCCGGTGTCTCTGCTCCCGCTAGGAGCACATCTGCGGTTCCTCCAGCTCCATCTGCACTGTCCATTTCCTGCAACCAGTATACAGATTCCCAGATCATTTGATAAGCAAAGATGTTCACAAACACCTTCTACTGAATTATGTCAATGACATCTTTCAAAATAACTGTAACTCAAACAAGGTTCGGCTATGTGGGTCAATGTGTGGATTTCTTTTTTTCTTTTAAAGGAGATTTTGGCAAGTTCTTCTAGAGTGTCTTGGTGGTTCCTGCGAAGTTACAAGGGCTATGCTGCGTTACTGTAGATGACTCCAGGTAGAAAACTTACAAAAGGGAAAGAAACTTAATGCGCTGAAGGTGAACTGCCTCACAACCCTAGCTGCTACTGCCTGCTCCTCTTGTCATGTATGGAGTTTGGGCTAGACATGTCCTTTGCTAGCAGCCTTTGTGAGGAGCTGTACGTAGCCAGAGGAGCTCTGAAAGGGAACTTTGATTATATCTGTGCAACAAGTGCTCCCGGAAGCAGGAGCTTACTGAATCCGAATTTGACCCTTCCACAGAGCAGATTTCTTTGACATTACTTCCCTAAACATGCACACCACGCTCCTCTTGCCAGCTCCTTGAGATGACTTTTCCTTATGCTGGCACATTCTTGGAAGTGCGAGCTGCATCCCAGCTGGACAGACCTACCTCCATCCTTTGGCTGGGGCTGGGTTCAGAGGTGAGTGCCGCGACCGCAGGAGGTAATAAATGCCTCCCTTCTGCTAGGACAGGTATGCCAGGAGGGGCGATGGAGACCAGCCACCCGAGCAGTCACAGGCTCTCCTGTGCCACCCAACAACCCACACATGAGCGGAGGGGTGTGGAGCGCTCTGGGGGGTTTCTGGGGGGCCCAGGAGCCTCTCGTGTCTGCCCTCCTGCCACAGGCACTGCGGCTGCCCGCCAAACTCCTGCAACACACTGCGCCCTCCCTGCGGCAGCATTTCTCATGGCCTGCCCCCAGACGCAGCAACTACACGAAGGTAACAGCGAAGAGCCCCCACCACCTCCAGCTCTGCCCTCGGCAGAGGTACTGGTTACCTCGCACCCTTCTCGGATTGTGGGGCTGCGTGTAAATGAGATCTTCACTTCTTCCTAAAACTGGCGTAAGCATTTTATCATGACGAAAACACACAAAATTACAGGAAATTTGTGAAGAGATGCAGGAAAACAAGGGTGGTCATTTCTGGCGTTTACCAAACTTGACAGCACCTCCTTAAATTTGCAGAGTGATCATTTTTAGAGCAATGCATTTTAATTGGTGTTCTTACTCTATTAAGATGGTGGAGATTTTTCTTTCCATATTCTTAATAGTTGGGAAGTGTCATTTTTGATCTACAGTTTAATAATCAGTAGAATATTTTTTTCAAATGAAAAGTGCCAAGAAGGGTATTTATGTGATGTTCCTCTGCCTAGGGCATTAATGAGGTATGATACTACGCAGCAGGCATACTTTTGCTATATGTAATGATACAAATTGAGTGTAAGTAATACAATTATTTGTGGTGTAACACAACTGCTGCACATATAGTCTTCCTGACAGTAAATACCATTGTTACGATAGGAAGGTACTGCAAATGCCACTAAGCATTACAGTCAATTCTTGACAATCTCATGTGAACCAGGCTAATAAATTGGGAATTATATGCCTCTTGCACATTTCTATTTATGTAGGACAGGACTTGTTTGCTAATAGAGTAACAAATAATCCTGTTGGAAAAACAGGCAGGCAGGCTGAAAGCAAACCAACCAAAAAACCTCCAAACATCGCACCTGCCAAGAGAGGAAAAGAACTTCTGCATAGTTGCTTCAAACGTAGGCACGACACTCAAGGTATGTAAAAGTCGCCTTTTGCAAAGCCAGCTGTAAAGCAGAACCTCTGCCGCAGCGACAGGAACAAACCTCCTGATACAAAATGCAGACTTGCTGCCAGCCAGGAGCCTGCTGTGCACTCATCCCTGCTGAATTTCTAGTGGTGCGAAAAACAGGAGGGCTTTGGCTCTTGCATGCAACGCAGCATGCGATGCACAGCCCCGGGGTCTGGTTTCTGCTGGCTTCCGAGCTTGCCAGCTGCATCACCGAAAAAGCAGAGCATTTATGTCAGTGCGAGGAAGGAGCGCCGCACGCGCGCGTGAACTGCGGCCGAAACGTACTGCCAGAGATCAAAGGAAGGGAGGGCCGTCTCTGCTTTTATGTAAAGTGGACCTCCCAGACATGAGACGGTTCAACAGGTCTTGAAAGACTGTAAAATGTGAGTCACTGGACCGGAAAAGCAGAAAATAAATTATTGGAAGAAGTTGCACAATAAACCGCTGTTATGCCCTGGAAAGGGAGTGCTAGCAACTCTCCTGTGATAGACCTAGAGGAGAGATGAGGGCTAACATAAGCCTTGCCATTTGCTAACAGAGAAATTGGAGAAATCACTCAAACGAGGCAGGGATTAAACTGGGACAGTGCTCTAGTGAGAGAGCTCAAGGAAATTTAGATTACAATGATGGAGAGGAGGAGAAGATTAAAACTCAGGGCTGAGTGAGTAATGTGCAACAAATGTATTCAAATGAATCTCTTCCATCGAGGTGCTTCCAGGGCTCCCATCCCCTTGCAATCTTTAATGCACTTACTCTGCTGTAAAGAAGGCAGTGCTGTTATTTCTGTCTTTCACTTGAGGAATGGAAACACAGGGAGATTAAGTATCTTGCTCAAGGTGACCCAAAAAGTCCATTCCAAGACAAGGAAATGGAGCCAGAAATTTCAGGGCTTGGCATAGCCAGGGGATCATCACTCCTCTCCGCTCTGTGAACATTGTGCATAAATTTTGGGGAGGCTTTCACTATTCAGGCTTTTTCTCCAGCTTGTAGTTCCGGGCCGCAGATCACTGGAACAGGACACATCACCTCATCTCTGCTAACTACATGCTTTTGCTGAAGGCAACAGGAATTTCTTTTGTGGCATCAACCGGCACAGAACACGGGTGACACATATGGGCTGGCGTGCTCGTGACTCTTCTAATGATTGCAAGCAGGATTTGCAAATGGTACAGCTGACTGCAGTAACGACAGGGCTGAGACTGTGCTGTGGGAGGAAAAGAGATACTGGGGGACTTGTGTAACATCTTGATTTGCAGTTGACTCCTTTTGAATCCCACGTAGACACAAGGATCTCGTCATATGGCTCTCATTGCAGAGAACCAGGTCCTAACCAGCTGGCAGTCAGAGTTTCTGGTTAAAGTAGGCTTCTGGGGAGCCTCCTCCTTGTACCCTCTCAGCCTGAGCGAGCAAAAATTTGTGAAATAGCACCTGTGGCTATTTGAATTTAGTATAAGTGAATTTGCCCAGAGCTACTGAAAATTACACTGCTATCCTTCTCACTGTTCCTAGGCAGTCTGTTGGTGCCCAAGAGCTTGCTGTAGGAAAACAGACAAAATTCAGTTTTTATACCTGCAGCCAAGGTGCTAGTTGTGCACGTTTTCGACACACAGCGTTGGGAGTCCTAGTGCATATTCTGTCCCCAGTGTTCACACAGATCTCCCAGTAGGGACCATTAACTTTCATCCATTGCCAGTGTAGTGTACAATGCAAATGAAATGTCCAGGGAGCAGAGACTGAACTTTGTGAGGGGACAGGCCTTACCATCTGATTACAGGCAGCTTGATCTTCCTGATCTTCTGGCTCCTCTTGTTTGTGGTGGCTCCCCAGTCTAGCTCCAAGGAGAAGGAGGAGTCATTCCCACACCCTGGAGCCTGGTGACCAGGTGCTTTCTGGTGAGAAGAGCATGTGGCACTGGCTCCTCTCAAGCCTCTCAGGTCCTGCTGAGCAGGTGATTCCTGGGCCCGATCCAGAAAAGGTCAGCTTGGTGTGTTAGGAAAAGTGAATCCTACTCCTAGAAGACACCTTCAGGTTCTCACTTTTAAACAAACAGGAGTGATAAAGCTTGCAGTCTGATTCCAGGGCCTCAGCTCTTGCAAGAGGTGGATACGAAAATTTTAAAAACCTTAAAAAAAAAAAAAAATCAGGAATAGCTCAGTGTTGTTTTGTAGGCTGGCTCACAGTGGCTTCCTGCTCAGCCTAGTGGCTTCTCTCCTCTGCTCTTCCTATGCACGATCCTCTCACCCCTGTGTCCAGAGAGCACCTGGCCATCTGCCTCCGTTCCTTCAGCCTTGCTGCGTACAGTTCAGGTGCCTACTTTTTATGTTTAATGAAATGTGAGCTGGAAGCCCTCGAGTGCTTTTCTAGATCTTGACATGCCTCTCCAGGATGTGCTTCACACCTGTGAGGGGGAAAGGCCCCTACTGAGCAGCTACTGGGACCTCCTCTGCACTGTGCCTGCAGACGGTGGGGATTCCTCGACACGAAATGCAAGCTGATGAATGTCCGTGAAGAAAAATATTATGTTCCTGGAGGGAAAAATCTTGGTTCTGCATGTAAATCTGGGAAAAGCACTGTCCTGAAAACCTGGAGCAATTTTAACCCGTTGCTTACTCTACCTAGGCTTTTACATGCCTTTCCAACTGCCAAAACACATTTGTCATTGTTGCCTCATTTGCAAAAGGTTTTTCATTCCTTTTTCTCCGTTCTTCACACAAACCCATTTGCTCCTTCCTCTATTCCCAGATGTAATATCTTCCATTTTTCTTTGTCTAGGCTGCAAGGGGTTAGATGCAAGGCAGCTTTTTTTCACCACACCTGCTATGAAATCCCCACTGAACATTTCTACAGACATTTATTGCACACTTCTGAGTTCCCTGCTACTTCTAATAGGTGCTGAGGGCAGCTGTTGTGCTGAGCACAGCCAGCAAAATGCAAGAGGGACTGCTTTTAATGCTTCTTCTGAGAAATATTTTAATCTGCAACTTGACTCCTTTACTGGCTACTTGCTCTGGACACAATCCTCAGATCTTTTCCAGTCAAGATAAGAGTTTCTATCTATTTCAGTGAGCTGTGGATGAGGTCTAATCACTTCACAAAATGGAGCTGCTCGGTGGCTTGTTAATCTCTTCCCCCATCACTGACTTGAGTTGCTTTACCATCCACTGTTATCCATCCTCATCCTTGTGCTCCTGATCAACGGTGTCCGACTGTGAGAGGCCATTTTTTCACACGTCGCTCTGCATTTGTCCAAGGGCACATGCGCTCGTCGACCTAATGATACCTCGCAGCAGGTTCATCGCACAGGTACAGAGATTGTTATGTATTCTCCTTACCTTTGCAATCAGCATGAGCAAGTGTCCAAATGAACACACTAGTGACTAATTTATATGGGCATGATTTACATGCTTAATTAGGTTTGCTTTTAATTGCAGTATTCACAAGGCAGAATATTTCAGTACAAAGTACTATGCCAAGAGCCTCTTTGATTAACTACAGAAAGGAGCGCATCCAGTAGCATAAAACCGAGCTACCAGAAAGTCAAAACATATTAAAGGATTTGAGAGACTTTTTTTTCTGTAACTAAACATGTTTTAAGAACAGCAGGGAAGGTAAAACTCTGAATTCAGTGCTAGTTATGATTTTTTTTTCTCGCTGCTCAGCTGCAAACAAATCTCAGGGTCTTGCTATCTGTTTTTTTTCTACTAGAAAATACATAAGTAAACCAGAGCCTGTAACTTCTTGTCTTTATATCAAGCCTTGGAAAAGCGCAGCCAAACTGCAGACATGTAATCCCTTTGGCAAGGGCTCTCTGTCCAAACACCAGTACACTCTTGAAGTTGTCCCAGGGGCCGGCTCTACTTGGAGAACTTAAGATAAACCCTATGCTGTTTGCAGTAGCTCCCTCAGAAAGACATTGCATCACAAAATTAAGAAAGCCTGCG
The DNA here is from genome assembly GCF_036370855.1 of Dromaius novaehollandiae. Taxonomy (NCBI): domain Eukaryota; kingdom Metazoa; phylum Chordata; class Aves; order Casuariiformes; family Dromaiidae; genus Dromaius; species Dromaius novaehollandiae. The sequence goes on from NC_088100.1 coordinate 120,806,658, forward strand.
TGGTATTTTAGGAAGAAACCCAGAGTAACCGTATGTCAGAGCACCATCTATTGGTTGCACTATTGCTTACGGGGTGCGAAATGCATCCTATTTCCAACAGGATTGAAGCTTCGTTGCACAGCACAAGGGATGCGCCTGGCCTCTGGGAGCTTATTCTGCACAAGCAGGCTAGGCAGAGGTCAGCGGAGATAACGAAATAACGAAGCAATTTGTCCCAAGCTACCCAGGACCTAGAACAGGAGCTTGTTGGCTGTGTGCCTGGGGTCATGATCCCAATGCCCTCTAGACCAGCCTGCTGTTTGCTACAATTAAGTATATTCCATATACCCTGTTTTCCTACGGGAATAATCTGAGCAGCCTGAACTAATTAATTCCAGCCAAGGCTTTGGGAGCATTCAGGGTGTTTGGCCACTACTCCCATTCTATCATTTGAAGAACAAAGCACTATAAATACGCAGCAATTGAGAATCTGACTTTCCAATTAAGGATTTGACATGTTTTTATGCCTTTTAAGTGACAATATTTGTCAGGCTGTTTGTTCAGAGCATTGTCTGCATGTGCAGTTACACAGAAATTGGTTTAATTAAGGTTAATTGGTGCATAATTAGAGCTGCTGCCAACACAAAAGAATGGCTGCAGACCAGGGAGAGAGTCGATTGCTATCCAGCTCCAAAGGACAAATAGCATAAAGTGGAGATTACAGCTGAGCACTAAAAATCTAAACTGCTTCATATTTTAGAACTGATTTTGTAGAATAACATGTTTAGCTGTTTGGCAGTGTTTGCCCCAAAGCACATTGTCCTGTCCCGGTCAATGAACCGTCTTTAATAGCGGAAAGTGCTTGTGCTAGTAAATCTTTACGGTTGGATATTCTCCTTCGTCGGTGCAGCAGAGCAGCGTGGCCTAACATGGCTAAGTGCAGGCTGCAGAGGACACAATCCAGGGGACAAAGGGGAAGAAAGGTTTTCTCAAAAAGAAGGTGTGATTATTGCCCGATAAAGTCACTCGGGACAGTTGGTCTGGCACAAATCCGGTGGAAGCAGCACGCTCCGTTGCCGGGAGGCTGGCCAGGTGATGGCAATAACATTTTGAAGGACAACTACAGAGCGGTTCTGGCCATGGTACTGCACGAGCAACGCTCCAGCAACCTTGTTTTTGGAAGAATCCAGCGGGATGATCATCACCAAGCATTACTTATTTCGCTGCTAACACTTCCTCCCCAGGGGCACGTCATTTCTTAGTGCTACAACCGAAGCCAAAGCAGCCGTGCCTCGAGCCCGCGCCGCGGCGTTCGGCTGGGAACTTGGCTCATGCCTCGCTCCCAGCTCCACCTGCCGCTTTCCCAGCCCGCGGCTCCCAGTCCCACCAGTCCAAGGGCACAGCGAGCCACTGGCCTCTTTCCTCCAAGGGGTCGGCTGCCCGGGTGGGCGGCCGGGTCCCCCTGCGCCATCTCCGGCCCGACCCGCTGCCCTCCCAGGAAGGAGGGAACCCACCACTGCCCTGATGGGCTTTCCAGATGGCAAACCTCATCTGCCGATGAGGCAAATGGGCTTGAGAACAGGCTACAAAATAAGAAGGAAAAGAAGAGGGAGGGTGGTGGCAAAGGTCTACAAGATGGGGAGAACAGACAGAGTGGAAACATGGTGAAAACCAGGCTAGCAAGCAAATGGGGTCTGACTGCACTGGTCCTATGCATGGGTTCTCTCCTTTGGAAGGATTAAAAGAAAAAAAAAAAAGCAAATTAGGTGGAAGAAGGGGATTTCCAATTGCTCACAGAAGCAGCTACTTTCTCTGAGTTATTTTAGTGCTGACTGTCACTGCTGGCTGTCAGGACCCTGCACCTGCTGAGGAAAACAGGATTCTAGGTCTACTAAGCAAGAAATGCAAGGATCTACCCAAAAGGCAATTTCCTTCTATGTTTCCCTCAGCCAAAAAAATTCCTTGAGGAAAAAATCTCTAAAATCCCACTATAAAATATAACAAGCCTTCCCGCCCCCAGTGCATACAAATTCCTGATTGTTACCATGGCAAAAAGGGAATCAGCAGCTCTCCCTCCCCTCCCCATACACACACACTCCCCAGTAGACAGAAAAATGGTCAGCAAGACAATATCCAAGAGAAAAAAAAAATCTGTTCTTGGCATAGTTCCTCCACACGTCACCCTGCCAACAGCAGCTCTCAAGACTCCGGGCAGTTTCAGGGGCAAGCAGTATGTACAGCTGCATGAGGCATTATCAGAAGCAAGTTATGCTTTTCAAAAAAAAGCAAGTGATTTGGTGCAGAAAGCTCCAGAGAGCACTGCTAGTCTGATCAGCAAGGTGTGCTAGAAATGAGGTGGGTCCCTCAGAGCCCGGTGCTCCTGCAGGGTCCAGAGAGGCCACGGGAGGCCCTGCTCCAGGATCATCCTCAGGCCATCCCGCCGCCTGCGTGGCCTCCAGCCGCTGCTTTGAAGCAGCGGTACGTAACTCCCTAATCTCAGGCCCGCAGGTTGGAGTCTGTTGGCCTGAATCTCTTTCGGCTTTCCTTCCGGCCCTCCCACGGGTGGCACGGGGAGGGCACGGCACTGCAGCACTGGGGCCGGTGCTCCCCACGTGCCGCAGCGTGCCGGGTGCCTGGCTGAGCCCGAGCCGTGGCAGCACTCGCAACAGGATGCCTTTTGCCCACTTGAGCCATCTGGGAACGTGGTCTCCGGTCCCAGATCCCGCTATGGTCAGTGGAGGGACACCAGGACCCCCCGCAGGCAATTCCTCTGTCCTACCTAAGGCAAACGTCTCCGAGCGAGCAGACGGCTGGCTGCTAACTCACTGCAAGCAACGCGGCTCTCACCCCAGCTGCCTGATCCGCCTGGGACCGTCGACGCCAATGAATCATGCCCCCACAGAAAGCCATACACCGTATATCCTCCCATCTGAGCCGCTGGGATGCCTCGGGTCCTGAGCAAATCCAAAGGCAAAGTCATTTTCAGACTAGCCCAAGGAGTGGTCAGCACTAAAGCTTCAAACATAATCAATTATGGATTAAAAGAGGGCAAGGAGGGAGGGGAAAGAATTACCCGGCTGAGATAGAGCCGTGTTACGCAGGTGATTTCAGGTTGCTAAGCTGCAGGGAACAATTACGGAACAAGCGTCTGAGGGAGTCAAGCAATGAAATCGCAGTGTAATAGAAATCAAAGGGATCGGTACGTGCATGAGCAGGAAAAGCGGCTTCACTCAAGCTTTAGGTAGCACAGTAAAAATGTAAATAAGCGAGTATTCCTTCACCCTTGCATAAGTACAGTAGCAATCGTTGTTTCTGTGGATTTTATCTTTGCACTGTCACACGCTGGATTAACATTGCGTTTTTTAACTCCAAGCAGTTATATTGACTGTAGAGTTACAAACTACCAGCACCAAAGCCTCAAGAAAACGCTGTAAGAAAGCAATGCATCAGGTCTGGGGCACCGACTGCATCGTTCAGCACGAGTCACGGGGAACATTGGGCCGGTGGAGGGAATTTATTGACCTGCAAAGGCTGCCACCCACGCGGCTGTTAGCCCGTCCCAGACGGCCTTCCAAAGAGCCCAACGCCACAGAGGATTTACAGTTTCCACAGTATTGCCATAACAACCTACTTAGCACCTTGGCAAGTGAGGGATGAACTAGTCTCTCTAATGAGAGCCAGAGAAAGTCAGAAAGAGCAGCTTCCCAAAGCTGAGGAAAAGCCTGAAGTAAAGACAAAAAAAGATGAAACTTGGTTTTTTTTTTCCTTAAGAATTTCCTATATAGGAGCCAGATGATCAGCTGGCACAATTCAGCATAGCCCCACTGATGAAGAATTGGCTGGTGCCAGCACACCACTGAAAGAGTGGAAGTCCCTTAGAGCAACAAAACGCTTTAACCTGCTTTCAGACACAGTACACCTTAGCCAGGAAAGGAAGGGCAGCCAGCTCACTTAATAATTTCAGCTTCCTCACTGTGCCAGAAGACATGACACATCAGATGTGATGTGGGATCCTCACCGCAAGGTTGCCAGGCGTTTCTCTTATTATTGTTAGTAATAATGATTTCCAGATTCAATGGACAAGGCAGCTCCACAACTCCCGAACTGCACTTCGGCACCACAGCCAATCCCCAGAAACCAGGTAGAAACCAGGGTGCAGCCCTCGAGGAGCCCGTCCCGCCTGGCCGGGTGCCACCAGCCCACTTAGATGAAGCAACGACACCCGGCGTGTTCCCTGCCTGGTGGCCCAAAGCGTCACCTCTCCCCCCGGTTCAGGAGTCACGCAGGGAGGGAGGGGGTAGGTGTCACCAAGCCACATGGTCCCCAGGGCACGTCCTGGCCTTTGAAGGAATGGGGCTTGGCCACCTCCAAATTTAAGAGGATGGTCACAGCAGAGCAGGAGGGACATGCCACCTGGCCCTTGCTCCCCTGCTTTTATACCCTGGGGATCGTTTCTCCCCCTCCCCATAGCACTGCGGGAGGGAGCAGCGCCCGGCAGCAGGTGCTTGCTATTCCCTGCCCAGGGGTATCGATGCAATTTTTCATATGACATTGTGCTTCGATTCATTTTCTGGGCAAGTATCGGTATTGAACGCGCTCTGTTGACTGAATTCCACCCAAAGCACGTTTCTTAGCAAAGATTTTTGTTCCCAGTCTCAGGTTCACAACTGAACTAGCAATCCCCAGCTGGCTGCAAAGTCTATTTGTTGATCCAAAATGTCCTCCTCAAATGCTGCTGACTTATTGGTCATCCTGTTTTTCGACTGTAGCCGATAATACACTCCAAGTGAATTTCTAATTATAGCCCTACAGAACGCTGCTCAGTACTAATTGCCTTTTGTATAGTCTTGCTCCAAGCTTGTACTAATAAATAATCTGAATATCTTCTCCAAAATAAGTCAAACGAGCCTGATCCAAGATACAGAGAGAGCTCATTATACATTTATTATTTGCTAGTTACAGTAGCATTGCTGAGCTATCAATCCAGTCCGTTACACAAGTTATTCTGCCCATTAGGTGGTTTTACTCTGTTAACATGATGAACTTTGTTTCCTCATTTATAAGTATATTAAAAAGAAAAGGTAGACTGGTTATTACAACTTGTGTAATGAAATACTTGTTAGGCCACAACTCAGGCACCAGCTAAAAGCCACTTACTTATTAAAAAGAAATTGTACTAAACTCCATTCAGGGTATTCAGAGTGGGATAGCAGGGTATGTAGGAGAGGGAAAAGAAAACAGGAGGAGGAAGAGGGAACGTGGAAGGGGACACACACGACAGTTGCACAGACCGGATTTGGCACTTGGCTTTACCCAAAGGACAAGCAGGGATCAAAAAAGCCCAGCAGAACCCACGATCGCAAGCGTCATTGTAACTTTTTCTTATGCAGAAGTTCCCAATGTTTGGGAGAAGCTTTTGTCCTGAGCCCTGTCAGTGCTCAGCACCACCCTGGCCAGGGGTGCGGAGGCCCCCAGCCTTGGCCTCCCCCAGGTGGGCCCCCGGCCACCACCGCTGCCCCGGACTTGGCAAGTGCCAACGAGGTGGCAAGGCGAAAGGTATTTCCACTCATGTCCCAATTTTCTCCTGCGCTGCCTGCAGCAGATGGGAATCGGAGTGACCACATCAGCTCACGGCACCCAGAGAGGAGCACCCGGACCTAGCAAGGGCCAAGCCCCCACCGGTGGCCAGCACAAACGGACGGAGCAATCTCCCAGTGCGCCGGGGAGCAGGGCTGGCCTCCAGATTTGGCCGATGATGGCTTTGTGCCAGGCGGCAGTAGTTTTCACTGGATCGCACTATAACCTGTGCAACAGTTGCTCCCCTGTACCTTGGACTCTTGTTCGGGGATGGCGTTTGGTGCGTAGTTACCGGATGCTGCCACAGCCCAAAAGTGCTGCTTCCAGTATTGACAGGGAGGAATTGCTTCTTCAGGGGGAGTAGAGGGGACAGGAATTATCAGCTGGAGACATTTATGCTACAAAGCAGTCAATAAAGTGGGGGGAAGGATGGGGTAAGAGCACGGGAAGGTACTACAGGCATTTTGCTGTTCTAGATTTGATTTAAAAAAGAGAGTCTTGGACCTTGCAGTGTCACCAGTCCTGAACAAAAAAAACAAACAAAAACAACAACAACCCCCCCCCCCCATGCACACACTCTCCCAGAAACTTAATATACTTCTACAAAACTCACCCTCCCAGAAGCTGAACGCATTTCTGCTGAAGTGGCCCTATTTTAGAAATAAGACTCCCTGTCCCTGGTCATAACAGTCCATTACCATTAAGGTTCCTGAATACCATTAACTTTGCTGTATCAGCTTTGTACCTGTAAGCAAATTTGCTCCTGTGTAATTTACACTTCATTTCATATTAATGGAGTAATTGTTTTTTGGAATTATTTTTATTGCTAATTACATTCGCAGTTTTGGGTGCTTTTGGCTTGCTTCAATAAGCATTTAAGAAGCTAGGCTTTTAATAGAGTATTAAGTAATAGAGAGAATTAAACAAACAGAGTAATGGAATGGATTTTAGCTTCAGTTTTGAACAAAACTGCAAATGGAAGCAGGTCTGTTATCACATATACAGTACCATTATCTACCAGGAACGCTGACCATGCAAAAATCAAACAGAGTTTGATTATCTACAGCTCTTGGGATAGCCAAGGTACTTTACAAATAGGGGATGCAGAAAGCAGTGACAGGCTGTCAAATGCAGGGGTGATTTATGTGCTCGTTCAGTGGCTAAGAATGGATACTCGTTTGAAAGTCTCCACTCAAACACGGGTTTCAGCCCTTGTCTGCTTCTACGCTCGCCTGGAGACGAGGCTGCTCGTTGCTGCCTTTCCCAGTGAACAGACCTAGGTGGTGTGGGGCAGTGGAGATTAGCACAGCCTTTCCTGCCAGGTGCCGCAGAACGTGCTCTGTTGGACTCTCTTGCCTATGTGAAAGCATCTTTGACCTTTTTTTTTTTTTTTTTTGCTGCATCTTTTTTTTTTCTTTCTTTTTTTTTTTTTTTTTTTTTTTGCAAGATCAAGTTACCTCTTAGTCTCTGCGGGGTGGGCAACTAAATAGATTGAACTTCCTCAAGCTTTCATTTTTTCTGGAAACCAAAAACAGGCATGCTGTTCCAGTTACTGTCTTTCAAATGCTCTATATGTAGCAAAACACACATGCTGGTATCTACTCAATAGTACCTTTGTTTCCCCAGATCACACAATACCTTTATGTAACTGGTACAAGGATGTGCAGAAATACATTTGCACAAAGCTTATGCTATACAAAACTCTGTTTTCAAATAGCACCAAGTCTTGGCTTTATTTTCATATTTATTCACATGACTACATATTGCCGAGTTGCACAACTAGGAATATTCAGTGCATTTTTTAATTGTTACCATGCATCTTCCCAGGCAGAAAAATGGGATCACAGTCACCCAACTCTTTCTGCACACACAGTTTTGCCTGTCTACATTGGTTCAGAACAGGCTAAGGTCTGTAACACAGAAATCTACCATGGAAATGGCCACACACCTCAACATTTAGACCTAGATCTGCAATCCAAATACGTTAATTCACAAGATTTGGAAGTCTCCAGGCCTGTGAAGGTTTGTTTCACTTCTGTTTGTTCTTCCGCCACCATCTCCCCGACCCAAAGCTCCAAGTCTGCACTTAACTGTCTGGTGCTAGAATTGACGTGACATGGGCTTCACTCTGGCTCTCGTGGGAATACGTTCACAGTTCATTTAATCCTTATCTAGCCATATTTTCCAGGGGGAGGGGAAAAATCTTCCTGAGCGTAGGACCGACAAACCAAATTAAAGGTCCATTTATCTAGACAGAGGTGCAGCCAACTGATTTCTGGACACAGATGCCTCTTAATATGTGGACAGCTAGATGCATGAAAACTTTCTTTTGATTGATCGTAGCACGCAGGGGGATTTACTCCTCGATAACTGTTCTGCCTCTGCTCATCATAAAGTGCTTTGGCATAGTAGACAGCACCAAATAGGGTCCAACTGAGGCTGACGTAACTGCTCCCATTGCCTTCGGCGTGCCTGGGGCAGGCTTGCAGTGCTTCAGTGACCCTGAAAGGAAGATGATTGACTGAAATGCTATATACCATTGACTGACTGATAACTGCAGGGGAAAGTCAATGACAGATTTCATTAATGCTTAATTAAGACAGATAGAAGAAGACTTCCCTTGGCTAATTTGCTCCCCAGAACTTGCTCATGTGCTCTCTGTTTCAAAGCAAGTGAGACTGAGAAAGGCAAAGCTAGTGCGTCATGCAGTGCGGCTAGCTCAGTTTGCCAGGAGAATGTCGCATAGTCCCAGCTGGACCTGGAGACCAGCTCTCCAAGGAATTCTGTCCTTACGAGCAGATAAGGCATTTGGTGCACTGCCAGAGCATATTTATTATGGAGAATACAGTCAAACAGCAGCTCTGCCTGGCTGACTGCCCAGCCCGCTCCAGAGAGGGCAGGTCATGCTGGTGGGATGCATCTGAATAGCACCAAAACTTAGCTGCCATTCATGACTGTTTGTCTTCTCATTTCCAGTGCGATGCAGAGGTGGCAGCTGCAATGCAGAGCAAGACAGAGCATCTTTAAATGGCCAGGGGAAGCATAAAGGTCTGCCATTTCCAGAACCGTGCATTTTCTTCTCACTGCTCACACAATTTTCTGTGCAGTAGACAGTCTTGTGATTGGACATTTGCTTGCTGTTACAGACTGGCTGAGTTGCTATGCCTATTATTACCTCGGAGAATTAATGCTTGGGATTGCTAACGTGTTATGCCAATGTTTGCTGAGTGACTTTAGGGATTGCCCTTCAAAACTCTGATATTTTTTTCTTATCCTCTGGCTGCCTAGATGCTGTCTGGCACAAGCTTTGGCTTAGAGCAGAGCCCAGAATAGCAGAGTCCAAATCTTGGCAGAAACCCCTAGGCAATGCTGTAAAGAAATTTGTAGAAGCAACGCTGTGTATCAATACATATATTGTGTGTGCACTTTATTTAAAAGACAAAAAATAAACTAAAGACCTTCCAGGGGAAAATCTGTGGCATGGAGTCTGTGTATATTCACATGCAAGCAGCATCATTTACACACACAAGCCCACCCCAGAACAAAGGCAGTTGCACGCGGGGAGGCAAGCCCTTCTTCCAGAAATATCAGGCAGTACAGGATATCAAGTCTTAAGAAAACACTGTTTCCCAAAAATCAGTTCTACGTGTAGGGAATAAAGCAGAGGGAAGATTATTTGCCACAGCTTCTTTCCAAGGATTACGTAAGAGAGAAACAATAATAAAGATGTCTAAAGAGTGAACATTTGTTCCCACACTGCAAACAACAACAACATCCAAACTTGTAAGACCAGGTGTGGCCACACCATCTGGTGAATCAGCCTTAGAAGTACAGAGGGAGTCACTTGCCACATTAAGGTACGTACTTCGCCTTCCTTCAGAGAAATCATAACGATCTGTTTTGTTTTGTTTTTTTCTTAAAAGGAAAACACATGCAAATAAACCAAACTGAAAAAGATCACAGAGTTATCGCTGAGTCTGAAGCTACCCTTGGCCCCTGTACATTTTCCTAATCTCTAGCCTAGTGCCTGACTAGGTAAACAAAGCACTGAGCAGATGTGTCCGGAAAAAAACAGCTGTTAGCTGAGTGATAATAAGCAGTCGATGTATCTGCATCAATGCAAACTCTGTTTTGATTACTACCTGGTCCCTGCTGTGCATGTCAAGAGGTTCAAACAAGGTCAATATACCAGAGGCTGGTTCTGGTATCTGATGAAGTTGCCTAGACATGTGCTGTAGAGCTGAGAATATATAAATCCTGCAGAACAGTCTGGTGAGAGCAGGTCTGGTGAAAAACAGGGCAAGATGCAGCACAAGAACAGTCAGCACCACAACTTCTTACACTAGTCCTCATCCCAGAGTGTTTCTTCTGATGAAAATCTTACATCAGGCCAATTACGGGGGTTTTTTGTTTGTTTGTTTGCTTTTTAGCCACCTCCCAAGGTCACTGATCCAGATTCTCCCCAATGAATCAAGTCCCCCCCAGTCATCGTTACACTGATTTGCAGTCTGCTTGAACAGGAACTCTTCTGCCTGCATACTGGACAGTTGCTGGCCTAATCTGCAGGTTACTTGGTCCATTTGTCACCAGATTAATTTGTCAAACAAGGTAGCCCTCAATATGGATAAATGATTTCTTGAGTTCAATCTGGATCTAAACACAACACTGAGAAACAGCTCATATCTCCAGTTACTATCCCAGGAGACTTCTAGCACTATTTAACTTACTCCTGTGTAGCCATGAAGGTACTGAACCAGGCTGCAGGGTCGTGAGAAACCATCCACAAGGGCAAAAGCCAGCGTGACTAAAATACCTTGCTGGTAGAATCACGCTTGTTTCAAGAGTGACTGGCAAGAAGTGTGCTGCTGGGGAAGGGTGGCCAGCAAAGCAAGAGGGTTAGCAGTCCACAAGAGCCAAGCCACATTTTGGGGCACACCAATCCAGCCAGCGGGACACTCCAACAAGGAGCCCAAACAGCTCTGTCCCTGGAGAAATCCTTGCCTGGGAGGAACCAGCTTCACAGCATTCTTTGGCCCCGTTTTGAACCTCAGTCCAACACTCCCAGCCTCAAGCTGGGATCCTATGCAAAGCAAAGCAAAGACCTACCAGTTGCCCTCACAGGAGACAAGAGTCGCCCTACTCCTGCTCTGCAGCAAACAGTGGAGATAGACCAGAGCAGGATCCAACCAAACCTACCAGAGCTACTATGTCAACAGTGCAGGAGAAGGAAGAGCAGAGGGTACCAGCTGGCCTAGGGCAGGACATACTTTTACTAGTACCAGCTCCTGTGATCGCAAGACAAACTTCGTCTCACCAGTAACAACCACCAGCTAACCAGCCGAGATGCTTCTGATGGCACATTGCCAGAGGATAATCTTCTCAATATTCTTTTATTGATAATGCCTCATGCTTTCATCTGAGAACTGCAGAGCATTTTACAAACAGAAGTGAGATTTCAAAACACCTCTGAATGCAATCAAGTATTATTAACCCAGTTTCCACAGCCCTTGTTCCTGTCAGCCGAGCAATTTTTTCCCCAACACTTTTTCCACGTATTCCATCACATCAATTATGCTTCATTAGTGAGTCTCTAAACTTCCATTGCAAACCTGCTACAACAGTAGAGAAAATGCATTTGATTCTCTTACTTTCTTTGAAGAGTCTATGTCATCCATTACTGTGTTACGGATAAAAGCTTTCTCTAACACGGCTGTTGTGTAATTTGAAGCCAATGGTTTTATTTTCATCTGAATCATCAATCATCAATCTCATGAGAGATTTTACTTTACAACTAAAGATTACGCTAAACTAAAGGTAAAATGAAATGTTCTTCCTGTCTGAACCAGGGTACATTTTGCTCACGCACATACACACGTGGGGCTGAAACAACTAGGCAATCACGGAGAGCTGGGAGCTCTCGCCACCAAGAGCGGCTCCCAGGCAGGGCACGAGGCACCAGCCAGGAGCCCCTTTAGGTTGGAGGAGGTCTCTGTGCCATGGCTGACACAACGGAGAGGGGCCGATGGCATTCCCCGTTCAACAGGCATTCAGCTGGGAACTGAACTAGGTCTCCTGAGGAAAGCAGAAGTACGGAAATAAATAGCTCTGAAGTTTCCTGAATAAACCAAATAATCTGAAACAAAAAGTTGTTTTGAATCGGCTCCAAACGAAAGCAAGACGGGAACAAAGGAAGACAGGTTTGTTTTTTTTTTTAGAAAAACAAAAGTGGAAAAAAATATTTGAACAAAATGGTTTGTTTGACCCAAAATAAATGGCTTCATTGTAGCTTTCTAAAATAATTCAATTTAGCCCAATTTCTAAAGAAAATATTGTTTCAACAGGAAAAGGTTGAAACACTGTGCCTTGAAAATGTCGAAGTGGGATGTTTTAACTTTTCTGAGGGTTTTTTTCGCTCCTTTAAAACAACTTAAAGACTTTGATGTCATTTTCTGACTGATATTAGTCTACTCCAAAGGGTTTTTTTGTATTAAAAAAAGAAAAAAAACGCAGTAATTCCATTTAGACCTTTTTATCCCCTGCCTTGCTCCAGAGTGCCTCAATCACCTTGCTACCACCCAGCAACAGAAGATTTCTTGCTGCCTCCTAACAGCAGGAAGTGTATTGAATTCATTTCCCTCTCCCACTGTCTGCCTTGCACATCGGGGCAGGGTCTGTGTAGTAGCCAACAACAGGACACCTTATTCTTCTTTTCCCTTGGCGTTGCAGAATTTAGCATGATTAACAGTGCTGGAAAAGGAAGACAGTTGTTGTTGTGGCATTCCTAAGAGTACAAAAAAAAAAAAAAATCTATTTAATAGAGCCAAATACAGCCACTGGAAACCAAACTACCATGCCCTTTTCAGAGAGTTGTCTTTCCTTCTTTCTACCTATTTATGAAAGGTGCCCAGATAAAACAAATGATGAATACTGATCCTTTTGCTTCCCTCCTACCTTTCCTACACTTTCAACTATTGTTCTACTACGTCTAATTAACAGCTTCTGCTTATGCATAAAAACAGCAGGGCTCTGCTGTTAATTACGGACATTATATTGCCAGGATAAAATAAGAATCTCAAAAAAAAACACACAAAAAAACAAAAAAACACATACACAAAAAAACCCACAACAGAAGTACTGCTAAGGAACAGTGCTACTTGCTTTAGTTACCTGAACACTGTACAAGCATCATGGTTTAATTCCAAAACCATCAGATATTATCAACACTCTTGAAAGGAATGACACAGAAGACATTCTGCAAGGTCATCTAACGGAATTTGCCCTTAGAGTTTTAAGTAGCATTAAAAAATAAAAGGAGAATGCAGTTACAGTGGACCAGCTAAGCCACATCATTGCACAAGCCAGGCTCTTCAGCCAAGGACTTGCAGCTCGGTGCCTACACACATGCATAATTTTACGCGTGTGCAGTCACTATGTGACATAATTTTGAGAGATCGCCCACGCCCAGATAGCAGAGACAACAGACTTGGAAACATAGGTTCAGAAGCTGATCTTTAAGCAAGCTCCCATGCATGTGAGCACACACCAGTCAGCTTAGGCAAGGCTCAACACAGCCCCTAGACAGCCAGCTCCCCATCTGCCCTGTCTCCACGCGGTGCTCTCCCCCGACCCGTTCACAGAGTCATTTGCTCCAGGCTGCATGAAAACAAGCAGCACAGCACAAACCTGATCTCAAGTTTCTCCCCATCTAATGCTCAAACCAGGAAGCAGTACTCCCATTTTCTTTCCCTACTGTCAGCAAGAAGTGTTTATAAAAATAGTAATCCATCCCTAAGTCAGAAGAATGATGTTTCCTTGAATCACTCTAATTAAAACGTAAACATGTGTATATTGCAATTCCACCATGTATATCATAAAGGTAGCCCTCACTGGTGTATTCCATGTAAAAATATCAGAATTTCTGCAAAATACTGTCGTTCATACTTGAATTTGCCAGATATTGCTTGAAGCATTTCTGTCTCTTGATAATACTACGGTGTACACGACAGTCACAACCAAGTAATTGTTACTTTGTGAAGGTACGACAGTTACTGCTTATTGGGGTGGAATTAAACAGCCGTTGCTTTGTTCATTTTCTGTATATGTGGCATGCTTAAAACCAAGTTGTGTATGTTCTGCACCATTATGTCCTCCCAGGCCAGGCAACATCTGGAAACTAATGAGAAGCTGAATCAGCATTACATTGCCCAGGATGCTCTGCTGGTTGGTGATATCAGCACTCCTCAGAGCGTCTTTAAAAGTTTTGCAGCAGTAAATAGTTCCAGCTACTAACTGCTCTCTGAAACCAGAGTCCAGGATGGCTGATGCCTCAAGCCCACCTTGAAAGCAGTGTCAGGAATCTTTGAGAATCAAGATTAAAAAAAAAAGTGTCACAGCCCAAAATAAATGTTTTGGGGGGGAGGGGGATCTAAGTTAAAATAGAGGTAATAAGTTTTATTTAAAGGTAGTCTCACTTGAAGAAAATGGAAAGTTGCATTTTCAACATGCTGAAATGAAATGCTTCCTCAGTTTTGTTCTTTCCCCAAGCAAACAACATGCACAAACTGACCGAGAAGCTTAGGTGTTTTGGTTACAAAAAAAAGGGAAAAAAAGCACAAAGTACTTCCTTGGCACCATTTCAGAGTGGCCGTGACAAACGGTGACCACGGGATTATGACCGATGCACATTTCTAAAGCCCAGTAAAACTCTAAGTGAATGGGCGGTCCTCCCCAGCAGCACGTGAGCACCACGGAAGACAGCCCTGACTTTCCTGCTCTCAGCAGCATGTTGGATTTTGGGCAGCGCTCCCTCACCCAGCTCAGCTATCCTTCCCCTCTTCTTCGTTTTGAGGTCAGTCTGGCACTAGCAGTCAGAGAGGGAAACAGATTTCCAAGGCCAAACTGCAAGCCAGTGTCTCTAGTAAATAGGGACATCTGAACCTGTGATTTCCACGGTTAGTCGATTACATGGCTGCTCTCTTCTGGGAGGCGACTTGCTGCTGGCTGGTGTTATTGCATGCAGTTATGAGGTTAGTATATTGAACATGGGCATTCACAGTTCCAGACGCACGTCTAGTACCTTGGGATCATTTTCTTCAAATAGTTGTGGCTTGGAGCCCTATGCAATGTCAGCATTTGGGTTATGACTTTTGTCAGCATGAAGCCGATATCCACTTCTGATGAAACCATATTAAAAAAAAAAAATCTTCTCAGCAAAGCTGATGAGAAATTAGACCCTCTCACATTCAAAGAGAACTGACATCGTGTTCCAGGCGTGCATGCATGGGGCTGAATCAGAATGTAATTTTATTTGCTTTAACCAAACTATCTTTACAGGGAGAAACATAATTCATGAAGAGGAATACATAGCAGATTGCTCCAAGAAACCATAAAACTAGACGGTTGGCAAACACTTATCTGAACAGCTTTTCCTCACGATGTTTCCATTACTGTTTCTGGTTAGGCAAGAAATACCACAAGACAACATGTTCTCCAGGAAAACCTGGAGGACCTATCCCATATGTCAACTGCAATCATATAGACATAGGGCTGGCTGCCATTTTGTAAATGTTGATGCTTTTTCAAAGTTGTTGGTTTGGTTGCTGTCTGGCATTTTGAAATAAAGACGAACACCAACCCAATTGCTCTAATAAAGAGGCAATTGCAGCAAAAGCAGAGATACTGCATTAAATTTAATTTAAATTTTAGGTTTTAAAATTGATAAGTTTTTGGAAAAAGTTCCATGAATTTTTATTTCAATTCTTCAGAAAAAACAAAGAGCACTTTCTTTTTGCCCTGAAATTCATTGCCGCTTCCTAACACTACTTCTGTCTGACGGAAGGAGAAGCGGCACAGGAACGGAGCTACGCTCATACCACTACTGTTCATTTTTGCATCCTCACATGTATGAGGGAGAGCATATCCCAACATGCTTGAACTTCCGTAAAGATCTGATTAAAGCTACAAGTTACACATCTCTTTTTTTGTGTGTTGCAGTTTGATAACCAGTGACAGATTATAAATGCACGCCAGGGTTACTGAGCTCTTCCCCAGCGCCTGGGGAGACTGGGTGGGTTTTATTCGTGCCTCCTCCATCAGCATGTTCTCTGGTGTTACTGAAATCGAGAGCAGTGGGCTGCAGCTGGCCTCCACGGCAGTCAGAGCAAACCGAGATGCCGCTTTTCTGTACCGCTTGGGTGACAGTGTGGCCTTTTACGTGCAGTTTATCCTCGTGCTACTTGTGCGCCTGCATTTCATATCAAGCATTTAAACTTTATTCAATAAAGTATGTTGAAAAGTTTAGAATATAAATTATTCTTTTTAATAGCTTTTTGAATTGAAAGCTTATGCTCTTTCAAAAAACCACTATTTGACTGCTTGTGGTTTTTTTCCCCCACCTTTTACTCCTCTGTTCCTATGCTTACATGGAAAAAGGTGTGTGTGTGGGGGGGGGAGGATGAGGGGGAGGAATATGGAATAAAGAGGTTCAAAGTCTATTCTTCCAGTGGTTTACAAGTGGACATTTTTAATAAGGCTGAACAAAAAAAGTTTGATTTTTTTTGTCTCTTTTTAACCAAATACATGTCTCAAAAAGCTTGGCTGGCTAAACCGAGCAAGTCCAAATCACACCTAAAAATCTTTCAATCACTGCCTTTCATTTCTTATTGAGAACTGCAGTAGAAATTCAAGGTTGCTTGATGCAAGTCTTTTTGTTATTGCTTGTTGTTGTTACAAAGTATAAAGCACAGAAGACCTGGGATGGAGACATTTTTTCCCTTAATAACTGTATTATGTTGTCATTCAGCCTCACAGCAGGGCTGCAAAACTCTCCTTTGAATTACTGGCATGTCAGTAGCTCACTTACCACATGCTGCTTTCTGAAGAAAAAATAGCCCCCCCCAAACCCATCAAAGTGTACGTTTCTTTTGATGTGGGCAGCATTTCCAGGCCCATATTTCAGTGACAGATTAAGTCATTTGTGCAATGAACTCTGGCACGAGTATTAATACCTCGGTGCTTGTTTTCTATCTGCTCGTTCACTTGCATTGCCACCAATGCTGATGACAGTATCAGCACGTCGTGGTGCATTAGGGAGCATCTCGGCCACAGCAGAATCGCTTCTTCTGCCTTCCCCCTCCTCGTTCCTTGCAAAACATCATCCCAATGCGCTAGGAGACAGCTGCATCCAGGTCTTGCTCCAATTGCAAAGCAGCTTGGAGGGGGGACAGCCGGAAGATGGGGAGTCGTGGGGCAAAGTGCACTCAGAGCATATTCACCCATCACCGGGTTGAAAACACATCTGTAAATCACAGGCGCTTATAATAAGCTCCTGAAAAGTCAGACCCCAGGCACTCAGTTCAAGTGCAGGCTCTTGGAGGAAGCTGCACCTCCCGCAGCAGAATAGCTCTGTGCTGCCTTGCCCTCTGCCAAGGGAAAAGGAAACAGGATGACTGTCCGCAACGCACTAAGCACTCCAAAGAAAACTGTACGTCTTCTACACACCCAGCAGCCGCTCTGCGATTCACAAGGACTGAAAGAGCAGTCTCCACTGTTTTTTCCTATGGTCCTCTGTATCATTTATTCTCCAGAGATGCTGTTAAAAATACTGTGCTTTTGAAGTATCTATGTAGATCACGTGCAAACAAGCTACAGACCGCAAAAGCATACACACAGATTTTTGCCTATTTGCCACTCACACAAGCACTGCTTTTGTTCCAGATCCACAAAGCTTTGCTGCTCCAGAGCTTAACTGGGCGAGTTGTTCAAACAAATCCCAAATCTCCATGTGGAATTCAAACTGTTCGATTTCAGCTTTTATGGTAAAAGCATACATAATTGTGAAGATAAAGGTGTACACAAGCCCAGATGTACTTAGAAGGTTAGTGAACTTGAATCTACTTTGAGATAGTTCTACTTTACTTGGATCTGTTTGGGAATTACATGTTTGTTTGGGGCTTGGGTTTTTGGGGGGCTTTTTTGCAATGAACTTAAAAAAAATTAGTGACATCAGTAACCAGCTGCTTTTGCAAACCAATTCTTATATTGGCATTTCCTGAAGTACTGCTTTTGCTGCTTTTCTGACACTCAGTATTACAGTTCAGAAAATGAAAGATGTACCATTCAAAAAATAAAAAGCATCTTGGCCATCCACAATGTAACATTTGCCTATCGAAATTGGTGGTAGCTGTTTCCCAGGGAATTTTTTAGGAGGAAGAAAACCCGCTTAGAAATGTTATTGCATGCAACCTGCTTTATAGCTACAGATCTGAGCTTGAAATTAATAGTAGACTTAGACAGCATTGGGTTTCATACCGTCATCTCAGCTTCTGCTTTTTTTGTAGCTCGACATTGCTGAAAGGCATGTTAGAGCCTCATGTCTTTTAACCACAAGATAGTCTTCCCTCCTACAAGAGGCAATAGCACGTGAACAGAGGAGGAGCTGTCTCAGACCCCACAGGGATGGGGATAACCTTGGTGCAGCAAGTGAGAGATTTTGGAGGCAAATTGCTTCACCTCTCCACATCTCACTTTGCCAAACTGTAAAACAAGACTAGCAAGACCAAGGTCCTTTTGTGAAGTACTACATCATATCTACAACTTAAAAATTAAGGACAAAAGAAAGTAACTTCACTGAGCCTTCTATTTACTTCAAGTTATGAAGCAAGTATTTTGCTGACCTGAGGCTGATGTGATTTTCCTTACATCAAATACATGCTGCTTCTGAAGGAAGCAGTTTGTAAAACATGTGGCTGCAGGGAAAGAGAGGGATGTGCAGGTCCACAGCTTCTTGTTTGCTGCAGAGGTACTTCTGCAGCACTTGACAGATTTTGGGAGGGGAAGCAGTCTTTTACCGGGTTCAGTCCAGTCTTTATCCTGGGTAAGTCTCTCTAATATATAAATACCATCTGGAAATAAAGCTACCACTTCTTTCCATTTTGAACTCATGATCCTCAGGAAAACATTTATCCACTGGAAAAGTGAGCCCTAGCCCAAGGGTCTCCTCGCAAGCACCGAGCTGACCACCCCTGGAGGAGAGGCAAATAAATATTCCTGCAGCACCGGGGCTCCTGGGGGGCTGCCCTGGGCAGCGGGGACACCAGGCTGCAGCACAGCCCGTCAGCCCTGGGCCAGGGGTTAGGAGCTCAGCAAGAGCCAAAAAAGCCCTAGGGACAGCTTTAGCAATAGGATTACTCTTCAGAGGTGAGATGACACCATACATTCAGTGAAATTTTGTGCTCCTTGGGTGAGCATTAGTTTACCATGCAAGCACAGGCAATAAAAATTTGAATAATATTGTTACTTTCCTAAGTGTGAGGTGTCAGAACATCCCTCGGAGGGCAAGCGCCCTAAATTCACCTGTGTACCACGAACAGAGAGACCAAAACCCATCGCATAGAAAGACAGGCAAGCCTCTGAAACAGAGTGAAACAAAGCCTTATTCTAAAGCAGCAAGAGGAAGACATACCTCCAAGCATTCGACTGCAGCATATGGCAGACACCAGGCAGTGACAGCAGCAGGGTGTTTGGGAGAAAAGCCACCACAAACCTCATGTGCAGAAGCAACAGTGAAGCCGTGCGGGCTTTGGTCGGTGCAAACCCTGCACATCTCAGCTGCTAGGCAAACAGCACGGAGGTATCCTGGGGTGCTGAGCACAGCCGGACCTTCCCATGCAGCAACACCCGGCACACGCAGCAGAGCACCAGCACAGCCAGCTAGCGAAAGGCAAGGAGCGGTCCATGCTAGCTGCCACATATACACTGGGGAGGGGGGAGAAAAATTGTCTTGTTTTATTTCCGTACATAGACTTTCTCATCTACAGGCCTAGGATTACTCAGAACAGCAAAAGCAGCAAAACAACAACCTTCATCTTTTGTTCGCTGACGTAACAACAGCCTGGAAAAGAGCAGACTCACAAGGAAGAGTCCTAACATCTCCTGCTCCCAGCCATCCTGCAGGTCTTCCTTAGAGGCCAATGACAAGTCATGCAGAGCCAGTACCCAGATTTTCCACCAGACATTTTACATAGAAACAAAAATATATAGATATATAAAAATTTAAAAAAAAAAAAACACCCACAATTCAGCAGAAGCCAAACTTCACAGAGGAGACAGTCGCATGCTACAAGCGGTGCCGAGCACCCGCACTTGCAGAGCCGAGCGTCACATGCTGGCTCCACCTGCCTCCAAGCTCACTAGGCACCCAAAGCCCAAGATCAGCACAGGGAGTTGATCTCACCCCGCAGCAGGGCACACAGGCACCCACCCACTGTGCCTGGCCTCAGCAGTCATAGGGCTGCTGGCTGGTCCCGGGTCCCCGCTAGTCCCACATCGCTGGTGAGGCTGCAGGCCCCAGGGATGCCCAGCTGCAGCAGGAGAAGGACAAGGCCCTGCCACTGAGACCCTGGGGCTGCCCAGCCCAGACCAGCAGGGATAGCAGTGCAGGTATTTGCATAGGAAGCTGGAAGTTTGTGGTGTCTGCTTTGGATCAAGCAATTTTAGTAGCCTTGTTTCAGTGCAGCACTACTGTAGGACATGAAAAAAAGAAAACCACCCACACTTAGCTAGCCCATATGCATGCTCACCCCTTGTGACTAAGCAGCACATTCACTGCAGCCTCTGACTCACTTGCCCCTCAGCTACCCGGGGCGCATTGCCTTTTGGACTGCCACCTCTTCAGGCTGTTTATTCCTACAGCACTGATCCTGGTTAGGGGACAGCCTACTCCACTGCAGGTACAAACCAAACAAGTAAATACCAAGCAAAAACAGTACCTCCCAAAAGCTTCTCAGGGACTCACACAAGGCAAGGCAGGTGCTTCATAGCAGGCAGATAACCATGTTGTGAAGCTCCTCTGATATAGGCTCCTCAGGTGATTTTGGCAATTACATTACTCCCCACGCCTCAGTTTCCCCAGCTGTGAAACAGAGACAACATCTCCCCACCTCCCAGTGGGCTGTGAAGACCCAGAGTAGTACAGGGGAGAAGGGGCTCAGCTGCAGTAACGATGCTCGTTAGAGAGACAACCTAGAAGCGGGCAAAACTCCTGCTGTTGCTGTTCGGGGAGGGATGGGTGGGAAGGGAAATCTCTTTCCTGGTCCTTTCTGGAATTTTGGGGGGAGGTTTACTCACTTTCTGTGTGGAAGGGGAGCACTTTCTTCTTTGGGGGAAGAAACATCCTTTAGCTACAGCATGCACAAAGCCTAACCTGGACCTTGCTGGCTCCTAACCTGCTGCTAACGGTAGGGGCCTGATGAAGCCAGGTGGATGCTGCTGCTCCTGAGCCTTTGCGCTTACAGCCATAGGGAGGGATTCGGTCCTCGTGGCTTTTGCCTGGCGTTGCTCACGAGCAACAGGACTGTGAGAACTATTCTCTAGTATTTGCACTGCTAGTCGCTTCCACTTCTCCTGCCCCTCTCTGTAGGATAGGTGCCAAAACAGTAATTAAATTTTGTAACCCCCTCTGTGAAGGAGGGACATGCCAGGCTAGTGGGGACAGCGGACCATCACTCCAAAGACTACTGGCCCCTGCTGCCACCACACTCCTCTGCGCCAAGGCCAGGGCCACCCGCGCTGGCGTCCCTCTGCCTCTGGCAGACCTGACCTGACCCGACCAGGCCCTCCTGCATCTCGCCATCCATCCCTCTCTCCTCCCCCTTCGCCTGCCCCCATCCAAACTCCAACCCCAACCGTGTGGGTTTCAGCGCGGTGCCTTTGCCACCTGGTAATACGTTGAATTACAGCTCCATAAAGTCTAAGGTTCTGGTGAGCCGGGCCCTGCGAACTCGAATTTTCTTTTTTAAAATGTGAAAGAAAATGGCTTAGGAAATGCCTCCCGTAAATGGACTAGTCATATTAATGCATTTGGTATATAGCAAACAAAAGTGGCTAAAATTGAAGGTCTGTCAGCTTTTTCATTATAAAACGTATAGTTAGAGCTTTATTTTTCAGCTGCAAATAGCTGTAGGCTGGAACTTGGCAACATGATCTCAGACAAAAAGTGCATTTTTATTTTCTGAGCCTTTTTTTTTTTTGTGCCCATTTTTGTAATATGGATACATAAAAAACAGCAGTCTGCTGTTAAAGATGCTTTTTCCATCCTTATGTAACTGAGAAGAGCTGACAGCCTGTATTTAAAGGTGAACTGCCTTAGTATTGTTGCTTTGTATCTGACCCCTCAATGAGTCTAACATAGCTTTAGCAGTGTGAAAAGAGAGCTGCAGACTAAGCCTATGCTGTCAAAGAAAAAGAGCAATAAATTCCTTCCCAATGCAATATATAGACACACTGGTCAGATATGACATTTTTCCTGTGATTTTACAGTGCCGTCTTTGTTAAACTGACAACCTGTTATGTGGAAATAAACACACACAGCTCAGCTGTCTGTCTGTCCAGGTCACTAAACTTACCCGAGGGACTCTCAGCGGCACCGGTACCTGCAAAAATCTGACGTGTGAAATTGCGGGGGGGAGATAAGTGTGGAAGAAAAGGCTTATGTCACACAGCACTAAGGCAAATCACATTACTGACTTTGCTGTTACTCTTACCCTAGTCTATCTCTGTCCTCTAGTGGAAAGTTTCTCTCTAAAAATTGGATTTGGGCCTGGCCCTGCATAGCTCCTAGCTTTTGTGTGTCAATTTTTTTTTCTCCCCATTTACTGGGGATTCTTTGATGCTTTTTCTCCCACGGAGCCTGTTTTTCGGTCGCCATGGCTGTGAACATCCAGAGAAGCAGGGCTCCCAGGAACCAGATACAACTGCGTTTGGTGATAGCTTAGCACAGTGTTTCAGAGGAATAAATCGATTGTTCTGAATTGTTCTGATCACACAGGCTCTGACATAAATTTCAGATCTCAGACTTCAAGTCTGGCTGCAAATAGTTGGAATTTGGTAAAAGGGAAATTTTTTCTCCAGGATGTGGGTGGAAATAAATACCTCAGTATGTCCAGGCTGGTCAGAAAGTGGTGATTTGAAGACGTTCTTCATGCTCAACACTAAGAAGCAAAACAAAACATCACAGAAAATGGAGAATTTTGCAGATCTTTGATTCAAGTTCCTGGCAAATATAAATTTGGGCAGAATGATCCACCACACCTCCTGGAAGAACATCAAAGAAATTGTCAATAAAAAGCACTTTCATGAGCCCTTTCTGAGATCTAGAGACTGTTCCCCAGCTGCCCATTCAGGGCTGGTGTGGATTTTCTCAAGGAAGTGCGTTTTGATGTTAAATACTTGAATTCAACCTGGGGACTCTCTTGAAGGCTGTGACCAAAATCCGCCAACACAAGACCCACAGTAGAAGAGATCTGCGATATACCTCACTCGCCCACAAGAGATGCTACAGTGCAGCCTCAGGTGACATGGGAATTGGCAGTCTGGAATGGCCCACAAGGACATTTTAGACCCAATTCCCTTTTTCTGACAGTAGTCAGCTTCAGAGAGAGATGACAGATATTTTCCTGAGACTGAGTTAATACATCCCTGCATGCGTTTACTGTAATTCCCAATTGTGAAAGCCCATATTAAGCTCTGATGCAATCCAACAGCCCTTGTTTTTCTGCATTTTCCCCTTGCATATTATAAAATTGTATTAAAGATGAATGGAACTTCTCATGTTGATATTGTATTCCCTCAAAACTATTGATTTACTTTGATTGAAACAATGGGCAAGCCCACACCAAATTCCTTGGTTAGGAAACAAAGGACAAAACAGCAAAGGAGGTAGTCCCCTCCTGAAACCTGAAATGAAGCACTTTGACTTGCTGTTGTGAAGTCATTTCATCTTGGTTTACCTATATTTAACTTTAAAAGATAAGTAGACTTTCTCCATGTCATTCCCAAATTCCATAAACATTTAGTTTAGACCAAGACTTTTTTTTTTTTTCCTCTTTTCCACTTTGGCCAGCAGATCAATATCCAACATCTTATGACATTTTTGGACTTAGCAAAACCCTACAGCAGTTAGATCCCCAGCTGAATTCTCCTCCATCTCCTCCATCATTTGAAACCAAGAGCCTCCCTTGAGCTTCAAAGGAGGTTTCCTTAGTGTATATAGATAAACTGCAGGCTTGCAAGAGAATATTTATGCTCATCACTTAGCTCAACATGCCTCATAAGGATGAAAGAGCTCAAGCTTGCTTGGTCCTGTGCATCTGTGATTTAGATAGGTGGCAAAACTTTTTCTAATTACTCTTTGTTCACATAAATTGAAATTTGAACTTCAGCTCAAAGAGAGAGCACAAACCTCAGAAGCTCCACATGAAGCAGGAAATACAGTCATCTGACCCACAAAACCACCTTTTTGGGTCACTGCATTGTGCTCAGCAAGTGAAACGTTTTTCAGTGAACAGCGGCTCAGAGACAATTATTTTCTAATGTGTTATCTGCTGTACTTGGGAGCATTTTCTGATTGTTTCCTTCTACTGTATAAATTCCTCTGACTCTCAGTTACTATTTAGGGAGTAGGAGGCATCTTGCACAGCTATGTGTGCAAAGCTGAATTTGTATGTCAGCAGTTGGTTATTGTTACCTCCCACTGCACGATGGGGACATTTTCTATAGAATGACGGCTAAGCAATCTCTCACTGCATGTACTTCAGATTGAAACCCTGAAAATATCCTGTCTCTAAAGACCACTGGGCAAAAAAGCACAAGAAGACAACGATCAGCTTGGACTCTAGCAATAAACTAAATATTTGTCAGTTACTAGTAACTCATTAGCACGGAAATCTAATTTTCTCATTGCTAGTGGAATTTTGTATGAAAATGTTTAGTGAACAGTGACAAAGATTTCACTCTCTGCCATGGTAGCCTGCAACATGCATGAGATACCATAGCAATAAAAATCACTAAAACGTCTGGTATGTGAAAGAGTAAGAGATAACTATAGGAAGCACATCAGAGTAGGGAATTGGTGCTATACATGTGCAGATGTTTGCTTCCAGAAGCCTAAAGCTGTGCATCCACTCTAGGGAGCCAGAGCTAACACAGTTATTCCTGAGACTTTCCTTTGTATTACAGGGAATATATGTATATATACACACACATATATATTTTTTCTAAGTTAAAAAATAAACAATTTCCTATCTTCGGTCATTTAGGGAGAAATCTACCCCGTGCTATGATTGCTGTGTCCACTGGGACAGGAGGGCTGACTGCTTTTTAATCATCACGGTTTTGGGGTTTCCCAAGAAAGCAGCAGCAGCCCGTGCTGAGCAGGGCGAAGATGCCGCAACGCAGGCCACGTCGTCGTGTCCCAATGTCAGCGTGGCTTTCAGGCAGAACATAAAGCAGCTGCTTTTCTTTTCTAGCATAAATAGGTAAAATATCTAAGCTTTGAAATAACCAATTATCCCGCCTTTCAGCTATCCCAAGGACAGTTTCAAAGATGACGACAGGGGATTGCTGATAACTCCCAGATCCGTATATTTCTAGATGAAAAGGCGGCAGGCGGTGAGGCTTTGAGCGGGACGCCTGCAGCCCGCCGGTGTCGCGTCCCCGCCACCTCGCGACAAGGTGCTACAACTGCAAACCCCCCCAAAACCCTGGTCACTGCCAACCCCACTGTCACCGCCGCGCGGGCCGGGGCGCCTTGCTGCCCACAGCCAAGCGTCCCAGTAGGTGCCATGGCGCTTTGCAGATCCCCAGTCAAGCAGGGAAATGAGGCCGTCACGCGGGACGGGAACGCCAAAGTCATCCCTAGGACGCAGCGAGAGCCAATATCGTTTTTCGGCGGTTGCCTTCGTGTTTCCTCCTAGGCAGGACCCGGCAGAGCGCTTGGCTGCTTGAGAGGGGGGAAAAATAGGTTAGCCAAGTTTTTTTTTTTTTCCAGACTTATCTGATGTTTTTGCCTGCTTTGCCTTTTCCTGACTTCCTTGTCCTAAGAAAACAGCTGCCTTTGGCCTTCTAAGGGGAATTTTTATGTAATGATTGAAAAACAGAAAAAAAAAAGTGAGAGTCTTATTTTTAAAGCCTCAGCCAGAGAGACACGTTATCTCAACTTCTCCATCTCCACTGCATGCAGAGGATGTGGCAGCGAGCCAGCACTGCTCCTCCTCTGTTTCGTCCCGAATCTGCCTGGAGCACCGAGGTTACTTTGCTTTTCCATTGTTCCAGTTTTCCTGCAAAGGCTCTTGCAGAGCTGTTCGCCCTTTGATGGAAAGGGCCTTCCTGCCTCACACGCTATGTGACAGGTTTCATAAGCTACAGCAGCCTCTTTCCATCTGGGAGTGGTTTCTTCTGCCACTGGGGCCCGGCTGTCCCAAAGGAAATCCCCGCTCCGCTGTGCTGGCCACTGCACGCGTTCTGGAGAGCAGCCACCACTGTCACGCACGGCTTACATCCAGTTTTTGCATGGCGTTTAGACACCTGTCTCAGTTCCCACTGGACCACGATAGAGCTGAGCACACAAACTCTCTTTCACTGTAAATGGCAGGAGGTCACCTTTGGGAGATAGGTGCATGGGCATTTCTTTTTTAATTTTTGCTTCGTAGAGGTGCAAACATTTGACAGAAGATTTTTTTTTCATTGCAATAGTTTTTCAATGGTAAAGGCATGCTACAAAATATCAGCAAAGGAAATCAGAGTATCAAAGGCACACTGGCTAAGGCCAAATTAAGGTAGAGCATTAATCCACCACCATTCCTTGAATAAGGCATTGGCTGTCTCAATCGGACATCAGCAAGACCATGGGGGAAAATACCACAGAAAAGACCTGGCAAATTTCAAGGACAAATAGTAAAACACTGTTCAAAGAATTAGCTCTACTCAACAACATGATGTTCAGTTTTCCACAAATGTATTGTAACAGGCTGGTTTCATCATGATCATCATCATCCATGGTAAAAGTAACCAGCTGAATAAAGGAAGAAACAACTAAGTGAATAGCTGCACCATCATTGCTAACGCAAGAACAAGGGGTAGCAAATTAGGGTATTAGAGTTCAAAACAACAGAAGGAGACAGTTTGTCATGACATAGGTCATAAGCCTGTGGCACTCATTTCTGGAGGATGCTAACAGTTTGCACAGATTTGAGGGAAACTGGAAAGTACATGGAAAAGAAACCCAGTAATGGTCAATAAATATATAAACCGCATCTAGATCAGGAAATTCCTGTACTGAAAATAATTGTAGAGTCAGAAAGGGAGGAGTATCATCTATATTTGTCCTTTTCTTTCCCTCCTTCAGGCGCCTGCTTATGGCTAGTGCTATAAACAAGGCCCTGGGTTAGGTGGACCTTTGATGTGATCCGCTGTGGCTGTTATCACCTTCCACCATGCTCTTATCTACACAGTGAGAAATGCTGCGATAACAATACTGGGCTGGAATGACTATGAAGCAATGAATATCAAGCAACAAAACACCAAAACCAAATAAATGATTTTAAATACCTTTCAAAGTTTAAAAAAGCAGTATTTTTTCACTGATGTAAAAATAAGAGTTGCCAGTGATAGAGCCATGTCAGTCTGTCTTTATTCAACAGAACCATGGAAACCTAAAACAGCAATCTGATAGGATAAGTCACTCCAAAAAGAGTGCCAGCTTCCATATGAGCTGGCAATTCAGCTCCTCTACATCAGAAAACTAACTAGGATGAACCAACCTCAGGCATCATGAATGGCAAGATAATATCAGACACATTGAGGACAAGCCTTAAGAATGTCACCAATGCAACTTCCACATCATGTGATAACCTTAAGAAACATTACACAGAACAACAGATAAGTTGTCCAAATCTTACCACATGGCAATCAAAAGCTTAAACAGAACAGGACAGGACCAAAGTAATTGGCAGACACTGCTGAATGTCCTATACATCAGAGACAAAGGAAGGACAAAGAAGGTAAAAAAAGGTGACTTGTCCCTGCACTTTTCAGTGGGGCAGATTCCATGGAAAATTGTATTCCTATAGCACAATGCGGATCTCCTATCTGATCAGGCACATAACGAGAGTCACCAGATTCTGGGTGTATTATTGGAGACGTAGTCTGGACAGGGAAATTGGACCCTGACGGTGAATAGAGCCTGACTGAGATTCCAGATAAGGCACATGCATATAGAAATTCAGTAACATAAAATACAAAATAAATTAGTTGAATATTTTAAAAAGAGCCAAAGAATAAAAGCACATTAGATGTTTTATTTAGCCGCGTATCGCTTATCACACTTGAATCAGGGTCATCTTGGACAATAGCATTTTCATGTGGTCAGTGGGTTTTGGATCAAATCCTAGAAGGAAATGTGGTCTTACAACTGTTTGCTGACCCACTGCCAAGTTGTTTTACGCCTGCACACTTCAACCACCAAGACTTCCAGTGTAAGAATCCAAAGGAAATGAGAACCTCAAGAAACGTGGGGTCTGCAGCTCTTAAATTTGGCTGGGTAGCACTGCCAGGCTGGAAAGTAGGATTTTGTTTGAGGGGTTGCAGGGGGAGGGACATGTGGAGAAACAGAACTAGAATTATTGTTCCTTTAACATACTCATAATCTTAGATGATAGATATCTGTTGTAGAGAATCAAACAAAGGTACAAAGATTATATCTTTTCAGAGGTCATCTTGAGAAAGCCAAAACAACTAATCAGTGGTAAGATTAGAGATAGGAAGATTTTTTGGAAATCATACATGCAGAAGCTCTTGCGCATCACGACAAGGATGGAAGGATCTCAGGCAGTGAGAATGGAGTGCTTAAAGTGCAAACCCACTGAACGTCTCATATGAAATTTTTTATTGAGCTCTGCAGTCTCTCTGAACAACTTGCTTGATAAAACAGCTAAATCTTGGATAGTGGAAAAGATATTTGATTGTACACCTAAATCCTCACCTATAGACTTACTACTGTTGGTTATGCACAGGAACAGATAGGTTTGCTGTAAAGAAATCAAAATGCCGGGTGAAGTTTATCTACATGACGCTGGATAAATCAGTGTAGACAACAGTGCCTGGGAAAGAGCTAGTCCTTCTAAAGTCTGTCCAGCATTAATTTGCTCTTGTAGCTTTGTACCCCCTGGCATCTTTGCAGTAATGTTCTGACATACCAAAGCAGGCACACAATTAGCTTTAAGCACATTTTTAGACTGCCCATTCATTTTCAGCAAACACAGCAGCACCAAGATTTTAGAGAGGGGTACAGTGAATTCCAGAGAGACTTTCAACTCATGGAAGCTGGCAGGCCACTTTCCACTTAAACTTCTAAGTAACTCTGTGCTGGGAGTACTGTGGAAAGCCTTCTTTAACCTTTAACCAGAAGAAAAGGACCTGCTTGGAGAGATGATGTTTGAAAGCCTGTCAGAATTCATTTGAACACATTGCTATCCCGGCACAAAGTAGGAGCTGGAAAACAGCAGACAGGCTGATACTTCTAAGCGTTCCCTATGCATCTTAGTTATGTCAAGATAGGCATCTGAGGAGAAATACGTACGCCCTAAAGATGTAGTTCAAGAGCTCTTTGACTGGATAATTGATTAAAATAGTCCTTGTATGGAGGGAAAAAGCAGGTCACAGGAGGTTCTTCTGAACTGAGCAGCAAGTACCCATTCATTAGCTTTCTTGCCAGGATCAAATAACAAAAGTGTTGATGCAGCATTTGATATCTATAGGAAAAGTAGCAGCAAAAGAGAAAAAGGGAACGGGGATCAAAAGAAGGGCAAGACACAGAGAGGTTGCACAGTCTCTGCTGTTTCATACAAGAAGTACTACAAGCCACAGTAGCTGCTTGGGGTCTGTCTGTGTTAGTTTGAAATCAGTGGATCAGCATAATTAAAGACACTTAGCCCTGCCAGTGAAGCTGAGCACATAGGTTAATAGAGGGTGTCCCTCTGCCCCACACTGAGCCAGCTAGAGGCCAATGAACATAGTCAGCGCTGGCTTGAGTCTGGGCTAACAAACCTTGCCTTCGTACCTCCTTCACCCAGCCAGTCTGCACGGAGCAGAGGGACCTCCTAGTTGTAGTAGTTTGCTGATCCGGGGACCAGGAGAGTAACTTACTTCTCCGGCAGGAAAGTGGCAGCAACAATTCCCTATATCACCCAGAAAAGACCACGTCACCTCCAGCCGGGGTCCAAACTGCGAATGTCTCCGGTTCTGGAACTCAAAGGCATGTTATGAGATTGTTTATATGCAGTATAAGTGGAGTTTAAAGAGAGAGCAGCCATGGGTCCTGTTATTCTCAGCTGTGGGGTGGGTGGATTCACACCCCCTTGACTTCTACTTCAAGTACAAGGTTTTAAAGCCCTGTCAACAGCAGAGACATTTGCTAAAACCTTCCTGCCTGCCATTGGTACCACCAGCTCAGGTTCACACTAACAATCTTGCGAGCTGGAGGTGATCAGCTACCAGCAAGGGATTTAACACCATGGCAATTACCCCTTGTAGATTAGATTGGGGCCTGATGACGTGGTGTTAAAAATGCCTGTGGCAACCAGCAACCTGTCTCTCTGAAGGCTCCCAGTGTTGCAAACAAGAAGAGATTTAGCCTGTCCCACAGCATTGTGTGCTCTTACCTTTTACAAAATGATTAGCCACAGAGTCCTTAAGAAAAGATTTTTGAAAAGACTCCTACTGGGAGGAAAAGCTATCCAAGGAAGAGGAAAGTTACATTCAATATCTCTGAAAATCCTGGACAAGAGGACTGCAGACATATTTTGCCAGGCATGATAGTTTAGAAATATATTTTAAAAAGTTTATATTATATGTATGTAATGTGTGTAACATCTATAATGTATATATTTTATATGTATTATAAATATATGTAATATATGTATATATATGTATGTATGTAATGTAGAAATAGAAATAAATTCTAGACTTACTGCCCAGGACGGATAGGGTCCATGAGTCTCCTGCTCATGTGAAAGTGCCTGTCCTGGCCCTCGTGTGAACACAAGCAGAAGGGACACTACAGCTCTGGTAAAGGCCCATAGGTGCAGCACCGCGCTGAGGGGACCGGCAGCCCTGCAGGACAGCGAAAAGTCTTCCTTTGGAAGGATGATTTTTAATTTTGTGGAGGCAGGCATTTCAGGGAGGAATGGTGCCCATTTTACTCTGGGCCCAGCTGCAGCAGTTAGCAGTAAGAGCACGCGATGAATGAAAGGGGCTCGGGGAGCACCCAGAGGTGCCATGTGCATGTTTGCTGCTTTGACAGATCACCCAAAACCCACAGTGAAAAAGCCTGTTACAAAGCACAAAAAGGCGCGGGTACGTATGTCCTCCACAAGAACGGACGTGTTCCTTCTCGTCAGACTGAAACACATGAGGATTTATCCAGCAGATGGCAACAGCAGACCGGTTTGTATCGCAAGCGGAGCATTTGCGGGCGAAGCCCTCGCCCCGCTGTGCGGTGCCGCGCTCAGGACACTTTCCTTGGACATCCTTGCGCCATCCCCGCAACGTGCCAGCTTAGCACCTTAGCACGGTTCACCGCAGCCACAAGCATGGAAGAAATCGGTGCTGCAGATAGCTGCGGTGCAAACCCTAGAACTCTCTGTTTCTGATCCGATTGTGTTTTCAGGCATTAAAACATACCCTCTGCATTTTAAAAAGCTTAAAAATATGGCTCTCCTCAAATAAGCCTAGCTTAACTACAATATTTCCTTCTGGGGAAAAAAAAAGAAAAAAAAAAAAAAGCAGTGCAAGGGGCAATCAGGTTTGGAAGGCAATAAACACAGATCCCCTGAAATACGGAGCAACTGGAGGGCATTTCATCAAAAGGCAGCTCTTCCCAGCCATGAGCAGAGCCTGGACACACGGGCCAAGCTTTAACCACATTCTTTTCATTGCTTCTGAGCCATCCGAAACAGCTGCTCTTAGGAAGTGCTTGTTATTGCCTCTGAAAGGTAATTACTTGGCTTGAAACTGTAGACTCAGCTCTTGGCCTCTGGAGGAAAGCGTTTTGCAGCGGCTCACAGGTGCTGCCGATGCTGATATCTGCAGACAGATCAGGGAGACGATGACACAGAGATTCCACCGCTGAGCTCCACCTCACTCTGCCCAGGCCCTTGGGAACACGTGGGAGTTATATTTAGGAATAATCATCTCTGAGCCATTGTTTTTCAATAAAAGTCATGAGAGCACTATTGTTTTTAACAAAGAGACTTTCTGTTCTTTACCTTTGCAAAATAGAATATGAATGGACCTTGAAGAGATACAACACAAGAAAAATCGACAGCTGAAGGCTCCAGGCTTTAGGTTTTTCCTTATGCTGAAGCACAGGCCAGATTCAGGTAAAAATGACCATTTGGGAGTAATATGAAGCTTGCAAAGCACTGGAGAGGCTGTAAATGGCTGTGCATGTCAACTGATATTCTTCGGGAATAAAAAAAGTGGAAAGAATTAATTTGCAAGGAGTCTCCTGTGCAGATTTTACAAGGTGGGGGGAGGGAAGAGAAAGGCCTGAGAGCAATAGCAAAAGCCATGCTTCAGTGGGATCTAAGTTAGCAGTTTTGCAATACAAGTGTACATAATTCATTCTTCATCAAAATCAATGAGCAGAGAGCCATCCCTGTGTAGGCATCAGATCAGCTGTGGCTCAGGAGGAGATATGGCTGCAAGAAACATCAAGCCCCTGCTTGGCAACCAGCAGACTAGTCTCCCATCTTATCTCAGTTCTGAGCAGCTCTATCTCATTCTCAGGAAAAGTGTGATATGGGCTATAGGTATTACCTTGTTCGCTAATTGCAAGAGCTGCCATAATGCTCCTTCCCTCTTCACTTTATTGATGCTCTCAGTTGCATTGCAGGCCAATGCCACAATTGAGCTGTGTTTCACTTCCTTGTGTATTTGCTATTCACATACAAGGGACTGCAATGCCATTTTAACTCTTTTCTACCCTCACACACTTCAAGAATATACTTTCAAGAAATTGCATTATGTCAGAGATGAAACTGCTTTCCAGGAGCTCTTAAGATCTTTTATCACTCACGGTAACATGTGTAGTAGGTGAGTGTGTCATGAATTATCTTTATGTTAATATTGTTTACAAATGATGGGCGTAAATCCAAATCCAATGGAGAACGTTTCCGTTTGCTCACATTTCAGTACGGGGGCAGAATTATCTCCTTGGAAGGAACTGTCTCCTACCATTGGTAGGTGGAAAAAAATTGAAACGTACTAATGTCTGCCACACCACAGCACATAAAGATGCTACTTTTAATTAGTTAAATTGAAGGCTTTTCAGAAGTTCTCTTGCCCTCCTAATGAGGATGACTGTGAGGTGTCTTTGAACTAGTTAGACTTAAAGGTTTCAGTAAACAAGGATTCTTTATACCATTCCTGGTAAGAGCTTGTCCTGATGGATGCCTTCCTCCTCCTGAGGTTTACACCACAGTTTGATTTTTTTTTTTTTTTTTTTTTAATCTCTGAAGCATTTCGTAACATGATGGGTAAGAACCCAGAAGTACTTACCTTGACTGGGCTTTGGAACTGCAGACAGCACAGATTCTTGAAAAAAATCGCTGCTGTTCTCAAAGCCGACACTGCTGGGTCCTTAGGTCTTAATCATTACAGCATACATTTTTAAGAGGCCCTGTCCAACAGCCCTGGTGCATACAGACCTTGACTTCTGTAAGAGCTCCCATCTGGCTACTGAGATATCCATGCAAGCTGCCAGAGCTCTCCCAGGACAAACCAGCTTGCCCATACTGCTGTTTCAGTGAAGGAGTCATGTGCAGAAGTAGGGAGGAAAAGAGAGAAGTAGTGGGGAAAGGAAAGAAGTAGGGGTTAGTATGACAACAGTATATAAAATGCCAGCTGTCACTCACATGTAATGAAGAGGGAACCTATTCCTCAAAAATTTCCATCGAGACATATAAAACACTGAATACTTTCAGATCTGGCAGTGATAGTCCAGCAAGGGACCCTGGGTCACAACTCACATATAGACTTATTTATCTCTTACAGTGCTCTGTTCTCTGCTTTTACAGTTAATTGCCAAAGGTACCTAAGTTGTAACAGCAAGACCTCTGTAACTGTGCTTGCTCTTGTTTAGCTCAGAGCATGGACCCCTGTCCGTTCCTCAGGCTTCAGAAACGATCGCAGCCTTCGTGCTCTCCTGATAACTGCCTACTTCCAGCCCTCTTCACATCTGCTGATTACCTGTCAGATCTTCCAATGTACGTGGCATGGCAGGACAGGGATGTCCAAGAGGCACATTGTCTGTTTGAGATACTGTAGTACCTCTGAGAAAAAGGTTGAGTGATATTGTACCTATGAAGGTGCAAGACTGTTCACCCTGAAGACTTTAAACCCTTTCGATTACATCGAGCCCATTAGCCTCTAGCCAATTTAGCTCACTGTGAAGCTGGAAAGGGCATTTCCATGGGTC
The DNA here is from genome assembly GCF_036370855.1 of Dromaius novaehollandiae. Lineage (NCBI taxonomy): Eukaryota > Metazoa > Chordata > Aves > Casuariiformes > Dromaiidae > Dromaius > Dromaius novaehollandiae. The sequence continues at coordinate 120,840,526 of NC_088100.1, forward strand.
AGGAGTTGGTCCAGTCTCCATCAAAGCTGTAAAGAGACACTTGTCTTGGGCTGATACCACTCTCCTGGTCAGTAGAGGCTTGCACATATCCATCCATCAGCAAGGGGTGTCTTTGACACCACACCAACCTGGGACTGATTTGAGTGGACCATTTACACTGTGTTTGCATTGCCGCTGAAGTCCGCAGCTGAATCCCCAATTTTAACACAGCAACTGTACCCAGATGCTGCAGACGGAGGTCTGCTAACAGCAACGTGGTCCAGCCTCTCCGCTCTTCCCCAGGGAGGCAGGCTGCAGACGCGGGCATAGCCACAGAGACCAGCCGGGGCCTGGCCCAAGACCTGCGTTGGTCACACCACGTAAACATACCTTCGGAGGGAGGAGGTTCCCGGACAATTGTTTTAAAGAAACCTCGTTACAGTCTTCCCTGTTCTGGTTAATGCTTGATAGGGTTAAGTTAAAGGGAGGTTTCGTTGGTGCAGAGTAGTGGTTTGCCAGGAAACTTTACAAAACAAAACAAATATCCAAAAAGTCATTCTACAATTTAGGGAAGTTCAGTTTCAAAAAGCCAAAGAAAAATTAAGATATACATATTGATGTGAAAAAGCAAGTAACAGAACACCAATACTTAATAATAAACTTCAGTGGTTTTCTCAATGTTGTATTTCTAGTGGGAGAAGGAAAGAAACATACAGCCGCTCATTCCAAATCAAGCCTGTATGTAGTAATTAAAGAAGAATATATCACATCAGATAGCCTGCACAAAAATATCAGTGTCTTATTTCTCAACATATATCTGATAAAAGCCTTTTGGCCACTAATATCGACATTTTTGTGCCTATTACCTCATCCGAGACTCACCTATGCTAAAAAAAATTGTTGCTTTAAAGCACCAAATCCTCTTGTACTGTGACCAGAGTTCTACTACTATGTATTGAGGCAGACTGAGGCAGCTTATTTTCACTCAGAAAATTGAATAAGCTATGCCAGTACAAGAACCCTCTGCAGCAACAGACCTACAGCTGCGGTAACGTTAGTGCCAGTGTAATTAGAGAGGTCAGGAATCAGGTAACACCACCAACATAACTTCCCTGGTGTTAGATGAAGCAAAGTACATGCCTTTAAAAAGTTAAAGCTGCTAGGGCTGATGCGCTAGTTATTGTTCTTACTGTTTATATTAGTGCTGTGCTCTTCCACCTTCTGCCAGGTGTTGTGTGAACACAGAGGAAACAGTGATTTCTGCCTGAAATTTGTGAATATTTAGTTATGGGCAGCTTTAAGCACCAAACTGAATGGGGACATAATACATGTTGGTATAATTAGTTGGAATAAAGTGGTCTACTGGAGAACAATATTTTGAAAGATTGTAAATGTTTGGGGAAAGAGCTGGCAAAGCCTGCGATCCATCTCACTGTTCCCATCATGGGGTAACCTATCAAATACTGGCTTCTAAAACAAAATCTGGCATATTCGAAGTTTACCACATTATGTCTCCCAATCTGCTTTCTTAGCCTTTTTCTTCCTCAAGTGTTGAGGCTGCATTGCATTTTCTCTACTATTCTAGGAAAACAGAACACTTTGCCAACACACTCCTTACTTTGGGTTATTTTTAAATCTCTGCAAAAGCTCACACTTTCTTCTGTAGCCAATGCCTATTGTTTGTGGAAGCAGTTCCAATTTACTTTCTATAAGAAAAAAATTAATCCACTGCCTCGAAAGCGCTGCGAGTATTTGTATTGTTCTCTCACATTGTTTTGCTTACAAAAAGGAATTCTTTGGAACCACAGAGGCATTGAGCCTCCCGCGCTTGCTCACTCTTTCCCCCCGCTCCCTGGCTTTCAAATAGTGGCTTTCAAGCAGTGACCTTTCTTTGTGGAGGCCAGCGTGTTATTTTGGGTTGTATTTCCCTGCCGATTGTTCTGCGCTTCCTCCGGCGCAGCCCCGCAGCGAGCCCGCTGCCAGCGCCCCAGGCAGGGCGGCCACCCCGCTTTCGCAACCCCACCGGCACGAAGCCCGGGCGCGCTCGCGGATAGCCGCGCGTAGCCACGGGAAGGGTCAAGTCGCCGTCTGCAGCACGGCACGAACGGCCAGGAAAGCGGCAGTTGCTTATGAGAGGCACAAATCATAAGAACCTGGCAAAAACAGTTGTTAGGCACCTTATACAGGGTGCGTAGCTGTCACTCAGATGCTAAGAAATGCAAGACCAGCTTTCCAGAGGTGCTCTCCACTCTCAGAGTGTAGTGAGACCCATACAAAAACCTCATCTTTACTTGTGTGGCCGAACAGCTGATGCACTTTTCTGAAAAATCTACCTGATTGGAATAAATATTTATCATCAGATGCAAGCTCTTTCCCTATTACCAAGACTTTTTCTAAATATTACTCACCTTCTGGAAGGACACACAGCATAAGTCTTTTTTTCTCACAGTATCTCTGCAGGACCTGAGCTAGTTTGTGTCACTGTACAATAATGAACCTTCACAAGCAGCAAAAGCATGAGAGACATCTAGATTCCAGTGCGAGTCTTGCAATTAATCAAAAAATTCTGTCTTTAGAGAAGCAAAGTTATTTGATTTTAAGTGGAAAGGAGCAAAGTCCAGCCACTCTAGGACAGGTGAAGTAGCATTTTCTGAGAAAGCAAAGTTAAACTGCAAACTACTGATTTACATTGCTGAATGAGCCCATCATCTTGAATTCTATGTTGTCACTGAACGTGGCAATGAATTCTATCAAAAAATAAACTGGTACATCTCAAATGCATTTAACAGCAAAACATTTACATTTTGATTCCTTGAGGACTGCAGCAGGCCTAGGAATCTGGAGCTCCCAGGAAACATACTTTGTTTTAGAAGCAACACATTCTGGTGTATCAATAATAAAATATTCTTAGAATTTTCAGTTCACAGGGAACATGAAAGCTATTCATTTTAGCCTGACTCAGGATGTAACCCAACTGTGAAAAGACAAGGTTGCTCGTGAACTTGAAACCCTGCTTTTCAGCCAGAGCCTGACAAGACCCTGCTCTCAACTCGCATGTCCAAGGCACAGAGATAATTAGTGAAGTATTTTAAGGAATCATTGCATTTCGAAGTAGTTTATATTTCAGAGTTCAAACTGGGACGAAGTATATTCTTTTCCCCAAAATATTCCTAAAGTTTGCCACTTTGTGTTTCTTTAGTCATTTCCATCTGCCATTGAACACCAGAGAAAACTCAATGCCCAAATTTTAAGAAATGCCTACCTTTTGTTCATGCTATATTTACATCCATTTTGTAATTTTGCAAGGTTCACAGAATAGGTAAATGAAAGAGGCCAATTCAAATATGACCATTTAATTGCTGCGTACTTACTTCATGGCGAGTTGTGTTAGGAGCATGAGAGCCTCTGTTGGTCAAAGCCTGAACGCAGTCTACTATCTGCATAGGTGAAGCTTTAAATAATTGTGAAGTGCAAAAAGAGAAAATGAAAAACCCCAGAATCCTCCAATTTTGGCATACTTTCTACTGTATTCAGAAGCAGAGTGTAAGACAGAAGGAAGGTGACAAAAAAAGAAGAAAAACAACATCTGAAATTTCAAAACATTTTCTAAAAATTGAAACGCAATGAAAAATTAAATTCAAGGGAAATGTTTTGCAGCAGTAAATACTTTTTATATAAAAGTCTATTTTGCAGGAGAAATGTTTAAGACAAATGTTGGCCATCTGTAACTGCTAGCAGCAGTGAGCTAGGCAGCAAGATGGAAAAGGTGTTGTGGCAAAATGCCTTTTCTCCATCTCTAGAGTATAGCTTTTAAATGAGCTGGCCCATGTCCCAGAAGCAGCAATGCCATATTTGTGTTTTGAAAAATGCAATGTGCTTCGCCTAAGAAAAGTGGCTCCTCAGCACAGCCATCCTGTTTCTTGTGTCCACGCTAGCTGTTCCAGAACTACTTCAATAACATACTTCATTGCGGCTGGAGTGAAAAATTTCCTTGTCTTTTTATTTATGCCTATAGCGAAATCATTTTTTGCTCCTAGCAAGTAATTTGGGCTAGAAATATGGGAAGATGTTAGCTAGGAGTAAAAAGGTAAATGAATACTTGTAAGCTGTTCTCATGCAATTATATACACGCTATTTGTGTGCGCTTGTATACATCTGCATGCAACAGAGTATAAAGACATATTTATGTCTCTAACAAAAGGTATGCCTGTGAACGCTTAGTGGGCTCAATTTCCGCACAGCTATATACTCAGATGTTCATTATATGAAAAACGTATGGTTATTACTTTAAAATTTTCTTTACCAAGTTTCTAAAATCATAAAAGCACCTGCCTCACTTAAGCATCTGTCATGAGAAATCCTCTCTGAACTCGTTTTATCTGGAAGTGTGTATATGCAGAATGTATGTAACACTGTCCACGTGAGACACTGTTATCCAAAAGTACTTCAAAGTTTATTCTAAACTATCTGAAAAAGTATTAACTTCTCCCTTCATCCCCTCTTTCAACCAGTCCTTGACACGTCTTCCCACCCTCTCATTGATCCCTCTCCCTGGCATACTTCTATTCCTCTCACTAATGAAGGGCAAATTGATTTATATCATTTTCCCTTCAGCTGCCTTACTGACGCAGTGGCAGGGAAGCTCGGTTAGACAAAGCCGATTTACGTATCCTTGAGTACTTCATGCTCAGCTGCAGCCTGAGTTGCAGGGAAGTTGAGGCCACGCTGATTTACAGGAGTTGAGCATCTCTCACCTTAATTAAGGGTTTTTTTCTGAGAGCTAAAGCTAGATGGTAAACTGGTCAGAGCTTCATGGCAACAATAAGTTTGGCATTTACTTGTTGTAAAATGGAAGACTGTCTTTTCAAAATGAGATAATATTATCTAATAAGTGATTGCATGACTAAACACATGGCAAAAGATTAGCATCTTGCATACATACCTTTTGTCCAGGGTTATTCTTATCTGCTTAGGCACCTCTGCTGGTCCACTCTGAGACATGAGCTGTGAGAAATGTAGCTGTTGAATCAAAGGAAAAGGTAAGAAAGTGATTTGGAGGGCACATCTTTCCAGCAGCTCTTTGGGTCTTTCAGTTCAAAGATGGTTCAGACAGTTTTAATGCTGTTTTCTATCAGTCTTTGGTGTCTCTTTCTCCTTTCCCAAGAGCACACATTAAAGGAAATTCTACAAGTCATCAGCCTGTCTCCTGTTTTCCATGATAGTCCAGCTTTACTTGAAGAGATGATATACTTGACAAGTTATAGCTTGGCTCTACCACTCTGAATTTCCCCTCTTTGTCTGCACTTATGGCTTGCAGCGGGCAAATCTCAAAAGACTAGAAGTTTGGCTTGGATAAGCAACTGTATGTTTGAAGTTTACTCTTCAATTTTAAGCGATTAGGTTCACTGCAACAAGCACATGAATTGTGCGCCTCGAGTGCATGGGATTTGAAGGAACGAAGGCTTTGGCATTCCTCAGCCATAGGAACAGCTGACAACTGCATTTCCCAGGAGCAACCAACATAATTGCCATGCTCTAAAATTAAATAGGCAAAGGGAGTTCATCAATTTTCAGGAGCATAAAGAGAAGTGAGAGCTGAGGGTGTCAGCAGTTGTTCTCACAGAGCAGGACTCAAATGCTCAGTCCAATGTAAATCGATGTAAAGTCTCAAATGCTTCCTGCTCTGAATGTTTTGGCCAGCCACGTGGTAGGGGTAGGACTGAAGCACGAGTGCTATAGAGATGGTGACCCTGTATGAATGAAAACGTGCATGCTCCCTGAAGGGACTCGTACCTCAAAGCCACGTATAATGTCCTCTGGGCTGCAGGTGCACTCTTAGCCCACCCTCCCGATCAGACAGTGCTGTTGTTGATGCGATTCCTTAACTGTGACTCTTTACTGACACTTGGCAGCACTTTAAAAACAACTTCCCATACAGGTAGATCAGCTCCAGAAACTGGCCTTGGCTGTATTTGTCTCACTGAGAAAGCAGGTAGGAGATGAATATCAAAGTTTAATCCTGTTGCCTGCTCCATAAAGCAAAATACAGTGCGTATCTGGGATCTAGCATCTCTCCTTTTATAAATCTACCTATTGTGTGCTTGTATATAACTCTGAGGAGCACACTGCTGCTCTGTTGCCAGATACAACGGAATCACAGAAAACAGTTCTGATGAACAAAACAAATCTCTACTTTTCATGTAAAATTTAATGCTAGCCAATAACATGGGTTATTTCTCACTCCAAAAGTCTTGTGGTTTTGAGAAAGCTTTGCTTTGTCAGAAAAAATTCTCACTGGGGGCCCCAGAGGGTCCCTCCGGGTTACAAGCAGAAGAGCAGTTTACGGGGGGTTGGGCCTTGAACGTGCACACCAGCAGAAGCTCAGGACGGGCCTGGGCGGGGGCTGTACAGACCTCAGGGTGTCAAAAGTGGCAACCTCGATACCGCAGTTCACGCATGCAAAGAGAGCAAGTTCTTTTGTGCAAGCAGCCGGGGTCCGGAGCTCTTTGGAGCATCTGGGCTGTACGAGTGATACAGCAAAAAATTCCTTCCTCAAGTGGGTGGTACGAGGCTTCGGGAACGAATGTTTGTAGAGCGCTCAGACCCTGGTATGAAAAGGTGCTGTAAGAGTTCAAAGTATTGTTGTTACGGCATACTCACCCGGCGAGGCAGGGAAGCATCAAAGGCTTTCCCCTCCCGGCTGGCTCAGCCTTATCTCGAGGAAGGGCTGGTGGGTGGCGATTGCTCCCGGGGCCTGGTGACGACGGAGACGTGGAGGCACCAACCCCGCCGGCGGAGCCGCGCTCGGGGCACCCTCGGGGAGCAGCCGCGGCCTCGGCTCCTCCTCGGCGCTTTTCCGCGCGCACGTCGTGTTCCCAGTGGGAAGCCCAAAATGAAAACAGCCCCGACACCTGGCTGACGGGGTCACTCGGGAAGGGCTCTGGCTTGCGACTGGTGCGTTGGGAAACGATCGATACGAATTGCCTCAGACGCTCGAGGCTTCCGGTCCTCCTTCCCAGGGGCTATTTTTAGGCCCAATTAGGTAGATAAAATGGCACGGGAATTAATTTTTGTACGCTCTAATGTTTGGTCTGCTGTTTTTCTTCTTTCAAAGGCTTTTTATCTAGATATATGATAAATGACTAAATTACAAAAAGCAGATAAAGGATTTTTTATTTTTTAACCTTTAATGAGAGATGTTCAAGCAGTAGAAGACTTTCTCACTGCAAAACCACTTATGGCTGATTGCAGGGGAATTTTCTCTCACCACATTAAACCCAAAGCAAATAACAGCATATGAAATAACACATTTTCTTGGCATCAGACTACATGAGAGTTCCCCTGGGTCTGCTGCAATGCAAAGGCTGGTAACCCACCCATCAGAAGGAGATAAAATACAATTAACTAATTTATTATATAAATATTTTGGGTGGGGAGATATGAATCAGCTTATCTTTATTATCATTATTATTAGCTGTTTGCTAAAACTGAGTTTTTCAAAGCTGTCTTTCACATTAAGAAGTCCAAATCCCCTTGATAAATCCCACCCTAAATTTCATGTTGATTGCTTTTGCAAGCTACTGGGGAACTAAAGCAGAGAGAGCAGTAAAACTGGCTGTATGATATTATTCATGGCTGTTATTACTAGAATTTATGGACAGCCTATTCCCATGCTATTTGGGCATAATTCATACATTTGGACTAAAGGGGAACCACAAATGTTCTCCAGTAAAACACCCTACCTTTGCAACACTTTCTAAAATAAGTAGCTATTGTGACTGCAATGGAAAATGCAGAAACACTGAAGTGACTGCTGGCCTCCACGGCTATTGCACTGCCACAAAGTCTTGAAAAATCTTCAAGCTCCCAATTTCTCAGGGCTGAGGAAATCAAGCTGCATCTTCTGCAGACATCTGCCCCCAGGCTTGCAGGCTGAGAGGGGCGAAACATTGGCTGTAGCAAAGCCAGCAGGAGTTTTGCCACTGCCTTTGGTGGGGGCAGCGCTTTGCCTTTGCAGTAGATGCCAATGGAAAGCTCTGCTTTGCAATCAGATTCCCATGGCTTAACCAGTAAGTGCAGGCTGGCTGAGCTGTGGGGACTGCTCCTGTGTGTGTATACATAGATATGTATCCTCAGCCTAGAGGACATGCCAGTAATGGCACCTACCTTACCCCAAAAGGAAAAAGAGGTAAATAAGCAGCTATTTTGCACTTACCATTTTAGACATCAGCTGCCACAAGGTGCAATAGCTTGACTGTGACCAGGAGCCTCCAATAACCTGAATCCAAGGCTTCACAGTGGATGGTAACAAAACAGCCTGTCTGTGAAAACCAGGAGACAACCAAGGTTTTGTCCCCTGTGGGTAAATGCTATGACTTTGGAGCTGCCAGGACTTTGGGCTGCACCTGGTGTCCCCCAACGCCCCATCCCTGAGCTGCGACAGCCTGCACGAAGGGCCTGTCCTGGGCAGTGCTTGCCGGGAAAAAAAAGGATTGAACAGGACTTAAAACAAAGGGAGGTTAGGGAGGGCTGGTGGTGCCCAGCATGAGTATCCTAGCACTGTGAAACAAATGCTTCATTTCTGGATGCAAAGACATCACCAGTTCATAGTCAAACACGAGCCACAAGCACTCCTTATTCCAATGCCTTATGTCACAGGCCAAACATTTCACTATGTATCCTCACTTTGAGTCCACTATTTCGAGTCTGACTACAGTACACCTTCAAGTAAACCAAACTTTAAAAAGCCTCTGACACTTAGAAAAAGAATCTGAAATAGGTCAACAGGAATGAAAAGCTTTTCTTTTTCTGTGGTAGCTGTGGTGGTACCTGCTTCTCCCTTAATTCTTCAGTAATGGCAGCACGTACACAAACTTTGGATCTGAATTTCTTCAGCTCATGCACTCCTCTATCTCCTAAGCCTGTCACAACACTAGAAAGGCTGATGGCAGGTCTTCCCAGTAATGAATTACAAATCTGAGGCATAAAAAAAAAAAATCAGAACATCACCAGATGTTCACTATTACTAACACCGAGGTGCATGTATTTTAGACAAGCAGGAATTAATGCTACAAACTTACTTTAAAATATTGGGTCATAACAACTACTTACTTAAGGTCACAATCCACTGAAAAGGTCTGTTAAAGTCTAGTCTTTACACCCAAAGACTTCATGATGTATTTGCAACATTTCCCCTTCAAAAAAGATTCATAGTTATGGTGAACAACTGCCTCACTACCTACTTCTTTGAATTACCTCTAAGCACCACACTGGGTGTTAGGTCTCTGCCTGTATCAAACTCTGCTTTGCAGTAAAACTTACTGAGCCATTTCTTTCTTCATCCCTACTTAAAGGTGCAGTGACCCACTAACACAAAGATCTTATGCTCATAGACTTCTGCCTGAAAAAACAAAAGGACAGAAATAATATTTAGTATAATAATATTATTTCCTACCCAGGGAAATATTGAACTTCCAAGGCAGCCAAAAAGACTCAAAGATAATTTCACAGTCACAACATTGGAGCAGGTCCTTCATCCATTTTCCTAGGATCCATGGGAGGCTACGTCTGGGTGACACTGTAAAGCCATAGTTGTTTGCTAACAGCAAGTATAACAGTAGGCAAAATCAACATTTCACTACTAACATCCCCCAAGCATGTCCTGGTGTAGAAGAAAGATGCTTCAGGGAATGGGTACCTTTAGCAAAAAACGGTATAAATATAATCAATAAGATGACTAAATACTCTGAGGAACTACACAGCTTCCATATTCACATCTGAGAAAGAGAAACAAACAGCTTTGATTATTTTTCCCCATCCTCGCTTTCATCTACAGATACTTATTTCTTTCTTAACTCCTAAAACATAATTAGAGCAGGGACTGTGCATAAGGGACTTTCTTACTAAAAAGCTGCTGAGAAGAAGATTTCACTCCTAAAACATAATTAGAGCAGGGACTGTGCATAAGGGACTTTCTTACTAAAAAGCTGCTGAGAAGAAGATTTCTGCAGAAGACAGTGGCAGGTTGAAGACCCTGCAGCTCGCCGCGTGCCTATGAGTGCCCCAAGCACCCAGCATCTGCCAAGCCCTGATGCGTCTGGCAGTCAAGCAGGACCCAGTCACATCAGGTGCTCAGCATGTTCCCTGCCCATTAAGCCCATCTTCTGAAGGGACGGGGTCTCCTTCAAACACTTGCTGGCCTGGAGAGACAATTGAGGGGAGAGGAAAAAGAACAAACTGCTGTATGCATTTGAAATGCTCAAAAATAAAAGAAAGCACTCATTTTTGTATCTGCAATAGCAATGAGTTGACACTATATATTTATGCATGCAAGTTTCCTTGAATTTTCAAATGGGAACAACTCCAAAGGAGCAACATTTCAGTTAGGTCCAATATTGTAATGCCCATAAACATACCAGAGATGAAAGGTACCTGGCTGAATATGGGTAAAAGTAGATGGGATTTGGAAAAGCAGTAAGAAGTGCCTGGGAAAAATGACCTACATATGGTCTTAATCATGCCAGTGGATAACCCCCACATTACCCTTTAAAAGGTCATCTGATAAACATCAGCTTTGGGCTTTTCTCACAAACCCAACACCTACAATTGCTTCAGGCTACTGTAATATGGCTTGAGAAGTTAAATTAGAAGCATATATTTGGTAATAGCACCTCTGAGAGGGAGTCTTCAAAAGCCCATGCCCCCATTAAAGGATTAGAAGACTAGCATACATATCAGCAACTATACTCCATCCGAAAAGAAACAGAACAGGGGAAAGAAAACAGCACTTTGTTCTGATTAGCTGCTTTGATTGATATAAATTTCTTTATTACTTTTTTACAGCTTGAAAAAAAGAAAAAACAACATTGGGGAATACTATAAAAATACCACTATGAAGTACTACTTCCAAGCCTTCCCCTATCTATCTTGGGTCCAGTGGCGATCTTTCCAGAATACACAATGGTGAGTAAGGCACACAAAACAAGCACTCTCCAAGGAGTTGGTGGCCTGTCCAATTGTTTTCAGGAGTGCCCAGAATGCAAGTTATGGACCTAGAGATAAAACCATTCAAGAATAAGAATGGGGTAGTTACATATTTCTGGAAATTTGATAATTCGGTGTGAAACAATGGAAAACATTTAAAAAAGAAACAGGGTAATTAAAGTTAGTATATTACACAAACACTTTTTTTATTTTAGCATCTTCCCTTCTTGAAGCAAATCCATCTGATTTTCCTGAGTGCTAATATTTTGAGGTTATCTGCCCCAAAGGCAGGCAGAAATAGGTTGGATTGTCTAAGAAATAAGGACGAAGGCAAAGGGCACATCCTAAGGATTAATGACTGCTGAGAAACTGGAGGACTCAAGGTGCAAGAAATTTTCCGTATCAAGGTCATTGTTGAGGTTAAGATACATTAAACTAGGGGGTGGAGGGGATACTAACCAACTGTTTTGCAACTTTTTCTAGTGCCTGATTCAAAACAGGAAAATTCAGCAAGTTTCTCCACTAATCTAAACAGAGGTTGGAATTATGCTAGAGCTCATAGGTTTTATGAGGAGCTAGATGGAAATGGGAAATCATTCTCATTTTGATAGCCTCCTGCAGCTCATTAGAAAATTGTCCACAAAAAGGTTTTCATGGGATTTCCTATATTATTTTATCCCTACCTCATATCTTTCCAGCTCACAGATCAGAAGATGTGATTTCCTCAGTGCTGGCTCTACAAATCCTGCCCGAGCACAGAAGATGAGGCTGTGCTCCTGCTGCCTCAGACCTCACTCCCACCATGGAGGAATCAGGGGTGCAGGCTTAATTACAGAATCTGTTAAAGGTGAGCAGGGCAGAAGCAGCCTTGTTCTTCCATAGACATAGCAGCTCTAACTCCTCCTCTGATGCCCTAAATAACCCTCATGGGTTTTCTTTCATGGCCTCATGAGAGAGGTAGAGTAGTTCAATTAAGTTTTCTCTCCCAGCTTCCAGTGAAAATGAAATGTTTCTGAACTCATTTCTCTCAGTGTCCCTGTATGACGTGGGTCCTGCCCCCACCGACTCCTATCTTAAGAGCGCGCGAGCAGGAGTAGGCTGCTGCAACAAGAATCCAGAAGCTGGAGCTCTCGAACCTAGTCGCATACCAAGGGGGAGGTATAGATACCAAGGGGTCTCACAAAAGAATGGGTGTTTGCTATATTTTTGGCAGGGATGGTTGCTGAAAAGCCTAGAAGGAAGGCTATCAAGACTCAGCTCCCAAGTTTTGATGGATATTTTTCTAGTTGATCAATCTCCATGTCTCTGTGGCTGAACTTACTTCCCACTTCAGGCTTTTGACAGCTGGACAAAGCAAGTTTTGAGCCGTTCCTTACTTTAACTGAGTGTAGAGAGATGTTTTCAGTCTGACCTTGCCAAATTAGTCCCTGGCTTAGGGCGTTTGCTGAGATCCAGGAAAGATTTTCCCACTGAATTCCAAGTGGGAAAAACTAATTCTATCCACAGTGATTTGATGCAGTATTGAGGTGACAAGTATTTAGGGAGATAGGAATCTACCTCATGATCAGCAGAGCCTCTAGCTTTATAAACAAGAATACACATACACATTTTGATTTGGTGGTGGAGCTAGTTAAAAGCTGATTATAAGTATAATTTTCACAGAGACAGAGGGAATGTTTTTTAAACCACACTGTGGTGTGTGCATAGACTTCCAAATTGCATGCACAATTAACCTTCTATCTTAAAAAGATAAGATTTGGCATGAGCAAATGTGGGCTTTGTTTGGCTTCACATTCTTAAGTTCACATATTTTGTCAAAGTACATCAGATAATGAGATGTAAAACTATACACAGGAATATAACATTAGGGAACAGCAGCATAGCCTAGAAGCAGCAAACAGAATATAAATGTATAATCCCAGACAGAAAAAGCAAACCTTCCACACATTGCATTTAAACATTTTTGTGCATTTTTTTCCCTCTTTCATCTATTCATTTATTCTTGCTCTTAAAAATTAAAAAACAATGCAAATCGATAGCAAAAACTCCCATTCAGGAATTTACCCTGGATCTCCATTCTGTATAGCGGTAGGTCCTCTCCCTCGTTTGTTTCTCTGTTCTTTCTTCCCTTTAGACAGACTTTCTGCTGTGCTAAATGTCTAATGTCACTGAACTTTGTAAGATCACTATTGAGAGCTGGGGCTATTCTATGGCATGTATTACTAGGCACATTTTTACTATCATCAGTGTTTTCCTGGGAAAAATTTTTTGTACCAGTATGCTGCATGTTAGGGGTAGCCAAGACTCAACCACCTGCACTCATCTCTCCTCCCAAGCACATCGTATATCCTCCGAGCTGAGCTAAAAGGCATCAGCTAAAAAGCCAGCCATGTAGAGGACAGAGCTAAACATGCCAAAAGACCTGCTCCTGAGCCCCTTTTCACCTAGCAATAACTAATGCTTGGGACTAGAGCAGGGCAAGTATCAGTCATGACCATTCAGTGGGCAAGAAATCATGCAACCTACCATAACCTGCTACTGCTCTGTACCAGTCTGGCTCCGCTTTTCTGTATTTGTTGGTAATGTTCAAGCTGGCGTGACTACAAAGCCTGGAATTAGTAACAGAGGAAAAACAACTCATCCAATGTGCTGTTTAGAGAACTTAATAGAATGTGTAAAGTTAGTTATAGTAGTGATATCCTCACAGATTATTCAGCTTGGGTACCTAAAATGGAAAAAATCTATTAATCAAGTAATTTAATTTTTAAATGCAAGTCTGGCATTAATATAGTAAGGCCCACTTACACTGAATCTGAGTCTGGTCCCTTAGATAAATCCTCAGCTGACATATACCAAAATTTCTCCTAAGTCAGTCAAGCCTTCCTGCTTTACACCAGAGGGAAGTTGCATCCCCCCCCCCGCCCCCATCTCAGCAACTGCACTGCCTGTCAAAGGCCAGGAATCCTGCATTATCACACAGAAGTCAGTTCCCAAACTCCCTAATGGCATGTTAAACAACATCATGTTCAAACAAAACAGCGCAGAACAAAAGCAAAACTACAACTCTTGTTGGCTGAACACACCCTTAAACGCATTTCTACCAGCTCCTGTAAGCAACCTTTTCCAATGCAAGCCTCCCTCATATCTCAGAGAATTGTCTCACACCAACATAACAAACATGGTACTAGGAAGTGTGTTTATTTGCCAGTGTTCTGTTAATCTAGTAAGAAACAGAAGTCATTACCAGGACTTCCTACTACAACAGATAACTGAGATTAATATTCAGTAGCTAGAAACGTGTTCAGAAGAACTGGGTTCTACTCCGAGAGCCGCTGCTGACCTCCCGGGCAACGCTGGGCAAGTCGTTTCATGTCGCCCTATTACAGTTTCTACATCTGTATCGTGGAGATAATGATGTGGAGCTCCTTTTTAAAGTGCTTTGAGATCTACTGCAAGAAAAAGCCTGTAAAAGTCCCAAATACTATTTCATTGATAACTAACTGCAATGATGATAATGCACAAGATATATGCAACTAAAAGCCATCTAAAAAATATGTTTCAGCTTATGGTCACTAGTACTTCCAGAATTAGTGAACTGGAAGCTAAATTCTTACATTTTTCTCTTCTCTAAAAAAACTTCTATGACAACTTTTTGAAGTTAGGACAACTGGAAGTGGGGTAAATAATTGTATCTCACTCCTTCATTTCTAGCAGGGAAGATTAATCACAAGAGCCAGATAATTTGACTGACTTACTCTTCCCTGTGTGGTCAGTAAGCTTAATAGGATGTATTACTGGGAATAACTCACCAATATCAGTTCTGTCTGAATTAGACAAGAAAACAATTCCTTTGTTTCTGGGCTTGATTCTTTTGCTCACTACTTTTAAATATGTAATGGGTTGACCCAGAATCCAGCATGCTGGATTTATTCCTACTGGAGCCAGTTTTCCTACTTGATGACTAATGACTTGGGAGCAGGTCCACCTGGTGCATTGCTCAGCGCAGCTGCTTGGACATTTGGATGGGACAGAGGGAGAACTGTGTGATGGGCTTCTCGGTGGCCTTGAGTTACTCCAGCAAACATGCAGACCTCGACTGTTCTCCATCACTGATTTATATAGAATTTGGCTATGCAGAGGGTGGTTTTCAGCATGCTTTTACGTGTGGCTTGGCGATGTTGAGCATTTCACAGCTTGCTTTTACATGTGGTTTGGCTGTGGTGAGGCTGATTTATTGCGAGTTTTTACATGGAGCTCGGCTATGCTAATACCAGGGTCTGCTTGCTTGGTATGCTGTGCTCCCTGTAGTTAGTGTAGGTCAAGAGACTGAAGGACAGTTTCGATACAGAGCAAGAAGTCAAAAGCAGCCTGGACTTGTTCCCTGCAACACCACAGAAACATACTCAAAGACCACTATGCACCAGCTTCCTCCACAGTGACTAGGGAGCAGCTGCCCCAAGTCCCCATCTGAAGTCATGTTTTCTGCTTTGAATGCAGGGGATTAGATACAGATCCTTATCCTAGCTCCAGAGGTGGGATCCAAATGGCTTCCAGCCATGTCAGCCATTCTACTCTTGCGTGCTTAATGTATAGTAAGTATATTACAAAGAGAATGTGAATTAAACCTTTTCTTAACCAGCCCAAATCACCAAATATAGCTATCTATGGCTAATAATTTCTCCAGACATTTTCAGTTGTGTAAGTCTAAAAATGACAAAACTCACCTTAGAAGCACTATTTTTTCCCAGCTGGACTATAAGTCTTGCAAAAATTATTCTCAACCCATGCAAAACACATTGGCAAACGTTAATGAAAAACTCTTAAGTATAAACATGGAAGTGTTATTTTAATGCTTAGATTTATGTATGCCTTTTGTATAAGATTAGCTCCTTTTGAAGCTTTGTCTATAGATTGACCCATGCTGGCCATAATAACTTTTGTCTCTATTACGTTAATCAAGTTAATCTCCTTTCAAAGCAGTAAAATTATTCACCAGTTGCAGTCTGGCTCTTCTCTCCAGAGCTGTACGTTACCAATTCTCATTGCAGGTGATGAGGATCTCGATACTGGCAATTTTCTCATTCCATGCTTCAAATACAAGAAGGAACAGAAACCTTCCAGACTTCCCATCATTTAACTCCTAGTACTGTTCCAATTGTTTTTTTCTGCCTTTCATATGCAGTAACCTTGATCTGCATGTTCACAGGTTTTGTATCAATTATACCTCACCTTGTCTTTATTTTTCCCTGTTAACTTTGGGGAGAAAGGACAAAAGCCTGTGAAGGAAGGTGAAGGGGGAGTTGCAGCTAAAAATTTTCTTCCAAGAGTCTATCTAGAGACATATTGCTTCCAGATGCCACTGCAGGACATAAGTGACACCTAATGCTCTGTTAAGTTAAAACTTTTAAATCACTTTCCAGTGGCTGAGCTGAAAAAATGATGACCAACAAGAATATAGTAATAAAGTACGGTAAACGCTATTCAGTGTGCAAATTGTCTAGAAACAAACATGTTTAGCAGATGAATGAGAAAAGGCAGAACAAACCCTTTCACCTTGGCTCTCGGTTCTTGAGACGCTAATGTCAGAGTGAGTCACCACAAGAAACAAATACTTTATCTGTGAAAACGCAAAGGAAATACTCCACCCACTGATGCTTCAATACAAAGAGAACATTTCACATTGGCAGTTTTTAAAATGCTCTCCTGTAAAAGTTCCTGGTAATTGCTGCTCTTTGGCCCAAGAGCTGTGCATCCAGTTACGCTGCTGTGACCTGGAGGAGTGCTGAGCTTTCAGAGGAGCTTCTCCAGTGTGACTGAGGGCAGCATCTTCTGGATGATGCTACATTTTGCCTTTTGTGTCTTCCTTTGGCACAGCAAGTTTGCTAATACCTCCCTCTCCTGATCTGGAATTTGATTTGCTGAGTTTCCTTTTCCAGAACTGGGGGACAGATACTAAAAAAATTTTAGAGAAGTTTTTTTTTTTTTTTACTTTAATTCTCAATCTCTTGAAATAAAACTTTTGATGATCTGAAATCCAACAAGACAGAAACCATAAATGTTAAGAACTGAGCCATCTTGTTTCAGTTAGCATTTATAGAGTGATTCACCATTTCAGTTCAGTTTTCATAAATTGATGCAGTGCCATAAGCTGGAAAATGTGTCGTGAAATTGTGATATTCCCTTATTAGAATGGATGCATTTTAGATAACTTCTCTTTCCAAATTTATTTCCTTCAGTAGAGTTCATGACTTACTGTGCAAGAGGGGATACAGGAATTCAACAGCATTAACCGTATTCCATTTATCTTTGCAATCATGCTGTAAACAGCCCATATGAAGACAAACAGGTCATCACATGCACTCGTAAAATAGAGCAAATAAAGCTGGCAAGGAAACCTGCAGTCGTCTTAAACCAAATTCCTGATTAAGCCTCTGAAGATAAGGCCTGAAATAAGCTTCCTCTTATGTTTAAAAAAAACCACATAGCACCACTGAAAGTAAGAAGGCTAGATATTATTCAGGGTCTCAAGCTACGAACTAATGCTCTGCAAACCCTTCCACATTGACTGAAGTGGACTGCGTTTCTTTACCAGAATTACTGTATCAGTTCATATCAGAGCCCAACATCCAAAGAGCAAGGATTCATTTTCAAGTTATGCACATCGTGCATGTTTTTGATCTGAAAGTTTTACTGACACTCCATGTGCTGATCCCTCATAAGACAGGCAGGGAAGTTGTAAGATTTCAAAATAATTTGGAAATTCTCTCCCAGAACTTAGAAGCTTAGAATTGGCTTGTTCAGGTTTCTCTCCCAAACAAGAAACACTAGAAATCTTTTCAGTTTGCTTGTACGCAAACGTTGCAAATTGCTCCTCAAACATAACAGCTACCTACACTTGCAGAAAAAGTGCTGGTTGTTGCAAATTTGTCATAGTCTGGAGAACTGCTAAAAACACCGAGGCTAGGCTTCTTCAGCTTTGCCTGTTTTGTGGGTTCTGGTGTTATCCCTGTGGGTCCTTGAAGATAATGACTAAAAATGTAGATCCTTGCCCACAACGGCAACATGAGCTCAGCTATACTTCTTGACATACCATCTTTGGAGGCTTGCACGTGGCAGAGCAGAGGACATTTTTGCCTTCAAATCCAGTAGGGTCTGATCTTGCCTGCAGTATGCTTGTGTCAGTATTTCCCTGTTACTGCGAGCACCAGGACGTCCCATGCACAGGATGGTGCTGTGCAAACGCCTCGCAGGTACCTGGCGCAAACGGCTTCTCCCCCCAGGATGCTAGTGCTGAGCATTGCTCTTCTGAGGCTGGTTCCCACCCAGCTGGGTGAGCTGTGCTGGAGCAGCAGGCTTCACCACACAGCTGGCTGGGGCTGCTCAAATTATTTAAATTACACCTTCTCCTACCCCTCCCTCCCCAACGCAGCATCACCTGCACAGTCACATTGGCAGTCCTCAGGAGAACGCTAGCACACACTGGCTGCCAGCATTTCTGCTCAGGGCAAATATAGGCAGCTATATAAAAAAAGGCACTGGCAGGTTATGCTGTTTCCCACATCTGCTGTGAGCAGACACCTCTGCAGAATTGCGCAGGCAGGACTGAAACAGAGATTTCCAGACATCTCAGAGGAGGGCAAGACGATGAAAGGTGGAAAGGTCTGAGAATGTTCTGTTGAGAATAATGTTTTCTTCTTGCTTTTTTTCCTTCCCCTCTTTTTCCCTGAAACAAAAAGCTCTAGCTGTCCACTCAGTTACATCATGGAAGACCTCAGGCTGGTGCCAGGGCTCTGCCATCCCCTACCTTTGCTAACAAGACGCAGCAAATGAGTGTACCCCATGCGGTCCTGAATGTCTCAAGAGAAAGCAAGGAAAGAGGAGGATAAAGTGCTTCTAATGCCATATAGATATAGCTTTAGAAATATGTAGCAACTCTGGGAGAGTGGATGCTGCCAACCCCCCCCCCCCAACAGTAATATATGAGGCTAATGCATTTTCCACCCACTGCTGCAATTAATAAAGGCTGCTGGTAGACACACAGGCTACGCTCCCTGCTACAGCATTTCTCCAGGCAGCCACTGCTCTACAAATAACAAGTCTTACCCAGAGTGAGCCAGTTATGGAAGTTTGCCAGAGGCATTAAAAAAACCTTCTGCTGAGCAGTGTCACAACACATTCACATACAAATAGTTATTATTACTAATATAATGTATCACTGAATTTCAGTAAGCTTTCCTAGCATCCACAGTATCAGAAAGGCTTTCAGTTAAAGATTAGCTTGTGCCTGAATGCTGTGAAGGTACCAAGTCTGATGAGCTCCGACACAATACGCAGGAAAGCCATGTCAGTAGGTGGACTCTCCTATTTCTCTACTCATGGGTGACTTTTTTCTCATTGGAAATGACTTCCTTCCTAAGTGCCAAACTCTGCACTGGACCCTGCTGATGAATAACTATGGAAATCTGTCAATAGTCATGTTTTTCACAACTGTTGCTTTGTCTACAGATGCTGGATTTGGTCCCAAGACTACAGCCGCTGTTGAAATGAAGGTCATTACTGTTCTAGGAACTGAATGAGAGTGAAGAAGGCATGTAAAGAGGGTATGTCAGGTCCAGAGACATGCAGCCCAGCACAAATTTCCAAACTACAGCCAGTTGGCCACCAAATAAGATACAACTATTTGAAAAGAGGAAAGAATCAAGGTAGGAGACCCAATATCTTGAGATTCTGGAATAATAATTCCTTCTTTGCTTGAGGTAAGCCACAAACAAGGTCCCTATATCTGTAAAATTTGAATAATAATTCTAAAATTCTCTAGAAAAGATCTGGAGGTCATATTCATACATATCATTAATATTAAAGAAACAGTGACACAAAGACTACATACATAGTTTTCAGGACTGAGTAGGACCCATGCCAGTACAGGTTCATACACACTAAAAAAGGCTCCTGAGCTACAGGGGCAACCACTCACTCTGCCCTTTCCCTTGCTACCTTCAGGCTAATGAGCACTATAAATGGGCAGTTAATGGGATTGTTACTCAAGACTGCAACACCTGGAGAACATTCAATGCGCCATTGGTCAGAGTTTCCAAATGAAATGATGCATCTTGGCTTTATTAGCAAAGAAATTTCACAGGCTCTTGCAGTGCACAGCCCCACTTACCATCAAGGGTGCTTGCAAACCAGCTTGCTTTGTGGGCCTGAAAAAACAAAATGAGTGATTTTAGTGTTCCTGAGATACAAATCAACCAGAACCAAATTCTTTGGTCCCAGACCTGCCTTGGTTCCCTCTAGCAGAATTAGAATGGCAACAATTTGCCACCTTGCCATCCTCACATCTTATCTGGTTTCTCATGTCAGAAATCCAGCAGCATGAATAGAGAGCTTTTTGATTGCTGAAGAAGCTTCTTTCCCAGGACTTATGCTCGTGCACATTCAAATGAGAATGCTGAACACAGTCCATGTTTGAGGTAAAGAGAAAAATGTAAGTGCTTTAAATCAAAGCACAAGTATTCTGTGCTTTGATTTAAAATTCATATATAAATAGATTTTTAATTTGTGAAAGCCCTTGACAAGATGCAACATGACCCTTTGCAAAATTGTTCCTAGACTTCAGTGGTGAAGTTCTGATTATAATAATTCCCATGCCGCATTAAATTTCGGTGCAATTTTGACTGTGGTCTTTCAACAAAATCAGCATCTCAGCACATTATCCAGGAAGTGTAGCTTAGTAAGTCACAGTCAGTACTGACATTAGAGGAAAAAAGGGAAAATTCCTCTCACCAAATAGCAATCGGTGGCCCTTGAAAATGAAATATTCTTCATAAAAATTCCACCAGTTTCTCCTGCGAGTACATTATATTGAGTCTTGCAGATAATTGGATGATTGCTTTAAATAGACTAAGTATTTTTAAAGTTCAATTGAAATTTTAGAGAGCTAAACAGGCTTAGTTTTGATTAACCATAAAATGAAAGAATATATTGCCGACTCCTCCCTTACCTACCCTCCTAGCTCCTTCAGGATATAGTCTTAATACATTGTCCCTCCTACTACTAACACTATTCATGATTAAATTGATTAACAATTGATTAATTTCAAACATTAATCATGCACATAATCCCTATATGGGGAGAACCATCTCCCAAAAAGATTAGGGCTTTACCCTTGTCCTGAAGTGTGGGATTTTCTCACAAGAAGCAGGATAGCTTCTGTGAATAATTCCTGGTTTTGGGAGAGGTGAAGTTGAACAAACATGTAGAGGTTTTAAAATGATTTTTTTGGGGCCATATTTAAGACAGTGAGCCTAGAGCTTTCTGCACACTGCTTCAAGCTATTCTCCAACCATTCCTCATTTCTGACCCATAGGTGGCTGTAACAATCAAGGGTTGAGCAGAAAATACATCTGCATAAATTAGTTTTTGGGTTTTTTTTTTTTTTTTAAACGTTGCTAAGTGTTAGTGCAAAATCCTCTTCACAGCTGAAAAGGCTGCTTCCCTTGGTTAGGCCAAACTCAAAGAAAGTTGGCACTGTAGCCCTTCATGACAAGAGGTTTGGTTTGTGTGACCAAAAATACTGACATGTGGCAAATGGGCTACATGACAGAGAACAGCAAAAAAGTCCAGACACAGGCTAGGTCAAGTGCTAGCCCTCACCACAGAAAAATGGCTTAAAGGAACATGGCAGTAGAAGAAGAAGAAGAGAAGAAATTATTGTAACTTTACAAAAAAGCCCTTATGATTAGTTGCTGCCCTCCAGTCCTTCATTTGGACTTTCTGTTCCCTTTCCCTCAAATGAAAAATATTGATGATCCTTCCCAAGTCCCCACCATGGGTTTCCCTTCAGTAGTGGTGGAAAGCAGGTCATGATACCCTTCTTACACCCTGTGGCCACCTCCCTCCAGGCCTAGAAGCATACATAGAAACCACATGCTCCCCTTTTCCATTTCCATCCTTGAAAAGGCACCAAATTCCCAGCATACCTCAGCATTTAAACATTACTTCTCCTGTAAAATTAAAGCCCCCATCCTTTGACAATTAAAACTGTACAACAGCAGCAGGAAGCTGATATTGCTACTAGGGGTCTCTCCTGCACCCAAGTGGAGTAATATAATTGGGGTTTTTTTGTTTGTTTATTTTTAACAATTTCAAGATAACATGATAAGAGGGGAGGGGGGTTTGCTGGCCTTCAGCCAACCCTGATGTGGCCTACCTCCTCAATGTGGACCAATATCCTTCTGAGCAATGGGGCCAATATCAAGGCTGGAGACAAACAGATGTTCAGAGCAGCTTCAGCACTGCCTGCCAAGGCTTGAGCTTAAATGCATCCCCAGACCAATGGGGAGAGGGTGCACAGGTGGAGGCTCTCAGGCATGGTGAGGATCCCAGGTGGAGGTGCTCAGGGCCATCAAGGCCGTTAATGTACTCAGGGCCCAGATAAGCATTCCCTGTTCCTATGCATTGCCTTGGAAAGGAGGGTGTGTTTGTTGTTGGCAGATAATGCTGCCCAAGTTGTGTCACCAGGAGTGCAGTTTGCTTCTCTTGGAGCCTGACCTGCAGTCCATAGAAGGGCTTCCATAAGCGGAGTTTGGGGCTGGGATCAGGAAACTAATGCTTAAATAAAAATGAGTTTGTTCCACATCTGTCAGAAAATCCATCACGATCCACACACTGATGGGGGGAAAGGATGGCTCATATGTAACTTGTTCTTAGAAAAAGCCTAGGCCTGCATTCACAGGAAGGTGGAAGTAACACTTTTTTTTCTTTCCTCCACTTTTATTCACTGCATATATCCCCCTCTAGATTTATATACACTGTCCATATGTCCTAGAGACCACCTTGGTCTGAGTTACAAGTTCATAATTACTGTTACGGCAAGTATGGGATGAAGTACAAACAGGATCATTACTTACATTGTATGTTCCCAATACACTAAATAAATAAGGCGCTCTTGTTCCCAGCTGAACCAGTCTTATTAATGGGCCCCTTTATATTTACTCTTGTTTTATTAATCAGATAGATCAAGCCACACCAACATAAAGTCACACGTTAAGCACACCCTTTCATCAAATGAATATCTAAAGTCTTTACACACAGCCAACTTCACCTCATTTTACGCATGCCTGATAGGTACAGTCTAACAAGATCTATGATCAGCCAGGTCCATACCATATAAAGCCAGGCGAGGTCTGCGTGTGAGGTCTGTGACCCTTCTCATCGGTTGAGGAGCAGTGCGTGCTTCATAGTCCCCTCTTCTTCCTGGTTATGGCACCATGCATCTCCCTCCTTCCAGTGAGGTGACGGGAAGTGGTGCCATCAGAGCAGTGGCCTTGTCTTCTTCCCACAGCAAGCTAGGCAGACACTTTAGGTCCATGTTCTGGGTTTAGGAAGATTATTATTTCTCCAGAAATTAAATCGCAACTCTGGCTTTGGAAAAAATATTTTAAATGTTGTTATCATGCAAATTACATTTATTAGCACACAAATGTTGTCAAGCATGTTTTTAAAAGGCAGGAGAGCATACTTAGTGCTTATAAATGCATCTGTTCAAACATGAATAGCTCTGGCTTCACCAGGCTGCCTGGCATAGCCACAAGCGGGAATGTTCAACAAAGCCACAACTCCAAAATACCATCTCTTCAGCGTCAACCTCGAAGCAAGCATTTACAGAAAGGCACGACCTTTCTGACATATGTATCTTCATTGGAAGACCTGATAAATTTTGCAAGTCTTTTGCAAGTGGTTTTTGATTGATAATCCCTGCTATCCTGCTCAGAAAGAACAAAGATGTCAGAGAAGACTCACAAATACAGTTGCATACACTTCAGCTGAGACATGGCTGCTCATGTTCTTGCTCACAGGCAAAGGGAATCTTGTTACAATCCACACATTCACAAAGGATGTGTCTTGAAATTGAGATAGTCGGCAACAATGCAGAAAGAAGTTACTGAAACCAGTTCCAGGACACACAAAGCCAGTGTTCAGTACGTATCAAGGCAACTGATACTGGCAGTACTGGTATCAAGGCAAACTACTTTAAAACAAATACAAGTTTGCATTCAGCTGGATCATGTTAGAGAAAAGCAGTTTCCAGCTAAGAGAGATTTTGCCGTCCTGGCAGTTTTCCTGTAAAAAGCAAAGAAAAAGATACTTATTATTTTTTTGTGTCACTAAAATTTTAAATGAAGGTCCATTGTGTGAGCAATTATCATATCTTTCAGGATCTTTCATTTGTAATTTCCTGGAGGAAATAAATTAGGAAAAGAAAAAGGTTGCTCTTCACAAGCAAAGACTAGAAGACACAAAAAGAACAAACAGTGCTAACAAAGTACCGAGGCAAGACTGCCTAACGCCGATGTCCGCAGGCCTGACACTGCGAGTAGGTCTCTATTCTTCCACCACAGAGTTAAAAAGCTGCATTGATAAAGAATTCCAAATACTTGCAGTCAGAGTACAAATGCCAAAAATAAACCCTGGAAACTCCAGGCTCTGGACCTCTATAGAGTCTGGGCCACTGAAAAGATTCACTGCTCATCCCAGATTACATGTAACAGCCACAAACTGGGTCTATTAGCTTGGATCCAGAGCCAACGGTAGAGGCCAGAATTTGTAGGTGGCCTGTTTTGAAGGAAACATTTTCCCCAGCACTGCCACGTTAGCAGTCTG
Source organism: Dromaius novaehollandiae (assembly GCF_036370855.1). NCBI lineage: Eukaryota > Metazoa > Chordata > Aves > Casuariiformes > Dromaiidae > Dromaius > Dromaius novaehollandiae. Next base: position 120,865,153 of record NC_088100.1, read on the forward strand.
CTGTTGAGTCAGATAGAAAGAAGCCTCCCTCCCTCCCTCCCTGCCTCATCCCATCTCCTGGGCTGAATTTTCTCTCCTGGCATGGTCACTGCATCCTGCATGCCCTGACTTCAGAAATGACTGGCCGCTTCATTCATGCTATAGTTTTGAATTCTCAAAACTGTCTGAAATTAAGTCAAACACTGAAAAGGAGACAATTTTGCTGACTATATGAAGCTTTTATAACTTCAAAAACAACTTAAGTTAGTTTTTTTTTCGTTTCTCCCTCCCTGAACACATGAGCCATTCCAGAACTTGTATCTGAATATTTGGTTCTCACATATATTTATTTAGCCAGCAGTGGCATTCCTATTTTTATAGCTTTGAGTTTTTAACTTTCTTGTTAGCAACATTAACAAGGTTTACGGCATATAAAGTGAGCTGTGGCATTTAAAAAATGTTGGCCTAATGTAACACCAGCTTTTTTTATATACATGTTCAATGGCAAACTCCTACTGACAGGCAGAATGCATTTCTGTGTCTGGGCAAGTTTATAGATGGTGTTCCCACCTCTGGGCCACAAGGTCACAAATTTGTTTCTGATTCTATTAAAGAAACACTCAACAATGGTAAGTTTGTGTGCTTTTTTTTTTTTTTTTTTTTTTTTTTTTTTTTTTTATGAGAGGGGACTGTTTTATGTGATCCAAGATCTTAAAGATACTCCAAGGAATCTCCGTTGAATGCTGGGCTTTTCACCCCCATGCCCTGACCAAATAACACTGGCTGCAGATTTAAGAAGCTTTGTCTGGCGGTTAGATAAAGCAGAAGAGTTCAGGGAAATCTGACATGACTGAAAAAAGTACAGGCAGCATCTCTCTCATTTGCCCATGTGTAGTTACGCTACCTTCAGTGGGGTTTCTCAGGAGTATGATTTGGCTCCACATCAGAAGACGTACAGCAAATAAAGATTCACGAGGCCTGTGCTCAGTTCCTATTTCCATAGCAGATCCTCTGTGTGACCCTGAACACCTCGCCCGGCCCCCTGTGCCTCCGCGTTGGAGGAACAACCTTCCTTCCTTGCCTACATTCGTCTCTTTTGCAGAATTTTAGAGGCAAGACACTGACAAAGCAAGGTACCTACCTCAGTGAAGGCCTTTCTACTCCACACGTTAATAGACTGAATTCATGGCAAGGACAAATAAAAGGATGAATATTCCAGAGATGACACCTATTTGCTTATGAGATACCACCCTTACTCTTTCTCAGGATTAATTTAGCTAGCGATTTTCTCCTTTATGCCCTATGGTGGCTCCAGCTGCAGCTTCCCCGCTGTAACAGCTGACTGGATCATCCCTGGCCCCATTTGAAAGAGGGGAGGCAGCCTCTGGGCTGGCCCCAACCATCACTGACCTGAAATGACTTCATCCTGGAGGACGATGTGCTCTGGGACATCGTGGCTACAAACGTATAGACTATTGGCTTGAGAAACAGGTGAGGGCCAGCAGAAAGACTGAGCTGATGGGGTAAAATTAAGGGTTCAGTTGGGAGAGAACCGGCACTTAACGGAGGAAGTGAGGGAGGGATGGAGGACAAGCTCATCTCTCTGTTGAAGGAGTTTCAGAATCACGTATTACTGTCTGTAAAGCAATCATGAAAACACAGATGGGCAAGGAGCACAGCTCTTTATTTTGTGAGACACTTGGTTACTGTGGGTAGGAGGATTAAGGGTAGGTATCACAGGTCTCTCTACTGAAGGGAAAACAGCCAGAATAAAGCAAGGAGCCAGAATTTCTAGGCTAGGGAAAAAACTGATCATGTTGCAACAAAACACAGGAAAGAGAAGTTGGCTGCAGAGTCTGACAGGAGGCCTTTTAGCTGCACTGGAGGTGCAGGTCTATTCTTTTTCTAATTTCCTTATGCCCCCAAGGAAGCTCTTGGTGGAAATTTGCTTCCTTTATGGGAGGACTGGAAGAACGAGGGCCAGACTGTGACTGAGCATCTGGCGATGAGAAAGAGGGTTCAAAGGAGAGGAAACGGCTCGTGCAAGATTTGAAGTGCTGCTCTGCACTGAAAATTGGCCTGTGCAGTGAGTGTTATTACTGCCACTGCCAGTCGTTACAAGGAGATATTTTTGAGAAGTGCCAGTCCAAGGAACTCTCTCAGGCTCAGGTCCAATACGATGCTCTCTGAAAACCGTCACTGTCACACAGATCCTTGTGGATAAATGAGGTACTAAGTGATCCATTGTGCAGTGCCACCTGCTTCAGATGCTCTCCTCTGTGATACGAATGGGTTTGGACGTCTGCGACTGACTGAGAAGCGACAGCAACTCTGACAACACAAAAAAGGGAGAGGAATCACTCTTGTCTGGACATGCCATAGTCCTGATGGTCAACAGGGCAAGGCCTGTGCAAGGGTCACCCTCAGGTCCAGCTCAGCCCTCTGCATGGAGCAGCCCCGCTCTTGCTGCTCCCTGACACTGTCTACAGGAAATACAACATGTTAATAAGTACCATAGTATGGAAGAGCTTTCTGAAGCGACAACATAATTTAAACCTTACTACAGTATCCATAAATATTATTATAAGCAGGTATTTAAACTTTGTAAATAGCAGCAAGCTTACTGAAAGATCAAATAAAAATGATAATAATTTTGCTGTCTTTTTATGGGGCTTTGGCTACTTAAAGGTAGTATGGCAATAACACATAAAACTATTACTAAATATTGCTGCTCAGAGGAGGCACTTCTTCCTAATATGTTTTTTTGTTTTTCTGTGCTGTATTTGATTACCTCACAGATAATGGTTTATGATCATCATGCAATACCTCTTCTAAAACAGGTTGCAGCCTGTCTTGCTCCTCCTAAGAATGGGAAGTTTTCTTTTAGCTTTGAAAAAGTTTGCAATCAGCTACAGTTTAAGAAAAAATCCTTATATAAACTCATTTAAAATACCATCTACAGGTTATCAGTAGGTATCTCCCTACAAAGCACAGGTAGTTCTCCCCTAAAGCAGTCTACCAACTTACTGTTGTCTCTGTCCATTTGGTTGTTGTTACGCATCACTTGGGCAGTCTACAGCATCAATTCTGTAGGAACAAATGTATTTTTAATGTGTTTGCATATTTATCAGAAAAGAATCCAAAAGGGTCAGGGCAGCTTGTTCACAAGAGACATGATTAATAAACACAGCATGATCAATTGCTTTGCACTATTCTCAAGCTTTCTGCTCTGTTAAATAATACAGATACTTTGATTGTTCTGGAATTGTTGATGATATATGCTCAAGGAAATGGGGAGTCTTTAACTTTTTCAGTATTTGTTGGCATCATGATGCCACAAAAGAAGTTGATCAGAATTTTCTGTATAGAAAGATAGCGGATATTTACTTTCACATTTACCCCTAACTACAAGAGCCTTTTGTGACATGGTTTTCCATAGCTCCTCTATCACATTAGACATGTAGAAGAAAACACTTTAAAACACTTTTGCTCATACTTATCCACTGAGGGGTTTTCCCTCCTGGAATATCATACATGTGTGAAATTACTGCTGAAATAACAAAGGTACAGCAGCAAATAATGAAACTCATTTTGCTTAGCAGGACTCCCTGCAAAGCAGTATTTACGCAACAGCGCTAAAAGACAAGAGCCTGTTCCTGGGAGAGAGAGGGGACAGTACCCCAAACTGCTGTGCACGTCTGGTTTGGTTTGGAGCCGTCCGCCTCCTCAGCACACACTGCAAACACCAGAGAAGTGTCTCTGTTTTCCAAAAGTACAGTAGCAGATCTTGAGCGCATCTTGAGCTAGATCCTTGGTGGGTATAAATCAAAGTAACAGCACTGAAATCAATCCAGCTGCTGCTACTTACACCAGATGAGCCTGTTTCCCTTTGCGCATGTATCATGTCAATATGAGACTCCTGGAGTACCACAATCCTGACTCCAGCATCTTCCTGTGCCTGGCCACCACCGTGCCCCGGTTCATCCAGCCCTCCCCAGAGCTGCCGCTGCCCCTGCCCTTTGGGCCATCCTCTCCCCTCCCTCTGTCCCTCCTTCCCTTCTTTCTTCCCCCAGAACTGGCGTTGTTCAACATTTTGGCTAGGAGACCAGCTCTCCACGCTGAAAACATCAAAGCATATCTCTGGTTAGATCTCATCCCAACCCTCCAAGTTTGTTGACTTGGAAAGTGAATAACTAATAAGGCAGCACACCATTGTTTTCTGTTTATTATAATGGAAATAAATTGTTGGCTCCAAATCAGGCACTGATTGTTCCTTTGATATCACTGCCAGGAAGGAAAATAAAATGACTTTAAAAATCACCTTTCACTGGGAGTGCCACGGGCATTTGAAAGATGAACCTTTTTCCTTGTCAAAGGCTCTACCAGAAGTGCCAAACACACCAGAACAAAACTTCAAATCTTCCCCTATTAAAAAAAAAAGAAAGAAAAAAGAAAAGAAAAAGAAGAAAGCTAGTGAGAGCACGAGAGCAGGATTGCTTGGGCAGGCTGGCTGGCATGACACAGATGTCTCAGGAGCACACGAGCACTTGTGCAGCAGAGCTGGCTCCTCTTTGAGGAGCCCTTCCTGAAGATGACAGAACCCAACCTTTATTTTTGTGTTTTCCAGAAAGCACAGGTGGGCTGAATGAATTACTCTGCCTGCCTGGTAGGTCTGAAGCTGATAATAGGAGACTTTTTTTAAACAAAATGGCAGAGGGGATGCTTTGCCTCAGAGCGTTAACCTCCCATAAATCTTACTTGTGTGTGTTTGTTTTTCTTAAGCTTCATGGAGCAGCAATTTCATATCACCCACTAACGCCTTCTCAGCATTTCAATGTCTTCCCTACAGAAGCGCAGACTTTCAGCTGCTTGAATTTCTCCCAGACTGCTACCACCCCGAGCTAATGAAGGAGTATGTCGCACATCAGCACTGCTGTTACACGTACAGACAGGAGCTTCCTCATTAGGATTTGCAGTTGGATCCAGATCTTAAGCAACCCAGAGCGCAGCGGTGTTTGGATTTCATGACTTGCTGCAGTTTGATTTGGCTCGGAGCAGGGGATGAAGCCGAGTGCCAGATTCAGACCTCAGTCCAAACCCGGATTCTGCATTTCAGCTACCAAACTTCATCACGGTTTGGCATGGTCGTGCTCTCACCTGCTCAAGCCATGTGGAGAACACCTGTGATTTCATGGAAACACAGTAGATTGTGCTGTGAGAAACTCCCGGTTGGAAAGCCAACCTATGAGACACCACTTCAGCTGCCTCCAAATGCTATAGATGATTTTGCACACTACAAGCCCAGAACCACTGAAACATGCTGATGCTAACCAATGGCAAAAAAGGAAAGGAAAGGGAAAGGAAGGAAAGAGAAAGGAAGGAAAGAGAAAAAGCTCTCAAGAGCAGGCTGCAGCTTTATGCCTTTCTTTGTGGTCAGTACTGTTGGAAACAATACAGCCTTTTTATTTGTAAGACTGGGACTCCGGTGCACAGCAGCAGCATGACCTGAGAGTAAATTGGGACAACTACATAACTATATTTCTTTCTACAACAGCCTGCTTTTCAGTCTGTCGTGCTGCCTATAGAGAGAGTTCTTCTATATCCTTTATGGAAGAGCTTGCTTGAAGACCCTTGTTCCAAAAATCAAAACACTACCCCTAGGATGACTGGCAAAAGGTCTGTGTGGCAAACAGCTTGGTCATGCTAAATATTAAAGATGTGTTTGACACAGATCTTATGCTTTTGCTTGGCTCTAAGTGCATCCTTATTCTGCAAAGCAGTTAAGCATATTATTAACTTGAAGGATGTAGCTATGTCCCACTGAAATTAAAATGGGGCAATATAACTGAGACCTCGTAAAGTGCTTATGACATAGGTGCTTTTCTGAATTGAACGGGTTGAAGAGCTCACACCAAAGTGCCCTGAGGTTAAGTAGAGACTTCCCATTGGCTTCAGTGAGCACTCAGTCAGTGTCTAATTATTTTGTACTTATTAAGAGCTTATAATGGGATACTTAGAAAAGGAAGGATTTTTTTCCCCCAGATAATGCCACCTCTTCTAAACTATTTCTGAAAATTAAGAGTGTGATTACTGACTTGTAAGCACTTGATGATCACCCTTTGGTTTGAACTTTTATGAGCATATGTAGGTTTGCTAACTCTAGCACTGCCTAGTCATTTATTTCCCAGCTGGGCTGTGAAAGTCTTCTGGAAGAAGGAAAATAGTGTCTAAAGGCTTGCTGTGCAAACCGATGATTATGCTAGCTGGACTTGTGCATGTACATTTTTGGAAACTGGCAGCTTTTAGAGGAGAGGTAGAATTTACTTTCCTAATGAAAGTAAATCTTTTTCTTTAGCCCAGAAGTAGCGCTTGCTTGCAAACAAGGGTCTACCGTGAAGCTCACCTTAGCAATCTGGCGTGTGCTATGGGACCAGACAGGCTGACTCTTTTGTGCTGTTTGAATCCTAAAGCAGTGTCTTTTGGCTGAGAATTACTGGTGCAGCTGTGAATTGCTTGATGCACATTGATCTGTCCTGTCTAAAGAGACAAAAGTAAACGTCAGACCTGAAAATCCGCAGTCAGGGCTGGTATTCTGGTGTGTAAACTGTTACGTGATATTTACAGGTCCTCCTTGGAGAGCATGGAAATGTTATACTGTGGCTTGCAAAACTAATATTAAACAAAATTTCTGCTTCTACAGCTGATGTGGCCTGTATGCATTCCACCTAGCAAGTTACTGGGAACACATAAATGCAAAGAAAGGTCTTTATCGTTAAGTCTGCTTCTGTTCTTTTTTAAAAACTCGCTCGGGCAATTTCTATGAAACTTTAAGAAACTGATTACCAAGGAATCACTTCCTGGACACAGCACAGTTGAGATCAGTAACTCATGTTAAAGTTATCTTGGTTTAACTTTAGAGCAGCATTTCCCTGAGGATCTCTAGATGCTGGAATGAGCAATGTGTCTCTGCATTCTGTGAGAGTCTGGATTATTTTTAATCTTCTGGACATGTTACAAAGATCAATTTATAGTCTCCTAGAGATGGTAAGGACAAGGTTTTGGGAGCAGGCAAGAAGCGGGTTGGCTGTTGTTGATTAGTGAATGTTGTTACTTCTGAAAAGAAAGAACTTTCCAGGGCAAATTCTTCTATTTTCTGGCCCTGCTTGCTTTATTTTGAAGAAAATGTTGCACTAGCATAAATTGGCACAGATCCACAAACTGCAGTCAACCCTTGTTCCTTTAGACCAGTAGAGATTTTTGATCAGTACATTATGAATTATGCAAATCCTCACAACTCTCTACAGATGCTTTGTATTAAAAAATGCAGAAGATGATGTAAAAAAGCTTCTTTTACTTTCTCCATTTGACAGCTTTAAAGGTATTACGATGAATTATCCCAGTGGCTTTATTCCCAAACTACATTACTGTAAGCTAGAACAGAGCCTGGCCTGTAATCTGGAGAGATACAATTAATTTTCACTTCCAGTATTATGTCAGGGATTTTAAATGACTCCCATTGAAAATAGCAGGAGGACTAGAGTTTGAGCAAAGCCATAGCATGCCCATATGTGCATCCCATAATATCCAGCAATATAAATTTAAAACTCTCTGTTTGTTCAGGTTGCAAACTCATCAGTTAGAATATTTACCAGAAGTCACCACAAAAATATAGCAGTGACATTCACACTGAATCTGTATAAATTTCAAAAGTCAAAAAAAACAGTACGTAGAATTTTTTCTACCGCTACTTAAATCCTACTTAAGCCTTACTTAGGAAAGCACAATTCCTAACACTTACAAGGAACTCAGTACGATTGTTTCCTTAATTCTGGCAGTCGAAAAGCAAAAACCACAGAGTTCTGTATGATTTCCAACCTAAAGAGTCAAATGGCCTACATTTGCCCAAAGTGTCACAAACCCTTTTGCATAATGCCAGTAATATCCAGAATTTAATACTCTTGAATTTAATGCTTTTCCAGGTCTTTGTCTGTTTTATAGAGCCTTTGCCCTGATTACTCTCTTACCTCTGTAAGTTCTGCTGTGATTGATTTTTTTTTTTAGACTAGATTGCTTTCTGGAAATTACAAAGAATTTTAACCATTGGAGCAGAGAAGCTGCCTTTGCTTTGGAAAACATCATCACTGGAAGCCCCTTTCTCTGACCTGCTGCATCTGGTGAGGCACACAGGCTGGGGAGGCGATGGCTGGCATGGGAGATGCTCGACAGGTGGGATGGGAGATGCTCGGCAGCCGGCTCCTGAGGCAGGTCCGCTGCTGCCGTTTCACCCTGCGCAGTACGAAAAGGACTGCATGCACACGCTTTGGTCACGTCCACATTGGCACATACCAAAGCCAAGTAGGAGCAGACTTATAATGCCAAAGAGCCACTGCTGAGGAACCAACTAAACGCATATTTCTGGGGGATTCACTCCGAGGCAGCCCTAGCCCAGGCCTGTGCACCGAGTCCCCATCAGCTGGAGCACGCTGGGCGTGTGTCTGGAGCTGATCTCGCAGCTGAGCTCAGCTGAAAGGAAGCTGGCTCACGCGCTTTGAGAGTGCGCTGCAACGTGAACCCGAATGCAGCAAGCAGGGATGATGGATGAGGAGGTTCACTTCAGAAGATCACACCTCATCTGAACTAAACCTCTTCCACAATCCCATGGAAATGCTAATGGAGGAATGCTTCCTGCTAATCCTTAGCAGGAAGATCTACTGCAAATGCAAGACATGCTAAAGACTTGAGAAAACATATACAAAGAAGAAAAGTGACACATTCGAAACCACAGGAAGAGGCAGGAGCAGAATCAAGATTTACAAACTTCCTCTCCATAGTCTTATCTATACTGCTGCTTCGTGAATTTAATCTTAAATCTTAACAAGTCATAGCCTTTCCCAGACATCTTTTATCCCATGGTTAGCACTCTTTAATGCTAAAGGTTTGGGTATTAAAATAAACATCCACGTTACAGACTGTTATCTGACATCAGGGAAATGGTGAAGTTCCTATTCCCTGAACACCTGTAAAGCCTTCATTTTGCCTCTCCAACAAAACCAACATGACCTTCTCTTCCCCTTCCCCTGGCATTTCTCTTTGTGGGGCCCATGTGGCTTTCTTGGCCTGCCTTAGGCTACTGCTCTCAAATCATAGGACAGATGGATTTTCAATATGAGTTTTATGGTTAGTAGTACCCCCTTCCCAGTAAAATTCTGCAGATTTCTGTGGTAATTTTACTTCCAGAGTTGTCAGAAATATGCAAAAGTCAGGGTTGTTACATTGGGACACAATTTAAATGGATAACAATTCAACAGGGAGTAATTTCTCATAAAGGCAGAGTTTTACTGAGATATGGGTCCAGAATGGGAAAGTCCTACAGATATGTGGGTATTCTCTTGTGGAGGTCAGCATAGTCTTAAGCCACTAAAAGTAATAACCCTCAATCTCCCAGCTCTCTTCAGCTACCACTAGTCACTTTTTAATTCCTTCTCTGCCACCTCCAACAAGAGCACTCAGTGGCTTTGACAGCAATCTGCTCCAGAAAGCTGTTTAAAAAGTTTCTTTATACCTTTCACAGAATGGACACTCCATGGATCTGTGGCAGCAGCCAACAAACAGGTGCCAGCTTGATGTAATCTAACTACTAAGTGAAAAACCTTCTCCATGAGCTGACACATCAGGTCAGAAGCATGCTGTTCCCTGCTGAACAAATCCTTTTCTCCTCCCATTCATCAGAAAAGATGACCATCTTCTACAAGCACAGATGCAGATAGACCCAAACTCCTCTGCCTGCCCTCCAAGTTATGCAGGTGCAAGTCAGTGCCAGCACGCAAATCCCACAGCTGTTTTAGCTCTGTCCTGCACCTGACACCATGGCATATATATTTTGGTACTGTAGGATACAACCCCTAGCTATGTGGTTCCCACAGCAAAACCAACCTGCCACTGGGGGAGCTGGTTGGGAGGAATTTGTCCAAGCAGCATCCTCCTGTCCAGAGGCTTTGCATCAAAGTAGGATGTCCAAGAGGTCAGAGATGATGGCTGGAGCCCAGCCAAACTCAGAAGAGCTGAAGAAACAGATGCAGCCCTTTTGGGGACTGCACAAGAGGAGAATGAGGGTGCTAATAGACCTTTAGTTCCCTGAGCAGCCTCAGCTGAGCCCTCCAGGACATCCAGGGCCATGACTCCATTTCAGCTCAGCCCCAAGCCCATGGGCATCCCCCGGGCTGTGCTCTGAGGGTGCTGCCTGAAACCCTGTCTCCTGTGTGAACCTCAGATCCATGCTGTAGACGTGCTTTTGGCTGCTCCCAGCTGGACCCTGCACCTGCTTTGTCCCTTCACCGTGCCTGGGACTGCTGTGCTCAGATACACTGGGGACCACCTCGGGTCCCAGCTTGGCCCCTGTTACGGGGCAGCCTCTCTGCTGCTGCTCACTGGTAGTGAGGCTCAAGTAGATCATTCCCAAAGGATGTTTCAGATCCTAGTTAAAACAATAACCCTTTTGCCTTCAGTCCTGGCAATGTTGTTGTTGTTGTTCATCACTCTACATGTATGAGTAGCAAAGATGACAGTTTTGTGATTTTCTTTTAAAGCAAACAGGCTTAATTTTACCTCTGACAGCAAGCAATGCAGGGCCAGTAAATAACTGGCAAATGCTTTCTGTATTCATCTCTTCAAGTATTTTGGCTTTTCTTTGCTTTTAATTTGCTGGGAGGCAGACATTTGAGATAATGGCTGTTATGATGATATTATCAGTCATCTGCATATCAGAGGATGCCAGGAAAATGTCTGTGGAGTAGACCTCTTGGGTTTTTGGTTTTCTTTTAACTCTTCTGGGGAGAATTCACTCCTTGGTCAGAGCTCTGTTCAAAACAAGAGAAGAAAATATAATGGAAGTAGTTTCTACCCTCTGCCTATGAATCTGTCCTGCTGGTAAAAAGCACGAGTTTCCCTATTTCATCTTTGATGGTCCTCAAGGATAAGTGTACTAGGGCAGTTCTTTGCCAGACTCTGTCACATCTTTTTTTGCTGGTAAGAAACATCAGGTGCAAGCCAGAACGCATTTACCACCAGGAAATGTCCCTGTGGTTCCCTGGGGAGAGATGGGATTTGCTCCCTGTTGCATAACTGGGGACGTTAGGCCCTGTTAAAACCAATCTTTATCTTCCCATAAAAGACACCACCTAGCTTTCTTGGGTTCAGTTATAAAGCTTGCGGGGAGTTGTTTGCTTACTGAGGTGGAGGGCCCAATGTCACAGCTGATGAATGAGATGATCTAGAACTTTATCTCACAAGGCTGAACCATCTGCAAGAGGGCCAAGTAGATTTATTGATTCCTTAGAGACGATGTCACCAGGAATGCCTTGGATTTAGAATTATTACTCTGTATTCATTTGTTTTTCCAGAAAACCAAGCTGGAAAAACAAAATGTAGCTTTGGAAGCAAATTGGGATGTGCCCCTATTTAATGCTACTTATTGTTGATGATGTAACAGTTCGTCCACAGTTAGTTTAATGAAGCCTAATACCCTTTGCACTAGAGAAACCATAAGCTTATACTTTGATCTAAAACGACCTTTATCTGAGTATCTTGGACTACTTTGCTGGCATTGGGCCTGTGGGAAAATAAGATCAGTTATGCCTATGAGGGAGCCAAAACTGAGAGGAGTGGCTGATACAGCAGAGGGCTGTGCTACCATTCAGAGGGACCCCAACAGGCTGGAGAGACGGGAACCTCATGAAGTTCAGCTTCAACAAAGGGAAGTGCAAAGTCCTGTCCTGGGGAGGGATACCCCCATGCACCAGTATAGGCTGGGGGATGACCAGCTGGACCAGCTGGACCAGCTTCAGAGAAACTGACCAGCTTCTCTGCAGAGAAGGACCTGGGAGTCCTGCTGGACGAGTTGACCACGAGCCAGCAATGTGCCCTTGCAGCAAAGAAGGCCAGTGGTATGCTGGGCTGCATTGGGAAGAGCACTGCCAGCAGGTCAAGGGTTTTTCAGGGTTTTTTAATTAACAGTAACAAGATCACCTCGATCCTTCCCTTCTCCTTAGAACTGGGAAAGCCACACCTGGAGGGCTGTATCCAGCTCTGGGCTCCCCACTGCAAGAAAGACATGGACTTACTAGAGCGACTACTGCAAAGGGCCAAAAAGATGACTGGAGCATTTCTCATTTGAGGAGAGCCTGACGGAGCTAGGACTGTTTAGCCTGGAGAAGAAAAGGCTCAGGAGGAACTTATCAATATATAAATATATAAATATGTGAAAGGCAGGTATAAAGAAGATGGAGCCAGAGTTTTCTCAGTGGTGCCCAGTGACAGGGCAAGAGGCAATGGGCACAAACCAAAACACAGGAAATTCCACTTGAACACAAGAAAACCCCTCTTTACTGTAAGAGTGGTTGAACACTGGAGCAGGTTGCCCAGAGAGGTTGTGGAGTCGCCATCCTCAGAGATATTCAAAACCCATCTGGACACGGTTCTGGGCAACCTGGTCTAGCTGGCCCTGCCTGAGCAAGCAAGTAGGATCAGATGTTCTCCAGAGGTGCCTGTCAACCTCAACTATTCTGTGATTCTGTGAACCATTACTCCAAAGGAGTAATGCAGATATAGGTATTGTGTGTCTACAGTCCTGGTGCACATGAGCACAGAAAATTAAGGATTCTGCATATATATATGTACTGATTTCTAGTAATTTTCTAACATATCTTTTAATCATGCAATAGCAAAGGCTTTTCTCTTCCATTACCTTGCCACTACAGGAAGGTATTTTACTAGAAAATGCACTACTTACTTAAGAAATTAAGAGCTCAATTCTTGGCTGCACCATACATATTCTATGTAACCTTGGGCAAGTCATCCAGCCTACTGTGGTCTATTCCCCACGTGGAAAATGAAAATACTTCCTATGAATGTTGTTAATCATTCAGATACCACAGAGATGGGAGCTCATGCCAATATCTGTGCAGTCGAAGAAATAAACGTGAAAGAGAAAGCTGACCTTGAAGGCAATCCTTGAGCAGAGATCACAAAGGTTAACCATCCAAATAAACTGTTACCAAGCAAACCTTGTGGTTAGTTTCCCAAAGGTAGCTTCAGCTTTGACACACCTCTTTCTAAGTATAGTCGACACATGTAAAAGAGGCAAACATGGAGCCTTTGAAGATGCACAAATTACTCCTTCTACCAGTGCAAACAGCATGTCTTTATCCCTGCTTCCAGTAGGTGTGTGAAACTGATTTTTGTCCATGGTTTTCAAGTGCAGCTGCTTGGAACAATTTAAATTACTAACCGGGAGAATGTTGTTCAGATTCTGAAAAATTTCACTGAGCTCAAAGAAAGTGTTAACAGGGAAGTAAAGCCCCTTCAGAGACAAGAACAACACGCTGCCTGATTAAACAAAGTGGAGGCACCCAGAAAGGTAACCTGCACAACAGACAAGGCTTCTCACTACTTCTGGGTGTTATTAACTTGCTGAGAGCAGCTTTGCCTACATGCTTTCATCACTGCTGATGTGGTAACATAAAGGATTTGTTCAGCAGAGGTGAACTCCCTCTTCCAAATGTCTCCAGGCCTTTGAGCAATTTCAGTCTCAGGAGTTCTGGTGTGTCTGTCTCTCAGTGAGTAAGCTTTGGGAGCTGGAAATATATTTGTGTATTTTGTATGGTGGTGTTGTAGTATTGTTGGGGTAAAATAAGCTGGTTGAGAATTTTTTTTTTTTATTGTTAATGTTTTTATTGTGAATGGCTTTTTCTAGGGAGGCTGAACCAACAACAAAAGCTGAAATACGTCCCGTATTTAAACTGTGGAAGATTGTATTTCCTGTGAAAATCCACAGAGAGGTTTGGTCCATTGGACAAAGTTACATTTCAGAACCATTTTTTAACTAAAATGAACTCTAATTGAAGATTTTATTTCCACTTTTCATGCAAAATCAGAAAATATGTTAAAACTCAGTTTTGATAAGAAGCAATTTTTCATGTAGAAAAGGTAATCTCAAAAATTGTCCAACTCTAGTGCTAAGCAGAAAGAGCAAAAAGACAGCTTTGGGCTGTAAACCGCCGCAGTGGGAAGAAAGTTTTCTTTTGCCCTGCTGAGATTCACAGTATCACCTAGATATATGTTATCAATTGGGTAGGGATGTACCCTCCAGCAAAGCATCAGATACTGACCATTGCTGAGACAAGAGCTCAGTGTTAAGGAACTAATCATCTGATAAGGACATGGTATTCTTGGAGCTGAGCTGCTGGAAAGGTAAAAAGAAATTCACGGTTTCATTACTGTAAAGCTACTGGTTATTGCTTATGGCTTCCTTTGGACACTTTCTCTTTGATATTATAGTATCAAATACCCTCAAAACAATCTTTCGCTATGATGTGGTTAGTCAGGTAGCAAACAGGGCCCTTCTCCAGACTTCTCACCTGCAACAGAGAAAAAGGCCTATGCAAAGTTGCAATGAGGAAGAATGAAACAGACAAACAAGGAAATGTCAATTAAGATTAATAAGATAGTAATTGGAGTGACTGGCCTGGCAGACGTGTTTCCTTTTATATTTTCTGTGTAGTTCGTTTTTGTGAAATCCATATAGTGAGGCTGGTCAAAATGTTTTCTTTGATGGGAGTTGGGGAGGGGGGGAACTGATGAAATGGAATTTTTCATAGAAACTGTCTCTTTCATGTTTTTCAGGTTTTTTTTTTTTAATCAAGAGTAATTTTTTCTTTGTTCATCACAATGTCAGACGCAAGTATCCCACACCCAGCAAAACAAGTTGGCATGAAAATTCAAGCATCTGAGAGGGTCCCTGTTGGCTATGTAGAAGGATTTTCTTGGGGATGGCACCCAGACTCTTTCTCCTGAAGTTTTTGGGCTGTACAGGAGGACAGGGGGGTTCACAGTGACGTGAAAGGAATTGGGGAATGACTCTGGCCACTTGGAGAGGAAAGGCCCTTTCTCCAGAAAAAGGTTACAAATTGCAAACATAACCGTCTTCGGACAAAACCCAGAAACAGTGTGAGAGAAGGAACTGAAACGAGGTCTCTCCTGTATCTCCTTCCCCAGACAGCATCCCTTCTCACCCACGATTACCCTTTGGCTCTGCGCACCTCTTCCAGCAGAGCGGCACAGCTCAGAGGGACCTGGGACAGGTCCTCGCCCACCCACAACCTGGTATGAGATGTGGGGTTGGACCCCTGCGGCAAGGAAGCCACAGGTCCGGCGTTTGCTAACTGCTGGGTTAGTACATATCAAAGGCAGGACTTGTTCCACCACTTTTTCCATAGAAAAAGCAACCCGTCGGAAGAGCTACCTGGGAGACTTGACGAGCACACCCCAACACACAGGCGGGTGGGGGCTAAGCCTTAGCAGCGTAAGACATGTGACGGGTGCCTAAATTCTCCATATGAAAAAGGAAACCGCAGTTTTCTCTCTCATCTGATCTATGATGTGCAACACATCATTTCAATGGGGGTTAGGAAAAACACATTTTAAAGATTGGGCAGCTAGATGCCACTGTTCTGCACACTTAGTTTAGAGCAGATGAGGCACCTCATTTTAATTCTGTGCTAAGCAGTGTGGCAAGTAAGGTGAAAATTGGCTGTTTCAGCTCCTCTTTTCTCTTGTCACTAATTTATATTTAAACTGTGCGGGGGCAGGGGGGGGGGTCCTGCTGTGTGTGGGAAGAGACACAACTGTTTACAGGAGTACAGCTACAAATGTTAAAGAAATAAATCCTCGAGGATCTAGAAGACGGTGAGGGAGCTATGCAGCAGGCCAGTAGCACTAACCAAGAGATCTTACCAGTAGGACAGCAGCCAGAGGAGAGGTTGGCCAAGTGAAATGAAGGGCTTACCATTCAATTAAGTCATGGAGCCAGACATACTACAGCTTTGTTCTGGAAACCTGAGGCAGGGACTGGGAGACAAATGGAGACTATTAATGCCCCACAGACATCAACAGCCTTTCTCAATGAAGGCTAGAGCACCATGACTTTTAACATAGTCCTACAAAATTTAAGTTTGGAGAGCCCTCCTGTACGGGAGGCAGACACCTCAGGTCATTTATCCCAGACACTGGCGCAGATTTTTCCCTTGCGGAGGCGGTGGGGCCCATTCTGGTCCCTTCGAAGGGTGTGTGCTTTGTATATCACTGGCGTGGTGGACCTACACCGGGTAGTCAGAAACAGGTTCAAGAGCTCATGGTGTTACTGGTGCTCACCTTGGGGTCTTGTCAGCCTTGGGGGCAGGATCTGTCAAGGAAGGAATACGTAGCCACTGAGCACTGGTGAATCAAGATGGGGAGAGAGGGAACCTCACTGGGAAAGGTCTTGGCAACACTGTGCTGAGATTTCTGAGGGAAGCTATGGGATGGCTTTCTTTACTTTTTAATTCAGCCTAATTGTCTTTTTTTTTTTTTTTTTTTTTTTTTTTTTTTTTTGCACAGAGAACAGGTAATGCTGGAAAGCCAGGTCACAGGAAGAAGGAGATGCATGCTGGAGCAGCTATCAGCAAGCGATGGAGCCCTGCTACTTGCACCTTGCTGCGAAGAGGCCCTGTGCCTGGCACACTACCCTGCGGTAGTGCTCTGTCCTTCTCACTGCAGTGCAGTACTCAGAGGAAATCCATGTAACCTGTGACCTCTTGTTTTCATTGCCAGAGACCATGTTTTTCAGTCTTACATCTTCTAAAACAGCCCATTATGTTTCAGCCCCTCTTTCTGGAGGCATTGCCTGCAGCGAGCGACCCCACTGCTTGTTTTTGTAGAACACCATGGGGAAGAGGGCCAAGGCTACCTCAGTGTTTACATACCAGGATGCAATGGGCTCATGCTGCCTGCAGATATATTCAAATCGGTGTAAGCCCAAGGTCAGATCTTGTTGATGCGTGGTATTTGAGAGCTCTTGATACACACGCGCACAGACATACTTCCAAACTGTGCAAGACTTGCTGCAAGCTGTTTGCAAGAGATCCAAACCATGGTGAATCAGCACTGACATGCAAGCCCCGCTCTGCTCCCCCTCTTTTTGGCTGATCCTGCTTGGCTGCCTATTCTGTGTGTGGCAGAAACACCACTGGACACAAGGGGTTTCTCTTCAGGGCACTGCTTACTTAGCAAAGCACTTCATGCACATACTCAGTGACAGTGACCTGCGGAGATCCACTCATGCTAGTAGGCTTGAAGACAAACATGTGCTTAAGTGATTTGTTGGAATAGGATCTGCAAGGTTCATCTTGCAAGTTACTATCCATGACTTCATATTGATCTTAATAGTAGGAACACTTGAATAATTAAAAACATAAGGGTACAGTCTGGCATTTTAAACATGTATTTTTTTCTTAAAGTATTTGCTCTGTGAGTGGTAAAATCAGAGCCTCAACACTTGACTTGGAACATATGCCTGAGGCATACAGTGAGGGGCAAAATAAAGAAACTATGCAATGCATGTATTAATTTAAATAAATCAATGTGATAATTTGGGATCAGGTGGGATTCTGTAGCTCAAAGAAAAGGACAAAGGGAGGTCATTAGTTACACTTTTAATAAATCAATTTGTTAATTAGGGATCAGGTGGGATTTTCCAGCAGGAGAGAGAGGACAAAGAAAGCTTATTAGTTATATTTTAAATAAATCAGTGTTTTAATTGGTGTGGAATTCTGCTGCAAATTTAGAGGAGAGCAAAACAGAACAGATATTTAAAATTATCACTTGAAAATAGGCTTGCTGTAGAAATAAGAAATGTTTAATACTTGCTTAATGCTTTTACATTTTCTAGGCACCCCTTAGCACAAAACCAGTGTGGTCAGGCTGGGACTGAAGGCGCAAGTAAATAAAGTGAGAAGACCCATAACCTATTCAAGTAAATAAAGACAAAAGCTTTTTTCAGCTTTTTGTGGCTCACTAGGTGTGGCAAAATGATTTCAAAACATTAAGGCATTCAGAACCACTGACGACTTGGGTCCCAGTCTTTTACCTGATCCTGCCACAGGAGTATAAGTCAACTAAAGTATATGGCAACTTCTGTCAGATCTCCACTACAACAATATTCACTAGGCGCTGAGCTCTTTTCACTTGTGGCATATCAGGACAGCATTTGCATTGTGCAGATCTCCTTGCACAGAGTCCACTTCTCACTCATGCAAGGTCTTGCAACCGTGGTGGTCACACCTGGCTCACAACTGACTCCATGCGGATCCTGATGAGACTGATGTGAATCTAGAGCAAGCGTCATTTGCTGGTGGACTTGCGCTGGTGCACCATCTGAAAGCAAAACATTATCCTAATCAGAAAGGGAGACGGGCTGGTTAAAAAGGGGGATGTTTGAATGACCAAGTCTGGTAACAGTCAGTCTATTTACATACACTTTGATGCTACAATGAATGACAGCAATTCAGAGCCATCAATACATATCAAGGAATGCCAAGCATCATAGGAAGCAGAAGACTTAATAATAATAATCGGTGCTCAGTTGTTCCCTGCTCTGCTGTGCATTAAAAGTAGCTCTTATCAGACAGCTTGAATAAGTAGCTGCTTCTTTTCGCCTTGTTTCAATTTTGCCCTACCTGCACTCCACAGAGTAGACAGGGCTTGCTGCTGATGGAGATCCACCCATCTTGCATGGCTACCGTTTCCTGAGGGCGCATCGCCTTTCCTTTCTCGCGTCGCCTGCCACCTGCACAACGAGATGCACATGATAATTATGTCCCAGGAATGCAATGGCTCATCTGTGTCACTGCCACATCTGCCCGTGGCTAATAGGTGTGCAATATTTGCTCTGCATTTAAAAACTGCCCCCTTTCAAAGGTCAGAAGATCAAAAGTTCAACTCTCATTGGGAATTGCCAAAAGAGCCCATACTGCTGTTCGCTGCCCAGCAAGCTGCTTCTGTGAGACAGCAAGGAAGCAGCAGCAGCTCACTTGCTGCTGCTGTTGTTTCAACAGACATATAAAACCTGAGACCCAGTCAGCTGCAGCAAGAAATAATAAAGATATTAAGTTTACATGCAGTCTTCAAAAAATTTCCTCAAAGGGTCTTCAGTTTATTTTCTCACCTCAGTGTGAGGCTCAGTTTTAACAATATGGCTGCCAAAAGGGTCATTTACCCTATGGATTAGGTGGACCATTGTGGTGGATACTATTTCAGCAAAGAAACAGAGCCTAGAGTTTTAATCAGCTATGTAAACTAATATAACTTTGCTCAAAATATTTTTGACCCTTCCCTTGCAAGCAGATTCTCAATAAAAAATAGAAAAACACATCGCAGGTATGACTTATAATGCTATTCTTCTTATAAAAGAGGAGCCATGTGGAGTCCAAACACAGCAGCATCTTCAGAGGTACAAAAGCCAGTAGTAACATTCAGCCTGTACTGAAATCTGACCCATAAGGTCTCAGACAAAGAACAGTAAGTTTCCAGGTTTTTCAATAAAAACATTAAAGTCATTTTAAGTTTCAAGAATGCAAATAAAGAGTGAAAGATTGGTATTTTGGGATAGTTTTTTTCCTTGCAGCAGTAACTTAAATATCACTTCATTTTTTCAACTGAAGATCCACAGTCTGTTGCCCAGTCATAAAGGCTTAAAAAAAAAAATCAATGGTTTATTTAAAAATTGTTTTCTGTACATGACATTTTAAAAAAGAAAAGAAGAGGAAAAGAGGGACCCTTGGATCTCAGCAGAAGGCCTGTTTCTTGAAAGTACCAAGCAAGATTTAACAAATGTAAACGGTCTTGCAGTTCCTATTCAGCCACTTCAGGGATTGCTCTGCTCCTCAAGGGGAAATACAGCATCCCTGGAAACGGGAGACACAGCAGTGGCAGCTCCGAAAAACAACATTAACCAGCAAAACGCTCAAGTATGCGCTTGAGTGCCATTAGCGTAATTGGGACACAAGTACATGATTGAAGTTAAGTATGATTAAAGTTAAGTTTCTTGAAGGGGAATGGATTAATGCAGATGTTTAGACAATTTCCAGCATCAAGGACAGAAAGTTTAGAGCAATTTGTCTAAATTTACTTGTAAGTTTTATAGAAAACCACCATTTCTGGTCTCCCAAGTCCCAGCCTGATCCCTTCAAGTGCCTAAACGCTTCTCATTACTTTCATCCCACTTCTGACATTCTGCCAATTTTCTGCATACCCCCGTGATGCCATTGGGAGGCCAAATGGGGGAACAATCAGGCGGTTAAGGCTCAGCCTTGGGAGAGGGCTGGGATGAACGTGCTGAAAAATCTCCGCTGCTGAGAGCAGCTGGCCGGCGCTGCTGCCTGACATGAGACCTCTTGGTCCGGGCGTACCAACTGCGACAGGAGCCAGAGGGGCAGGTTTCGGGAGACATGAGGCTTGGTATGGTGGGAAGGGCTCAGGAAAACCGCGTGGGCCTGGGACGAGGGCGCGGGAGCAGAGCATATGGCCGTGCGGCTCAGAGAGCCCCTTGGTACAGCGCTGCCTGACAGGTCGCTCGCCGCTAAGGAGAGATGCACTCTGCAACCTCCTTCCTCTTGTCGCAGCTTTAGCCATAGGGCACCTTCTGGACACTGCCAGGCTTAGAAACGACGGTTGTGTGCCTGGCTGTAACACAAAGTCACAGGAGAAACAAGGGTGAGCTGCCGTACCTCTTATCCTGTACGCACGGTGCCTAAGCCAAGGCTGCCTGCAAACAACAGGCAAACTCCTGCAACTCCTACTCCTTTACAATAATTTCCACTTCTTTGCAGTCTGCGATTAGGGTTTGAAAATCAAAGCTGTTACTCTTCCAAACGCTAAAATAACAGACACCCTAAGAGCCAATATCTACTCTCAGTCCCTTCAAAATCTATAAGAGAGAGATAAACATGCTCTGGGTCCCAGCTACCTTTATCCCAGACTTCAACTTGATATCCACTTTAATGATGGGAAGCTCTGCTGGATGGCTTCAAATTGGCTTCCAGACTATTGCTAATTGTGAGGCCTGGAAGACTGTTTTTTTATTCTTTCTGCAATGCTAGCAGAGGCACACTGGCAGCTTGCTGGCAGTGGAAGCTGCCACTTTGGGAAGAGTTTTGATTAAAATATACGTTGCTTTGATCAGTAGCTTCCCTGTAGTGTAAGACAAACATGATCAGCAGTTTTGGTTGGTGCTCATTCTTCAGGCACACGCTGTGAAGTTAATGCACTACGTTAAGCAAAAGCTTAAAAGGAAATTACTGTAGCCAACTGAGACCGGGAATTATCATGAAACTAGGAAACCTCACAATCTTCTAAAATGAAAAGAAACCAGCACCACCTTTCCCCCTTCATCAGTACGCTCCTCCACAAATCTCAGGTCCAAGAGATTAGGCCTGAGATCTTTTGACACATGGTGTATCCGTCTGAGGAGGAAAAGGTGTGACTAGCATGATCCACAACTAATCTCATGCTTTGTTTCTTTTCATTCAACACCAGAAATTTTGCAGAAGTATGCTTCCCTTCGGCTGGCCGAACCTTGTTTGAATCTAACAGCTGAGGCCTGGAGTGTAACTGTGTGCTTCATGTCAAAAAATACTAAGGCTACTTTTTCTTCAATTTTTTTCCTTGTGAAATCAGAGTGGTGTCTATTACAGGAAACTAATATAGCCTTTAGTACAAATAGCATACATGGAAATTGTTTGTTTTCTATACTACAGTTTTGTGTGCAAAATTAAACTTTGCGAATTTGTTTTTAAATTTCTCACGCTTAAGGCTTTACATTTCTAGGAAATAGAATGCAAAAAATATTACACAATTAAATAAAGATGTTTTCACAAATTGGGATATAGCTTAATGATGTTACTTATAAGCTCATAAAAGAAACAGGGATGAGAGCTCATGAGAGGAAAACTTAGTATTATGTTTTGTTTTTTCAAGCCAGACTTTTAATGACATCTTACTATCTCCTTGGAAAAGAGTAAGTGCTCTGACTGACCTAAGTACCAGCTTTCCCTGCCTTCTGCCATCCCCAGGACTGGGCTAGACCCTGAGTAAGTAGAAAGACCAAGCACCACAGAAATCAGGAAAGCTGCCCAAAATGAGATCTGGGTCACTGCCTCATCCACTGCCTGCAAGGCCAAAGGGGATCAGGGGGTGCCAATTTTGAGTATATACGCATATATATAAACACATACAAACACACACACACACATATATATATGGCCTCCTGGCACAGACAACTCTGACTTGTCATGCGATACTTCTCTCTGTCTGTTTGAAGGCCTTTTCTGATAAAGTAATAAACATATCATAAAACTGGTTTACAAGCCAGGTCTCACTCTGCTCTCCAGCTTTTTCTCATTAAGGGCATTGCTGCTTCAAGGAAGTTCAAGCTGCAGCACACTTAACATCTGCATTCCTTTGACATGTTTTGAAATTATTTTAAAACAATTGGGAGGGGAGGGCTAGGTCTGGGGGGGCTGCATGCTTCAAAGAGAAAGCAGATGAACGTCTAAGCCCCAAATTACATAACCAGCCCCACCAAGGAAATAAATTAATTTGTTTCCCAATGGCTTATTTATATAACCCTTTAATTATAGCTAACCATATCACCAGTATTATACCATGGGAAAATGTAGAACTGTTAAGCAACTCACCACTCCGCCCTCTTCAGCCCGACAACACAACCATTAAGCAACAGCGGCATGTTAGGACATCACCCGCTCTTTTGTCTTCCAAAGGTAGAGTTCAATAATGTGGGTATGAAAATGTGACCTCAACAATAACTCTTTCTGGGGGCTTTTGTATGCTCCTATACTCCATCCCCCTGTTGGATCATAAAAATAGGACAGCATTTGACCTGCTTGCAACACAAAAAGGATGTTGTTTAGAAATTCCCTGTTTTCCCAGTCTGCACATGAGTCATAATCAGCAGTTGAGCCCTGTTAACTGCAAGTGCTGCACAATCAACACTGGGTTTTCATATGTGGTAAGTCAAGGTAGCTCTGCTGACTTCAATTAAATCATTTCTAATTGTTTCTAATTCAGTACACACCAGCTGAGCCCCTAGCTTTTGCTCTATAAAAGGCACAGTGTGTGAAACCAACTTGCTGCAGCTCCTTGAGGCCCAATGAATGCTACATATTGGGAGTTATTAGACCAAACCACTGTGCAGAAATGGATGGCGACAGTAACAGGAAAGATTTTGTAGATGAGAAGTACCAGAATTTTCTAAAACTAAAGTTGTCAAAGCAGCTATTCCAACACATGTTTAACCCACTATAGAAGACAATGTGTAACGATTTCTAAGGAAAGTAATCTCTTGATGATATAAAACTGATGGTGGCCATGTGGAGAAACATGTAACTATGGGTTGCAAGAAGAGTTTCATTATAAACTATGGGAATTCTTCCCAATGCTTTTATGTACAGATCTGCTTTAATATTCAGATGAGTAGAATCTTCCAGGTGCAATAACTTTCTTCTCTGTGAAGGAGGAAGCCTTGGTAGCTTAGCAGCACTGTAACATCAACACCTTTATTTAGGTACAATGATAATGCATCTTAATGCTCAAAGAGCCAATTTAGCTGGATGTTAACAGCTCTGTATATAAGCAAATGAGAACAGACCATGAGGGATGCTTTTCAATCTGCATCAGTTGGATCCTACCTGTCAAGCTGGATCTCTTCCTAAAAGATAGGCATCACTTCCACCACAAAGCAATGGGTCCAGTGCAACAGTTGTGGTAAATGTTATGTGTGGGCCTTGAAACCAGCCCCATGGACTAGGAGAGAGAGTCATTCCAGGCTTTTTTGCCTCAACATTTAAGAATTTCTAAAACCCTGTCTAAAGTTCAAAAAGAGCTCAAGAGAAAGCACAGCATACACAGGAATTGCCCCAAATAAATTCCTTAATGAGCTTGCTAAATAGTCAGTTCTTTGCATTTATTTTTAATTTAAAGATGACATAAAGTGAGTTTTAGCAAACCATTCCTGCATAACTCAGTGTACAGAGAGATGAAGCAATGCTATAATTTTATCTTTTACACCCTTTGAAGCAGTATTTCATTGGTCATGTCTGCAATGCCTGAGGATGGCCTTTAGACCAAGCTCTGTACTCTTAAAACAGATCAAAAGAAATTTGGTCATCTCCTTCAAAATGCAACCTTTCTCCTCCTGTTTTTCACAGAGCTGCCACATGAAACAGGGCTTAGTGTTGAGGTGTATCTTCTGTAATTCAGTATAAATGGTTTGGCTCACAGCCTCAGCATCTTTAGATAGGAATAGCAAGTCAGCTATTTTCAAAGGGGCTACATTAATTTAATCTCAGTTCTGAACTAAGGGGAAAAAATGACGTTTTCAAGAAAAAAATGAGTTTGTAGTAACCAAAAATGAAAATGTTAATCCTTCTGTTAGCCTTTAATATATCAATGGCATTATGTCTCAGGATTTTATTATGACTCCCAATAGCTGCTGTTGTACATATATCTGACCTGACAGAGGCACATGAGTGGTTAAAAATCTTAGCTATGATTGCAATAAATATCCAATAAATATGCAATAAATACGTAAATACATTTCCAGCCCTCGCAATCATACAAAAATGTTTGCAAACATGACGAGTGTCCAAGTATCCTACAAGCTTGAAAACAGGAAACAATAAAAAGACAGCAATGCTTTTGAATAGTGTATTATAATTTTGTGATTTGGCATTCAGACCTGATTTTTAACCAAAAAACTAAGGATTGCAGTGGTGAGGTCTGTACAGACACATACACCTCTTGCTCCCATTTGGCTGACATTTCAGATGACAGTCTGAATTACACAAAATAGAGAATAATTGTGCTGAGATGCAGAGGATAAGATTGTCTCATAGAAAACAAGAACTGGTCATAACCCGAAAGTCAAATTCCTGAATCTTTAAAAAAGTTTAGTTAATATATGTTTATATATTTTTCCCACAGAGTATCATTTCCTCATTTTGGCTGGTGGTAGTTAAGTACCTTGAAAAAGACTATTCCTATGCTGTGTTGAAACCAGGCAAAGACAAGCCTTAGAAGACACCTCCAGGGCAAACAGACCTTTAAATTACCGTTTTCCTCCTTTAACTGGTTGTTTGACTGTCAATCTCCTCCAGGATTCCCTGATCACATTCGGCAAGGAGTTAAGAGTTCAAAGTCTTTCTCAACTGTTTTTCTCACGCAGAGAGCCAAAAAATGAAAGCTGGCCCTTCGAGAAGTCTGGAGAGTGATAGCATTAAAAAAAACTTCATAAAATGAGTTTCTGCTGCTGAGCCTCAGAGCAGTAATGCTGTAATAGAGGCTCTTGAACCTCCTCTCGTCCCTACAGGACCCTCCAGCCGCCAGCGGCTTGAATGCTGCTTTCCAAAGAGGAGGGGAGGCCAAGGCTGCTGGAGCCAGGCATCCGCACAGACGGCCCCGACGTCAGCCTTGGTCTGTGCTAGCCTTTATTTCTGCTCTGGGACACCGTTGTTTCATCGTTCGTTCTTTGCAATAACCGTCGTTACATTCATTTTGGCAGGAGTTATGATCGTGTAACTGGCGGGCAGATTTGTCGTCTAATAATCTGCTTGTCTTTTGGGAAAGGCCAGGAAAATACCTGGTAGCCAAAAAAAGGTCTTCTGGCTACCCAGATTTGTTCCATAAATGGTATCCTATTAGTGGCCTATCAGCAGATGTGGACAGACGTTATCACCTAAAAACCAGGGATATGATCTGCAATGCACTTCTCATCTTCCTAATTTTCCTAGGCAGAACAAAACATCTGTCAGTCAGATAGCTGCACACAGCTGGTCCTGGAGAAAGCCTGGAATTTACCTGGCCAAGGCATGAGCTTCCGTAATGGGAATAACGAACTAGCCGTACCTCCACAGAGCACAGACACAGCAAACCTGATTCTTCACTGTCGGCCACGCTGATGTGAAAGAGCAGTCCTTGCAATGGACTGCAGTTCAGGAACTCAGTCTACTGCACTGCTATTTGTATCCAACCTAATTTTATCTCTGCTCTGTGCCCACTTTCTGTTAATGCAGCACAGTCACATTGCTGACAAAAATGCAGCAGAATTGAGATTTATAGTCCCCAACGCTGTAGCTAATGAAGTTAGTAGGGAAAAACAAAACCAAAATGCTTGGATTATGTGGCTGCATAAAGGATACATAAAAGAATGGAATATTTTAACTTTTGCTAAGAAGAAAAAAGTGGAAGAATGTTATCATTGACTAAAAATATTCAGTTAAAATATGCCAGAAGGAGACCATTTTCAGTGGAGGAATGCCAGATTCAGATCCTTTTGGACTAAAGGTACCAATAAATGGCTTTTTTTTCAGTTTTCAGAGAAAACTTTCTGAGGTTTTCACCCACCTCATGAAAAGTTTAAGAAAAGGGTGTTCAAGGAGCTCGGGCTTTTTCCTGTGAACATCTTTGTCGAAAAGCCAGTTACCCAACAACAGCAAATGTTGACAAAGAAGTTTTGATCAGCCTGGGAAACACTGACACCCTGTGCGTTCTGCTGCACAGAAGCAGATCGAAAAAACACACGCGTGTGTGTACCAGCTCTCCCTGCATCAGCTGGCGAGGAGCCCCCGCGAGCACACCAGCCGGGCACCACCGTGGCCAGCCTGGGCCTTCCTTATGCAGGTCAGTCTCCAAAGGCAGAGACAGCAGCAGCTCCCGGGAGGCCAGCGGGACATGTCCACCCACCGTCCAGCAAGGCTGTCCTTGGGGGAGCATTTGCTAAAATGCTGAAGTTTGCTTTGGCTCCCAAATCTTCACTGATCCTGTATCAGAAGTGTTTACACTCAGGATCTGGCCCTATTTTAGCCTTCTTGACTTATTTCTTGGGATGTGGCTGCAAGTTGCTTGGGATGGTGCCAGGGCAGGGATGAACAGAATAGCATTCCCGGGCTTTTAGTAGTGTTGACCATTGTATTGTTGTGAATACATAACAGCCTTCAAAGGCAGAAAGGTGACCCCCCCGTCACACACAACGCTCCTTCTAGTCCTTTCAAGCCACAGATCATCAGCATAGTCTGTACTTGAACCCAAGACGTGCTGGTTTCTCCAGTGAACGAGTGATGGAGATTATTGTAGTGAATAGTAACAGTAGATGAGGTGCTATCTTCCCCTTTAAATTGAGCCATTCAATTTGTCATGAATGGCTGAGTATTTTTTGCTTGCATTTGGGACTTAGGTTTCAGCACTGGGAATAGAGTGAATAGGATCAATGATGAAGCTGAAGTACAAAAAGAAGGAGAAAAAAGGGCAAAGGACTAAAACCAACAGAGACAAGCAATTACAAGGTGTATTAATGTACACTGGGCTAGGCTGGAAAGAGGGAAGAACTTATTGTTATTCTGGGGGATTTTTTTCTCTGAAAGATAAAGGGGAGGGAAGTGAATATTTGTTATTCGGGTAGTTGCAAAGCTGTGGCTGCAAAGAATAAAGAGACCTTTTAGAACATGGCAGCTGCCTCTGAGCCTCAAGCGTGGTACTTGATACTGCAGTCTACCCTCCTAGTGCTCTCTGGCCAGCTTTTGAGAACAGCAAGGAAGGCATTCACAAGGAAGACAATGACAAATGTCAAGAAAGAGAGAGGAAAGCTGGTGTTTAAAAGACTATTGAGTGACAGGCAGGCTAGATCAAAGGGAGACATTTACCAGGTATTTGTAATTGCAATGCTAATAGAGGTTAATCATGGAAAGCAGAGCAGAATGGTTGATGTCTTCCCAATTATAAGATACATGTGTGTATGTGTATATATATGTATAAAATATATATATTATAAAATACATGTGTGTATGTTATATAAAAATATAACATATATGTGTGTGTGTATATACATATGTATGTGTATCTTTTATAACTGGGAAGACATCAACCATTCTGCTCTGCTTTCCATGATTAACCTCTATTAGCATTGCAATTACAAATACCTGGTAAATGTCTCCCTTTGATCTAGCCTGCCTGTTACTCAATAGTATATACACAAATATATATATATATATATGAGCACGCACACAAACACACACACATACACAAACACACAAATATTTATATATATTGTAGTTCACAAATATTTATGTATATCGTAGTTCAAAAGCCGGCTGGTCATTCAGCCAGTCATAGTCACCCATTTTGGTCGTAGATGAAGATTACACAGTCAGAACATTTGGAAAACTCCTTTGCTGTCAGAGACAGTGAGATGTTTTGGAGGGAATGCACGAGATGGGGCTCATGTATAAATCACTGGAAAAGCAGGGTTAGACATTGTTTCTTTATAAAACAGAAAAAAAAATCCGTAGCCAGGAAGGCTGTATTTCTTTTCAAGCTTTTAACACAGGGAAAGGAGAATTGTTATTAAGGGATTTTTAAAAACTGAGCTTATATTTCCATTTTAATAATTTTGAGGGCTGGATTTTCCAGGAGCTCCATCCCCAGTCACACAACTAAACAAGCACTGCCTTTTCTAAAGGCTGCACAGTTTTGCAGACACGGACTCAACTTTGAGCACTTTTGCTTACCAGCCCTTTTCAATCTTATCTCTCTCACAGACATGCTCTCTCTTGTTATCATTCTTCCACATATTCCCTTCCTATGCCATACACATGTTCAAAAAAACAAAACAAAGACATTTCCTATGGGAGTCTCTCCATGCTCACTTTAAGGAAAAGCCATTCTTGGTTGTTTGCCCTCTGTGGCATGTAGCAGTCACAGATGTGTATTGCAGTAAGCGAGTACTACTACAACAAGATTTAACTACGTCTAGAATAATTCCTAATACCACAACTATGTCTGATTTTACCAGCAAAACCATTTTGATGTCTATGCTCCCAAACCTAGAAAAAGAAATGTTACATGCAACAAAATACCACACACCAAGTATTAATGATAGGCCCCAGCAACACTGAGTGAATAACTTTCTGTACATATCTAAACCTCTTTTCTTCACCCAAAGGCTGCCACTGGTGGTTCTTTTGCCCATAAATCACCCCTAGAAGGATTACCCCTTATTATGTGTCTGGACTAATTCCCGAAACAATAGGGTCTCTGTCAGGAGTTTTAGGAACATGTAATACAAATAATAGCAACTTTCAAAAAATGC
Organism: Dromaius novaehollandiae; assembly: GCF_036370855.1. Lineage (NCBI taxonomy): Eukaryota > Metazoa > Chordata > Aves > Casuariiformes > Dromaiidae > Dromaius > Dromaius novaehollandiae. The sequence goes on from NC_088100.1 coordinate 120,894,161, forward strand.
ATTATTTACCCAGAAGCTATCTAGCCTATACGGAAAGGTGCTTCAGCTCACGGACAATATACTGCCTGGTTAACTGCCATCAGATAGCAGTTTTCTCTATAAACTATTACTGCATTTTTTTCTTTAATAATATGAAGAACACAATTACAGACTTTTGCCTCCTTTGTACTAGGTGTCCGGGGAGGAAAAAGATGGTAAGAGTGAGAAAGGAGTAGGGTGTCAGTGTATCCTCCTTTATTGTATACATGCATCTTGTGGGCAAAGGATGCTCACATATCCCGCGAAGGCTGGAGCCCAGGGCTCTGCCAGGCTGACGGGTTGTCCCAGCCGGGCAGGGGCTCTGTGCCACGAGGGAGCTCGGGGCTGCTGCTGGATGGAAATCTACTCCATAATATTGAAATACTGGGGCAAGGTGATGGGGGCTGCACGTGAGAGAAAGGCTAAGTGGAGAGGCACGCAAGGGAGCCCATGCCCCGATGGCTGTGTGGGCAGGAGTGTGCCACCGCACAGCTCAGGCAAGTCTGAACAACCGCTGGAAAAACGCTCATCTTGATGCTTTAGCAAAATTGGTAGGAAGGAGAATAATGAAGGGGGGAAGGCACAGAAAGAAGCACACCCAAGCACAAACCAAAATTCATTGCTGGCTTTGACTGTGAAATCACTGCAAGAGTCCTGTTGATCCCTTCACCTCTAGCAGAGGACAAATATAAGGTATCATTTTCTATTTTGCTGTCATCTTCATACCCTATTCTTTTCACAGGTGTCTTAGCATGAACATAGATGAGAAAGCACAAACGCCAAAACCTGGATGTAAAGGGACGCTTAAAAGGATTAATTAATGCAACTACGACACATGTCTATAAGTCGCTGCTAAATGAAGGCCTGTGGCATAGTTTTGTTGAAAATGAAGTAAGATTTTAAAATGTTAAAAATTGGCCAAAAGCATTACATACCAATTTCTGTCTAGAATTGCATCAGGTTAAAATTTAGGGGCTCAGGTCTCAGTCTGGAGCCAGACTAAGGACTGGGTCAGTCAGCACAAGCATCCTATGAACAACTGTGCCAACATTCAGCCCTAACAGTGGAAATCTTGTAAGCTCATTTGGAGGCAGTCTGGTCTTGCAAAAGCTCTGCCATTTTGGACTACATCCAAAAAAACAAGCAAAAAGAGGCCCCTGGATGTTTTTTTTTATTATTATTTGAATAAGCCCATTGTGAGTTCTAAACAAGTTCAAATCTGGGCAGACATGCCAAAACAAATCCACCCTTAATTCTGGGAGTTAAGAAGATACAAAACTCCAGTTTGGTCCCATGTCTATTTTAGAGATATCTATCTTAAAGCATGTTGCTTTTGAAAATGAATTAAGAATTAGAGCAGCACCTTACCAAGGCTCCTCCCAGCAAACACAAGGGTTGCTGGCAATAAGCAAAAATATTGACTGGATTCTTTATAATAGGAAATTGATTGGATTCTTTCTAATGGAAAATTTCCTTGGAAATGCAGCATTCACTGGGAGTATGAATCTCTTCCATTGCAAATGCTTATCCTTCAGCCCTATTCTTGGTCCTGACACACCTTCTTTGCTGTTTAAGGGGACACTACCATGCACCTCCAGGACACCCAGCAGACCCCGGGAGACATAGGTGTGCTCATGGTTTCTATAAGGTGGCTCTGAGAGCTTCCGGCAAGAGGTTTGTTGCACAGGGACAAGAGGCCTTCTCCTAGATGTTACCTTCCTGGACTCCTACATATCAAATATCTCCCTGGCGTCTACAGATGTACAATGGAGAGCCTTGGGGGTTATTTTCACCTCTACCTGCCATGACAGATGCAGCAATGGCTTCTTGTGTTGTCTAGTCTCCTTTTACTTCAAATTAATCTGACTTTTAGAGGTTCTTCTGGTCATTTTCAAGAATTTGTATTAAAAAACAGTGAGAATGTGGTTTATAAGCTCCCCTCTTTCATCTTACATCACTCTGAAAGGGAAAAAAGGTCTGTTCTGGCTTAAGGCTGTAGAATATAGGAAAAAAATTCTAGAGTAAAGCAGATGCAACCTTATTTCCCATCTCATCCACAAGGTAGCAGAGACATATATTCCTACCTTCCTGTACATTCACATATTGAAATGGGCTCGTGCATTATTCTGGTAGAAATTTGCCTAAATTCCAAACAACTTCTAGAAATTAGCCACTGCTCAGCTGGGTGGAGGTGAAGGACCACTGAAACCTCGAGCAATAATTGCTATCAGCTCCCTTTTGTTTCTGTAATAGGTTTTATATGGAACAGAGCTATATCCACTGGGCAGAGAACCAAACCTAATAAAGAGCAGCGCAGTGAAAACTTACAGCAACACTTTCCCCCCAACAAAATCTGCATTCAGTGTAAGGACTAGACGGGAAAATTTTCTCTGTGCTTGAATGCACTTGCACAGGACAGTCCTCCGGGAGAGGTGATACCCTGCAGTGCTGGTGTAACAGGAACCCGGAGAGGGAAGGTAACTCTGGGAGCTGTTCTTTCCCCCCAGTTCCCACTGCCTAAGGGGATAACATTACCACTGGCCTAGCAGCATCTCCTGAAATCACTGTAAAGTCAGTCACGATTGTGTCTATCCTCCTTTCATAATTCCTCACTCCTGCTCATGCAGACAAGAAAAATCATGTGACTTCAAGTACCTTCAAATAACATAGAACTAAGTGCCTAATTTATACAAGTTTTCTGTATATTAACCAGCTCCTTGCAATTGAAAATTTAGTCTCTGGAGAAACACAGAGCTGCCGTTCCCCGCTATGGCTGTTTTTTCCATCTCCACCTATTTATTACCACCTCAGTAATTCTTTCCTCATTGCAAAGAGGGAAATGAGGTGTCCCAATGGGTAGGACACCAGTCAGCTTTTCTGTTGAGATGCCAACTCTGTGAACTCTGCAGATCACTGCCACTCAAAGGCATGACTGCACATCAGACAGATACCCCTGCTGCAGCTGGTTTGGGGCTGACCATGTCAGTGTGGATCTCTCTGCAAGGGTGAACGGTACTTAGCCAGAAGGCTCTGCAGCTCCCAGCGAACCTCTTGCCAAGCCTCAATTCGCCTGTCACTGCATCCAAGCAAGGCAATTTAAAACCAGTGCAGGCATACCGGGACTTGCCAACCTCTTGAATGTAGTGCAAGCATCACCAAACAGAGTCCATCCTCTCTGATATTAACAAAGCTTTAACTTTCCTGAGATCTGAATACGACCAAACAGTCCCTTCAGTGTTTTTGACAAAACAGAAGATCCATTTGGTGAGGAAAGAGGAAATTACTTAAGTCTGAGGTATTTCAAATCTAGAAGAAATTTCTGAGTTTAGTCAAGGTCAAGACTGCCCAATTTTGACAGCTGAGCAAATTCTTCAATTCTTTATGTTCCAAAGGAGATATTTCACTCAGTATCTGGTTATCTTGCTCTACCTTCCCCATAATCATCATCACCATCACTACAGATGCAAGTTGTTTCAACAGAAGCTGCAGGAGATAGGTGTAAGAACCTGCGGGATCAAACAGCTGAACGAAGGAGACGGTAGTCAAGGAAGCAAAAGAAGGAGGACAAGCATGAAAGCACAGGAAAGGGGAGGAAGAGCAAAAAGTGGAAGTGGTGGAGTGAGCCATAGCTGTGAGTGAGACTAGACACCGAGCTATCCAGATAGCTGCTCTCTGACTGAGGGCCGCTGACCCTCGGAAACTTCCTTTATCTAAACCAGTGGTAAACACTGACTGTCTGATTTAATTAACTTTTGTATCATTACTATGCAGCAGTCAGGGAGAAAGGAGAATACACACTCTGCTACATAACAGACTGTCATTGTGCCCTTTGCTACACGGTATGCACAAACATAAAGCATTTGGCTCCCTGAGAGGTAGGACAGAAAAATCCCATCATACCCACACAATTTTAAAAGTGGGAAAGACAAATCCTATTTTTTATTTGCTTTTTACTTTTTATTTATTTGCTTTTGCTTCTTTCCCAGGCACTTTCTTCCTTCTGGGTCAGCCAGTTTAAACTGGAGCTTGTAGCAAGAGATCCATTTCTCACCAAACAAACTGCTCTACAGGAACGCTAATGTCTTTAAATATATTTTTGAGCAAGTTTCCCCTCTCCTCCCCCATTTTGAGTTTGGTTGTTTTATTTTTCAGCTGATAATATAGACAAAATAGGGCCTTTCCCACCACACGGGAAAGTCAGTAAAAGAACTTCTCAGGAGTGATTGGAACAGCTTGGGAATTCATCTACCTTGGCAGGAAAGTACCAATTCCTCCACTTTTCTAGGCTTAATAAATTCCTGCTCTCTTCAGCAATAATAAAACAAAATCAGTCTCCTGGGGAAAACTTCACTCCAACACACTGTGCTATTTCAGTCATTCTGAACTTTCATTGGTGGGAGATATAAAAAATGGGATGATAAAGTCTTCCAAAAAAGATAAAAATAAACCCATCCTAAAAGCGGGCTTCGCCATTCTCCCCAATCCTTGTATGGAGTTTCTTTAACTGATGCTTTGTGTGTGGATGGAAACCAGCTTTCAGTTAAGAGCACTTAGCGTCTTCTGTCTCCAAGCCTCTCCAAGGTTTTCCAACTACAAAACACAGATTATATAAGAGTATTGTATATCCACTTTAATAGAAGATACACACCTGATTTATGCCTCCTGTGCATCATTCGTACTACTTTTTAAACAGCTTTTTGTTCCACTGAGGGAAAAGCAGGTTCAGGGCTCTGCTCTTCTAACCTCCCACAGCCCAGGTGACTTTTGGCAGGAAACGGAAGGAGGGTGCTACACCATACACAGACCAAGGACATTTTTATATCTAAAAGCACATATTGTTTTCATCTGAGCTAGTGACAAATCTCCATTAGCTGGAAAAAATCAGTAGGTCTTTCATCACAGAAACACAGGCGTTTTGTAAAGGCCTCCACACTCATTATGTTATCGAAGCGCTTTACGGAATAGGCAATTACCATTGCTGGGCAAATAACTGATTCTTTTCATGCAGGGACAACTTACAAACTGTCTTCAGTTAACCTTAAGTAGACATATAGAATATTTCTGAAATTTGAGGCAAAAAAGGAAATGGACGAAAACAGGAGATAATCTCAGAGCAAATTCAATGTTTCAATCAAACCAAAGTGAAATACTACATTTCAGAGGTAAGCATTTTTAAATATTTTTTCAAATCTAATTGAAAGAGCTCTGGTACAATAAAATTGTTTTCTGGAAAATAAATTTTAGTTAAATATATTAGCCAGGTTTAGTCACTCCTTACATTCAAATGGAGACGTGTGAAACTACTTCCTCAGGCAGGAAGAAGTACCCAGCACCAGAACAAGAAGCCACCTTGCATGCAACTATGGGCATAGGCAACGTAAGCCACCCCCATATCCAAGAGACTGTGAAGCAGCTGAGCTACAGACCGTTCATTATAAATGCACCTTTAGAGCTACACTAAGTTTGAATCTAAGTTGCAAAAAGCAAAAGGGAAGTAAAGTCTCAAAAACTGTCATCTGTCTGTATGAATAAGAAGTTTACAAACCAGAAAACTTCCCTGCTCATAAATTCCACTATATAAATTTATTGGAACCAAACTTTGAATTCTACAGTCAATGCTTAAATGAATTGAAGGATTTTAAAGAGCACTACCTAATCGCAATTTGGCTGTGCAGTTTTCTGAATTTTGCATAGTTTTTTATGAAAAACTGGTGTGTTTAAAAATAATTGATTGTATCTTAAGAAGGAGGAATACAACTTCCTTAATATTAAGTGAGGCCAGCATTATGCACGTGCTGGTAACAAAAGACTGAAGCTAATGTTCCTAACAATTGTTTCAAATCCGGACAAAATCCTAAAATAATAAAGGAAGCAAAGATCTCCATCATAAACACATTTATTATTTCCACATGGTGTTTGTGTGTGTGTGTTTGTACAGTATGTGCAATTGAGCTTGCTTTTACAAATTAGAAATGTTTCACATTCCATACATACAATGATTGCTCACACAAGAGGCCTCAAGGTTTGTTTTCTGACACACTAGAGAAACTAGGAACCTTGAGAAAATCAGTGTGATCTGTTTAACATTCACTCCTTGGAGCTGAGTGACTAGTCCAGTCTGTTTTCTGCAAATGTTCATAAGACTGAGCCAAAGCACACTGAAGGTAGTGAGGTCAGGACCCTATAAAAGTATATGCAGGTCACTGTTCTCATCCATTTTTGTCAACATCTGCAGGATAGGTATTATGAACATCTACGGAAGTTGAGCACTTAAGTTGCACAGAAAACAGTGAAAGCAAAAGTTTAAATGCCAACATTATTAATCCATGTGGGTCAAGACAGATATTTAAATCCAGAAGTTGACTTCTAATGCCATGAAAGGATCCAGGCAAAGATTTTATCTGCTCTCAGGCAATAATCTCCCACTGGTTTCACTTCAACTTTAGCAGCCTAAATCCCTTTGAACAATCTAGACTCACTACAAGGAAAGAGTATGGACTACCCCAGCCCATTTACATGGAATAGTCATCAGTGAGTAATGTTGCTTTTGGTGATGAAGGACCTACTTTCTGTTTATAATGGGATGTCTTAATAGTGGTTAAGCAATATAAAACATAACTCGCTTTATTATTATACCCATCTGGGTTGTAGCCCCTTGTATTTTTGAATCTGCCTTGGCAGCATGGCTTTACACGTTATCTCTCCTCAGTTCTCCCAGTAGGCACAAGTGGAATAACAATATCGATCTATTTGGCAAAGTGCTCTGAGGTCAGCTTATGCCTAAAAAGGGCTGCAGAACAACAGCAGATGTTTTTAAAGTAGATATTTAACCTGTCATGCAGAACCAGCAAACAGCAGTGTGATGCCATCCCTTCCGATCCTCATGGCAGAATGCAACATGATGATACTCCTCTTCAAATCAATTCTGGGGCCCAATAAAATATTTTGGGGCTAATAAAATTTAGCCTGGTTACTTCCTAAAATTTACACAGTCCTTAATACAGACTGATAGTTTTGAATGCAAAGCAATCAACCTTCTTTCTGAATGTGTAAACAAGCAAAGTAGTTTTGAAGGACTTTATTGTAACTCTTCTCTTCACTTGCTTCTGGATCCTTTCTCCTTTATTACCTGAACATCCCTCTAGGGCAGAACTTTGCAATTGCCAGTTATTCCTGGGGAAGGAAGGCTTTAATGAATCAGGAAATGAACCATTTAACTCCAAGGCCTAACACATCATTTCTTTTATACAGTTAGCCTTCTATTTTAATGATTTGGTTGTTTTTTTCAACAACTAATTTTACTGTTTCTTTTTCTTTTTGTTATTTTTTCTCCTACCAGTCACACTGTTCACTTTTAAACACTTACTTAAATTTAAAACTAAGCAATAAGGTCCTTCAGAATCTTTCTAGCTTTAAAAGACTCTTTTAACCCTTTCACCACGGCTCGTACCCTGCACCTGCTGCCTGACCAATGTTTTACTATACTGGAACCAATGGAAATTTAGAAGGTGCCTGACATGTTCAGCACCATAGCAGGCAATGACATCTTTCTGAATACATTCAATAATCTAGAAACAGTCTTGTGGCCAGTAAAAACAAACATTCCCAGTAGTGCCACCATAAGAAACACACTTGGAAATCAAAAGCAAGGGCATCACTCAAGGATTACTGACCACACTCTCTTGATTCTCTAATAGCAACCAGCAAGAAAAAAAAATGGGAGTTCAATTAATGTCTCTGTCACCATTTCCTATGTGACCTTCAATAACTCTGTAAACACTCCACTTTTTCAGAAGGGTTTCAGATGAACAAATTCACAGAAAATAGCACCTTTGATGACTATTAAGATGTAATCTCTGGCACAGCAATTCCTTAACTTGCTGAGTGGAAGAGGCTACAAGAAGATTTGTTCTGTATTTGTTGGCCATGACTGTAGAAAAGACTTCAGGTGAGACTGACCATTATGGCAGCTCTTCCAAGCCTTGCAGGAGTATAGCAAATCTATTACTGTTTATGAGGTGCCTCCAAATACAATGATGGAGCTCATGTGAGCATCCAAAAAAAAAATCTAATGAAGTCAGTGGAGAGAAGTTAGGAAAATTCTTTTTCCTAATGAGATCTTAGAGAAAGAGGATGCTTGCAAAGAAAGTATAGAGCATGCAGGTCCACCTTGAGATAAACTGCTAACTTTTTCTGAAAAGTGTCAGGGTAAATTTCACAGCTCCTAATCCTTGGGGAAGTTTCTTGAAACATGCTCACTTGTCACCTCTGTCTTAGACAGATATGACTGTTTTAGATAAGAGGTTGCAATTCTGAGGCCATATATTCATGACTTCTGATGGCACGACCATGTCAGCTGGGGAGAAGACAAGAGTGATGCCTATGCATAAGCAGAGTAGAGAAGTAGGGTCACAGTCGTTCTGCCTAAACCATTTCCTATCAGTATAGGTTGCTACATTTCAGAAGCAGTGAGTGAAGCTGGAAGACAGGTCTACACTACATGGGTTTACATAAGGAGCTGTCATGGACAGGAGCGTGGAATAAAAAGATCAGACCTCTAAACACTGTCTCTGTGTGAGCAGCTCTCAACAGAGATGCAACTTACACCAGTAAAATAGCTCCTTTGTCAAAACAGGTTCAGGTACATGGTCTAAGTTATGCCATCCACAGAACTCCTCTTGCCATACAGACTCTATCTTCATTAGTTCTGCTTGCAAGAGTAACCAAAAGGATCACTCAAAACCTACTCTTTAATGCCCCCCAAAGTTATGAGGGATAATATTACGCTTTTTACTTTTCTACAGGTAGGAATGTAGAAAGGTCCATTTAGTACTTTCACAAATTAGAGAAGTTTCAATTCGCTCTCATTTACACTAGTCATTGAACCAGCATAAATTTTTGAACAGTTTCTTAGGGTACATGTTAGCTCAAACACTTATGAAGCCAGTCCTTATCCACTGAAGACATCATTCTCAATTCTTTCGAAAGTATGGCTGGAAGTTTGATATTTTGGCAATTTTAGGGCAGAGTCTTTTTAGTTAAATGAGCACTGCCCTGGTTTTACTTAGACCATGCTGACAGAGAAAAAAAAATACTTAAAGATGTACACCTTCTTTTTGCACACCTTCTTTCCAGCCCATGAGGTACCCATGCCTTTATCCTGCACTAAGGTTTGATACAAAAAGTTGGGACTCATTTTCAAATGAGACTATGGAGTCAGGCATTCAATTTGCACCAAGTTGGAAATAATTTGTAAATCTTGTAGTGCCCCTGAAAAATCACACCCAGAAATCCCCAACCTGATCCCCGTTTGGCATCAACTAGCATAACGCCGGTGGCATCCGAAGGGCCCTGCCCTGTACAGCTAGCATTAACATACTGATGCTCACCTCCTTCTCTGGCTGGACCCAGAAGGTGCAGCTCTGCCAACAGGAATGGTTGACATGTGATTGTTACTTGTGTCTTCAAAACAGTGCTGATCCCTACCTATGTCATTCAGCAGTGATAGCCACATCTCCTTAAGGTCTTCCTATGTTGACCTTGTCGGTAAAAGTGATCAGCTACAGCCTAATGCACGCAAGTCAGTGCAGTATGAAATTTTCAATTCTGACATCCTTATCTCAAGAAGTATCTTATTCCAAAAGCAGTCCCTGAAATCAAGAGATGTGCCTACATTGTGAAGTGGCAAGCCATTCACTCTGTTTATTCAAGGGTTTAATCTAGCTCTTACTGTAGGCTCAAGGAGTTTTCCTTAGATAGATTTGAAGGGGGTAGAGGCAAACGAAGCATTTGAGTCTCATCCTTCTGAGCAATGCAACAGGGTTAGGTGTTAATTAGGAACTCGGCCTTTATGGATGTCCCTCTATGTCTTTCTTTTGGTTGCCTTGGAAGTTACTTGCATGCTCCAGAGAGCAAAATCTGTCCTAGAGATTTCCCCACCTAAAAGACAAAGCTTTTACACTAGCAGCTGATAAGAAGCTTCCTTACCTGTGCAGCTGCCCACACTAAAGATCACTGAGCCTTCGGAAATGGACACCAGGGATGAAGTTCATGAAAGTCAGGGACTTCCTTCAAAACACTTTTAAAAAACATAACTGTAAATCAGGTGCCATTGCCCAGAGATGTACTAGCAAGAAAGGCTGCTAGATACTAACACTGTACTGCAAGCACAGTGCCAGCTTGTAGAAAGAAATTCATAAAATTAGACAGATCCTTGGAACAAAGTCTCCCTGCTAAATTGGTGCCCTAGTATCAAGCACATTGCAAGTAAAGAGGGAAATTTCATTTGGCATTGGCCAGGCTTTTGAGGAAAAAATTAAACACTGACACCAGAGGAAGAGGTGCCAATTGTATGTGAAGGAGTTTCCCTCAGAAGTAAAAATTAAGTGATTATCCTCCACCTTTGCTAATTAACCAGAGTGGATCATTGCTCCAACTTTTATTTTACAGAATTTGCTGACTAAGATAACGTGTGCGCTGTGTGGGCAGATAAGTGCATGCAGAAGTTACAAACATTCAGCAAAGCAGCTGCGAAGAGCCATGAGCGTGGTCCCGTCTGGTCTGGACTGTAAGTGTAGGGGACAGGTATGTGCATCGCTGCACAGAGAAGCAGGGGCTGGGAGAGTTGCTGAAACACGCTGTAAGATATAAATACGTGTGAGGTTGTACAGGTCTGACTTAAACGTCTTGGGCGATGGATGTGGTGTACACGTGTATGGACTATAGGAGAAGGTGCTATTGAAAGGACAAGGACTTGTGAGGCTGTAAAATACATGTGCTGAGGTGATGAGGTTACTGTTTGATGAATCAGATTTCATTACCAACAGCTGTAGTGCTTAGAAATTGATGTCTATAAAGGGGTGATTGTATAAGAGAGCAAGTTATGTTTCCTATTTGATGCAGTTTCAGCACAGTAGATGTATATTAGCTCTTGTGCCAATGAAGTTCAGGACAATTAAGATGCATGCCTAGCCCAGTTATACAGCAAATCTACACTCGCCCTTTATTTTTGTTCTTTGATTCTTATGATTTGATTTCTTCAGCGTGAAATACAGTATACTGCTGGGGGGAGTCAAAAGACAAAACAGTGCCTGCATTTCAAAAGGACAGATCTGTTTTGGCTAGCACCTGACACCGGTGCTTGCAACTAATACCAGCTGGCTGTTCAGGCACATGCATCAGCTTTGCAGTTTGGCTGGCTCAAAAGCTTCGCTCACTTGGTAACACCACATTTTCCTGACTGATGACTGAATTAGCGCCTGAGTGACACTGTCCCCATCAGTCGCAAATCCCACAGTCAGTGGCTGGAAGCATCAAATACAGGCGAATGAATGTGCGTGCTTAGCTCCAGAACAAAAGAAATATGAACTAACTCTGACCTTTTCTTTCCTGTACTTCTGACCCACAAGCAGCCACCCAGCTTCTGCTGATCGTAGCCAATTTCTCACTAACTAGAGACTCTGTTTTTCAGGCAGCCCTGTGCTACATGCAGTAAGTAAAACCAAAAAATCTCAGGCCCTGCCCCAGAATGCTTCTCCTGCGGCAATTTAGAAACACTGGCTCGACACCTTAAAATTCTTGCCATCATGCAAGGCATTTTTTGTTCTGAAGGGTGACTCCCTCTAGATAACGTGCAGAACTGGAGAGTGGAAGCATCAGGCAAAGATTTTAGACTTTCTGTGTGTTTATTATCAGAATGAGTAAATAACAGTCTCATGCTTCTGCACATGAGTAAACCTAACACAGCGATGGGGTTGACGTAGCCTGCCAGCCAGCAAGTCACAGGACTTGCAGAGCTCATGAGGAACCTGATTCATTTCTGAGGGTGGAGATGAAGAGCAGGAGAGATACTAATTTCTTTTTCCTTATTTGCATCTAAATATTGATGAAAAGAGATGCCTGTACTATTATTAAGACAAGAAATAGCAACAGCCGTGAAGCAATGTCTGGGCCAGAACTCAGCCAGACGCAGATCTAGAGAAACTCCTTATCGCACCCAGGAAGCATACCCTCAGCGCTCACCAAAAGCCCTATTAAAATTCCTATCTTTGCAGTATTCCCAGAAGATCAGCAAATTCATATTTATTTTGAGCAAACACAGAGCCCAAATTCCAGCAGTGAAGCTGTGGAGTTTGCGAGTGTGGGTCAGTGTTAAGGTTGTTCTCATACAGAAGCAGATTTTCACATGTGATTATGGGACACAAATTGCTGAGAAAGAAGGCGTGAAGACACAGAACAACTGAAGTAATAAAGTAGGCTCTTGTGAACGGTCTGGACTTTAGGACCTCTCCTTGGCAGCGGGGGCTACACAAGCTGAACTAAGCTGCGTAAACTTTTATGGTTTTAATGGTAAAATAGCTGAGACCTCAGCCAGTTTAAAACTTCCGCCCCTAAAGCTTTACATTCATAAAATTTTAAGGACTGAAAGGCTAAACTGGAATACATCGTGGCTGCTTTACAAGCATAACACCTAAAGGGCTCAGCAGAGTCAGGGTCCACTGACTTCCACTGCCCTGCAGAGCTGCTAAGCTCCAGAGGGTTTCTGGGCTCCCTGGCTGGACCACACAGCTTTCGCCATCGCACGTGGCTGCCAGGCTCAGCGGGGTCCCCATGTCCTGACAACGCAGCGAGAGGAACGGTCCGTCCTGAAAAATCCAGGACGATGTCCACGTGAAGGAAATTTGCACCGGAGCAGCTATACTGGGGCAATGAAGTATGCGCTGGCATTCCTAGATTAATAATTTTGATAAAACTATAGCAGAGTTAATTTCCTTCATGTAGACAGGGTCTCACTCTTTCCACAGCAGCTTTGGCACTTGAAATTTGGTCTGAAGTGGTGAAAAGTGCTAATACTTTTGTGGTTTAGGGTGGAAAAAAAAGTCAGAAGTACTGTATGCTTACGCACATGTATTTCTATGTGAATGCTGAAGTTCCCACTGCACTTCCTTTCTGAACGAAAAGGGTGCCAAAGAATCACGAAATGCTTCTTTTTCATGTAAGAAAACTCCTGTAATTTGAAAAGTGCAGATGAAATGATTTTGGAGGGAAATCCAGTTTTTCTCCCACAGTGCAGTTAGTTTCAGAGGAAAATCTTACTGCTTTGAAAAAACTGGACGAGTGAAAAGATGACTGTGGATAGAGCAGTTTGCAGACTTCTCTCTGGACACATTATTGATGCTCCATCACAGAATTTCTTATCAGGCTTGCTGGGTGAATGTGCAGTACGGACGGCCAGCCTGTCTGTCTTAACTTTATTATGCAGAGTGCTCCCAAAGTGCTAACTAGGGCCTATTATTCACTCCATTCAGCTCACACCTGCTTCTTAGGGAGATATTACACTGCTTTAACACAATGAACTATTGCTTTATTGCTCTCTGCTATTTCCTCCTCCCTCCAGCTTGAAAAACCACACTTCAGTCGATGGCTAATGTCAGCGTGGGAGTAATAACCTTCATTTATAGCAGCAAGCAGGGACATCTGGATAGGCCAGGGAAAAAGGCAGGGAGTAAAGCCATCAGGATGTGCAGACTGCAGTGTTATCATAAGAGTGCCTGGTTTCAGAACAGCTTTTAGTGTGGAGACATCTCAGACATTCATTCCTTCAGCTGAGGGTTTTTCCCCTGAAGGACAAAGAAAGGTCAAGAGAACCAGGTCTGACAGGATAACAGGGGTAGGTGGTATGTTTACAATTTGCAGGAAAAAAAAAAATACAAAGCATATTTTAGCTTTTCAGGACACCCCTTGAAGAAGATGAACTGATGGTACTAGAAAATCCAGAGTCAAGTACAAGGATTTTGACCTCAAAGCCAGCCACCACCTCGGTAACTCCTGGTTCTGAGGCCAGTTTGCCTTTGGGACAAATCAATAAACCTTTCGGGGCTTTCCTTCCCTTCCCACCTGCGCACTGATAACAGCAGTTTTTCTGTTATTTGTCTGCCTTGTTAGCCTGCCAGGATTTTAGAGAGCAAGGACCATTTCTATGTTACCTATTACTACTATATGATTTTTATCTCGTGGAGCCTTCAGGGCCAGCTGTGAAAGTATTAATAACTGGTAGATGAAGGGTACGTCCTCCTGGTACTGGAGCCCCACGTAGGATCCCTGCACATTCCCATCAGTAGGTTGTTTGTTAGCCTATGGAATGAGGATACTTGCTCACTTTTGCCTTTCTTTTCCAAGTTCTGTAAGAATTAGACCACCAAAGAATTCATTACATAGATTGATATGAACGAGCACTTAAATCCTCCTTGAACTGAAACTGATGTAAAATTCACTCCGAAAGAGTTGGTTTTAGGTCAGAAACAACCCCGAGTTTTAATCAGGGTTCTGTTCAGCTTTCTGTGGTGAAGACTATTAATGCCAAAAAGCTTTTTGCATGGAAGGTAGTATAATTCTAGCCACTGGACAAAACTATGATTTTTCTTTGCTAAATTACTTCTGAGGGGAAATTCCACTTTCATGGAGAAACTTAAGCATTTCCACAGCAAAGATAACATTTCCTGGCAAAAATAATGTATTTTTCCCTTACCATGCCTGCTGCTCATGTAGAAGCAGAAAAAAAAAATTGATTCTTCCATAAGACAAAAAAAAAAAAAAGAGAGAGAGAGAGAGGACAGCACCTTTTGTTGTTAGTTGATCTGAATTAAAAAGAAAATTAGTTTGCAAAATTCTAGATTACTATGTAATTTCTCATGACCCCAAGATACTCAGTTTTTTTGCTGTTACCAACCAGGTTTTTCATCCATGAAAAAAGGAACCTTCCCTTGGTTAAATACCTACCCCTTTAGGCACTTGGATCCCTTCTCTAATATGTCAGAAATCAATTATCTGGTTATCCTCTAATTTATTAAGCCTCATGTCTCGGATTCTGGAAATATTTTGATGTTGCTGTAATGCGTTTTGTATTGGCAGAGCGATTTGCTCTAATACATTTCGCACGACTCAGCCCAGGCATCTTGGCATTCTGAATCAATCTGAACAGTATTGAATACAGTTTAATTAGTGTCCAATGTACCGTGCCTTGGTGAAGCCGACAGCTGGCAGCTTATCTTGAATGACCTTGGGTGACAGACACAATCTGGGATAATGCTAATGTGTGTCTTTTGTCAATTGACACTGGGCGAGCCAAAAAGTCAGGGCTTCAACAACCAAACAATTAGTATATATCCATGGGGATAAAGATTGGAGAGAAGATACGTCTACCATGAAATATCTCAGGGCCTTGTGATTCGTAGACAAGCTAACACCAGGCACAAGGCAATAAGTTTTAATTTTATAAAGTACCTTGCAATGCTTTCAGCAAAAGAATTATTACCAAGAGGGAATGTAGGCTGGGGCAAAAACATTGGAAACAGAAAGATTTTGAGGAATGGAGCAAACTGCTCACAAGGTTTAGGTGCCATCGTAGCTGGTAGATCTGAGCAGACCTTTCCCTAAAGAGGCACCAGGCAGCAGTCGGGTGCCTGGAGGCGGCTGGGGCACCACGGAGGGCTGGCGTGTGGGTTGCAGGAGCCCTGTCTCTCACAGAGGAAGCGAGCGGGGAAAGGATGGACACTTCTGGTCAAAACTCACTGAGACACAGAGTGCAGCTCATGGAGAAAAGGCAGAGGAGGTAGGGAGGATTTGTGAAGCCAAAAAGTAACGAGACAAGCAAAAGAGGACTCTCGGGATCGGCTGCTGATTGCTTGTGTTGTATGTAGGGAAGATATATAACGCTCATAAAAACAGATTAACTTCGTATTCAAAAATTGTAATAATGAAAACCTAGAAGCATTCAAAAAACATTCCAGTGGGACAGACATGGAAGAATTACGATCATTTTTCCAGAAGACAGGGACAATTCTCTAAAATCATTTTTCCTTGTCCAAACATCAGACCCAAACTAGAAGCAAAGACTAGATGACCAGAAACTGAAGATTAAGGTCAATGGAGAACCACTCACATGTCTTTGCACACATGGAGGTATAAAGTTTCAGTTTACTCTTCCCATCAGAGTACAATACCCTCAGCATGGAGAAGCATTTCTGTAGCTTAAGAAATATCACTAGAAATGGAGAAATATTCAAGAATATTCTCTTAAATATGTTCGCAGGTTATTCTTTTTGCATCTAAACATCTTGTAAAGCCATTTCTGACATTCTTCTGGCAATAAGAACAGAGGACAATGGGGAAAATAGTGCAATATCTCACTTAACATAATCACCAGCAATTGCCGATTCCCTAATTTCTCTGGATCACATAATTTTTCTCCACCAACTTTCCAACCAGGCTCACACTGGAAGCTCTGCATTGCTTGTGCTCTAGAGCCACAACCACAAGAGGGCTCCGCTCAAAGCCCCCATTCAGGTTTCCACATGCTGCCGGTATACAAACAAACAATAATAAAACAATTGATCCTTTACTGAAAAATAAATCCGGGTTTGGTTTGCTAAATGTTTTCTCAGTACAAATTATTTTCAAGTTTCTATTTCCTTTCCCTTCACATAGCTATATGCCGGACTACTATCTCATTGCTGCCCATTGTAGCAAGCTTTATAACATGGAAAAGTATAGCATGCTTATTTTTAATGGATGGAAGTTAATAAAAGCTGGTTAGGAGAAAAAGAAAACACCTTTGAAGCATTTCCATTAGGGGATGAAATTCAGTCTATACCGAAACATTTCATTTTAATGAGATTTTGTTCGACACTAAGAATCAGGAGGGATTCTGATAATGTCAAAACACCTTATTTTTCATGCTGAGGTATGAAATAGCATAGGTTAATTTGCAAACAAAACTAGTAAACTGTGTTTTATGTACATAGGAATACACAGGTATATACGAAAAGGCATAGCAACATCAAAGAACATAATGTAAATAGCTGTTTGGGCCCCCTAAGTTTGCCTATTTAACCTTCAAAAACAGGAAGAAAATCATCTTTTCTCCATAATTTTTATCATAAGGCTGCACCATTAATATATTGACCTTTCGTCACAAAAAGGAGCTTGAAACCTGCAATCAAAGAGAACTCCAAATCACTATATACACTCAAAACAATTAGAGAAATCTTCCAAAATCTTCCTAAAAAATCCTGGTCAGAAATTTTCTAACCTGTAAATGTTGGGCACAGCATCCCAAAAACAACAGATAATCTAGCTGAGATTAAGTAGCAGTCTCCTCATACTCCTGAACTTTCCTATAAAATGGAAACTTTCTTGAGCTGAATTTTTATCACGGTCTAACTTCTCCATTTTAGATTAGGGCAAAGAAAAGTTTTGAAAAATTAGCCAGCTTTTAGTTTTTCCTTCAGTCAGATGCAGTTTACGAAGTTGCTGATGATTTTGCGCTTTCTCACCAGAGCATCTCTGTCTAACGTAATTCTGCAGTCAGAAATCACTGGCTCAAGCGCCTTAAATAATCTTACAGCTCAACTGTGCCTGAGAATTACTGTGTGCAGTTGTTTCCCATTTGCACTGCTTATCAGTTGAGTAGCAACCACTTGCATTAACTGGCATATTTAGCTCCGTTCCCATCTGGCTACAGGTGTCTGCACCATCTCTGCAGACTTCAATGTCTCCTACGTTATCACTGCATCCTTTTGATCAGGAAGCATCTTGGGGCAGGTCTATTCTTCACTTCAAAGCTATTGTAACCTGACTAATCTGTGCTTTCACACAGGAGCTGGGAGATGTACTCAGGGGAGCCACTGGGGAAATCTGGATGACAAGCTCAGAAATCCTTTGTGTTAAGCTTTTTTCTTCCTCCCTGATTCTCCCAAACCTCTGGCATAAAGTAACAGCCGGGAAGGTAAATACGTGCACCCTCTACTACCACCCTTCAAGGACGTAACAGAAGACGTGTGATTTCATATCCAGCAACAGCTATATCACGAGAAAATCTACTGTTCCAGGACTGGTCCTCTGCCACCCCCCTGTTACATGCCACCATTCAGAAAGGTAATTAAGTCAGTGCTGATCTTTAATAACAGTAATAGCTCCAGCAACATCAATGGGACAACTCAGGTGCTCTGGGGTATGTGTGCACACCTTTCCCAACTGAGGCCACATTCGGCACTCTGCACGCTCATGCAAATCTGGCCTGCAAACCAGTTATAACAATTATTCGTGGTCTGAGTTGCAGTCATAAGTCTGAGCAAAAACGCTTCATTTTCAGTGCTGAAAAGAACTGATTTGCCTTCCTTTTCAAACGACTTATACGAAAATGATAAACAAGCAAAGGTCAGATTTCAGAATGCCAAACTATTATCCTGCCACCATCCACAGTAACTCTTCAGGAAAACGCATAATTGCAAAACTAATGAGTCATCTGTGTACTGCAGTTACCACAACAGCCCCTGTAAGCACAGTAATCGCATATAAGCAAGCACGGATGGTAGTACCTGCAGCACAGCAAGGCCTAGCAATCAACTTCACAGCACAGCTACAGCTGAGCACACACACACACGAATACACGCAAGGCTTTCACATAGGTGACTTGAATAAATGCATGTGCAGACCTATGAAGCACACCCTTACACACCCTGCATATGCAGCTAACATTGATGTTAGCAGCTTCTAAACTGGGGAAGGTCCAGAAAACATGACCGAAAGAGAAAACACGGGAGGTATCACAAGGTATAGAGAAATGAAGCATGGAAGATGGAGGTGTGACAGAGACGAGTTGAAGGAAGGAATAGGAAAGAGGCAATGAATGAGGGAAGGCAAAGGAATACATATGTATGTATGAAAAGACAAAGCAACATTGAAGAATGCTCTGTAGATAGCTGCTAGGCCTCCCTAAATTTGCCTTTTCTCCCTCCCAAAAGAAGGGGAAAGGAAACAAGAAGAAAAAGTGTAGATAATTAAAAGAAAAAATGAAGACAGAATGAGTTAGAAGAGAGAAAAAAAACAGATAAGGCAATAGGACTAGATGGACTAGATGAGAGGACACAGAAAGCTTTATGGCACTGTATTTCATTTAATGTATTTAAGCTTCTTTATTGCTGTATGTCTTTGGCAGACATCCTAAATCCCTGCAAGTGTGAGAAAAAGACACATGACAGCTATTTGGAACTCCTGTGGATTTTACTGTTGCTGGCTATTTAGCAAATTTGGTAATTAAAGGCAATTTAGAAAAGGTAGAAAGAGAACCTGCTGCTCACCAAAAGCCACAGGCCCTCCCAGGGTAAACCACCAACTTCACTGGGAAACTGATCTTTAATTATTACTGGAGTCAAAGATTTAAAGACCAGAAGGGTACTCTCATGCTTTCTAAGCTTAACTTCATAGTCAAAGCCAAGAATTTCACCTAGTGATCCCAACACTGACTCTAATAAACTGCAGGCAAGCTCAAGCAGATGTCTTAAAAAGATGTCAAAATCCTGATTTAAAGAATTCACATCTTGGCCACTTCTTAGCAAGCTGAAGCAGCGGTTAGTCACGTGGAGCACACATAAAACCATCAGCCTCTTCTGCCAGGCAGCCCACGGCACAAGCCCCCCACCGCCAGCCCCTTTGGGCTGGGAGGATGACCCCCTCGCGAGGGAATCCCTGCAGTCCCGAGGCCCTTGGCATGCCGGGCAAGAAAGAGATCCACGCTGAAGTTGCATTTTTCTAGTCAAGGAGAAGTTATCAGGCAGAGCTGAAAAGCCTTCTCCAGCTGCCACCCTAAATAGTTAAGCCGACCTTACTTTAACCTCAGCCACAATGTCTCTTCTTTTTCTACACGAGGATGAAATCCACCCAAGCTCCCTGGATTCGGTAGGTTTGCATTTAAACCCTACCATTGTTTAATTATTTTTATACTGTTTAACCATATATACCATTCAGCTACTAACATGGCCAGCACTGGGAGAAAAAGTGAATAAAGGATTTAATTACAGTTGAGATGTCCCTGGTATAGCTTACTGTTGTTCTGTAAATCCTTCTTCTTAACTTATCTGCAGCACAAAGAGGCATCTTTTCCCCCGTGAGCAGGGCGAGCCGGTGGAATGCACCGCAAGGCCCTGCAAGGATCCCTTTGTTGTCAGGCTTTGTGTGCGAACGCGCCCTCCGTGAATGACAGCCAGGGCCGAAAATTAGCTCTGGCTTTTGTGAGCTCAGCTTTCCTTCTAAATTACCGCATTGCTGTAACTTCAGAAGCCAGGTATTTCCCTTGATAGTGAACGTTGCAATCTTTTGGGGCAGGACACGGAGATCACGACGCCAGGCGTGACTTACAGGTAACTCACTGTTACTTTGCAGAAATCTGAAAGGAGACCACTATCATCAGGCAAATTTAACTTTGCTCTGAACCAGAGCCCCAGAGCAACTGAAAAATTCCTATTGACGCTAACAACAGTTTTGCCTCTGCAGTGTCAGTATTTTTTTAATTTTTTTTCCACTGGACACAGCTACTGTAAAGCTCTGGAGGTCTATGCAACACAGATGAGAATGTTTTCATCAAATCTAGGCCAAAGAGAAAGCCTCTAGGGTAGAATCATGAATATAACAAAGACTTTTTCCTGACCCCTCAGTTTCTACATAATATTATGTTCACTGTTACGCCCCAGCTTCCCAGGAAGGAGTGATGGCTTCTGCACAAGGACACACTGAGCCAATCATTATCCTAAACAGATTACAGGCTAAAATGACAAGGCGAGGGACTGGAGAAAACCAGTTTAATTACTGCAGATGGGGAAACTGAGACACAAAAGTCATGCAAGGAAGCTCTGCTGGAGCTGATAGCCAAACCAGATACCCTGATTGTTATTCTCGCCTCCTACATTCAGGCTATGGGCCATACACTCCTAAAATATTGAGTAGCTCTCACACACATAAGTTCATCACACGCACATATTTCTGGGCTTCCATGCTTTTAAATAAACCTTTAAAAGGAAAAATAACATTATTGGTAAAAAACAGTTGATTGCAAGAGCTGTCATATTTGCTCTTTGATTTATGAGTGCTTCCAAAGATCTGCTTCTTAGCTGAGAAAAGTCCTAAGCAAAATGTAACAAGATTGTTTGCTGTGATTGGAAGAAAATGGGATGGGACTAACTCAGCAGGTAAGAGGTTTTCCAGCTGCTTCTTGTGATCATGCTTGGCTGTGTATTTTTAAGTAGCCTGCCGTTATCCCCGCATTTACTACTGCAATAACTTACTGCTATTATGCTAAGACCTAGAAATTGCAGTAAAGATCTGGGCCCTGCTGTGACTGGTCCTGTGGGACCGAGAAGAGACAACTCTTTCCAGCAGAATTTGCAAATGCAACAGAAAAAAGCAGTCAGAGGACGATGCAAGAGCAAAGCGACTTCCCCCAGCTTGCCCAGTATGTGAGCGGCAGAGGAGAAGGGCCTCCCGCAGCCTGCACCCCGTCTGCCGGTGAAATGGGGCAGTCCTGCTTCTTCTCGTCCACATGCCCAAGCCCTCAGCAAGGTGCAACATCAGTGGAAGAGGTAGCGTCCAGTGAAAAAGGTGCGTTTTCCCGGACCCACTCTGTCTGAATTTGATCAAAATCTACAGGAAGAGATGGAAATGCATACTTCTGTAACTTTGAAAAATACCCTCTCTTCAAAGCCCTTCCCACAGAGAGCGATTCCTGTCTTCCACAAAGGACTCCTCACGCCAGCCTCTCGGTAACTGCTCAGTAGACAACTGCAAAACCACCACGGGGGCTTTTTCTTGGTCTTTGGCTGCCGGCACGCTCCTTCTCTGCTCACGCTCTGCACGAAGCCCCTCACCACGCGGCCACCGCTAGCTCTGCTGGCACTCAGGCTCCTACACCCTGCATCGCGGCAGGACACGCTCGGCTCAGCACGGTGCCCCGCTAACGCCGCTCTGCGACCACCGGTGGAGCCTGGCTAACCATGGTGGCAGCGGGAGCCGCCGCTGCCTGCGTGCGGCCGCACGGCATACCCTGCCAGGCCACTGCGCTGATTCCTTTCTCCCCCGATCTGGTATCTATTTCACCGCCTAGTCTCTTGTAATTACAGCAGAAAAAGTTAACCGAGTTATGGTTTTGCAAATTCCTTGTGCCCTGCCACAAGTGAATTCTTCAGTGCCTCCTGGTGCCGGGGCCTGCCACAGCTATCAGACCACCCTTCTGCCAGGGAACCATTCGGGGTCATGCAGCGATTACGGGTCCACACGCGAGCTCAGGCGGTGAGAGAGGACACAAAAAGGGGCCCCGTAACAAAGGCACGAGCAGCCTCTGGAGCACATGTGTCTGCTCAAGGACAGCCAAGACAGAGTGCGTAGACCTATTCAGCTCAAGCAGGTTCTTGTGCGGAACCAGAATACCCTGTGCCACCATAGGCAATACCTAGCATCCATTTCCATTGCTCAAACACAAGGATATCGCACTACCAAACTGCACTTTCAGAAGGACCTGCAGTGTTTTGAGTCTATTTTCTCTGCTTTTAATGATTTCCTCACGCCTTTTAATTCCTGGGTCGTGTCTGGCTTTTGACAGAGAAAAGAAATCAGCTATGCACATTTTCAAAATGAAAAGTGTATCTCAAAACAAAAATCAATTTTATTTATATATAAACTTTCAAAATAGTGTAAGTAACCCTCCCCCAGAAACATGTTACACAGGACAAAACATTTTGTTTGCCCTACAGCATTTTCTCCAGCTTCACTGTAATGAAAAAATATGTTTTTGCTTTGTAAAAACCTGAAACTGTGTTTCTATTTTCAACTGTTTTCAGCTCTGGTGGTTTTCTGAGGCTGTTGTTATTTTTCTATGCAGTAATCCCCAAAGGCTCTCTCTTACAAACATTTGTTCAATCTGCTCTTGAATCCGTGTAAGTGTTTTGTATTTATACCATCCTTTGGCAAGGAGTTCCACAGGCTCCTACCTCCTCCAAAAAGTCTGATTTCCAGGCTGAAGAACCCTACTTTGTTCAGTCCTTCCTTACATGGGAAGTGTTCAAAAGCTTTTATCATACTTGCTGTCCTTCTCTAGCCTTTTTAATTCTGCCATATTTGTGAGCTAGGAGTCCCAGCCATGCATGCTGTGTATAAGATGTGGGTAAACTGACATCAAACTCATGTTTTCTGTTCTGTTCCCTATTCCTTTGCTAAAAATCCTAACATTTGCTTTGCTTTTCTGAATGCCACCAAGCACTGAGCTGATGTGTTCATCAAACGGGCTATCATAGCCCCAAGGTCTTGCAACCAGAGTGGTAATGGCCAGCTCAGAGCCCACCATTTCATACAAGAAATGAGGGCTACGCATAGGGATGTATAACAGTTCACATTTATCTACACTGAGCTTCATCCACCAGTTCATTGCCCATTCACTTGCTGTTGTAAGAACTTTCTGCGGCTCTACAGTCTTCCTTACCAACTTGAATAACTTTGTATCATCACCAAACTTTGTCACCTCATTGTAGCAGCACAAGATTCAGCGCTGACCCCTGGAGAATCCCCCCTACAGACCACCTCTGCTGGAACCCCCATTTACACCAATTCTCTGTTTCTTCTCTTTCAGGCAGTTACACATCCATTCCTCAGGCATCCCTTCCATCCTTAGCTTCTCTTAAAAACCCTTCATAAGGAACCTTGACAAAAGCCATCTGGGAATCCATGCAGAGTATATTATTTGGATCACTCATATCCACATGCTTTTTGGTCTCTTCCAAAAAACACCAAGGGCTCTAACTTGAAATCAAATCATTTTGTCAAATCAAAATACATTCAGATGCTTCTGAAAAGCTGGAGTTGAGCGTTTGTCCGAACAATTTAACCAAAAAATGCAATCCTTTTACGTTGTTTGTTAATTATCCATGATCAGATATTTACGCACTGCTGCCTTTTGAGAGGTGTATTACTCAACATTCAGAGCTGCACATTTTAAGTGAGCGTAGCTCACTACACTGCTAAGAAACAAAGCTTTCCCTTTACAGAAGAAAAGACCAAGGGGAGTGTCACTGAACTGTATTGGTGGATTTCATTCATGCTAGTGTTCCTTCTTGTGATATTTGTTAATCTGACTTAGCTGAACTACCTAAAGAGTTAGGAAATCTGTAGCACTGTTTTCCCTTTTTGATATATGGTTGATATATATGCAAAGTTTGGGTTGACTCTAGCAAGGAGGTCGGACTGCAAGATTTTTATTATGAATGGAGCGTAAGATACCTTCAGTCTGGGAGTTACTGGAAGCCCTGACAAGAACTAAGAAACTTTACAAAGAACTATTAAACTTTACAGTGTTTTCTTCCTCTTCCTGTGAGGAGTATTTTATGAAATTCTCAACTAACTGGAGCTTATTTCTTCCACCATGTTAATAAGCAGATACTTACAATTTAATGATACACTTCGTGACTACACAGCCAACTCCAAATTGTTTAAGTGAGGCACAATGTATGGGTTTGGCCATTTGCCCACGAGGTACAGTCACCCACAGTGAGGGCAGGCAATGCTGGTACTACTTTGCACTTCTGTTTGGAGAAAATTCCCTATTTGTTGAGGCTCTGGAGGTTACATGGTGAACTGGTACAACTACCTGGTGTCCCAGCCATGACCCTACCACTGACATTACCAGCCTGAGAAGTCACAGACAGTTTCTGTCGCTGCAGTTGTTTCTGCCAGGCGGCCCTGTATGCTGGGATAAACCACTGCAGAAACATCCAGAATCCGATACTCTGTGCATCTCTGTGTGTATGTCTAAATATGTTCATAGGTTGTTTGCATTTCACATGTTAAGAACCTGTTCTTCTTTACAGTGGCCTAGAAAATAATTAGAAACCGTATGCATGTTACTGAAGACAGGAAAACTTAGCTCATAAACCCATGACAGGCAGGAAAATGTCAGTGACTCTTACACACCTCAAGAAACTTAGAGAGATGGTGCTGAAGATCAACTGATTAAAACACAAAACAACCTTGAAGAGATATTAATAATGGATTTAAATACCTCCATTTACAATCCCCCATCTGTACTTGATTTGCCATTTACCATATGGCAAATCAAATATGTAGAGAACAGGAAAGACTTAGTATCTTTCCTCCACATGAGCTGAAGTTCAGCCAGATGAGTGGAAAAGCAACACCAGTGTTGATAGTCACAATAACATACCATTAAAGACAGGTACATTACTCATTAAAGCTATAGGAGATCCAAGAACATAAATTTGTCACAGTGGACTTTGGCTTATAGGCAACAGCCAAAAAAGCCAATGGAAATATCCTGGTAAGAAAGCATCAGGAATTCTCGGCTAAACTCCTCATCCTCGGCGTGCCATTAGCTACTTGTGCCATGGCTGATAATGCTCTTTTTCTTGAAATCTGTTCCCTCCTCTCTTTTTTTCATGAACTTTAATTCTGTTCTGCTTCTCCCTTTTATCATGAGTGTGACTCCTGAGTAATTTTCTTACCTTCCGCCCAGTTTTTTGTGAAGGTCCTAAAAGCTCCATCTTCCTGCCCTTCTCCTATCCCTGAGTCATCAGCAAACTCAGAATCATCTGCCATCTCCATGCTAGTAATCCTTGATCCAGCCTGATTCCACATCCCTCTACACCTCTCAATTGATATCTCTCTGGCAGTGATCATAATCTCAAGGTCTACACGAGCAATAACAGAGCTTTTAAACCCTCCCTCACAGCCAATACTTCTATACAGTCCAGGGGTATATCAGAAGGAAAATGCCACTTACTCTATCAGTAAAACTTAACACAAAATAATGAAACACAGTTGTTTTTGTAAGCATCCTTTGATAGAACTGAACAGATGAAAGATGAGCATTTTCTTCACAAGTCTGACCCATCTTCTCTGGTAATAATTTGCTGTGAATTGCTCTGGATGCTGCTCCATGAGGATACACTGGTAATATTTCAGTAACGTGCAACACCATCACTGCACTGAGTGCTGCCCTCCAATCTGAAAACAATGCGCTGTACAATTTTATTCCTTAGTATAAGAATTTCCAAATTGCTATGCCTTATAATGTAAGGGAATTTGTATTAAAAAAATCATAAAATCTAAAGTTAAATGCTGTTAGGTGCGCTTTAAATATTTGTATTATTGCGGGGGGAGGACAAAGAGACGCTTAAGACAAGATTTCTTAACCTCTATTTTCATTAGCATGTCAGTAGCAGTCAGAAGTCCTGTTTATGGATTAGAGCCATCAGATGACAACATTGCAGGTTTCAGCAAGCAAAGACACTACTATGGTAGCTATGGTACACAGAATTTTTAAAATTTAAGCCAGGCTATATCTAAAATTACATGCATAAACAAATGGCATATCCCAAAGAGTCTGAATTCTTGCAGTGCTATTGTTGACCACTATTACTGGTTACATTTTGCAGATGAGAAGACTTAGCATTTGTCGCTGAAACAGAAAAGTTACTAACATTTATTCTTGCAATCATGCCTATTTTACCTATATTATTAAATGAGGTTACTCATCTCAGGAAAGTGTAAACTAGTTTTAAATGAATTGCCCAAAGTTATGCAGCACTCAATGCTGTAGTTAGGATCAGACTTCAGGAACTGCTGAGCCACATTACAGTACCTAATCACTGAGCCATCTATTTGCATAGCTGCACAATATTAAGGCCACAGGATCAGTCCAAACTCTTTTATCTAGGGAAACTAAATGCAATAAAAATGACACATGACAATGCCAGTAAGCCCAGTATCAGGAAGAAATTCAAGCTTGGTCACTTATATATTCACATCAGCCAAACTGCAATTAGTATATCTCAATGCAAAGCTTTAGTCAGAGCAGTAAGTTTAAAGATTAACATACAGGCTGTTAAAGTCTGAAATATGATGCTTATCAAACTTGTTGGCATGTAGATGTTGAGAAGAGGTGACATTCTGTAACATCAAATATGTGTTGCTCTGTACCACCAAAATTAGGTAAAGTGCAAAGGTTTATCACAAGGAATCCAGACCACAAAAATCCTCAGTCTTAATACAGTCATGTTAGAGATTACCTCTTTCTAATTAACAGAGGCTTTTTATTTTCTGATATGGCATCTTTGCAAATCCTGTGATGTCATGTTGAAAGGAGAGAAAAAAGCTTAAGTGAAGCCAGAGATCATTATACATGTTTTAGAATATAATTTAGCCAGTGCAAATTTTGGCCTGGTTGTTCTCCTTTTCATTCATTCCATTTAATGAGCTGGCATGACATGGATTGAAAAAACACAATTAAAAAAGGTACAACTGAAAAATACTCTGTCAGAACATTTGAAACAAAAGTGGATTGAAACAATATACTTCTATCTTTATAGAGCACCCTAAGCCAGGTAGCCCTCTTCATCTCAGCAACTTTTCACTTGCATTGGTGTGTCATCCTTTCCTCAATTATTTCCCTCTTAATGCTCTTCAGTGTCTTCATCCATTACTTGAAGAAGTTGAATAGCTGATCTCTGAGCAAGCACAGCATTGCAGATAGGAGAGTAAAGAAACCCTGAAAGATTTTTACTTGCATCCTTGTTCACTAACAACCTCCCAATGTTATATCTTCTGTCATGTATGATAATACAACAATCCACAACTTGAATCAGAGAAAAAGCAGAGAAAACAATAATCGTGAAATAGCATCTTATGTGGAATGATGTGAACTGATTTTTCAGGAGAGCTGTTCCTTCTAAAACTGAGCCAAAATTTTACTTCACTGAGCCAAAAATCTACCACTGATTTAAACTAGACCACGAGCTGGCCTATAGTGCATGACACCCCCCCAACACACACACCCCCCCACACCTTTGCTTTTGCTTTTTGCCTTTTTGCTTTTGTCACAAACTGGCAAACTGACAAAAATCACTAGCGCTACAAAACAAGTTTTAAGGGGAGGACACTGTAAAGTTAATTCCCAGGTCTGCAAGGCAAAACGAAGGACTAATTAAGACACTTGGCCAAGGTTTAGTAGCTATTATTTAAAGAAGGCACATACCCATTCTCCTCCCTGAAGATAAATCAGCATGAAATTACTACAGGGCCAGCAGACTGGGAAATTAAGAGGGAAAAAAACCCTGCATTACAGGCCCCAGTTTGCCTTTTACCTGTATTCCTGCTGATTATCTGGAGCGCTGGTCTCTGCCAAAAATCAGGATGAAATTTTAATGTAATACAGTTTCTGCATTTTCAAGAACGAACATGCGAAAGCAGAATGATAATCCAGTTCCACTGCATCTTTCCTTTATATTTCCTCTGACTCTTAAACAGCATTAGCAACCTGATTGGAAAGGAAAGGAAAGGATCCTGTCAGTCACTGCTCCTATGAATGAGATGCAAAGATGGCAACAGTTCACACTTCATAGCCTACTATAAAATGGTATAATAGAATCAGGAACCAAACACTACAACCAGTTTACCTGTGCTTCAGCTCCTCTCTCCCAACCAACTTAGGGAACTCCTAAGATGAGCTGCTACGTGCTTTGTTGGGAAATAAAGAGTTTTTGAACAAGTAGGGAATAGAAAGTTATTTAAAATTAATTTGACATAACTTTAGTTTAAATGTTTGTGGGATTTGGGTTATGCCCCACCAGTCAAGTGCATATAGTCTAACAGATAATCAATAACTATTAGCTGAATAACAGAAATAAGTTGAAAACAGAATTTTTATCCTCCAAGAAGTAGAACAGGGACATGTGTTTTTCCTAGGCAGTGCTTTCATGTTTCTCTGAGTTATTGGCTTAGAAAATCCTAGTGTGGAAAAAGAGAATGAAGGACCAAACCACACACCCAGAGCTATGAGTCTTACATTCCCCTATGTCATTTTGGGGTGCAGGAGATATGTATTTGACATACCCTGACATGCTTCTTGGGGAGGGATTTTGAAATATTTGCTGCTCTTCCTTTTGAGCAGCCCATTTGCTGTTCCAAATCATTTAGCAAAAGCTTATCTGAGAATGTAAACTTTATTGCATAGATTTTAACTCTTGGCCCAGGATCTACCCATAATTGCTATTGTTGTTGTTGTTGTTTCTCATCAACATGAATCACCATCTGGCAACAAACTGCAGCCCAGGAAACTTCTATAACATCCCCTTAATTTAATTCTTCAGAATTCTCACCCTCATTTAGCATGATACTACCAAAAACTGATCCAGATGTTACAGGGAAAGGAGATAAGTAGTTACTAACTCGCTTAGACAATTGTCTATAAGGGTTGGATTCAGAACAGTTACTTTCAGACACAGCTGCCAGCAATCACAGAAAACTTAGAATTCTTTTAACTAAAGAATAATTAAGTGAATAATTTATACAGGTCATGATTCAGCCAAGAATTTTACTACACGGTTAACTTTAAGCAAATATTGAAATCAACTGCAACTGGGTATTAGCACATAATTTAAATTAACCCATGTTTTGGAATTTTGTAGAATCAGTACCTAACATGTGAAGGAGAAAACAGAGATGTGATACGTAGATAGCTGTTGGACTGTAAGCGTAAGTCCATTTGGTCTCAGCTATGTCTGAAAAGGGGTTTAAATTGGGTTTAAGTAAGTTACACCAATACTAATCTGAAGTATCCTAGAGCTCACTTAAGAAAATCATTTCTGCTAAAGATGGTCCAAGGAAGTCATTTTTCCAATAGGAAAATAGCAAAGAATTTTTAAAAAAGGAATAAAAAGAAAAAGAAAATCAGGACATGCCTCAAAATAAACATCCACATCAGTGTTTTTCCAAGCACCTCTGATTTCTGGTGAGGGAAACTGTCCCATTTGACAACCAAATATATCAGCAAAGACCTTGAATTCTTTGCATTCTGGCAGCCACAGTTCAGAGGTGATGTCTCTAGTTAGACAGACCACTCTCACCTGACCTTCCCTCTTGGAAGACACTTTACACCTCCACAGGTTGTTATTAAAAGTATCTGTGATTGACTCTGGCCTTCTGTAGTGGCGGGAGTAATCCTTCTTTTCTCAGCATACCCTTCTAGGATCAAGTTGGAGCAAGAAAACGATGGCAGTTTTTTACAACCTCCTTCAAGCTTCCTGGGCTTAGGACACTTTCCCCGTAATCCTTTTCTGATGAATGCCAGACAGCAGAAATCCCCTCGCTGACAGTGATCCTTACATATGAACTCCTAAACTAGCCAGTGCACCTCAGAGAGGTGCTTGTAATACATTTTTGAGAAATGCATTGGGACATGGGGTCTTGCACATTCGATGTGGTTACTCAGGGCCCAGAGGAACAAAACGCCCTGTTGTGCGTCAGATCGCTCGAAGTCACTGCTCTTGCTTAGGCTGGTCTTAGGTTAAAAAAAAAAATCAGGGATTTAAAAAGCACAGATTTGCAATAATGGGACCAAGCTACAGAAAAACAAAATGCATTATTTATATCCTTAGCAATAATGATCCTCTTTAGCTGCTCCTGCGCCTCAGCTTGTGAGACTGTCTAATTACACTCTCCACGTCACCTGGGGCTTGCATTCCCTGCAGAGCTCTTAGAGCTACATGTTTTTTAGACCTATATGCAATGACACACTGGGAGCTCATCTTGCTGCTATTGTTGGAGATGGCTTTTAAACCTGCTTGGAGCAGCTGGCTTTAGCCTAAATAGAGCAACCTCTCTTCTCCTGCTTCTCCTTCATTTTCTGTCAATGGGCAAAGGGATTTCACCTGATAATATTGGGAACAAAGCACTCTCCTCCCCTCTCTCTTCTTAGAGTGTTTTAATTAACATTTCTATTGTATGTACTCATTACCACATTCCTGGCTTCAGTTTTAAAGTGGTCATTCTTGTTACAAGCCCTTTAGGACATAGTGGTAAAACTTTACAGGTCCTGTATTAGAGCAATTATTAATCACAGGTACACTTTAGTCATTGAACTACAGCAATTGCTACCAGTCTAAACATAATACTTAACAGAACCAAATGACAACACTGGGAATGGGGATACCTGGATAGGGTGGCACTCTCTTAACCCCATTAGTTTTATAGGACCCTTTGGGGGCTCTATCACTACTGCAACCGCTCCACAGGCCCACTGCGTTTAAGCAAGCAGTAACGTGCTTCAGAGGCAGAGCAGGTGCATTGGATGCAGTTATTAAGGAGAGCTACTGAATCAAGCGATGGCCAAAGTTAACGATCTGGAAAGTGGTTAGGGAATACTCCCCTAAAAAGCATAGGGTCATCAGAAAATATTTATTGGTAAAGATGCAGATGGCCAGCATGATTTCTCTTGCATTTACAAAGCTAACACCTTCTAGATTTTGGACACAAGGAAAAAGAGGTGAACTGGGATGGGCTCTTAGGGTAGGACCCCATGGATGCTTTTAGCCAAGAGAAGAACAAGCAGCAACTAAATGGAAGGGTTATATCTTCCAGTTGGACTCTGGCTCTGCTGCCGATCTCTTGCACCAACTTTGTACAGCCAGAAAAGCTATCTGACTATTTTTGTTAGTATTACTGGGTTAACTTTCAAATGGATCTATGCCCTCACCAGGCTTGTGAGTGGAGGAGAGGCAAGAATGACCTTCTCTGTACTTGTATCAGCTTAAGTGACTGTGAGAACACACCTTCCACTTACATATGACTCTATGCTGGTGTTGTTTGAATCTCCTTCTGATAACAATTCACCCTTTTTGTGTTGGCCTGAGTTTAGAGGGTGATCAGTAGACATTTTATAAGAATATAGAACTAGTGAAATGGGAGGCAAGAAGGGAGGCTTTCCATGCAAGCTTATCCTAGTGGGAATAAGGGTTTTTTTTCCCCCTTAGATCCTTCTAATTGCTTTAATAATTAAGAAGCAATCTCATTAAGTTATATTATACTTGATTTTAATAAAATCACTTATGTAGAGCCAAGAATTTAGGCGGCACTTCATGTGCATACAAAGAAAAACGCATCCCTCTTCAGTTACGCCTTCAGGAGAAATTAATAAAATGTATGTGAATATCTAAATTGAGTTTTTAAAAATTTCCTCCACAGTTATGATCTCCTATGCTGACAAAGTGAATGACATTGGCCAAGTGTCCTAATCATGCTGCTTTAGGCATTTATGGCTCTGACGCAGAAAAGCGCTTGACCATATACTTTACCTTAGACAGTTAAGTGATTACACTAAACTTAATGGACCTACATTTAGACCGAAAAGAAAGCCTGCGCTCAAGTAATTTTCTTTTGGAGGCCTCTATTTCCCATTGTTTATGTGAGTCAATACATTTTCACTCTAAGTTAAAATTAGCCAAGATTAAGTTCAAGACAATAGGAGATCTCTGATTTGCAAGGGGTGGAAGCTTGGCAGCTTTGTGTATCAGACTTGACACTCAAGAAATAAGACATGAAAAACACCCATATGTATATTTTGAAATGAAAAGGGAAAAACTCTGATCTCAGTCAGACTGCCATGTAAACTCAGAGTGGCTCCGCTGGAAAAAAACCTCTTGATTGATCCCACTGAAATTTCTACACTTTGGATCATGTCTTTACATTTTTTCTCTCCTTCACACATTCCCAGGGTCAGTGACACCAACCAGGGCACTCCAGACCTGATTCAGTTTGAAAGCTCTTCTGGAATATGAGATGTTTGCATGGTCAAAGCAAGTAACTCAGTGAAAAGTATCTGCTGAGGCCAAAGAGATGTGCCATTTATTTAAACTGGTCTGATACAGAGAGGTGCTGTAGGAATACACGGGTATGCTAGCACAACTAAGGAAGCAAAAAAGAAACATTTAAAAAGCATAAAGCTTTTAAAAATAAATTAAGAAAAAATCAAAAGCATTTAAAATCATTTAGAAAGCATAAAGCTTTTCAAAGGACAACTGCAATTTCCTTATCAACCTACATTTGGAGAGGTTTTCTTTTAGCTGCATGATAGTTCAAACAATAAACTTGTTTTCTGTATCTAGTTGTACAGTTGCTAGGAGTACAGAAAACAATAAATGCTGCTGAAAATGGAACCTGAAATAAAAAATACCTTTTGCACCACATCAAGAAAAGACAACAAAATTAGTCTGTACGTTTGTGATTCTGACAACAGCTTGACACTGACATGCCAAGGTAGGAATTTCTTTGCCTTTGAAAAAGGTACTGGTCTCAGGGAAGTGCCAAAGTCAAGAATATTTATACTGGGGCAGTAACTACAGCTGTTTAGATTACTGTCCTGGCCAAAACGCCCTGTGGACAGTTTTTCACTTTTATTTTCTTTGTCACTAGATGTCACTGTACACACAAGTGTGTGTCTGGGACTCCAGGCAATCTGAGCACTGATGGCCTGAGGACATGGCAAGAAGTAACATCGTATTTGAGCACTGCTGTTTGGCTTTCACTTTTGTCATCTGGACTTGCATCCATCTCAGTTCTTGCTTAACTCTGGAGCAGGAGCGGGTTTATTCACTTTCACAGCAAACACTCCACAGCTCATTTTCTTTGACAAATCTTTTTTTTTTCTTTTTTTTAACACAGAAAGTTCCATTCAGTAGACGCTTCGCTGTGGTCTAGCTCCAGCTTCACCCAGGCTTCAGCAGAAGCGGAGGTCCTGCTCACCCCCAGCCGGGCCGACCGGCTGCCTCTATCAGAGCGGGCGCTTCCAGTCCGCAGGCAAGGAGCCGTGTAAGGGCCAAACCGAAATTACAGCTTGAGTTAACAACGATTACAGCAATGCAGTGAAGATACCCGTAGCAGCGTCCTGAGCGCAGAGGCACTCGCCAGGCAGTCCACTGCGGGCGCGGGCAGCCAGGGCCCCGGATGCGCCCTGCAAGAGCGAGCGGAGCTGCCCTGCAGCGCCCGTAGCCCTCCTGCAAGAGCAAAACTCAGCCCCTGCAGAAAGCCAGCTGCAGGCCTGGCCGTCACAGCGTGTCCCTGAAACCCTGTACCCCAGCGAATTGGCCAGCAACAGATACGTTCGTATTTATTGTTCGTAAGCATATTGGAAAGCACTTGACAATCTTTTGGCGACAAAAGCACTTCAAAGGGGGAACAGTGAATTTTCTGAGACCGTCTTGTGAGATTGTTGACCGGTCGCGTAATTCATGTGCTCCCCGATTGGAAAGCAATACGAACAAGAAAGTGAAAATCAAAGTGATTTCAAGACAGCTGCACCAATTTCCTCATTAAAATATATTTGAAAATAGCTGTGTGATTTTTACATTTTGGCACACTTTCTTTTGGACAAAGTTCATTTACTTAAACATTCACAGATATTAAATTACAAGAGTCACACAAGGAATTAAAGTGAACGCACAGGGATAGATATTCGCTGTTGTAAACCAGCACTGCTCTAGAGACTTCTGATTTACATCAGTTAGGAATTTGGCTAGCAGGTTTTATTTGGTTCTGCATTCATAGATGATTTCCCATTCATCCAGATTTACTAAAGCTTGTTAAAATTCTCTCAACAGTTTTAGATAGGAAGCTCTATAAACCACTGACTTCATATTTTTATGTAAGAGATAATACATTTGCAAAGAGTTTTTATGATTTCAAGATAGATTCAAGCACAGGAAATACACTGAATAGCAAGGTAGACTAAAGTAGCCTGTGTGTATCCTCAGTATCCTCTCAATGTAACAGGAGCAAATGGTGGTTACCATTTTATAGACAGATCCTGTATTTATATATGAGATATATATGGTATCATAATGGATATGGTAAACAATTAGAACTGACGTGCTAAAGGGGCAAAAAGACTGGAAGAAAAAAGTGTCCTCTTCACATGGAACATCATCTGAAAAATTTTCAGTGCTAAACTTCGATTTCCTAATTCGTAGACCACTGAGAAAAAAGTTGTCATTATTTCTGTCCTGTGACCAGAGGAGTGTATGGATATTTCCAGCTTCCTGAAAATGTTTGTAAACTTACAATATAGTCCACGAAAACATTTGTGCACATGATTTTGACATTTGCTCTAAGGAAATACTTATACACAGCTAATCTGAAATATTGAGTGCTCCAAGAGAACACAAAACAGAATCAGTCATAGCAAAATACATTTGGTATGGTGTTCCAATATTTATGCATTATTTGCCCAGCTATGCACAGAGTACCAGATTGTTAGCTAAGATGAACCGATGTCACCCTACCTACTAGTTATGAGACAAGACAAGTGCTAGCAGTGTCTATCTTTCTTCTCTGATGAAATATATTCAGTAGATTTTAAAAAAAATTTGAGAAGAAACAACTATCTCTATAAATATTTGTTTGAGAGAGAAAAGTCCATGGTGTCAAGGCTTACCCAGACGCTCACAGACGTAGTACATTGCACATACTTTGCAGGTTTCTATTTCTGCACAATTCACTAATGACTTTTTTGCCATGCCCATCCTGTTTTATATCCCAAACTAAACCACCTCTGTTCTTGTTAGCAGTCATTTTTAATAATCCATTTTATTCTACAACAAACAAAATCAGCACCAGATATATTGCACTCTCTTTCTTCCATGCCACCTTCACTCTGCTATGACTTAGTTCAGAAAGTTATTAAGTTTTCTGTGGCAGCTGATCAGTTCAATTCAGCAATAAAATTAGTTCAATTTCAGCAGTATGTAAACCTGAATGAGTAGAGTGGAACAGAATAAATTCTTTAGTAAATCAGATCTTGTCAGAGTATTACTAAAGATGTTTCAGAAGTATTATCCAATATCTAACACATCACTGCAGACTACCACTTCCGATCAGCTCCAAAATGATATGTGCCACTCTCTCATGCTAAAACCTACTTAAGCAGTGTATTAGCTTTCTAGCTGCATAATTACCAGCAGAAATAACAGCAGTGGAAAGAAATAAACCTAACAAGCCACTTGTAAAAACAACATAGTTCTCCTAAAATAGTGAAAATTCTTTGAAATTTCCATCATATAAAAGGGAACAGATCATTGTATCATTATATATTTGGTGATTTCTAAACAAGGCTCTGAAAATAATTTGGGAAGCAGTAAAAAAACATGAAACAGTGAGAAGGCTGTCTCTGACCACTGTGCCCAGAGTCCTGCTACTGCTCTTTCAGTGGTGGCCTCCAGATCTCGATCCTGTATTGTGGCAGGTACCTACCCACAAGTGCCATTTAGTCCCTCAGCAGATCAGGCCTGTGCCACGTGTCCACAGCGTTTGGGGAGCTGAATCTTGGTTGGCCAGACAGTTAGACGGTAATTGGGGTTTGGAAGCTGACTACATCGCCTCCCTGGCGTCTTGTAACCAAACTGTACACATTTCCACTGAAAAAATGGTCCCACTGAGAATTCTTACGAGACTTTCAACAGTTACAAAATGTCCACATATAATATATCTTCACACATCCATCTGCAAAGTGCTGCACATAGGCATGAAAGGACAAATCCTAACCTATCCTTTTCCTCTGGGGCACTGTAAAACCCCAAACAGAGTGGGGCCTTTGGAGTCCCACTGTAGGAAAGACAAGCCAGGAAGAGACATGTAGAAAGAAAGGACTGTGCGTCCTTACGGACTGCAGAGCAATAGTCATTAGAAGAGTAACTAAGCCTGGCAAGGAAGGGGGTTTAGTGACAGAGTGAGGACAGGAGGGCTCCAGCTGATGTAACCAAAAACCAAATAGATACGTACAGATCTTGTGCATAGATCTTTATTTAGTGTGTACAAACTGCACTTAGTTCTAGAGCCTAGTAACTGCATAAATTATTGATCATGACAATAGTCAGACAGTTGCTCCACGCTCTGACAATGTCATCCCTACATGGCCTGTTTACTTCAGTCATTCAGAAGTCCAGACTTGGAGCTTACAGGTTGCTGTTTTTCTATGTGGGATGAGTGTTAAACCCCATTGCTATTCAGAGTCCTCAACAGGGAGAGGGAAATCAGGAGTATCTGCAGTTAGACCAGCTTTCTTCCTCTACTCAATCTGAGGTTTATTTGTCCAGGGCTCTTGTAGTGATTTCAAGATCTACTGCAATGCAAATGATGATCTGACATTGGCCTATTCTTTGATATAGTGCCTTTTTTTCTATAATAAAAACCTTCCTCCCTCCTCTGTATTGACTTTTACGCTAATGGTTTTCATTATCCAAGTCTGGAAACCTGTGTTTCTCTTCAGTGGTCAGTGCATATGAGTATGGCATCAGCTACTGTACTGGGGAAAAAAAAATGATGAGCAAACTGAACTGGGACTACAGTCTGATTCGTGACTGAGGATTAGGTCTGAATCTTCTCAGCACAAGGCAGTCCAGGCTCCCAGCCCCACAGACACCCCAGTCAGGAAGTGCTAAGCACCTAGTGCAAAAGCAGCGAACTCCCTTCCAAGGTGGAGAAGTCTCACCCATGAACCCCACTCTCAAAAGTCTGCTCCCTCCTGCATCAAACCATCTCCCCTAGCACATTTGTTGATGACTACTGACGAGTGGTTGAGGCAGTGGCTTGAGTTTAGGCCTGGGGGAAGGAAACAAAAGCTCAGGATCTGGGAAATGCGAGTCCCAGGAACAGAAGGAGAGAGAAATTGGCCTTCTGATGTTGCTTTGAGTAGCAGAGAGGTCTTGGTGGGGTCAGAATTTGGCCCTCTGACTTTATCCTCACTAGAAAATGGAATGGCACTGTAGACAGGGATCCCCGAAATTGTTCATAGTTGGTTAAATGCACATAAACAGCTTGCTTGTCCAGTAACTCAATGGAAAGATTTCTCAGCTGCTTCTGATAAGCCTTTGTCAGGCCTGAAGTCGCCTCATGTAAGGTTGAGTTCAGTTCCCTTAGACATCCACGGACTTTGTCATTGACTTTACTGGGATCTTGCTGAAGCTCTTTGCCATACTCTGCTGGCTAATGCTCTTCACCTCTTATAACTGCTTTTCTTGGGAAGCAAAAAAGCTAACATTATCTTTAAAACAGGTGCCAGTAAAGCCCATTTTTGATGACTGTTTTTCCCATCTAGGCGTACTGGAGGCTAGGTGACGGTTCACCTGCCATCAACACATCAGGAACTCATTCAGCTGTTAGACTGCTTTCATTTATTGTACAATAACTGCCCTGTGGCACGTATAATCATTTCTGAACAGTTGGCCTGAGGCAATTAGTGGAATCCCTGCCCCTCAGGTAGAGAATAAATAAAGGATCTGTCACCACCAAATAAACTGTGAAACAAAGCTCCAAGGACATTTGCTGAAGCAGGTGACCAAGAAACCAAAGTTGCTGAGCCACTAACGTACTGTGATGGAAATAAGTATATGATGCAATTTGGCTGACAGCATCCTTAATTACAGGACATGGCATCATTTGATTCACAATGGAATAAATGGATATATTTATACATTTGGAGGTTTGAATGAGGATTTCCTGATTTCCTGATGAAGTCATTTCTTTATTACAGCAGCACCTTTCGTGGCACTACAGCTAAGGTCAAGTCACCATTTCCATTAAAAATATCAAACCTATTTTCAGGGTTTTATTATTACTCATTCATACGAAAAATTCTGTACCGGATGAGACTTGGCATAGAGGGCCTCAGTCCAGGAAGAGAAAGAGAGAAGCTGAGATTTTTCTGCCTTCTTTGCTTTAAGTACACAAATAAATACGCAAAAGCTAAGTAGTAGCAAATTATGTCTTTTAAAGACTAATAAATCCTGCATAAGCTTTTTCCTATAAATCCTACACACAGACTTCTGCTCTGGAGTACATGGGGGGAGAATATTAAAAACTATTAAGCGTTTTTGTCTGGGAAAGTAACTGCTTCCCATGTGCAGTGACTTCTTTTCCAAGAGTAATTTTACAGCATATTTTATTAACTGAAGACTCTGCACAATTAATACAGCAGACTGCAGACAAGGGCTCAGCCCAGTAAACAGACCGAGAGTTTTGTTCCAGCATTGCTCTTGTATTGATGTAACCGCGGATAGCTCTCCTCGAGGCAGCAGAGCAGCAGGGGTGTGCGACCTCTGCCAGCGAGAGGAGTCAGGCCCTGCGCTGCACTGCCCCAGGAGCCCTCAACCAGGAGGCCGTAATGACTTCAAAGGAGCTGTTGTACTCTTTCATGGGAATAATCAGCATACAATGCAACCTTGTTTATCCAAAGGGCTCAGGTGACACCCAGGACCTCCTGATAAAAGGTGGTGGGGATGAAGGAGGGAACGGTCCAGATGGGCATAAAAGGATCGCCCTCCAGGGATCCAGAAGCATCTCTATTTGCTGAAATTCTGGATGACAGTTTTCACAAAGCCCTCTGGCCAGCCCTCTCTGTAC
Source organism: Dromaius novaehollandiae (assembly GCF_036370855.1). NCBI lineage: Eukaryota > Metazoa > Chordata > Aves > Casuariiformes > Dromaiidae > Dromaius > Dromaius novaehollandiae. Next base: position 120,933,239 of record NC_088100.1, read on the forward strand.
AGAAGACAGTATTTTGGAACTCAACCTAGTCTTGAAAGATAGCTCCAGCCACAGCTCACAGCAGCTGCTTGGAGACAGCGTCCCTACAGAGATGTTTTCTCCTGATGCACACAGCAGCCATGCAGAGAGCACGCTTGTTCCGGGCTTGTGCAATGTGTCACCGACCCCGCAATGCCCTGGTGTGTCTGATCACACCGAGTCATACATTGGCTTTCTTCCACTCCATGCCTCAAGGAATTAGGCCGTACAAGGAGCCTCTCTGCACTCTGCCACTTCCTCAAACTTTTTAGAAATGCCACGCTTTCAGAGTCAGAGACCTGCACTTCTAACATCCAGGCAGGGTGGAGGAACTTCAGTTGTCAGGAGGTTTGCTGGCCGGTTATCTTATTTCTTTCTGCTCTGTTTCTTTTATCTGCCACGCTTGGGACCAGAGTCCTAGGTCAGAGTCAAGCTTGATTTTGGTGGTACTCTGCAAATCTTTACTTTGTAGAGCAGGACTCCTGGGCTAGGAAAAAGAACCTCAGTAAAATACATCCATTGCTCCAAATCAATATATTGTTTTCCTGTTCTTATTTAGGGACATGAAGGTAGGGCATTTGGCAATAGGGAGTCAGATAAAGGAAGGATTAGCTGAACCCTTACTTGTCTTCTGTGACACTGTCACTCACAAAGATGAGCTTACAAGCATTTCACTCACAAGGAGGAGCTTTCTGGTATGACTCTCCTCTTGGCACTAGCACTGCATCCACTGGGTCTAACACACTCCCTGGGCATGATGAGCTCAGATTTACTGGAAGCTGGTCTAATGGAAATGGTGGTTTCAAAGCCTGTACATCAATGGGGCCATTTCACAAAGTCTCCAAGACACGCGGTATAGATGGGCCAGAAGAAGCTACATGATGATTAACATCCAAAACATTTCTAATACAGGCAGAGTCTAGGGTAATTCCTTTCCTTGTAGCACACTCAATACTGCCTGGCTAGGGATACTGTCTTTTCATCCAGAAGAGTCCCATATGGCACAGCCAAACATGAGAAACAAGAATGGGTAAAACAGCTGTTACAGCCCTCCAAATTCTACAAAAGCCTTGAATATCTTATCTGTTGCTTATTCAGAGCCCAGTATTCAATAGAAGAAACCTAAGCTGACCATCGAAAAGCCAGAGTTGCTTCAAAATGAGTTTGCATAGTGGTATCAGGCTCACAGTCAAGTAAGAATACATCCCTGATCAGCTCAGGTATGAAACACTGTTACGTGCTGTTGGAGTGGTCCCACAGCTAGCATCACAACGAGACGGTGATAGCCCTCCGTTAGGTCATCACCCAAGATTCTGGCAGATTTTGTGCTTTAACTCTAATGTGCAGAATCCCTTGATACTTTTTGCACAAATCTGCTTGTCTAAGTGCAGTGGAAGACAGTAAAACACTGAATATCTGCAACAAATGTTTCATGTTCACTAAGGTGGATCAGAAGCCAACAATTCATGCAGTTAATAACATCCTTGAATAGTGCTAACCATTTATGAATGCAAACAGATTACTGCCGTCCATTCTACCTTAAGCACATACACTGCCAAGCACACCACCTCTCCAAAAAAGTCTTTTAAGAAAACGGGGACAGCCACACAGGGGCAGGATTCTGCCTAGCCCAGGATGGATCCTGTCTCCAACAATGACCAGTAGCAAATGCCTAGGGACAGCGTATTAAAAATAGAGCAATAATCTGAGTACGCTTGCCCAGCTCCTAGCAATAAGAAGCACTGCTTGACATGTGTAGACTTTAGGTAGACATAGAATACTGAAGACACTGCTTGCTATTTGCACTTTGGAAACTTTATGTTCTCTTGGTACAGTGACCTACAGAGTTAGGAATCCCTAAGAACTCATTAATAGGTGGTGTCTCGTATAGCTCCACTGAGACTGAAAATGAGAAATAAAACACAGACTATTTGGGAGAGCTGCCTGTATATTTCACTGAAACATTTTAGATTTCCAAATGTTTCCTATTATTTATCATTTTATATATTTGCTCTTTTGAATTCCAAGGTAATGGGCCAAGTCTAGGAAGACTAGAACAGGATCCAACCAAACCAGAAAAGAAAATTAAACAGTCACTTTGCTAAACATGACTCAAGCCCACAAAAGCAAGAAAAAATCAATGTTAAGGCTCAAATGCCGTCCTCATCTCTGTCTGCTGTCCTTCAGGGAGTCTCCAAAGCAGGGGTGAGTTCACAGGTCACACACAATGCCTAGGCACCACAAGATAGGTTAAGGAGGGAGTCCCAGCCTTAACTCTGCATGTTGCTCCTTCTGTGGTTTCAAGTCAGACTCTCAATGTTAGTACAACCTATTTTTTGTGGTTTAATAAATCACATACTCTAGCTTATGTAATGACTCAGAGTGAGTGATTGTATTCTCCTCTGGCCCAGAGGTGGTGTGATCATATCCCAGCTCTGTAAAGCAATGGAAATCAATGGTTGCTGCTGGATTCATTTCAGGCAGGCTGGGGTGTGTGGAGGTGGTAAGGGGCTGGCTCAAACCTTAAAAGTTTACTAGTTCCAGATGGAGTTGTTTACAAAAAATAAAACATTTTTGAATCAGCTCATGGTTCAAATCTCCTTCCTGACCTTCCCTTACCAAAACAGACTAAAAAGACATGGCTGACTCCTGCTGCTGACTGACAGCCCATATTTTATCTAGTTTTCTCCTAGTTTTAAAACATTTTGCAAGTCAAACTACCTGCTGAAGTTTAAACATCCTTAAGAGCTGCACAGGGATGTGAAGTCACACACTGCTCAGCGCCAAGGCTTGTTCTCCTGCACATCGAGCAGTGAAATCTGAAGCTGCTCACTGCAGCACACATCCTCCTCATTAAAAGGCTTTCCCATTACACAAAACTCTCTTGCATGAAGTACTCTGGCACCGTGATTGATTAAACCCCTTTGAAATCATCTCCCTTATAGCACATCTATACTACTGAGAGGAAGGGGGAGGAGGGGAGGAGAGACTTGCCTTCCTTATAAACTTTTGTGCTGCACTGTAGAGCAGCAGAATGAGCAGAGGGGACAGCAAGCGAAGGGGAGCCGCGGATGGGGGCTGACTCTGCTGGCATACACCGCTGCGTCAGAGTCAGATCAAGGCTCGACACCGAGCCGAACTGTTACTCAACTCCACCCTCCTTACGGCACCCAAGGGCCAGACCTTGCCCTGCCGCAGGGCAAGGATGGCCGAAGACTCGCGCCGAGAACGGCACGGGAAGGAGCAGAGCGTGGTGCCTGCCCACAGAGCTGGCCCGTTCTCAGCAAGAACGCACAGCCAGAGCGTGGCACGCTCCGCTCCCCGAGCTGGGGAGCGTTCGGTTGCTCCAGCCACCACGCCGCGACCAGCCCTTTCAGCTCAGAAAGGAACCTGCTTCGACAGATGTGTGGCAGCTTTCCTCAGTGATTAATTGGTATCGGGGATAAGCCATTGCCACAGCAACTTTGTTGAAAGCTCTTTCTCCCAGCAAACCTTGAGGACTTGGGACTCAGCCATATACATTTACAGAAGTCACTGGTTTCTCATAAATAAGACTGAAGAGAATTTGTTACAGGAACCGTGTCTGAAAAATGTAAGCTAGTTTGGGGGCTGTTATTACCTCTTTTTTTTTTTAATGAATCGAATCCATACATCATGTGTCTGGCATTGTTTGTACTCTGTGGGCAGCTTATAAGAAACGAGCAAGAATGGCTGGCTTTCCACACACAGTTGTCCTGCTGTGATCCACAGAAACCCCCCTCGCCCTCTTCAGAAGGCAACCTTCCCTTTGAAAATGTGGTGCACGCAGTTTCCTTTCACGTAACGCGATCAAACAGGCCCTCGTCTGATCCTTTCTGATGGGTTTATACGCAGAACATCTGCAAAGATGCTCGAGAGAAGAGTGATTTTGAGAAGCCAAAAATAAAAAAGCAGCATACCTTTGCACGAGCATTTTGGGGGACTGAGGCATGTGTGGCAAATGTTGTGCACCATGTGGCATATGACAATACTTTCTGAGAAAAAAAAATCAAAACATTTGGAAGAGTCTTGTGAAGAGGAGAGGGAATTAATACATTTGCCCAATGTAGTTTGTGTCAATTTTCCCACTTGTAAACATGTGACTTTTGTGCTTGAAGACAGGGGGAAATAGAGGGTGAAAGCCATTTCCTTGTCCAAATCCCATGTCTCACGAGTCCAAGAAACAGAGAGTCCAAGAAATAAAGTTTTAAAGTGAAATCAGTTCTCTTCAACTTCACAGCGTATAAAACAGCAACTCTAAGTGCTCATAGACTCTGAACAAAACAAAAATGAGAGTTAATCCTTCTGGAGAATAATGGAAACAGAAAAAAAAAAACTTCTAAGTCGCCTTTGCTCCAGCATCCTTTAGCTAGTGCTTCACATATATCTTTTAGCTAGTGTTTCACATGTCTGATTTTGAAGAGCATTTTCATATTTCCCTTTGAATTATTATGTTTTCCTTGGTTCTCATTACAGCAATGAGGGGACCCAACACCCTCCCTAATGAAAGGCAGAGCAAGGATGAACAATAAGAACTGGAGCTTCCCACAAAAGTCTGTTAAAAAACAATTACGATTCTATCTGAGAAATCAGAAAGCGGCACGGGGGGCCTCAGCATCTCCACCAGCTTATGGAGTTCACGCCCACCCACGTGCCCACCCCACGTGCCCCTTCCCAGCACCGAGCACAGTCTGAAGCCTCCTGGCTGTGACCAACCTACCGTTTGTGGGGGCACGCTGTAAACCATGTCAGTGAGCTGATCCTGGTTTAAAAATAAACCTGGAAAAAAACAAACCCGGATCAATTTGCTGATCTAATTTAAACAAGGCCACATGAACGCCTGTCAGCACAACACTGAAGGGGTCAGCAGGGTGGGAACGAGCACCTGAAGGAAAACTCCTTAAAGCAGAATTGCTGCCACAATCATCATATTTGAAACTACAGCCTGATGGGCCGGGTTTCCTGGTGACATTCGGGGCAAGGGAAAAAAGCCTAAGAGTTCACAGATCTGTGTTGCAAAACCTGTAGAATTCTTCCAGCAGAAGCAGAATGAGAAATGGCCAAGTTTCAGCCAGCTGTAACTGTTGCTTGGCCTCTGTGGGCACCGCAGCTTCGCTGAAGCACGCCGTGTGCACTAGGGACCCTCCGCTACTCCCTGTGCCGTGGGCTGAGGCACCGCTTCCCTGTGACCCACTAGCTGCATCCACTGCTCTTCCTTCCCTCCCTCCCCTTCACCCCCTGGACTCCTCTGCACTTCAACGGTCTCGCTCTTAATTTTCTTTTGGATTTAAAATAAACCTTTTGAAGAGATATTTCCTTTCCAGTGTCATACTACAATGCAGGCTAGGTCTGCATTTGATTAGTAAATTCATCCCATGCTGGTGTTTTTGTATCCTCAGTGTCATGTACGTTTAATAAAATGCTATTCCCTTCTCTGTTGCCACTTTTTTTATTTTTCTTTTAGGAAAGATGTGTGTTAAGTTATAGGAATATTCTTGAATGAGTGAGTCAGGGAAAGGAAAAGAAAAAAAGGAAAAGGAAAAGAAAAAGGAAAAGGAAAATTAATTCAGAGGTGGTTAAAGTTATTAGCCAGAAGTTTCCAAAACAGTCAGCAGAACTGGCAGGCAGCAAGCACACAGGTCACTTAGCACTTCTGTGTTTTCCAGCCATTTCTGAATGCAGCAAGCATCTTCACAAACAGCCTGGATGCTTTCAGCTGCCCCTGAAAACTGGGAGGAGGAGTCACTGTCAATGTCTCCATTGCTGGAACAGGAGCCTTTCTTAGGGACCAGAGCCACCAACAACCCTGAGGCTGCCGGCCAAGAGCAGGAAGGGAGCCAGGAGCTAATGATGTTAATAGAGAGAGCCAGGAGAAAAGGAGCATTTCTACGGAGAAGGGACAGCACAGGCAGAAGACCAAAAAAAGAAACCAGGCACAGAAATAAGTGCACAAGAGTAAGGTTAGGTGCTGAGGAAAGGTTGGGGATGGAGATGTGAAAGGCAGTGAGATAGGATGTATAGAAGACAAGGAGAAAAGGAGATGACAGAGAGGCAGAGAAGGGAAGTAGATCCAAAGAGGAGAGAGAAATGGTGGCGGCAGTGACTCTCAGTCTGTGCCGTGGTACAGCCTCCTAGGCTAAAGCCAATGAACCTGCCTCTAAGAGTTGTGGAGGGAGGGGAGGAGAGGCCCAGTCACCTCTGGCATAGCAGAATCTCTTTAACTGCTCATTTTGGATGTGTTCAGAATAAACATGGCATTGGAAGAGGAGGAACACAGCTGATACCCCAGCTGCTACTCTTTGCCCTCTGGAAACAGCAGTGAACAGCCTAGGACAGCATGGAGCACTAAGGCATCTTAGGCCTCCTACTAACCTGCGACTTGCATTAGTTTTCCTGAAGAGCAAGGACAGGCACGAGGTTATGCAGCACCCAGACTGGCAGTCCTGGGGACGGTGCCTGACCTTACACCTCCTGTGAAATGCAGCTCAAAGGTTTCTCCATTCAGACTCGGTTGCATCCATCTCTCCCCACTTGTGTCCTCCTGGCATAGGTCATGCTCAGTACAAATCTTAACAGAACCATAAGTATCCCGAATACAAACTCAGAAACACCCAGACCCTACTACTCAGAGATAAAACGCCTCACAGTTGCGTTCATGGATGGAGTAGACTGGGGCAGACGGGAACAGGAGCTGATCTCTACTAAAACGTGAGCCAAAGGATAAAAACTCTGGGGGATCCTTGGTTCAGTCAAATTAGATATTCTGTCAGGATCTGTCAGCATCCTTTCCCCACATTTCCCTCAGCTCCCAGATTTAGCCCAGAGCTCAGACATGAACAATGAAATGTTAATCTGATCCATTGCAGTCAGCAATTTTAAAAAAACATCCCAGAAGTCACCTCTTCTGCAAACATACCCATCTAAAAGGGATATTAGCTGGTGCTTTTGCAAAGAAACACTAAGACAAGGCTGCTTTTGTTATATGAAAGATCTCCCAGTGACAGACAGCTGCTGTGCCATGCCTTGCACAGGACAGCAGATACGAATTACCTAGCAGTGAAACATCTCAGGCATCAGTGCTTTGAATGTTTATCATCAGCTGGTGAAATGAAAGGGGTCTCCAGCATTTCAGGGAGGAAAGCCAAGAGTAATTGCTGACACAACATCTTAGCTGGCACTTTCTGGAAGGTAGCCTCATTAAAAGTAAAAGTAAGAAGAGGAAAGCTTGCTAGAGCACTTGCAGAGACAGCTTACGTGAAGGAACTGAAAATGAGCAGAAGGGTTGATAAAAGGCATAGAGGTTTTGCACAATAGCATATTCTCCTATATACCACCTAATTCTTCTACTTGGTATTCATCACTGTCAGAAGCCTTTATAGCAGTGAATGAAGGCTTTATGCTTAGCCTCATTATCAGCTCAATGATAGAGGGCAAGCCATGCACATGAAGTTCAGTACCAGAGATATGTTGTTAAAATGCTGCAATTTGTCAGCATTTAGATAAACAAATGAGGGGCAGACTGAGTGTGTGAAGTGACCTCTGAAGCATTCACGGGATATTTTGCCACTTGTTCTGAAAAACGTATTCAAGTTGCTCTAGATTTGCTTGGGTGGAATGAGGAAACATTTATTTAAAAACGATCTCTTTGACCAAGGCAGAAGTTTACTCTCATTCTCTTTTAAGTTGCTTCTCTCTGTGTAACCCTATTCTTTGTTTACTATTGTGCTTCCCATAGACCCTGACATTCCAGTAAGTCGTCTTGGGCTTGATCCTGAGCAACTGGATGCAACAGCACATTCCTGTTGGCTTAATCGCCTGTCAATCTATGGTGTGAAGAGTTCAAAAACAACTAATAACCCATGTGAAGTGATAACATATCACAGTGATGTAACTGAAGGAATGCGTTCTTCCCTGCTTTGGCTAATAAATAATAAATCAAAGCACAAAAGCAGAAAAAAATGTCAATCTCCTTAGAGATTTGACACACTCTTTCCTTCCCATTGGGAAAGCTGATCTTTTTGCTTTTATTTTCAGTAATATTTACCCTGAGGCTTACGTTTGCCTGTTTCCTGTCAATTCTTTCTCCCAGCGCTTGAGTGGAGCATGCTTAGAGAGAAGACAATGCTTCTTTGCAGAGGACTCCATTTCTCAGTTTCTTACAGAGTTTTTAATGATGCCGTGAAAGCCAGGCACCCGAGAAATCAAATCAAATGAATTGTAACACTTTCTGAAAAGCAAGATTATGCTACAATGGGGTTTCAATCACCTCCGGGAGAACGTTTGTCTGAAATCAGGCCTTCCTCAGATTATACACAGCTGTTGAGCTGCCTGATGCTTTCACAGCTTTCCTATGTTGAAGGAAAACCTTGGTGGCATAGGATCACCATCAATCTCAATACCTCATACAAAGTGGAGTCACTAAAGTCTCATTTGCAGCCCCTTTCTTTTTGGCCTATACACAAACTTTTCTGCTCATTTGAAGAGAATTATGTGGGCTTAATTAAGTGTAGTAACTTATTGGTAGCACAGTGCCCAATCAATGAAATGTGCAGATGTGATGTGAAATGATGGGGCAATGCTGCTGTGAAGAATACAAATCAGGGTGACGGCTATTATTTGTACCCAAAAGAAGTTATTTGGGACTCAATTATCCCATTCATAGCAATTGTGGTGCACCAGATGGTTACAATGCACAAGAGTCTTCCATGACCATAACATTTTTTCTGAACACCTTTTCTTCTTCTCTAATTCACCATACGACGATTAGTTTCTTATTGGGTGTTTATTGAAATGAAGGGGGCTAAGGAACAGATTTAGTGCATCAAGGAACAAAAGGGAGGGGAGACCCATGAATCAAAATAAGAGACTGCAGCTTGCCTCTGTTGTTTTTCAGAGGCCTTGGAATAGTCGCCTTGCAGCTTATCTGCAATGACCTTCCCTCCCCTTCTTTCTCTTGCTCCCTTCTCTCTCCAAGTCCAGGAGATGTAAAGTTTTTTAAATCTGACCGGCTGCTGTGCCGTCTGTCAAAGCCTTTCCAGCCAAGTGAGCAGTTTTTCATTTAATTCATTGAGTTGTCCTCAATAACATTAATTCCTTCTCATCGGCACTATTGAAGCAGCGAATAGGAACAAAACCAAACGAGGTTGTGAATATAGTGCCGGTCATTAACTAGGGGCACTGACTCTATCATCTGTTCATCTCTTCGTCTCACTGAGGTGTTTGCAATATAAAAGGAAAAGCAAAGGGGGTGGGAAGAAAAGGAGAACAGAAAAGCCTAAGGAGCCAGGTTCTCAGCCTGACCAAATCAGCTTATTTTCTTCACAACCAATGAAGCAACAGCTGTTTATACCAGAAGGATCTGCCACTTGCACTGGTGCTATCCCAGTCTGTGGGCACTCTTGCCCAGCACCCATGTGAATCTGTTGGTGGGAGGTTAAATAAAGATATCCCAAATGAACCCTTTGCATGTGCAGGAAAGGGGGAGCAACTGTGACGCATTGCAGCTGTATGTCACCCATATTTATGAGTGACAGGATCTTTAGGACAAGAAATCCTCTGCCTAGGCTCAGGTGAAAGTCCTCCAGACAGCAGCAGTCTTGGGTTTGCACCTGATGATCAGCAGCCCTGTGCAGAGCTTCATGCTCACGCAGAATGTGAAGCATGCTGAAAATGAGCTAGCCTTTTCCCTTGGCAATCATCACTTTCTAACCTGTTTTATCTCCTGAGCCCAGCAGTGTCCCAGCACTCCCAGACTGGCATATTACAGGAAAAGGAGTATGTAGGCTTCACTTTTAGCGTACCTGTTGTTATGGTTACATTTGTTTGTTAAACATAATGATGGCTTTGGGAGTAATGCATTTATGACTTTCCTGATTAAGACAACGGCATAGCTCTGGTGGCGTCTACTTGAAACTTGATCATGTGGCTTCAGAGGCTGGCAACCACATCCTACTTTGGGGTTAGCCAAATAAAACTATATTTTGGTTTAGTGCTGCTAGCTTTGAGGAAATGATGGTTATGATATTTGGGCCAGAGTTTATGTTTACTTAAACTACAGCTGCCACGAGACAGAGTCCATTTTTCCTAACTTAACAAAGAAAAGCAGCATACAAAATATGCCTTTTTAATAAGATTTTTCAAAGGTGCTTTCCAACTTAAAGACACAGACCATGCAATGCCACTTGTGTTCTGAAGCCTATATCGAAATGACACCAAACTGCAACCCACAAGCCCAACTCATGCATTGCAAATTGTTTATTATTTGCAAATACATAAAGCTTGCTGACATGTATCACATAGATCTAATTTCAACCATGTCTTTGCTTTAATAAACAAAACATGCTGTACCAGCAGAGCTATAACTAAGTGATGATAACATCTGGTTTTCAGACCATGTACAGATCAGAAAGATAACTTTTTCTCCCAAAACAACAAAAATGTGGAAAAAACCTAAATTCCAAACTTGCCTTTCAATGACTAATTTACTAATCATATAAGCAGAGGCAGATTTTCAAAGACAAGCAAGAGTTTTACCACTCCTATATACTACTGTTTTTCCCAGTACTCTTAACTCTGATCTGATCTGGGAATTGAGTCCATCTCTAGGTTCAGATGGACCATATGCACCCTAAGATATTTCCAGGAAAGGTGCACCAGAATACAGAAGGCAAAGAAGAATGGTTTGAGAATCCATTCCTTCCTTTTCTTGCTGCATGGCCTGCTATGGTGCCTGTGGGTCCCCATAATCCTTTTTTCTATCTCAGTTACATCCTTTACTGCACAAATAGACCCCTGCGTTGCACTGCCTATGAATTGGACCCCTGTATTTTCTATTTTGCTTAGCTTAGGAACAATACTTTGCACTGTCAGGCCACACAATATTTATCAATTTCCATGAGTTCTCCACAACTTAGGCTTCAGGCAGCACCAGCAAGTTCTGGACTACTATTTGTGTTTTACAGGCTAATGAAGTTATAAAGATAAATATAGATCTGATTAACTTCAGCTTGGCTACATCTCAGCCATTCTGGGGTTGGAGTATACACCCTGGCCATGCCTCAGCTGCCTTTTGGGAAGAGACCAGAGCCAGAGACCTTCCTGCATCCTGGTTTCTGGTGGCACAGGCAGGCACGGAGGCAAGCTGTGCTCCGATTGCTCTCTGGCCAGCACAGTCAAAGGACCGCAATTATGGGAAATCTACCTCACAGTTTAGATGTAGATCTGCTTTACCACCAGCAGAAGTGGGAACAGAAACTAGAAGCCTTGATTCAAGTCATTTTCTCTAACACCTGCATTACTGTCCTACCACTAATTGGATCAAAAAGCCATATGGTCTCCTAACACGCTTTTTGAGAACTGCTCACAGCAAGCAGAAAGGCAGCTAGAGAGCAGAGAAACACCATTAGTGATCCCAAAAAGTGAAAAGAAACTTTCTTTCTAAGGGTGAGTAACTGCATTTAGAGGATTAGAAACAATTTGTTCTGTTAGGTGGAGAATAAAACTCTGGCCTCACTTCAGTTGAATGTAAATCTTCCATCATCCTTGGTGGGGAGAGGATTTCACATAGCATTCGCTGTGTAGCTTAATATTATTGCAATAGAGTGGTGTAATACTGGCATTTCAGAATCTCCTTTAAACATGAGCTAACTGAATTTTGGCACAGCTTTCCTGACCATTGTGCATTTTTGAAAATGGGAATCATGTTAGTCAAAGTGAATTACAGTCTGTACCCTCTTTGGTAAACTTCAGGATAATTTTAAAATTTGGCTCATGCTCTTGCAAAACTCCAACCAGATCTCATGTCATTGCAACTGGGAGACATGGTAGTTACACAATATGGCTAAGACCATAAAAGTTTATTCCCACAGTGTTTTCAGATTAGGCTTTAACTAGGACCCAGAACTCATTTTGCAGAACTGAGAAATGACCCCAAGCTCTGTCCTGATTTCCTGTATAACTGTTCTGATTGTACTAATTCATCTAACCAAATTTAGATCCAGCAGTCAACAGGTGTACTGTAACCTTAAAGGCTATGCGGCTGTCAAATACAGCCAGGCAGCTCCTACACACGGCACTACACATGTTCAAGCCTCAAAGATTTGTCTGCCCCATAAGTATTTTTATTAACTCTTCCTTTACCAGAGGCCTCCACCAAGCCAGGATATTACTGGGCTACATCTTTGCAAACACATTAAAAAAGCAATTTTCTGTTCAGAGGGATGTAGGCTGGTTTCTCTGAGAGGCACCTAAATATCTCTGGAGAGCTCCATTTCATAGTGTAAGAGATGAGAGGAGACAAAGAGAGGACACTAAGAGGTACTCGGGCCAGGAGGATGAAGTCATGAAAATAATGAGACCTTTCAGTGCAGGTCTCCCAGTGGGTATGTATGCATACATCTTCATTAGTTTTGGCTTTCCCAGTGACACCCAAAAAACAGGTGGACTTTGTGCACCAAGTCGGTATCAGAAATTATCACAGTTTCATGATTGTTTGTATTATGCTCGAGTTGCTTTGATATTTTAACTTGACAATATCTTTTCCTTTCAAAAATTGCGTTGGTGACATTTTAGTTTCAGATTTCTACTGAGATTGTCCATAGTACGTACATAGAAAAATAAAAAGAAACAAAATTTATGATGCTGCTTTGTCTCTCAGGCAAGCAGAGAAGCTTTTCCTATATGTTTTGTTTTGATCTTATCTATTAATGGCTACAGTTCCTTTGTTTTCTCCAGGTCTCTTATTTTTATTTTTTAGTAAGAATACACTCATGCAAAAATATCTATGCTGAAGCTTGAAACCCCCTGAGACCTATCCAAGTGCTATGAATTGAATGTACAAAGGAATGTGTCTCATTAATGGACATTTATATATCATCTGCATAATCACTTTTTTTCTATTCCCTCCCCCAACCCCCTTTTATGCTTTTTGTCATTTGGCTTTGGCCATACGCTGGCTCTCAGAGGTCAGCTAACGACCAAGAGGTGGATGAGGAAATTATAGCTCACTCTATGGAGAATCTAAAATATATAGCCGCCATCGACTCTGTCAAAAGTTTTTTTCCATATTTAAGGAGATAGTTGAAAAGAGGTTTAGATTTATTTGGATCAGTGTTAAGGTCAAAAACAGTCATATCTTTTCATATCTGCTGAATTAATTACAAATGCTATCTAGTTAGGCTGGACTGTTACAGTGGTTTCCATGCCTTTGAAAATCTATTTTCCAAATAACTGGAAAAAAATCATTTGCTTTGACTTGTACCTGAGATTATATGTATCTGTCTGTTTCTTCATGAACAACTTAAAAAAAGAGCTTAACTACTCTGAAAGTTGACTTCAAAAAAAGTAGCCATATTTTTGTTCCAAATCTCATACTCTTCAAACTAACAAATAAACAGCTTTTTCCTTTCTCGTAACAACTCTCCTGAAACAAATAGCTTCACTGAAGGCAAGAGAACTGTGGCATCCCAAACACCCAAATCTAGATTCTTTTAGACTATACACTGTTATGAGTGGAGTTTGCAATCAAAATACAGGCCTCCATTCATCTGGAAATATATAGAGCAGAACAAAATCTGTCATTCGTTTAGAACTGTAGTGTCTCTGCAAGGCTAAGTATTAAGTATGATATTTAGGTAGGGAAGTAATAAAGGTAGCACTTTGAGGCCCAAAGTACACCTTCTGGATGCTTGTATATTCCCACTAAAGTCATACAAATATTTGTGAGGCCAGATATTTATCCAGGATAAGTTCTTTGACCCCAAGGCATGACACTGATTTGCACCTACTGGGGATCTGGTCCTAAATAAAAAGGCCAGATTGCTACAGCTTTCACTTAACCATGCAGAAGCAAAAAAAAACCCTCCAAGGAGACTTAGGCAGAGGTTCCCACAAAGGCAGATGTGAGTAATGAGGTCTGAAACAGAACTGGCTAGGAAAATGTCACTGAAACAGTTTGGATTGCTTCCCCAATGGAGTTCTACAAAAGCTTTTTAAAAGAAAAGCTTTGCAAAAATTGAAACATCACATTTTGACTTTTTAGGAGCAGAAAACTTGATTTTTCCTTTTTGAAATTAATTTTCTTTTCCAAATATGTTTCATTGTATATACATTAAAAATAGATTTAAAAACAGATTTAGCCACAACATGCCTAAAGACACTCAAACTTGTCACTCCCATGTCGCCAAGGGAGGAAGAGGAGGCTGCCACTGTCAAACAGAGCTCCATCCAGGCTGCCCTGCTTTCACTGTGTGTGGCTGCAGTCACAGTCTGGTAGAGTAGGACATACCCACAAGCAACCTTAATACACTGTGTGGCATCTATCGCACAGTGTTGTAGCTAGTTTATGCAGGCATAGTTGTGCAGGTACTGGAAGTTTGGTGGGGATAGCCCTCCTGGGCTCATAACCACAGCACAGTGCTTGAAAAAGGACTTTGTATGTTCTTTCATATGTACCTTTGTATGTCCCTCCTCCTCTCCTCTAGGGGTGGGAAAGGCAGGCTACAGTCTGAATTGACGTTCTTCCCTCTTTTAATTAAATGCATTTGGTTAGCTGCAATTGGGGCCCTTTGAATAAGATAGAGCGTCTTTGAAGACTGCTTGGAGTCCAAAACTTTCCCAAGGTTACAAACTTTCACATGGCATGAGAATTTCCTCAGTGCCTGATAAAGTTGTTTGTTGAGATTGGAAGTGCCTCTGCGGCCCCCATCTTCTCCAGTCCTCTGACCCTCCTCCTTCTGTCCCTCCTCCATCCCTAATTCTCCCTGCCCTTTTTTGGCATCCTCTGCTCCTGCCCCAGTGCCACCTGAGGCTTCTCAGCAGAGCTGGGGGGGGGGGGGGGGGGGGCACTTCTTGATGCACTGCAGATGTGGGCCTTTAGTGGTGCTTTCACATGGAACTCAAATTGCTTGAAAAGGTCTAACCCTGTGACTAAATTCTCAAACCTGCAAACGAAAAGCAAAGCCCGTGCTCCCATCCAGACTGAAAAGGGCAAGTTAATGAAAGAAACCCCCACCCTAGTAATTCACAGGATGCATGAAAAGAAACCTAAACCCCCCACATTCTCAATGCTAATTAAGCAATAATGATCAAGGCACAGAGTATTTCCTGGGGATTAATAACTAACTGGGAGGAGATGATGACCCCAGACAGTCATTAATCCTCAGGAAATGCCCTGCATCGAAGTTCTTATTGCTCCTTCAGACTAAATATGTGAGAAAAAAGTTTTTAAAAACTCTATCTGGCTGGAGGTTTTTCAGTATATTTTTTCTTTAGTCATGATTATGAGCCCCCTGGAGTAGAAAATCTCAGGTCCACCAGCCAACCAGATTGCACAAAATATTCCTCCAGGTCCCACTACGATCAGAGATACAAATCAAATCAGTTTCTCAGATACGCTCTTCCGCAGATGTATCTTGCCGTTCTCCAAACATTCGGAGCCCGATCCTGAACTGCGTCAAGCTCAGTGAGGGCTGTTTCAGAGCTGAGCCTCAGCACCCCCCATTTCAGCATACCCTCTGACGCTCTCCTCGTCCGACCAGCCCCGAGCCCCAACAGCTCACCGCTTCTGACTACAGGACCTGGCTCTGGGAATGTGCTTGATTTCTAACACGTGCTTAACTTCAAGAAAATATGTACGCTTAACTGACTTGAATGATTTAATAGATGAGGTTATGAATCAGAAACTCTATTCACCTGAGATCCTTATGTGTTTAACTATTGGCAGAGCCAATAACAGGAGACACATGCTGAAAGTTAAGCCATACATAACAACATTTTCAGGAACTGAAACTGCATTTAAAAGCACCAGCCCTGAGCAGAGAGCAATCTCTATGCTGTACAGATGGCTGAGAGGGCAGTGTAGGACTCAAGCCTGGTGATCACTTCAAGGTGTTCTCACTATAAATCTCCTGTCTTGTGTGTGGGTGCGTGGGAATGCACACTGCGCTCTTCAAACCAAACAATTTCTATCACAGTTTCATAAAGGAGAATTGATCAGATCATATTAATAGTACAACTATTTATTGCAAACTGTTGTTTGCAATGAAGACTCCAAGAGACGCACACATCCTTATGTATAAAGGGAAGATAAATATCACAAGTCCCTCACACACTGATGTTTTCAGGTCTGCTTAAGTCAGAATTGAACTTCTGTAAACAAAAAATGGAAGTTAAACAAAAATTTTCTCATTATTATTGGTAGTCTTTAAATTCTACTGAAAATAGAAATTTTGTATGCCATTAAATACTTCCGTTAGCTTAGGAATAGAAATTAAACATAAAGAAAAGAGAATCATTATTTTCATCTTCCCAGCTAGGTTAAAAAAGACAATGCAATAAATACTATAAATGGTATAAAAAGGTGAACTCTGTTTCCTAAAACATTTGCTGTTTAATATTAAAAAAGATTAGTAATGGTACAAGGAAAAAATATGATACATATTTATATATGTATATGTGTGATACGCTCTTATTAAGAACAGTTTTAGTTCTAAGCATCATTCTTTCAGATCTTCTCTATCACTCCTTCTCAAAAAAACCTCCAAAGGATGAGAAAAAAAGGTCTGATAACAATAAGCCCTGCCTGACTTCAGCTCCCACATTAGTCTGAGACCAGGGAAAGCATTCAGCACCTAACAGGATTAAGCTAAAGAAAAATACTTAAAAGAAGGTAGTTAAAATTCAGTTGGCATACTGGTGATATTTGAGAGTGGGGGTTTTTTTTTTCCAAAGCAGTTTTACTCATATCTAATGATAGCATCTCTAATCAGAAGAAGAAAAAATGATTCATAAAGCAGTACAATGCAGCATACTACAGAAAGCTAGTAACTAAAACATATATCTGTATGAATTAGCAAACTCTGTTTTGCATGGAGTTCTCCCTAGATGCTTTCACAGGACCCCTGCTTTATCCTTCACATAAATCTCTTCGCTTTGCTGCAATACCAGCCCTTAGTGTTAATAACACAATGTCAGCATTTTGGTTAGATTTATATAGAAAAACTACACTGAAAATTGCCTGGTCATTATACATTCCTTTAGAATCAATGAAATGCTATAAATCTTCTTTAAATACATTTGTGCTTGTATGATTCAAACATTACTCCATAAATGTACCCTGACATTCATTAGAGCATACTTAAGTATGGTGTTGTAAAGAAGAAAAAAAATGTAATAAAGCCGCTGTGCTAAAGTTGCTATTTTTTAAAAAAATCGAGTACGTACAGAGTATATTCCGAGAGCAGGGTTGGGAGATCCGTTTGAGAGATGAAAATTAATAACTAATCTAAAACACAACCAATTCTACTGATCCTCCATACCATGAGAGCAATCACTTGGTCTAAAGTTTCACGTTGGCCTATTTCTTATTAGCTGGGCTAAGCTGGCATCGAGGGGCTATCATCTGTCAAAATATCAGCAGGAGGAACAATTGACAAAGCCACCACTTGAGAATGTTGAGTAAACTGGGTAAAAAGCAGTGAAAGAAGTTAATGTGCAACCTGGCACACAGTACCAGCCCAAGCCGTGAGAACCACTTACGTGATAATTGGTCCCTCACAATATCTTCTGCTCTGTAAAACATTGTCTTGGGCTTGTCTTTCAGCACAGGAACTGATCTCTTTGAGACGCAATGAAACAAACACCCACCCGAAAGCCCCCTCCAGCTGACAGGGGAGGAATCCAGGTGGGAAAGCTTGCAATTTCTGAACGGGTACAAACAGTTTCAGGTAACTCCAGACTCACCCAGGGTCAGCGGAAAAAAGCAAACCGTTTTTTGAAAGAAGCAGTAGCACATTTATAGGCATTCATTGGTTCAGTTCAGACAGAAATGAGTAGCCTCTGGGATTCATAGTATCTCTCTCCCTGTTTTATCCTCCATGTTGTCCAACCTTAAAAAAAATCCTTATTGTACTGACTAAGCATTGCCAGGGGAAGAAATGTAAAACCAGGAATCAGAACGGTAACAGAGAAAATTATCAAAGCTGGTCTATCTACAAAGTAGGTGTCTAGGCAGCAAAAAATATTAGAATATATGAATAGATTATGAGACACCTTGTAATACATGTGTTTCATAGTACATCCAAGCTTCCTTGGCCTTTGTTCATATATGCATATCTATATACATACATATATAGAGAGAGATTTTTAAAAATCGGGGTGGAAGTGACCAAAACCAAAGCTAGCAAAGTATTACCACATTAGCACTCATGTGCATTCATATCCATACGCTGTACACAAACACACACGCATGCATCGGAGAGGGCAGCCATTCTGCAAGGCAGCATTCCTGTGCCGAAGTGAGAGCGAGTCTACGCTTCATTTGAAATCTATACTGAAGGATAAGATGATGCAAAGCCTGTAACTGGAGGGGTGAATTTCACCCTATAAGGCAAATTATTTTACTCGCTAAAGTTGGTTCACTTTGAGTTTGTAAAGTGACCTAGGAGACTGTTCTAAAATGGGATCTTCTTGAGAGAAAGGGTCTGATTTGTAGCTACTGGAAAATATGAAATCTGTGTATGTTTTGGCACATCTTTAGATTCTCAAGAGTCAAGAAACAGACCTCTTTGTTTTTTAATGATTCAGAGAGTGGCAGCCAGTCCTTAAAAAGTGGGAGAACTCAATGTTTGTAAAGCAAATATAATTTCCTTTATGACAGAAAAGTTCCCATAGCAGAATCTGTTATTTCTTGTGTTGTTTTAAAAAATAGCGATCCTTGTTCAGGCTTGTTGCTAGAGCAACAAACATGTGGGCAAATGTTGTTCTTGAGATATGCTCAACAGCAGGCCAGGTGTTCTTTTGTATAGGTTTGGGGTCTTGTCATGTTAAAAACCATAGATGAATCATGACAAATTTCCTTCAGAATTCACCAAAGCTTACAACAGCCATAGTTTCCTTCTCAGTCTGTACTAACTCAACCCCTGTTCTATCAAAAGCACTATCCTTTCCCTAAGTAGTCATACACTGACTCTCAAAATGTTGATGGAAAAGTAAAAGCACAGTGTGTGCTTGGTATCCAAAATTAAAAATAACCATTATGGGATTTCCTTTGATGAGATCATGCACTGTCCCACAAAAATGGCAATGCCACAGCCAGAACAACTACAGGAAAATAGCAGAGATAAAAAGACAGCACAAAAAAGAGAGACTAAAACTAGCTCCCTCATGAATAAGACTGGCATACCTTGCTGTTATGCTCGATAACCAGGCCAAAGTTGTGTAAAGAACCTCAAAAAGCCTGCTATACCCGGACTTGGTTCAGCCACTGTAAGGGAATTAGAAGGCTCCTATTTGAGGACCACTGTTTACATCCTGGTAAAAAGAGCTCCCTGGGGAGAAGGGGCTGCAGCACTGTGGATATGCTAGGTCAAAGACGCAGCTGTAGATTGGAAAACCCCATTCCATACTGCCTTCAGGCACATATCTATACTGATAAATAAAAGGAGTCCAGGAAACGAGCTCAAACACTGGACCCCTGAGCATCTATAATACTTAATTGTCCATTGACTCCCTGACCATTTCTCAACTTCTCCAGCTAGCTCCCTCCAAAACCGTGTCCAGGCACAGGCTAGCAACAATGCACTTTGGGGACTGCTCCTAAAGGCATTAGATACAAGGCATGATTTGGCCAAGTCATCAGTTCTGCAACACTATTCTAGCAGGCTGTTCACCCTTGGACACTCCCACACGCCCTCATGCCATACCCCTGTGCATGTATCATCAGCTTCATGCTATAACAACATGCTTGAGAGTTGGGACATAGCCTCACTATGACAATAGACACTTGATCCTGGAAAACTCAAAATGTTAATTTTGTTATAGGGCCCCTTGGCACCCCATGGGGCTCAGATGAACTCCAGGGGAAAATACTATGTTGTATGAACAAAACCAGTCTGCTGTAAAGGGGGCTGGCCTTGAGCAGTGTGAACCAGTCTGTGCCATTTCACCTTGGGCATGAGGACTGGTCCCTGATCCTCTTCTATTTAGAGGTGTTAACACAACCAACCAGACCTGAGGCCTCTGAAGTGAAAAGGTTGTGGTTTTAGTCTCCATAACTCTGCCCTTATTGCTCCCCGGCTACCACATTGGGCATTTCCCTTGCCCTGCCTTTCATCTATGCTCCCTTTTTAATTGAACAGGCAAAGGCTACAGGCAACTTTTTGTTTAAAGGAGCTCAAGCCCACACAGCAAAATGCTGTCTTTGCTACAGCAGAATCATGCTGGTCCTCAGGCAACGGAGGCCTCACTGATCTTACCTCACTGCTTCCTAGATAGTGTAACTCCATTAACTTACTCCTGATTTACCCGGGCCTAGGAGAAAAAATGGCCTTCCTTTCCTTGCCAGAAGAGCAGTTAATAAACTGAAACCAGAGGAAATCAGGACTGGTTTAGGCTTTGCCTATAGGTCAAATAAGGCTGAGGTGGTCTAAACAGTGCAAGGCAGTAACTGTCAGTAAGGAAATCATAACTTTTTGTACCCTTTCCTAGGCCACCACTAGCATACGGTATGCTCAACAGATGGACTGATGCAGAGATGCACATCTGGAATGCAGGTGTTCCACCAGATACTTGGTGGCATTTCAGCAGCTGGATTTTCTCTGTAGGCATCCTCCACTCTTTATTGCCAAGAAAGACATTTGTCCCTAATTGGCATTAACAATAACAACAATATCTCCTCCTCCTTAACAAGCTGAAACCTGGAGTCAGTCACACATCTCACTCTGCTTCCCTTTCCTCTAATTCTCTTATGATTAGACCACCCTCCTCTTCATCTGCTTGGCAGACTGCTACGCTGAGGTGGATATCAGGGCCACCACCAGCTGCTAGTTCTTTATTGCTTGTCAGTTGTTCAGCTGAGCATATTTTTTTTTATTCTTTGGCAGCTGGGGAAACACAGAGGAGAACAACAGTGGCTTCTTGAGCTTGAAGTTATTCAGGTCTGTAGGTAGCTTTTACAGTCTGACCATTGCGGTCTGCTTTGCACATAGTGCTGCTGTGTTAATGAAAGAGTCACATTTCTGCAATGGAGGGGGGAATTTACTAGAAGCCTTTTCAGGCAGGGTAGCTCCAAACACAGATAAATTAAATGAATAAATCTCTTAGGAGATAGGCCCCATTCATTCACGTAGCCATACACCCTGTCTGAGCTTTGCTAAGCAGCTCCAGGAGCCTGCCAGGAAAGATAGTGATGTGTCTTCTAAGCAAGGCAGAAGGCTACGCACACACTCCCTAGGCCACTCCAGCCGGCGCTAAAATGCACGTTCACCTGAAAGCACACAGTAGTACTACACAGAAAGTACAGGCAAAAGTGGAATTATTTAACAGGAATGGTCAGATTAGCTGAGCAGATTGTTAATCCATACTCCAGCATTCCTTCTTCTTTTTTCCCCCAGGTATATTCTCATCCTCAAATGTATTAAGAATAGACACTTAAAATTCAGCTTCCTATTCGTAACAGCATAAACAAGCTACCAAAAACTGCCATGACTATCTGGAATATTTCATCTGAAGGTCACTCCCAAGAGAACAAAGACTTGCCTCAAGCAAAGAATGCGGGTATTTGATTTTAGAGGATTTGTGGCATCCTGCTACCACTTTACTTCTGTAGCACCTTTTAGAATTTAGCCAAATAGAAAGGCTGATTCAATACAAACGGTCAGTAAATTTTTAATATTAGGCTCTTGATTATTCTTCTCAACCAAATTATTGTATCGTTATGAAACATACCAAGTCAATAAAAGAAGATTTTTGAAAAAGGAACTGAAGCAAAATATTAAATATTGTGTGGCTGTTTAAAAGTACTTATTAGAAGGCACTGCTTAGCACTCACTGTCAGCACAACAAGGAAGTTTGTAATGTACCCCACTGTGCAAATACTGAGGCTTTCTCGCTGGTTGAACTTGTGGCCACCTGTGGCTATGATGTCTACTGAGAACAGTCATTTCTGAAAACACCCTGTTGTTCATATTACTATACTGTCTATTCCCATTGTCATATACATTTTTTTCATCCGCTGCATCTTGAGTGATAGGTAGACTGCAATCTTTCTGGGCATGAGCTTTGTATAGTACCATGAATGAGATGACCCTGATTCCTGACTAGAGACTGCACACATTACAGTAACAACATGCAGAAACATTAATGATTAATTATATTCAAACCATGATGACTTACACATATCTTTAGAAACTAACTCTTATCTTTTTTTTCCCATTACCCATGTTTTTCATAGAGCTCCCTGCTTTTTATTTTGTTTTGTTTTTTTCCATGTTGGATGAAGTTTTAGTTCCTTAAATGCCTTACTTGAGTTGCCCAGATCTTGGTTACAGGGGAAAAAGAGTAACCAGAGTTATTCATTGGCTCATTCTTTCCAGCTGCAGAGCTTTGGGTGGGAAGAGATTCTTGCTCTCTTCTCTCCACCTCCCCCAAGTTTCTGAGCCCTGTAGTCTGGGAGTAACTAGTAACGTAGTATGCTTACCAGAGGCATTTATTTACTAACCCACTGTTGTAGAAGGGAAGCTCATAATTCACAAGCAAGTCTCAGACACACAGTGACTCTGGGCACTGTTACTAGGCTGGTGCTATGATGGAGGTCACAGCCTAGCCTGACAGGAAATATGTTCCAGCTTTTAGGGCATTTGCCCAAGCATTAGGAAATCCTGTCAGAGATTTGCTGCATTACCCCACGAGCCTGCTTCTAATGCTATTGAAATACCAACTATGGGTGCCTCCGTTGCTTGTCATGGTTATTGTGGCGCGTAAAGTCAAAAGACCAATGGCTGATCCAGACATCTCTACTCAGTCATGAAGGAAAAGTACTTCTGGCACCCAAGTTAGGCGGAGTGACAGAGATAGATCTTACTTAATTTTTCTTTCTTCCAAAAAATAATTGCTGCCATAGTGGTAAATGCTTTGAATGAAAGAGAGTTTATCCTCATAAAACTGTGAAAGCATTGAGTATCTGTGGTCCCAGTCAGTCTTTTAGAGCAAAAGGATGGAGATTTTAACATCAAAATAATTAAAAGCCACAAGATGATCCCATTGAAAGCTTGTTAAAAACAGCCTGTAGATACAGCATGTGTAATAATCCAGACAGCTGAGCCCAAACTATTTTCTTTTAAGCTACGAACCTATATTTAAGTTCCTAGGTCCAAATTTGACTTCCCAAATACTGAAGCAACCTCCCTTTCAAACACGTTGCTCATCCTGCAGCAGCTACTGCAGGCATCCCTGAGAGGTTTTCACCTCCTTGACTCTTTTAGTGGGATGGAGGCTGTAGTGACATGGCAGTGGCTAAAGAAGCTGCTTTAACTTTTGCCTGTTAGAAACAATCCTTTAGGGAATTTCAGCCAGATCTGTGTTGCTGGATCATAGCTGATTGCTTCTGTTGATCCCAGGTTACTTCAGTAACTACACTGTCATCATACCCAGTGAAAACAAAAATAAAAAAAAAAATGAAGAAGAGACAGAAGCAAACAGTTTGCTCAGGGATCTGGACAAAAGGAGAGTCTCAGTTTTCTGTGACTAATAGCTGAGATGCTAAGGGTCGAAAGCAGTTTATTTCTCAACATAGTATTATAGATGAGATGCTTTGACTATGCTATCCTTTGACCCATTCTATTAGTGGAAAGCTTCTTAAGACTTTCATATTCTCCAAGGCCTCTCTTTTCCTTGACCTGGACTGAAACCAAATACCATACCACAAACGTATGCTATTTCAGGCATTTAGATAGAGTTTTACAATTCCAGGCTGTGATCAATTACCGACTATTGAAGATTTATAACAAGCCCCTTTTCCACAGAACTGAAATCTGATGGTGACTTCAACTAGGAACTCAACTAAAGTTGAGGAACTGATACGTAAAGAAGAAGCTCCAAATGGATCCCTATTTCAAGATTTAGTGAACTCAGAATTGGAAATGTTTGTGCTAGATTTCATCTAACAAACACAATTAAAGAATGAATCTCAATTACAATAGAAATTGTCTACAGGAAAAGCTTACACCAATATAAAGGTAGAGTGGGAAACTCCAGTTATACTGCAGACACACTGATATAGTTACTCCTATGGATACATTTATTGCAGCCTTTTTTTCATTTTATTTTTTGGTACTGGGGAAGCAGCTTACTTCTAAGCTTATTTCTAAGCACACAAAAAGCCAGTTATATTCTGAAAGAATGGGCATGGATCAATGTATCCAACTAGTGCATTTAAATTAGAAGTGTAGTTGTCTCTATGGTCAAGAGAGCACAATAGTTTCATAGGACAAGTCTACTCACATAAGACCACTTCATCAGGCTACCTATGTAACTAGCCTCCTAACAGAAGTGAGGTGCCTGAAGTCAGTTGGGATGAACATGGGCCTACAATATCCAGAGGCTGTATTATACTAATGTAACTGGTCAAACATTTGCCTGTGGATGAGTCCTACCATTTCTTTGCATACCTTAGTGCTAAAAGGGACTTAACATTGAGGTGAAATCTGATTTACTTCAGACCCAAGTAAATGACCAGATATCTAAGCCTGCACTATGCAACACTGCATCACATGGAAATGTTCAAGCTAGCTTCGAGCAAGATGTCTACAGAGTCAGAAGTGGTATATCTATATATCAGCGTGATATTTCTAACATAGTAAATAGTCCTGCTGAGACACAGATTCGAAACACCATGTTAACGTGAATTTTCTTTTTCTACAAGCTCTATGCAAGGTGTTTGCATGGAACTGTGGAGGTACCACCAGTTCACTGGGATCTTCCTGCTTGAACAGCGTGACACCCTTAGTGAGCGTCCTGGCATGTTCATTACTCAGCCAAGTCACATTTTAACAGAGCTCGCAAGGATAGATGAATGAAGAAAATAGTTAATGTAGTAAGTCAGACCCAGAAATTGTGCTTACAGTCCACCTAGCAGAACTACAGTGAGAGGGAGGAGGGGTTATTTCTGATGTAGAACAGGTACGTACTATTCCTTCTGTAAAAATAAGCAAGAATGGCTATATGTCTCCCAATGAGAAGAGAGAGCCTGCATTCAAGGATGGCTCACTGCTCTCTCTCTTTCAGAATTATCCATGTCAGAAATATAGGATTCCAATCAAAGATTACCCTGTAGTCTTCCTATCCAGCCTAAGTTCCTATTGGTCTAAGATAGCTTAATAACTAAATACAAGGTACTCCAAATGAACAAGCTACTTACATGGCCCGAGGCCTTACAATGATTCTCAGGAATAATATGTATTTCCTTCCCACCCTCCACCCCATCTTTCTGAAGCATGTTGCAGAATTTTTAAGAGAATTCTCCACAAAAGAGCAAGTGAACTGCCTTGTTTTTCTGAAGGACATCTGTAAACCATCTTACAAATTCTGAAAACACATAGTTCTGTTCACAAAGACACTGAAATTTCCTGTTTCTGTGATTGCAATGGTTTTATATGCCTCCACCATTATGTCTCGTTAGTTCTAGAACCAAACCTGTCATGTTACAAATAAGGCACATCTTGATGGATGATACAGATGTATTCTAAGTGTTCGGGATATCGCTCTGAAAATCATACGCTGCTAACTTTCTTGGCTAACCCTCACTCTCTTGAAGTTTCAGTTTCTATATCTGTAACACTCTTCAGCACATGTAGGTAAAGTACCACATAAATATTAAGCATTTTTGTAAGAACAGATCTGGATATCCTCAATTATAATGCTTTCATCCATGCATTCCTTCTGATTACCTTGAAACCAAATATATTATTTTTCACAGGTATTTCCAAATCTGGTCTATAACGAGGAATGAAGATTAGAGCCAGTAAAATTTTTCAGCTGGAAAAATTTCCCATAAAAAAGTCAAGGCTTCCTTGAAAATGAAATTTTTCATAGCACTCAAGAGTTACATTTATCAGAGTTGAAAGCTCAGAACTTCCTATTAACTTCACAAACACTCACTTCAATCTGACTCTACCCAGGCTTTTAAAAGCATCAGGAACACAGTGTGGACATTCATATTAAAAATTAAATCTGACAGGCAAGACCATATTTTCTACAACATTAATAATTCAAGAATTTTATTATTCTGCCTCATTAATATTTTCAATTTTTCTAATCCAGTACATATAAAGACAACATTCAGAAGGTTTAAAAGATGTTAATCATTATCAACATCTTTTCAGTTATGAAGCATATAGAGGTCATGAATTGGTCTGAGATCTTCCTATCTGAAAAACTAAATTTCTGATCTCATCATACTGCTACAGAGAGGCCTGAGGGTGAGGAGGGTCTGCTGAAGCCCTAAGAGATGCTTCCAGCCATGATGCACTGAAGGGTTTTATCTCAACTCTCTGGCCTATAGAGGCTTGCAGACAATTCAGAGCTGGTGTATTTAATGGTGACTTTCTTACTGAGCTAAGAGCAACCTTTGTTTATATGTAGCCTATAAAACATGTTAGGCTATATTTTTATATTATGCAGGAGTTTTTCTGAGATTTCTGTTAAGTACAGTATGATGCTGTTTGTAATTACACCACTTTCTTTCCAGAGATATTGGACTTTCAACTTTCTTTTGCATGCCACTGGAGGCCAAGGATATTTAAGTATTTCAAAACAGGTCTCAAAGATTTCTTTAGTGCTTCCTTCACAAATTCTTAACTTTCAGTTACTGCAGCTTTGCAGGTGGATGGATTGCCCAGCTGTCATTCTATACATTGGTTTTGTATAACAACTGGAGTCACATTTTTCTTGCTTTTTTTAATAGTTGGATTTTCATGGATGATATTTGCCAAGATTTAAGACACTGTGATTCACAGAATAAAGTCCCAGTGTGTCTGCCCATCAGTATGTGTGCTAAAGAAGCCAAGCCTTCTCTGGATGCATTCCCAAAACTACACCAGACTAGATACAAACCTGCACTATTTTACTGCTTGCTTTATTAGTTCTAAAATCTCCAGATTCTTTACCTCATTCTGGCAACGGAAAGCTGGGAGGAGGGCTTTTAACTGGATATATATTATAAAAACACTATGTTTAAGTCTCCTTTATATTATTAGAGTGGAGAACTGACCCCAAATTCTTCAAAGCTGTAATGAATAAAAGGTTCACTACATTTCAGATATCCTCTTCCTCTACACCATACTCTCTCTAGGATTGGTTGGGGTCTTCACCTTTATTACATATATTATAATCTTTCTAAATATAGAGTGTATACCCCACACCAGAATCTAACTTGTCTTGCTCTTTATTTACCTTTGCCAATACTGAGATGAGTGATAAGTACCTTTTTATATTTTCCTTTATACCAGAACAGCTGTACAAATTGATCATTCTCATTTTTCCAAAAAAGTTTTCTTTAATAATATTTCCATCTAATAGTCAGTTATGATCTCAGACTACAGTTTATTGCTGCTCTTTTCTTCCTTTCTTTACAAGATTCCTTTTAAATCTCTAAGTACATGTAAGTAGTAGTTCTTCATTTTGGTTCAGAATTAGCAAATATCAAACATGTAATAGGCAAAGGCAAATACTTCATTCATACAAAATTCATACTTGTCAATACACAGATTAATATTAAAGGTGTATTAATAAATACACCTTCACTATTAACATTAAATTATTAAATATTGGTTATATTAACTAAATATTAATATTTAATGTTACTATTAAAGGTGTATTAATAAATACACCTTTTCACATTCAGCATCCTACACTGGGTTCCAGTTTACACTAAAAGGTTTGACACAAGGTAATTAAAAGTCTCTAAGGCCAAAAAGTCCAGCTATAATTATTAACAGGTACTCAGGAGACTACTAGGAATTATGAGCTAATGTCTTTCATGTGTCTTGAACTCTGGAGAGGATTCCATGCTTTAAGATGAAGCTGGACACTTATTAAAGAAGTTTCACAAATTCATGTAGTTTCTTAGGTTTCACAGTTGCATTCAAACCACTTGCTCCCTAAGCTTCATACTACTGACCTCTTGCCTCTTCCATCCCATCTGCTTTCCTTCAATTTGTAGGCAGATTCCTGCACAGCACTTATTATTCATTTTCATAGCCCCTTGCTTAGTTGGGATCCGTGCAGGCTTCTGTCTATACTTCATTTAGTCCATATAGTACCAGTGTTGAAGACACAAAATGGTAGGACTACAATCAAAGCCGTACTTACGCTGAGCTTGTTACCTCATTTGGATCAGATCCCCTGCCCTCCGGACAGAGAGCAAACTTACGTTTGACACAGACCTTTTGTAGAACTGGATGGATCAGACCTACTTCCAAGTTGTCCTTTCAGCAGTGACCATACTAGCTGCTTCACAGGAAGGACCTCATAGTAGGCAGTTATAAGATACCCAGCTGTTGATGTAAGTGTCTTCCTAAATCTTGCTACCATTTCCTTTACAAGTTTTGAGACTGGGAAGTAACTGCTGTAGCTGTGCCAGAGGCCCTTGGTCCTTGTTCAGTCTAAATTACTTTTGCGGACCAGGATAGCTTTGATTTAAGAGATGCGAACATCAAGCAAAATATCTGGAAGCGTGCTCACGGATCTGGATTAGGTTTCACATGCTTTTTTAGCAAAGCTGAGTTTGGAGGTAGAATTCAGCTGATCAGTCTGTAATGATTAAACTGCCATCTTTCCCAGTCAATGGGAAAAGTTACACAGCTGTTTCAAAGGCAGCTGTATAAATTCAACTAAATCACAGGAAAAGCTTTTTATTCATTATAATATGGCTTGAGGCAAAATAAGGATGAAGTTATTAAACTGCAACTAAAAGCTAGCCACAGTAAAACATATTTGAAATCAAGATTAAAAGCACATACACAGGATGAACTCCTAGTCTGGAGGGTGGAGGTCAGGAGAGAGAAAACTAATTCCTAAGTGGAAAACTGAAATTCCTGAATTCTCTGTTCCTATGGCCAGTTTGGATTCTGGGATTTGAAAATTCATATGGAATGTCTGCCAGTATCATTCGAAAGAAAAGAGAATCAATTCAGTAACTTTTGCTTATAAAAACAATAATAATAGCCTGTTCTTTCAACCATGACCTTGATAACTTTTTTTAAGAGCTTCAGACAGCACCCTGTATCAAACTATATTTTTTTCATGGCAGGGTTGAACTGTTTTCAAAATGCAACAGTTGGCCAGGATAAATCTTTATCTTCACTCACCCATTGTTACTTGTATTTTTGTAGCCTTCTGGTAGCAAAAGGTCACATTTCCATGAAGATAAATTCCCTATTAGACCCAACTGTGGTCTGAGGTCACTGCATATCTGTGCCAGGACAGACTTAAAAGTGATGGTGAATAGGAAGTTTTTGTGTTGTATTGTCCTGGTTTACCGTGGCTGGAGCCAGACAGTGTTAGCACGAATATCAGCATGGGCTAAAGCAGGCATATCTTTCTACTTGCTCATCACACAACAATGAGTAAATAAACACTGTCCCCCATCCAGACCAAGCTGTCAGCCCAATTAGGCATGCGAATGTCCTCATGCACCGTGTTTCCTATATCTTCACCTACAGTTTCTACTGCTCATATGCCCGGGGTGATTTCGGAGGGACATGGCTGCATTGAAACACAGTTACACTGCTGGCAGGGGTCAGGTCTGCTGTGTCAACACTAATCCTTCCTGTCTACTATCAGCTAGTTCGACATTTGATTTGTGTCAAGTTTCTGTGTCCACTGGAAGCCAAATATCACAGCTCTGAGATAACATTTTGCCCCACTTTCCTCCAATCACCGAATGATTTTGTGTTTTCTGTACTCAAACTCCTAACCGAGAGGATCAGAAGTTACTAAAGAAAAGTTGCGTGTGCCTGAGAAATTATGCTAGAGTGAACAGTATTTCACTTCATAAATACCATAATGTGCAGCTGTATCTTCAGGTAATTACAAAGCAATTAAACAGAATGTCCTTATGTACAAGAATTGTATGCTTAGGATTTTGAACCTCTCACTGAAATGCGCTCTTTGCTTTATCCAGTGGGTCTGGTATGACACTGAATTTTATTCACATCTTAAAATTCGACACTAAAAAAAGGCCAGCCACTCAAAGTGCAAAATATCTCAGTGTTCACATCAGACTTGTCCTAAGCGAAGCCAAAGACTTCTCTCACCCCCTCCAACCCTGCTGAATAGTTTGTTATGACTCCCTGATAAAGATCAGTATCTACTGAAAGATAAGCCAGGACCACCACCATTTTGGGCCTTCAAAGCATGCTGAACTGCATTATACCACAGTGTGAAAGGATATGCCTGTCATGAAGGTGCCAGCTCTTGTCAGAAGGCTGTTCCTCCTATTTTTGCACCAAGGGAGGATTTTCCCATGAGCCCAGTAGCTGTAGGCTAAGCATCCAACTGTTGGCTATACAATACATGATGTATAAGGTCCACAGTTCTAGCAGGCATAGTGATGAGCTACGTCAGGTATGTGGATTCAAACATAGACCAGAAACATCGGTATAATTCTGAACTGCAAAATTTTTACATAAGCAGTTTTCAAGTCAAGAAAATTTTTCGTGTATGGGAACATTTACTCTTCAGCTACTCAGACACATTTAAATACAGGCAAAACTTGCCTTACAAAAGCAGCAACTAAATAAGATGTCTAACTAAATCATATGTTTGCAGTACAGGTATAAGTTGGTGGGAGACAGAGGAGTAAAATGTCCCTGAAAATTAAGCCATCTCTTAAAACAAAATGATAGAGTATACATATAGCTAGATACATCTTTATAGCAATCTAACCAGCCATCTAAGCCAGGTGTATTGGTCACAGAAACACATTCCTTTTGTGTCTTGGCATTCACACTGTTGGATACTTCCAAAATCAAAACCAAACTTTCACTTAAAGGAAAAGACTTAGGGAAATTTCATATTTGTGTTAAAAACAAAAAAATTCTCATCTGTATTATGATAGCCATCAAATTTGGAAGCGTTTTAGTCCTAGTTCCAGAATGATGTGAGCAAAAATAACACTGCAAAACATATGTGCAGTTTATTTGATAGAATAACTATGGACACAATTATATATTATATGAAATTTAAGGTTTAAATATAGTTGCTTGCACAGAGATTAGTGTTTTCTTTGGTAAGCACTGTATTAGTGCAAATGGTAAACAGTAACACTGCTGAATGGATCTCTCTTCACAATATAAGGTAATTACCTCCTATTCTAAATGTTTTAGGTCATATAAATTTAAGTGGTAGATAATAAAATCAGAGTTAAACATGCTTTAATCAGGCCCTCTTTGGTAGTAATAAATAAATAATTTGCAAAATTAGAAACTGCCTTTATTGCAACATCAGTAACTTACTCCAACCTTAGAGGACTTTTTTTCCCCAAAAAGTTGCTTAGATATTTTATTATGAGAAGCTACTGAAATTTCACGCAACTCATATGTTGTGGAGACAAGAATACCATGGTATTGAAATGAAAGTAAGAGAAACCAGAAAAAATTTGAATCTTAAATTGTAGAAAAAATATAAATAAGAACAGAATGTTCATACTTAGAATTCAGCTAACAAAAATAATACTCTGCTGCATTTATCAGCATAGTGTTGAACAGAATCAGCCAATATATTGCCTTGACTGTAGATGGGGAGTCTGCACAGAGGCAGTGGGAGTTATTATGGGAGTTATTTCAGAAATGGCATCTCAAGAGCAGTAGCTTTAGGAGTTAAAAAATGAAGAAAACTGGATGAGATGAGTCCCAAATATTAGAGAAAAGCCTCCAGGTTATGTGCAGGGGAAGGAAGATGTGACTTAAAATTTCCTTTTTGTAATTGCAACAGTTGAAATTCTATATTTAAAGGGAAAATAACAACTATACAAAGTTATGAATATGAAATCACAGGGCTCCAGGACCTAAGACTCTCCTAATTTATCTACAGTTTCTTTATTTTAATAAAGCCCTATTGTTCTAATGTGATTCCTCTCTTACACTGAAGTTACTAAATCACTCAAACTTTTCACACCCTTCAAACAACATAACATGTGTGTGACTGCAGGCAGACCCAAAAGAGAAATGCACCCTCTCCATCTTTAATGACAAAATCTGACCTTGATCTCACTTGAGTCTCTGGGAAAGATTAATTTGGGGGATATAGAAATCCAAAGGGCAAACACTTCCTTCCAATTTTAAATTGGTAGAAAAATTATTAATAAGCACTCAGAAAAAATAAGCAGGTTAGAGTCTCAAAAAAAAAGAAAGATAATAAAAAAAATTCTAAGGAAAATGCAAAAGCTGAACATAAAATCTCAGGAGAAAAAGAGGCTTTAATCTACAACAGAACTTTAAAACATGTAATAACTCTCATTAATCTTGCCAGTGAGATATAAATGCATTGCTATGTCACCAGTAGGTGTATGCAAGATTGCACTCACTCCCAGAAATATTTCCACTTGCCTGACTATGTTTTTGTGTATAACGTGCTCAATCTTCCAAAGTGCTTAACCTTCTCAATCACTGAGAGAGGAGAGCTCACCTACAGTTCTTTCACCACCCAAAATTCACATTGATTTCTGTGGGAATTCAACAGCTAACAAAAAATCAACCTGAAGCTGGAATAGCACTACAGTGGTTAAAACACAGGTTTTTCAGAAAAATAATCACATTATTTTTCTCTTCTATGAAAATAGGGACTACATTAGAACATACAGGCTTTTGTAAGTCAAATGATCCTCAAGTGGTCCTCAAAAGGTCCATTATCAAGACACCTTGCCTTGAACAGGAGGCTGGACTAGGTGACCTCCCAAGGTCCCTTCCAACCAGAACGAGTTTGCAGTTCTACACGAATAAAGAGGGCGGTTCTCATTTGGAGGCTGAGACTGTATATGACTGTAGAACTGGAATCTGGAAACATAATTTGAACTTTATTTTTGTTTTATTGTCAAGAGTTTTGAGTTCTTAATCGATTGGCTTGATGTCACTTCTGGGTGTTCGTCTTAATTCTTCTGGTCATAGGTCATTTCCCTTTTACTCACCAAACCTCTGAAACTCTTGCTGTCAACAGTTACTAGCTTAGCATAGCTTAGCTTCAGTCACAAATGGATTATTTATAAGGAAAGCTCAAATATTGTTTACTTGCTGTAGCCTGGTCCTGTTTATTTGAGTTGATCTACTGTTTCTCTTTGGTTTGAAGTGTACTTTTCAAGGTCTCGTTGGCATTCTGCTTGGTGTTGGACCATTGTGGTGACACAGCAGAAAGCCTGGGAAGCAGAGATTTCATAGCAGAGGGTAATGTGCAAGGTTAAAAAACTGGAATTGCGCATAAAACGTGTAAGTAACAGAGCAACATAAAAAGACTTAGAAGGGAATCTCTTACTGTAAAGCACTGTCAAGCAAAAAAAGAAAGAAAAAGGCAGAAAACAGCAGTTTTTCCTAAAATCAAAAGTACTTAGGTACAAAATATTTTTTAATCCATGATCAGCAGGTATCTTATCAAGTTTGGATAGCAACACGGTGAACTCTGAGATGTACTACATCCTGAATTAAAATTTGACCCTAAGGCAATGTGGCTGGACAGAACTGTTGGTTAATATTTGCCCTATGTCTAAAAGCTTTTAAATCATTATCTTTCTTTGCATCAGTACTAAAGACAGTGCAGCATATAACAGCATATAACGAGGTAAAAAACACATCACCTTCATATTTCTGGTGTTATGCAGAACAATGCACACCATAACTAAGGTCCAGAACAGGACCCTACTCCAAGAAGACAGCCAAATGGAAGGACTGCAGAAGATAACTAGATATTAAATCAAGAAGAATGATACAAACTGCAGTATTTGATATTCTAGGTAAACTGATCGCTTAAAGACAAAAAATGTTGGAAATGTTTGTATTTTGGGGGGGGGGGAGGGGGGGGAAGCTTGATATCTAAGGATAATGACCTGCATACAGGAACAAACATAAACAGTATCACATCTCTTCCACTATTACATTTACCCGCAGTATTAATGGCTACTAACTAACCATTTTTTTGTACTCATAAACGAAGGCACTTGCATGTGAGGGGACGCTTATACATAATTTTAGTATCTAGCCCTGAGATAGAAAGCAAATAATCAACAAAAGAAATTTGGTGGTGACAGTATCCAAGACAGACGTTATAACTCAAACTAGTTATAGGTACAGAGTTGCAGTCAGAAATTACACCTCTCAATTATTTTGTCTTTATTGACTTGAATTCTTCTGTCCCTTTTATAAAGAAAAAATCACAAATTGATTTGTCTTGTGTATTTTTTCTAAAGCACTGAGAATTTCAAATCAAAGTGTGAAGCTTGGGGCCACTGAAGTCAGTGGGACTTCCCATCCTTACCTATACTGTGTTACTGATACTCAACCTACACTGAGAGTGACTTTGAGTAAAATTTGGCACCTCTGAACACCATTTTAAAATTCACAGAAGAAGAATTATTTTCTACCATATTCCTACTCTGGGGCTTTAAAAGCATGAGCAGGGGACAGAAAATGTTATATATGCTGAACTGTGCTGCGTCTGGCTTATACATACAACACCAAGCATAAATGTGAATCGATCAACTGGTTTTTAGTCCTTCCAAAAAATACTTGATAATGCCCATCTTTATTCACTCATTTATTACTAAATACTAAGAAAGGTAGGGTTGTGTGCGTGCGTGCATGTGTGTGTGTGTAAGCGAGTGCAGTGTGTTTATAAGCAGAGCAGGAAAGCAGAGGAGATCCACAGCACAATCTGAAGCAAAGCAATAAAAGAAAAACAAGAAATGATACCCTTTCTCCTCCTGATCAAACCAGATAAAACAAAAGTTGCTGGGAAAGACAGGAAGAAAACAGGATGAGAGAACACTGGGAAAAAACACAGTTCACAGTTACAAAGCACTCAAACTAGGATTCAGCCATATGTGGTCTTTGAACCAAAAGCAGCCATTCACAGCATGAGATCTTGTGCAGTACCATCTTATCAACATTATAATTACTATCAGTAATACCACCTTACTGTATAATATCACTTCATATCAGGTCATATCAGATTGTGACCCCCTTTTACAGTGAGGAAAGAGGGGCAGACAGGATTAAAACATTGAGGTCATTGGCAGACCCGGAAAAAGAAAATTAGGTTTTCAGACTTGCAGTCCTGTGTACCATCTACAAAGTCATACTGCTTCCTCCTCCACTTCTATCTCCTAAGTTTTCTTAAGAAAATAGTACCGGTCACTGACACCATGCGGCACACGGTAGGTTATACATAATCATACCTTTGGAGCAACCCAGGGACCAAATAAATTCATTAAGTAGATAAACTAAGAAAATATTGCTGGACTTGCAATTCACAGAAATACATCCTTCAGGAAGGTAACATGAAGTTTGTACAATCCCTTCCCTCCATGCTGTCTACTGGAGCTCAGCTGCACCGTTTTCAAAATAAACACTTGAAATGGGAAGATTTCCTTTGAATAATTAAGAATATCAACCCCTGTCTTTCTAAATTTTCATTTCTCCCTTTTCCTTGGTGCACACAAAATTGTTATTCTTCCTATCTGCTGGCAAAGAGATGGATGATGGCAATAACAATCCCTCCATCCCTAGCTAGGATATTGCTTCAAAGGTCAAAGCTGAGGGTAGGCAGGGGCTTCTTTGGGGAGTGGCTGGAGGAAAGGGAGGACAAGACAGAAACTCAGGTCAGTCATCTTTAATGTGGAAGAGGAAATGACACGTGTCACATAAGGGACAGGAACATGCCTCTCTTCCCTCCCCTTCAAGGCAAGAGGGGAAAGGAGGAGCTGAGGCAGGAGCTTGCTCGGTCCATGGATCGCTCCTGGGGCAGGGTGATTATATGTTACCTGCTGCTTGCAGCCCAGGCACAAGGGAGCTGCGACCAATGCTGTTTTCTTAACAATTTATATCATCCACTGAGAAAAGCATCTCTCTCAAAACCCATCCCAAAAGAACTGTCCTGCTCCATGGAAAAGGAGCGTGTAAGACAACAATCCACGCCATAGAGCACAGACTGCCAGGCAAAATACTGTGAAACTTGATTCAACTTGTGTAGAAGGGCTATGGTAAAATGCGCAAACTTCAACATTATCTGCATTAAGCACATCTACTATGTGCTTCAACAGTGATGGCTGTTAGGATATTTCACACAAGTCATTTATGTGCTAACATTGAACATGGACTTTTGTCAGACTATGAACCAAATCATTTTGAGGCACTGGCTTTCCTTGAGAACATTTTGTCCACTTGATCTTCAACTGCTGATGTCCTTCATTACAGCTGTAAACACGTAACAGGGAACATAATAACCCGACCAGAATGGACTTCTCCCTATTCTGAGAGGTTTACGAACAATGTTCCTTGACTCTTTTATGAGCATTTCAGAATTTCTTGGGGTTTTCCAGCTGCTTTTTGATCAGCTTTCTTAGTTTGACCATGTCACAGCATGGCCCAGCCAGCCTCTTTTTCCAGACAGGAACTGGAACACATGGCTTGTGGCTGTGGTAAACTAATAAGGGGGAGAAAAAAAATAAACAGAAGGGACTTTTCCCATGTGTTTTACGACACTGCAAATCTGTCGACCATCCAGTTCCTGTACTGTACCATTCTCTTGCCAGTCATTCCTGCACTCACTTGCTGTATGATATAGCACTGTCACCCACACACCTTTTTCTTTGAGCCTTCTGAATTTCAGGAGGCCAGATACTCTGATAGTGTAAACTGGTGTCACTCCACTGTAGATTTTTAAACCAACTCCAGATCTGCTTCCAAAATATATATTTAAATTTATGAGGAATTCCTTGCTTGTAATGGATATAGCCTTAAGCCATAATTATTGCATCTACTTGCACAGAAATCTATTGCTGCATTCTTCCATTATCAACATTTATGCAAGTTTGTAATAAAAATGCTCAGGAAAGTATCTTACAGGAGAAGAAATGATTAAATTTCACTTTCCATAAGTATATTACAAGTTAGGCCCCAAATTCATAGCTAGGGAAAAGGCAACACAGCATTATAAATTCTTAAAATGCAGTATTTTTCAAAGGTGAAAGATTCCCAGGCAAATGCAGGATTTCCTGAAACAAGCTTTACAACAAAAAAGCCTGTGTTGTATTTTTAACCTACATTCTCATCACTACTGTTCATTCTCCAGTACCAATACTATTAAAAGTTTCTTGTGGTGTGGCTGTTTCTTCATAATTATCAGTGGAATATCCCTGGAAACCACTTTCCATTCATTTCCTCAGGCCTAAAGAGTGCAAGCAGAACTGACAAATCTCAGAAACATACTCCCAGCAGCAACCCCACGAAGAAGCGCAGCTACTACTCTTTGTTCTTTGGCAAAGCTGGGGTCAGTTTGTGGTTCTCAGAGTCCGAGAAACCATTTAAGAATAATTCAAAATTACAGTGATCAAGAGTCACATTTCTGCAGAGGAAACCTAAAAGACTATGTAACTAGTTTTCCCACAGTCCATGAATCCAAAACTGGAATCTTAGTGTAGTCTCACCTTCAGCTTTATACAGCTGTACAACATTTGTAACCAGCTGATCTGTTGTGTATCACAGGACGTGGTCCTATCTCTTCCTCTTAGTAAGATTGTAAGTGAAACAAATCATCAGCTGCCTGAATTTTACTAGAGTACTTTGGGAAAATTATTTAAAGTAAGGAGTTTTTGTATCATCTTTGAAAGCACATCCCTTTTAGGATCTACATAACGAATTAAATGGGCCCTAGCTGTGGCCCTTTACAAAAGCTCTGTTGCTAAACTCTGAGATGGTCAGGCCTGCATGTTCTCACAGCTCTCTACTAAGCAACATATGAGATCAGACCCCAGGACTCAATCCAAAAGTCCACTGAAACCCATGGAAAGAATCCGACTCGTTCCCTGCAATTAGGTTTGGGTTGCAGCCCTCTTTCTGAACGCACCTGAAGTATATCCGCAGGCAAGTACTTCATCTCCATGCATGTAGCTTAAAACCATAGGTGTCCACTTATTCATATTCTGTGCATTTACCATAACATCACAAGATACATTCTTCTTCCAAGACGTGACTTAAGTAGATGATAATTGTTGGCAGAGAGAACATGTATTATGGTCATGCCCAAAACTCATGTTTATTGTGCCAAGCATTATATATAATTAATATGTGATGTGTAATTTGTGCTACAGACATCATCATTCCTCTTTTTCCACTGTTCTTCAGTGCTAGCTACTACAACAAGAGTAAAAATAGTGTTTGTTGACAGGTTTATCTCACACAAAGGCTGGTGCAACTCCAGACCAGCCATTTACTCTAGAGACTGTACCCAGATTTCAGCAACTATTAGAAAATAATTGTTTAATAAGCTACTAAATATAATTTGAAGGAAAACTAAAGAAAGAACTTGCTGCTGATAAGCTGTAACTTATGCAATTGCCACATACCTTTAAATGTGCTCCACCAACTTTTCACATGCAGTCTTTTTTAGCAGAGTAATTTTCGAGACCAAAGGCTATCCACGCACACCAGTGCAAACTTATTATGGCACTAAAGAAAAAAATGGGGTAACGATGCTACAAATAATGAAGACAAAATTCTGATTATATAAATATGGAAGCTTCTGAAAATTAAGCCATAGTGTTTGATTTATTCCTGGGACCAAGGGTTGGAAAGCTGTCTCTACAATTGGAACAGGTAGGTGACCATTTCAGCAAGGCTCCAAAAGAAGTCACAGATCTCTGTTGGTGTTGAGAATATCTGAGCTTGGCATAATAATGAATACTAATGTGACTTTTGGAATGGATATTAAATCTCATTTTCTGAAGCTTAAGCCAGACACTAACTGCAAGAAATCTATGAGACGATCTAACAGTGAGGAATAGATTACCCTGCACTTTGCTATTATGAACCTTGAGGAACTTCTACTAGAATATTTGGTTATTAGTAGACACAAGCTACAGGACTAACTGAACATTTGATGTGATGCAGTCCAGCACTTCTTATGTTCATAGCACCCAGGGAAAAAGAGGAGGTCGGAGCAAACATCTGAAGCCTACATTAGGTATATGTGACCACAAATGATCAGGTGAATTGGCCCTGCTTATTTGTAAATGCACTGCTTGCCCTCTGTGAAACATATGTATAAACAGTTGCACAACTGGATATGTAAGAAAGGAAAAAAAGTATTAAAACAGGCAAAAAAAAAAAAAAAGAGGGAAATCTCCTTTAAGAAAAAATTCTTTTGTCTCTCCTAGTGTTGGGTTTTATTGTGATTCACACTCGCACTTTTAATATCCTATTTTTAACTTTATACTTTTCACTGTGGTGAGTTAAAAAACAATGTTAGAGAGCTTACATCTCAAATTTTAAACTGAGGTATTTTTAAAACTCTTTTGTATTGAGAGATTATTCTTGACTTTCTTCTTTTGCCCTCCCAAATTTTAATGAAGGGTCAAAATAAAAACGTGCTAAAGAATTATGAGATATGAATCTTCCAAATGGGCACAAAATAAGGGACTGAAAGGTGCATGCATACCTTCAGATGGCTTGTGAAGGAGGTGGTTAAATTGCCACAGGCTCCAAAATCAGTGATTTATGGTAATGGGAAACTATACAGCATGCTCTTGATATGCAGTTTTAAATGATTGATACAGCTTTAGTCTGGCTGAACACATACAGTAGATAGATTTAGTGTCTGGCTTATCTGTCTGGTCCTGAGTGTTCATCAGTCAACCTAACTAACAAGCTAAAACTCAGGATTGTGGTCAGCAAGTTCATATTCATCTAAAAATATGGGGTCTGCAGTGAGCTCTTTCACACAAAGAGACCACGTTGAATCTGTTTAATGCTTGCTTACCCCTACTAATGCTCTCCAGCTAAGAAAGGAAAGAAATGTGGACTTGAGAAGCAAGCTGACCCCTTGCATTTACTTTCCCCTTCATTACTTTTAAGCATCATCTTAAGTAACAACTGCTGAAAACCATTAACAAAATCATTTTATGGTGCCAGAAATCTCAATAGCTCATAAAATTGTATTATGAACCATGTTAAATTTTGCACAAATCAAATGTGATTTAATGGCTTTTAATCAAAACAGTGGTGTTTTCTGTGTGGCTAGTTGCCTTCCAGCATGGTACATGAAACAGCTTCAAAGTAAAGACTCAGCTCATAAAGGTGAAATGAGGTAAGAAATGTGTGGTGTAGAAGATCTAGGCACAAACTCCCAGCTGGTGTAAAGCAGTATATCTCAACAGGTCTCTCATGAAATCCCAGGTGCCATATCTACGGAGGGGGTGGGAGCACATCTAAAGTCCCTGGCTTTTCCAATGATAACTCTGACACCATTTCACTAATTTAAACTGGGCAAGAATGTGTCTATTACTATTTTCATAGGTCAAACAAGTGACATAAGTAGAGATTCCAAGCCAAAAAAATTTGGAAAATGTACTACGGATCAATTGAAGAATTCTGCGCAAGATAAGCCTTTTTTGAAAGATCAGCTCCCTTCCCCCACCATTCACCACTTTGCAAAAAAAGGATCAATGAATTCCAGCCCCCTTGGCTGTTAATCCGTACTGAGTTTCAAACAAGCCTGTGGAAGGACAAGACCTGAAAGGGTATTTGCAATAAAAGAGGCAATGGACACAAAAGTATATACTGCTAATTAAAAACTTAAAATTATATCACAATGACTTTAAATGAGAATGATCTCAGTCTAATCACATAATACTTTCTTTTGTGCTCTAGGTCACGCCATCACTCAGATGCAGCATTCAGGAAGCACATTTCATTAGACTAAATAAAGCTTCAATCATGTGTAAAATTTCCAACTTGAATAGGCAGCCATCATATCATTCATCGGTCTAGATGTACTTAATGGGTGTAATTTCTTCCTCATATTTCTGTGTGTTGATTGTTTCATTTTCATTACAGAAATCTATCAAGATTGCTCTTTTGCTATTCTTCTGGTCAGGATAAATAATGTTTTCTAAGATGTAGCCCAAATACATTTTTCTTTGCTTGTCAAAGAATCGGGTGAATGAGGTAAGTTTAAACTGAGAGACAAACAACAACAAAACAAAACACACACCCTCTCCCGGGAATCAGATGATATTACCCATACTTGCATGTCTTGCAATAAATTAATTATGCTTAATCAAAAACAAACTGAGCAGCCTTGTTCAAACACCACTGCCCCCTGTGGATTCTGACACTGCTTCTACAGTTCAAGGCAAAGGGATTATTTTTAACATATGACTTTAAAGCCAGCTACAACACTTGAGAACGAGAGCCCATCTCCCTCTCCCCATTTTGCATAGATATCTATGAGGGGGGGTCACATAGATATCTATGTGACCCGGGCCCCAAAACTGTAATGAGATCTGTTCTGGTGCATCAGGCTCAGCAGAATCAAACAACATCATCCATTTCAAAAACACGGGAGTCTAATTGGGCCCTAAAACCTTGCAGACTCATTCTGATTAACAGCACTGCCAAGTTAACAGGTGGATGAAAACACAAAGAATCTTACATTTACCTTTTCTGATACGTGCACATTTTTCAGAATCCTGGATTAAGCAAACGGGATGGGATAAGGGATTTATCCATCAGACTATTGTAGCTGCAATTGCAGTAGTCTCCCTCTTGGTGATTTGAAGCCCATGGAATGGAGCCCTGAAAAATCAAGCAGTAAAAACAGTGACTTAACACTATTTTTTTCTGCCACAACTTCCAACAGGGACTAGTTATTTTGGATGCCTCGATTACTTTTGAGGACTGGGATAGCGTGGGAGGAGAATGACTCTCAGAGCCATTGAAGACACAGTTTAAGAGACCTTGATTCTTTCCCCATGACTGAGCTAGAAAGGTGACACATTCAGTTGCAAAAAATGTCCATCTAAAGTAATAATTTGATTGCAGCAGAAACTGGAAGAAATTCGACCAAGGATACATACAACCTGAATGAGGATGGAAACTTACTCACAAATAAAATTCTAAGGACCACCTTTATGGCCAGAATAAGTAACTACTGGTCAGATAATTTTAGTGATATTACAGCTACCCATCCTTTTGATACATGACCTAATTCTCATTCAAGTCGATGGAAAGACTCTGGTGGCTTCAGTGGATGCTAAATTGGAGAACGGCGTTCAACATCCAGAAGAGAAAGTGAAGGAAGAAAAGCCAGAATCCTTCTCCAGGGACTAAGGGGAGGCTGGAACCAATTTTCAGCTCTGCCAAATGTCCTTTGTGACCCTCCTGCCAACTGTTAATTTTCTCTGGCCAAAAAGCTCAAATAGATTTTAAACACCTAATGAACTTTATAGGCCAGTACCTCTGTCCCTTAATTCCCATAAATAAAATGCAATGATAGTACCTGGGAATCTTTCAGTGCAAGAATACTTACATGGTCATAGTAACCACTTTTCCTTTCTTTTATGACGAAGTGGGAGTAGATAGGAAACTTGCCTCATCCATAACATGTGGCATCAATATGGAAAAGACTGATTAAGAACTCTTATCAGAGCAATACAGTATGAAGCAGATTCACTTAAAATACAATTTGGAAAGAAAATTCAAAGTTTCATAGAATATATGCTTATATTGTTGCACAGTGAGAAAAACTGATAAAAATCTGCCCTGTAAAGGAAAGTTCACATTTTCTGTCTCCATTATAGGGTCACTCTTTAGATGCATCTGTAGAAGTACAGGAACGTATGAGTGGAGCATTCAGAATACAGATTAGCTCAGGTCAGCTGAAGTCAGATAGGTACACAGGATTTCTTGCACTAGTATCTCAACAGGAGACTTCCTTTATATCCCAAATCATCACACACTTTGAGCAGGTACACTTCCCCTATTTTCCATTGTCTTTAGGATCCATGAAGGCACCAGCATATTCTCACCCAGAGAGCCCAGGTCTGATAAAACTGTGCCAGAGGATTTGGGGGTCAGGGCTCGGACAGGATCTCTACATCACACGCACATGCCAGAAGCAGCACAACTGGCTAGAGAACTTATCTCGCAACAGTTACTGCTGCTTTCCTCCTTAGCTCAACATGCATGACTATTTTCATTGCTATTACCATTTTTGGTTAGATAGCATCTACAGGCCCCAATCATAGCGGAGGTCTAGCTGCTGCCTTTGGACAGCTCGTGAGATCTAGGAGTTGAACCTAGATCTACAGATCTCAAGCTTGGCCCTATCAGCTAGATAATAATTTCTTGTCAGGACAATCCTTGCAGAGTATAGCACATCCCATTTCCCAAAGGCTAACAAGAGCCTTGTCATTTACTTCAGTGGGCGAAAGATCAAACCCAGCATTACCATAGATACATTTCCCAACATGTTCTAGCTGACAAAAGTATTTCAGCTCTCTCAGAGGTCAGAAATGAGAACATTAGCGGAGGAGTTAATAAACACTGTCCCAACATAAAAGAGCTCTCCTTCAGACCCCGCCTCGAACAGTCCGCTCATCTGTTTCTCTCGTTAGGCCCCGTAGATACAAAATGTTTCTACTTGTCATGAGTAAAAAGGGTTAATACAAGCTGGAAGTTATTTACAGTTAATAGCAGTGGAAAAATTGCAGAGCAGCTTGGTCCTGTATCTAATAATAAAAAATAGTTTCTTGTAAAGAGACTTAAGGGCAGAGGCTCTCCAAGTTCTTCACGTTTTTCACATTTTTCTCCAAGAAATAGAACAAAATGCCAGTAATCCTAGCATTTTGGGATAAAGTTTTCCATAGCTTTCTGAAGACCTTGACAAAAAGGAAATCAATGACTAATAACTATAAGCAAAAAAAAAAGTTGGCCCAACCTGACACCCGTTCATCAGTGCAGTGCTATTTCTCAGTTTTTGACTAACTAGAAATTATTCTGGACTATTTTAAGCGTGCAAAGACACTGGAGTGAGTGGTGGTATATTGTTAGGATAACTTTATTGCTTTGTAATTCTGGTGGTCAGTTCTAAAACTAAAGGTGAAGAAATTTGACA
The DNA here is from genome assembly GCF_036370855.1 of Dromaius novaehollandiae. NCBI lineage: Eukaryota > Metazoa > Chordata > Aves > Casuariiformes > Dromaiidae > Dromaius > Dromaius novaehollandiae. The sequence goes on from NC_088100.1 coordinate 120,977,207, forward strand.
GAGGTAGCTTCACATAAGTGAAGTTTCTAGACTCTAATTTAGAAAAAATCACTAAGAATGCAAGTAAGTGAATAGTTACAAGAGAAGTTTCATTGAGCCCATTGACGCCACATTTCAGCATCTGAGAAAACCCTACATAATTAAAAAAAAGTAAGCGCCTTCAGTTCCTTTGAATTCAAGAGAACTAGAATAACACTGAAAATCAGGGGACATTCCTTAAGAACCCACTTTTAGAATCATATTTCTACAGTGTCTAAAGCTTTACCTGCAACTTTCAAATAGAAGATCTGAGTCTATGTTCAGCTAAGTCAATTTAAAGTGTTATTAACTTCAGTGCACATTAGACCCAGTCTTAAATCAAATCTTTCAAGGTATTTATGTATCTAATTGCCATTGAAATCAAGTATTTGTGCTTTTCTTTCTTACAGCAGTAATGATTTAGCACAAAGTACAACCTAAGGGGAAAAAAACCCCTAACTCAAAAACCTACCTGAAGCCTACTTTCTAGAAGTACTTTTACTTAGAATCCGACTGTACCACTATTTGAGATCACTGATCTTTATTTTTTTCAGGCAAAAATGTTTAGTCCGAACTACCACTGAGAACATCATATACAATTAATAACACAAAGCATTTGCTCTGGTTGAAACCTCTGTCTCTCAGCGTATGTTTGCGTAGTGCCCTTTTTTCGTCCGAGACCTTCAAACCCAATAATCATGACAATGACAATGAGGTTGCAAGTCATTGACAAAATACAGTTTTAGTCCAAATGGCAACGTAATTTCCATGTGCATACAACCTTCATCCTGCTCTTAAAATTTCACAGCATAATTACAGACAAAATATGTGCAACCACTTAGAGCCAACGTGTTGACAAAAATTATACAGAGACATTTCCAAAACATCTTACTGTGTAATTAACAAATGGAAGGTTTTTCTTTTTTCACCTCTTGTTTTGATTGTTTTTATTTCTGTTGTTATCAAATAGTTTGGAGGAAGTCAGTTTATGAAATAGATCTGGGGTAGGCCCTTTTCTGAAAAATTCCCACTGGTCTGACTTCAAGGCTAATAAAAATGCTTTATTGTTTCTTCTGCTGATCCTCCTAACTGGTCAGCAAGCCCCTAGGGCACAGTTAGTCCCACAAATTCAAGTTTGACTGCCTAGTATCTCACACGCAGCTCTAGTTAGGAATAAATTTCTTGTTAAGAATAAACAGTCTACTGAGCAGCTTTGTAATTATTTTTAGTTTCTCAGTTTTTCCTGTCTGTTTGCATGAAAAGCTTACAATGGTGATCCAGAATTTTACAAAATAATTTTATTGCCAAGTGTCCAAAATAATGATTCTACAATATATCAGAAAAATACAGAGCTGGATCCTGCCTGTGTCACTGACCTCTGCCTTCACTGAAAGCATTGCCTCTTGAATCTTCCCCATACAGTTCAGATGTAGATCTAAACTTGACTATAATCTACATATTTTATATTGAATTTTTAGAGTGAAAAGAAATGAAATACACTAAATGGAGACAGAAGTACAAAACAGTAAAAAAAATCCTGGTAGGTATTTGGGATTTTTTCACCTTGCTTGGCAAATGGTGGGTCAGGTTAAAAACATACCTCTACCAACCCATTTCCAGGTGCTAGAATTCTATTTTCTTCATTGGAGCATAATAGAGATAGACAGTTAGTGAAGTAAAGTGGCATCATTCAGTCAAACTGCCACTGGTCTGATGATGAGAAGTACAAGCACACCATTCCAAGTGTGTTTATGGCATGAGTATGCAACCATTTGCCCATGCAATTCACTTATAAATAGCAGAAAAATGTGTATATAATTGTCCAGCACTTTTCCCCAAATTAAGATTCTGGGGCTCATGCAGATTCTGAAGCACAAGCAGGCAGTGAACTTTTAAATCCTTATAAAACCAGTATTCCCTCAAGCAGAATAGTAAAAAGCACAGAATAAAAGGGGGATTCTCTGTTGCTTGCATTGAGCAGTCTTTCATTCCACAGGTAGCTTTTCTGATTTCCCTCTGACTTCAGATGGAGTAAGGAAACACTAACCTGTTTTTGCTACAAGTTCACTAAGCTCGACGGGAGTCTTTCCACCGGCTTCAGAGGGATTTGGAACAGACTCAGTGTAAATAAGGATGGCAGAATGGCACAAAGAACACAAATGCGCTTTTATAAAGCTAAGAAAAAAATTCTATTGTGGCTCGATCCATCTGAGAAAAAAGCCCAAAGCCATCCTTCTGAAACAGGCTGAAAGAAATTGTGCAATTACCTATATCATCAGTTAATATGTATGTTTTTCATATTCCTTAAACCTATAGTGTTTACTAAAACACAAGAGATGTGGGAACAACAAGTAATGATCTATTTTCTGTTTTCAGGACTCTGAACAAAATCATGGCCTGGCTGAAGGTAATAGAAGCTTTTTACTGATTTCTCTAAAGCCAGAATTCCACCTCCTGAGAAGAAACTGCAACCCCAAGTTGAAAGCAAAATCTGCAAAGAAAGCTGGCACAAAAACATAACTAAACAAAGTACACAAGGGATTTCAAATGAGATTAGAAGCATTGTTTTGACCCTGTGGCTTTCAGAGGGGTGTGAGAAAAACACAGTAACGCAGCCCAAGAAGCCTTTGCAAACCGGGCAGCTGAGACAGACGCTTTAAAGGAACTGGAAAAGAAAGTCTAAACGGAAACGGAGTGAAAGGAAAACACAGCTCCATCTAGGGTGAAAGGCATGAAGCCCAATAATCATTTGGATTGAGCTTTGTTTCTGCGGTAGGTGTTCTGAAATCCACGCTGGAGGAGCAGACAGAAAGGTCAGGGAAGTCAGAATTATTATATGAGAAAGGAAGCGAGGAACAATGGGCTTAGCGAAGGCCTGACAACTGAAGGATTGGTGGTCTTCGGTATGCAGGAATGTGCGGCTTTTATTGATGGGCTCTTTCTATGGAGATGAATTACTGCGCGCAATATCTGGGCAGACCAGAAGCGCACTGCTGACAGAGCTGCTGAATTATTTGCTGTGGATAAATTATCTAAGTATTCTTCCCTCATTTTGATTTTTAGCAAGTCTAATTACTGCCATAATATATATATTACAACCCCCCGTCTAACACAGCACATACACATGGCTCTTAACTATAGCCACATGAGAAGTCTCTTCAACCCCAGTGGGACTATGTATGTCCCTAAATTGAGTATAAGCTTATGTTTTGCAGGGGACAAGACCTACTGGACTAACACACAAGCAAAGAAGTCATATGAAAAAGCTGCAGCTGGCAGCAAAGTTTCGAGAACAAGGCTTGGATGCCTCCGGTCAGTTCAGCTGTAGTGCAGGTCCCTACTTTGTAACCTTGTTTCCCTTTCCCTCCTTTTTCTCCTTTTATTGAGATTTCCAGCTATTCAGGACAACACGGTCTCCTACCTGCATCTGTACTTTACCTACCACAAAGGAGCCTGTTGTGCCATAATCACTAATTAATTGATGGTTCCCAAATTGTATATTATTCCTTTTTTGCAGTTTGAGACTGACCACTGAAGACCTGCTCCCTTTATGACTCATAATTTTTAATCAGGAAAGGTAAATCAAAACAAGTGGTAAAGACTCAGTAAAGAAGAAGGAAGAGATGCTACCAAATTTTCTTGCTTGTACTGATTGTGTTATTGATGTGAAGATATTCCTCCAGGAGCAGGGTGGGCAAAACTTCCTGTGCTCTTTTTCACAGGAACGACTGAGGCCGGCAAGCAAACAAGACTGAAGCGTCTGCCGAGAAATTCAGTGGAGCAGTTGCAGTAAATGGACCGCTGCAACTAAGAAGCAAAAGGATGAGACCTAGCAATACTCGTTTTCTTCAGGTTTAGGACACCCGAAAGACGTGGTCATAGGTGGAAAAACATGCTGCACTCAATCTTCTGTTCAGCACAAAGCCATTCGTTACAACTCTGAAAAAGGAAAGCTCTTGAGGACTGGGAGGTTTCTGTTGGAGGAGATGTTTTGTAGGACAAAACTGTGGGAATCTGTGGGTGTGTAGCATGCTGAGGTTTGAACTCAGGGACTGTGAATGTGATCTTAACATCCAAAACTAGCAATGTGCAGCAGGAGCCAACACCACAGACCACCTAATCTCCGAAAAGTCCGAGCTGGAGCTAGCGCCCACAACTGCAGTCCGTCTGCACGCCACTAACTGTTACAGCTCTCAGTCTGCCTTACGGACGCACTTATGATTATTAGCCATATGGGCCTATTCCATTTCTTCCTATACTGCCTACAACTTTGAGCATATGCTTCGCAATATGATGTAGACAAGTGCTTTTTGCCCTCCCCTCCCCCCTTTTTTGGTCAGGAAATGCCAGCCCCAGTGAGTCTCTCAGAGAAAATGAATGGGAAATTTGCAAATTCCTGTAAACACCCACAAACTTTCTCATGATCTCTTGTTACTTTTCAATGGACAGTCCTTTGCAGCTCCAAGAAGGCCGGGCTGCTGAATACAGCAATCATATTGTGCTGGCCTCAGAAATGTGCAGTTGTTTGACAAGAAAAATGCCCACACTACCTGGAGCTGGGCAAGCACACAATCACTTCAGTCTAGCAGAGAAACTCTGACTTTTTTTTTAAGCAAAAAGACAAGCAAACAAGAACTGTTTTGTTGAGCATTAGTTTTTACAGGGAAATCCTTGCAAACATCTTAATGCTCAGGCCGGTTCAGGCTTGTACTGCTAGTCGTCTAGAGGGTTGTGGCCTGACATTTCACCAGGAAGAGCAAGAGTCCCAGCGCTGGTTTTCTGGAGTGCTGAACTTAGCCTTCTTAAAGAGTCAAGTGTCCAGCAATTCCTAAAGATAACATCACCATGTTACTTGGCACCCTATAACCAAAGAAACCTAAATAATATGGTGGAAGAACGTTGTGAAACAATTTCACTCAGTGATTCAAACACCAGTCCCACAGCTCCTAGCTCAGCTGAGCATCCATTTGAGGAGCATACTGCCTTTTGACCCAAATACAGCAGAACGTATGAGCCTGCTGCTGGGAACATCATCAGCAAGTGTCCAAAAGTGGCTAAGAGTTATTGGAAAATGGCATCTGACGGATCGTCATGGCTGGGACTGTTCAAGGGAACCAGGAAAAAAACAGTCAAATCACTCCACTTGACCTATACGAATAGTCCGAGCTTGCACAGAGCCTCAACCAGATGACCCTGAGACGCCCTTAATCATCAGCAATTCAGCAGCAGCCAGAATAAGGAGGAAATTGGGGCCTTATTAGAAGCTAGCCAGTGCAAAACAAACCAAAGACTTCGTTGCCACCGCCAAAAGCTGCATTCAGAAGTTAGGAATCCTGATCATGCAGATGCCTCATTCACCCCTCATTTGCCCACATCTGCTGAATTTACATATAAACCTATTAGAGGACATGATTTTCTATTTTATTTGCCAGAGAGAATGATGGTAACAAAAGGAGGCTGTGATTGAATGAGTGTGCCAATGCTCTTCCTGTTTTTTTACTGGCATGTCATTGTACTTAAAAATAGTACTTGAATTTTAAAATAAACAAAGCATAATATGGAGGTTTCTGTGTAAACAAAATATTGTACTTGTGGTGATATGATACAAAATTTCATGCTCAAGAAATTTCTCATTCAGCTTGTCTAATCAGCTAGAACAAATTTGCAGTCAGTAGACTTTAATTATAATTGCATCTAATTGATTTCCCCCCCCCCCTTTTTTTTTTAATCTGTGGTATTGTGGTGCTGCATCAACAGCAGTTCTTGACACAAGAATGTTCATTAGGGACTCAAGGGTAGGAAGCAGAAAGAACCATATGAATAACCATCCCGTATCCACTACAGAGTTTACTTACCATTTATTTCCATTGCAGAAACATTCAGAGGCACCACACCATGTGGTTGAGAACAGGCAGGCCAGAAATTAGTATACACATAACAGTTGTGTTAAGTGCTATGCCTGATCAGGCAGAGTATCTTTGTGATGCAGTGGCTGCAGCCCACTTTGATACAACAGACAGCTGAGCAGCTGAGGCCCAAAACCACCTTAGGAATTAAGTACCTTTTGAGAACTTGTGACAGATTAAAAGAAATGCTCAAGCCACCACATCTGGTAAGTGCAATACTGGATGTTGCAAAACCTCACATTTAACTACCTTGCAGGTCACTGACATCTACAGCCTTGCGACAGGCACTTATACTCTGGATACCTAGAGCAAGGAGCTGAAGATGGAGATCCAGACGAAGCAAATACCAAAGCAGGGAGCTGCCTAAACTAGATCAAAAAAACCTTTCAAGAATGTCAACCCATAATTCCAGGTAGCGGAAAGATGACCCACTCTACCTGGGATTCAGACAGGTGATGCCTTTTATCCTTCCACAGCATGAGTCCTAACGCAAAAGGGGAGCTGAGGCACGAGTCCTTAAGTTGATGGTAATGTGGAGACTTAAGCACTGCTGGCCACAGCCAGCCATCTAGTTACGCATCTTGGGAACACCACGAGCAGAAACATAGGCACCTTCAGGTGCCTGACAAATCAACAGGATTTTCAAGAATCGAGTGTTGAAATTAGGACCCATTACGAGTTTACATCCTTTTCTGAATCTATCCCTGCAGGACTTCAGGCAGCACAGAGTTCCTGTGACAACTGGAAACCAGATCTAAATTGCCTGAGTCAACCTCAAAAGCCTTGTTCTTCTCTTAGCACAGTGGCTAACGCGTTCAGCAGTAGCTAAATGAATTAGAAGCCTAAGCCATCTCTTCAAAGGATTTTGGCATAACATCTCATTAAAACAATGGAATGCAGGTTCTTAATTCACTTAGTCACTTTTGAAAATGAATAGAGGATTAACAAGGATCATGCTACAATATGCTTATGCTCTTGGCATATATCAGTCTCTCCACCTTTGTGTGCACTGAGAAGACACTCAGAACTACGTATCCTTCTGGTGTTTCTGTCCCGCTAACTGGCCCCTAACCAGTTAACACTGCTTTTCTCAGCAGAGTTTTCTAAAAGCCCATGAAAAAAAATAGACACTAAGAATCAAATGGCACTATAAAAAACCAGGACTCTCAGCAAAGATGTCAGTGACTCAACAGCTCTCAGTAACCACTGTAAAATAAACATTAGATGGTAATTACTATGTAGGGGTTGAGCATCTGCTAAGAGGAACCATATTTTCATTGAACTATGATTTTAACAAAGTGATGACTCCCCAACAGAAATATGGCTAAAGGGCAATACTTCAAAATGCGGAGTGCATTCATATACAGCAGTCTCCCCTAGTGCACCAAACACAATGTGCTCAACTATATAAATAACAGAAGTTTTTGTTTTAAAAGAGAATGTTTTACAATAAAAGACATTTTTAAAGTCAACATTTTTCCCGTTACTTGTGTGGTATCATGTTCCCTAAAGCATTGTGCTAGCAAATGTCTCTGAGGGTATCTTTACATACGCATTTAGCCTACGCTGTGGGATAGAGACGCTGCCCAGCACCAACCCAATACTGTAAGTCCACACACAGAAAGCCCCTCCTGGCAGGAATGATTAGCCCGGATGCAGTGGTAAACGTATGCAGCCAGGCTGCTTCTCCATGCAAGCCAGCTCATGTGGTCTAGTAAGATGTCTTTGTGCCACATGCTGCAGTGCTTCCTACTCGGCGGTTATTTTGTGCAAAGCCAACTTAAATGCCGTTGCACTGTACAGTCATGCCCATCATCTCTGAAGCAAACACACACTCCTGGGAAAACACGCTGTGTTTGGTAACACAGACTCCTGAGAAGGAGCTTCTTTTGATGGTAATGCTATGGTAAACTGGAGGAGTGTTTGCTCTCTGCCATAATCTCTGATAATAGAGCTAGTTCTCTAAACAGAGCTGTGCTTTGGGAATCAGCTATTCCTGTCAGACCCAGATTCCTCACGGCAAGAATGCTTGCAATCCCTGTGACTCTCTGTCCCAGGACAGTACGGTTGTGTAAACAGAAGACTTCACAGCGGGATTATACTGAAATTTCATGCCATGCTCTCACAAAAAGGCCAGCCTCCAAAGCCCTGAGTATCTGCTTTTACCTGTTATAGGACATAACAGTGCTGGAAATACTCGCATAGAAATCGGTCATTGTGCTTTTGTTTCTCTGCATGATGTGAGAAAGAATACAAATCCAAAACATGTTACATTAAATGGTGCATTTTCTTATTTTTATTATGCCTAGCATATAAGTATATAGTGCACTGAATACATCTGCATGCTTAAGCCAAGTCTGGAAAGCCACCCAAGTTTGTGCACACCCATGTGAGTACCTAAATGAGTCCAGACTTTAAGAACTGCTGAGAACTCCCAGTTCCCAGTGGAGCAAACAGGCAGAGGCACCAATACCCAGGCTGTACCAGGGACTACTGAAAACCCTCTATCTGCACAGTTAGACACTTAAACATCTTGGGAGAATCTAGCTCATGGTGCCAAAGCTTAAGCATTTGCCTTCGCAAAATGAATGACAAGACTGTAACACTTATACAATTGCATATACATTTGTATAAATAACTTCAGCACTGAATTTAAAAGTTAGTGGCTGTCTTCTCTGCAATTCTTTAATGTCAATGCAATTTAAATGATTATATTGGGCTTTCTAGAGTAAGCATCAATATTATTGCATTTAAATTCTTCTGTCACACCTTTGAATAAATAATGCTTTTATACCTACTTCTACTTAGGTGTACCAAACTCTACTCTGGAATTTCAGTATGGAATAAAGATGGTATTTACTGAACAAATTTTTTTAGACTGGCTATAAAATATTGTTTGCAGCATGTTCTAGAGAAAACAATATGAAGCAAACTAACAGGTAGAGCTGATCGGGGGGAGCTGTCATGAACTTTAATATCATTCAATCAGTAGTGACAAGTAATTTGCTATTGTGGAGTAATCCTAACAATTCCTGTCAGATGCTGATAAATCAGAGTGGCTGGAAAAATAAAAGTCATGATCCAAAGTTCCTTAATGAAATGAGCTTTGGAGAGTGACTTGCTAACGATTCCCACCCCTGGCCATCTGACACCTGAAACAGCAGTGAAGACAGACTTTGAAGGACAGTTAAGCAGCCAATCCCAAGGATTTTGATCCCTGCTAACCTTTTATAGGACTGAAAAAAAACTCTTTGTATTTATTAAAGTGTAAGGAAGAAAAGGAAGGGGTTTGTGTATGCCAAGTGGCTTGCACGGAGCAAGGTACTGTATAAACGCACAGGAAGGAGGCGGTCCCCTCCCTGCAGAGTTTACACCACAAATGAAAAAAGCAGAGCTCAGCAGAGCACGGGGAAGCAAAACGGCGAGACTGGCCATCGTGAAGAACTGTGCCACAGTAAATCCGCCGCCTGTCAGCTCTTCTGCAGGCACCCTGGCCAAAAGCTCAGCAAGCCACCGCACCGTGAAACCTCCACGTTTCACCTGAGGGAAGCAAATCACCGCTTGCCAAAAACCAACCAGCCCCTAACCTTTGCAGTCTTTTAACCTTTACATAAACTGCACTTGTTTTCCCGTATGAACAATGGCCTTATTGTTTTAGTTAAAATACAGTACATGACCTGTTATGTTAGGAAATGAATGAATTGTTGTGTTGTCAACAGTTACTTTTTTTCCATGCCTCGCTATATCTAGGAATCTGTTTTCATGTCTTTAGTTTTAAGGAAAATATGACACTTTGGAGAAGGTCACTGATACCCTCGTAAGTTAAACAGCTACAACAGTGAAAATTATGTGACTTGCTTTTTAGTCATTCAGCAGCTCCTAACATAGGCCAGATTTTCACCTCCAATTCATGCATGTAACTTACAGTAACTTTCAGGAGTCGACATTGCCCAGAAACCCCCATTTTGGGCATATAGTGGGTGCTTGAAAAAACCTGGCTATTTATTAAAATGCCAAAACGGAAGTGGAGCTCTTCCAAACATCTGGACAGACTGTGGCTATGTGACTCAAGATGACTGCATGAGAAAATACAGGGTAGGTAAGAGAGTAACAAAGGATTATGCAGAAAAATTCAACATTAAACATAAAGCCCATCTTCAAAGACTCTTTTCTTGCTACAAGTTCACTTAAAATTTGAAAAATGTCCAAAATCATTATGCCAAGGATGAAGATAAAACAGAATTTTTACAAATAGCAAAGAAGATATCCAAAGTATCCCTCTTCTCAAGGACTAGAGACAGCAACATAACAATTAAGGAATAAACACTTTTGAAAAGGGATCCTTAGAGTTCAAGGGAGGTTTTTTTCTTAAAGAAATCTAGGAAAGCTTTTAAATATGCATGAACTTGATATGTCCTTTATGCATAGTCTTTCTAGATTAGAATACTTCTATCAGCTCAGAAAAGAAAAAGTTCTCTGTTTTGTGAGACCCACTGGACATCAAATGGACCCTGTGGACAAATTTATATGCAAAGGAAATATTTTCGCAGGTTGGATCAGCTCATAAATGAAAGGACGTGTCTGGGAGGTGTAAGTACAAACAGTCGCATCTGGGACAAGATACTGTGTGACAATGCCAATTTCAGACCTCATTTATCCATTTTAGCTAACAGCATTATAGCCTGAGGCAGCCTTCCTTTTACCATATATAACCTCTAGAGAATTTAAATTTAGAGGAGGAATAAACTTTTTTGACTGGTTTTGATCAGCAGTCTCCCTTCAGCCACTGCTTCCAAGAGTTTCTGGGAAATGACCAAAAATACTCTTCTGATTGCTGTTTTGTGGGATATGCTTATGTATCGCAAGAATGCGATAAAGATATCACTTCAATGATATAATGCATATTTCATTCCCATGGTCAGGAATTACTACTCTAAGCTCTGAGACTTTAACCTACAAAATTCATATGTTAAGGAAGCCCATCAGGGCCAGGTCAAGAAGCATAAGGCACCCCACCATGCTACTTTTAAAAAACAAGTATGAATATGTCTGTAAATTGGATAGAAACAGGAATAACCTAAAGAGAAAAGACTATCATCAACAAATAAAAGGTATATCACCCAAATAAGGAGCCCTTCTCTGAACTAATGAGAATGACATTTCCGAGTTTCTCATCAAAGAAAGAAGGAAAAGGAAGAAACAAAAAAGAAATCATTCCATATAATGCAACAGCTCCTCAGTTAATGTAAACTGGCGCCAGTTCATTGAAGTCAATGGAGCTACAGTGATATGTACCAGCTGAAGATGGGGCTCTGAATTTGTAGGCATTTGGCACAGTGCCAGCCTCTGTCTACACACAGACTACTATTGTGTATGTAAACACTGTCTGACTCTCTAATAATCATAATTTTTAAAAAATGCTTTATAGTTCTGATGAACTTGTCATGTAAAACAAATACGGGGCTTCCTGTGTTTAGTGCCTCCATCGGAGCAGCAGATATTTGCAATCTTGTATGTTCTATGGTTTTGCTCACTGATTTAATTCCGCTTAGCTAAAAGATGGCCCACTCAAAACCCCAAACCAGAACAGAGTCCAAAAGAACAGCTGCTTCCTCTATCCTAAATAAAGAAAATTATCAATATCATACTGACACTGGTGTGTGAAGATCAGGTTGTGCTGTTAGGGAGTAAAGGATGGTATTTAAGCTGTACTATGCTAAGAACCAGTAGGACTTTCAGGACCCCTTCTGAATCAATATTTCTTTACTGATTTGTCCTCACCCCACAGACTAATGCTTTACTGTTGTCCTAGACCAGCCCAAAGCCCCTCGTTTATAATGATTCAGGTACGTCAGTGAATAAGAGAGTAATTCGCCCGTGTCCTACCTGCTTCCTGTGCCTGTCTTGGGAAGGGAACAGGCAGGATCTAGATCTACCTAACCCCTGTACACCGGCACTGACAGTCTGGGTTTCCACACAGTTTCCTTTGGTATGTTGCATTAGATTGCTGCCTAGCTAACAGTAGTTCAGGGAAAACATTTATTCCTCTCAGACATGAAACTGGCTCTTAAACTAATCTGTGCAAACAACGGGCAGCATGCCTTTGTACCTTCTGGATATGCCAGGCATATGGGCCTAACAGGCCGATTATATCTAGAGCTCTTATTCTGCTCTTTTCAGGGGATCACTATGATAAAGGAATCTGGATTAAGCCATTTACCCTAAAAGCACTCTTTACACAAGCCAGACCAAGCTAAAAGAAAACAGAAGTATTTTGCTACTAAAACCAAAACAGATAACAAAGTGAACTGCATAGGCACATAAAGAAAAGGAAAAAGAAACACATCTACGATAAACAGTTAACTTGGCTCTAAAGCTCGAGTGCTTCTTGTTTTGCTTTCTCACCCTGTATGGTTGAGGTGACAAGCCAGGCAATTTGGAGAATCTTTCCAGATGAACAGTGGGACAGAGTTTAATCTTCGAAATGAGATCCTTACTGCTCAAGAGGTTCATTACAGGTGCTCATTTGAGATCAGGCATCAGGTAAAAACATGATCAGTCAGACTTTTGACACAGGAAGTACCGTTTTCTCATGAGGTAAGAACTAATTATAGGAAAAGAATCTTATAAATGAACATAATCTGTAGAAGTACCTGACAGCAACAGTATTTGGCGAGGCTAAGATCAGAAACAGACACCCAGTTGGACTCGACTTATTTTCTTTAAAGTTCCTTTGAGTACTTCAGCCTAATTTAGCCTGAGGCTCACCAAAAAAAAGAGAAAAAAAAAAGTAGAGGCTAAGACGACATGATTCATTTTATCAATATGCTGAAAAAGCATCAGAGAGATTTTTTCATAAGGATATATCATCTAAGGAAAAACCAAGCTGAACACAATGGATAAATCCAGTTCCATATTGACCACCACCTTTTTCCACTCATTTAAATTAAGTCATTGGCATTTAAGGGCACCTGGCCTTGCCCAAGACTGAGCCTTAAGTTTGATGTGCATTGGTTGGTCCAAGATTTGCTTTTCAAATCACAATATTTGGGGGAAGGAATAATGTTTTAATCCTTATCTGTGTGCCCGATTTAATGAACACATCTATAACAGACTGCTAACACAACCACATAAAATATTTGGGTAGAGTCTATGCCCATTTATATATACTCTGTCATTTATCCAATAAAATGTAATTATAAAAACAACAAATTCACCTGATTTATGAAATCTTTACATCTCATTTTAGGACCCAAACCAAATATAATTAATAACTATAAAAATGAGTGGAAAGAAACCACCACTGTTTTGCTGTACTTTCATTTGTTGACAGTGGTTTTGCTTAATAGAAATATGTGGCATGTGAAGGGGTTTAGGGTTTTTTTTAGATTACAGAGAGGGATGGGAGAAACAGTTAACAATAACGAACAAGAGATTTCACCCAAAACTCAAACCAACCAAAACTGAAACCTGTTTTGATTGGAAAAGAGGAAAAGGAAGTGGGTGTTCAGATCCAGATCTAAATTAGGTTTAGCTGGTGGTTTGGGGTTTGGTTTCATGACCGAATCAGGGCTAGGCTTCTCGTACAGATCTGATGATGTTGAAATCTTCTAAACTTAAATCTTGTAAACTGAAATCTTGTAACCTGTTGTCTTGAGATTTGGGTCCCAAAGACTGGAAATCTTTTTATAGTTATGCCTAGTTGACTGGCACCACTGTTTTCCATGATCCTATGGGATTACATTTCTGACACTTCTTTTCCTTAATTACTGTTTCCATAAAACGTAAGATCTACAAATTCAAAATCTGACATTTGCAACTGATATCACTCAAGTCTATTTTGCTGAAATTTAACCATTATGGTCCAAATTAAAAAAAAATACTTTTGGCATATGTTAGTATATAGCAGAGCTCAAGATCCTGAGGAAAGTGAGGAAGGCAAGCTGCAGACAACAGACCCTCAACTTCACAAGAGCAGATATTGCCTTCTGTAGAGAACTGGTAAGTGGCAGCTTGCAGGAGGAGGAGGAGTGGCACCTCTGAAGGGTGACGGCTGTCTTTAGGGGCAAGCTCCTTTCAACACAAGAACACTCCATCCTTGAACTCAGGAAAACAAGTAGACATATCAGTAGACTAGTATGGCTAAAATGAGAAATCATGACTGAGTTCCAGTGCAAAAATGACAAAGGAGGTAGAAGCAAGGACAGGCTACAAGGAGGAACACAGAAACATTGCCCAGGCACATAATGATTGTGTTAGGAAAGCCAAAGCTCAGCTAGACTCAAAACTGGCAAGGGATGTTAAGGACTACCAGAAGAGCTTTTAGTACCACATGAGATTAAAATAAATAAATAAATAAATAAAGGTAAATATGGGACCACTACTAAATGAGGTGGACTATTCAGTGATAGCAGACAAAGATAAGGCTGAGGTACACAAAACCTTCTATGCCTCAGTTTTCACCAGCTAGACCTCCCCAGCCTTTGTACATACAGACAAGGGTTCAAGGATGAGAGGAAACACTAGTAGTGGAAGAGGACTAACTCAGGCATCTCTTGAGAAATCCTGACCCATGGAAGTCCATGGTACCGGAAGGAATACAGCCAAGTGTGCAGAGAGTGCTGAAGGCATTGCAGGGTGACTCTCTGTCATCAATGAAAGGTCACAGAGATCGAGGGAGGTCCCTGATGACTGAAGAAAGGCAAATGCTCCATCCATCTTCAGAAAGGGCAAGAAGAATGATTTGGGAAACTGCAGGCTGGTCAGCCTCATTTCAGTCCCTGGAAAATCAAAGAGCAATTCTTCCTGGAAGCCATTTCTGGGCACATGAAGGAGAAAGAGGTGACTGGAAATAGCCAGCATGGAGTAAGGGTGAATCATGCCTGAACAACCTAATCATCTTCTGTGATGAAGTGACTAGATCCATGGATGAGAGGAGAGCAGTAGATGTCACCTACCTTGACTTTACCTAGGCATTTGACATGGTCTTCCATGGCAAGATTGTATCTAAGTTGGGATGCTATGGTCTAGATGGGTGAACTACTACTTGGGTGATTAATCATTGGGCTCAAAGGGCACGGGTTAATGGCTTACACTTTGCCTGGAGGCCAGTTACAAGTGGAGGTCCTCAGGGATTGATCCTGGGACCTGTCCTGTTTATTGTCTTACCCAGTGACCTGGAAGAGGAGATTGAATTCACTCTCACTAATTTTGCAGACTACACCAAACTCCAGGGGGACGGAGGAGGGCAGATATCATGCTCAAGGGCAACACTTGTGGAACCTAGACTGACTGAAGGAGTGGGCTGAGAGGAACCTCATGAAATTTAGCAACAAGACATGCAAAGTCCTGCACCTGGGATGAACAACCCACTGCATCAGTAGCAGCTGGGGACTGACTAGCTGGAGAGCAGCTCTGCTGCAAAGGCTTTGGGGATCATGGCAGACAGGCAGCTAAACACGAGCCAGCAGTGCAGCCTGGCAGTGATGAGGGCTAGCAGCATCCTGGGCCATCTTGACAGAAGCATAGTCAATAGATTGTAGAAGTAATTATTCCCCTTTTTTTGGCACTAATTAAGATGACATCTGGAATACCATTTCCAGTTTTGGGCTTCCCAGAACAAGAAACACTGATAAACTGGAGTGAGTCTAGTGGAGAGCACCAAGCTCTTGCCATGTGAGGAGACACTGCAGGGCATGTTCGGCCTGGAGAAGGGACAGCTTTGGAGGACCCAACAGCTGCCCTCCAGTACCTACAAAGGGGTCACGGCTCTTTTCTGATGTGCACAGCAGGTGAACAAGAGACAACAGACACAAATTGAAAAAAGGGAGGTTGTGACCGAACATGAGAAAAAGCTTTGCACTGGGAGGACATTCAGACATTGGATCAGGCTGCTCAGAGACATTTTGCAGTTTCCACTCTAACAACTTTTCAAGACCTGACTGGGCAAAGCCCTGAGCAACGTGAATTCAGTGAGATCCTGCTTTGAGCAAGTGGTTGGACTAGCAACCTCCTGCAGTCCCTTGCCGCCTGAGTGAGTCTGTGAAATCTTTATACAGGAAAGCATTTCCAGTTCCAAAAGACATTTAACTTCAGTAGTACTCTATACAGAGAAGTATTAAGACAATTGATAAACTTTAGGCTTGCTGAAGTTACTGCTGATTGATTTGAGTGGCCTAGGTGCCTTAGTAGGTCTCTACAAAATCATATTAACTTATCCTTCGCTCCAGCAATAATGGGCATAATCCTCTCGTCCCCAGATTTAGGAACATTAAAGTGACCAGAAATTGATTCCATTAATGGGAGACAGCAAGTAGCATGGAGATGATGAAGGAAGGACAAGGCTCTCAAACTGAAACGTATGAACTACAGGACTGCAGGCCTCGTAATCTGCGTCCAACCACAGCCAGCATTATCTGGGGGAGAAGGGGAGGATATGGAGAAGTTTGAAATTCTTCATCTCTAATAAAACTTCATCATAATCCTTACTAACTGGAGATTGTTTTAAGCCCCTGATGCCCAAGGGCCTTCACTGGAACACCTTACAGGACTCCCTGGGGCACTTCCCTTCCTGGCTTATCTTTACTATCCGTGCTGCAGATCTTGCTTGACTGCACTGATTCATAACAGTGGCAATGCCAGTTTGAAAAGGGGATAAAATGTGCAACCAAGACTAGGAGTGTGAGCGAAGGAAGGCAATCCGTTTTCATATTAGACGATAAGAGACTCTGCTACTTCCACTGGCTCTTAACTCAGTGTTCATAGACCACATAGTATCAGGATAGTCCTACAATCTATCCTACTGAATTAGTTCTATAAATGGAAGCACTTATGCTAGCAATTTCTGCCTTTGGGTTGAAACCAATATGTGAAAAGATGTGTTTAATGTACAATTCACCCCTTTATAAAAAAAAGTTCTCCCTTGCTATAGATCCAGTCCTTTTTTCCTCTATGTGTATATATACATATATAAATATATATCTATATCTATATATATATACACACACACACACACTCCCTCTCCATATAAGGTCTTGGTAAATACGAACTGGATTCAACTCAGAAGGGAAAGAGACGGTTTAATTTTAATAGGCAAAACACTTATTATCAGACAAAATGAAAGAAAAAAAGAATATATCCCAAACTAAGACCATGTAAGGTATGTATCAACCAGTTCTAAAAAAGGTTCCCACTGGAATTATTCCAGACTAAAACAATGAGTCATCCTCTACGGAATCTTGTCCTCACATGAAATATATAAATCATTGTCCATTTTGGAAGGATTACATGAATAGCACATATCATTAAAATGTTATTCCTTTAAAAAGTGCTAAGACAAAATCCAACATTTTGTTCTGTAGTTCTTGACTTGCAGTGTTAACAGGAGGCTTACCACGGACCTCCAGGGACAGAGTCACAAAGGCATTCAGTTCCTTCATAGCCAATGTAAGTTGCCATGTGCCTCTGCAAATCTGGGTGAACGTGAAGAGGGTGACAGCTTTAGGAGGTCTCCTCCTCCCCCCCACAATGAGACAGGCAAGCTCTGTGGTAGAAGAGGGAAGAACATGAGATCCTAAAGTAATGCTCTAAAATCTCAATAATCAAAATCGATGCAAAAGACTCTTACCCAAATGCATCAGCAGTATCATCAGTAGTACTGCTCAAATTGGAAAACTGTTGACTGTTCTGTAGGCCTGTCATAGAAATTACTGAGCTGCCTGCCATTTGCCAGGGAGAACAGAAAACGATTTGTCACTATGGGAAAAATAAATTCTGTAAACTCTTACCAGAAGGCATAAGGTTAATGGCACAAGAGCTCACAGAATTAGTGCATTAGGAGACACTCAGAAAGAACAGGCTTGCTTTCTATAAATATTTCCCATTAGAAATTTAGAAATGACAAATACACTTTTCAAAAAAAAGATTTTTAAAAGACTTCTCAAGTGACACTGAAACTTCATATAGTACCGCTTGTTACTCTCATGTACCGTTTGCCTTTCACAAACACACCTAAATGCTTCACTGAAAATAGAGGTCTCATTGAACTACACATCGCATATACACATGAAAGGGGCTGCTTTCTTCTTGAGCAAGTTTGCCAAAAGAGACAAGACAGAGATAAGAGAAAGGCAATCTTATAGATAGGTACACAAAACAGAGAGAGAAAAACCTGATGAAGATTACCCAACAACCGAGTCCCAAGCCAACAACTGCATCCAGTGTTTTATCCACCAGGACCTACTTTCCTTCACAGTTTATCAACAGAAAAGGAAGACCGACAAATCAAATATTCTGTAATTCTCAGGGAAACAAAAATTGCAAATAAGCTATCTCACATCTACTGTAATGGTGGAGAAATAATTCATTAACGATTATGAAAAATCTTCAACCCTTTAGATGGGTTGTACGGCAAAGTATCCTGTCAGCAACATTTGCAGCAGACGTTCTTTCCTTCTGCTGGGAGGGCACATGACAAAAGAGTTGCTAACACTGTCCTCAGAGACATCTGAGTGCTTCCTACCTCTTTCTTGACAAGACACTTCCTCTGTATATGGAAAATAAGGAATAAAACAGGTTCTTTTCATTGCTTGAGTCTGGCAATCCATTCTCTGTCCCAGGCAACCTTAAACTATCATTGCAGAAAATCATTCACAATGAGGCAAGCAGATGCTCAGCATATTGACCCAAACTTTTCAGGAATGCTAGCTGACCTTAGATCCTCTACTAACTGGTCTTGCTTGGGACTTTCTTGCTTGAGCCAACAATTTGCCAGAGATAAACTGCCTTGGTAGACTGCGCTCCCACTACTGCTTTCTCTCGACTCCAGTGGGAACGACTGGTCCCCAACTTCCATGCAGTATTCTGAGACCAAAGAGAAAGCAGAAGGGCTACTCCATCTTGATGAGGAGAGGTGCTAATCTACATACTTCATGCTTAAGGAAGACATCTTTAGCATGTCTTTGTGGCTTTTTTTTTCTCTGAAAGGATTCCCTTCATGGTTTTTGCCAAGTGTTCACGATGCAACACTTACAAAAGCTGCACCATTTTATTTTGCATCCCATAGGGACAGTGACCATTAGTCACTGTCAGAAGCACATTTTTACCACTTCTCAGGCATCTATAATACGAAGGAAAAGAAAACTGGTTAATACTGGCAACACAACTTAGTCACTATTACTTCATTCTGGCTTGGTCTTAACCAGTTACATCACTGCTTTGAAATGTGTGGCTTAGATGCTGTGAGGTCAGCATTTTAAAGATGTTCTCTTACCACATTTTCTGTAAAGCAGAAGTATATAATTATTTCTCTTTCTGGAGGTTAGTCCATAACCTTAAATGCATATGCTACAAAATTGCAATGTAACAGGGACTTTGTTCTTTCTTATGAATAACTACAAATAACACATCAAAAGAAAATGTCACACAAAAGGTTACATGGGAATGTGTATTTTTTTGGTCAGACTTACACATATAAACATAACATACACGGTATTCTGGAATAAATAAATAACTTTTTTTTAAGCTCATCAATGCCTTTTTAACTGTTCCAAATCAAGTTTTAATTCTACAATATGCTCAATAATATAATATGAATTATGGGACTCAGAGAAGGAAAAAGCTTAGTGATTAAGTCATCAAATAAACCATTTCCCACCACCACCAACATAGTTAGCTCCTTACAATATATCCTTGAGTATTTTCTTCTGATTCATTTTAAGTAATGCATTGCCTACTGCTAGTACCACTTCCCTTGGGAGAACATACCATAGTCTAATAGCTCTCACCATTAGGAACATTTTCCTGATGTACAGCCTAAGCATGCTTTTTTGCTCAGTTTTATTCCATTAGTTCTAGTTAAAACACCTCTCTTTCAGCTGAAATATTTCCTCTCACTCTGTGGTATTTGCATTCTGTTATTAATTGTAGACAGCTCTCCTATACATCATTTAACATTTGCATTACGGTTCTTTCCTGACAATAATCACTGAATACGGTTAAGATTCAGTAATATGGGCAAAAACTGTGATTGCTCCAGATTCCTCATCGAGGAACCACATTTTAGACTTCTGTTATAGACTTCAGAATAAGCTGTGGCAGCAGCATAATACTTCGTAAAGCAAGTAATTTGAATTTCCTGTGCTGGAGAAAAAAAAAATCTATCTTCTTGCATAATATTCACATAAATGCCTTAACTATGTATTTACTTTTTCAAAACTATTATGATGTTTACTATATCTAAAATCACAATGTACAGAACTGAATTTTTATTTAACCATGAGCTATCCTCAAATATATATGTTAAGTACATGAAAACTTTTGAGGACTACTGTAACAAAATTAGTCACTTTTGAAACATTCTAGCATTTTTCATAGGCACTACACAATAACCACTTATGTTTGAAAGACAATGATGTGTGAGCTATCATCCAGTTTTGTACAGCTGTTTGCAGTAAATGCAATAGAAGTAACGCTGTAAGTTTAAAATGTAGCTTTATATCCAGAACAGAAAATAAATACTGGGATATAGTTTGGTGCTGAAAAAAAAATCAAAGACTGGATCATCAGTTTGACTGAGTTATCACAGCAGCTCCCTTGGGCAAGTTGCTAAGGATGAGATCTGTGACCC
This sequence comes from Dromaius novaehollandiae, assembly GCF_036370855.1. Taxonomy (NCBI): domain Eukaryota; kingdom Metazoa; phylum Chordata; class Aves; order Casuariiformes; family Dromaiidae; genus Dromaius; species Dromaius novaehollandiae. The sequence goes on from NC_088100.1 coordinate 120,997,757, forward strand.
CTGAAATCAATGCAAAGATTCCCAACTGATACCAATAGGCTATGGATGAGGCCTTTAAAATCCTTTTTCCATCTGTAAAGTGGAGATAACATTTTGCTACTCAGGAAAAATGTTGTGAGGATGACTTCACTAATCTATGCTCAATTAATGGAGTGATGGGGGCCATATTTGTACCTATATATATAAATTCCCCAAAATACAGTGGAATGGAAAGATACCCATTACTGAAAGCTGTAAGGAAACTGTCATAGTACAATGTCATTATTGTGCACAGCCAGATGTGGTTTGTCCTAAAATGGGAGTACATCTCCCACGTGGATACCAAGGGTGCGTATTTACGTTCCATTTTGCGTTAAATCACGGTTTGCACAAGCAACATTTGAGTTTCCTCCTTCCCTTGTTCTTTTTTTATTATTTCACTTTTAAGCCATCCCACCCCCCGAGCAAGAAACTGGCAAGAGACGTGGAGCATCTGGGTTAGAAATGACAGCTGGTGGGTGAGACAGTGTCAAGTTCTTTACTGGCTTCTGCTTTGGTCTTTTGGGAATGAACCAAAATGAGACTTCTTCATAATAATCCCCTGATCTTTTGCTCTTGAATAAACTCCAGCAGTGATCATGAGCCAAGTCCTCTTTGGGCAGACCAAAGGGGTTCTTCATAGCCCATTACCAGAGCTGTTTGGAAAACAGGATCTCTGCCCCGTGGGAAATTCCAATGTTCCAAAATTTGCTTTGTGCTCCAAATTGGAACAAGTCGGACTTAAGATATTTGTTTCAGGATGGAGATTTCCTCAAAAAAAAAAAAAAAAAAGAATTTGGAAATATTAAAAACTAAATAAAACATTACTTAGAACCAAAGCATGATACTGACATAAAACATTGAACAGAATATGAATGTTGCATTCTATCAATACTATTTAATATTAAACATTAATATTAAAGTCAAACAAAATCGAGCAAACTGAAAATGAAACAAAAAATCTATGTGAAAAAATGTCAACACACATCACTCAAAGTTAATGAGTTTAGGCAGAACACTCTATGAACATAACTGCTGTTTCCAAAAATCAAGCCAGCCTGGTATCTCTCTGTGGCACTTCATAAGGGACTGCAGAAAACACCCTCTGTATGATCAAATCATCTTATTCTTACAAGATGTTTAATACATTCTTGAGCAGATATTCATCTATGATCCATTAGTGGAAATCTTATGGCCGTAATGGTCTGCACTATTTAAAGATTGATCCTACAGACTGAAATTGCTACCTCACCTCTAACACCAAGTACTTTATGTAGCAGATTTTATTTTCCTGTCAGCAAAAGTTATCTCATCGGTTTATTGATACTGTAGACAAACAGCATTAAACATGTTTTATTTTGTTGTTTTGATGGCAAATATGTCCCACACCTGTGTTTAAGCCCCACGCCTGGGCCCTTTGTTGGGGAAAGGGCCCAGACAGTGAGCTCTCTCGCAGGGAGGCCTGCGTAACGCTAGCGTGGTCAAACCTCTTTGCGCAACCACAGAAACATCAAAGGCGAGCACGGAGCAACCGGAACGTCAGAGACCGAACCCTTTTCACAGACATTTGACTAATCTGATGATGTATCCAGAGCGCTATGCGCACCAGAGCAATGAACTTGCCTATACAAGCAGTAACCTTTTGCCTGTCAGTAGGGTTTATCCAGAGGGAAGAAGCACCATCAGTTTTGTAGAGCAGGGTTTCACACCAAAGAAAGACAGGTTATGAAGGCTAAGGTTACCAGGCCATGATGTAAAAGAGTAACGCGCGTGTGCATGTGCACACGTGTGAGAGAGAGAGAGAAAGAGATTCATCTACACAACCAACCTGATTAGCTGAAATGCGGTTTCAGAGGGAAAAGAAAGGAGAAAATTGGACCAAGACCCCTTAAATACACAACAGCAGCAATACCAATATGCTCCTGACACAGCAGTGGACTAGACGCAGCCAGAGAAAAGTAAACGACAGCTGCAGCAAATGGAGAACTGGGACATGCATCAAGAGGAATCACTGTATGAGAAATGGATGGGAGTAAACATGCAAATTAAAACAACTCAAGGTGCAAAGTGCTCCTTTGGGCATGTGCGCTCATGTTTGCAGGCTGAGATGTAAACAGACAACCACTGCAGGCCAGATCCAAGGCTCTTTGAAGTTACTGAAAGATTTCTACTGAACTCAATCGAATTTGGATCAAGTCCTAAGTGAATACAAACATTTCTTCTTGTGGTGGCATAAGACCATGCTTACGATTTTACTGTCTGTACCTGTGGGGAGCTGAAGGCTGCATTTCTACGTGCTTTTGGTGACAGCGTGCACCTTCCCACATGCTCTACTTTGTAACCCATCTTCCCTATGCCTGACCCTCATGCTGAATGTTACAACCTGTTTAGGGCCTACTTCTCTTTCTCTCCAAGACACTATTTAGTATTCACGTTGATAAACAAGTAGTCCTGATTTCTCAGGATATTGCTCCTCCTTCCATTCTACAATTTCTTCTTAGCTTCTCCATATCTCAAGCTGCTTCTCCAACAACAATTGCTTAGGAGCCAAGCATTATTTACTGGCAACCATGAATATGTCAAACCCTCCAGATGTTTATTATTACTACTGCTTTCCAGAGGTGTCAGCCAACAGTTCTGCTCGTGGCTCACCCTCTACCAGGACCTCAGATAACAGCAGTTTATAGTCCTGAGTTTGGTGTTGGTCATCCTTTGACCCACAATCCATTTTGCTTTCTCCTAGGCTGTAAAATGGTTCAGTGGTAGTCCATAAAAGTGGTCTCACCACTTTGCTGGTACTGAATTAGAAGTTTATCAGCCAAGGGGACATTACAGACTGTTAAAGGCTGATTACGAATTTGGCCTTGTTACCAGTTGACACCATTGTAGCAACGTGTATTACTGGCAGGTAATACAAAGACAAAGAATGTTTTAATGGCACAAACTGTATCCAACACTCAGTGCCCAAAACCACCTTTGTATTGGGAAAGGTGAACTTTCCACCAGGACAGTGTAGACATGTAGACAGTGTTCTTTCACAATTTCATTACATTTCTTGCAGCAAATTTTTTTCCTTGGTGAATAGTTTCCCACTCTTCTTGGACCTAAACCTTTTAACTGAAAACTTCTCCAGGGATATATCCTTCAAACAACCAGTACAAGTTGAGGCAGCCCAGGGTTGCAGCGACAACTCTGTGCATACAAGTCCTATTAAAATCAACATTGTCCTGAATGCAAAAGACCAGAATGTCATTCTGCCCCTCTTCTGAGGGACATCCCAAAGACATAAAGTGCCCTGCAAGCACTGACTTGGCAAGACCAGTTCCTACAGCAGCAGTCTGCTGCAAAGGCCATGTGCCAGGTACTGGGTGGAGATAGTGCAGAAGATGATCGGACGGTCTCCCAGGGATTTCCACCAGCTGCCTGCAGCTCAAAACTGATCTAACCTGTGCCGTGGGTGCGGCAGAGTCTCAGGAAACCATAATCGCCTCCCAGCTGTTCCTTCCTTCCTCCACCCATGCTTGTTGCTGTGCAAGCCAAGCACAGAGAAGGTTTTTGGCAGAGTAACAGTAATGTGCCAATGGCAGAACATGTGTTTAGCTCATATAATTCTTCTGTAGATGCAAGGATCAACATGCCTGTGCTACTCGCCTAACTCCTCGTAAAGGAAAAGTAGAACACTGGCTTATATAAAACAAGGTAACCGAGGTAAGAAGGAAACAAGTGGTGTTCACTTGCAACATTTTATGGATGAAACTCAGTTTTGTTTTGTTTTCACTGTGGGAAAATTCCTGCTGTAATCACAACTTTCATTTTTATGGATCCCTCATGCTTAACAAATTGACAGACTATTTACTTACGGATCACTTCACCCACCACGGAAATGGAGCAGTCTCTTGGGTAAAAAATGGTGTCTATTTTGCAGCACTTCTGAAAAGCTTAAGAAAGATGCAACAATTAACAGCTAGATTTCCAAAGGTGTTCAGGGCATTTGAAATTATTAACTCAGGCTCTTAAAAGCATCTAAAAATTAGGTGCATATTTCCTTTTGATTTCCATTGATGCTCAGGCAGATTTGAAAATCCTAGTAGAGCTGAAGTAGCTAACTGCCTTGGAAATTTAGCCCTAGAAAAATTTCACTTTAGACAGGCAGTGATCACCACCACCCCGGAGCCTGGCTGGCACACTGCCATCAACAATCATCTTCTTGAAAAGGGTGCCAGAAAATCTCTTTTTCCCCAGGAGAATAAGTTCTTCTGTCTTTCAACCTATCAAAATGTGGGGGGGGGGGGGTTAATTGAAATAGACCCAAAGCCACATTAAATTATGAAAAGATTACTTAACTGGCATCCTTGCAAGGTGTTTGTGTTCTCACAAATCTCCACAGCAGCATCATTCAGATCTATCGCTGTTAAGGTTTCATACCTGTTTAGATACTATGCAAGATGATACAGCTGCAAAATTAATAGGTACAATCAGAATTTGCAACATATTTTATTTTTGTAATGCTCTGAAAAAATCTGCAGGCAGCTTAAAATTTCAAAGGTTAAACCAGACCTTAGAAACCGTCCACTTTAGAAACCATGACTCCTACCTGTGATACGGGGCTGAAATTCAGATCTGTATTTATACAAGCAAAAGGGGATTACTGGTGGAAGGCTTTATGCAAGGATCACCAACCATTGGAATTTCTTCTTGCCCAAAACAGCCAAAGTGTAGGATCTTCTGGCTTGATTTCAAAGCGATTACCCATAAATCTCTGCAAATGGTTGCTGATTGGGAATACAATATTAGAAAACTACTACAAAGGTAAAGAGTTTTAAGTCTATATATCATCTGCCTTACTGAACTGATTTATATTAAACTGTTCTCTCAAAAACATAGGCCTCAAAATCCTTCAGTTAAACATTCATTAACTGCTTTTTATTCCCTTTCTGTGTTTTAACTCTTTAGGTGCAAACCTTTTCCCTGAAACTAAGACTCTTTAGTGAAAGTAGAACATGCCAGATTCAGGAAACTGGGGCTTTAAGAACTACAACATTCCCAATAAAAGTAGAAAAGTTTTAACCAGTGTTCTACTCCTACTCTGTTTTTACCATTTGTGAAATACTTCCAGGAGGTATCAAAGACACTAATTTACAGCTAACTGCCTGTCCTAGCATTTCTAAAATGCATGAAAAATAAAATGGCTAGTTATAAAGCAACTGGAATATGTTTTTCCTAACATGCACTTTGCAGGGAAGAATCACAAAGCACATAGCAGAGCCGTGTAACATTCCCGCATGAATCCTCTGCAGACTCACTCACAGGCTGGCTGAAGTCTTTTTATTGCCAAAGTGATGTCAAGCATGGGTAAGAAACCCAAAGCTCTAACCTATCCAAGCTTGAACATTTGCACTGAAACAGCTCTGAAATATTTACTATAAGACAATTTCCCCAATGAAAAGCAGAGCTGAACACTTCAGTTTCCAAGAGAGAAAGAGGGAACAAATCACACCCTTCAACTCTGTAAGGGAAAGCGAATTTTAGTATGCAGCTTTCCCCTCTCCTACACCAGTGAATGTAACCACAGACCCAAGATACCTCTCCTACTGAGATGGGAGGGAGACATCCCAGGACAAGTCTCATGTTCACTACTTGGAGAAGATGCAGATTTCAGCCAAATCAAAATGAAACTAACTAAAGTTTTCCAACTGCCAAAATCAAGTTTATGAAATCCAGCACGCTATTATTCTGTGTTCCATTACAGCAACACGGAGAAGAAAACAGAGGAGAAAACTGGTGTTGGAAAAAAACAGTCTTGGTTTTCCAAAGCTTTCTCCACAGGGAAGGGACCTAGGTCCCAGGGAAAGCTGAAGACAGCTGGCTTTTTGGCAAAAGGGGGGCTGAGCAGGAGGAAAAAGTAAGAAAATCACGAGATGGATTGACCTGCTGGGCTTTGCAGGCTGTGTTAATGCTAAATTACAGAGTATATAGCACAGTGGTGATCGCACAGCCTGCCCAGGTGCTCTGTTGCACTGGAGGAAGGGAGTCATTTGTGAATTTGATAGATTGACTCCACAGTCAGTTGGCTTTACAAGAAAAGTCATTCAGTGTGCTTTCTAAGCTCTGAAAACGAAGACACACACAAGTCATTCTAAAAATGACATCATGGAGTTTAAAAATGCAAAGCTCAGAGATATTTAGCTTCATCGTTCGAATTTAGCCCCATCTCTACCAAAAAAAAAAATGAGATGAGAATAACCAGCACATAAATGTCTTTATCTAAGAAACCTTAAAATAAATTGAATTCATGCTGCACTAACTATACCCATGCCAGCAATAATGTTTCCATAAGAAATGAAAAGGAAAAGGAGGAGTTGCTCAGAAAAGGCCCCCATGACAACCCAATGAGGTACCACAAATGCAAGACACACGACATGTACGACAAGGTATAATGCTTCCAGTGCTGCTTACGACAGGAAAACCTATTCTACATATACAAGTCCGCCACTTGGGAGTAATGTGGTCATTCTTACTGAATGGCAATAAAACTTGATAGCATCCCACACCCGTTTGTATCCTATAAACATCATTTCCTGCCAGTCCTTCATGTTTTCCAATTTAGCGTAAAAAATAGTTCCTTTTATCTCAGAGTTAACTAAGCGCATACACAGGAATATAGGCTGAGTCTTGCTATTAGCACTGCATTTCATCTGTAATGCTTTGACTTTCCTGAATATAATTTTCAAAACTCTTGACCTGTACTTTATCTGTTTTCTTAGCAGTAAGGTGAGCACATGAAATTGTCTGCAATGCACTGTATTTTGCCAAGCAAAATCAAGCTCATTTGTAGTATTATTAAACAGCACGATGTCTATCATCATGGCTAACACGTCAAGGACTGAGCCAGGAACCTAAACCATGAATCACTATAGCCTGAGCTAAATCCAAGTTCTGTATTTTGTGATTTTATTAGACACTGCTTGCTTCACAGGCCTCCACAAGAATTAGACAGGTCCTTTCCCCAGTGAATTCAGCCTTAGGTTTTCAAGCTGCTTAAAGACAACACTTATCTCTCCTAGATAGCATTTTTGTGTGAAAGGTCTCAAGCATTTTATGAAAAAAATCACATTCATCGCCTCCACAATGGGAAAATGAGTCACAGAGACATGAAGTGACTTGTGTAAGATGAAGCGCAGGCCAAAATATAGATTGAACCCAGGTCTCCTGAAAAGGATACGGACAGTTCAGAGATGCATAAATATGACAGTCACCCTCTAAAATGCTGTAACTGATTCAAGTCTTTGGGTTTAAAATTCACTTGCTGTTATGCCAGTAAACCCATGGAAGCTAGTACCTCAATAAAAGACTTCAGGATTTGACATTCATAACAGGCCCAAATAGAGGAAGATTTTTTTTTTCTTAAACTAACTTCAAAGAACTTTGAATCAGAATGAAGTCAATGATGGCTATTGCCAGCTAGCTTCATGCAGAGCCCAACTAATTCACTAGAAATACGATGCCATTTAGTGGCCTAAGTAAAATAAGTCCTTAGTGTCAATGCAGCACCTGAGAACAAAATACATACCTCACGAGCATCGTCCACTGCATTGTTTGGTGCTCTCAAGGAAGAGTCAAAGTACTAAATAGTTAGGGAAACCAATGTGACTATCATTATTATTCTCATCACCATTACTATTGCTAACACAATACAGTCCATCCAGATCAGCTGTGAAGCACAAGTAGAAGGCAGCTGGGGCAGCTCATGTCCTTAGCTCTGTGCTGCAGCCGTTCCTGGAACAGACAGAGCTTCCTCTTCATGCATTTGGCTTGATGCTAACTGACAACCACCATTTTTTTTGACCCTGCTATGCGCAATTTCTTAAGAGTTGCATTTAGCCTAGCTACACATAAATATTGGATGCAAATGACCTCTTTAATAGGAAACAAGACTGAAGACCAGCATGCACAAATTGAATTTAAACAAGTTCCAGTGGTAACTGTACTTGGGGCCTATTTTAGAATTGCATCAAATAATCATTTTAATCAAAAAGGACAGAGAAAGAGAGGTGAGACTGATAAGTTATATGCCTAGCCTCTCTCTCTCTCTCTCTTTTTTTTTCTTCCCTTTTTTGTCTCTGGTCATCTTGGCACTTCACATCGCTCGAAGCAACTATGGTCACTTTTGCTCTAATACTTCTGAGCTCTGCTCAAATAACATACTATGGCTTGGTGGAAGCAGACATCTGAATGAAGTAATTGGGAGTTTTGCCACTGGAATAAGGATTTCAATGTAGGTTCTTAATACCATGCCATCAGTGAAAGTAAAGCATGAAAAACCCATTCATAGTAAAACACATTGCTCCATTAATAGAAAGAAGCTAAAAAATGGGTCTACTTGCATTGTTCCTACCCTTATGCTACAGAGCAGTTCAGCACAGCCTCAGCACGAATAAAAATCAGATTCAAAAGCTACTGAATTGCATGGCTTGATTTCTCATTGAGTCTCATTATTTGCTCTTTGAACATAATGTTTCCTCTCAACTTTTAGGCTATTTCATATTGCCAGACTGTCGCAAAAGGGACTCTGGGGATCACTGAAATCAGTACCAAGGATCAGTTTCTCATTCTAATACATCCTTTTTTTTTTTCTTTACAAGGACAGTCAGTCTTTGAAAGGCATGCCTTCTTGGCCAAGGAGAGAAAGTAAAACACCAGTTCTGACTGCATCCTGACGTGACAAGACTGAACCAACCATTTTGGACTGCCCATCTCTAACTGTTTGAGTCCTAATCTATTTACCGCTCAGACTCCTTAGGGTGGGCATGGTCCCATGCTAGCACAGCTACGCCGTTGGGCCAGGCCCCCCTGGGGCCAGCAGGTGTGGAAGTGCTATGGAAGTGTTTGAAGGTTTATTTAGTTACAGCTTCTCCATTTATGTCTTTCTACTGGAACAAGAAGAATCACTCAAGAAAAATAAACTGTGTACCTGTCTTTTTCTGCCAAACATTTGGTAGAAATATGACTTTATGCTCTATAAGAGCAGCAGGTAAGTTGTTTCAGTTGTGAGCGTCTCCCTCTTCTCTCTCACTTGTTCATGGCGTAGTTAGTAAAAAATGTAATGCTAGTGCCTGTTGGAAGGCAAAGGATCTGTGCAATATTACAGCCTTGTAACACACATCTGAAAGGCTGGAGTTGCAGCATAAAAGAGAGGCACATGCAAACTTCACTGGCAAAGCATGCATTTTAAATAAAGCTTCAGTACTCGAAAACAGACAGTCTCCGTTCTCATTCTGAGTAATGTCTGCCTTGTATTCAGTAGAGCAGCCCACGATGAAAGTAACAAAGACATGCCAGATGAAAAACATCACACTGCAAGATCTCTGTATGCTGGAGAAAACCCTGTAATTGCTTACCGAGATATTTGCCTCTGAAAATATGTGGGGAATAAAGAAGATTCATGGTAAAAGGGGGGAAGGGAAGAAATGAAAACAATTTATGTCCAGTTCATTCCCTTTTAAAGTTTTAGGCTGATCAAAATCTGATTTCCATGGATTTTGCTATGGAGCTTGTATGGGGCTTCCCCAGCTCGGCTCCTGTAAAGATGAATCCAGACTCATACCAAAAAAGTGCTTGGCACTTATTCGGCCAAAGTAAGACTAAGGGCCTTGCCAGCACCCTCCAGCTAGGAGAAAAGCTTATCCGCATGAATGGGATGGACGATGGCCCACAACGATGGTGTCACATGAACTCCTGCTCTCTGTATTCACCAAGGCAAGACACACTGGTTAACACAGGTAGTCACGCAGCACGCAGAGACATGCAAATATGTTGATTAGTAAGTATAGTATATTTACTGGATTTTTTATGTCATATTACTCATTGTTTATTAGAAAACTAATTCCCAGCTATCTGAGGTCTCTGGAGAGACTTCTCTTGATTTCATTTGGCATTCTTTTATTTGTGCTTATATGTCTCACAAATAATTAATCACTCTAAGCTTCTTACTCAGATCAAAGCTCATTCTTCTTTTCAGAAGCTTGTTTTTCTATTTCATTTTATATTAATAAAACATTATTTTACTAACGCTTTCTAAATAAAGGGCTTTAGCCTACTGAAACAGTACCTTAAAATCAAAATGCATAGGTGCAAATAATCCACTTATTAAAACTAAGTTGTTCAAAATATTCAGAAAATATTTATGGATGAAATTCACATTCATATGAATTCAGCTGATGAATGATCCATAAAGAGGGAGAAGAGAATTCAAAACTACATGCTAGTTTATTTGTAGCAAATAATATCATCAAAACTATTACTTAACAGCATCAGCTATGTGACATTACCTGGGCATAAACAACAGTAGTGGATGAAAGGGAGATGAAAATAAAGCACACTATTTTACTAGAGAAGAACAACCCACCTACAGATCCTCCAGCCACATTAAGTCCTTACCAGAAGTTTGTATGTGTTTCTGTAGCAGTATTTTAGATCATAGATCACTTTGATCAGATTTGATACAGGCTTGTATCAAATCACCAGATAGAAATCCCATGGCCTGCACTGTGCTGGACATGAGAATAGTCTCAGTTGTCCCCTCCAGCTTTCAAACCTATGGATCTTTGAATAACAAATACAGGGTATTGCTCCGAATTGGCAGCTTTCATTGATCCACGGCTGCCATTTAAAAACAAAAAAATACCTACAGTACACTGTTCTTTCATGCCTTCCCCCATACACTCTAACACTCAAGCAGCCCTTTTAACCTTTGGGAAAACAGATTTACAAATGGTGCTGGTAGGGACAGTTTGGGGTTGGGAGGGGTTTATAACCCTCTGTTACAATCCTGTCAAGCAAATACAAGGCTAACAGCACCCATTTTTTGAATAGGATAGCTGAGAGCATGAACAAAAATTAGGTCTACTTTTGGGAAGCCCAGCTTCTTGATCCCTGGAACTGATATATCTATTGGTAGGCAAACCAGTAATACAAATTCTGAAAGCAAACCCTGAGGGAATTATGGTTCTCTCACAAGACTGCTGAAGGCCAATTTTAGCCAAGGATATACACACATGAATTCTTATTTTTCACTGTTTTTGTTACGGCAGCACTTTGAGATGCATCCAAAATCAGGGCTCTGCTGTGAAAGACACTAGGTTGGCATATGGTACTAAATAGTCCTGCAAATACAAGCTTACAGTATAAACAGAGAAGACTGATCAAAGGAAAGAAAATTGGGAAGTGATTTGCAGATCACAGAGCATACAAAGTTAAAAGACAAAAAGTGAGACAAGCGGACCGTGCTGCCTCCCCAGAAGATGACTGATGTTATGCAATTGCTCATCATGGAAACCAGCTCCAGAATGGACTCACCTCCAAGTAGTATCTGCTAACAGAAAGTGTGACTGGAGCTTGGTGGAGAAGGCAACATGTTGGGTAGAGAGAAGTGACTGCATAAAAAACTACCTACTGAATGTGTGTGAAAAGCCTGCCTTCCACTAAATCAACTTGTTGCATTCTTTATAGGCTGAAGCTCTATCACTACTACTGGGGTAGCAGTTAGGTTCCCATCATAGAGCAGTCTCCCTGCAAGATACTGCTGCCGAAAAACCTGACAAAAGAACATAACCTTAAGCCATATATTCCCATCAGGACATGATGATTCACTGCTAATCCATCGGATGGAGACACAAAATTTGATACAGTTTGTTCCATTTCTTTCATGCAGGAGAGAAGAACAGGTCAAAGCAAGCATATTCAGGGGAAGGCCTTTTATAATGGGATTTGCAGACTGGTTTCTCATGGAAAGGAGCCTTAAATAACTGCCTTTGACATACCTATCTCCCCAGTAAGTTTTGATACAGGGCCAATAGTCCCACACATATAATGCTACTGTAAATTTTTTTTTAAATGTATAGCTGGGTAGAAGAAAGAGACCCAGATTAGTAGTTCCCATTGAGAGAAAGGCTGCAAAGCGATCCCACATCAAAGAATATATATAGGCTCGAGCCTTCAGAAGCTCCATTAGCAGTCCTGCGACTAGCAGAACTAAACAAGAATAGGTGCCCAGGGCTCAGAGTGAGGACTGCATCTAGAGAGCTGGGAACTGTACCTGTTCCTTTTAACTTATAAAAACATGGATAACAATTTCTGTTCTGAAGAGTTTTCAGTTGAAATATGGTACATTAAACAGTGAGCTGAGGATCAAACTGCTGCTTATAGAGCAAGCAGGAATTTTTAGAAGTAGAGGAATGGTGACTTTTATTAAGTACTTGCACATTTAAAGAATTTAAGCTAATAATATTCGTAGCAGTAGAATAACTCTTGAATAGGACTCACTGATGTGCAAGTACAAATTCAATGCTGAAAACAAACTTACTGATATTTGAAAATTCATTACTGTGCCTCATACAACTTTGAAGCAAGCCAGATATAAGTTTTGATTATGTTTTTCACCAATTTACCAACTCAGGTAAAAGAAGGCAACATGTTGTAGCTTCTGTTTTGCATATCTTGACTCATTTAAAATAGAGTGAGACAATAGTCTTGAACCCTCCCCAGAAATTCTGCTTTCAGGAAGTTTAGTATGAATCCTTACCCAGCAGAACTGCTGTGCTAACACGATGCGTTCAAGCACATTTATATAGCCCCCAGGAAGAAATGTACCTCACTCAAAGCCTGAAAACAAGGGAGAGATACCCTTTGACTTCAGGGGGCGTTGGATTAAGACACAAATGATTAGTGACCTGGGGCAGAATAGCAAACTATTTAATATCACCTCTTTGGGCATTCAAATTATAATATTAAAATCCATTTTATCATTGGCAAAGTCAATCATGCTGTAAATGCAAACAGATGTTTTAACGTGTCTCTGGCATTTGGCTTCAGGCAGAGTAAATTGAACATTTTCAATTTCATACAGTTTAGTTTCTGTGAAGTTAAAGTAAACCAAATGATTTCTCCCACAACATTTTTACTCACTGTCACCACACTGATGTTTACTTTGTCACACGTGATAAAAGGCTGGCTTGCATGATGACACCAAACCTGAGTAGACTGAAAAATTAAGGGAAGGGGGGAGGAGGGAGGAGATTCACTTTTAACTCACCCTTTTTGCAAGCTGAGCTTTTTAAGATTTGCCCACCCATAAAACAAGACATATGATTTTGTTATACTTGGAGCCTGACTGTCAAAAACACAGTCAGTATGTTATGTGGTATTGGGCTGCTTCTACTTTGTATGATAACACTGTTATGCTAAGTCATTTTAAAATGCACTTTGATATACTATACACATGAGCTAATGCACATATGTATTTATGCACTGCATGCTTTGGAATGGAAAGGACAGGAGGCAGTGTGGGAAAAACAGGCTGAAGGGGAAAAAAAGGAAAAAGAAAAAGGGGCTCTACAATTCCCATAACTCAAGGGCGCATATTGTTAAGTTAACGCATAGGCCACTGCCTCGCAGGACCCAAGCACTGGTTGACAGAATTAGCTTCTGATTCATGCTCTGTAACTTGCTCTAATGCCAGCCAGAGATGAGACCATGGGAACGCTTCAGCTTGTCCCCTCCTTATCAGCTCCAAACCAGCTGCCAGACTCTAAGGTTGCTTGATAGAGAATTTAATTCTCAAGATTGTACATTAATTTCTAAATTCTTTCTTATCCATGTGCTGTGATTTCAGACTGCATTCAGTGCAGCCCAGCACAGGACAGCTTTTCCCATCCACGCCCCTGCTTCCTGTCTGCAAACTTCCTTCCTACAGATTTACCCAGACATCTTCGAGCTAAATTAACTCCCTGCACTTCTTCGACCAGGCGCTGGCAGATGGGAAACCTGATTCTGACCTCACACTGGCGCGCAGGCAGTAGGGATTTTAAACATGACCCTGCCTGTATAAAAAGCTTAGTTCACTCATTTTTCTCTACCACCAAGTAAAGGGGCATTAACTTTCACACAACAGCTAACCATAGAAATAGTCCTTTACAATAAATGACTACTCACCCCACTGGCTTGTTGTGAGGTAGACCTCACTAATGACTGCATATGGCTTGAAATCACTGCATGTAACACAATTTTTGAACAGTATTGCCTTGGTTTATAATCCTCTGCTCTTTCACATGCATATACTTCAAGTTAGTCTTTACTATGGTCAGGAGCACAGCAGAGTGAATACACTACAACAATCAACCAACGACTGAAAATTCTGGCAAGCAGAGGTGGAATTAAGTTACAGTGCAAAATTTAAGTATTAAGAGTTTAATATAACCAGATCTCCTAGTTTGCTTAGGACAGTTCCAGGTTCCACAACTGTTTCCTGGATGGAAGTAGAGTATATATGTAGTAAGATGAACCCTGTGTGCTAGAGAGAAAAGAGGAATCCTCTCCCGTTGATAAAATGGTCTATCTAATATTAAGTTATGAATCTAACAGGGGCTCCTGTCCAGAAGGTAGGTACAGCTTAGGTACTGTCATTTCTCTGTCTTTGAAACTGCCTATTTATGGGCAGTCCATCAGATTAGGTTAAGCAGACAAAGCAAATTAATTTACTCATTTTCTTTAATTCTGAAACTAAAATAACGGCGTTGTTCCAAATACTTTTAACTGAAACCAAACCTGAAGCATTGGTTCGTGCAAATAGGCAGTTATAGGTACCCACTCTGGACCAGTGATCTAATTGGCACGATCACACCACAACCAACACAAGCACTTCAGAAGAAGGTGCAAGATATTCCAGAGGAGACAAACGTTGAAAAAATTGTGAAAAGTAACTGTTCCTCCTTATGCTGTCCTAAAAAACATCTGGCTTGAGCCCTGAATTTATACACACACAGGTTTTTTTCTCCTTATTCTTATAATTGCGAACACTCTCATTAGCCTTAAAAATAGAATCCTGATAAATCTAAGGCTTCAGCAACGTAGAGTAGGAACAAGAACCACCAAATTTCTTACGCAGCATATCAAACTCATTTCTTTTTTCAGCTCAATGCTTTTCTACGTTACTGCCTCCCTCCCACCTCCTCCATCCTCTGACTCTTACTTTATGCATTAATAGCTGCACCTACTTTTTTCTTTGTTTCAGCATAGATAACAGAAGACAGACAACCAACAGGCAACCAAGAGTAACTAAGAAGGAAAACAGGATCAAAATCCATACAACAGATCTTTATTTTATATTATTTGATCCTATACTTACTGAAATCAATGACAAATTCCAGATCATAAAAACTTTATAACAAAGCTTGGGAGAAAAAACCTGTGTGTGCCCACGTTTCAGGTGAAGGACCTCAAATAATTGTTTGGCTGGAACTTCACTGCTCTGAGCAGATAACAAGCTCCAACCACACTGATGCTGACATGCCCAAGCCACTCCTCCTACTTGCTATCATACATGGCCACAGTACATCTTTTAGGCGTATCAGCCCCCAGAGTTTGTGGCAGTAGTTCCAAAGAACAGCAAGTGGTGATATTTTTATCTGTTTTCCCAAGAGAAGGAAGTGTTTGGATGGTTCAAAAATTTCCTGTGGAGACACGTTCTATCTGGTGGTGTCCTGGCTGGCCTGCTCCTGCTTTTCTCTGCTTTGTAGGCTGTTCTTGTTACCTACCAGCCCTAGATGGATTCACTTCCAGTGAAGAGCCTTTACTTGGTTCTTTCAGCTTTTTAGTAAAGCCTAACTTATATTGGACTAACAAAACCAAAAGTATATTCTTATTTTATTGGGGAAGATAAAGATGCTTTAAGTGAAAATTCTGTTTTCAACAGTGTACTGCACTTAGAAGAAACGGCTTATATGTGTATCTTGCAATGTTTTCCATTCCCCTAAGAAAGTTGTGCACTTTAATTACTTGCTTACTGTTACATCTGTAGTAACGAAGAGTTACGCCCTTAAACCCACTTTAACAATTTCGATCTTATTAGCTGCAGAATTAAATATGCTTAGGAAAGGCTGTATCACAAATCAGAAGCTGTTTCAGAAGCCTGTTCCCTCAGGCCACCACTCCTTGTTTTTCTCTTTCTTTTCATTCAGCAAGACATAGAAAGTTTGTATTTTTTTTTTATTATTATTTACTTGATTGCACTTGGTTATTTGAAACTTATGGGCAAGTAATTAAATATAAGGTAATCAGCTCTCAGAGACTTATTTTCACAGTAAGACAGAAAAGTAGAGCTACAATTTAGAAAAAAAAATATTTTGTCTTTGTTATTAACTTTCAGTTGGTTATTGCAGACCCAATTCCCACTTACATTTTACATCACTTTGCAAATATAAAGGGAAGTAAAATAGGCATAAATTACAATTGCATTCACATTTAGGAACACCAAAGGAACCAAATTCCACTCTCAGACAAATGAATTCTAGTTTTCTGCCTTGGTCAATTCCTCCTGCAATGACACAAGCATTAGGCCTGTGCAGAGATTGATACAGATGTGCATTTCACAATAATGTGTGCCAGATACTGTGAAAATGTCACAAAGAGCCTGGAAGTATCACAAGAGTGGATACAGAAGATAAGAGAATTTCTACCGATAGACAAGTAACCCTGAAGAGTTGAAGCAAATCTGGGAGACAACCTATCCCCAAAACTTACTCTCATAGTGTCTAGAAGCTTTCGCATTTTGTGATGGAGTCTCTGTTCCTTCATTCTAAGACTGACCTATGCCACCACTGCATAGCTGAAGATTACATTAAGTCACAGATGGAAACTTAAGGCCAGAATCTGATCTTGGCAGACACAGTGGATCCACATGGTTGCAGAATAACTCAGCTTCATTTCTACATTAATTAAAAACTGACCCCTCAAAGCTAACTCAATTAGAAATTAGAAAATGTTAGACTCATTCTGTTTCCTTGTCTTAAACTTCTGCAGCATCAGCATAACCTGCCACTTCTCTCCCACACCTCGATAATAAGGACTTTTCTTTCCTTCGGATTGTCATCTTGATTTGTTTCATCGCAAAGGTATAAAAGCCTCTACCAGCACTTTGGTAACAACAGTACACAGGAGCCACAGATTTAATATTTCTGCCTAACAAACCACAGAAGCATCCTGTGTCTGTAGTGCACGGGGACATGCTGGTACAGATCTCAAATCTGTATTCGTTCCCAGGATTTGGTGCTGTAAGAATGTGAAGAGTTTTTCTTTCCACAAATAGATATTGCAGGGATATTTGTTTAAACCCTTGAGGTTGATAATCAACCATAGTTCATCCTAGCCCAGTAACCGCTTGAGAACTGCCAGATACTGGAAACAGAGTCCATGAACCATCTCATAAAGAGTGTATGTGCTGCTGTGACGAGAAGTGGGTATTGAATCTCCCATAGAGAGCTGCATGCAGCTGATGTTTCCCAATAAATAATTGCATAACATGGGTGAATTAGGATTTAAAAATCTTGGCATGACACTGTTTGGGAAAACCCTAGTGTTTGCTTGAATCTGCCTCTTACAGAATTGTAAGCAGCCTGCTGACAACTGGAGAAAGAACAGTGCAAACAGGTAACAGGAATAGGCCAGCTATACTAGAAAAGACTTATTCTGAGTGTTTCTTACAAGTAAGAGGAGAGATATTAGGGGAATGTCACTTTTATTTCCCAAAGAAGACAGTGGGCGAGTCCCATATGAAAGGGTGGAGTTTAACTCTGAGGCGTTTAACTTAGAAAGAACTTCTTCCCAGAGGCAGCCTAACAGGAAGGAGATTTCTATGATCTTGACATGTCCTTCAAACAGCTTGTCAGGCCAATAAACAAATATGGCAACTAGCCACCATGGCTGAAGCCAAGGAACACATGACTATTTTTTTTTGTTATGTTGTCAAATGTCATGACTCAAAAATTCATGAGAAAATGCCTTGCAGTTCCCAGGAAGCCTAAGACAGGGAAGCTTCTTTATTTAAATAAAAAGACATCCAGACCCAAAAATCTGCACTAGGACATGATGGAGTTCTCCAAGCAAAGGAAAAAAACAGAAAGAATATTCCCAGGAAATCCAAAAAAGCACCATAACATTTAAAATGGGGAGGGGAAAGAACAAGTCTTCTTCCTGTCTCTTTTTTAACACAACGTGTAATTACACAACACCACAAATGATGTGGTGAATAGCTTAATAAGATTCCTAGCTGTCACCGACAAAAGGGCTCTGTCCTCCCCTGTAAGACAGCAACACTTTGCTTAGGAAAAGGAAAGATAAAAGGTGCTGCTAGAGTCTGTCATTCATAAGGTCACCTTCTACACAGACCAATCTCATGGCTCAGTTAAAACAGTCTAAAATCTCTCCTAACCGTTGTGTGCTCTCGGTTTTGCTTAATCAGTGGCATGTTGGAATCCAGTGACACCTCTCCCAGCAATTCGGTTATGCAGCGATAGCCTAGGCAAAGGCCAAACCCTATTTTTGCCCACAAATGACAAGGAAAAAGAAATGACCAGCATTCAGGGCTGCAGTACTGCAATTGGATTAGCTTCTCAGAGAGAAGCAGGAAGTCGCCTCCCACAGTTTCACACTCCTTCAGCGCTGCCAAATTGGCCTGCTATGTTGACTGAGCAAAAAATAAGAAATTAGGTTCACTGTCCTTCTGGATAAAATACCGAGAGTCATGCTACAAGATACTAAGCAGTGGACAGGCTTTTCCAACGCAGTCTTGTCTACCACAGAGAAATCTGAACAGAAACAAAGCACTCATTCCAAAAGGAGTTGAACATCGATTTTGGATGAATTGGGAGAGATTGTGCAAAAGCTATTATTGCCTAAATTTTCTCAGAAATGTGAACATCCTTCCAAGTAGAAAAGCATTTTCCATTTTTTGGAAACCCTTTATATTTTATATTTTGTCTTCTTCTCTATTGAAATTCATAGTAAACCTGGAGATGTAGCATCATTAGCCTTTGGCGTATGACACGTTATTTGGTCCAACAGCTCATGGTAATGTATTTGCTTTTAATTTTTTAATTAAATTTTGCTCAATTAAAATCAACCGTTGATGGTAGATTTACATTTCAAGGACTTTTGCATGCATTAAACTAAAACCTAGAAATCTGCCATTTATTGCAACTTCTGTCTATCATAGTTCAGTATTGATTATCAGGTCATGAAGTCGCAGAAATCCCTCAGTGCAGTATGAATTTAAGGACTTAAACCTCTGTTACACAAACTTTCCGGTAAGAACCCCAGCTCAGGGCAAAACCGCTACTGACCTCTAAAGGACTTGGAATTCACCTGTGCATCTACAGCCACAGGATCTGAATGACAGTCTTGAGAAATCATGCTTGATAATCACTGATCACACTTGATAATATTCTCACATGACTATGATTAGTATTTGCTGTTCCATTTCTGAGCCCTAGACATTCAAAATCAAGCGGCAGCTTTACTAAGAGAAGACAATATTAGAAACAGTTGTATAAGGCTGTATCTCCTGATGCACATTTTCTTTCCTATGCTTCCTCTGCTGATTCACCATGAGAAAATCAGCTAAGCTAACCTTCAGCTGGAAGACACTCATGAGTGGATTATTGCCTGTCTGCTTCCGTTTTCCTCCTAGCAGGCTTTGTTGTGCAGTCAGAAGGAACTGAATGCCTCATCCTAGGCCGGAAATGGCTGAATATCAAACGGTGGCGGATAAAATACAGACGCGGTCACAGCCAAACTCTTTGCATGGTGTCATGGAGGTAGTTTCCATTTCACTCAATATAAGCCTGACACATTCACAGACAGAAGGTGGCTCTTCTGCCTGTAAAGTCTGTGCGATACTGCAGTTCACTATATGAAGGTATAGCAAACGAACATTTTATTTTCACATGTGAACATTTTTCAGACCTAGTCTCTGTACCCATCACTGAAAACACTATCCTCGGACTTAATCGGTACGTGGTAAATCTATAAGCTTGACAATTCCCAGTAAGCACAAAACACCTAAGTAATTTATATTATTTGGCATAATGCCTCCAAAACATGAGCCCACCAAAAATAACCTGACATAATACTGTAGAAGCCAAACTCCTGAGGACTTTTGGCAAAAACATACCCACAGCTGGATCCTTGTTACATTATTTAAGGAAGCATTGCATCTCTTCGAATTTTACCATACTTCAACTGCCTGCTTACCTCTTTCAGTTCAGTCATTTGTACCTCTGCAAAGGGAATGCCAATTTCTCTCAATCACACTTCACTCTTACTTCAAGTGGCTGTCATAAGGATTCATATAATCTCTATCTTGAAGCTCAAAACTTTGTGATTTTAAACCTTTATTTTGCTATTCTGTTTTTTATCTCATCACCTTACAGCACAACAACTCATTGTTAGATGCAATTTAAGAATTTAATATTGGTAGAATTCACTTGAAAAGAACCAGATTTTGGAAATGAAATTCTTTTTATTTTTTGATAAAAATGTGCTTAAGAGATCTTTTTAGAGCAATGGTATGGTACACTTGAAAACTAGAGTGGATTTTCCCTTAATACGTATTTCCTAGCTTTTAGGCTCCATATGGAAATCACTAAATGAAATTCTGTGGCCTGTACAAGGTCTGGCACCATGACCAGAATGGTCCTTTCTGACCTCAGAATCTATCCAAACGCTTTGACTTGCTGTGCATTATCCTACAACAGCAAAAGAAGGTTACTGTTTCCACATCATTTTTATGGCATTACTGAGGTCATAAGCAGACTGTAAAGCAGGTCTAACATGTCATGGACTTTGAAACTGGGCTATCTGCATGTAAGAAACAGATGGAGAGTAACTTTGCCAGGAGGCTACCGACTTTGTAAGAAACTGATGGGATCAACAGTATAAAAACTCTCCAATTTTAACTGAAGGACTGATGAGGTATTTTCCAGTTAGTGACAGAAAGCCTACTTCTGTGGCCATTTGTAACAGTAAGGAAGTCCTCCCAAAGAGGCCATCCTGAAATATCTTCTGGCCACAAGCTATGTGGAAAAAAAAATATATGAATGATTATGCAGCCCATCAGGAAGAAGGCACTCTTTGTTCATACTGTTTCAGCCAAACACTATTTCAGGTAATCAGTATGTTCTCAGAATATGCAAGTTATCTATTACAGCAACCTGTATTGTCTCATTATTTCCTAAGACTCTTTTGCATCTCTGGTGTTCCTGCTGGCTTTGCCTACCTCTCCCTGATAAGATATAATCTGCTATGTGTGGACCATCTTTTTGTGGTCTGTGGCTGTGTATCACTGAGCCAAACCATGTCCCAGTTTGTGATGAGGAAGAGGGTCATCGAAGCCAAGAGTCTTTGCTAACAATTAATTCTATATGATCATGGCTATGGTGCTCTGTCTAGCTTCTGATGACATGCTATCCTGGCAACTATTGATCTTCTTGCAGATGGGCCTTTGCCACCAAGCTGACAAATTTGGGAGCATTCCCTTGTATGTCTATGTATATCCATTGTTGTCCCATTGTATTTATACTTCTACAGGAAAGCAGATACATTTCAAACCATGCTGCAGGAAAGGCCGATGGAGGCCTTTGTCTTCTACTCCTTCCTACCCCTCAAAATAATCCAAAAAGGATCCTGTCACTTGCCTCAGATTCTGAAATGGATCTTCCCTTTCCTTTGGTGTTGGAAAGTTCCCACAATGGAGATTTCCTTTTAGTTCTCCACCTTTTTCTGTGCATAGCCCATACCATGGCATATACTGCATCAATGCTGTTTTCCCCTTAAGTTTCCCAAATGGAAGATGTACCAGAGATAAGTTTGACAGAATTTCCCAGTTCACTTAAGTGGTGTTGCAAAATTCAGCTGAGCTCTACCATGCAAAGTAGTGAAAAGATTTTATGATAAGACCTTGCTTACATAGCTTACATAGACCTTGCTTACCTAGCTTACCTTGCTACAGGGGCAAAATCTGAGGACATAAAGCTGTGCTTGTTGAGGATGCTTTGTCTTTACTGTGCAGAGAAGTTGGTGCAAGGCTCAGTGAATTTAAAAAAAAAAAAAAAAAAAAAGTACCATCACCTTTTCAATAGATTGTAAAATTGTAAATTAGCTCTTAAGTTATCCAGACTCCCTCCTGCTAATATCTCCATTTCTTGCAAAGATGTTAGATACTATTCAAATAACTAAGTCAGTGGTAATAGCATCTGGAAGAAGATTAAAGAATTTACAATATGGACTCTACAGCAATATGGTACAGCAAACAGTAATACAGGATTACAGATGGTAAGATAAAAGCCTAACTAATTTCATCTGATCAGCTACAATCACAATAAATTTATTCCTGGTAGTACGCAAAATATGCAGAAAATGTCTTCTTTAGTGTCAAAATGGAGCATGAATTTGTCTGGATAAAAGGTTTGATCTACAAAAACAAAAAAAAGAGGAACAAGGCACTTAGTTTTGAAGGAAAGGATGCATCATTTAAGTAGAACAATCCAGTAATTTCAACATTGGTGCCAAAAGAATCTGGACCAAAATCACGCCCATATAAGTATTCGAGTTCATGCAGTAGATCTCCATCCAAGAAACAGGATCAAACATTCTCTATTATTTTTCTGTCTGGCTTTAGAAAGAGAAAGACTTTCTGGAAATGTCAAACTAATACATTTTACACTTGAGATAAGAAAAAACAATAATATGAAAACATGCAGCACAAAATGTTTCGGGACTTTATTTAGACTCCTTAAGTATAATAAAGCATTTTTTAAAGGCTTGACATGAACTTACCATAAGGTAAGATACTGCTGAGGCAGTCAAACAAACAAACGGTCAGCTATTACACTCTTCTTGCAATACAAGTAGTTAATGTGCCATGTAAACCGGGGTGGGGAGGAGAATAAATCAACACTTCATACACAAAGTTCTGCTCATATAGACTATTTCTATATCACATATGGTGCCAGTTTATGAATATGCAATATTTGGTAGTCTGTCAATGCTAGTCTGAAACATCCCATTCCTAAAGCTAATGTAGATATTGATATGAAAATACGAGCTGAGGTTTTCCTGACTCAGTGAACTGTTTTGCGTCATCTGGATTTAAAGAAGTAACTCCTTTGAGAGATATTAACCACAAAGGTGGGAGCACTGCAATTCAAAGGGGAGAAACCTGAAGATATCTAAGGAGCTGTGTGTCGTTCTTTTTGCTACAGAAATGTCAAACATCAGAAAGAAAACACGTTTGGACTTCACAGACTGATCCATTTATTTTTACAGGACCGGGTTAGAAAATGTGTCAGCCAACTCATACACTGATTTTTGTATTTAATACATCTACCCTGATGTTTATGAGCAACCTGACATTTTAAACTTCTATTTAAGGAATGATGTTAAGTTGTCACAAAGATTACTATGGCCACAGATAGCAGATGATGACAACAGTGATAGCAAAAATATTTGCCATGGGGATGGAACATTTTGACACAAAGACTCACAGTATTTATAAAGCCACATCCTGCTACTCGCATCCATGGGTTCTTTGGCTGAGATGCAGAATTGGATGGGTGAGGCAGGATCAGTCAGTCAAATGCAATTTTCAGTAGTATGTGGAACTCCAAGCAGCAATGAACAGGGGCCTGGAAGATTACCCAGGAATGGTAGACAGAGACAGAATAATTGAGGGTCTGAGAAGAGCTTAAAGAAGCTCTTAGAAATTGTGGAAGCAGAACTCCTTTTCTGCCTTCTGCAAAGATGAAAGTTAGGCAAAGGGGAAATATGTGAGGCGAAATTCCAAACCGAGAATTTTTCAGTTGCCCTTTCTGCTTTACGCTAACATATGAAAAGGTTCAAGGAAAGAAGATATACAAAGGTATTTGAAAATATTTAGTTATCCCAAACTGGCAAAAAAGCATAAAGTGAAAAAAGACGGTCCTTCAGAGAAGTAATCCAGCTCTTTTGATGTGAAAGAGAAAAAGGTGGTAGGTGTTTCAAACATGTCTTAGACCTCACTTAACTTGCAAAAAAAAAAAAAAAAAAAAAAAAAAAAAAAAAAAAAGGAAAAAAAAGTTAATTCTCACAACTTCCTAATGGGGAACATAATAAAGGAAATAAGTGATGAATTTAGCAAGCCGGAGTTGCTGCATCCTTCACTGTAGACATCAAACAACTCTACTATGTTGCGTCAAGCAAAAGAAACAGGAAAGGAGAGATCACACAGCTTGAGTTCCTTGGCTCCAATGAGGCCGAAGCACTGCTACTAAGGAGGATGGAAATCCTATATTCTTCCTGTGGTGCAGGAAGTACTTGTAAACATCTCAGGAATATTCTGCCTTAGCATACTGTAAACAAGAATACAGCATATGCACTGCTTCAGTCCATGTAGGGGAAAGAAATGAGGCAACCTTGGATTCAACCTAGAAGAGGAGATGGCAGGGGAACTGAGTCATAGCTTAAAAAAACAAGATTAAAAAGTACTTTTGGGAAGGGACAGGAACTGAGGTTTTAAGTGGGGCAATTCCTAAGGAAGGAAGGACACCTACTACCTATTCCAATAATATTTTGCATTTATGTAACTACAGTGGCTGCCATCCAAGGATCTGAAAATACCACAGGGTTTCCAGTAGGCTAGATTTCAAATTCCAATATGATCATAAAGCATTGTTCCTCATTTTACAGATGTTCTCCTCAAGGCACAAAAAACCAAGTGTTTGGGTCTGGCCAAAAACCCTGGCCTGGAGCCAGTTTTACACTTCCACCTTGTAGCCAATGCCCATTAGGTAACAACATTCAGTCGGTGTAAGAGGACATTTCCAAATAGTGACCTGCTGCCATGCAGCTGAGTATGTCAAGTTAACACTCAGAGCCATGCCTACCCTAATGGACTACCCCCCTTTCTACACATTTCTATACATTCCTTACATGAAAAAAGGTACAACATATAGAGCTACCCTGCAGCTTGCATTTAGAAACCTGTACCCAGAAACATATATTTATATCTGTGCATTGCCTCTTTACTAAAGGAATATCCCAGGAAACAACAGTAACTCAAAACATCATTCTCTGCTACTCAGTCCTACCATCACTCTAGAAGTAGATGTAACTCATTATTATATATAAATTATATTTTACGCAGACTGTATCTCTCAGAGCACTGAGATATGCCTATCTCTGTGCTTGTCACCTACCTGTATGAGAAAGAGAAGCAATGAATCTAAAGCCTGGAGTTGCCTACAGTAGAACAGATATCAGGAAAGGGGAAGAACTGAGGGCAGATTTCCAAATGTCTAGTTCTCCGGCTGAGCTCTGTGCCCTTAGCACAGAGCGTTCAGTATAATACCTATTTGCGGAATGGCCTTGGGAAACTCATTTAATCTTCTTCGGTTTCCACTTCTGTAAAACAACAATTATTCCTGCTCTGCAAGGAGCATGATGAAATTTAATAAGTGACTGAACAGCACTCACAAAAGATATTATCTAGCCGTATTTCAGTATTTGGGTTTTTTTGTTGTCCGGGTTTTGTTGGTTGGTTGGTTGTTTTTTGTTTTTTTTAGGATAAATGTCCAGTCATATTACCGCTTTCTTTCATGCAGCCCACTGCCAAAAGGCACCTTCGTGTACTTCCTAGAAACACTTCCCACATTATAATCTGATTTTTTGTTTAATTTGTAAAAAGAATGAAGAATAAGCTAAGCATATTTCCAATTCTAGAGAGCAGCATGCTAAATATAAAGCTCAAAGATGCTCAAAGATGAGTAACACACTGACTTGTAAGGATGGAAGCAAGGAAGGAAGGAAAATTAGTTTGGTGACAGTGACCCAGCTAGCTGCTGGACAACCTGGACTGATACCTTCCCTTGAAAATCTTAAGGCAGAGCAATTAGAAAGCTAAGGACTTCTAATCACAGCAGTCTACAGCATAAAGATTATGACACTTGCAGTGCTATCCTAAAAATAAGCCCAAACCAGAACAACTCCAGAGATACATGTGATTTGAATAAAGATCTTTTTTCTTGCATCTTTTGTGTGTAAGAATTTGACCATTAATATCAATTCTCAAATAGCGACGTCCATATCTCCAGGAGTTCACCTTCCCAGATGTATATTGTGCATCAGTAACATGTTTCATGTTAAACTTTTGCAGACAAGTGGAATTTTGTAAAAACGCTGTTGTTCTTTTACAGCAAAAGGGAGAGGAAAGAATAAATGTTGATGCCAACAGACTAAGAGGGGTGTTTCCTTTATTAAATGGCATTCTGTGGAAGGAGGAAATACAGTGCTGTTATTACTCTAATAATTAAATATCTCTGCACATTTGTGGAAAAAGAGTAGTCTACAATGCGTCCAAAAAAGGGGGGGGAAAAAGAAAACATTAATGGAAATCCTCAGTAAAATTATCTAAAGCCAGAGCAATACGCTTGAAACGTGCTACCAATAATCCATCTGAAGCCTGTAGACATTTTAGCTGTGGATTCAGCAGATATGTGAAGAACTTAAAGAGGGTCCAAGTTAAGAGTAAATTAATATTACAAGTAAGCAAAGAACACTCACATAAAAAGCTGGAATAACTCAACTATTTGCTGCAGAACAATCCACAACAATAGCACCTGGAGGGGTGCAGCCGTACGCACAAACACACCTAGCTGATTACTGTATCTTTACTGGTGCCTCTTTGTGCCTGTGTCACCAGGCCACCAGACAGTAGGTCCCATTGCTCCTTTATAGCCACAGTGGTGGGACCAGGGGCAGCACCGTACGTGCTGTAGCTTGCACCACTCCCCCAAAACAAAGACCAAGTGGCAGCAGGACCCAGGTTACATGTCCCCTCCTGCTCCCCACCTACAACAGCAGGATTGACTTTGTGTGTGCATGAGACAGCTGAGGGAAACACTTGAGCAAAATCTTCAGCTTATGACACTGAATTCAAAAGCAAATTCTGAGAATCTAGCCTCTTCGCAACCTCTGCTCACATACCATAACCCACATTATACCAAGTACATGGACAGGACAATGAACTACAGTCCTTCCTTAGGAAAGAAAACCAAGCTTAAATCTAATGAGACACACATGACATGTTAATGGATGACTTGAGATTAATTGAAACCATTGCTAACAAGAAATTAGGGTCTTATCATGCAAACAGTTTAGAACTACTTGTGCTGATTAGGCAAAGATCTTAAGTAACATTGCGTACACTGAATATTCAGTTCTTTGCATAAGTAGTTTGATAGACACTTCTGAAAAGTTAGCTGAGCTCAGCAGAGAGAAAATCAGCATGGAGACTGCGCCACTATAGATCTGTCACCATTGCGAATATAAAGGGATATAGTGCTCTGTCTGTAATCTGTTGAACACAAAGAAACCAAAACACATACTTCAAAGTAAGAAAACTGCTAAAAGATACCATTTTTTTCATGTTCTTATATGTCTCTGAGGCAGCAATCTGCATCAAACAGCCTATAAAAGTTTAGGGGGAGGAGATTCCTTCCAGCAAAATTAGCTACAAAAGCACGTGAAGTCCAATGAGGACGATGAGGAAACGAAAAAAATCTAGATCTTTCAAAGTTGGGTATTTTATTACATATTTAGCTGACTATATTAAAAAAAATCATACAAGAGAGGAATAACATTCCCCATTTATACTCACACGTTCCTCATAACTCAGCTATGTTAGACAAATCACCTACCGTGTCTGTTATTTCAGACAAATCACCATATATATGTGCCCATGCACACATCAGTATAGTATCTCAGAGTTTCCTGCCAAGTCTCTGGAGACCTATCTCCAGACCTATAGCGAGACATTTAAAGACCTCTATCATCACATCCCTATGGCTGACACAGATCACTGGTGAAACAGCAGTTTGGGTCCAGGGGTGTGCTTTAATAGACAGCTCCCTTCACTCCTGTCTGGGTAGCGTGCTTGTAAATGCTCATACAAAAGGCTAAAGAGTGAAGCCACAGTCTGGCCTCGAGATATTAAAAATAAGATCCACCTACAGACCGATTCCATCAAAAGTACTGAGAAAAAAATCCATCTCCAAAGTCCCATTAGAGTTCATAAAGGAATTTGCATCTCCTTTGAAGAACATAAACTTCCAGGAGGCACTAGATTTGCCATCAAAGTACTGGCCTTCTAATCCAACAGTTGGATTTATGGCCACTGTTATTCTTGACGTGCTTTATGCAGAGTTCTCTGAAAGAAGCAGGACCTGCCTGGAAACCATTTTGAGGGTAAATCACACCTCTCATTTCATTGCAGGTGCTAATAGGAGCCTTACCTATTTGTGATGGTCTGAAACAGAGGTGATTAAGAGATGTTCAGGTCTTTCTACCTCTATTCATCATTGAGGAAAAAGGGATGAAAGATCAAAAGGGAGAGAGAGGGATTTGTCTCCTTGCCAATGCATTTTGGCAGCTCTGTAAAGTTGGGATGCCCAGACACCATATAACTGTTCTTTAATTACTCTGCCTTCTATCCAGCCCAAACTGCCTTTGCAAGCGTCTGGGGAGTAGCAGAATTCGCAATTGTTACTAGGCTGCTTGGAAACTCTGCCTAAACTTTCTTCTGTCAGAAAATTGGGTTTTTAAACAAACTAATCTTTTTTTCTTTCTTTTCATATGTGTTGCAGAAGGCGTCTGATTTCCTCCCAAAGAAATTATTAATCTTTTGTTTGAAACTGTTTGCTATTGTTAGGTTCCTCTGTTTGCTTAAAGTGGTTTTCCTCCAAACTTTTTTGGGTTTTGGCACTTTTCACCTGAAAATGCATTCAGTTGCTGTGAACTAAAAAAAAAAAAAAAAAAAAAAAAAAAAAAAGTTTTGGTTTTTGGTTTTCCAGTTAAAATTCTTTTAATTTGATATTTTACCTTCTAATACAGAAGTCAAAATATTTTCTAAGCAGCTCAGCCACAATGCAGTGGTCTTTCACAGCTGTCTAGCACGACTGGAAACCTGCCTGCCCTACAAAAAAGAAAAAAAGAAAAATCAAATCACAGTTCAAAGCCAAGCTATACTGAAGAAACTTTGCTCCAGAGTCTACAGGCAACAGCATGTATTTAGAAATTAGCTTTATACCCAAATTAATACACACACATGTATGCAAATAATTATTAGTGATGAACTCTGAAGAATGGCTCTTCATGGGCACATGCACACACAGGTTTTCTAACTGCTCTGCCAGAACTGATGCCTGAGCAGCCCGTGGGTGGTTCAGCTGCACCATGCAAGTAATGCCTTTTAAGCAGCTGTCCACTGAAGAGGTCTTCTAGAGTAAGGAGGAGAAAAATTAGCTTTCCTCCAAATCTGCAGTAACTCTTTCAATGACATTGCCCTTAGTCCACACAGGAAAGTGGATCTATATCCATATAGGAGCAGATGACACTCTTTCCACTCTCTTCCTGGCATAGACAGCTGCAGAACACAAAGGACCTCCAAAGGGCCTTGGGCCATCATTCATATACAGTAGTGGTGCATCAGTATCTCCAAACATAAAACATGGCAGGGCTAAAACTTTTTTGGAAGCAGCCAGCTCCTTGCTGCAGCTTCCTTACCAGTTTGTTGCAGTGAATAATACTGTCACCTGCAATAAGTCATGGGACACACTCACAGTGCAGAGAGCATTTTTTTCCTGTAAGCAACTTCACTGAAACCAGTGAGATTACTCAATAGAGTAACTGCTAAGCAGTAGGAATACTGCCTTATAACCCACAACTGATTGGATCACGGGCAGGCAAATACCAAGATTCAACAGGATTAAGAGAGGCAGATTCTAGTCTTCTCTTCTCCAGAAATAACTGCACCTCCTGAACTGATAAATCCTGAAGGCTTATTAAAATACATGCACTAGAGAATAATATAGCAAAAGGAAAATTAACTGGCTCACCTTAGAATCACATGTTAGTTCCTACTGATTGAACTGAACTTATTGCAAAAAGGTTATGGATGGTGTCAGCTTTATACCATTACAGGCAAAGCGTTAGTCCTGTATGTTTTTTGTTCCAAAATCCCTTACAGTGAACTAAGATGTTGGATCTACAGCTCTTTTTTCTCTCCATGTTAGGTCCAAGAAGACACTGGTATTCCTATGTATTCATTTGTTCCCATGGGATACTGACAGCTGATCTCTTTGGGTATTCCTCTTTGCAGTCCAAAACCACAGAAATGCTTTGGCAGCTAAAAGGAATGACAATGTTTCTGATTCAGCAAGGTATTTAAGCACACACTCACCTTTAAGGGCAGGAGTACTCCATTAATTCAATGGTTATTTATTGCTTGAAACTAAGCAACTGCAAACCTGGGATTTAAGTGCTTTTGTATATCCTTTTAGAAGCTCTGTCTGCAGAAGGCTTGCATAGCCATTTCCGCTAATTTTTAAACTAATTCAGGCATGCAGTGATACACATAGCAGCTCGTTAAATCTACATGGATTTGTCCGTTTTCCATGATACATGTAACATGCAAGATTAACAGTTTAGCCCAAATCATTCAACATTACTGCAAAAAATAAATCAGGCATACTTAGTGTTCTAGTTAGGTCCTAGTGTCCATTCTAGTGCCTCTAGTCTTGATACACAGCAGATACAAATGGCTAAATAGAGCTTTTACCTGTCATTTCATTCAGTAGGAAAGCAAGGAAGGGCTGGGTAGATGGCAGCAACTATGGTGTCTTAGTGATCAGTTGTTGGAGATATTTACCACCACTGTCACTGAACAGTTTTCAAACTAATCAGAACTGTGTTGATACTGCCTTGGTGAAGCCAGTATGAAGCGAAGGAGGTCAACACAAGTAGTTGTACAACTTCCAGTTGTTGTACAAATTCCAGTTGTACAACACAAGTAGACAAGTAGTGTCAAAGCTTTCTGTCTATAAGGCACTTGAATCTTCCCCTCATTACTTTCATAAGATAAGTAAAATGTTGTAAGACATTATATTGTTTTAATCAATACCAGTAAATTATAGGTTTAATGCTATAGATATGTAGAGGACCTTCATGTAAATGAAAGAGCTGTCCTTCATGTCATTTATTTCATCTATGGGGAAAAAAACACTAGTGAACTAGTGACTGTGAGGGTTTTCAAAAGTAAAACTCAGATGAAGTGTTTGTTTTAAGCTAAAAAGATTAATTTTGACTAAAAGAGAATGGCTAAATTTCAATGTACATGTTCTGTATGCATGGTATTCAAATTATACAAGAAAACTGTTTTGCAAGGATGTCTAACATCTCCAAAATCATTCAGTGACATATCCACGTGTATTTCTAGGAAATTCTGTAGTCAGTCCAAATTCCAAGTGTTAAGAAGGAAAAATTTCTAAGAAGTCAAAAGACCTGGGGGAAATCTCACATTTAATTTACACACTGCACTCTGTTTGGTAAATAGCAGCTATTGTTTGGAACAGAATGCAGTCACCATTCATTATATTTTGACTTTACATTCTTCGTTGGGAATTCAGGAAGTGGTTCAGACTAAAATATTCCCTTATGTTATTTGACCTGTAAAAACTTGGCTAACAGCCAGATCCTGCGGTTCTTAAACAGACAACACGTCCATTGACTGTGGGGTTGGGCCTTACAGTTGCCTGGCCTGCACCACCATGCTGCTAAACTCCGCGCAGGGCCAGTGACTCGGTGCATGGGAGCGCTCCACAGCAGGGCGGGCGCACACGAGAAACTCAAAACAGGACAGCTGGATCTGGATGGCACCGTCATTCATCCATCTAGAGAGACAGCAGGCATTTTCTGAGCACAGCTTGTCCAAAACAGTACCACAGAGACAGAAATACATATCGTAGGCTCCCAAGGGAATTTTATTACTGCTCCCTTCCTGTTGCTCCTTTCGACAGAAAGGCATTACTAAGTTGAAAGTAACTGGTAGATTTTCAAAGTATCACTTGACAAGACACATTCAGAACAAGATCCTCAAAGTTACTCATTCATTTCACTCTTCTCGATTTGGAGTCGGGTATCCAAACACCATACAGGCTTTGGCTGTCGGTGGCTTGCAGGTTTAGGCCCTAAAGCATTTCGAAAAGCAAGACCATCTCCCAGATCTAAGGAGAGTTTGGGTTATGATTTCACTGTACCCCTAAGACCTCATTTTAAAATCTTGTTAAATTTAAGGGAACTTAGCTTAAATCTCTTCAAGACGCTGTTAGGTAGCCACGTTCCAACTACCACCACTATATGGCTCATCTGCTTTGGGAGTGCTCTTTGCACCACGGATAGGATTTAAAGTACCCAGAGTTACGACAGTCTGCAAGGAAATATTCCTGCCAGCCACTCTTCTGATTTCACTCTTGTCACTCTCCTTTATCTCCTCAGTTCAAAGAGCTGCCCTGGCAGAGGTCGAGGTAGACAGAATAGCTGCATTTCATTAGCTCTTCTGATTAAGAAGTTTTGCACATTTTTAACCTGAACACCTTAATCTACATCAAAAGACGGTCCAAAGAAGCTACACTCATATCTTCAGGAGTATGACCAGCATAACGTGCACCATGCATCCCCTGAACAGAATTAAACGGCAGCTTGACGTCGTGCAAGATTGAGCCTAAATAATGTATGAATACAGGCTTCATTGTAAGTGAAGGGAAGCATGTTCCTAGGTGACTTGGCTTTGAAAATATCCCTTTGCGAGTAAGAACAAATAACTGGTGGGTGTTTAGTTCAAATTAGTGCCTGGTATTTTTAGGTCACAACACACAAGCAACATTAGTATTTAGCTTTTATCTTTTAGAATTTAATCTCTCTTAGATAGGAAATGCTTAGCTTGGCGTAGGCGGAAGGATTACTCAGTGTTAGTTCACATTTCCATAGACTTTGAGACATACTCTTCTTTTTTAGACTTCATATTTTTTTGATAGCAAGCTAACGCATTAAGGTTTCTTCACCATTATACTACGCAATGCAGGCAGGTAGGGGACTTCCAGTTTTTGTATATTCTTTCCTTGGCAACCGCTCTTGCTCATGTTAGGAATGCTCTTTGTCTCTTTTCCAGGACAAGGTTTGCCTTACGGTGCCCTGTGACTCAAAGCACATTTCCGCCTTCAGAAAATGGAATTCCCTTCTTTGGTATCAACAGCAAGTTTGGCAAGAGGCAGGTTAGATTTTTCCCGTTTTTATATTAGGTTTTGAATGTTCTTGTGGAATTCTGTAAATATTTTATTACATATTTTATAGGTGGAGCATTTTATATCTAGCAGTCTCTTTGGAAGTGTAGTCATTTAGTTAGGTTTCTCTTGCCCCACGGTTCAGCTGTAAGTGCTTCCATCTGTCTAAACCTATATGCAGTTCACTAATTGTCGACCCCTTAGGTAGGCCTTGCTATTTCTATAGGTTTATTGTTAATCATTAGATTCAGGAAAAATAAACTACTTTGACATTACCAATAAGGGTTTCCAAGAATGAAGCAAAAAATTCCTCATACTTTAATTGCTCTTACCATTTTTAACAAACATTCCTTCAGCAATGTAGTAGAAAATGCGTATTGATAGGCTGATTAGAAGAAATATGCATTAAAAGAACTCTCTGGAAAATTGGATTAAACTCTCACTACCACAAATGACAAATTTTTAAGGAAAATTAAGTTTTCAGCAAAATAATGTTAAAAAAAAGTTTGAAAATACGGTTTGCCCAGACCAGAAGATTTTCACCTTTTCTGTGAAAAGTGAAAAGTTATATTTGCCTTCTAATTCCATTTATATCTGAGTAGCTTTCTCACGGTCACATGTTCAAAGAATAAACTGTATCCTTCTAGTAACAAATCACATTTTCTGTCACACCCTGATGACATCTCTTCCACAATTTTTCAAAAACCTGACTCTACATGGAGGTAGGGTCATAGAGCAAAGACAAGAAATCTAGTTTTTAAGTGGCTTTTAAACTGTGTCAGCTATTATGAAACAGCTTCACACAATTTATAAAATAAAGAATATTTTCCTAAAATATATATATATATATATGTGCGTGTGTATGTATGTATATCTTTAAGATGCTTTCATAATCTACCATTGTTGCTACACTGCTAGATAGGACATTTTCTGTTTTCCTTCCAAGAAAAACAGCATGCTCAATTTTCTATAGTGCATTATATCCACCATATGCTACACCAATATAGATCTATGATCCAGCAAACCCTACTGACGGCTGGGGAAAAATAGCTCCCTTTTACAGTTAAACTTTACAAAATGTTAATTTGACAAATACCACTTCTAATATGATTAAACCCAACAAATTATAAAACAGTAGGAAAGGAAAGTTTTTAAGTGGCCTAATTTGAAAACATTGACTTGTTCTTATTGCTTAGCCTATGCAACAATTAATGCTCTACAATAATATTGGAAACAAATTTGCAGAAAAAACAGTCCCAGAAAACAAAAATTACCATACTTTTTTTAAAAAAACTTTTTAGTTTTTCAAAAGCAGAATACTTCTTTTCAATAAGTAAAAAAAAGTTGTATTTACTAATTATCAGAACAGGCAAGACTCCTAACCATGTACCAAGATATCGTTGCTCATAACACATTATAGGTGGAGCATGGAACATTTATTCATTTCGGCCACGGTATGGCTGTACAATACACAAACTCTTCTTTTTTGCCTCTTTTCACGAAATACTTAGGAACTGCTGTTAAGGACAGAATTTCAAGAGCTTTAGATGATGTGATCTACTGATTTTTTCCCCATTCTTTACACATCTAAATCTTAAAGAGACTTCTCACTGAAACTTTTCAACCAACTGGTTGCTGAATTTCTTTTTTTTTTTCTTTTCTTTTTTCCTCCCAGCAAAACTGCAGCTGTCAGAATTATATCAGCTGTTGAATTTCATACATATTTTTTAAATCAACTTTAAGATAGTAGGAAATTATATGAGTAAATCAAACTTCTGCAAAATTTAAGCATCCTGTCTTCATGACTCCTCAGAGGCTACTATTAGTATGAACACGAAAAAATAAAAGGAGCAAACACGGCCCAGATGAGTATTTCACCAGTGCAGAAATGGAGAAAGCTTTCTACCTGGGAATGCCACAGAGGACAAACAGTATAAAAAGCTACCAGAACAGAGGGCAAGACCCAAGCTGGAAAATAATAGACTTCAAAAGGAAATAATACAACAAAGGATGAACTTGAAAGTGTGTACATTTTTTCCCCAGGCCCACAGATAAGCAGTGTTAAAGCATGAGAGTAACACAGATCAAGCACAAAAGCCAACTGAAGTAAATGCACTTCTATTTTGTAATGTATAATGAAGGCTAAACTAATCCTGGGAATGATTTGAAAAAGATCGTCTAGCCTGAGATCTAGTATAATAAGACTGAGCTTGAACAAAACCTCGACAGCCAAGACAAACTCAGCTTTTTTTTTCTCTCATCTCATTTATATTTTACATAGCAGTTGAATAAAGACTTATTTAAGCTGTGCAACAATAAATGAATTTTAACCTTACAGGTAAAGTATAGGTGTTATTCTATACTCTCAGAAGGAAGTGATTGCAAAATTCATCTTGATCTAGACTATCCCTCTATACATGATGAAGTCAGAGGTATTAAACTACCATACATGGTTATATGGAATACATAATACAGCCACATGTTTTTTCAAGTGCAGGCAGAATTTTATATATAAATAAATACACACATACATTCTCACAGAGCTCAAAATAACAAAAAAAAAAAAAATCGCTGCTTCTAAAAACATCTGCCACACCTCTGTTTTGTAATTTTACCTGGGACTTCCAATTACAATTGTAAATTGTTTATTTTTAAAAGAATCAGAGGAAAGTTCAGCGGAACTTTAAATAGTTGTTTTATGCCAAGCTCTGGTAGCTAATTAAAAATTTTTCATCTATGCCGAGCAATTTTTTTCACATAAAATCCATCCCCACACTCTGTTCATTAGAGACCTGGGAACAGGAATAAAAGAGCTGTGACAGGTACAGCTGGGTACATAACTGTAAGTCTTATTTCTTTATGTGAATTATGATCATTATACTTGCAAATTATTTATTTTTCACTGGAAAAAAAAATCTGTTCTCGTGAGAAAAAAACTCTGCTTCTAGGAGATAATTATAGTTTTGGCCTTTTTCTTTTATGGAATTCCCTTTAAGAGCTGCTGATTATACCGTGAAGAACAGCAGCTGGTGAGCATCTTATCTGATTAACAATTCAAGCAAAATTTACATAAAATAGCATTCGAGATCACAGTTTCAAGAGGAGGGTGGACTCTTCGGCTGCTATGTGTCTCAGCAGCATGACTGATTGCAGTGCAAATTCTTGCTCTGACATGTCTTTAAACCATTTAGGGCCAAAATTCCAAAACTGATTTAAAGGACGTTACTGCTAAATTCTAACTGTCTGCAAACAAAGTAAATACACAGACGCGTTTGCCTATTTTAACCGCCTGTATATTTTGGGTTGTTTTTAACAGATGCGTTTTTCATAGGGGTGCTTCCTATGCTTTCCATAGAAATTTGTCAGTAATGTTTGCAGGAAGACATGGAAGAAAAATGCAAAAACAAGACAATAGAGTAAACACTGTTTTTAATATTTCATTTGTGACCTTCCAGTACAAAGCAGCTGATTTGTAGAGAACAAATTCTTTGTTGCAATGTGCATGAAAGGATTTCAATTTTATGATTAGAAAAACCAGAAGCTCTGACTGACATTATAGCTAAGCAGCTTTCGAAGCCACCCAAAGAAATAGCCTAATCCAAAGGAACCTTTAAAAAAAAAAAAAAAAAAAAATCACAGCCTTTAGTGTCCACAGCCTAATGAATTAAGTCACTAATATGCAGCTTCAAACTGCATAAGTCAAAGAAACCACCCCAGTTTTGGTCCTACACCTCCCTGATAGGCTGATCCTACCAAAGAGCTGCATGATGCTACTAACCCTAAAGCAGCGTTTCTACCTATAGGAGAGTGAAAAAAGCAGCCTCAGACCCTTCTTCCATGGGCAGACCATACGTGCTAGCACAGGATTCAGCTCAAATCAACGGAGAAGCATTAAATAAAGCCCTCCAGTTGACTCTTTGGGGGCATGATAGGCCTGATTTGTACTTGAAATATTATCTTAGACGTATTTATATCTACATTTTTTCTTGTAACTGCAACACA
The DNA here is from genome assembly GCF_036370855.1 of Dromaius novaehollandiae. Taxonomy (NCBI): domain Eukaryota; kingdom Metazoa; phylum Chordata; class Aves; order Casuariiformes; family Dromaiidae; genus Dromaius; species Dromaius novaehollandiae. The sequence goes on from NC_088100.1 coordinate 121,034,755, forward strand.
GGTTTTCATGCAACTTGCCACGTTCCTTCCTCAGCTTTATTAAAGGCCACAGCAGCTTTACTAACTCTGCCGTCCCTGGCACTTACAGTTGGGACGCAATTTGCCAGGGCCTGCTGCGCACAAAGAGCCCCTTTAGAGGCTCTTGTAAGGCCCGTTGTCACCGAATTACCAGCTTGGGCTTGATCTTATCCCTGCGAATTGGAACGAGGGCAGGATTGGGCCCCAGATGAGATAGCGTCTCTGACTTCTCAGCCAGACTCTACTGTTAAAACTCACATCACTAAAATGCAGCCTTTTTATTTCTTTGTACGCAATCGGCAGGACTTTTCAGTAGCAGCAGGCAAGAAAATTCCAGTAATGCCAGAGGGATCACTATTTGCCTCGAGTCGAAGAGAATCCATGGGAATTCTGAGACGCTTTTTTCTCTTGTTCCCTGCAATTATTTTTCATGCTGGAAGCATAATTGAAAGGAAAAAGCAGATGACATCAGCTACCAAGAAGGAAAATAGCAAGAAGAAAACAGCACACGCTGTGAAACAGAGGGATACTTCACTGCATAGGCTGGGATCAGAAGACAGCACCCAGTCCCAAGCGCGGCCATAGCTTTCCCATACGTCTCCCCTATAACTTTTCACTACTTCATAGGCAAGTCTCCGGGACAAACCTGAGTAGTGACTCAGAGGTATTCACTGACTACAGCAACAGTATATATACTGCTGTATAAATACCTAGCTATTTACAAAGCAAAAAACAAGGCAAGAAAAACATATATAGACAAATGAGCAGTCAGGAATAATCACTTCTTCAGAAGTGAAAGGAGGAAAGTGCAGGCTGCTTTGCCGGGAAATTCAGGGCTCGGCTGCACTCTAAGGGTCCTCCCCACAGAAGAGCACCACTTCAGTTATTGAGTTGTCGCAAGAAAACTCAGTTTTCCTTTATTTTGAGGAGATGTATGAAAAACAAACACAGTCCAGCTTTTAGAGGATTAGGAAAAATTGGTCACGTGGAGCTGTATGCACCTACAGCGGGGATGTCTCCACTCTCCATTAAAGCCACCGGACACCTTTATTTAGGAACAAAACCCAAAACCAAACTATTTTCTCTCTCCCCCGCAAATCCAGAAGAGGAGAATGAAACCGTCTGCTCCCCAGCACAAGTGGCTTACTCAAAAACCTGAAGTGACAGGCTGCAGCCAACGCGTTTGGACAGCCGAGCCCCTGCCAACAGGGTCCGGTTACGCCCCAGACCCCCTCCCAGGCCCTTCCCTGTGCGCGGTGCCCTCGCCACCACCGCCACAGCGCCGCGACTGCCGGGGACCTGTTGCTGCCCTCCCGCTGACCGGGGCTGAAGCCTGCCTTCGAACTCGGCAGAGCAGTTCGTTAGTGCGTTATCCACCCCGCCAGGACGGTGTCTTGCAGCTCAGCATTGCTCTTGAAGGAGATGCTGAAAAATGAGTCATTTTGGGGTGAAAGCAACCCTAAAAGCAAGGGGAAATCCTGGTTTGTGACCCAGTGTTTTCTGCCTTCAGTTTGCAGATATGATCCCTTTGCCTTCAAACACGAGGCTAAGAAAGCCGAGCCCCCAAGAGTTCATTTTACATGACTTCCTTCAGCTCAGAGCCACTGCCCATAAAATATTTTTGAATGAATAAACCATCTTGCTCTATACGTTAAAATTCCTCTACCTAAGGTAAATGAGACTCTGACAATTAACTGAGGCCACAGAGACCCTAATAAACCATTACAGTAAGGATTCGGAATTTCGTATTTCAGGGATTTAGAAAAGGCATTTTCTGGGGGGCACCCTAAGAGGAACTTTAAAAGGGCCACAGAATACACTTTAATTGGGTATTAAATTTGATTATTCCAAAATTCCTAACTGAAAACAAAAAAAAGAAGAGGAACACAGCATATGCACATAAACCCTGTAGGCAAGGAAATTCCTACGGACCCCGCTCTCCCCAGCGGGCCGGGGATGGCCAGTGCCCTCCCCGTGCTCCGGGGCACAGCCTGCTCTTACTAATTATTAGAATTAGTGCCCTTAAAATTGAGCCTTTAGTCTGTATATGAGCAGAATGGGGACTGTCCTAGATACAGAGCTTAAACAGAAAACTTTCAATATTGTACCACATAAGGCACTAAGAAAATGAACGTACTGCTAGGCACACAAGGACTGGCCAATTCTTAAAGAGAGAATTCACATTTATTTTTCCAAGACGGCTGCTCTGCAAGATCAAGATTTTGTTACTCGAATCCTATGCATTATTAGGAAGTCATAACTTTAAAATTCCAAAGATAAAAGGTAGGATTTTGCTGAGGGGGAGGGGAAGGTGGATACAAATACCACGGCTCTAAAATTCCCAGGCATAAATCGTGTAATTTAAATCTCCTAAATCTGTGAGTGAAGCCACACTTTATGTTTACAGCTGTTGTTCAGAGCGGGGAAATCTCTTGGCCCGTGATAGAATGGCATCTTATTTCTTTAGTCCTGCCTAAAATTTATTATTCATGGACCATGGTTCTTTCTCCCTTAAGAGCACTTGGCTGGAAAGCTGTGCATTTCATGCATCAGTCTTACTGGATTAACAAAGAAAACACTTAGCATTAAAACAATGTCAATCTATTTACATACAGAATGATGAAAAGGAAACTCTCCAAACAAATGTGGTGTTTAAGCTGCTCAAGCTAATGCGATATTCCTTCATCTTCCTTCTTTGTTAAGAAAAAAAAATAGAAGAAAATTTTATCTGAATCATGAAGAAAACCTGAAGGGAAACTACAACATATCCTATGACTTTGTGTTTTCTTCCCCACCTTTTTCGGTGTGTAACAAACAGCTGTTCATTGTCTAAAATAGCATCTCCTTTTTCAGTCTTTTTCACGTCAAAAGGAAGCCATCTTATCCGTCCAGTTTTCTAACCTTAGAGAGGAGTAAACACTCATTTCCTAGTTGCAGCCTTTCCACATCTCAGCCCTGTGAACCCTGGCACCTAAGGGCCAGGGCAACGTCGTCACACAGTTTTCCTTCTCACCTTTGGTCAAACCTCATAGCTGTCCGTAACTCACCTTTCCCTTTAAGACCATTCGGTGAACCTCTATTTTCTACATTCTCCCATGTCTGACTAAGCCGGAGCTGCTGATGTAAAGGGTGGAGATGGCAGTTATTTTATGATACCTTATCAGCGGGCCGATACCAACGTCTCAGAAGAAGCTTCTTAATGGCAGGGGAACTTTGCAACTTTCTCATGTTACCAGAATTTCACTTAGCTCTTAGACCAGTGTGGCACAAATACCTCCCAATCCTTTTTTATTTTAACACCACATCATAGCTCTTACAGAAAGTTTAATGATTTCCATCCCTCAAGCTGCATAATCTATGCAGCACAGTGCAGTGCCCCTGCTTCCCTATCTCAGCTAGAGGAAAACTGCTATTCAAAATACTATGTAATCTTTTATTTATGGATTTATACATTTTTAACTGAGGTTTTGAAACCTGTCAAATTTTAAATCCAAATGGCCCACTTGGTTGCAAGCCAAGACCTTTTCCTGATAAAGGAGAGCAAAGAAACTTCTGTAAAAGTGGAAGTGTCTAAGAAGAATTTAGCAACAGTCCTTGGTGATAACAGAGGCTTGATGGGCAGTAACTGAATCAACCTCCTAAAGAAAAACATTTGAAGCTTGCATTTTCATGCTGCAAAAAACTTTTTTTTATTTTTTGAGAAAGAGTTTTGTTCTAACCAACAAAATAAAAAAGGAAGAGTACAGGTCAGTTTTTCTGTTTAGTTATTTTGATCTAAATACAAAGAAACTCCATTTAAATGAATGAACTTTATATTTTCACCAGCGCTACTCAGAAGTGAAGTTGAACCCCAAGGATACGTGAATATTAGCAATACATACGCATGTTCAATAATCAAACTGTTGCAGAGCATATACTAAAATGCTCATTGATCTGATTATGGGCCAAATCCTAGAAAAAGTTTTACTTCCCCAATAAATCTTCCCCACATACCCACTTGAACAGAAATCCTTGGAAAGCATGGTGCTACTTAAGCTACACGAACCGGCTCTTGAACGCCACCGGAGCCTTACTCTGCCACATTCATACCACCACACCAACTCAAAACAAGCCCGTATGCTCTGCACCACATCACTCGTTACAGTGCCAACATATCTTTTATTTACACTAAGGAGTGGATTCCCCCCCCCCCCCACGTGAATCTGAAAAACTCAAGTCACTGTAAAGCTCTGCAATGCCAAAGCTAGGAAAAACGGTCCAAGCATTGATAAAAGTCCAGCTTGTGCATTGACAATCTGTGCTTTGTCTCAGCTAGAACAACAACATTTTATCTCCTGACTGAAGCTCAAGTACAGACTAAATAAAGCCAAACCCTTATGTTTTAGGGCTTACACTGGATGACAGGCAGCTAGAAATAATATTTAATTATTAAAGCAGATTAAAGTGGTAATATCCTAATTATTTAATGTAGCCTTCCCTACAGCAGCTTTCACACAGTTCCCTTGAGTGAAAATCTGGTCTTTGCAGTTGCTAAGTTTTTTGTTACATTTTTTTCTTTTGATTTGATTTGTTTGTTTTCATCACTGAATTCCACATAGTCAGGATTTCTTCTACTGTGACAGAAGCTGACAAGTTGGCCTGTTTGCTCTCCATCTGAACTGGCTGCAGGTCACAGTAATGAGCCACACAGCCAATTTTCACAAACTCTCAGAAAATACAAAGCCAAAGATCCTTATAGACTGCCCTTCACTATGCTAATGTAGACTCTGCAAACAACCATTTTCACTGTTCAGTTTCATCCTATATATCACCTGCAAAATGCCATTTATGCAACCTTTCCAATTAGCCAATTAGCTTCACGTTTTCCCATGAAAAGATTTTTCTTCTTTTATAAAATGGCTTTTTTCTTATTTTCCAGGAAGATTCCATTAACTGTCCCAATTCTAGATTCTGCTTCAGCCAAATTTCTTCAAGGCAGCTTTCCAGCATTTTATATTGTCATGAAATTAACTTAAAATTAACTTAAGAGGTGTTTCCCCTAATGTTGCTTTTATTCAGTATGAATTCCTACTTCTAGAATAGAGCAGGATTGTCCAAGAGAGGACAAAAAGGGAAGCTACCTATTGTATTCTCCAGCACATATTTTTTAATCCTGAAATCCTAAATAAACCTGGTACTGGGAAAGTATCCCACCACAGGCATCTTTCATTTGCCTAGCCAACCCCTTACTCAGCAAATCACCATAGCTTTCATTGACCTTGGTAATATTATAAGGGTCATATTTTCCCATGGATGAATTGTTCTGAAACAATTTCTCCAGTGTGTTAGGCACACTGGCTGTTCTTTGGCATCAGGCATGCGTATCCTCTTGGTTCCTTCTTTTCCTCTTAAACATATTTATTGTGGCTACCACTAGAGAAATCCCCCTCCCCTGAAATTTCAGCATTTCTCCTTTTGTTCCTTTCCTCATTCCATATAAAAAGGCATTAATGAACTATATAATTTCTGTGTCCCTATAGAAATCTTCTCCCACTTCCAGATGCAACTGTAACAGAATAACTACTAGAAGGTATTTGGCTTTTCAAACAGCAATCCACTCTCTGTGTTGGGCAGAGAAACAAGACCATTAATAATCTCAACACTAGTCTGATACCTAGAGTGAAATATAATCAAGCTCCAAACAGAACGGACTCTTCACTTCCTCACCCTAAAAAGCATGCAGAGGAACCTGTAACAGTGAATTCAGAGCACATCCCCGGTAAGATGAAGAGCTGAAGCCTCAGCAACATAAAACTATCTATACATCAGCCAGCGTACATAGACAATCTGTGATCAATGGCAATAGCTGAACCTGAAGTGGTTTCAAATGAGACAGAATTTCTCCCAGAAGTAGGCTCTGTGTAGCTGGTTGCCATCTGATAATAATAATGATAGTAATCTGCACTTTGGGAGAGGTTCAAGGGGATATAGAGAAAAATAGTGTTCTAACAGAAAAAAAGCCATACCAACATCAATTAATTTGTGTAAAAAAATAAACCATTATGACTTCCCTTTCTTAAAATAGGCACAGAAAGGGGTAAATGACAGTTCACATAATGAATCTGTTACATGGCTGAGTAAAGCTGCCAGTCACATAAATAACCTTTCCTATCAAACGTGCATTCAAATGTCCTGCTTTTGCAACATAAGAAAAACAATTCACATGGCCACATTAGAAATGTGCTTAAAATGGAGCAAATCTCTTATCACAGCTTACAGTCTCATTTACCCTTTCGGTTAACAGCTAGATCAGTCACTGTGAAATGAAGAGTGTTAACAGAGTTTTATAAAGGGAATTCTAGCGAGCATACCCACTTACATTCCTACATTTCTATGCATGCTTCTTACTATCATGAAGACACAAATACTTTCATTTTTATAAACCAACAGTGATTTATCAGTGTTACTGAACTGAATTTGTGACTGTAAGTGCATATTCTTGAGCCCAGTCAGCTCCTCTTTCAGAACATTTGGTTGAATGGAAGAAGTCCTTACTCAAGTCAACAGAGTTTAAGCTATTTACACTAATGTCTGCTAAAACAAGAACTCTCCCATGTGAATTGTTTAAAAGAAACAACCACCTTAGCAAAGAACATCACAAAAGATCATTTATTACCTCAAAGAAAATAACATGAATTACTGGTTGCACGGAGCTACAGAGAACTAAAGTCTAGAAAATATCTGCATTGCATGTTTATGAATTTATTCTTACAAAGCAAAAATACCTGCAAATCTCACTGCAAACCAGGATTTATCATTTGCCTTGCATACAACAGAACAGTTAGCATTTCAACTCAAGTGATAATAAACTAAAATGGATAGACCTATGTTCTCTAATAGATCTCTGTGTGTTCTTGGATTTTGAACACATTCTGATCTTCCTTAGAATCAGGCATTTCAGCTAGAAAAAAGATTATTTGCACTGGATTTCGCCAGGACTGGTCAAGCAATTAAGTTAACAGCATCGTGCCGTACTGCAGGGTTCTGCACTAGGTGTGAGAAGGGAGAAAACAGGAAATTCCCATTGAAAAAGAAAAAAGAAAAAAAAGAAAAGAAAAAAGAAAAGCATAGATGAAAACCAAATGAGCAAGAAACCTGCTGACTCACTACAGAAGGATGGTGTGGAATTAATCATCCCTGCTCTTTCCCAGAGGTCAGAAATAATTACCTTGCTGTAATATTTTTTGAATAGTTGAAATACCTAGAAAACAGAAGAGTAATCAGCTGAAAAACTGAGCTTAACTGGGAAAGCTTGGAAACAGTTTCTACCATGGACCAAAACAAGTTTTGTAAACAACTCTGATTTTTCTTATTTTTCTTTGTAGTAGCTGTTATTTGAAAATGTCTTCACTCTGCAGCTATGGGGAAGTATAGGACTTTGCACAATGGTAGCAAGAAGTCCACATCCAAAGCACCTCATCAGTGGCCTGCTTCGGTCTGACTTCAGCCTGACTTCAGACACGGACCTCTACGAGGCTCCCGCTACAGGATCCTCCCACGCCAGCCCTCCGCTTTGCTTAAGAGATTGCTGAGACCACAACCTGCTCTGATAGCACAGTAACTGTAAGAGCAAATAATACACATGAAGAGAGGGGTGAGAAAAAATAAAAATGAAAATCGATGTTCTGCAACACTAGTGAGAGAAAAGCTGCTTCAATCTCAAGATGTGCCTGCTTGTTTCAAATGGTGTTTTTGATCCAGCAAAACTCTCATGTGTGCACTGAAAATTAAGTATGCGTGTAGCTCTATTGACTTCGCATACTTAAAGCTCAGTCCAGATTCAGATACTTTGCTAGATCAGTTCATATAATAAAAATTGCAGCACTAATACCACATTATTTAATGGCAATTAAATCATGGTTGTGCATTTAAATGGTTATCTCATATATGTCTATAGCATTACCCAAAGGATAAAGGTCACTAAGGTGGACAGTAAGTAGTGTGTTTGTGACATGCTTAAAGATAGAAAATACTATTTATTTCTCTTCTTACTATCATCTAGTCTTGCTTGACCTGTTTTTCCTCACATACGTGAGCATAGCAAGTAACAACTGGCCCCCTTCGAGAAAGTACAGTAAAAGTGCATTTGGACTTGAACACAAGGAGCTAAACCCTCTCCTGTCGAAAAGTAGAAAATACTTCTAAAGTCCATGGATATGAATTCATTTACAACAAAATTTGGAAACTATTTGCATCACTACAGGGTTTAGTACTCCTAGAAGAAATCTCTGATAACAATAAAATCCTTTATACAGGGTGTGTGAATTGTATGTCAAGTACTGTTAATCTGCATTTATTACATTTGTTTTTGCAGTTTTTACAACCTTTTTAATGTACCAAGAGACATATATGGGGCCAAATTAACACAAGATGTGGTCTTCCAATGGTATTTCAGTTCCTAAAAGCATACGTTTCAGTGATGATGCTTCAGCCACACATATAGTCTCTGAAGCATAAACAATACCCATAGAAACAAAGGAAAACATTGAGATGTTGGAGCTGTTTAAACTTGAACAATAGATATTCAAGTTCATAGCACATTCAAGTTCCTGTGAAACATGAATGTGGAGTGATTTGTGTTTACATCATACATTCTCCTTTTGAAATGACTTTATACACATGACTCAGAGGTCTACTCCTAATCCCAGAGAAGACCATGGGAAGATTCCCACTACCTCACTGAGTTTTGAGGCAGGCTCTGAAATAAGTCTGTACCGTTCTCAAAACACATATGTGATTTGCTCAAGCAAGGAATGAGAATGCATTTGACAAGTCTCACCAGAAATTAGAGAGGTCTGGTTGCACTTTATAAAACTGCACCTTCGTTTGCTCACTTGAAGCTCACCGACCAGGAGAGCTGCAGAAGCTGGGACTAAGTCGGTCTAAGGAATCCTGCCTCAGAAGGAGAACCAGCTCCTAATTCCAGCTAAGCCGCTAAGCCACTACAGGACCCTGCATAAGTCTTTATATTTTGTCATCCCTCCACTTCCCTATCTGAAAAACTGCAGCATGTCTGTGTGCACACATGCAAAGGCAGGGCATCAACTAAAACCAAATGCTGCACCTGACCACCCATTCTCGAATAAACACTGTGCCAAAAAATAAAAAAATGCTATCAGAGGGGGAAGAAAAAAAAAAAAAAAAAAAAAAAAAAAAGCCAATGCCAGGAAGTCACGCCTTTATTTTTCATATTATTCTTTCCATCCCCTCTCCTTCCAGTTCCTTTTATTTCCACAAGTACATATGTGGATACACACATACACAATGAATGAGTTAGCAAGTAAACAGCCCAAATCTGCTTGTTGTCAGACATTTGAAAATGCCTCTCCTGTTGTATTTTCTGCATAGCAGTTTACTGAGATGAACATAGCCATGACTTGCAACGTTTTCCCAGGCTCGACCAAAGAGACACATGACCAGAGTAAAATGAAGATCTTCAAAATAGAGAAAAGTATGTTTTGAGAAAATGCAAAATGACTTAGTGACTGTTCGCAGTATTTCGTTTAGGCTAAAACGTCTTTTTTTTTTTTTTTTTTTTTTTTGGTAAAGAAACCTTACAAAACCCTATTAGGCCCAAGTCTTATAAAAATAAATAAAATCAAACAACATAAAAGACACCTCTTTGCACCTTTCAAATTATGTGACCTGAGCCTCCCTTCAGGCCAATTGCACGTTACTACTAGGGAGCTGATTTATAAGGTACCCTCTGCAGGTATCTGACAGCTGTATAAACTATGGCAATGGGATAAAGCAACAATGCACCAACACAGACTGAAAATCATTTAAGAAGCAGAAGATTTTTAAATAAACACCTGAAAGCTGAATTCAAGAATGCTAGAATCATTTAGATGTCTATCAAATGAAAGTGTTCTCTCCTTACAATACCCTTACTGCAAGAAACTAAACCTTATTATTTTATTCCTGTTTATTCACAGAGCTCCAGGTCCAAAGAAAAAGCCATTATTGGATAGTCTGACATTTTGCATAAACAAGACACTGAAAAGCATAAAATATAATGATTGAATGTTAGAATGGAGCATAATTTTTAAAAACTAGTCTTGCTTACAATTGCATTAATTTGCATTATGTAAAATTGCAGTGATCCAAAAATCACTGAAGTCAGGAGAGGGACTTCTAGTAAATCTTTAGTTAGGCTCTGACAAAGTACAAAAGCATGAAAGGTCATGCAATCGTGGTCTGGTAGACCAAGGGAATTAATTCCTAAGCTGATAGTATCCTGTCACCAATCTTTCTCCCACCAACATTAAGAGGAGTCTTATCTTGACCAGAAACTTTGACATTTTCATCGTAGTCAAGAGCCAAATCCACACTGGAGAATTGAAAGTATATGCATGCTATTTTTCTATGTTAGCATATGCTCAGCTCGCATTCATTTCTTTTATACACACTAATCTTTGAAAATTGCAACACAGGTATCTGCATTCAAAGAATGTCTTCTAAATTAATTTCAACCCATGAGAAAACAAAGCTGAGAAGCTCTCCAAAATAAGTAATACTCATATATTCAGAATATGCGTAGCCTCGTCTTATGATACATCTCCATGTATGATGAAAGGAGAATTTATGTATGAGTGTATAAATGTTTTTTGTCATCTACTTCTTGCCTTCATAAAACTAAATGTCACAACCCAGCTTGGCTGTAACAGTCATACTCTGCTGATGTATTTCACACACAATTACATGCACACAGAGAGTTATATATCTGTGCAATGCAAAACATATATTTGGGATAGACCGTCAGCAGATAGAACATCAATATACAGCAGCCAAGGATGTGCCCTAAGTTTGCAGAGGGAAATCTCAATGATCCTTGGCCTTCTGCTACCCTAAGCATTAAGACCCTTGTCAGTGAAGCATGAGGAAGTCAATAATTCCTTTCTGTTGTGGTAGGTAGAGCACACTAATATTTTCCAGTTGCCATGTCGGCAAGCTTCTGGTATTTAGCTGTGAGCAAATAACACTAACTATATAAAAAGAGTTTGATGAGGCAATATAAAGCATTACAGTGGCGCCCAATATAGTCTCCCAGGTCAGTAATATGCAATTTAAAGCGTTCCAAAATAACAAACAGGCTCTATATACAATAGATTCTAATGGCTCTTAAAAATGTCCTCATCACTGACTTAATTTTAAGGAATTTAGTATTAATAATAACTTTAAGTACCAGAAATATTTTTCTTAAATTAGCAGATTCACAGCAAAATACAACAGGCAATGCCCTCAGGTCTTATGATATTTTTCCTAATAAAATTGTGGCAGAGAATATAAAACCAAAAGTTCTTCAACTGTACCAAGAGCTAAGAAGCCAGACCTTGCCTTGAGCACAAGCCATTGCCCAAAGAGCCTCTACCCAAGGGAGTGGCAGCTGCCCTCTTTCATTCGTGACTGTTTGGGCTTGCCAGGGCAAGGAGCTGATGAGAAACTCCCCATCTGCACACACCACGGCCAGCGCTTCGTGTCCCAAGGCCAACTCCTGCACTGATATAAATATAACGTGATATTAAAAAAGACTTCTCTGAGCGTTCTGATCCATTTGCTAAACCTGCAGAGTAGGAAGGAATTTATCTCACTTTATTTCCAACATCCAAAGGTTTGCTGCCCAGGCTAACCTAGATAGCCAGGCTCTTCCATATCCAGGAAAGAAAAATAGGTATGCCCAAAAGGACGTGGGATGATAGCCTGGTAGGACTAAAGGATCCCTAGAAGTGGCATCTCTCTCCAGTGACTATAAAGAGAACCTATATAAATAACTGAGACTACATGAGTAATTTTTAAATTCCTACAATTATGCAAGCATCTTCAGAAGGTTGTATTCAAGGTCTTCGAACTGATGCGAAGACTCTACTTACATTTTCTAACCAAAGACAGGGTCTAACTGGCATTGTTGAAATCGAGTACTTGAAAAGCATAAATCAAGACCTGATACAATTGTCTTCCTTTTCAGTACTCTCGATTTTTTTTCTTCCCCTTTCAATTTTTGACTCAGATTCATTTACATCAAATGCAAAATTTCCCGATTTTCCCTGAAAGCCAACATTATTTTTCATTCATATGTGAAAGCTGAGACTCTCAAGGTTCTAGTATCTGGAACTTTAAATAAAACTAGACTTCGTAGTACCTGTAACAACAATCAAGCTACAGACGCTTTCTAAGAGCCATAGCACTGAAGCCTGGACTATCACAGCCATCCAGCTGCTGCGTCATTTGAGAGAAAGTCGCAAGTAGTGCACTACGTTATTTGGGGGGTGGGATAACATTTCTTTCCCTTCTTCTCTCATTCAAACAAGCATATGTAACATTCACGTCAACTGGTATTTTTATTATTGTTATAATAATATAGGGTATTTTCAAAAATCTAAGTTGTAACTATTCAAAATTTTCTACTACTCAACCCCACAAAATACCAAAATAGATATATTCTAGTAAATAGCCTCATAGCACTGCAATAAAACACCTTTGTTTTCTTCCAAACTACACCAAGTAGGTCTTCAAGGATCTTAAATCTCTGAACAAATATCCAAACTTGTTCATTTCTCTCCACGTTATTCATGTAGTAAAAATGAACTATAGGTCCTATACTTTTAATTTCATTATACTCTGGTCATCATTAAATGCATATACACATGTATATGCATTCTGCATCTCTCTCAAGTCAAGTATTCTCCAAGGCACTCTTGGAGTGTAAAACAAAGTTGTAATTTTAAACAAGTGGAATATCCCTGATTTAGTAAAGGAAGAATGGGGTGTTAGTCCTCAAATTGCTGTTGCCTTTTAACCATGAAACACACACCACAAAATGTTACTTGTGGTGGACTAAGAAAGAAGAATTCCTTTCATAAAATTTAATGAGTGTAATGTTTCTATGTTTTATAGGGCATGGGGTGTGAAAAACAGCTCCATTTTAGCCCTGATGACATTTTCATATAGGTGGAAGTAAAAATAGAGAGAGATTTGACATCTTGACATAAAAGGGGCACAGTATAATGTTGCAGGGGTACTATGTATAAGTTTGGAGTGAAAGCATAACATCTGATTCTGGTTCTAGACACATATGGCTACACAAAGAGAAATTTGGACATGTTTTCTCTTTACAGCTAATAGAAAATACAGTGATTTGAAAAATATGGGGGTATAGGATTTGGGGCTGGAAAAATGGAAGCTTCCCCAAAAATACTAAGATGAAAACTTTTTTCTACAAGCCTAGAGTCAATGATCCCAACTTATTCTATTCCTTGTTTGATATCAGAATATCTCTATTATATCAGTAGTACTTGATCAATTAAATCAGAAAAACAAGGGTGTAGAACTGATCAGGAGAATTACTTCCAGGGAGAGATTCTAATGCTCTAAACTAGAGTAACAGAGCTGAAATCTTGAAATTTGCCTCAGAAGAAAATACCGTGTTTAGATAGTGCAGAAACACGGTTGTAGGATCTAAAATGCTACAGTTAATCTGAAATGTAACCTATGAATGTAATGCAATATTAAAACATACTTTTATGCTGTCACAAAACTTAAAAAGATGTCAAAACAAACTTGCATCTGAAATATTTTAAATTTTTGTAATCGACAGTATTATCAAAATGAAACAAGACTATCAAAACTATTTGATTTGATAGTTTCTTGTCCAAACTTCTCTCAAATTCATTACGTTCCTATTAAAATCTCGATTTTAGTGTAGTTCCACTTCCTTACCTGAGCAGGGGAAATGACACTGGTACAAGTCTTTACAGTCAGCTCTACACTAAATTAAAAACGAAAAACAACAACAACAACAAAAGAATCTGTCACACTGATTTCATCCTTTATTTGTGATTCAAGAATCCTGATTCAAGAAGCACTTCAGTGTGTGCTTAAGTTTAAGTACATGAATAATCTCATGCCTCTCTGGCAAACCCAGCAAAGGCTTAAAGTGAAACATGGTTTAGTTCTAAACAAAGGAGTAGATTTTCACTCCACATTTTACAAGACCCAAATCTGCAGAACTTTCAAACAAAATCCCCACATAGGTCAAAGACTAGAAAATACAGTCCACACAAAACCCCCCAGGTTCTTAATATTAGCTCAAAACTGAAAAGAGGCGAAATGTTGACCACAGGGCCAGCAGAAACCTCACAGAGACTCCACCACCAGTTGAATTCAGCCCTCGCGCTGTTTCAGCCATCGTATTCTCAACCAGCCTAATGGCCCCTAACAACATGCCAGGAAGATGCAACATGACAGGTCAGGTCACTCCCATCAGTAGACAAATCAAGTTATAAGTTTTATCTTTTTTCTTTTTTAAATCAACTTCCCTGAGCCTAAGGAATTCTTTCACTATAGTGGATCACTGCGTTTTCCCAAACTTAATATTAGTATAGATTAGTATAAATCTCTTCCCCAACCTTTGGTTGACACAGCTCCATAAGAACAGCCCACCCCCCACTGAGCAGTTTGCGGTTTTTGTTTTGTTTGTTTTGTTTCATTTTTTGGGGAATACTTGTTTGTCTTGCCAGAGGGGATTTTTTTCCCCCAATCATGGCAAAAGTCTTATTGCCCTCTACAGGAAAATAAATTAATAAATAAAATGAAGCGCGCTCTCATGACAGAATGAGGAGGTAGTCACTAATGCTATCCAAAACCAGATACGAATCTTAAAGTTACTTGCATATCTCAAGCATAGACTCTTACGCTTGCCTGATGTCAAGGATTGACCTGTTACTCACCCAGAAAAGAGCCCCAGCTCACATCAGGACGTCAGGGACGATATCAACACCCTCAACAGAAGGATTCTTCCAGTATCTTTGGCAATTACTTGATTGCTTTATTTGAGCATCTAGCTACAGCCCTTAGGTTAGGGTAGCGAAGTCAGGCATGTAACAAAAGGAAGATATCCCAGGAGGCTTAGACTTCATCTAAAGCTCATGGAAGCAGACAAGAGCATTTCCATAGATTTCAAAGTGTTTTGGATCTGCCCTGGGAAGTGTTGCTCTAGCAGATACTTTTGACAGATATATTGAGAGTCTGTTTATATAGAATCACTGAGGGCAGAACGTAAACAGTACAAGAACTGGGGCATTTTGCAATCATGCAACATTTGCTGTCATGTCTATGGACTTGAATCATAAAGCTTTATTACCCCAGCATTTTTTCCACCAGATTGGAAGAATGTAGTGCCTGAGATAATAATCTTCCCTGGATTTTGCAATGTCTGCATTTTCTCAGACATGGTTAAAAATTTACATGTCATTAGCAGCAGTGGAGCAAATCCAAACGACATTTTCTTCTTTACACCGTACCTGGAAATGAGGACTTTGAAGAGATTTTTCAAGTTAACTATTTGCTACATCAGTCTTTTAGAAAGACTACTGCAGTCTGTTTAGGCTCTTATGCTACCATTTCTATGTCTTCCAATCACACACGAAGTGACATTGCCTGACAAGCATCTCTCACTTGCCATCTGTTCTCCTTTTTTCATTCTTTATTTATGGGGAGAATTGTATGTCTGATGAAGTACTCTGGGCTCTGATTTTATCCTGATTTTGAATACATACACTGCATGATTCTGTGTTAAAGAACATGAAGTTGAAGTATGCTTTGCACTTGTACCAGAAGGAAACTTATGATGGTCTTTGGTTACGTGAGGGCTTTGTTTCAATTCCTGAGCTAGACAGCCAGTTCAACATTAGCAATGCTCATATCTAGGTAACTAGTTACTCATACATTGTTGTTTCAAAAAATAATGTTAACTTGTTAAGAGCCAGATTAAGTCATACCGCTACTACTATGAGTTTGTAGACTAGGTATGGTTTTTGTTTTATTTCATTTTCTTCATTTTAGCCCCCAGCATACGTTATTCTTTCATTTCTGAACGTTTGTGTACAAATGCCAGATTTGGAATTAGGTTCACGAAAGTTAGTGATAATGCTTCCACAGGTTTCAGTATTTAAGGTTAGGCTTTGTTAATTCATTATTGTGCCAGCAGTGATAGACCTGGACCCTAATTTTGTGTTTAGTTGGAAACATTCAGATTCAGTGTTCAAGAAGAGAATTACCAGATAGATCATATATTCAAAGTCAAAGCTAGAAGGTGTTCATCGATGAAAAATGACAAACCAAAACAAAAAATGCATGTAGGAGCTCTAGACTCTGTCTCTTTCCTCCATCTATCTTGTCAGATATCCAGCTGGTTCTTTCTTAGCACTTTTCTTCCCCAGTAGGTCAGATCTCGGAATTTTCCCTAGCTAGACTGGGAAGTAGAAGAACATTGCTGCCTGGCCTCCCTGGCCTTAGCGATGGCTGTCAAACACACAGCGGGTCTGTGGCAAGGGGAAGTAGTGCTCATAAAGCATTATTTTTAGAGATATTGGTTAAGTTAAGGACAAATGTCTGTAGCTACAAATAATATGATCTCTAGGCTCCTCTGATAAAGATGTGATGTGTACTCACAAAGCATATAGCCAGATACTGTAGGAGCGTTTAGGATGCACATTTTTATGAAGGTATTGCAGTGTACTGTAAATGGATATTGGCAGTTAGTCAGAAGGTTGAACATATCGCGGTACTTCTGCATTATTGCTTATTTTTCTTTTTAGGACTAGCAAAAAAATAATTTCAATTAAAGTTTCCCTAAGCAAAAAGTTTTGATGAAACCAGAAATATGAAAAAGTTTTCTCAATGAAATGACAAAATGTTCACAAAAAATTAAGAGAAAAAACCCTCCTCCCCAATTCTCTTATTTTATAAATCCCGTCACTTAATATTGAAGTGACAAACATAAGAGAAAGAAGGGAGAGGGAGATTCGGTGGTCAGAAACAAATTTCCTGCTTGTGGACTAAGAAGGTTTCACACCCGAAAAGAACTTATGCTGCACAGTAACCCCAAGGTACAGGTGCACCTGCTGTGACCTAGAGCAATGGAAACTAGGTACCTAATTTCAGGAAACATGTTGGAGGATCAGCCTCCATCTGTAAACTGGGAAAATAAACAGGTATGAATCTGAGGTGCTTTAATACTTGGGTTTTTTTTTTTTTTTCCATGTCTAAGACTTTATGACAGTGAGACACAAAGACGGTAAGACTAACAGACAGCATTAAAAAACAAGATGAGGATTAGAGTCCTAAAAAAGAGTAAATTCAGCTCCCATTGCCCCTTCACCGATCAAAAGTAATTCCTAAAACTACAGCTACATTCCCATGTGACCATTCTAGCAACATTTGGATTTATTATTTCTTCTAATTATATTTTATTATGCCTTTGTGGCTTTGTGTCATTTTTATGGCTACATTTTACAGCACCTTGAGACATGTGGAAGGTGATCTATAAATCAATTAGTAATAGCAGTTATGGTAATAACAACATCATTATTTTGATGGAGCTGGTGATTAATCTGTAAATAAATTAAAAAGAGATTAATCTTTAAATACTTGATGTTTGCCTCTGGTAAGTACATCTATTCATACTGGTTCTTGCTTAATGATAAATTCTTTTAGAGGAGTGTTTAAAAGTTCTATCTAAAGAGGCTGAATGCTTAAGAGCACATTCATGAGTCAGAATTTCCTGGAACCGCAATACACTGAATTTGTCTGAAAAATATGTAACATGAGCATTACAGGAAAAAAATCATTCCAATTAAAGGGAGACCCTTGAAGGTGTCCACAAAGAAGCAGCAAGCACTTATTCAAAATACTGTGCACGGTCTTGTTTGCACTGCCATCATTTTCCCCCACATTTTGAACATGTTCCATATTTCCCAAAGTGCTAAAGTATTTCTCTTTGGCTAAGCATGTGTTATTATCCAAACGCTGGGCAGCTTACAGGGTCATTGAGGATGAACATAAGTTGCTTTTGCTTCTCTTTGAATACTCTTTTTTCAGACTCCTTTTCTTCCCCCCCTCCACCATGAAAAATTAATCTCTTAACAGCTATTACATATACTTCATAAAAAAATACCATTAGGAAGCAATAAGTAACTCCAGTACCTTCACACAAAACTATCTACGCACTCCAGAATCACAGAGATGTATATTTGAGGTACAGAACTTTGCTATATGATCCATCAAATACCCCTCAACGCGGCCCTCAAACCCAACAAACCACCACCCGCGGCTTGCTCTCTTCCGCGGACGTAGTGAAAAACAACACGCACAGCAAACCCACGGCTCCCCAAGCCCCAGCGAAGCCCCGCTCTCCCCTCCGCTCGCGGCCGGCGGCAGAAGGCTGGCCCGCACAACGCGCCGCGCAGAGCCACGCCGGCCCCCCTCCGCGCGCACAAAGGCCCCGATTCACTCTCGAAGGTCTGCTGATGTCACAGACACGTATGACATCATCGAGACCTTCTTGTGAATGTGGCTTTGTATTCCAGCTACTACCGAGCTCATAACAAAAGTATAAGCCATATCTGCAAGGCAGGAATTAACCCTCTACGTTCTCAGATGCAGCTTATCAGAGAACCTCCCGAAGCATCAACAAATTTGAACACACATGCAAGGGTTCCAACGCTGTGATTAATAGAAATGCAAAGATATCACAAAAGCTGTTGCATTCCACTGGTTTGGGGCGTAGCTACCTTTGACTATCATAAAATAATCTATGGGAAGACATGGGCCTCAACTACTGTGGGCTAAGTTTTCGTTAGCTCTACACAAACAAAGAAAGCAGGTTTCGACAGGAAGATTTTCCGCTCTATAATCAGCTGAGGCACTATTGCTATTTCTGACAAACTTGCTTCCATCAACAACAATCGGTGAAGGAAAGAAAGCAACCAAGCCTGTAAGAGCAGATTACTGATCCAAACAGGTGGGGGTTTTGGGTTGGTTTTTTTTTTTTTTTTTTTTTTTTTTTTTTTTTTTTTTAAACAGCTCACGTTTTTTGATACACAAACCACCACAAATTTCAACATCTAAATTCTCAGAATTTAGGAGAAACTTCACATGGGGAAACCAAGCAGGATAGACTTTTGGGGCTTAATTTACCAAAAAAGTTTCTTCCCTTATTTATATAATAAAAAAGCGTTAAGGCAGCAGGTTACAAAGAAACTCTAAAAAGAAATTTAGACAAAAATCAAGCCAAACTAAGTAGTGTTCAAATTTTACATTCTTTCCACAAAAATGTGATTTTTTAAACAATTTCTTGTTTAAAGCTTTTTTTTTAAAGTAAAATTATTTCCACACATTCCTTAACTATTTCCCTTATTTTCTAGTAAAAAGTCTAGTAAAGTTAAAGAAAAAAAATGAAGGACCACTACAGTCCCTCCTCTGTATGCATTAGAAAATCTTGTGGCAGGGTGAGGGAAAAGAGGAAACAGGAGAAGAAAATCAGATGTTTCTGATGAACCAAAGAGAGACATCTTCCACTTTAATTTTTCATCCATATGTCAAAAACCATATTTTCTTCCAACGTTTTTCAAAAGAATGGTGCTCTGTGATCCAGCCAACCCTTAAGTAGAGTGATTGCACCACAGTAAATATACTGAAACCAGAATGAAGTCAAGCTGAAGTTCACATCGAGCTCTCTTGACCTCGGTAACTACTGTACTCTCTATTAGCAGGCCGTAGCATAGGAGAAATGACTGGGGCTGGCTATACTTAATGTAGCTGTTTGATGAATAAATTGAGCACTTCAATCCCTAAGGCAGCCAACCTTGGGCTTTTAACAACCACTTGAACATTAGTTTCAAAATTGAAAACTTAGATAAGATTCAGCTTTGCTTGTTTGGATTTTCCCAAACATTGTAAGGCCTCAGTGATCTAAGTTTGGCTCATTAAGGTCTGCACAAGCCATGGAATGTTTTCAATACATGTAGGTAGTTTATTCACTGATGTTCAGCACTAGCAGATGTAGGCTGATACTTCGTACAATAATCTGTTGTTTGCCTTTGTTTTCTTGATAGCAAACAGACTTCCACTGACTCAAGTGTTTTAGTTTTCCAAACTGTTGCCTGGATAGTTTACGCAAATACATGGTCTGAAAATTGTGCAGAAATGGCTTGTTGACAGTTCTTAAAATTTCAGTGCTGTCAGTTCCTTTCAGTTAAACAGATGCTACAAATCTGTTCTGCACCTGCACATGGACCAGTCCTTGAATCAGGGAACCTGTGAAAATACGCAGAATTAACTCTCTCCACCAGAGTCTATATCATTCATGCAGAAGAGCTAAAAATGCTTTAAGATGAGCATAGTTCAAACCTGGAACCAGCCTTTGGGGAAAAACAAGTCGGACTCTTCAACATGAAGGAGCCAGCCTTTTGCTTGGCTCCCTTGCTGCCGGGTCCGTGGGCCCCACTGAAGGTGCTCCAAGCCACACAGGAGCCAGCTGAGCCCCTGGGCACATCTGGGGAAGGCAACGCTGCATTGATTTTTTGTTATTGCTTTGGGTGTTTATTTATTCATTTTAAAATGAGCCACAGTAATACTGCTTTCTTTATAAATGTTTTCTAGTGGTACTGGCTGCTTCCCAGACTCCAGTGAGGATACCTCTAAAGTCAGCTGCAGCCTCTGAAGTGTGCTGCGAGTATCCTATTGCAGAATTTAAAATGCCTACTAACCGAACGCAATTGCCTTACTTTTGAAAGGTGGTGCCAGAAATATTATTACATTTCAGATACTTTTCCCTGGATGATGGTAGAAAATTCTGTTTCAAATCCATCCAACATAGCAGTTAGACATAGGAATGTCCGGGGCTTTATTTTGTTTTTTAATTTTTACAATTGCATTCCTCTGCTTTCAGCTTTGCCTTTTTAAGCCATCTATCAAAATCACATCATTATCAGTCACACATATAATAATTTCTATACATACTAGTAGAATATGTTTGTCAGGATAAGTAACACACACAATAGCACGTGTGTTTCAGATGTTAAAAATAAACACTATCTGATGAGTATTTTTGTCTATTACTACTGTCTCTATCAACAGGCACTGAAAAATGATACAAGTAATTCACTAGCTGCAACGCTTCCAGTAACTAATTTCCAAATCGAAGTATGAAAGTGGAATGGATGGAATCAGGAAAACCTCATCTCAGGGAGGTAGAAAGCAAAGTAACACAAAAAAGTGACTCTCTCTGGACAGCTGTGTGCAGCATTAACCCAATGTCCATGTGTTGCACGTTAGCTTGGAAGTGGCTTCAGTCTGTTCTCCGTAGTTCAGCAATGTGCTTTATTCTTCACAGAAATGCCTTGCTCTTTCTGATGTTCACCCACTTTTTGGCTCCAAAAGAAGCTGGTTAACCAAGTCATGTTTTTTCCACTGATGTTTGTTTGCTAACTGTTTGGTGTATGGAAGGCAAAAGAGACAGAGCATTTTACATAATACGCTCACTCAATGTGCTATTAATAATACTGAGAACTGTTACTACAGGTCCAAAACAATTTAAACTTTCTTCCATTTGAAGCCACAAGATAATAAGAGGAGGCTCCAGGAGAGGTGTGGATCACCCACAAGAGGTCTGAACGGCAACATGTATTTTTACTGGAAGTCTGCTAACTAGCCAAAACCTTTGGAACATCATGACACCAAACTGGCAAAGTGATATCTCTCTCCGCTTTATTGAAAACATCTTAGACAGCACAATGAAAAAATGCACTTCATTTCAAGATTTTAAGCTTGTCTTTCTGTTGGCCTGCAGTCTGTCAGAAGAGTGCAGATTAGGAAATGGAGCTTGACAAGTTTCATTTGACAGAAATACAAGGGAGAACAAGAAAGAGAAGAAAAATTGAGAAATTTGTCAAGAAGTCTAGGATGGGATTTTCCCCTCCAATGACGTATTTATAGCCCCTATATAATAATCCAATCCAAAGTCAACCAAAATCAGTGGGGAGCCTTTTATTGACTTCAATGAGTATTGGATCAGACCCTAAAAGCACAACTTCCAAAACAATGAAAAGTATTTTGGGACATGTCGTACTTGAAATTATAAGCAAGAATGTGAAAGAATAACCCAGTCATATTTAGGGTGGTTCATAGGTGACTGGGGCAGATAAAACAGCTCTCCTAGCAGATACATCCAACAGATGGTGGGACAAAGTTTGGCACCTGTTCAAACATCCAGAGAGTTGATGTCCTCATTTTTGTGGAGCTTTTCCATCTTTTAGGCTTTTAGCATATCAAAAATTAGAAATGTCTCTGTGTTACTGGAAGGTTAGGCTCATCTGGTCTGTGCATATTCATACAGTAAAGATGCTATTTAATTAACATGACAGTATCCTCCTTAAACACCCACTACCAACTTCTGTGCCACAGCAGTAAGACACAAGGCATGATTATAGGTATCAGAAGGCATTCTGATCACATTGCAAATGTTATGTTATTAAGTAGAAGAGAAATAGGAAATGTGTGGGGCTTGGAGCTTTGGAATAGTCACTTAACAGTACAAAATACAGAATTCTCTCAGCTGAATCTCCCAATATGGAGTATTTATAGGTAGTAAATACATAAATTTAGTATCAGAAGTTTCCACGTCTGCAAAGGTAGCTGAGAACAGGACATGCTTTTATGAAGAGATTTAGATAGTAACCAAAGAACCAAGTTTGAATATTTGTGGCTTTTGAAAAGCATGATTCTAACAGCAAAAATTGTTACAACATCCACTCTAGAATACATATAAGTTTCAGGATTTTAATTTCATATGAAGTCTCTCTAGGGCATCATCCATACTTAGAATGTGAATAATTTATGGAGGTGGGAAAGCCAATCTAACTCATCAGTGAGAGTGCTAACAAGACAAGAAAAATGCCAGTATCTGTTTATCTGCCAAACATTCAGTTTTGAAATGTTTTTTCTGTTTGGCAGAGGAAATATGCGCTATCCAAAAGTTCAAGATACTTTAGAAGAATGCTGTACTCAAACACATGGAGAAATCTAAGCAGAGAAAGCAGGCTGGGAATTAGTTCCTTCATATCAGCTACGGACCTGATCCACTCTCTCTAAGCAACTGGAACTTGGCTAGGACAAGTAAGCCAGTATGAGACTGATGCAAAGATTGTCCAAGGGCATTTGTGCCCCAGGAACCTCTTATTAGGAAGCAGACTGCTGTCTGGTGTGAGATCTGTAGCTAATGCTCCAGTTAGAGTAATGAGGATAGGACTGGGATATGAGCAGATGAGTGGGGAGGGGGTAGAGAAAAATGCATTTGCTATGCTGATGGATTTGCGAGTCAGTTTGTGGTTGTCTCATACAGAAATATTCTGTTGTTTATTTAAGCATTAAAGTATGGTATTAACTATGGGCACTATCAGTTAGTTAACAACTAGCTGAAGTGAGAGCCAATGTCTCCAGCAATTAAGACAGACAATCATACTAGAATCAGAGATATGAAAACAAACAACTTTAAAATGGCTTCACAACACTCATACTTGCTGAATGCAGAGTGCGTGTTGCAAAGATATCTACTTCAGGTATCCTGATCTCAACCAGGTAGAGAACGCAACAGTGGCCTTTATATTTCCAGCTACATCCAAATCAAGCAGCCCTGCTTTGCTACGCTTCTAGACCTATTCTTCACCAAACGCCAGCCTACCACTTCAGAAAGTAAGCAAGAGACAAGACAAAAGCAAGCTATTCCAGACAGAGATGTGTCAAACAAATATATTGCTTTATTCTTAACATCATACCCAGCCAAACCCAAACCTTGCAGGACATTACTGTTTTCAAAAGTGCTCAGAGTTTCTGGGAAGGACATGCCTGTGAACTTTCTAGCCACAACTTCCAAAGGGTGCTCAGGGCACTTCCTGTGCTGCACTGCTATGGATATCATTTGTGCTGTCTTTAGGTGATCTGAAAAGATAACAGCTTAAGTAGAAAAGCAAATGCAATGAACTGCACTGAGAGAGGAGGAGGACTTAGCTGAGATGCCAGCGGGATCAATGACTACCCGCAGGTTCAGCTAGCACAGAAAAGACAAAACCTGCATGTTATGAATTAAGAACTGCCCATCTTAGTACATAATTATTACATCTGATCACTGAAGGGGAATGGAGAACTCTCTGCTCTCAAAAACTGGGAAAGGAATTCTGTGGCACATTCTAGGATTTCTAAAACATCCCAAAAAGCAGATTTCACTCTATTTTCCTTTAGGAAATTTTACTTGCAGATCTTTTTTTACACTAGTCTTTCTCAGAATAAAAGATTTTCAGCAAATGAGAAATGCCTCTGTTTGTTCTGAACATCACATAGATAAAACTTAAAGCAGACAAAAATATTAGTAAAAAAATATGCTAAAAGGAACACAGTGAAAAATGAAAGTTTTACTTTCTATATAAAGCTGCTTTTAAATAAAAACATGGAAAATTACTGGAGAGATGTAATCATCTGTACACATCTGTAGAGCACTTCTGCAGACAGATATGTAACAAGAATTGAACCAGAGAACAGAAGAAAGAAAAAAATTACATGTTCTTTTGGACAGGTCTGTAAACTTGCATAAAATTCTTAAAGCATTTTCAGGATACTACAGCTTCCAAAATCTGTCTGCAAGTATTTTTGAGGTCATGTGAGTGAACTCGCACAGCATTAAAACAGCTGTTTTAGGAAACATGCAGATTTAAAACAACACTAAGTAATTACTTCTTTACTTCTCATTATTTTTAGATTTTTGCTTTTAGGAGACAAACTGCAGGTGAGGAGAGTTAGAAGGAAAAAGAAAGCAAGCCTTTCCAGAGGTGCTTCCCCCCCCACCCCCCATGATTATTGCCATGTTTTTTGTTTTTTTGACACTGCACCTCTCTGATTAAATTCAGAATGACAGAAGATGGACACCAGCTGGAGACAAGATTGGAACAGTTATGGATTATAAGTCAACATACTTTGTCATAACCTGTTTTATTTTTAAGCACACTTTCTGTGCATTACATGTCAGCCTTCTAGAAAGAGTAAAGCCCAAAATTAAAGTGATACATATAGAAAACATGAAGAACACATTCTTTACAACTAAATTAAATGCAGACTACACATTTTTATCAAAATACACATGTGAACTACACACTTGATCAAAAAACAAGAAGAAATTCCATAATAAGTACATACAGCCCTGAAACTGAATTCTTTTAGGGATAAATTCTTTCTTAGGGTGTGTTCTGAAGTCTACTGAGATCCATAAGACACTTTCTTTTGACTACAGCAAATTCTGGCACCTTTTCAGGTTACTGAACAGTCTTCTAAAACAGAAAGCTCTACAGCGGTCCTGTTCATCTGATATTATTAGTAGGTCTGTTGATTTGCAAAGTTGGGAGGTTCAGTCAGTGTTACAAATTCTGGCCAACAGAGTAATTACCAGAATATATTGCTGGAATATAGCTAGAAGCAAAGGAGGCTGCAAAGTCGATAGGTTTCATGGCTGGACCATGAGGCATTACAGTTTTTTTGTATGGATTATCTCAGTGAGGTTCACGCCAAAGACAGCCTTTCAGACATCCATCTTCAGATATTTTTTGGAGGAAGGGATGGAAGATAAGTGGAATCCTATCTAAGCTAGTACAGAAATTTCAGTGAAGTTCAGATTTTTTTTCAGCTGGATGCAGTAATAATACAACTAAGCAGCAGTCCTTCTCATCAGTCAAAATAAATAGAGGCTGGAAAGCACAGAAACACTTTAGGAGAAAAGCAGATAAGATTTAAAAAGGTGATCTTGACACCTTCTTGACAGCTGATGACTTGAAAATTACAAATAATATCCTGAAATAACCATTTTAGGAGTAGGTACAATATTTTAACTCCAAAAACAGCTGAGATGAAGCATACAGATCTCTCTTGCAACAGATATCAAGCAAGCCATTAATCCTGGCCAGCTGATTTATTTTATAATCAGAAAACATATCGCTGATATTGCTGCTACTGACATCAGAAAGCAATCAGTGTATAGCAGGCAACTCCTATGATGAAAATTGCTTTTTAACTCACAGTTCACAAGCTATCTTTGCACAAAATATCACAAGAAGAAAGTAAAGGCCAGCCAAGCATTCCCATTTCAGCTGCCAGGACTTCCAGTCTTCGAATTCAGATTAATTTATTTATAGCCTAATTCATCAAGTCTGCAGTTATTTTCCAGCCTCTGAGAAAATGAGTCAGGCATGACTATAACAGTAGGGCCTTTGCAGTGTAAACATGTCACACTCACCAAGAATAAAAAAAAAAAAAAAAAAAAAAAAAAAAAAAAAAAAAAACACCACACCAACTGATATGTTGATCAGCATTTATATAACAACACTTTCCTCTTATACTGCATTTCTTTGAGATTCACAGATCTCACAGTACTTCATGAAAATGAGTGAAAATCCCCATGTTATTGCAACTGCAGAGGCTGAACTGGGTGCCTGGCAGCTGGGTTTCACCATTTCCTACACTTGGAGAATGAACATTCCCTTGCCCTCCTCCCAGACGCTTCCCAGCCCCGCCACAAAGGAGAGGCTGAAAAAATAAACCAAATTTGGTTGGATGATAAAGAACACAAATGCATTCATGTCTAAATACAAAATGGCAATCATGCCTGAAAAGCCTAAGTAGCATGCGACGCAAATATTGCTGAGTTCATGGGAAATGAGAAATACAAAAGGTAGCCAGATGCTTCAAAGAACCTGAAGAACAACTGTCCCAAGATACCAAGACAGATGGCACAAAAATCTTAAAGCAATAAGAAAGTAAAGAGGCTACTTCTAGTTTTCCAGACAAACCCTCTGAATGGCCCACTCTGGCCCTTCCCAAGTTCTGAACTATCAATTAAAAAAGCTAATTAAGAAGCAGACCAGTTGCATCTTTTTGACATTTGCATTTCTTGAATATTTTAGGAAAATCGTTATTCCACTGAGAATTTTTCCATGGAAGAATCAATTAAAAAAATAATCACTCCTAGTGCATTAAGAAATGATAGGTAATATGAAAGTTTTAAGCATAAGCCACTCTAAGGACCTGCAAACCAGAAGATAAAGAATACTCAAAATAAACTGCAAAAATCTGATGCTGTTGAAAACCAGAAAGTTCCCCTAGAAGATGGACTTTGGGAAGCCATTGCAAATACTCAAACCTTTTGAGCCTTGTCAGTAAAACTAATCAGAAACCTTACTAACAGCAGACCTGTACAACATCTAGCTTCACAGCTAGCACAAGTTCTGCAAAGCATGGATTTCCAATGTATTAAAGCTCTTTTAAAAAGTTAATATGATAGTAAATATGGATGACCTCAGAATTATAATTTACTTAAAATTTTTCAAGCAACTTTGGTAAGGTTTCTCATAAGATCCTTTTAAGAAAAATAAAGGATCAATACAAAGCATAAGTCTTGTCAAAAAAAGTCAAGCAACAGGTGAACAGTCACAGTGGACAGCTACTCCTCAGAATGAGAAGAGGTAACTGCAGGTTAAAGGAGGATCACTTAAATAGTGAGGGGAGATCCTCTATTCTCTAATTTTGTAATATACCTCATGGTTCAGAAGTTCGTCTTATGTAAGTTAGATTTTCATTCAAGTCCAAGCAAGAGAGACACATTGATTAAAAATAGACTGAGTGGAAAGAGAGGAAAGAAAGGATGACCTCAGAAGCTGGGCATAGGAAGAGAAACAAGTTTAGTGAAAAATAAAATTGTGGATAGGCAAGTGGATTTGCATTTCCAAGCTCATTCTCAGCCTACCTTTTGTGGATATCTTCCCAACACAGGGCAGACTCTGGAAAAATACACTTTTACTTTAAAGCTGAATCACTTTTATGGAAGAAAAACAAAGCCAACCATGGGTTTGAATTACAGGAAAGGTAAGGTCTCTGAGCTCAAACTGGTTTTACAGTCCTGATAAACACTAAGTCATGCAAAAA
Source organism: Dromaius novaehollandiae (assembly GCF_036370855.1). Lineage (NCBI taxonomy): Eukaryota > Metazoa > Chordata > Aves > Casuariiformes > Dromaiidae > Dromaius > Dromaius novaehollandiae. The sequence goes on from NC_088100.1 coordinate 121,062,610, forward strand.
ACCTAAGATTCACAGGGCTGCCCATCCCCTGCATGGGACCAATGTCTCTGAATGTATTTAGTAGCGGAGTATGCTCAGCTGCTGCATCATGTTTGTGGGATGAGATGCTCTCAGAATTTTTAAGTCCCAATACCCTCTGCATGCAACTGCCTGGATCACACCATGGACTCAGCTGTCTGTAAGTGTATCACTTGCTTCTCCACAGTGAGCTTGACAACTGCAATCATCTCTTTTGGGTCAGTCATCTCTTCTGGTCCATCCCAAACACTGAAGCTGCGTATCTGTGGGAAAGGACTGTGAGCGCTTGGGCGTTCAAGTGGATGGATGTACTTTGGTATCAGACACCTTGATGCTCGGCTTGCAACCCACCTACAAGCTGTATTAGTAAACTGTATCTCTAATAGCCTGAAGAGCACCCAAAAGCTACTGGAGACACATCGACCAGTTAATCATGGTGAAGTGTGGGCAGCAAAAAGCAGACTCCAATCCCCAAAAGGACCTACTGCACAGCCAACACAACAGATTGAGAAGGGAGTCATAATATCATAATAAAGGCTTGCAATAAAAAAAGGTACATACACTAAGTTTAGACACACAGGACACCACTGAGAAAGGCTCGTACTATGCAACTATCTGCCAGTACAAACAGGGCATAGAGTCCCATTGCCAGTAGATACTACCTACAGTAGACTGATATCAGAATAGAATATTTTTTCCTAGACTTTGACAAAACCTTTAAAGCTTCACTTGTAAAGTACTATTAAAATGAACTGGCTAGAAAGTGGGGGTGCTGGGAGCTTTCACAGATTTGGTGCTTATTTATGCAGCTCTGATGATATCATCATGCAGTGCAGTCATATTCAAGTTCCATAAAATTTAAAATATGGAAGAACTTATATCAACTTGTTACCAACAAATCAAAAAGCCAGATCTTCAGGTGCAGAAGTCATTAATATGCAGGGAGCTACACTTTTACCCCTGTTGAAGATGCACTGAATTACAATGAATGATTTTGCATAGCACAGCATGACAACACTTTTTTGTTTTTTCATTCATTCTATGAGCTGTTGATGGACTGTTTTTTTTATTTTTTAAAGAGCTTTAGCAGAACTTATGCATATTCAACAGAACTTTCAAGTTCCTCTTTCCTCCTAATTTCTCCATTTGATTCCTCCCTCCCCTGAAGAGAAACACACATTTGTCTCATTTGTTCCATTTAATGTTGAAGATTAGATAATAGCCATTACCAGACACGTGTACTCAGAGAATGCTTTTTGGTTTGAGGACAGTGAAAGAATGCCAAGTTACTTGTTTTTTCTTATGGATGTTTGGCTTTATCTGAATTATTTACTGTATTTTCAAACCGCTTACTCAGGTTCAAAGACTCTGTTTATGACTCTCTGCATTCTTCTTCAGGACAAAAAGGCTGATGTATTTGGTACATGTGCGCTTCAGAAGATTTTGTGCAAGTGGATTTGCATGTACTATAACAAAGATTTTTCACCACTGCAGAGGAGAAATGTTTGTATGATTTCACTGCAACATTTTGCTTAAAACACCAGGGGAAAAGTCTGACAGATCAGGGAAAATAAAGTCAGGTAGAAAAGTACTATTAAGTCAAGCATAGTCTCTTACAAAGAGGAGAAAAAGCTTAGCATTCATATACGCTAAATCTGTTTGTCAGTCTCATTCACTTGTGCTTGGCAGCAAAAAAAAAAAAAAAAAAAAAAAAAAAAAAAAAAAAAAAAAAAAAAAAAAAAAAAAAAAAAAAAAAAAAAGCTTCTGTATAATTTTCATGCCATTTCCTCAGACAGCATGAAGATGATGATTGAAAATTGTTCCCAAAAGCTAACACCTTAAACCATACTTATACCACATTTCTAAACTGCAAGCATTACTCACAAATTAGCAAGACCAACCAAATTCTGCACCCTGCACCAATTTTGCATCCATCAGAAAATTGTTAAAAGTTGATTTGACCTCAGTATAAGCCATTAGACTTTCTTACATAACTCCCATTGCCGGTGCCCAAGCTTTGCCTATTTCTTAATGAATTTACCCTCACAATGTCACTGTAAAGTAGGGAAGACTTATTGCCCATAACTTGCATATGGGAAGCAAAGGACAGAAGTATTAAGTGAACTCCAGCTACCCAACATAAGGGAGGCAGGAATCGAGGTCTCCCACTAAGTTAGCAATCAAAGATCTCTCAGACTCTGCCCATCACCTCTTCCCTAAAAGATCTTTTGAAAACTTGTACATTGAAAGAAAAAAAAACTGATTACCAGTCTAAAATAATTTTAGAACCTTTAATACTGAAGACAAACACTTGTGTAACCAGGAGCAGAATGGACATCCAGTGCAGAAAAATAACAGAAAATTAGATCAGAATTATTGCTCTGTTGATGTAAAGAGTGCATGTTTAATCAGAAATTGCTGTGCCACATTTTAACCTTGCAAAACTTTTAGTAGCCTTTTGACTTAAATTTTAAAGGTCCAGAATACTTCATTAATACTCTAATCTTTCTTAATAAAAGTTCCATTAAGCTTTGATTTTAACATTAATCTGTGTTCATAAATACAAAATTGGCATTATGACAAGGAAAGATTTTGCACTAAAAACACTAGCATAAGAGGGGAAAGAGAATACTACTGTATAGCCTTAATGCAAACACGAACGCAACCTTGTAACCTGTGTCACATACCTGAACAAATGGCTAGGGAATAGATCAGATGTTCAATAGCACTGGTCAAAAATTTTCCATCCATATGTTTTAAAAGTGAAAAATTTATTTTGAAAAAGGCTTTTTTAATGTTTCAAATGAAATTTATGAAATTTAAGTTTATAATAATAAAATAAATTTATTATGAAATTTATTCCATACCTAACATTTTAAACATTTTTTTAAAAGCTCAGATCAGGTGAAGAGTGATTAAATCAGTGATGATTAAATCTTTTTATCTTGCAATACAAAAAAAATTCATGACCATTTCTGCACAATGAAAAACTGTTTCCTCTCATTTCTTCACTTGAAATGCTAACCCGTATTAGCTCCAGGATTCCTCTAATCTATTACCATATCTTCTAAAATGACCAAGTGACCAGTATCAGGTTCTTCAAAGACAGACACTTTTTTTTGATGGGCCCAGCTATTAAGAACCTGATCAGCGCATTAAATCAATATGACTATCAATATGATTAGTATTTTTGTTAATGCCACATATTGAAACTGAATAATCCCATTCACTAGTGTCTCACTGCTTTTCTGAGCCTTCCAATACATTTGCCTCAAATGTTCTGTGAGAAAGTTACAAAACCAAATGCCGTCACAGACAGCCGTGAAGAAAATATTTCTTTATTTGCTGGGAACTGCCACCCTTCGAGTGGTGCATCTTCACTCCTCTGCACGATAGTGAGGAAAGAAGCCTGTAAAGAAACTGTCCTTCACCAGGCTGATGGATCGTTTGGTTGTAGAAAAGACTAGGAAGTCCATAAATGACTCCTAATAGCCTTGAGTTGACATGAAGAAAGAGAAGCCTAAAAGTTGCAGGTTACTTCCTGTGGGCTTGACTTAGGTCTTTTCTAGGCTACATTGAAGGGCCCTAAATATAAGCATATAATAAACATTGAAGCCAGACACCTGAAAAAAGTGTATGTGTTGATGATGGTATATTAGAAAAAATGGATAGCTTAAATGGGTAGATTAAACAGATAAATACCACAAAACAAGGGTTCATGTTTAATTAGCAGCATGTTGTCATTGGAGCACTGTTGTGGCCTAAGTAAATCCCATGCAGATAAGAACATGCACCATGACCAAGATCTTACTTTCTTATCACTTGTCATTACTAGCAATAACATCTTCTCTGTAAGAGAAGCGATTTGAGGTTTGCAGAATAACTAGTGATTTAAAAGCTCAAACTTCCAGTAGCCCAAAGGATTCCTTAAGAGACAGATGCCTACTGAAAATGAACACTCTTCAAACACATCACAAGTTCATTAAAATTCATCATTATTTAATGAATATGCTCATTAGCAACATCTGAACATTTAGGCTAATTTATATCTGGCTGATTTATCGTCAATGGGTTTTATTATTGGAGAGATCTCAAGTTATACTCCTTTTTTCAACATTTATGAAGCTAAGACTATTTTCTTTAAGTTTTCTGTATTTACAGAGTAAGTTAGTAATCAGTAATGGTGATAATGGTTACAGCCAACAACTAATAAGGCCTGAATTTGTTTTGAAGACATTTTCACATATGAATGCAGAAAGTATTCACTGTGGAAAAAAGTTACACACACACACACTTACCAAAAGCCATTTTCAAATAAGAGAGTTGGCTAGCAATATCAAGGGGTATAAATCCTGTAATATGAGTCAAAAAGTCAGGTCACATGCAATTTACTAGAGGATCACTGCCACAGTAAAATAAATAAGTAAATAAATAGGGCTATTGTATTAGACAGCTTTTGCTATTTAAGATTGACATAGTACCACATGGAATAATAATATTTGCAAACACAGCTAGATTGATGTTTGTTAAGTAATCTTTGCCATCTGGAGTTTCCACAGCCTTCATGCTGCAAGGCCTCTTCTAGCTGAAGGAAAGCAAGACAGTCCTGAGAGGCACCTCCTGATGGGTGGCTTTGCGGGGCTGATGCTCAAGCAAGGGTGACAGTCCCAGACCTGCTTTTCACTGGAATCACTCCCCCGCTAGGATGGGATCTTTTACTAACAGAAACAAGGCGCATTAGATGGGAGAATGGAGGGTTTCACATTGCCATCCAACTCCAGACATCTCATTTAAGGACTCTGAATCAGTCTGTGGAGGTATCTTTCTCATCTTTAAATACGTAGAGAACTACACAGGGAACTACACGTTTGCCTCCACTAAGCAATATATCATCCTATAGGCCATCCTATAGGCCACAAGCTCTGAAACATTTATTGTCTTTAGAGAATCACCAAAACCTATATTCTGCACTATTTTCAACACTAAAAATTGTGGAATATTTTTGTTTTTGTTTTTCCCCCAAATCTTGACTTTTATACATTGTATCTGTGTATAATAAAAACTGAGCTAAGTATTGACATAAAAACATTAAAAATGAAATTGTCCTTTTTTTTTTTCTTTTTTGCTAATTTGGAACAACAGAGGTAATTTTAAATGAGTCCATAAAAGCTCTGATTAACTTAAATTTGCATTTCTAAATGGAAAAGAAATCTGGCTGAAAATTATACCCAGCTCCAGTCAAGATATCCTCTCCTCCCTTCAGTATTTTTTCTCCACAATTGCCCGAATGTCATGCAACTCTAGGAACGAGAGGATGGATCTTTTCATTAACAACCCCAGAGAATGGAAAGGGGTTTGGCATGACTCACATGGACTATTTGGCCCAAATTGTGCAAATAACAGCATCACAGTAATTAGAGATAGAGAAGAACTATTAGATCCTGTAGACCATGACCTAATGCCAGGGCAGAGGTGTTCCCAACAATCTAGCTTCTGGGACTTTGCAGAGAACATTTGAATTATCCCAGCTTGGAGACTACTGCAGAGGAGCATGTGGAAAAACTACACACAGGAAGCTGTGAAGTCTTTCAGCAGCTGGTCGGGCCCATGAACTGGGTGCTGTGAAACCTGAACAGCGGAGGAAGGTGATTTAATGATGCAGTGTCCTAGATGCACAGTGACATCAGCTACTGACAGCCACACTTGCTCGAAGCAGTGAATTCACATAAGTGAACCAGATGGAGCGCACAGAGGTGCTCTCCTAGGGTCTTCAGGAAAGGAAACAGAATCAAAGACGACTTCAGTTCTGCAGAGGAGGTATCCCTCATGATATCCCTCTCACATGAAGTAGGTGGTAGGACTGTCAGATGCTCAGAAGCAGATGCTGAGTAAGGTTTTTAGAAAAGAATTTGAATGAGCTCCACCAAGCTAAATTCTGCCCGAAGGCATACACCAACAGTATTTCATGGCTGCAATGAGGGCTGAACTCTAAGTTACACCACCCAAAGTTACTTTCTGTAATAGCATAAGACTTCCAACACAACAAGCAAAGATTTTACTAAGTTCTCTGGAGGTAGAGAGGAAAATTCTTGTTCCTCTTGAGGCAGGACATTCTGGCAGTCAAATCACTAAAGCAAGAATATTTCATATGAAAAGATTATGATTTGTGGGATACTTCTTACTCCACAAGATTTCCTGGTGAAGCAATAGAAAGGGGATGAAAGACATAACAGGAAGTGTATGTCAGCACATCTTCTCTACTCCCTCCTACACAGAGACACACCGGTGGCATAGGATGCAAATTCTTCGTACCATTGGGCTCTTAAAGAGCAGCTTTAAAATTGTTCAGCATATTGGGTGGAGGAAAGGGGAGACGCTACTTGGCCTGGCTACTACTCAGAATTTTTTCCAAGGTATGTAATCTTTCTCTAATCCCTATTACCTCTGATTTGATCCGAGTTGATCTACTGAAGAGCCTTAAAATAAATAAATAAATAGAAATAAAAAGTTATAAAGAATCCTCCTTGACTGTATCACAATTGAAGAGATGTGCTTTTCAGAGGCTCATCATCCTGGAGAAAACTAGTTCTAGGGAAATCTTTGTCTCATTATGAAATAAGCCAATGACTCTCTGCTCTGGGAATGTAGTAACTTTGAGTGTATCAAAGTTTCCTGCACAACTTCTGGGGTGGTGCCAAGAGGAAAGTGTTCATCCCGATTTTGACATCCTCTCTCCCAAATCATTTTACAGGAATTAATGAAACTCTTCTTTGAGTATAGAGCCTGTGAGTATAAAGTTGATAAATTCCAGTCTTTTTAGATGTACCATGAATGTTTTCAAGGCTAAAAAAGAATATTTCCAAATAGAAGTATTTCTAAATCACTTCCATTGTTAAATCTTCCAAAGTTACAGGCCAAATCTTCAACTGATTAAAGAAAAATAAAAACACAACTCCCTTAACTTCTAAAAGGAGAGTGTATAATCTACTTCCTTACTCAGCACACTTCCTTTTGAAGAATTTTCTTTTATTTCTTTATACATCAGGTGAATCCTTCAGTCAGTACAAGAATGTAGAAAGTTGTTCCAGAATACATACGGTGTTGGTTATCACAAACTACTGTCTCAATTACTCTAGCAGCTTCCATACAAATTAATAAAGCCTGATAAGTCGCAAGAAATTTTCTTTTAGACATTATGTTCAACTACAAATCAACCTGATGTTACATAAAGTCATTTTTCTTGACCATCATTTACTTCCCAACAGATTCAGTATTTCCCTGTTGCTATTATGTGAGAAAACCCCTAATCACAGAAAAAGGTCTTCTGAACTATGCTTTCTAATTGCTTGCATCATCATGCATTTTGGAGAGAGGATGAAAACTATGCAGATAATGAAAGCACTGGTTTTGAAATTAGCAAGTAGAAAAAAAGAGATAGCTCTTCTATAGAGGAAGAAAAGCAATTCATCTAGTCATTCACAGGCAAAAATAAGAATAATAGTTCCAGATTTTGGTTTTGGGTACAGAGTTGTTACAAAAGCTCCATAAAAACTGTCTTGCAAAACATGATGACTAAGAATCACATTGCTGAGGTACTATTTCTTCCAATCCATGGTGAAAGAAGTAATTGCTGTTTCCCTATAAAAACAAAATTAGGACAGCTTCGGAGCCCATCCAGCTCAGCTAGTGAGTGCTTTCAGAAAGGAACCTTCACCTACTTACCTTCTTCCCTGCCTATTCTCCCTACTTTCAAGCCCACCAGTAAGGGTACTACATTAAAAAACAAACACACATGCAAACATACAAACAGAAAGCTAGGACAGTTTTGTATTGCAGCAAGATGCATTCACAAACTAGCCAAGCAGGAGAGATGCAGTAACCATGCCCCCACTGACAGCTGCTTATTTATCATGAACACGTATTTAACATCCTGAGCTGAGAAGTTTCCCGGCAACTTAGGGTCCTAAATAGATTTCCCATAAATACTGGGAAAGCTCTCTTAGCATTCATGTTAGAGTAATGCTTTGATCATGTCTACACTCATTTTGGCTTTTCTCTTTACTTCAGGATCTCATCATCACGCTGACCACATACTCCTCTGGCTTGTTTGTTCATGGTAAACACAAAGCAAACACCAGCAAGAGATCTTTCTATATGAATGTTTTGTAGTTACAGCAGAAAAATCCTCAAGTGACTCAGTTTATGACATAAAGCCTGGGGTGTCCCAGGCATTCCCAGAATACTGATTCGGTATGAAAAGAAAACCAGCAGGACACATTTGCTCTACGCCAGTTTGCTAAGTAAGCAGGCACGACACATTGCTACCCCTCACATCTGGGCCCTGTGTCTAGAAAAGCAAGTTAGGAAGAACAAAACCTCTCTATCGTCTTATCTTTTTGCGCAGGCATATATTCTAAAGTAACATTAAATCCCTAAATAAGCAAAGAAGCATATTTCCCACAGAAGTGAATCATTGCTGTCTCCTCTCTCCTCTTTTTTTTCCTTAATACTTTATCTAGAGAGACAGCACACACAGCTTTGTCACAGGCATGCAAAGAGCATAACTGGGCAGAAAACATTTTTCAGTGTTCTAGTCTGTGTAGGTTCTGGGGTGTCTTGTTGTTGTTTTAAGATATGCGTACAAGAAATCCCTTAAGAGCATTTACAGCAAGTGACAACAATACCTTTTTTTCCTGGAAGAGTTTTCATTAAATCCCATTGCAATTAAAGGTTCATTTCTAAACAGACCAGAGCTAAGGTTATAGAGGGAAGTGCTACAACGAAACAGCCTGTTCCTCAGCTCAGCAACGCTTCTGCCACCCCCATCCTCCTCCTACTGCTGTTTGTCCCCACTCTCGGCTTGGATTCCTTGGGGGCACAAGCCATGCACATTTATAGCTAGCGCAAAGTCCACAGAGAAAGCAAGAATCTTTCAGTGTCACCGGACCGCATACAACAGCGAGATGCTTGTGAATTGGTGAAGGAGGATGAAAGTGAGTGCTTACACTTAATGAACAACCTCCGCTATGTTGGCCCGTTGCCAGAAAAAATAACCCATTACAATCAAAACCCAGTTAAGTTAAACAGTCCATGCTTAATTAAGCCCACTCTAAGAGTTTTCTGTTCAAAGCAGCTGATATTTTCAGCAGGTGAGACTGAAGCTGTCCAGCTCATAGTATCAAATCTAAACCCTTAAAAGTGGGTGTCCATGCTGTGTGCATTGCTGACACGGAAAAGGGGATGCAGAGCCCAGAAACAGAATATTCAGAATACAACACTTCAATTGAAAACATCAACAGCTATGTTTATGTTACCAAGTAAAGTGGGCCGGGCCTATTCTCTGGCCTTGAGGCCAAATGAATGCACAGCACAGCTCACATCCACATAAACATTTTTTCTCCTCCCAGAATAGGGTGTCTTCATTCATACTGCCCACTGGGACCTGTCTCCAGCCAGTCCTCTTCCCAAAACATGCCCAGAAGTCATGTGGGCAAGCACTACCCAGTGCACGCCAGAGCTGTGCCAGGAGTGCTGCTTAACTGTGAATAATTAAACAATGTGAGCAACCAAGGGCCTATGCACAGACTCAGGCCCTGGCCCTGTTTAGTTTATTAGTATTTTATGTAGCCCATCCATCCCAAGAACATTAACCAAAGCAAATAATCTATTTTGACCTTAATCTAAGTGTCCTGTCTTTAAGGTCACTTCAGTAAGCCTGAAGCCAGCAAGATCACTTCCAATAACTTAAACAAGCTTTACACTCAACTCACAGCCCTGGTTCTTGCGTACCAGCCAATATGCTAACTCGTACCAGACTCCATAGCTTACACACACACTCCCAGATCACTAGCACATCCCGACTTCCCTGGTGTACAATCAAACTCACAGTCTAACTCAGTCTCGTGCAAAGCGTGTAGAAGAGGAGGGAGAAGGCAACTGACTGAAAACAATGAATATAAGGTCATTTTAGCCATTAAAACCACAAAAATGTCTATCCTATAAATCAGTCATGCAGAACAGACATGAAAGATAAGGAAGACAGGAAACCACACACCTAAATACACACACACAGAGGCATGCGTCTATGCACATACACAAGTTTATCAGTGCTGCTTGTCTGTAAAGCAAGAGACACGCAAATGAACAGCAACGCTATTCAAAAGATTTCCCCTCTCATTTTCAGACAGAGGTGTGCAAGCCAAGCCCTGACTCGTTTGGGGATAGGGTGTTTCATTGTGGTTTGGAGATGCGTCCAAAGTTTTTTATTACTCAGAAACTTTGGTTCTGAGTGTATTTTTGTAAGGAGTCTGAGAATGAAATATGATTCATATTTACATCTGTTAACATGTTGGGAAAAAAAGATGAGCAAACTGCTGCTGAAAGACAAATAAAAAAAAAGTTGGTTCGATTTCCCACAAGACTTTCTAGGTTTGGGCTGCAATTGTTTATGTTACCAGAAACTCTGTAAAAGAGGTAAAAGCAAAAGATAGCAGCAAAGTCAGCAATGTTCGGAGTTGTGCATCTGGTCTTCTGGTAACATAGATTTGAAAACAGTATAAGTGTTGCAAATTAGTTATGTCAATTCAGGATTCTGATAAAAACTGGTTAGAGTCCCATGATGTAATTTGCTCTGACTAGCCAGAGCTCTTCCCTTCAGAAAGGATACATTGTAATATTTTTTGTCTGTGTGAATGATGAGTGTACATATTCTTATAAATAAGATGTTATGTGTAATCTTTCCACATAAATCTCAGACAGCTGAAGTATAATGGAAGAAAAATGTCGTGCATTGCAAAGAATTTTTTCCCCAAATTAACCTCCATAAATGTCTTAAGAACAGAGGGAGCATCTAATGAAAGGACCTTTATGAGGATGCACAACATGACATTCCATTCATAAAATCAGAAAGAAGCAACATGATGTAGCTGCAAGACGGAACAAAACAGTATGGCAAAAGCTCAGAGACATCTTGGCTAATACCAAAACAATTTCTATCATCCAGACAGCACATCTCAAGGTTTTCTGAAGTCTAATTCTGAAAGCCTAAACTTTTTAGAAGGCTGTGATTTCTCATATCAAGAAGCATTCTCCATAAAAATACTATTTATATCAGAGCAATTAACCAGATTGCAACTGATGACAGTCAGGCAGTGATAAATATGGTACATGTAAACAAACATCGAGTCAAAGCAGACATGACAGGCTATGGATGGGAGAAAAGAAAAGCTATTATTCATTTTTTACAGATGAGCAGCAAAAGCAGAGGGATTATATGATTCATCTAAAGGAACAGGCAGCCTACAGCAGAGTTAAGAACAGAAATCAGAAGTTCAGCAAACTAGTGCTCTCTTCTTAGGGCCAACCATCCTCAACCCAGTGCCAGCTTCAGAATTTCAGCTTAACTAAGAACATCTAGCAAACATCCTTCCATGTAGCAGGAGGACAAGAAGCTGCAAACTCTTACAGTTGTAGTAATTATGGTTCCTTCCAGGAGGAGTGTTTGCAGGAACAGTGGGTTTAATTTGCTTTGAGTAAAGTCATTTTCACATATTTGAACTCCTATTCAGAGAATGAAGTGAGAAGGAAGAAAACCAGAAAAGACTGAAAAACAAAGATAGAAGTGAACAGTGTAGCAAACTGATGGAAGCAGAAAATCATTGCAGGTGAAATTTGAAAGTGAAGGAATAGTCAAATACAAAAGAGAGACACGGAAAGAACTTTTTTGATTATCCAGGAAAAAAAAAAAACAGCTAGGTTACGTATAGCACTGAAATGGTGTAAAGAGACTAGGGAATGTATGCCTAAACAGATTAAGGAGAAATTTTAAGATTCCTTTTACTGTCCACGGTAGCAGAGGGAAAAAAATCCCAGAGAACAGAAGCAAGATTACTATTAATGTGACAGAAATATCCAGGAGCCCCAAAGAATATTTTGTTCATACTGGAATGGCATGGTTTCTAGTCTACGTATACATAAAACAGAATGGGAGAGAGCTGAAAGGAAATTAAGCTATTTTCGTCAAGGTAAAGCATTAGGGGGAAACCTTTTTCCCAGTGGACAACACCACTTCAAAAGAAAGAAGAGCGGGGAGGAGATTCAGCAGATACAGAAATTCAGAGGTTATTTGAGTGTTCCCCACTCCAGGGCTGAGCACCCAGGAATACATCCAGGAGTGCTGCAGACCAGATGCTACAGCAACAAGTTTCCTACTAGTCACAACCAGAGGAGAAGCGTTCAAAAGGCGAATCAAAACACCTTACGCTCCTTTAGCACACATGCATTTTTGAGGGTGTAGCTAAGCAAGGGGAGCACTACCAAAGCCCAGGCACCCGAACGAAGCTACCCACCGAGGTGCTGTGCCGCTGTTAAAGCACACTCACATGGCACCGCGAGAGGCTTTGAGAGCTCCAGAGATGGAAACCACATGCTAGCATACCCCCCTGCAAAGAGCCCAATGTGCAAGCCAGCGGGCAGACCACCAGCTAACTACATGTGTACAAGTGCTCACTGGGTGTCTTAGACTTTTTTGAGAACCAAAGAGGAGGGAGGCAGAGCGGTTCCCACCCTCTGGAAAGAGCCTGACACACGACATGTGTAGGTTTGCTGAAGAGAAAGAATCCCACTCCAGCAAATGTGTCAGAGAAGCTGCATGACAAGACAAAGTGGCTTGCTCCTTGCTTTCTCTCCCAGGGTTTATCCTGCCTGATAACAAGGGAAACCTGGCATGGGCTGATGAGAATGGGAAATTTGCTGATGGGTCACATTTTGCACTCTGCCTCGCTTAAATGGATCACCATAATTATTATTTCTAAAGTGAAGGAAAAGCATGTTAACACCAGCATTTTCCTGCATCAGAGAGCAATTGTTCTAAAGGACATAGGAAGAACACTATTGCTGCCAAAGATTCATCTATCACCTGAGAGAGAGAGAGAGAGAGAGAGAGAGAGAGAGAGAGAGAGAGAGAGATTGATTAGAGGCCCTCTCTTTGTATTGCCCTTGTTTCTCATTTTCCTTGGAAGCTCTCTCTCCTTGAAATACAGGAAGATTTCCCTATTCCTGACACCTTCCTCCATTCCATGACTTTCTCCCTTTTCACTCTCACAGTCACTCTCTTATCAAGAAGTGCCTTACATCCCACAACACCTTGGGACATAGCGCTGTTCTTACTATATCATCTCCAGGAGAGGTGACACGTATCATTAGGATTGCTTAACTCTTTGCATCATAAGACACCTCTCTCTGCTTGCTTATAGGCACATCAAGCTATAATTCTTTGTGAAATACAGCATAGCTGCTCAAAGACAACAGGGGCCATTCTCAGTGAAGATCCCAATATGATGCTCCAGAAATTTGGATTCATTTTGGTTTCTAAATTTGGTTTCTGGTTATGCCACAGCCTTTCAGAAAACTTGGGCTTACCTCCCAGATCTTCTAATATTGAGATGCTTTGAATATCGACTTCCAACCTGGCTATGCTATAGCTCCCTAGATGCAGGGAAAAATATTCCTCTACTGCACAAAGCTTTCTATAGGCAAATTCACAAACTCTAGAGAGTGATCCAGAACAGGAGTGTTAATGCACCTTTTGGACAGTTTTGCAGACACTTCCCCCTTCATTACTGTCCTCCTTAAAATCCCGTAGTCATGGCTCAAAGTTACAGTAATACTTATCATCTATTGTGTTTGAGCTATTACTCTGGAGATACTATAACAAGAAAATACTGATTTTTTTCATTTTTACTCCAGCCACAGCAACAGAAAACAGGGAAGTAAAAAAGAGAAAAGAAAAAAGCATATCCACACATCAAATTCATGCCAGCATTTACATTATGACACTGATATTTTAGGAAGTATAAAATTAAGCTTCTGATTTTTGAATTCTGCAAAATGCATAAGCACAAATATATTAAAACAAATATTCCAATAAGCACAAACTACCCAAAAATATATCCTCCGTAAACCTGCATATCTATTTTTTGTTAATTTCTTATTGTTACATCAAATTATTTCTGCAGTACAATGAGGCTGCAACAATATGAAATATTTCTTTCAACTCAGATCCAAGTACTCAAGAACCTAACTGTACTTTTAAATATATGAGTAATCCCATTGTCTGCCACCAGGGTTAGTGGCTTACTAAAATTTAAACCTGTACATAAACATTGCCAGACTGAAATCCTACAGTATTCCCAATATAAGAAAACAAGAACTCAAATTATTTTCACTTCAAGAAGGGTATCCTTGTACATGACATTGTCTGGAAGGAGACAGGTATTCTAGCAAAACAGAAAGATCAGACTGCATGCAATCACTAATGCAAATGCAGCTCTACCTTTATATTAACCACAGAATAACTGGAGGAGAAATAGGGAAAGCATTTTTCAGATCATGCCTAGTACAATTAATTTTTTAAAAAAATATTATTATACTTGCGTAAGTTAGTTTTAAAAAGATTATTTTCACTTTTCTTATTTTTGCAGTTAGGAAGACATTCAGATTTTATGCAAAGAATCTAAGCCTGCAGCACAGTAACTTTAATCTAACACATCAAACCCAGACCTCAAGCAGACAAACTTGCACTGCTCCACCAACACCACAGCATTACATCCAATGACACTGGTGACAATCTGGCTAAATACTTCCAATAAAACTACCTGGAATATCAAAGTTGCACAGGTGCTTTAATGCTTTGCACCATCAGGACCTCAAGAAACTGGGTATGCTATCAAGGACAAGGCAAGCAGGTGTAAAGCAGACTTGACAAACAGCCCTGCCAATATACTTATCTACAACCTCCAGCCCTCTCTCTCATGCTGAAATTCAAGAATTGGACGAAGTGCAGGCAGGGAATAGAGTCCGGGATGCAGATTCCTGTTTATTAAAGACTAGAATGAGACAGACTCATTTTGACATATGACTTAAATCAGTATCAGGTCTCCAAGATGAAAAGCAATTGTAGTAAACCACCGTACAACAGTAGTAGAGCTTTGTAGTTTTCTTTCTCCCACAGAAAAATGTAACAGAGAACAGAAAAACAGACTCTGCTTTTCTGCTTAGCGCTGAAGTGAAAATAAGCCCATTTTAAAGTTTACATTTCTGAATAAGATAATCTACTTCCTTTTGTAAAATGTTGATTAAACATTCATAAAAACAGGCAATTATCACTGCTATAAAAACAATAGTAATAGCTGTCAGGATGACGTAGAAATTGCTCTACAATTTAAAATGTTTTATGTAACCACTATAGAAGTCTTATTGCAACTTAAAAGATATATAAATATATAGGACTGACTACATAATAGTCATGAACTATATAAGCAGTATAATTCTTGGAAATGAAACAAATGTGAAATCTCCCCTGAGAAAAAAGACAGGCAGCAAATGGCAGGGCTATGTGGATGACCAGCGAAAGTATCAGCACTTAAATTGTGGTATTATGGATCAGCTTGAACCTCAGGTTAACTATGAAGTCTACTAGATCTGGTGGGCTCACTTCACAGAGAATCAAAGTGTCTCAAAGCAGTAGCCAAAAAAAAAGTTGCAGAGACTACAAACTGCAAAGTCTCATGGATTCTATTCCTCCTCCTTTTTTCCCCAGACTTCACTTGTAAATAGATGCTCACTTCTTGATTCTCATGGTGAGAAGTGCCACTTCATTCAAATCCAAGCTATCCCATAAGATTAAATCAAATCTAAATTAGCAAATCATCTTGGTTAAAGAAAACTTTCCAAAACCATTGAAAAAGCTTACTCTGACACTTCCAAAAACATTTCCCTTTTCAACACTAAGCTTTGCATTTATTCTCTATGTTTTGGGCTACTGCAAAGAAAGAGGTTTACAGCTATAAAGAAAAAGGACTGGATAAAGGCTAAGGACCACATCTGCACGTGGCCTAGCTTAACATAGCAGAGTTGAAATAATGTTAGTGCTGTTACTTTATGCTGAAGACCTAGACTAAAAACTTAAGGTAGAAAGTGCAACCTGCCGAGTCTAAATTTGCTTCTCATGATTCAGCTAATCTCTACTGACACCAAAGCAATACATCCACTGGCACCACAACTGAATTTCATGCCAAACCTTTCCAATGGCCTTTGTCTATGGAAAATCAAATGCTCTGCATTAACTTTATTCTTTCAGAAAGCAAAGGAATACTATTCACTGCCTGAGCCTTGGTTGCCCAGAAATGCAACAAACTTCTGAACAGGAGGGAAGACTTAGGAATTTCTTGTTTTTCAGAAAGATATTAGATATCAAAAATTTTATTCGTTCATTTTTACGGGAGTCCATGAGAAGTCGTCTGACTGCCAGCCGTAGTGTAATTCACTCTGATAACACAAACAGAGCCTATAAATCTTAACTAACAGCTTAACATGTGAGGCATTTGATGTGTCTGGGAACCTGCTGTATGAAAGAAATTAGCTGTAAAAAAAGAAGCAAAATGCCTATTCCCATGGGAAGAGTCTGTAAGACTGGTAATAGATCATTTGTTCATTTGGAAGACACTTGTTCCTCTAGTAAAACAGCAACTAATATTTTTGCTTTCCGCTGCTCAGACAGGAAATATGGTGCTAAGGGCCAATAGACAGAGCAAATCATCGTACTAATTACACGGTCAGTAAACATTTGCTCTCCCATGTTTCCTAAAAGTCTGAATAATTCCTGGCTGGAATTCAGTAGTGGAACCAGTTACCTCCTTCCTCTTTGACGTAAATGCTGAGGAGATGGATAACATTTTAGAGGATCCCCAGGTTAAAAACCCTGATTAGAACAGGAGGAATATGTCATTTGGAAAAGGTTGAGCGCTACCACATTTAGACTGGGACTGAGAAGGTGTTGAAGTATCGCAGGAGCAAGGTTCCGAAACTGCTCATTAGATGGCAAACATCCTAATTTAAATAGCTCCATAAATTTACAAATGAAATTACAGAGGAGGTTGCTTGCAGGGAACCACTTATGATAGATGATAGAGCCCCTTCCAGTCCTATATCCAGCTTTTGTATTTAAGTCAAATTTTTCATGTGCAGACACTCACAATTAACCATCTGATCACACAGAAGAAAGTGATATGGAGAAACCTCTACCTTCCTACAGAAAGGAGAGATAAGCATATTTACTTTTAGGGCACAAAAGTTTACCTGATCTAACTCAAATTGCAACTACTGGAGTATTCTCTCACTGGGCCAGATCTTCATCTCTGCTACTTTCTACAAGGTGAGGATCTAGTCCATGAACTGGCCACACATTGAACAAGGACTTAGGTATCTGGCCTTTTCTCAGAATGGGCTTGTATGTAAAATAAGACAACCCATCTACAGATACTGTGCAAACAATCTTCCTTATTTCCTCTTCACAAAAGAAAGGTACCTCCCATCTATGCACTACTCAAATTCCTGAACACTACTAATGGAATTAGCATGGGCAAGTCATGGGATGCAGTTGTGTCAACATCAAAGGGAAAACAAACACTCAAATGTTTTGGAAATGCTTCAGAGTAAAACCTTGTTTCTCATGTGCCCCGAGTGTAACTTCACCCTCATAAATTTTAAGTAAAACAGCTCCCTAATTGTATTCCAAACAGTGCAATTGCAGACAAAATGCTTGACTTCCACCCACTGCTCCTCCATGCTCTCAACACGTGCCACTGATCATTTTCATTTTGATGTATTGTTGCTTTAATTTTAAGTGTTTTTTTCCCCCCTCATCATTTAATTCACAGGGAAAAAAAAACAACTAAAGACTCAAAGTGAAGAGGAGATGGGTTAGTTCCTCAGTTGGCACAGACTGCTAAACCCTTGCTACAATCAGTAGAGCTGCTGTGGTTTATATCAGGAATGACATAGCTCTGCACATTTTCTTGCTTCCACATATCTACTCAGTTATACATCAAAACTAATGTTTTCTAAGAGGCCACTACTTTGAGAGTGCTTTGAGTGCTGGACATTCAACTCCAAGACCTACAGGCCTAATTAACAGAAGTGCTGAGCATGGGATTCTCAAATGCATGAGTGGAAGTCAGGGCTTCTGTTGGTGCTCCCCAAAACTTCAGTGTACGGAGCAGGGGAAGAGGCTGCTTCCCAAACCAGCCCTAAACAAGTCAAAGGCACTGATTCAGTAGTATCATCCAAATCAAACTTAAACAGACGGTGTTGTGTCCATCACACTAGCTAATTGACAACTAGTGTCTCTTTGCTAGTTAAAACATCCTGTTTATTCCAGGTAAAGTTTGAAGGTTTTCAGAGAGAGAATAAGGCGCATGTTTTTCCTGCACTTCTTTCCATTGTAAAGAGTTTAGCTAGAAATAACAGCAATTATTTTAAGTGATATTTTTAGCCCTATTTGTGACCCTTGGGATTTAATATACTTCCATTGCAGCAGGCTGTTTTACTGATTTTTCCAAACATACGTTAATGGTTTTATTTTCACTTCCATTAATGTTTAAATGCCTCTTTGAGGCATTATAGTTATTCTCTGCAGAAATTGAAGGACACCACAAATGACAGTGCATTTATAAGTATGCAGAAAACACCACAGTTTTCTCCATTACTCTGTCATCAAAGATATCTGCTCTAGGTTGTGCTCAGAGCATTAGCCCATGTAGCCTGATATGAGTTCATGAGGCTGGAATTCAAAACACTAACCAGCTGTGGGAACCCAGGAAGAAGGCTGTCACACTAAATGGTATCCAGATTAGAGCTGTGAGAATTTGGGAAAGCCCGTCTAGCAAGCATGATCTCTTGAGGGGGGAGGAAGGGAGGGGGAGAAACAGTTCCCAAGTTGTTAGACACATAAGCCTAAAGGAAACTAGGTCTCCGTTAGATATCGAAACTGCTGGGCCTGACTGGAGCTAAATTTATATTGGTGGATATTTTCCCAAGGGAAGAAATTCAGCAAGTTATTTTCCTTAATTAAAATATAGATAAATACCTTCAGGATAGTTTTCTCTCCTCAGTGCAATCTTGGGGCTGGATACAAAGAATCTGGCCCTGGTAGAAGCTGATGTGAATTGTGGTCTGGAAGTTGGACCCTCTGGACTACCTTACTACAAAGTAGTCCATGGCTGGCATGCTGGTGCTTGATTTAAAGCTGCCAGCTAACTAGACAGCCAAATTTGAGGGGAAAGGATGACCACGCACAGTTAGATATATAAGGAAAAGAGAGAGTGAAAATTCCATACAGGGAGGGGGTCTTTTCCCCTCTCTCCAGCTCAGAGACTATAGATGATATAATTTGGAGAAACATGGTATCTCTTTGCAACCAAAACCTGCAATGCCTTATTAAAAGGGATTTCTTTCCAAATCTTGCTAAGAGGTAGCATCCTTGAGAACCATATCGCAAACTCTTATTCACTGCATCCTTTAAAATAGCCTTAAATAAATCTGTAGAAAAGCAAGAAAACTCTCTAGATTTGATCATTTCCATCCTGCTTGGTTTCCTCGAATTCAGCAACACTAACCCACCACTCCAAAAGCAATGCCCATACACTGATGTGCCAGGCAGAGTTTCACACTAAGAGGAAGCACTAATTCAGCCAATTGCTCTGGGCACATCCATCAGTGTCAGTACCGGAAAAGTGGTGCCCTTCAGGTGTTGGCTCTTTGAGGTATTTGTCATGGGGTGGAAGAGGACTGTTCAAAGGCAGAGACGCCTCAGGAAGTGATCTTTTTCTGCATACTCAGCTAGTGACCCTGAACACAGGAGCCACACAGATGGTGTCAGCTCCCTCGGAGAGTCCAAGAACATGGCCCACAACCTGATTGATGTCACACCTGTAAGGACTTGTGGGAGTAACTAATGACACATAGCTAGTGAAGTTCCCATTTGCAATTTCCCCCTCTTTCATTACAGGCAAATCTATTTATCTGCTAAACTTGGCTCCACACTCAGAGGGGGAAAAAAAACCTGCAAGTGGCTCTCCTCTGCTGACACACTAATTGGTCTGATTATGGAACAAAACACATCTCAGTGACAACCAAAAAACAAACAAACAAAAAGGCTGAGACATTTAAAAACTCCCTCACATATATAGCACTGAGACAACAAACTAAGGAAAGAGAAAATGGCACAACTTTCCTCCTCTGCTAATTTGAGTGACTGGCAGCAGTGAGGAAGATTTTTGTTTTCTTTAGTTTTCCAGTGTCTATGTATTTCATTTGTTCAGCTGCAATATTAATAAAAGCAGCCATAATTTTACTGACTTTTTAAATTGTTGAAGATTAAGTTTGTAATGAAAATTGGCACTATATTCACATTTACCTTCGCATCAAACATAAAATTGCAAATTCTCATTAGTAGCCTCCTGTCTCCCCCGATTCTTCTACCTCTTCAGCAACAAAATACTAGGCAAAAAGAGAGGAAGGACTAGAATGCCTTTAAGTCTTTTGGAGAGTGGGTTCCAAGTATAACTGCCACAGCTCACAGCAGTCTCTTCTGGAAATGACAGAAATCAAAATAGCATAACCCACATCTCCATCTTCCTGCGCAGGGAAGCCTGTCTCCCTTTGCAGGGAATGGCACCTTCTAGGCATGGGGCCTGCTTTTTCATCTAACCCTGTGGAAGCCACTGCATAGGGCACCAGCCTCAGATTCACTTTTGGCTGGCTTCCGATGTGATATGACATTGGATTCAGACAGATAACTTCCCTGCCTTGTGCGTCCACGCGGCAGAACCGCTTGCTCTTCGGAAATTCCCAGATCTGCCTACTAGCCCCGATCCAAAAACCCAGGGCCTGTCTCCAGGTGCCTGAGGGGCAAAGACTACCAAGGATGATTTTTCCTGAAGTTTCTTCCCCTTTTATATATAAAAAAAAAAACCATAGAAGTTTCCACCCATCTGGCAGTCTTTACTCACATAAAACCTCCACCAGCTCCCAGTACTGACATTGACTACACAAGGATGTACAGGATTAGGCTGTAAGAGATTTAACCTGAGGCTAGTTAAATATGACTCATGAAACTAAACATCAATTACTGAGCATGGGAGACAGATTAAAGAAGTGGAAACTGTTTCTTTTCAATAACTCATTTAAGCTGTGTTTGATTTAAGATGTCTTTGACAAGAAATGCACTTAAGGGTTTTAATACTTCAGCCATTCCAAACAGCAAGTGAATAAATCCAAAGGCCGAAGCACTTTGACCCCTAAACACCGATTTAAAAAATAAATAAATAAAACACAGTCATCAAGATACAGCAAGTCTTAACATCTTTTCCCGGATTTCAGCAGCAGCATCATAGAGATTCCGGCTGTCATGATAAAAAGACTACACAACAGCAGTTCTGGTTTGCTCTGTATCAGCTGCAATGATTAGCAGCAAGATGGATCTTCTAATGATACAATCAGTACAAATTCACCTTTAAACTTGAAATCTTAAGACAGTTTAATGCTGCCCAATATTTATTACAGTAATCTGCAGAAACTTCAGAAACGCATCTGAGGACCTGTTAAGCTCCACGTTGAATGAATACAATTTGTAAGGCTGTCTGTAAAGAACAAACACAGTTTCTGTCAGATCCCCAAGTCAGGAACAGTCTCCCAGCCTAAACAGACAAATGGATGGGGATCATCAACAGCTCACCACCCATTACACTAACCGATGCACAGATATGTCCGCAAGGGGATTCTTTCCATGCGGTCTAAGTTTTAAATAAAGGCAGGATGCAGTGGGCCAGATTTCCAGCAGGTCTAAACGAACACAGCTCCACAAAAGCTGGGGATCTGACCCCATGCTTGGCTTGACCCATTTTGTCAGTGCCTCCAAACACAGCACATCAGCGAAGCTGCTGTGCCCATGTTACATCTTTCTCAAACTGTGTGAAGCTTACCAAGTACCAGCAGCATGTGTACTCATGAACTACCATTTAAGCACTGTTTCTTGAATAACACAGAATAATAATCTTGAAAGGCTGCATCCTGCCTGTGCGCCCCAGTTCTCAGACATCCCGGAAGAGTCACCAATTCTTCTACTCTGCCCCAGAATATCCCTTTAATTTCAAGTAGGGTAAAAGAGAAAATGAAAATAGCAGTTACACTCTAACAATAAGAGGATGCCTCTGCCTGAAAATATTTACATACATCAAAGAATGGCCTGCCCGCTGTTTAAACAATAAGTCGCTTGAATTTTTAGCAACTGTTACACAAGGTTTTTTTTATTTGTACTTCTGCTTTTGATACTTTTCTTATTAGCAAATAATTTTCATCTGTTAAACATTTACATCTTATATTAGAAACATCAAACACTTCAGAACTTTGATGACATTCATCCCCCTCAGTGCATACCAAATCGCAGCAAAGCGAAAGAAAAATCTGAACAGAAGGCATTCAAAGAAAACCAGCGTGGAAGGCAGAAATACATCCAGCTCCAAGCAATTATATTATAACAAATAAACATTGTTCTCTACTGCTACCTCATGCTAAGGGATACCCACGATGCAGCCAACACAAGCTTAATTTTTTCCAGCCTTTTTTCTTCCTTACAGCAGCTTTATCACTTTTGTTATAGCTTAAGGTCTTTAACTCTTACGTCAGGTGGGTATACTCAACACTGATGATGCAGCTATAGGAGAGTTTTACTCCTTTGCCTCTGCAAGATCCTAAAATGTGGAGGACAGGGAACCGAAACCCTCGTATAGAAATGCGTGGGTAGAAGATGCTGTCACTGTCCAGATTCTCAAGTCCATAGGTCCACCTACTTCTGAAAGGTCCTATGTATAAAGAGACATATACTTTAATGGTATAAATGGTAATAAATAGTATAATGGTAATAAATCAGATTTTTTGCTAACTTCATTCTGCAGTTACAAATGCTTCTGTCATGAATCTTTCTGATCAGAAGCTGTTCAATTTACTTATTTCATCCTTGTTTCCCCCAGGCAACTAAAATAGCTTGAGAACAAGGGACAATTAACATGTAAATGCTTTTTAAAAGTCACTTACACTTACTTTCTGAGCTTCCCTTCACAACATTTACATTCTTTTCTCACAAATACCATATTTCATTACAGAACAACAACAAAAAATAGTTTTTTCTGTTGTTTTTCAATTTGCACTAAACCAAAAATATATGAAATGGAATGACTTAGGAAATTCAAAAGCTTGTTTTTTCCTAGACAAAAAATTAATTTTGACTCTAAGTATAAGAGAAATGTCATGGGGTGGGGAGGAGAATGGGGGACAAAAATTTGCTACTAAAAAAAAAAAAAACTCAACTTCCCTCCCTTTTCATTGACATTGCCATGAGATTAAAAGAAGTTCAAGAGCTCTAATTTAACTAGCTCTGAAAGTTACATTATGAAAATACAAAGGGTGATGACATTTAGGCCAGTGAAGAAAACTGGAAGTATTCCATTAACTATGAACACAGCTTCCATTTTCTGAACAAGCTGTCCCAAGGATGAATGACAAAAATCAATAATCCAGTCTCGCACATAGCTTCACTGTTTGTCGAGTCAATAGATGCACTACTAGAAGTCTTTTAGGTGTGGCTTGAAGCTTGTCTCTGGAGTTCCCCTTATGACTCTTATGGGGGGAATGCATTAACTAAGTCCACACCTATGTCAGGCAGGGAAGTAGCTATATTTGCTTACCTGAAATAATTCCTTTCTCTCGTAACAGTGTCAAATCC
Source organism: Dromaius novaehollandiae (assembly GCF_036370855.1). Taxonomy (NCBI): domain Eukaryota; kingdom Metazoa; phylum Chordata; class Aves; order Casuariiformes; family Dromaiidae; genus Dromaius; species Dromaius novaehollandiae. The sequence goes on from NC_088100.1 coordinate 121,086,248, forward strand.
CAAAGTTTCCTATACTTTCCAATGCAAGAAACAGCTTTTTATTGTGTTATTCTAAATCTCCCCTCACTTTTTTTTTTTTTTTAAACCAGTTACACATTGTAAGCTACTCAATGAGAGCAGGAATATGGAATATCCTTTCTTTTCCCAATTTAGAATTGGAAAGCATCATTTGGGTACAATCCCTCAGCAATATAATACAGGCAGCAATCTAACAGGAGACTGAATGAGCCCTTTACCCTACTTTAGAATCATTATATAATATGGAATATAAAATAATTTGGGTTAAGCAGGATTAACTATTATACCTGGGGCTGTGGACTGCTATATTTAAGGATACAGGCCAGCAGTAAGTCTCACTAATAATGTCTTCTTTATAGGTGTGAGACTTCGTAATGTATACCTATCACAGACAAATCACTTATGCCCACTGAGCATGTTATGAGAATTTCTGACAATAAACTGCTAAAATTTCAGGAGGAAAAATTGCTTCCAAGGAACTAACGGGCTTAATGGCACCTCTTCTCTCCTCTCTAATACCAGATATGGGATACCGTGTGTCAGCCAAGAGTAAAGAGCAGAGAAGACTTTCACCAGGAGGTCACTATTCCAACAGCAAGCAGGCAGTCCTTCACCACCCAGGCACTGCTGCATTGGTACATGGAGAAAAGTCACCTGCTATTTATAGGACCAAAGAGGGATGAACACTTCATGCAGGAGCAAATGGACCACAGTGGAAGAACAGGGATTCTCCAAAACAAGATTTCCTCCATGATCTGGTCAAGCAGCAGTGACACCACACTGCTCTTTGCTGGAGAGGAGCACAAAACTACAAGTCTGCCCTGCAGTAAAACAGCAGTGTCACAGATATGTAAATCCTCTATGAAGCTCATGTAGTAATGAACAATAACACAGCAAATAGTTTCCACCGATACCAACAGCTCTATGCACACATAAATGCCAGGATTGAGCATGTACTTTGAAAGCTCTTCTCACAGATAATATCTTTCAGACCTTCATTATCCAAATATTCCTTAATTTACATGAGAAGTGATCAATGCAATCAAGCTGTAGAATTATTAAAGTAAAAGGAAACTGTAGGATCAGGCCTCTTTTCTGCATACTCATGTTGACATAAATCAGTTAGTAAAGATGATTAAATTGTTAAGAATATATCGAGAGGTTGACTTTAGTGTTCATTTAAATATTTCTGAGTGAAATATGTATTACTAAAGTTTGGATTGAGCCTCCTAAACCTATATTTTGCATAGATTTCTGCTAAACCTCCTTTAAGAGGACCACTTAAAGAGCAGTATTTTAAAAATACTCATGTTGAAAAGAATTATCTTATGGATTGAATGTCTCTTTCAGTTGACAATTAACATAATCATAGAAAGAAAAGGAGGAAATGTAAGTGCCAAGGGATGGGAAATGGGAGGTCTAATCTTTTCCAAGATTAACTCTTGGGTCTGAAATAAAATTCAACCTGTTGGCTAAAATTTGGCTCTCTTCCTACTAAAATACTTTCCTAATCAGTTCAACATGTTAGATATATATCACACTGGATCTTGTGCCTCTGGGGAAAACATGATTGCTGATTTCTATTATGTATGGTACTACCTTGAATATTGCACACATCCAGCCCTTTTTTGTTTTTAAACATAGCATATCATTAGTATAGAGAAATAATGCTAGTAACGTCAAGTTTAAGAAAATATTTTGACGTTGCTTATTAATTAGCAAAGAACAAGAAGTGATGTGTCCAGAATTGAAGCCAGCAGAAAGTCCTTTTACCACAGGACAAGGTAGTAATTCAGAGAAGCTAGGTGTAATGGGTTGAATTGTAACTTGAGACATACACATACACAAGGGAATGCGATTTCGTAGCAACATCTCTCTTTGATGAGGCATTAGAGCACTTCTCGGCACGTCCAATCAACATTAAAGAGAATTTTAAAGTGTGTTTAAATGCTTTGCCATGCTAGGCTTTAAAAGTATCTCACTTCCAAGAGTTATTCAGATATTGGACCCTGGTACATAGACTACAGTTTGGTGCACACATCCCTCTCCTGAAGATGTGGGGCTGGGAGTAGGAGCATCCTTCCCTCCCTCCAGTTATAGTCCCTATAACTGTGCTACTACAGGCAAACTTTACCACGGTAGAAAACAGCAGAATCTTTCAATAGCACAGCTTTAAAAGCCAAGGGAAAGCAGGGAGGGATTTTTGTCTCAGCAGCACGTCTGAGTCACGCTGCCTCCCGGGGCTGCTCCTTGGGTGGTACAGTTTATGCACCATCCCTTGCTCAGACGATGTGCCTAAAGTCACCAGCAAGCCCTTTGTGAAGAGAACAAACAGCAGTTTTACATACACTTGGTCATATGGTCTATGTAATGTTATCCAACATGTAATTAACAAGCAAATTTTGTAAAGCTCAGACTGTTTTCTTCCAAAGAAATCCCAGTGGAAAGCATTTCTACTTCCACATTGCCCTGTTTTGAATATCCTTTTTTGCTTTGGTTTTCCAGGTCCTCTTATAACTCATACCACCTACTCAGCAAGTTTCAGCGCAGTCAATATAGACTGACCGCATCCATATAGCAACTCAATGCTCGTTCCAATTATTTTCAACAATATATGGATTAGATTACACACGCACTGCCAGAAAAAACGATCTACCTCAGATTTAAATCATTAAGAATGACCCTCTGGAGACAATAATCCCTCCTAAATGTGAAAACTACAGACAAATGTCAGAACACTGTCTGGCCCAGGAATGTTTCCTCATAACAAGGCTGGTTTGTGCAATCAACGAGGCTGACAAAATCCCGATACGCTCTCAGGGCCTGATCCAAGGCACACTGAAGTTTATGGTAACACTCCCATTGACTGGAGCTGTGTGGGAAACATTTTTCCTGACCCATGAGAATTTTTGAGATTTTTGAAAGCTTTTTCCCATCCTGAATGAGAAAGAAAAGTTGAAATCTCAAATTTTCAAAAACCAAGAGCTACTTCTTTCCTTCACTCCCCCCAAAAAGAGTGCAAGTTTCAATAAAAAAAAATTCTACACATTTGAAATAATTTGTTTTAAAAGTGAAGGGAGAAACTAAGTTTTAATGTTAAAACTCACAAAATTATGAAAAGCATTAGATGAAGAAATTGGTATTTTCCAACAGAGGGGTGACATCCAAAATCTATTGAACAATTCTAAGACTCTCTACTGAACTGTAGAGCAGGCCTTCCCAGCAGTAGTGAATCCACCTAGGCTATTTTGTCCTTCCAAAATCCATCATATAGGCACTCCATTCTTTATAACCAGTGTAATTTATGTTCCAGCCGCTGAAGAGGGATGGTCTCTCATTGAGCACAGATTGACAGAAGCCTTTTGATATAAGGGGTATAAACAAAAAGTAGAATAATTCCCCACAACTAACTGCAAAATATAAACACCACAGCTTTTATTTTTCAATTAGTCATGCTTTCTTCTGCAGGGTGATAACTGTCAAATCACACGTATTAAAATGGCATTTTTCAGTGCTGAAGGTCTTGAACCCTCCTGAGGTAAGCCTTGTATTCGTATTATAGCAGGAGCCACTGGATGGAGCTGTGATAAACAGTCTCACAACTGGTGCCAGTGAGTAATGTTTAGTCTTCAAGAAAACTGCACTGTCATTATTTAAGATGTTTCCAATGGGAAAGCTGTTGCAAGCAGCAAGGGAAGTTTCTCTTTACAATATCTAAACAGAGTTAACTCTTGCTCAGTGGGTAGCAGAGATCTGCTGGTTTTCCAGAAGCAGTGACTCTACCAATCTCTAATAAATGTATTTTGGGTAAAAAGAGCAAGTGGCCCTGGGAACACACACCTACATTCCACACTAGTTATATTTCCCTTGAAAAGAAACCAGCCTGAAAGACCCTCAAAATGTCTTACCATCCAAAAAGGTGAATGAAAAAAAAAGAATAAAGCTTCCTCTCCTCCATAAAGAAAGCAGAGAGAGGATATGGAAAATGGAGGAAGAGAGATCAACTGGCTTATTTAAGTCATAAAAGGAAGCCTACAGAAAAGCTGGAATTCAAGCTAAACAAAAATTGTGATAGCAAATCCTAAGGCAGTCTCCTATGCATTAAACAGTCTCTGCCAACATTTGACTCATTGTAACGCATAACTCTTAAGAACAGTAGATTTCCAGACAAAACATCACTGCAGCTATTAGTAATACAGGAGAGAGCAGGGAATCCACGAGTTCATTATTCTTTCTGCACAGACTATATGTATATATAAATACACACACACACCAAAATAGTCTTAGAAAGGAAAAAACCCCTGCTGTTAGCCTGATTTTTCTTTTTCCAGGACAATAATGAAAATCCAAAAATCTAATAATAAACTGCATGACAGGCCATATAAATGAATGGGTTGCCCATGAGAAATTCTGAATTGACATTTTCCATCCATAGCCAAATTCATCTCTCTCTCTCTAAGGGCCATGTGAACCGTCTCACCAACAGAAAATAGAGCAAAGTTTTTCCACATGAGAGAGAACAAGCAGTGTCTAAGACTTCAGCTGAGTGTTAAAAGAGCAACTGGCCACTTTCAGAAATGCCCCTCAGCAGCACCAACACCGTGCCCTGATGACACCACCATCTGCCATGGAATGCACCACTCAAGCAACACATGCACCGTACACTAAATCCTTGTGCTCCTCCTGTGTCTGGGACTTGGACAACAAGCACAGTAGCTTCAGCTTCATATTCTTCATAACAACTTCAAAATAAGCACATGTGTCAGCTTAGCCAGCAATCTACCCAGATATCTCCACCTCATATCTCTGGCTTTCGATGAGCTGTCAGGAAATTCAGGATAGTAGTTAGTTCCCTCATTTCTAGCTAGAGCCTAAGGCGAGTTTTGCAGACACTCATTTAACCTCCCACTTTAAACCTCTTGCTGAGTGTGCCATGTTTTATATCATCAGGCACCTTTCTGTAGCTATCATCTCAGCTCTCACAGTAAGCAAATTCAGCAGCTTTCCCAGTGCAGGATCCCTCTCACAATGCGTTCTAGACACTGGAGAACTACAGAGGCCCCCAACCCCTTATTCTCATGTCTTCCATCTATCCATGCTTTCACATCAATCAGGCCAGTTCGTTGCTTTCTTTCCAATTCACCATCCAAATGCAATGAAATCTCATTCGTTGCCTCCAAAACACTTGCAGATTATGTAACAGGCGGAAAAAAATGCTTATTTGCCTCCAGTTTGTTGTTTCAACACTATACATTGCGCGTGGTGTTAAAAAAGAAACTGGCTGGAGGATCAAAACGTGTTTACATTGCTGTAAACCTTGCTGGGTTGGGGGTCAGGTTGCTCCTCCGGGGCAACTGAAAGATTGCTTCTCTCTTGAGAATAACTGAGCATACTTTGCAGGAAGAAGCTTCTAGCAGGTAGGATGGGTCCCAGCTGCCGTCACTGGATGGCAAGCAAAGAGCACGAAGGAAGCCTGCAAAAGTCCGTAGAGGAGCGGGCAGCTGCCTACAGCAGAGACTTTAAAAAGCCTCAACATTTGTGGAAAGACACTGAAATTTCAAAAGCTTCACCAGCACTGCATGGAATTTGCTATATACTTACTAGCCAGAAAGCAAGTCTGAAGGATGCAAAACACCCTGTAAGAACATAGTCAAAGTATAGATAGAATTTATTCAGTTAGGCTCACTCTGGAGTTTAAGGCTTTCCATACTAGGGGTTATGTTACTACAGTGCCAGTTTTGTTCATTTCTTGCTTCCACTCCCTCTTCTCCCCCCCCCCAAAGTAAAAGCACTGCTTAAAGAGACCATCAGCCTTTTGACATTTTCAGCTATGCTTGCTTTAAGAAATAAGTGGCATAGTTCTACCTCAAGACTACCACACCATCCCATCAGAGATGGGCTCTAAGGATCATTTATGAAGCCTACAATATAAGAGTCAAAATGCCATCAAGAGGTTTTACGAGCTCCATCTCGCAATGGCCAAAGAGAAAGAGTTCTTACATGGACAGCTACTCAGAGTATTGTGATCTTAAAAACACCCCTGAAAGATACTTTTTAATTAATAACCTGTAACTTCATTCTCCATCAGTAGTCTTAATGGCCATCTACATTTTGCCAAATAGGTTTCTGCACAAAAGTGACAGCCTTATTTCTAACCTGCATACTCACAATGTATGGAAGATGGTTGATTGGAAAGACAATAGATAATCCCAGCTGTTCCTAGAATTAGTTACATTTTAATTAAATCTGGAAATTAGTTGCCTATTTCCTCTTTGGTATCCCTGCATTTTTAACAGGCAAAGCAAGCTAGAGCAACTGTATTGTTCTAATGTGGACAGAATTTCCACATTGCTGTCATAGCTTTATGAGGAACTACTACATGTGTATACATACAGCTGATCGCATCAGTTAGAGCATGAGCAGCCCAGTTTTCTGAAGTTTTTTTTTTCCCCCCACACAGAGAGGAAAAATGAAACATTTAATCTTTAGAAGGCCTTTCTGATTGTAATCTTTCTTTCTGTCACCATTTTGTGACTAAGCAAAAAAAAAAGGGTAGTGGGTGAAAGGAATAAAAGGAACAAAACAAGGAGGGAAAAAAAAAATCAGTAAGTGAATGGAGGTTGAAAATTTGAAATCAAAACTCAGAAGTCAGTTATTTTTCCAGGCATAGGAATCCTATTAAGAATTTTGGAAGAAAATCTTTTCTACATCTTAATCTGCACTAGCAGTATTATTCACATTGCAACACCAACAGTCACACAAGGACCCCACAATGATAAGCTCAATACACATACCTGCACACACATACTGAAGAGATAAGACTGTCTTTCAAAGGGCATGCAATCTGTTACTATTATATCATTTATAGTTAATTAGTGTGTGTTCTTGTTATTAACTGATTCTGAAAATGCAACAGAACAGAAAGGTTCCACATGAAACATTGCCTCTGTATAAGACATTACAAAAATGAAAAAGTCAGTCTTTCATAAATAATACAACGTAGCATTCTTCATCCCTGGGATAAAAGGGCAATTTACTTCCTCTGCTCTTTACCCATACATACCACTTGCACTCTAGAGGACTAAACAATGCTATGAATTTTGAAATTAGAGACACCAGAACCTCTAACGTTCCTTAAACCTAAGCTCACTTTTTTGGCAGGAATATCACCATTCCTGATGATTAATGATCAAAAGACGCTTAACTAAAGGAAGAAGGCTGGTTTTAAGTGCAAAGTCTAAGCTTTGTGGGCCTATGGAATAACTTTTCCTGTCATTCTGGAGAAGAATGGAAGTAAACCTGAGCCACTGAACTCGTGGATTTGCACAATCCTGCAAGAATGGTCATGATCTCATTTCTAGCTTCTGATGTACACTAGAAGCACGATAAGGTAAAATGTTTAACATGCATATTTCTGACAGGACACTCTTTAGGTTAAGACTAAAACTGGACAAGTATCACAGGTAAACACTATTAAATAGAAAAAATCCAGGCCTTTGTAAAACTATTCCTGCAACATGCAAGCACCAGATGGGTATAGATGTATGCACTTGCTCCTTTAATGCCATTGGGAATTTTGCCAGCATGTAGGATTAAACCACATTTCCACATCGTACCCAGATGTGCAATCAAGAGAACATCCTCGAGCATCACCTTCACAGCCTGTCCTAGAAATTAAAGCCATTCTCCATCCCACTCACTATTACTGTCTCTACATAATCAGCAGCTAGTGAAAAAGGACAGCCCTCATACTGAAATAACACTCTGCAAACTTACAGCCCTGATTTATTTAATTTACTCTATTGCAAACTGCTCAGAAGCAGCGTATGTTTTCCCAGGCTCCAGCTACGCTACTTGAAGCGATCCATTCCCTGTAGTAATTTCCACTGGGAAAAGGGAGGAGAAGGGATGCAGCTGCGAAGTGCCTGCCCGCACATGACCCCAGGGCGGCTGGGCAGCAGCGGTGGCCCAGGAGGTGCTGGAATCCCCCCTAACCTTCTGCAGGATTTTCACAGCGCTACATTTTTGCGGTGCTGCTCTTCTCCCCCCACCCCAAGCATAGCTTGAGAACAATACCCGAATGTGATTTCAATCAGGTCAATAACAAATTCATGAAGGTTCAGCCCTCACCATCTGTCCAAAGGCAGCAAGGCTCTGTTTGGTTTGGGGTTCAGAGGTTTTTTTTCCCCCATCGTTCTTTCTTATGAATGCTCTATTTGACAAAGCCATCTACATAACAGAGAGATTTAATGGGTTTTATGGCAAGAAACAAAAGAGCAAATTAAGGCAGTTCCACTATTAATTCCCACCATGTTGGAACATTACATAATTTATCACTTAACATGTACATAATTTAGCATGATTCAACATTCAAATACCTTAAACAAAGACAGAGAAGACAATAGTAAAAGCCTATTAATAAACTACTAATTCTTCCTTTACAGAGGAATTATTTTTGGCTGAAATAGCAGTCCTACTAAAAACCTTGGTTTCAAGAGTTTAGATGCACTTTGCATCAGAAACAAAAATTAACTAACATATCCGAGACCAGAATAACTAAACATTGGGAATTTTATAGTTGGTTATGTTACTGTCTCAAAAGCTTTACATCCCGTATACATACAAATAGCTTGTAAATTTAGACTTTAAAAAGCAACTTAAATCTTGATATGTCAGACATTTTCCCCTGGAAAGTGCTTTGCAGCACAAGGTAAAGGTCAGGCATAGTTCTACACAAACAATTAGCGCCTCACTCTATGGATATTTTATATGTGGCAGCTTCCACAACACAACCCTTCTGAATTAACTCGGATGGTTTGTGGGCCTCAGCCTTCACCCAGAAAGTTTCACATTCGGACCTTATTTCTAGACCATGTAAACAAAAGCACCATAAGCCTGAATGCAGCAAAAGGTCTCAGGGTGTGCTTTCAGTGAGGTACGTAGGAAAGTGCTCAGCTATGAACGTACATCCAAGTTAAGTCCAAACACCTGGTGCTAGGTGTATGCTAGGATGCTTTGCAGAGCCTGGGCCATTACAGCAGCTATGTGAACAACATGGAGGGGGGCAAGATAGGAGGAGGAAGAACTCGCTTCTAACATACTGAAACAATTTACCAGGTTTGAGCAGATTTAATCAGACCACTCATGTTGAGGGGAGAAAATTCATGCTAAACTTGCCACGCTGAAGATAATGGAACAAGTCATGGGAAGGAAGATGTTACTGAATTAAACAGCAACAAGGGAGGAAGGCAGCAAAATATGATTTCCTTTGTTTTAATATATTCTGTAATGTTATGTCATCACACTGAGATGTATGGATGAGTAATTTATTCAGATCATGGATTTTCCATCTAGGATTTTTCTAGCTTTGTCTCAGTTACTATACACAAACTTAGCAGTTCAACACCACAGTTCTTTAATATTGGAAATCATTGTATTTTGAATTTTAGAGTATAAGTGTTAGGCATTTTCTTAATATTTTCATCTCAACCAAAACACAAACTGTTTATTTCCCTTCATTGCTTGACATCTGAAGCCTTAAATGAATCTTTACATAGTGAGACAGCTATTTAAAAAGTGGGAACAGGCCAGGCAGAAGGGCTCCTATAAATTATCTGCCATCTATGGTAAAGTAAATTGCCATCACCTTTGCCCTTTCATTCCCTGAAATGATGGTTGCTCATAAGCACAAATGGAGACAGGTTAAGAAGGTTTGGGGGGGGGGGGGGGGGGGGGGGGGGGAAATCAATTCTTCCACTTGTAAGTAACTAAGACATAGAAGGGAGAGACAGATTTTATCTATAGTTATATGATTAACCCCAAGTGAAAAATAAACCATTCAATGCAAATACAAGTGACAAAAAAATAAAGGCTTAACAGAGCTAGAAGAGATGGAATATCTACAAGTATTCTGCATGGGCCAAAATGAGTGCAAAGAAGGTTTGTTTTGGGCTTTGAGTGGGTCACAGCTAGGTGCAAGCTGGTTTTGAAAACCTGTTGCTAGGCCTGTAATTATTTAAGCCATTCAGTAAGAGCCTGGGCTGCCCATTCAAAGCCTGCTCCAAGGTCCATCTCCCCAACAACCCAGCAATGGTGAGTCACCCTCCTTCGGACGCATGCCTGCTTCTACAGGACTGAGCCCAGGAGAGCTGCAGCTCTGTCTTTTACTCCATGTTCATGGGTTGGCCACTGCCAGCCTTGGGGAAGGAGGAGAGAGCAGGAGGCAGCTGTAGCCCATCCCTGTAGTCACAGGCAGATCACCAAAATCTCACCCAGATCTACCCAGGCAGGGGAAAACAGGGCCTCAGAGGCAGCTGACTCCTTTCTTTGTGGGAATGGGAAACTCTTGCCTTCGATATCTTTCACAACTGCACTTACTCCACCTTTCCTCTCCTTGTTGACTGCTAAAGAGAACTTTGAACCTTTGGAGCCAAAGCAGTGCAAAAAGATGTTCCTAGCAACTGACTTCATAGTTTTACCTTTAAGGTTTTCCATTTGAGTACTTCCCCCCTCTGCACTGTTTATATACCAAACCTTAAGAGAAGAAAAATTCAGCCCAAGAGAAGAGAGGGAAAAAATTATTTTGGATGAGTCTTCTGTGTACTGAAATTACTGGAAGTTTTATCTTTGAACTTAGAGAAACTAGAATTGGTGTTTTGGCTACTGACAACATCTATCAGAAATTTGTACCATTGCAAAAGATATCTGCCAACCACAAACTACAAATGACAAACTGTTTCTACAAAATTAAAGAAGATGCTTCAGTCCATGGCACCACCTAGAAAGACATGGTCAGTTATGACACCCTAAGGAATGATTTATTTCATTTCTTGTCAAATAATGACTTCCTTCCACAAAAATGCAGATCGAATTTGACACAGTACATGTTGGAAGGAGCAACATTTTAAGTGACATCTAATGTGTTCTTAGAAAGAGTGAGGCTAATGGTCAGACCTGATGTATTATGAGACAAGGTCAATAGTATATCTTCTCAAACTATTTAAATACCTTATGGGGACTACTCTAGTATTTATGCGTAAAGTCAACTGGGCTATGATAGGCCATCTACAGGAACAATATCCAATTTTACTGAGGGAATTTTGGAAGCTTCATAAATCTTTATCCAAAAAAATTAAGCCTGATGGGCTCAAATCTAATGAAATTTGAGTTGGCTAATAAAAATACATGGTACTTCTTCCTTTTGATAAAGCCAGAAAGTTAACAATTTCTTCATCAAAATGTTTTTGACACTATTTCTAACAAAGTGCACAGATATATAAAAGCATGAAAGAAACAGAGCTTCTTTTTCTCAAATCTTCAAAATACTCAAAAAGTTCAGTTTAAGTTTATTGCAAGAAACAAGCATGGTTTTAGTATAATTCCTCACTTCTTTGAAATCAGTTATATCATTGCCCTCGTCCACTTAGCAATAATGTTAAATAAATAAATAAATAGAATTGTCTACCCATATATAGAATTTGCCTTTGTGGAAACATATTTCGAATGGTACTCAAAGACTGATTTTTTTTAAGTTGCCTGGCACCCAGATGCTCCTAGCATGAGATTGAAAATACTTTTTTTTTTTTTCTCCAAAGGAAGGTTTGCACCTACTACTCACCTTCTAAAAGACTAGACACATTTGAGCCTTTCTGAAAGTCTGTCCTTGATTACACATGCTCAGTAAGATCAGCTCTGAAAAGGGAGACTCACCACCACTTGCAAAACACTTCGCTGCCCTACGGTATCGGATCTGGCAAGGCCGGCATATATTTTTCACTGTCATTTTCAATCAGGACTAAATGAAGTCAAGACTTTCAGTTAAGGTGAATGCTGAATGCTTAATATGTAATAAAAACTTCCCATTCCTGTGAACCGGTTCTCTGACAGAGAACAGTTCTGCTTTCAGAGTAAGAAGATTAAGGAGATGGGTTTAAACTTTAAAGGGAATAAAGCAGTAAATTATTACTTTCAGGGATTATATCCTCAACTGATGTAAACTGGCATAACTTCAACAGAGATCTGTTGATTAACATCAGTACGTGAGCTGGCCTAACCTGTCTAACACTGACGCATACGCGTGCTGTTGTGGTACCAGCCTCAGAGTATCTAACATTTGCTTTCAGCTGTCAGCAGGTACTAGCCAAAGAAAAAGATGATTCTTCATTTTAAGTTTTTCCTCTCTGCTTTGTACAAATTCCAAAAGTCTATTTTCTTTTATTGTACTTTGGTTATTTTTGCTTGTGGAGGCTTTGGGACAGCAGCAGTGGAAACTGAAGCTGTCTGGTTAATCTGAGGTCAAATTCTGTGTAGGCAGCTGCAATCCAACCTTCCCCACCCTGCCCTACCAGTAACCCGAACTCTGACCTGCTGGGACCACCCCCTCGCTCCTGCAACAGCTCAGTCCGCATTTCTACCGAGCAAACACAGCCAATTAACTAAAATGCCAAAATATCTATGTGTGAAAATATATACGCACACTGTCAGGTCTCTGTGACTTTTTCTGTTGGACAATAACCAAGACCACCAAATGTATCTGGCGGTCTGGAATCCACCGATGAAATCAAGTCACTTAGTACATGTACTTTGTCCTTGTGAACGAGTTACATTTTAAACTGCAGCAGCATTTAAGGAAGGAAAAAAAGGAATAATGAAAAAACCTACACACAGCCTCTCCCCACCCCAAATACCCAGCACCTCAAGTGAGGCTCCTAATCTCGTCTCTAAATCTGTGACTAGACTGCAAAAAAATGCTGGGCACCCCAGACTCATTTCTGCATTCACTTCAAACTTCTGGGTGCTCAGCACTTCCGAGAGTCAAGCCACCGATTTGGGGCCCTAAATATGAATTTAAAACTGGAATTTCCTATATAGTAAGTGATTAATCCCATAAATCTTGCTGATATATGCTCTTGAAGAACTTTGAAACTCCCACTCTAGAAACCTACTGTAAATTCTGGCTTTTAAGCATTTTTGTTATACACATTACCTTAACCCTCAAGCTCATTATCAAGATCAGCCTCATGGATTTCAGTACTGTAGCCCTCTACAGAAAGTATCTGCTGTGGAGAAACACCACCTTTGTAGATAAGCCAGAGGAAGGGTAAGATCCTCATTTCACAGGTGGGGGACTGAAGCCTAGGGAGGAAAAGGAGGGGCAGGAAAGAGGGGAAAGATCTCAGTGATATGTTCAAGGCCACCCAGGAAGACTGCTGTAGAGTGAGAAAATGAATCCACATTTCTCACTCCACCCCCTTTCCTTCCTCTCAGCATACAAGGCCTCCACTCAGAGCCTCCTGAGGACTTACATGGGTCGCTGCTATTGTGTGTGGTAGCTACCAACAGGAACCTAGATCTTCACCAGTGCAGAAGGGCAAAGCTCACAAGTTCCAGCTCTTGTATTTGTCCAGCAGAGAAAGCAACAGCATATAAGCAAGCACTCGCATCCTGCTTCCCTGACACCGAAGCAGTAGAAAGCAAGGGGAAATGTGTTGACACAGAGAGGAGAAGCTCATGAACTTCCTGACATTTGAACATCCAGGATAAGGTTCTGGACCATGGCTGTTGAGGACAATTGCTAATGGCCAAGATAGGCTTGCTCAAGGAAGGAGACAGAGCTGGTAACTGAATCCTCAGTAAAGACCACAGGTTAAAAAAACCCAAAAAACGAAAAACACCACACACAGACATGAGGAAGCATGATAGATGAGCACTACCATGACCCTATCAGTGCTGATTACTAAGGAGGTAAAAAAAGGAGGCAGTCTAAAAAAAAACTCCTTTTAAAGATCACTTCTGCCAAATTTTAGAGACAGCAGAACAAGATAGGCCAACATGAAGACCATGAAACTAAGAGCCAGAAAATGCAAGGTCTGTGTCTGGCTATGCTGCTAGTTCACAGTGCTACTTGAGTGAGTCACTCCAACCCTCCTCCTTCACTTGTTTCAGATTATAAATGCCTTGAGGCAGGGACTGTGACAACATCTATCTTTATTTCACAGTGAACTGTGGATAGTCACACCACCTTAGTTTGAATACACTTACTATTCAGACAGAAAACTCTCAATACAACTCTGAAAGCAGGGCCCTGCTATGGGATCACTCACATTTGACATAAACCAACCTGAGTGTCAACTGTACAGATTCCCTGCACAGTGAAGGTGCACCTTGTGGGTCTGCACAATAAAGCCCCAGCAGTTAAGGCTTTTAGGAATTCCTATTATAGGATTTCAAAACCCATAGGAAGAGAGCAGGCTTGATCATTTCCCAATCAACTGGAAACAGCCATCGCTGCCCAGCATGCTGTACAAAGATATTCCATCGAGTTTTAGGTAATACCTGTAGAGCTACTGATGGCACAGGTGGCTGACAAGAGTTCTCCATCTGACAAGCAGGGATGAATTTCCTATGGTATTTTTCTTTTTACAGGAAACATTTAATACAAAGGCCTGTGAAACCAAAGGGGTATTATTAAATAATAGCTTAGTTTCCAGAATACAAAGAACATCACATCAAGCAAGTGCCTATAAAGGCTTTGGTCAACACACAGGAGGGTGCACTGGTGAGAATCAAATGTTGCATCCCCATCAGCAGGTGTGTTCAGAGCACCAATGCAATTTTCAAGCAAATCCACCAACTGTCCCCACCTATCACATGTGAGCTTGCTTCACTGAACAGGCTTAGTGGGGTACGCGTGCCAGATGCCTTTTGCAGGGAGCTAAAGGAGAAGCTCTCCTTCAACTACACACCAAATACACCCTTGCCTCTCATATGGATATAAGGGTCCAAACCAGCACTGGGTTCTTAGGACACTTTTGGACCACATGCATGAGGATAAATTCAGTCAAGAGGATCAGGCTAAATCCAGTCCAGAATTACACCCCCACCCAGCACCAAAGCAGAGATGCAAGGGGCTCAGCCCTTGCTGCTTTGATCTGATACACTCCTACTGCACCAGATTACTAATAAAGTCAAAGCCAATTTGCTTGGAAATTAGTGAGCATTAATTCCTCTGTTGATGTAAGCATTTTAATAATAAATGTCACAAGCAAAGAGATAAAATAAAAAGAAGCAAACTACAGAAGCACTTCCAGTGAGAAAAGCAGCACAGCAATACATGTAAGCTGAAAAATGTAAGAACCATGTCACAGCACACAAGTTTTGTTGGCACTGCTATAAAAGTTATTTTTACCATGAAGGTGGCCTCGTAAGAATAACGGAATTCTGTTTATTGAAAAGTTCTACCTCTGAGGAAAAAAAAGTAGGTTCTGAGTTGTCATGTTTCCCTTGGAAACACGTCTTAGACCTTTCAATTTTTTTGTCACAGTTCAAAAATAGAAGAAAAATGTTAAGTCAGCAATTTGAAAATAAATGAAGTCATTTGAATTAGCTCAAATGTCAGACTATCTGAATTTTTGCTTTCGTAACAATTCAACATTTCGAGTTTTTGTTTGGATGTAGAGGCAAGTTAGCTTGTAAATAATGAATGCCCTACAGAAGAAAGATTCACCTTTAACTTTGGAGATGCTAAGTATAGATTAAATATTATTACCTTACAGAAATGTCAGCCAGTTCACAATCTGGCCATAGGCACAAGGTGCCCCAAACACACCTCTCGCTTAAATGAATCAATGTAGTTGATCTCAAAAATCAACACAAACATATACCTTAACAAAACACTGCAGCCAGCAATTTGTCAGTTGCTGCCATATTAACAAGTTACCCTTACAAAATTATTTAGGACCTGATCTAAACCCACTGAAGTCAATGAAAAGCAAGATTATGAAAAATGCTGTCTTTCCATTGATGCCATAGTAATGAAGAGGCTAAGCACAGTGCATTTAAAATAGATAAAATCTCACCATCAAACTCCAAACACACACTTTATCCCAGGAAAAGGGAAAGGTTGGCATCTCATCATCCAGTCATCCCTGATTTCAGTGAGTATTGTAAACACAGTCCTCAAAAATCTTTATTTTATAACTCACCGAGTAGAGTGCACATATGTGTTTCAGCCTGAGATGTTTACAGGGTATAATGAAAATCAGAAGTTTCTTCCATTACCCAAATAATATACATTCTCTTAACCACTGGCAAGTAGGAGACCAAGGATGGTTTCACAGTGATTAGCCATTTTGCTTTTCAGACAGTTTGATGAGATTCTAGGAGTGCCATATTAGCCAGCAAAATATATATGCAGCTTTCAGCTGGTGAAAAGGCAAAGAGAAAGTGACACATTTGCATGGATCTGGGGGTAAAACAGACACACAAATAATTCTAATGCTACCAAACGGGTATGTACCTCTCCATTTTTAGGCTGAATGGGAGTTCCAGCCCTATAGAGAAACAACAAAAAAAAAATCCAAACTTGATCCAAGTTAATAACTGATGCAATGCTATACAGCTTTCTTCGGAAGGGGAAAGGGTTATTCCTCTTAGGTTCCATTAATCATCCTGGAAAGCCCAGACCAGAGGTGACGAGGAGCAAAAGGAATAACACTCAGCTATATGAAGCAGAACACCCAAGCCAAGATCTGCTTGCTTACAGACAGATGGCAAATGCAGCCAGTGCTCTGAAACTACAGCTGTGTGCCTGAGATCTCTCAGATCTATGTGTGTGATCATTAAGGATTTTCAAATTATCTAATAGAGCAGAGTCTCCTGGAGATTTGGGTTTCCAGACTTTGTTTTCTTTACAAAGGACCACATTAAACTTACCCAGAACACAGGAAAAAGAAAACAGTTCTCAAGCTTTTCTATTAAGAAGTGTTATGCACACGCTGGCACTCTGAGTGAGCTTGATTTTCTCCTGCGAGTGCAATTTTCACACAAACTCTGTATCAACAGGAACAGTTGG
Organism: Dromaius novaehollandiae; assembly: GCF_036370855.1. Classification (NCBI taxonomy): domain Eukaryota; kingdom Metazoa; phylum Chordata; class Aves; order Casuariiformes; family Dromaiidae; genus Dromaius; species Dromaius novaehollandiae. Next base: position 121,103,118 of record NC_088100.1, read on the forward strand.
CAATACAGTCACAGTAGGAAGACTGAAGAGCCATCGGTCTGCCCCCTCCCAGCCTGAACATCTCCTAGGTGCATCACCCTTTTCCTTCTCAAACTGCTGCAGCGGATTGCCAGAGTCCCTTGGTACCTGGGGGTCAGCAAATGAGCACTGACACACCTGCACATTTGGCAAGTTCCACGTATATTCCATGAGCATGTACCACAACTGTTGCGCACATACATACAGCTAGCCAGATGTCTATTTAGGCATGTGCAAATACCATCACATAATGTTTAAGTGCAGATATTGCACACAGGCAACACTCGCATGTAATAGTAACTACAAGCCAGGCTGCATGAGAAAGCATTAATCTTGCACTTGTTCAGGGGTAGAGGCGCCCTTTCTCACACTCCTCCCTAAATCTCATTTATTCTTCTCTTAACATCATGTCCCTCCCTCTCATCTCAGCCTCATCTTAGACGTCTGTCCTTCTCCCCATATACGTGGCTCGTTCCAAGTCCTGCCAGCGATACTGCACTGCACGTTGTTCAGGCTAGAGCAATGGAACAAGTCCATCATCGTGTCTACATCTTCCTGACGCACACAGTCCGGAAAGCCTGGGAGCATTCTGTTCCCGAGGCAGGCTAACAACCCCGGAGTTCATTACGCTGCCGCTCGACAGCTGAGTCAGCCGAGACACGAGGGGCTGCGAGACGTACGGCTCTGAGCTGTTACTGCAACGAAGTTGGCTATACAGACTATCACAGCAAGCCAGAACCTGACAATACAGCAAGCTAAGACTGAACACTTGCTACTAAGCCTCGTCAAATTTCTCTCAATTAGAAATTTTTCTCCTGAAAAATGCTTTACTCTCCTGGGGAAGAAAGTGTCAGTTTTGACAATGTTTAAAATCAAGAAGCCCAAATGCTTTATTTCAGTAGTGTCCTCCTCACTCACTGCTTTGATTCATTAAGTATTTTTAAATAAAGTTTGGCTTTGCCTTTTAGTTACACTAAACAAAGCAAATGACTTTATCCAAATAAAAAGTTTCAGCGCTCCTGAATCAACATTTTACAGAAACTTGTTTGGCAAGAGTTTAAAAAAAAAAAAAAAAATACTGGTTTGGAAGGGGAATTGTCATTTATTTTTAAAGTGTCTATATTCTGCATGAAATGAAAATTCCTTTTTTTGTGTAGCTCAATGCACTTCCATTTCATTTCTGGCTATATAAGTAGGGTTTTTAGTTATTGTTTTTATTTTTTCCCTGAAATGCATAAAATCCTCATAAAGGCTATTGAAGGCATGTTTCCAAAATGTCTTGAGACCTTAATTCCTCTAGAAGAAAGACCACCACCAAACACCTGCCTCAAAGCTTGTTCCTCAGAAAAGGCTACAAACAAATGCAAATATGAAGGGAGGTTCTCTTGTTGCCTGATTTGTGACCATAATTACTAGAGAAGTCACAGGTATTCAGACTGTAATTTTACAGGTAGAAGCAGATCTGAAAAACAAATAGTACAAAAAAAAGAAAAAAGTCTTGGAGTTTATGTCAAAGTAGTTCAGTTTGATATCCACAAGATCAATTTGTCAGCCTGAAAAAACAAAGGTTGTATTTTCAAAGCATAATGACATTTAGCTGCAAGAACTCCATTATAATTCCGCCGTCTTCTAGACTGACAACCAAATAAACTGAGATACATATGTACAAATGATCACAAACTAAAGAGGTGCCAAATCAGAGTACCACACAATGAAAGTCTTCAGCAACGCTTCAGAAAGGAGTCCCTAGGAGAAGCTGCGTTTACTTCACAGAAACAGAAATGGTAGGCTGGATTGCAAAGCAACTTTCCTTTCTGGCTATGACTGATAAAACTCATATGCATGCAAATGGAGAGGAAAAAAAAAAAAAAATCAACAAAATAAAAGTCTTTGCTGAACTGCATCAACCTGTTTATTTAGAAAGCTAAGTCTCCAAATTCAGAGCAACACTTCATTAGATAGCTTTGTTCTAGAGAATCTCTTGGCCACGTAAACTACAGACACCCCATCATAGTGGCTTGCAAAGTAAATCACTTGTATGTAAAGTTTATGCAAATAAGAAAACCAAAACAATCCATCTCATTATTTTCCTTAACAAATTACGTCAAACAAATAAACAAAGATATCACTTATGCGCAGAGAACGCAGACTGATGCTGGTTTCACAGAGGAGTGACCGACTCCAGTAAATTAAATGCCCAGGGCCTCAGAGGCTTCATCTGGTCCTAATTTTCAATCAGCAGTGAAATGATATGTTTTTTACTTTCATTTTGGCTTGTTTTCATCTAGTTTATGTTCCAAGATGTTCTGTTTTTCAAGCTCTGATCTCTAACGTAAAAAAACACCTAAAAAAACAACACACAATAGGCAACCTAGTGGCACTGCTATGGCAGCTGAGCTCCTGGCTGGCTGCAGAATTTCTCTTCTTTAGGCCAGTAGAAATTGGGAGCAAAGGGAGGTATACAGCATGGTCTCAGCATAGAGGGAAAGTACCTGACTGTGCTGTCTTCTGCAGAAGAGGGGGTTGAAAGTAGCCACCTGAAAGACTGGACTCTCCTGCGCAGCATTTTGGCCTCTCTGAGGTAAGTGTAACTGTTACAAAGGGCAAGGCGTCTCACCTCCACTGAGGAACACCACACTACCCATTGAACAGAAGACCAGAGAGACATTTACAGCAGTCATTGTCACCACTGAGCCTTCTCCCTCAACCTCCACACATCATCCCCCGCCTTCTCTAGTACAGGCAGTCCACAGGAATCAATGCACTAAAAGCTAGTGGAGATTGGTCCACAACAGCTATTAACAACAAATAGTTGCTGTACCTCTAACGCCATGTACAACATAAATCACGGTAATTTCACATATGCCCATGTCCTCTCATAACCAAGAATGACAAGCCTTAGCCAGCATCCCAGACAAAACATGAGGAGGTGGTATGGCTATGTGCCCTCAAAACACAACCGCGGCACATGCTGAATGCTGCAGAATGGAGTTTGGTATCAACGGCAAAATTTTCCCAAGAAGGAAGATAAATATGTGGTGATCAGGCTGTGCTGAGCTCCATGCTGCTTCAGGAATATGGCCATCAGTGCCAGAGGGAGATGAAGTTACACAGAGTCACAGCACCATGTTTCACCACAGCAGAGACATATCGCAAGTATCCGTTTGTTATCAAAAATATGAAACCACAGTTTTACTAGTCGCATCCAGCTTTATTTAGAACATTTCTAAATATTGATTCTGAAGATGTTTCTGAAGTACCCTATCTCTGTGCAATAGGCCAGGTATGAGGACACTCATTTGGAAGATGGTATACCAATGTTTCCTGAGAGATCTAACCAGTCTCTCCTGAACACTTGATTAAATGAATGATCTCCATTTAAATGTATGTGCATATGGTTTGGGTACACCTATTTCATATAAAAGATTCCACTAAATTAAACAAATACCCTTCTTCTGCTTTTTCCACCTTCCCATTGAAAGGAGAGTAATATTATGTCCTCCAGTCTGATAATAATGATAGCAGCTTGCAGCCCCTCAGTCAGACAGATTGCCTGGGCTGGAGTGCCCAGCCTCAGCACCCTCATTGCAACTCTGCCTCCCATCCCATTTCTTATTTTGAATCCTGCTGCTAAAATTTCTCTCACTGTCCCTCCAGTTCTTCCTAGCTTTTATTCTTGGCTTGCAGGATCACAACTCCACTGCTCACTTGAGCTCCTACAGGAACATTCTTGGCTGGTGTAAATCAGAAGGAACTTTTCTCATCTGAGTAACAGCAGTTTCAGCCTAAAACAGCAGAGAACCTGGCCTCTCCCTCAATCCTCTATACCTGTGCAAGCTTCATGAGCCCAGGCCCTTCTCTCCCTCAAGAAACTCCATCTTGGGACACCATTTTTCCTCAGTCACCATAGATCTGACCCTGCACCCATTGAAGTTAATGGTGCAGTTTGCAACTAGATTACAGTTTCTAAGAATCACATCTTGGTTCATTTTTGTCCAGCTACCTTTACACTCCTCATCACCAGAGTATGATGGACAAGACAAGCTCAACAAGAAGATACTGGCACAACCATCTTTTCTTGTAAGTATCTGTTAACAGGGCACAAGACGACTGAAAAGAAAATAAAGCCCTAGTAAGTGGCCCTACAAAAGTCTTTCCACTGAATCCATAAGGAGGTTCACATTTTAAGACATTTCTTTCTCATCAGAAGATGTTTCCTTACCTTTATCTGTATAGGGATTTTTCAAAGGGACAACTAAATTTTAAAGGGAGTTGACATTCACCAAAGTCCCTTTGAAAATGTCAACAGTTGCTACAGGTTCACTTAATCCTGTTTCGTCTCAGCTCCCACTGCTGAGAGTATACTGCTCATTTTAATAGTGGTTAACAAGGCAAATTAGAAAGGTATTTACATCCCTGGTTCTGCACTGGTGGTGGTGGGGGAAATCAGAGCAGTGTTACTTGAATTTCTCAAGAATTCACAACATAAAGCTCAAAGTAAGAAAGAGTTGCCTCATCTAACATGGTGCTACGCATCATTTAGAAATGCTTGCCTTAATTCTTTTGGGGAATGACTACCCCATACATTGGCAGGTACATTTACTTTAAGGTGCTAGCTTTCATCTTTTAAAAAGGAATTTAGAAAGAATAGCTTCATTTGTATCATATTCTTCCTCTCTAATGTGCAATCAGATGGGTGAAAAAGCCAGGGGGTGGGGAAGAATTCCATAACATAATCATTTGGCAGCTTATATTATTTTCTTTCAAAGGGCATTACAATACGCTTCTCTCACTTGGGGAACTTCAAGAGAAGATAATTATTCTTGTCTGCCTTGTAATATATATTAAAAGTGTTCAAATGTGGCTTTCCAGGGAATTCTGCCAAATATTTTTAGGCACCAGATCCAGCTTTACTTAATTTTATATTGCCTTCTTAGTCTATTATAAAAAATACCCTTCCATGCAGTTTGAATTTGGTAGAAAGGCTGAAACATACTCGTTTATATTGGAAACATAAAAATGCTTCTTTCCTTGAAATAGAGATCTTTAACTCCTGATGTGACAGCCATTCAGATGTACAGTAATTACAGCGTCTCTACAGAGCTTAAAGCACATCAGAGAGCTTTTACTACCACAAGCAGAAACAGGGTTTTTTTTTTCCTTTTTAGACAAAACATACCAAGAACAGAAAGTAGCTTTAAACGTTCATGTTTTATAACCACTTTATTAGTAGTATAACAGTAGCACCTTGCGACTCTAAAGAAGATCAGAGCCCTGCTATGTGAGGCACTATAAAAGCTTCGAAAATACAGATCCTAAACTTTTAAGTGCTGTCATCAGCTACAGCCAAGTATGAGGTTACACTCTACTAGCAGACCATCCCTGGCACACAAAAACAAGCAAAAACACACAGCACTATTCGAGGAAAAAAAAATCATCTCTTGTTATTAGCAATAATATTTATTACAAGGGATAAGATAAAACAGAAAGGCAGTGGGCAAACCAAGGTGGACGGGCTGCCCCAAAGAGTTTATGGTCTAAACAAGCAAGAATATTGGAGCTGGATAAAAATACACAGGCAGAGCTTACAGTACAAAAGTAGAACATATACAGTTGCAGAGAGAAGCTAAATAACAGAAAGGGGGGAATAAGACAGGTGTGGAGTGAATTTGCCCACCAGTAGCAGCACAATACAAACAAAGAGTAGAGAAAGGGCAAGTGGGAAAGACCAGGGCACAGAGACTTGCTCTAAATCACACAGCAATGAACTAGCAACAAAAAGAAGCCCGACAACCAGCTCCTCACTTAGCACTCCACCCAGTAACTTCTGGTGTTTCCCTTAAATAAATGTCCAAGTCTACCCTAATACACACCGATGAGAAATACCAGGCTGAACTTCAGAAGAGTCAGACATGATTTACACAGCAAGAGCAAGATCAGGATAAAGCCCACAACATTCCCAGCACTACGTTTCCTGGATATTTCACCAGCTTTTTTTTTTTCCTCCTCTTTTTAAGAGCCAGTATCAGAAACTGTAGATAATTAGCACAAAAGTCCATGTGAAATGTTGTATTTGTGCAAGTGTTTATTTTGGCTTCCTAAAATGGGCTGGAATCCAGCTCTTGTGCTCAGCCCCACCTTAGTTATATTTGTCCTGTTATGTACAACAAACTTGGAGCCACATTTAAATACAAAACACTTTGAAACTATATTTATGCTATCTCTTTATCATTAATACACCCATTAACTCCCTTCACAATTGACCCATAAGTTGATTGGTTGACATAGCTTGTTTTAAAGGATAAGTTTCACAGAGCAGCAACATAGTTTTACTTTTCTTAGCTTTCCCTGATAATCAAAAGGAAGCCAGCCCAGACTGCATGTTGAAAACTGAAACAGCTGAGTGGACTCCTCCTACCTCCTCTCTTGTGTTTTCATCTTTTATGGTGGCAGGCTATTCTGTGCCAGACAAACTAAGATTTCTTATATGCTTCAGTCACTTGGCTGTTCTTTCCCATAGATATTCCAAGAGCAGATTAATGTCAAGGCTTGCCGAGCCAAACACATGAATCTCTGTGAAGACTTCAGTCGAGCAGGAATGCTGCTGGATAGTCACTCTTGCTGTTAAACCAAGAGACTGCAAACTGAACCTGGTCTCGCATGTGCGAGAGTCAGGAGTAGCTCTCACTGGAGCCGAGTTATGCGGGTGTACGGGAGGTCAAAAGCAGGTCCCTTAAATAGCATCTGAAGAAATGCAGTTGCATAGGGAAGTGCAGCGTTCCCTCTTTAGAGCGCAGCTGCATATGCAGCCCTCATAGTTTACTAGCACCCAACTTCACAGATACAAGGAAACAAACTGCTTCTCTCCCTGCAGAGCCAAAGGAGGGAGACACTGCCTCGCTCAGGGGCCAGCACACCCAGGGACCCAGCACACAGCAGCCTGCTACCAGAAACCCCTCCAAGCCAATGAAAAGCCTACAGCACCCTCTTTTAGCATATTTATTTTGCTGAGGTGAGAATAAAAGGTGCTTCACTTGGCAAACTGATTTGGGCAGGCCTGCAAGATATGCAAAACTTTGCATCCCTTGAGACAGGGTCAGCCTGGGGCACAAAGGCCCAGGTGGGCACCACTGCCTTGGATGGCAGCCCTGAGCCCATCCGAGGGGCCACGGCAGTTTAGGGAACACTCTAGCTCCCACCAGCCCCAAACGTGGCAGGAGCTACTGCCTCTCGCAGAAATCAGATGTTAGCATTTCCATACTGCTGGGAGGGGCAGCAGCTCCTATTAAGTTTCTATCCTCATGCTTAATCTCTAATATTGGAAGGAAAATACATTTTTGAGTCCCTCCCTTAAAGTAATACTAATCCCTTCTTCAAACACCTCTGCAAGCCCTTCACAGACACAGCTGAAGGGGCAGAGGGGAATCTTCCCTCCTCAGGGTAGCTGTGGAGGGATAACACAATGGGAGAATAAAAAGAAGCAAGTAAGAGCAAGTTAAATAAACATAGCAGGGCAACATGCTCTTTTGAACACAGTGCCTTTCCTAGAGCACACAGGAATTAACCACCCCTTCCCACCTCTTGTGTCCTTTTGTGACGAGACCCCTATAATTCCACTAAAGAGAGCAAAAAAACTGTTAGCAGTTAAGCTACGTGTTTACCCAGAGCCATCCTGTCCACTGCACTAGCATAATGCTGCAGCAATGCTTCTTTGATCTACCCACGTGTAGAGTCTTTGCAGATCTGCTCATGATGCTCACGAGGCCTCTCTCAGGAGAGCACAGATCCCATCAGGACATCAAGAACACTAGGAGCTCCAGGAGGCGAGGCCAGCCCAAGCCCAGCACCCAGCCTGCTAGCACCCTGCAAGCTTTGAAGAACAGCACAAAAGAGCAGCTCCTTGCAGTTAAGGGACCAAGCTGTTCTCAGTCTGCTCATTACCACTACTTCAAGCCTAACATGGGCTCTTTGCAGCTCAGCCCTCCAGCCAGCATATAGTCCTGCAACTTCTAGGTATCAAGCTAAGCATAAACTGCACAAGAAAAAATGAAGTAATTCCCCTTCAACAATTAGGACACAACACAGAGATGCTTACAGTTTCTCTCCTCCTCAGATCACTTGAGCTGCTAGAAATCCTCCATCTGCACCAGCCTCGGGAGCCATAGCCCACATTGATGCATCTTTGGACAATTTAGTTCTTTAACAGAGTACTAACCTGCAAAATTACTAACGTAGAACACACTTCTTTTCTGTGCCAAACTTCATCCTAACACAGAATCCAAATCTTCTCTCGGAGGAGCAGCTCAGAGGGCACTTTCCGAGGAGAGGAAAGCCACCCCCTCTCCAGGTGTGCCTGTTTATACTGTGAGCTGTTCCAGGTGCAGCCACTCTGCACTGACTGAGCCCTTCTGCCCTCCCCAGCAGCTCCTGACAGCTCTTGGTTGCCACTTTAGGGTTTAGTTCAGCTCAGGGTGTCTCTTGAAGATGGTGAACCAAAACTCCCCATGTTGAGAAGTTCACGTGTGTTCAAGCTAGGCCTGCCTATAAATCTAGATTGCCCCTTGGATTCTATATAATTAACAGTCCTTGCCATCTATAGCTGCTATGGTGATAAAAACTGGTAGTGTTGGTGCTGCATGCGGAAAACAGGTGTCAGCACCTGCCAAACCATCACTGGGAGATTACAGATTTAACAGTTTGTCCATTATTTGAACAAACAGACTTATTCCAGTCTTCGGCAGTATACATCTGTCTCCCATATCATTCCATAAAGATATTTTGAGGGCAAAAAAACAGTCTGAGAGCAAATTTTATTTACTGTCATAAGCGTACAAATCTGTAACCCTAAATCAGGTTAAATTCTCACTTTCTTCAGAAAAAAGACCAGTCTACCATTGATGTACAGGATATAGCCCTGTCTGCTGACAGACAACTGATGGAAGAGAACACATGATTTTTTTCCATAGCAGATATTAGAATTCATTAGTAGCTTAACATGTTTATTTACATGATTGACAGAAAGATAGAAATTATTTGTGTGATCAGGCAGGGAAAAGAGAACTTCTAAGCTGTTATAGCTCAAACTATTAAGCACTTTGGTTGACTAGGTCTGTAGTCAACTCACAAAACATATGAAACAGTAAAATTTACAAATTCATTTCTATGCAGTTGTGCAGCAGGTCTGCAAGAAGAATCAAAGGTTGACAGTTGTTTACCGTCCAAAAAGTTTAGAAACCATGGCTCCCAACAGTGCAGCTTATGTTTCTTAAAAAAAATTTCAAAAATATAAGTCCTAAGCTACAAACTTCTCAGAAGATGTTCTTAAAGAGCTAGAGGAGAACTGGATACCAATGTTTTGCAGTTTAAAGTGCTGGCACTTTATAGAGAGAAGCCTTTTGTTAGAGACAGGAAGTTTAGTTTATTGCCCGGTGTATACAGTTTGCCTACCGCATTATTTGGGCTATTTTCATTCCTCACACAGTAAAGAGGAAATTCTAAGAACATTTCACTGCTTTTCTTTGTTTGATGAACAGCAAAGGTTTGCAGTTTACTGACCGCTCTACTGCTTTGCTACTTCTGACATGCAATTTCACTTCACATAGATCCTCTGGAGGATAAAACATTTGTTCTTTATAAAAATGAATTGTTTCTGTCCCATTCATTTTAACTCTACCTCCCACCCTCATCTTTCATTACTTCATAGAAAGAATTCCTAAATAGAAAACTACAAAAAACAAAAAAACAAAAAAACAAAAAAAAAACCTAAGCTGAAACCCTTCTATTTTTTTCATAAGCAAAACTTCAGGCTCAGAAACTACTAAGACAGGCTCATAAGGACAACTCTCCCCTTTGCAGTTTCCTCAGGTCTTTTTCCGTAGGACACAGTCTGTAGCAGAGTAATAACAGCACAGCTATAGTACTATATTATTAATTAACAGTATGATTGCTCTTCTGAAGGGCATTCAACAAAATAGATACCGCATCTTATTCACTGGCCGCTATGATTCTGTTGTCTGTATAACATGGTTCTATGCAGCTGAAATAACAAAGCAAAGAACTACAATGCATGCCCATCCATCTACTCTGTTACTTTTCAATGATTCACAAGGTTATCCTGAAAGGTTTTATACTGTTCTTGCTTAATAGAAAAAAAAGGATTCCTCTTAAAAGGCTTGGTTTCTAAAAAATGCTAAGCATTCAGACATTTATTAGAAACAGTTTTAGTTCCTCATTAATCTGAAGATGAAGTATTATTGATTTACAATGAGCAATTCATCCGATATCCATCAGCAGCATATAAAAACAGAGTCTGAGAATTAAAAAATGGGTGATGCCTTTTTGGCAGTAGGTTGCTATGTCCTGCCAATGGCATAACCTGTCCAACTGGATGTGAAACAGCCCTGCTCTTTCTGTGTGTTCTGCATGCTTGACTGTGTATGTCCCACAGATCATACGCTAACCTACATTTATTTTTATATTACAGGATCAGCAAGTATATATTAGATGAAGGCTTTGGGGACTTTACATATTGCTTAACCTCAGTCACTCAGGTTCTTAGTCACTCCAGCAATGAGCATGGTAAAAATAGATAAATTACACAGATAGATTGACACACAGACATATACACATCTGCACATATAGACATCTATATCCCTAGGGCCTGATGGATCAACTCCAGTTGACTACAGTGAGCTTTGGATCGGGCCCAGTGTTAGTATAAGATAACTGCCTCCGATCTTTGAAACCGATTTTAAAAGGGTAATGTAGGGGGTGAGTTTCCATTCTGTGACCCTGGTTTTCCATCACTGTAACTCCACTGGCTTTAGTGGCATGTAAAACCCACGTAATGAAGTGGAGAATTATGCTCACATTATGTTTTTAAAGTAGTTCATTACCCTGCATATTACACCCTCTTTAGTGAGCTGGCATCTCTGCAAAGGACTCCAAGGACCTAACTCAGTGAAGCTGATACGACTTTTCCCACCCTACATTATTCTGAAAATTCTGAGGAATATTTTAAAGTGGTACAGTAAATGTAAAAGGGTATTAATGAAAGACTCTTGAGGAGGACATGGCTTTTACTAGTTTGGAGGTACTTTCTGCAAGTAAAAAAGGTTTTAAAAGACATTTTAAAGTGTGCCAAACTTTCCTGAAAATGACTTTTTCTTCCATCTTTCCACAGAAGAAAGAACCGAACCCAACCAAAATTCGGGATGGAAAAAAGATGTTTTTTCTAGCCTAAATAGATTTCTTTACACATTGTAGCATGCAAAAAGTGTATGGGGTGGCGGTGGGAGGTAAGGGGCAGCAAGATAAGAGGAAGAAACCTCTCTATGCCACCCCCATCTCCTCTGCGGCGTGCTTGGCCCGCAGGGCACACCGCCTGCCAACGTTGCCTGATGCTAACTCGCTCTCCTGGCGAGCGCGCGGAGACCCGGCTCCCAGCCTCTGGGGCAGCACCTGCTTCCCCTCCCTGCTGCCCCGGCCGTGCGTGTCTCTCCTGGCGGCCTCCGGTCCCACCCAGCCCCGCTGCCCGCCCCGGCTTCCCACGCGCACGCACTTAATGAGCAGGTAGGCTAATTGCTTGCAGAACATTTTTCCCACAAAGACATTTCCTAGTTTGCTCAGGCAGGATTCAGCACTCTGGTGCCAGTTCGAGTCCTGTCTCATCCCATGTTCCCTCAACGCTGTTTTTTACAAAAATGGGTGCTATTTCCAAGAAAGGACTGCTAGGCTGCCCAGCAACGAGAGGCCTGAGAACTACAAAGCTGAACAAAGTTTTGGTTCAAAATTGAACCCTGCTACAGTCTCACGTCCCCTCCTTATGCCTCAGGTTTTGCAAAATGGAAAATAAAAATAACAACAGTCCTTTACCGCACAGAAGAGTTAGGACAGTGAAGGCATCAAAGGCAGGGAGATGAACAATTCTCTACAGAATCTACACGTCTAAAGAAGTGCCTGAAACACAGACAAAATGCAAAAGAGCACAACTAACAATTTTCTGAAATTATGCCAAATGTTGGCCAGCACTTAAACTGAATCCTTCAGAAGAAGATAGGCCAGGTTCTATTAATCTGACATGTCAGTACATATCTAGAGGCCAAGGGGAAACTACAGACTTCATACAGACAGGATATACGCACAGTCTGTAAACCATAAAATACCATTGTTATTATCCAGACTTCTTTGCAATGGACCCTGAAGATTCAATGATGTTGATATGACTCTTCCCTTTTGGCATTGGGTTACAGCTTTAAGTTATCATGACAAGCCTGTGAAGAGGCCACCATAACACAGTGTGGCAAAAGCAAGAATGTTAATGAAAGCTTTTATTATTATTTAAATGGCAGTAGCTCCCGGAAGCCCCAGCCAATGTCAAAGCCCCAAAATAGGAAGTACCGTATATTCACAGAAAAAGCAGATGTAAATAGCTTAGGATCAAACTCAGGGAAGCAGAATGCAGATGGGCTGAAGTTCACATAACCAGTGACAGTGAGAAAGTTAAAAGCAAATCTCAAGTCTCCCAAATTACAGTGCTACATCCGTTGTAACACACCACTTTTCAGTGTGTTCACTGATATTTCTTACGACTATGTTTCATTGATTCCTTTTCAGCAGGACCCAAACACTTTGACCATGGATATGCTGCACAGGGAGGTGAAAGGCCACATTCAGAGGCATAACATTTTAGGTGCCAATAGCAGCTAATCAGCAGGCCCAAGCTCTGGGTAATACTTAGGATAATATAATCCGGAGTAGCAGGCAAGCCAAAGTCCAGCTTGTGCCCCTGCCCTTCACTGCTCTCCATATCTGAAATTAAACCTAGTTCAAATGACTACATTTGCTAAAATCAAAATCCTGCTTTCTATATAAATATTGGCTAAGTTTGCACTGAAAATCTCTTCTCTCTCCAACCCTTTTAATTTTCCATTAATTTTTCCATTTAAGTTTTCCTTTTCCCCCAGTTGTTAATTGTTATCACTATTCTCCATTGACATCACCCACTCAACCTCACATCTGTCAGTTAACTTTTTCCTGAAATGATCTAGGTGATACGCATATAGTTAAACTCAGAACAACTATTCTCATCTTGTAGTAGAATTGCAAGTTTGTTGCTTCTACTTCAGATTTAAAGAGCTTGTGTCTGCTTTCTCCAGCCTCTCTGGTCAGTCAAATAAAATATAGTCTCTCTGCCTGCAAACCCTGCCTGCCTATGTCCCCAAGCTGTGATGGTTGCAACACCAGTATCATTTTCAAATAGTATTTACAGTCAGTCTTGGAAAGAATCTATTACTTTTTTTTTTTTTTGATGATCTTAACTCCTGCAATAAACAATGATTTGCAAAGGACATGCCAATAGACACACATTATTTTTCTTACATGAGATTATGACTCTAGCATTCAATTACTGTATCTCAGTGATTTACAATAATTTGCAAATGTTTAAAATTTGAACTGAATGATTATGAAGGGAGGTGAATAGAGGTGAATAAGTATTTGAAATTTTTTCATTTTTTTTTACCAATTTTTTATCAAATTCACCAGAGGAAAACATTTTCAAAATTACAGGAGACAGACATGCCAAAATATTTCATTTGCCTGTGAAACAAAACATTTATGTATTTGCATCTCAAAATACTACCCTTTTCTTCAAAATATCCTTAGAACAGAGAGAAAGGGGAGGGTAAAATCATACCGAAATCCAAAATATATATTCTATTTCATGCCAAAATATGGATGTAATTTGCAAGGTTAGTGTTTTGTTGAAAGACACAGAAAGTGTCTGCTTTAGTACCTCCTCAATCAAATTATTTTCTAATAGTTTGATTCAGTTAGCGAAATACGAGGAAAAAAGCATCAATTCATCCATCTCTACAAAAAATATTTCTTGTGAGATGTCATGACTATGAGATGTCATGACTATGAGATGTCTTATCCCCCGGAAAGTGACAGTATGAAAGCAGGAACCTTATGATTGCAGTAGCTAAAGAGGGACTGAGGTTCCACCCTGTATGATGTAGCAAAAGGAAGCAAATCCACCCTAATTTTGTAAAAATGGGGTAGGCAACTTTGCTAAGGAGAAGCTCTATGGGATTCTACCTCTTTGCATAACCTCTAGCATCTTTTCATTGCAAGATCACATAGTCATCATGTACGGAGATCTTTTCCCATGGCAGTCTCAGAAAGGAAACCAAACCACAGAAGAATCAGGCACAGAATCATGCGTGAAACAGTCTGCCTGGCCACTTCAGAAAAACACGAAGGAAAGCAATTTATTCATAGCTATGAACATTCGGTGGGTACAGTGGGAGAACTGAACACAATAGTCACATTCTAATAACACATACTCAAAGAGTATTCTTTTTTATGTGGAGGGGATAAAAGTAAATTACTTGTTATTTCTATCAAGAACGGTCAATGCCTGTTTTGTATCACCAAGGCCATCTAAAACTTTCACCACATGCCCATTTGTTAAATAAAGATACATTTATGGGCCAAGAATTTTATCACTTCCTGTTATTTTATGAGATAGAAAAGAAGAAAATCCACTCGATATATAAAATGCTTAACAAAGTCCTCCACACTCTCAAACTCATGGGCTAAAAATCAGAAAAAAAAAATCTACAAAATCAGAATGTATGTAAAAATCTCATTTGCTATGTTTTAAAAGTTTCTCGATGAATATTCAGGAGTGCAAAATTCAGGAGTGTTTTCATTAGGAAAAGAAAAATAAAACATCCAGGAAATATTTGATGATAACTACTAAATTCTGTAATTTCAAAATTCTCTGCAATAATTCCAGGTGAAATTTACCTTAATGAAAATGATCCTACACAAGCTTTTAGGTATCAACATTTGAGTCCCTCTCCTTCTGAATACATGTCACTCTTTACATGATAAAATGCAAGGAATAACTGTGCTTAGCTGTACAGGTGATGTACCAAGCAGCTGGTGAATGAATATCTTGTACTTATCTTCTGATTTTATATTATTTTGAATCAACTGCTGCTATTACTCACTTATTCAATAATAACATTGCATCAGAGGCTTAGTGAAGACAGGAGGAAGGAATTTATCATTGAAAAGGTGATCTGAAACACTGCCAGTACTCACAGAATTTTCTTGACTTCATTCTATACATACCATAACATGTCTCGACCATGCCACGGACAACTTTCCCTGTAACAGGAATATTTAATCAGCGTCACCAGATTCGGTGACTTACGTCAATGTGACTACTGGTACGAATGCAGATTACTCATATGAATAAGGGATTGAGACTTCAGTCAGCGCAGCCTCTGGGCACGCTGTCGATGCAAATCACAATATGGAAGTGAAGCCATTAAAAAGTCAGAAGCGGGCTACAATTATCACACTAGTGTTTGAAATATTACTGAGGGGGTGAAGATTCTCCAGCTAGGGTGGGAAAGAAATATGTCGTCTCCAATACTGCTGTGTGTCAACTGTTAAACGCTGAGGTTTCTTTGAGATGACGACCCCTGCGTTGCTGCAGCAGGATGAAGTTTGATGCAATGCAGAATTTTTAACTGGCCATGATAATTATAAAGCAGACACAGAGGTCAGTTAGGCTGTTTTCACGACGCGTATTTCTAATGGGTCCAGGGTTTGGCATCACAATATAACTATTAAATTTTTTTTATTATACGTGAACCTAGCAGCCAAAACCAAGACCCACAGTATTCATTTCTGTCTTTGGGAATCACTAACATTTCTACAGGAGTTTTCAAATCAAAGCAGAATGAAAAACTGGCTGAAGGAAATCTGTTGCAGACCTATGTACTACATCGTTCTGTTCAGAACTGATGGAACTGAGTTTCATTTTCATATATTGAATCAGTCCAGAGTTTTGTTTCAAGCTGCATTTCCTGATGGTACTGCACTGCTTCATAGGCATTTGATTGAGGGAGTCTAATGACCTCTTTCCTTTTAAATGATGGGCTATCCTATCCTTAGCCCTGCAAAGAAAACCTTTTCCATGAGGCCATAGTTTCTGTATGTAAATGCAGAACTAAGCTATGAGAAATATGTATTTATTAACATGGAAATGTTTCTAATCTATGAAACCTCATTGTTCTCTGAAACTCCTTAAACAGCCAGTTCTGGCATTTCCAAAAGAAAGTTTTTAAGCATTTGAAACAAAGGTGTGGTATAATATTTCCATCAGTTTTTATTAAAAAAAATAATTACAAGGATTTTAGAGATCTTATTAAAATTGTAATTCACATCTATAACTTCTGAATTGTCTAAAACATAAAAGATTTTATTTTGGTTCCAAATAGGAATTGGTTTGCTTTTTTAAACTTCAGAATTGCCATAAGACAGAAGAGTCCTCTTTTCGCCTTGACCAAGGATAGGCTGCATATCCATGCTAGGGATATTCTGTGTATTTCAGATCAGAAAAGGAAGCATTTCTCTCCTTTTGTAAGTTATTTCTAGAGATCATTATTTTCCTAAAGAGTACATCATACTTTCTTTTTTGCACACTGTAGCTATCCTACTGCCTCTAACTCCATCTTCCATCATAATAAGTAAAAAGGGATTCTATAACAAACTAGTACTAAGACAAACAGATGAAAGAGTCCAGTTGTCATAAAATTAAATCCCACATAATCCTTGACCACAGAAACATAATCAAAAAAGAAAACAGAAACTATTTACATGCTGACCAGTATTGAAGCAAAATAAAATTCCCTACTATTTTGTTTTTATTTTGAACGGAGTCACCTGGAGACAGGGCGTGCTAGTTTTTTTAATCAGTATTATTGTTTTGTGATAGTATCAGAAGCATATTGGGTATTACATAACATAAGGATATATGATCCTCACTGTTAGTCTGATCTGGCTTCCACTTTGCCTTTGTTAGTTCATTAATTTCTTGTAGGGATCACCAAAGACACGGTACTTGAGCTGGGTTCAGCAGCTGTGGATTCTAAATTTCAGATGCCTGTCCGAGTTGCCTGCCAATTACATTTTAAATTGAGGACCTGAGCGAGTCAGTTTGCTTTCAATGTTCTCTGTGGGTCTACTGGAATATTTCCGCTCTCCCATATTCATCTCCAATTCCCAAATGGATCACAAAGTTTGAGGCACCGGCAGCAGCCGATCCCTGACAGCCTACCGCAGGACCAGCAGCGGCAGTCCGCACCCACCCGTGGACCGGAACACGGACAATGAAGTGCTGTATGTTATTTTCCATGAGGAGCAAGGCTCTGCTCACCAACATACATTTCTATTTTTTTCGTTCAAAATGAACGGTCCTAGGCCTGAAAACTCAGCAGTTTACTCACTAAACCATGTAATTCTCTTATTTCCTGACTAATATAATCCATAAGGGCCCACAATTTGTTAACTTTGCACTCAGTCAACCTTTTTTCCTTGTTTAGACTTACATTGCAGACATCATAAATTTTACATAACTAATTGCAACAAGACCTTTGCCTTACTTATTCTGAAGAAAAAATGTATGTCTCAGCAAGGCAATTTTCTGTTAAGAACTTGAGAAAACGGGGTTTTTTTCTTTCTGCAACACCGACCAATTACTTTAAAAATGGAACAGACTCACCAGCTTCCTGTTTGGTGATGACTATGGGGTTTGTAACCTGTGCTATTTTACACCATCTCTTCTTTCTGAGTGATGAAAACCTCCTTTCCTTAGAAGATTATGCATTATGCAAGAAAGAATTGTAGGATTTGTCTACATGGTGATTTTTTTTATTGTAAACTATCTGCTTGCCCATTAGGCAGTTAGGGTAAACAGCAATATTTGCAGCTTTGAACAAGCATCTGGGGAGCAGTCATAGCAAAAGCCTAAATTGCCTCAAACTGATTGGCAATCAATTAACTCAAGGGAAAAAAATCTAGCATAGCCTAGCTGAAGAGGAAGAGTTGAACTCCCTAATGGCCCAAAGTGGTATTAAAGTACTTAGCAATCACAACCCCTCATGCAAATAGTGGGAATTAGACCTGCTCAGTCTGTTGAAGCCTATTCAGCATTCGGCCTCTTACAGAACTGGCACTTTAACTTCTTTCAAGTCCCTGTGACAATTTCGGATATTCTGCTACAGACATTTTTTCAAAAGATGAGTCAGCTCTTCTGTATAGAGTTGCTAATAACATAAAGACCACAGGTTTCTGAGTCATGCATATGCAATAACGCTTCTTTCCGGAAACATAGCATTGATGTATGCAGATAAAGCTAGATATAGCTGCAGACAAATGATAGCATGTGATGGTATAAAGGCTTCACCGGCAAGGGTTTGAGAAAGCTGAATTGTTCACAATTAGTGAATTATACAAAATGTCCTCAAGAAGTGATGATGCCATATATTTCAGAAAAATTGTTATACGCTTACCTCAGACCTCTACTTCCCAGTTAAACTCTCTCTCTTAAGCCAGGTACATATTTAAACTTGACTGATAAGCAGTCTTTTCTTTTTAATGAACACCCTCCTACCATAATCTCATTGCTTGTATCTGAACATTCATAATCCGTGAAAACTCCTGAAGCAACATTAACAATTTTTTTATTTTTAAAAATTAGGTTTGGGAAATACTGATACAATTTTGTGGCAGAAATAAGAACTAAGACTAACCCTCTGAGCAGCAAGTGTTCTTTGGATGGACAGGAATAGAAAAACACAGAACTTTCTCTGAAGTTGGTTGATGGAAAATCTACTGTGCTCAGTGCTTCTGAAAATCTCACAACCTGACTTTCAGCACTGAAAATCAAACATTTCCCACAAGTCTTTTTATAGACTTGCACAGGACTAAGAAGAAAGCCTAAAAAATCACAGCTATATTCTTAAGAGGGCTCCAGTTAGATTTAATCAATTTGATTAGTTTATGTCTTAACCTTACCTTCATTTTACCACCAGTTTTTATGTCCTGCAGATTGTAGATGCTGATAGGTCGGCTCAATTCCCTATATTTTCCATTACCAAGGTTTCATTTTGCATGTAAAGCATGTTTCCATTTGCCTGAGGTACACCAGGGGCAGGGAAGCATTTTTCAAAGATAACTCATTTAATATTAAATGACAAAATATTACTCACTTCTTTAGCAAGATCATGCAGCTGCAACCTGGAGAATTAATTTGGGATGGTGTCTCTGTGGAGTTCAGGGCGTTGGTCTAAGCATACCTTTTGCTAAACAAAAAGCCATCGAGTTACTCAAAATTTAAAATGCTGCATGGAACTAACTAAAGGGCAATTATGATCAACTAAACATATAGAGGAAGTGCTTTTTAAACCAGAAAGACTGTAATTAATTATGGATAAAACAACCAAAAGAACTTCTTATTGCATAAGGTAATTAAATAAATCTATTAGCATGATAACAAAAAAGTGATCATGACTGTAGACTTTGTTTTGAAGATTATCACCATAGAGTTTTACTCCTGCACAACCAATCATGAAACCAGTGAAAAAAAGAAGCATGAACCCCTCCCCATTTTACAGACAGAAAATTGAGGTAGGAGAAGAAAAGTAGGCTGACTCTGTTCTTACAACACTTGCTTCCCTGTGTTTCATTGGAGAAAATTCCTGATTTACATTCACATAAATCAGGTTAGAGCCAGCCCATGAATGACATGACTGAGGATCTGTGTCAACACTGTGAGCTGATTCTCTGCCTCTCATCTCTGAGTGTTAGTAACAAAGCGTTCCTCTTCCTGGGAAGACCAAAATTGTACTCTGACTTCCAAGAGGAGCTGTTTCCCACTGCCTGCACGGATAATCGTTTCAGGAGGAACAGACACCATCCATCATTGAGCTGTGCATTTGCAAAAAAGGAAACAATACATGATGATAACTGATCAGCCCTCATGTAGATTTCATTATTTATATTGCTATTTGGGCTATTAGGTTTGTAGATTTTGAGTGTTGTTTTTTATTTCTAAGTTTTTCATTATATATTTAGCCAATTCCTTTCTTCTTTACAGCATCAATCTAAGAAACAGATTTTTTTTTTTGAATCACACCCTTTTCGAGACCTTCTACACACAAAATCTAATTTAGAAAAAAGATAGAGTGTGAATTTAAAATAGAATAGCCATTGTTGAACAAAACCATATGGAGATATTTTCCATGTCCATAATTGTTGTCAGTCAGAAAGAATAATTCTGCTTACAACTGACATCCTTTCTTATCTTGAAAACTTTCATCGGTCTTTAAATCCAAATCATCTTAAAGCTCTCCACAAAGAAGTGTATTAATATACCTAGCCTAATGGCACTGCAGTAGGCAAAACAAAATGGCCTTTACAGACTCACTGCACCTCATTCACTACACAAGCCATACGAAGCTTGTTTTGCTCAGAAAGCAAACTAAGAAAAGAGAATCTGAGTTAGCACATGTTCCTTAAAAAATGGCATTTGAACATGATATTGGCACCCTTTTGCTTACCAAACAAGACACGGCCAAAGTCCTCTTTAAAATGGAGAGCCAACTCCTGAGCCCAAACACTTACATGAGAATCATTTTACATCCCTCTCATTAGTTTTCGTTATTTATCAAAACAGTTAAAGTTAGCCAGGCTCATCCACAGATCCTGAAGTTTCTTCCTGAAATCCAAGACATATGGTGTGGCCTTTTGAAATGCTCTTCTGTTAAGTCTCCTCTCTTTGTTCGCTGCAAGTGTATTCTGCCAGATCTTCTTTCTGCTTGGCTTAGAGAGCCCTTTCCAAGCCCCTTCTTTAACCCTATGATTTCATCTAAGGACCTTCATTTTGAAAATTGCTGCCTCTGAGCCATCAGGTAATTCTCAATGCCCAAAACCAGCCTTCAACATGTTCTTTTGGGTTCCCATTTATTTTTTCCTTTGACCCTCTGACTGTAAACGATAAAAAACACCTCAAGAATACTCTTGAGGTTTGCTCTACAGCTCCCCCCTAGCTCTGGCTATAAGCCAGACTTCTAGGTGGGGCCTTATAACCCCAGGATGAACTAAGGTAGATCTGTAGCACCAGCAAAAAGAAGAAATTGGGAATGAGATATTTGCTTCCATTTCAGAAAATGACAAACAAGCATAACTCCCTAGCCCTAGCTGCTCTACCTGGCACAGTTCTGTATGTTGAGGTACTTAGACCACATAGCGATGGATACAATATAAATACATTGCTTTTCCTATATAAATTATATCCTTTGTGGTGCATTTCATGTACATCACCTATGTTGGCACAGCCACCAGCACACAAGAAATGATCTTCCTGCTTCTGACAAGTCTTTTTTATGTCTTTCACCGTGATTCAGCTCTCATAAATATTGTCATTGCCCCAAACCATAAAAGCTTTTTAACAACAATGTCTGAGTTCTGGACAAACTCTTTTCCCTAGTATGCAATAACGATTAAATTTGGAGAGTCCTCTAGTTCCTATGTAGAGATTAGGAATGGAAAGAGAGAGGGGAGGACAGAAGAATTGCTTTTAACCAAGTAGAAGTATTTCCACACTTGCCCTTCCATTGGCCAAGCAGCAATGTTTTCATCTATGTCCAATACATATATATATATATATATAGTGCTTCTGTTGGAACTGATGGCAAAGCCCCCAAACTGAGATACATCTGTTAATATTAGTAGTAAAATCAGCCTAGCTGGGAGGCCCTGAAGGGAGTGGGAGGGCATGGAGACAGTGTTTGACCTGAAAGGCTGGCTGGTACATAAAACAGCTTTCCACGCAAGGGCTGCAGTTCCCAAAAGCCAACATAGTCAAAATGCAGTCTGATTTAGAGCTGGTTTGGTACTTCTGCATACTGATATCACACAGTTCCGCAGGTCATACAAGCAGCTGGGAAATTTTGGTGTTATTTTATCCTTGCTAGTTCCAACACTGCTAGGTGGCTGCTCATGCTGGCATTGCTCTTCTAGCTGCCAAGGAATATCACCACACCCTATAAAATGCATTACACAGTGCAATGATTGTGCATGTTAAAGAAAGAATCATTGCTGCAGGAAAAAAAAATGAGCCTTAATTATAGGTAAGCAAATAAATTCATAATAACACCTTTCCATTTAAACTTTTTATTTCTTTCAAATTCTTCATGCATCTTTCTCATCAGGATTTAGAAATACATGTCTGTCTCACAAATAGCTCTTTAGGATATCCAGTATTTAACCTTCAACATCCACTAGCTGGTAATGTCAAAAATTACCTGGGATTGTGTCTGTTTCCAGGCTGAATAATTCAGGAACAGCTCAGCTGCCCAATTGAATTTGACCCAATCTGCTTGGCCTAGTATTCTGTCTCTGACAGTGGTCAGCACCAGATCTTTCTGAGGAAGGGGTAAAGGTCTCAGGTGCTGGAACATGTAGTAATTTGATTCTCACAAAGGTCTCATCCTAGTCTTGATAGTCAGATACTGTTTCAACCAGAAGAATTATGTTCGGGATTTCCTCTCAAGTGATGCCATCATCAATTCTAATTCTGGACAAGCTTTCTATTGGTATGAATACACAATTCACACTTTTAGCTGGAAACTCAGACTGTGGAATACTAAAATCAAACATGTATATTGGTTGGATTTCTGTTCAAACCTTTTGGTGTAACATTTGCAATTGATAAATATTTTCCCTGGTGAACCCTGGCCATCAAGTATTGTCAGAAATGAAACAGAAATGGATTGTGGATGCCACTCAGTTGAAAACCAGAACCAGCTTTGCACATGCAAACAAGTTTTTATAGTTTTTTCCTTTCAGTGATTGGTTAAGAACATCATGTTTTTATATCATTTATTTGGCTTTGTGAGTGATATGTGTTTCACTGTTTGACAATTCATGGCAAATCAGACTACTATATTTTGACTAGGTGGTTCTACTGAGAATTTAGACTTTGTAAAATAGGATTTTATTCCAGCCACCATTTTATTAAATCAAGAATTTGCATGACTCTTCAACTTTCACCAATTTATTGCTGCACACACTATCTGAAAGACTTTTGCTTGATTAATGAATACGTGATTTGGCCTTAAGTGCTGTGATACTCTGATTGTATTTTTGACATGTCTTTTTTTTCCTGTCATGTGTTATACAAGCCTCTTCTAATATAATATTACAGTCATAAAGATTAATAATGTAAAATGATAAAACAATTAGTAGCATAAAAGCACCAGATTTACTATTTATATAGCATAATAAAACTTCAGCATTCAAAGTAGAAAATGACTGTGCAAAACCTAAACTCTCTTTGAAATTCCACTATAGAAATCACAGTAGTTTATTGCCCAACAAAAGTGAAGTGGAGGAGCAAGTCTTTTCTTATAATAGATTTAAGAAAATTCTGACACTTCCAATTCTCTTAATTAAAAGTGCTCTCATGACTCATGTATGTCACTTTAAAATGGAGAAGTATATCAGGATAGGTTGTGGGTGTGCACTGATACCATGATTTACTCTCGATTGCTGGCTAGACTTATCAGTTAAAACAATTTAAAACACATGGGATTTTTTTCTTAACCACAGGCTAACAGGCAAAAGCTAAATGGATTTAACCCCTACAGTTTGAGAGTTGCGTGGGATTTAGTCACACAGCTCTCATTAAAGTCAACAGAAGTTCAAATCAATGGGTGTGGTATGGCAGCTTTCCGCACAGCTCTCATAAAGCTTCAAGGCTTTGCATGTCTCTGGGGGTAAGACAGTGGGTAAAAATATCCTATCTAGTGGGAGTCAGTGCAATTACACTGACTTCAGTGGAGAATCTGACCTGATACCTTGGGCAGGTATGACCTGGCAGGTAGATATATCTGTGGGCCAGGATCCACAGAGTGATTTCCACCAAGAAGTAAAGAGCAAGTGGAGCTTATACCACTTTGGGGTAACCTACTTCTTCAGCTGTTCTCAAAAACAGGCCATCCGTGACACAGTGTGCCAGCTAAAACTTGTGGGTGGTCTTAAAGGGTAGTCTCACGTGGAGCTCCTTGCTGTAATCAATCTTTTGGTCACAAAGGCACAATACGACTGTAAACCAGGCAATCAATGCCACCCCTTGACTGCAGAAGCAATCAAAGATTCAGAGGAACCTCTTAACTGTGAAGCTCATTAACATAATACAAGCAAAACACACCGACTGCAGGGAACCATTTAGTTTGTCAGGTTGGCTGTAACAGTGTATTATGTTTATGCTCCATAAAAGATCTAGTGCTTCTTTACATTTGAATGTAACTCATGGTGTTGATGCTGCTCTTTAAAAGCCATGCATGAAATCTATGGCTAAGGAAGTATATGGGAATGTTGCCATGAAAATTTCACCCCACATGTGCTTCTGGAGATATACACCTTCCTAAAACAAACATTCCTAGAGGGCAAAGAGATTCTGAACTTTTTAAAAGGCTTGCAGCAATGTTTCAACTTGTCCCAAGCTCTGTTGCCTTTTGCATATTTTTCACTTTTGGAGACAGCTTGGGCAAGATCTCCAGGAACTGATACGTAGAAACAGGCTCTGGCTCCTGCATTTCAGCATCTCCAAACAGCTCCTGCCGGGTTATCTGAGCACAGTTCTGGGCTCTGCCTCAAATCTGCTTGGCGACATGGGGTAAAGTTGCTTACTCTCTCTGCCTCAGTTTTCCACTCTTAAAGCACAGATGATAAAGCCTCCTTCCTTCTGTGTCGTGTCCTGTCTCCAGAGATTGTCAGCTTCAGGAGAAGGTCTCCACGACAAGGCGGTGTTTGTTCTCTGCCTGCAACGCAGGGTTGAGATCCCACTGAAGGCTCTAGGCATACTGGGCTCTAGGCCAAGATACGGATAATCTTGGCTTTTGGTTCAAACAAAGGTTCCCTCTCCTCACAGGCCATCACATTCATTTATTTTGCCCTGTGGTGAAGTTAATGCTATATCTATGATGTCATGGTTGTTTCCATGACAACAGGTTTATGACTTCAATGCAAAGTCAAATGGAAGGAGAAGCTCAGGGACATGAAGGAAAGCTCTTATTCAAATCAGAAACATCTGACAGAATAACAGAAAATAGAAATGGCCAAGAAGGTACATTTCTTTTATTGTTATACATGTTTGTGGCTTCTTCTTAAGTTTTCAACAATGC
This sequence comes from Dromaius novaehollandiae, assembly GCF_036370855.1. Classification (NCBI taxonomy): domain Eukaryota; kingdom Metazoa; phylum Chordata; class Aves; order Casuariiformes; family Dromaiidae; genus Dromaius; species Dromaius novaehollandiae. The sequence goes on from NC_088100.1 coordinate 121,128,188, forward strand.
ATACTTCTTCCATCACACTTTTTAATAGCTACTCTTCCACTTACGTTTCTTTAGTTAAAGCTGTTTTCTTTCTTCTTTTAAATACAAAATAAATTTGATACCATTTGTTTAACCAGTTAATGAATGCTTTTGCCTTTTTTCAATTAGGTTTAATTTAATAGGAGTAAATTTGGACTTCAGTATATTCTTCTTTCTGATGCCAAATATGAATGATACTATTTCTGAACAAACAGAGGAGCTGTTAAAACTGTGGCTTTCCATAGTTAGCAGAAAAGTCTTTCAAAAAGAAAATAAAAATATCCCACATCAAAGTTTTTTGAAACACAGATTGAAAAAAAAGATGCAAGAAAGAGCTATTATGGAATAGAAATAAATATTGGACAGGGTAATACAAAGACTCCAAAGGTTTTCTTTCTGAGTTTGTTTGTTTGTTTTTTTCCCTTCAGCAGGAACCTCCTCAAACACAGATGTATTTCCAGGGAGTAAGGTGCCACCAAGGTATAGACTGCAATGTGCCACAGGTAGGCCTCAGTGTTTTTCCAACATCAAGGTGTTTCTCCAGGAGCCTTCAAAGGAGCAATCCATTCTGTAGTCCCAACAAGCAGTGCCCAAGAGTATTTAAAGGTGAAGAGGATGCATAAAGAGGAGCCGTGAAGTTCACTGTCTATCCTTGTTATCAAGTCTAAACACATAAATTAGTCAATTCAAAGACACCGAGAATCACACTAAAAATTAGGATGGATGGCAATGCTTATTTAACATGTTGCAGTTTGATCTGCTGAAAGTACTTCATAATGGATGCCAATAATAAAGAAATTAAAGTCTCAGTTGAAAAGTTTTTGAGTAGTTACTATGCAACCAAAACTGACTAGGTTTAGCATGTTATGTCTTCACCACACTGCTTGGTTCACAAATAGTTGATTGAACTAGTTAATTAAGATAAATAGTTAATTAAGGCTGGAATTTTCAAAGAAGCCACAGGAATTAAGTAACCAAATTCAATGAGATTTGGGTACTTAACTGCCTTAGATTCCTTTGAAAAGCCCAGCTATAAATGCTCACCTCTTTAGTTGCAATTATTTATATTCACAGAATTATGGGTGCAGCTGTTTATAAATGCAGAAGCATGGCTGCAAAAGCAGACATGGCATAAGAACAGAGATTTCTCCATGCATAGCATAGTACATAAATGTATATAAGCAGTGGTCATACATTTAAACTATCCTTAAAGGAAAAATACCAGTGGAGTTAGTAACATCTCTGAAGCTGGTAAAAGCTTCTTAAGCTTACCTAATTAAAATCAATGAGATACACATGGGCGCAAACTTATTTTAAAAATATATATATATATACACACGCATATGCATACATAGAAGTATATGCATGTATATGAAGATTCAGGATGTGAATATGGGTGCAGACGATTGTTTCCATATGTGTTTTTCTTTGCAAAATAGTAAATTGTAACAGTATTTGCTATTGGGACAAGGGACAGCAAAGCTGCCATGGCAGTGTCCATGACCTCATCAAAACATAAGAAGAAATGCCTTTCTTAACAGTTACATGGAGGCAATATGGAGGTAGCTTTAATTTAAGTAGTATAGGAGTACTGTAGCAAAAATCTTATCTAAAACAGTAGCCACCTGATGGTTTAAGATGGGAAAGTAACAACCTACTAATATGCTAAAAACAAAACCCTAATCAACAAAACCTGACACCATGTCTTTGTACTTGACTGCAAAGCAAAAGGAGGAAAGCAACGGGTCTGTTTGATAAAGGCTCCTGGTGTAATAATAAAAATATGGCACAGATATCAAATTCATCCTTGGTGCTATCTCCCACTAAATCCAGTGGAGTTATCTGGGGCACTCTGACATGAACAGTTAAATCTTGTCCCTGTTGAAGTAAATGACAGAAGTGCTGGACCTATGATTGCCTTCCCTGAATACAGCATAGACCTTTCATTAGTGTAATTGCAGCCTCCCTCAAAGTCCGTTATCTTTATAATTACTGCAAAAGGTAAAGTCCAGTTTGCCTAATTAGCTTCTGATCCAGCAAAACACTTACACACATGAATAACTTTAGGCCTACAAATAGTGGTTGGGACGACTCATGTGCTGAAAGAAACACATGGGCTCAGGCCCTTTGTCATGAAGTGAATCACAAAGAGGAGGATATATCCCAAGGCCAAAGGAGTGGGAATGAAGAGCATCCAGCCAAAGCTTGTTCATTAGTGGGCAACATTTTTTTCTATTAAAAACTGCCAGCACTTTAATTCCATGTGTTCACAGCAAGAGTGCTGGCCCATAAACAAATCCAAAACATACAGGAGATCAATTTCTTCTAATAAGGAGGGTCAGTGACTTTCCATAAGAGTGAGTCACTGAGTTCTCCAAACCCTTAAGGTGTAGTAGAGCAAATGAAAATGAGGTTAGCTAAGGAATGCAAACAGACATATGGCACATATAGAGGTTTAGCTTCACTCCAACATCCATATGTGGCCATAAAATACAGCTTCTTGAATGTGAAATGTATAGATTTCCCTCTGCAACAAAGGCATAAAATATCTCACTCCCAAACAAGTATTTGAGCATACGAACATGATCCTTCACTTCATCTAGGACTACCCACCCAGTAAACCAAGCTGTATTCTTTCTGGGTGGCTCAGAGAATAGCATATTACAGTGGAAACACCCATTTATTTCATTTACTGCCATTTATAATATTTTCCACTATTTGTAGATAATGAATTCATCCACTTTTTGCCAAGATTATGCAGCCTGTTTTATAGCCAAAATTATCCAGAATCCTTCTAAAAATGTGTTACCCTTCATTTTCCATGATTGCTTAGTGGTTCTCTTGGAGCAGGACCAAAATCAACCATATTAACAATGCACAGCAATAACTGAACTGTCATGCTCATACTCTCTTAGCAGCAGGAAGAGTGCCATCAAGCTAGTCCCTGAAGTACGCACAATCCAAGAGCATAACTGCTCAGTTTAATTAAAGCCATTAGAGAAATGAGGAATTACTAGTGGAGTTCCTTCCTCTATATGTTCTACAATGGTTTTCTCATAGAGGTAGATACATTTCAGATTATCTGAGATTTTCTTGGCACCAGTGACTCTTCAGTCCTTTAGGATAAACTGTATATGTAGAATATAACACAACAGAGACCTACAATACGTAAAATGCCTGAACAGACCTAGCCCCTGACCTTGTAAAGACTGACAAACATCTTTAACATTACACACCACAAGTAGCTCTATGAGATTCAACACAGCTATAGACTCTGTGTAATACTGGCACTCTGCAACCAAACCCACGCACAGGGCACTGCATAGCTGCACCAAGCCACAAGCAAGGCAAGCAGAAAACTGTGGAAAATAGGGACAAGTCTCTCCTTATTTCTGGGATGATGTGTATTGGATTAGTGATGATTTCTTAGCAGACAACTTCCCTCTCTCCTCACTGGCTTGGCCATGCTGGCATGCTATGGAGGGTGGAGCTGAAGCACCATTCACACTCCACTCCACACAAGAGAAAGAGGAGAAAGAGGCCAGTCACATCTGCTCTTCCCTACACAGGGTCTGGCAGGATGAAAATCCCATGCAGGGGAGAAAGAGGGCTCCTTGCCATCACCAGGCTCACAGCTGAGCCCAGCATGTAAAATGCAGCACATGCAAATCTTTGCAGGAATTACTTAGTGCTCAGCCTGAGTCAAGTTTGATCCTGGAGTCAAGCTCAAGACCCTAAATGAAAGGAGAAATCCCTGCCCAGAGGTTCCAGTGGACAATGTTAGCAGTCGTAACAGAAGTACACAGCTACAATTATAAACAAAGGCTAAACAAAACAAATCCACTTTCATTTTTTACAATTTTACACAGAAAGAAAATGAGTGCAATAAATATGCTAACAGCCAAGTCTGTGTTTCTTTACATTATCACTATTTTCTTTGGCACCACTGGGGATCTCTTAGCGGGAGCTAAGAGGAAGGAGAAACTCTGGCTCAGCAACAGAGGCCCTGTAGCAGCCAAAATCTGTTCTTCACCCAAATCACCACTGATCTGCAAGGCTGAAGCTGAGCAACTGGTACTGAACAAGTTAATCAGCTACCATGTGTGACTTGAAAACTGGGGGAGGCAGGGAAGCCACACAGCAGGTTGAGTTATGGCCACTGGAACAAGGACAAGTTGTCATGATATAACCGAAGATTTCTTAGCACTGACAACTGACAGCACTGCAATAAATATTAGTACTCCAAACTCCTACTTGGATTCCCATAAATACTCCAGGCTTTGCCAAGATTCGCCTTTCCCTTTGGCCATTCAATTATTCAGTTTTACCTTACTTAGCTGGTTGGGGACTTTGTAATTTCTGGGGACTTTGTAATTTCTTCCTCCCTCTACATGCAACAACCCTGACACCAGTTTAGCTCCTCCTATACTGAAGGCTGTACTGACACCACCCAGTCTTGTCTGGCTTAGACTTCTTCAGCCAGCCCAAAACACAGATTTTCTCTTTCTTTGCCTGCCCTTCCAGTATCATCTCAAGGCCCCAGTAGTCATCCAGTTGATCTCAGTGGAGCAGCTTCTCAGCTGATTAGCTTTATTCAGATGGGTTTGTTTAATCTCCTTCCTTTTTCTCTCTCTCTCTCTCTTTTTTTTTTTTTTTTTTTTCCCCCTCTTCTGTCAGGCTCTTTGATTCCCTTTCTGGTTCTTCTCAGGGTCTCCAAGTTTCAGGCACTTCTCTAAACACCCTCTAATGTTTTGACTTTTGATAGTTAAATTTAAACAAAACTTAAAAGCTTTTCTAACTATTTTTACTCATTCTCAGAGTCATTTATCAACCCCATAGAAAGCCTGGATTCCCCCTACATAAATGGGTCACTCTGTTCATGTGTAGCTAATCTGTAACCTCGATTATCCCACAGGCAAAGACAAGAGTCTGGCTCATCCTTCTGGGTAGAGCAACCAGAAGCCACTGAACCTTTCCCACTCAAAATGTAGTCACTTCTAGGATATCTCCTCCCAGACCCACAAAGGTCACAGCCATTCCAGCTCCAGGCCTTGGAGGTAGCTAGGGTGTAACTTAAGAGTAGCGCTCAGGATGCTCTAACATACTCTGGCTGTAATGGTCATCGTCGTATCTGCACTGGCATAGAAGGCTCAATATGGTCAGTACTCTACTCTGGCTACGGCAAAGGTGTATTTCCTTCCAAAGCCCTGCTGCAAGTTGCATAAGCTATGTGCATGCTACTCCTCTTGTACGTCCAGTTCTCCCGAAAAAAAATCTGACTTGCACTTCTTGTATTTACTGGAATCAAAGAGAGGCATATGAGAAGGAAATGTGTGGCCTTTCAAATCCTCTAAACATTGCCCAGCTGCCACTAAAAAGGTGTCCTTACTTGAATTCATCTTTTATTTTCTTTTTTAACAGACAACTACTCTGCGCTTTCGTACAAAGCCATAGGAATTTTATTCTTGGACCAGCAGATAACCACAGCACATCTCTCCCAAGTTTCCAACCCCACAACCGTTTTTCTTAATTTTGAAACTTTAAAGGAAGAATGTTGCTTTGGCTTCACAATTTTACACAACTTGCTAGAACCACGGGAGAATGTTACAATACCAAGCCACATGAAATGGAAACATTCAAACAGACCTTTGGGCTGGATCCTCTGCTTCCACCAAGCTGCACTCAGCCCATGACTGGAGAGTGTCTGGCATGGCTAAAAGACAGTTTTTTTGAGATCTCAAATCCTGATGGCCAGCAGGAGTGGTTTGACCTCCCAGTGAAATTAAGAACTGCCTAAAAACTCCTCAGAGTTGTGTCCTTGGTTCAGGAACCCCAGGGGACCTTTCGGAAGCTAGTGATAACTGCAGCCCGACATGCTGGGCTGTACTCGGGAACCTGGGAGCTACCCCAGCTCGCTAACACAAACAGCTCTTTCCTAACACCTTTGGCAGGAGACTCCTGAAGCTGGCTCTGCGGGTTACGCTGCCAGCAGCGCAGTGCAAGGAGACCAGAACAGTTCCAAGGAACTGTTTCCCCTAAGAGGAAATGAAAAGGGAGACTGAAGCCACTGGCAAGCCATACATTAGACATTTTGGTTAAAAGCAGCTAGACTGCACTTTGGAATGACTACTCTTTGCAGACTGCGGTGTTCTCATTCCGTGTGCGTTGTACCCCCCTTGCAAGCAAAGCTAGTCTTAAATGATTCACAGTTCACTGCTCCAGCTATAGACAGTATTTTAGTTTAGTCCTCCAAAATTGTACTTTGCTATTACACATCACAATGGGGCTCAAAATACAGTAAATATACTGTATTTAAATGATGTTCTGCTCCTGTAGGCTAGCTGGCTCAGTTAGTGCACTTCAGAAGGGCACAACCCAGTTATTAGAACAGTATAGGCATATGCATGGAGAAAAACAAGGTTAGCAGGAATCAGAAACAGTCCATCTCTTCAAGGGAGATGGACTTCCATATGACTGGCCTGTACTGGGTTCTACATGGTCACCTCAGATAGTCTGCTGGTGTAGCTGCTTTTATTAACCGCAGTGTTTAACCTTCAGTCACCCAAGGTTGCCCATCTCAGCCTGATCATTCATCGGGCTGGGCTGCTGCCTCCCTCCCAGTACAGGGCTAACTATTCCCTGGTCCTTTTGCCTTCAGAGGAGTAGACAGCCATAACTCTGTACCCGCTCGGTGAGAAGCCCGTGCCATTGCGCTAGGCACTGGTAAAACACATACATCTCAGTGTCTGCCCCAACAACTGGACAAACTACACTTCAGGTAGACTGTATTATCTCTCTTGCATGTGGACAGGTGAAGCACACAGCGATTCTGTGACCTGCCCAGGGTTACAGGACCATCTCAAAGCAGGGTATTGCATCCAGCCCTCCCAACACCTGCAGAAGGTCACCCTGCCTCCCTATCAGAATACAGTTCAGTGCTAGCTAAGCTCATCTTACAGCTCTCCTTAAAACAAAACAAAACAAAATTCCCCAACTCTGGACTTTAAAATGCTTTAAAACACAAATGCTACAAATGCAGAGAGAAGCAAGAGCAGGAGCAGAATGAACTTAAGAAACAGAGGCAAGGGAAGAGAGGTATGATTTCAGCTGAGATGGAGAGCTGATGGAGAGATAAAGGAAAGACTTTCCAGATAGCTGGAGCTGTAAGAAGCCTCTTACATCAAAACTGGCTGTACTGGTCAAAGAGAGAGAAGGTTTGGGGTGATATCTGGCCCCTGCTAAGGTCTTAAAAAAAGAGTTCTTTCTAGCAGGTCAGAGATTCCTCTCACAGAGCAGCACACTGTTCGTGAGCCTTCAGATGATGCTGAAAGTGAGAAAGATCCTGCTTGTGAACTGAGGCTGCACGAAGAGAATCAACGCAACCCAGCAGGATCCCTGCAGCTCTTCTGAGAGTAGCCACAAAAATTACTGATAGCCATGTAAAGGCAGTAGCAGCACAAACCTCACCACAGCATAAATGCCTGAGCAGTTACTCAGCATCCCAGGTGGGTTTTACTGCCTTGGCTGAACCTGCATAGCTCTCATTTTGTTGTGATCAGTACCCCACTCTCACTAGTCTTAAGTGACTTCAAAAGTGTCCTCTATGGCTGTAGTCACATCTGTAAGTCATAGCATAGATAGATCAAGTGATTCTGCAAAATCTACACCCACCCCCCCAGCTACTTTGTCTTCCTCAGGTTTGCATGCTTGGAAATGGCTAGAAAAAAAGCTATAGGCTAATATATTTTGAAATGGTTTCTAATGGCTCCCTTTTGTCAGATTCCTCACCTGCTCTGTCAGGATGTTCATTTAATGCCTTTCATATTTCCCATGAAAGACCATAAGCTCCCAAAGCCTCAGCATATCTGCCATCTCAGCATTATCAGGAAAGAGCTGATGAGAATATGATTGCTACTGATGATTACAAGTACTTTACAAACACAGGAAAGCATGTTCTGCATTAATTGCTAATCTATTTCAGCCAATTTGGGACCATGACAAATGCAACTGGTTGTATCTAACAAGCTGCGGGATCAGGAATGATTCCATTTCAGTACAGTATGCCCAGGGAGAAGAATCAACCCTTAATCCCAGGTGACTAGTTTCTTTATAAATATATTAGCAACATAATGGAGGGCTTTTTAATGGGATTATAACCACACAGGCAGACCCCAAGCAGCTGCTCTGCTAGTCAAAGGGAACATGGCTGACAATAAGATTTAAGAAAGTGAATGAGGGAAAAATGGCAAATCTCTGGCATGGCACACTTAAATGACCTTACTGCTTAAAAGGAACTGGATTGTGTTGCATACATGAAAAGAAAATCAAATATGCTTAAAGCAATCTCTTTGGGCATGCTCATCACCACTTTCTCTTTCTCCCACTGATCCTCTGTCAAGAGCAGAGAAAATGGTTAAATCAAGAAGAACTCATCTTTTCATATACCAGGGACAGGTTTTAAAGCCAAAAAGATTTCACTGATACATTGAGTAACTGAGGGGACATTGTCCAAGATGGCAGGTCTCATATATTGCTACACAGCCTTTGTCCTCCTTTCTCTGCAGAGCTGAAATAATTGTTTATTCTGAGTACAATTTAACAGCTTAGTGCTGTAAATATATAGCTGCACAAGCATGTGTTTGAGTGTACATATATACATGCATATATATGTATACATGTATATGTACATATAGAAAAGGAGAGAGAGACAACTATGAGGCTGTCACTGGGAAAGACCCTAAAATGGCATCAGCAAGAGAGGAAACAAATCTCATTTAGAAATTCCTCTGGAGACATTTTATAGGAACGTTAAAATCACAGGCCCAGATTCTGCCAACAGTAATACCTGGGTTCCCCTTCTTTCCATTAATTTAACTGAGAGGGAGAAGAATGACATTGTAACTTGCTAAAGAAAAATATATTCTTTCTGAAGCTGATGGAAATAGTGAAAGACAACTGTGTCTGTACAAATGAAACATACACCTCAAACTACATAAAATATATATATACATTTTTTGAGTCATCACTTTTGTTTGTAGTTTGGTGGCTTGAAGTTGAGAGTAGAATTTGGCTCTGTGGCTTTGAAAGGAATACGGCATGGTATAACGCACATAACTTATGGAATAAAAACACTACAGTACACAGCTGATTTAGCAAGGGCTATTTAGTCAGCTTAACCTTACAGTGACAAAAATCTTTTCTGAAGTCCAGGTTTAATTTGCCCAGCTCTGGAATTCGGTTACTGGAGGCCCTTGGTTCAAGGTGGCAGAATGACTCAGTGCAGTATTTTAACACTAAACTTGCATCTTACATCACTCCGAAATATGTTTGTATAGAATTGGCCTAAAAACGAAGGATGCTGACTCACCTAGCCTGACTGACCCACACAGCCTGTCCAAAGTCCACTGATAGTAATGAAATATCCCCAGTGATTTCAATGGCCTGGGATTAGACCCACATGTTATTCTCGAACACCTCTTAAACTTCCAGGGCTTGACCTCAGGAGGCCCTGGCACCATTCCAGGCAATGTTGTGCTTCCTTTCAAATAACTGCATGGAGCACTGAGCTTGATCTCCTATTCACCACACACTACTGAGCCCATCTCAGTGGCACAGGGAGGTATTCAAGATACATATTTGTATACATGTGCAGAAATTAGCAGGGGTACCATGGTGTATAAAAGTTTAACTGGCCTGAGTTTTCATGGTTGTGAGGGTTAGCTGTCATGGCTCAATAAACACTTTCTATCACACTCTCATGGATTCTGCATGCATCACCATATATTGTCAAAAACCTAATAGTGAATTTCAAAACAGTTTCCAGCTGAAGAAGTGGATCACCTTCTAGTCAAGTAATTTTCTGAGTGTCTTCCTGCCTTTTCTGTAGGACAAGCTCCCCATCTTAAGCCTAGTTGGAGACAAAACTTTTGCATTGTACAGAATGGAGTTGTAATATGATCTCCTGTCACATTTACACACTACAAATGATAAGCACTGGCTGTGATGCACTAAAAATACTGCCACTGTGGGGAGAATTAAGTGTATCTCTAACACCTGATTCAGAAGAACAGTTAATGCTGTGATTAAGTTCATGGCTAGTCAGGACAAGACATAAGCTGATGTTTAAAGAGAGCTAAGCATGTCCAGAAGTGCCATCCTGAGTAATACCACCTTCCAGAACTGGGTCTGTCCCAAGGCGGTGGAAGGATATCCTTAAAGAGCTAAAAAGCACCACAGCCTTTGCTGCCTGGTACTCAAAGGATAAGATATGCTTTTTTGAACAGGCTTTAACATGAAATGAAGCAATCTGTATAATTTTAAACCAATATAATTTTAAAAGTCTGAACCAGAAGACTCCACTGACCATATCTCTCCTCCTAGGGAAAGAATGAAAGAGTAAGTTTGCATGGAACAGATGTTAGCCACATTGAGTAACACACCACTGACAGGACACTCAGGGAATGGTAGTTATAGGTGCCTGTGAGAATCCATAGAAAAGTGAATAACAAATGCTGTAAGTAAAAATGAAGATTTGCAGGGAGACAGGGGCTTTGAGCAGCACAGTATTTCAGCTCAGCTTACTGAAAGCTTCAAAATATCACCAGCTTTCAGTCTAAAATGCGTCAGCAATCGTTTCATTTTTATCAAAACACAATTAGGCTGTGGTGAATGACAGCATAAATCTTAAATAGGAAAGATATAGGATGAAAGACCACCAGGGTGGAACATAACTGTAAACCTCTCCATAAAACTACATTTGAGTTCTGATCATATACACAGGAACTCCTTTAAATGACTGAGCAAGAATCTTAACTCACTGACTTCCAAAGAAAGTGTTACCAATTAAGTGGGAGAAACTTTAACAGTCAATTTTAATTATGCTAAGAGATTCACCAATCAATTCCCAGCTCAAGCTGAAGTTTTTACAAGAGAGGACTGGAACCAATTTACATGCTTTTATGTTGTGTCTAGACTTTAATAAATGGTCTAAGCACTGAGCAATTCTATGCCAGTATCAAACTAGTTTTCATGTATACAGAGAAATGTACCAGCCTCTCTACAATTCTTCAAACTTTGTCTCTTGAAAAACTCCTGAAGAAATGACTGCAAAACTTACAGAGTCTATTACATAAGTACCACTGTGAGGGTTGTTTACAATACATACCAAGATAGCGATGCCACAGATTGTCCTCCAGCTCATTGCTCTAATCTAACAGACACAGAGCACACAGAGCCCGCTCTTCCTTTTAGTGGAAATGGAGTAGCTCCTCTGATTACAAGACATTATACCTACTGAAGATTATTGCAATAATATTAAACCAAAAAACAGTTGAACAACATGGAACCACCCAAGACAATACAAATATTTAATTGATGGCCCTAAAAGGTAAATGCAGGCAATCTTTTGAACACCTGAAGACATTATCTTTCAGTTCTGCCATCCCCTTCTTTGTACTTGCCACAGTCCTGATTAAGCTGTGGACTGGTGTGCTAAACAACCCCAGCGTCCAGTCAAGCCAGCTGCACTGATACCGGGGAAAATGAAGCACCTGGTAGCTACATTGTTCAAACGTTGCAGAGTCTGCCACAGCACACTCAGTAGTACTCTCGCTGTACGAGACTAACCACTACGGCATCACTTTGATCATTGCTGTAGGTCATAGAATCACCCTGAAACCAAAACAGTCTTGTTAAAAAATTAAGTTGAATTACCATTTAGGGAGCTCTGTTGAGTTTTTTTTCTTCCCTCCCTTCCTTCTTTTTAAACATGCCTGTCGGGAGTGTGAAATTGTATGCATTTATCACTACCCTGCTGAGCAAAGCTTGTTAAATTAAGAAAGCCATATTTAATTAAATAGATTGATAAACATTCACATACTTTTATTCATAGGGCAGTGTATATAATTTTAATTTTTAGAAACTGAGAGGTTGCTCTGGTGATTCAGGGCCTCTTAAGATGTTTCTCACAGGATGATGTCAGACTAATAAACCTCCAAGCAGCTCTGCATGCCAGAGGTCTGGCAGAGTTGGGCCTCTTGTCTTCTGAAGGCAAGACAGGGATCTACCTGCTACTGTATTTCAGGAAAGGCGGCAAACAACTTTAGAATTGCAGCACTGTCTCAGCTGCCACCAGAGATAATAAAACCCAGAAAGGGTTGCTTTTCATTTCACAGTAGCATATAGTTTTTGGCACAGCAGAGAGCCCAGGGTGCCCCATCTCACACTTCCCTCCTCCTGCCTGACTGCTTTGCAGAGAGCTGCTCACCTACACAGCACACACAGGCATACAGGGTTGTGCATGCTCTAGAGGCTATGGGTTTGGGAAGCACGTTTTGAGGATTGTCTTTGGAGCTACTCTAGCCATGTCATACAGAGGAAGACTCTTCTGTTAAGTACAGTACAAATATACAGAGAGCAGTCTGCCACCGGGCAAGGACAGTGGGGAGAAGTAGGCTAAAGGGCAGCAAGGGAAACAAGGCAACAAACAAATGAGGTTACTTGTCTAAGATCAGCCAGCAGGTCAGTAACAGAGCTAGGACCAGCACCTGCCAGCCCAGCTCCCTACAGTGCTCACAGGAGTGGTTTCTCCAGGGCGTCACTCTCAATTGCTGCCAGAATGAGTAAAACAGGCTCCTACTCAGGCAGCTGAAATCTTGACTTAACAAAGTATCCCTTGCTCTCAAGGATTAATTTTGCTGACTGGCAATAATAGCTTGTAAAAACAAAATGAAAACCAAATGCACCACATGCTGCAGGATGCTGGAATTGTATGGGGTACTGTAAGCAATGTTTTTTGCAAAGACAGAGAACATTATGCATCACAGTTGTCTGTGATGGATGATTTGATCCCCTCTCTGGGGCTCACTTTAACATAGGATGCCTATCAACATAAAGAACTGCTCAAAGCATTGTGCTTTTCCAAGTTGATGGATTTTTTTTCCTTTTGTCTCCTTCAGAAAACATACACAACTTTGAGAAGTTACAATCATCTCCATGGTTTAAAAGAAATGATAAGCAATTAAAAAACTTCTGTTTCTCACACACTTTTATTACACAGAATAATACACAATGTATAGATTCACAGACTTTTAAGGAAGCATCATGATCCTCAGACCTGACCTTCTGAATAACATAGGCCAAAGTATTTCACTTAGTGGTCACTGCTGCAAGCCCAGATCTTGTGGTTGAGCTGTAGCAAGTCATTCAGAAAGACATTCATCTTGATTTATGGGTACCAGTCTTGATCTGAGAATGTCACACAAAGCAGTTCCTGTCTTGAGCTTCATGCAATGAATTGGAAAGTTAAGCTGGTTCATGTGTCTGAAATGCCTGCAATCCAGCAAGACTCTCTCCAATTTCAGGCGGAAATAGTGTGTAGGTGGCTTATAAAACTTCCTTTCTACAGTGACCCCAAATCTAACCAAAAGGTCAGAATCATTTATGTTGCTTCAAAGGCTCAATTGTTATTCAGGCCAACAAGTTAGCAATGACAAAAGTATATTCAATTCTTTAGTCTATGACATAGCTCAGATAAACATGGTGAAAGATTGTTATTGTTTACACAAACTCTTTCTCTACTGAGAGAAACTATAATACTATTTTTTAGCACATTAATTGCTTATGGTTCTCATGCTGTGGTTTTTAAATCCTAGGTGCTAATAGCTACCTTTTGCCACCAGATACCTACCCACTCAAGAGCCTTTCTTCATGGGAAATCCAAAAGATGTGGATGAAATCCTGGTCCCAGTAAAGTCAAAAGGAGTTTTTCCAGACTCTGTAACCATCAAGACAGTCAAGCCGATGTGGGAGCAATACCAGTTCTAGTACACGGGGTGAAGAAGGGACTCCTTGTAGTTATGCAAGGAAGTGCTCTCAATGCAGCACAAAGATGCAGCATCCTAGATCTACCACTGTCCATGGATACATGGGTGTGCCTGAGTCCAGTAACACAACTACTTATGCTGCTATTTGTTAGTGTTATAACGTAATACAAGATATAAAATACAGATGCACTAAGCTGCATAAAACAGAAACATAATATTACAATGGCACTAATTACTTGTACCCTAGTGCCACCCACTGAGATGGGGACCCCTCAATACTTGGCAGTTGATTGACAGGTATTTAATGGACAGTGCCCCTGGAGACATAAAGACTAACTAGACAAGGCAGGGAAACAAGTAGTTGGAGACCGAGAAAGAGGAAGCGATTTGCAGATGGTCACACAGCAGATAGCTTGAAAAATGAGGAATTGGACAAAACAGATCAGAAAATTAATTCAACTACCTACTGTTTCTTAACAAATATTAATCATTCAAATGGCAGAAAGTCATTACTTTCTATTAAGTTACAAGGCCCTTCAACTTCAATCAACAGCCATTCCATTTCAACCTGGCATGCACCTACCAAACAAACACACACAAGCCCCATGGAAGTGTTCCTTAAAATGAAAAGAGCTGGCTGAAGTTTCATGTTTGCCCTTTCAAGTCATGTAAACCTGAGAATAAATCCACCTGTTGCCCTACCTTCAATAAGGTCACTGAAAAAAATTCCCTTCTATTTGCAAACAGCTTAGCGGCTGCTGAAGAACAGTTGCCAATAAACTTATTCCTAACAAAGATTAATCACTGAGAAGGGTTAACTCAGCATCAAGCAAAATACCAGCCACTGAATGGTGAGATTTTTCTATAGTAATTTATTGCAGTGTTCCATGCTGAGACTAATTAGAATTGCACAAAAGAAGATAAAAAAATTGTGAAAAGTAAAGTGAAAGGCCATAAGAACAGAAAAAGTAAATAATACAGAACAATAGGACAGACAGAGAATCAGAAAAGAAAGATAACAATAACAACACGACCAAATACAGTTTACATTTCGGTACTAACCAGGGAACGGGAAGGAAAGAAGAAAATCTAGTTCCATGAAAAATCAATTCTGAAAAAGTCATTTGAAAAGAGGTGAATACTATCCTGTTTTTTAATTAATAGTGTAGCAAACTTACAGCAAAACACATTTATTGTTAGTAAGACCATAATACCTCTAACAGTCTGTTTATTTTTCCTCAAAATATCCTAAACAATTTGTTTGTCATATGGAAATCTATACACTCAAATAAACTGCTATTAAATTTTCCTTACTGTAACTCCTGCTTATACTCTCAGAATGGGGATGGCAACAAGTTTCTAGCTGTGTAGCACACTGACTTCCCTGAAGGTACTTCTGATACGTATTTCTCAGAGCAAACTGAGACCCGCACTATATAATGAACACTCTGACAGGTACACTATACTAAATAAAGAATGATTTAGACTGAAGCTGGTAGAAGGCCAAATCCTCCCCTTTGTGCCTCAAGATTCACAGAACCAGAGGAGATGACTTCTGCATCCAGCTTCCCTTGGGAGACGAGGGGAGCAGGACAGCCGTCCTGCACAGCCCAGCAGGCTGAGTGAGTAACATCCCTGCAGATGCCTGGCCTGCTGTGTTACGCACAACGGAAGACATAGTCCGGCTAGGGATTTAGGGCTGAGGACACACAGCTTTCTCCAGGTTAAAATCTTTCTGTTTGGGGAGTAAAAATGCATCCAAGAAAGCAGACACTGAAAAGAAGAGCCCTTCTCCCCAGCTTTTCATGGGAAAGCTCAACTTCTCATTAGGAAACATTTGGAGGGAAACCTTTTGACCTGGCCTAGTCCTAACCAGAGCTGGGTGGGAAGCTCTCTTCTCCTCTCTCCAGAACTTAAAAAATGGTACTTTTAACAAATCAGAAGGAATTTAAACCAGCACAGATTTTCATGAAAAATCAAAAGAAGCAGCTGCGCCCCCCCACCCCCATCCAACGGACTTGAACTAAATATTTTACTTAAGTAACTCCACAGAATTATGCTTCTTGATTTTATTATTTAAACAGAATCAAACTTTAAGTTAACAAACAAAAAAGAGCAAGTACGAACTAAAAAGAAAGGGAAAGCACAATTCAAAGCATTGTGGGAGGTGGCCCAGCACCAGACTCTGATCCACATGTTGACCAAGCAGCATGAGCTGAGACCTGGGACCTCTTGGTACAACCACGGTCTTCAGCTCCGTGAGCAACCCTTAGTGCCCTCCTGTTGCCCTCCACCAGGGTAAACTGAATTGTCAGCTAACTACAGAATGGAACATGGTGTTTGCAAAACCACTCTGAGCTGGCTTAGCTCCACTCCTATTTACACCAGTAAGAGTCTGACCATTAAACTCAATGGGAGAAAACGTAAATTAAGGAGAGCAGGGTTTTTTCCAGTATTCTCTCCTAGATATGGCTTGTTAACACTGTATAGACACTGTGGAAGGGGAAGAGAATGGGGAAGGGGAAGGGAATAGGAAAGCAGAAGGGGAAGGGAATGGGGAAGGGGAAAGGGAAGGGAATGAGGAAGGGAAGGGAAGGGAAGGGAAGGGAAGGGAAGGGAAGGGAAGGGAAGGGAAGGGAAGGGAAGGGAAGGGAAGGGAAAGGAAGGGAAGGGAGAGATAGAAGAAGAAGAAAAAATGAGAGAAAAAGAAAGGAAGAAAAAGAAAGAGAAAGAAAGAAGGAGAAAGAGAAAGAGAAAAAAGAGAAAAAGAAAAAGAAAAGGAAAAATGAGAAAGCAGGAAAAAGAAAAAGAGAAAGAAAAAACAGAAAAGAAAGAAAAAAGAAAGAGAGAGAGAGAAGCAAGCAGCTGGTGCTGCAAGTGAGCAAGACTCTCCCTCATTTTCTTCTGTCTTTTAATAAATCATTGTAGCAGCTTTGTGACAGGTCTCTGTTATCCATAATGCCCAAGCAAACAGCTTTTCTTTCAGCCTCTATTCAGTTGGCTGCCAGGGAAGCAGGACTGCAGGCAGGAAACTTCAGTGGCTCAGCCTGCTCCTCTGTAATTCAATTAGAAAAGCAAGCATGAAGTCAATATTCATTGCGCCAGGCCAGGACTGCACAGCACAATGAAATGATAATGAGAAAGTTCACAAAGGAGACAGGCTTAATGATAAGTTTTTAAAGAGGTGCTGCAGCGGGTGACCCTCTATACGACTGGCAAATACACACGGGCATATGGGTCTTTACCCTCAGGGATTTACCCTCATCCCTTGCCATCTGTATCCAGGGCAGACGGCTGATTGTGAATCCAAGGGAATCTCATGATATACTGTCGCAGGTCGCCCTATTCAGCTATTTTGCAGCTCTGAAGAGAAAGAAGATGTGTTTCTTAAACACCCAGACCACAAGGGAACACATGCACTTTGCTGGATCACTGGCAATGCAGTTTCGAGCGGTGTGGAGCTGAGACTCCCACGCACAGCAAGGAGGCATGCCTGTGGGCGCACGGACCGGGGAAATCATGAGAAAGAACTTCCAACACTTCGCGGCGGTGCAGAAGAAGAACTACACCCTTGTACTTCAGAGCACAGCAGCACCAAGTTCTTACAACTGTGAGAACTAGGAGGAAGCATTTGTGCTTTAAACTGATCAATAAAGGGTAAAATGTTGGACGTAATTCTGTGACTCCCTCTCAGAGAGATCTCCCCCTAGAGAAGGGCTCTACATGATTTCCTTTATTGTCATTTTAGCGCTTTACTGGTGACAAGGAAATATGCGGTTATTTATTTTGTAAACATAATTGCATTTAGTTTTAAAAATAATGAATGATTGAAGTAGTAATTAAAAAAGCAGCATTGTGTGTACAAGCCCAGAGTTGTCTTGTTCTAATTCTGCTTTGGGATTCAACATTCCAGATCAACAGAATTTATTCTTTTTAAAATGACTGCTATGGTAAAGCCCTGGGCCCCTCACAAAAAGGCTTGGGCCTCATTCTTTTAGGTGCGGTACAGACAGAACGAGTGCCCCTGAATCTAAACAGGCAAACATGAGAAACGGAAAGTTTTTCTCCCCTTTAACAAAAGGGAAACAGGGCACACAGACCTTATGCAAGTTCCCTGAGGTCACACGGAGTGTCAGTGACAGAGTCACAAACTGAATTCACATTCTCAGGCTCTCAGTCCCAGCTCATATCATATTGTAATGCAGGGCACTACAATGCTATCAAATAATTTTCAGAAATACGTTATTTCCCTAAACTAATCTCTCAACCTAACTTATATTAGCATTCCACATATTCCCATCATCAGTAAAGGCTGCTTAATACACTGGTAAATAACACAAGTCAATAGCTATGTATTTTCTCAAAATCAGAAGGAGGTATTTTTCAACACTGCTCATGACAACAGCCAATTTTTTACTTCAGAGCCCAACAAAAAGGAAGTCAATTTTGCCATTCTTCCTGATTCAAAAACCCTTCAACTGCTAAGAATAGAAGTGGGTGGTGAATTGCTTCATCTGCAGTAGGAAGCTCTTCATGTCCTATTGGGCTGGTTCTTCAGCTGCTATAAACCCACACAGTTTCACCAAAAGCAATTCAACTTTGTCAAGTCACGCATGCCGATGCATTTGTATTTCACTACCTACTGAATCTCTTAATGCGGACCCAGTCTCTGCATCTCAAAGGGAGAATGCAGTACTGCCCACATCTGGAACTATCTCAGTGGGACATAACAGGTAGAACAGGCTGGTGGGATCCCTCTTACAGCCATCTCTCTTCTCTGGAGATCCTGTGGAAGAGCAGAGGCAAGCACCAGAAATTGCAAGTGTGCCCCAGCAAGCCTTGCCCAGGTCCTGGACTCGGAGCCAGCCTCTCTGGTATACGACATAGGACAACGGCAAAACATCTCAGAAAAAGCTGCTTTCTTCTAACACTGAACAAGAGATTTTATCCAAAAAAGGGAAGAGTTTTATCTCTAAAGTTGCACACACTTGTGTCTGCTTCTGTAATTCACATTTTCCAACAATTTTCTCTGCCCCAAAACCAACCTCCTGACTTTTGCCAGAATTTTGAAGCGTTACACACCCTTGGTGGACATAAACCCCTTCTTTTAGCAGCAGGGATCAGATGCTGAACTGATGCACATTCATATCTATACTGAATTATACCACCAGGGCCAGGTCCCATGACTTTTCTTTTAGGTTAATCAATCTCCAGTGCAACTCTCTCGCAGACTAAAGGAAAGAGGTAGGATAGCCACATCTTCAATAGGTATTTGTGCTCATTCTTACTTTTACGTAAAACGTCAGGAAAAATAAGAAGCACTGGTCACTTTAGGTGTCTATACAGTACATACGAATATACTCTCTGGATCTTTACATAGGTGTATAAACCATAGTTTTCACAACTAAATGCAAAATATGGATACTCTCTCCAAAGGCCCAGTGTGTAAAACTGAGTCCTCGCTGCTCAAAAAAACTAGAGGTCAAATGTTCCTATGTAACTCCTGCATGTAGCTGTCAGAAATGATCACAATAACTTCCCCTTTCTTATTTTAGAGGCAGCACTCTTATGTAACGAAGGCAAAATCTGTTGAGGTCAGGGATTCAGTGACAGCAGTTTCATCCACTGAACAGCCCTTACTTCTTAGTGACAGACACTGGGAAGTTCAGGAGACACTGCAGGTATCTATCTCCCTTTAGTTATCACTTGTTCATGTCAGACCCTGTTATCCTGTTTTATGCTCTGCACTTTGATGGGAGATTTGTCTGCACAGGGTCCTCGGCTGAGAATTGGCTTTTCCTTGAGACATTAATGCATGTAACTGGGGCATGCTTTTCTGGAGTATTTCTATCACCTTTCAAAGATAGAGACAGTCAAATCTGTCTTCCACTCATCAAGGAAATGCTTAAGGCATCAAGTGGGGAATTCCAGGCCAGCTTATGGCTGGTACTTTCCATTTTCTCAAGCAGCAAGGTTACATGGGACAAGGACTGTCATAGTGTTTATTGTGAGTTCCCTGGTGAGAAGAACATTTGACACTTTTCCTGGCTCGTTGAAACTTTCCTCCCCTCCTGGGGAAGTCAGGCTATCTCTATCGTTTGTACACAGCTGCTGTTACTTGATTTCACCCATCCCCTCTGAGCGCACACTAGCAGAGAGGCACTGAAGTCAGCTACCCTAGGTCAGGCTCTAACCTTTGCAAGGGTAAGGCAAAAGAGAGCTCTCTTCTTTAGCAAGTTCACAGTGTTCATTAGAGTTGAGCTCAAAATCCAAAAACCCTCCCAAAGACACATCAAAACACTTAGGGAAAGACCGAAATCCTTCTCAAATGTCCACGTCTGTATAGTTCCTGCCATGTTGGTTTTAGTCCTGAGTTAGGCTATTTCAAAATGGAAGAATGGGAAAAAATACACCCAAGAGAGAAAAGATGGTTCTATAACTAAGTGATTAGCCCAACCAGGGTTTAATTTTAAATACTGACATAGGACTCCTGTGTATCAACAAACAGATGGATTATTTACTCTCTGTACTGTACCACTCTATAAACAAATGGGTGACAGCAACACTTTTCTCTCATTCTTCGCCTCTTTCGATTGTCAGTCTTTACAGGCAGGTATTTTTTATTTCCTCAGAAAACAGCTTGCACAACAGCCCTCTCCTCAGGATTGCTAAACTCCACTGGGATACACCTTTTACTGGCGAACTACGGAACACGCCCACACGACACGGAACAGAAACGCATCTTGATGTTCCATGTGTCCTTTCAGCAAAAAGCAGTGCGGCTGGAGTTGGAGACAAGGATCACCTAGGTACAGGCTAAAGCCAAAGAGTTCCAAAATTGCATGCCAAGTTCAATGCAGCTGATAAATTACAGAAACACAAAATGGAGAGTCTTTTTCTGTTATTAATAATAAAGGTACCGCAACCAGTGAGTCCAGAGCTATGCAATTACAAGGAGACAAGCAGTGTACACAATCAGGAATCCTTATCAGATTGTTTGGTCTATCTTTTCCATTTAAAAGTGATGTTTAAACTATGTTTATAGACAAAAGAATTGATCAATGAAGCTGTCATTTGGTCATGAATAGCATGGAAAAAATTAATCAGGTGATGAAAATATTGCTGCTTCTCCATTTGGGGAATAAATTGAAGACATTTCAAAAAGATTTTGTAAAAACTTTGGGGACACGTGCAACAGCAAAGCCAAATGTTATGTCTTTGAAAATTTCCCACAAGGAAACATTTTTTAAGTTATTCGGAAATGAGTTTTTCCATAGGTAAAATATCTGGAAAAAACAAAACAGAGATTTACTATTATTTAAACTTTTCAGCTGCTCCCTAAGAAAATAAACTCAAAGCTAAACAAAAACTTCAGTGTTTTCCTACAAAATAAATAACAGTAACATTATACCCACTAAACAGGAATCAGCTGTATAAACAGTTTACCTGCCTCTGACAGCATTAAGTATAGAAAGAATTTCTGGGCAACTATATTCAAAGAAGGAATAACTGAAGTTATGGTAACCATTGTAACACAGCCCATAACAAATACTAGGTAGCAAATAGGGGGGACAAACATCTAAAATATTTTTCATCTTGAGTAGGCATCTTCAAATTTTTTACTAGAAAAAAGGTGACAATCACTGCATGCTTCTCCCGCTTGTTATTTTAGGCTTATCTAATAGCTACCATTATAAGCCCTTGATTCAAGATTTGATTGTCTTTAACCAATCTCAGTTCAATCATTTATGAAATCTGAGTGTCTGATTTTGCCATGTTCATTGCCTTCATCCATGCATAGACAGACAGAGCTGTATGCAATTTTAAAGTATTTTCAGCTCAGAAACAAAACACTACTTTTCTGTCATATAGTCCCTCGGATATTTAAATTTATTTCAACGAACTAAATCTGAAGAGATCACAGGCTTCAGATTGCCCAAGAAAGAGAAGGAGAGAAAAAAGATTAATCATTTTCACAGTATCATTCTCTACAAACTTGAACTATAACAACTCAGTGATCAAACGATTTGCAGTTGTGAACACTAAGAGATGGTAGCCTTTGAAATATGTCAGCATGTCAGAAATATTTCCCCCTCCTACTCTAATCCTTCCCACCAGCTTAGCGTATGTAAACTTTTGGTACTGCATGTTCAAGTTGTTCCCACAATATATAATGGAAAAATGTATGCTGTTGTGGAATAGGGGCATGTGTAATAAATACTACATGTGTTCAAGAGCCTAGAAATAGATTGTAGACTGCACATGTAATACAGACTTGTATCAGCGTACCTAGATTTATCAGGTCCACGAAGAGAAATGATCCTGATGGACGCAGCTGGGCTTCAGAGGACCCCTCTGAAGACTTACTTACATAGCACCAAAACCATCCGTGTTCTAGCACAGCTTTTGATAAAAGGGTATGAAACAGAGCATTGCTAATGGAGCTGCATCTACAGTAGGAGTTAGCTATACAGCTATAGTCAGCTGTACAGCTCCTGATATTCACAACTGATAGTAACCAGGTGCCTTCAAACAAAGAGCCAAATTGGGGAACATGAATCCTCTCATGCGATTTCAGTTCTACCATGCTTGTAATCATTGTTCTTTTAGAGGATTTGCAATAGGAACTGAATGCCGAATTCCCCTTCGTGCCTCTTTGGATCAGATCCTCAGCTAGTACAAACTGACTGAACACCCACAGATGTCACACAACCCTCCCATATTTATACCAGCTGAAGATCCAGCCTTTTGTTTGCCAGTGAGGGTGTTGCTCTACAGTATTATGGTTTCTGGTCCAAGTCATTCCTAACCTTACTGTAATTTACAACACTACCAGGCACAAAAGGGAAAGAGTAACTGCCAGTAACAGATGTCCTTAAGGACTGTCTAGAAAATATGCATGTAGCTAATACATGGTCAACAGAAAAATACAGGATATGGTCATACAAATATCCTATAATTATCTTAACCTAGCGCTTTGGGTCAGACTTCATTGCTCACTTCCCTCAGATGCTCTCCTGCCTCCTTCCTCACACCCTTAGCGCTGTCAGTGTGCTGTCAGCTTTACAGTATCAAGCATGTGATCTCTCTGTTGGTAACCTGTTCAGTGTCATTTAAGCTGCCCAGTCTGCAAGGCCAACAAGGTCAAGGAACTATCAGGAGTAAGGTTTCTTAAGTGCAACGTGTGAGACACCATCTGACACTGTTTACAGATAGAGTTAGCCTCTTATTGACCACAGGATAGAAGTTAAAAGCATTGCTTTGGGAGTTCAAATGTGTTAACCTCTGAAGTGATGTTTGAATTAAGGTTATAAAGGGCCTAAAGTTTTGATCAGAGACTTGGAGAATAAAAAGGATTTGGAAAAATTTTAGAGAGGGATCAGAGTAGCTACACTGAGTGTGCCAACTGCTATATTATTGTTGATTTAATTGAGTCCATCTATCAGGTCTGTGCATTATGTGATCCAGTTCCAACGATGTTTCCCTGCTGCAGCTGACAAAATACAGACTATACACTTCAAATGCAGTTGTCGGTCTTTAAAACAGGCAGTTGCAAAACATGTTGGCTGCTCTAGTGATCAATAATGGGAAGGGCAGTGTACATTGGACTAACTCCCGAACAATTAAATACTCGCCAGCGTAAAGCAAAGAACGACACAAGACTATGCCAAAAGCTTGTTCGCTGTTCGGCAACCCACAGGATTATAAACACTGATGGTTTAATAATCAGGCAAAATTAACAAAGCTGGAACAGCAGAAACATTCTCGAGAAGTTTTCTGATGAATACACTGAAGACATAACAAATACGCCTTCCCTTGAATTGTGCTCACATGCCATCTGGAATTCCTGATGCACTGTTTTCCTGGAAGTTGACTCACAGAGGAGGAATTTAGGCACCTGTGATGAACTGCATACACAGACTATGAAGATGCCACAGCACCTTCGCTCCGGATGGGGATAGAGAAGCAGTGCCTCTTACCAGAAAGGATGCACCCAACAGCTTGAATGTGTTGGAGTGCTGAAGCTGCACTTTGTAGCCTGAGAATGAGGAGTTCAGCCGAGCCCATGGAACAAGGGAACGGAAGTGCAGTGTCAGAGCACAGCGAGGGCCAGCTGATCCCTAAGGGACCAGGAGCTGAGCGTGATAAATTGCCAGGGGATGGACCAGCCATGGCCATTTCCCACAGTACCAGAGTGAGAAGAGCAGGGCAGGTGCAGGGATTGCAGCCAGGGGCAGCCCAGAGTCTTGATCGCCAGACAAGTCTGTGGTGACAAGGCAGGGCTGAGGCCAGACCAGGCCAGGCAGTCGCCCGTGCATCAGGGTCAGGAGGGACCATGGCCAGGCAGGGCTGTGGCAGGGCTGGAGCCTGGCACTGCTACAATGTTGCGGGGCAGGGACCAACGACCCTGGCCTGGGCTGAAATGGGGGCCTGGGCCTGGGCCGGGAGGAAGTCCAAGAAGCGGTCAGGGTCAGGGAGGGCTGCAGAGCCCTGGCATGCAGAGTCCTACATTTTTTCCTTAAGAATTTCACTATCTTTCATTATTAAATTCAGTATTTTCCCATGCCTTGGTTTCCCCACAGTAACACATTAAATAAGTTGACATTTTGAGCACTTTTACTAACTTTTCCGTATTCGTGATCTATCTTGTCAATATATGAAAGAGACAGAAAGAACACCAAAACTACAGAGAAGGAATGGTAAAAAGCTCCCTACCTTATCCTATTCTAGTGGCTATGCTAAGAAGGTATGACTTTTACTATTCCAGAGTCTTGCAGTAGGTGTGTTGCACCCCTTCCCCAAAATAAAGAGGCTCACCCACCCATGCTTTGATTTACTGGTGGAAGGAGAGATTCTCCTCCTGTGGGACACTCAGGAGGGTCTTGCTTCCCAGTGAGACAGGAGTCATGTATTTGTGACCATGTAACATGCAAGTACACAGCTGTTTCCTCTCCCTCAACTTTTCCATTCAGATCAGGGCTGGACATAGCCCTGCTTTATTCCACAAAGAACAGAGTGTATGGCCTGTGAAGAGAAGGTCTGTAGCCAGACTGAATGGGTGATGCTTCTGAGATGTTGTAGCGTCAGTCAGTCTGAGCATTGCTCATGTGGCCACAAAGAGCTGAGACCCTGACTGACGCTACAGAATAGCACTGAGGATAAACAGGCCCCACATGCCATTCTTTTTCTAGATGTATGCTAGCAGCTACAACCTTGTTGCAAACCTCCTCAGTCTTTCAAAGTGTGGAAAACATGTTAGATTTTGGTATTATTTCTGTGAAACATAAAAGGAAGTGCTGTGTACTCGGCTATTCTTGCTGCTTGCTATTCAACTCAGCAACTGTTTTCCAGAGATCCTCATTGCAACATAGGAATTGATGAGGTGTGTGTTTGAGGGAAGAACATGGCAAAGTGGTTTCTCTGTACAACTTAAAACAACAGTCTCTTTGGCTAGGTCTTATTTGATTAGGTCTGTCTGTGCTACACAACGGATAGGTTAAAGCAGCAGCTAAAATGGGGCTATAAGTAAGGAACTGATCACCTGGGAGAATATGCAGGGAGTATTGACCCTCTGATAGGGCTGCTCAGACGGTCACCTGGCAAAGGGAAGAGAAGGCTTCAAACACAGATCATTTTAAGTAACAGAATACAGTTGACAAAAGTTGAAAAAAGGTAATTAGTTACAGGGAGGAATGCAGCTCTGCCTGTGTGAACTGCATCTAGCTACACAGGATGTCCCTGTTTCTTGTGTTCTACAACGTAAAGACTGACTGGGGCTAAGATCTGCAAAGATTTTGTGTTCTGAGCCTCAGCTGTCTGTGTCCCTTAATTATCACTGGGGATGCCCACAAGGCCAAGCCCTGGGAAAGTCCATACTTCCAGCACCAGGGTGGCTGGAAGGGTACTCTGGAGGTCCATGATGAACTTCAAGGCCAAAGGCAGACAGACTTTAAGACAGCTGAGGCCTGTAAAAAGTGTGCCACAGAGACTGAAGGACACTACCTTCTCAAGCCAGAAGAGTAGTGAGTATCCAGCAATGTGAGAAACACCAGTGCTATGACCCAAGAACTTATAAGACCCCAACCACTCAAGTTTCTGAGCAAATCAAACCTTTTAAAAAAGCATTTCTATGGGCAAGGTAAGAAAGTACTACTCTTGGGCAGGGGGGAAACAGAGAGCTACAAACACCAGGCAACCTGTGGTAAGGTGAGGAACTGACGCCTGAGTCCCGAATAACCACCATAACACTACATTATCCCTCCTCTCTAGCAGTTGCCTCAATCCTCAGCTCCAGACTTTCCACCAAAGACCTTTAAAGACAGCTATGTCCCTCAAGGCCCTTAGTTCCTAGATTTGACAGAAGAGGCAATCTTCTCCTTTTGAAAGCTGTGTGGGGCACCTGTGGAATAGGAAGGCCCAGGAGACCTCCAAAGTAGACAGGGCCAGTGGGACTGAGTGAAGACAAACAAGTGAGTACATACAATCACAGGTTTCACAGGTTTCGTTTTGTATGCTCCAAGGCACCTTCCCGATATTCCAATAATTCAAAGGTAGGAACCTCAACAGGGGAATGTGTTCACTTACAAAAGGGAAGGGAGGAAGCCTTTTGTGCAGAGGAAAAGTTGGACTGAGGCTCATTTTAAGGCCACTTTCCTCAGCCAGAATGTGAGTTTATCTAGATGAGGAAATCAAATGGAACAGCAGTCGCAAAATAACCATATAAGGGAATGGGCTTGTTGTTGTCTTGTATATTCAGTTTAGACAGGTATCTCCAAAAAAAAAAAAAAAAGGGAATCCCAAGCACAGATGACCATCTCCTTCTAGTGAGGTAGGAATTTAAACTTCAGCAGTTTTCTACTCAGTGTCTTGGCTTATCTGAATCTCTTTCTCAGCTGTCTAACGTGCCTCGGGCCTGATATGGGAAGTCCAGGCTGCGACTTCCCAAATCTTAAATGTTACACTCGGCATTGCAACAGCCAAGTGCCTTCGTTGATTTACTCAGAAAAAGAGTTTCAGAACTAGCAAAACATTTAGTTTGCCATGAAGTGAAACGTTCTTTATTTTTAACTATCTTTAATTACAACTAATGTTGCTTTTGAAATGCAACATCACAGGACTTAAACTACTGGAATTCTCTTCATTTTTTCATTATAAAAAGCTGTTCAAAATGTAGTATGATGTTTTTTATCTTAAAAGTGCATTTTTAGGAAGATGGTCCAGCTATAAGGAATGAACTTTTGCCCACAGAAGACATGGCCTTACAGGGATCTTTTTGTTTATTTCTAAGAATAAAATCCTAAACTTACTGAGTGAAAGTCTGTTCCTCTTTACTCAGCTCAGCAGCCCTTAAATATGGAGAGTTTAAAATGGGCAAGTTTTCCTTTCTTCAGCAATGTTATGGGACATAGGATCCATACTCACCTTTTCTATCTCCAGCAATTATCTGGGATAATAATCTCTTTGTACTTCATAATCCCCACACTGCATAGTTCAGGAAATGACAAAATATAGGTAGCTATTAACCTTGCTTTTAAAGGTCATTTAAAATGCTCCCATTACACACAAACACAAACCTCTGAGCTGGACTTACCTTCAAAGACATTTCTCTTTTAAAATACGGTGTAGGTGCCTGGGACAAGGAACATCACTAGTAGCCAAATATTCTGGTGCCTAAATTAATACAGAACAGGTTGATTTCTCTCTCTCTCTCTCTCCCCTCTCTCCCTCTTTATTTTTTTAAATTGTGGTACATGAAATTAACATAGGGCTATAACTTGATATAGAAATATATATCTATTACCTCTTGTGTTTCTGAGCCTTACAAATCATAACCCTGTGATTTCTGGCCATTTACAGAGAAAGCTAAAACAAAGCAAAGTACTACCAAGTGTCAGTCTTAACACCGCAAACTACCATTTCAGAGTGCTGCAGTATATAGGTTCTTTTCTGTAACCCCACAATAAAACCTGTGTCAGATCCTTGTAGACCAGATCCCATATATGCCAAGTCCAAAGCCATGCAATCATTCCATCTGCCACTCAGTTATCAGTCAAAAAAACTGTCCCAGACCAGATGCGTAAGCAAGTTTTCAAAATACAGTATACTCTTTGTAGTACGAAAGTCTCAGTGTAGACACAATCTCTGGTCATTGAAAGAAAATCCTGATCCCAGGCAAAGCAAGAAGTCTGAGACCTGGAGATGACACCACAGCAGTATCACCGAAAAATTGGCAGCCAACCATAAATAAGGAGAATAGTGATGGTGTGGTAAGTGGCATTTATGTCAGAAGTGTCAAGGATTCATCCTTACGCACAGTTTTACAGCAAGCTGTTCAGCTGAGGCATGCTGGGAGTGTGAACTTCCTAAGAGACATCAACAGTCTCACTAGAATATGGACCCAGCGTTATATATGCATCTGCCGTCTTTCACACTTAATTTTTACTCAGAGGGAAAGGAATAGGTATAGCCCATGCACTGTTGGCCAGGATTTCAAGGACATGTACTGTTACAGAATGAACGTTGTTACAACATACTAGTTTGTAGCAGAAGATAAAAAATTTCACTCAGTGCTTTATAAGGAAATGCACTGATCTGAAATGCAGTCTATCTCAAATTGCCTGCTGGCAAAAAGTTCAGCTGAAACCCTGGGAAAACCAGACCAACATTGTGTGCCCTGTAATAGAAAAACAAAATATAGTTCCAGAAGCTAATTTTGACCCCCAAAGTTTTTTGAGCTCTATGTTAATGCTAATATATTTTTTCTAAATCAGTGTCATTTCAGATGGATGTACAATCTGAACTGAAATTTGCAGTTATTTGGAGGACTTGCAAGATCTCATTGACATTAAAATTGATACTTTGGCTGATTATTCCATCCTAACATGATTCAGCAGATCCTTAGAAAAGAAACCTCAGCTCCTGATCACTATTCATTTGCAGAAATGCTGTACAAAAATCAGAAAGAAAAGTTTGCTCTTGAACTTTCATAAAAATGCAGCCTTAACTTTCCATATTTTAAGAGTGGACTAAAAACATGAGTTGGTTGACTTAAGGTAATATTTTAACCAGAAAGCGTAAGAAAAGAAACACCCTAATTGACTGAAAATCCAGCTGTGGACTTAAAATAGAATTTTAAAAAGTTGCATTTTTCACGTTACTAAGTTCAGCACTGTCTAGTCTTTGAAGAAATGGATTGGCTCGACAGAGCTAGCTGGAGCACTCAGCATTCACACGGGAACTCTCTTCTGCTGTCAAGTAGCCCAAAAGCAGGGCTGTGAGACTTACCATATCCTGGCTGCTAGCTATTAAACATATCTGCTAGGGCCACCTTTGTGCTTAAAGAAGAGAATTAAAGATGGAACTTTTTATGCTTTTTGTGAATGCTTTGTTCTGTTTTAAAAGATCTTTGCTTTTACCAGAGAGATTTTCAAAGCTGAGGAAAAAATCTGTGGGCTGGACACATTCCATTTTAGTAGTAATTAAACTCTCTATTCCTAAAGGCCTAATCTAACTTTTAATGAAATAAACAGCATAGCTCTCACTGAGTTCTACAGCAGCAGGATCCACCTCCACCTACTCAAGGTTCTTCACATGGATTCTTTCTTGCTGTGATCAAGTAAGACAGCAGTAGTTAGAAATCAAAGTAGAGCAAAGTGTTTGAAATGAGTATCTCTAGCACAATAACAAATCTGTTCCACATTTTCCTCTATCAGTCCGTTATTGGAAACTCCAAAGAACATATCCACTGTCTGTTATATTAACATTCTGTACTTAAACCTACCACTTCATTCACTGATTTCCATGTACGACCGACCCCATAACCACATGCATTAAAATCCTGCAGTGCCAAGTGTTTCAGGGATCCTAAAATGAGTACTTGCTAGCACTAACTTTTCCATCTACCCACTGAACTCTCCCCCTGTTTCCTTACTGCCTCATGACTCACGGCTGAACCATGCTGTCTGAGCAATGCAACCAAGCGATGTCTTGCCACCAAGCCCCAAAACCCTCGCCATTCAAATGCAGTACAGTAGCAGTGCTCCAAAATTCAGCTGAACTCATGGAGCTTCTGACTTCCCTTAGAACTGATCCTGGCTTGAAAAATTGCTGATTTCGAAAAATCAAGATATTCCACGGAATCATTTTTACCTCTTTTTGATCAAGGAAACAAATCAAGGAAGGGTTTGACCTGAAACCTCTTTAGTTTCCTGACAGCTCATCTATCCAACACATTGACAGCTCATCATGTGGAGAGGCATCCAGCATCTGCAGTTTATTATACAGATGGAGCCAGGGGACCTCAGGCTTCCAATTGATCACTGGAAAGCTCAGCAATAAGACCTAGCATTTATCTAAATTTATAAGCTTCAGAAATAAGGTTCTTCAGAGAATGAAAAATCAGTGCAGCTGAACAGAAATCAGCAAGCGTCAGGCATTTGCAGAAGCTGAGGATCTGGCCCTTCTTTGGTAATATTTGATTAAAATAGACTTCGACATCCAGAATGCTGCACTGCCAAAGTTGAACATCAACTGCATGAGCAGCCATGTGGCAGGATGTGGAAAACTACTTTGCGTTAATGATTCTGTGCTCTGATCAATATTCCACAGCCTCCCCATGAATGAGTTAGTGTTTGACAGGAGATAATACAGTGGAAGCATCAAGTGTCAAATCACTAGGGTACTGCTGGATTTCATATTGCTATAATCCTGTACAGCAAGCATTTGAAAAGCTGCCTGGAGCAAAATAATAATAACTGCACAAAACATATGCAAAAGAATCTCACTGTTCTATGAAATGTAGCATTTAATCACATGGGTCCTTGCTGTTGGGAGGATAAGAGAGGCAAAGAACTGCGCTGAATACTCTCCAGTAGGAAGTCAATCAGCCTATGGCTGTTTATAACACATAATGGCTCGATCATATGTCTGACTCCCATTTCGTATTTTTTAAAGGATTAGCAGTGTATAAATCACATGATTAAAGTCACTGCAGGGCGTTTTATAACTGTAGGCTGCCTTTTATAAACTATAAGCTTTGTGACCTAAACCCATTCTGTTTTATAAATTTTTTCTTCAGTTGTCATGAGAATCAACAGGCTGTGCTTCTTTAATTGTCTGCATAGACAGCTTAAAGGTTTTTAAGAGTTTCCCTTACTCAAGTCTTTGTACCTGCCTTCATTAAAATTTTGCCAAGCTCTGCTGATTAGGTGGAAAAGCCTCCATCTTGAACAGCCTGTCCCTTCTGTGACTAGAAACCTGTGTTGATCTCTTCTCTGGGACTTCACAGAGGCACCCACTCACAGGGTGAAAGTGCAGAACTTCAGCCCACAGTGACCACAGTTCTATACAAACACCCTCTGCTTTTCCACCAATTACATGATTTTTTCTCTTCATGATTTTTTTCAAGTCTCAGAAGCCTGTTCTGGGTGTCTGACAAGTCACTCTTTACCCTCTTATTTTAAGGGGTCTGGAAGAGAACGAAGAATGTGGTAATATGAGACATAGTTCACTAACATGAGCATGGAAAAGATCTTTGGCACTGTCAAAAGCACCTGTTAAAATGAATATATTTAACAAAACCTTATCTCTCTTCATGGCATAAAAAGTTAAACACTTTATACTAAAGATTTTGTCTACACTTTCTTTTTTTTTCCCAGATCAATTTCCAATTCCAGTATTTAAAGAAGGCCCCAAACTATCTCTGTCCGTGAAGTACCACATAACCTTTCAGTCTGAAGACAGGAAGAATCCCCCTCTAGAAAACTCTTCTAGTTGTGTGCTGTTGGAAACTGGAAACAGTGAAATACCTGGGGAGTGAGGATGGTTCAACATAGGCCCATCAAGGCAGCCAAGCCCAAACTTTTTTTTTTTTTACACCAGGCAATACAGGAAGAGACTGATAATTAAAAGAATAACAATGAATTTACTCTCACAGTCTAGGAGTTAAGATGCTTATGAAGACAACCATGAATAAAAAGTTCAGAGCCCAAGTTCTCCATTCTGGAACTAGAAGAGAGTTGGGGGAGAGGGTATATCTCTTCCCAGAAAAAAAGGCTGAGAGGGACAGGATGTGGAGAGTTCAGCTTGTGACAACTCCCCTCAGCTTCTGTATAAGTTTGTTTTAGCCTGATATGATTTTTAACTCTCTTTGGAAGGCACATGCATTCGACGCTGTGTTTGTTCTACTCAGTGTCACTACTAAACCCTTTTTATTCCTCTGCAGGGAAAGCTCTATCACTGAATCTGTCTACTCCTTCTCCCATCTCCTCCCCTTCCCTCCCCTCTGACTCTCAAAGCCAAGACATGAAGTTACATTTCTCTATTTCTTCCATCAGCTATTGTGGTATGAGAGTTCCACTAAGACATGGGCATGTTCCAAAAATAACATGCGAATAAGGACTTCTGTGTTTTTAAGACCTGACCCAAAATATTTATTTATCCAGAAGTTGAAATTCTCACGAACAATGGGTGAAATTCTGAGGACAGGAGATTTGTGGCAGGCTTGGACATAACATGGAATTTCAGGACAACAAGTGCTATAATACAGGCAATGAAGGATAAGCCTTAAACCGAGTGTCAGTAGAAATCTATATATTAACATCATTTTGTAAGTGGCATCAGTCACTTTTATATTAGAAAGGAAAGATGATGAAAGCATAAGTACACTTAAATAATAATAGTGATTCCTGCAAATACCAGAATGATTTACCACTGACAGTACAGTAATGGATTGCTTATGGCAAACAGGAGAGTCACAGTTTCCCAGGAGGCTTATTCCCCCACTGCAGGATACAAATAATTCCCATTGACTTCAGTGCCTTTCCTGCCGTGAAGGACTAGGAATTTACTGGCTTCAGTGGGAGTTACGAATAACTTCAGAAACTATCAGGAAAATGAAATCCTAAAGAAACAAATAAAGATATGCCTCTGACTGCCTAGTTTTTATATCTATTTCAAATATTCCTCTCACTGTTAGCAGGAAAAAAACCTTCATGCAGCTCAAACTTACCCATCTATAGAACCTAAAAATTTCAGCAATATCTACAAACAAACATATATTGTCAGACTAGAGTAGAAACAGCAATGAAAGACACAAGGACCTGCAAGGTTTATTGTGGAAGAAATTCTCCATGAAGTATTTGTCTCTTGGACAGATTTTATCAGCCAACAGCCGAGGTTCCTTCACATAGCAGATGCACACAGGACTCACTCACTAGCATTGTGTAATCATCTTACTGTAATTCTGCATTTTGCTTCATTTACCAGTGAAGAGCAATCACATAAAAAAAATAACCAAAATAATAGGTTATACTTTTTGCCAGTCCTATGTTTAAATTCCCATCCTGCCCATCTATACCACTTGTCTGGTAGTGTATCTGGTGCAGATATGACAAATGTTCTTCTTTGAGAACCATATTTAGTTCAGAGAAAAGTCATTGCTTGAAAGGAGACACAAGGGGTAATGTTTAATCTGGTAGACCAGCAGATGGACAGTCAGAGAGCTGCTGGCCTACCTCGTTAGGTGCATGGCATTTTCACCACAGGAGTGTGTTTTCCAGAAACCAATGATATATAGATGTGTGGCAACTAAGTGGGTGTGCAGAGGCCTGTTGTGGAATTCTTACCATCTCCTCTCAGACATCTAGCTGGATCAAGTCCTAATGACATGACAGACGACCACAGGATCAACTCCCGTGTAGCAACTCCTATGAACGGAGACCCTACTGCAAACTCCATTGGAATGGCAGTGCTGAGAGAATCACTCCAGAAGCACACCTGTCTATGGAAAAAAGAATTAATAAATTACTCTCAGACATCCTGTGAAGACTCCCACTGATACCAGTGACACTACGGAGGGCGTGAGGGAACAAATTGGAAAAGGCAGGGTCTTGTCTTTTCAACAAGAAAAAACAGTCCTCATTATATCTAAATCTGTAATTTTATACCTGACGTAGGATTTGGATTCAACTGAGCTTTTCCGAGTTAATGGAGACTCACAAAACTGAGTAAACTGAGGAAATACATCCTTCTAAATGTCACCTTTATGAAACAGATAGGGCCTAAGGAAGGGGTTTATTATTTTCAAATTCCCATTTAAAATTTTTCTTTTATTGCTTTGAAGAACTCTGTTGCCTCTGTGACCTCCCTGAAAGGTATCACTGTGGGGTGTCTCACATTCTACCAGAAACGTCAGATGAGATTTAGTCCCACAGTCCTCAGTAAATTGAAGAGAGGGGAGGATTGTGTCATGGTGAAGTGATTCGATAGTACCATAAAAACCCTACATTCAGCTGGAAAGGGAACAGCATCTCACAGAGTATTCGGTTCCATTTAGGCAGAAACTGGACCCTGAGAGATTAAAGTCAGTTGGCCCACAAGATTACAGGCAACTCATTTATTAGAGTTGTTTTGCCTTCATTGTTGAAAGTGTGGACAGCCTATATGGCTTGGCAACAGGTTCTGCTGCAAGGGGATGAAGTAAGGATGCAGATTGGTAAAGGACTTAGAAGTGGGTCGGAGGAGAGAGGCTTCATCGTCTCATTATTATTTTTTAAAATACTTGCCATTCACTCAGTTCCTAAAGCTCAAAAAAAGCATCTTTCCAGAGTATTTTAATGGGCCCTGGGGCTAGGCAGTTGTTGATGTGGATGAGTCGAGATCATCCACTACAGAGGCAAAAACAGCACGAAGCAGGGAAACTGTCTCAGACTTCCCTTGGCAGACTTACTGGCTGACTGTTAATAGGGAGATCCCACCTGCACATTTTATAGGGTCAGAGCCATAACTGGAGGCTACAGGGTATACAGACTCTTGATCATTCTATTACAGTAAGGATGTATATCTCTAGTTAAGCTTGCAAACAATGCTGAATAGCTACTCAGAAGATTAACAGGACCTCCTACTTCATGGAAACAGTGACTGTTTACATAATATGTAATGACAGTAAATCATAACAAATCCTAGGAGAAAACTCCAGTTGAGAGATAAAATAACATGACCTTCTGATTTTTCTTCTTTTCTCAGTCTTACAATCCATCTTTATTTCTCCATCCTGTAAGGATTTCTGCATATGCTTAGCTTTCAGCACACCAGTAACACCACAGATTTTAATTAGTCTAATTAGGTAGGAAAAAAAAAGTGCATGCATAGGGGAATGTCCTTTTTTTCCCCTCCTTTATGTTAGTTCCTAACATGGTAAGGTCTCTGTCCATAGCTAGAGCTCTCTACCACTGTGATACAAATAACACAGTATGTTCCAATTTGCAAGGTTAAACAATTAGCCCTCTAAACACAGGGCTGGTATGAAGTAGTGCCACTACTGATCTCCATTCCTATACTAAACTAGACCAGCTGAGGAACAGACCCTGCCTAAGGTGATGAGTTAATAGGCAAAAGAACTAAACAAACATACTTCTGTGGGAAAAATACTTGCAACTGGACAACTATTTTCTGAAACTCATCTGTCATTTGAAATTAATTACTGAATAATACCCTGCATCAGAAATCCTCATTCCATCATTTGCTATATTATAATACAACACAGTTTTCACAAGACAAGCAGACCTCATTACTTTCCCCCGGCAACTCTTCCAGTTTCTTTTGGTGCATGCATGTGTATGTGAGCAGATCCATGATTACACAATCGGAACTCAGATTTACTTAAAATGAACTGTTCTAGTGCTTATTTGCAGGATGCTCCTCCGAAAAGTTATCTTCTCCCTGCTCAGACAAAAGAGTCAAGGTTAAAAAAAAATAAATAAAAAGAAAACTTGTTTCTTCTCACACCTAGCATTTACTCGTGTTGCAGTTGCACCACCAAGCTAACAAGCTGCCAATCCTGAAACCCAGCATGCTGGCTGCTGTACAGACGTGTGAAAAAAAGATCCAGTTGGTTCCCGAGATCTTTCAGCAGAAGTATGTCTGCACTGCATTATGATGGAGCCCTGCCCTTTGGAAGGCAGGGATTGTCGGCAGCTGTGCAAGACGTGGTGCAAAAGGTCTGCATGCCTGCCAGGTGCTGCAGGGCTGTGTGTCTTTCACATCAGCAGGGAAGGAGGAGATGTGCTTCGCACAAGCATGGCCCGCAGCCCTCTGCCAGCCCTGGTGGAGCATCATGGCATCACGCACAGACAGCTAGGAGACTCCTCCAGGACAATCTCACAGTTGGGAGGGGGTTCTGGCTGCTTTTGGGGGTTTATTACTGATTTAGTCATTCAAGAAAGAAATCAAATTTGAAACAAGGACTCTCACATGTGAATTCACTATGCTTCAGCACTTGCCCAGCTCACATTCGTATGGCAGTTTTAAGAACTAGTGGAAAAGAACAGACTTTAATGACCATGCGTCCTTGTGCTCTGGAGTGTGGACTACAGCAACTAATAATAGATGAAGGTTTACATGTTTTTCTTGTGTTTCTGCTGGGGCTGCTATGCCATTAATTCAGCTTGTGCCTGGCTACTTATGTTAAACATTCCCTTTGTGGCTTTCTCTAAATCTTAAATTTTGCATGTGACCACATGTAAATGTAAATGTGTATTTTTATGGTCCTGTAATCTCAGTGCTTTTAAATCCCTGTTGCCTGAAGGCATACAGTGAGCTGAAGCAGAAAAGCTTGGTCAGTTTGTGATCATTTAGAGCTAGTTTATTTGCTCTTTCTGAGTGGATTCAGTTCCTGTAGGTTTTTGCCTTTCGTGTAATAGAGTAAAGATAAGATCTAGGAACTTAATTAATCCTGCAGGGCCTGTGAACAAGGCTCATTAAAAAATAGTCAAACACATTATATTTAAATACCTTATTTACAGGAATTTATACCATATTTCTGAACAGGAGATATACATGCCACATACTTATACCTTTAACCATTGTAAAGCATTTCTCTAAATAAAGCTGAAAAATTCACCAAATTTGAGCTCAAAAGCATCTGGATTATACATGTGAATAGCCTGTAGTTTTAAAGACTAGCTGGTAACAACCGAAAGTTGCCTCTGCAGAACACTGTAAGCTGTAGTGTCCTTTCACCTGCACCCAAAAGGGTGCACATGTTCTACAAAATCAGCATTACTGCAGCCCATATCCTGACCAGTAAACACTGATCTGAAGCAGTTTCTCTGAGAGCTTTCCCATGTGTCCAAGGCAGAGACAAATAAGGTATATGTGATCATGGATGTCTCCAAGAACCCTTGGCAAGGCTTCGTAAGGAGTCAGAACGAGGTTATTAAAAACCTCTTTCTGGAGTTACTTCATATCTCCCTGTAAATTTTCTGAGTCAGAAAATAGCAGAGCACAGGTTCTGATACTCAATGCCCATGAATATATAAGTTTTTATCATACAGGTTCTACAGTTGCTTGAGCACAAAAGTATCCTCAGCAATTTTGAATTCTCCTTCTTTCCTAACCCTTCATTGATTCTACCTCCACACTCCATCACAGAGACATAAGAAAAGCCAGGTGAACAGAGATCTTTGGAAGTATCTAACCCAATTTTCTACTCTGAAGAATGGTATGAGAAAAGAAACATTTGCTCATGGGCACAACTGATAGCTCAAATCCACATCCTTAAAGTGCCACCTGATTTCACTAAGCACTCAACATATCCCACCGACTCAGGACTTTAGGAATAAACTGTACCGTGCAGGTGATTAATCCCCAGCTCATATGCTGGTGCATTACTGGGTGCAGCCCTACATATGTACCGTGTGTGAGGAGGCTTAAAAGCCAGGGGAATTACTCTTGCTTCTTGTGACATCTTGAAGCCTTGCTTCAGAATTAAGCCCAGTCAGTACTTAACTTTGTTGTAAGTGACCGCCTGACCAGTGAGTAGGATAAATGATGCCAGTGGGATAGAAAAGCATCTTAAATTAATCATTTGCTTAATGGCTTTCCTAGAGAAGGATGGGTTTAAATACATATTTAAGGGCATTCTCTGATACAGGACTTGTGGGAGTGCAAACCCCATCACAGGAATATTCTTTCAAGAAAGAGCTACATTGTGTCACAGGTATTTTAAATTCAAAGATATTTTAAATGTAATTCATTTTAAATTCTATATCCAGACACAGCTGGTAAAAAGCAACCAAATCTTTACTGTATAGCCTCTTCAGGAGGAGGAATCTATTTTTGGTTAGGGTTTATATAGCATTTCTTACAGTAGGAAACAGCCTAGGACTGGGGCAATTGCATTCTAATGCTATATATATATTTGGTTTTGTGTTTGCGGGTTTTTTTGAAAACCCTCAGCTTAAAATTCTGCCTCAAAGGCCTCAAATTAATATTTTGTTAGCCATTTTAAAATCCTACTGTTAAGAAAAGACAAAACCTTGACTGCTTCTGTAAGTAGATCCATGATTTATACTGTGAAACACTTTGGCAAGAGCAGGAAAATCTCAAATCAAGTTACTCTTCAACCTGTGCTAATAAATCCTGTGTTGACATGAACTCTTTTTTCAGTGCTTCATTTTCAAGGAGTCATGTGGTTTTTTAATAATCAGTCTTGTTGTTTCCTCTTCATCCTATTCAATAAAGTAGCAATAACTGCAAAAGCATCTTAGGCAATGCACTGCAACTCAAATGCAGCACTGAGAAATATCTCTGTGAAATCAAGTTTAATGAGATATCAAAATATTTCACCTACAAGTCTTGCCTGCTGGACAGTACTTTAGAAAGCAAAGACAGTTTCCCTACTCCAGATTAGTCAACATCAGGTTCATTGGTCTAACATTTCACAAAATATTTTCCCACATTTGTCTGACTGCAGTTTGAAGGGTGTAGCTGACAACATAAATGTGCCCTAAGGTGAAAATCCCTAAACATTTCCCTCGGCGATCTTTGAGTCTGGACGTTACTAATGCAGATGTCTGTAATCAAGAGATCTCTGTGGACCTGCTAATTATTCCCTAGACTTTTCCACTAGTAATAAAAATCCCATTTGTTGCAGCTTGTTTGCGGAACTGCTTCCATTTCCACAGTGGTGGCATTAATTAGCAAAAACCTGTGAAAATTGTTGGAGTTTATAGGTTCAAAAAAAAAAAAAAACCACTAAGCATTGCTCCTAAATATTCCTATAAATTCAGCCACGGCAACAAGTCTTGAATGCCCAACTTTCTCAGTTGGAGCAATTTTTCATGCTTGTAGCAATAAGTGGGAAATAATGGGGGTCTCAGATTCACATTAGGTAAGTTGCTTCTGTGACCTCTCCATGCAGATGGATGGTGAATTTCTCAGATAATAAATCAAATTTCCCTGATGGTACAGTGGCATCTCTCACTGAGGCCCGTTGAGCTGCTGGCTGCCCTCTATTCAAAGGCAGCAGGCCTTTGCCCTGCAGGATGCTTTCGCTACAAATCCTTCACTCAAGATTTGGAGATATTAGGGCCTCTATAAACTGCCCAGGCTTTTTGGGGAACAGCCAGCATCCTGCTGGGAAATAGACACTTTTCAACTTCATTGACATCTGTCACACATACAAAGAATAGAAAATGATCAGAAAAAAAAGGCACATTATGACTTTCCCATCAGCAGGGCCAGTTAGGTCTTTGTTCTCAACAGATATTTAAAAGGTTCATCAGAGCTACCTTGCTTAACAGTAGCTTTACTCAGAGAATCTTACCTTTGGGTTTTAATGACCGTAGAATGTTTCTCTGTTCCTTGATACTTTTTGCATTCAGCTAACTTTCCTGTAGGAATTTCAAACAAAAAAAAAAATAGCTATGATGCTAGTTTTTCCATGCAGTTTTTATTAACTTTCTTCCGAATAAGTCCCTGCAAGCAAAACGACACCAATTTTTATTATCAGAAATTTATTTATTAAGTGACAATCTAACTCCCAGAATAGCAAAGCATTCATTTTTTTGGAGTTAAAGCTTTTTTCCCAAATGACCCTAAAATAAGCATGGGAAAGCAGTATTGTAAATATAGTAATGAACTTCAAGCAATATACTCTTTTTGCTCAATGTACTGCCTATATTAAATACTGGTTTGGGATAGGGCTGTCAAGTACTGTGCTTATATAACACAGGGATAAAACTTAAAATGATGCTCCCTTGCTAATTAAAATCATTTGTAACTGTTTTAAACACAGAGGGCAAAACTTCAGGAAAAATTTCCCCCCCTTCAAGTGTGAAGTATATACACAACTCCTTCATTCAGTTCCTTATTCATGCAAGTATTTCCCTTAAAAAACAATACAATTGAGTAATAAATCACTTGGTAGGGAAACAAGAGTTTTCAGCTGTAGCCTTGACACTCTGTGGGATCATGAGCATACTTCTGGGACTCAGTTTCTCCAACTGTACAAAGGGCGATAATGAGCAATGTAAGTGCTTTTATATGGCATTGTGATGCCTACTGATAAAAAGAATTTTTAATTGCCTTTACACTTATCCCAGAAGTGAATATAATCTACTCATTTTCAAGTTTTTCTGTTGTGTTCAGCAGAGCCAGCATAAATTACATAATTGTAGCTGAGAACAGGATTTGGTCAGCTGGCTTCACTCTTTGTATCAGTTCCACCCAAGACAACAAACTTGAACAGTGAGGTGAATGAGGCAAGCTGGGCTTGGCCAGTGTTTAGTATTTCATACAAAGACAATGTTGAGTTTGATCTGGCAAAAGTGTGGGGAATAATGTGCCTACCCAAAGCAAAACTGGTGCAGAAATCTCAACATGCCTGCTCAGCTACAATGACAAAGACCTAGCACTACCTAGGTGCCTGGGGAAAGGGATTCAATTGCTGGTGGTTGGACAAAGAGGAACAACAACAGGCTGGTATCATCGGTCACTGAATGTTGACCATGGTATAATATTTGCAATTTAAGATTAGATGTAAGACTAGATGAGTAAAGGATAAGGTGGGCTTAGAAACGGGCAGATCGCTAAACCCAAAGCCAGATGGTGCACTGGTTTCCCGCAGCAGCATGAGAGCCTGAGAGTCATACAAATGAGTCACACCTGCTGAAAGCCATCCCAACAGAGTGATGAAGGGCAACCTGGCAATGAAAAGCAGTCTGGATCCCTCCATTGGGCGACAGATTTTTAATAACCTTTTCCCCTACTAGTTGGAAGTCTTTTTTCTAAAGGCTGAGCCCGAATGAACAAACTTAGCACTGTAAAATTTAGCACTCTTCAAAGTTTTAATGTAAAACACTATCAAATTCTACTGGGCAGAAAATGTGCTTTCAATGAAAAAAAACTCACTGTTAAAAATTAACATACTGAAAGCATTAACATAGTGTTTAAAAGACTAGGCTCTTTCCAAACACCTAACAACAAAAGTGCCTACAACATTCCAGAAATAAGTTTTCATTCAGTCAGAAGTTGAACAGTTAAATACCTTTAAAGGTCCAAAGTTTAATGATTCAGACCCTGGAATGACTTTTTAAAGCTGCCTAATTCTGCTAAAGCGTGTAATTTTTTATAGCGAATGGGATCTTCTGAAATAAAGCTGCAGCCTTATCTTTTTAATTATGATTTCATGGACTGCCGACAGAATGTATTTCACTGCACACTTCCGTGACAGATCTGGGTGTACATGAACACAGCACAAGGCTGATGCAGCTCAGTTTATCATTGCCAATACTGCTCATACTCAGAGCTCAGCTTGGAGCATGTTAGAACCCCATGAAGTATTTAAGCACACACTTCAGGTTTTAGGATACAAACAATGTAACCGAAGTGAAAGAGACTGTTCAGATGCTTAAAGTTACTCACCGCCTCAAGCATTTTACTAGATTAGCCTTAAGTACCCGCTATCTTGCTGGATCAAACCCTGACACAAGAGCAAAGAGGTATAAAACTGCAACAAAGCCAAATCAAGCCAAAGGCAGCACTGAAGTAAGTCAGTGGTCTTGCTAGCTAGTCCAAAATTTTTTAAATGTCAACCCTGCAATTACGTATTGACTCAACTGGCAAAAAGGTGAATGATTCAAAATCATTCTGAAAAGATCATTCTATTTTATGACTACAGCTAGTATAAATATTCCAAAACTGAGATTTTCAAAGGATTGTTTTGTTTTCTGTTTATTTTCTATTTTAAAAAGTGCCAAATAACCCCTCAAACTCTATCTTCTTTTGAATGGCTACCTATTTTACAACTCTGTGTGGATGACAATTCAGCACTGAGATTTGAAACTATCTAGATATTCTGGAAGATAAATATTCCAGAAGTGTCCCTAATAACATGCAAACATCTACATACACTAAAGAAGTATATTTAATACCAACAGTCAGTGCACAGCTAAGGTCCTGAGGCAAACAGCACAGATTCTAAAACACATGCATTGATCTTTTTTAGTATTATATCATTATGATCTCTTTTTAGCATTATTTAGATTCAGAAATAATCTGATACTATTGTTCCAATGTGTCCTGAATATAAGAAGAAACTGCTATCATTCAACCTATTGTCTTATTCCATGGAAAAATTTCTGGCTTCTTGTTTTGTTCAGGAAAAAACCTAAAGAATGCCGAACATGTCTTGCTGTCACTCAAGCACACTAAAAACTAAGCGATGTCACTCCATTCCATGGATCATAGAATCTTCTTTGTGTAAACATGTTTAACATTTTCAGACTCCCTTTATACATGAAAAAAATCTGGCAATCATTTCCCCAGGATTCTCTAAAGAAAATGGGTATACTTCATACTGCTTTGCTGTAAAGGGGAAAATTCATTCATTCTCTGACGTCTCTAGCCTCTTTGCAGTTGCGACAGCAGATAAGCTAATGACCCAGGATTTGCAAGGGAACTGCCCCATGCTGCGGCCTCCAGCTTTGCCAGGCCACACGGAATGTCTCATTTGTCTCATTAACTTCCCACTGTACCAACCAGAAGTTTATTATACAGTACTTTTCTCTTTCAACTTTTACAGTTCATATACCTCAGCAGGAGCCTGGACACAATGACCCAGGACGGCCCTTCCAGTCCTATGTTCCTATGAGATACATGAAAGCAAATCACGAAAGCTCCATAGCAGTGTTTTGGGAAACTTTAGATGAGATGAAGCACAACAATGGTACGTACAAGCTCAACAACAACTGCATTCAATGTAGTATGACAGACACAAACTATATTGTGTTGTTTATAAACTACACAAACATTTCCACTTGATTTCCCAAGGAAATGAGGCTTATGCAGTCATGCTGCTGTCTGTTCATCTGTCTCCCCCTAATAACTTTCAAGCCTCCTGGCACATTTCAATGCAAGTTGTCAGGGGAGAAGCAGAAGTCTCGAGGATAACTGAGTTCCTACAGATCTTGTGAAAATCAGTCATTTCACAGAGGAAAGAGACCTAAATTAGTGCCCCCAGCTGAGGAAAATCTCCTTGAAGGTGTGGGATCGATGGTTACTTGTCCAATCAGTACAAATCAGCTTATTGCTAGCCTACAGATCAGCACATGTGTGGCTCCACAGCAGAAATAGCACAGACTGCCCTGTGCCCTCCTGGTCATTAGAGGATCTGGAAGGATCCAGGGGTCTCATGAAGATCCCTAGAAGGTGCAGGGGAGACAGAGGACACAGTTTCATAGGAAACTGGGCTTCCACTACTCCTGGAACAGCTTCTTTTATTTTTTTTCATATAATGAGCAGGATAGCTTTTGATTTTAGCCCCTTAGCTGTACTGTTTCTGCTCTGTAAGTTATTTCATTAGCCTCAAAGGGATAGGAATCCAATACACAATCATTCAAGAATGCTTGCTCATGCTATTGGCTGCATTTTTCACTTGAG
The DNA here is from genome assembly GCF_036370855.1 of Dromaius novaehollandiae. NCBI lineage: Eukaryota > Metazoa > Chordata > Aves > Casuariiformes > Dromaiidae > Dromaius > Dromaius novaehollandiae. The sequence continues at coordinate 121,171,750 of NC_088100.1, forward strand.
ATAAAGAAATTTATTACTGGGCTAGTGTTTGCCCTGATACTTCATTTCAGTGCACAGATAATACAAAGGGCAAAATGCATCACATTTATTTGAAACTGTATTGTGAAGAGGTCAGCCATGAAAACAACATCTTTAATGGCCTAGGTTTGAAGGCCAACACTTATCTCAGAGAGGGGTAAGTGAAAAAAGGCCATGAAATACTCAAATAAGAATACTTAAAAATAAACATGGATAGAAACCCAGATCTGTGACAGAGAAAGGAAAGACATGTATAAACATGAGTAAATGAAAGAGTAAACATACAAGACGAAACAATGTACAGCAAAAACTAAGCTGGAATGAGGCTATTTCCAAATCCAAACAAATGGAAGTCTATCTCAGGAGAAATGAGAACAGCTTTTAGCTACATAGAAGTGCAGCAATGAGGAGCCAGCTCAAGCTATGTACCCAAAAGCACTGTCAAGTTTGCTACCATATCTGTACTGCTGAGTATTTCTTGCCAGGATGCATCATGCTAGCTAAACTACAATAAAAAAAATGCTCCATTGTGGTAGGTCACCTGCTTTCTCATTGATGTATTCAGCAGTCATGTGCTGGGACCCTTCCTCTCTCATACAAACATGATGAAAATGCTGTTGTTCTCATCACATGTGATGGCTGCACAACTAGTTGTGTCATCTAACATGCAGACGCAACCCTGTTAGGTGAACAGATACTGCTGTTCAGATGATGGGGACAGACTGGGGGTCTTGGAAAAGAAAGCAGCAATATGTGGTGCTAATAGAACAATTCAGCCAGCCCATAGATCCCTAAGGTTAGGTTTAAGGGTAGTGGAAAGGCTGGATTGAGGAATAGATGGAAGTCACACGTTAGACACCACTGCGTTAGCTCATGCTAGGATCACACCTTCACCTTGCAGTGCTGACATACCTAAAATGATGTTTTCCTAAAACAAGGTTTTCTTCTCACCTCAGACCACAGTGACAGCATGCTTTGTCCCAAAAAAATGGCTCAGGATTCCCTCAGACCTTTCAGAGACTGTTCTAGAGAGACATCCCGTTCTCCTACCCTTCCAGTAATTTATTAAACCATACAAGTCTCAGCTGATACACAAGGTTTGCTCTTTCTCACACTAAAGTTAAATCTACCTAATTCTATTCTCCTGCTGCCCATGGCTCAGGGGTGTCTTTTGGAACCAGTCCATCTTTCAGCTGCTAGTTACCTCCCTTACGCCTCCTCCTGCCTTCTCTTTTTGTTCCCAGATCATATACACCAATACTGTCATATTCAGGGGCGTTCTGATACACCTGCTAAACTCATCCTAAGTGCAAAGCAAAACCAGAAGACATGCCTTGGAGAAGTGCTGCTGATATGCATCATATGGAAAAGTTTTGTGAAGATAGCTGACTTCAGCGTCCTGTGGAGCAGTCTAAATCCTGCTGCTGCACTTGAAAAAAAAAATTTAAATTAATACCTCTGGGTGCAAGAAAAATCACCCTAAAGATAGAAATAACATTCTGAAAAACATCTGACACGGTTTCCAAGCCACTAAGAAAGTCAAATAGAGCAAACAGTGCAGCAACCCGAGAACTGAGCAGAAGGAAAAGAATGCTTTAATCCAAATGTACCTTGAAGTACAATACTCATGGATCCATCAAGGCCTGTCCTCATGAGTGAAGAGCTAGCAAATACTTATACACCAGGAAAAAGGGCAGATTAATTGCAAATGAGATAAACAGAACACTGATGCCAAGTTGGGGGGTCCTTTAAGTCAGATTAATTCAGTCAATAAATTAAAGACTGCAATGCTTTACACATTTGGGATGGAAAGCTTCCCTCCCTTTCCAAGTTATCTGATTCTTCTTATGAAGAATTACAGTACAGATAAAGGTTTTCTAGAGACTGTTTTTGAAAAAAGTTTACACTTGCATTCTTTGTTGAAAGCGAGTTACTTGCTACGGAGGTAGTCATATTTTTAAAGGATTCACCAGCAGATCTTGTTATTAGCAACTGTTTAACCATTCTGCTAACAGAGCATTACTCTCAAGAATTAATGAATGAATAATTTTGCTAAAGTAGTGTTTTTAGGAAGGACTGAGTCCAAATGAAACCACAGTCCAGGCATCTGAACACACAACACATCCTCCTCCAAACCCAGTGTTATAACTCAGTTGGATGCTGTTGCTAAAGCCGGCCTGTTATTTGCATGGATATGAATTGTGAGAACTGTTTTTTTTTCTTTTTAATGAGTTATTGATTTCTGAAAATCACTCAAGGCAGAAAATCCATACATTAACAGGCTGGCTTAACTCACCAAGATGTGTTATTTTATAGCACTACTGAGAAAATTCAATAGATAAAGTTCTTTCAACTGCTCTAGACAAGACAGATCGATGTGCCTCTTAGACAGAAATCAACGCTTTACAGCACTGATTAATAAGGAAATACATGAGAGACTACTCCCTCAGAGGGATTAAGGTGTTTACACTTTTTAAGCATGACAAAGACCTGAGATACGGGACCAGGGGGTGAAGCAGATATCCTGTTTATTGTACACAGTACTCCATAGATTTCCAGCAGATTGCCTTGTATTAAAAATTACAGGGCTTGAAAACTAAGAGCATTTGACAATGTAGAGGAATATACTTTCAAACTTAATAATAAAACATTAAAGCAGATGAGTTTTTGAAGGAAAAAAAAAAAGAAAAGCAGTAAGATCTTTGTCAGCTAATACAACTCCCTTAAAATAGTTGAAACACACAAGCTCTGCTTCCAGTTCAGGAAAGCATCCCTATTCAGAAAAGGTGTTTATGCACACATTTAAATGGTGCCCAACAGAAGGATGGATTTAAGTATGTGTTTAAGTGTTGTCAAGATCTGGATTTGTCAGCCTTCTATAAAATAAATGTGTTCAAATATATTTAGAGTAGATTCCCATACTGAAGAAACACAATGGTAACAAAACTCAAAAGGACTTTGGGGGAGTATTTTTTTTTTTTTGCTTTTTTCTTAAATATCCCCACATAAAATATATAAATTAAATTGATACTTCAACCTTGTTAGGTGTTAAAATTACTCGCTTTCTTGTGACTTGTTAACTGACAAATATTTCCAAGTTAAACACTGATTTTCCTTCACCTCCTTTTATTCCTTTCCTCAGCAATCTCTCGGATTATGGGATTACAAATGGATTACATACATAAACCACTCATTTCAGGTGTCACGGACTTCAGAATCATTAGGTCCTTATACAGTAAGCCTACAACAGCCAAATCAGACTACGTCCTTAGAGTATGCTATTCCTTTGAGACTGAAGTGGTTAAAGTTAGCGGAGGTACGATCTGGCCCACTATCTGGCAGGAAATAGTTTCTCAGAGATAACTGAGTGGAATTCTATGGCATGCAAAATAGATATGGTCATATTAGATAGTCTTGAATTCCCTTCTGACCTAAGATCCATTAATTTACTTATGTTTCCTTGGTAAATGAAAGAGTAACTTTTGACGAGATGCAGACATATCTGCATCTTCACTAAACTACTGCTGTACTTCTTGAACTCAATATTGTCCCAGCTCTCAGCTAACTTCACTGATTTTACTGACTTCTGTTTATGAAAATACTCAGAAAAATGAATAAAATAAACACAGCAACCTATGAAAAACATTCAAAAATTAAGATGTCAGTGGAGTAGACAAAGCCCAGAGCAAAAATCTTCTAAATTTTGTGCCTGCTTTGCTAATCGCTCCCAAGAGCAGAGTTACTTGCTTCATTCTCTGCCTCTTTTTTTCCTTGAAAAAAAGGAGAAATGCTGCCTGCTTGCTTTTCTCTCAAGCATATTGTAAAAATTAATTGATTTTTGTACTTGCTTGATTTCTTTAGTTTACTCAAATTTAATAAGGCACTCATCCAGCAAAGCTTTTAAGCATATACTCCAAGAACAAATGTAAAAACTTCTGTAAAAACAAAACACCTTGAACCTGACCTTCACAACTGTGATCTTTCTTCCTTTTTTTTGTGCACTCTGAAGTTTACAAGTAAATTTGAGGATTCTGCTTAAAATGGATTTCCCTTCTACACTTGCAGTGAAATGATCTCCAAGAGTGACTCTGCCATCCAGCTTGGCTTCTCTGGAATCAGTGGAGATTGCATTGATGAATGCAGGGAAGAGAAAAAGCTTGTGGGAGAGAGACATAAGGGAGATAAATGGGGCTTTTATGTTCCTTCTGCAGTGAAATGCGGGGTAATGATACAGAATGGCAAAAGGAAAGATTTGGAACTGTGCAGGGTTCACCTATCCTGGTTTCTAAGGAATAAAGCAAAAAGGAGCCCAGTGACCATACACTACAAGGGGGACGCATACCCCTAAGTGAGAGTGCCTATGTAGCAGATATAAGGCTCATGGGAACTGTACCTTGAATCGGACTCTCACTGGCAATTCAGGCTCCCACATTAAGTGTTGTTCTAATGTTGCCACTAGAAGTCAGTGAAGAAGGCTCTTGGTTAGACAGACTACTGTCAGACCACTTTATTTGGAGCAACTTCTGAGAACCATAAAATACTGGGAATAAAGTGAACGGAGACAATATTCTGTGTGGAAGAATGCAGAATTTAAAAAATCCACCATAGTCAAACCTCTTGAGAAATACAGAGTAAACATAAGGAAAATTTAAGCAGCATTTTCCTTTCTAGCCAACCAGAAAATAGTGTCCTTTCTGGCAATGGCTGCTTCTGAAGCCATTAATGATTTAAATAGTTTAGTTAACTCAGGCAGGGGAGGCAGACTATTAAATGTACAGAAATTCAATGACTACTGTACTGAAACAGTACAGAAAAGAAGATGGAAATATTCTGTTACTAATTGATAGCTGAAAACACAAGCTGGTATGAAAGGATCAAGCTGATGTAGTGTGGGAAAAAAAATGAGAGAAATATTGTTCAAAGATTTAGGAATAACCCAATTAGAACTCGCCAAGAAAAGGAAGCTACTCTACCCAAACTGAAACTCAGGGAGCAGGGAAAATTCTGACAGCCATGATAGACAACATACAGTAGAAACATACACGCAGCAAAAGTATCACTATTCGCAAAAACAAGACATAGTTCGTGAATATAAGAAGCCAAGACAACATCTAGCATTTGAAAAAGATACTAGAGCTGCAATGGCTCACATCACTTTGGCATTCGCAAACTCTTGCAAGGGAGGTACTGGACAAAGTCCAGCACAAAGTCAAAGGCTACTGCATGACTAGCTCAGAAAACGTTGCAGGACATTAGATAATGCTGCAGAGGATCAACTGACTACTGAGAAAATGGAACATTAAGTTCAGGTTGGACACAAACACACAAGACAACATGATGCTAGAAAGAGCAGTATTAGTGCTATCTTGTCAATATTAGCAGAAATAGCCAACAAATAAGCAAAACTCTTCTCCTTACTAGGGAATTGTAAACTAAGTATCAGAGTAGATAAACTAGAAAAAAGTATTGCGTAGCAGTACCAAGAGAAAGTATCTGCTGCAGTAAAAACATGTTCCTGAGTCTTTTTAAGACTGTACATTCACTGCAAGGGTATGGGACAGAAACAAATGAAAACTTTGATGTAATCTTTCAACAGCAAGCAACATCTCTGAGTACACAAACCTCAGAGAGCCCAAAGAGGATGGTTTATACTTCTGGTAAAGTGTCCCTGGATGCTACTAGAAGATTTGGATAGGATTATTGCTTGAGATCACAGAATGAGCGGAAGATCCAGGAATCAGTTCAATCCCCAGTTAACACAAAGGGAAAAAATGTAGTCCTTCAGCTATGTATTGGCACATCCCCACCACGACCAAAAAAAATCCTTCCAATGTGTAAAAAGGCCAAAACTTCTATATCTGAAGGGAAAGGCCTTTAGAAAGACAAGTTGATGTCCATACTTTTCTACACTGGATACATCAGGAAGGTTCAGACAACTATGCTCCCACACTGCAGACTAATACAGAAAAAGCTACCCAACACATTCAAAGAGCATCAGACCCTTTGACTGGGCATCAGAAGCAATACAACCATGAGAGCAAAGATCCCACATGTAATTGCCATGATTCTCTGCCAGCACCTAGGTCTCTGTATCACAGGCTGCCCTTGTTTCTGTAAGCTGTCATTTAAAGCATCGTTTGCTCACAAGAAAACACAGCAGATTGGATGGTGGTTTAGGCTGAGCAAAAATGCAGGCAAATCGAGGCAAATATGTCAAGGATATCCACAATGTGCTTCTTCAAGATGAGAGGATGGGATAGATTCCTCAGTCTTGCCATCCAACAGTGACCTGAGAGGACAACGGCAGGGAACAGTCCTGAGGCAAAAACATAATAAAGAATTTGAGAACCTGAAGCAACAGGTTAGCAATTCCAGTCCCAAGGTGCGATTACAAACTTAAAACTGAATTCCCTTGGAAATTTCCAAGGTGGGTATTAGCAGAGCCCTGGCAACAAGGATGCTGAGGTTTCCAAAGACTCACAGCTTCCTGTAGTAGCACACAGCTTCCTGAGCACTAAATGCATATTACTAATTAGTTAACACATACTTAGACTGTATAAAATGTTGTATTAGGCTAATGTTTTATGGGAAACTATCTTTAAAATGATTTATTATGAACCAGTTGGAGTTGGATATGTCATACAGAGCCTCGTGTTAAGCAAAGTGGGGTCTGTCAGACACCTTGGCTCCAAGCAATTTCTGTATGGCAGAGGATTGGATGCTACTCTTGCTTTTTCTATGTTTCTCAGTGATGAGAGCCCTCTGCCAAAACATGCAAGGTTGTACCTATATCAAGTTCACGGTGAATGAGGTAAGGCTCTGCTAACTCTGATGTAATCTGAAATAAATGGGATGGACAAATGATCAGATTAAAGAAGTGGGTCAGATCTGCTGCTGGCGCCACTCCACTGACGTCAATGGAACTAAGCTGATTTACACCATCTGAGTATCCAGCCCGGAGGTTTCAATGTATTTAGACAAAATAAATGAAAATGCACATAAAAAGCTCCCCTCAGAAAATCCTGAGGCAAAACTCTTCATTCCAAAATAAGGTAAATAAATGACAAGAATGTAGTTACGGCAGACATCACTCATTACAGTTCAGCAATGGAAAGAATAAAGGTCAGGGCACCCTCGATCTCGAATTGCTCCTTACACTTCTGAGTGAGAAAGAAACAGATAATTCAGCACAAAACAACCTTAACTCTGACCCAAAATAAATATCTTAGCAGTAGCTCTTACTGGAATGAACAGGTACTGTCCTGTGCCTCATGAAACATTAACTTCTATCCACATCAGACAACTGAGGCTACAAAATAAAGTTTAGCTTCTGCCCAGAACTCTGCGTCACACCTTTACTACTGAAGAAAAGCAGTATTTCTAGTCTATATGCAGGAATGAAAATTTTTCCAGAAGCAACTCCACATGATAGATAAACCTTTGGATAGGCCTCAGACTTAAGTTCACAAACCCACATCCTTATCCTAATTCTAATACATTTTCCTTCAGAAAATATCTTTATAATTGCTGCTTCTCTAAATAATACTGTGCAAATATTATGGTCAGTCAACATGTGTACATTGTAATACTTTTAAACTGTATCCTCCATGAGAAAATGGCTACTTGTTGAGAGTGTAAGGCTGCCATAAGAAATGAAAAATCAGATTCACTATAATAAAATCAGAAAGTACACACATTTCTTTGCGTCTAGCAAAAATGGGCCATATTCTCAAACTGTTGGAAATCAGAGTTGCCCCACAGAAGTTACCACAGCTTTGCCACTCGGACCAAGTGAGGATTTGCCTTGGTGCATTTATCATACAAAGAAAATAAAACATACCCTCAGACTTTTTAACGATAGGGATCTAGAGATGTGGAATTTCAGGCAAGTTTAGACGTACTTATTTTCATGAATGACACCAAGCTGCATGTATTCCATACAAAAGCACTCTAATCTATGTTTCCAGTTTACTTCATCCTGAGCAATTCCTAGGTTGCTTCTATTCATGCTGTATTGACTCAAAGCACAGATGTTTCTGCTGAGGACCTAAAAGAGAGCTGGAGCTCATGTCTTAAAAATCCATCACACATTCAAGAAGGGGTCAAATTAGTCTTGCCAGACATGCAAACTTAGTCTGGCATCTCCCAAATTCTTACTACTTGTATTTGCCACAGTAAACTTAGGTGTGTTTTATATATACACAACCCAAAGAAATATTTACAAAGTAAGGATATGTGTTTATATTTATATTATGGGGTTTTTTTTCCTCCCAGGAAAATAACTATTTTCCACTCCTAAACTTCAGCCTCAATTTTGAGGCCTTGTTGAGCCCTGCCTTCTGCTGTCTTCCAGACCCAATTTATACCTGCTTTGTCCTTCAGAGAGCATGAACAAGAATGCAAACAAGGGAAGGCCGACTTGCTAGTGTGATCTTTCCTCTTCTATGAGCAATTTAGTATTATCAGTCTTGTGTGTGTGTGCGCACGTGTGCACGCATGTGTGTGTATGCGTGCACGCATGCGCGTGAACTAGAAACCCTCCTCTCTGAACATCTACCCTTGGTAGCTGTATACAGAGTAAGTCTTGTGCTGATTTTATGCTGCCAGCATTCCTAAAATGTTAGAGCTAAGCACAGAATTTGACCTATAGCACAGTGGAGGAAAAGTTCAAACAGAAAATGAGAGATCCATACCACAGTCTGAATTCCAGTAAGCAATTTCCTTTTCCCAGTGTACCATAGATTCTCACCAGATAGGCAATAACAGACAGAAACCTTGCCAGTTTTTATTTTATTTTTTTATAACCCATAAAATTTCTTCAAACAATTGCACAGATTTTCAAGCTTCCCTTTGATCAGTCTTTGCAACAGTGATTCCAGGCCTCTGTCTAGGTATGATTCCTCAATCCCAACACATACAATGGAAATGCCCTAGCCTACAGAAAGCCTTCTCATTAAAGCTCTAATCTGTTCCACTACATTCTTGCAAGACAGAATTATCCAGCTTTAAAGCATGCCTCAATAGTGAGCCGTAATAAGACTGATAGAAACAGCTTAAGTAATTGGATTGCTATATGGTATTGAATGTCTGACAACAAAAGATATCAATCTCTATTCTACTACCGCATCTTTGTTCCAGCAATGAATTCATTTAGCAATGCACTTGGAGGCTTGCAGTCCCTGCAGGAGAAATAACAGACTGCAGACACAAAAGCAGGGCCATCTGATGAGCACAGAGAAAGCGACTGTGCCATTCCAAGAAGTTAATTACAGTGAACAAAAGCACAAGACTATGACTTGTTGACCATTACCATAATCACATTACTATAGTCTTCTTTTATTCCCAGCAGCAGAGGGTCTGTTCTCTCTTTCTATTTGGCACTGTGCATTATATCAGTGTTTTGTCACCTGAAATGTTCTGTAGAACAGACCTCCCTCTAAAGATGGTTGGAAACATCACACTTCCTCTGCTTTGGGATTGTTTCTTTTACAATTTATTCTCTTAGGGTTGATTTACAAATAACGTAAGAAGATTTCTTTTAAACTTGAATGAGGACAATTGCTCCAAACATTTTCTGCAAAAGAAGATCTGTAAGAATGTTTGCCTATGAAAGATTGTGTGCATTTATGACATATGATACTTCTGTTATTAATGTATATTATTGTAATCCAGACAGGACAGAATGGTTCGTGACATATAGCTTACACTCGCAATTACTTTTGGAGCTAGACATATCCCACACTTACATACATTTAACAACACTTCAAATCCTTACGGCCACTCCTGATTTACTCTACAACAAGGTGGCTCCTGGTCCCTTCTAATAACACTTGGCTTTCAACAAAAGTAAGTTAAGAAATTTAAAATGGATATGTAAGTGGAAATAGTACTTGGGCTCTGTGTTTTCATATCTGTTAGACATGACAATGTGTCAAGGGGGTTAGGATTCTTGAAAGGAATTGAGGGAGCTGGGTGGTATCTGTGTCTGGGAAAACCCTCGCCTCCCTCTCCATATGCCAGGGGACAAATTTTTAACTGCTGTACATCAGCCTGGCACAAAGTTAACATATCTGGTTCCAATAACTCCACACATTTCATACAAAATACAAACAAAATAAAATGCAGCTAGATCTCTTCTTCAAAGTGACTTAAATGGCACAGGGAATTAATTCCCAACCACTCAGAATTACTCAAGCAGTGCTGTGCCAAAAGCTGTATGATTTTTTTTTTAAACTATCACCAGCTTGAATAGAGCAGTAAGTACTTTTCAACTTGGAGGGTGGAGAGAAATGGGATTGTCTGCAGCAGAGAAGACAGGAGCAGTGTCCATTCCTCCAAGAAAGCTCCAGAAGCAAGAGCCCAGATGCTCTCCAGGAAAAGGGAGAAATGAACAAAACCATGGGAGAGTATCAAGATCACCAGCTCTCTCTGGGTGTCCAACCAGTGGCCGGGAAGAAAACGGACAAGTAGCCAGGACCTGCCTGAAATTCATCCCAGACTCATAATTTCTCTACAGAGGGTTCAATCTTTCTGCTGTTTAACTTAACATAAAGATCAAAAATTAGCTGCACAACCGTCTGCCTTTCAGCTAACCAGCTAGCGTAATCCAAGGAACTGTCATGGAAACAAATGAATTGCCAAGTGCTAAGTCAACCATCAAGCCTCAAAAAGAAGCTCAAGTCTATCTAAAGCCTACCTTGTCCATGGTTGGTGATTGCCTTAGTCATTACATCTAGTCATTACAGCCCACATCCTGCCTCTGTAGTAAACCCGTCTCTGTCCCATATCAAGGACAGGGAGGCTTAGTGAAGCATGGCTCTCCAGGCCTCCACTGCCCAGTGTAATTTCTACTTTGCTAGAATGCACCTCACCCAAACTGATCCTTTTCGCACCCCAAAAAATCTCTTGTCAATGAGCCAAACCCTGAACAATCCCTATCAAAGCAGGGCATGCTATTGAACAGAAAATCACTGCAGTCAACCAGCAGAGCCCTGGGGAGCCCTGTATGACCACAGGACAGTCTGATAAAAATCATCCACTATTGACTGGAATTGGTCTCTGCGGTATGGTCTGACACACCACAGCACATTTACTGTCATACCCAACCCATATTCCAGCAACAGCCCATCAACACTAAGAAATAAAAATACTCATCTCTCATGAAGTATTTTTCCTCTCCACAATGTCGATGTGCTAAAGAATGCTGGTCACAGTACCCCAGTTTTCAGACATGGAAACTGAGGCACCAGTGTGGCTTACTGGCCAGTTAAACCTGGAGAGGACTGTGGGTCTCTGCTCACCAGGTCCCCCCTTCTTTCAACTGTGAATTCAGGAATCCCAAAAAGTTTTATTTGAACTGTGACAGCTTCTAAATCCAGGCCTAAATTTTTAAAAGCAGCGCTGCTGGTTTGGAAACACTAAGTGGTATAGGCACTTTCCTATGTAGAATAATTATTAAAATCAGCAGTGCCTTAGGCTCTCTTGAAACTTGCTGAAGATTTACTCTTTAAACAAGAAAATGATTTATTTCAACAATTATCTTCAGGCGGATTAAATTATGTGCTTTTAGGGCTCTTATTCACCACAAAATTAAGAACACTGGGTGCCAGCCATGGAAGCTCCATGATCCTTTGAGACTCAGCACTGGCGGAGACTCATCCTGATCCAGGAGAAAGAACTGTCTCTTTCCCATGGCCACAAAATGCCATCCCTGACCTTCTGCTTGGCTCCGCCATTCGCACAAATCCTTCAGCTTCCCCCTTCTTGACCTCCTGCAAGTTCCAATGGACATATAAGGCACATGGCTATGCAGGACCACACTGGGCATGCTCTGGGTTGATGTCATGACAGAAGAGTTATGCTCTGAAAGGACTGCCTGATTACAAGCCAGATGCCCCAAAGCCACAGCATTTCCTAAAAGTATCTAAAAGCTCTAGAAGACCTCAGATTTATTAAGGAAGCAGTAACGTTCAATGAGAGTAGGAAGACTCCAGCAGGGATACTGAAAGCTTTTTTTAAAAAAGAATAAAATTTAAGAATTTTTTCCTGCACCTTCCTAGAGAAGAAGTCACTTCAGCTAGCAGTCTAGGAATATCTTTAACATCACGAAGGGCTACCTTTTGGTCTTGATGACTCAGGCTGAAAGTTCAGAGACAGTGAAGGTGTTGGTGAATTTTTGCTGAGAAATAATTCTTCACCTCCAAAAGCCTCAAATCCAAACTTAAATAAAGAGGTTCTTGCGCCAAGCAAGGTTTCGGAAGAATGACTCATGCCTTTCCCCCATTGCTGAATCCCAGATCTCTGTTTCATACATAAGAACCCTCAAATGTTGATTCTCCTTTTCCCATCCCACTCCATTATTTCTATTTCCCTTGATTTCAGCTTTTGCTCCCTTTATGGTTTTACAGCTTTGACTCGGTAAACAAAAGCCAGTTGTTCTGTGTGTACTGGACCTGTTCCTATTCTTTTCACCACAGACCAAGTTCACTTGAAATGAGCCATTCGCACTGCCTGATTTTCAGTGCCAGAAGCAAGACAATCTAAAATATGGAGAGTGTAAGCCTTCCTAAAACACATACTCCGGAATTAAAGATACCCCAATGTACAGGAAACATTAAAATTGTAATGTGATCATCCTCTAGAAGACCACAGGCCCTGAACCAACAGATTTTCACTACCACCATGCTATGAGTCACTACAAATTTACCTCAGCAGCAGTATGAAAGATCATGGTCAGGCTGAAAAGTCCCCTTAAGTCCTGCAGCTCTCCTGTGATTTAAATACCCTTCTTCCACTCAGATGTAGTTATCAGTTAGTGATAGTAGTACTAGTACTATATGTCTACCTGGTTCAGCCAAGCTGTGGCTTTCTCAGCAACAGAATTCCTTACACTTATACTTTAATAGACTAAAACCTAACAATGAGTGCTTTGGATGAGATAAGTGTTGTAAAATTTTGTCTAGACATTTGTTTATAATATATGTACATTTAGTTTAAATTTTGTTACTTTCCTATTACAATAATGCCACTATGTAAATTCCTTGCCTGAAATACTGAATCCTCATAAAGAAGGGAAGAGAGCAGAAGAAAGAGGGGTCCAGACATGGGCAAGGGAAGTGTTTAGAAGCTTAAAGAAACATCTGTAAAAAGCACCTGAAAACACCAGGATATGCAGCTATCCTAAATGTAAATGAGATGAGAGATACATAACAGATCAAACATGCAGCAAGTCATGTCCTCTTCACGTCCACAACACAAGACAAAGGTCCTGCCAACAAAATAAAAAGACAACATTTAAAACTGATTTAAGAAAAATCACAGTACAAATAATCAATCTGTGGAACCCTCTGCCAGAAGAGTAACTGGGAGACTAAAAATGCTGCATTTCAGAATGAGTTAATGGTTATATGGAGAATATCCTAAGTTATTTTTGACAAGATACAACTAAATAGATATAAAGCCCTGTGATTCTGATTCAAACTCCTGACCAGAGGCTCAGGATATATTTTCCTTCATAATTGCTCTCTAATTTCTTTGCCCCTTGTACTGACCAATACTGATACATGATATTGCACTGGATTGTTTTATCTGGTATGACAGTATTTATGCTTCTCTATTGCTTCCCTTATTTAACTGACTTCACTATAATGCATTGATATTAATAGCATTTTCCTTTTTTGAAAAAAATGGTCCCTTTCTAGCTCAAAGTCATTAGAAATCTCTTGAATGCAGGACATCCATTGTGAAAGCACTACTTATATAAAACTATTCTGATTGTAACATTCTGTTGACAAAAAGCCAGCGGCTATTTTGAGCAAGAATACAATTCTAACACATGTAAGCATAACAGTTATTGTGAAGCAACTACACTGTAATAAAAGCAATAGCTATATTAATAGTTATGTAAAAGCAGCTGTTTCTAATGTTTAAGGATCTCCTTTAGAAGCTTTAAATCTTCTAGAAGTTTGGTGTAATTGTTTATTTGTTTTTTAAAAAACCTTGAATTACAGACTAATCAGTTTTAATTGTGGTCAAAGTTATCAAAGATTTAATCGTGTTTTATAAAGCTGTGCTTTGTTGAGAAATGTGTCAAATAAAAATCCCAAAGGTCTTTTTAGATCAGTTTTCAAGCTATTTTTATCAACACTGGTTGAGTCGCTAGAATGAAAGACTGGCCTTATAGCTGAACCATGGGGCACATACTCAGCAAGTTATTTCGGCAAAAGAATTTCAGACAATTGATGTCTTCAGTTTCATGTTAAAGTATATATTTCAATTTCTACTTGGATTGGTTTTTTTTGTAAGATCTGGGCTAAATCCTTATTCCTAAACAGGCTTCCTTATACGCTTTGATTAACATCATGTCTCTATGCCACTATTCTGTCCTAACTACTTAAACTCAGTTTTATGGAGCAAGGATTGTCTCTTGATTAATATAGTTGACCTCCGATCTCAGTTATCAAGGCTAAGCACAACCATCACAATCATACTGGAAGTTGTCTCACAGGAACCTGCCTTTCACTCCTCATCTCTGTACAAGGCCTTGACCAAGTGATTTGCTGAGAGTCCAATTCCAATATGACTTTCCATATATTTAAGGCCAACTAAAGACAGTGGGATAGTATAAAAGCTCCTGGACTCAATGAGAGATTTTCTAGAAACTTTGAAAAAGTCTGCATCAAACTACTCAGAGGTTGGCCAGCCTGACTGAGGACTCATCTACTCTTATTTTTTTTTCATCAAGGTTTCTTCAGCCTTGGCTTGCCTAGAAGGCTGAAGTGGCCTATCCACATGACCAACTCACAGAAGAAGCCACCTCCCCTCCCACAGTGCAGGAATACAAAATTAGCAGTAACAAAATCAGTTTCCACCCAAATTTTGAGGTAGGCACAGCCCTTCCTACCCAAGGGTCAGCATATTCCTGCAGCACGGTATTGTCCTGCCCTGCCCTCCATCCCAACTGTAAGAAAAGCTACTGCAAGCTTTTCCACTGAGCCAGGCAGATAAAAAATTGCTTTCTTTCTGTCCAGGACCTGCCTCTACTACGCGATGTCTCTTATTTGGTTACCTCCTGAAAATTGCTCCCCTAAGCCCTAGCACCATCTTTTCTGGCCCTCACCAATTGCTCTGTCTTCCCAGAGTCACAACATTGCTTCACTCACTGGCAATGTGACGAGCCTCCAAGCCTGCTCTTTAGCAGGAAGGGTCAGGGCATGCCTTGTCTCTAGGAAGCTTTCGTTTCCTGTAGCCCTAATCCGTTCTGCTTCTTCCCACATCATCTTTCCATGATCCTCAGCTCTTCTGTTTGCTCCATTATATAACATGAATTCAAATACTGTTCTCTTTGAAGCTCTACCCATACTGGGCTGCTCTTACTTCCCTCCTTCATTATAATGTAATAAAAATATGCAGTAATAATATTATATAGTAATAACATGTACAGATGAGTTTCTTTGCTGAGGAAACTAGAGCAATCACTACTAGTAAGTGCTGATCCTTTTTTTTTTTCTTTTAATCTGAGCACATTCATGCTCACGATCTCTTCCCATTCTGTTTTCTCTCATCAACACACTTCCTCCCAAAACTCTCCAAGTCCAGCATCTTCCCCTCTGGTGAGTAGGATCACCCAAGTGACACTGCATTTACCACAGGATGCCGAGTGCTGAGTGCATTTCAGATCTACTTACCACGTTTTGTGTAACCAAATGGTCTGATTATTCCAGGGCTGTCCCAGCTTTGAGTACTGCTCCTGGAATCGCAAAGCACTTTACCCAAAACAGCCTCTGTGGGGGCGAACCCCTTTAGCAAAGCCATATGGCACCATTCACTGTCCCAGGACCCACCTCTGGAAAGTGGCCATGTCTCTTACACAAGTTCTCTCCTCTCACCAGCCAAGACTCGTAAGAACAAAGGAAATATCTAGAAAGATCTGGGATAAGGTAAAAGGAAATGCCCAGCTCTGAAAAGTGCTTCCAAACTGTTCCACCCAACATGGGCTTTCAGCCGCTCTAATTCCCAGTGTCTGGTGCTACCAGGAAGAAAAAAGAGCTAGAGTGAAGACGTTTTTATGAAAGGCATTAGCACTAAAGAATGAGGAGTAGGAAAGGATATGCGAGAGAAAACGGGAGCAGGAAGAACTGAAGAAAAAGGATGAAAAAAGATCAGACTGTAAAGAAAGGAGAAAGAAAAAACTGTGGGTAGATGAAGATGGTCCCTTCCCCCACTGCTATAGCTGGGTGGAGAGAGGTGAGGGGACAGAAAGGACACTTACATGAGAAAGGAGGAGGCACAGAGACCTGAATCAAACTGCACAGGAAAGGCAAGTCCAACTGCCCCAACTCTCAAAGCGGAGAATGTGTGGGATTACCCTCTGCCCCAAAAGTCACTGCCCTTTGGTCTTTTCCCATCCTTGCATTTTCCCCTGAATAAGAGATTTATCTAGGAACAGATTAAAAATCTACTGGTCCCTTACAGAAACTAATATGAAAGATAAAACTAATATTTCGAGGTGACAAGGGTATTCAGTCCCACTTCAAATAATTTTTTTGCTGAGCAGTAATCTAGATTTCCTTTTAAGTGCTCTGCTTTTGAAAAAAGACCCTTTCTCCTTACAGCTAAAAGTATTCTGCTGCCCATATATCTACCAAGAGCAAAAGAGGTCACAAACGTAATTTTCTTCTGTACTAGAAGGCATCACCCTGGGAATAAAGTTTGCAAAAATCCTTCTCTTTCGGCAAGTTTCCCTTAGCAAAGCTAACTGAGGTTTTGGGATAATCCTCCTCCAACAAAGAAAACATTTTTTGTAACCTGAAGTCACAAAAATAAAGAGCACATTTGAGTAGACAAACAGAAGTAACTTTATGGACATACTCTTTAAAGCTCCAACTTCATTTTGCCAGTTCTGGTCTGACAGCTTTGCATTTTGTCGGCAGGAGTCATGACTCCATTTGATGTGGATAGGTTTAAACAACCTAAAACCAAGCTGTGCACAAACTTCTGTACAGCAACAAATCTTTCCAATCACTTGCCATCAGTGACTGCAGTGCACTCACCCTGCCTGCAGTACATCATAAGCACTCTTTCTAAACGAAACATCATGCTTAGAATTACAATATAGTTAACTGTCAAGTCTTATTTCCCTTCTTAATGGGTTAGCAAATGGACTGACTTTTTTTTTTTTTTACAATCACCTTGATAGTGTTAGTCGATAGTGTTTACTCTTGGCTATTATTTTTAAGGAAGCCTCCTTTGGCCACAGTACAAACATCCCTTTTGCTGCAGGCTGCCCCTTTGTTTAACAATCTGATACATTGAGCCTATTGCCTGGTCCACTGCACACAGAGAGATGAGCTTCTCCAGATACAGGGATCAAACTTTCACTAGGCTCCATTCAGGCTAAAAGTGGCCATGCTAAAAAAAAGTTCAAAGATTCTGCAACCAATTCCAATGTCCTAGAGAAATTAAAAATTGCTGGGGGGAGATCTGCATCTGGCGTGAACAAGCGTTTCATGAGACAGTGGGAAAGCTTTTCTTTCGGCCAACTCAGTAGCTAGCTTAGTGTGTACCTATCCTAGTGAAAGTCTTGGGAAGAGCAGCATTGATTTGCATCAGGTAAGAGCACAGTCGCAAGACTTCCCTCTTCCCTTTTAAAATTGAACAAAATCACACAGAAATCCTATTCTTTTTCTTTTGGTGTAATAGTCCTGCTAGCTTCCCCAGGTGCAAAAGAGAGTTTTTCAAGGTAAGTGAAATCTGAAAAAGCTTTTCTTGCTGCTGGGAGATGCCAGCAAAAGAAGTACTGTTTGCCTTCAGGTTCTGCCTGCTATTAACAGTGTATAGCTCCCCGCAGGAAAAGACCCAACAGCAAACAAAACCAAAGAGCAGATTGTAGAACTAAGCACTTGAGTCCTCTGCAAACTAAACCAAATCGCCAAGTGGTATAAAGGGATAAGGTGCTATTGAAATAAGTGTGTTGAACAGGTCACACTTCCCTGATGGCCGTGAAACCATGCTGCTTTCCACCCACCAAGGCCCTAGCTAACATTACTTCTCATTTGCATGGCGTTTCTACATTAAACTGCCCTTCGCTCAATAAGCAGCTATCTTTTCATGCACGGCCCAGGGGAAGACGGAAAGATGCCTAACTGACCCCAATGTATATCCTATGAACCACAAAGGATGGGTGCAGTGAGG
Organism: Dromaius novaehollandiae; assembly: GCF_036370855.1. Taxonomy (NCBI): domain Eukaryota; kingdom Metazoa; phylum Chordata; class Aves; order Casuariiformes; family Dromaiidae; genus Dromaius; species Dromaius novaehollandiae. The sequence goes on from NC_088100.1 coordinate 121,189,960, forward strand.
CCTGCCCTTCCTGACAGGAGGCTGCTGTGGAAAGCAAAGAGAAAAGGGGCTGCTCTTCGCAGAAAAGAAAAGGAAACAGAATCTGTCCAACTGCACAGAGCAGTCAATCCAGCTCGTGTCCCATCCTTACATCCCCGGAGCCTGGGGAGACTGCTCCGTCCTGGCCTCGGGGCATATGAACCTGTGTGCTTTCCAAAGGCCCCTGGATGCAGAAGTAAGGGAGAAGGGTGAGAGGCAAGAGACATACTCAATTCCCTGTAAAGGCATGCTGCTCATAAAGAAGTGTCGGCTTCTCATTTGTTGGTCTACATGAGACAAATCACCTCCTGGGCAAGAGAAGAGTCATTTCCAATGAAAGCTGTGGTACCTAGCACCCATGCAGTTCCTTCAGCTGGAGAGAGACATGGGAGAAGCCAGCAGGACAAGAGAACAGAGAGCAGCCTGCAGGACCCACAGGAAGGAGCATGGCTATCCCAAGGAAATCCCAGTCTTTTCATGGCTGTTGGACAACAGACCCATCTCCTTCCTGCAGGATCCTTCCTCTTGCATCAAGAATTCTGGGAAATGAAAGTCTGAGGAATTCAGGAATTATATGCCCGTCACTCCATGAAACTGCATTCAAGACAGGACAGGACAAGTCATTAAGCTAATGAGTGACTTCACTGCAATAATTACAAAATCTCTATTAATTTAATTTCTATAAGCAGGGATTATTGCAGGAACATATTTATTTATACATAAGCAAAATACTGTATAGCAAAAGACTATATAGAAAAATCTTTCTCTTTATATTTTCTATTAAAAACAGTACTGAGGTAGATCTATACTCCCATATATAATGCATTAAACAAATGCATTCTAATTTAAATCAGCTAATACCTTATACTTTCATAATTACTCTATTTAAGTATGAAATTTAAACTACCAAAACATTGAAAGCTAAGTTATGGAAGATGACTAGATGTGCTTTAACAAGATTAAGGACAAACAGTAAAACAAACAGATGTTTTGCTACAAACATTGGCAGAAGCAAACTCAGGGAACCTAGAGGTAGAAGGAAAGTAAGAGATATGTTAAAGTGGCAAAAGGCAAAAGTTAATATCAATGAGATCACGTAGCACTAAAAATGTTCCTTATATGTTACTTTGAAAATACAAGAGGCATGCAAAAACAGGCCAAAAAAGTCCTCTGAGGAAAAAAACCTATAGCCTTATATGCCCCTCTCAAGTATCTCTTTTAGCAATCTTGCATTTGGTTTCAGTGTAATATGAACAGACCTATCTACTTACAAAAGCTCCCCTCTTCCCACCAGCCTTGTTTGTTATTTTATGTGTTTCTGCATCATTTGCAGAGTTTGCTTTGATCTACATTCCTCCTGGATGTGCAGTTTCCTTTTCGGCTACCAAAAGGAAAACTGTTTGGTTTGAGAATTTGCTTATTTTGAAGCTCCGCTGGCCCCAAATACCTATTTTTAATCCAAATGAGCACAGTTCAGTGCTTTCAGCTCTTCAGCACCAGTTGCCTTCCTTTCAGGAAAAATCTCTTTCAAACAATAAGTGACCTCTTCATACTCTAATAAAATTGCCAAACTGTAATCCTAGCTGGCATAAGCAAGAGCATTCTGTTTGCTGCAGCTGAGTTTGAATATTTACACTCCCGTAGAATTTGATCTGTGATTTGCTTTTATTTTAGCATCATTCTAAAATGGTCAAAATTTCTCTCCACATGTAGAACCTGACAACAGATACCATACTGCTCTAAAACAGCATCAGAACAGGTAAATAAGAATCCTCTCAGTATTTCTCTATTACAGACCTAATCTGTTTTCCACTGAAAACAGAATTTCTTTTGCCTCCAAGGGTTGGTTGGGCCTTGGTGCATTTGTGATATGACTGTAAGTCCTTCTGCATAGACTATATGATGCTGAATGTAAAGTCTGAACCATTTTAATCCTTCCTCCTTTTCTAATAAGCATCACACAATACCAACACAGTAGGAATAGTCCATAGACAAAACACAGTTCATAAATAACAGGTAAACAATATTCAGATGAGAAGAGAAGACAGGACACATCCTTGGAATGACTCTTTGACTGGGAAACAGGATATATTCTTCAAGGACCTTGCAGGAATACAGTCCCAGAGGACAATTAGAGATTAGATCTTCTCCTCTATGGGGTTAGGCCACAGGAGTTAACTTGGGAAACAATTCAGATAAACAAAGAGCTAGCAAGAGGAAGGACACTGGTAGACTTTGCTTCTGTGTATTTATTAGACATGGGCCTTCATGTCAAGCTCCACATTAAGAACTTAGTCTCAAATGATAATAGAGTATTAACTGACATCACCAGTAATGGAAAGCAGGCGCAACCTCCTGCAATTCTGGAGACTAATTAACGATTGTGAGAATAGTCTTAATGAGATAGCCTGGAGCTAAGATTATCATGATCTGTCCAGAGAGAGTAAGGGAAAACGTAAGTATTCCTCAGCAAATACCTAACTCCTGCCATCACAGCGAGCGCAGAAGCTGGGAGCTTTATCCTTTCTTCATCTGTAGCCCAGCATATCATATGCAGTCAAAGGCAGAAGTGCTCTTCATGAATAATTTTTCTTCTAAGAAAAAAAACACTGATGAAATAGATTTGTTCTCAAGTGTGCGCATGCACATGGACACTGCCACATGCGTAGCTACATATACAGTGGGGGAAAACAGGGGTCTGACTCTGCTTGAAGAAAATCCTTTCTCATAAAAACACAGCTACACCCACTTCAGAAGAGTAAATACAGAGAAAACAGTTATCAAGGATGACTAACTGAAATGTCTAAGAATAGCTCCCTTTTCATACAGAAATATATGAGAAGTAAATACATGGAGCACCTGGTGAGCCTACATGAATTATGAAGAAGCTTTGCTGAAAGAGGAGGCAAATACGTAGACGACCCCAATTCTAAGCTGTTCTGGATCTCCTCTAAAATTAAGACAATGGAAATTGTTTCCTGCTGGGTGTATGTGGATGGGGCTATTGCAGATTCTAGTGTAAAAGGTTTTGCAAATTCTCATGTAAAAATCTAAACTGTGATTTTCTGTACTCACTCTTTTGAGGCACATTTTCCTGTAACATTACCCCCCCCCCGAGAATTTAATAATAAGCATGCATTAGAAAACTGTGATGGTGCTCCATGCAGTTCATTCTGTGAAACAAGGTTCCCCATCTCAGAAAGTGAGAAGACTAAGATGTCACAGAAGAGAAGTAATACTTGAGGCATCCAAAGAATTACGCCAGTGGATGATCCAGGGAAACACCTGGTTTCTTTCTTCCTTTTTTAAGGTTTCTAGAAACATATAAATTGTAATTCTCAGATAACTAAGCTAAGAGTAGGAAACACCATGAGTCCCATCTGGCAATACTTTACAAAGGAAGCACATCAGGGTTACCCCAAAGCAAATCCCTAAGAGCAGTGTCTGCCACACTGCTTGCAACACAGTGCTTCAGCTGTGCTGCCTGCCATCTTCTGCATTGTCAATACCACAGCTTGAACGGTTAAGACCTGAAACTGATCCACTTCAGTGATTAGGCTGATCCAAGGACACGGACAGAGGAGCAGGATTTAATGGACAGGCGGGCAGGAAAAGTCTTTTAACACTTCAGAAAACGTTGACTTGCTGGAAGGAATTGGCTAGCTCAAGGGATTAGTAATGAGATACTGAGCCCCTTAGCTCTAGGTCACCACCCTGAATCTGGTCCAGGTCAGTAGAAATCAAAAGCTGTTGCTGTTGAGTGGCCTTCAGGAAGTCAGTTGGTGGTCTTACTCCAGACACTACCGGTAAAATATCTGTACCATCGTAACTGACAACAGTTTGCAGCACTTACTGGAAAAGTTTAGGACTGGCATGGCATAGGAAAAAACTGAGCAGAGAAAGCTGTCCCAAGCAAACAGGCTAGGCTGGGATTCAGGAAAAACAAGCTCCCTGCTCCTCCACAAACTTCCAGCGTGACTTGCGGCATGAGATTAAGGACCCCATTCAAGACAGCTTTGGTTCCTCACCGCTACTGACTTCACTGAGCATTAGTGGCCTAAATGTCTCTGAAAGGTGTACCAATTACACTGCATTTCAGTGTCCCATCTTTAAAATGGGAATAACTAACTCACAGGATTGCTGGGGTATACGGGGTGATCAGATGCAAAAGCTAAGAAAGAAACCAAGATGTTATTTTTTCCCTAAAATCAGCTCCTCTAACTCAAGAGCAAGACACCAGCTGAGTATGCACAAGGCACCTGTTTGCAAAGCTCCATATTTGACATGCTTAAAAAGAACAAATTCCCCTTATAGCAAAACTACCCCTGCAAAAATAAATTTTCCACTGATGCTCAGTAGCACAGCGTCAAAGAATCCAGCTGCTCCCAGCTTTTATCCCACCTAGAATGAAATTCTAAGGTCTGTGTTGTGCAAGAGGTCAAAAAGATTATCATAATAGTCCCTTCTGGCCTTAAAAACTATGAAATTGGAGAGTGAATCACAAGGTATTGGTCACTATTGAAGGCAGGATAGTAGGCAGCATAGCTCAGTGACGGGGTGTGATATGGCAGAGTAAATCCGATGTTCTCAGGCCGTGTGAAGCTAAGAAACTGACATTTTGCCTTCTTTGTTGCCCATTTGGGACACCGAGAGAGATGCAGGTTATAATAAACCCAGTCCACCCTCAAAGCAGTCTAAGAATATTGCCTCTTATGAGAGTGAGTGCGTGAAGGATTGAGAAACACTAGTTATTTTCAAACTGGATTAAGTCTTTCAAAAGCTAATAGGTTTCCAATGAGCTGTGGTGCTGCTGCTGCAGCTGCTCTAATTTGAGAATAAAAGAATGCAGGCTTTGTGCCTAGGGACCTGTTATTGATCTGAGCAAGGAGGATGAGAAGGGAGGGGGGTAGAGGAGGGTTATCCTCCTTTCAACTGGGGTGGGGGCGTTCTTTTCAAAGTCACATTATCTGCTAGTAACAACAAAGCCTAACCCCATGACATGCTGCTCTATACAGGATTGCACTTGTTGAGAACTAAAAGCATTAGGGAAAAAAACCTCCTCTGGCTACCCTGCGTAGCTAACTTCATTGAGGGCCCACGAGACTCAACAGATGGGTCTCGGGACTCCCTCATTAGGAAACGTGCCTGTCCCTCTGCATCTGGTGCCTTGCTCTGCTCTGAGCCATGCACTCATTAGCATAGCAGGCTCATAGATTCCTTAGCACGTGCTTCCAATAAATATTGGAAAGAAAGGAAGGGAGGGAAGCCACTGCTTGGAGCAGCAGGATGAGGGTCACCCCCTAAACTGGGAAATCCTTCCCAGCACATGGGTGTGTACACACACACACACACACACACACACACACACACACACACACCCCTCCCCTGCTGCCCCAGAGGAGAGAGGACAATAAAAGGCAGCCAACCACAAACGGGCATTTAAAGAGACAGGTGTGGAATTGCTTCTATTCAAGTTGTGGCAGAGCCTCATTCGTTCCCCTCTGCCACAGTAAATAAAAATCATCATTATAAAAAAAAAAAGTCAGAGCAACACACAGATTGTGGATCTGCGAGAGTCTGAGGCCCTTTTCAGACATAAAGCGGACTCACACTGGGTTATGCCATTACCTTCAAAGAAATTAATTGGGATTTAGGGCCCAATTCAACAGCCAGGCTCTTTTCCTTTCAGGTCTTCACCAAGCATGTCTTGCTGTCAGTGTCACAAATCAGGGATGCCCTTCATCACACTTGGAGCGGCCCCTGACTTGGGGCCTCGATCAGGGACCCCTGATTCCCCCTGGATCAAGGGAGAATCATCTCCTGTGCATTTGAAGACGTGGTGAGACAGAACGGCCAACAAGGACGCAGGAATGTGAACTGTTCCAGGAACTGCAGAAAAAGCAAAGAAAAACCTTTATTCAGAGAGGCAGAGTGACAGGACTCTATCTTGATCATACTCCCTAACCTATTCTTACCCCATTCCTTCTCATTCACTCTTATGTCCACTATCTTGTTAGCAGTTGCAGGCACCTTGATCACAGCTGGGTCCAGAGTAGGACTAGCAGAGGTTCAAACGATTAACTACTTACGTTAATGCAGACCCTGTACAAAACACAGTGTTTCAACAGCAAACCTCCCAAATCAGAGCAGACTCGGACTCTACCAAATGCTGCTGGCTCTAATATGCAGTACCGTCAGATAGGCAGAAAGTACCTCATTGCATGATCAGTGACATAAAAGCCACCAGTGCACATATAGATAACATTTGCCTGCTAGTGGCCCTGTCATAACATGTAAAATGGACAAGACTTTTTAATTCGTATGTAAAGGGCAGGCACAGAATAAAGCTGCCATGTTTAGCCTCTTTGCCTAAAAACTTGTCTTTGTCTCTACCACCAAGGATGCTATCCGCCCTCTGGGGCCTGAGCTTAGTCTGAAAACATTTAGCTGATACAAAAAGGTTCCTTCTGCCAGACAGCAGGCAGTGCCAAGGGACTAGATAAACACATGCCATCGTGCCACTGTAAAGACCCCTAATTTTCTGTAGATTAGCAGAGCCACTCCCACCCACCCCAACTTTAAGGCTGAATTCACTGGCCAGTCCAGCAAGACACTGAAGCACACCCCTAATTTAGTTTTTTGTTCCTTGATTTAGGCACATTTATATTTTGGACTGAATCAGGATTTTAGTAATCCTAATTCCTCTAAATGCTCCTTCATGCCAAATGAGGCAACTCCATTTATATCCCCCACACAGGTCTAACAAAACCCAAAGTGCGGAATATTATCAGCCATGCAATAATGGAGGACAAGGACAAGAGATCATGTAATTCACACTCAAATTTAAATTTGCTAATTGCAGCCCTCTTCTTCTTAGTCACTTCCTTACCTAAAAGACACCCCTGTATTCTTTAGTCTTGCACACTTAAGATCTTTTGCAGTGGAGAACGTATTAAGCACATACTATCATAAACATTTAATAATGAAAAGAATCCATATGAAAACTTCAGACATTTTGATGCTTTCATAACAACAAAATGAAACTTGATCCGAGCACTTACGCAATACAATTGGCTAAAAGAAGCACTCTTACACAGAGCTTTGAGGAAAACCCTACTAGAAACTTGGAACTCTCTTAAAAGTATCAGTTGTTTATCGGAGACGGTACTCAGCCCAGATTTCAGCATAGCCATTTCTACAACTGACAAGAATAGCTGAGGTTACAGCTTATCAAATGAAAGTGTCATCCTGTCTGTGACAGACATGCCAGCACTGCTCAGTGTCACAGGCTTTGCACCTACTGGAGGCTATGCTAGCTTGATAAGATGTACCCCTACTCAGGCCTAAAACTGTAGTCTCAGCTCACCTCCATTTTTAGAATGCAGGGATTCAAGATCAAATCACTGACGTACAGAAATTCCACTACAGGGAAAGATAACAGAACAACAAAGAAATTATGTTCACAGGTTAATGTGGAGGCATCCAATAATTGATGGGTTAACAGAAATAACCAGAAAGCAGGTTCTATATGTGTTCATGTATACATGAAAGTGAAGGAGAAACTGTATTATTCTCTGGGATGGAGTAAGGTCTCAATATTATGCTGTGACTGAAAGTAATAACATTATGAATTCAGTTAATAACAGCTGGATAAAACTTAAAAGCTCTACAGCAGGCATAATTTTTTGGCTGTATAACTTTTAACTCTCTCAGGGACTTTACTGGTTTTCACTAGGATAATTTCTGAGTACTCCACCATCTTTACTTTTTCTTTATTCTCAGACTATCCTGTGAATTAGACAAATGCCTCATTTTAATTCCAGAGCTGAGGTACAGAAAAACTAAGGTGGGAATCTCAAAGTCACAAAAGGCACATGCACAATATACACAACAGGGCTTTGAAAGCACAATTGTCTTAAGCAACATGCCCCAGGGAAGCATGTAAGTGCTGCAGCAGCAAACAGGATTTAGGTCTCTCAGTCTCTAGCCACTAGAGCATCTTCTCCCCCCAAAATCTTTTGTCACTTTTGAAAACCTTGCCTTGAGATACAAGTTTAAGAAACTGTCTGACTCCAAAGAACTGCAGGTTTTACGGAGGCAGGTATGCACTGCTCAGTGTTCAGCAAACTGCACCTTCTCCTAAACTCTGCCACTCGCTCGACTTTCTCAACATAGGTAGCTTTCTCTCTTGATCCATTTGTGAAACAGTCTAATGAGGGGTGTGGCCTCCCTGCTAAACACTTTTTAATTAGTTTCTAAACATTAAATGACTATGGAAGTGCAATTCCCATTCCACTCAGGTGATGAAAAGCTTTACAGGAGTTCAGTCTCACTCTGTAATTAGAGAAATTAGCTTTCTAAGTTTAGATCACTCAACTGTGCAAATGGGTTCATCTGGTGGAATGTGTTGCTCTGAAATGTGTGTCAGCCAAGCAGCACGGCACAGCCCCTATCTCTGCCGCCCCGACACTTGCCCAAGTGGGGAGGTCAGCTGCAGTACAGTAAGAGGAAAATGAAGTGTTATAGGTGTATTATAGAAAACGCTTTATCTAAAAGCTCACTCATCCACGATTAACTGCAGTGGTATGTTTTTCTCCTTGCAAAAGGGAAGCTTAACTCCTAGATAAAGGCCTACTCAAATGGATCATGTTTCCCTTCTTTCACTCAATCTGCCTAGAACTATACCTAAAACTGCAGCAAATGTATTTTAGACAGTGGCTGATGTAGAGATGCAAAACTATTTCCCATTCTGTGCAGAAACAGAAGAATTCTCTAGCTTCTTCATCTGCTATGAAATAAGGTCAAGCTTTATGAATTCTTTATGACTACTGGCTCCACCTTTCCGTGGATCCTTCTGTGGTAGCCCTCTCTACTGGCTCATTCAAAGCTGATACAGGATCAGGCCCCCATGATTATGCAACTGTGTCGATGTGCATTATAGTAGTAAACAGAAATTTAGTCACTGACTTGACAAGGAGATGGAAGAAGTCCCTGAACGAAGAATTTCCAGAGGCGCCATTCCAAGCTTACCTTTAGGTATCACAAATCTAAGGAAATCCTGTGGGATTGTTCACAGCCATGATTCAATGAGTCACAGAACTTTAAAAGGAAATTACAACTTTCCTAACACAAAGAATTGGCTTTGTGACACCTGACCCTCACAGGCCAGGCGCTCCCTCTAAAGGCTGTGATCCTCATCCCATTGAAGTCCTGACTTCTCGCGGTGATTTCTGTGAAGCAGGATCTAACTCTATATTAGGAAACTGATTCAGGTCCGAAGTGAAGCATTACATGCAACACTGGACCTTGGCATACTAGATGTTTATAACAGCTTCTAATGTGGATGTAATCTAATTATGTTAGAAGGGTAAGATTAGCAGGAAGTAACTTTACACAATGTAAAAAGCTGCAAGACAGTCATTGAAAAGTTCTTTGCCAACCTCAAAGGAAGACACGTTGGCTCCGAACCTTGTAAGAAAATAACCATGTTAGCATTATTTTACATCAAGAATTTTAAATGCACCAATCTCAGGCTCCTGAAAGCTACCAAATTTCAAGCCCCTTGTGCATACGTAGCAATTTGTACATTGCTGTATGTACTGTGAAATATGCATCTTAAAAAGATCCTCAGATGGCATAACATGGCATGCTCAATTGGATTTCGGTGCTGCTTTACACTGTCTGAAGATCTGGCCTTGATATCTCAGTAAAGAAAATAAGGAGACAGGACTTCAAGGGTGAAATTCTGGCCTTAATAAGTCAAGGGTATTTCACTACTGACTTCCACGAGGTCAAAATTTCTTTTTGGGGAGGGTGGGGTGAGGGGGAGGGGTTGCTATACACTTCCACGCATGACTCACACTGTGCCTTGGTTTACCTATCAGTAATACATTGCATCTCAAGACGTTGGGAGGCTTAATTCATTAATGCTTGCAAAGCATTTTAAGTTGTTGGACAAGTAATTCTGTTTAAGTACAGCTACACTGCTGAGTCACAGGCACTGTGGGAACCAAAACTTTGGATTTCCTAAGCACTGGAGTCAAACAGGTGGAGTAACCTTTCACAGAAAGGCCAATGGCAGACCTGCCCTAAAGGTACAGGGTACTAGCAGGTAGCAGGGTATTTAAAGGCTGAGAAGAGTGAATGTGTGGCACTTGTGAATGAGTAACATTTAAGTAGGCTGTGGAAGCTAACAAGCACCCATTCAAAAAAGGACAGAGAGACTGTTTCTCGTATCACCAAACTGCGGCCACTTTGTGGATCAAATACAATGAAGGTTCAGCAGCTGAAGAAAAGCTTGACTCTTAGTAAATATGGAAGAACTGATACTATTAGAACTTTAGGACTGAATAAGATTAACAGAGAAGTATTTGGCAACCACGTACCTCACAGATGTACCAAAATTGCTGGTATATTACCTAAGCTCTGAACTAACAAATAGGAAGTGATCTGCAGGAGTCCGATTCAAATACTGAAGCATGAGCATGCTCCTAGCATCCAGGTCATGAGTACCACTGGCTTCACAGCCTGAGACACTGCCTAACAGGACAGATCTTACCACAGCCGGGAACAAATATGTACTTTGCTTTTGCCATAGGAAATGGAAACAAAGGAGATAAAATTAGGTCAGAAATCTCGTTTTCCTCTATACCACTGACAGTGGTGTATGAAATAGACATTTCTACATTTACTGTATTAAACGTGGGCGGAATGGAAGATAGGGACATAAGAGCTGCGCTAGGTCAGACCGAACGCCGCGTAGGCCGGGTTCCTGTCTGCAGCGCCTCGGGAAGGCAGGGCAAGCGATGCGGCCCCAGATCCCAGAACGCTCTCCCGGCTTCCCCATCAGCGGCTGCGGGACCGCCCGGACCCCAGCGGCGAGCTTTCTGTCCAGCGCCCTTCGGCGCGCGGCTCGTCCCCCGGCAGCTGCGCCGGGGGCTTCCCGGCGCCCCGCGGCAAGGAGTCCCGCCGATCGCAGGCTACGCGTCTCCGCCCGCCAACGGCCGGCATCGCCACAGCCCCGCGCGAGAGCCGCCCACCTGCCGCGCTGCCAGCCCGCCGAGCGCGGGGAGCCGCGCTGTCCCCAGCGGCGCCTGCCGGAGGCGCCGCCGCCCCCGCCCGCGCCAGGGGGGGCGAGCAGTCCCACGGCAGCCGGCGAGGCCGCGTACCCGCCGCGCAGCGCCGTCTCCGCTCTGCCCCGCCAGCCGCGGGTCCCGGCCGGCCACCACGGCCCGCCACAATAACGGCTGCCCGGAGCGGGGGTAACGGTTAGCGGGAGCTAACGGCCGCCCGGGGTTTAGGGGGGTAACGGTTAGAGGGGCTAACGGCCGCCCAGCGAGGGGAGTAACTGTCGGCGGGGGGAGTAACGGTCAGCGGGGGCTAACGGCCGCCCGTGGGGGGGGGGGGTAACGGTCAGCAGGGCTACGGCCGCGCGGGGCGCTCAGGTGGCGCGCGCGGCTGCGGGCAGTGCAGGTAACCGTTACAGGAGCGTTGACCAGCCCGCAGCAGGGCTGCGGCTCCCGCTTCGCCCCCGAGGGGGGACCCGCTCGTCTCCTCAGCGAGCGGCGGGCGGGTAAAGCCCTCGCCTCCCGGCGGCGCTGCGCAGCCCCGGGCGCCCCGAGCCCTGCGGTCGTCGCCAGGTGGCCCGGCAGGCACCTGCGGAGCGGGGCTTGGGGAGGCAGGGCGGGCCGGCCAGCACCGCGACCCCCGCGGCGGCCGGGACTGGCCGCCGCCTCCCCCAGGAGCAGTCGCCGCCCGCGGCTCGCTCTCACCCGTAGCCTGCTAACCCCCCTCTCCTCCCCCTCTCCTGCCGGTACCTGCCTTCCTCTGCTCCTGCCCTTCCCCTCCCTCCTCCTCCTCCTCCTCCTCCGCCGGCCCCCCCTCATGCATATGGATGGACGCATGCGCGGGCGGGCGGCCTCCCCGCCTGCCGCCGTGGGCTAGATGAAGCCGTGCGGCGGCGGGGCTCCCAGACGGGCGGCCGGCTCCGGGGCGGTGTGTGTGCTGCATGTGCGTGTGTGTGCGTGCGTGTGTGTGTGTGTGCGTGTGTGTCTCGGGGGGGCGGGGGGCGCGCCGCGCCTCCACCGCGCGGGGCCCGGCGAGCTGAAAGAAATAAAAGGATCGGGATAATAATCGCAATAATAATAAAAAAAGCAAAGAAAAGAAAAGGGAAAGAAAAGAGGGAGGCGAGAGAATAAGGAGAATAAAAGGAGGCCGGGCTGCTTTGCATTGAAGACCGGGGCGCTATTGAAAAGCGCTTGAAAAGCGGCGTTGTTCGGCGCGGGTGCGCGCCGCGGCCGGCGCGGTATATTAGAGCGGGGCGGCGGCGGCGGCGGGCAGCAGCGGCGGCGCCTCCCTCCCTCGCAGCGCGTCCCCGGCGCGGAGCGGCGGCCTGCAGGCAGCGCGGCGGCGGCATGCGTGCGCCCCGGCGGGCGGCCGCGGCGCCGGGCTCCCTCGCCCTCCTCCTGGCCCTGCTGGGGCTGCGGGCAAAGGTACGTACCTGGGCAGGGCGGCTGCTGCGCGGCCGGGCGCGAAGGGGAGGAAAGCCCCGGACTTCAGCGAGGCTGGAGGTCTTTCTTAGGCGCGCTGCGCAGGGCGGCTTGCGGGGGTTTTGTTGCTTTTTCCGTGCAACCGGGCTGCTGCAGTGGTCGCTTAAAAACGAAAACCTACCGTGCGCAAAAGGCGCTTTTGCACGGCTTCTGCAGCGAGAGCGAAGTTACTGCTCCGAACTTTTCTGCGGAGATACCAAAGGCAGAAGTGCTCCCTGCAGCAAGGCTGCGTTCCCTGGGGAAAAAAATATGTAATTGGTGCAAATCGCTTCTTTTTCGAAATTACTTTTTTTTTTTTTTTTTTTTTTAAACCGGGGCTAATTGCAGCAATCTTTGGGTGGCTAATGGGCAAGGTTTGAACCTGAGCTGGGCAGCCTTGGGGGGCTGGCTTTTCGCCTCAGCTAGGCTGCACCTACGAGGAGGCACAGGGCTTGCATTCCCTGGGTGCTTCGGCTGCATCATTTTTGTTGGCTGTGCTCTCGCAGTATGCACTCCTGGCTTGAGTTAGTTTTATTTCCTAACGATTTAGAAGCCCCCCTTCCCTCCCCGCTGGTTTCTAGAGTTGCCACTTCAGGTTCTTCTGCAGTGTTAATGGAAGTATTTGGTTGGGAGAATTTAAGAGCCTTTCTCATAGATGGCTGATAGGGAAAAGCTGGGCTTGTACTTTCTTTTTCCTTCTCTCTCTTGTTTGTTGAAAGTAAGTTGTTTTTAAAATGACTTTCTTCTGTCTGTAGACTTGTTGTAGATTGCATTTGGGAAAACTAAATATGGTAACTGTGTGTTTCTTGTTTCTTTTTTTTTGTTTGTTTGTTTTTTTTCCTTTGGTTCTTTTTTGGGATTAACAGGTGACTCTAGCATCGGGACAGTTCGAGTTGGAGATCTTATCCATGCAAAATGTGAATGGAGAACTGCAGAATGGAAATTGCTGTGATGGCACCCGGAACCCAGGAGACAAAAAATGCACCAGAGACGAGTGTGATACCTATTTTAAAGTTTGCCTGAAGGAGTATCAATCCCGGGTCACTGCTGGTGGCCCTTGCAGCTTCGGAACCAAGTCAACTCCTGTCATTGGAGGAAATACCTTCAACTTAAAATACAACCGGAATAATGAGAAGAACCGGATCGTCATCCCGTTCAGCTTCGCCTGGCCGGTGAGTGAGTGGCCTGCTCTGGCTCTGGCTCTGCCTCTGGACGGTGCTGTGTTTGAGATGGCCATAGCGAGCTGAGTTCTGACTGCTTGCTCGGGTGGAGAGGGACCAGGCTCGAGGAGGGAGCAGGCATTTTGGCAAGGGTGCCGGGAAGCTGTAGCCCAGAAATGAGTAAAATGTGGTGGTGTTTTTGTTTTTGTTCTCCCTTGGGCTCACAATGCACAGCCTGTTAAATTTGAAAGTCAGATGTGCAGTGAGGGGGATCTAAATGGGTCAGGGAAGCAAACCCAGTATCTCTGCACTTTACAGCATGAATAAGTCTCTTGAGACTTAGAAGGTCAGAAGTTCATTGTTTTTCAAACCAGTGAAGTCTTGGGCATAAGCCAAAAGAGCAGTGGGTTAGGGGCTGGAGAGGGATCCCGTGTGAAAAGTGTGTGTCATAGCTGGCCTCCTTCCCTGGAGCGTGTTTGGGAAGGCTTCCTGCTTCCCCCAAGGGGAAATCTCATTGCGCTGCTTGGTCTTGATGGGAGCTGCTGTTGCTGCTCTTGATGAACTAGCTGCCAGCTTCGCTGAGAGTCTTGATGTTTTGACACACTTGCAGACTCCAGGAGCTAAAGACAGAGACAAAACTGGCTTTAACTTTTGCCCCCAGCTGGGCTGCCCCCAGCACACCTTCTCGTGGCTGCTCGGCTCTGTGGTCGGTAGAGCTGGCTCCCCTCTCACTGCTTGCAAGGCTCTGCAGCTCAGGAGGGGGGGGGGCCCTCTGCCAGGCGCTCTCCCGGGGCTGTTCCCTCTTGCAAACGCTGGTCAGGCTTGCAGAGTGGGGAGATGCAGGAGTGGTGACCCTGTCGCTAACTGAAGCCTGCCTCGCTGTTGATAATGTGAAGGATGCTGGCTTGGACTGCGGTACTCATTGTTCCTTCTGGGGAGCCCAGGAGGGACGATGCTTTCACACAGTCCGTTCAGCAGAGGAGGCCTGTACTTGCTGTGCAGAACCTGAGGGCCGCTTTTCTGAAACAGCCTTCACCTAGGATGGTGATCCACGTGTGCGCGTGTCAGAGCCATGGGGTTTGTGGACATAGACTGCCACTGCTATGGCCTTGAATGCCAGGAGATGCACTGTTTTGTGCCCAGCGGTGTTGCCTATAGGCAAGCAAAAACTGAGGATGACTGATCTGGGGACTTTTATAGTCTATCTCTGGTGGGTTTTGGGATGCTGTGGTATAAAAGCTGGAAGCCCCCAAATCTATGCTCCTAAAACTTGTATTTAGCGATCACCTAGGAAACCAAAACTGGTTTCCCCCCTCGCCTTCTCCAAAGGCGCTGAGCACACAGTTTCCCAGCGACTGCCTTGGGATATGTTGATGCTCAGCAGTTTTGAAAATCCAGTCGTCCTAACCTAGATGCCTAAGGTCGTTTTTGTGAGGGGAGGAGGGCTCTTGCGTGCAGGCAGGGGAGGGGTGAATCTTGTTTCCTCTCCCCTGTCACTATCACTGCTGGCAAGGTTGAAGCATGTGTAGATTTTCCACTCCCTTCAAAGCTTGGCCCATCCTAGTCAGATAAGGACTGGTTGCTGGGAGGACCTTGACTTTTGGGGGAGAAAGCCCACCCCAGAAGCATTCTTCTTGCAGTTTTAGCGTAGACACCCACTTCATAGTCTTACGGCTGCCTGCAGCCCTGGGCTGTGTGCTCTTGAAATGTCCTGTGCTGCCTCCTACCTGCCTTCTCTGTCAGTTGTGACTTGTGAAGTATGGAAGGTTGGAGAGGCAGAAAGGTGAAATCAAATCTGTGTTTTAAGGAGATAGTATTACAAAGTACAATAGCAGAGTTAACAGAAGTATCCTCTGTTGGAAGTATAACTCCTGTCTCTTTCTTTCTTTCTCTTTTTTTTTTTTCCATGAAATGAGATAAAATTGTTATCAAATATGCCATCAAAGGGATAAAGGGTTTTGTAAAAAATCTGAGGTATTTGAAGCTCTGCCAGTGCTTGTAATGCTTGTGTTGCAGGTTTTTCCTTTTTCTTTTTTTTCTTTTTTTTTTTTTTTCCCCTTTCCCCCCCCCCCCCCCCCCCCAAGTCAGGTTCATCAAAGGTGTTTTCTTTCTGTTTTGGTTTGTTTTTTTTAGTTTTTTTGTTTTAACAAGACCCCCCCCCCCCGCCCCCGATCATTCATCTGCAGGAGTCTGAAGATGTTGCATATATATAAAAATGATGTGAAATTTAAATGCCTTCTAGCAACCCCTATCTTCTTTGGGGTGGGAAGGGAAATCTGTGTGTACAGGGAGGGGTCGGGGGGGAAAAACCCTGGAAGAAGTTTCTTAAGCTTGCTTGCATTTTCGTGAAAGAAATGCTTCCATTGTCCTGCTGAATCTAATTGAGCGCTGGAATCCTTGAGGAGCAGCAAACCTCTAGCACAGTCTTTGAAATGCGTAAAACTCAATTTCAGAGCTCTGGATACTACATCTGAAATTTTTGGAATAAACTCTTGTGAATTCCCATGCAGTGAATGCACTTTTTGAGACTGTGATGACTGTCTGTTCACAATTATCCAGCCTGCTTCCCAGCTTTAACTGCCATAGGATATGGCTTTTATGCTAGCCATTGTGACTTTCAAATAGCATTTGAACAAAAGAATATTTAATGTGGCAAAGCTCTTATTTGTGCTAAAACTGGGTACACAAATCGCTTTGGGAGTTCTGAAGATAAAACAGTAAACTTAATTAGCCAACTCAAATCTTACACTGAAATTTCAGCACTTAAAAGAATTTCTTTTCAGTGAATACTGTTGACTTTAGAAAAGCTTGGAACCAGCTTTGCCTCTGTAAACTTGCCCAATTATAAGTTTCTCTTTGAATATGTCCAACTGAGAACTACAGTAAAGGTAAAAGGAGCTGGACTGAAATATTAATCATATTGCACTTGAAAATTCTTGTTAATCTCTGAATATATAGCATTTGTGCTCGACTGTCCAAGGGAGGCTGTTCTTGGACGTTCCAGCTTGATTGAGTCAGTAACATTAAGAAGTCTTGTTGCCTTGATTACTTTTTTTTTTTTTAAAAAAAAAAAAAAAACCCTTCCTATGCCAAGCTGCTCCCTTATGCCTTTTGTCAAAAATAGTTATATGGCATTAGAGGTCTTTATTCACCAAGCAAAAGAGGAAGAAAAGAAAATGGTGTGCTTTAAGCACGCTGTTAGATTTGGTTTGTAGTTATAATGTAGGCTTGTATTGCTGGAGTCTTATTAATAACTCATGCCATTCGCTGTTGTCAGTTTTGGTATGTACCCCTGTGAGTAATGGGTGTGGAGATGGTGGGCTGTAAATTCATTTAAGTGATTGGAGGTTTGAGTAAGTTGCTAGGAAACAGCAGCAGAACGGCATAAAGGAAATAGCGTGCACCCAGGAAGCTGTCCCCGCAGTAGCTAGCGAGAGTACAGTAAATTACAATTAAAAATACACCTAGGCCTTATTTGCACGTTCATTTTGAGACTTTAGTGGCTTTCTTGACAGGCAAACTTTGCTTACGAAGCCATATAGAAAAGTATGGAACAAAAGGATTTCCATGTTCCACATGTCAAAGTCTGTCTCAACAAGTCTTGTTTCAGAGTAGACACATGCTCTTCTCTGACATAAAGCAAATCTCTTGCTATTCTTGAAGACTCAAACAACATCCAAAGTGTGATGTATACAGTACCTTGAGGGAGCTGTGCATGAATTAACTAAGCAAAGCTTAGTACTGAACTTTGCTTTTATGTAAGGGAAGATTTTTGGGGGTTTGGTGAGACTATGAGTAAGAAGCAGGTCAAAGTTGGCAATTTCTTTGGTATGCATAGCTCCAATTTCAAACAGCTTGTTTATCCTGAAATTATGATCCTTGTAATTATTTAATATTGAGGCCAATTGCACCAACCCACCAGGAAACTACTGAGGTGGAAAAAACCTTACAGCGTCTAAATGGCCTTACTATAAAATATGATTTTAAGTTTTGAACATCTTATTTAAACCTTGCTTTAAAATACAAAATAACCAGTTAGCCTTTTCTTTTTTTAATGACAGATCTTAGTGCTACTGGTTCTTAAAGATGTAAAAGACATTGTCTGGGCAGGCATTGTTTTTTCTGGCTAGAGAAAGATAATGAAAGAGCTTTAGTGTTTTTAAGCTGTGTGTGAACTTTTTTTCCCCCCCTCTGTCTTGACAAAAGGCTTCCAAAATACTTTAATATCAGCTACAGATTAGTAACCGCTTTTTGAATCTGAGTGAAAAATATCACTTAGTTCAACCGCTATGCATCTTTTCTTGTTGGGTTTTTGTTAACCAGTAGGTTGCAATCATGAAACTATTCAGGGTTTCACTTTTTTTTTTTTTTTTTTCCCTTCCCCCAGTTAACTTGCAGTAGTACGTGCTAGATATTCTTAAAGCTATTCTTCAAGAATGCCTGATAAATCATCTCGGCTGATGGGCAAATCAGAAAAAATTTTTATGATAACAAAACACCTATCAATCAAGTAGTATCCACACTGTGATGCTTACTGTTGACCAATAATTTAAGAATAAATCCTCAACATTTAAAGTGCAGTGTTTCACCTACAATTATTATCCAAAATGGAGCTGAGAGTATTAAATGACATCTGGAGCACAATTAGCATCCATAAGACTGCTTTTTCTCAGGACTGCAGAGAATTGGTGCATCCATTCAGAGGTTTTGGACTTCTTACCAACATGTTCTAAAGAGTCATTTCTGTTCCAGGCAGTTTAGAACTTCATCTTCCTGGTAAATCCATTTGACTGTATTACCATAATACATCTAAAAATAAATCCTCATCCCGCCTGCTCCCAGAATTCTTGTTATAATAAAAGCCTGCTCCGATTTAACTTCAGTGGCAGCTGAATTGGGCCTGGCATTGTTCATTGAAGCTTATTCTTAAACTTTCTCAGACTACATCCAGCACTGTCAGCTTGTTTATGCAGCTGGAAGTCAGCATGTCTAAAATCAATTGCGTAAAATCAATGCTTTATGCTTAAAATTCTAGTTAACTTGAGGAAACTTGCTGCTTCATTCTGGACTGAAGGCTAGATTTGAAGTAAACTAGTTCTGTAGCTAGTAAAGGTGATGCCTTAGCAGTTAAATGAGATGATGTGCAGCACTAGAGGCTTGCTCTCTAATGCATGGCCTTTATTCCAACTTCAGTGCATAAGTCTGAGCCCTGCAGTATATGCAAAGACCTGCAGTTCCTGAAAGTTTCTTTTATACATAAAAATAAAGACAGGATTGGCTTTGAAAAACCAAACCAAACTTGACTTTATATTTCTGCTGATGGACAGAAGTTTTCTATGTTAATTGAGACCTTTCTAATTACTGTAACTGGAAACCCATATGTCTTGCATGGGGAAAGATGTCAACGTTAGAAGTTTTTCACATTCATTTCTTGTCACTCTGTGGAACTCATGGTTCTGTGGTCACTATTCTACAGCATAAATTGCACTCGTTATTGTCCTAGTATTCAGAAGAAACTGTAAAATGTGGATAGAAGTGGTTAAAGTGGTTTGTAAGTAGTCAAACATCCAGAGTCCTTTACCAGCTCAACCCAGTTCTTATGCACTTAGGTAAATAAGTAGAAAGGCTTCTTGTTCAGGCTTGTTCTATGTGAACCTGACTGTTTTGCTTGGCTGGCTACTAGGTATTCTCTCTATTAACCTTGCCACCCTTTTGTAACTGGTGCATTTAATTATCAGTGGGATGCTTTAAACAGGTAGGGGGAGTGATAAAAGCAGATAATCTGCTTGTTGGGGAAGGTTGAAAGCGACCATTGACAACGTGGCCTACCTGCAAGTCTTTGACAAGTGGGGTTTTGTGAGAAAATAACTTCATAACCAGATAAGGCACTGATTTAAAATGCTATTGTAATGCTATGCACCCCAGTAGCTGAGATCACTTAAAAATCATTTTTAAAAAAAAAGAAAAAGTTGAGATGCAGTAGCTTTTTCTTCTCTTGAAAAGAAAGAAGAAAAGAAAAAAACAAAGCGGGGGGGGGGGGGGGAATGACCCCAAGGCTCCCCCCTCTGCCCCAGTACAGTTTGATTAATGCATGCTAGTTCTGTGATTAGAATACATTGTAGTCTGGCCACCCAGACAGAGGCATTGACTGCTAATATTAACCAAGAACAATAGTGTGGCCATACTGACTGCAGTGAGGATTACAGAACATAATGGGGCCTATCCAAAAATAATGCTAATATAGGACAAGCAACAGGAAGCAGCAGTAGACTCAGCATTGCTCGGCTCCCAGACAAACCGTGGACTTACTTCACACAATGGCAACTTCAGCACATTATGTATTCACAGGATACTCATTATTCCAGCAGGCTTGCCAGATCGGAGATCAGCCTGCTTTACTGGATGCTTAAGCGTACACATAGTTCGGGTAGTGGTACTTTTGTGTCCTTCATCGTTTGACAGGAGGGTGGCAGTTGTATCACAGAGAAGGTCTTGACTTCAGTTACTGGCATGGCTTGTGCTGTAGAAAGAGGGGGAAAAAACTGCTCCTGGAAGCTGCTGATACAGTTAATGATTGTTTTCACATCCTCTCCTTTATGTGGCGGTGAAGTGTTTACCAGCACTAACAGCAGCAAAGGAGCTGCTCAAAAGGCAGGCTGAAAGAACAGTGTGCTGCGTTTTCATGTAGGCTTACTCTGACGAGGCTGTTGGCTGAGTTTTCTGTTTGAAGTTCAGTCTAGCTCTTGGCCGTGGAGGCATGAGATGGCCACAACTTAGACTTTATTTATATAGGCAGGGTTAAGAGAGTAAAAGCTTTATAGGTTGTTTCCTTATGTAGGTGGGCCCAAAGAAGAGCTTGCTGATTACACGGCATTCAGCAAAGGGTTAAAAGGGTTAGGTTGTTTCCCTTCTCTTCCCAAATATGTTCATATCTCTCTGCATGATGAACCAGTTGTCTTCAACTGTTTTGAAGAATTATTCTGTTGACAAAGTCAAAGTTGACAGGCTGGCTGCGGCATGACGTTCTGATGCATCCGTATAGCATCATCATGACTTCTCATATGGCAACGTGGGTATCCAGCAAGAGCCCTGCTGACTTTCAGAGGAAGTGGTTTTGTGACTAGCTCCTACGTCTGCTTAGAGATGTCCTTCTCCCTGGCCTTTGGGCACTTTGAAATGCTCCTTAGTTTCTCTCTTCCCTGTGTCACCCCCTTCTAGCAAAAGGGAGGAGGGATTGCTGCAGCTCTCGGCATACTTGCCGTGCACTCCTCTGTGGCTGGCTGTGACAGCGTGCCAGTCTCCAGGCTTCTTCCTTAAGATCCAGGTAGGGTGCGAGGGCCGTTCTGAGACTGGTCTTCACAGCTACACGTGGCTGGCAGAGCATGAGGTGAATGTTGCTGGGCTTAACCTGTCTTCCTTGTTTGACAGAGGAAAAGCAAGTGCAGCATTTAGAATGCAAACTTCTCACTGTATTTGTCTAGTCATGGTTTCACATGCTCAGCAAAGCTCTTGCATAGCTTAACCACAAGGATAGGAGGGAAGAGGTTTGACTAGTTGCAGCCTTGTTCAAAAAGAAGGCTGTCCTTTCACTAATACGCCTGAAGTTTCAATCTCACTCTGTCCCACTGAATCTCAGAAAGCCTCTAGAAGCCAAAATACAAAAACACGTTTTCAGAGTGGATATCTGGATGAAGGGAAGGAAGAACGTAATTAAGCTGAGAGCTTTGAATACCTTCTGCTTACTTGGACCTTCTAGTATTTCATTTAATAACCTAGAAAAGAGGTTGCATTGCCCTTACAGACACTTAAAAGGGATGGATTTCAGGGTCTTTGAAGTCCTTCCTGAGTAGTACTATCAATGGATCAAGACTAAACCATGGTGGTTTGTCACTGAGGAAAATAGCTCTCGCACACTGGTGCTTTTTTGGAGTGCGACCTCAGCCATTTCCATCCTCTCACAGCTTTTTTTTGCTTGAATTTGACTGTGCTGGCTCTGTCTTCTGGGCTGATCAGGCTGCACACGCCCTGCAAGCTCTGGCTTCCTATTCCTTTCAAGCTGCCTTTCCTCCAGCCAGAATGCCTGCCTTCTGCTGAAGATCAGGTTTACAGCGGCTAATTGGGTGCGACTCCGGAAAGTTCACTGCTGCCGTGTTGCCTAGGATGTTGCTTTGATGGAATAAGGTGCGTGATGTGGAATTCTTGTGTCTGGATATGTATTTATTCAAAGATGGGCAGAGGTCAGCTGTGGGCATGGGAAAGCTTAAACCTCCATGCTAGAAGTAGTCATTCCTGGGATATCTTAATTGTTGATCTATAGAGTGGGGATGATGTGCAGTCTTCCCCCCTTCCCCCCCCCCCCCTTTAAATCTGAACAGTGCAATCTTTACACAGAACTACTTTTGAGGGGATTGGGTAGAGGTATGTGATTGTCAGACTGTTGAGGGGGCTCAACCCTGTTATGGGGTTGTATCCATGTCTTGTGTTTAAAGGTGTCTCATCTTCTTGAATACCAAGTCTTGTCCTTTCTTTGCCCCATGCTGAGAAGGACAGAGCTGAGAGATTAAACTGCCATTCCTTGTATCATCACTTGTCAGGACAGGGACTCTTCATGTAAAATATTCAGCTGAGGAGAGAGCTGGGTGTATGTGGGGAAAAAAGAGAAATGCTAGACTAGGTCCGTAAAATATTCAGCTGAGGAGAGAGCTGGGGGTATGTGGGGAAAAAAGAGAAATGCTAGACTAGGTCCGTTTGCCCATTTCCCCCCCCTTCTTGCTTCCATCCTATTTAGAGAAAGATGATACGTCTGCTTAACTCCTGCGTGGAGTTGGAAAGTGGTCACACAAGTATCTAGCAGCAGTAGTGCTTAAAGCAAGGATTCCGCCTTTCCTTTCCTTCAGGGCTAGGTGTGTTAGTAAACAGTCTTGAGAACCAACCGGGAACTGTTGCTATGAGTTTAGACAAAATATCTTCCAAAACAATTATGCAAGGCTGAAAGCAAAACATCCTTAACTTTATTGGAAGTAGTGCTAGTTGCCATAATTCATTCTCTATATCATAACATTTTTTCAAGCTTGCAGTAACATGTTGTGCTTCTCAATGTTTGTAATTAATCCAGGGAGGAAGCACCCAAGCTAGTGCAATATGTATCTGTAATATGGCTCAGGAGTTATATTCTGTGGTGTGCGGGTTTCGTTGTTGTTTGTTATTTTTGTTTGTTTGTTTGTTTGTTTGTTTTTACTTCTGACTTGTGTAAGGACTTCTTAAAATCTGTTTCAGAGTTTTTAAATGATTAGTCCAGTGCCGGTGGGGGTGAGGGGCTTTTATTTTTCCCTTCTCCAAGTTGTAAGACTTGTTCTAGAATAGTAACAAATAACATGCAACTTTCATGAAATATTAACCAAAAATGGTTTGGGCTCATGGAGTCTTTGCATAAAAGTTTGGGCACATGTCTCAGCTTGCCCAGCTTTGCTTACTTTTTGAAGCATTTTCCCACAGTTATCACTGAACAAAATGGAATCCTAGTCTGCTTTGAATATGAAACATATTTAGGCTATATTCCAAGCTGGTGTCCATCACAAACTAGGTTTTCCTTCAGAGGCTGCATGCTGTGTCCAGTCGTGAGAAAACAGTCTTCAATTCAACTTTTTTTTTTTTTTTTTTTTTTTTTTTTTTTTTTTGGAAGTCTGTCTTGCACCTTGCAGCAGCTTACTCTTAAAACTGCATTTTTTGTTTCTGTTACAGGAAGGTGTTAAATTTGCATACCACAACTGAATAGACTGCCACTGAGTGCAGATATGATTAAGGAGAAATAAACTTAATGATGAGCAGCTTCTTTGGCAAAGCATTAGAAGCCTTCCATGGAGAGGGGTTTTATTTGTTCGATTGTACTCATCACCATAAAGATGTTACACTTATTACTGCATTTATAGTCTTTATTATCATTTCTTTTATTAATTCACTTATTAAAGGGCATTTTTTCTTATTTTTTCCTCAGCTTTTTCTTTTGATCTCTTTTGAATCACTCTGTTTGCATATGGCTGGTTAAATAACAGTTTTGAAGGATACAGGCTAGACTGCAACATAGCAGAGCAGAGATGGAGGAGGGGAAGACTTTTTTTTAACGGCTCTTGTTCTCAAGTTAGGATTGAAGATAAAGGTGGCTTAGATGTAATAGCTGGCATCTTTCCAGCCTGTGGAATCACTTTGGTTAGTTTATGCTTATGATTATTATTACCGGAGTGCTAGAGAGCTCATTGGCAGACTGGTGCATCTGTAAATGTGACACAGGGTGGATGGTGCTTCTTCCCTTTCCCTGCTCTTCCAAATAGCCTGATCCTAGCCTTTGTTTTACCATGCCTGTCTCTCGGCCCCCCCCCCCCCCCTTCCCAGACCCATCAGTTCTTCCCTTAGTTACCTGATACTTGTGGGAGCAGCCAGGGCCCTCGTGCAGACAAAGCTTTCAAAGGGGGTGCTGAAAGGCAAAAGGCCCTAGAGATTGCGCTGTCAAGGCAGAGCAGAGTAATCTTAGCAACACTTCTTGCTTTCAGGATGGCTGGGGGAGGGGAAATCCAAGACTAGTTTTTTTGTAACTAAAATTCTTTTGAAGCAGTTCTTGTTTGGGGGGGGGGGGAGGTTGGGAGGAGGGCTTCTTTTTTACTTTTATGTTAATTTGGTGCTTTCTTTCATGCCCTCTCTCTTACATGCGCAGTTCTTCTAAAGAAGCTCAATTCTGGTTACAGCACAGTGTCAAAGGCTGTACTTCCTGGTTAAGTACATAAGATGCATTAACGATGACAAAGATGAGCAATCCAAGGTGAAAGGTCTCTTAAATCAGACTGGATCAGGTAGCTTAAGGGGCTACAAGAAGATCATGTCTGTCTCAAGTATAATCTATTACCTATTTATGTTTTTAAGTATGCAGTTCTAGGGCAGAGGCCAGGAATGTCTCAGATTAAAATTGTATTAATTTTTTTAAAGCTTGTGTTCTGGCTTTGAAACTCTTGTATTTCTCTTTTGCAGAGATCCTACACATTGCTTGTTGAGGCATGGGATTACAATGATAACTCTACTAGTAAGTATCAGTTTTTCCAATTTACTTAGTTCAAACTCCTTGATTTCCTGTCTATTGAAAGCCCTTTGGGAAACAACATTTATCCTTGAAGCATGAGTGAGCTTTCTGTAACAAGAGGATCCAGTTTGGGGATGAAGAGATCAAAATGGAGATGGTGTCAGTATCCTCCCAGTCTATTCCAGTAGTCTACCCAGCCTACTCTGAGCAGTCCGTGGGGGAGAAGGGCGAAAGCTCCGCCACCCTTGGTTTTGAGCAACTACTCCAGGCTCTGCAGTAGCCTGCCTCCCCCTTGCTGCATGGAGAGGTCGAGTAGCTTGCTGACTTAGACGCCTAAGGTTTGATGCCTAAAAATAGACATCCTTCCTTCTTCTTGGGGAAAATAAATGCCCAGGTTGTGGGGGGGAGGGATTTGTTTTGTTTTGTGAGGTGTCTTTTGATTTTGTGTTTTTTTGAATGATATTCAGAAGCCTAAATCTTCTTGACTTAGGACCTCTTTTAAGTTTTGTACTTTACAAAACTGAACTGAAAGCACGTGCTGCTTATCTGGGGGGAAAGGGGAAGACACTGTGCAGTAAAACTTGGTACAACCATTCATCTAATGATCAGAGATGAGAAATAGGAATGATTTTCAGCGCTTCCTTGGGAGTTGGATGTGTAAGGTTTTATATTCAGGGACTGAAAAATATTTACCGGATACCACCTGGTAGAGTTCATTGGGAATCTTTTGCCTGGAATGTCCCTGTCTGGTTGGTTTCAGAAACTTTCTACTGAGCTTTTCCTGTTGACTAGAGGAAGCCATACAGTCTGTTGGCATATGAGCTATCCTACCTATAGCTACTGATACTGAAGTAGATGGGCAAAATTACCTCTGTTCTTAAGCTGAAGCTTTAATAGTGTGTGGGGAAAAGCTGCAGCAGAAAGTATCAATAAAGGTTCATGAGTTCAGATTCGTACAAGTCTTTTTGCTTCAGTATGGAAGCAAAAGCAGCACTGTGGCCCACCTTCCACAAATGTTGTAACAGTTCAGTATAGTCCCCTTTGGAGTGCTGAGTGAGAGCTGGAGGATACTAAAATGGGCTCTGTGCTTTGCAGAAGAAAGGCCTTGCAGATATGTGCACAGTGCTGTGGGTTTATGCTTACCTTTAATTGGTGAACAGTAGATTGCTTGGAAGCTGCACTTTGGGTCCAGGGGCCTCTCTGCACAGATCTGCTTTTTTAATGTATATGGGATGTCCTATTAATTCTGGAAGAGAAACTCCATTGTAAATGATTCATGTGAACTGTGAGTGATATCTGTAATCTGCTTTACAACCTGCCATGCCCAACACTGTTGGGGTACATGTGCTTTTAAGCCCTACCCCAGCACCAGTAATGGGGGAGGGCCCATGAAACTTCTTGGATCTTGATTAGATGTGTTTTATCGAGGAGCAGAAAATAGATCGCTATGGCAGCGGAGTTGTATTGTAAATGGAAGATGCCAGCATTCAAACTGAAAGCCTTGTTTATAGTAGAATCTGAGGGTTTTTTCAAGCTGGGTCTCTGCCACTTTTACTATTATTAGAGCTCATCTTTTTTCATGAAACAACTGCATTTCCAAAGCGACACAATGAACTCTTTCTTTGCTTTCATGTTCTGGATGTACAGTTGTCTTCAAACAAAACTGCCTCATTTCTCAGCAGTGCATTTGACCAAGTGCAGACATGGCCATACATATGTTCCTGATTTACATTCCTGCACTAGCTTTGCTGTCACCTATCCATCTGTAGGTCACTTCAGTCACTGTACTGCACAAACCCTTTTCTTTGTTCTGTATCACTTTACGTACAGTAGCTTTCCCATAGCTAAAGAATAAGTCTTGAACTAGTTAAGCTAGAGCTAAACAATTGTCATAAGATAAAACGATGAGTATTTTTAGATGTCTACAGGATTTTCTTTTTGTCCTAATTACAGTTGAATTGTGAGGACTCTGTGAGAGCTCTCTCACACAATGCCTTCTAAATCCACTGGTTTTTATCTTGCAGTAGCTCTAGCATCCTTCTGATCAATCCTTTCATTAGGAGATCCTTGAGTGGATGCTTCCTTCCCCCCTCTACATTCCACTCCTCCTACGTTGCCTTTACCACACGCTTTCTTGTCTCGCTTCCAAGAGTGGCTTGCAGTTAAGTTCTGGCCCTGATGAAGCTGATGAGAATCATGCTTTGTTGGAGCCAAGATTCAACCTAAATGGTTTTCTTACCCCAGTTCTTGTCTAGATTCCATCTTGCTACTGTTGCTTCATACATAAAGCTAATGGGGCTGACATTGCATCTCAAACTATGTCAAAGAGCTATTGTAAATGACTAGTATCAGTTGCATGTGAATTCCAGTCAGGCATAAGAGGCTTCAGCACAGTGTAAACCAAGCATAGCTGGAAGTTGTCTGAAGCAAAGACTTTCAAAAATAACTATGGTGTTGGGGTGGCCACAGACTGCTTAGAGGAGCCCAGGCTTTTTTGGTTGGCTTCCTCATGCTGGGCAGTTATAATTTCTGAAAACTGGACCCCTGGAAAGCAAAGGTGGGCACTCAAATTAGCTAATTTTCTCTTTGCCTGAAAGCTTTACTATAGTTGCTCATTGAATAAAAAAACAGACTAATGGCTTTGAAGTTTAGCCACCAAAAGATAAATGAAACCAACAAATTCTCTGGCATCTAAGTGCAGAGTGGGAGTTAGAAATACACAGAAAGCCTCTCTCTTCCACTTCATCAATTTCTAATTGGTTAATGTTTCCTCTAACGTTTCTATCATGGGATCCTGAGTCAACTGATGTCAAGGGAATTCCAAAGCCCACTTTCTCTCAAGCCTCCCTAACCTTTTTTTTTTTTTTTTTTTTTTTTTTTTTTTTTTTTTTTTTTTTTTTTTTTTTTTTTTTTTTTTTTTTTTTTTTAAACTTAACCAGCATGCTGCTTTGGGATTGCATGCTACAGGCTAAGAATGGCAGAGTTGTTGCAATGCCTTCCCTGAAGTCTGGGTCAGCACACTTGTGTAGGTGTGCACTGACTGGTGGGAGTAGGGAGGGGTGGAGAAACTTTTATGCAAGAAAGAACATGCCAATACTTCATTGTGAAAACTGTGGGTGACAGCTAAGGAAAAGGATCTTACAAGTCTCTGAGCCCTTACTTGGATTTAAATGTATAGTGACAGCTTTATAACCTGTATCAACCCATGATCTAAAGTGAAATCACAGCTGGTTTTCAATTGGGCCCTTAACAAAATAAAGTCCAGTGGACTAATAAGGATGTTTCTATGTAAATTCAGTACTCTGTGGATAAGGGCTCAAAGGAGCTGGTGGCTGGAGTTGAGATGTTGTAGACATGCAGCAGGGACATGCTTCCTAATGAGCTGACAAATAGGGGAAGAATGGTAGAGCAGAGACAAGAGGAAAGATCTCTTTTCCAAGGCGTTTGTTTTTCTGGTGCCAAGAACTGAAATGGCTGTCAATGGTATGTTCCCAGCGGAGAACAGGAAAAGACTCTTTATAATGAACTCAGTATGCTGGAAGCGGGGGGTGTCACAGCACTAAGATGAGAGTCATTCCCCTTCTACTGCTTATGGGAGAAAAGGATAGAGTTGTTTTACTCGCAAGAAACAGGATGTCTTTATGCACAGGCTTGGTATTTGGGGAAATGCATTCACTTTCCAACTATGCTGTAGATCGGGGTGTAATCTTGGCAAGTGCAGCAAAGCCATCTCCAGCGCGCATGAGTGGAACTATAATCGCTTGACTAGCTCCATTCAAGACAAATAGATATGCATCTGCTTAAGTACCTCTTAGAATTAGTCTGTAATCTTGTTGATGAGATCTGAGAGTCTTACACCTGCACAATACAGGACATGATATTGCTCTGGATATACCAGTATGGAAAAGTCCTTAGGCATCTACATAACTTGTGAATGGGCTTTAAATTAAAAAAGGGCTACATGCATTTGAAAATCTTGGCCATAGATGTGGGGTTGGGGCCTTAGTGCCAATGAGTAATTAAAAAAAATATATATTCAAATGAAAAACATCATAAAACCAGAAATACCAGAAGGTGGATAAGAATTGGTTGCCCTTAATTGCATGCTGTAAACACTTAAGTGCTGCAGTCTTGAGCCAAAGATACCTATAACAGCTTAGAATATATATATATATATATATATATATATATATATATATATATATATATATATATACACTCTTCTGTTGTTGTGCAGCAAGTGCTTTGACGTAACTATCTTCAAAACTGTAGACAAGCAGGCAGGGCCTAGTAGAAAATTGATAACAGGTATCTGAGGCTCGAGAAGCCTGTTTAGATGTTCCTTTTGAAAGCTAAAAATCAAAGGTCCTTATTAATACATTCAAAAGTATTTTATACAGAAACCTGCCCATTTGTTTTCATAAGCTTTATGTAGCAGCTTCATTAGTCTTCAGCTTTGCCTTATGTTAAATCCCCCAAATCTTTTTAATTGCTGGAAGAACAAGTGAACATCAGTGCTCTCTAATTCGTAATACTTGAATGTGCTACTTCTTCTCACACTGCTTGCTAACACATCATTGGCAAACTGCCGTTCTACCTAAAATTTTTCTGTCTCTGGATTATGCTGTCATATATAGAACAGTGCAGCCTGGCACCCCAGCCTACCTTCCCCTCCCCCTCCCCCCCCCCCCCCCCAGGGTATTTTGGCTGTTTTATGATAAACTTTCACTCAGCAGTCAAGTGCTTGCTAGCAGCAGGTCGTATGGCAGTGTCAGTTCATTTAAGTCACAAGACCTGGACTACAAAGTGAAATACCACAGATGTATACAATGTTCTGCGCTAATGTGAAATATTATTATTTCAAGCTATAATTTAGACAGTTGTAGATCTCTGAAAGCCAGAGAACTTTTGCTGGAACTAAACGTCAAGTACGAAGTCTAATCTTTGAAATCTTCTATAGAGAGAAGGAGAATCTGTAACAAATGTACACAGTAATTTGAGTTCCTTGCTTGGAGCTCTGGTAAGCTTGAATTTTTAGTGGTAGCTAACATCCGAAAAGAGAACTTCCACAGTATTTCTCAGCCAGAGCCTTGTGAGATCACTGATGTCGACTGAATGCCAAAGCTGTTCATTTTCAAGAGAACTCAGAGCTTACACTGGAATCCCAGAAGGCTGCAAATTTTTTTTTTTTTTGGTTGCATCTATGTCCACTTTGTAGAGACTGCTTTATTAGGCTATCGTAGTATGAAGTTTTCATAAATACTCTAGTTAAAAACAAAACCAGTACTAGTAATTGAGTTGCAGGGGAAATTGCATTATGCATCAATCTATTGGAGCTAGGAGGAAAAGCAGCTCAGTTTTCTTTAACCACTAGATTTGTGATTCTTATTGGATGTCTTCACACTGAGAAATTGATAAGCGATCGGCAGTAACTTAATGGTCCATCTTGACTTCAAGCCTTGTTTAGTTTGCTGTACTGTATACGTGTTTCAATTAATGGTGTGTAGTTCCAGGTCAGCTTTATCTTACTCTCTAACACATAAAGTTAATCAAACCAACTGGTTGCCTCAGAGAGTCTTGTCTGTGAAGCTAGAGAACTTTGATTTGGGAGGGAATGATACCTAAATAAAGATCTAACTCTGATGTCTCTTCTCACATCTAGATCCTGATCGCATTATTGAAAAGGCATCCCACTCCGGCATGATCAATCCGAGCCGTCAGTGGCAGACTTTGAAACATAATGCAGGAGTTGCCCACTTCGAGTATCAGATCCGTGTGACTTGTGCAGAGCATTACTATGGCTTTGGCTGCAACAAGTTTTGTCGACCAAGAGATGACTTCTTCACTCACCATACTTGTGACCAAAATGGCAACAAAACATGCTTGGAAGGCTGGATGGGACCAGAATGCAACAAAGGTTTGTGACAAACGCTTGAACTGCAAATGATCGGCAATTTTGGATAGGCTGAGGAACTGACACAAATCTACAGGATGCTTTGTGTCCAGACTGTAGTTTGGTGATATGCTAGTGCCGCTGTTGGGGCTGACAGAACAGTGAAGTAACTCTACACAGAGAGCCAGGGCCAGGAGAAGACTAGTTTCAGCCTTGTTTTAAAATCTTGGAGAGGTCTGAATATAACAAGTACTGGGGACTTAACAAATGTGTTCTTTCTCTGATTATCCACATCTTTGCCCTTGGGAAGAGAACCCAGCCCATTGACTTGAGTGGGAGTTCTGCTGCTGACAAGTGGCAGGATTTCCCCTTTGGTGCAGAACTTCAAGACAAGCAGGAAGGAGAGACTTGTTTTAGAGCTGACCTGGCAAGTGTAAAGCTTTGGTGCTGAAAAGTCCCAGGCTGTTTATTCTACCTGAGCTGGTGTTTAACATGCTTATTAAGGATTGACAATTTCCTAGGTAATTTCAGAAGGAGAAAGCAGGACTCTGAATAGGGGAAACAGACTATCAGTATGTCTTGCTGACTGAGTTTACCTGCAATTTGAATAGACGCTCATCTTAATATCCTGTCTGTTCAGAGATATGGCTCAAAAGCAAATCCAGAGTAGTTTAAAAGCTGCTCTGAATTAGATGTAAAGATAGGGAGGATGAGCTAGTTCTGCAAAATGCAGAGGAAGAAAATCTGCAGACTAGAAATGACTTGCAGGTCTGTAAAGTGAGATGGCGTCTCTGCCATTGAAACAACTCTTTCAACAGTGTTAGGCGTGATTCCTCTGTAAAGCTAGCTGATAGATTTGCTATTGTAGGGAACACCTACCTTCATTTTTTTTATCCAGTAGACTTGATATGAGAGACTTGCTAAAACCTTGGATTCAGTAGGATTACGATGCCAGTTAAAGATTAAAACATTCCCATGAGTTCGAAGATGCAGGAAGCAGGCAGCATGCTGATACTCTTTTTGTTTTGTTTTGTTTTGTTTTGTTTTAACAGCTATCTGTCGTCAGGGATGTAGCCCCAAGCATGGTTCTTGCACAATTCCAGGAGAGTGCAGGTAAATGCTTCCCTCCCCTCCCTTCTTGTGCCCCCCCCCCCCCCCCCCCAATAACTAAACAAGTGGTGCTAAAGACAGTAGGATTGGGGAGGGAGGGTATTCCTGGGAGTCTCACTTTTGACCAGGGTGCATTATTCATGCTGGCTTGCCCTGAGTAAAAGGGGGGGGGGGGGGAAGGTCTTTTGAACGCACTGATAATTTTGAGAGGCTTTTAGCTTGTGAAATGGCGATGTTTGTAAAAGGTATGAGATAAATCCTGTGAATACTGCCTAATGAGCACTAACTAATTGCTTCTGCATAAATAGTGCAAATGTTTTGGGGAGGTGTGTGTGTGTTTGTCTTCTAATACAACCTGTTTAATAGGCATTTTCCACTACAAGTTTGAACTACAGCGTGACTTCTTCTCACTTCTCCCTTTCATGCCTGTTTTCCCCCTTCCC
The DNA here is from genome assembly GCF_036370855.1 of Dromaius novaehollandiae. Classification (NCBI taxonomy): domain Eukaryota; kingdom Metazoa; phylum Chordata; class Aves; order Casuariiformes; family Dromaiidae; genus Dromaius; species Dromaius novaehollandiae. Next base: position 121,222,179 of record NC_088100.1, read on the forward strand.
TTTCTTCCACTCCAGAGTTTCTTCCATCAGTAGGCAAAAGTCAAGCATTCTTTAGAATGGGATTAGTTAAATCTCTTGGTTCCTTTACCATTGTGAGCCAGGCTCTGAGTGCTGAGAGGTTAATAGCTGGGATGAAATCTTGTCAGTAGACTGATGAATGCAGAATTTTGCTGCTGTGCTTTGAAGTCCATTCTGTCCTGGCAAGGAGACAATGAAAAGCAGAGTTTAGCCATAACCCAACAATTAAATATTTGGAATGCCTCAAAATCTGCACCATGTATTTACAGCACAGGGAGGTTGTCTTCTCTATCAATGGAGGGGTAATGCATATTAAATATGGACTTCTGTTTTAATTAACAAACTGGTTATAAGTTGTTTTGTATAACCCTTTATAAAACCTGTTTACATGTGGATAGGGAACTGAGGGCTTGTGAGATTAAAGAGTGTGGATCTTGATCTTGTTTAGGAAGAGTTAAGAGTGAAACTGGGATATTCACAAGTAAAATGCAGAAATCTGAAGGAAGTCCTTCCCTCCCAGCCCCAAACATACTGCTGAATTCTCCTTTGCTGGAAACTTTCACATGAAGTGGGTTGCTATTCTCCTCAATAAGCTGTACTTCAAGCAAGAATTAAACCTAGGGTGTCTGACAGACTACACTATGTTAGAGGTCAGTTCAAATCCCCACAGTAGTTTGTTCTTTCTCTCTATCCCTGTAATCTCTACTTCAAAAACAAAACAAAAACACTTTCATCAAGGAGAATCCTTAAAGTAAGGTAGAAGGTAACTTTTCATCCTCTACAAGAGAAATGGCAAAGTGAAAGTCAAGCCCCAGGATGGACTGAAATGGGTTATGTTAAGTGCTTTTAACGTTTAGCAGCACTGACATAAGCTGCTTAACCCCTAAAACACCAATTTTTTTTTTTTTTTAAAAAGGAAAAAGGCCAGCAAGTAGTAAGAAGTTTGGGGGGGTGGGGAGAATGGTGAGGAGAGCGTATCGGTCAAGGCTACCAGTGATTTGTGCTTCTGTCATCAGAATAAACATGTCTTGTAGGGGTTGCTGTCTCTTAGTCAGAACAACAGGCTTTGTTTCCAGATTTTTTTCTTCCCTTTCTCTTTCTAAGGCTCTTACCTCCCACTCACTGCCCAGACATGCACTAGTGCTCTTATTTACTTAAGGTGCAACTTTCCCACACTTGATTTGCATAGTCTTGAAACAGTGCTGTCCTTCTGGTGCTTTCAGATAACTTCTGCTTGCCAAGTTAGACCAGTATCTTTAAAGAGAACACAGAAACAAGATTTTATTTTCTCTTAAGTTTTGATGAGTCATGTAGCCTCTATGTTACAAATGCAATAGAGGTTAAAAATAACATCCAAGCAGAAATTGCTCTGGGTTCTGGTACAACAGACAACTTGCAAACACTCTTAAAATATCCTTTTCCCTCTTCGTGCAAGTCACTTTCTTTAATGCAAGCCTGCCAACAAAACTAAATACAAGAAAAGTTAACTTTAAATTTCTCATGAGGAGCTGCTACATACATATTATTAAGCAAGAATTACTACTATGAATCTTGTTCTCAAATGAATATCTGATTGGGATGTAGTTTTTTTGTTTTCTGGTTTTCTGGTTTTTTATTTTTTGTTTTTTTTGTTTTTTTTAAGATGACCATAGTCTTATTCCTACTTGCTTTGTTATACTCTGAAGCTGATCTGTCCAAAGAAAGTCCTATCTCTGGCTCTAAAGTTTTTTTTTTTTTTTTGGGGGGGGGGGTTGTTTTTGTGGAAAGTATGATTTTTTTTTTTTGTACTTGTTTCCCTTTACACATGCTTTGAAGAAGACAAAAAACCTTTAACTTGAAAAGAAGGAATAAAATTCTAGATTTGGATGCTTCCTTTTTTTTTAGGCGAGGTGCCTTAATTATGCTTGTGTGTAAGCTCACAGGCAAGTTGCTTTGAATGCAGTAGAAGTTAAAAGGGTATTTTCCTAAATTTTGGTCTTTGTGCACTCTTCTTATTCTGTATATGAAAGGACTTTCCAAGAGCTACTTGAGAGAGGCTGTTTTGCTTGATCTCGGTTTTTCTTTCATGATCTTTGTCCACAAAGAAAAATAAGTTGGACTAACTCTCTATCTTTTTGTTGCTTTTATATATACACAAGCTATCAAGTGTTTCCCAGTGATTTTTGAGTAGGTTACTATTGAAATAGCTATTGAAGAAACCCAAAGTTAATTAGGATGCAGTTTGTCACCTGAGATTTTTTTAGACGGGAAGTCAGACTTACCACTAGCTGTGTGTAATTAACCATTGGATAGATCCCTCTAAGTTTTTCCCATGAGAAGAAATTGCTGGTAAAAGAATAGTGGGGGGTTTTATAAATAGAAAGCTTAGCTGACTTCTGTACAGAAAAAGGTTTATTTTCATAATCTAGAGACAGCTTAGTGCATAATTACTGTTGATCAATTACTCTCAGGACCCATTAATGAAATACCATACTTCAACAAAACCTTGCTTTTAAGTTTCAGCTTGTCTTCCTTTTCTATCTGTAGATGAACTTTAATTTGAAGAATCCTTCGTCTACTTTGCCAGTGAGAAGTGAAGTGAAAGCCAGAATAAACTTTCTTTTAAGGAAGCTTTACTTTAAAAGAGCATCTTCGTTTTTAGTAAGGAATTCATGCAGCTCATTAGTGGTGGTAATAAATAATTAGAATAATAATGATAATTCTTTTCCAGATAGGAAATTAAAGTTGCTTGGAATTGGGTAGCTTCTAGTTATTACCTGAAAAGAGGTTAGCATAGATCAAGCTCTGAAGTACGCTGACAACTGGTTGTCTTTGAACAAATGCAAAATTCTGGTGTGTGCTGTTTTCTTTGATCTTGTCTTGTGGCCCAGTCTGTACTTCCTCTGCATGTCTCCTAGCTCAGCAGAAGGCTAACTCCCAGTAAAGCGCAGCACTCTTAATGCTTTGCTATTGCCTTGCAAAGGGCTCAGAGTTGGTGTTTATGGTTTTGTTTGTCTTCCTGTAAACTCAGCATGGCTGAAATGCCTGCAACCTTGTATTCATGAGGATCTCTGGATAACTGTTGTTTCCACTGACGACTATTTTTTTTCCTCTCTCTCTGTTTATAATGCACTCTGTCAAAGTCCAGAGATTGATTTGTAGTGCACACCCACCCTCTCTGCCACATTTGTATGAGGTTCCAGAAAGAGTATTATTGTGCTGAATGGCCTCATGCTGGTTCTCTCAGAACAGTTATTCTTTTGTCAGGAGGCCGGCTACAGAGACCTTGGCAAAACTACTAAAATGTTTGTTTATAAGAAACCATCAAACAAACCTTGAATAGCTTCTCCACTTCCCCTTGTCCTCCCCTTCTCCCCCATCTCCCCAGTCTCTCTCGAGGCTTTGGAGTTCTACACTCACATCTACACAGAGCAATTCTAAGATTTGCTTCCCTGTTCTGAATTTTTTTCCCCCCCCTTTCTTTTATAAAGGTGTCAGTATGGATGGCAAGGCCAGTACTGTGATAAGTGCATTCCACACCCGGGATGTGTCCATGGCACTTGCATTGAACCATGGCAATGCCTCTGTGAAACCAACTGGGGTGGTCAGCTCTGTGACAAAGGTATGCTAATCTTACGGATAGCCAAGTGTAACACTTGAATTTTAACACTGGCAGACTTATCGGGAGAGGGAGTGCACACAAGACTGAGAGTGCAAGCCTCCTGAAACGTGGCAGGAGTTTTTGTCCTTCAGCTACTTAGCATTGTGTGCTCCGCTGTTCTAGTGTTGTTAGCTTATGTGCTTAATTTTGCTCTGTCCTATCCTACTTTTGTGTGCAGATGTATTCTATAAAGTCTCTACATAGAGCATGCACATAGTGATGTTTCTGTTGTCGTTCAGCCATGGGTTTTTAAGCTCCTTGCCCTTTGCAGATCTGAACTACTGTGGAACCCACCCACCCTGTTTGAATGGTGGTACCTGCAGCAACACTGGCCCTGACAAATACCAATGTTCCTGCCCTGAAGGTTACTCAGGACAGAACTGTGAAATTGGTAAGTGTTCTTGATGAAACTACTCAACTGCCCTGTGGCTGTTGTTTCTCATTTAGTGGCTGGTTTCGGTTATATGGATATACCATGTTGAGGAAGAGTGAATTTCCAGCGTTAATTATGTCAGGGATAGCTGCAAAGGTCCAGACTTGATTCATCTTTGGCAGTTGATATGTCCTTAAATTGGCCTCCTGCTTGCTGTTTATCTAGTTTGGCTGTGACTCGAGCAGGTGCATGCCACAGTGCATTGATCAGTTTAGTACAGAAGATGACTTCCTGCTAGTGGCCTTTTGATTGACAGTTCTCAGGAACAAGGTACATCAGGAGCAATGATGGGGGGTCCAGAACAGAAGCATGCAGAAGGAACAGGGGGTGGCTTGTGGTGATACTGCTGTAGTCTTTACCGCAGCGTACTTCTGTCTTGGTGCAGCGGAACATGCCTGCCTTTCTGATCCCTGTCACAATGGAGGAAGCTGCTTAGAAACTTCTACAGGATTTGAATGTGTGTGTGCACCTGGCTGGGCTGGACCAACTTGCACTGATAGTAAGCAGTTGGGCTTTTTGTTTGTTTGTTTCCAAAATTTTATTACAGTGAGAATGACCAAGTTACTGTTTTAGATCTTTCTAATCCCAGACAAGCTTACAGTGCAGCCTACCTATCCTGTGCTAGCTTTAGCATTGGTTCTTAGCATCCATTTATATCACAGTGCACTCTCTTCTCCTGTGCTTGTACTGGGGCTTTCCTTGAATGCAAGGAGAAAGAATGGCCAAACAGTTTCTCGAGTTCTGTTCTTGAGAACAGACTTTGGGTGGCATTTTGGCAAGTTCTTAAAATACTGTCCAAGGGACCTGTTGTATCAAAATCTGACTTCCACTTGCAAAAGGCCCCTTGATATATCGGGTGTAAATTTCTTCCCCTATGCTCTATATGCTTTGAATGCCCTTTCACCTTTTTTTAAAGGATTCTTTTGCTAAAATATTCATAGAAATTCCAAGTGGAATTGCTGCTGTTTTTCTGTTCCTCAGGATAAATTCTAGAAGCAGCAACCATTTATCAAATATAGCAGTTACTGAAGTTGCCTATTTGGTAACAACTGAGCCTCTTCTTATCCTGCATTATAGATATTGATGATTGTTCTCCAAATCCCTGTGGTCATGGAGGAACTTGCCAAGATCTAGTTGATGGATTTAAGTGTGTTTGCCCACCTCAGTGGACTGGTAAAACATGTCAACTAGGTGAGTACTGTGTTTCTCTTTGTTCGATGTTGCCCTGGAAAAAAAAATAGAGGGATCCTAGTTCTGCAAGGATATGATTGCGCCCTTTGCTTTAGGCATGTTTATTTTTCTGAAGCTTGTGGATGTATTCTGGCATACTCAGAATACTAAGTTTCTTTGTTTGCAGGAGTGGGTCCTAAGACGGCTTAGAGTGGCATCCTTCTTTCATTTTTGTTGTTGATGCATGCTAGCTGTTGAAGAAAATAGTTAACTAAGCCAAACAGGCGTACTTAAACTGCAAAAAAAAGCTGAAGTGGGGAGGGTGTAAATGTTTGCCTTCCATGCCTGCCCCCACATGTATTTTTTTCCTTTAGCCTGTGAGAAAGTTGCTGTATCTCTTCAGCCGTGTTAACTCCTCCAGACCAAGGAGTTCACAGCTGGGTTCCAAAATGTGGATGATCTCACGAAGAATGAGCTGTCTGCATTCTTTACACAACACACACATCCCGGTGACAGGCTGCAGCACTCCTCCATCAAAACGCTGGATTGAGATTGGGGGGAGGGGGGGCTCTGAATGAGTAGCTGGGTAATTATCAAATAATTGGCATAGCCAGTATGTTTTAATTGCAGAGAAATTGCAAGAGACTTCAAAGACTGATGCATGATTGACTCTTGTTCTCTTAAGTCACACTAATCCAGGCTGTATATTACAAGTTCCTTTTAGATATGAACTGCTGATTGTTGCTGTGAAAGCAGACTGTAGACTTTTTTTTTTCTTCCTTCTACCCTACAACCAGTTCACTTGGCCATTCACCTTGTCTTTCAGATGCGAATGAATGTGAGGGCAAACCCTGTGTCAATGCCAACTCCTGCAGGAACCTGATTGGCAGCTACTATTGTGACTGCATTACTGGCTGGTCTGGCCACAATTGTGATATAAGTAAGTGTCTATATCCTTGGGTTTATTAAAGGTTAATCGTGTATGTATTCCTTTGAGTTCTAAGCTCAGATTTAAATATTGGGCAGAGTCTTAGCAGTTGATGTTTTTAGAAAGGGAGTAGTTGGTGTGGAATGAAAATACACAATTTTATCAAACTCATTAGTTCATAACAGCTATATTCTGATAAAGTGACTAAAACAATGATGTGAAGTTTCACTAACTCTAGTAAGGAATCACCAAAGGTTCCCACCCATTATAATAATCTTATCTCAAGGGAAGGCATGCAGGAAACTTGACAAAAGGTTTATCTAGTTGCAGTTTTAGAAAGACTTGAACTCTGTATCTAGTGTAAATATATTTTTGCTTTCTAACCATGCTAATTTTACTGCAGATATTAATGACTGTCGTGGACAATGTCAGAATGGAGGATCTTGCCGGGTAAGCCACTGGTTTTAATTTGGTTTCCCCAAGACTTGCAACAGTAACTAAAACATTTGAGTCTAAACACAAACAGTGCAGGAAATAGCAATAAGCTGATATGCCACAGGTATATGTTGTCAAGTCTTTGAGGTGGGGCGGGGGGGAGTTATGTCATGCTTGCACCATTTAGGAAGCATGTGTGTGGAACAGCAAGAGCAGAAAATATAACTGCAGTGAATGACCTGTCTTCACCACCACTGTCACCAGTAAACAGGCTTGGTTGTTGTGTAAACTATCTATTGCAAATATAGATCCTCCACTTTAAAACATGGATTTACATATCCTACTGAGAAATTAAGAATGTAAGCCATACTAGTTGGTGGATATTTTTTTCCCCTAAATATTATTGCCTTGTTTTAACACGAGCTAGTTTCTTACGTTGGTATTGGATATAGTAGAAGATATTTGGGGACTCCTAGGGTTTTTCTTTTTCTTATTTTTGTATTTATTTCTACATATAGTAATTACATATGTATTTTATATATTATATATAATGTATTGTATAAAAATGTATATATACATGTGTGTATATATATACATTCATGTGTGTGCAGATACATACACACGTGGGGGAAGAGAAAAAAAACCCCTTAACTTAAACTTTCTTGTTCTTTCACAGGACTTGGTTAATGGTTATCGGTGTATCTGTTCACCTGGCTATGCAGGAGATCACTGTGAGAAAGACATCAATGAATGCGCAAGTAACCCTTGCATGAATGGGGGTCACTGCCAGGATGAAATCAATGGATTCCAATGTCTCTGTCCTGCTGGTTTCTCAGGAAACCTCTGTCAGGTAAGAAGCACGGGTGAAAAGCAGGCTCTCAGCCAGTGGCGTTTCTACCAGCACTCTGTATCTGTACCCTGAATACCTTGCATCCAGTGAACCATAGTATAAAGTCATACTTGGTATAGCTGTCAGTCTGCCAAGAAAGTGCTTGATTTATATATATTAAAGAAACAACACAGAAAAAAGCTCACAGGCTGCTGAAGATTCTTTTGGTCAAACAGATTGCAAGTGTTTGCATGTCAGGTTTTGTTACATGCTAACTATTAACTTTCAGTGACTGTTTAATATCAAGAGGGCTGTCTGTTGAAATAGTTGCAAGTCTAACTGAACTCTGTGCATCATGAACAATTCATTGAGGCAGTAGATAAAAAGGTCAGATTCCATGATGTCTGCTTGTCGTAATGAGGGAAAGCTATGATAAAACTTCTGTTTCACTCAGCTTTCCCCCTCACCCCCCTCCTTTTATTTTGATTTTATTTTTTTTAACCCTCTTTCATTTCCCTTTCTTCCCTCTGCACTACTTACAGCTGGACATAGATTATTGTGAGCCAAACCCTTGCCAGAACGGTGCCCAGTGCTTCAATCTTGCTATGGACTATTTTTGTAACTGCCCTGAAGATTACGAAGGGAAGAACTGCTCCCACCTGAAAGATCACTGCCGCACAACTCCTTGTGAAGGTTTGTGGGAATGACTGATAACACTTTCTGCTCATCCCCTGGCAGAAGACTCAATGCAGCCCCCATTTAGTGTAATCAGTGGAAGAGTTTTTTATATAAAGAGGCTGAATTTCACCCAGTGCCTTATGCTTATATTGGTGTGAAAAGATGAGTAATACTTGTAAATACCAGCTATTTGAAAGAAGATGCGGAAATGAAGCACATGTAGCAAGCAAATAGCCAGCTTTGCTGAATGTATTTTAGTCCAAATAAGTGGTCCAGCAACCTTCAGATAAGATGCTGCATTTGTTTTATGCATGAATAATTGGCATAATCCTTTTATTCTAAAGTAGCAGGCACAAGTCTTTCAAATGTCCTTCCCTGGAGTAATAAGGTGGCTTTTAGCATATAAAATCATCTAGAATGGGCAGTCCTTACTCGGATCTCTGTTTTTCTGCAGTAATTGACAGCTGTACTGTGGCAGTAGCTTCTAACAGCACACCGGAAGGGGTTCGTTATATTTCTTCAAATGTCTGTGGTCCTCATGGAAAGTGCAAGAGCCAAGCAGGTGGAAAATTCACCTGTGACTGCAACAAAGGATTTACTGGCACTTACTGCCATGAGAGTAAGAGCTAAAAAAATACTTATGTTTTACTGTCCCTGAATCTCTCTTTAGAAAAAGATTCCATCCTTTCCTCCCATATTACTTGAAGTTTTTGTTTGTTTGTTTGGGGTTTTTTTTTTCCGTCCTTCTAACACAGTGAACCTTGGAACTGCTTTAAGTTTTCATATCCCATTTGGGTGAGGCAGATTGGAATTTGCTAGGCCTTGGGGAAAGTTCACAGTAATGAACCTTCTGGCCTTGAATTGTATGTTTTTAAAAATCTTATGTATACAAGGTCTGAGGTATTTAATAATGGGATTTAACATGGATTTTAAGGGCTCCTGAAAAGTTCTGTTTTAGAATATCCTTTTTTTCCTAAATTGCTGAGTGATGGCTTCATCATTTCATGTCTGCAATGTTTTCAGGTATTTCTTGTCTTGCTTAGCACTCTCCCTCTTGAGAGGGGCTTAGAAATGGAAGCAACATCAAATAGTCGTCAGTAAGATGATAACTTTTAGTTACTGAACTTCCAGTGTGAATTTTTTCTCCACTCCTCCCTGCTCCCCTCCAAATTGTTGCAGATATCAATGACTGTGAGAGCAACCCCTGTAAAAATGGTGGCACTTGTATTGATGGCATCAACTCCTACAAATGCATCTGTAGTGATGGATGGGAAGGAACATATTGTGAAACAAGTAAGTTGACTCTTCTTCAGCACCCAATAAGATCTTTTGGAGAAATATCAGGAAGGAATGGCTGATCCTGTCTTTAAGATGATAGTGACCAATACCAGCTCAACATGAGGTCTGCTTCAAAGGCCTCAGAAGATGAGGTGTCATCTTTTTTCCACCGAGTCCTAGGTTTTGGAATTGCAGCTAAACCCAAGTTAACAGCAGGACTGGGAATAGAACTTGGATCTCCTACTCTTCAATTTTCTGCTCTACCCTTTGGATCACTTTCCATAAAAAATCTTTAGTATGAGTATATACTGTCTTTAAAAGAGCAGAAATGCCTTACTTGCATTTTGTCAGTCCTGGGAATAAAAGGGGAGTGAGCAATTGGCTTCCATCCTCTGACAGGAAAATTTGTATAATAGATCTTTCCTCTCTTACCTCTTGTTTATTGAAACAAAATGAAAATGAGCTGGAAGAACATGGCAGAATATTCTTGATGTTTGTGACAGTGCTTAAAGCATTAAAATACTTGCTCAAGTATTTAATCTGTGATTGAGACACAAAATTGGGGACAGAAAATAGAAATTTTTTCAAGCATTAAGCATTTGTCATTCTGTAAATGCTACTTAGTTCACTTTCTCTCCATAACATTTCTAGATATTAATGACTGCAGTAAAAACCCTTGCCACAATGGAGGAACTTGCCGAGACTTGGTCAATGACTTCTTCTGTGAATGTAAAAATGGGTGGAAAGGAAAAACTTGCCATTCCCGTAAGTTCAGCATTTCCAAAACGTAACAGGCATACTCTATTAGGCTGTTTAAACTTATACTGTATTGCCTTAAGAAAGCACTGGAATTAAGGATAGTTTGGGCTCTTCCTAGGTGACAGCCAGTGTGATGAGGCAACATGCAATAATGGAGGAACATGTTATGATGAGGGGGACACTTTCAAGTGCATGTGTCCTGCAGGATGGGAAGGAGCCACCTGTAATATAGGTAAGTACCCTGCAGAAGCAGATGCAGTACTGAATCTGTGACCTCAGTTTTCCCTCTTGGCTCAGTTTTGAGAGCTTTCCAAAAACTTAGTGGCCATTTCTGTTTCTGTTACAGCAAGGAACAGCAGTTGCCTGCCAAACCCCTGTCATAACGGTGGTACCTGTGTAGTCAGTGGCGATTCTTTTACTTGTGTCTGCAAAGAGGGCTGGGAAGGACCCACATGTACTCAGAGTAAGTTGTCTTTGCTTGAACTTTTCCAGAGTGTTGCCTGATGAGAACATTAGCTCATCCTGTTGCCCTTGGAGTCAAGATTGAAACCAGAAGGGAAAGCTTGTTTGATGTAGGCTTTAGCATCACCTGAATCTTTGTTTTTAATGATTTTATGTGATAGAGCCTTGACCTGGGCATGAGAAAGTTGCAAATGAGCTAAGTGGAGACAGATGTTGTCTTGTTTTCTCCCGGATTCTTTTTCTACCAGCAGCTCTGTCTGCTTCCACTCATTCCCCTCCCTCCCCCTGTTAAATTCTTTACAACAATCTCTTCCTGTGTACATGTGTTCCACAATGTAGTTAACAAATTTTGTGGTGGAAGCCTGGAATCAATTTAGTAAAGAATTTCAACATATTTTTGTAAAAGTTAAAGTAAGTGTAACTTGGGCATTAGGGGAAGTCCAATCATTCTTTACTGACAGTAGAGTTGCATTAGCCAAAGTTTGCATGTTTAATGTGTCTGTCTTTGCTTTGCAGACACAAATGACTGCAGTCCACATCCTTGGTAAGTTGCATGTTTATCTTTCATTCTGTGCTGCCCCCACCACCACCTTTTTTCTTTGGTTACGCTAGAATACTAGATTCCTTTTAGAATACTAGATTATTTTTATTTGTAGCAGGCTTTTAATATATTTTTTTCTTTATAGTTATAATAGTGGCACTTGTGTGGATGGAGACAACTGGTACCGCTGTGAATGTGCTCCAGGCTTTGCAGGTCCTGACTGCAGGATCAGTACGTGTTACAATGGACTCTACCTTGTTTGTTTGTTTGTTTTGTGGTGTTGTTGTTGTGTGTGGTTTTAGTCTCACTTGAATCTTTTGTAACAAGACAGTTGTCTTAATTGAGACAAGTGGCAGATCAGATTTATGATAGATGGCTGATATCTTCCTCACCCAGATCTGTAGCTGATGTGGGAGGAGGTAGGAATTGCATTGAAAATGAAAGAAATACTGAAGTTGGTCCAGCTAGAACTGAAACCTCTTGGTTCAGCTGAGTGGGGAGAATGCCCTTCAGGATAGTCTTCCCTGTTTGAATGTGTTTGTTTGGCATGGATTTCTGTTTGACATGAAAGCATGCCAGCCAAAAGCCTCGTCAATTAATAATCTACCTGCAAGCCCTGAGGTGATGCATGTACTTCCATGTAATTTAATAACAATTACAGATAGGACACTAACACTTCTTTAATGACAGTCATGGAAATAGAAGTTTCATAGCAGTAATACAACTGGAAGGGGTTTAATGTTGTCATCAGTTGAAGAACACAGGTGGACAAAACTGGACTATGTCAAAGGAGAGGAAGCATGTTTGTGTGAGAAGAAATGTGTTTTTGCCCTTGAAAAGCTTTAAGTCACCATAAGGGTCAGTTTTGATCTTTGTTAGTGCCACACAAAAGAAACTTCAGTGAACTTGCTCCAAGATTATACTGGTGCTGCTAATAAGTATCTATCTCTAAGTAGACACTGGAAATTGAACATAAAGTTCTAGTATGCAAATCTCTGTATGCTTTGTGTGACAAAACAAAAGGATGTTACAGAGTATCTTCTCCCCCCTCTGCTCCCCATCATAGACATCAACGAATGCCAGTCTTCGCCTTGTGCCTTTGGAGCTACATGTGTGGATGAAATTAATGGGTATCGTTGCATTTGCCCACCAGGTCGTAGTGGTCCAGGATGCCAAGAAGGTATTCTAGATGTCATGGCTGGTAATAACGTTTGTAACAAGATCAGTATAATTGCATTTTAACAGATAAGTTGTTTTGTTTTTAAGTAAGTGTCTTCCTTTAGTGAACAAGCAAGCTTATTAAATCATCACTGAGTTTAAGGAGAACTGAATGTAGGGAAAGGGGAATGCTTAAGGTTTTTTCCACACTTTTTCTATCTGAAGTTTTAATTCTAGTCTGTCTCTTTAGTTACAGGAAGGCCTTGCATTACCAATGTTCGAGTAATGCCAGATGGGGCTAAGTGGGATGATGACTGTAATACCTGTCAGTGTCTGAATGGAAAAGTCACCTGTTCGAAGGTACAAATGTACTGTGTTTTGGGTTATACTGTCTTCTGTTCTATAACTAGAAGTTATTTATATCAGTATACTTATTCTCTTCCAGGTTTGGTGTGGTCCTCGACCTTGTATAATACATGCCAAAGGTCATAATGAATGCCCAGCTGGACATGCTTGTGTTCCTGTTAAAGAAGACCACTGTTTCACCCACCCTTGTGCAGCAGTGGGTGAATGTTGGCCTTCAAATCAACAACCCGTGAAGACAAAATGCAATTCTGATTCTTACTACCAAGACAATTGTGCCAACATCACCTTTACCTTTAATAAGGAAATGATGGCACCAGTAAGTAACAGAACATAGTTCTTCCTGCTCTTGGAAACAAGCATGTGTGCACCACAGCATAAAACAAATTACTTTACCGGTAGAAGTACAATAAAAGCTGATACTCCTTCATTATCAGAGCAAACACAAGGTATAAAGGGCCGCTGCTTAATACAGATTTCTACCTTAAATGCTTTTTTGTCCATAGAAGAACAAAAGCTGGCTTGGCAGGAATTCCACTCCTACCCACCCAAGAACTGTTATTTAGAGTAAACTCTTATGGCAGACAGACACACACACGCGTGCACAAAAATATATAAGTAAAAGCTTTTTTGTATCCTTTAGGGACTTACCACAGAGCACATTTGCAGTGAATTGAGGAACCTGAATATTCTGAAGAATGTTTCTGTTGAATATTCCATCTATATTACCTGTGAGCCTTCACACTTAGCAAATAATGAAATACATGTTGCTATCGTAAGTACCCCTGGAATATTTTTTGTGTGTGTGTCTTCATAGTTAATTGCTGGATACCTTTGTAACGTGGTTTTCATAAAAATCATAATTCCTGGGGTTTTTCAGCACTTATGGTTTAGTTTCCATTCCAGTGCTCTTTTGAGAATAGGGAAGGAATTTTGGTTACATGTGCATACCTGAAAGCTGCCATCTGGTAGCAACTGCACTAGCATAGTGAAACATTTTTTGTTATACTCTCCCCTGAGCGCTGTTCCCATTCCCCCACCCCCCTCCTCCTCCTTTTCTTTTTTTTTAAATTTTTTTTCTTTTCTTTTTTTTTTTTCCCTCTGTTTCGATATGGAAAAATACTAAGAGGCTTAACTGATTACTAAAGTTTATAAATAGTAGATTACCCATACACCTGATCTGGTATTTGATATTAATTGCATGACTCCTCCTTTAGTCTGCTGAAGATATAGGAGAAGATGAAAACCCAATCAAAGAAATCACAGATAGGATTATTGACCTTGTCAGTAAGCGCGATGGAAACAACACGTTAATTGCTGCAGTCGCCGAAGTCAGAGTACAGCGGCGACCAGTTAAAAACAAAACAGGTAAGTTCCTGTCTGTCTCAAGAATTTCACATCCTTTTGATACCTAGAATAGCTTTTCAAAGCAGGTGAAGCTTTCCTTGCTTTTGAGTTTTGTAATAAGTCTGAGAATCTTTGCCTCTTGGCCTTTTTAACTGGGAAGAGTAAAGTGGTTTTGCTTGAGGATCTTACTCTTTCACCCTTGAGTATTCTGCAAAAGTTCTAAAATAATAGTCCAGCACGTCAGAACAGCTACTACTCTTCTCCCCTCTTCATGGAGAGAAAAAGAAGAAAACAACCAAAGTCATTCTTGTTGGCTCTGAAAGCTCCATTTATTTATCTGGCTATGCCACTGTCCCAGTCAGATGAATTAAATACAGGGTCAAGAGTGTCTATTAGCTTTCCACATAGCACCAGACAGTAACTACATCTTATTGACAGCCAAGCCATGTTCCCTCTAAGCTGGGAACCTTGGCAGGGCAGTGTAATGAGGCCTGCACCACTGCTGCCTTCCATGACTGACCTCTGTGGTAAGAGGCAGACATCTCTTCCTCCAGGGCTATCAGTTAGTACACTGAGTACTAAAGTCACTTAGACCAACCTGTATTCTAAAACAGCTAAGATTATCCTTATGTAACCCTCTGATCCACTACATGTAAATTAGGCTTAAGAAGTAAGAGTTGTTTCCTTTGTAGGAAACCTTGACTAGAACTTGCAGCAGGGTTAACTGGTTTTATATCTCTTCCAGATTTTTTGGTGCCACTATTGAGCTCAGTCTTAACAGTAGCCTGGATCTGTTGCCTGGTAACTGTTTTTTATTGGTGCATTCGAAAACGCAGGAAGCAGAGCAGCCACACACACACAGCATCTGATGACAACACTACCAACAATGTAAGGGAGCAGCTGAATCAGATAAAAAACCCCATTGAAAAACATGGAGCAAATACTGTCCCAATTAAAGACTATGAAAACAAAAACTCTAAAATCGCCAAAATAAGGACACACAATTCAGAGGTGGAAGAAGATGACATGGACAAACACCAGCAGAAAGCCCGATTTGCCAAACAGCCAGCATACACATTGGTAGACAGAGATGAAAAGCCACCTAACAGCACACCTACAAAACACCCAAACTGGACAAATAAACAAGACAACAGAGACTTGGAAAGTGCACAAAGTTTAAATCGAATGGAGTACATTGTATAGCAGACAGTGGGGTGCTGCCATGCAGGGCCTTTAAATATCATTACAAAGGCACTCAGAGCTTGTAGTTCTTAAACTGTTGTGTAATATTTGAGTCTAAGGCTATTATTTACTTAGAATCCCTGTGTTAATTTAAGTTTTGACAAGCTGGCTTACACTGGCAATGATAGTTGCTGTGGTTGGCTGGAATACCAAGTGCTGCATTTCACATCTATGCAAAACTAGTCAAAAGTGCCCTAATGTAAATTCAGCTCTAGCTGATACATCATGGAAACGTTTCATAAGGTATTACATAGCCTTATTACTCTTGTTTAGTGTTAACTTTTTTTTGCCAGATGTCCCGATTTATACAGTTTCTTTAGAATAATACATTTTATTTATATTTATTGAATTTGAGTTTTTTGTATATTGGTTTTATGGTGACGTACAACTAGTTCTGTATTTGAAAGTGCCTTTGCAGCTCGGAACCACAGCAACTATCAAAAATAAGTTTATTATTTATTTTTTTTTAAATTGTATTTTTGTTGGGGGTGGGTGGGGGGAAACTTGTCAGCAGTTGCTGGTAAATGAAGAATTTAAAGAGGAAAATGTGTCAAAAATAGAAGTTTGTATAGATATGTAAATAATTCTTTTTTTATTAATCACTGTGTATATTTGATTTATTAACTTAATAATCAAGAGCCTTAAAATATCATTCCTTTTTATTTATATGTATGTGTTTAGAGTTGAAGGTTTTTGATAGCATTGTAAGCTTGTGGCTTCTTTATTTTGAATTTATTTTCCTGTTACATGTTGCCTATATGCCAAAATTAAGGTGTTCTAAAATAGTTTATTTTTATTAGGATGGGCTTTCATGCCTTGATGCTGGTTTTTTGTACAATGTCAAATGTTTGAAACACCTTCCATAGTATCACTTTAAGACTATTTGTAAGTACTGACTGAGGCAGTTTAGATAATTAGACTAGAAAAATTTTTTTTGCTGCTTTAGACTTGAAAAAGTGTGACAGGCAGATAATCTGCTAAGAAGCAGTTTAAGGGAACAAAACTGAGCTATAACTTTCTGTAGATGAAATGTGAGTGGTTGCATGTAATTAAAATATCAAATTAGCGTGTGAAGTTGGAAACACGGCAATCTTATTTTGTAAATTCTGATTTTTTTTTTTTCCTCCTCACCATGAATATGTAATACTGAACCACTTGTAGATTTGACTTTTTTTTTTTTTTCTTGGTAATCTACTGCATTTAGGGAGTATTCTAATAAGCTAGTTGTTGAATACTTGAACAGTAGAATGTCCAGTAAGATCACTGTGTAGGTTTGCCATAGATTACACTGCCCGCCTTAACAAGTGAGGAAATCAAAGTGCTATTACAATGTTTAAGATCAAAAGGCTTATAAACATAGTAATCTCAGTGGTTAACCATTGAGATCATGAAGATACCTTGTATTGTGATATTAGTGTTATATGAAAATGCATCTTTGATGTGTTGTTCCTGGCAATAAATCTTGAAAAGTAATATTTATTAAATTTTTTGTATGAAAACATAAAACAGCGTGGAGATTATTGAGCCTGGAGGCCCTCCCAACTAGTTAATTGTGCAAAACCAGTGGAAGGTGGCACTTTACACTTCCAAGAGTAGATACTGATTTAGGTAAAGTCCTTTTTTTTGTTAGGTGACTACCCCTTCTCATCTGATTTTTTTTTTGAATCAATTTGAAGGGATGTAAAAGCAACATGTCCCTGTTTGTTTGTTTACCTGTTTGTTTTTAATGTCTTTTGACTCCATGCATTTTTAAAAGAAATGTGAAGTGACTGCAATTCTGCAACTATTTTACTTTGCATGGGCCAATGACCTAGCACAGGATAGTAGGCACATCTGAGTAGCTAGGCAAGATTCAAACTGCTGACCTGGATGGGAAAGGATCCATAGATGATACTGATCTCTAATGGGCAAGTAGTGCTTTGTAAACATCAACTCATTATAGAATATTTTAAAAGTTCAGTTTGTGCTTTTACTAATGCAGTCTCTCCCAGTTAAGAGGGGCAGCGTATGGAAGTATTGGTTAGCTGTAAGATAGCCTACTTTTTATTTTAGCACACACTCCCAATGAAATGAAGCTGCAAAGTTGTTTTGGTAAGGTACTAGTATAAATTTGAAGTAACAATTAACAACATGTAACAAACTCGGTTGCAAAATAATGTAAAACAGGGTCAGGCTGCTTCTTGTACTTCAGTTTAAGCCAACCTGCGACAAGATGTTCAAAGATAATAGGCTTTTTGTTCTATATTTGGTTTGTAGCAAAATACAGAAACTTTATATATAAAAAGATTGCTGTAATATCCATACAATGAACACTTTTTTAAAAAAAAAAAAGAAAGAAAAAAGAAAAAGCAAGAGATCTTGTGCTTTGTAACTTCTCTACAGCTTTCAAAAGAAAATTGCCAAAATCTATTTATTACTGCTTTTTATTTCAAACTCACTTTAGGTGGGATTTTTAACTAGTCACTACACTGCACTGAAAGGGGTACTACTTTCCTCTTTCCCTCCCCAAATACTACACAAATTACAAAAGTATCAGGGAATTTTCAGTTTACTGCTTGCTGAATGGGAAGTCAACAGGACTAGCTTCATCTGACCACTTCAATGACTTTTCATCAGACAAACCCCACCACTAATATTCTCCTTTGTTTCCAGATTTCTTCCAATCTGCAATAAACAAGTCACTTTTTTTTTTAAGAAGCTACTTAAAGCCAGAGTGATGTTGTTACTTGAACAGTTTTGCACTTTTAATATTGAATTAACAGTCTTCCTGAAATCTGCTGTTAGTATAAGTCTCAATTATAATGATGCATAAGCCAACTACCTCTTTTGAAGGACGGAGCTGTTTACACTTGAATTTGGAGGAAGAAAGTTGGGACTGCTTTCCATTAAGCAAAAGGGGGGGGGGGGGAAGAAAGGATATGACTAGTCTCTAAGAACATGCATTTGTCAGGCCATCTCCCTAACCTGCTGAAGTAAATTTTAATGAGAGACTTGAAGGGCTTTGTCTTTGTATTTACTGATTAGGTCTTCAAAGACTCAAGGAACCAAGGTTTTGCTCTACATTAAGGTTCAAAGCTTGTTAAAACTTTGACAGCACTATTTATTTTGAGCCTTTGCAGTGCAACAAAGTATGACATTGACCATGTAGAGGTTTTTGTTATGGCATAGTTTCTCCATACTTTTCCACTATAACTCATTTAATTGTTAAGGCAATTGAAGTCTGTGAAAGTATGATGGTATTTTTAAATTACATCCTCATGTATTAGTTGTAGCTTCAAAATTTACTCTGGTTATTTTAAAACAAAAAGAGTCTTCTAAAGCCCAGAACCACCACCACCAAGTTGGGAGGTGGTAGAGGGAGTGTCTTCCATTGTCATAAAAATAAATAGAAACATAGAAGTTTCTAACTGGAATATCACAGCCCTTTTATTTTTGTGGAAATTTTACTTTGTCGGTTCACAGCTTACTACTCCAGGAAGATGCATTCTGTTTAGTCAGGGGTTGCTTCCTGCTGTACTGTGTGTTTATTCACCAAGAACTGAAAAATGTTTCCTGAGCTGTCTTTTAAATATAAAAGCTTTAAAAAAAAAGAAAAAAAAAACCACTCTCTGCTCAGCTATACCTATAGCTAAATGAACCTGTCAAATCTCATTTCAGTTCAACAGGAGTTTAATATAGCCACATCAAAGTCACTGCACCTCCGCATGGAAAGGGCCCATCTTTCTTGCATAAAGGTAACTTGCAACAAGGTGCTGATCCTGCATGTTACATCAGCCTTAGCTCAATACATCATGTCACTAGGGGAAGACAGCCTTAGGAACAGCCACCTCCGCATTAATACAAGCAAGTGACAGCTAGCCAGTGCTTGTAGAGCCACAGCCTAGCAAGTGAGTAACATGAGACTAGCAGCCTCCATGCAATTTCACTGATGAAACTGTTTTCCTTGACCACTTCTTGCACAAACTGATACACTTCCATAGCAAGAGTTAATATTATTAAAGCGCTCGCTGCCAAACTAGAGCATTTATAAAGTTGTGCTTGCTGTTGCTCCTTGACAATCACATGAGTCAGCTGCTTATCTGCCACCCCCCAGTGCAGCTGCTTCAGCCATTACACTAAGCCAATCTTCCCTCCTCCTCTATCCAGAGGCCTAGATCACTATTTTTGCCATTTTTAGAGTCCCACTGGAACAAGTCACAAGGCAGCAGCTTAATGTTTTTTATTAGTGTATGCAAAGAAGATGAGAAGTTCTGATAAAGGAAGTGCCAAATTCAGCCTTTCTCCTCCTCAGATGGAAGTGATTGCATAAGCTCCCCTGCCCCTTCCAAAACTAAAAAGCAGCATTCTAACATATGCTTGATATTTAAGAATTTTTCAACTTCCTCTTTTGCAATACTGACACTAAAGGTCTTCACAGCTATTGTTTACTAGTGCATACAGATCTTCATAAAACTTTAGCTATCATTCCCAACAAAGAAAAAAATAGTAAAATAGCAAAATTACTAATTCTAATTTTTTGGGGTGAAGGAGAAAAAACCGCGAAGGTTCTGAAATGTCTTTTGGCCACTGGATGGAGGTTCAGCTGATGGTTTACCCAGGTTCACCTGGGCAGCAGCAGAGTGATGTGCTATGAGATAGGGCGTGAGACCAGATACCCAACCCAGCTCTTCCAGTGAGCGCTTTCTCTGCAATGTGCAAATTGATTCAACCAGTTTCTCAACAAGGTGGAGAAATAAATCTGTTCTTTTTATTCTAGCACTATGAGATCATTTTAATATTAAAATGGAGCATGCCCATCTCTAGAATTGTAACTCAACGCACTTTTCTTTAAAGAGTTGATGCATAAATCAAAAAGACAATTATTCCGACAGCAAAAGCAGCAGTTACGAAGCTAGATTAACAATTCCCAACAGTGAAGTATTACTTGAGGGATCTCAGCTACAGTAAAGGATGTAACTTTGACAACAGGTTAGCAAATTAGTGAAATTCTCATTCACAGAAAATGTACTATCGGGTCTCTCAGGAAACAATTTCCAACTCTGAAATAATTGAAACGGGCAGTGACGGAGATAGGATACTGGGGGTTAATTCCCCGGACCATTTTCAGGTTATAGCTCAAATGCCCTGTGGCATTAAATCATTTTCACAACTCTTTTATCATTTTCCAGTATAAGCCATTAGCAAACAAAAAAGATGGGTTCAGGGTAAAAATGTCACCTGATTGCCATACACCCCTGTTAGGTTCCATTTGAATTGTCTGGTGGAGGAGAGAAAAAAAAGTGAACAGAAGGGAGAACTGTGTTCAGAAATACTCAAATGAGCTGATGAAAGAATTTGCAGTATAAGTTCCTTAACCAGTTTGCATTACCCTGAAGAAGTTGCTTACCCTCACTGCTATCCCAATTGTCAAAATAAGCATATTCATATTCCTCCTAGGTTCCGCTGTTTGTAGAGCCCTTTGATGAAAGGCTAGATGTGCAGCTATTCCCCCATGCCACATGTTCTTGTTCACATAGGTTTTTTGATGCTAGTTAATGCTTCTTAGAGAAGCAAAAAAGCAGAAAGCAAAGTAGTGAGGAGTGTCTTTTATTAGAGCTAATTTCTGAGGCCAACCCACACTTCCCACTGCTGGCTCAAAGACACTTCATGCTATTAACTCTGTTTGCTCGAGCCTGCATTAGTGTTTTAATACAATATGAAACATTTTGTTAGATACTGATATAGGTAAGGAGATACCTATTCATAACACAAACAATCTGGTATATTCTAATTACATTTTTAATATTATTATTTCAATTGCCTATTTATCAATGCAAACAAAAAATTATTTCTTCCATCTTTTCACTTAAAACAGAATCTATCATTTTCCACTCAAAAGCCAACAAGATGATGATATTAAAATGTCAACTGAAACTCAATCCATGTGACCCACATGCAGAGCTGTTAAAAGGAAGTTTACTTTGATTAAATGAACTTCTTAGGAAGATTTCCTAACACCTTGCTTGGACAAAAGTTTCTGTAGCAATGAGAAGTCCTGGTTCTTAAGATTTTCCTTTTTGTTAAAAACAGACATTCTTGAAATTTTTTCTAAGAGAAGTGTAACACTGAAATGTGGCTATACAATGGTAATAACACATGGTCTAGACCCTGTTATGCAGAACTACAACTTGACAGATAGCATCAGAGCTAGCACAATGTTTACTACTCAGAATAAATCTTGTGACAGTTAAACTTTCTAACAGATCAACACCGGCCACGGGAGATTTTACATCAGCTGCTTCCTTTTAATAAATAAATATGTAAAAGTCTGGTCTGGCTTTTGATGTGTGTTTAAACACAAAAGTTCACTAAACAAATATTTTTAACTACTTGGATATAAAGGATAATGAAAATGCTAGTCTGCATGTAGAAAATGTTTGCCTAGGAAAGGATTGTTTTATTATCAGCAAACAGCACAGACCAAATTAACCAGCTGATTTATTAAAAAAAAAAAAAAGGGTGGGGGAGGGGACTTGCTTGAACGAGACAGTTATTTCTTTTTAAGGACAAATCTATATTTTTCAGTGTGAACTCTACATTTTGGGCTTCAGCCAGCCAGCTCCTCATAATCTTGACATATGTCAGAGAAGCTTGAAGAAGCTCTGAAAATGAAAAAAACAAACTGAACCAGACCAAACAGGAAAAAAATGAAATAAAGACATTATTTCTGTGCTTCAATGCCAATTTCAGAACAGAATAGCGCCTTAAATATTTATCATTTTTAGCAGAAAGATATGCTAATGCTGCTCTGAAGCAAATTTGTAATAGAAAGCCAAGGCCGAGAATTGCAAAATACTAGTTTTACATTCCTCAGGCTTGGTTTCCAGTAATTATTTTTTTCTATCCCTAAACTTGATTTGAGAAATTACATTTGTGAATCAAGAGCACCTCAGACCACACACACCTGTCAGTGATCTGGATGTAGGTGGACTGTAGATAAAGAAAAACCCAAAGACTGAAGAGAAAACCTTAGGGATAAAGTACAAAGATAACAGAAATATATGGTAACAATACAGTCTGGATGTCAGAACCACATAAAACATCATTTAAGTTTGCAAAAGGAAAACTTTTATAATAGTCCTGCTGTACAGAGAAAGAACAATTTTGGGCAGCAGCACCAGCTAAAATCCAAACATGATCATGAATTCAAAGCTTTTCCCTGAATAACTGCATTTCTAAGAGGATCCAGGAGAAAATTTTTCAAAGTAATAAGACTCTAAATATGTAGCTAGCACACAAAGTGGGTCTTTCAAAACAGTCTGGGAGGCTAACAACCCACTAATTACAATAGGAGTCGGGCAACTACGCACTTTTTCAAAAGTCCTGTTGCAATCCTTCTGAATATTTGGACCTCTAACACTTTCATACAATCTAGCCGCACAATCCTTATTGTTACTTGTCACAAGATTGCTGTTTTAAACGGAGGATGTTCCTATGTTATCAGTAAAGTGATGGAAAATGGCACTGTAACATGGCAAAAGATCCTAAAGGCAGAATCAAGTGTTCCCAGCTAAATAAAAATAATCTATCCAAGCCCCCTATACATGTATGATGACATTTATTTTAAAAGATGCATACCTGCATATGTAATTTAGTTAAGATTAAAACTAAATTGCAACCTTATGGTTAAACTATGTATAACAATAATACTATGTGATGATACATACTATCTGTGGTCAGAGTTATATTTCTAATACCTGAATTAATTTGATTTGGAGAGGAGAGGGACAAGAGAAAGGGAAGCTTCAGAGTTCAAAACTGTAAGTTGTAGTAGTTTGGACTCTACTTGCTCAGGTCTGTCCACAGTTTTCACAGATGCAATCATTGTGTTTGCCACTTTCGAAAAGCAATCATAAGATCTTTTCTCTATCCAGAAAAAAATGAAAAGAAGAAACTGAAATGATTTTCTAAACTCAACATATGTCTGTCATAGTGTAACTATCTGAACCTCTCCTGTAGGTATCTGTGTTACAACTGAAAACGTAATAGAAAACTCACAAGGATTCAAGGAAAAACGAAGTAGAAAAAATGGAAATTTACAGCCGTAGCCTAGAATATATGCTTGTATCAGTTTTTATCAATTTATATACTGTAAGCATTTAAACAATCTCTCCAGAAAATACATGCTAAGACTTTAATGTAAACTCTCAAGAAGATTCTATTTTAATTACTCTTATTTTTCTGATAAATATATCCTTGTACCTCTTTCGAGTATATCAAAAAAGTGCCCTTTCTCCTTCCCTGATGTATAACATAGCATCTTTAGCCCATACAGAAGACAACAGTAAGCATACCTTAGGCTATTCTTCTTCCAAATCCATGTTCATTTGCAGCTTTGGTTTTGCTTGTTACCAGGAAAGACCTTTTTGCAGGCCTGACGATTGGTAAAGCATTAGCAACCTTATTGCAAAACACTGTCAGAAACACCATGCAAACAGACTGAAAGAAAAAAAGAAAAAGTGTCTTGTAGTGGGCATGCAGAATTTTCTTCATCTATAGGAAAAGCTGAAGTTATTTATAGCAGCAAAGACGCTGTTCAATCAACAGTGCTTTGCTGTCAACTGCTGAGTTACTAACTCTCATAAGGACCTGCACTAAACTTACTACTAACTCTAATGCTTATGTGAACCTTCTTACTAAACTAAGTAAGGATATCCACAGCAGTGACTGTATGTCAGTAAGACTTTACAAAACTTGCTTCACACAAAATTTCTGTGCTCACATTGATTTTGAGAGAATGATCAAAAGGAAATTGCTTGTAATTTTATTTTACCTCTTTAAAAAGATAAATGTGAAGTAAGAAGTTACATTTCCTTAGCACATTAGCATACAACTTACAAATGCAGTATTAAAAAGTGCTGTACAATTAAAAAATTAACTCCATTTTAAAATAACAAATAACTCAGGTATCACTAACACCTGAAAAAAACAGATATTACAGTATGTTGTCCTGCACACAAACAGGCCTTGATTTTGAAACATGCATGCCTGAATGGGTTTATGCATGTTTATGTATGATTTTTTCCCAATAGCAATGTTGGCATACGCAGGTGGTTACAAATATAAAACCTATCTGAATTTTTCCAAACAGAGAATACATGATCACTTGTATCCACAGCTCATGTTAGAAATACATATTCATAACAAAACTGCATAGCACAAACTACAATCATTTTGAAACCCCATTGAAAATATAAGGCTTAACTTACCAGCAGTATTAAATGTTGGTTAAAGTTTATCTGATATAACCTGAATTTGCTTTACTGTTGTAAAGATCATATGAATAAACCACGAACTTTCTAACACAGAAACAGAAACAATTAATTTCAGCTAATACAAACAACTGTTCAGAAACAAGCAAAAACTGGCAACTATAGTTGTTAATGGCTCATGGAAGTGGTTTTAACTTTTGCTGTCACCAGCTGATACCAAGTTTTTTATAGTACCAAAATATACATCCATCAGAAATTTTGCTTAGTAAATATTATAAGAGATTTCTTTCTATAAATATTACGTTTTATAAAACATGTACATGTCTTAATACCAAAACTTCACAGAATTATCTTAATTACAGTTCCAAATCACAGAGCTGTTTAATTACTAAATTTGCTTTAAAAGTTCATCTAATTTAGACTTTTTGCATTTTTACTGTTTTTCATGATTTTGAATGTCTTCCTACTTTTTATATATGCTTTCTGAATACCAATTTGGTTGTTGATCCATACCATCAAGGTAATATTTAAGATGCTATCATGACTTCTTAAGCCTTCGGAGTTTTAACTTTCTGAGACCATCTTCAACCTCTGTTTTTCTTTTTTGGATAAGCTTCGCTGGAGGCATAGACAGCAGTTTAAAATGAGATAATGAAGGCGTCAGAGATAATTCTTCAGTTGTTGTGTCTGGCTCATCTTTGTTTGTCTGCACTATATTGTTCTCCACAAAAAGAGGTCTGGAAAGTTTTTCTCCCAAAGTAAGTGACTCTTCATCAGATGTCCTCTTTGTCGAGTCTTGTTTAGAAAACAATCTTGAATCAAATGGGGTCTTCTCCTCCAAGAATGTACCTGAACAATCATCACTGCACTTGCTCATTTCTGTACTGCCAGGAATTAAAGGATCCTCTTCAGAAAATACTTTTTTGGAATGGTCTAACTTTTCTTCTGAACCACAACTCTTTTGTTGAGCCTGTGTTTCAGTCACTTTTTGACTCTGTTTTGGATCTAGCAGTGTCGACTCATAGCTGCAGGGAGGGTTCTTGCTCAGAAGTCTCATCTTTAACTGCTCCGCAGAGTGAGGTTTTTGCTGGCTGCTAGCATCATCTGGCTGTCTCTGATTAACACCATTTTCCAGCTCTAAAACAGGAAGCTCTAAGTTGCTCTCAGATGTATTTATGCAATCCTTTAGTTCTCCTATAGTCCTACATTTTAATTCAGATAGAGGTTTGGGAGAAGTCTGACAGTCATTCTTTCTGTTCCCTTTCTGTGAGTCCTTGCTGGTTCGAGGTTTGCTCACACTACTTTTCCTTGTTTTTGTCCCTTCCACACTGCAATAAAAAAGAATTTTGCTTTTAATAAAAAGGAATCTTTACTGCCTCAATCAGCCCTTTTTGCAAACTCTCAAAGACCAGTAGGGCAACCCTCTTTCTGAATGTGGGAAAAAAAAAAAGTATGTCACCCGACAAGCAGTAATGTTTGTCTAGTGTGGATAATACCAAGTGTTATCCATCTGATTTTCCACTGCACTAGGGGAACCCTATTTATTAATGACTAAGCCATGAAGGAGTTCACATTCTATTCCAAGAGGCAGAACTGGATTCATTACAGATGTTAAAGGTCAACACTGCATAAGTACACTGAATTCCTTCCCAAATTAGCTAGATAAAATAGCATTTCGTAAGTGTCTAAATGATTTCAAACCATTCCTATATATTCATATACATTATGCATATCTAGAGAATAGAGGGGGGGCAGGCAGGAAGATGCAGTGTGTGTGTCTGCATACAAAAGTTTCTGATCTCTAGTTTAGAATGTTCCTCTGGAATTTTTCCCAGGACATTTCAAAGCATTACTTTAAAGTTAACCACTACTCATCTAATATCAAGCCTGCTCATCTGGGAAGGACTTAGGTAATGCAAATAGATGATATTCTAAAAGGAATTATAGAGGAAAATGAAATCACAAGAGTCATGATGGAGTGTTAGTACATAAATACTCTTCAGCAGTGTATATTACTTACAAATCTAAACTTTGCATAGGCTGTAAGATGAACTTTGTATACAAGTATGGAAGCTGCCTACATAAGATTTAAAGTCTGAAGACCATAGCATAGCTCCTCCCATGCTGAAACGGCTTTCTGCAACTCTGCTGATGCCATCAGTTCGCAAGTCAGCACTAATCTAACTTCAGATAAGGGGGACCTTCCAGGAGCTGGAATAGTAGCTCCAAATCTAAATTCACTTCTGAAGACAGCACAGATGAGACAACATGGGTTAAAACAAATGTTGCAAGGGTTCACATCAATCCCCTAATCCCACAATAAACATTTTGGAAACTGGCAGCTCACGCAAGTAAGAACAGCATAGTGGTACAGCACAGGACCACTGAAATGTTCAGCTGATCAACTAACCTTCCTTATCCACCTCGCTATATAGCTGTACAGGGCACTCTTTAGTTGTAGCCAAAGATCCTGACTAATACTGTGGTACACTGTAGACTCTCAAAATGGAAAAAAAAAAAAAAAAAAAAAAGTGTTTGCAAAGTCCTTTTTTTTTTTTTTTTTTTTTAAACCAGATTCAAACATCACATGTATTTATTTTGGCTCAGAGCTTCATTCAAGAAAAAAAAAACCTGTTTTGATTCTGCCTACTGCTATGTGAGATAGCTTATGTGGGTTGCAATAGCCTTTTTCATGACCTACAAAATAACACAGGGCATTTTATGTGCTTATCCACAGTCCAGTATCAGTGTCTCAACAATCAAAAATAATCTTTTGTATAAAAGTTTATATTATTTGACATTTCATTACATACATTGGATCCTATTTACTCATATTTTGTCAGATTATAAATTTAACATCTCAGAAACAAGAGTGACATACGTTTCTTTTAAGATGTCTTGCTTTATCTGTTGAGTCAGACTAAGCTTAAGCTTTTTGTTCTCAGCCGATTCAGTAAAATATTCAGACATCCCATTGGAAAGTTCTTCTTTCTGCTCCAAAAGAAAACACAGGTTTAAAACATGACACATTAAGCTATGATTATTCAACATAAAACTCCATTTGTACCACTAAGGCTTACAGATGTTCTTTATTATATCGATATGAGCGGTCTAAGAGAAACAGCTAAGAACTAAATTATTTTTAATCTTCTAATATCTGGGAGTCTGTAGTCAGTTTCAGACTCCCAATGAACATATTTCATATGCTAAAATATACCGCAAACAAACAAGTCTGCAATGTAAAGGATGTAGCTTTCCAAACCATCTGAGGAAACTGTTGGCAAATATTTGACATCTTTGTGGCTCAAACTGTGACAAATGCCAGGAATCTCTGTTGCAGACAGGAGCATTTTTGTCAGTTTTTTCTGAAGAGACTGACTGGCGCAGCGGTCTATAGACTTATTCTCAAAAGAATTCCCATAATTTTCTATACTTACAAAAAATATACAGAGTATTACTTGCTCATTTAAGATGGCAAGGGTTAAAAGTTTTAATACTAACATTCGGACGCTCACAGCTTGTAGTGGTTGGCTACTACAGGACAACAGGGGAATTCTTTCTGGTCTCAACTAACAGCAGTACCATGGTTTTATATAATATGAGACTGTGGGTGGGGGGGAGGGAAGGAAAATGCTCTTTTTCTTCAAACTGTGAGCATTTCCTTTCGCAATGAAACAGTCTCAATGAGAGAAGGGCCATTTGCTGACTTCACTATTAACTACCACATACTTCAAATAAATACGATCTCTGAGGCTACGGAGGGGAGAGAAAAAAAATGTCACAAAGCCAAGAAGAGAAGAAGCTTTGTGCATCTCCTTTTCTTTGACAGCATTTTTCTCCATCAGCCTGGATGATGCAACTTCTGATGGGGGCTCATCAGACGTAGGGAGTACTCATTTATTGTGAACCTAGTACACCAGAGCTGAGCAAAACAAAAGAACCGAAGAAAGCCAAGAGGGACTGTGGAGGCACAAGGCTAAAGCATGTACACGACCACTAGCTCAGGAACCTTTCACTTATGGGGGATTAAACCCTGCTATTTTTCTAAAGGAGAGGAGATAAACCCTACTTCTCTTCCCAAGAGAATGACCCAGTAAAAACAACTTCCTGTTTTGTTAAGGAGAAAGAGCGGTTCGGCAAAAAAACAAGGCATTTTGACAGTTTAAAAAACTGCAGATGTTTTAAGCCTCCGCTTCAGATGCAAGTTATGCAAACTTTCTTGTGTGTATTAATAGATGCATGAAGTTCTGTGCACTGCTGTTGCAATGTGTGTTTACACTAGTCACACAACACACAAGACATACATGCAATATGATTTCAATCTCAAAAATCAAGCCTAACTAGTTTTAAGTGAGGGATTAACAGCTGCTTCTATTCTTGTTAGAGGTATGGACCCCTCTAACTTGACTTAATATATTTTCATATTTTCGTAAACTACTAAAAGGAATATTATTATGATGATACTGAAAAGCTTTGAAAAGAGGCACAGACTATTGTAGTTTCCAGTTATAGCCCCACAACTTAGACTGAAGATCTTGCACAATAATTCTGTATCAAAACAGTTGGAGAACACTCTTATTCAGCCATAGAAAGCAGCGCAAGCAGAAGCATTTGCACTTTCCTTATTCTGATTTATGGTAACTGGGAAGGCTATTTATATTAAATCTTTTCCAGTCCTCAGCTCATCAAGAAGGCAGACTGTGACAGAATCACCAGTCCACTAAGGCTTCTTCTAGATGTGGTAAACAAGGGGTGGAAAGCAACACTTTGTATAAAACCTGCACGTGCCAGCGTAGACAAAGGAGGATCACCGACAGGAACTGTCCACACGTACCCACTCCTGTAGGTAAGCCATAAACCTCAGTTCTAACTTGCATCCCGTTACAAGCAGTGAATGAATGTTGTCTGGAATGCAGAGTCATTTCAGGGTGTTAAGAGCAGACCCCAAAGAGAGGCAAAGAGGACCAAGTCATTTCACATGTGAACTGAGTCAGAGTGGAAGTTAACAGTTCAGAGTTGAATGGCTAACACATTCACTTTCTACACCACCTTGCATCTTTTATTTTGTTTTCAAGTAACTTATCCCATCGCGTAGCGACAGAAAAGGGTTAAGACATTAAAAAAATAAAAAATCAAAATGATTTATATGTGAAACACTTCTGAACATGCCCTCTAAGCACAGTAGATTTTCCCCTCGGAACCACACCCTGTAAGTGCTGTATTTTGAGAGCTGAACAATTAACATAAGGCATATGAGTCAGTCTTTGAAAGACTGTGTGGGAACCAGAGAGCCTTTTGCTGTTACGAGTGATGTAAACTCCCTAAGGCTGGAGTAAGTCCACAATAGAAGGCAAAAAGAGTCATAAATAACAACAATGGGCACTGCATATACTACTAAGACACTCGGCCCTTATTGGTGATACTTCCTTTATTTTCTTTATTAAACTTAATGATTTTAGTTAATTAAAAAAACAAAAACACTGTCTGTTTTGGGAATACTACTTATTTCCTATGGGAACTTCAGGACTTGTTAGAGAAAGAAAAAAAAAAGGTAATCTGCTCTCATCCTGTCTAGTAATCCCAAATTCCTTTTGGGCAGTGAAATAATTAAAGAAAAATATTCCAGGCATAAAAAGGAGGACAGCAGAAGCAGACTTCATATAAACAATGACACCATGACAGAGAAAAACGTCAAAGCACCGCCAAACTTGCAACTTGACTCTGAAAGAGCTGCAAGGAGTGGGATTGCTGCTAACAAATTAAAACCACATTTCTTGGCAAATTGTTAAAGACAGACATATTTACATTTGTATAGAGACTGGGTGGGCACGAAAGATTAAAATGGTTCTTTAGCCCTTGAACTGCCAAGTTCTATTAAAAATCTGTGCTCTAAAAATCCTAGGGTAAGCTCACTCCTTTTTGTCACCAAAACTCAACTGAGAAAGGCCTACAGAAACGAGGCTTACAAAGAAAGAGGAGTTACTACCCTACCTGCTTATGAGATACTTGCTTCACAGAACCTGATTTGCAGATCCTTAGTACTTATCCAAACAGAGGTCTGGCATGAAGACAAGAAAACCCTCTCTTTTAAGACCTACATAGAAACTTGACTGCTAGCAGCACAGTATACTTGCTTTAAAGTTTATCAAATTGCAAATTTGTTCTTTTACTATCTAGACTCAAAGTGAAAAAGAATCCACCCAAAATCTCAGAAAGAGTGGTGATTGCCATATGCACCTCTCTCCAGGAGAGCCTAGGTTAGCAACACAGCATTAAACACCTGTAAAACTACTAGTTATGGATGTGCACTTGTGCAGAATCCTTACAACTAATCATCTTGAAGGAGACTGAAAGGTTTGGCCTCTTCAGAAATCAACCCGACAATACTGCTCATACAAACGTTGAAATCTTTTAGTTGCCTATGACTAAGCCCAGGATAACAGTTGCACATGGTTGTGTACCAATAAAATAACTGTAAGGGATAATTAAATTTCATGTCTGTTTAAAAAGAACACATTGTTTTTGAATTGCACTTGTCAATGTGGCTTGACTTGTTCATCAAACAACAAACTTAATAGAAAACATCAATGGGTCCAATAAATCAAATTTAGTATCAGAATGGCATATAGGGGTCCCCACTGAGGCCTCATATAGCACATGTAGTGAGGCAGTCCCTAACATCAAAATTCCTAGACTTTGAATATAATAATGTAGATGAAGCAATGGAATAAAGTATTATCCCAGTTACACACAACTGAATAAAATTAAAATTAGTAAAAGGAATCAGACAGAAGTAGTTATTCTTGGGAGCTTTATCTGAGCTTGTACTTGTATGATTTCTCTTCATGCCACCCAAGTGGTATCATGAGCTCAACCATATAAGCTTTTAGGTCTCAGAAAGGTTCTAACAGATGACTGGCAGAGCAAAGAGGTCATATAGGACTCTTTCTAATCTGATAAATATCAAAGGCCTCCTAAAACAGGCCTGTGAGTGAAGGATGAATCAGATCCAACTGACTGAAAATCAACAGGCATGGGACATTGGGTCTACTCTTCTGGCTGGCCTCACATGAAGGAAAATCTTCCCCTAATGTCTTCTTTCATGACTCCTACATGACTCAAATTTTTCAGTGTTTTCAATGTAGCAGTGCATCTGTCCTACAGATTCCTAGCATACTGTAAACGATTCCCAGAAGTGTTCCAAGTATACAAATGGATATTCTTAATCTGAAATATTGTTCACTGGTTGGCCTTGCAGAATTTTGCTTTCCGTTTTAAAGTTGACTGTCCCATTCCACAGGTCAAGAATTTGCAACAAAAAATACTAAGAATCACATTCCATGTTACGAATGGCAGTATTGATTTCCATATTTGAAACACGTATTTTTAAGAAATGCTGATGGTTTTGACATACATTCTTTTGACGAGACTGAAACTTGAATATCAACCAGAGAAAGCCACATCTCACCCATAACAAGCAGAACTGTACCTATTAGTGGCATACCACAGAAAACAAGGTTTAACTTCTGGATCAGTAGAGTCTTCATTATCTACCACCAAAATTCACTTTTATTTGACACTATAAATCTTAACTACTAAGTTTTTGCTTGTCTAAAGTCCCTGCAATCTGCACTATGTGATATGCATTCCACTTTGAAAACAAGGTGTGAATGTGGGTATCGCACCTGCTACATCAAGTATGGTCAATTCCAAACACGCAAAAGGTCCTTCAAGTATCATTAGATCAGTTTACAGCATATGACTTCTATCAGAAAAATGCCTTCTTGCTTTTTAAAGTCTTTTGTATGTATTTTAATCAAATTTTGGGTACAGTAGAAATTCAAAAACTGTTCTGAATTTAAGAAATGACAGATAACAAAACTAAAGAGTTGTCTAGATTTTCATTTGAATACTTGCTAGCTAATGGAAAAACTCCTAATATGCAGTAATGGTATAAAACAAATAAAAGTTGAGAGTATATTAAAAAACTAACATTACAAGGCGGCCTGTTTAAAACTTCATACTTATTATGTAATACAGATAGGAAGAACATACATAACACTTTCTAAACCCACCGATGGTGCTCCTGAAACAAATGATTATTTACAAACTTAGAAGCACACATGATACATACTGTGTGTATTTGCTTGAAGGCAAAAGTGTTAAAATTGTTAACTAATTGACCTATTAATCATTCTGATTTTATATAGCGATGCTGCCAGATTCAGATACTATCTTCAGAGAGACTGTCCACTGATAAGGTAAGGAGGAAAAAGACTATCTTTTCAAGTAAAATAATTTCTCTCAATAATATTGAAGGAAAATTTAAAGCATAGCCTGATTTTTTTTTTCCAAAGAAATGCAGTCTTAAAAACAGGCATCTTCAGCCAACCTTTCATATCGATTTTAAAATTCCTGCCTTCAATAATTACAAAAGACGACATGCATGTGAAAGATGTTTTATACTTTAAAGAACTTTTTATAAAATAAAAAAATAGTAATTTTGTGTGTAGCTCAACTCCTTTGCCCAAATTACAAACCATAGGAGAAGGAATCTACTTCTCAATTGTCCCATGGGTATCTGGAAAAGCAAAGCAATCCTGTAACACAGTACTACAGCTTTTAGCAGTCTGAAATTTGGATCCTCCATCTGCCTACTAAATCTAAGTGGTATATCAGAGTAAACCACTGCAGATGTCTAAACCAGTATTAACGATCAGTAATAATTTAAGTAAACTTTATACTATATCTGCAAGGATAAATACAGTTTCCTTTGTTCTGGGTTATACGACATAACAGAACACTAATTAAAGTACATGATCTATACAACATAATGACTGATATACTTAAAACATCAGTTCTTACAGAATAAATACCTGGAAAAAGAATAAACCAATTCTATTTATACAATTACAATAGCATTTAACAACTGTAGGATATCTCAGAAAGATTAACTAATATTCTTGATCTTGTTGGTTATACAAATAGGTAAAAACAGAAGAACTAACAGGCCTCAGCTCGGTAATATAGCTGCACAGCCTGGGAAAGCATTACCGTTCAACAGTTTAGCCAGTGTTTTAGTTCGGTTTCCAAAACAAAACAACCCCCTCACCCTGAAACCCCAAGATTTCTGAGCTCATGCTGTGGGCCTGTCCCTCCAAATAATTTCTAAGCCTGCAGGTCAATCTCAGGCAATTATGAGAGACTCACTGAGGTCTCAAATTTAGTAAGTTCTTAAATGTTTAAAGAAAACTGACATGCAGGAAAAGGAAAGATCCCTTATAAATGTCTCCCCAGAGGGAAAGGCATAGCTAGCTCCATCGCTGTAGCCATTCAGCTTGCTGACAGCTGGTATGCAGTCCAAACAAGTCACAGCTCTCCCCGGCCAGCAGCTCAAAGGCAGGTTAGGCGCACTAGGCACCTGGGTGAGATTCACGGGGCTAAGAAACCCGAGGGTACTGTGGAAGAGCCATGTGAGCACACAGAGAATTCCAGTGGACGTAAGAAGGAACTGCAGGTATGTCATAGAGATTTTCTACCAGAGGTGGCAGGGAGCTGGGGTCACTCAGGTGGATGAGGCATAGGAAATCCATGAGGAAATTGGGGGTTTCGTGGTGAAAGTTGATGACTGGGAGAAGGCAAGAGATGACTCAGGATAAACACAAAGGCAATCTGCTTTATTAGTTCCAGTAATGACAGAACAACCCGTTAGATTTTTTTTTTCTAATGAGGATTAAGGACACAATATGAGGAAACAATGAAAATGGAGAATGAGTTCTTATATCAACATACCCATTCTGAAACTCCATCTTGGTCAGGTGATAGTCATTATCTATTTCAACCACATGGAAAATTTGTGCACAGTGACTGTATGATGAGCAAAACGCATGTCAGAAATGTTTGCATAAGGGTGGGGTATGTCAAAACTGAACTGCAGAAATTACAGATTGTTCAAAAATACATCCATGAACCTTCCCATTCATATATTTCAGCTTACTTTTCAATCAAGTCATGAAATTCCTACTAGGTTTTCTGCTGAAGGCTGAGGAACAGATTGCTCTTTAAAATGATATAAAAAACTACTACATGTTCTTTGGACAACAGGAGTATAGAGAATTATTATCACAACACTAAGTCATTATTATCACATTAACACTAAGTCTTTCAGTACTTAAGTCATCAGAATCTCTCAGGTGCACAATAACTAACTAAAATCTTCAGCTCACTGCAGCTTCAAACATTAGCATGTGCCCATCCTCTCAAAGTCTGCAGAGGGAAGAACATCATCCAGTGCAAAGTCCAGAATCTTCGCTCAAATATGCATTAACGAGCATAAACTGTGACATCAAGAGCGTGAGAGTGGAGAGGAAAACGATGCAAGTGAAAGGATGATGAGAGACAGTAATATCTTAAATAACCACAAGGCTTTGACAAACGAGATTGTGTGAACACTGCTAAGTAGTTATGCTTAAATCAACTGGAGTACTCACATAAGAAACAACTACTAAAATCAGTAGATTACTGAACTTGTCCCTGCTTTTTGAATATTGCCTCATAGAGCAATCATTTTATGTGCTTAATAATTTACACTGCAGTTACAAGACCCTTCTTATTTCTGTTATCTTTCAGTTCAATTTGCACAATGAGAAGTACAAAACCTTTTAATGAAGATGGATTCAACTTACTTATTGGCATTATGATAATTCTATTTTTTTTTCATTCTTTATGAACACTAATATTCTGTCTGCTTTTCAGATAAAAAATGTTACAGAACAATCATTTTCAAATCAGTTCCCTGTAGCAATAACTTGGTCTTTTTCCAGACATCTTATAATTAATTCACTCAGCAGCATGCACAAATACCACAATTGCTCTTTGCAGTATAAATTACTTCACATGTATCAATGAATAATTTTCTTTTAGAGTCCTAAAGACCATTTACTGATCTCTGCAAGGTTTCTCCAAAGTTCTCCATAGTTTTCTCTAGTCTTGACTAATCGAAATAATTGTATCAACTTCAATATTTATCCACTTCTATTTATCTCTGGATCATTAATATAACAAATAGCAGACAGCTATTACACTTTTGCCATGCAGAAAATAAATCAGTCAGTTTGTAAGCTAAGAAACTAAGACAAGTTCAGACAAATCTCACTGAGGCAATCCACATTACCACTCTCAGTTATCCTCCCTCCCCTTTTGCAGGAGGTTTCTGCCCCCACAGCAGGGTTGGCAGAAGGGAACATGCACACACACATGCCTCAGCTGCTCCCACTCATAGTTCAGCATATTGGCTTTAAAATGCAATGAAATTCGGTTTGCATGAGTCCATAGGACTGCAAAGCACAGCAAGATGAGGTGCAGGCACACATACTCTTTAGCAAACTCTGTTATAGGAACAGTAATATCCAAGAAGAGGCAGACAACTGGGACAAAAGGGAGTATCTTAAACTGCTGCAGATTTCTTCTTTCTGATGGAGTCAAAGACCTTAGCTCCACTATTTCATGTTTTAGTTCCTCAGAGAGGAGTTTTATGATTTAAGCTAATTTAAAGCTATATTGACATTAAAAGGGAAGCCTCACCCTTATCAAACACCTGGTCCTGCCAAGTCCCCATATCAGCACAAGCACTTATGCAGCCACATAGGCAGTCTGACCAAAGTGATCCAACTGAATGCTAACCATGCACACAACAACAAAAAAAACCTTGTTTGCAGAGGGATCAGTGAACTAATTCAACTCTCCACACATGCCGATACTGACAGAAGTTGCAGACAAGTATGCATGGATAATAGAAGGGAAGAGAAGGCAGGAGAGATTGCACGCTTCAGTGTCGTCAGTCTTGTGCCAGCTTGAGCTGAATATGAAGGATGAGTAGAAAAAGGTGACAAAAGCTTGAAGTGTTGAAAGTGCAAACTCACGAGAGAAAAACCTAATTCTTTATCTGTCCCACTACGAGATGTAGGGGTAAGGCTCATTAGTCTGCAGTGTGTCTCTTCAAAAAAAATAATTGCAGTATTTGCTCTGATAGTTGTATTACTTCTATTACAAACAACTTTTAATGAAAAATCGCATGTATTTCTTACAGCTTGATTACCTTTTCATTTTAATTCCTTAATAATTCTTGAATGAACAGCATGTTTCCATGGCAACTTGGTGCTGCTTAACTGATAGTTTTGTTCCTGCAATCCCCATCACATCTATTGCTTAAAACGGACACCAGTAACCAAAGAGAGCATAGGGGCAGATTTGAAGAACACACAGAAGTGCCAGTGTCAGCTTGGTAGGTACAAAATTTCAGGAGAGGTAAGGCTCCTGAATCCTAGCTCCTAGTGCATTTCTAACTCAGTACTTCCAATATATGAGTAAGCCAAGCAGCATAACACATCTGAACAAAGCAGGAGCTCGGAGGAAGATGGCCCTGGGGGCCATACCTCACACAAATGCCTTTTTCCAGGTGCAGTAGTTCCCACCTCTGAGTTTGGGATTCAAAAGAAATACAGAATATATCTACACACAGACTAAACGAAATGTGACATAACTCAGTATTCTTGTCTAATTTTGTTTCATATAGTTTTGAAGAAGCTGAATGAATGATAAGTTGCGACACTATCTTCTGGGCCACTGAGACCAGTGCAATGCATTAAACCCCATTCATACAATACATTTAACCCCTTTCAGACAACCATCAAACTACAGCTTAAGATTAAATTGTTCTCCTCTAGTTACGCTTCCTATAACAGTTAAAAAGAATTACAGCATATTATCTAAACCCAAATGAAAATTAGATTTTATGAGGAAAAAAAAAAAAGATAATGTAATGACTTTGAAGAACATCAGTCAGACATGTATTACATCAAATGTACAATTAACGTGTGTTTTGGATGCTACTTCCCCTCCAGGGTGACTGTCTGCTGCTGCCTAAAGGGGTGGTCCTCCACTCTTCTTCCAAATTCTGTCATGCTCCTGCAATGTTCTTTGCGTCACAACTGGCAACTGTATGAGCATAGCATGAGTTGGTTCAGTGAACTGACATGACAGAAAACTAACCCTCCAATAAAAAAACCCAAAGTAATCTAACAAATAAATAGCTTTTTGCTGGATCAACTCCAACTGATTTAATCTCAACTGAAGAATCACTAGGCCCATTGCAACAGAAAGGAAAGCAATATGCAGCTGGAAATAGAGGGGACATTGACTGACCTTTTCAGGATTAACCCACAATTACAACAGTTTAACTGTGACATTATATATACACAACTCAGTTTCACACCAAGGTTAGCACCTTGTACAGTGTGAATTTTACCAGTGTATTTCATGGTGTTCTCTCATTCCCCTATCCAATCTGATATCACTTAACAATAAAATACTGTCTTTAGGGTATTTAAGATAACTGAATTTAACACAAAATCTTCTACCAATCATTACAAATTGCTCCTATCTGAAAAAAGGGATTTTTTTTTCATTCTTTCCTTCAAATAGCCATATTGCTAGTTCCAGCAGCACATCCTCTATTGAACAGTCTCTTGTTAATTCTCACTAAATGTACATGTTTTAATGAAAGAACTAGAGGCCTCTTCCCAGCATAATCAAATTCCAAGCATATTATGTCATTTATGCTCTTAAAATATTTGGTTTATTAAAGAGAATTCTCTAATATAAGTATGAACTCTCATGCATGAAAAAGACAGACGTGAATGAAAAAGATATGCATGGAAAAGACAAAATGCTTTGCTTTCCAGCTCTTACTTATCTGGTAGGTTTTATAAAGCACTCTGCATACTTTTCACACTTTTCTCCTTCTGTACTTTTTAAGAGTCATATTCTGTTTGGAAAAATCTTAATTTTTCCGTAATATTCCCCATAACATAAGAAGGCTCCGTGGAAACCTTGATACCTCTTAAACGAAGACAGGACCTCCTACTCTCTATTTTCTTTTCCAGCTTCATATGAATAGTAATTTCAAATTTCCATTTTAATATCATCATTACCTTAACCTCTTTCATGCTTTCTCTACAACTGCTTCCTCTCATAGACTCTAGTATAAAGCTTATGTGGTTATCAATGAATGCTCCATTGTTAGCACATTTTAAAAATGTTCCCAAGCCTCCAATAAGCTTTCCACCCATTTCCACTGTTTCTTCAGATAACCCAGTTCCAATTTTCCATTCTAGCACTCTAAATAATAATCATTAAGAAAACGTCATTAATTTGACACAGATGACTAATGTCTGTATAGCTGTTATACTTCCCTAGTTTCCTCTTTTGCCATGTTCCCAAAACTCACTCTTTTTTCAAGATAAAACTACTCAAGATTACAAATATAATTTGACAAAACATGAAACAATAGCTTTATGCCTATACTTAGCATTAATCAGCCAGGCTATTCTTCCATCTTTTCTTTGAGACTCCCAATTTGTTCATGTATTTTTAATAGCTTGTTATATTGTTTCTTTAATAGAGATTTGCTTTCTTCCAAAATGATGTATTATTGTCTGCAGCCAGTTTCCTAGATATGATCACAGCAACACCCATTTCTAAGTATGGATTTTACAAAATAGAAAGAAAAATAGAAGACAATCTACTGATATTTAATTTCAGCTGTATTCCTTAGAAATGCTCTCAAACCTTTTATTGCCTTACATTTAAAACTAATTTGACAGAGACTGTTTAAGCCACAAAACACATCACAGAAGGCTTCAAACTGCTACTTTCAGCAGTTGCTGCTTGAGTTTGTGCTTGTGAATATCTCAAAAGCAATCTAATCATGAGTCTTCTTATGATGCAGGACATAAGGATTTTATTTTCTCTCTGGCTACATCTCTTGAAACTCTTGGTTTAAGCAATGCTTATTCTGGGAGATGTAGAGAACAGCCTAAAAGACAGTGAAAAGGCAAAGAACTAACTGCTGAAGATAGGTGAAGAACAGAGGAGTTGCAAGTGTGAAAGAAGGAGCAATGAATGAAATAAACGTGCCTCTATCAAGCTGACATAAAACTGGTATTCAAAAGGAAGGCATTGAGCCTGACATTTATTGACACAGTTCAGGAATTAAAGCTTGAGCCAAAGCATCAAACAGCGTAAAAGCAATTAAAAAAAAAAAAAGATTTTTGAAGTCTTGACTAAGCCCATGACAATACATAACACTAAAAAGTGATGAAGTCGCTGTTAACTACTAGTCAATTACTTTCATAAAACAGAGAGAGACCATCAAATCGGTAACAAAAGGTACTGGCTGATGAAACACCTAAAAAAACTTAAATGCAATTATGGAAATGATTCAAACTCAAACAACATACAGAGGAAAAAACACATATGCCCCATTTTCAGCCTATGATAAAATACAACAGAGTCTATCAATGGAAAGGTCTTCTCGGTGGTCTTTTGTAGTCCAGTTTGGAATTCAAGCATATGCACTGTTAAATTGCATAGAGGAAAGCATATATACAAAGTGCAGATTCTTACTCTTTACTTCTGGAGTGCTAAAAACCTGAAATTATCTTTCAGGGGCAACTGAGGACTCACCTAGCTTGGCAAAATAGTCAACCGGAATATATAACAAACTTAGTACTAAATGTGCTGTAGAAGACCTGGTTCATCCAAACAGTCTCCAGTAGACTGTTGAAGTTTGCGTGGCAAGAGTTAGGAAGGCACTCCAAAACATTTGCTAAAGATTTGTTCACGTCATCTTAGTTCTTCAAATCGGGGAAGGTGGCCTAGTAATAGCTATCTTATTCTCTCCTACCAACATGTGACACTAAATATTCCAATTATATGTGCCCATATCGCATCTGTAAGTAAAGCAAACTCCCAAAACTCTACTATTGATTAGGGTATGATTGCACTGAGAGATCTTTTAAACTTAAAGCTCACTTCTTGAACGAGCAGGAGTTTCCACAGATCAGATCATATTTTGAAAGAATCAAGCCGAAGTTCAGATCATTAAGTTTTTTGTTTGCCTTCTCTTTACTAAACGGAATCATGTGAAAGAAAGTAAAAAAGAAAACTTCTAATCTGTTATTTTTTGGTAAAAATTAATACCACCAAAGGTGCGGGGGGAGGGGGGGGTTGGATGTCTCATGACAGATATTTAAACCAGGAAAAAAAATTATTTCTCAATCAAAATGCAGACACAGGATTTTCTGTTTAAGGCATCTAAGTATTTTCAAGACAATACTGAGAAAGTATTTTCACCAAACTAGAAAAGTGCTTCTAAAGCAATTAGATTTGGAGGGAAGTAGGGAGGCAGGGAGAAATTTGCTCAGTCCTTTGACACTTAAGAATACTTATCAATTTAGGAAACAAGATGATAAAATCTGAATCTAGGATAAGAAATAAAAACACCCTGTTTGATATAAAAAAACCCTCATGTTCAATGAGCAAAAGAAATACTTATTTTTTTTAGTATCAAATATAGTTAAATATATTTGATATAAAACACTAAAATATACACAGATCTCAATGTGTAATCCTGACTCTTACCATGAGCACAGAAGAGACTGCCTGTCATATAGCAGGCCACCTGAGTCAATGTGAACACTCCTGAGACAACTGTCAGTTAACTGCACCATAAAATATATAAGCCTTTAACCTTGATAAAGCCTTCGGGATGAAATATTTAAGTACAACTTTTTATGGTATTTAACTACCCACTAGTGCCTTTTTCCTCCCATAAATGATTGGGAATTTTTTTCTCCCAGCAGGGCTAGCACTGATCCATTTGAGTTGTTCTGCAGAACAGAAACATTAACAAAACATACAGAAAAATCCACAGTCATTAAAAACTGCTCCATAATCATTCCAGAAAATAAAATGTTATAAAGACAAAATATAAAGGAAAAAAGATCCTAAAAAAGATTCCTAAAGCCAAGGTGCTGAAAGCATACCTAGCTTCCTAAATAAGTGGTCTTAAGTAAATAAGAAAATAAATAAATGAAAACTGAGTTTCCAAAAGTTTGCATTATTGTCTGTTTCAGACTCACTTTGGGAACTCCTTTTGAATACTTCAGTCCAACTGTTTAGGTGATTTTCTGGTTCCAAACAGACATTCACAAATATGTGAATAAGTACATCTATATACAAACATTTGTCTTACCACTCTACAATAAACAGGAAAACTGTAGAACTGTTTTGTACATACCAAAGCACCATTTTCATATGTCCAAGCACTTGGATTAGATTCCAGTTTACTGACACAAACCACGAACCTGTCTGGAAATATACGTAGATCTATGCAAAAACAATTGAAAAGAAGATTACAAAAATCATATTGATCTATTCAGAGACACATGATAGCAATATGCGTATCATTTTAGTAAAAAAAAAAAAAAAAAAAAAAAAATTAACTGCACAAGAACTCACTTAATCTACTCCACTACTAGGAATTTTATTACCTTCTTTCTTCAACATCTCATCCCTGGTTTGGGTTGCTTTGCCTTTTTAAACCTTTCAATAATCAGTAAGTGAGAGTAAGCCCAGTCCTCAAGAGGACAGCCATGGCCTGCACATTAGTCCACCCAAGGCTCTCGACAAATATACCACACAGAACCCACAGACAAACAACTTAAGATGATTTCTTTTGTGCTGTTCTGGTGATTAAATTTTTCATAATGAAAGCTCTAAATCATGTTTGTTATGCAGCAGAACAGATTCAATCAAGATGTTTCCAACTGACTATTGCGATTTTGAACTCATTGAACAAACTGGTTAACTTTTACTGAATTACATATTTTATTCAAGATCACATGGTTTGTAATGAACAAATAACAAAGCTTCTATTTAGAGAAGATTAAAAGTTGAAGGGTTCTCAGATTAGAATAGATCAAACATAGCTTTAATCAGTAACTATCCATGCTATGAAGAGAGGATAGTTAGATATTCTGTTATTATACCAACCAGATAATTTCCAGATTAATATCTTCATATTTTCAGCTCAGATTTTTTTTTTTTTTAAGAGATGTATCAATTTTTTTTCAAGAGATGTCATATCAATTTTTATGCTTGGCATAATTTAAAAACAAGACAGAACACTTGATCTTCTGAGACAGGGAAGAAACAAGCATGCAGAAAAACATCAGGCTGATCTGTTGGAGTTTCTGGTAGAGTATCTCATCACAAGGAAGTGAGTGTGGGCATGATGCACACAATTCATCAGCGAGATTCAGGTCATCCATATGGGTGACTCTCTCTACAAGACAGTGCCTTTTCACCAAAAGCACAGCTCCATTAGTGTCTGACAAACTCCTACAAGTGCTTACCAGCAGCCCCAGCAGTAACTTTGCTAGAGTCATTACAATGAAAGATGGAGATGTTGAAACATATTACCTTACATTTGCCATTATTTAAGAAAGTGTACACACAGAAACCATAGCTGCAGCTTAAATGCCACAACAGCTCATTAAACTACTGTAAGGTGACTGTGAATACAAGCCATTCACTACTGTAAATCGATTCTGAATACAAGCCATTCACAATGATTTCAGAACTATCAACTCTGCTAGCAGAACTGTGTCCAAAGAAGTACTGACATTTCCATGTCAATAGTGACCAGATTATTGTTTCTTTGCAAGACCTGAAATGCCTCCCTCAAAGGTCTAGTAAAATGGCTTTCAAACTGTAAGCAGTCTACTGACTACTGTACAGTCAGTTTCATATCCATCCCTGAGACAGTGATGGAACAAATGATCTGGAAACCATTTCCAGACATATGAAAGATAAGATGATGACTGCATGTCAGCATGAATTTATGAAGGGAAAAATCATGCCTGACCAACTCGATAGCCTTCTACAATGAGAAAACTAGCTTGGCAGATGAGGAGAGGACTAGATATTCTTTAGCCTGACCTAAATAAGGCTTTTGACATTGTCTCCCATAACATCCTCATAGGCAAGCTGATGAAGTACAGGCTAGATAAGTGGATAGTGAGGTAGATTGAAAACTGAAGCCTGAAATGCCAGGCTCAAGAGGTTGTGATCAGCAGCACAAGTCCAGCTGGTGACCATTCACTAGTGGTGTGCCCCACGGGTCAATACTTGGGCATATAATCTTTAGC
This sequence comes from Dromaius novaehollandiae, assembly GCF_036370855.1. Lineage (NCBI taxonomy): Eukaryota > Metazoa > Chordata > Aves > Casuariiformes > Dromaiidae > Dromaius > Dromaius novaehollandiae. Next base: position 121,265,763 of record NC_088100.1, read on the forward strand.
ATCTTCATTAATGACCTAGATGATGGGCCAGAGTGAACCCTCAGCAAGTTTGCAGATGATACAGAACTGGAAGGAGTGGTTATGCAACCAGTTTGGTGTGCTGCCATTCAGAGGGACCTCAACAGGCTAGAGAAATGGGTAGAGAGGAACCTCATGAAGTGCAATAAAGGGAAGTGCAGAGTCTCGCACCTAGGGAGGAATAACCCCATGCACCAGTACAGACTGGGGCCCAACTGGCTGGAAAGCAGCTTTGCAGAAAGGACCTGGGGATTCTCACGGACACCAAGTTGACCACGAGCCAGCAATATGCCCTGGCAGCAAAGGTGGCCAACAGCATCCTGAGCTGCATTAGGAAGAGCATTAGCAGCAGGTCGAGGAAGGTTCTCCTTCTCCTCTCCTCAGCACTGATGAGACCACATCTGGACCACATCCAGTTCTGGGCTCCCCAGTACAAGGGAGACAGGGACATACTGGAGTGAGTCCAGTGAAGAGCAACATAGACAATTAAGGGATCAGGGTATCTGTAATATGAGGAGAGGCTGAGAGAGCTGGGATTGCTTAAAAGGAGGAATCTTCTCAATGTGTAAAGTCCCTGATGGGAAGGTGTAAAGAAATGGAACCAGACTCTTCTCAGTGGCTTTCAGTACATGGACAAGAAGCAATGGGCACAAACTGAAAAACAAGAAATTCCATTTAAACAGAAGAAAAAGCTTTTTTTATTGTAAGTGTGGTCAAGCATTGGAAAAGGTTGCCCAGAGAGGCTGGGGAGTCTCCATTATTGGAGACATTCAAAAGTCAACCTGACAATGTCCTGAGCAACCTGCTCCAGCTGACCTTGCACCGAGCGGGGGGGGGGTGGACTAGACAATCTCCAGATGTCCATTCCAACCTCAAATATTCTGCAACTCTGTGAGAGGGGCTGCAGAAGAAAAGCAGGGCAATTACTGCAAGGACTGAAATTGTTATGTTCCAGTAATAGTCTCTTTGGTAAACTTATTTTAGATATTGAGTATCACCAATTAAAATATGGAAGATTCTTTTTAGATTAGGCTTGATGTCTGTTCATGAAGCATTAGGCATGTCTTACAGAAAAGAAACATGGTCACCAAATTATTTACTATTTGATGATATATACTTATTTTAGTATTTGTTGGCAGTGAAAACCAGTAAAATTAAGCTCCTCTCTTGTTAGAAACTTCATGCAGAAGCTGAGTTTTGACTGGAGAATTAAAGACTCTCTTTTTGGAAGCATTAGTAAAGCAAGTTAATTCTAGCTAGCTGTTTTTATTATATTTTATAATAATCTCACTTGCTGGCTAACAAAATAAATATATCTTTAGGTATTCATTGATGCTTAAAAAAAGTTAAGATTTAATACTCAGAAAACAATGTTGAAACAGCATCACAGGCTTTCTGCTATTCTAACCTAACTATTCTTTCAGCAGGCAAGTTTGCTGAGAACAAGTTTGACAAAATATTTAAAATCAACACTGTAATCTCTTCAGTCACTATGGAGTTAGAAAAAAATTAGTTGATATTTGAAGAGAGATTTAAACATTCATGAATATAATAAATTCCTGTAAAAAACAAGAAATTACAAAAAGATTTCCATTCAAGTAACCATATTTTTAATGCCACTTAGTTGATTTATTATTCTTCTTTTATATGAAAAGATCAACACAAAGGGCAGTGATTGTTATAGCTCCTTTTTATTGTTGTTGGCAGGACAGGATTGATATCACTTCCTTACAGAACATCTTGGCCTGAGAAAACATGAAAAAAAGATCTGGTCCAATGACATCACTTATGTAAAGATTTTATAGCACTGAGCCGAATGAAAGCTTTTTCTTGCATACACTTGTACCATACAGTTGATGTCACAAGACACTCAAGCAACAATGAAGTGATTCATACTGCAACCTTTGGTTGATTCATCCTGCAGAAACTCAGTAAAATGCTGAGTCTCATCACACTTACAGAATTTGGTGTGGCTTAGCTGATTACCCTGAGGCAAGGCATACAAAATTTAAAATTAAATTAAAAAAAAAAAAAAGAGAGAGAGAGAGAGATCCACCATATGTTAAGAAACACTTCTAATTTTAACAAACATCCTCTGGAAAAAAAATAAAATCAAATCCTAAAAAAAATTTTGATTAAGTATACCAAAAAAAACAACGCAAGTATTAGTTCATGATCCCCTTGTTTTCTACCAGAAATGCAAAATTCTTAGTAACACTGTAAGAAATCAGTTTCTTACCACGATAATGTTCCCCTACAGCACAATGAAGATTGACCCATCTCTTCATAAATTGGGCAGTAATGTGAAAACGGTTGCCTACAACATAAAACAAAGCGGTAACAGTAAGTGTAAGAGTATCTTGTGCATTCTGGCCTCAAAATGTTGCACATCTATGAAAATAGGACTGTTGCAGAGAGAGAAACAGCAGCAGCTCATGAATACAAAAGAAAACACAAATTTAAAGGAATATTTTAAAAGGAGCTACATATACTGAAGTCTGAAGAAATTAATATCTGGAAGGGGGGAAAACCTAAACAATTTACTCACTGCCAAGTTCTGGTATCCAATCATATAAATACATTTAAATCAATTAATTGATCACAGAAGATGTCTCATCAATAGCCCTGGGGACTAAACTCCTAGTCACTAATATACTTTTATACAAATTTTACACGAAGACTACAGATGACTATTTCCTTAACTGCCTTCTAGAGAAACATGACATACTGAAAGCTGGTAAGAAAAATGCTGAAAAATGAATGAAAAAAATCCATGAAATGTCTTAATTATTTACAACTATATTTAATTAACTGAAAAATGCAAACATTTAGAAATGTCAATATCTACAAGTACACAGAGTCACGCTGGCTGCCCCAGTAGATACCTGTAACATATATAGAGGCTTCTTCAGTTCCCATTCCTGAGACCAATAGAATCCCTTGTGCTCCAGGAGCATAAGAAAAGGCTAGAAAGGATTTTCTTATGGTTAAGAGACTCTTAGACCTAATGAAACCAGCTTCTACTTCTGTTCTGCTTAAATTCCTAAAGGACCCTGAGTAAATCAGTTAGGACTTGATTCACAAAGGTACCTAGGAACCTAACTCCCACTGAAATTGCAAGAAGTTTGAATCCGTCACTCCTCCTCCATAGTCTCTCTGTACAGCTCACTAAAAAAAATTTGCAAAAGAGGGTTAACAATATTTCCCCTAACTCTTCAGGGGTTTGCAAGTCTTAATGTATTGCTCCTTCCAAGGCAGTCAGACACTCTAGCTGCAAATACCACAGAAGAGTTTAAAAATCAAGTGGTATTGCTGTTCTCTAACAATTTAAAGGAAGTAAGGAAAGACCCTGTGTCCCAGTCTGTCTCTGCTGAGCAAGGGCCAAGGCATGCTTTATTTCCAAGCATAAGCCTGAAAATGCACGTCCTCTCCTGCAGTCTACAACTCTCCTACGTGTACAAGATCTCCTGGAGCTCACCATAAAGTGATGTTCTACAAAATCATCTCTCGTTAAATAGTATGGTTACTGATGACAATCAATCCTTGATATTTATCAGCCATCTTTTCTCCTTCGCCTCAGGAAGATAACTAAAACTTCACTTCCCTTTACAGATCAAGTCACCATGTGGCAAGTCGAACCATCCCTTAAAGAAGATGAGCACCTGAGAAAAATTTTGATGTAATGCATCACTTTTATCAACAGTGTACTTACAAACAGAATTAAAGAAAATTACTTTTAGCTATTTCCAGTTTGGCATCCACAGTTCTTCAACACTCTTTATAGGGTAGGCAAAATCAAGGAATTTGCCTTTTATACAAACAAATTAGTGTGATAAGTGTCTTCTACTGTGACCTCCATAATGCTGAAAGAGTAACATTCATAGAAGTACAATTTTGCAAACAAATTTCCAAAGAGAATATTATTAAGAGAGTCTTTCCTCATACCTGTGTCTAGGATATTCCAAAAGTGTTTTTCTTCAGTAGAACATAAAATAAAAAGGGGAAATCTTGTGCTTTTCACAGAGAAAAGCACGATACTTCATTCCTGAAATTCTTTTAAGAATCAAGCGACATGTATATCTGTTTATTTTGCTTGCTATCCTGGTGTTCTCCAAGAGGTAAGCTTTTAATCATATTTGATTGACTAATGCCCTGAACAAAGTCAGAAATTCCTTTTAAAGAATCTTGATTCAGCTGGTTCCTGTTCTCTGGGGTATAACACGTCCCTTAAATCTAACAAAATAAATAATACATAAGTGATCCAGACAGCTCTACAATATTTTTGAAGAGTCACCTCAAATCTGAAAGTAATACAGAGCCTTCCCAGGCTGAGAATAAGCTCTGCCCAGAGGGACTAACACTAGAAGAGAATTTCAGTTTCCATGACGATTCACTACTAGACTTTGCTGAAAAAGCCAGAACAGATGCTCTGCTGTAACTGCAAGAAAACGTTAAGATGCGTTACATTCAAAATATCCATATTTTAAAACTAAAAAACAGCTATGCTTATCAAATATTTTGAAACTCTCTTGTGTGAAACCTGACCTAGCCCACAAAGTCACCTGCAGTTTGCAGAACTTCCCCGTAGCTTTGAAATTGTCAGAATCACTGCAGCACTATAAAAGCTGCAACACTCTCTTTCTGCTTGCACCGAGAGAAAAATATTATCCATTTAACCATTCATCTTCATGAAACAAAAAAAAGCCTCACAAGAATACCTTCTTACCTGACAACCTTAGGCACCTTGCAGTTTTTTAAACTTTCTATACAGTTAGTGAGCATGAGCCTGAATCAGTTCTCAAATCCAGACTCGTCTACCATCAACACTATTTATAGACAGGGAAGAAGGCCAGTGTATACTCAGCAAGGACCAAAAGCTACTGTTCATGCTATCTGGAAGGATGGAACAAGTGAGCTGTTTCGAATAATCCAGCATTAACCCCTTCTAAGCAGACTGTAGAAACTTATACACACTGTTTTGCAGCTAGTAACGTAGAAAGTTAGTTCATGGATCTTAGGCTCAGCGAGCCCACTCAGCCAAATCTTAAATTTCATCTTCAGCATGCAACGCAGCCATAACTCCCAACGCAGACTACCAACATAGGCAGAAATAACATTTCTGCTAGTGTTCATTTTTTCAAAACTGTGCATCTAAATCATCAGACCCAGGTTCCAAAAGAATAAACTACCAAATGAAAGAGAGAGACCCTGGAACCCAGAATGTGACTTAATAAAAGTATTTCTAGAAAGGCTGCAGTTCAGCTTCAGCTGTAATATGCACCAGTGAGTAATGCCTTTTAAGGGAATGGTAATTTGCCCTGCTTGTTATATTTCATAGTCCCAAGACACTGAGAGGAAGTATCAGACACTGACTTTTTACTGTAAAACTATCCAGTAACACTTGTTTTCCAAAGGAGTTACAGCCAAGTTGACTTGAGCTTCCACAAGGCTGCCAAGAAGAGGCTGTGGTACAGTGTATAACAGTGGAAAGCCCTCTCCCACGGCTATTAGAGACCATTCATCTGGGAGCCTGGGAAAATGCCTCTGAGCTGCTGAGTTATCTGGAGCAGCCTGGCAGGTGTTCACTTCCCAGCAAAATCTGGCACCTGCCTGGCTCTGTAACTAAATTCAGCAAAGTCTTCTCCAAACCCACACTACAAGCCTAGGAAGGTCCTATTGCCCCACAAACAGTTCCATATCTGCCAGACAGCCATTTCTGATTGTGCAGTATTTCCATACTGCTTTTAAAAACATCCATTTTTTCCCAATAGCCTCGATACTATACATTTCTGACAGATGATTCCCAATTAGGACCATCTCTACGTTTGTACAGTAAAACCTTAAATCCTTGTAACTCAAATGCATTGAAAATGTTAAGAAGGTGAATTTGCTATGTTAAACTGTGGAAGTAAACATACAGACTTTTTGAAATATTACATTGTACATATAAAACAAGATCTGAATTTTGCTTATGCTAGTTTAATTATTCCACCCAGATTAAACTAGAGTCATAATATGTTTTCGGTATATAGGGCTTTTCATCTTCAAAGTACTCTACAGACATATTATTATGATGCATTTTAGCGGTCACATTTCTCCACTTAGAATTATACATGAACAAATTCTTGATCATTTGTAAACTAAAAAAAAAAAAAAAAAAAAAAAAATCCCACACCACCACACACAAAAAACCCTTAAACAAAACAACACAAAACCCCCGAACTCCTACTGCTAATTGTGCAGCCTTCCTTCCCCAAAATAACTGCACATATTCACATCATCTGCTATAGGGTAGTTCAGCCTTTCTAATTTAGATGAGATTCAAAACCAAATGAAGTCTAAATCTAGCTATATGGACTATGCACAGCAGAAATTGGGAGGGAACAATGCAAGAAGCTATTAAGGCTTCTTGAGTCTGTTCCTGTGTTCTGTAGAGGTAACAGAATGAAGGGCACTCTCCAACTACAAAAAAAAAAAAAAAAGAAAGAAAGAAAAAAGGAAAAAAAAAAAAAGAGTGTGAACTTCACAGTTAATGACCACAAGCACAAGAGATCTTCATTTAGTACAAGCTTTTATACACCTAATAGTGGGCCCGGAACAACTTAAACCAGCTGAAGATGCCATCCATTCCTTCCTTCCATTCTGCCTTCAGTTCAAAGTACTTTTTAATCTGTTTTTTAAAACCGTATTATTCCAAGTGACAGTTTCATGAAAATGCACAGGAAATGTATTTACACTTTAAGTCAACCCTAAAAACGTAGATTCCAGCCATTAAATTTATATACATAAAATGCGAATTAAAAAAAAAAAAAAGAAAGAAACTTGGGTGCAGTACTGATTTCTATATGAATATACATATACTAGTGCATGTGTCTGTTAGGAAGAGGAACAGGTAAGCTAAAGGCATTTAATGCAGCACCGCTAGTGTGATTTCAAATGCACAAATTAAAGGATTTCCCCTGTACAGTTCTACCAAGTGCTAAATCATACTGCAAATATGCAGGGTCTAATCTTGAAAACTTTTGGAGCTGTAAACAAATTCAATGGTGTAGTTGTCTTCTATCTCTTCCAGGATGTCTTACAATCAACTTAAACCAAGTATAGGCAAAAATGGACTACGGACTTTTTCTCCTTACTCTTCCCCTTTTACAATTTTATTAACGTTCTTCTTACTAACTTAACTGTTCTTAACATTCTTCTATCACTAAATCTTCTGAACACAGGCCAGTTGCTAACACAAATGGGTGAGAGCTTCCTGAAAGACAGAGCAAGAACTGGATTGTAGGGCTCTCCTCCAGCAAGACAAGCATGGAATTCACTCTGAAATCACAACCCTACTGATGAAACTGGATCCCATATGAGGCATTTCTGAGCTTGCTTGTCATAGGTATTCTGAAGGAAAGAAGTGAGAAGGAAGGCATACATCAGCCTGTCTGGCCATAAGGTGAGAAACGCATCTAATGGAGGTCCTCAGAACATCCCAGCTCTGGAGTCTCCCCTCACTAATACTTGAGATGAAGAGGCCAAATGATCCAGGTCTGGAAAACAGCTCTTGAGATACAGTCTCTCAATACCTATTCATAATGAGTAAGAGTTAAGTAAATAACACCACCTGCTAATGTATTCAAGCAGATAAAGTAGAGCCACACATTTGATGGTCAGTGCACCATTACAATTGCTTTCTAACAGGAAACAGGATTTGATTTCACCCTTTGGTTGATTTCCCCTTACTGATCATGTTATTAATTGTATGTGATGGGCTTTAACGTGAACTTTCTGAAAGCCAATTACAAATTCTGCACTGTTTGGAACATATAAACTGTATTCCACAGGAATCCACATGCCTGGGGGTTCTTGAACCACTGGAAAGAGCCCCACTGCTACGGAAAATGCTATCTGTCAGTATCAGCCAAAAGACAGAGAGAATTGAAGAAAAATCTCTGCTGTAAATGCTGTCTGACACATCACCAGCAGAGGAGAATCACATCTCTTCAACATATCTCAATGAAGGACCAGCTTAGTTAAAAACTGTCTGATGTCACATTTGCATACACTGTACATTCAGAAAAAAACTAAGTGTGTCCCCCTAACTGGCCAGGCACATCTGTATCCCAATGGACAAATGCCACTCGGTTTATTTCATTAAATCCTTCCCAGTGATTAAACAACCCTGTAGAAGCTAGACCCTAGCTAAAATGAGAATCCCATGAAACACAGACATTGCGACTTCCATGGTCCCAGGGAATGGATACAGCATAGTCTTTAAAGCACACACTGCCTGCTAGAAATATGTCCTTTTATGCTAATTGTCTGTCTAGTCAGACTACCTTCTTTCTTCCTGTGAGGGTACACATGAGCTCATGAAGATTTCTGATGCCATAAAAACTCGACAGGGAGAATTCTGTATTTTAAACGCACTCCCTACCAAACAAAGCCACTTCTAGCACAAAACCTGACTGTGATGTGGAAATGAGCCTTTCAGAGTTTAACAAACATGACTGGTTCCCCTTATTGCTCATTAGAACAACATTATCATAGGTGCTAATACTATAATGCTAAAAAGACTTTCAAATAAAGGCAAACAAACCCTTCATGGCTCTGCAGACTCTATTTTTCCCCTGGCAATAGGAAATAGCTTCTGCAAAAGCTTCCCTGAGAGGAAAGGGTATTAAACCTATAGCTCCCAAAGCTGACAAGACTTCCATCTTCTACCCATAACAGGAAGTCTAGGCAAGGGTCACTAAAAATGTCAGGAAGAAGCTTTGAACAGGTGGAGAACTGTATATTGTATCTCATGGCTAGAAAACCTATGGGTTTGGTGAAAAAAAGTCAGTCTGCCTCTGAATACATGATGGGAGAGAAAGAGAGGGAAAGAAGAACTAGTACAGGTATTTCCAGCAGAGCTTCAAAAAGATGGCATGAAAGTACCATCGGTTCAGTTTCTTCACAGTTGATCCTGATATATGGCAGCAAGAAATATCTTTGTCTCTCTTTTGAGGAATACTATTAAGATAGTTCAGTGGAGCCAAGAGGTAGATGTTGATGGTCATGACCTCTCTCTTCCACCCTATGACCTAAAGGACACTTAAAAAGAAAGTGAGTTCTAAGAGATGCATATGGACTTGAACTACCATGCGTTTCACACTGTTGTCAGAACAAAGCAAGCTGGGGTTGGGGTTCACAGGTTCCTGTCTTTTCACACAAGAGACTCTCTTTAATATTTATAGGAACTCCTTCTCAGAAGAGAAGTGGAAAGCCACCACAATGGAGCCTGTCATATTTTCTCTTTTTAGATGCAGGGAAATGGACCACAACTCAGCTCTAGCAGTGAAGCACGTGACGGCTGTGGTGCAAAGAGATGGAGTCTGATCTCATAAGGGCTGGTAACAAGCTGCTCATTTTAGCTTACTCAAGAGCACAGTATTGCAATGGACCACCTGAATGACTTACCTCACTCTCTTGTAGTCTCTGGCATCAGTGTAAAGACGCTTCATGCAAAAAAAATACACAGAACATTCTCTTTTTCAACATTAATGGCAAATTTAAGATACTTAATACAAAAGACCAAAAACCATGAGTCTACGATGTGCCACAGGAATACAACGGAAGAGATCAGACAGGCATTATCCATGTCCTATCACAAACACACGCAAGAAAACTAAATATATTTCTTAATTCAAAGAATAATGAAAACAAATTCTGTAAACAAACACAAGACTGTCACCTTCTAGCCTTCTTTCTTTAAATAACAAAGTAAGCTTTGTCATTCAAACAATTTTGTTTTGCATGGATTGGTTTAGTGAATATTTCAAAAGTTGAAAGTTTCTCTCTGAATAATCATAATTTGCTTTTCATTAGAATCTCTCTCATCTGTCTGAGGTTGATGGAATTCTGTTACTATATCCACAACACACATACAAGGTTGCACTGGACTTTTTTCCCTCCTCTTTTCCAGTGCAAGGCTGTATTAGTTGCTGCAGAACTATAATTACTAGTAAATTTTAGTTCACTTCTATTTATTTTTAATAAATTAAGACCTGGGCCCTGCAAAGCATTCTTGTGTCAATTTCCTTATGGTCCGCCAGTTGTGCCTTTGTAATCAATGGGAATATTCAGTGTGTAATAAACACAACATACCTAGGACCTTCACTGGGGACAGCTCAACCTACAGAACCAAATACACGTAACCGCTCTTAATGAATTACTTATGTAAACAGTGTGCATTTTTTATTTCAGGATTTGGCCCTCCATCTCTATCTGGATATAGATTTCTCTTAAGCACTTCAAAAATTCTAAATATAAGTAAACTCACAAAAATGTTTGTAATTTAAAGTTTTGTATTTTCTGCATACCTTTTTCATGTGATAATGATACTTAAGAACAAAAGAACACTAAGGAGAGTATTATTGTATAATATGGTAACAACAAGAATTTAAAAGAAATCCCTATTCATATTTAACAATCAAGTCATACTCTAAATTACTTCTGATTATAATGAAAATACAAAGGACACCCATGTTCAACACATTTCTATGCCGATCTTTTTTTGTAAAATGCAATGTCAATTTTGTTTTTGTTGGACTATTGCTGATAGTTTGGGGACTCTTACTTTGAGAATTTTAGGGAAATCAAGGGTTAAAGACGTGTAAAATAGATTTTCTCACAGTTTAAAGACAGCAAAACAACACATTTAGGAAACCAGACAGCTAAAGGGTCAAAACATTACACTTCCAGGTCAGACTTCTGGTTGCAATTAAGTAAATTCCTCCAAACATTTCTAGGGAAATCATATTTCTTTTAGGCTTTATTTTAAATCCCTATTCTTTCTGGCTTATACTGTAACCAAAACACTATTGCTCTCTTTAGTAGCATTTAATACAGAGTACCTAGTTTTTGCATTTCTTTTTTCTTTTTCTTTTTTTTTTTTTTTTAAGGAAGCCTGATATTTCATCTCAATATAAAAATCAGATCTTTAATTTTTTCCATCTCATTTAATTTACAGTTAAAAAAAAAAAAGGCAGAAGAAGCCAAACTGAAAACTAATAAATTTAAAAATAAGGCATAGTTTTTCTTTTCCCCTTAGAAGAGATATGTCCTTTTTCATCTACGTCCTTTCCTTATTTGTATTTTCATGGTCGTATTTCTTTTTTTAAACTAAATCAAGGTATTCTTCCTTCCCAGGCAGTTATATGAAGAACTCTGACACTGAAGATGCTGACAATGCTCCTGATTTTGCAAACACTTATGTGCCTCCTAAAACATACCAGTGATCTCAGTGACTTCTATCTATCACTGCCCAACAAGACTACTTAGGTCTACAAAAATAGATTTTAAGCCCCAGTAACACACAGATTTCCAGAGTCAAGACTTCCAGACTCGCAGAAACCCCATATACATGGCCACTGTTACTAGCAACATGCACGTGAATAGCAAGCTCAACATGAATACAAAGATATCCAGTGGATATGTTTTTTGTAATATACAAGCAGTAGGCCTGCTATGCATCTAATTAGCTTGATCTACCATGCATGTAAATAAGTGACACACGCACTAATATGTTCCCAAGCAGAAAAATAGGTATTCTAAAGATGTACTTATATTATTGCCAAACTCCATTCACTAGAAGTGAAGCACACCTATATATTCCAGATAACAGTCTTGAGGTATCCGATATATGTTTGATATGTAAAGATAAGACAGTTAAGGAAAGGAAAAGCAGATATACCATACTGACCTAATAATTCTCCTCTGATGTTTTACACACTCTAATACAAAGAATTTGAGCAGCCATTAAATGCTGACCACAGGTCCTATGAAATGGTCCTAGCAGAAATCCAATTTGCCATATTTAAAAAGGATGGGAGAATATACTTGAAAATCAAATTTATCCTTCAGAAAACTCCATGTGAAACACCAGAGGATTAGCATTTAACAGACTAGATCAAAATGTCCGATGAAACACTGAGCACCGTAAAGACTAACTGCTACCTACTGTAACTGTTCTCAGTGCTTAAGCAGGCCTAAAGAAGTTGAACATTGATATCCTAACCTCTAGATTCCTGCTTTCAAGAGACTATAGAAGCTTTAAAAAACTATACAGTGCACAAAATAAAGAATACTTTCAAGTGTAACAGATGCTGCAAAGAAGAACCAGGCAGTCAAATACGAAGCAGCAAGTGCTTGCAGTGAATCTGAAAATCTCTACCTACATGGATTCCAAAAATGCTGAGTTCTCACTTACAAACAGGTGCTAAGGTCTCTTTCAAATGGTAGCTATATATTCCCTGGCCTAGATGACAGTCACTTTGACAATCTCAACAGAATATAAATCAAGCAAATTGGAAATTAAGAGAAGGGCTCATCTTGCCTAACTTGAGACACCTACATCAAGCTCGTGTTCTAAACTCCATTTTTAACTAATAGACAAAAACACACACTTCTGCAACATGACTCGCACCATCCCAGACTGGGATGAGATTAATTCTGTCCTGCATATTTTGTATAGGTAAATTGACTACAGGTAAATTGACTATTAACCAGCTTTGGTAAACTGGGACAGGAGACATGATTCCACTTTGTAAGTGCACGGGATTACTTGTACTAAATTTTTGCCTAATTATACAATGAACATTACAAAAGTAAACTTCAAATTTGCATAAACAGGTATGTTTCTGCTGCAGAAACTGAAGTACTAACAGCAAAATAACTATGGAGATCTACTCGGATACTACAGAAAGACCTTTATAGCTTATATAGACATATAAGATAATAGCTGTTACGTTTGTGTGTGCAAACACAGGTATTTTGGCACACCTGCATACATATAGTAATTTTCATAATTTTTTTCTTTTCATAAAATGAAAAAATTCATATGGAAATGAGACAGAAACAAGAGCTGGAAACGAGATGGAAACAAGAGGCTGAAACAGAATGAATAGAAGGCAGACATTAATTAAAGGTCAGAGGTCAAGGCTGTATTTAAAACTAAATTCTTTCTTTTCACAAAAATACATCAAATTAAACAACATACCTACTGTTTTAGACTAACTGATATTTCTTTTCAATATTAACTATACAAAACACTTTATTATAGGGTATCTTTAAAATAAAAACAGTCCTATTTCATTTCCTCTCCAAGACCTTCACATGGGAGCTGCAACTAGGGAAGAAGTAAAATATGGATAAAGCAGTCAGCCCACCTGGTACTGCAGCTGTAAATGTCCCATGGAAGACAGAGACTGCTAAAGTCTCTGCATATATCAGTATAATATCAGGAAAAAGACAAATATAGATCCTTGAATCTAGAAATTCCAGAACTTTCTCTGATACCAACTCTCTCTGACACACTGATAAGTTTTCAGTTTACAGTGCAGGCTTTTGCTAGAAAAGGATGATGGTAAGAACATAAGAAAGGCCATACCGGGTCAGATCAAAGGTCCACACAGTTAAATGTTTTGCATTTAAAAGTCACTATAAATGGATACAAGGGGAGAATAAAAACAAGCAGAAACATATGTGATATCTCGCCCAGTAGTCTCCCAGCCTCCGTCTACTCTCAACTTGGGCCTTTCCTGAGCCAGTGGTGATTTCTGTGCATTCTGTAACCTCACTGTTTCCATGTTCTTGTCCGATTCGGTGAAGTCACAAACTTTTAGCACCCTCACCCTCCTCTGGCAAATAGTTTCACAGGTCTGCTAACTATTTTGGTGTTCAATAACTTGCTTTGATGCCATCTTGTTCTTGAATTGAAAGAGAAGGACAGAGGAAATGATTTTGTAGGCCTCTACTGTGTTCTTCTCAATTCATCCTTTTTCCAGGCTGAAGAGTCCTGGCACACTGAGCTGTTCCCTGTACAGAAGCATTTCCTCACCTTTAATCATTTGCGTTGCTCTTCTTCAGGCTTTTAGCAATTATATTTTATTAGAATCTAAGATAAGAGAAAACTACTAAAACAATAGAGCAGAAGTATTTGTTTTGTTGTCAAAAATCCTCTTTCCTGAAAAAAAGAATAAAAATTTCAGATACATAGCTTTGACTGTCTAGAAGAAAAATGTTTTGGTGAAAAAAGATGTATTCATTCTCCATTAGCTTGCTGTTAAAAAAAAAAAAAAAAGTTCAAAATACTATTCAAAACATCCTGGTGATAAGTTATGGCACACTTCAGAGAGCTTTCAGACTCTGTTGTCACACAGGGATGAATGCGAGTTTAAGGTTCATTAAGACTTGGAGGACTGTGCCACAAATAGAATGAATCCATTGCAAAGAAGCTTCAATATAATCCTTTGAGAGACAGAAATCATAATGTGCAACTCCAAATACCAAAGTTCATTTAAAAGACTGCTGCCCTCCCTCAGGCCCCTGCTGTAGCTGATCTGCTATAGTTTTCTTTCCCCTCAGTTGCGCCCATCAAATTTTTGTGGGGTTGCCCTTTAAGCAAGATCAGGGAAATGACTCCAGTTAAAAACAAACAAAACACTATTTCACAGCAGAGGAATAAAAGGGAACAGCTGGAAGGGTGGGAATACTTTTTATCAGTTGCGCCACTAGGAGATTGTAACATGGAACATATCCTATGAATTTGTAACACATTTCATATTCTACAGTAATAGTGAAAACTCTTAAGACAAATTAGGGGAGTTTGAAAAGGGTGTGTTTTCTCAAAAGTCACCAAAACATTTAAATCAAAATGCAAGGCCAGAATAGCTGGAATATTTACTACTGCAATTTATTTTATATTTTTTGGGTGGCCACCAGGAGCTAAACAAATAGTTCATAAGCAACAGAACAAATGAAACATATTTTCTTATGAACTTGTGCCTTATGCATTCCTTGATATTTTAAGTAACTTAAAGATCACCTTGATATTTAGTAATATGTGAACCTTCACTGCAAATCTTTGTAAGGTTGGACTGCTGGTAACAGTGCTTGCACTCTTTCTAGTCTTTCATTTCAGTAATCTCATCAGACGTTAATGCCTGAGAATTCAATGCCCTAGATTTCTACCTGTTAATAAAGTTCAGTTGCATTTGTAAAACACAGTTGGGAGGGGGAAATGGATGGGCAAAC
Source organism: Dromaius novaehollandiae (assembly GCF_036370855.1). Taxonomy (NCBI): domain Eukaryota; kingdom Metazoa; phylum Chordata; class Aves; order Casuariiformes; family Dromaiidae; genus Dromaius; species Dromaius novaehollandiae. Next base: position 121,280,847 of record NC_088100.1, read on the forward strand.
AGGCACACACAGAGAAAAAATGATCACAATGAGCATGACTTTCTGAGAAAACCAGGTAAAAAATATTTAACCCCCCCCCCCCCACACACACACACACACACAGTCCTAGGGAAAGCTGAAAAAATCAAGTTGGGAGTTCTCTGTGCCATATGACAGCACGCTCTCTAATTATTTTCATTGTAGAAGAAACTGTATAACACAAAGATCTGAAATCAGAGCAAAAATGTTCCATCATCAAGCCAAACAAACCAAAAACGATGCTAGGGAAGGAATGAGAAAAGATCTGAAAATGACTTGTAGGATAAATATCATTAACTTTTTCCTCCCTCAAGAGGAGGAAGAAGGTCAGCTTACAAGATACCTTCTTCCTCCCTTCCATTTCTTCTGTGGAGATTTCTACTAGCCATATTTTCTTTACATATCCTCCTTATTGCTTCCTCTCTAGGCATGTAAACTTTGCCTTCTTCCTTAATTTTCTATAGTTTTCCCTTTAACATTCCTCTGTATTTAAAGTCTGCTCAGTCTTCTCTATAGCCTCCTGTTACTCCTGTTAATCAGAAACAGTCACCTTCTGTGGAACATGAAAAAACAGGCTTTGCTTTTGTCCTGTTCAGGTCTACAGTCTTTTTATACCTAGGTGAACATCATGTGCTTGACAACAACACTAAAAAACATATCTTCTCAAGCAGTAAAAGCAGCACAAAGCAAAAATGTATGGCATATATATAAACAGAAGTTGTAACTTTTAAGATTATATAATTGTAAAGTGAAGTAGTTAAGTACTGTTTTTAAATGAATAAGCAAAAATCACTAGTGTATGCCTTTTGTTATTGGTTGATTTATACTTACTGAACTTCAGATAATGCTATTGAAACATACATGATCAATGCCCTTCTGCATGGTTTTGTCCATGCAGATTGGATACAGGCAAAATTAAATCTTTGAAAATCTATCATATTTCAATTTTCTCTTAAAAAAATTAAAACAAACCAAAATCAAACACGTTTGGACATCAATTAAACGCAGGAAATGGAGAGTTTATACCAAAGCCTACGTCCAAAGATTAAATTAAAGCTTACTTTGGCAAATCATTCACACTGGCCATTTGGGAGGGGCAGGGAAATTGTTCAGACAGAAGGAAGAATAGGAAGAACTTGCTTGTCTTGGCTACTTTCACTCATTTTTCCATTCTTTCTTTCTTTCTTCTCCTATGTACAACACCCACAGATTTCCTAATGAGATGGTATGCGACCCACCACACACTGCTGTGTGGGTGTAACTTAAATGAAAAAGAAAAGTAAATTAACAAGTATGGATACTTACCTTATGTGCTGTAAAACTGAAAAGTGGTATTAAATAATATTAATATTAAATATAATATAATATTATACAGAAATTGTGATATCTGCTAATTTTCTCTTCAAAGTAGTTATGGTAGCCATTGTAACAGCCTCTCCTCTGTTCTGCAGATCTAGACAGCAAGACCAGATCTGCTAATCAAAGCAAAGTAGCTTGGCTTTTATTTCTGAGGACAATCCTAACACAACATGCTTCAGTGTTAAAGGTGGTCTAAAATTTCTACTAATAGTGGCCTAATAATTCTGGTTCTAGTAGCTTTTGAATACATCCTGCAACATGGAAAACAAATAAGTAATTAAAAGTGACCTGAAAAGATGTGAGTTCAAAGAGGGATGAAGTGCTGACCAGGGATACTCAACATACTCAATAACTAGTTAAGAAAGCATCTTAATTCTCTCCATAGAGACACTCCTCCTTGCAACTGTGGGGATTTCACAGCAGTGAAACTCTAGACACAGACATGCATAACTGAGCAAAAAGAAACCACATTCAGTTTGAAGAGCTCAAAAACTTTTAGTAGCCTCCAAGCGCAACAGTGGCTGCAAGCTTAAACCTTCCACAGCAGCACCCACCTACAGAACGTACGTGTAGTTATCCACACACAGAGCTTGCACGTTTCTTTGTATACTACAAAAGACTGTCAGCTAAACACTGACCAGCTATCTTGTGCTTCATCTAACCGTTTTTTTTGGGGGTGGGGGAGGGGATAAATCTTTGACCAACTGTGGTCCTAGAGAGGAAAATAAGCACAAGAGCTTTTGGAGCCATGCTTGAGCTGTAACTGTTAAAGAGCACCAGACATGTGGCTCACCTAAAATGGTCAGTCCCTCAGAGGTAGGTCCCAGTTGCGCTGGTGAACACCCACCTATGCTGTTTCTTTCTCAGGTAAAAGTAAGCTTGAATGCAAAGAGCAACACAGGCTGAGAGAAGAGGAAAGACCTGGATTTGAAACTTTGTTCAGCACGAATGTTCGTTATCACAGACTGCTTTCTTCCCTTTTTAGGTGTTAACTAATGACAGTGATACTAACTGCACAAAACTGAAGGAACAGTAATTCTGCCTCATCCAAAGTAAATATTCTTTAATCAAAAACAATCACAGATAGTACTGATGACCTCTTTCAATGCATGTTACTTAAGGTTTTTTATTTTCAGGAAATAAGGGAAAAAGTCATGCAGAAGACCATTTCAACAACCCTAGGACAGTGCACCAGTATTCTGACTGAAAAGTTTGTGATATGAGAGAAAATATAAGACCTGAAAGTCTCAAGAAGCCCTCAAATTAGTGCATCTGTCTGCACATATAAAAAATTAGCTTGTCTGGCAGTTTTGTCTCAAAAAATTGTTGTTTTTGAAAACATGCTTTTTATTCAGGCAAGAAACTTTAAAAATAAATAAGAAAAAGTGGTTTCTCAGTTAAAAAAACAAACAAAAACACCTTCACAGAATAATTTTTCCTCCCACACTTTGTGATGTCCCTCTGCTTTCACTGTATGAAAATTCTATTTAGTCAGAAGTAGAAAAGTACAAGAAACTAAAAGTTCATATGTTTTATAAATATTTTTAGTGTTTTAAAGGGATAAAATGCAGTTCCCACTTACAGGGGAGAAAAGAGTTTAAATTTCTTTAAATGGCCTGAGGCACTTTTTGCTTATTTTATATTTTGTACTCGTGTAGAAGGGAAAAAAAAAAAAAACAAACCACTCTTGTCATGCCATAACAAACCGGCTCCCATGTATTCCTAACATATTTTTACAAGGCGTTCAACAATCTCGACTGCAACACTGAGCCAGCAATACCGTATTTAATCTATTTTCCTTATTAAGAATAATTCATGTTAATATTGATAATAGCATTTAAAGCTACAACCACCAACTGGAATCTTACAGCAATATACCTTTACAATAACTCAAAACATTTTGAGAGGCAAAGAACTTCTTCAGAGAATATACTTCAAATTCAAAAATTTGTATCAGTACATTGATGGCATACTATAAGTATATAATTACTTTCACTGCAGAATTAATATTTCAGTAGACATCTATTTCAGTATATTTAAGGAAATGTAAGAAACACAGTTATTAGTGCCCTTCTTTTCTGTGACAAGTTTACAATGCACTCTAAGCTGGTAATAATCAAAAGTCATTATTTCCTGAAAACTATTTGAAACTAAATTGATTTTGTGCTATAACACCAGCAGATAACTATAGCCACTGTAGTACCCACCACCCATACCTGGTGACCAGAACAGCTAGCGCAATAACATTATACAAAAATTGGCAAGCCATTTAGAGCCCCAAACTGATCTAACATTAGAACACAGGCTGTAGTAATCAGTATCGATGAGCCTAAAACATGAATAGATTCATAAGTGCATCTTTTTGTCTCACCACCCTCACACACACAAAACAACAACAAAACTGTTCTGATTAAGTAAATGTTCTTTCCATTGTTCTTTTCTATACGATAATTACCCCAAAAGGCTCCCAAGTGCATCAATCCTACTGCCAAACACACAGTAACACATGTGAAATTACAAATGCCATTTATCGCACCATAACAAAATAAAAAGTGTGGATAGAATGTCAGAAGGAGGAGAAGGAAGAAGGGTTATTTTCCACTTTAAGTGGAAACCAGACCAACTAAACAAAACAGCAAGATTTCCATCAATTTTGGAGGATCCAGGATTATACCATTTCTTTTTTTTAATTCTAATGATAGACTCAAATGTTAAAAGTATTCTGTTCTTTTTTTCAATGAACATACAGAAAATTAAAGCCCACTTAATATTTTCAATAATATAGCTGAAATGCTTTTACATATTAAAAAACAGACACTTTGCGATTACTGGATTTCCTGATGTCAAATTTCTCACAACAAAAGTAAAGAACAACAGTTTCTACAATACTTTGCTTTACAATAAATTAAGTAATTGATTTTACCTGTTAGAAACAAAGGAGCAGATGCTGCACATTCCATCGATTTCAATTGACCACGTTGTTTAGAAGCTTCCAAGTAGTGTTTGACCCTTGAAGCAACCACATCTTCCAGCAGCATGCAGACCTCCTGAAAGAGTAACCATTTTCCTAGCTAGATCTAAATTTACATACATGCACATAGATGCACAACAAAAAATCAGTATCACATGACTCCCTTTAACATATAAGAAAAACATATGCAATCAAGTACTGAGGTACTAAACAGAGATCAGAAGGACATAATTTCAGAAAAGCATTGGAATAAGAGAAACATGGGGAAAAAATCAAATAATTTTGTTATATATTTTGAAAAATAAAGGAGGAAGTACATTATGATTCAACTAGGACATACTGTATGATGTGATTTATATTATTTACAGAAAGTCTTTAATGTTAGAATTCTCACTGGGGAGATGAAATAAACTATGACATTACAATACTACTATTCATTTTTGAACAGCAAATTACTTAAATTCATTTGCATGCAACCAAAGCAGGAAAAAAATAAGACACACTAAAAATGTACCATAACATGAGAAATTTAAGCAGAATATTAGGGAAAATACTCTCAGGACTTGTCAACACTATTCTTCTGCAATAATTCTTATAAAACAGAGCAGATATTTTGGTTCAATTCAGTGTAACATTTTGGGGAAGACTGGGAGCTAGTTCGGTCACAGTAACCTAATTGCTCTCACTCATTTTGATTTTTCTCCTTCTGAACATAACCATTTATATCTTGCATACTTCCTTCAGCAAAGCACAAAGAAAACCATATACAATCCAAATAGAAAAACAAGTCTTTCAGCCAGAATTACCATTAAAAAAAAAAAAAAAACAACTTGGAGTAAAAGCAAAAATTAATCTCTCCAATACTAGAACAAGTTTTCAGATTAATTCATATGCACATATTTTAGCCTTTTCCCCCAGTATTCTCATTTTCCATTGTGCATAACTATGTGCTCACAAAAATGATACTTTGTGGGATACAAAGATATCATTTTACCTTTTTATAGTGTTTGGACAACAGACAAAGTTATATTATTACCAACTAAAACAAAATAGCTTGGCTTTAAATGTACCTTTGATTAATCTAGAAAGTATGCAGAGCAACAAAATGTTAATGTATTGCTCTAAATTAAAGCAATGCATATAAGTTGGTGAACCACAAACAGTATTTTCTCCTTACAGTTAGGAATATAATTTTCTTTCAGCTTGAAGAATACACTTATAAAACATAGGATCTACTTATTCTTCTGTTAAACTCATTAAAGCGATCTCATTACACATTCCTTCAATAGGACTATGTATTCAAGTTAAAATGGAAAGGTCTAGAAAGCAGCTGAAACATAGCGTGCATTTGGTTCATTCTGCAACAATAAAGATTAGCGTACAATTCCTTACTTTACATGCAAAATATTTAGTTTGCATGCTTATGGAAATATTATTTAAATAGTCCTCCATAAAGTAGTATATAGACCTGTATTTGTGAAATTATAAGCAAGACCAATTTTAAAGAGAATCATCACTGCTTATTTCCTACTGCTAAAAAAAAATGTATAACTGAGACCTTATACATGCATAGGGAGAGACCGTAACAATGACATGCATAGGAGTCAGAATAAAAAAACCCTGTTTCTCAAAGTACAAAGCAAAAGCTGTGACTTTATTATTCCAGGGAAAAAAAGATGACAGAGAGGCAAGGGAAACTAGAAGGGGCAGAAGGACAGAAAAAGAGACAAGCTCCAAAATGCCTCAAATTATTGATGTGCATCTAGCAGCACTTCTTGACAATCCCAAGACGATTCTAGCTCCACATGACAGCAGCGTGCAAACCGTGGTCTTTAAAAGGCCCACACAACGTGCACTGTATTTTCTCACACAATCCTCGTGCTTACAGGCCCTCATTTACTTTCCAGCCTGCTCCACACAATTCACGCTCCAGCAGGAGCCTGCAGCGGACCAGCCAACACTGCTCCCTCCTTCCCCCTGGGAATCACATCGCCAGCAGAGGCACTGCCGAGAAGCTCCTTTAAACTGCCATCCTTCCTCTGCCGTAGTGCTTCTACGCGGGTGCGGGTGGGTACCCACGTGAGGGCTCCGTTGCCTACAAAGAGCAGTGAATTCATCCAAAGAGAACTGAATTTCATCCAGCGTAAGCAGAGGATCAGAAGACATCAAGTTTGGGTTACAAGGGGGCTGAGAAGCATCTGCTTTTCTTGCTGTCAGACAGACAAGCAAAGAGGGCAATACCACCATTCTGCAGAATTTGGAAACGGCAAAATTGTTGAAAACTGCTTGAAATGAAAAGTTCTGAGGCTCTTCTTAGTTTTTCACAGGGGCACAACTTGTCTGCAATATCTTACTGACCTTTTTCTTCCCAGTTTAACAAAGACTGAATACAATTTTCAGGAAGCAAATTGTGAAGCAATTTGAATCACACTTCTCAGTTGTTGAAAATATGCAACCTTTGTACTTTACTCAAAACGTGTGGTCACAGAAATGTAATGAATGCTGCCCTGTCATGCCTCTTTATTAAACCAATCATGAGCTAATTTCCTGAAATTTTTATCTGTTGTTTTGGCAGTCATACAAAATACATTTTGAAAACACTAATAAGTCAGATAACCAGGATAGTAAAGCCAGTTATAAATAGAAGCCGTAATGTGTATTCATTCATCAAGAAAAAAGAAATCTAAGAGATTTCCTCTATTTTCTTCTTTTGCTGGTTAACAAAGCACAAATCAGATGAATCACATCCTATTACATATTCCACTTTCACTCCTGCAGAATATTAATTTATTGTTTCTTTTAATTTTATTCAAATGCATTACTTTGAGAAATACTAGGATACTCTGTAGTGACAAGTTAATTATGCCATTATTAGAAAACCTATCTGCTGAAAACTACCGTAACAGAGACTTGCGGGAAAGTCCACAGGCATTTGAAACATGTCTTGCATTCATTTTCAATAGGGAACTTCTCAAGTTCCCACACTCACTGGAATGGGGAAAAACTCCTCCCAATAACTCATCACAAGATCCTAGCAGAAATCACACAGAATCTCATGGACATTACATTCTTAATTTTGCTGGTCACCGATGCACTGATTTTACAAGATTTCCTCTACTGTCAAGGCATTTAAACGATACATTTCAAAATAAAGACTGGGAATCTTTTTTAATAAGAGATAAAGGATCTACTACACTTGATCATGCATATTCAGGAAAATATTTTCTTGCACTTATTCTCTAAGTGTAATATCATTCACATTTCTCAGAAGACAACAAAACCATTAATAAAAAAGGTATTTCACTGACAAGCTCTGTAGAAAAAGGTATCTGTCACAATTCATTTTTTCACCACTCAAACTTAAGATAATTTGCAAACACTCACGGGAGATATTTTTTTAAAACTTAAATTATTTAAGTCAGAAGAATCAAAACAGCAGTCACACACATGCATGTACACACACAGAGTTTAAACATTAAAAGGCAAATAGCAAGTGGTAATGTAGTGACCCAAAAAGAGATAGCAAATATTGTTGACTTAGGGGTCCCACAGAAACTCTTCAGGATTAGGTATAACTAGAATATTCTTATCATAACACTGAAGAATTCTGAGCACTTCAGTGCAATCCAACTTTTTCTCCCTGCAGCCACATGCTTTTGAAGTAGAATTTATTTCTGTTGTACCTCCTTCTCATGATCTGAAAACCAGCTGGTGTCTTTACTGGAGCCTTGAGGCAAAATATGAACATCCACCAGAACAGCAAAGTTCCCACACTAAAAAAAAAAAAAGGAAAGAAAAAGTTCAACTGTAGCTGGTAGGAAGCACATGTCTAGCAGACAAGGAAGTAAACAATCAGCTAAGCATATGCATCTGATTCATGGGTACAGCAGGCATAATGTAGAAGTTCATAAAAGATTTTAAAGTATGGAATTACAAATTTACTATTGTCCGTTTGCTTAACAAAAAGTAAGAGCACTAGACCTATCTTGGACAGCTAAATGAAAACTTAATAATAGCAAGTACAAGTATTCAAAATTTTCTTCTGCTATGTATATGCCACCTTAAAAATCTGAGTTTCAAGCAAATTTTAATGTATGGAAAAATATGCTATTCCTTCGCCAAACTCCCATCGTTCCACTGTCTGAAAATTTAGTATTAAATTAGTTATCCAGTTTGCATGTTAAAATCAGTAAGTCCTTAAAAACTTAGTTTCTCTAGAACCTTCACCTCTCCAAATCAGCTAGCTAAAAGAAAAGCAAGTTTGAAGAATTTGTGGTTACTACCTCATACTCATTGCCATCTGTCATTCAGCCAATATCTCGAGTAGTTAAATGAAAATAAAACTAAGCTATTAATAACTGTTGTATCTAATTATTAGGATGATACAGGCTACATCTCAAGTCACATCAACTATTTCTGAAATTCCTTGATAGGCCTTAATTGAGGATACTGCAACACAAGAGATTTAATGATTTTCTTCTGTCAATATATCAGTCATTGCAATGAGATGCTAATATAAACAACAACCACATCTGCTCAGTTTCACTGTGCACTAAACATCCCCTAACAAGAAAATACTTCTCTTTTCACGTGCAGAGGTATAGCACATTATAAGCCTACACTCTCCCTTTCTTTTCCTGTCACACGGCACAAAACCTCACTAACACAGCCTTCAACTAAACAATTCGCAAGTTAAGAGCCAATTATACCATTTCATTTTGGCTGCTTGTGCCATACTCAGGATATAATAAACTCACTCTTTTAGAGGGCTGGACGTGTACGGTCATGACAATTGCACACATGGAATGTCTCACAAAATGGAAACAATATCCTGATTCCAGCCAAATCTCAACTGCGTACGCAAATTCCAGTTCTTAGATTTGGCTCGTTTCAAATAGATGTTGCAGCCTACACTTCCTTTCCTAAATCTCTCCATATATTTGCCCTTCACTGCCAAACATCCACATAACCCAAGACAAAAGTCCAATTGCTAACAGAACTATTTGTATAAATAGTAGAATAGAGAGTTACTTATAAATTTACATTATAATTACACATCACCTAAAGGTACATCTATATCTAATGCTTATGGTGTAGCAGAACAATCTTTAAGAGTCTCCTTGCCTGTATGTTTAGCATAGACGAAGAATAATAGAGTTTAGGCATGATTTTACTAGTCATACCAACATATGAAGCAAATTACATATTTCTAGGATTACTAACACTTAGATTAATACTCCACATAATTAACAATGAACAGAAATATTTAAACAATTTAAGTATAACTACAATAAAATTCATGATCAACATCATATTGCAAAACTTTGGCAAATGAGACAGGCATTGTGAAACCAATTTGAGAAAATTCTAAGTTACTTATAGGTATCACTCACTGAAAAAATAGAATGCTTTGATCTCTTCCATCAAGTGGCTTCTCTTTCCTCCAGAGAACCAAGAATTACCAGATGGCTGCAATAGCAAACCTCTCCAAGTTTTAAATTGATGACAAAATCTCTCTCAAAAATCTCTGGTGAATCATTAGTTAGCCCCAGCAACTTTCGAGTTGACTACTGAACTTCAAAGTTACCAGACACTGCATATTTTTGGAAGAGAAAGCACTTAATTTATTCATTGGTCAGCACCTATAACAAAGAAACAGTATTTGATATATTACAAAAATTCAAATCATCTAATGCTAGGTATTAACTTGATTCATTTTGCATTAATTACAGAAATAAATAAATAGACAGAAGCCTAACGGCAAACTAGAAAGAAATTTTTAAAATCTCATTTTAATACAAAATTTGTACTGGAAATGATTTTTGGGGAGTGTTTGGCAAAACTGAAACATGAATACCTGAGCTGATGAGAAACACATATATCATTTTAAAAAACAACATAAAAATTGACCTATCAAGAACCACAAAAGAAACATTTTACTGAAAAATGATTACATAGAGAAACAGACTGCTGGTTTGGTATGCCCTCATAATTCTAGAATTCAAAATCTCTTTATTTTTCCAATCTGTTTTTTTTTTTACATTCATATACTCACTGTAACAGCCTAATAATATTCAGTGTTATTAAACAAAGGGTTTTTAATTATCTCAGAATGTTGTCAGTGTACAGTAATGAGATTTAATTCAGAACATATTTTCAGGAATCAAACAGTTCATATACATTCATAAATCGCTTCATAGATTCTGCAAATGGAAAAGATAACCAGACATGTAACATAAACAGAATGAATACCAACGCAAAGCAGTAAGTCAGTCAAGTAAAGTCATTTCCTCATAACTTGTTAAAACCTCAGCCCAGGATAAGTACATATTTAGATGGTGGATTATTACCTTAATTCCGCAAATCAATAGATAAACCAAGACAAATATATTTTATTGCCAGGCTCATCTTCACAAAAAAAGTTATTGCTATGTGGGCACGCTCATGTCTTTAAACTGCACCACTTGCAGCCTAAAAACGTCAATGAAAATATGTGGAAGCCAGGGATGAGCACAGTGACTTTGTTTAGTTAACATCTTTCCAAACATGCTAAGATGGGGGAGCCCACCTCCCAAGACACATCTTAGTGCCTCCTATTTCTATGATTATTCTACAGATGTGGACTGCAGGGTCAGGATTTACTGATGATTAGTTAAAAAGGCATCATACCATAATTTTGCTAGCTTCTGTGGGTGAGTGGGAAGGAAGCTGGCTGCAACTGCCACAAACACTTCTGCTTGCCAGAAAGACAGCTGCTAGCATCAGTGACACCGTTGACCTAGTGGCAGTAGTTAGCTTGAAGCTTGCTGCCTCTGCTTCAGACCAGAAGGCTTTTTGTATTCCCAAAAACTGTGTGTAGGGAGGGAAGGGGAATTGTTGTACTGTCTTTCTTTAGATGAATTGATATCCTTCCCTATAAGACTTGCCTTGTTTATGATCAATTTTAATTAAAGACAATTTTGAAATACATTTCACAGTTCTGCTGGAGAGAAGCACGCCCCACGCTGTAAAATTTTCAATCTTCCAGGATAAGCATAGGGGTGATGTTTCTTTCTCATGTAGTCTCTTCTCAGAGAGTTGCAGTATTTAGGAGATGATTTTATTCCTCTCTCAGATGATGTCAGTAGTTAAAAAAAATAACGTTTCATATATTCCATCCCTTCCAAGTGCTTTCTAAAATCAGTAAGTGTTCCAAGCTCCAATTATGTAATTTCCAAAGTCTACAGCATTAAGTATGACAATTATGTATTGTCATTGGTCTACACACTGTGCTAACTATATTATGGTAATACATGGATGCTATCTTCACTTCTCCCAGGCTTTTCAGAAGCAAAAGTTTCTTCTCCTTTACTTTTCTGGGTCCAAAAAAATAACAAGTTTTTCCTTTGTTTATACATTAGCAGCAATGACTTTCAATATTTTGACTCTCTTCTGTTCTAGAACAATAGCAATAGGCAAAAATCACTTAAGTGAGTGAGTGTACAGCACAGCAGATGTATTTATAATTACACAAATCTAACTTACCTTTCATTTAAAAAATGTATCTACCAGGTTTCTACCTAATATACAAAGTTGCCCAGACTGTAAGTCTCTTTCCAAGTAGTCAAATGCCTCATCCTGCATAGGCACATGGCTCAGAATAGCTATTTATGCAGTTATCACTGCTGATGACTGTATGGCAGCAAAAGAGGTTTGGTGACCCCTGACATCATATATTTCTCATTGTTTTAAGAAGTAGATAAAGTTACATTTTGATATGCAAATGGCTTTTGCAGATATTTTTCCAGAATCTCCAGGGTTTGGGTTTGGTTTTTATTTCTTGTCCTGGGGGAAAAAAGGGGAGGGGGAGTAGAAGGATAGGCATTTTTCATCATACAGTCAACTTTCGCAGAAATAGTGCTTCCCTAGTTACCATTCAAGGCAAGGTGATTTTTCCAACTCTGAACTTCAGGAGGGGGTTAGGAAAACAACAGGTCGTCAGTGACTGGCTTTGATCCTCTTATGGGATTATTCAAAAGGTCACTCCAAAAGAGGGACTGAAAGCGCTAAAAGAGTGGAACTCTCACCTACTGCTTCCAAAGGAGAGTGGGACAACACACCAGAGTGCAGGCTCTAGAAGGAGCCACATGCAGAAACTCTCTAGGAGATTACAGTCTAAGTCCATGCTTCAGAACAGTCAAGAATTAAGAAGCAAAAGCAGAAAAATACAAATATTCTTTTAATTTTGATCTCTTTTCTGGAAAGAGATTGCTCAGTTCTAGAAATTTTATAAAACTTGTAAAACAGGTTTCACATGGCTCTGAGAAGATGAGTTGTGAGTCAAAATATCCTTAAAGATGAGCCTTGTACTAGTTGCAAAACGGGACTACAAGATTCTGAGTCACAAAAAAGGAAAAAGATGGAAGATATGCACAACTGGAGGAGTAACTAGAAGCTCAAACTCTCAGACTGAGCTCTTCTAAGTTTCAGAAAACTTATTTGGGCCATACACTGTAGTTTAAGTGTCCAGCAAGTACAAGGAGACTCTCTAAAGTTACAGCAACCAGACTATCTTTGGAAATCTGAAATGGGATTATATCGGAGCTACTAGAGTTTGCAAAAAGTTTTGACAAAAAGCTGGTGTTGTTGAAGAAGGATTATAGTCAACAGCTAACATCTAGATCTTTTTAGTCCCCTGCTTTCAAAATCTCCCTAAAAGGGAACAGCAGATCAACAGCAACTGCCTAGGGGGACTGACTTGAAGATCCATCTTCAAAGAGAGCTGTACTAAGTACAGTAATACATAGATTCAGCAGGAATCAGGCAAGCTAAAAATGCATTCAAACTTCTAAAAAGAAATGAGGAAATTCCCCCCTTATAAGCTGAACAGGTACACCTAAGTAATCTTTCAAAAGCCAATGGCTTGCTTTTTACATGTGTAATCTATATACCAGAAATTCCAAAAGGGAGGAGTGTTCAATTTTCTGGTGGTTTAGAGGAAGGCAGTAACAAATATCTAAAAATTCAAGCAATAGATTATAGGACTATTGAGACTACTCAAGGGTCCACATGTCAAACAAAGAGGTGCAAGCAGAGAACAGATCTTTTAAACAAACTTTTGAGAAAACAGTGGTCTGAGAACAACACAATAGATGCAATGCAACATATCAGACTTTCAGAAGATGTGGATAGACAGAATATTATGATGAAAGACAATGGGAAAAAGAGAACATAAAGATGTGTGGGTGCTTCAACCCCTAGAAAACGTAGAGAAATCTAAATAGCTTCAAATCTGAGGGAGGTGTGGATTATAATGGAGACATCCAAATTAAGGACTAATACAACGTTGTTAAAACATAACTGTGAGAGAGCCACCTGAATCAGAGTAAAATAAATTAATCAAGACAACTACTTCAAGAACACCCTACGTATCTGCAGTAGCAAAGCATTTCCACGTTATTTAGTAAAGACAGACTGTTTCAATGCAAACAGAACACTTCATCACCCACAATCAGGCTGAGCAGTCATTACTTAATCTAAATATCTGAACTGGTCTCCGAGAACTGCTCTATCAAGTACAATGTTGAAAAAGAGGCATAAAATGTAGGAGAGAATTAATCTTAATTTAGGTTGTCAGTCTATGCTGGTCTGGTACCAATTCTGTAGGAGGTTTTGTAGCCTACACATGGAAAGGAGTCATGTAGCTGGAGCTCAAACAATTGCAAAAACCAACTTTTTCCTCCGGGCAAAGTCTCCAAGTAACAGTGCAATCTCAACATTGTTTTGAAAGGATATATACCATGCCCCTGCCTGTATCAGAACTGATCCAGAAAAACAGAAATAACAGCTCAGTATTTGTTCAAGATACTAAAAAGATAATTTGAGATTCCAACAAGCTGCTTTCACCCTTTTGTTCTAAAATACCCTTACAAGTACCACAGGATCTTTAAAATCATAGTTAGCAGACCACAAAGACATACCAATCTTTTTCAGGTGGAGCAGAAGGAGGTTTGGGTGAGAGGCAGTGTTTATTCTCAACACCCTGATGGACAGCTGAACATATCCATAAAATAAACTTAATTGTAAATATCAAGGACAGTCCTGAAGGCTTGCACACACCAATAGGGTACCACAGGATAACACATTACTACGTTATCACCCAATCTTTGGTAACGGGGTACAAATAAAGTTTAGAGCTACCTTATCTTGCTCTCACCCTTACCTATCAGCAGTCAACAGAAGTTCGATCTTACAAAACTGATTCCTGATGAGAAAAACAGCATTGTTACTGCAGTACGAAACTGGAATTTGGGATATCCCTTGTGGTTTTGGAAAATCAATGCCAGGATTTAGTTTCTTATGCATATGAAAAGATAATGATATTAGTACACACCTTATATAAAGAGCTACGCATGTCTGAATTCATTCTTTTTTAATGATGATCTGACAGTACAGCTATAGATATTATCATAACAAGTGTGTAGGACCAATAACCCTAAATTATCATTACTTCCTTCTACTTCAGCACCGTAGATTAGAGAAATACTTATTCACAGCAACTTCTACGTCACTTCATTGTAGTAACTACACTGAATTTCAGATGTAGCTGTTTTTAAACAAATCACAAGTCCAGGGATTTATCAAAATAACCAGAATAATTATAGGTTCATAATGCAGAAAGGGCAACTTAAAGTCCTGCCAAGAAACAGCAGGGATGACTGAAGTTTCCAACAACTGAGCAATCTCGAGCAATAAAGTAACAATATATTTTTGTGAAGATACAATTAAAAAGACTTTAGAACCT
This sequence comes from Dromaius novaehollandiae, assembly GCF_036370855.1. Taxonomy (NCBI): domain Eukaryota; kingdom Metazoa; phylum Chordata; class Aves; order Casuariiformes; family Dromaiidae; genus Dromaius; species Dromaius novaehollandiae. The sequence continues at coordinate 121,295,978 of NC_088100.1, forward strand.
TTTTCAGACTTTTTACGTGTTAAATAATTTTCACAGATTCTCACATACACACTCTACAAGCTACACTTTAGTGTTAACAAGCCAAACTTTAAAACAGAACCAAAGATTATTTGATAAGCTACTGATGCAGTTGTTAACTGTACAAAGAGAAAGACCGTACGTAACGGCTAAAGTGCTTAGTAATGCACCACCTGATTCTATGTGTTTCTATGTATTCTGGTTGTGACAATACTTAAATTGCAGTAAAATTAAAATGCAGTAAAAATTAAGGTGAAAAGATAGCATGCTGAATATCCTTTGATGTACATTATGTCAGAGGAAATAAATCCAGCATTTGGAGACCACGAAAAAGATGATTTGAAAGTTCCCGTAAGGTGAAGATGAGGGAACACACAGTGTTTGGTAAGGTAACGTGCTCATCACTGAGATGAAGGGAGCAGCAGTTCTCAAGCACACGATGCATCCAACAACATTTTTCTTGATCCATTGTACAACAGCTATGGGAAAGGAACAACCTCCCTCTCACAAACAGAATGGGGAAGTGTGGGCAGGTGCCAAGCAGGAAATTGTTGCACATTCCCTAATTTTGCAATTATTTCACAAAGCTTCTCATCCTTTTTATACTAAATGAAGAAGTCCCACCTGCCCTAGATTTTACTTTCTTCCCTCCCTCTCCTGAAGATGTTACCTACCGCAGCACACAACTACTTAAGTGGGAGGCAAGGGCAAACAGAAAACCAAACCAAACATCTGCAGTCCATGTTTCACTGCAAAATATCTGCAGATGTTGTCTTTATGCCAAAATAATTCAATAGATTAAAGATACATTGATCACACATGCTCAGACTTTAAGACAAATATATAAAACAAAAATATTTCTATTTGCAAAAGCAAATTTGCATCAGGTCAAATTAAAGAATTTCTTAATATCATTAAATTTGAACAAGCAATTGAGATGTTACATTTCCCAAGTGCATAAAAGAAGTATATTTTAACTCTCCATTTTAACTAATTAGTCTTTGAAAGCCAGGAAAGTTTCAGTACTGCATGAAAGCTTTTTCAGAAATAAAGTAAAAAATAAGAAGTGATACCCTTTGGACAAAATCCTCAAATTAAGTGGTAGCATACTTTAGTCAACACAAAGCAGAGGAAAGCTCAACATGAAGTAATCAAATCCTTTATCTGCAAAGGAACAATAGAAGAAACAGATGAGCTTCTCAACTGAACAAGGGACACTAAATCTTGCTCCTGAAAAAGCAAAATCAAATGCTTGGACAATACATTGTATATCAAAATGTAAACAGATTAACAAAAACTTTAAGGAATTACCAGATAGAAGGCAAAAGAATGCCAGACTTTTAAAAGGTGCTCCAGAAAAAGAAAACAAAAACAAAAACAAAAAAACTTGCTTTTATCTGCCAAAGACACAATAGTCTTTATGCATAAATAAAAAGAAAAATTAAGTGAAGGAGGGCTGAGGGGAAAGGAGCAACACCAGAATTATAAAAATAAGTGTAAAATATTAGCATAGTTGAACTCTGAAGAGTTAGTGACAAGCAAGGCCAGTTGTGAAATGTACCACTTCGATTCCTGGGGGATGCCGACCACCAGAAAGGCTGTTCAGACTACAGCTTAACCTAATAAAGAAGCTATTGCCCTATTCGTTCGTCCTCGCCCATCCTCCCTCCACCTCACTTCTTCCAGAGATTACTGCTTCCAGGACTGAGTGGGCACAACTGTTCCTTAATGAAACAAGCTTTGACACAGCAGTTGTTCTAAAACTCATCCTAAAAACTACTATATCTCCCTTCTGGGAGAAATACATAGGGACTAACTATTCACACATCTGTCCTAGCAAACATAAAAAGTGGTGACCGCTGGGAGGAGAACAGGGCAATGAAAAGCAGGTGGGGGACCCTAACTTAAATCACATGCAGCTGCAAAAGTATATCTGATTGCGCTCTAACATTAGGCCTTCGGGAGGAATTCAGGAACACATCAGCTACCTGTAATGAAGACAAGACTAGTATTACACAGTATGTATAGTAATCAGTATTTAAATATATGCAATAGGCACACCAAAATTTTGTAACCCAAAACCACTGCACCCTTCTGCAAATCTTTCTGCAACTTAGTTTCTCAATCTGTAAAAAACAAAACAAAAACATAAAAGCCCCACAACTTTTCTTCAGAAGTTGTTAAAAAAAATTAAAGTCTCTTCCACTAGGGCAAAAGATCATCTCAACTAAGTAGTGTCATTGTTTTTAAATATGAAAACAAACACTGCATGGTTGTAAAAAGAAAGAAACTCAATACTTTACACAGGCATAGATTAATCTATAATTGGCTTCATCAGTTTCTGTAATCGCTTTTCATGCTACCAAGAACACTGATAGGTATTTTATTCACATGTGATGAATTAAGTAATGAAACCGCAAGAGCAAACACTCATTTTAATATAATGTACAGACAATATGGCTATCAAGTTGCTCATTTTCAGCTATTATCAAGTATAATAGAAACAGCATGCTCTCAGGATTTCAGAGGACTATTTAAAAGCAGGGGGAAAAGGGCAAGCAGGACTGATGGGTTTTCCAACAAATTTCTTTTTATTTCACAGAGATCAGAAAAATATGTTGCCGCAAAAAAGAAAAAAGAACATAATTTTAAGTAATATTAGAAGATATCAGTATCAGCTGGCATTTGGGAACACATTTTTTAAAAAATCATGTTGTTGCAGTTTTAAATTTCAAAGCCAATTTTTTTCAAATTTCATGTGGATTATGTTACTAATTGGAAATATTTCTCACAATTATGTTTATAAAAGTCAAGTTCCAGTGATAATTAGTAGTAATCCTAACACATGGAAAACATTAGAATCACCTGAAATGATAAATAGTGTTGATTTTATGTAACAAAACATACACTTAGAATATATAAAAAGTTATATTGGGTCAATCCAAGGTCCACATAGTCCTGTATCCTGTGCCTGACAGAGGCTAGTGGCAGATATCTACAAGAACATATAAAACAGGTAAGCAAATAATGACACTTTTCCCAGCAGATGTATTGGGTCTTCAGCAATGTGAGGTTCACGGGTTTTCTAAGCCACAGGTTGGATGTGTGTATTTACAAGTCATAGGTGATTTTTTCTACCAGAATTTGTCAAGCAGCTTTGTGAAAGAGCGTAAATTTTCATATCCACAGGATCCTGTGGCAGGCAGTTCCACAAACTGATCACATGAGCATGAGGAAGTGTATCTTCTTGTGCAGTTCAAAACTACCATGTTGGTTTAATTTCATGCCCTTCGTTGTTAAAGTAGAACAAATGGTCATTTCTTTTTTTATCTCTTCCCACCATCCATGATTTAATAGACCACTATTAATCCCTTCCCACCTAACTCCAGCTGTCTCCTTTCTAGGCTGGAGATTTTTAAATTGTTCCTTATATTGAAGAAGTTTCATAGCTCTGATTTTCTTAGTGCCACTAAGGAGAATTACAAAGGTACGCAGTATTTCAAGAGCAGACGTACACTCAATTTGTACCACGGATCAACAATTGTATTAGTTATGTTTTCTTCCTTCTGTTCCTAATAAATCCTAAAATTTACTTTGCTTTTTGAACTATTGTGATTTGAGCTGATACTTTCATAAAGCATTACCTACTTCAAGAACGCATTTCTGAGACCAGGACCCATTGTTTACCAGGACCCATTGTTTGTATACACAAATTTGGAGTTGTTCTCCCTCACCCCTACGTGCATTGCATTTACTATGCTGGATTTCATCTACCATTTTATTTTACAGTCACTCAATACTATTAGAACTTTTTGCAATGCTTCCTTGTCAGCCCTTTGTTTTTCAGCTCCCTTCTCAGATCATTTAAAAGTACTTTGAATAGTCCCAGTCCCAGGAGTTAACTGTTTGACTCCAGTATTTACTCCACCTCCCTTATCCTTTAGCCAGGTAATCTATGAAAGGACCTTCTTTTTCAGCTCTCCTGCTTGAAGTGACTCTGGCGAGGCACCTTGTCAATTGCTCTTTGGAAATCTAAATAGGATATAGCAGCCAGATTTCCCTTTTCCTCACAGTCACTGATTCCTTCAAAGGAACCCAGTAGGCTGTGATGCATGACTTCTCTTTACAATGGCTTTTTCACTGTTTCCTAACGTACTGCACAAATCTACATATTTATTAATTTTATTTATTAAGGCAGTTTAAATACTAAGAACAAGAAGATCTGTCTCAAGTTTATTATTCAAACACACATGCTAATATTTGTCTTTTGTGTATTTATTCCGGTTCAGAGCATGAATTAACAAAAATAGAAAACTATATTAAAACCCATTGTTTATTTTACAACTTACAACTATGAAAACTAATTTTCTGAATTTGTGAGGCTCTAAGTTAATGTGCCTGTCTTCAAAATTGTCAGCTTTTTAACAATAACATCTCAGTAAATAGTGAAACTCTACAAATGCATTTTAATATTCTCTGCTCTTGTGTACAAACACACAGTATCATGTTCAGCTAGTGCCTTCTTGTGATTCTCCTCCCTCAGAAGATGAGTCTTCACCCTTCTCTCCCAAATTCCCTCCATATTAAACCAGACAATTGCAGGAAAAAAAAAAGCATCTGAGACCCTCCTGTAAAACAGTCCCTTGAAAACAATCTTTTTAATTATTTTAATGGTTTTCTAGCCAAAGGAATATATTTCTATTTTTATCAGATTATTTTTCTTCCTGCTGTTATCAAGCATATCACAAAAAAATTACCATAGGTTTCCTAACACTTCATAATATTTTTTATAAATTTAAAAAAACATTCAAGATTTTCTTCTTGCCTATCAGGGTCACAATTCCTCCCTAATGCATATTCCAAATGGATGAGGCCTACAGTTAATCTGACAGAAGAGAGCAGCTTAGTAAAATAAGATATGCCATCTATTACCAAGTAGCTAAAATGTCAACCGAATTAAATCCTGGCTAACTGCGATGTTTATGTCTAGCCAGCAACACGTTCAGCTTTAGTTAAGTCTTAACGTGTCCTCAATGTAGCTAAGTTTCTGTAGCCAATATTCACCTGCTTAGCTCTGTAAGGAAGAAACAAGCCTAGTTTACATGCAACAAACACCCCTGTCTGCTGCATAGCAATTCAATGCCAGCAAATAATAAAATCAAGACAACTACCATTGCCAACTCCCTAAAATCCTGCAAGGGATGAATCACTTTCCCCAGCTCACATTTTGCTCCTGTGAAAAATGCTTTCCAAACTGACAAAGATGAAGAAAAGTCTGAGAGCAATATAGCATTTTACAACAATAAAAATAGTGCATTTTTAACAGGTCAATAATCAGTTACCAGAACTGTAAAAATTGGCCTAGGTTACATTAAGTGCCAACAAAAACAACTGTTTCTTAACTCACTAGTCCTTTCAATTTATTACCATAGCAAGGACATATAACTCAAAATTATAATCAACAAAGAAATAATTATTGGCGCATTAATGCAAGAGAAGATTTTTTCCCCCTGCTTGCTGAAATACAGTTCTGGTCTATATCACTCTCAGTTCCCAAGCTTCCTTCCACCTCTCCTTATCTCTGTCTTCATTTTCCCACTGTCAAAGCCTGTTTTTCCAGGAAGGAAAGTTATGGTAAAGATGAGGAATATTGTTCAGCACCTCTTTGCCCTTTGGCACTGCTATCAAACACTGGGATTTTATCTGCCACATTAGCAAAGATCTTACAAAAAACACATTCCTTTTTGTATAATGTACATGGTGGTCACTCAAACAATAACCAGTAACAGATGTCTAAAGTGAGGAGAATGGACTATTTAAATAGAACTTTATAAATTCTGATGATACTTTCCCAGATTTGAAACCTTAACACTTAATTTATAACTATCAGTATGGCCATATACATTTCTTTGTGTATTTATTTCTAGTTCCAACCTCAATAAGTATACTTTGTCCATCATGTTTTAAGTTTCGCTGCGACCTTACAGATAATCTTACCTTCAACCTCCATTCACTCAATAGCGTAAGATAGTACTAAAAATGAAAAAATCTGTACAAAGAATCCAATAACAAAATAAGGAATTCTATCTTAATTCTAACTTAAATGCTTACATGAAATTAATGGTAACATTCAGTACCCTGCTATGACCATCTGGGAAAGTTTTATTTTAAAGAAAACACAGAGGTATAAAGGAACCGTAACCTGCCAGAATCTTTCCCATTTAAGTTCTAATGTTACAAAGATTTGTATTTAGGTCTGCTTTCCAGGAATTTTTTTAAACACTCTAGACCATTATGCATGGGAAATTAAGGATTTTAAAAGCAGTCACTCTTTACAGTTTAATATTACAAGAAAGCGTTGGATTAGTAGTTGGAGTTTTTTGAAGAAAGTTCTCCATGAATTTATACACTTAAACCACATCTGCCTATAGCACCTTTTATTCATGTATTAACCGTTTGACTAAAGATTAATTTGGCATAATAAAGAAGCAGTTCAAGACTGCAGTCTTTACGCTACTGCATGTGTTTAATTACGTTTTTTTCACAATCACTTTTAACAGATAAAGATCCCTATAAGCATTTCTGTTTATACCTGCTTAATGAAAATTTCTTTTTCTTTTAATGACTCATTCAAAGTCTACCTCAGCTACAGAAACGGCGTATACTACCAATAACAGTAGCAATGGAAGAGAATAAATTTCAAAAGATAAGATCAAATTCTCCCATTGTAACATCTCTGCATAGAGGTACAGAAGGTTTAAAGACACATTCAAAGACAGTCTGTATCCTTCAGCATCTTTATGACTTGCTGTTACGTAAACACAAGTAATGATCCAGTATGAGTTTGACACTCCCGATTAAGTATTTCTAAACAGCTGAATATAAGACGAATAAAAATCTCAGAAAACATGCAACTCCAACATATTAAAGCTTTGCAATCACTTGCAAAAGCATAAATCTACTTGCATTTTGCTCAAGATATTCAGGCACAAATTTCAGGATCATTTTGGGGAAATATACTTCCCCTTGGAAAAAAAACACAGCAACAGTAGCTTCCTGTGTAAAGCTTTTACCCTCTGTGGACAGTAGAGTAGATACACAGATCTGTGAAGCATTCTTCCAACAGATGGATCCTATTACAGGTTAGAAAGTTCCTTTTCTTCCTGTTACAATATTCACCTGTACCCATGTTACTGGAAACCACAAAGTTCAAGACGACAGGTTGACAAGGTGGAAAGGCCTCTTTATATACAGCAATAACTCTTCTGTTGGAACTTAAGCAATGCTTGCCAGTGGTCAGAAATGTATTAAAATACAAAAAGACAGATAGAAGGACAAACCCTCACTTGGTCTGAACGTCACCTACTGAAGACAATGGCTGATAAGACTATTAATGCCAACAGAGGTTTTTTAACAACATCTGCAAATCTAGACTTTTATGAGTGAGTTTTCAGTTCCTGCATATCTGCATCTTTTTAAAGAGCCAATAAGTAAAAAGAGGACATTTTAAATTAAGTAAAGAAAAATGTATATTTTTCCTTGGATTTCAACAGAAAAAAAACCACATTTGAGATTTAGAGGAAATTACCCTTTTGAAAGCAATAGCTCATTTTTTAATTAAAAAAAATGCATAGTATGCTAGCTTCACAACTGCCTTTGTTAAAAGAAAGGAAGAACCAGACATGAGTAAGAACATTCAGGAACGTAGAGACAGGAACAAGGGAAGACAGTGTCTGTTTTATCTGTGTCACAATAATAAGAAAAAAAGAACATTGATTTAGTGTGTCTGACAATGTTGCTAAATTTCATTACACTACTTACATGCATATCCATGTATTTATATCTTTATATTATTTTTTCTTAAACTTAGTAACAAAGATCCACACAGTTTTATAAAAATGTGGAAAGACAAGGATTTGCATACAGCACGCACAGCAAAAACATATGTTATTAATCAACTGATATGACCTACTATGTTGCTACGGGAAATAGTTAAATGAAAAGGAAATATTCCCTTACTTGTCAGACACCAAGAAAGAATTTTGTTGATCTACTGTAAAGTAATTAACATCAAACAGAACATTACAGACCAGGGAGTGTAAACATTTAAATTTCATTAATATTAATAACTATCATGTGATAGAAGTGCTAGATGCTCCATATCTTGCTGGCTTTAATGTTTTTCAAATACAGTCTTCAATCTTCCTTAATTAGGCTGAAGATTACTGATAAATAGTTGCATGAAAAAATTAATAATTAAAAAGTCATCCTGAGCTTAGCAAGAATTACATCTTCTTGAATTCATACAACAGTAAGTCAGGAATAGCTGAACATGCATGAATAGAAAAAAAATTCTAATTAACTGACAGTTCTCAGGAAAGCCTTTCATAGGTCAAAAAATTCTATAAAATACTGATGAGCCACAATCAAAACTGCCATTTTATCAAACAAGTATCTCTTGAAATATTTGGCCAAATACATAAGTGTTTAAAAGACAATAGCGGAAAAGTATAGGTTTCTTGTATAAAATGTTACATACATGTTTTATATAAATGTAGATGACAAAAACTTATTAAAATCAACTAACCTATTCTTACAGGTTTTCTGTGGTTTAAGCTTTTTTTTTTTTTGGTAAACAGTTTCCCTCTATAATACTAAGGAAATAGAGATTATTCAAATTTATTTTATCCTCCATTAACTGATTAGGAGTAGTAATAGTTAGCAGATAAGTGTTCAAGAAATGTTCTGACCTTTCTACCAAAGTCTTCGAAAATGGACTCCTGGGATAGCTTACTTTTATTCCGGTTAAGTACACCTTTAAATACTTCCGACTTGTTCATATAAGAATACCACACTAAAGTAACTTTACTTTTTCCACCACAAGCTGCCTTTCATAGACTTTGTTCACCTCTCTGTAAGGAAAATGCACACAGCAAAGCAGAAATAGACTAAAAAGAAAACCAAAGCACACTACAGAAAGACTTCAAGAAAGACAGAGGACCTCACATATGCCCCTAGATCACTGCAGGTAAATTTGTTTAGTTAAACTGTTTCCCAGTACAAGCTTGGTAAGGCAGGCAGAAGACTGATTAAGTAAAATCTGCCATACAGTAGTTACATACTCACTCCCTCAGGGAGAAGAGCAGGATTGGAAGCACCACAGAAGAGTCTGCCAATTGAACCAATACAATTAAGCAACAGTAAACCATCATCTTTTCTTTGGATTAGTACTAAAGAAAGATAAATATTTTGTGAGAGTGCTTCACTTCAGGAGCCTTAGGTTCTCCTTCAGGGTGCGAAGGAGAGCACGGACTATAAAGCAGAAAATTCTGTCCCTCATCTCCCAAAAATGACACTTTCTGTCCTCACACCTCCCATATTCCTTGCCTTTTCTCTACGCCTAGCTGTCAAAACCAGGCTTTTGCTCAGCAAAAATTAATCTTGCCACTCAAGATTTCCCATCAGTTTAAATATCCTTTACTACTCCTAATCCTCATCTCATTATCTAGCCATTACCAATTCCTGTTTTACTCTCTCTACCCCATTCTTGGGAAAAAGAAAGGGCAAGCAGGACATCTCTTGCCCTCATGCTGAACTTTGTCCCATTCAACCCTCTGCCTTTTAGTTCACTTTTAGTTTGACACTACCCACACATCTTTGCCCCAGTGTTCGTGTATATCACTAATTCTCTCCTCCCCATTCCTGCTTCACTGGCTCTCATAACAGTCTCAATTCCTCAGCTCCTCATCCAAATTAGTGTATTCCTATGGCCCATTCTCAAGACAAGTAAACCCAATCCCTCTGCTATGCCTAATAGGTATCTTCAACAGGTTTTTTTCATCATCCCTTAATATCAGCACCAAGATCACCAGAAATTTATTCTCAATAGAGGGTTTCCTTAGTTAAAAAACAGAAAATTTTCTACTGAAAAAAAGCATTATCGGATTTTCCAGATATGTATAACTTGGTGGAGAGATATTCAGACCTATGGCAGAGTTCATCCTAAAACTCAACTTGCAGTAACTGTTGTTTCTTAAAGCCTGTGATCTGCTATGATACAAAAGATCACAGTAAATAGCTGGTAGGTACGCCCAAAATTTACCATTTTGGAGAACAAGCAGTAAGAAGTCAACTTTTTAAATATATGTATTAATATATACTACATTAACAAAGATATAAATGTTGCTCTGTTGAAGCCATGTAAGGTCTCAAGATAACTGAAGCCTGAAAGAGATGCACGTTTATGTCTCTATCACTAAATTCATGTGAAATGTAAGTTACAGAATCCTATTTCATATATTTTACCTCTGCACACCAACATCAAAAAGGTATAACAACAATGTTTATAGAATTTATTGTTCCAGTTCTTTCAAAAGGCCCAAAATCAGCTAAAGAAAAAAAAAAAAAAAACTTTGTTTTACTAAAACCATAATGATAATGCAAAATATTCTTTGATCTATTATCTATTTGAAAGTACTAGGCTAACTGCAGATATTAATTGCTGACAAATCCCAGTAGTAAACAAACCAGTTTCAGATTTTACATATTATCAAGAGGCTACAGAATGAATGGTTACAGCCAAAAAAATGTTGACACAGTTGCACACAGAGCTTTAACATGCTGATCATGTTAAAATAGTGCACAAGAAATATTTTTCCACTTTGTAAAAAGTCAGACTGTTTACATGCATAAGTGGCTAGAGACTTTGCTGTCTGTGTGTGGTCGTAGCATTTCAGTATCATAACCATGAATATAAGGAGAAGCAGCATGAAATAACCTATTATAATTACAATGAATGCCAGATTGCCAACATTTTAAGAAACCTAAATCTCAACACTTCTAATGAGTCTTAAAATATATACATACTCACATGTTTATCCCCTTTTAAAATTTAATTAATAACTAAAGTTAAACAAAGCATTTCTAAAAGTAGCCAGAGAACTGATATTTCAGGAGGGTAAGTTAATTTTCATTCCCTTTATGTTGCTTAGAAAGAAAAAAAAAAATTGGGAGGGGGAGGAGGAATGCAGTTATGTTATTAAAAATAGCAAACATTATAAAAACAACACTGAGATATTCTGAAACTCTGGTAACTTTGCTCTTATCCTCCCACCAATTAAGTTGTAATAAATTATACTAAATTTTATTACAACTGTAAGTAATATAATATTACAGCTACAGTACTTCAAAGTTTTAAACCTCCAATCTGCTGTTGCTTTGTTTAGAAATCCCTGGGGCTGCAAACATATTTAAGAAGTGTTCTGCAACTACTGGGAAGATTTTTTTTTGAACAGGGCCCTACTCTTCTCATGGCTTACTGGGAACAATATTGCGTATCTATTAAGGAAAAGAGGATGTCGCTATCTGCAACACAGGGAGATCAATTAGTAGATTTACCACTCATACAGTTATAAAACATCCAAAGATTGACATAGCTAAATCATATCAACCTGTCCCATCTTCCCATTACATGTCTAGTAACAAAACATGCAATGTCCACACTTTTGAAAGGCAAATATGCAGTATGAATGACACACTTCCTTCAATTGCTCAGTACAAGAATTACCAATGTTTTCCACACTATGATGCTGAACTAAGTGAGATTTCCTCCCATAGCCAGCAATAAAAAGCAGAGATCATATTCTTCCTAGCATCTATTTGTGAACCACCCCTGCCCATACCAAGCTCCCTGTCAGATGACGTTTCTAAAATCTTACCGGAAATTCCAAAGTTGAGACTGCACTAAAAGAATCTAAAAGGAGCATGTGCAACATATAACATAATTAATTCTATAACAGAGTTGCATAAGCTATTAATGATTATTAAGTCTGGAAACTACACACAGATTGAAAGTACAAAGTTGTATCAAGAATGTGGGTGTAAAAAGGTTAGAAACAGACGTTTCTGCTTCCTTATTCTTCTACTTGCCCTTTTTCTAACTTCACTTGCGTAGGTAGGAAGGGGAAGCAGAAAGCAAAAGTTGACTGTTCCTGTAGGTCTTCCCTATGCTTACATCTTATTGGTATTTTTAATGTGCACTGGGAAAGCAATGTTCTTTAAAACAGCTTCTTCCCCAAAATGACTTTATTAAAATTAGAAGAGAAAATTCAGAGATATTATGGATGAACAGAATTAACATTGTGGGACCATTCTAATGCCATAAAATTTCACCTGGATGCACATGCCTCATGAGACTGTGTTTCTCAAAAAAGTAAATATATCACCCCAAATCTTTAATGGAATGCTTCCTACACTAGAAAAATGATCAAAAAGCTATTAGAAAGAAAGATAATCTGCCTGAAAACAATTCACTAAAATAATAACCAGTAAATGACCCTTGAAAGAGGTCCTTCTGCATTTCCTCAGATAAAGCAGAATGGCTCTGTAACTTGGCAGAACGGAAAAAAACTAATACTGGTTTCCATTTCTGTTTGAAAATGAGGCTGAGTTAACCAAACCATACAAGGGTTGAACAAAATGAGAAGTATTACTCACTTTCCATGTTTATGCTGTCCCGGCAAGCTGACCATTAGATTAACTCGAAAGCTCTTGCACTGGAGTATAGGCCTTTCAACCATGGAGGAGAGCCCAGAAGGGTAAGAGCAGTGCTCAGTGCCAACCTCGAAAAGCCGCTGTCCGAGATCAACCTGGTGCTGAAGTGATCCCCCCCTCTCTTCTCCTACAGCAACCCATGGCCATGATGAGGTGAGGTCACGATTTATTACAGTTATGGGCTGATAGAAGCTTCCTCCTTCATCAATATTATTACCTTGTTTTTTAATGCATACTGCTTTCATACCATTGGTCAGCTAGTCTCAGCACAACCTGAGGTTTCCTCTGTTAATTATTTTCCTCCCATCCAGAATGCAGCATCAAAACCCCATAAACTCCACTCTCTCACGCTTTACCATTCTATTATCCTTAATTACTTCAAAATAGACTAAACTTTATTTTATATCAAAGGAGGAATGTAAGAAATGCATCCCGCCACAACTGGAAATATTGTTTTAAATAATAAGTTGTAAATATTCAGCTTATGCACTAATCCAAAAACATTTATGGGTTGGTTGATGACAAATGTAAAAAAAAGAAGGGTCTAACACTTTCTTTCTGTTTAGGCAGTACATAGCTGTTATAATCCCATACCTGCTTACATACAATCTACTCCTCATAGTATTAATGGCAGACTATTATATTTTTATGCTTATAATCTGTAATTTATCTGCATTAAAAAGAAAAGTTAAACACATGCCCTTGCAAGTCAACAGCAGTTATGCAAGTGAAAGCTTATTTCAAAGCTTCTCCCCCTATAGGACTCTGATCTTCCAGAGCCTGCTCCACAACACTCCCACTTCTGATTTTACTCTTTCTTCCCCTAGTTCTGCCTGATTTGTAATAGCCTGAAGTGCTATTATAAACATGAAAATAAAAACAAAGGAGCTCTTCACTGATGAGAACGAGCTCTCACAGAACAGAATTTTGACAAGGCCTTTTCACATTGTGCAAAATGCAAAAGTCTGGAATCTTCACCTTCAATAGATGGAAATCCCAATCATGTAGCTCACAATGGAACTACATTTCAAGAAACCAAAAAAAAAAAAAGTCTGTTTTTCATCACACTAATAAGATAGTAAATAGCATCTAATTTAAATTACATTATATTTGAACAGGTTTGGATTAATGTCTTACCATTATAACATTTAAATAGGTAGCATACTGACTTTTTGAAGAGGTCCAAGGTGTTACTGAAAAGACAAGGGAACTAATCTAAACATCCTGAGGATCACTGAACTAATTTATTGATGGTAAAATTAGAGAAAGTGAGCATGACACCATTACTGATCAGGGTCTTACCACAAAATCTGTGTGGTAACTGAACAGAAAACAAGAAATATTTCACAGTCACATACTAATATGATGATAGCCATCAGGAGCAGAGAAGATTTTGGTTTGGGAATTACTATAAAGCTATAAATGAGTTTACCTTCTTAAATCCCATTGTGTTGCCTATTCTGAAATTATAATTTGCGCCAATTTTAAGTCACTAACCTCTGTGCTAGATGAAGTCCAGTGTTAAGGACACAACTAGTTCTCACATGGAACAAAAATACTCAGGAGGAGACAGCTTAAATTATTCTAGGAAGATCTGTACCCTCTGAAGAGTAAGCACAGCTCTGTATTACTATTCAGTCATTGTTCCAAGAAACACCATATAACAGAGCTCACAAATAATAAGAGTTAGTGGTGCTACTGAATTTCAGTTTCCTGATTCCTAAAAATGGGAAAAAACTAAAGTTCATGTTGCAATTTTAAATGTTACTTCTGATTCCACAAACTAACACAATACAGTCTTAATTCATTCAACGTACGAAGTGAGTGATGACATATTTTCAACTGAGAAAGCTGTCTGAAGTTTTGCAGTACAGCAATATTCCTGGCTAGAAATGGATACTTTTTTCTGTTGCTAGGACAACATGACAAATAAGTAGACTTAAAAAACTACTTGGTTTGGTAGGATGAGTGTTCCTATTCCTATGTACTAGACTCTCATTTACCATATCACAACCCTAAAACAAGATCTATCGTCCTGGTAAATTTAGTGACACTAGCAAAACATGAAGCTTTTTGTGGAAAGAAAATGATCAGCCTTTCTCCAAATGCTGCACTTTTATAAGCTGCCTCCACTACAATAATGGAAAATTATTACTTCGACAAATAAGTTCCCAATCATATGTTATTCAAGTGAATATATTATATTTAAGAGTACTTCAACATCCACAGTTATTTCTGGTTAGAAAATAGTCAGGACACCAAATCTGGGAGTTGCACTAAAAGAACGCCTCACTGTCTTCCTGAACTTACTAGCGATGCTCATATTCTAAAGGCTGGCCAGAGGACCAGAAGATAATACAGCTGCTAAACTGTAAAGCTCTTTTGAAGACTATCCCAAAAGCAGATGGAAAAACAAAACAAATATAGAAAATTTATCTGACAACTATCAAATGATAATTTTCATGTAATATCAAAGACATCTTGGAAAAAATTCATGAAGACTAGAATTGGGCTCAGTGCAAACTCTGTGCTAAGTAAAAAAACAGAACTAGACTACCAGAATTACTTTCTTCATTTTTGCTAATCTTCAAAGTCTTTTGGACTAAAAGAAAAACTGCATAAAATTAATGTCAGTTCATTAAACTGAAAAATTGGCAGCGCATCTAAATGCATTAAGTCTAGGTTCTGCTTACACATGGATCTCCAAGGAACATGACAAGCAGTGTTGCTGATAATTTCACAAGTATTCTCTCCCTCTACACCAGTTTTGAATCTGTGTTCCACTGTGGTGCTGAAAATTAAATTCTCTGTTATATTTTAACAATTTGTGATCATCAGTGGTGCCCATAACACTATTAATCAGGGTGAAGAGAGGATAAAGGCAAAGAAACACTGCATTTTCCATAACATTTTGAAGTCTTTGATGGTGATGTCTAAACGCTCCCCTCTGCCTTCACCAAAAATTAAAAAAAAAAAAAAGCAAGTGAATTGACATAAAAATATTTAAAACTCATGAGGAATTCTGACACACTTTCTGAAGAAATCAGTTATGCTCTTCTACTCCAAATCCTTCTGTTAGCTCTTCTGAGATACCCACATCAGCCAAAGATGATTTAATCAATCACAGCTATTCAGTCTATTTTGTATTAATCTACAAATACTCAGTAAACCAGACACTTATTTGAGGGGAGAGGATGTTTTTGTCTGATTGTTTTTTTAATTGTGGGTCTTGTTTTCACCTTTTGGCTCATCAGATCTACTCCTACCATCTAAATTGCTTCTAAATTCTCTGAGTCATGAATTACCACTATATGACAGTTCAACACCTCAAAAATTAAAACTGTAGACTTGCAGACAATACCAAAAGAATAACTGTTTATAATCTTCTTTTCTATTACTGAAGATTACCTTACTGTAGTAAGGTAGTGCACTATGAAAGTGCCACTTATTTTACTCTCCTATTTTTTTACTATATATTCAAAAAAAAAAAAAAAAAAAAAAAGTAGTTATACACCGCATGACCCGCTAACTGTCAAATCCTACAATCTTGGCATTGAACAGATCCTCTTTAATGGCCCAAGACTTAGCTCTTTCCCAACTCTTTAGCTCAGCAAGTATTTTATGTTCAGATCTATATGCCTCTCTTATCAGCTTTCATCTGGATGATACAAAGCAGGATAAACCACAATCACGTATATTTGGTTAATTATGACTGCTATTAAATCACTAGTATATTCAGTGAACAAAGAAGACTCTCCGAGTTTAAAACAGAAAATTGGCTTGAACTTGAAACACTGTATTTAACTGTATCTTATATAAACTATTGTTTAACCAGCTGATCTGTGTCAGATACGCCAGACACCTTACTTCCTCCTGGAGACAAAGCAGGGCCCTGCAAAGAGGACCTTATACTTGGGACAGTTTACTTCAATTATTGCAAAGGTTTTTAGAGCAAAATGAGGACAGAGTTCTTGGAGCACATTCAGGGATATCCTCAGTCATCCACAATAAGAAAACACTGAGAACATGTTCTGAGGCTGCACCACATTTTCTTGTGTGAAAACCAGTGACATTATGCCTTTCTTCCTTACCTCTGCTCTCTTCCTCATTCTCCCTCAAGACTAACAACTGTTTTTCAATAAACACTCGACAGAATATATGCACAGCAATTCTCCACTTGAATGCTATTTCACACATACACTGCAAATTACATAGGAAAAAGGAACAAAATCTTCATTTTGCTGAAGCTTGTAGATTCAGGACTTCATCCCAGATGAAAAACATACAGACAGCAGAAATAGCAGACAGGCCTCAAGGAAAGAGGTTACAAAGACAAGAAAGAAGGCACTTAAAGCTTTATGAACATACCACGCTTCCCAGCAAAGTCTACACAGCCAATAGGAAAAGTTCATCTTAAAACATTCAAATCACTGAAGTTAAGATTTTGGTTCAACGTTGTCTGCACATGACCTAGTCCACAAACCATTCTCTTCCCTGGTGTAGTTCTCAAGTGAAAATTTCTCAGCTACAGATAAAGAAAAGTGCTTTGTAGTAAGGAAGGGGAGTTAACTTTTGTACATACTTCAAAAATATTCTGTTCTATGTGGCAAGGAAATAAATAAATTAGTTAATTTAATATGCAAAGGTAAAACCACCTTTGCACACCACCTTGCTTACCAAAGGTAAGCAAGTAAAACATAATCAGTTTGTACAACTGAATAAACCTATACAGCCAATCTAATTTACATTTGTTATCTAAAGGCTACCTAAAGTTTATTCTTTTCTGCTGATTTGCCCAAGTAACATCACACCACAGCAAAAACAGACAGATATTGTATTCTATTCTGCTGAGAAACAGAGCACAGAAAAATATACAGTAGCAGATGGGCAGTAACACAAACAAACTCTACAGAACGTATCATCTATAGTAGGAGTCCTTCTTCGTGGATTAGGATACCACTTCATCCTGTATTATATATTTTGTTTTTCAAATGTATTTCTGACACTATTACTGAATTTCATTATTAAATCTGCAAATTTTTGCCTCTTCATTACCACATTTCTGGTAATAAAAAAAGAAAAAACACAGAGGAGAGGGATTCAGGTATAAAAAGCATGCTATGACTTTTCCATCAGTAATTTCTTGACACAGTTTGTATGACTGATATTATAGCAACTAAAAAATTATCTTGTTTCTATTGTTTCTACTCATATCTGAAGTAAATATTTGATTCTGATCAGACCACTCTTTCAAACAGTTGGGTACCTGTTTTTAGCATAGAATAAATAAACCACCTTCATCACCTAACTTTGAAATAAGTCAATAGGAAAATAAATGGAAAACATCAAAAAATAAAAAGAACAGAAAATGGTCTTGTAACTAACAAAACATCGTTAGAACCTCTATACTAACTTTTAAAGCATAAGTTTTACTAATTCATCTTCTTTTTAGAAAAAAAGAAAACAAGAATACTTCCTTTAGTCTTCTACTTCTACACTCATTTCATACACATACCAACATTATCCATTCTAGCACAAGTTTTAATCATACACATTTGTAATCACTGAAGTAATATTTCAATTTTCTTAAGCATGGTGGGCCTCACAGCACTTCAAATTAGAAATACTTGCAGTCAAAAAAGTGAAACTAATGTACAACAAAATCACTAGTGGAACTCCTGATCATTTAAGAGGGAATTAACCATGTCACAGATAGAAATATATTCAGATTGGTTCCACATGAGCCAGCTTACAACCACACAAAAATAAACATGGTTACATAGGCTACATTACATTCAATTACTTGTTAAGTCCTGTTAGGCTGAGGACTCGGTCAATGATGTTACCTTTCTCTGCTTTATAACTCATAAGTGTACACTATTATAGTCAAAATTCAAGGTTTTTTTATGATCTTGTTTTTGCTATATCCATCTTTTCCCAACACTGGGTAATCGTGAGTTGGCAGTACAGGGGCGAAGTTTTATTTCCCCTTTCCCTTTTCCTCCCTCCACAAGAATCCCCATTTCATACTGAAATTAAAGTTGATTTTTAATTTATTATTTGGCATTATCCCTTTTTAATATTTTTCCAACCTAACTTCTTTAGACCTTGACACTAGAGGCAAACAGACTTCTTAAAAAAAAAAAAAAAAACTGAGTAAAGGTGTTAATGAAATAAATTAGCATGTCCTTGGTTAAGCTACAGTATGCTAGCAATTTACTTCTACAAGCTCTGATCCAAAGCCCATCAACTTCACTGAGGTTTGGGTTTGCTCCACCATAAGAAGAACTTAATTCAATAGTGGTAAATGAAATCTAAGACGTATAACTTGACTAGAAAGCATTCCAAGTAACACTGGTAATAACATTAGTGATTTCTTCACAGCTCATACAGATTTTAGTTCCTTAAATTATTAAAAAAAAAAACTGTCTGGAATTTATAGTGTGTGCCAACTACACTGTCACAGCTTAATTGAGCAGCTGTCAACTGTTAGAAAATAAATGCATCATCATCTCTTACAGAAGAACTGCTGTGGGAAGTGAAACACTTATACGGGATATAAAGTTTCTGGAGTCATGGTAATGAATCTGTTTTCATCAGGTGACCATGAGTCATCATTTTGTCAGCAGTTTAAAGGGTTTTCACAATAGCCAAGCGTCATCATGGCTCACACTTAACAATGACTGTGGCAAAACACCAAAATATATAGTATGCCATTTCCTGTGGTACCATTATTTAAGGAAAAATTTGGTTATTGAGTCAAGAAAAATTGCAAAGTCATTGCTGAATGGTAAGTGCTGTAGTATACACAAAATGCCCAGAAACTAAATTTTTATCGGAGAACTGAAACCAAGTAATAATTTTGCTTTTTAAAATAGCCTCATTTTAAGGAAGTAGTGAACAACTTGGATCAAGCTAAGGGAGAAAATTAAAATGCACTGTCAGCCTCTTTCCTCCCTTTTATTTCACACTTCAGTCAGAACATTCGCGCATCTCAAACATCCAGATAATTTCCACATATTAAAATTCATTGCATTGTACAGGATGGAGAGAGACCATGTGAAACATGATACAAAAATTTTTACATTCAGCTTTCATGATATTAGCACTAAGACCAAAAACCGTATCATTGCATCATTAAACTTTCTGGACATGGCATTAGTGGGTACTGCTGGGGAGAGCGGTGGAGGAAACAGGGATGCCTCACCTCTCAGCTTACTAACCCTCATCTGAACTCACTGGGGGGAATTGAAGAATTTCACCTACAGTGCAAGCTGAAGCCTCTCCCAGGACCTAAAGACATTCACTGACCCCACGCAGCATCTCTGCTAAGCTCTGATGCTTTGCTGGCCTGAGAGAGATTGAAGTCTGCTTCTCGGTTCCTCATCCCTTCCTCCCTCATTGTTGGGCTGAGGGGTTATGCAGACAGTACCACTAACACCTCTGAGAAGCAGAATGGTAGAGAAGTAAAATGTGGTGGTGCTGGGCAGAAATAAGGCACATGGCAAGTGTCACTGAATTAATTATGCCTAAAAAAAAAAAATCAGTATTATTTGGTACGATGCACATTTAGAATCCTAAAACCACTGTCACAGTGGTATAGTACTCACAATTAGCAAAATGCTCATTTTCTGGCACAACTGTTACTTTTAAAACTAATCAGATAAATTTATTGGAATTACCAAGAAAAGTAATGCAAGCTGAGCCATCCTTTTACTCCTTATTTGAAGTGATCCCCATGAAAGCAGTGTTTCCACTGTTGATGTTTATCCCTCTGGCTTCCTATTCCTTTCCCCTTCTGCTAACACTTTAATCTCTCGGCTCTTCATCCACTCGTCATTTCCCTAGGCTTGAAAATTAATCCTCTGAGGTCAGTGAGGAAACTTCCATTGACTCCAGGAGGTTTAGAATTAGACCGTACACTTAATTTTCCTACCCCCCTCTACTCCCCAACTTCCTCTTTTTTTCCTGGAACTTATTTACTCATCACTTTAATCATTCCATGTAATCCCATTTCTGGTCCCATAAACTAAAAATGAAACGCACAGTTACAAAGAATGGAAGGAAAGGTAACTAAACAGATGTCTCTCCATCCTTTATTGTTGCTTCCTACCTCCTGTGTTAAATCACATTTTCCAAAGCTCCTTATTTATCTATTTATTTGAAAGATTTTAAGCCCTTTTAGAGAAGAACTGTATTTTATGCATTTATACAGAAACTAACACAGACATCAAGATGAAGTGAGGTGTACGGTGCTACTTTATAATAATTTTCATCACTTGCATTTATAGTTGTTCTGACCAACGCAGCTTTAGAAGAACTCCATCTCTAGAAACCCATCACTATGTGGATAACATAGCATTTTCTTAATTTAAAAAGCTCAAAAAGCAACAACCTTTAATCAATTCAGAGAATTCTGGTACCTTACATCTAAGTTTCAAAATACTTTTTACAAATTCTACCTGATCTTAGAAAATGGAATCTTACCATATTTCTATTGAAACATTTGTCAGTATTCCAGCAACACAAATAGTGTGTTAAAACACATTGTTTTGCAATGAAAAACAGCAGGAAAAAAAGACATCAAAGTTTTGTATGATAGTTATTTCAACTAAGCTCTCTTTTAAAAATCTGGCACTCAGACAAGAAAACAGTATGTTAACCAGTTCACTTCACAGAAAAGCTAACTTTAATCTGCCTTGCTCACTTAGGTGCCACCTAAGAATCATCGAAGCAGACATGTCTGATATACAAGTCCATGTCAACATATTTCATTGTTAGCATATTTTCATTGCATTACTTTTGTATTACTTTTCAACAAACAGTAAAAGCAGTATCTTGCAAACAGTGAGCAGGCTGACCCTAAGATGACCTGTAAAATGACAGAAATACATGCTAGCATATAGTCTGACAGGAACATATCTTTCCATCCTTTTTTACCTAGTAGAAAAGGCCTTCTACCTAGGTTTGTAATCGACATGCTTTGTACAGTTCCTTTCACAGAGCATTTAGACATGCAAAGACAGATGCTAGAATGCATTTGCTTGTAAAGATTTTAACAATATCTTAATGGTTATCTTCAAAGCATATTATGGATAATTAAGTAATGGATATACATACAAGCAAAATGAAGGTGAAAACTGAGCATGTTGCAGTCACACTGTCATTCTGCTGTCCAGTCATATCCAATACTTCTATCTTTACTCCCAATACAAAATAGAAAGAGATGTTCCCTGCTTCAAAGGAGTTTGCGATCTAAAGTAGGCAAAAAGATTAAAGTAGGGAGGACCAAGAGTTTCATATGCACTCCCAGAGTGCAATAATTAACAAAGAGCACATGTGAAAATCTATAATAGTGTTCTGGATGACCAGAGGGAACAGTCAAACTATAATTACCTCAGTGTCTATAAGCTCAGATATGTGCTAGTGGAGGTCTACAAGTCTTAGTTAGAACAGAGCTCTTAATTTCTGAATGTAAGAAAAACCAAAGTAAAATAAGCTTCCTTTTGAGTTGAGATTTATTGAAGTACAGCAACAACTTAGAAGTCTTCAGTGTTTGGCAAACGAACAAATTACAGAAAACAGCAAATGAATTTTTTCTACTACAATTACAAAAATTACTATATTTAGTTCTGCAGTTTAGCATGGATAAACTCAGTTTACATAATTTTGGAAGAATACTTCTTTCTAGTTTTTCCAAATTTTTAAACAAGGCCCTAGTGATATTATTTCTCAAGTCTGTATACTGTTCGTGATTTTATGTTAAGCTTCACCAATAAAAGCTAAGATTTATTTCTCATAACAGCAGTAGTATATTTTAGCAACACAGACACACAGAAAGCATAATTAAATTCATATGTCTGATTTTGCAGATTTGGTGGTATTTTAACATACAGTTCTTTATGAAGTATCAATATTACTTAAAACTGAAAATTACTGATCAACTTAACTTGTATAAAATATCATCTATTGCACATAACAACACACCATGGCATCCTGCCACTTGGAAGGAAAGAATGTGTGTTTAGGACTTAAACCTTAATACAAAAAATACAGTTAAGGCAATTTTACTGCGTCATTTACTTTATTTCATTTGCTCTTAATTGCCCATAAAACCATGCTTAGGATCACCTTTCAAAAGTAGACCAACTACTCCCTCTACTGAAAATAACTGACCATTACATTGGAGGAACACATTTATAAAACACATGTGACGTTAAGAAGCCATTAAACACATTATAGGTGTCTTTCTCTTAGATTATGTTTGAGTCTGCTAGGACATGAAAGATGGATAAGCTGTACTTTTCAGGTCTTACCAAAAAGATTAACATACATACATATTTTATTTGTGTCTGTGTGTGTGTGTATGTATATATATATATCTTCCAAAGACAGAAACTTAAAAGGAGAGTGCAGAAGATGACACATTCATGAAACATTTTCAAAACCAGTAAAATACCCCTATCAATTTCAAATGGATGAGGAACCTAAAAGTAAGAACATAGTATCTTTTATACTCTCCCTGTAGACAGGAGTGAGAATATTTTCTGCTCTTTAATGGGGAGCCTTTTGCAGAGGGATCTTCCTTGAAAGATGTGAAAGTTAAACAGTCTTTAAAAAGAGAATATTCACATTAAATATAAATCCAGTGAAAATAAAGAAGAAGAAAAAAAAAAAAAGACACACACACACAAAATCCCAGATCTAAGAATTAAAGTATTATGCATCTTTCTGCACAAATTCCAACAATTAGATTTTCACATATTTGCCTTGATTAGAGAATATCAAATATGTAATGTAAACTCAATATGAGCTAATTTTCAGCATCCTGTATATGCAAAAATTTGCCCTCATTTTTCAAATGCTACCAGGACGAAAATAAATCTGTCATAGCTCACTGGCACTCTCAGAGGTTCTGTCGACGATATTGGTTAGCTACAAATACAAGCTCAATGAGAAACTATCCATTTGTTCAGATAATGATGTCAAACTACTTAGCAGTTGCCAGAGTACATACTGAGTAAAGGTAAAGTGCCTATGCTGGATTAGCAAATTAACAATAATGTAGATCAATAATCAAGGCCTTAGGACATTTTAATCTAGCAGAGACATTTCAACTCGCACCACTTGCTTTCTTTGGCACTTGCATTCATGTTGATGATATCAAGAGATCTCAGCTGAGAAAGATAATGGTTTCACCCTCAGATCCTGTTACCATAGAGTAGTAGCATACAGAATCAGAATATCAGCTAAAGTATGCTCAAAATCAAATTTATCCCTTCTAACTCCTTCTATATCAGTTGAGGAAGAGTGAATAGTATCTCAGACAAGGAGACCTCTAAAAATTAGGCATGATGCCATCAATTTAAGGTTTACAATCAAGTTAAAAAGTAAGAAAAAAAGATTTGAGCAAATGTCCCACTAAATAAGTAGTTTTCCCTGCAAAGAACGCAGATTTTTACTCCATACCACAGAGAACTAACTGTTTGGTCTGCTTTTTGAACAGGTTAGTTACCCCACAAAATCAAGTTTCCACAGCTTGATCAACCAGGAAAACTTCTGCGGCTGACCTCCAAAAAAGCAAAAACAAACAAACAAAAGCTTATCCACAAAAGAAACACAGCCTCTTCTGTGAAGAAATTTCTTGGGAAAACCATTTCCAAGAGTAACATATTGCTCTAATCATCCTGAAATGCATGCATTGCACTACCCCAAACAGACAAACAGAAACAGGAAAGAGGGTCCAAAAGAGAAGGTTGCACAATTTTTACCGGACAATCAGTAGGTTTTTATTCTGCGTGGTTTAGTTACTAGTGAGCCGAACTAGTTACGGCAGAATGTTTATTACAGAATGTTTTGAAAAGCATTACTCTTCAGATATACATTCAAATGTTAGAGACTGTTCGCAAACAAACTGCAAAAGCATTTTACTGGATGTTCGTAAAATGCCTAATGCCTGAAAACAGGAAAAAAGGCAAACTAAGATGCAAATTAAGAGTTAAGAGCAATAAAGAGTTTAAGAATATTATTACCCTTTAAACCAGGAACTCTTGGATTATCTGGCAAGTATATGAATAATAATGCAAAATTACAGTAAAAGAAGAATCAACATTAAATTTTAATTCAGGTAAGCTAATGCTGTTTTACTGAGAATTCATGCAGTTTCTAATTATACAACTAATCACTACAGGTACATGTGACTATTTAATCTTCAGCTAAAAGGACCCCAGACACACCCTACCATGATACAGCAGTGCTTGAAGATGTTTGCTTCCCAAGGCAGAATAAAACTGAAACGAAATAGGCTACCATGACCAGAAGCCTAAAGGATGCATCTCTTCTTCATTAACTTTCAAATCTCAATGTACACATACTCTACTCAGTATTATAGATTATCAGGATTTTTTTTTTAAAAGAAAGCTATGAAATTCTACTTACCTTAATGACAAATTTGCTGGATGCCATGACAGTTCAATGTAAACTGGTCCTATAAAAATATGAATTAAAAGTGATCAGCACTAGAAAGAACTCAGATTTCTATACCAAATGACAAGGATTTTTTTTTGATCTAGTCAATGCTAAAATAATGAACTGATTTCGTCAATACTGTTGCTTTTCAAATCCTATACTCTGCCTTCAAGAAATCCAAGGAAAACTCTTACATAAAAGAGAATTACATAGCAATCTATCTTGTTTCTTTTAATGAACTTCATTACCACTGAGTACTGAGCACTGAGTATCCAACACCTGAAATAGAATATAGAACTATTTTTCAGACCAGCACCACAACACAGACAAACTCACCTTACTTACCCACAAGAAGCCTCTGGGAGAGCAGCAAGTTGAACTTGGAATATTACCCCAACTACTGTCTCATCATCTGGCCCCTAGCTGTATGATCCCAGCCTAGTTTCCCTTTCAAAGTAATAGCTTTCGATTCAAATTCCTTTGCATAGCTCAAAGAAAGAAAGAATGAGGAAGAAAAGAGGGAAACACACACAGGAAGAATAAAAAATCCCAAAATTCCTGGAGCTACTGTTTTTTTTTTAAAAAAAAAAAAAACAGCATATGAAACAATACTTGCTCTATTCAACAGAGTCCTCAAACCCTTCTTTCTCAGTGAAGCTCATTTCCTCCTATCTCATGGAAACTCCATCCTTACTAAGCTAGGGAGCCTATGGCAGCCTGTATACATCCTACTGCATTTCACTCAATAGCCCTATAGAAATAACGTCCTCCATCACACTCTCTTAGCAGGAACTTAGCAACATCAAGCAACAGTAAGCAAAATTCAGAATTAAGAAATCCATTTCATACTTGCAGTTCTGATAATCAGCTGCACCAAAATTTGAACAAGTTCAAAAACAAAGCACAGTTTGGGGGGTTTGGGGTTTTTATTAAAACTCTAGCTTCTGGTCATCTTGACCCAAGCATTATTTTCTCTGCACAAAGGCAAAACAAAGTTCAGACCTTCTCCTGCTTATTCCAAGCAGTGTTTAGATTGCTTAATTTGGGTTACTGACTGAGGCGTACCCAGCTGCAGATCCTGGCCCTGCCTCAGACCATTCCAATCAGGTTAAAAAGAGCTCGTTCACACCAAAAGCTAAACATGCCCTTCCTTGGGTGTGAGAGGAAAGTTCCAGAAACTCCTACTATTAAGCAACTCCACAATTAACATAATTCCTGGATCTTGAAATCTGTTCCACTCTCCAGGGGACTGTTAGATTTACAGATTTTATCAATTTTGTTAATCACTAAGTGTTTTTCTAAAAAAGTTCTATCTCCCTCAAATGACCACAAGTTTTAAGTAGGCTTGCAATTCAAACACCATAGCTCTAATCACCTTCTAAACAGATTTCAGTTTTTTAATCACCTTTTTCCTAACTTACAACACCATTAGGGACACAGCATTGAAATTACTAGGGGAAGATCATCTTTCTCACATTAATGGGAGCTAAACATTCATTTGTCAAAAAAAACCAACACAGGTGTAGGGCAGGAAAAACAGGTAAAAAATCTTTCCAGCTAACCCCACGGTGTTAGGGTTCAGAAGAGACATGGAATGGGCCTGATGGTACCATATTTATACCTTTGAAAAATAAGGAATAAAAGGTTAAGATACATACTGTTCTGACACAGGATGGGACCAAAGGCAATAGACAAGGAAGGGACCTAGAATGGAGAGAAAACCAGGTGAACAAAGGTCTCAGTATGTTGGCAGAAGAGTGAGTACCCAAACACATAGCTCAAGTTTCAAAACCAAGGCAACAGGCAAGCTCCTGTAGGTGCTGCCTGTAATATGTGAACTGCAACAGAAAGCACATGCAGAACAGAGTTGCCTTTTACATTCTAAAGCCTCCTAAAGAATTAGTCTCTTAATAAGCTAGAGAAGTCTGGTCAATTTTGCAAGAAATGGTACACAAAAAGAGTACAAATGGAGAAACATAGACCAGTCTGCCACTGCATTCTTCAAGTTATTGCAAACCACCGTGACAGAGCTGTCAAAATTTCAGAATACAAGTCAGGTCAGTGAGGTCTCCATCATGAACTACACTTCAGTATTTCAAAATGCAGTCATTATCCTTAGTTAACTTCAAAAAATTGCAAAACAGGATAAAGAAGTACTGAAGAACTGCATAACATAGCAGAGATAATTTTGATCTTAAAATTGAACAGCAATAGTTTTGAACTAAATAATTACTTCTGTGCAGTTTTTCCCATTGCAAATACCCAAGTATTGAGACATCACATCTGAAAACTACATGAAAATGAGAAAGCAGCAAGAGCACAAACCCATATCCTAGCTCAAAGAAAATCCCCAATGATTTCAATGATTTGCCTATATATAATGTCATCAATATCCAAGCAGTATGAAACAGAAATAGTAAAAAGATCACAGTGAGAAGTAAACTAACTTATCTGACTCTTATATATAAGAAAGAGTATTACTATAACCAGATACAAATGATTTTGAACTGCAAATTACTCTACAAGTAACCACGGAAAATGAAAGTTAATATAATTAATAAAAATGAATGTTTGCACTATGTTCTGAAAAGCTCAGAAGTAAAGGATTCATATCCATTGTATCTCATCAGCTACACAATAATAGTAAGCAGAAAGTAATACAAAGCAAATAACAGCAACACAGATAGAAGCTGGGATGCTGTGCCATGCTTTCTGCCACATGAACTAGCATTCTCCCTTGCACATAATAGTCCTAGAAACTTTGTTATTGGAGTAAATTCTGTCAACTTTACTGATAACAATTTCAAGAAACACAAAGTAGGGAACAGTCACATCATTTGCTCTGTTTCAATTCATTGTGGTAGTGGTACTCCACAGAAGTAACACACTAGAACTACTGTAAGAATCTTTGGAAGAGATAAAAACCCAGTAGTCCTTGAAAGAGCAGCTGCTAGAACTAGGTTGGAATAGAAGCTAAAAGAAAATGGCAGCCAGCAAAGTGAAAAACGACAGCACTTCTCAGTTTAATGGTGTATAACATCATATTATTAGCATTCAGGAACTCCACGGAAGGTGTATCTTCCCCATCACGCAAAAGTGAAAACCAAATAAAACACATAAAACACCTACCAAAACACTACAAAACCTGGGTAAGTATGACTCTTTGGATCCTCTTAAAAAAAAAAAAAAAATCTTGTTTCCAAATTCACAGTGGCATTTCAGAGCTTGTGTTTTTTATTTTATTAAAAAGTTTAGTATCAGAGCTTTGCTAATGATCCCTAGCTTCACACACACACACGAAAAAGAACCAAAGGAAAAATAGGGAAAACACTGGCAGAGGAATAACAACAAATTCTCAACTTGTTGTGGAGCATACCATCAACTAAGAAGCTCCTGCAACAGTACCGGCCATATTAAACAAACCTAATACTTACACTGAGTGACCTGTACCTTGGAATATGGTAAGCAGGAGGCCTAGAATAATAGCATGCAAGGTAGTTTGCCATATGAAGCTCAGAAAATGACATACAACCTACGTGAATTCCCATGTTCCTGGAAGCATAAGGCATATGACTCATGAAGCATGGCATATATGACTCACAAGGTTTCTGCAGGCTTGTGAAGTCAAGGACAATATTTGGACTGTTAATGTTTTATCACTAATTCTTACAGTAGTAATGATACAAATAAGAGTTGCAACAAAACACACCAGAACATCATCTCTCCACCGTATGCTCATGTCCCACTTGAAAACAAACAAAACACAAAGATGAACCAGCTGATAGTATTCTGGCATCACAAGGCCTTTTTAGCCTAACAATTTGCCACTCAGAACACTATTACTGCAACAAATATACTACTACTGCAGTGATGACGAGCTTTGGCAGACAAAAATTACTCTCCAAATCCAGTTTATAAAACTATGGAAGACAAAAAGATGTGCAAGGAAAGTTATCTTTGATTCAAATGCCACTGCATGAGAATAAGCTGCTTTTCAGACTACCTCATCCTCTTCACTGGCAGTACAGACAAGAAAGGAAATAAAGAAGATATAAAAACTGTGAACAAATCTGTAGAAGAACAAAAACAATATTCCAAATGCGTCCATCAGGAAAATCACGGATCTGTCAGAGATGAAAAAAAGATCAGAAATTCAGAGATGAAAAAGATGCCTAATACTGAAACAGCAGGGAATGAGAAAACCATCTATCAGTTTTACAAGAAAAGAAGCCAGCAACCCACCAAACACTTAGCTTTGACATCTTCTATGTTGCAAAAAACACAAAACGTAGGAAACTACTACAACTGCTCCTGTTTGGTGACAGAAATCTCTTTCCTGGAATACCGTATCTGTAATAAACTAATCTAAACCTGTAGAGTAACCTGAGCATAAGGAAATGTGGAGATAAGCAAATAAGATAGAAAAACTCTTCTCAGAAATTAGTCATATTAAAAAAGAAAAAAAAAGTCTAGACATGGTATCATGGTATTTCAACACCCAAATTTCTGATGGCCAACCTGTACAAGAAAGCAAAATCTAGGATTAAACACCTAGGTTCCCTTTAACAAGAGTCAGACACATTTCAAAAATGATGCAGTCTTTCCTTCCTAAATTTGAGAGTAAATGGAATAGTGCAAAGCCAGCAGAAGTCAGGAGATTTGGCCTTTCAGAGAGCTAAAGTCATTTTGTTTGTTTGTTTGTTATCAGTTGATCAACAGCACCTCACCTTTGCAAAGCAGCAGCTTCCAGTGCTGAGGAAATCTGGAACTCACTGGGAATCAGGAACTGGAAACTGCCACCCCCCCCCCCAATGCAAAGTTTGGCAGCTTCTAACACTTCGGTAGCACTGCTGCAAACTTTTCACATTCTGTCCATTTCTGGGTGTCTTTATGTAGAGGGAGAATCAGACACCTGGAAAAGGTAAAACCAAAACCTCAAATGCTAATTGAGGAACTCACTAAGATGAGCGACTATTAACAATTTTTATAGAAGAGTCAAAATTTAAGTATCACAATGTAAAATAGATTTTTTTTCTGAACTCTCCAGACCTTAGGCAGAGTCCTTTATGGAAGCCAGGTATCTGTGAATGTTCTTCTAGCGTAATTACAGCTCTCATGCAGGAAATGCAGTGTCCCAAACCCCTTTTCTTAAGCATACAGATATAAGTTAGGTCGTGGCAAGTACTTCTCCATGCCTCCTCTTGAAGCTCAGTCAACATGCAGAAAGGGACGTGAGTTTTATAGGGAAAAGGTGAAAAGAAAATCTCACTCCATGGTTTAGAGACCAAAATGTTTACCTAGCAATGGTAAGGAAAACTTGGGATATGGCTCTCACATATGGGACCTTTTCTGGTTTTAAATCGTAATCCCCTCTCCCATCCCCTTATCATTTTATAGTGAGCCAGAATTTCATAAGTCAAGACCCCCAGGAACATTAAACTCTGAATCCATTCCTTCATCCAGTTCCTACTGCACTCAGCAATACTCCTATTTGGTAAATTATTCCTAGTCCTGGAAGGACATATCAGACTTTTCAGGCTTTGCTATCTTGTGATTTTTCAGGCTCACTCCTCTCAATTTGTCTGCTTAACCTTTGGAAGCTACTCTTCCAACAAGTTTGCATGTTTTTACCTTGTTGTTATCTAAACTTCCTCATTTGCAAATTGCTAATGCATCTTTAAAAGTTCAACAGCATAGCAGCAAAAATATGCTTTCACCATGCAACTGCAGAGAAAAACAGAAATGAGAAACTCTGAGAAACATGCCCCTTACAGACAGTTGCTGGTTATTTTGTTTTTGCGCATTACAGAATGTTAAATTCCAACTGCTGCAGGAAAACTAGAATTTTTTGTTATGCTCCTTTCTGCATAGAGACTATACATCAAAAAGTGCCATCTTTTTGTTGTAAACTTTGCAACTATGTATAAAATGCAACAGCTTTACTACCACTTTTTGAAGGACACCCACATGTGGCTCAGAGTCACCAGTGACAGGTTTTTCACAACAAAGTGCTGCAGGGCAATAAATATGATCATTTTTCCCCTTCCAGGAAATAAGATCATGCAATAAACACATTAATACGATAAAAGATAAGTGACTCCAAGAGGAGAGGGAGAAAAAAAGAGCAAATAAAGAAAAGGGGCAGAATAGAACAAGAGTGGAGGCAAGAGTATTTCTGAGAAGAGGCCAGGTAACTGGCAATGAAGGGTTTGGGGGGGGGGGCAGGTACTGGTCAGGGTACACTACCTGCAGGAAGGCTCAGACAGGTGAATGAGTACGTAATGCAGAGTGACTGCGTTGGGAGTTAGGCAGTAAAATAAGATCAGGTGGGTTTTTTTTCTTTTTTTACGCCCGATGGCTGATGATTTAGAGGAATATTTTGAGAACGGCAGAAGTAGATGTGGCGACCATGCCGGCAGGGAAAAAGAGGCAGCAGCAGCATGAGCGGCCAGGCCGGGGGGCGGGGCGCGTAGCGGGGGTACCAGCCCGAGGCGGTGCCTGAGGCAAACGCGGAGGCAGCCGGGCACCGTCCCCGCCACCACAGTCATCCCTACGGCATTCGGACATCACCTAGCCCGTTTACTTCGAGAGAAAAGCGAGGCTGAAGCCCACGGGCGGCCGCTCGCTACAAGTAGCCTCCCAGGCGATGGGACAAGCCGGCACCGGCTGGGCGCCCGCTCCATACTCACATCAGACCTCCTCCCCGCGACGCACGCGCCACCAACGCTTCCAACGGCTCCTCTGCCCTCAACCAAGATGGCTGCCAGGCACAAGCTTCTACTCCCCTATCCAAAATGGCCGCCGGCTGTAGCCGCTACCGACCCGACTTTGCCCAAACTCAAAATGGCTGGTAGGGCAGTTGCTTGTAGGTAGCCGAGGTTTTTTCAAAACCTAAGGCCCTTCGCTGCCACGTGACCCTGGCCCGGCCAATGGCGGGTGAGAGGGACGGTACGGCGCCTGCGTCACCGTTAGCCTCAACTACGCTGACGTAAAGCGCAAGGATTCGTCTCTGCGGCTCGCGGGGGGGCTTGCAGCCGTTGGAGTTTAAACGCGTCGGTGGCCGCGCGGCCCGTCAGCGGCCGTTGGCGCGGGCTCGGCCCGCACAGGCGTCGGGCGGCTGCGCCCTTGCTGAGGCCGCTGGGTGCCCTCCGCGCCCGCGAGGGGCTGCCACCGGAGCCGAGGTGAGCGCCGGGAGGGCTCCGGGGGCCGGGCGGGGGAGCGCCCTCCCCGCCCGCAGCCCCTCGCCCTGAGGAGAGGGGCGAAGCCTGCGGTGCGCGGCCCGCCGGGACGGGCCCGTCCCTTCGCCCCGGGCTCCGCCGTTAGCCCCGAGCCGCCCTTTGCCCGGGGCCGCCGTCGCCCTGCCCAGCGTCCGTGGCGCCAGGCCGCTCCGGCACGGGTGGGCTCCGCTCCGGGCTGCGGCTCGCCCGCTGCCGCCCTGCTGGGTGCACGTACCGCAGAGGCGTGTGTTTGCTGAGTCCGGCCTGTTCTGTGCGTGAAGCGGTGTAAAGCGGTGCAGTGTCTGTAGCGGGGTGGAGACTGACCTGGCGGCCTCCTCTTGAAGAGGTGAACAGATTCAAACTGGTTAAAAACATCCGCTCTGCGGCTTGTACCCTTGTAACTGTTAAAGGAAGTAGTTATTTTGAAACAAAATCTGAGTACGCACCCTCCCCCACGGTAATAGTATGTACTTCTTAAGGAAAATGTGTGGAAAGTAGGATCTTGTGTATTTCTGCTTTTTAGATGAGGATGAATTTATTGCTTTTGGACAGATACTGTAGTAACTCATAAAAAGTAAGGATAAAGAAATAAGATAATTGGGCATGACTGCCCCTCAAATATATCAATTAACACTTCAAGATAGAATTTTTTTTAAAAGCGTTTTTTTTTTTGAAGCTCACAAAGTAAGGCTTTATTTTGTCATTTTATGTTTTAATCACTCGCTGCACAGTAATTAACAATATTAACATTCAGGTTTATCTGTTCTGTGCTATTATAATAGAGGATCAAAGGATTTTTAGGATATATTTAAAATAATAAATTATTTTTATCTAGGTAGATGCCAGTCTGCAATGGGTCTTAAAACCTTCTGGAAGGACTACAAAGTTCTGATTGTTATGGGAACTAGCCTTGGGCTGGTGCACTGGGGGTGGTTTCACATCAAGTCCAGTCCTATTTTCCAAGTGAAGACAGAGGAGGATTTTGTTCCAGAACCTGGGATTGTGGCATACGTGTTGCAAAATGAACATAAAAATAAAGAAAAGTAGCAGTAGTGCTGTGTTTTACGGGTAAGTTTCCTGATTAGTTGTATATCTGTCTTTGAGGCAGTAGATGAGTCAGTTAAATCAGAATTTTCTGACAGATGCAGTCTTGCTACTCTGATCTTAGTCTTCGAGACATGTATTCTTTTTTGAAACTTATTTAACCTGGTAGTTGTATAGACCCAAAAATACATCATCCATCTTCTCAAAAATTACTGCTAAATCCTGTGTGATGAGATCAATTAAGTTATGTTATTATATGTCTCAAAGTTGTTTAAGAACATACAAAACCTAACAACAAGACAATAGTCAGGCTCTTGTAACTGACTTGAACCTGAAAGGGCAGTGTTGCAGACCAAAAGGGCCCAGAAATAACTGTGGCTTCACATAGGAATATAGTCTGTGTTGTTATGGTAGTGATAGCCATTACTACTTCAGAAAAGGCAAGACTGTTACATGTTAGAGAGGCTTAAATACTGTAGTGACTACACATAAATGTATTAATAGAAATAAGTAGTTTTGTTTAAGTATCTTCAGTATAAAGTTGAAGGCTTTTTTTGTTTTTGAGAACAGTTACAAGTGACCTTCAATTATAAGCACCAGTATGTGCTGCAAACTCTTGGCTCTGTTGAAGGTTGCGTTACAACTACCATGTGGATTCAAATAGGTTTAGGATTAATTTCATAGAATTATTTCTTTCTGCAACTTAGCTCTTCTCATGGTTTTTTTTCCCCTCATTTAACTATAAAATTCTTAAGCACCAGCAGTTGTCCCTTAAGTTTTCTGTTCGGCTTATTTCATATTTATATTTAACCATTAAGTGTTAAAGATATTCAGGATCTCTTTGAACATACCAATTAAGTGATGTTTTACATACATATCCAGGATATTATGTGCGTAACATAAACCATCAAAGACATTTACTGTTGTACAGTAACATTTTTCTATACCATTGCAAGCAGTGGTCAGAATGAAATTTTACAAAGTCCCAGTAGGCAATCTACTCATGCTGCACTTCATGCCTTAAAAAGTGCTAGAATGGCATTATTGTCATCATCAGTATCATCATACTACAAGTCCACTTTGGTGTTTGACTAAAATAATTAAAATGTTAGTGTTGTATTTGTTTCTTAGTGTTTCCAATATGCAAGTTGTCAGTGTTGTTAGATTGGTGGACATTATTTTTTAAAAAGGTTGTCTTTCCAAATTCACCCTGAAATGCTTTATCTTAGAGCTGTTACAGGAATGTAATGACACTTTAGCTGACACTATAACAAAGCAGCTGGTATTTTTTTTTTTTTTTAAGCAATTGCCTTAACATGTTCAAACCCTTGACAGTCATGGAACAGGATCTCAGTAGTGAAAACTACTGAATACCAAAAGGACAGATGTTTACAGCATAGTTAAAGATAGTACTTTTTAATTTAAAATATGTCATTAAATTCTGAAGTCTTTAAAAGAGAGCTGAAAAAATTTATGTGCTAGGTGTTTTCAAGTAAGAAACCCTTCTTTCAGAGGCAGAAAGTTTTTAAACTTGTTTGAACGTTAAGAGCTTTTGTTTCTAAAGTTGTTCCCTGGGAAGCAGTGCTGAGTATTTCAGTTCTTTTGTTCTACAGTATAAAGAGCTTAACAACACTATAACCTTACCTTTTCATACAATTCACTGCAGTTTATAGTGGCCTGCTGTTTACAGACCTATAGGTAAGACAGTATACAAACTGAAGGTCAGAATTAAACATGTTAATTGACAGAAATGCATAATTTGTGTACCAGCTGCTTGTATTTATATATAGTATTAGTAGCTTTTCTCAATTAAATAGCATTGCAGTTTGCTATTTGTTAGTGCATATGTGAGTTTTTCGTGGAAAATAGAATAACAGTTCATGCTATACAATGTTGTTGTAAGATTGCACTAATATCTTCATGTTATGTTTATTTTAGGTGTAATTAGTTCTGAAGCTTTTCATCTGTGAATGCTGCGAAAAGACAAGATGAAAACTAGCTGGAGTAGGAAGAACCTTCTGCTTGTGGCTGGACTGTCACTTATAGGTGTCCATGTTGGTAGTATGCTTGTAAACGTAGTTGCAAAAAAATCTGTTCAATCGCATTCGGAAACTAAAAAAGGTCGTCGTGAATGAAATAGCTTTCTGCTGCCATTACATGTTTGTCTCACGATAGTATTTAAACCAGATTTTAAAAGATTTGTGGTGAACAGCTAAATGAATGTTGTTGTACTGTAAAGAATAAAAATGTACCATTTTAAAAGTGCTGTGAATTTGAGAATCAAGTGAAAATGAAATCTGGTGTTTCACTGGCCAGAATTAAAATCTTATTTTCAAAATGTCACGTGTTGAAGCTAAAAAGCCTTCATTATGTATTACTGAACCTTTAACTAAAGATGTAGTTCATCAGTCACTGTCTGTGCTAAGTGGTGCATTGAAATCTTGCTACGGCCCTGCTGGTAGGCTTAAACAGCTCCACAATGGTATGGGAGGCTATGTTTGTACAACTTCACAATCTTCAGCTGTACTCCGTTGTCTTCCTGTCAGTCATCCTATATTAAAGGTTTTGACAGCCTCTGTACAGAATCATATATCGCGCTTCAGTGACTGTGGCTTATTTACTGCCATTCTTTGCTGTAGCTTGATTGAAAACTTTAAAAGCATAAACTTCTTGTCTTGTACTGTTATTAAAATAAGCAAACATCTTCTGAACTTATGTACTGACTACCTCAGATCTGAGGCCTGTGGTTGTCGAGTATCTGTGGATTTTAGCAATCTTGACACTCTTTTTTGTTTGGTGCGTAGCGTATTAACAAGCAAACCTGCTTGCATGCTTAGTAAAACAGAAGTCGATCATCTCACCATGCTGATTGTAAAGGCTTTTTTGCTCACTGTTCCATGTCATGTTGAAACTAATGCTGTTTTAGGAAAGTGTATAATAGTGCCTGTGAAAGGTAGAAGAGTTGTGGATTCTACGGTTTTTCCTGGACTACTGCTAGAAACACCAGAAAATCAATTGGCAAAACCACTATCTGTCAAAAGAACTTCTTCAAACGTTATCAAGATAGCACTTTTTTGTGTGTCTATGTCAGGAGACCTTTTCAACCCAGAAGAAGGAAGTATAACAGTTCATCACAGAATTTCTCTAGAAATGTCAGAACTGGATCAGTTACTTAATGTAGGAAAGCAGCTGGTTAATGATGAGATTGGCCTTGTAGTGTGCCAGAAAGTTATCCATCCATCCTTGAAACAGTATCTGAAAGAGAATCATGTTGTTGCTGTAGACAGAGCTGGACTGTCTGTGATGGAGCCCCTGAGTCAAATGACAGGTAAGAAGTGAGTTTTAGAGTTTTTTCTTAATGTTTGTCTCATAATAAAAACCTACAAAATATGTAGTGAGTGAAATAGGTTAGTGTGGTTGCAGGGTAAGGATTCTTATTTCTGTTTTTATCCTACCTTAGCTGCAGAATAAGAGTTGCCATTCTCTTATAGTTTGAAAACTTTTTTTTTTTTTTTTAAGGTGATCAGTTTTGTGCTGACTAGCTATAATGATGACATAAGTGCACGAGTACTGCTTGCTGCTCAAGGAATGATAGAAATGGATGGCAGATGTAGATTATTTTTAAACTCCGTCTAATCAAAACAATGAAATTACTTCTTTTATCATCAATTATCACTAAATTTTACACTTATAAAACATTGTGTTAGTTTTTGCTAAAGATTTCCTCTGTAGATTGAAGTGTTCTGCGAACATACCTGGAAGAACACTTATTTAAAAATCTAAGAGAAAGAAATAAGTTCATGCTTTGTGAAATGCAACAGACAATGAGTCTGATGAAAGTAATACATGCTGTTCTCTGCTTTTCTTAACTGAACAGGTTCAAAGCCGATAGCTTCCATATATTCTTTCTCTCCCAGTTGTTATGGCAGTTTGAAGGATGTGTGCACTGAGAGTTTTGCTTCAAAATGTTTTGTGCATCTAATTCCTAATGACACAGTTGTCTGCAACTTGATGCTCTGTAACAGAAATGAAACCACATGGGATGAATTGAAGGTAGGCAAATTTTCCTGAAGTATTTCATTGAAAAAAACATACTTTCAGTGGAAAAAAAAGAGTGAGAGTAATGAACAGTATAAATAAAGTGAGCTTAGAAAAGAGGTTTTCAGTACCTTAATGGAGCTTAATGAGATTTTAAGTACATAACTTCAGAAAAGAATTCAGAAACTACCTCTTTCTGGAATTACAAGAACCTTGAAGTGCTCTTGTTCATGTAATGCCTCTATTTTAATCATGGAAGTCATTTAGAGGCAGAAGATTTTTTCCACCTGTTTTTGAGGCCAGTGCTGGAGAAATATTTTCATTCTCATTACTTGATCTATGAGAGGATGAGGAAAAAATTGCCTAGCGGAAGGTCAGTGGCAACACCTGCAACTGTAGTCAAGCATAACTCTGTATTGAATAGTTGCTCTAAAAGTGATATTGTTACTGTTTGCATTTTCTGAACAATTCCCTTTTGCGAAAACAAATCAGATACAGCTATTTCACTTATGCTTTTCAACTCAAGGCGTGGACAAATAAACAGAATTTCTCATTAAATAAGCATGTTTTGGAAATCCCTCAGCAGGTCTATGTTTGCACTTAATTCAACTTTACAAAGTATATCCCAGAAATTACTCAAAATTTTGTTTCAATAGTGTTTTTTAAAAGAGGGAGGCCTATTATGGTATGTGTAATGACAAATTCATATGGTTTCAGCGTGCCTATGAAACTGCAGAGCATGTGCTACAGTTAACACTCAAGGAACCCTTGGCACTGTTAGGAGGTGGCTGTACAGAAACTCACTTGGCTTCCTACATAAGACACAAGGTATGTAAGGCCTTGTGAGATTATTTAAAGCTGCTTAACGTACTCAGGAAACAAGAACTTAGTTTATATAGAATTACTGTTGCAGTTAAAACACTTGTCTTCAGTATATTAAATTAATATATGTTGCACTTTTATTCTCTAACAACTATTTTGAAATACTCAGTTCTAATGACTTCTGTTTCAGGATTTCTCTCATGTTAATTTTACTGTATTCGTACTCCTTAATGTCGCTTTAGGTATCCATTAATTATAGGAAGTGTTCATTTTTTTCATGTGTTTAACTTACAAAAATTCTACTCATTTTTATTTTTTTGTGCTGATCATGCAGAACTCAACTCTGACTTGTCTGGAAATCTTGACTATTGGGAAAATCCATCACATTAACAATTTTTTTTAGTTGACTGATGTGAATCGTCTGTTTAAAAATTGCAACAGTACTATATATGTTTGATGACATTATTTCTGTAAAAGAGTTTTCTAATTTTCTGTTGATTTTTCTGTTTTGTTTTTTAGAGTTATAATCTGTCGACTAGCAGTTTTAAAGCTATAGATTGTTCTCAGACGCAATACCAATTGGTTGCCGATGCCTTTTGCCGCTCACTGGAGTCTGTAGCTTGCTCTCTGAACCATGATGATGGAGACATTTTTACAGACATGGTTTATGGACACTGTTGGCTTGTTCCATCAGGTTTTTCTTCTGTCTCTAGCTGGTCAGATTTAGTTTTAAAATGTGGCTGCGGGATTAACAATAACACTCAGAATCTCAATTGGAGGGTTTTGCAAAGCCAGTTTAGCTCTCCTGTTCTACAGAGCTGCCCTAAAGAGCCTTCAGTAAAAGCTACTGACTTTCTGACACTGGACTGTTTTGCTGCAAAATGTAGTGGCTTACAAGTAGCTGTGGAGACAGCCAGTCTGATTTTAGATCTTTCATGCATAATTGAAGATCAAAATTAGTTCTGTTCTTATGTGAATTGTATTGCACAGCAAGCTACTTACTTGAAAGCAGAGTAATATATAACATGTTACGATACACTTAGTAATCAGAGTATGGACAACAGACAAATTTTAAATCAAACACTGCTGGCCATTAATTAACTTTCTGATTCTTAATCTACTGTGCTTTCTGGCCTTTTCAAATATTTTTTTGTTAGAAACTGCTACATGATTAGCCAAGTATACACCGAATCATAGTAACATGTGACTTAGAGTATTCAAAGTAGTGTATTCAGACTAGTGAATGACACTTCAAAAGTTATGAATTTTTTTGCATGCTTGCAGGAGATGTGAATGTGCTCTTTCAATATATTTAGTGCTGAATTTAAGGTGACCCACTTGATGTTCTTCATGTATTATGCAAGTGTTGAATGTCTGTTAGCTCTGGTCTCTTCTGAGAAATGTGGAAAATTTTACTGAGTTGATGAGAAAATGAGCTGATGAGAAAATGTGTATGTTGTAGATTAGACTTTATGTAGCCTCAACAAAAGCTTTATGCACTCAGATGGACTATTGTATTGCAGCAAGATATTTATCATTGGTAGTTTTAATTTTGTCAGTAAAAACTGAGTGAAGGCTTTCCTTAGCAAATACCTTGAGCCATCTTATTTTCAAATTTTGTTTTGAAGATCTTCTCACCATATACATTTCCTGTTTCTAAATTACTGCAAGATTTTCAAATCATATAAGTAACGTATTTAGCAAGGTACTAAAATTAAACCTCAAGATCTTAAGGTAGCAGGTAGTGGAAGACTTGAAAAGAAATGGCAGACTGAGTGGGAGGGGGGGAGACTTTTGTACAGTGGAACTTTATTGTATTCTGTGGAACACAGAACAGTTTGTAAATAACGATGTCCTTATCATCTTAAGCAACGGTGCAAGTAAGAATGTTCCACTTACCATTCAGTTAACTCCTTGACTGCACATAACTTCTTTTCTTTTAATGAAGTAAGGCTTTAAGCTGCTACAGCTTGTTTTGGTCTTTAAATAGAGCTGTAAACTGAGTGATTGAAACTTACCTTTTTTCATTTCAGCTTGCATGCAAGATCAAAAGGGATGTTACAGTTTCTTGCTTAAATTCATTTTCTTTACCTCTTTTCTTCTCTCTCTTTGTTTTCACGCACCAAGGATCAAGTTGTTGATGACATGGCTTTCCCCAAAGTAACTGAGTTACTTGCAGACTAGTCTGCTTATTTGTTTCCTGGTCTCCTAAGCTTTTAATATATGTACTGAATTTCAATAGTGAAATTGTTTTGTATAACTCAATTTTGAAATATGTAATTAAAAATAGAATTTTTCAGATCTTTTTACACAGTCCTTTTCATTTTTAGGAGTATAAAATCTCATCACTGTAAAAAATGTGAAGCTATTTAGATTGCTGTATCTCTTTAACTGAAGTGATTGTTTTAGTGCTATAAGACATCAATTGGGAATTTGAAAAAGTATTACAAGTGTTAAGATGAAGACTGTTTAAAGTTACTTAATGAAAAGAATGTTTTCATCTGTTGATCCTCCCATATACCATGAAGCATGAAAACATCAAGAATAATGGAGCTAAATGATGGTGTGTATTTTAAAACACAGAAGAATCTTGTTGATACTTCAGCTAATGATGAATCTCTAACACAGAGTACCAAATTAGAGTATTTTACTTTCCATAATAGCAGCTTGTCATGCAGTGCAAAAACGTTGAGTTTAGTAAGGATGGCTGTTAAATGAAAATTAAAGCAATATTTAAGTAGAAGTAGTTGCTAGTATCCACTTTTCTTGGTATCTACAGATCAGTTCACAGCCACTCTAAAACAGCTGAGTTGCCTCTGATTCCATTCTTGTTTTTCTTCCCCTCAGTTTTAAAAAAATCAGAATAGTTAGAATATTGTGAAAGCATCTGGAAAACTTAGCAAAATGTATCATGCTATTGTCTAAAGTATTTTAATAATAGCAAAAGAAAGTGTAAACTTTCTGAGGTAGAGCAAATCTTTGGTTAGATTTAGTTTTTGGTGAGTAGGTAAAAATTCATGTAGACCTGAACCAAACAAAGATTGTCATGTGTAAATATGCTTTTAATAACAAATTCCCAATGTGACTGAAAAGAAGGATGAAGGATGAAGCTAGCAACCTATCTTAGGAGCAGTTTTGTTCAGTTCCCAGTTGTGCTACAGTGTTCTTATAACTTTTACTGGGTAACTTAGGTATCCAACTTCAGTATTTTTCTGAAATGCAAGTAAACAGAACTTTGATTCTGAATTGAAGAGCAGCATGAAAATATCCACTCCCATGTTTCATGATAAAATGTACTTAGATGCAAAAAGGGCAATTTCTTCCCTGTGTTTTGGGATTTAGAAAATGAAATATTCCAATTTCTAAGTCCTTTGAGAAGCCGCTATGGTTTTATTCTCTCATTCTCCTTGAAATTTAAAGTCT
Organism: Dromaius novaehollandiae; assembly: GCF_036370855.1. NCBI lineage: Eukaryota > Metazoa > Chordata > Aves > Casuariiformes > Dromaiidae > Dromaius > Dromaius novaehollandiae. Next base: position 121,337,560 of record NC_088100.1, read on the forward strand.
GTTCTGCAGGAGAAGTTAGCATTACATGGTTATTACTAAAAGACTAGTGTTTTCTGATCATGACCTCAGCCATGCGGGTTGCCTTCCACAGTTTGCTCAGGGTTATTAATTTTAAAGCATAGAGATTTGTGGGTGAGGAGTTCTGAATAAGATCCAGATGTTAAAATGAAAAATTATTTGTTACATGGGAATAGAGAAATAGATAATTCGAAACAAACTCGAATCCTTACTAAAAGAACATAGGCATTTCACTAAAGGAACTTTGCCCAGGATTTATATAGGCTCCTTGAAAACTAATCTGCTAGGAAAAACTCCCCTGTGCTCCCTAAGTATTGAACCAGGAGACTTCTCTCCCCCCCCCCCCACCCCCCGACTCCAGGAGCACCATGTTACTGTAGGTAACAGTAGCCTAGTTCATTGCCTTACATGTTCAGTGCACATCCAGAGAAATGTGAATTTGTAGCCCTATGCAGGAATGGTTCAACTTGAAATACAAGTGTTGTCAGACACCTCAAATTCTTACTGCACCATGCATGTCTTCTGAGTGTGCGCTCTGCATGTGTTTCACACCAGATCCTCATATCATATTAACTGATGCAGATCCTCGAAGATAGCGTAGAAATGGATTTACGAGTTCAGGAAACCTAACCTTTTTATCAGTAGAATGATATTGATTTTTTCAGAAGTGTTTGGGCATTTCGAAGTTAACCAAGTATTACAGCTTTTGATCTCTCTAAGGGAAGAGAGAATTTATTGTTGCCAAAGCTTATAAGAAAAATACTGCTTGAATTATCACAAGTGCAGCAGAGCATCTGCAAAACAGAATTCACCTTACCCCAAAACTAAACTTCTGAGTTTTACTTGTGCCCTTAGTTTGCTGTGCTGAACAGCAAAATATAGTATTTGTCACATTTTCAGCAGCACCACGTGAAGTGACTCATAAGTACTATACTCTTCAATCTCAGAAAAATCAGTATCTGTATATGAGTCAGTCAGTGTCATAGGAAGAGCTAAACTGGATTTGCCTTTACTACTGTTCTGAGACCAAGATGCAGAAATAGTTTGTTTTTGTTGCAAAAGAGACTGCTTCTAGCAGGCTTATAAACTGTGCAGATGGGCTTTGTGAGAATTCAGTAGCTAACCACATTACAATATATTTCTTTATTTCTAGAACCTGAGTATCTTTAACCAGAGCTAATACAAGTTATTTATTTTATAGTACTAGTTAACTTTATGGCCGGTAGCACTCCAGTCTTAACTTCACAGTTACGGAATATCATAACATACATGTCGCGGATGAGTCTGGATTTTCCTGATTGACTACTAGTGTCTTTGTCAGAACAGAAAATAACAACATTAGATTTCTTCAAGTACACACTAAATACTAGCTTCTTACTATTATAACACTATTGTATGTTGTCCACTAAGCATTTGCTTGGCAGCATACCGCAACACAACAGCTATTTCTTATCTGTAGCTTTCTTACTTTATATAATATAATAAAGCCTTTTGCAAATAGAGAAGCTAGACAGCCCCTTCTGCCTCTTTAAAAGCCATCCTTAGTTACTCCAGTCTGTTACACCTGGTGAGTACTGGGTAAAGAAAATAAGAGGTCAGGGGAAAAACTAGTTTTGCAGTTTGTAGCGATGACTCAGCTGGACTCTGAGTCATTATTGCTTCAGTATGAGACTAAGAGGATTCTCTGCTAATAAACAGTATACTCAAGAGTTACAACTTAGTGATTTTAAGGGAGTAGTAGGGACTACTGCAATTTCGTTACTTGAAAGACTGTGAGTTTGAGAGTCAGAAGTGAGAGTATCGTTATTCCCAGATTTATTACTCCTTGTTAATGTGTATTAGTGGGTACCAAGCTTTAACTAGTAACAGGGTTACTAGTAGGGCTAGGAATAGGGAACAGGGAGAGGTTTGAGAACCTAAAGTCTCCAAAGTCTCAATATTTATGGGACTTGGCATATTCCAGGGAATTCCAGACCCTCAAGATGAGTGGAAGTTACTTAAGCTGATACACTGTGTAGCTACGGAGTTGGGAAGGGACTAGAGTTAGGGATAGGACATGTACAACACAGATGTTGCTTTCCTGGGTAATCTGCAAATACCAAAGAGAAAGCGTAACTGGTCTTACGTGACTGGTTCTGTCTGTGGGTGTGTTTCTCCACTGCTATATGGAATGGTCTATGGTATGGATAGTGCTAGGCATAGAAAAATAAGGCACTATAAGTCTGAATATCAGTGGTGTCTTACAGGTTTGAGAGAGAGGGTGGGATTTGATTGGATTAGGAGTGCACTTTTGAGGGTAAATCTTCCAATGTAGTATATTCTGTTTTGTATTGTGGAACAGTGTCTGATCAGATGAACTGGTTTTTTTTTGGATGACACTAAACTGACAGATACATGCTAGGCACTTGTCTGATAAGCTCCAGGTGTTAATGGGCCCTTGGTCCACAGGACCAAGCTAGAGCTAGTCAGAAAAGCATCATGTCGCTACAGGGTCCTCAGCCCCAACAGTTTCATTGCGCAAAATCTGCACCTAAATGTCCTCCTTATTTGCTGATACAGATGTTGACAGAGGCTGCTAGAGCCAAATGCTAAGGAAATACCCCCTCGTTTCCAAATCTTGCTCGTCACTAACACTCTATAGTCTGTTGGGTATGCTTTCCTTTGTCTATAAGGAAGACAGTGACTTGAACTAGGGTGGTATTCAGATGCTGAAGAGCAGAAATACAGCAGATGATAGAAAAGGTAATTAGTAAAGCAAAACAGTTGAAGATGTGGGCAGAATATGATAGATAGCAGAAGAAAAATGCATCTGACAAGGGCAAAGCTGGTAGGAGAAATTCACTGCAGACTTTGGCATAACCTCTTGGGTTACAGAAATACCTCAGAGGAAGTAGTTTTGTGAGTGCTCTTTTTGTTTGATGTTGAAGAACATGGAAAAATTGCTGATTTTAAAGGAACTTGAGGAAAAAAGTTGAGCTACTGAAGAACACTACGTGTTAGCAAAGCCTAAGACCTGGAAGAGGTGCTGGAAAAAGAGATTGTTCTGTTTCTGTAGTGAGCACTTCAGGAGACATACATGCTGCTCCTGGAGATCCACTAGCTAAAAGGAACAACCTGTGACAAAACAGAAAGGGGTAAATAAAAACCTAAATTTATTGGTCGTGCCCTGTTAAGAATGTAAAGTATGGTTCCTGATGAGGGATATCTAGGGCAGCTGTAATAGAGCACTGTTCCTATTTGAGAGCCAGATCATTTAATGCTGTTGCTGTTATCTGAAGATGTCTGTGCTAAGTAAGTGAGGAGGATAGCTGTTAGATTGATCCTGAAGTTGAAAAAAGACTTCACTGAAGTAGAAACTGATATACCAGCCTGCTAGTGTTTGAGATGTTAGAAAGCACTTTTTCCTTTTTTTTGGCTAGGATCTACTTGTAAAGAAAAGAGGTCTTGAAGGTGTGCTTAGAGAAAGCAGCTTCCTAACCTGTTAGCCTTCTGGGAAGCCTGAGAAGGAGAAATATCTTTTGAGAAGTGGAACTAAATGGGAACTAGCTTGGAACAGAGCGTGAGCTGCCTTATGTAGGATTCCCAGGCTGGAACTTTGAAGAATGAGGGAAGACCATTTACTGGTGCCTATAAAAGTCTATTTAAACATGGTCTAAGGATAGACATGAGAGCATACGTGACATAGCTGAAGGATCCATGAATGGTTCCACCCTTGCTGTATTAATGTGGTAATCTAGGAAGTGATTCAAAAAAGTGAATTTTTCTGTGTTTACTTTGCTCTAACACAGTGTCTACTGAACAGTGATATATGTGGCGTGGAAGACAATTTATGCCAACTTCTTCCCTCTCTCTCTTTTCTATCATGTTACTCTTATTCCCATTTTAAGCAAGCAAGCAATAAAATGTTCCTTGTGTAACTAACAAAGATAGGACAAATTCTTCACTTGGTTTTATATGCCGTAATCCCGGCTCCTTGTTTTTCATTGTTGCTGGGATCAGGCTAACAAATAACTAAAAAATAAAGATGAGAAAAGGAAAATTAGATTTCTAAATTGTACTTAAGTTCCATTTGTCTACTTAAAATAACAATCCTAGAAGTGTCTGCTCAAACACTGTCTATCCTTCTATTGCTTAAACAGTATTAGTTTCCATGCTTGATGTTTGACTTAAGTGTGTTCCCTGAATTATCTCAGGTCTTGAACTGTTCTGTCATGATGCTTTACTTGTAAACATGAATTTGACCATGAGCTACACCTGTTCAATATTGTAGATAATTGCTGAAGAAGTGTTTGTTATGGCCACTCAAATGTGCTAATGTTTCCCAGTTGGGAACATCTCTGATTGAAATCTACTCTCAGTTCAAATTAATTAGGGATTGATTAATCAGGGAATAGCTAAGACAATGGAAGATGTCCCTGCTTTCTCTTACCTTTGAAAATAAACTCTTTTATATGTGGCAGTAACTACAAGAATATAATACAAAATGCTAAAAAAGTGAAATACTCAAACCTCACCCTGAATAATCCAATGCTTTTTCTTTTACTGGTATGATGAAAGTCCTTCCAATGCTGTATTCATATCCAAAGCTAAACAGCAGAGAAATTGGTTTAGATTTTCACTAATGAGAAATGCTGTGTTAAATCTTCCTTTGAGAACTGAAGTATTTTTAGTTTCAAACAAGAAGAGCTATATGCATTTGATGTCACTGTGAATGTAAATTCTCTTCAAGAACTACTTTATATTGGTGTTCAAATGAACAGCAGCATTTTGAGAGGCAAATAAACAAGTACATTTGAGTCTCGTCTTCAGGAGTGAAGATGATGATGATAGTTCCATTACATCTGTTTAATCAAAATGGCTGCTAAGTAAAAAGTCTTTTTCTTAAAACTGCATGTTAAACAGCAGATGTCACTCCAGTCTTTCTGTATGTGGGCCAGAGAAGAATTTGCTCCTACACAAGAATAACTTATGCGTGGCATTACTGCTTATATTTAATATAGCATATGCTAAGAAATGGATATAATACATTATGGAATTTCTGAGATTAATCATAGGTTGCTAGTTTATATCTTAGAGAAACATTCTGTTTCTGGACTCTATCCATTTGGAGCTATGCTTGTTGGCAAGGGCTGGAACCAATTTATGAAGATATGGGCAATGGTAGTAATGCATACCATTCTCTAATAAATGTCTTATGTTTAAGACAATGCTGTTATTTATTAACCGAGAAAAATATACAGCATTATGACTGAATTGTTCCAAGCAATTGCTTTAGGACTGTATTATTAGAGTTCCTAAATTCAGAATGAAGTTAACCTTTCAAGCAAACTACAGCAAATAGCTTGAATGCTATTTTACAATTGCTAGCTGTATTAGAAACTCATATGTAGAAAAGCCCAGAAAGGAAATCTTACGTTTCGTGTAGTGGTGCTGATTTAAGTTTGCACATCTTGTATGACTTCTTACATAGTATGTTTTACAAAATGTAGGCCAAAATTCTCATAGCAAGATGGCTGAAATTAGTTTTCTACATTACATACTTAAGGATCATAATATAAATGCAACCTTATTTTTTGGTTTAGCATCCACAGACTCTGTAGTAGTTGCTGCAAGTACTCAGTGTAATCTTGAGAGTGCTATTCTTTTGGGGGGAAGGTGGGGGGGTGTTTGTTTGTTTTGGTAAACTGGTGTGTATCTAAAGCCCACCTTGGGCTTCTTTGCTGTCTGTTCTAAAGACACTGGAGCTGAAAGCAAGGTACTTCCATTTTATACGTTACTTTTATTTGCTTAAAACTCTTACTTTTAGGGCTATGTCTGTCTAAATCTAGCATCTGAGTGTAAGGGAAGAAAGATGGAGTTCTTCAGTTTGAACAAAAGTTTTACAGTGTCAAAATGCACTTTTGGGGAAAATATCTGTGATATTTTGTTAATAAAAAGAACATTATATTTTCCCACATATGTCTTTGGAGAAGGGACATCATAGCTTTGCTTTTTTCTTTTGTTTTAAGAAAGTTAGGACTAAAGAGCCTCTGTTGTTCCAGAAGGTAAAAGCTTAGAAACTGCAGCTATCTTTGGTGTAAAGTTTTTTTGCGCGTGATTGAACCTGTAAGTTCAATCCTCAATTACTAGGGCTTTTTTTTTTTCAGATTTGAGTCTTAGTAACACACAAGTTCTATTGTTTTAAAAGCTTTGCAAGCATGGATAGCCTTTCCTCCAGTAAGTTCATAATCTGAATTGTGTTGCTTGGTCTTGGTATTTTATATAATTTTAGATTTTTTTTTTTTCCCTCTCCATCTTTAAATCCTAGTTTTTGGAGTTTTGTGGGGGGGGTTTCTTTTTCTTTTCCAGAGAGAACTCAGCAGGGTGTTTGTTTTAGCAACAGAAAAGGGCTACCACACCTGAACATCTATCCCTCATATTTTCTGCGGTAAAGTGTGAATTTTTAGAAAAAAAACATACCATGAAGGGTCAAATCATGAAGTGATTGAAGAGACCTGAACATCCCATTTAAAAGAAATAATGGTAAGAAAATGTTTTTAGACATTAGTCATGATTCTTTGGGAGAAAATTAATTGGGTGATATTTGGCAGTTCCATAAAAGTATGTACGAGCAGTAGCTGAAAATATGGGGGGCATAATTGCCTCTGAAAATCATCCATGTGAACTGAACAAAAAACAAGACTTTACATTTCATTGAGCTTTGCTAGGTATAGTTCCATCTCTGAGATAAGAGGCATGAGTTTACATTTTGCCTGAAGCTTTGCTTAGTGAAGGTGTTGAAAATGGTCACTTTTTTAACAAGTTAATGTTCAGCCGCTCTTGAATATGCCTACTAACATCAGATAGACTGCTTCTAGTATGAGGAAATATGAGTTTATTTGCCTCTTTAAGGACTATTTCAGGGTGATTTGGTCATACATAGCAGCTGTTGTAAGGTGCCTGACACAGGGTATGATTCAAAATGAAGCTGCAGATCTGCTTTGGGAGTCATATATTTCTCTGTTCTCCTCTGAGACCATGTAGAGAGGTGACCTGGCTTGCTATGAGTTTTGCCTTCAATTCATCACTGGCTTGCTATGGCTAGAATTCCAGATCTTTCATATTTATCTGTATTTATACTGTCCATAGAATATTTGTCTGCCTGAATGATGACTGGGAATGGTGAGTGGCAAATCTGGCAGTAATTGTAAAGCACAAAAAAGCTTCTATAGCTGTAATAAATAGAATTCTGGAAACAGCCAAGAAATGCAGAGGAGCAAGTGGATTTGGAGCCACAGGCCAGAATGTTATTTTTGTACAAGGCAGGGGAAAAGCACTCACTTTTATCATAATTGTGTAGAAAGGCTCCTTGAGCAGAGAATTAGACTGATATTTCCAGGTAATAAAAACACAGAATAGCTTCTGTGACTGCTTGTAGGAAGGTTACTGTGGTCTTCGTTTTGCTGTTAGTGAAAAGAAAAGCTAGACAGAAAATCAGTATGTTGCATATGTAATGCAGTAAGATTCAACTTTATTTGGTAAAGATCATCAAACAAACTACATCCCATATGCTTAGCGCTTGCATTCAGGAGTGTTCTGTCAAGAGTTAGTCTAAATTCCTATATAGATTTACTCATTTATAGCTGTCTTGGTTCAGAAAAAAGGATTGGTAGTGTCCAGGGATCTGGTTATCAGTAGAAGTCCAACTGAAAATGTTTGTCTTCTCTGTATTGGAGATTTTATGTGAAGAGTGCCTTCCTAAAGACTCACAGCTTCAGCCAGAAGGTAGGAACTGCTGTGTTGGAGGAGCTCATGCTAACTTTTATTGATTTCTTCTGGCCTTAAACAATGTGCCAGGCATCCAGCTGGAGAAACTTGCTATAGTTGTGTGGACTGTTTGGTGTGCAGCAGTTGGAGTCACTGAGATTCTGGTGTTTTCAACCTTAAAAACACTAGCATGTTTAGTTTTCTTCCGATTAGCTGATTATGTATGTTCTGATCTTCAAAAAGCTTTTTTTGCCTTTTTTTTAATGGAGGGATTACACTCTCCTATATGATACCCAGTGGTTTGTATATTAAGAAAAACTGTAAAACTGATTTTTATTCCAATTTTTGGAAAGGGAACTATTCCAAATTTTGGCTCGATCATAGAAATCTAAAGGGTGATACCCTTCTAGGAGTCTCTCAGCTATCTGCTCTTTGTCTGTCATTTTTCCCCCCACTATGCTTAGTATTTGGTGTCTGTTCCTTGATGCTGTTTATGAATATGAAAGGTGCAAAGTGAAGTACAGGCCGAAAAGATGGTCCCTGTCTTCAAAAGATATGATTGAAGATGAGGCAAAGTTAGAAGTCTAGGATGAGATATGGATCCATGTAGACTATTATCTTTAGTCCGTACAGTGGCCTGTAAGTGCTTGGAGAGGATTATAAGGAACAGTGAGAACTCTGCTAGAAGCTATGAGAGTATTCCAGGAATCAGTAATTTAAGGACTTTCTGGGACAGGCTACATCTGGATTGCCATTTTAATAGGCACTGTTAGACTTATTTCTCAGTTATACCTAAACGTGTGTTTCTTCAGGTATGTCCCTATATGGAGCCACCTTTTCTTTAAATCTGGCTCAAAAGAAAATAAGCGGATGAAGCATCAAGTGCTCAGTTAAGATTTTGGATCTACAAAGGAACATCTCTAGGGTTTAACCTCACTTGTGCTATTTCTGACTAACACCAGTAGCTAAAGCCATTGTGAAAATATTTAAATGGCAGGATGAGATATAAAAGTGTTTATATGGCCTGTCTCTAGTTAAGACCCTGAGTCATGCTTTAGAGAGAAAGATTTTCAGGCTCTTTTGTTGTGAGGTCATGGAGATCCCTTTCATCTGCTTCAGGGACGACACAGGAGGGCTAAGCTTAAGAGCCCAGCATTGTGTAATAGCAGGGAAAGTAATCCATAAAATCCACGCCTGTCTTGAATTCTCTAGGTGTCCCTATTCTTCTACCCACCAATACTGAATCTTGTATCTTCTGTAACTCATATAATCAGATGATGACAGTCATAACACTGAATACATAATGTTTGCAGGTGAAGTTACCTAGGGAATTTATTTCATAGTAAATGCACTCTAGACTTGCTAGGTGTTCTGTAGTAGCATGTATTTAAGATGGTTTAGGTTCCTGGAGCCTAAATGTCTACATCGCTCTGAGTAAACAAATGTGTTAAGTTGTTACAAGTGTGCAAAATAGTAAAACACCAATTCAAAAATCCAACTGCAAAGCACAGTGCAGGCTAGACAAACCAGCCTAATGCAGTGCGTGCTGTCCTGTGCAGTGGGAGCAGCCTTGAATTGTTTGTAATGCAAGTGCTAATTGCAAGTGCCCCCAATGTGAATTTAACAGATTTTTTTTTTTTTTTAATGTACATGGAGGAGTAAGATATGGACCATTTTCTGATGAAATAATGAATACAGTAAAATAAACCCTGTTGCTTTCTGGGGATGAAAGAAGTTAGGAGAGACCCACTTAGGGGTTGTCAATGTTCTCCTGATAAGGACATTCACCTGAGAAGCAAGATAGAAGTGCTCATGCTGTGTGACAGTATCCCATAGTCCATGGGAGTACCCTAACTACCAGGCTGAATCTTTTGAGACCAGGAACATGTATTTCACATTTCTACTCTTAAAAAAAAAAAAAAATTGGCAAACAAAAATATTTGTTCTCCACCAGGCCCAACTGTTTGCATATAAAATAAGGGATAGACTTTGTTAGAAAATCCTTACAACAGAGCAAGTGTGGAGAGATGCAGCTTCCATACTGATTAGAAGAAGCAGCCCAGATTTGAGATACTGCAGGTCACGCCTTCAGTGAGAAGAGCTGGTATTTGAACCTTTGTCTCATGAGTCTTAGACTGGCATCTTATCTGCAGAAGGCCTGAGGTTTTCTGCTTTGCATCCACATCTTTAAAGAATAAGTGTTTCTTTGATCTGGACATTTGGGATTTTGCTGCTCTGTACCACGGTTCTATACCTGTGTATGAAGCTGATACTGAAGTTCATATTGCGTTAAAGGTTGAATCCTTTGAGATGCCCTTGATCCTGAAGATGAGAGAGCCTGTTCTTTTAAAAGTATTTTTTGACAACATGTTAGACTAGAGAAACAACCCTATGAGAGAGGAAACCTACCCATTTTGCTGAATTTATATCTGGAGTAACTATGCAAATAAAAGGCAAGACTCTGCCTGTATGATTTTGCTTCTTTTCCTCACTTTGCTATTTGTATCCTTTTACACTTTCATCAGTGAAGGGCAGAGAAAATGGCAGGTGTCCAATCCTTCCAAACCCAGCCCCATTTTGAGGGGAAAAAAAATTTGCTGTGATAAGACTAGGTCATCAATTTATCTGGCTTGCTGCATTTGTCACAGGACTGTACTCAGTACTGGTGTGGTGAGGCAAACAAACCTTACTCGCAAAGCTTTGTTTTAGTTTGCACAAAATGCTTATGATATTTGGAATGATGATATAGCTGGGTTGTAAATGTGCATTTTACACTTGATATTGGATGTATATATTATCAGAGCGGCTCAGGCCTGAGCAGTCTTCCTCCTCCACCTTTGATACACCAGTGAAGCACTGTAGCGTTGTCTGTGTTGGTTCACAAAAAGGTAAAGTGAAATGTCTAAGATTCATGGCAAATCTTTTGAAGAACAAGCTATTGAACTCATTCTTTAAATGTTTTGGCACTGGCTGATGGGTAGGAATAGCACGACCAAAGAAGTCAGTGTCCAGTGGTCTGGCCTGCCCTTGTGCTTTCACTGCTGAACTGCAACTGTTTAACTCTCAGCCTTTTAATGCAAATCAGTGATAACTAAAACAATGCTGTGCTATAAGTTGAGGCATTTCAATAGCTGATTTATAGATGCTTCAATTAATTATATAGTAAGCATGGGACAACCAGTCGGGAGTGCTAGCCTAAGCCACTGTGCCATCCCTATCATCGAACAGAAAACTTCAAGCCATTGCCCAAGCCAGCAGTCAGTCTGTCTTTCCTCTTTCTCACTATCCCTTTTGGAATAATCACTTGTTTTGGATTCTCTGGGTTGTGTGGTTTTTTTTTGGGGGGGGGGGAGGGGGAGTACAGGGGGCAGGCATCACATGATGCCCAGGGCTTGTTCTTGGAAGAGGGAGCCAGAGCAGACAACAAGAGGGGAAAGTGTAAAGTCTGTTTAAGCTAATTATAGTGGTGCTCTATAATGGTCTGCATTAATATTCAGCCATTAGATATCTGTGTGCTGTACAGCATTCTAAGCAAGAGCCAGCCTGGGTAAACAAAGAAGCTAAAGCTGGAACTTTTTTCACATTGAAAGCTATTTACTTGCATCTATATTTATAACCGTTTTCTCTATTAAATGCCTCTGTTTAGGAGGGACTGTCACGCCATATGTTACAACAAATTCAGTATCAAACAATTCCTGATGGCTGAAAAGCATTTATGAAATGTCTAGTCATCTTTGCCTTTTCATTTCTTTTCAGTGGGCAAAAGCAATATATGAAGTCATGCACAGTGTATCCACATGCTGCTGTTCTTCTGAGGTCTATCTAAGAAGCATTCTCCTTCTGTGGGTTCAAAAGCAGAAAGGTTAGAGATCCAGAGCAGCTAATGATTGGCATGAAGTTTCCAGTTTACTGGTATGTCGAGGATGAATGCAAATAGTTCTTTTCCATAAAGACTGAGTGTGATCTGAGTTCTTTCTTTTTCTCTAAGGCCAAGCTCATCTGTAGTTTGGTGATGCCAGGTCCCATTTCTCTTGGTCTGTACAATAAGGTTTATATCTAGAATGAGTATCTAGATGACTGCAACAATATGCAATACATTAAGTATTTTCCACCCAAAATATCAGTTTTCCTTCCTTTTCTGGCCATGACTGTGTCTCAGGATTTCTATTTGTTAGACAGATTTTTAAATTTGCTTTCCTTATCCAGGCAACTGCATCCTGAATTATATCTAAAAATGTCCTAGTCCAGTTACTTTATTATCCACTATATTTACTAGGTTAACCTGTTGGTCTGTCCTAGTTTTGGCAGAAGACAGTGGGGAGGAAAGGATTACTTTCTTTTCCATTAGATTAGCAGGAATGGTCTTAAGCAGCAACAAACCATGGATGTGTTTTCTCTAATTGAGAAATTGAGAAACTAGTGTTTTGCATGCTTCCCTATTGGTACTTATTTTAATTGCACAGCCAGGAGTGTCATGACATTCAGAAGACTAAGCTGCATAGATTTTCAATGCTTCTGCCATTTGAAGGCTAATCAGATAAAGTTTTGGAGCAGTGATGTATAACAGGCAGCAGTATCTCACTACACGGTTTTGTCACAGCACAAGCAAATCCTCTCCATGTAACACACAATTTGTTCTCTGTGTTTTAAAATGGATCCTTCCATACTTGAAAAGACTGGAGTCACCTCTGCAGATACTACTGTTCAGCATTTAAGTTTGCATATTATAAAGCAAATACCTGGTCCTGAACTGTAGGTCCCAATAAGGCATCTCACATTGCATCATCTTGGCCTCCCTCTATATTTCACAGGTAGAGTGACCCTGAGACTTTGTAGTCACCTGCTGTGCCCAAAGGTGCTGAGCAGTATCATCTTTAAAAAAAGGGGGGGGGGGAGGGGCAGGGAGGAGGACATCATTCAGATTTTTGAACTGTTTATAGCAAAAATCACTAGTCACCTCTGAAAACCATCTTCCTGTGATAGGTCTGTGGCTTTTTGACTTCTTCCTGTCTATGCTCCTGCTGTTTGTGTTTCTGTGACTCAAAAACTGGAGTGCTTCTGCACTTCTGTGGCTGGCCTAGAGCTACACTATTCATTGTCTTTCATGTCCCTGCAGTCCTCTTAGTTTAATTTAATTAGTTGATGTGACCTCTGAGTAGGGGGAGCTAGTGAAGCTCTGTGTAGGGTAGTGCTTGTCCTGTGCTGACTGTACTGGAAGGTATTACCGGATAAGTGGTTAATTTTGCACAGCTTTAAAGCTTGATGGGAGCCATGACTCTTCTGTGCTTAGATTTGGCACTGCTTTTTGCTAGTCTGTCTCTGTTCGTTCATCATTATTTCCTCTGTACTCCAGCCTCCTTGCTTGCTGACAGTCTCCCCGCCTCTTTTTGCTCAATTCCCTTGCAGCTAGCTGAGCCAGACAACAAATAGCTTCCTCTGCAAAATGACCACTCCGATAGTCCATTTTCTCACGTTTTTTTCTGTATGTAGTTCTCATTTTCCAGTGGTCCCGAGGCGGCTTATCTCTGCAGCTGATCCAGTGCTTAGATGTCTTCCGTATCAGGGTATTGTGTCAGCAGAATTTCTTTACAAAAAGAAGAAAGGTTGTCTTCACATTTTACTTTGATATGTCATTCCAGCTGCTTGGTTAATTGGATATGGGGATCTTAAGGCAGAATTGAGAATGGTAAACTATTCAATCTAACTTGCAGAATTCAACGCTGTAATGTATAACCTGCTTGCAAAAAGAAAGCATTTTCAGGAGTGAAATATACTTTTGTTATTGAAGAATTCCTGTCAGAACAATATAGGAGTTTTGCACCAGGAAGAGAAGCAAAAGCAAAAAACCTTTTTTGTTTTAGTAGCTCAGAGCAAATGAATGTTTAACATAACTTTTCTTTTCTCTTTATTTCCTTTTATCAGTTACTAAACTTGTCTCCCTGCAGGGGCTTTTAACAGCTTGACTGAATCCATTTGAGACTGCTGCTTTGTGATACCCTTCCCTTTCAGTTGGTGTTTTAAGTTAAAATATAATGAAACCTGTCTTAATCACCTGAAGATGTGATGAAAATAGGATTACTCCAGGGTTTTTCTGGGGAGGAAAAAGGATGCTCTGTAATCCAAATATTTAGACTCACTTGAAATGGGCTCATTAAACTACATTAAACTCATTGATAAGGGTGGGTATTAAGTGTCTGCCTTAAGTTAGTTTTGTAATTTAACATAAGGAACATGGTTCTAGGGATTCTGTGACTGACAGAAGCTGCAGTCCCTGGTCCAGTGTTAAGAGGAGTCTTCTGTTTTTTAACTTTGCTTCTTAACCAAACAATGGAAGGGAGATAGAAGATTATCACCTTATCTGCATCACATCGTTTCAATAGCTTTGAACTCCCTGAGTGATTTAATGCAAACTTTCTAGAAGGCTGAATGTTTGGGAATAATTAAGTTCGTATCAGAATAGTAAAGCCAGGTGGTTGCAGGGAAAAGGTTCCAGTGTGTTACATAGTTCCAACATTCACAGCTTTGTCCTCCATAATTTTATAGCTCATCAGGTATTTTCCTAAAAACTGCTACAGCTGCAGTGTTCCCCCCAAAATACTTTGAAATTATAAGATTTTTTTAAAAAGAGAGAGAGAGATTTCATAGGTATATTTGAAATTGGTGGAAAATCTTGGTGTAATCCAGTTTAAAAGTTAAGGAAGAGACTTGAGGGAAATGAAAGAATTGCACAAGAATGGAAGGAATAGGAAGAAATTGCAGGACACGGAATTTCCTTAGCTTTGCCATTCACAGAACTCCTTAGTATGCTTGGTCTGGTAACTGAGCAAGAGTTTTCTAGGCTTAGTCAGCCAAAGCAAGGATGGTTTCATTTGCCAGTGGCAATTTGCCAAAATACTGTGCCATGGTCTATGCCATTAACTTTCTTTGTGTTTTCCATCTAAAAAACAGCAAATAAGAAGGACAAGCACTCTGACAAACACAAAGGGGATTCTTTGTTCTGGCTGCTATGCACAGAGACCCTGAGATTCCTTGGTTTGTATCCCCAGGAACACAAACTCACAGGCTGTCACAGAATAAATGACTGGGATTACCAGCCTATTGATGTATTGGAGAAATGGCTGTCAAGTGTATTCTTGAGTCTCTGTTTACTACTTACAGCTGGTTACCTATGTTCTTCTGCTTTCTATCCGGATTAGTCTAAGGTTTTCAAATAATAGGAATTTCTTTTTTTCCATGTATCTAGGAAATGATTTTACTTTTAATGCAATTGATATGAATAATTAAGATAGCATTTCAAAAATTGTGAAAACTTTGAATTGTAGTTTATATAAAACTTCAGAGCTTCTTATCAGATAATACAAAGAACTCCAGACAATTAGGTTTACTGCAAAGTAAAGAGCACCTTTGCACAAAGGTTGTATATGACTTACTGGTAGCCACAACGATTAGACAATGTCAGAGAGCAATTGTAGCTTACTCTCAGCTAGATGTAGTTGTAACACCACTGGCATGACATCTTCATTGCCACCCTATGCCCAGGTTACAGTCCACTCACTTCTGTGTGAGGCAATTTCTGTTAGCCAGTATGCTGATGGCCACATTCTCAAATGCTTTTAATTGGAAAGTTCCACCAAAGATGCTGACCAAGGCAGTGGCATGAGGAATTGGGCATATTCTACTTGAGCTGTAGCAAGAAGGAAGAAACAGAGCTAAAGTAGCTGGGGAAAGACAGGCATTTTTTCCTTGGTGCCAATCTGCTCCGCTAGTACAATAAAGACAGGCATGATCAGAATTTTCCAAAATACTCCTCTTTGTCAATGAGCTTGTGAAATTAGGGACATGTTTTAAAACAAATTTCATCATAAATTCTACAGTTGTTTTGTCTATATTCTGGGATTTCCCAGAAAATAATCTGAAATCCTGCTAAACCTTTAGTAATTTGTATCTTGAATCCAAAGTCAGTATTCTTTTTCCTCCTTGCATTATTCTGACTTTGTGAAAGTCCTTCAGCAGTATAGAAGGCCTTAAAAAGCTTTTTATTAGAGCTCTCTGAAGATGCGATTCATTTCGTCCCAGGAGTGGATTGACTATTATTAGGCCGAGCCTTGTCGTACTGATCTTTGTGTCCCTTGATGTCCTTTTTATGGAACAGGCCCTTTTTATGGAACTGTTTTCTGTTTCAAGTGATGTTCATTCTATCTGGATTCTCAGATGCCCATTGTGCATGTATATTGGTGCTCCTTGGAAGGCCTCCTCTGAGCTATCATAGTGGCAAACACAGTAGAAGGTTGCTGGAAAAGTCTGATAGAAAGGGAAATAGCATGCAGGTGTCTTTCATTATATACACAGCAACACTGGATGCAGTAAATGACTTTTCACAACTGTGACTGCAGAGGGTGGATCAGAAGGCTTCTATCACTACATGCTGCGATAAGAGTGGAAGAACAGTTTATAGGCTCCACACGTATCTTTTGCATAACAACGTCCTGAGAGTTAGGATAGATGGTGAACACTGAATTTCTCATATCTATATTGGGAAGTTTCTGGGTTTGGTTGATATATTTTACTGTGTGGGAAACCAAATGAAATTCTGTTTCAGAGTGAAAACAAAAACTTACTGTTGCCGTATTCTGAGGTCAAAAAAACAGGGCTGCTTAAATGATAGGAACTAATGGTAAAGATCAAAAGTTACCTGCAACAATTAACTGCTGAATTTGTTCAAATTCTTTTCAAATAGGGGGGTTCCCTCCCTTTTAATTAGATTCTTTTATTTTAGCCTTGTTTTATTTTAAGGTAGTTCTGTCAGTAGTTCACAATGTCAGCCAAATATGTTACTGGGAAGTCATCCACTACAGTGGCCTTCATAATTTTTATATTTTACTGTATTTATATATATATGTATGTGTATGTATATAAATGACAGGTTTTTGCTTAAAATTGTAATTGAGAGAAGAGGCCGTCATGAAGTGTTAATCTCAAGTGAGTCCAGATCATCTCTATAGAAGCTCAGTGGAAAAATCACATAAATATTTCTCTGTTAATCTACTCAAAAATGTAATATTATTTTTGACATGTTTGGACCATAAATAAGGTCAAGCTTTCTTTTACATGTGTGCTTGCACATGTAATAGAAATCTATTGGGATATTTTATATGCAACAAAGGGCAAATGTAGGTGACATACAGCAAGCTACCAGACTTCAATTTGGGGATAATCTGTAACTTTAATTTCCACTAAGACACTTTCATGTTCATGCCCCCATACTGACCTTGAGTGCCCTCTGGGGTTTTACAGCATGCATAAACAGCCACAAACAGTTCCACCCTTAGGCAGCAGGATTTTTACATCTATCTGTTTAATTCCTTGTTAAATTATGGTGCGAAGGCCCACTCTGCTTGTTTAGGAAAACTGGAGTACTTCCATACTGCAGCGTTAAATAATCAGAGATGATGATCTAACTTGGCAGGAACATAAAATTTAACTCTTGCCATTTCTGTCTTGAATGGATATAAGCATACTTACCATTCCTGCAAAGACTTTTGTGAGCTTGGTTTCTTCCTGCAGTTACAGAGACCTGAAGTCCCAATTTTAATTAAAAAAAAACTTCCATGTGTACTTGGTACAGAGAGCCGCTTGAAAGTATGAACCTGAAAGTTTCAAAGCAGGTAAAAACTGTAACTATAAAGACAATGTATGTGTGGGGTGGGGGTGCTGAAGGTTGGGCATGGCCAGTGCTGATTTTAAAAATGGGGTTAGATTACAGTGTATGTAATAGAGAACTCCACTGGGGAGTCATGATGAGTCAGGCCGCCTCATACAAGTATTTTGTCCCAGAGCAGCATAAGGACACACTTATTTTTCCCGCCTAGGCACATAGTGAGACATACTTTCCCAGAGCACAGCTGGTCATTTCCATTGGCTCTATAGCTGTTTGGGTTTTTTCAGCCCTCTCACTTGCCCCAGGACTCACTTTCCAGCTTTGCCGTGTCCATCCCAGCTTGAGAAACTGGACAAGCAGCCGTTCTTTCCTGTGGGAAGTGAATGCAATTCTTACTGGATGTGTGAGCTTTAGGAAGCTTAAGGAATGGCCTGTTCTCTTTCACACTAGTCATTTATAAAAGTAATGGACTCCCAAGAGCTCTGCCGTCTCTGCAGGGGGGAGGACCAGCTGACTGACATCCAGCCAAAGCATTGACTGGGAGGTGTGGAGGTAGAAGAGGATTCTGCCATTTCAGAGGGGGTGAGGAATGCTGTTGTTATCCTAATGCTGTCAGATGACATCTCTGTTTATGTTGGCATTATTGGATAATAGGTACTTGCTAATTTATTTGACAGTTAAGTAAATAGTTTCATAGTCTTTCACTTTTTCATCTGGACATGAGACTAAAAACTGAAGAATGGAGGAAAACAGCCAGATCTCATTAGCTGTCTAATGTCAATCTTTGCCGCTTTTTCAAATTATCTGTATGGCAACCATTTCACAAATAGAAAGCAAAATACAGGACAGGTACTGGAATCTGTACTGTTTTTTTTTTTTTTTTTTTTTTTTCCTTGAGGGAGAAGTTGCTTGATGGTGAAGGCATAAATGGGTCATGTAGCTGCTACATCTTAAAAATAAAATAGTTGGCAAGCTTTCCTGCCTGCAATGTAATGTGCTGAATTTCAATGAAAATCACCCAAATGTACAGAGCTCATAGGCCACTTGGAATGCTGCAATATAAAGTGCTGCAGTGTACATTTCTGAGCCACTTCCACACCATTTGATTTGCTTGTTAATAAATCTTTCCTCAGTGAAAGCATTATTTTTTTCAGACTAATATCTAGATTCTGAATTGAGCAACAAAATAATATGCTGTATTTTCTTTTTCATACCCATACAAGGGATGTAGTTTGAATATATTAAATACATTCTTCTGAAAGCAGTCAATTTAAAAAGTGAAAAACAGATACAATACCTGTGGTTTTGAAGGAGGGAAAAAACCTCATACAGAAATTAGAGAAAATTATTGTAACAGTTTATTTTAACAAACAGATATGAAGACTTTGTCCTGCAACCTGCTGAGGATTCTCTGTTCCCTTTGATTTCCGTTTCTAAGGGGTTTTTGTAGGGTTTCGCACATACCCAAGTTCGCTTTACGCCATCTAGCGCAAGTGTGAGATAGATGCAGCAGTAGAGGATTATTGCCGTTTACCCAGCCTCTTTACTGAGGTTACTGAGTATCATGCTGCCATATTGATGCTCTTACTGTTACCCATTCTAGTTAGCCATTAGCTTTTCTTCTGCGTTACACTGTGGTCGTAGTACTGTGCCACGTAATGTGTATACTCATACTGCAAAGAATGTGTGATCAAGTCTGAACCTTCAGCTAGAATGAGATGGAGGCTATAGAAGCTCTCTCAGATTCTCCGCTGGTATTTCCCATAGGCATAAAGTGTACAGTGAACAAAACAAGCACCAGCTCTCTTTATTTCTGTATTCTTTTCCACCAGCCTCAGCTATTTCAGCTGCTCTTCATCTATGAGCTGACCTTATCCAAATGACTAGCATTAGTGGTAAGGTTATATAATCTGAAGGAATGTGCACATGTGACCAGCACTGGAGTCTGTTCGGTCTGAATATCTCATCTGGTGGCTGAAAAAAAATGTTGAATGAGAGCAGGAAGAGGACTGATTCTAGTGTGATCCACAAGCGAGTTTCCTAATGAAGGATGTTCATTCCTTTTCGTTGGGGGATCTCTCTCTAGAAGGGCCGAAACCATTTTAGTACGTTACCATAAAACCCCGCCACTTATGTCTGGCAAATAGACAGCAGGATCTCACTGTTCCCTGTGCTGAATGGTGCTGCAGCATCACAGAAGTTGAAAATGAGTGCCTGTCGTCTGTCCTTCGGCAGCACATTGTGCGTTAGTGATACTGATGTGTTTTCAGTTCTGTGTCTCAGCCTAAATCTGGACAGTGGCAGGCCTGAAGTATAGGATTAATTTAGAGGGACTGGTAGCTGTTGTTTGGCTAGACCTTTGAGATTGCTCAGGAATGGAAAGCTTGGTAGTAGTCAGTAATTAGGGAGTTCTTTGTGTTTGATCAAACTAGCAAAACTGACAGTAGCAGGGAAGGCCTGTCCTCTCAAGACTTAAGTTACACAGTTTTACTGACCTGTACAGAGTATCCTGCTGCTTTTGCCATTTTATCTAGTTACTGTAGGCAAAATATTCCTTATGTATATATTTTTTACACCAATTAGCACAAGCTGGTGTGAAGTTTGCCCAAAGTAAGAAATGTCTGATATCATTGGACTCTTGAGGTCATGTTCTCCACATATTAGTTCTTCCATGTTTAAAATTAAAGGGGATGTTGACCACATTTCAATCTAAATTAAACTCATTTATGTTTGTTTTGAAAACATTAGCTATCCTGTCTATCTGTCTTCTCAGTGGTTATTCTTGTTGGCTGGTGAATTTCTCAGCTCTGGTTGTTTAATTGGCAGTTGAGTTCATTTAAGTTGATAGAAGACCTGTCTTTGAAGGGAAGCACATTATCAAAATGCATAGGCTAACCTTATTAGGTGAAAGCATTTTTGTTTAAATGGAAGATACAAATGGATAATGATTAGACTGTGCCCCCAGTGTCTTTTCAAGATTGCTCTTCCTGGAGGCTCATATAGTCTTTCCTGAGTCATGTAGTTGTGAGGAGAAAGACAAAGGAAAAGGGTTTTATCTAAACATAATTGAACTCTATTTTACTTCCCATGCTGAAATTACTGTACTGTGTTGCTTTCACGTGTCATTGGAATAAGCAATATGATACAGTGCATGTGGGGAAGCATAAGAAATTTTCCACCCCACCCCCCCAGCTGAATCCAGTCTGTTTTATTCCTAGCTGTGCCTGCAATTTAAGTCATGTGGTTGTACATCTGCTTGACATGAGCACGACCGTTTTACATAATTCATTATGTGCGACTACAATGTCAGCTGCTAATCCTATCTAATCCAGCACTTCCTTGAAGAGCTGCATTAACAAATCTTGCTTTGGCATTTTCAGCTCAGCCCTTAATGGCTAGCAGTCCACTGCATGCCACGGGGAGCTCCGGGCTCAGAGAAGGTCAAGCCAAGATGTGCAGAGACCAGTTTCCATTCATCCTTCATGACCGCAGCCCTCAAGGGCCAGGCGGAAGCTGAATGTCAGGGAGGTGCCCTGGTGGACTCGCTCCTCAGCTCTCCTTCCACAGAGGCTGTGGCAACACAAGTGTGTGTAGTGTCTGGGATAGCCAGGCTGTCAAGCAGCGCTGAAAGCCGAGAGCAGAGTGCCAGGACAGGCAGAGCCTCCACTTTGTATCAGTGACTTCTGAAACAAACCCCGACAAGCATATCTTTGTGGGAGTGCGGATTACCGTGTGCAGTGTGTCCCTAGATCCCTGTGCAGCTGAATCCAATGTGTGTCCAGAGATCCTATTTGTTTTCCTGAAGGTGAGCTGAGGAGGTTCATGGTAATTTCTGTGAACTGGCAGAGTCTGATTTCAGTTTGATTTGTTTGTTTGTTTATTTACTTTAAACCTGTGCTGTCAGGAGATGCTTCCTCTGGCATTTGGGGTAAAAGCAGCTCTCCTGAACTGCAGTGAACATCTGCTCCTCAAGTGGAGCTAGCAAGAGCTAAGAGCTAAGGCTGTAGTCCTACAGAAATTAAGTTTCAGGCTGCTGCTTCAGAGCCCCTTCTTTTGCTGTCATAGGGTTTAGCTCCTCGGTACCACTTCACTGAAAATCATGACAGACTTAAAGTTACGTTTGCTCATTTAATTTACACTTAAGGCCTTATTTCTCACTGGATGTTTTTCTACCCACATATTTATATGGCCCTGCTTTACTGGTGTAATTTCTGTGCATCTTCACTCTACCTGAAAAGAAAAGGAAGTGTATGACTTCAGTTTCTTATTTTTTGGCAAATACAGACATTTAGGTTTGGTTTATCCTGAGATTGCTCTGATGGAGATGAAGTGCTTGGTGTCATCTTATGCTTTCGGAGCTGGGAGAGCATAACCTGGCATAAAGCAGTGCTATGGATATGGATGTGCACATTGAGAGGGGTAGTGAGATAGCAGCTCACTTGTTGCACAAACTAGTTTGCCAGAACATGTCTATTAGGAAGAGGATGCAACTGTTATCCAGCTGTCATCCACCTTGCCCAATCTGCCCCTGAAAACAGAGGCACTTACTAGTCTCCGCTGCCTGTATTCAGGAACAAACTCAGGTTAAATCCAGTTGGTTAATAGCAGTTGGCGTAGAGCTACAGGGATCTCCCCCAAAGGCCCCCCAATCTATGAACCTAATTCCATTTGAGCAAAACTAGTTTGGATATTGATACGTTTTGAATGTTTTTTCTCATTGTTGCTGTTAGCTATCCTTGCATTCATATGGTTGTGATATGTCATAGCACACAGGGCAACATCATAAGCCCAGTGATGTCCATATAGTATACATTCTGCTTAACAGTACCACTCATACAACCACGCTAATTTTAGTGGGACTGCTTGAGATGGGGGGGAAGAAGGGGGACGGGAGTTCTGCCCTCTTCTGAAGTATTAAAGAAAAAAAAGAAAAAATAAAAGAAAGCCAAACCACCCACTCGGTGGAAGCATGACTTCATCTTCTCAGTCTTCTGCATGCTGTGCTGGGTAGAAGAACAGCTAAGGCATTTGCAGATGTAAAAATACACCTCTGGGAATTCTCCCTGTGGGAAACTATTGCTTCATAGAGGAATGATTTAAAGAGCTGTAGTTTGTCTTGACAATGTCTTGTCTTTACTTTCAGAGCTGAAAAATATCCTTTTTGCCAAAGTTACTCTCAGCTGCAGAAATCAGCTACTGCAATATGCCTTTGCAGGTATTGGGCATTTCTTGAAACAGAGAGATGGTTGGAGAATGGGAGGAAGCTTTGACAAAAATTTTTTTTTTCTACCAAGGATCCAAATCAGCTCAGAACAAGAGAACAAGAATGAGCGGTTCTGCTTTTATGTTTTGAAATCATTATATTTTGTTTTAGATTTGTCATTTGTTTGTTTTTGATAGAAAAATCAAAGATCTTCATGGGGAAAGATACTTCTCACAAGAAAAAAAATGCTAAAAAGACTGCATTTCTTTAGTGTAAAGATGGAATTGATATGGCTGGTCATTTAAGTAGGTAGCTTTTGGAAGAGATGTTACAGAAAATACCACACATAGGGAAAAAATATCTCTAGAGACATTTTGTAAGAGATGAGCCAAAATCAAGAAATATACCAGACCTGGAAGGTTTGGGGTTATCATTTTGCCTCTTAGGTGTTCAGTTCAAACTGGAGTTCTGCCAGCTACTCCTTTGTGAAAGGGCTCATTTTGGACAGGGCTTGTTTAGAAATTTGTCCCTTCCTCAACTTGCTTTCTGGTTTTTTTTGGTTTTTGTTTTTCTTGCTTCATTTATTAATGTTTTCTGTGTTTGTGTGACTCACTGGCAGCAATTCACAGTGTCCTTATATATCACGCAATCAGTGACTTGTACATTTCCCAGAGATCTTAATTCTTGTAAGTTCTGTGGTGTGTTGATTTGAGTGCTCTGTGAATCACTAGCTTCATAAAAGCTGATTATATCACAATATTGTATGATACATGAAATTAATTTTTAATTCTAGAGAGTATTAATGGCACAATGTTAGTAGTTCTGTGTATTTTTTTAAGGAGATGCTGTATATGTTGCAGAGCTTGTATGGACCTGCACCTCCTTGTTTTCTGAATTAATTTTACCATTGACTCTGTCACTTCATTGATTTAAGTCATGGGTGTCCTAGTTCATTCCCATTTAAATGAAAATAGAATTGAGCAACCCCATTTCAAACTCAAAACTGAAACTAGCTAATTTGTCATATTAGCTCAGGATTGAATACTTAGCTAAAAGTCACTGAAGTCACTGTCAGAAAACTCTGGAAATAAAGCAGAACAAATGTTCTACTTAGTTATCTGTCATGATTTCATATAAACCGTAAAATCTCTAGTCCTGTCACCCTCATCTTACAGTTTTTCTACATTCAAAAGGTGTTCTGTATTTCAAAGGATTTGCAAAAATCATTTTGAAATTACAATAAATTATATCCTATCCCTCATGGTATTCAAAGCTTCAGGAGTTTGTCTTAAGCAAGAGCGATTAAACTGAGCATTTTCAGGCAGCACTCAACAGGATCCTGCAAGATGTGAAGTACAACTTAAAATTTTCTGTGGTGGCTATAATCCTATTCATTATTTCTCATATTTTCCTTAGCATTTTCTTGGATCGGAACTCTAAATGACTAATACTGTGCTCTAGTTGTTTTGCACCGTTAAATAAGGGGTTAAATAAATAAACTAGTACATAGCAATGATTCAAGGAGTGATGTATCAAAAGAATATATGTACTGAACTCCAGTTCTCAGCAACCCTTCTTGCTTTTAAAACACTGCGGAAACATGCTATATGTGTTGGATTGTAAATAGTGGGTAGGTTTTGATTAGTTAGGATGGCTTAGACTATTGCAGAGTCACTAGATAGCCGTGGAAGAATGAGCTGTATGCATTCCGTCTTCGTACTGTCAACGCATTTGCCAGCCAGATTCCAAGATGAACCTTTATCAGTAATGACGATTGAAAAAAAATAAGAAGATACTCCTGTGCCAGTTTGGAGATCAGGATTCAATTTTTCCTCTCAGATATACACACAGTGGCTTTGAGCAAATTGCCTACATACAGTTTCCTTTCTGTAACTACACCTTTGTCTGTTTTGTCTACGTAGACTGTAAGCTTGTTGGGGCAGCAATGGACTGTTGTACCATAGGGATGCTGACCTCCGTAAGAGCCTTGAGGTGCTACTGTAGCAAAATACTGCTGGTGCAGAAGATTTGATGGGCAGGAAGAACATCTGGCTGGCACTTAATGTTTAACAAGTCAGACACTTTCCTGGAACGCATTCCAGCAGAGTTTAGTTGAGTTAAGGTTATTTACTCTTGCTCTCCTGATTGGCTTTCAACAGAAATACTTCAAAAGGAAGTATAAGTAATATTTTGAGTAAGTTACTGAGATATTTTTGCAGACTTTTCTGTCTCCCCCAGATTGCTCTTCTTGGTTTCATGTTTACTATTGAGCATAATAAGAATAGTATTGAACCATGAGTGTCTTCTAGGCTGATTTTATAATATTGTAATGCGTGCGCGCACACACACACACACACACATATATATAGTGTATGGGTTTCTGTAGGTTTCCAGTTTAGTATTGACTGAACCCTTGATCTTTTAAGTCTTTGCGCACACCAGTAACCGTACATATGTACAGTGGTCTCTAATATCAGGTGCTTACTGACTGTTCACTTACTGTGTCGTTAAATCAGGTCGTCTCAGAGCAGCACGCCATTGCAAGGTTCTGGGTTGAGTCCTCACTGTGTGCTCACATCCACTGCAGCAACACTCCTCCCCAGTCTGTGTGCTTATTTTGTCTGTTTTCCGCTTTCATTTCTTATCCTCCGTGCCTTCCCCTGGCCCCAGCCTTTTTCCTTTCTCCAGCTCTGTCTGACTTACCAGTGCTTATGTTGTATGGTTGGGGATTTTAAAATCTAATTATACTTTAGTTTAAGGGCAAATAGGCTCTCTGTCCTTTTTACCTCAAGGCACAGCAAGAATCAGTGAATATGGCTTGACTTCTGAGGGTAAGGCTGTAAGGATAGCCTGAGAGGAAGAGCAATTCATTAAATTTTATGCTTCTGGTTTGTCTCCCCTCGTATTCTAATTTAATCTAAGAAACAGAAATATGCAGTGGACACTGAAAGTGTGTTTTAAGATAAGGGTTTAAGGCTGAACATCAGAATCATAGCTGCTGTCTCCTCAAAACTGACTTTTCTGCATGTGTTTTCATGGTATTTATAAACTGCCTCTACTGTTTCATGGGCCACCTAGTCTTTTAGGGGTGCCACAGAGCATCAAAAGCAGTTCATAGAAGTGTTGTTATCAGCTAGTTTATTATTGTTAATGCAGTAAAGTCAAAATAAGTATGTTTTCTTAAAAAGATATTTTGCTCACGTTTGCACAGTGTTGGTTTTGATACCTAAGAATACTCTTAGTGCAGTGGAATTTATGCATATTATGCTTTGAAGGCTACATCAACCCCCACTAATGTGGGTAAGAACCATTTTGTTCCTTTTGATTAACTTTTGTATGTCAACTTGAGATGTCACAAATTTTGGATGAAAGTACTAACAGCACTGGGTATCTGTCTCAGGCAGAGTGGGAGAAATATACTTTCTCTGCCTGCTTTTTAAAAGCACAGGTTTTGAAAGCTTCAGTAAAAAAAATAAAGTTGATAATTTTGATGACTGAAGTTTGGGACGAAAGGGCCCATGTTTTGCCCATGCTAGAAAAGATCCTCTAGCTGTTTCATGAATAAGGACTAGTATCTTTGTGCAGTGGAGCAGAGATACGTAATCTAGCAGACTGGAGGGCCTCTCAGGTGCCTCAGTTATTGCTATTCTATTAAATATCTACCTACATTTGCTCATCGAGGCTTGCCTGTTAGTCCCAGTCTGTACAAGTAACTTTGTTTACATCAGGCTGTAGAGACTTGTTAGATCCTTGTGGATCTAACCAAAAAGTTCACCTAGCATCATGCATCTTCCCTGCTGGGACTGGCAGGACTGAGCAGGACTTTCTTGCAGCCATCTCTCCAGGTGGCCCTGGACAGGTCCGGTGCTCAGCTGTGGAAGGGACAGCAGACTGCTGTTTGTTTCCTCAGTGCTCCTTCTGCAGAAATCGTGGGGGAGACAGCCTGAGTAAAGCAAAGGGGTGAAAATCATGTGGGAGGGGGGATGTGAAGCAAGTGAAATGAGGGATGGGACTAAAGGAAGGCTAATTAGCACAAGAAAGATGGGGAGGAAAAAAGCAATTGGATAGGTGCTGGGGGCTGTAGGAGGGAGGGACAAGTGGTGATAGGAAATGGGGGGGTGAACTTTGCACACAAATGCACAGTGTACTGGAGTTTGGGGTAGGGGAAGAGTGGAGGGAACTGGGGTTTAGAAGGTGGGGACAGAGGAGAGTTCAAGGCTGGGACTCTCCCATGAAAGACCCCCAAAGCATTGTCTTCTACTAAGGCAGCAACTGAACACTGGAATCCCAGTTCTGACCTTTTACTTTCAGCAAGTAATAGTGAAACCTACCAAGCAGCTGCCCCCCCCATCTGCTACTGACTGCTTGATTCATTATGTGCCATCTAGGCACAGGTAGCAGTGATCTTGGAATAGATCCAGAATGAGTGGGAATCAGGATGATCCCACATAATTTCTTCTCTCTTCCTCTCTCCTATTTTTTTTCATTAGGAAATAACATTCAAAATTAAACACACTAAAACTCCTTGATATTTTAGAGCATAATCTCTCTGAATACTGTTACCTAGAGAATCCAATGCCATTTGGCAAGTGCCTTGCAAAATAAATGTTTATTTATGAACCAAAAAAAATCCCATCAAACCAGCCCAAGTGTCCTAACATCTCTGCGGGGTTCATCTCCTACATCTCTGTTTCTTGTAGCTATCTGCGGGCTTAAAAACACTCTATTTATGTTCTCCTGTTAAATTCCAAACAAACTGTCCCCATATCTCTCTAGAAAGGCAACAAAATGCCTCAGAAGACAGCACTCATCCTGCACACTTACGCCTACAGGCACACACAGCAGCAGTGCATATACTTAAGCTGTCTCTGACACACATAATTTTCCTTGTTACTAAGTGCTTGGCTCTTCCCTTTTTAATGCTTTTAAATTCAAGGATTTATATGTACATATGTACATGTACCAAATAGAAAGAGGGAGGAAAAAAGTGTGGGAGTTGAGTTAATTTATCTGCCTCCAGATCCCCCAAATAAGTCTTGAGCAATCTAGCCAGATTCACGGCTGAATCCAAAGCCTGTTGAGGTTATCAGTTATGATATGTCATGTGGAATTTTCTGGAGAATACTTTTGTTGTCTGTATTTCCAGAGGATTTAAAATGTGTCTGTAACAAAGTTTATCGTTCCACAAGCATCTCTCTAAGGAGGCACTTTACAGTTTGTCATGCAAGCTGTGGCATATTTAGTTTTCTTCAGAAACAAAGGATACATCGTATTTAACCATGTACACTAATATAATTTACTTTTCTTCAAATAAAATATACTTCTCACTGTTTTGTAGGGTTAGCTTTTCCTATTATTTATAATAATACCACCAAATATTCAAGGACTGTAATACATTTTTTTCACTCCATACCTTTACATCAAGTCTGTCCGTTTTCCATAAGATGTGCTCTATTAAACCACAAGGTTTGAGGAAGTTTCAGAGTTTCTTCCCTGTATTTGTGTTGGACTAGAAAGCCATAGTGGTCTCTCTTCAGTTCAGAGTATATGCATTTATGCTGAAGTTAGGAAGCATTAACATCCTAAAGGTTTTAGGATTTCTTTCAGATAAGCTTCCTTGATTTTACTGAGCTCTTTCAGTTTTCTGTCTTAGTTTCCCACTGCTGAAATCAGGTCAGATATTTAATGAAGAGGCAGTGGTGCATGAGATTTTATACTACTAATGAATTTTGTTCTGTTGAGGAATAACATTCAAACATCTTTGTTATTGCTTTGATATTTACATTTCTAGCCTAGACTAAGAAAGGAAGAGAATGCATGAGTTGAAAGAAGTTGTTAATTGTGGCTTTGTAGAGCTCAACAAAAGTTTGACTTTCAGTTGGACTTTGGTTTTTAAGCAAAACTTCAAGTAATCTGACTAGTCAGCTCATTCAGCTATGGAATTTAAGAATCTGAAAGAGACTTCCTATGACCATCTCAAATCGACACCAATGTGAAGATTTGGCCATGTTGCATGCAATCTGTCAGAGAAATTGCATTGGGAATCTAGAATTAAGTGATGTTTGTTAAGCTTTGGTTCTTGAAGCACATTTGGATTCTTTCTCTCAGACATGGATTTCCAGATGACACTGGTGCAAAGACAAAAGAAATTTCTGATTGGAAAATACAATGTGGTCAACGGGGAATTTTTTTTTTTTTAACAGGAAAGCCTTCAGAAAAATCTGGGAAGCTTTTAGTTCCATAGTCAGTGTAGCCATTTTATCTTATGGGAGTTTTAATTCCAGCTCCCTGCTGTGTCCCTTTTCTTCCAGTGAGCCTTGCCCCTCAAGCAGGCAAGCACTTCTTCACCCACTTTTCCAGCCTCTTGGCGTTCTGTCATGCACTGTGCTTGTTCAGCCTTAGGGAAAGCCTGCAGCGGATCATGGGAGACACAGGCCAACCGAGCAGGGGAGGAGCAGAAGATGAAAATGACATATCTGAGGTCAACTCCTCTTAAAACTTTTTTCTATATTAAGTCAGCTACTAAATCGTACCAGGGATTTGGTGTGCACAAATCATAATGAACAGAAGTGGATTGTTCTAGCAAAAGACTGCATGAGGAGAGCAACTAATAAGATCAAATCTTTCTTTGAATAATTATAATTAATCCTACAAAAATCAATCTTCAAAAACATCAGAGAAATGCAATATATTACACTTATTTTCTTTACCCATTGACAAGTTCTGACCAGCTCCCAAGAGACCTTGCATACAGTGGAGGAGAATACAAAGATTAATGCAATGAAACATTTCAATGTTTCTATCCTTTAAAACTTTCCATTTGGCAAAACATTTCAATAGTTTGGTTTTTCATCTTCACACAAGACAAAAACAAACGTCAAGACTAGTGATTTCCTTCAGAGCAGTAACTTATATTTTTCATCAGCTATAATGACCTTTGTTAAGTATGTCTTTCCTCAGAGAGGCTGCATTCTTATCAAACAGGTGGGAATAATACCTCCATTAATATCATCATTACTTCCTAATATTTTTCTTACATTTGTCAAATACCCTTTTTTTGGTATATCCTCACTCTGACACATTCTCCAGCACAATTATCGCCTCCTTTCAGTAGCCCTTGATGTTCCAAAATGATAGTGCTGTCACAAATACTAGAATCCCTGAATGAACTGGATTGGAAATGGCCGGCAGATTAAAAATATTTGCTTGAAGCTTTCTCCTTGCTGTGAAGTAGTGGGGGGAAATATTTGCATAAACAAAATTTTAATAGATACTGAAAATAAACAGCACAAAATAAAACATAGCTTGTGTCTACATTATCATGCAACTTTAATTACACAAGCATTTATGTTCTTTGTGTGTTTTGACTTAGGGCCATGTGAGACACATGAGTGAACTGTCAGTCATGTAGAGTTAATTATAATTTGTCCATACAGGGGGAATAAAAGACCCTGGGAAAATATGCTAACACTTTTCATTGACAGTAAACATTGGTTTTTGTTAGTCATTTGATAAAATCATTCTTTGCAGACTATACAAATTCTCTAGTTCAAAGGGTTCCCTGAGAAGAAATATATTAGCACACGGCTAGATCTGCTACAGGAATTAATTATCCTTTTGTACCATCTCATTTATTTCATTTTTTCTTTCCCCAAACAAGAAAATATATTTTCATACAGTGTTCAGCAAACCAAGCCAGATTATTTAAAATAATATTCACATTCAGTGTGCTCAGTGTAAAGTGCTATTTTTAGGGTAGGTGCCTGTCCCTTTTTACAGCATTCAAAACAGAAATCTTTGGTTTCCACTTGTCATAGAGAACCAGTTTGTAAAGTGTCTTTGAACTTCTTTGCACTTCTCCCTTTCCCAAGTAAGTGGCAAATAAGTAGGTGTCACTGATACGTAGGGCAACAAATTGATAAAGCAAGCATAGATTCCGAGATCTATAATTTTTAATAATTTTTAAACTAGCTACAAAATGTCAATCACTTCACAAACTGACAGGAGACATAAGGAATTTCATATTACATGCTGTAAATGATATTTATCTCACAGTTTATCTAGAGTTCATTCATTTAGGTTTTTTTATTATTTTTTTACTGAGTCAGCTACTAAACATCTCAGCGATTTGGTGTGCATAGCTCTAGGTAAGCAACAGAGAACTGTACTGATAACAAACCACATGGGGATAGCGACTAGTAAGAGAAAGCCTTATAAAAATTACATTTCTTTGCACCATTTCATATGGTAGTCGTTTCCTCCAAAAGATAGTCTACAAAATCAGCAGACAAACCCAATATATTACACTTACTTCTTTTTGTCTTTAACGTATTTTCAGCCAAGCTTTTATTTTGCTGGCAATGGCTAAATGGTGAGTGCCAAATCCCTCTTTTTCATTATTAAAAAAATTATCATGATTAATAACTATATATATATCAACAAGAAAAAAGTGGCACGACTGCAAACTTGCTGGTATAACATAGTCCCAAAAGAGTCCGAATACTGAGCATGCTTTTGTTGTCATTGTTGGTGTGCTACTGCCATGGGAAAAGTCTTGTTTAAGTAGGACTCTAAAAGTCTATTTATTCCTCATGCATAAATGCATAAATCACATCACTTTTTAGTGCAATGCCTGTTATAGTAATATAATTCCACATTGTCTAATCATGAAATCATAACAACGGATAATGGTGATGAAGAACCAAAGACAGCAGGTTTAAGTGCTTAAACATCATGATACCCAAAGACAGGAGCATGGCAGTAGCTCTGTGGAATGTCACAGTTTTACAAGAACAATACTGTATATTTAAAGGTTAACAGCACGTTTAGCATTCCAACATTGTTGTCATTCAGCAAACATCATAAAAAAAAGGGAGAGAAGAGGAAAAAAGAAAAGGAATCCAAAACAGAAACAAGGAAAGGAAAAATCTCAAAAAACATCATAGTGAGCTATAGCCATCAAATCAGCACTATGTACAACCTTTGGAAAGAAAGATATCTAGAAAAAAATAATTACAAGTATCATTTTTGGAAAGCTGACAAACTACACAGGACAACATTTACAATGGGGCTGATATGTGCATGTGTGCAAACCTAGTAGGTAAATACCATGATAAAAGCATGAAGGTGCTGCCCTGTGGGACAGTGTTAAAAGGAAATGCACTTTGCTGCATTTAACCACTGCCCAGCATCTTTGTTGCACGCTGGTTAGCATCATCAATCCTGGTTTTGTTGGAATCAGCCTGTGGAAACACAAATTAAAGAAATAGTTGATTATAAGCAGAGAGAAAACATTTACAATGCTTTGTGGACACTTCCCTAGTTTTAGGTAGGTCAGAGGAGAAAAAAACCCTTGAAAATACTGGAGAGCTGGTTTTCTAGTGGTATTGGGGCCCAAATGTAAATTACAGATTTGCCTGTTTTTTTGACATTTCAGATAGCCTCTGAGTAAAGCTTTTGTGTTTGGCAGTTTTTGTGAACTCTTCTACTGCTATGCCAGATCTGTAGCCAGTGTTAACTGGTAACTCCATTAATAGGAACGCTCTGGATGACAACTGATAATGTATGTGCAGATTTCATTTGTTTAAAGCTTTAATGGAGTATAAGACTGATTGATAGATTCAGCGGATGTGGATTCTGTCCCAGCTGAAGGATGCACTAAAATTTAGATTACCACACAATCAAAACTAAAGTTTTCTTCAATGTACTGGAGAATCACTGGATTAGAGAAGCTAAGTCATCTTATGCAGGGAATGCTGGGAAAGATAAATTTTTCTGAAAAGAAATCAATCTGGATCTCTTTGCTTTACGTGTGACAGGAAGGGAATAGGTAGGAGTGATGCCATTATTCCATTCTCTTAAGAGAATTTGTTGGTGTGGCTGCAAGACAGGGTAACCTCTCTCATTGGGCAGCAGCATGAACAGGAATTAAGAAAAGGAAGGGATTCTACCATTATTTGAAAAAATCAAGCTAGAATTTAGTCTAGTGTGGGCTAAACTATTAGCTTCACCGTCTTCCATGATTTAACCCTTGTCATGCTTATAAAATGATGTTAATAAAACAGTGCCACCTTGGAGGTTTAGGAGTTGTCCTTGAAAGGGAGGACACTTTAACCATGGGCTTCTGTAGCTCTGTAGAAGTTAGTCTGGGATACAGAGGCATTGTTTTAGCTGACATAAATTGGTAAAGTTCCATTCAAGCCTATTATGCTATGCTGACTTATGCTAGGAGAGGGACTAGTTTTCAGCTCTTGAAATCAGACTTGTGGGAAAGGTGAGAATTATATTCTTGCTTTGAAACATGAAATCAAATAGCAAAGTTTCTCTTCTGTGATTTGGCGTCTGCATTTTGTTAGCTTTGATGACTATTTCCACTTCTCTGGGGTGTGTCCAAATTGTACAGATTTATTTTAAATCTTCAGTTTGCAAAGATACAGAATGGTGAAGCATCTTTTCCACATACATTCCAAAACCCCTTAAAAAGGTTATACTGATGTGAAGTAAATCATTCTTAAGCATCTTGGGCTTTTCTCTGTAACTGCTTTGGCAAATACTATGTAGATATGTCTTTTTAGTACAGTAGCATGTGCCAGGTCCTCAGCAAGTGTAGATCAGCATAACCGCTCATTATGAACCACACTCATTTATATTAGTCAGGAGTTTGACCTTGTCTATAACAGTATAGCTACCTAAAAAAAAAGTGAATGGTTTTGGAAGCAGTTAAGTTTGTCGTAAAATATATGAATACTGGGGTAAGGCTGTATGTGTATGTATTTTTTTCAGAGATGAAACATAATGGTCCTGAATGGAAATACTGAAGTCTAACTCTGGTGGATGACTCTGTTGCATCAGTCAGTGGGAGTCTTATCACAAACCTTCTCACCTGGGTCAATACAGAATACTTTTGAGCCCGTCGTACTTTCTGTCTAACCTCCATTTATAGCTCATTTCAGAGCAGGGTGCTCTGTGATGACAGCCGAGCCATTTGACCCACTCAGCACATTTTGTTTTTTCTCTTTCTTTCTGACTTGAAGGAAGGACTAAGTCTTTTATTTATTCTCTGATTATCTTGGATAGATCAGAGTACATCTCCACCCTGTGAGATGGCTCCGACTTGGATACACATTTCCAGTTTAACATATATGCTTTACGAGCGTAAGGGTTAGCTTTGTGATGTACCCCAGCTTTTGCAAAGTGTGCCAGCCCAGGGTCTTTCTAATGGTCATAGCTGATCAAAAGCACAGTGTTTCAGCTGGTCAAAAAACCAAAAAACTCTGGCAATGCTGTATTACCTGTCACCAGCCGGGGCCACTATTCTAGTATTTCTTTACAAAATGGACATGTATACATTTGTTATCCAGCTGTCGGTCACTTTTGTGTCTTCATGGAGGGCTTTCCTAATATATAGTTTCTTTTCCTTGTATATCATTACTGCTCAGACCATATGTACTTACCCTGAGAAATCAGATCTTCATTAAGATTGAACTGTCTTGTTTTTGTGCTGCTATCATGTGACTCCTCTGTATACGCTGCAAATCCATCTTTCAAAAGTGTATCACCGTTCTTAGCCAAGATCTCTGCCTGACTAGGCCTGCCTATGAGGCTGGATTTAGTGATCGATACTAGCTTGCAATGCTCTTTTATTGCTGTATAAAATGCTGTATAGCTAATTCTATAAGGAGACTCCATAGATGTGGAAGGCCAGTCCCTCAGTTAGTCAACTGCTGTCAGCACACACTGCGTAGAAACTTGGTCCATGTACCTCGTGCACAAAATGCCTGGTCTATGTTTTCAAAATCCAAACGTTTGCAGGCATGAACTGATGGGAGATCAGTGCAGTGTTAGAAAGTTAGGGTTGCTGCATTTGGTGATAGCATCCTGAAGGCATGGATGAGACACACCTGATTTCCAAGTGCAGCGCATGTCATCTGCCACTAAAGTTATGTCATGAATAGAATAGCTGCTAACATGGAGTAGTATGTGTCCTTGTACTTCCTCTGAGAAAATGATATATACCCTAGACTTCTTATTTAAAGCTAGTTATGACACGTGCTATACAATCCTCCAGTCCCTTCTTGCAATGTAGATAGATATACTTTCCAACGCTTTTCTTATGAATAGCAGTGGTAAATCCCTCTCCCTATCGCCACTTCTTTTTCCCAGAAATACAAACTGCTGCAGAATGGCATCACAATAATACTGTGCATTTTCCAGTTCATTCAAACTAACAGATGCAGCTTTATAAACAGAAGTTTTGACTGTTACAAAGCTATGTGCTCTTTTATGTTATGCGAATATCTGTCAGAAATAAACTTCCTTCTTTTAAGACAGCATACACTTCAACCAGTTCTCTCTGGAATCAAACTCCAGTAAGGAAAGTTACCAAACTGTGTGAACCCCTGACAGCAATGTTTTCTTTATTTTAATTTGTTGCACTAGGGTCTCGTGTAGCTAATTAGCACGGAAAGGAGATATGGACATCTTGCTTTCTGTAGCTGGCAGGTGTAAGAAGGCTCAAGAGTACAAGCTCTACCACTTAAGGTCAGCATTAATTCTAAGCAGTACATTTAAGTCCTTGGGTTAGATCCTCAGGTTGTGTAAATCTTAGCTGAAGTCAAGAGTGTACACCAGACAAAGATCTAGCCTGTTATGTCACTTCAGCCTGGCTGTGTCTATGCCTGGAGCTCTGCCAGCAATGAACGCAGATGGCTTGCAGATCTTAGGATCTGAAGAGAAGAGTGAATTCTCAGCTGGGCATGGAGAGTGCTTAGTATCTACTTTGGAAATCTGCAATGCAGATCTGGCATTGGAATGGTGCTCTCTGCATTTTTATATAGTGATTCCACAGTGGTAATAATAAGCTTTTGTACTTGGCTGGGCCCATGCAGGGCCCAGTTTATGTATATACGTAGAGTGAGCTGGTGGATCTCTATCCAAAAGGGGTTAAAAGCAGGCAGCAAGACAAGGCTGACTGCACTGTTACCACATGTCAAAACCAAGCTTAGTAAGTTCACATCCTTTTTTTAGGACTGGCCCTCCTAACAGGTTATCCAAGTCTGAATCATTCATGGAGTTTCTTAGGGAAGGAAAGTCCAGAAAAGTTCAAAATTTGCCAGGAAGTGCCCAGGCATTCAGGCCCAAGCTCCACAGTTCTGCACAGCTCACTGCTCACTTCTTTCCCAAAACCTTTGCAGAAGGAGCCTTGAAGCTACCCTTTATATATACCTGAAGTTATTAAGTGCTACCCTTGCCAGCTGTTGTCTTTTGAACCCAGCAGTGCAGTATGACCTGCAGTGAAGGGTTACTGAAGATCTACAGCAGCAAGCTCTGCTTTGATCCAAGGATTTGGAAGGAGGAGAGAGAGGAACTCTAGCAGCTGTTTCTGTTCCCTCTCCTCTGAAAGAGCTGAAGAGAAACTGCAGCATGACCCCTAAGTTGAAAGAGCTGGGAACAGACTGGGTTACATGTCTTCTGTACTCCTTGTAGCAGCCTGTTTCTGTACTCCTTGTAGCAGACTGTGCCCATGAACAAAGGCTTGCGGAAGAGAAAACACAGCCACCCTTTGGGGTTCTCTTAGAAATGTCAGCTCTTACCTTCTCCATGATCCTGTCGATCTGGCGATTCTGTGTGTCAATCTCATTGCCCATATCCAGGGCCATGTGACGTAAGTTTCCAATGATGCCGCTGACCTGCTCGAGGTTCTCATCCATTTCATTTTCTCGGGCATCATTTGTTACCCTGGGAGTGAAAAAACAATTCTTTGAGTAGAGACAGAGGAGGTCCCTCTGAAACTCTGATTCACCTGAAACCTCCCCTGCATCCTTCTTCACTTGTGACTTGTGCAGCACGCTGCTATGCTAAACTTTGAAGAAAAGGGATCAATTATTAAGCAGCTAGCTTGAAAACCTTTGCATGCTTACTTTTTGACTGTTGGGACTAATTGTTTGGGTTCATTACTACTCCACTCGTGCTGCTTCTTCCTGCTGCTCCTGGAAGTGTTGCTGTCTGAGCAATTCCACATAGTGTTGCTGTGTGAGGTATTCCACATACCACACCTGTCTGCTAGTGATGGTGCTTCTCAAAAGAAGAATAAAAGTATGCTTCATTTGGACATTTGGATTTACGTGTGGTTACAGTATATGTAACATGCTGTAGGGCCTTGGAATTGAAGCTATACGAGCTCCCAGCCTTGGGCTACACACAGCTAACTGTTACAGTGCAGTCCTTGCAGCCTGGGGGCTAATTGAAATACTAGGCATGAGCAGCTTCAGCTGTGAAAGTCCTGACCTAAACTCCTATTTTAGTTAAACGTATTTCCAGTAAATGACAGAAGCAGCTTCTCTCTGATTTGCTGGCTTCAGTAAAGATGCTTTGCCTCTCCTGTTAGCCCTGTCTTTTTCAGTTGCTTGGTGTTTAAAAGAAAAAAACTTGCCCTTGAGCCAGGGCCCAGCTCAACACTCTAGTCACTGGGGAGTTATTTGGTGACTGACATTGGGAAAAGCAAGGGCCATGGGTGACACTCAGGAAATACTACCTTGACAGGCTTTTTTGCTCTTTGTGTTCATAAAGGTGCCAGAAGGGCTGTATAGGCTATTTGCAGAACAATTATGGCATAGCACCCATGTAAACTTTCTTCACTGCTGTTCTGTTAACCTGCCCCAGCCTTCATGTTGCTGGAGCCTCCCCCCAGAGGTAAAAAAGTAAAAGTGAATGGCAGTCCCAGCCAACTTAAATGGCAACTCAGTCCCACACTCTGGACTGCATGACAGCATTGTTTCTATCACACTGATTTCCCTTTAATACAGCAGCCAAAAAATAAGTGGATAATAGTTTTTGGAAAGATAATTACTTATTAATTCAGTGTTCTTAATCTTCAGAGATCAAAGCTTTGCCTGCTGGTATGCCTTTATCCATTCAGCTGATAGCATTGTCATCTAAATACATGCTCAGTAAGTAGTGTAATCAGTATGTACTTATCATTGGATCCCTATGTATTGCTGAAAGTTTACAGCTTGGTTGCTATTAGTATAGCCGTGTGTTTAAAACTGGCTTTCGTTTGAATGCACAGTGGTTGCCACTAAAGTGTCAATGTTTTTTGAAAGTTATGGCATTTCAGCAGTTGAGGAACAGTGCCTCATTTCCCATTTAATGATTTTTTTCTGGGTAATAGTCATAAGCAGGGAAATGGTTTTCTCGAAGACAGTGTACCTTTAGTAAAAAGTGTGCTTCAAGTTCTGCACTTGTCTCTGTGCTTTGACAAAGGGCCTGAGACTCTTCTTTCAGAAAAGAGAGGAAGGGGTGCTGAATGCTTTGATATACCCTCTGGCAAGGACAGATAATGGAAAATGAGCCCTACATATCTTCAAAACCAAAATAATTATAAGCTAACTTTATTTGACACTTTATTTCCACAACATTTTACCAACTGTCATTAATGAGACCCATAATAAGGCCCTAAGTAAAAGTTCATTGATCATGCTGGGGAGCTGGAGTGCAGGGGTCACATGGCAAATGCTGACTGACCTTGAGAATCTTAAACCTAACATTTCTGCTATGAAGTAAATAAAAGTATATATTATATCTATGTAATTATCACCCAAATTTTAGCAATCTCAAGGAAGTAGGTTTAGGGTAAACATCTTCTGGATCTTAGGGTTGAGGCCCTGACTTCCAGGATTTTCATCAACATCCTCATCGTTATTTGCACTAGCTCAGGCAAGCACCCATAGGGCCAGGTGAAGCTGGTGGAAGCAGTGGGTGTTTAGGGCCTGTACTAATCAGCGTCAACCTAAATCTGAGCATCTACCATGCGTTGGAATACAGTGACTCCATTGCATTACCAGGTAGCACTGAAGGAGTTAATGAACATCACAGAACTCATGACCATATGGAAGATTTCTAAATATATCACTGACAAGCAAAATAGAGAGAAAACAGTGGATGAAAAGACTCACTTGCGGATAAAGCCACCACTGATGGCCATCTGCTCCCGTTCATCTACGACACGTGCAGGCTGGCTGGCTACAACACCATCCTGATTATTGCCCCAGGCTTTTTTGTAAGCATCACTTGATTTAAGCCTATGCAAAAAAGATGATGAGTAACAAAGCAGCAAGTGGACGAAGACAAATGCAAAACTCTTTACTTCTCCAAGCTAAAAGCTGAATCAAGCACATGAGTTTTCAGATAGAGGGTCACTAATTGTATACCGATATATCATAAGCCTGAATAAAAGGAGATTTTATTTTACTGCCACAACAACTGTGATGGTCAGAGGTTTTGTTTCCAATAGGGTGAATTGCAATTGTCAGGTCTACAACACTGCACACAGGTTTTTGGATGTTGACTTAGTTTCCAGAAAGGAGAAAAAAAAAAAAAGAAAGAAAGAAAGAAAAAGAAGAAAGAAAAGAAGAAGAGAAGAAATAGATAACTGGAAAACATTGTTTCATTTCAGTGACACATATATTTTGACATCAAACACAGAGAACGTACGGGCAGACAGACATAAAAACAAAACCGCCAAGTATAGTATGTACATCACATCACAGCAACACACCCTCTTAGAGAAAAACAGATTTGGCTAGATTTTAACAGGTTACCATGCAGAAGATTGGGCTTTGTTGTTGTTGTTTAGCATGTATGTGGCATAATAGGCATTTAAAGCCACTAACCTTTTCCAAGGTGATTTGGGGGTGATTTTATCATACAAGTCATAGGAATCATTGGATTTCTAAATAATATATCGGTACTTGAAAATAGTAATCATACATCGACAGTTGATGTACAAACCTTTCTCCACAGAGACAAAAAGTAAAATAGGCAGAAGTGAGATGAGTGCAGGAGAAAAGAAAAGATACAAGCAATCTAGCATCAGAAAGGGAAATTTTTCTACATTTTCTTCATGCACCAGCTACAGGCATGAATAAGAAGTGAAGCATTCTCACTAAGCACAGTTGCCCCAATTGTTCATCATACTCTTAATGCATCAGCAGTAACAGCCTTCACAATAAGCAAGACGCAGGCAAAAATGGATCATCACTTCCTTCAGGAGCTTTAAACCATGGGACTTTAAAATAGCCTACCAGGTTGTTATATTTGTTGTTTATGATAGTTATATTAGCTTTCAGAGAGCCATTTTTGACTGAGCTGCCATGGATAGAAAAATTAAAATCCAGGCATACCTTCAGTGGCAGATTAGCATGTGCCAGCGTGTTTTGGGTTGCTGTCTTCGGGGTGATCGGACAAGATCAGGCACTTAAACAGGAGAGCATGAGTGTTTGGGTTCTGTAGCTACGAATTCTTGATCTTATTTCAGAAGTGGAGCAGTTTCCAACAAAGCTGTTTGGAACTGCAAATCCCCATAGTTTCTGTGTTCTTCATTTTGGCTCTAGTCAATCATAGAAACAGCCCTGTGGCTTGGCTTTTGTGGGAGAAATTGAACATGCTTCTAGTTGGGAAAGGACACAAAAAGCCCAGCTCTGGTGTTACGTTCTCTCCGTGCCCTCTGAAGCTGCTTGGCATCTTTTGAGTCTGAAGATGTGTAGCATACTTTGATACAGAACTAAAATATAAATTAAAAGAGGATCTTTCCAAGTAGTCCTCTATTTCATTGTTTATTTCCTTTTAAAATCTGTGAAGACTTAGAAGAGGTGTTTGATTGGCTTGTTTGTTCTTAGCTCTCTGAAACTATACATCAGCTTTGGTGTTTCTGGAAATGAGTGAAGCTAGCTCTCTTGCTGCACATACAATTACAGGTGTTTGTTTGTTCTTTAGACCTGCACAACTTTGAGAGTGACACAGTGTTTGTGTTTGAGGTGAATGATTTTATACACCAAGAGCTCGATCCCCTGATTTTTGTGCATGTACACTTCCCACTAAAGTCAACAGGTAGAGTCTGGGCCTGCTCATGATCGATAGCAGTTGTCTTACTGACTTTAGTCTGGTTAAAGTTGTATGCCATGGGAATTTTGGGTCTTCTAAGAATGTAGGATCAAGCCTTACATTTTCGTATGGTTCACTGAATTGTTTTTACAAGCAACAGAGAATAATTGTGTGTGAAATGGTTAATCTTTTTGGAATATATGCAATTTACTACCAGCCAGAAGAGCATTAGGGGATGATGGCGTAATCATACTGATGCCTAGAACTGTTTGGATTTATCTCCCTCCTTAACTGTGCTTCTGAGAATATCATCTTAGGTGCACCAGTTGATTCCTGGCATGGTGAATCAAAGACTCTGTTTTTAAACATGTTGACTGATTGGTAATGCTAGTTTATCCACCCTGGCAGCAGTCTGCAAAGGTGAGTCAGAATGCTGCCTTGAAACAGGAAAGGGTCACCTTTAGAAATGAATGCCTGCCTCACCAAATGCAGGCAGTATCTTCCGGTCCCTGCACCTATGCATTTCATAATATTCCAATCATTGTGGAGCAGTAAATGTTTCCAGACCAGATATCAGATCCTAACCCCGTGCACTCACAGGTCTGGCTTTCAATTTTAAGCAGTCTTCCCTACAGCACAAAATATTAAACCTACTTCAAAAAATGAAGATTTCCTGCAAAATACATAAGGTTTTCTGCAGCTTAAGGATGAACTTTTGACATAGATGTTATGTTAGGTTTCTCCAGGAGGAGCAAGCCAAGGCAGTGTTCCTCTTTAAGTTGTAACTTTCCTCCCTCTCACTTTTCACGGGTAGGCAATGATATACGTCTTCTTGGCAAAATGCATACCCCAGCAAAGTGTTTTTGGCTTGGTATGCAGGAGCAAAATTGATTTTTAAAGCTGAGACAGTATCTGCATTTTGTCCCAAGGGAATTAACTTCAAAATAAATGGTGACTGATAAGACAGAAACCCAGTCCTACTGTTCCTATTCCAGGTAAAATTCCCACTGAATTCCACAACAGCTTTCAGTCGTTTGGTCTTGATAATGATGGTAGGATCAGGCCATGGTGAAAAAAGTATCTGTGCTACGCAGTGTCGTGCTACAACACGATAGAACCACAGCACTCTACCT
Organism: Dromaius novaehollandiae; assembly: GCF_036370855.1. Taxonomy (NCBI): domain Eukaryota; kingdom Metazoa; phylum Chordata; class Aves; order Casuariiformes; family Dromaiidae; genus Dromaius; species Dromaius novaehollandiae. The sequence continues at coordinate 121,379,198 of NC_088100.1, forward strand.
TGTTTCCTGCAAAATCTTTGGCCAACCATCTATAAATGTTGTCACAGTAACCTGAATGAGTGCTGACTCATTGCATGCTGGATTTGCTATTCCTTGAGGAATTCTGGTTGTTCCAGTTTGCCCCTAATCTCTGCACCCACAATATGCACATAACATTTTCCTTTGGCATTTAAAACAAGCTTTGCATTACTCGGAGAACAGTTTCGTTCAAGTGTGATGGCATGCAAGCAAAATTCGATGCATTTCAACATTTCTGCTTAGTGTACTTTCTACCCAAATGAGAGAAATTGACACCACGTGTTCAGTTTTTCTCAAATTGGGTTCCCTAAAGCGGGATGAAAATCATCGCAAGTTGGATTCCAATTGTAAAACGTCATGTCTCCTTCAAGATTTCATCGAGGACAATGTCTGTTGAACAATGAGAGGAAGTATGATTTCCTTGCATAATTTTTGGTAATGTTTGTTATTACCTCTTCTGCATTTTTAAGCTACGAATTTTTATTATTAAACTTTTCTGTGAAAATAGGTTTTAAAATTTAGGGCTTCCAGGAATAAAGTAGCCCCAATGGTTTTGTTTGCTGGAAAATGGAAGCACGTAGTACACTTTGTGTAAAATGTTGAAACTTTTACCAGTAAAAGGTGTTGACAGTGAAGCTTTCACTGCAGTATGCCTGATTTTAATGCATCTACAGTAATTCCCAGTCAGTTGTCTATGCTATGAGATGAATGCATTTGAATCAGAATCATTCTTTCTGCATGCCACATGCTCATCCTGTCCATGTGCCTAGCAAGGATGAGCTTCACAAGGCCTTTGGGATCAGCCTTAAGTGCTCAAAGAGATGAGGCAGGCAGCACCTACTTGTTACATGGACAGACACAAAGACCACAGAATTTTCCTAGGTCCGTCAAATTCTTTTCTGCTTCTTTCATGTCCTTATTGATTTGGTCCATTCCCTCTTCGATGCGTTCCAGTTGTTCTGATTAAACACAAGTATTTTATCCCCACAGAATGAAGCAGATGGAAAAGGACAAAGAAAAAAAAGACAAAAAACTTCAGACATTCACTGTGACAAAAAACTGGACACCACATAGCAGAGCCGGTACCCAGTACCTACTTGTTACAAGGACATATGAAAAGGCCACAGCATTTCCCTAAATCTTTTAAATTTTTCTCGGCCTCCTTCATGTCTTGGTTGATATGGTTCATGCCTTCTTCAACACGATCGAGTTGTTCTGGTCAGGACAAAGGGATGACAGTGTGGAATGAATTGTATTTTTGTTTGTTTTTGTCTTCAACAGAACATGAAAAATGACCATGTAAAACTGAATTAATAATGATGTTACAATGCATTAATCTGAGCTGATGCATTGTTGCAAGGATGTATGCCAGACTGGATGCAGAAGATGTTTTTTACTAATATGGGAAGAGTAAAACAAAGGAGGCAGATGTTTGAAATATATTAATTTAAACAAGATGTAATGGTGTAGAAAGGAAGGGTTATAAACTTTAAGGTCCAGAAACATAATACAATACATCCACTTACTAAGACACCAATGACATCCAAGAGAAAGAAAGATACAGTGTTATTATTTTGCATTTATGCACGTTAATACCAGAGAAGTAGTGTCCTTCCATGGAAAATGCTTGAGTTACTTACACTGACAAGTGCCTTGGAATGAGATGATGTTTGGCAGAGTAACTGGTTTAATTAGTGACTGATTGAGTGAGAGATTTGGTAGTAGTGGTATCGGAGATGGTGTGAGCTTTAAAGAGCTGTGTCCAAGTACTCCTTTTTCCAGAGGCTGAGAAAACTGAGACGTGCCACTTTGATTGGCACTGGATATTAATCTCTAATCTGAGTATGGCTTCAAGGTTGATTCTTTCTCTTTTGGGCTGCTGTAAATCAGGAATAACCCCAGTGAACACAAAGGAATTACAACAACCTAAGAAACCTGATCCAATGCCCACTGAAAGAGGAGCACTGTGACTAACTTTGTCTCCATCCCCAAGGGATCTTACATAAACAAAGATTAGGTGAAGACTAACATTTCTCAGTGGGGTCACTTCTGATCTGCGCCAGGTCAAGTGACCAAATCATCAAGCCCAGTAGCTAGCCACACACAGGCATTATGTTTCTCCACTGATATCACACAGAATTTTCCTTATTGGTACTAAGGCTGACTTGTTGTGGGTTTTTCTCAGTGACTCTGTAGCTCAGAATAATTTAATGTGTTAATTTTTTCACTAATCTTAAAGCTGAGAAAAATGGCCTAGAGGAGTGGAACGCCACAGTATAAAACTGTCAGACCAGCTCCTTCGCTGATGCTAACAGACACCGATCCAGCTGGATCAGGGTTTGCTATGTCAAGTTTGGTGTACCTATGACATTTAACACTGGTGGAAAGCTCGGCCATTTGTTTAATGTGAGATATACCCAGATTATTACTACATGGAATAAAAAAGTTAGTTGGAGTGATATTTCAATGCAGTAGAACTTTTCACTCTACCTAAAGAGACAAAGTAAAGCAATCCCAGTAAAATACAAATACATTTCTATTCCTTGTATTGAGTAGAGAAAATATAAACACAGAATTAGAACTGAGAGGAAAGGAACTAAGAGAGCACAGGTTATAGGAGAAATCTAACGTCATCCCTGATGTTAAGGTAGCCATGTCAAGATAAAAGGAAGGCATTTTAGAAAAAAAATCATGTGCGTATTGACATCAGTACAAAACTCCCCTTGACTTCTTTGGAAATAGAAATAGGCCTAATTTCTTACTTGGGTTTCTATTAACAATTGAGGTTTAGATTTTAAAAGCTTCCTGGGGGATTTGGATGCCCAATTCCCATTAAAATCAATTTAATTTTAATTTTATATAATATATATAATTTTAATTAATTAATTTTAATGGGAATTGGGCATCTCACCCCTAGAGGGCTTTGAAAATCCCAGCCTAAATTATTCAAGCTGAAATAATTCTAATATTGAACTTGTGCTGTTTATTTAATTCTTGCATGAGGCTGGGCTTTGAGATGAAGAGACACCATGTCAGTATTGCCAGCTGCATCTCTTTTTCAGCTGTCAGTTCTCATTCTCCTCAGCTGGATGTGCCTGTTTCCTGATACCACAGGGATTATTGATCCCGAATCCAAGGATGCATTCGGGGGTTCAGAATTATGTGGTGACATCCTCTGACAGGAGTACATTTAATGTGAGCAAAAGATTAGGAAATTTATAAGGAAACCTGAGAGATGTGTTGTACAAGTTTGGCCAGATAAACTGCTGAACAAAGAAATAGAAGGTTAGACTGTTTTAACACACATTGCAATTTTGCTTGCTAATTTGGAGGCTTGAGCAGAAACTTCAGGTCATGTTTGCACCCACAGATCGTGAATTTAACTAGCCTCATGGGTTTTTGCCATTCTATTTTAAGGAGACATTCTCCTCAGAGGTGTGAGTACGTGATAAAAGGTGATACTGCTGTTCCTCGCATACTCAGTCTTGCCTGCTCCTGTGTAGCTGGGCAACACTTGCTCTGGCTCTGTGAAGCCTGTGCAGCTGTGTGAGCGTGAACTGGCTTTTATGCTGGTTCATGCATCATCATGACCAAGAATTGCTAAATTTCAGTTGCAAATTCCTTCCTCCTGCTTGTGAGGAGACAACTTTGACTGCAGAGGCCATTTTTCAGGGCTATTAGTTAAAAGCATCCTGTTTCCAAATGCATGTTTTGACAAAGCTGTCACTGGGAGGGACATATGATGCTGACCTTCATTTCACTGATTTTACTGCCCATATTTCTCTAACCTTGGGTGGCCAGGAAAAAACATTAAGTAAGCCTGCAGTGATCAGTCCTAGACCACGATTACTGGTCAACTTTCAGCCTAAGTGTGTTTCAGATTCACTGAAGTCAAATATATAGTAGGACTCTGAACTTTCTTTCCCAATTTCCTATTCTTCCTGAGTAGGTGAGCGTTAGTTGAAGAATACATTTGACATGACTCAAAGACTTTCCTTTAAATTATACTTCTCTTCAGGACTCTGAATTTATCTCGCTTCAGTATTTGTGTGTATGATGCCTGTGCTATTTCTGAAGAGAACACAACTAATTTATCTTCCATTAAAGGAAAGCTCATCAATGTAAAAAGGCATGTGACATTTGTAGCCCAGAAGTCTAGACATCTGGCTGCTGCTCCTAAAGCCATTTGCTTGTTGTAAATGTAGTGGGATGGATTGTTAACTGGCTTAAATCAGCATAGTTATACTGTCTTCGTGGAGCAACATCAATTTATACCTGCCACAGATCTGGTCCTACATGCGAGTAAACAAATTCGTGAATCATATTTTCTACCATTACAGAGGCATAAATATTACAGAGGAATTAATTTAATGGGGTCACTCTGGAGTTGTTTTAGTATAGCTGATATTAAAATCTGGCCCAGAATGAATCATTGCATGTAAGAAATTAGATGGCTATCAAAAGGTTAATTTAATATCTATTTTCATTGATTTTTCCCTATTCTGACTTTATGTGTTGTGTTAAAAGGTTTTAGGGAAGACATTCTGCTGGCATGTGCTGCCTTTTATACAGACTTTTATCTTTTGATGGTTTGTTGCGGTATTCTTTAGACATACTCCATCTCTAGATTTTTTTTTTTATATATATATACACTATATATATGTATACGTATGGTATATAAGAACTGGCATTGTCTTAATCTGGAGGTAGAATATACATGCGAGATATTTTTCATTTAGATTTGCTTCTTTTTTTTTTCCAGGAAGCTTTGGTGATTATTAACCCCTTTTGCATGTTGATATCATTTGATGTTTGAGAATGTCACTTTGATTCACAAATAGTGGCCATATATCTACTTCCAGATCTTATAGCAAACTGAGGGCATGTCTTAGGGTACATGCAAATCTCTTTTCATACCTCTATCATTATACTTGTGAACTACTTACAGATTAACAGCATAAGCAGCTGAGAGACCTTAAACTAGTCCTGTTCGCCTTACAGTGGCATTGTGCCCCTCTGCCAGTGTAAAACATCTCTGAAGCTAGCTTGGTATATCCCAGCTGTAGCACCAAGTGGGTGATCCTCAAGTATTACTGCATCAGTTGTAACAGCTTGAAAAATCCCCTCCATGCAACTGGTCCAGGGTGAGTGGCTGGCAGGAGGAGGCTGTGGCAAGGCTATCCCTCAGCTGCTCCCGTGGTCTCTTGAGCTGACACAGCTGCAAAAGGCTCTTAGCACAGTGTTGGATGCAGGACCAACACAGGGCAGCTGTAGTATTATTCCACCTTTATCTCCCCATCTGCAATTTATAAGAATTTTTCCTTAGTGTCCAGGAGCTGGGGCCTGTGCTTCTCAAATGTCAGTTAAGTGCTTTTAGAGAAGGGAGCTTGTTCCTCTGCCTGGAGTATTGTGCAACAAAGCAACCTCTACCAAGGACAATTTTAATTCAAAAAAGGATGTTTAAGAACACATTGTAATCATAATTGCATACAAGAGGGCTGCTTTTGAAGCAGAGTCAGCAGATTAACTACTTCCAGTGTTACTCAGTGATCCCATTTTCCACAAAGGGAAATCAGATTGGAATGAGGTACATTTCTAGGACAGCCTTTTCAAAAATCCTGAGTCTTGACCTAGCTCTTCTGAAAGGCATTGCTAAGCATGCATATGAATGGAAGAAAGCTGATGGGGAGTGCTTGTGAAACCATGTCTAGCCGGGCTAAAAATAACGATGGGCAAGGCACAACCTGCTTTTGTGGGGGTTTTGTTTTCTCTTTTCTTCTGCAGTACAGTTTCAACATAATGCCATTTTCTCTGTAAAATTTGGAATAGTCAATACCTATCATTATTTTCACTAATTAGCAAACCATTTCTGACTCTGATCAGCTCTTTCAGTCTTAATAGACTTGTTCCAGTATGAACTGAAAGGCTAACCTGCAAGACATTGGACTATCTATCTGTCTGTCCATCCAAAAGTATCTATCTGTCAATAGGAATCCTTATTTCCTGCACAGGGAAATTAGATCGCTAGTGTGAGTTTCAAGGTGGGTTAAGGGATGTTTGCTTTTTGTCCTTCCACTATCCTAACACCCTCAGTGGAAGGGCAAGAAATATATACTTAGGTGTTTATTATTTTTATTGTCCACTTACTGATGGTGGAAAACGAACATGCACTAAATGTGGGATTCTGCTATATTCTAGAAGGCTGGAGTTCCTTGTAGCAACTGCTTCCTGGGTGCAGAGGGTTATAGGAATTACAGTGCGGAGGTGATGGAGACTGTAATGACTGTTGCCAAAGCCTGTTTTCTTGATGTCAAGACTACCTGCTTGTCTGGAGTTGTGGATGAGCTCAACAAACATTAAAGATTTATGGCATTGGTTGGAAAGGAACAAGCTCAGGTCTGAAGCCTTGCCCACTTCTGGGAATCTCTGCAGCACCTTGTCAAGAGCAAAATTTGAGGCAGTTCTCCATCAGAAAACTGATATTTCCCCTGACTCCCTCTATGGCGGACGAGACCTGTGGCTAGGCATCGTTGGAACACCTCTAGTAACTAAACCTCTGGCATCTCACTAGCGATCTATTTTCATGGTAGGTACTGAACAGGAGGCAAGCTGGGGAAGGGCTCCCCCACATGGGGACATTGTTTTTCTCTATGGTGGAAGGAAATTCTTGCTATCTTTGTAGTTGCTGCAATCATTTCTCTAGTGCCATAGAAGCAGGTCAGCCATACATACCTCTTTTGGCAAAAACTGTAGAGACGTCAGCTAGCATAGGCGCTGAGACCTGGGATCTTAATCCCTTTGCATGTGGAGTCTCCCAGTTATTCTAAAAGTTTTATCTCCGTACTTCAACTTAATCTGGAGCACAGATCTGCAGTGAATCCAAGGCACTGGTGGAGTTTACTTGTTCCTGAATCTTAGTTTCTCAGCTATTCATCATAGCTCATTGGAGATGAAAGCCAGAGGAAGGAATTTTTAATCATAAAATATTATGTTTTGGCAATCTGTTCAGACTGTGTTATGTTGACTCACTTCACTAAGGAGCTTATAGATTGCTTGTGGGTGTATTGTAGCTACTTTGGGTCTACCTGTGCAGAGGGGACAGACACTAGTTTCTTAAGTTTGCATTAGGCAGCTTGGCGTATTAAGCTACCCTCTGTGTTTATTGGCATTGCTCGTTGCTCATTTGCAGCTACTGTGGTGCAGGGAGAAAATTTCCACTGCTGTGGCATTTTCGTTGTGGCTTATCAAAGACAGTTGAGATATTCCTCTGTCTTGTCTTGGATGAAAAATGGCTGTGCTGTTATTGCTGTTAGTGGAAACATTCCCCCCTCCACCACATTTTCAATAACAGAAGAGCGAAATTCCTTTGTAATATACTGCACAAGGACATCATCACTCAGGCATCATCAAAGGTCCAAATAGCTCTGCCCACCAATACTCCCCAAGTGATGGGAGATTCTGAGAAGGACAGAGATCTGCTCCTTTGGAAGGAGCTACAGCTCTGGGACCTCCTGCTGTGTGTGAAAGCCACGTCTATCTTCATATCCTCACTTTGTACTATCAGCTTCATTTTTTATGGTCTGCTTTTAACCAATACAATATGAACTCATCCAAATGTTAACATTTTCCTAAGCTAGCATGTTTTGAAGATACATTTAATGAAGCACAGCAACTGCCACTGCACAATAATCATTTGCAGCATGACATTTTTTTAGTATAAAATGTAAACACATTAAAATTTAAATATATATCTATATATACACACACTAATTAAACAAATAAGGGAGTTTGTCCCAAGGCCAGGTTTAAAAAAATGTAAGCATTATGGATGTAGACAGACTCTGAGAAAGACTTTCTCACTGATGAAAAATTTCAACAAGGAGAGCTTAACCTCTTAGCCCTCTGCTGTGGACTCCCCAGGAGAAGGACTCTTTTGAAATGGCTTGGGTGAGAATACCTGGCCCAAAAAGTTACAAGGAACTTTTGGGATTGCAGAGGGGCTACTCCAAAAGCCCACTCAGATTCATGCAAAGATTCCCAGTGACTTCAAAGGGTACGGGAGGAGGTCTCTAATTTTCATGGCAGTCCCATTCTCTGTGAAAAAGGAGTAATGAAAGCTCTTGTGAAGTTCCATATTTCTGTAGAGGAATAATATACTCTGCAGCCTGCTGGGCAGCCAGATACGCTGAACTGTTCTAGGCAACAGGAACTAGGCAAAATGGCGAGACCGTATAAATACCTAGTATTATAAAATTACACGGACTTCTCTCCTTATTATGATCCCAAAGACTTTTGCTTATTAATGTCAGAAAATGAGTTCTGCTCTGTGCTATTGGCTCAAAGAAATTTTGCTCATAGAGTATGTGTAACTTCAAAGCAAACAAATTGTCTAAAAAACCCTCAAAACAGAGCTTTGAACAACTGCGAGGATTAGGTATTCTGCTTGCCGCCCACTGGAAAGATCAATGTCATGGTCTTTGTCTATGTAACACCTAATAATCTTAAGTGACTTGTGCAGTCAGCTGAAAAGAGATCACATGGCAGTGTTAGCAAATGATTTCCTTAATCTGATAATCTGCTGAGACATCCATGCGTTGCACACATTGCATTAATTACAGAGGTTTCAAAGTCATCATTAGTGTATTTTGCCCAGTAATATAATAAGTCCTTCACCACTAAAAAAAAATAAAAAATATTTAGGCATTATTAGAGCTACATATGGCTAGAATGGACAAAACGTAGTTAAACATTTAACATAGTACAGTGATTACAATATTCCCAGGGTTTGTAGCATTGTTAGGCTGTTTTACTTGAGAAACCCATAAAGTATAATTACAAGCTTAATTCACTGAACCACTTAAGGCATGACCATAACCAGTTTAAGGAGGCTTTTAAGTTGTCTGCTTTTTCCCTGTAAGTATTGGCTACCTCCATCTCTGATCATACAATATACATTTCAGGTTTCACTGCCTAAAATAAGAGTTTAATACTGAGTTTCCTGGACTCCAGATAGTTCAGTGGGTCCAGCCTCAGCTCCTTCGCTCACACCGACACTGCTTCCTAGCACGACTAGTGATTTCAGAGTCAGTGTGACAGCTTGTGCATACAGGGGTTTAGCAATAGTAGATCTCTACAGTAAAAAAAAAATCAGAGTTAAAAACAAAATAAAAGGTCTGCAAATCTGTGAAAAATAACAGTTAAAAAACCCACAAACATACTTTCCCAAGAGCTAACACAAGCAAAGTTTTAGGCACCACTGAGGTCTCTGCTGATCTGCCTGTGAATTGCATCGCTAGACCCACCTGGATATTTATAGGATTTCTCTGGCAATATTTGTGATTTACTTTAAATGTATAATTCACTTCTGAAACAAAAAACATTATTTAGACAGGTGCTGCGTCTGTTTCAACACAACTGATCCTTGGTTTTCTGTATTCATTGGTAGTCCTTTTACCACCCTTATTCAGGAAATAAAAGAATTTCGAAGGCACCAAAATATTCTCTTTAATATTTTCCTTGTCTAGACGAATTCACGAGGCAGAATTTGGTTAGGTTAAATTCTTTTCCTTAAGAGGAAAAAAAAAAAAAAAAAAGCAATGCGGCATCTACATAAAAGCAAACAGGAGAAAACACTCTCTGTTTGAGTCCTGCTATCACTTTTCCTTCATTTTAGGGCCAGAGAAGCAGGGAAATTACACATGGCCTGCCAGGTTATGTAGTCCATTTCCTAATAATGCAATACTTTTGCCTATACTTGTTATCTGGGTTTGCTGCGTAATATAGCATTACTCCTCTAAAAAACTTTTCCTAATACTGTTTCATATCGTGCCATGTACTAAATAATGACAAGGGCTCACTGGAAGCTGGTTTGATTTAGAGCAGTAGAAATTTATACCGTATTGATTAACTTCTCTTTGAAGTCACCATTTATGTTGTTCCTGTGGGTCTGCCATGAATGGAGACTTAATAGTTTTGTTGCAGAAAAAAGCACCATCCATTGCTTTTTAATATTATGAAGAGCGAAAGTGTGATTTCCTGGGATTGTACTGAATAGATCTAGCTCTGTCTTTGTCAGTGTCATCCAGACTGGGACTCCTCTAAGTTTAAAAGCTCATATATGGTCAATTATAATGAGCCAATCATCCTATGGCTCCTGTTATCTTCACTGAGAGTGAACAAAAAGCAACTGAAAGTTACACGAACTATATCTGTTTTATCCTTTCTTTGGATGCATTTATTGCATGTGTTTCACTTGTAGCTAGGACAAGTGAGAAAATTACATAGCACCTGTGTAAATAATGCTGGATTTCACATTTATGAAGGCAAACCTTCCCATCATGTTGCTGGATCCTGACCCAGAACCCACTGAAAAAATAATGATTTTGATGAGTTCAGCCTGCAGCTCCCTTTGACATTAATGGGAAACAAATCAAAAGAAGTACAGACTCTTATGCGGTTATTTTATGTTCCTCTATCAGACAACACAGCTAAAGGCAGAGAGATTCTTGGATTCTCATGCGCAGCTACACAGACATATTTTATGGCCCTTATTTTTGTAATTGCACACAGTTAATACAGTACTTTGTGAACGGTTATACTTCCTTACTGAAGCAATCTGAACTTACCTCCTTGCTCATCCAACATAACCAAAGTCCTGATACCAGCATCTTTACTCTACATCCCGATAGTGGTAGCAAGGTTAGGAGAGAGAGGGGGAGAAAAAGAAAGAGAGAGGGGGAGAGAGAAAGAGAGATCAGTGAGGGAACACTCAGTCCTAGGTATGGGACATAGGAAGACAAAAGAAAAACAGTGAGAGGAATGGCAAGGTCGTAAGGGGCTGGTGATATAATCTGAAGCCCTTATATGAATGGACACTGTAAAGGGAACTGGGTGCTCTCTGTTGTACCATCAGCCCTTTAGGATTCAGTGGGATACTGAACTACTGCAGAAAAGAGAAAGTCCCAGACCTTGAGATTAAAATAATCATTTTATGCAAGAATCTTTTCTAAAAAGAGGGTTCATCTCTGGGTTCATCTCCATGTTCCCTGAAGCAGGAGAAGGGAGGTGGGGAATGGTCATGTTGCAGATGTATGTTCATCCCACAGGAGAAATTCCCAGGGAAAATAGATGACACAGATATGTTTGGTAAGGAGGCATAGTGACTTGTACATAGCCCTTGCAACACAGAAGTCAGAAAGCTTCCCTCCTTAGGCTTCCATCTTAAAGCAGACTAATGTTTTGTAGGATTAAGCCGTATCTTTTGGCTCAAAGATCTATTGATAAGGGCTTGAGCCAAGTTTTAATTCAGCCAGTGGACACTTTTAATTTCAATGGAATTTGGATCCCGTTTGAAGGCAATGTTTTCAGAACACTTACACACTGATCTATTCCTGCTCCCATTGAGGTTCTTGGGAATCTTATTGTCGTCTTTGCTGGAAGCAGAGTTTGAGCAAAGCTGAGCACTTTTAGAGCTCCCATCTGTCTAAAGCAGCAGGAAGGCGCCTTTCACACATACAGTTTTTGTATGCGTTATCATCACTCTGGGATGTGATCAGGTATCTCAGGTTCTTGGGTGCTGTGATGCTAAGCTATATCACAGATCACATTAGCTCCTTTTTAATTACTAAGCGAAAACTAGTTTCGTTCTGCTTAGAGCAGTGATAATGTCTGTGAATAATTAATGATCTGAAAGTTCTTGTGACTGCTGCATTTCAATAACAGATGAAGTAAGTCTTCTGTGGCCTAGCATCTTGCCAGTGGAGTTATCTGGACACGTACAGTGGTAATTCAGCTGCTTCGCTGAGCATAAGACCACCAAGATCCCCATGAAGTAGATAAGGATCATGGTCTCCATTTTGCAGAGGCCAAGGGAGATGAAGTTGCTTGCCCACAGTGGCACAGGAGCTTGGGGAACAGAAACCTGGGGTCCTGACTGTCCCTCTTGTGTTGCAAGCCATTCTGTCTCCTTGAAGCAAATTAAGGACTTAGTATTATCCTTCCTTCCAGCTGCCCTCCTCACTGCCATCACTTGTCTGTTTGTCTGGGAGTTGTGTCATTTCTCAGGCTGTCAGCTGCCCGGTCCACGCTCTCTCGGCCCTCCGAGGCAGGCTGGCTGCATGCTCCACACGTTGGCTCAGCTACATGCCTGACTTTCTGCTGCGCTCAAGGAGTGGCTGGCTGGTGCAGCTGCCAATTCAAGAGCACACTGCTCAGTTCAAGAGGGATACAAGATGCCTCTTGCTGCACTCTTATCCGCCTCTCACTACACTCCCATTCTTGTCTTTAATGTCTATGTCACTGTAGAAACTGGGAAAAACATCAGATGTGTGCAGCCCAGTTGGCTCCCCTATATTTTTCCTTGCATGAATTGCCAGGTGGAGGGAAAAAGCCACCTGCGTCCTCCCCATAGTCCCCTGGACCCTATTGCTCATTGGGTCAGTTGTTCTACTGGGTAATTGCTGCTTCCTTCTCTCCCTTCAAGCTGATACTGCGTTTACTTGAAACCCAGCCAGCTTCTTTTTCATCCTTTAGAAAACTTAAGGACCAAAGGTCATCAGATTTGCCTATACAGACTAACAAAGCAGCCATTAATGATCTTACAGATGTCAGATCTTCTAAGCACCTGATGTGCAGCAGCTTGCTACCGTGCTGTCTCTATGCTCTTGCCCCGTGGTACACAGGGGTGTCTTACCCTGAAAAATTGATATGTATTTAAAAAAATACACCTCATGCAAATGCAAGGAAGCTGCTTAAATCCTGAGTAATCTTAGATTTGGGTAAATATGAATGAAATCTGACATGGGGCCCTTCCAGATACTGGACTTGGAAAACCCACTATTGGTAGTTTGATAGTTGTTGGCTTTCAGTGAGGTAGCCAGGCTAAGAAACGTTAACTTAACTGTCCGACCCTATTTTCCTATGATTTTTTAAGATCTGACCAAACTGCCTTTATTCAGTTAAGATGTCCAGTGACCTGAATGAGAGCCTTGCTGAGAGGACGACTCAGCAATTAGTCCTTCCTTATGGAAAGACTTAACAAAAACGTTACGGTTTGTATTTCGTATTAAATCCTTGCAGAGAGCAGAAGAGGCACAATTTTCTTCTTCTTATGTGACCATCAATGCCATTTCATTTTGTCAGGCAGTACCATATCTCTTAAGGTGTCCTGTCACTCAGCCTTCCACAGCATTAATACTAATGTGAAAATATTAAAGGACTGTGCATTGAATATACTTCTCTGCATCTGAGGTCTAATCCAAAGCATATCAAAGCTAATAAGAAGATGCTCACTGACAAAGATGAGTGGTAAATCAGGCATCGAGTGACAATCTCCTCCTGTTCCAGGTTTCTATTAAGCTCTAATTGTCAGGTTTTTCACAAAAAATACTGTGTAAAGCCAATTAAAAAAAATATTACCAATCACATTTGTGCATTTTAAACAGATCCAGACTTCCCTAAATGTTCAGTATCTCCACTGTCACCAATCTTAGATAGCTCAGAACCCAACACATTTGCAAATACAGAACTTCTGTGAAAATGTGCTCATCATCCAGGTGTCTGAACAGGAGAGAAACACTCTGCATATCTGACCCTCAGTAACAGCAGACTAAGGCATCGCTGGAAAGCTCAAACCCTCTTCATTTAAAGGAATACGGAGAAAGAAAAGCTGCCACATCAGTGCATTTTGGGCTAATGGGAGAGATTTTCCAACACAGAAAATGTTGGCATTTTCTGCACTGAAACTATCATGGAAACTCCCCTCAATCTCAATAGGAGCAGGTGTCAGCTAACACACTTGAACTGGTTGCTTAGAGAGCATGTAACAGGAGGTGACGAAATCTGTGTTTGCTAAGTGCCAGCCCAGAAGAATATGTTTTACAACAACTGATCATAAAACCTTGGTAACAGGCTTCTAGAAGAGCTGCTGTCATGGCAGTGGCAGGGTGACAGTGCTGGGAGGTTCCCACTCCACATACACTACTCATTAACATGAACAAGATCCTATTTCGGAAGCCATAAATTGGTAGAACTGCAGCGAGGTCATGTTATGAAAATTTGTGCTAACGATAAACTTTCCCAAGGAACAGGGCCTTTATTTCTCCCTATGCAATGGAGGAATTTGTTAGGACCCTTCACTCCTCTGTTTAGTTTGCTGCAAAATAAGGTTTCTCAGAAAGCAAGATTCTTATGGTGGTTCAGGCCAGAGTGGGATGAAAAATACACCTCTGATAGGACACTACAGAGTTCATGGAGCATGTCCCATTTTAATCCAGCTTTCAAATCTATGAATGTAACGCCCTCTCGATTCAGATTTACTTTTGACCCTCTTTGTTTTCCCATTGTATCTGAGAAGAGAATTTGGACTGCCAGATTTTGCCTTGGAACAACAAACATCTTTCTTACACTTCTGTCCTTTGGAAGAAAATGGAATAGAAGGTATTGCTTTTATTAAGGCATTAAACTGACAGCTCTGGAGTTCCTCTGTTTATCCATAAAGCAGGTATATCACCAACAGTAAAATATATAATCTTTCCCACACAGCTGTTGAACAGACTGAGCCCCAAGTCTAGAAATGGTGGGTCAGTCCTTGTGTCCTTCCAGTCTTTGATTTCCATGGAGACTGTCATGTGTTGCCAACTGCTTTTCTGCAAAGTGGAGGAACTGACATATTTTGTGTCAAGATGAAAGGCTTCTCAGGTGGTGGTGGCAAAGGCCCCTCTCCTGTGGTGGTGCCACACAAGATGCCTTCTAGGGAAGGCAGTGGGAGAGTTTTGAGTGACAAGCCTGTGGCATCAGGTGCTTTGCTGCTCCTGGGACCCCACTGAGTGGGAGGCTATCACTGACTTTTAAAAGTTAATCGCATTAGTGGAAATAACACAATGAATATTGACCCCACAGAGTTTATGAAACACAGTAAATCCATGTCCTTCTACCTTTAAATAACACTAAGCTCTAGTGTTTTGAATAAAGGCAAAGCTACAAGGAGTACCAGTTTGTGTTTAACTTTAACTGCATGAACGCTGTTGCTGACAGTGAGATTCACCGTATGCTTTTGTGAAGCACATGCCTAAGTCTAAGCAAAGGGATTCTTAATTAGAAAGCCAGAGCCTGTGATTTAAAAACTCTGGGCTTAGCTCAACTCTTAGGTACATCATTCTAAGTCTGTCAGTGCTTCAGTGAAGCCTGTTTAACAGCACAATTTGGACCCCTGTTAGAGCCTATAATATACATTAACTTCAATCCTCTCTAACAGCTTTTTAAACCTTTTTGTTATTAGGGTCTCACTCAAAGCCCATTAAAGTCAGTGGCAAGACTTTCACTGAAATTTGTTAGCACTTTGGAGGGGAGATGCATTGCTGTATCATTTCTTGTTATTACTATTATGTCACTTAATTTCCCAAGGTGGGAATAAGACCAGAAAGGGAATTGGAATGACTTCTGAAAAGGCCCATCGGTCGTCCCAGGAACACAGTATGTTGAGTCCTATCCAAGCCAGCTACAAAAGACAGCTTCTCTGGCTTTGTTTAAGCTCTAGGCATAATTCGTGTATCAGTATGAAGGAATGATTTATCAGCTAGAGAATCCAAATTATCGAAATCACTTTCTGCGCATTTCAGGAAGTACCCTGAAAAACAACTACACACTCTCAGTTATGTGAAAAACACATAAACTTCCACTTCAGTGAGGAATTTTGCTTCAATCAATAGAGATTATAGAGTTTGTTTTGAATAAATTAATACAGACAATTATATACCAGGACAGGCTGACATTGCTAGCCGTTCGCAGAGACACTAAGGAGAAGTGTCAACTCCCTGAAGACAAAAGTGTGGTCAGAGAAACATTTTTTAGTCATCCCTTCTAATGCATCTCCTCGGTTCCTGTTCCAAGCTCACTGCCACCCTGTTAAGGCTGTAATGTCTGTTTATGCCTGATTAAAGGGTCATGTTGGTTCTCTTCACCCTATTAATTCACCCCATTGTTTAGATCCTCAGCCGATGCAAATCAGTGTAGCTCTCCCTGAATCCTGTGGGGCTGGTTTCACCTAGCACAATGTCCATGGCTCCAGTGCTGTCCTGCTGATTTACAAGGACAAAGGGGGTTAATCCTGTGCAGCAAAAACTGACAGCAGAATAATGAATCACCTCGTCTGTGTCAGATACTTATTTCTGTGGAAATACACAGATTAAAATATTTCGCTGAGTAGAACTGTTCCAGTAGCTACTGATGTCAAAGGGATTTTTAAAATTAGCTTTGACAAGCTTTAGATCAGATTCTAAATTAATAGAATCTTATTTTTCTTATTCTTTAGACTCATTAAGGAACATTTTGACTGTGATAATAATGTGATTTCCCAATCATAAATGAAGGGATGATAATGTATATGTAAAAGTCAGTAAAGTGGCATAGTGTGTGTTCAGTGTCATGCATCAGGGTCAGCATCATGAGGTTATCAAATTAAACATTTAGAGCTTACCATTTCAGCTTTGAAATGTTAGTAAGCTTGACTCTAACCCCCCAGCATATAAGAAACAGAAAGCAGTCCTGTTTGGATTTGAATATACAGAGCAGCCCTTTTGTCTGTACGTGTTGCTAAGTGCTTTCTTCCTGGAATTTCTGCAGTACTGATCTTATTGATTTTTTTTCTCTTGCTGCATCATAGCTAGAAACCATTTTTCCCCCCTACAATATATTTTTTTAAGTTATGTTGGTTTCACTGGAAGATGATAGTAGAGTCCTTGCTTTTCTCCTACCATGTTATTTTGTATTTAATAGAGTTGGTTCAGAGGTAAAAAGTTTGAACAAGAAAATAAGGCCAGCTTTAAGCTGTGTATTTAGTCTCACTTCTTTTGCCTCAACTCATTTTTATTTTATGTTTTGGCTAGAACATTGCACAGCAGCACCATAAAATACACATATTTATAGCACTGTGTAACTGAGTGGCTCTCAGCCTGTGACGTTTAATGAACATTGGTTAATGTAGATGTAATTATATATTGTATGGGAACGGTCAGCATCAGAGACCAAACTGATCTTTGTAATCTACCTTCCCAGTACGTAGTTGCCTTGGGGCAAAGCAGTGGCTACTTTACAGTGGCCACTCACCATTCCTTCTTTGCTTCCCCTGTTGTGCTAGAACTAAAACAATCAACTCCTCGCAAAGCTGAGTAATAAAAAATAAGAAGCAGTAACATATTTGGTCCTTCGGCAAGGAGAACGGCTCAGTTTTCCTTGCTGATGTTCCTTGGGACTAGCACCAAGGCTTAGTCCATTCTCTCCAGACTTGGTCTAGTCTTCTTGGACAAGGAGCACAAGGGTTCTCACTGGACATTGGTTTTGTCCCCCACACCATGACCTACAGTTCAGCATGTAAGGATGGCTGGTACTGCTGTAAGGCTTCACTGAGTGGACTGCAGTCCTCTGTCTCTAGAGTGCTGCTGAGGATTAGATCATACTCAGGGGCCAAGTCAGTCTGTTTGTTCTGTATTTTCCTAACACCAAGCAGAGTGCAGCTGACCATGATTCGAGTTTCTACGAATGTATATAGTGATAATGTTTAAACGTGGAGGTTTCATTTTCCCAAGTAAAGAATAACAGGTTTGCTCTATCAACAGAATATGATAAAACATGTTCTTTCCCTGAGCTGTGCATTTTTCTCTCTCTACTCACTAGACAGGTTCTGCTAAGCAAGTTGAGTCTAATTGCATTTTTTTGTCTATTAAAGCAGAGTAGTGCAAGTTTGATTTCAAAGACACTTGCCATTTGTCTTTTCAGTATAAAATCTTTCACTCCCTAAATACTGCAGTCTTTCAAAAGTATCTAGGAAATGGGGTCAGAGTAAGCAACCAGCTGTTTAGACCACAGAAAGAATTTGAAAGGTCTTTTGTAGTCACCTTAGTGAAAATTATATTCAGCTCCTTGTAAAAGAATTCCCTTGACTACTCAGTGCTAGTTTAAAAATTTCTGTATTTGAATAGGAAGATATTGTAGAATCCAAAAAATAGTCAGATCTAGAGAGATGCTGAGCTCTTCCAACTGGAGTCCTACATAAATTCACGGGTAGATTCAGCAGTCCCAGTTTTCCTCCTACTTTGTCAATTGCTGTGATTTAATACTGAAATTTCATGGCATTCACAAGATGCTGGTTCAATATGTTAGGAAAATTCAAGCAGTGCACAGGTCACACAGATATGGCTAAGGAGAGACAGGTCTGATATTTACTGATGGTTTGGCCCTGGGCAATTCACTTCCCTTTCCTGTGCCTCTCTTTCTTCCCACTCATCATCTGCCTCATCTATTTAAATCACAGGCATTTTGGGGCAGCAGACTCTCCTGTTTTGTATTTGTGGAGATACCCATGTGAGACGATCTTATATATAGATTGATTGATTTGATTTAATCAGAAGCCGCATCCAGCATCGAGTTGAAATAACGTGATGGTTAGAAATGGCATGTCCAGGTAGTTAAGCAGTGAAGAGAAAAAAGACAGGTGGCTTACAAGACGAGAACGTGCTCCTGCTGGTAGGGGCCCAAGCCATGAGAGCCAAAGCTGAAGTGTGTATGGAGGAGAACTGATGCTGACTATGCTCAGCGATCCATCTGTCTGTCTGTCTGTACACAGGAATTTAATTTTGTCCCTGCTGAACTCCATTGATTTCTGCAGTCATGATTGATTTCAAGGCCATGAAGCCTAAGGCTGGGCTTGTGTTTGTTCATAAACATGGGACCTGATGTCATTTTCTGCCCGTTGTCTTTGCTTGAGACTCCCACAGTTGTCACTATGCTGGGACTGTCAGTCCTGAAGACCCTGATTAAAAATGTCACTAGCTGCAGTACCAGTTCTAGCATGGTGTCTGAAAATAATACATCCTGTCAGGCAGGACCCAAGTTTCTCGCCATCTGATGGCTGATCACTCTGAACTGAACTGAGTGGGGGAGTGTCAGACTTTTAAACCCCTCCATTACAAAGACCGTGAAATGAGGCCTGATTGAATTGCTTTCCCCCCCTGGAAGTGCTCCCTCCAGGTGGGTATAAAATGCATTAGCTGTGAGGGCTGTGCCTGAATCCCCTTTTCCAGCACTGCGGAAAAAGAGAACTTCGTTCTCCAGAGCTGTCAATCTATGACATTTAATGAGCCTCGAAATCCTGATAAATGTTTCAGAGATACATAAAGAATTGGCATTTAAATGCTGTGGTGATTGATGCTCTATAAATAGCTGCAAGTATTTATGTAGCGGGAGGTATTTAGAGATGACAGGGCAAAGGGACCAAGAGCCTTTCTCACTGTCCCCACTTGCAGTATTAGGGCAATGACGTCAGAGTCGTGCCGGCATGAGGCTCCAGGAACTCTGTAGCAAGCTCAGCCATTTGTCCCTGACTTCAGGTCACCTTCAGAGCCTATTTTTGTGGTTTATCTTGAGTAGTCCCTCTCAATACTCAGATATGGCTGAAACATAGTGCCTCAGCAACTGGACTGCAGTCTGACACCTGAAAACTGAGGTACAGTGTCTCAAATGACCCTCATGGCTGGGATAAGGATAATCAGTGACGGAGTGGCATATAAAGCCGTGGCCATGCCCTAGCAATGTGAATAAAATAAAGAAACCTTCATTGTGTCACACTCTCCAATACTTTTGCTCATAAGGGAAGTGCAAATAAAATGTAAGTCCTTACCTCTTCAACAAGCTGCAGCATTCGACGGGTGCTCTCAAGTGACTGAAAAAATGGAGGAAAAGCCACTTAGATTTGGCAGATACAGCTTCCATCACTAATGTGCAGGCTCATGCTGACAGTATTGTTTCCTATGCTCTTTGCCTTCCCTCCAAATCCTGCCATTAGCGGGGTACTAGTGATCTCTTCCTCTTCAGCTATCCATTATGGTTCACTAATGCAGTAGTTCCTACCACATGTCTGGGTAGCTGCAATTTCTGATGCTTGCACTGTCTTTGCCTATGTGGTCAGTGATAGTACTTGGAACAGCTGGTGCTCCAATTCTGAAAACAAAATCCATGGTTTTCAGCTAAGACTTTTCAGATACCTAATTGGCGACTTTTAATATTCTGTATATTTGGCAAATTGAAGGAATCCCTAGAAAAAAATTAATTTCTGCTTTCTGTTCTGAGGTCAGCCAAATTGATGCAGACCCTAATACCTAGACCAAACCCATGATCAATAGTCTAGACTACTTAATCTAGACTAAACATGGCATTAATTTTTGTCCCAATTTATCTCTATTCCACAAGGGTCTTGTCCCAGAAATTCTGTGACAAGTGCAGTAATTTTGCTCTCAGTGACAGCAGTGTAACTCTGGAGCGACTCAGTGTCTCTGGCTGAGTTACTGTCTGTTGCCACTGGAGAGAGTGGCAGTCGAATGGGAGTCAGCTTTCCCTGGAATAAAGCTGACGGAAAACAGTCCTATAAATCTTTAGCCAGCTCTGCTCCTATTTCTGGATGCGTCTCTCATACAAAAAGAACCCCAAGTTTCTTTTAAGTTATTGGTCTCACTTCATCAGCAAGCTGGTCGGCACGCCGCTGCATTTCTTCCAACTCATTGCGCATGTCAGCGTCTTCTGCCATTTTAGCTGTGGGTGTGTTTGTGGAAGCTGCAAATCAAGGATTTGTGTTCAGCCTGTGAGCCTGGAAGACAGCAAAAAGCAAAAGAAACAGTGTGGTTAAACTCCCTGTGCTTAAAGCACTGAACTGTGCTTAAATGTCAATGCCCCAGAAGTGCTTTTATTACATTAGTGCCCTCACCCAAACTCTTTCTTTCTGGATAGCAATTCTTATATGTAGGATTATTATATACGTATGGAGCACTCAGGATTTTTCAAGGTAATGGTTTATTCCTGTACTGTTACTCGCTCTGAAAGAACAAGAATGTATCCTTGTCATACTCATTAAGGAAATATTAGTTCTTCCTTTTCCCTTAAGGGAAACATTTCAAATGCTGTACACATTGAAGCTGGAAATTCAGGAGGCATTGTTTGCTACCAGAAATGGGCTTGAGACCCGTTCATTCTTCTCTAGAATTAAAAGCAATAATATGAAGGAGTTAAAGGTCAAGTCTGTGCCCCTCACATCCCATATTTCAGCTGCATAGCTTGGAGGGCCGAATGCTCAGCTAATGTATCTCCAAGGAAACTAAAGACAACGGAACTTTGCCAGTTTTTATCAGCTAATGACTTGTCCAGAAAACTCTAGTGTAGACTCTGAAATACTTACAGCTAAACTGGGTAAAGACATCTATTTGGGAAAATCCTTCATTTCAGGGCAATACATAGTATGACCTAACTGGTACCTAATGTTTACCCTAGGTGGGTCAGATTTTGATCTTAATTGTCCTTCTCAATACAGAATAGTATCACTGAACTGATCCTAACCAGAGCTCAGGATGCAGCCTATTAATCCTCATTTAGATAGGGTTTCTTTTTTGTTATAAATGTGAGCTAGCTTTGATTACTGAGCACGACTTGATTAAGAAAGGTGGGTCCTCCTACCATCTGTCAGGTCTTTATAACAACAACACTGGCTTATTTCTCTGCTCGATTCAGGCATGGCACATTGCAAATTACTGCTCACTGAATGTTAGATTTGTTCACTGCAGGAAGACCTAATCCCGGGTGCAAAGTTGCTGGGGAAGATGTGGGGGACTGAGATTAAACAGCACTAAAGCACATGCCATCATGCTCAATTACAGAAGCAGGATAAAAGCAGCCCATTTCAGTAAAGCTGCTCTAGGAAAGTAAGATCCCAGGGGCTATTTTCTGCCCTGTCTTTGTGATATGTGCAGCCTTTATGAAGCAAGGTAAGATAGGTCAGAGTTTGGCTCTAAAATTTTAACAGTAACAACTCTCCTTAAATGGAGAAATGAATCCATTCCTTGCTTGACAATGCTCTCCATTGGGACAACAGGCATGCAGGCTGAACAGGTACAGCTAGGGTGGCAGAGATATTTCCTGGATAATAGCCTGTTTACTTATAAATGTATACAGAAAGCAGACAGCTCCTTGCATTTCCTCTGCAGCTTCAGCAAAGAATTTGCTGTTTTTCTTATCTAGGAGGGAGTATGTGACCTTCATGCTTTCGCATTAGCTGTGTCCTCACTTGTGGTTGCTTTTGCTCTTTCAAGCTACAGCAGGAAGAAATCCATCTTGAAGAGTCAGCCCTGAAGCTACTGGCACGACATCCTATTTTCATCACTGAGAATATTGCCACATCCCTGTCTGAGGGAGTCTGGCATTTTGTGATGGGTCACACAATATTCAGGAGCCCCAATATACTCTGGAGAAGTGGCTGGAACAAACCCACTGGGTTCTGACAGCTGCATGGTCACAGCAGTGCAAAGGACCAAGCTTAAGCAACTCATTTGTAGCCCCAGCTGATGCAAATACAAAGCTTAATTTCCTGGCTAATATTCAATGTGGTATCAGGCACTTCAAAGATGCTCACAAACAGCAATGAATAAGCTTTACAAAAACTGGCTCACTCTGAGGATTAGAAGGAAAAGATGAATCAGGAGTCAGACTCTTCCTAGAGGGCACGTGAAAGTGTGGGGACATCTTGTGCTGCTCAAGGCCCCCGCAGCCTTCCCACGCCCTGCTGCGCTGGCTGTGCCTGGGCTTTGTGCATTGCCTTCTGCGGCACACCATGCAGCTCCAGGAAGACCCCCACCCCTGAACAGCAAATGGAGCAGGAGGAAAGGGCAGGTTCCACTGGGATAACAAAAGGTTATTTTAGTAAAGAAGTGCTCCCCAAACTCCTTTTCCTCTTGGCACAGGCTTGTGCTAGATCCAGTCAACCAGGAATTCCATCATTTCACAAACTGTTTTTGTCCCAAATCAAGGCAAAAAACAGCATTTAAGTATTTCTGGCAGAGCCTCTACAGCAGTATACCAGGGTTAAGTCTGTAGATATAGATTTAGTGCTTAAAATATTGTCCTCTGCCTGCATCCCTCACTACACTTGTGCCAGTAGAATAGCATCAGTGAGCCATACCAAAAATATGGAAAATTTAGACATGACTTCAATGCTGATCCAATTAGTATATACATGTAGCTGTGAGAAAAATGAAACTAGTTCTGCATTATGCCTATCTGGGAGCATTTTACGAGTTGCAAAATGGGACTTGATGTACCAGAGAGGATAGGATGCTAACATGGGATTGGGTTCAGTCTCTAGCCATATCCAATGTGAGCTCAATGATTACAGAAGCATAGGCAAGTGAAAATGAGATGAGAGCTTCTAGTGACAATAACAAATTAATAGAGTCTGTCAGTCAGTCACCACAGATAGATAATAAAAATTGCACAGATAAGCCAGTTCTCAAGTAGGTTCCAGCCTTGTTCTTGATCTTTTGCTTATTAATTTTTGATCATGAATCAGTAGTAGCCTTGAGTGGTACAAAAAAGTGGTGAAACTTTGTGATTTATATCTAGAGTTGTCCTTCTGGTTAATTAGAACCATCAGTTGACCTCTTAGTGACAGATGCATCCTATTTTACATCAACCTTAAAAAATGTCAGAGGTTGGAACCAGAGAGATGTTATGTAGCAAGTGATTGAACTTGACAGGTTTATTGAGATTGTTTGGTATTTGTAAAGCACTTAGAATGGATTGAGAAATAGCAAAAACCATTCTTCCAGACAAGTCGTTTTACATCAAGTTTTAGGCATAAACAAAAGTGCCCTGTAGCAATGCTGATTCAACTTTATTTAATGGAAAACCATGTACAAAAATCAATAAAGATTACTCATTTGCACGCAATATGATAAACTGCATATATTTTGTAAGTGTCTGGGTATGGGTTTAAATTTTTGCAGATATTGCAGTTCAAGATGTGGAATAGGACAGACTGGAGCTAGGATTTTCCTAGAAAAGTCCTATATAGACTGAAATTCCATGGGCATTAGGTGCTTAACTCTTTAGAGTAATAGTATTTTTAAAAAGCTACAACAACAAAATCTGTTATCAATAGAATCCCACAGCTGTAGAGAGCAGGTTTATTTGCTTTAAACGGTGTTATTTCTCTACAGTATGAATTAACATGTTTTTCTTGGTAATATTCCTTAGGGAAAATCTGGGGTCTATATATAGACCTCTTGATGTACTAAAACATGTTGGAACTGAATGGTCACAGTGATGGCCAAGAAAAGGTGAACCATAATGGGTTTGCTCTCAGTGATTACTGGATAGATTTTCAAAAGCACAAAGCATTAGTCTTAGCTTTGGGGCCACTGAAACCTGCTACTGTTTTAGTAAAGTGGGAACAGACTGTAGATACTGTTGAGGATTTTGAGGAATAAATTCCTTGCAGAATTTATATTTTTAAAAATACCTGATATTTTGCATTTTTCAAAGCTTGAATATTTTGCGCTCATTCAAGCTAATTTGAAGCAAGTATCAAAATCCTATAATTGTCTTTGAAGCCCCCAATATGATTGGACTTAACATCTCAAAAATATATTCTTTAGTTTCAACATAAGTTTACACTTGCAATAACTGTATTAAAAATGCAAGCTTAAAAATTCATGACGGTCTTGGTTTTTTCATTTCAAAAAGGGGAAACCCTTTGGGTTACATACAAACACACACCAGACTCTCTTAAAAGAAAATAAAAATCAAAACATTGTTAAAAAACTGTGTGCTTCATGGACCAAATTGTACTCTATATCTTCTAGATAACTGAGGTAACTTCAAGGACTTGATGACTTGTATCAAATTCCCCTTGTGAGCCAGACTTATACATCATACCAGTGCTGGTACAGAAGGACCATAGGAGATTAAGGGCTAAAGAAAAATTCAGAGAGAAACTGGCTAATGGAAGTGCATTGCCTGTTACAGTTTGAATTCTGTATCTGCTGTTTTAGTAGTGCTCAGATGCAATAAAGAATCTCACAGCAAGAACATTGTATACCCTTACGGAGTTATACTGAAGTCTTAGAGAACCTTGCGTCTATCCCCAGAGAAAGAGAGATACAATGAGTGACCTTTGAAAGCAAATATTTGCTTTACAGTGATATAAACACTTCAGTGCAATAAATACAGGCAAATGAAAATGCTGCAATTTACTGTGGTGAAGGCAACCCTGCAATAAAGTGTTCTTTTTTAAGCACTCTTACTGTTATTAAAGGACACATCTATTTTTCCCATGGATATTTGTTGCCAGAGGATGATTTCATTGGCGTATTCTACTAAAAAAGTCAGTCTATCAATACTGCACTTCATGCTTCTCTCTTGTAGGACTGTGTGAGCCTTGCCACAGTGCTGTAGCATTATTAGAGCTGCAGAAAATCCAAAGAGAGACTTTGGTCATCAGGCATCTCAAGAAGGATGTAGAGTCATTTAAAGTTAGATGCTTGGTTTGCAGCTGTTCCCCTTTTAATCTGCCCTGGTAGAATGAGAAACACATGCTGACGAAGGAGAAGAAGATGGGAAGATGTTCAACTACAGCTCACGGGGGCTGTTCTCTCTCATGCTGGTGCTGCAAGGCAGCCTGTATGCTGTGCAAGGCAGATTCATTCACGGGACGGGCCAGTCACTAGCTGCTTCTGGGGCTTTGTAGGATCCTCCTCTCAAGGTGTGCATCCTTTTTGCTGCCGCACCTCCCCAGCAGCTTTGCTAAGAGCTATCTAGAGGTCAGCTGCCCGGCGGGATGGCATCTTCACCTTTACCAGCCTTCCTTAGGCAGGCTCTTTGCAACTAGGTTATAAGAAATGGATTAGCATTAACCACAGAGCTCAGTCTAGTCTAGAGACTGCCTATTAACACCAGCCAGGGAATGAAACTACTTCAAAAGTGAGAATCTGTTGGGAAAGGACTCAGCTACGAGTATATGCCCATGTTGCTGACACCAGCAGGTTCCCTCTGAAACTATGTTGAGAATGTAGTGTCTGAAGGAAGGTCCCAGCAGAAAGGAAAGAAAGGCTTGTGTGTGCTGCCTACAGTCAATGTGACAAACAACAGCTGGTGAGAAATTATTTAAGGGAGTTGGGAGCATAGTTTTTATATGTTGTGGGCTCTCAGAAGTGTACCTCACAAGTTCTAATTCTTATGAGTTTCAACTTCTGTCATTTCCATAGAAAGCTTACTACAGTTAATACTGCCTATAACAGAAACATTTCCTGCTTTTGCTCTTATTGTATTTTAATTGATCTAAAAGCACTTGAAGAACAAATCAGCTAATTTTGTGATGAAGAATTCTATTTAAAGATTTTATGCTATTGTATAAAACATAAAATTACTTAAATTTGTTATTTAGGTTTAAATTTTAAATAGCTCTGAAATAGAATCTTGAGGAAAGAATATCTTTTGTATCAATTCTGCAGCTCAGCCTATGGCCTGAATGTGTGTCAGGTTACCCACAAGATTTTTAGCAAAGTTACTATCCATCATTTCCAAAGATACTGCCTTTGTTATGTTTGTGTTGCTGATTAAGTCTAAATGCAGCGTCTGTGCTTTTGGGGGGTATGTTAATGTTAACCTGTGACACAGACACCTCACCTCTCTGCTGTTGCTTTCCCACAGTGGGTTGCTTGCAAGCCTTTGGGCACAGCTTTGCAGCCCAGACTAACAGTGTGGTGATAACTGATTTCACTCTGTTCTTCACTTGATATTCAGTAAAGAATAATGCCTCCAGGTGAAGGCTTGACAGGGAGCGGCTTTGGAAAAGACAGGCAGTGAGATCTTGCAGATCTGATATTCAGGAAATGCAGGCAATTGCTAGTTCATCACAGTCGTCTTGTGTAGCCTTAGACAACTTACTTTACGCCTAGGGCTTGCTTCCATTGGCTAGAGATAGGTCCCTAGAGCTATGTGAGATGCTCTAGGTATTTGTTTTCCTGCTGCTGTCTGTACCTGTCAGTCTTGTGCAGATGTCTTGGATACCCCCTGATGGGACTACTTGTCTGGGTTTAACAACTGAAGCTGTCTCTCATCTGTAAAATGAGGACAAAATTCTTCTTCCTCCTGCCTTGTCCCTTTTTTGTCTATTTGAATTGCAGGCACTTTAGGACACGGACTGACACTCAATTTGGGAATGTATGTGATGCAGGACAGTGGGGACTTCTGGATAAATACTAGTGGGAGTGATGCCATAATCTCACGTTGCATCCTTATGGTCAGAGCCTATATCTAGCTGGAAAGAGAAGTCTCCAGTCAAGGGCCAAAATGAAGATGCTGAAGAATAATTAGACAAAATTATGAGTCCTGATCTTTTGCTGAATGTGTTGGAAAGAATAATTGGAAAGTGGTTTTCCTGTGGGCTTCTATTGCTATAATATCATAAAGCTCAATAAAATGATTTCTTAGTGTGGATGCAATTACACAATATATATGTACTTCTAGTGAAATTACTTTTTCCTGTAAACATGGGCACCTCTATCACTAGTAAACCCATGATTATTAGTGGATAAATAATTATGATTGTGTGTATACACAGTCGCAGTGCAGCCAGCAAGTCATGTTGACACAACTGCTCTGTGCCTCCAGGTTCTGCAAATAGGGAGGTTATGAGCAATACATCCCACACTTCTTCCCCAGGCGCTGCAGCAAGAGGGGAATGACAGGTTTAAAAAGTTGTCTTTGAGATCTCAGAGAATAACAGGAGGTCCTAAAAGAAATGCCTGGAGCCTCCCCATCAAATACAAAGCAAGTCATTGTTGTCCTGTCAGTTGTCAGACAACACTTCTATTTTATAAGGCTTCAACATGTGCGCGTCTCTTTATCAGGCTCCTACACAGGAAAAAAATGCTCAGAGCAGCCATTTTGTAATAATTTCACTTCAGAGAAATAATAACCTGACTTTCGATCCATTTTACTGCTAATAAAACCACTTTAGGAAAGAAACCTTTCATTATTATCTTTTTGCAGTCATTTCCAAAGCCATATACCCACCTACTTTTTTTTTTTCTTTCCTGACAGCAACAGAAAAATATCACAGGTGAAAATGTTTGTCTGGGAGCAACCAACTGGAGTGGTGGAGGATAAAGAAGCCCACATACTGGAAGTGGGGCCCCTTACCTGGAAGGGGTTGCAGGCAGCGCAGAGGACACTGAACAGCGGCCTGGACTGAACAGGCTACAGTGAGTCTAATTCCCTGCTATTACGGATAGCCATGTCACACAGCTTCATTTGTAATTTAGCAAGCAATGTCCTATGATTTCCTAGGTTTCTTATGTTCCCTCTTCTCCTGATACAAGGCTATTCCAGACCCTCACTTTCCAGTGTCTAGAAAACAGCTCAAATTAATTCACAGCCAGCTAATACTAGCTTATTCTTGTGCCAGTGTTGTCCTATGGCTTAAATAGTTCCTCTCCTTCCCTAGCCTCTCTTTCTCTCTCTATGATGGGTATATAAACAGCAATCATAAGCTTTCTCAGTGTTTCTTATGACATGTATGATCAGACTCTGTTAGTCCTTTGTTGGTAGATGGACTGTTTGTTCCTCTGGTCATCCTAGCAGTTGTCGCTTATGCTGGTTCCAGTTTGAACTGGTCTTCCTTTGAGATGCGTAGCAGTGTATTTTAAATGAGAGTACAGGCTTTGCTCAAAGGCCTCAGTAGTTCCCTGTCCCTACAGGTGATACCTCCTCCAAAATATCCTACAACCTCACTTGCCATTTGCATAGCTAGATCTTGTTGGTGGCTCTGTAAAAGAAATCCAGGCATTAGTAGAGAGGATTAAAAGAAATGTCTTGACTCATGGCAAAGTTATTTGCATTCTGTAGCCAGAATCTGGAAGAAAAACAAAAGACATCTCTTCAGCTAGAGGATGAGGTTTGCAATTGTGCCATGGTTTTTAGTGTAACTCACCTTAAACTTCTCAAAATACTCACTTACCATCACTGCAGCAATGACAAACAGCAAGTCTTACTTCTTTGGTTATTTTCTGCCCTGTGTTTCTTTATACTGCTCCTTAAGCTGCTAAATCTGATTAACAAACAATTTTAGAAGCTAAGGTGAAAGTCAGGCCCCACTTCAAGCTGGAGGAAGTTTCACCATTGCCATTAGCATGGTCAGGCTTGCAAGTGGGGATAGCGGGTGGCAGCATGCTGTTAGATCCTGGCAGCGTATAGGTGGTGAACAGTGCACCGTGTGTGTGTGTGTGTGTGTGTGTGTGTGTGTGTGTGTGTGTGTATGCAAACATATGACAGGAGTGTCTTGGAGTCTTAAACACTTCTGTGCCAGATTTTCCTGGGGCTCTACCTGCTCCCTTATGCTTCTCTTATATGTATCTAACAGAATTATTGGAAGATGTTTATTGAGGGATTCAGGAGAGAGTGATGATTAGGAAAACTCAGTGGCAGATTTTCCTGGGGAGCATAAAAGGGGTTCCCACCAGGCTGTACAAGGCCTGCTGCATTTGCTGTCCCTGAGGGCTGGATTCAAACTGGTGCAGTGACAGGGAAGTCAATGGGGAGCGAAGGCAGGTGCAGATTTACTAGGGAGCTGAGCTGGACTTGCATCCATCCACCCCTGGCACCAGTTCCCACAAAGGTGTTTGGCACTGGTCTGCACCAAAGCATTAGCGCTCGTCTTTCTCTCTGTTAAAGCTCTTGCTCCTGGACCATGACTGCTAAGCACTAAGTGTATGCAGATGGTATGACATATCTTGTTCAGTGGGCTCAGGGAAGGGAGTAGGTCGTAATCTGGGAGGTAGGTGGGCAGAGACCAACAGCGTATTCCTTCACGTGTCTCTGGCAGAGCCCAAGGGAATCAGATTCAACCTTACAAAGTTACTGTGGAATATACCGGATTAACTGTGTCTTCGCCTATTAACTTCCCCCTAGAGCTTCACATGGTGTCTGTGAGTCAGGAGCACTTCAGCTACATGAATGTAATGCAGTATGAGAAAATTACAGTAGCTCAGCCCCGTCTGCTCATTCCTTTGCTCATAGTCCTGCCAGCGGGCACGTCTTACAGATCAACGCCCTAGCGACTGACCAGTTCATGTTGTTTTCTGTTCGTGGGTGAAGGGTCTCTCTCTGTTTCTTAGTAAGTCAAGAGCAGCAGGCCCAGTGGCAACTGGGAAAGAAAACCGAGCTTCTGCAAGAGAATATTAAACGAGTGGTTGTTTGAAAGGCCTCACTCTTCATTGCCTCAGCCCTGGCTTGGTCTCCTCTGCCTTTGCAAAGTCAGTGCAAAATGCCACCATGTTGACAGAGTTACACAGTTACATTTTGTGCAGATTATATCAATGTCAGAAAATGCAACACAGGAGAGATCATCCCTAAATTGCTTACAGTAATCCAAGAAAGCAGAGAGACAACTGGAGAAAGATTTCTTTAAATGGATGACAGAAAGAATATCCACTGGTATTACAGGAAGAAAGGAGTGCATTTGCATTGGCCTCAGTCACAAAGTAGAGCTGATTTTTGGTGTGTTTTGTGGTAGTGTGCAAGTCAAGTAGAAATTTTGTGGTAATTTTGTTTAATTAAAAAGTAATTTTTTAAATTAATAGAATGGAACAAAAAATAACTCAGTCATTAAACCAGTCAGTGAGTTCTTCATTTTTATATTAAAAATTGATTAATTTGGTGCTCACCCTTCTTTACCAATACTGATGCTTTTAGGACCAGATGAGACAAGTTGTAAGTGAAACTAGTGTTTTCACATGCTTCGTATGGGATGGTTGATGATTTTGGTAGCTGGGAAAATATGGAAGGAAATTTTGAGGAAAAAGAATAATAGCTCAATATTTCTGTTAAAAAGATTGGTACTGGAATAGTTAACATCAGCATCTATGTTGTCTTTGATTTCAAACTGAGAGATGGGAATAAAGCTGTTACTTCATGATGTTTCTTATGGGCTGTCAGCAGACTCAGGAAGACAATTTATTTCTGCTTATTTCATACTCAGAAGGTTTGTGTGCAGTCTAGGACACACATCGACCGCAGCCCCTGAGCACTATTGTACCAGTAAGATCTTACTCTTAGAGTCTTGCTTTTCATGTGCTGAATAGTACTTGATAAAGGTGTATTTGTTGAATTAACTGCTGCACAAGCCCCATCCTTTCACTCCTCTTACTCAGCACTTGAATTTGGCTGGTAGGGGACATCAGGTGATGCCTCATGAGTCCATGACACTGGGCTTTTATCTCTTTTTGTCCAGTAGAGGTGACTAAGCCAGTACAGTCCCCCTGCCTGACAGGCTAGATGAAGTGGCCTTGGCTTTGTCTGACTCTAAAAAAGAGTAGGAGGCTAGTCATGGAAGAGACCATGTTAATGGATTGATATTGCCAGGTTTTCACCTTCAACTTCTGCCAATAAGGTAGTTACATTCAGCCTTAGATTTCTGCTCTTTTTGCCCTGAAAACTGTTGTCTCACAGAAGTATTGTCACCTTGTAACTACAATATTGCTTCGCCAGTGGAGCACATGTGCACTTGGCTGCTGGACCAGAGGGCTGTGACTTCACTGTGACTTTTGTGGTAGGTTTTACCAGCTTTCAGTGCATTTGTGTGGGGACTGAGGCAAATGTGCAGTGCCAAAGGGCACCTTCTTCTGTCAAGACATGGCAATGTAGACTCTGGCCTACACAGCAGCGACCTTCACTGGGCCCATCTTTTTGGAAAGGTACCACCTGCAGTGACACATGGTCCCAGTGTAGCCCTGTTGAAATACCATCTCCTTCTGACTGGACAGCAAACAAGATAATGCAGTTTGTCCCACACTGTGCAATAGCTTATATTCCTCCTGAAAAGAGGCAGTCAATGCAGTGATGCTCTCTGGCTTTCAGCGAGCTCTCCCCAAAATCTCGATCTCGTTCTGTGGTGACCCTTGAATCTTAAAGGTGTGTATGGGATGAGGTCCAAGTGCAATTATAGCTGTACAGCATCTTGCAGTAACATCTCCAGAACAGAACTAGAAGGTGTTGGGGGCAGGACATTTACAGTGAAGGATTGTAGTCAGAGAGCATGATCCCTGTCATGTCACAGGGCAGGATTAATCTGTGTGCTCCAAAAGGAGAGCACCTGGACAGAGTGTTGTTGGCAACATTCTTCCAAACCAGAAACACGAAAAGGCCATTTTGAGCAGTGACAGAAATTAATGAAAGACGATGAATGCAACTGTTGCTACATACAAAAATTCTAATATGAGAATATAATTCTATATGCTACAATCATGAGGGTGTTAGGAATGTAAATAGACAGATTACCCCTTTAGATATATATATATTCAGTAAATAAAGCAATTAATTATGTTTATTATATTCATCCTTTCCTTTCATTTCTGCTTGATAGTAAATGCATGGACAAGTTTCAACCAATGACCTGGTATATTTTTAGCAGAAAGAATAAATCTCCTTTAACTAAGTTGCCAGAATCAAATCAGCAGCTGATAAAATATAAGCACTATGAAACTGGACTGATGGTGTTGTTTGTAGAATGGAATTTTTAACTGAAGAAGAGTGGGGGGGTTTAAGCTATGAGGTATAGCAAAAAAGGAGGTGTTAAGGAAAAGATCTCATTGCCTTCGTGAGTCTTGGTTATAGCTCATTATTTATATGCTTTACTTTTTCAAATGAAAGGGGTTTCATCTTTAAAGACACAATTTCATCATCCATCCATCAGTCTGTCCATCCATCCTTCCATCCATTATATCATATGACACTTGAAGCAGGCAGCAAGAAGGAAAGGAGTTCACCAACTTGAGTTTTTTCCCCTGATGCATATATCCATTTGTGGTGAGGCCACTATCACGTGGAAATGCAGTGTCACGGGCAAAATAGAACAGGCACAAGAGATTATAAGTCTGAGTCAAAGCCCCATCATGTCAAGGAACTTTTACCTAAAATATGTCCAAAAGGAGTTCAGGAGACCATCTGTACATCTTTAGTACTGCCTCTGGATTTTCTCTAGCTGTAGTAGTGGACAAACAAATAAAAATGGGTTGATATTTCCAGAGCATTCTGAACTACCCCAGAGGAAGCCTTATGTTCGGTAGACCAACAGCCGCACTCTCAGCTCAGGGTTCACTTTCTGACATGTCCAGGGCAACCCAGCCCTCCCTGGAGCTCTGTTCTCTCTTACTTCATGCCTTAGTCTCCACTGAAAACTTACTGTGGAAATACCAGTTAAAGCTGAAGAAAGTCCATTGGCTTTTGAAAAACTTACTCCCCTTCAAGAAAGAAAAAGAAGTAACAACAGCATTTCTGGAAAAGTCTTTCTATAAATTCAGAGTAATCCACCAAAGGTCCAGAGAGATGTTAAGAGGCAAGATACTGAGAAACACTTCTGATGGCTAAAAAGGACTGAAACCAGATGTAGGCTGCTTAAGTCCACCAAAAAACAAACAAACAAAAACCCGGAAACTCCTTTTCAACAAAACTCTTTTGGGCGCTAATGTTTCTCAGCACAGTTCTCTGAGTACCTAAGCTTCTCTTCCCCCAGAGAAGTAAGCATCCTAGCCACCAGGCAGTGCCATCAGACATCTCCTCCTGGCATTGTATGACTGGCCAAATGGTGCCCTGGTTTCTGCAAGAGAGACTGTCCCTCTCTGCCCCCCAGCTGCCTAGCAGCCTGGTGGTCGGGCTGCTCTCCTGGAGAGTCAGATGGTGTGGTTTTGAAACCCCCTAGGCTGAGGAAGGCCTCAAATCACCAGCTATGTTATAAAAAGAAAGAACCCTACGAACTATCCTCTTCATCTGCTTATATGCAGATGATTGATACACAGATGGGCAAGTGCGTACATGAAATGCAGGTGGCACAGTGGAAGGAGACAGCACAGTCTCTTTTTTAAAGGCAACATATATGGTGAAAGAGCTTAGAAACCCAATTTTAATCTAATAGATCTTTTGCAGCTCTAAATTTTGCTATTTGAGGCTCCTTTATAGAGGCACAAGGGCTAAAAACTCTGCTCCCATTAAACAGCTCATCTCTCTGAAGTGAAGTTGGCCCCTTGACTAGCGCAGGCCCACCTGCAAAAGCCTGCAATTTCACAGATGCCTTTCCTGCAAGGGAGAGGAGCTGGCTATTCCCTTCAGTGGGCATGGCTGGGAGATTAGATGGGAAGATCTAGGATCATATCCATCATTCATTGCATGTGAATATTTATTCCAAAACCAATAAGCTGGGAATGACTGTTTAAAAATATGTATTTGCAATACACATACACTTATACAAGTCAAATATTGAAAGTACCTGGCATTTCTAGGCTAAATAACAAATTATATTAGCCACAGGAATGTATAATAGTACCCCACGGATAAGCAAAACTTATTCACTCATTTTCAAAACCCACTGCTGCTTTCTGATTCACACCTACAAGTAATTCCTGGTTGCTACTCATTTCCTACTATTGAGTAATATAAATTTGAAGAGGCCAAGGGCACACACATACATTGGCTTTCCCTGGTGCAGTGTATGAGAACTCCTCATTATTTATTATAGGCTTATGAGGTTAAACCTCTCTTTCCTCCGAACTCGATTTCAGCTTCACAAGCTGATGAAGAAATCCAGCACACTCCTGCAGTGTGCTAAAGATTACCCAGACTTGCAGGCAAGGATTTAGCTGTACCAGTACAGAAGCACAACTTCTATTCTTTTTTTTTCTCTTTCTTTTTTTGTTGACCAATCAACTCAACAACAGGCTAGATTGTACCTCAAGGGCATCGCTTTCAACCACATGACCAGCAGATTAGCAGAGAGGCTGCAAAATCCTTTCCGCTCAAACTGTTTTAACAGAGGATCAAAATCTTTCTCTCTGCATGGGGATTTTTATTTCGCTAGTTGTTTTTATTCAGCTTGCACATGTTTGTGAAGGAATTAAGACCTGCAAGGACAAGTAAGATGGTCCATGTTGGCTTCTAACCTTTTTTGCTTTAGCGTACAGTTATTTTGGAGTAGAATGTTTGCCACATTCCTTGTGAGAATATTGCCCCTCTCCTGGGCCTTAGGGCTGCATTAGTATTGTGTGAACCTAATCAGCCCACAGATGATGGCCCTGAAAGGCCAAAGCTTAAAATGTTTTGCAAAAGCTCCCCCTTTTTCCATGCTGAAGTTCATGTTCTTGTGAAGGGAGGTGGATATATTGAAACAGGCAGCGATACAATCTGTAGGAGAAAGGCCTGGGAAAGGCACAAACTGGGTAGGTCTTTAGGGGTTGCATTAAACTCACAGGGCTCTTCTGAATGATAGGCCATGGGATGAAATTGATCATGTAAATAAACCAAACAACAATTGACTGACTCTTGGCCCCAGCAGCCTGGCTACCAAGAAGCTGATGTGCTAGTTTCTTTACAGTGCAGAGCTACGTGGGGATTCCTGCTGAAACTCTTTACGATAGCAGGAAGGAATCCAGGTACCTTCACTGCTGTAGCGCACGTGTATTTTTACTGAAGAGGATGGGACTTGAAAAAAACAGAACAACAGAAAAACAGACTGCCTTCCATCTAAGGCGTGAAAGCACACCTAGAGCTACGTCGAGTGAGGACCATGTGTACGCACAGCATGACCAAGTGGTTTCTTTGGCTGCAGCATGTGCTGAAACAAGGCTAACCTACTCACTCAGCTGCTGGATGGGGGACCATGGCAGTGAGCTGAGCTGAGAGCAATTCACATAGAACCGACCGCAACTGCAAGAATAAACTCAGCAAACAAATTAATAGCTGACATTTGACAGCAATTACAGTCTGGTCATGAACAAATCATAGCATCTAGCAAATACAGGATTTCCCCTGAACTGCGCTTGGATATTCCTACAGTCTCATTGTCAATATTCTACAGGTTCAGATTTCAAGCTGGGGAGCAAATGTGTGCTATACAGCCGAGGGCAAAGGGATTTTGCTTTGCTGCCCAGCAGTGGAAGCTCCATTTTTTTTTTTTTTCATTTAAATCCCTAGGCCTTTTTTTACCATCACTGAGAGCTACATGGGGTGATTTGGGGCCTTTAAGACTGGAGGCTTTCTAAAGAGTTCTGCCAAAATGCAGGAATAAAATATTCCTTGCAGTGAATGAATAGTGACAGTCAATCTTATTTTCAAAACATTAAAAAGGTACTTGTTTTACATCAGCAAAGGGATTTGCCTTTCAACCTCTGTCATCAGAAGATTCATACTTATTTAGCTGCTTCTGCACTCATTCACATATATCATAAATTTAGAGGAATTCTGGGTTTTAGTTGAGACAGTCTGCTTTTACAGCCCTCTAAATAAGCAGAGTTTGTCGCAAGGACAGGCAACTATCAACAGTTCTGCCTCCAGAGCATCACAGAGATGACTCAGGCCGGCAACCCAGGAGCAAGAGGCACAGTTGCTTACAAAGCTGCAGCATGATAAGGACCACAGGGCAAAGTCCGTGACGAGACTGAGCAGGGGTTGTACAATTCATAACACTGAGCACATCTGGCCAAGCACAGTCCATGACAACAGCAGAGAGGAGATGCCTGAAAGATAGGGGTGGTAGCATACGTGTTGTCCCTAAAGCCATGTGCAGCAGCAATAGGTGACTTCAGGCTAGGTCCCCATATGGGGTGGTAGGAGTTGGTACACAGTGGTGTGTGTGAGATCAGGCGTTGTAAAATAAGGAAATTCTACCCCACAGGTTACTTTTACACTTTAAAATGGCCAAGCAGTCTGTGTTCAAGGCTAGGTGTCTCAAGCAGATGGTGCACTGCCAAATCTGTTGGCACCTGAGTATCCTGCTGGAACTGTTCAGGAAACAGTGTATGTGTCCCTTCTGAGAGACCCATCAGAGGACATCCAGCTTTTCAGGTTTTGGTAGAAATGCTCTGGTCTTGCGGTGTCATCCAAGAATCCTTTATTTTTCATCTGGTTTTAGTTTTGGAGAGCTCCCTCTTTCTATCTACCTCCTCTGTAAATGTTTGTTTGAGGATTTTTAGAAACTGGCATGTTTTCAAGAGAAGAACAATACTTGCTAATGAAGCCATTCTTCAGGAAAATAAGTTCCAATCAAGAATATTGACCTGCTTTACTATATATTTCTAGATACTACTCCTGTGAGTAAAGACAGGAGGATGGGCCCTGAACTTTGCTTCAATGTAATCCAATCTAAATCTAAAGCAGTATTTTTTTCTTGTGTATTTTATGTCATCTAAATTCCAGGGTGCAGAATCAGTGAGTCTTCATTCTGCACCTAAGGATAACGTGGAAACAATTCCACATCTCAAACAGAATTTATTTTCTGTGAGCAACATCCCTCCTTATAGTATTCAGACATTTCAGACTGGACTGCTTTCACAGCAATGACATTTATTTCTCAATAACAGGAAATAAAGAAAGGAAGATGACTCCTTCCTTCATGAAACCCTAATGACACATACTGCAGAAAATCCACGCAGTGTAAGAGATCTTGTAGTGCAGCTGCTGTCTTCACACTTAACCTGAGGGTAAATTGAGGACCACAGCTTTAAATGAAATTACCCTCTTAAGCTTTGAAAATACATCTAAAGAGCATATCTCGAGGACATCCAACCTGGACCCATCTGGTAGATTACAAGCCCCTTGTTCAAACAAATAAAAAAGGCCATTGTTGAGAAAAAAGAAAATAATATTTGTGTCACTTAAATCAGTTAACAGCTTAACAGAGCTTTGTAACTGTATTTCAACCCCTGTAAGTATGGAGCCCAGTTACTGAACAATTGTCTGAAATGCCCCAGCCTCAACCCAGCTACAACATGCAAGAGGCGAAGACAGCAAGCATGTCTGGGATCGCAACATGCTGGCCCTCTGGCCTTCTCCTGAGTGTGATGAAATACCTACATGCCAGTGGAAGAGCTGCACTTCCAGATGACCTTGACCTGAAGAGAAGAACAGGGGCAAGAGATTTATTTAAGGCGCTCGTGGGAGGGCTGTGCTCTATTTTTAAATAAAAATAATCCAGTTTGGGAACTTATTACACTCTGGGAACTGGATTACTGCCAGAGAAGAAGGAGCACCCTCCTCCTCAGAGGAATATGTTGCAAACACTTTGTGAGCCTAAAATTCGCTGCAGCACTTGCTGGTCCTCACTGCTAGTTCAGGCTCAGGTATTGATCACAGTGTATCTGCTGGATTTCCTGGCCCTACTGTGCTTTGAGCTGCTGTGTCAGGCCAGGGATGAATACAGAGCATGCAAAGGCTTGCTGGCTCCCTTCGGCCTGGTGGAGACTTCTTGTATTGGGAGAGTGCAGGGCCCCACTATGCTGGAGGCAGTTGCAGTCTGGCTTGATTAAACTTGCTGTTGAAATCACAGGCAGTTTCCAAACTACCCTCCAGGCTCTCATGCTCTTGGCTGCTGTCCCCCCTTCCTGGAACAGCCCCGCTAGCAGCGGGACGCCTTTCCCCATCTCCCATCGCTAGCAGCCAGACCCAGAAATCTTTCCTTCCTCTGTGAGAAGAGCTGCTGGCACTGCAGCCTCCTTGTCCCCTGGTGAAATCCCCTTTATCCCTCAAACTGGGTGACACCAGAACAACAGCACACCATGTTGTGGTTGCAGCTGTTGTCCAGGTTGTCTCTGGTAAAGCAGGAAAGCCTCCCATGGGGTTTTATCTCACCTGTACGGGCAGTGTCATAGCACAGTCGGCTTCTTCACACTGGTGCAAGGGGCCTTACGTCCACCCCTACCTATCCACATCTTCCAGCCCCAGTCCCTGGCCCTGCATGGCTGCTGCCTGCTGCTTGCCAGCTGCTTGCCAGCTCTGCCTACCCTTGCAGAGCTTCACTGCAGGTGAGGGTCAGCTGAAGACGAAACCACTGAGCATGAAGCCACTGAGCATGGGTGAGTGTTACGGCTAGGGAGTACTTATGGGCTCAGGTGTCCAGGTCTGGGTCTCTGCAGCAAGGGGTCTTCTTTGCTCCAAGGGCTGTTTCTAAGGTTGTAGCGAGAAGACTGAGAGGGAGGTTTCCTGTGTGTTAAACAGGGACAGGATAAAAGCAGAGAGGGCATACTGCAGTATCCATTTTAATATTTGATGCAATGAAACCTTCTGCCTTTGGGATTTGCTCTAAGCTGCCGCAGAATTTGCAGATTGCTGCAGGATGTGGTGCTGGAGCACTATGGGAACAAGAAGGCCTCGCTGGGCAGTGAAACTGCCTGAGTGCTTATCCCCGGAGGAGGGGGCACAGCAGGCGGTGGGGCAGGGAGAGGGGTTGGGCTCAGCCTCTGAGTGGGGTGGAGACAGACTCCTTCCCCCTCAGCCGGACGGAGCCGTACAGCTGTGAGCTAGGCCTTTGTGTTGTGTCCTGCTTTTGTTCAAACACAGATGCAGTGAAGCACAACTACCAGCTGACAAATTATTTATTTCCTTCCCTTTTCCCTACATCCCCCTCTCCTCGCCATGAGGCTGCCTAGAATCCAGTTTAAGTAACGCAGGATAGTAGGGTCACAAAAAAGACTAAGCACATTCTCAGATTTAGGCATTGAGGGTAATCTCTGTCTGAAATTTCAGACAGACCCTAGGGGAACAGGAGCCATCACTGATGGCTGATAGATAGTTGGCCGCAGTCCATGAAGCAGGCTCAACTTCAATCTCAGTATTTCGGGTACCCCAGAAATAGAGGCCATGATTGAAAACTTTGTCCTAGCATATGGAAGCAATTGCAGTAGTGGCTGATACTGAAAAATGTGGAAAATTAATTTTAGACTAATTTTATATTTAGGAAACCAAAGCCAGCTTGTGAAGAAGGGCTCTGCACTCCTGTTTTTCTTCATTTCTGGAAAGCCTGTACAATCCTATCCTGGGCTGGGTATACAAAACCATTAGTAGGTTCATTGAGGAAATGATTTGAAATCAGTGGATCTCTTCTGAGGATTTGGCCTAAAAGCCTGGAACAGGTCACTCTCATTTTAATGACACACCAAAGATTCTTCCCCTCGTCAAGCTAAGGTCAGAAAGAAAGTCCTGCGGACCTTTTCTCAGAGGAGTCTCATGAGTTTTCTCATCTCACATCTGCTTGAGCAACAAAGTCTTTGCTTATGAACTCAGTGACAGCAGATTTTAGCTCAGAAGTCTAGTATATCTAGTACATTTTAGTAGCTCATATTAACTACCTTGTCTAGCTACAGATATCTACTCATAATGAAAACAGTCAGTATTTATTCATATTTATAATCATTCTTTGAATGCAGAGATTTCACTCGTTTAGCAATATCAAGTGATTTTCCCCTTTGAGGAAAAAAAAGTTCTTTACTGCTGAAATGTGGCACTCCTTATGCTTCATCAGAATAGGAGTCTGCTTAATCCAGTCCATCCACTGACACAAAAACAATAGACCAACCAGTGAGTCCTCAGTTAGATGTAGATTAATGTCCAGAATGATCATCCACTACGAAATTTCTCCTCATTATTTTGTATTTCTGAACCAGGTTAATGAAATTTCTCATGAAATAGGAATTCTAGTCTTCTGCAAGCCTTACAGCTTCAAACCTCCTCTGACTGAAAACAGGAACAGGAATTAAAGATCTACCCCAAAGCTTAAGGAGGCTATTGTCTTTCCCAGAGATTTCACTAGGCTTTAAGCTAAGCACTAATACCGGCTCACAAATGATACAAACACAGCAAACACAATGTTTTATAGCACAGGTACGTAGAATGGAGTAGAAACCACATATCTTCACCTCATTTTGTCTCAGTGCAGCAACAAAATTCATGCAAAGACTCTTTCCTAGAATTAATAAACATGCTGAACTGCAGCACTGGGAGCATTAGGTCAGGACCAAATTAGTGTCACTGAGCCAGTAAAGCTTGAATAGGTAAGGGATGTGCCATGCTTGGGCTGTTGAGATGGGCTTCTTCATTCCACTACTAATCAACATTTGACCCTGGTTAGCAGATGTAGTAATGGTAAGATGTGAAATGGCCTGTCAAGATAGTCTTCCTTCTGAGTCAGCACATGACATTAGTAGAGCCTTAGGGGGTCTCTGCCCAAGAAGTTACAAAATTCAGAGTGAAATCCAAAACCAGTGTCCTGGTCACCTGTACCCATTTAACACACAATGCATGGAGCCTTTCAGTACATGCTTCCCTTCCCCCTTCCTTGAAGTAGAAGTCTAACCATTAGGATTCACCACCTTGGCTCTTCTGGACCCACTAAAAGTCTATGGGCAGATCCCAGAACTTTGTGGTGTGAATGGGTGCTGGGAGACATGGAAATGAAAGCAGATACTTTTCCTCTGACCCTCAGTAGGCTGTTCCCCCTCCCAGGATAAGGGCAATCTCTAATCATGACCAGTTCAAAAGCTAGACAGAAGAGGTTACAAAATATGAGCCTTTCAGGCACTGCCAAAATCCCCTTCCAGCATGTGCCTTGGCAATCATCCCTGACAGATACCTAGCCTCGGACCCTTGGTAGCCTCATCCAGGGCCACTAAGGAACAGCAGTGCTTATTAGAATATTTTATTTCAAGACACCCTAAGGTCCACAAGCAGAAGTGGCATGGACCATGTAGAAAGCCAGGGAAGGAGAACTGTATTAATACTTTGCAGACATTGTGATGGGTGCTTTTCTCCCATGAGAGCCTAAGACTCGAGCAGGTACTCATAAGGCATCATGAAGCATGAATTACAAATGTGTTTTATGATACAAGTTAAATACAGAATTCAGAAGGACTATCAGTATTAAAATATGATTTCTCCAGCTATTTGTTTTTTTAAAAAAGGTGCACCTTTTTGAAACATGCACAGCATTTGCTATTCCAGCCAATATTCATTCTTCCAGTTCAAGGCTACACTGTGTTTGATGCTATTGTCCAAAAGAGGCCAGAACCTGCCTTATAGATCACCAACCACAGCTTCCATATTATCTCAGACATCTGATGCATCTTCTCCAGAAATGGCTCAGGCATGGGAAGCCCAATCAGTCTTTAGCTGCTTGATCTCATCCAAAAATGAGACGTAAACGTTTCTGAGTTCGACTGTATTTTCATTGCTGAATCTATGAGGCTAGAATAACTTTCTTAACATCTCCAAAGCACAAGCAACAAAATTTAGTCCTCTTCTCTCTCTCTTTCTGATTATATGTCAGTATTCCTTGGCTGTGAAGTATATAATCAGTCTAAATGGTTTGGGGGGTTTTGGACTGAACAACAGTGCAAATATCATTCATCAGGATAGACTCTTTGGCAGCAGTTAAACTAGACTCCTGCCAGATACATAGATAGATGCAAGTAAGCAAAGAAACAGAAAAAAAACTTGCTATCATTAGAGATGTGCAACATACTGATTTTGCAAACTCATCAAATAATGATCAAAAACTTATTAAGAGAATTTAAACTCTTCAGTTCTTACAGCAAAAAATTAAATAAAGGATAAGTATTTCTAAAAGCTTCTTTTTAAAGCATTGACTTTTCCCCTTCATTAGAAAAGCAAAAGTCCACCTTCAGTGGCGAAGAATCTGACTACCTTATCACATTTTCTGTACCCCTGCTGATTAACCAGCTACTGAAATAAATACAATAGTTCATGTTACTACTGGAGGGAAGAGGTACTCTTTGCTGTTGGAATAGGTAGAAAATGTGTAGAATTTCTCATTTAAAATACTGAATTTCCCCCAATACTTTACATTCTGAGGTTTCAAATTTTGCCATATAGCTGAAATGACCTGCTTTAAGAAATATTAAATAGTTTAATTAGTAATAAAGACTTTTATACAGTAAGGTGATTAAATTCTGAAATAAATTAATTTCAACAGCATTGGTTAAAGAATGTTCCTATATTCTTTGCTGGACTGACTTGTTAAGCAAACGGTTTATCTGCATTGTGTTTGCTTGCCTCTCAGTGACCCACAGATAGCAACTATACCAACATTTCATTCAGCAAGACACAGCAGCAGTACAACCACTAATAATTGTATCTACAAGAACAAATGTTTACTTTTCTACATAAGCAAAACTGGCAAAATTAGTTTTCACAGAGGCAATAAATGGTTACAAATTTTTTCAATTTATCTTTTTTTGAGTATTACAAAACCTCATAATCTAACATTGTATTCCCTTAGTTTGCTATTAACTTCTATGAAGTTAATTCTTCACGTGGTTTTACAATGTGCTTCCCATAAAAATGCTGCTTGTCCTTTGTTTTTGTATGAGTTCTTGACAGAAAACTTCAAGAAAAGTCAGAGATGTTTGCAATAATAGCCAACTAAACTGTCGTCTGACCTAGAAATGGAACTTCTTGAATCATAAACCCAAGTGAATGGCTTAATTTCCTATGACATTTGCAGTGACATCTGGACATTTCCCTGTGGTCCATCTGTATCTGGCAGTCCTGCAGTGTGTACAGTTTGCTCAGAGAATGCCAAATTGCTGCTGACCCTTGCAGGTCCACATGCAGGCATCCTCTCTTTCTGTGGAGAGAGACTGGTCCCAGCAATTCTGTTAAGAAGTTTTAAACAGTAGATCACATGTGCCTCTGCATCAGGTCAAAATAATTCATCTCTGCCTTGAGATGTACACTTTTTAAAATCTCCTGCATCTTTGTACTCTGTCC
The DNA here is from genome assembly GCF_036370855.1 of Dromaius novaehollandiae. NCBI lineage: Eukaryota > Metazoa > Chordata > Aves > Casuariiformes > Dromaiidae > Dromaius > Dromaius novaehollandiae. The sequence goes on from NC_088100.1 coordinate 121,422,632, forward strand.
AGTCTCCAAGTGGCCCTGGGGCTGTGAGCTTGTGATAATGAGATTGTCAACCAGACACCAAAAACTGCCTACACCTCAGTGGTTCAAAGCCATTTTTGGACCTCCTCTCCATATTGCAACATTTAGCAGCAGAGAAAGGGATTTTCTAAAAAATCGAATTGAATGTTCTTTTTTCAACATCCCCAGTAATTTGCTTAGAATTTTTCATATAACTGATTGTGTCGTGCTATATTAGCATTCCTACAATTGCTATTTGTTGCACTATTGTAGCCATGGCAGACCTGAATAGCCAGTGATCTTCCTTTAGGAGGTCTTTAACAATGATAAAGCATCTATGGGGAAAGTTATAATCCAGACAAGCTAAATTGCTGTCCTGATACTCTTCTTTGCTCAATGTAATTCTCTGGGGCTGCACCTCTAGTGACTGTTGCTAGTGACAGTTGCTATTTCTGCAGAGCTGAACATGATAGCCTCAGCTGGGGAAATGTGACCAACATACAACTGCAATTCTGCATTTTTAATAGCATCCTCCTTATGCCTCAAAATAGCATTGTTTTTGTCCAGCTTTTAGGATTCTTATGAAAATTCTTGTTGACAAAATTGCTGGAAGTAATGCGTGCCGAAACATCAATTTTTTATATGTTTAATTAAGAATACTCACAGATAGAAAAATCTGGATATGAAATCCAAGCTTTTCATTCTAGCAGCCTCTATAGCCTTTGAACATGGAGTAAGAGAGCAGAAAATCTTCGGCACCATTCATACTAAATCAAAGGAATGCAGTGGAGGCGGAGTTTCAAATGTGTGCAATGAGTAGTCTGAAGATCTAGCAATGATTTTCTCGGAAATGATTCAGCAAACAATTTCAAATGAGGAAGTAGTCAAGAAAAATCACAATTTGGTGGTGAGCAATCCCAAAAGGCAGAAAAATAATGGGGATTTCACTAATATAATTGATTTGCTGAAAATTACTCCCTTGCTTCTTCAACTGAGTCATTCCTTAAGAGTATCCCTTCAGATAGCCGTGTGATTACTGAGGTGCCAGTGAGCGAATTTTCTCAGCCTTGCCCCTGCTTTGTACTTAAAAAACTGATTCAGAAGTGAGTCAGTTCAGTTCTGCCATTTTGGAGAGAAGGCCAGACCAAGTTTTCCTTTAGACACATGGTGATTCATAGCAAAATCCCTATTGAGCTCAACTGGATAAGGATTTTACAGATAGTAAGTAACTGAACCTTCTTTTAGGCTACGTTTCTGCCTTATATAATCCACTGTATGTTTGTATGTATGTAGCTTGCTGGCTAGCTTCTCAGCTGGCAAATTAAATTATTATTGGCTCAATGAGATATAGGGTAAAGTTGGCTGTCATTGTGCTGTTGGTTATTTGTACATAATTGTATGCAAAAGACCAAAAGCACAGTCCCTGCTTACTTAGGGCACGTAAGGAATGATGTTCAATGCTTCCTCAGCCTCCATCATGCATTGTGCGTTCCAGTCACACACTGCACTTCCCTTGCAAAGGAGGAGAAGCTCCACAGTTTGTCTTCTGTGTAATGCGGCTGTGCATTATTAATGTGCTTGCACTTAAGCCATTTGCTTTTTGAATAGGCTTCTTTGTTATTGTGTCCAGAGAGTTAAAATCAGCTTGATTACTGCCAAAAAGACCTTCCTCTTCCTTGCTAAGTGTGTTTTTAAGTCAGTCGTAGTTAGGATCTTCACATGGTGCAGATCCGCTTTGCTCTGCCGACTGCAATGGCACTGTACTGGTTTACCTCGGCCAAGCATCAGGGACTAAAATACTCAGTTGAAATGGGAAGCCTCCTGCCACTGAAACAACTTCCTTTTGCTGTATCTACTGTTCTGGTTATTTTAGCTCTGCAGGATGTCTTAGTACAGGCATGATCTATCAGCTGAAGAAGGGCTATCTCTGTGGCTGATAAGACCTGCCCGTGACAATATAATACAAAACCAAAGTTCTTAGTCGTCTTGTTGCCAGTAGCCCGCACAAGTGTTTCTGGACCATACCTGTAGGCCTTTGTGCATCAGGACACCCCTATTCCAAGAGCTGCTCTAAAAAACTTTTCAAAAATGTTATTTGTTTTTTTAAATGTCCTATTTTGCTCAGGACTCAGTATAGGAACATATTTGGATAATTTTTCCACATGGTTTTCCCTGCGCTATTCAAAATTAGTGAAAGTGTTCTTTCACTTCCAGTTCTTTCTCTTCACCCATGGTAGGTGGGGATGAAACAGGAAGAAATGTTTTTCCTACCTAAGTGAGATGAAACTGAAATGTTTTGAGAAATGCCTGTATTAAAGAATTGTTTTCTTAATGCAAGAACTGTTATATTTCAGTAACAAAGCCCTGAAACTTGCTAGGAATTTCTCTGATGAAGCTCCTGGTTGCTCTGGAAGCAGCTTCACTTAGTGCCGTCCCTGCTGATCAGCCACATTTATTTGACTCCTCCAATGAGCTCCCCTGTCCTGGCAGTTGTGAGACAGGTCAAAAGATAAAGCTCCATCACATTTTATTGTATTGTGCTTGTGCTGCTGGACAGTTTGTCCTGAGCAGAGTAGTAGACAATGAGACATGATCCTCAAAACGGCTGTGACTTTTTTCCTTCTTCCCCCTCTGATAGAACCAGTCATCTGCGCAACGGCTTACAAGCATGAGTGCAGTGCTCACAAATCCCACCTTGCAGTGTGATCTTACCACTTCTAGAAATGTCCTTTTTGTATTCTACCACTTTCTTTCTGTCTCATGATTTCAATAGTGGGGCAGTAATTTACCCTCCCCCCCACATGGCACCATTAATTTGCACAGATAACTTCATGTCTCTTCTAAAATAGGTTTCTAGCTCTAAAACACTTAAAAAGAGTGCCTCTTTTGGGTTTTCTAGCTAAAAGGAGAATTCCATGCTCTACCTTGTGATATCACAAACAATGGTCTGCTTTGATTTTCAAAGCAAGTGCTGCAGACCAAATGCTTGTTTCAAATACCACAGCAAGTAGATAGCAGTAGTTAATGTTTTGTTCAGCTATTTGTCTCTGAAACAGTAACTACAGTGGAACAGTTGTCCTAGTTCTCACAAATACCGCCATCCAGCTGGTGTCTGTATACACATATGCAAGACTTTAGCGTGGCTAAACTCTGTGGCTGATATTTAATTTCCCCCTTTTCTAGCAGGGAGTTAACTTGCTGCAGCCGTCAAAAGTAGCATAGCCTGAATATATGAAGAACGTGTATTCCCTGCAAAAAATAGTGTCGCGATGTGCCTGTGCTGCCCCGAGATGCCATGCCAAGCTATATGCCTGCATGTGAATACCACCCCTCTGGTGCCTTGCAAGAACCAGGTAGGCCGGTCTTTGGTGTTCGCAGAGAGAACAGTTCTGGCTTCCCACTGTGCCCTGCGACACCTGGATCAGTGGTGCTGCTTCCCTCCCCGTGGGCTGCTGGTCTTCTGTCCAGCAGCAGGATAGGGGAGGAGGAGGACAGTCTGCAGCCAAGCCTTTCCACTCCTCATATTTGCCTGCAACTGGCAGTGCAGAGATCATGACTCAGGAACCAGCCAGACTTGGGGGTGGGAAAAAGCTAAGGCGGCTTTGCTTTCTTGCTGGCTTTCTTGCCAGGAGATCTGCTGCCAGAAAGTTTAGCACTCGAGAAAATTAGCAAGCAGAAAGGTGTAAGGAAAAGACAAACACTAGAGCGTGATCTTGGGGGTGCGGTCTGCTGGTCAAAGCACAGATCAGCCTAGGATATCAGCTTCTCTTTCTCAGGCTGCAAAAGTGGTTTGCAAAGCTGTCCTTCAGAGTGCATGCCCACCGAAGGCAAGAGGTTTTCTTCTCTTAGTGACAGGAGTGGAAATTAGACTCATGCAAAGTCTTAATGCAATTAGGGAAAAAGGGGTGCAGAGGTGACCCCAGGTTAAAATACAAAGACTAAACAGAAGGCTGTATGGTAAAAGGATGTAGGCTGGAGACAGGGGGAGAGAACACTGTATAACCTAACACTTGAGTGCAGTTTTACAGTGCCACTGCCAAGACCTTGACTACTGAAGTTTATTTTTTAAGTCTAGGTAATTGTCATTGGCTTGCTGACATGGAAACATCAGTAAGAAAGAGGATTAATCCAAAAGTCCATTATATCCTTTCTCTTATTTTAGTTTGCCTGCCTTTTATCCTCTTTTTTTCTTGTAATTATTATTGCTCTAGTTATTTCCTTCTCATTCTTATTCTCTTGTCTCCTTCCTCAGCCTCCTTGGTACAGTGGATCATTGTTTAAGATGTAAGTGACCCTTCTGAGTCCAGGATTTGGCCTACCATATTTGACAATACTAAAAAACATGGTTAAATTGTGAAGGCTTTCTGACTTCTCATGGGAACTGGAGTCTTATGAGAAATAGATTCTGGCTGCAAGCATGAATGGAAGAGCTCTTTGTCTGGAGAACAGCTGAGTGTAAAACACATCTCTTTATAAGAGAAAAACAGACTAGATGACAGTAGAAGGTAAAGAAGCTGAAATCTGTACACAGCTTTAGAGTCCTGTGTTCTGTACTTGAAGGTCTAATCATGGAGCATGTTTTAGCTGTGGTATCAGTGTCTTATCTCTTCACCTGCCAGGCTGGAGAATCTTTTTAAAATCTTTGTTTGTAGTCTACCAAGTGCAAGAAAAGACATTCTGGGGAAGGAAGGAACATAAATGTAGTAGGATCCTCATTGGGAAAGAATGGAGCCCTCAAGAATATGAATGATACAGAGGAAAGCAAGTGTTATTCTGCAGGGGTGGAACAGCCCCATTGAGGGGTGGAAAAGATCACACTAGGGCATCAGCAGAGGTAGATCTTGATCTGTGAAACAAGAGGACTAAGCCAGTGGGGCCTGCTAGATGGGAATTTGTCAGTGACAAACTGAGCACCAGTGTGTTCTGCTAAGCTACAGCAGATTTCAGGGGTGCTCTTTAAGAAGAGAATTCTTCTTCTGACTGGTCAGGTCACACCAGAAATAGTAAGAAACTTCTTACCCACAAGTATTTTAAAAATCTAGATGTTTGTACAACACCTCTGCCACTGTCCCTAGCCTGAGGTAACTGCTCTTCAATCTAGGTAGCAGTTTAATAACTTTGGAAATAAATGATTGCATCCACAATGAAAACCTTATTGGATTTCACCACTCAATTAAAAATATATATTGTCACATTCTCCACCACTGGCAATTCTTAAAATCAAGATTGGATAATTGTATTGCTGGAGAAGCAGTTAATTCAGAGAAGCGTTATAGCCTGTGGGGTGTTTTGTTTTACAGGAGGTTCAGCTAGCTGATGAGTGATCTCTTCTGGCCTCTTAATCAATGAGCCAGTCAAAGAGGATGGAAGCACTGGAGTCCTTGTAGCTAAGGGTGCTTATGTAGCCAGAAGCTAAGAGTCAGCTCTTCATCTGCACATGCACTGCGTTCCTGTCTTGCTACTGTTTCCCTCCTTTATGTTTGTGTTGGAGGTTGTCCATGGTGTGGAGTGTCTTCCCTGTGCCTGCACAGGCACAGTGAGACCCCTGTCCTCAACGGGGCTGCTGGGTGCCTCGCTGCTTGCTAATACTGCGGTTCAGTGTGGTCTGGAGAAATGAATGTGGCGTTGGGTGATTGGGGTCCCGGTTCCATCACAGAGTCTCTCCCTGGCCTTCCTGCCTCTGTTTTCTGTAAGTCGCTAAAACAGAGGCAAGCAGTGTGCAGTTGGCCATGTCTCAAGGGAACTGTATTTTAACTCATGTTTCTTCAGTGCTTTGACCATGTAAAACATACTCTGGCTGAAGACTCTTTCTTTGTATCTCCCTGTCCTGTGAAAGAAGTTTCCCTGATGGCATTTGTGGAATACAAGGGAGTAGGAAGCTGGGGCTGGGTAAGGCGATGTGGAACTGGGAAGAGGGCTGTACCCCAAACTCCGGGAAACAGGCAGCAGAGTTACTGAGGCCTTTGGAGCCCAAGAGGTGCTGACAGGCTGCTCTGTCACATGCTACCATGTAGTAACCTGCTTAATACTGTAACATGATGTGCCCTGGGTGCTAATCTGGAATTGGGATACTACAGAAACTACCATCCCTTTTGTGATGACTGCTGTTCTCTTGCATTCTTGTTTGTTAACCAGCTAAAGTGCACACCAGTTATTATTTAGCAGACTCAGAAAATGATCCTTAAGAGCCTAAAAGTTGCTCCAGGAGCAGCTATTTTGTACCATTAAGAACGGTTAATTAAGAAAAGAGCAACTAGATACAATGGTTCTGAAGTGCCTTGCTAATATTGAAAATTTGAGGCATGTAGATGGCCCTACTGTTGTGTTACAGAAGTGGTCCAGCGCATTTTCAATTATGCTCAGTGCATTCCTGGCGCCTTGAGGGTTTTTTCCACTGTCTCCTGCTTGACGTGTTCCACTCTGAAATGAACTAAACTGACAGGCCTCCACCACAGCATAGAGCCATCCAGGCCCTTCCCCCCCCACACTTTTTTTTTTAAATAACAAAACCCTCTTAGGAACATCAGACTTAAAGGGACTTCCTGCCTTATCAAGTCTGGTCTCTCGTGACCACCAATAGCTATGCCATATAATCCTCTTCATGAATTCATCAAGCACCATCTTAAAACCATTTGCTGCTGTCGGCCTTTTAGTCTCAGCTACTTTTGTTGATATAATAAAACACATATTTTCAGGAATTGCAAAAATGGGTGTCATATCTCAAGAACATACTTTTAATGGCAAAAACCTGTAGGAAAATATTCAAAAGGCTAGGCAGCCAATACATGTTTCCATACAGCTGAGCAAATAAAACAGATGCTTCTCTGGGGAGAACGGCTGTTAGAAGTCAGTGGTGAATTTCAGTTTAATTGGGTTCGCATACCTTAGTTTGTTTCTTGAGGGCTTTTCACATACTTGAGTGTCACTTAGGTGAATACTCTCAGGAAAAGCAAATGTTTGGCTGAAATGCTCAAATATTCACGAAACATCTTCAAGCTGTATATTCAGCTGTGACATTGTCAATTTGGAGCTTGCACTGTTGAACAGACAGGGCTAGGTCCCCGTCTCCTGTGCGCAGGCTTAACGCAGCTCTAGCAAAATGCACAGCTCTGGCAGACTAGTTGTATTGTGTTATGCCTGGCCATGAGAGCAGGATCAAATGTGTGAACGTTTCATCTACCGTCTGGTCTGAGATCACTTTCTCCCCTTGCTATCATGAATGTAATACTAGTACTCTGGGTTTACGTTGCTCCTTCCAGGCAAGCCTTTCACAAATCTGGAAGGAGCAATCATATGTAACACCCACTTGAAGGCTTGAAGGTAAATGATACTCACCTACATTGAGAGGATGATGCATTTTGGAAATACCAATTTTTAGGTTACCGACCTGACGCAACGAGACTGTTATGCCCTAATATATATAAAAATGTCCCTTCAAAGGTACAGGATACCTGTTCAGCATCTAAAGCTGAGGATCACAAACTAACAGCTGCTTTAATCTCAGTTCTTTCTTCTGTAGATGAAGGTAATCGGGGCACTTCTCAAAGGGCACATTTATTTAGCATGTGATAGTTGCACCTGAATCCAGATATTCTGTGTGCAGACCCTGTGCTTTAATCACTAAACCACAGTATCTGTAGCTAAAATGTTTGTTACTGAACACCTCTAGTTCACACAAGTTGCAATAGCGTTCTTACTGCTTTCTGCAAGAACAAATTATTCCTAAGAGATGTCTGTGCCTAACAGAGAACAGAAGTTTCTTTCCTAACATTGTCAGTCACTTGCTGGGTCAGTACTGCTCAGCAAAGGCAACCCTGAGCTCCGAGAGTGGGCTGTGTGTGTATGTGTGTGCGCGTATGGCATGGAGGCATATCAGCCAGAAGCAACACTGAGCTGAATCAAATAGCGGTTCCCTGGTGCCTGCAGAAATGCAAGCTCATCTGAATCCCTTTGAGGTAAATGGTGAGGTTTCTAAAGATGTGAATGGGGACCAGACTGAACCAAAAATACTAAAAAGGAGGGGGAAGAGACAAAACTTCAATTTGAATCTAAAGCGTGTCGATACTAATTTTAGTACCTTTTCTTTTCAAAGATGCTCAAATGTGCAAAGAATACTTCTCTTCCTGCTTTTTTAAAAAAATCAGTGAATGGTAATACTATTTTGACAGATCAGCTCTTCTGAAGATGTACACTTTTTTATGTTGTTTTTTTATGATAGCTGGAGGAAGTATGTTTACCTCTGTCAGACAGATCAGTAAATTGGCCTGCTCCAGTGTGAGCTGTAATTTCTAGGAGAGGGGAATGAACCAAATGAACAGTTGGCACATCTTCCAAATAACTGGCTTATCTGAAAAATAAAATTACTTCCTCTGGTACAACTGTACTGCAGCTCAGAAACAGAATTCCTCTCCTTGAAGTGGACAGTAATTATAACAAATAAGTAACCCATGACAAACACCAGAGGTGTAATGGGATGATGTGATAGCCTTTAGTTTTCAGGCCACCCCACACTAGTCTTCTAGTCTCTTTGACTAGAAGGACTAGTGGCAAGGGAAAGCATTTGGAAATCTGCAGCCTGGGATTTTTAGTGAGAAAATGGGCCCTAGCAAACAGTCTGCAGTGCCTATGTATTTGTTCTGAGCGTTTGTATATGTACCTCCCTCTTAACTGGTAGGTTTTGAGTAACAAATAGAAAATCGGGCATTAATGTCAAAAATCACATACATGAAGCATCCTTCTATAATCATGGTGTAGGATATGGATTTTAGTTATTAGCACTGGCACAGACTATGATAACTGTAATTTTGCTCATGGATTCTGGCAGTAAACGTTGGCACAATCATTTTGTCATATTAAAAGCACAAGGAAAACTACAATTATAACAAAAAAAGTATTAAATCTGTTCCCCTCTTTCTTTTTAGAAATGTGTACAGTGAGGCTTTCCTTTACCTTAACTCTTTTGTACGTCTACTCTACCAGTAACATGGCTGAGTAGTCAAAGGGTTAAAAATATTGCTTTAAAAGACTTGGTGGAAGATGCATAATTTCACTGTGTATTTACTGGAATGCAGGAAAACTTTTCAGTACTTTCAGATTCAGAATAAAAATGAATTATTACTGCTAGGAAATGCAGTTTGTGAAATTAAATTGCATCTGAAAGTGCAGGTTTCATTTTGTTACGCATTCATTTATACAGTTCTGGCTTTTTCTGTACAGAAATGTGCATCTAGGAAAAACTCAGCTGTAGTCATGGGTTTTACACCATATAAAGTTCTGCTGATGTTATATACCAGCAGAGTGCAGCAGAACCCAACCTGAAATACTGTCGTAGCATGCAGTATTCCTCCTCTGCTGCTTCATCGTTGCTTACTGTCACGGTTTCTAAGACAGGCTAACTACTTGAACTTTATCTGTGAGAATCTGCATGAATGAAACCAGACTGGAAAAAAACAGGGTTTGACGGAAAGGTTTTTCAAGTTACTTATGTTTACAGAAGAATCTGCTCCTTCAGCAGGTATAATAATTTCTGTTTTAAAACATGAATGATGAGCCGCCAGTGCAGGAGGTCATCAGCCGGTAGTGTAGCACAGCACCTCTGAGTTATGCTAATTCACACCAATTGATAATGTGGCCCAGTAATACATTTAATCACATTTTAAATGCAAGATTCAGCACTGTTAGCTTTTCAAATAAATCTTTTCCTTTTAAAAAGCCAGACAAAACCTAGATTGGTGAGCATGAACTTTCAGCTTTCAGAGCTGAAACAGCCATGATTAATTACTTAATACTTTCTTCTCTTCCTCCTCCTGCTTGTATTAGAATTCAGCTTCCTTCGGTGGATGAGATACACATCTCTCATTATAAGAAGAAAAGTTATAATGCAATGATTGTATTCTCTTTAGAATTACAGCATATCCGTACATTTCAGAGGGGACATACACAGAGCACTTTGTTTCCCTTTGAGAAACCTAACCTGCTAAATGTTATTACAATTTGCCTTTGTTACAAGTCCCAGAAAATGATATACACAGTTTCCTCTTGGACAGCAGGGCTAATCAGTACCTGCCCATTGCTGGGAGTGGAATGCTATTTATCCTTCTGCGCCCTGCACTCATCTCTAACAGCACACAGACTTACTGGTGAGCTTGTTCGGAACCTGATCCAAAGTCTACTGTCACCAGTGGAAGTATTTTCCTTGGTTTCAACTGACTTCGGGTTTGACTCCTTGGGATAATCAAACTCATAAGGCCACGGTTCTCTCCCTTCAGGTCAGGATCTTAATGCTCTAAGTTCATGTCATAGTACTCTTTAACAGTAGTCAAAAGGGGATTGTAGGTGAGCACGAAGAAGAGCTAGGTAAGGAGGAAATAGCAAGTTAACAGAATGAAAGAGCAAATGCAAAGCTAAATTTCATTCTAAAATGCTAAGACAAATGGCCCAAATGCTTTCAATAGTCCACTATGACACAGTAGTGCTAGAAAGGAATGAAAGTTTCCACTTTTGATTCTCAGATTAGCCATAGGTCCTGTATAAAGCAGGAAAGGAAAAACTTTGAGCCTATGAAGTTGTCTTGTCTTTGTGCCTGGTAGAAAAGAAAGTCCTAGAAAATCCAGTAGGATGCAGGACAACATATTGGAAATCATCTGATGAGAGGCAGGTTTTAATGATGGAAGTGTGTATCTAAGTATTTGTGGAGGGAGCAACAAAGTGGTGATAGACAAGAACTAGGAATAAAATTTATGTGCGTTTTGGAGAAGTGCTTGTTGCAATACAATGCAGTGGGCTAAACCTACAAAGTCAGTAGGGAAGAAAGCCAGAATTTATTTAAGATAAGGGCACAGATATCAGTTAAGACTCAGAAATGATGAGCTAAAAAAGAAATAAATCATCCTTTGACCACTGATGGCCTTGACAAACTAAATCCAACCCTCCCAGGAGCAGATATGTGAGCCCTGGTGCCTGCTCCAAAGTCCAGCTTCCCAGAGGTAATTAGGACTTGCTTGGCTGCGTTCTGCTGCAGTTCTCAAGCAATGTGTTATTCCTCTCTCCATTACATGCTCTAAAATGCTTGAACAATTCTATTGTTACAGATTACCTGGCACTCTCCCAACCCAAAGGTGACTGCATTTTTAGTGGTGGATGAAGCTTCACAGATAGAAAAATGCAATCGTCCAGCTGAAGGCCATAAGGTCAGGCTACTTTTTTATGGTTTTGTCCAGCTTGTAACCCTGGAAAACCCTAAAATGAATGTGTGTGCATGCGTGTGTGTGTGTGTGTATTCATATACATATATATATATATATATGAGGCCATATACGCATATGAAAGGAATGTGGTTATATTATAAAGAGTTAAGGCAGAGATCCAGGAAAAAATAGCAGAGAAAGAGTAGCTGTGTGACAGCAGGTCAAGGCAAACCTAAATTAGCTTCTTCTCCTCCTAGGCTTTCTTACATTCCTGGGAGAAGAAATAGTTAACAAAGTGAACTCTGCACTCTGCCATATACTTCCCATTTTTCCCCAAGGGTTGCTACATATGCAGAAGCTGCAGCCTTGTGACATACAAGCCTAAAAAATGCTGAATTTGTTCATAGTGGTAGGAAAGTATTTTGTTTTGTACAAACAGTAAGTGTGGACCATGCTTTATTTGCCGTAGCAATCTAGTCTTGTTCTTTGTAGTCATGCCTAAAGCGTATGGAAATGAATGAAAAGCTTTCCATTGACCTGAAGAGGCGTGTGGATCTGGTCCTTACTGCAGAGTAGCTATCATGTCCAGTGCAATAAATCTGCTGTGTCTCCTTAGGTGTATTTTAAGTGTTTGGCACTGGCTGAATTCTGCTGTTCTTTATTGTACTGCCCTCAGGAGTTCAGTGAGCCCAGTCCTGAGTGCCCTTGGATATCCTACTCTGTTTTTCTAGTTAGTTTTAAAAAGAAAGTTAAATTGTATTGGTTTGGGGCTTGCTATTTGACTGAGTTTTGTTTCATAACCTGCTGAGGTTCTGCACATCCTCTTGACTTCAGTGGGAGCCTCAAGCTCTCGCTTTTGCAAATCAGGCCTACTTGCACCTTTGGGTTGGTCACCCCTGTCGTCTCTTTGGCACTGATTACCCCAACTCATCTTGGGCATCAGAGTCTCCAGCAGCGACTTCCTGGCTGACCCCTTCTGCACTATGGAGGGGCAAAAGAAAACCGCTGCTGTCTTTTCCTAGACTGGCCTCGTTGGCTGCTGTGAAGGGCTGTGCAGAGAGCTGGGGACCCGGGAGGGAGTCTGTACCCCCTGGAGCACTCACCTTCGTGGTGGCCCCGTCCCTTCCCTGGCCACTCGCGGGGGTGGCTGCCCCACACACAGTCCCCTTGCTGCCATGCTCGGTGGGCGAGTTGCTCAGAGCTAGGATGGGGCAGGGGGCACAGACACTCCCCCTTCCCCTCCCGCTGCCCTGTCAGCCAGCCCCGGCACTTCGAGACTGCAGGGACCGGCTGCCCCTTCGCTTCCCCTTGCCTCGCTGACCTTCCCGGGCAGGCCGGGCCGTGCCACGGAGGGGCTCGGGGCCCTGCAGTGTCCCCACGTCCTTGTGGGTGCTGCGGCCGGGGCCGGCGGCGACCAGGCGGTGTCGCCGCCGGGTGCAGGGCTGCTCCGCGCCTGCCTCCGCGCTGCCCCGCCACCCCCGGGCTCCGCCGCAGACCTTCCCCCCGCCCCCCCCCCCAACCTCCTTTCCAGCTGGGAACGAGACCAGCAGCAATTACTCAAGCCGAGCACGTAAATCGGGCAGATCCCGCGGCCCTCCCTTGACGCAGCTACGCAGCGCGGTGTCTGGCCGCTCGGGCAGCTTCGCCCTCTCCCCCAGCAGGGAAGTTTTCCCACGCCCATCCTCTCTCCTCGACCGAGCGCTGCGTTCATTTGCCCCTCAAAAACCTGCGAAGTTGCCAACTTTGCCGGCAACGAGCTGCACGGCGGGAGATTGCGTTGTCGGGGGAGGGGAAAGGGTGGTGGGGGGAAACTGCCGGTAACAGGGGGGTCGGGGCCAGGAGCGCGGTGCGGGTTTGCCGCCGCCCCCCGCGCCAGCCTGGCATCGCCGGGGCAGCCCGGGCAGCGCGTTACATAAGGGGGCGCGCTGCGCTGCGCTCCGCACCGCTCCGCAGCATGGCCCGGGGGAGAGGCAGAGCCCAGCCCCCCCCCCACACACACACCCCGGGCTTGGAGGAGCCCCCGGGGCCACGCAGGGGCGTTTGCGCCCGCGGCACGCTGCGCCCTGGCTCCGCTGGGGACGCCGAAAGGGCGGCGGCGCTGCCGGCGAGGAGGGGTGGGCGCCGAGGCCCCGGAGCGCGGAGCCGCCGCGGGCGCGGGGAAGCCCCGGGGCTGCCGCAGGTGCCCCGCTCGCAGCCGCCCGCCCCGCAGCGAGCCCGAGGTCTGGGCATTGCGTAACTCCCCCCCCCATTTCCCCTGCACAAATTCCTTTCCCCCCGCGAATGGGCAGGGATAGAGGCCAAAGTGCTAAGCGCCGTTTAATTTCAGGAACCGAAGCTTTTCCCATTTTTTATTTTCTCCCTTTACCCGACTGAGCTGCGGGGGGACACAGTAAAGCCACAACTATTCCTGTCCGAGGTCCTGCCCCAGCGGGAGAGCACCGCTGCTCTTAGATCCGGGAAGGCGCTTCTCGTACGCGACGGCAGGAGCTCGCCCAGGAGGGCAGCGCGGGCGGAGGCGCGGAGCCGCAGGGCGCTGCAGCACGTCCGCCTCCCGCCTCCGCGGCGCGGGCAACCCTGCGCGCTGCCACGCACGGCCGCTCTCCGCGGTGCTGAACCGCCAGCGCTGTCCGCGGTGCTGAACCGCCGGCCGCGCTCCGCGGAACGCAGGGTCGCCCGGGCGCTGTCTGCCGTGCTGACCCCCCCCCCCCGCCTCGCCCAGCCGCTGTCCGCGGTGCTGAAGCGTCGCCGCCGCCCGACGCGGTGCGGAACGGCGCTGCAGTGCCCCGGGCGGCGGCAGCCCAGCCCGGCCGCGCAGGGCAGCGCGCCCGCAGCCCCCGCTGCCCCCTCCGCGGCGGACGGCGGCGGCTCCCCCTCTCCCCCGAGCTCCCCCGGGCTCCCCTTCTCCTCCGACCTCCCGCAATCTCGCCTGGCGCGGCGGAGAGGCAGAGCCCGGCTCCCTCCCCTGGCTCCAGCCGGCGACGAGGCTGGCGGCGGCGTTACACCCCTCTCCTTGCCTTCTTCCTTCCCTGCAGCCGCCGAGAGGCTGGGGACAAAAAGGCGATCAGCTCCCTTTTTAAATTTGGGGGGTTGCTGCTTTTTTTTTTTTTTAATTTCAGCCCCCCCTCCGCCCGGCGTGCCCGGTGCTTTCCCACCCTTACCTCGGCTTGCGCAGCGCGGCGGCGGGCCGCGGCGGCGGGGTCGGTGGATCGGTGCCGCAGCTGGGAGGCAAGGACAACCGCCGCTGACCTCCGCGGGTCTCCTTCTTCAATGGACCGGGAGCCGTGCCCTCATCAAAGATGGCCGTCCGCTCCTACGTCAGCAGCTTTTAATAGCCCTCCCCGGCGGGGGGGCGGGAGCGGGCGGGGGGGCAGAGCGGGCCGGGCGGGCTTGAGTCATCGCCGCTGCCGCACCGCTCCGCGCACCGCTCCGCGCACCGCGCAGCGCCGCCGGGGGGGCCCCGCCGCCCGCCGCCCCGCCGCCCCCGCCGCCCCCGCGCCTCCGCGCAGCGCCCGCGGGCCGGGGCCGGGGGCCGGGGGCTGAGCGCGGCTGCGGGCGAGGCGCCGGGGGGAGGGGAAAGGGGGCATCATGCAGCAGCGGTTTCCTCCGCCAAAGGGGTGGTCCGAAGAGGGTATCCCTCTGAAGTCCCCGGTACTCCATATATGGCCAGTCTACGTGGGCTTCTATTTTTATGTGTGAATTCTTCCTTCTCTCCCTCTTTTTCTTTCTCAGAGCATCCTGTCAGGGGTCTGGGTGTGTTAAACGGATTTTTTCCCCCTTGCCCCCTCCCCCCCAACCACCACGTAAGAGCAGCCAAACACAAGGAAATCCATGTTTAAGGACATGTGTTGTGTCTGAGCATTCGAGGGACGCATTCAAAAAAGAGAGAGAAAACAAACAAGAGAGAGAGAAAAAACAAACAAAAGCCCGGGCATGTACGTGCATACACACGGCAGAGCGAGAACACCCCACTGCTGCCAAGGAGGAAAACGGTGATTCTGTTCCAGGAAAGAGCCTGGGTTATTGATCATGGATTAATTAAAATATTCATTCAGATCATACCTAATTTGGAGCAAATGGAGCTATCTCTAGTAGGATTTTTAATGGGGAGGAAATCCTTTCATTTCATGCAAAATGTATTTTTGAAAAAAGTATTATTTAGTGGGGATTTTAATGAAGAATGGGGATTCGATCTAGAGCATGACTGTATTTCGTAACCTCAGTTATCACCTCCTTTCCATTCTGCAAGCTTCGTGTGTTCATTTATGGAACCATCCAGACCTACAGACGAGCGGAGATGCCTCTCTCTTTTCCCTGTCTGAGCTGCTCTTGTGAGCAATAACTGAGCACTGGCTGCATTTAATTCTTACACTGCGTGTAGAGGCTTTTCTAAGTAGTCTGTGGATGAAACAGTTAAAACACCAGTCCCATATTAGTGATAATTCTGCCCTAATCAGGCTTCCCCCCCAGCTTTTCCATGGCAGGGAAAACCGGAAGAGAAAGGGAAGGCTATGCAGCTGTATTTTGGAGTGCGTTCATCTCGTGTTATGGTTGTATGGTGGGGGGGGGGGGAGGGAAGGGGAGGGAAAGCGAGGAGGGAAAAGAGAGAGAACTGCGGGTGATTCCTCCTCCCCTGCTCTGTAGTTCCCCACAGAAAAACGTGATCGTAGATCGTGCTTTGCAGTTCTCACCCTCTCCTACAAAAATATGTCCTTGAGTCTGATTTGGAAGGAAGCAGTCAAAAGTTTGCTAAATATACAACAAAGGATTTCTCAGACAAGAGGGGCTCCCTACTGCATTAGAGTATCTAATGAGCCGTGCACATGAAAGCCATAGGGAAGGAGAGAACCTGTCAGGTTTAAGGGCTGTAAAGACAGACTAAATGTAAGATTAACACTGTGCAGACATCCCCTCTGCTCCCCTGCCTAGGTGAAGGGTCTGCAACAACAGCCTTCTTCAGACTAATTAGGCAACCTATCTAGCACCGTAAATGGCAGTTTGGGAAAGCAAACCTTTTCTGGACAGCTCGTACGTGGGGTAGTAGTAGCCAGCACTTCAGTAAGTTATGCATTGCAGATGGCAAGGTAAAACCCAGACTCTGTCTTGGTCTGAAATCCAGGCTGTCCATGTGCATGCATTATGTTTTGCAAGTTCCTAGTACACATGAAAAGTTAAAAAGAAAATTTCAATCAGACAGCTTGTCTGATAGGTGGTTTTGAAATGAAGTATGATTTTCAAGAAAGCAATACTAGTTCTTATTAATAATTCATATTAACAGTAGATAAGGGAAGCGAAAGAGAAGTTATGAACTGTTGTTTTGATTAAGTCACCAGCACTGCAAAATCCTGGCTAGGTTTGGATTCAGCCCAAACCTTCAGCCTTTGAGGAGAATTTTCAGAGTATCAGCAGGGATGAATTTGGATCCTTTTATCAAAAGTCTGGGAGGAAATTGCAGTGATGGTAAAGTAAAATGCAGCATAACTTAGAGAAAGAGGGATAAGGGATGGAAAAAGAAGGAGGGGGAGGATGACATACTGGTAGGTTTCCAGTGAGAAAACTGGATTCAGTGTAAGATTAATTTTCAAGCTCTGCTGCAGCAGCAATCACGTATTTTAATAAAACAAAATAGGGCAGAATCATTAAATAGATTGTGAACATTGCTCATTAAGCTTCATGGGAACAACTATCTTTCCTACAGTTATTTTTAAAAATGAGTAAGGGAAGGAATATATTTTGTATTGTTTAGGAAGGCAGATGCCTCTATCCCAGGAGATGCAGAGGAGGGCAGCCTTTTGCACCACAGCACTAGGATTTCTGTTGCAATAAGCGCTACTAAGCAATTTTAGCAGATTCCCCACCACCATTTGAGCATTAAAAAAAAAAAGAGAAACATGAAAAGTTTATTGACTCTATCTGATAGTATTTAAACACTCATTTCACACTATGTACAGGAGAGCTGTGAGAAGTGAAGCCTAAAAATGAAGTAGGAGGAGAGATAAAACTGGAATTTGGTCTAAGAATGATTCAGCTGCCTCGTAATTATTCAAGCAAATATTCAACAAGCTGAACAACTAGTACATGTGGGCACAATCCATGAATAATGAGCCACCAAATGTGCTTTGCTGTATGTAAATCACATGCTTTTAACTGGGGTCCCATGTTACTGGCAGGGAGTCGAAGGAGGCCAGGGAAGACAGAGCCTGCAGCCCATTAGCAGGAAGGGAACTACAGCCCTTGCTTTGCCCACGGTTCGAGGTCTGCTCGCAAGCAGCGGAGCTTTCTGGCTGCTGACAGATTCACCTTCAGCCTCCAAAACACATGCCTGCATGCTGCAAAGCTTTGCTGTAAAGCAGCTAGACAGGCAAAACACCAAAATACTTAGCAGTGCTGTCAGGTCCTGGCTGTTAATTCCCGGGTTCTCCTGGAGTCAGCTGTAATACAGAGATTGCCTTGAACCTCTCCACCTTCCTATGCATTTCTGTTTTTTACGCGGAGAAGGAAATACTTTGTTTATCCAAGTACTGTTCATTTGTGCTTTAAGTGTGTAGAAGGGAAAAGAAATTCTAACTGAACAAGGGGAGAGAGAGCAAAAAAGAGAGGGGAAAAATATAGTGTTCCTGCTTTGGCACTGAACATTTCATAGCCTCTCTGATTTCTGCATTTTCACAGACTCAGATGCTAAGGTGTATTGTGATCTGCAAAGGGCTGTGCAGTTGGGGCAGTTTGAGGACTGAGCCCTTTATGCCCAAGTCCTACCTACTTTATGTCTTTCACTGCTGTTTATGTAACTACTGAATTTTGACCATCAGTGGCAGTTGCATCTACTTGCTCCAGGCTGCTTCTAATTAAATTTGAGGCAATGGCTG
The DNA here is from genome assembly GCF_036370855.1 of Dromaius novaehollandiae. Lineage (NCBI taxonomy): Eukaryota > Metazoa > Chordata > Aves > Casuariiformes > Dromaiidae > Dromaius > Dromaius novaehollandiae. Next base: position 121,440,678 of record NC_088100.1, read on the forward strand.
GGCTGAAGTTGCATTTTTTTCCTGTGTTTTCAGGATCTCCAGATACACAGTTAAGCTGTGGGCTTTTTTAAGGACTGGTCTGATAGGGCACTCGAGTTCAAGCCAAGCCAAGATTCCTCTGAGGCTTATGCTCAAAAACAGAGAGAGAAATTGAAAATATGATTTTAATATAAACTCTCTGAGATAAGTCCCCACAGATTTTCTGATCACTCCCAGACCAGATCCCCAGAGTGTTTTGGTACCTCACTCTTGACTAGCTGCTTAAACAGGATTTCAGAGCTAAATTTTCTGGTGAGTCTGGGCTTCCATCGCTCACCCCACCTTTGGCTGGATGTCTTACCACTGTCACATGGTTTCAATGGAAAAGATGGAAGAGACTTTATGGTAGCGTTAGTTCCTTTTCCCATGTGAAGGGCAGGTTGGTGCAAAACTCCCTTTTATCAGGGCCCACAGAACTGCTGCCTGGAGAGGCTGAGTGAGAACCAGCCGGAGCAGCACAAAGGTATGACTGAGTCATTTCCAGCAGTGCCAGACTTTAAGCTCTATTATCCAATGTGTAAAGAAGAAACAGCCACAACACAACTGAGTCCCAGGAGATTATACTTTGGCATGGTGGGAAGATATGAGATCTCCAGGAGCCTTGCCAGTGGGAGTTTTAGGTTAAGCTCAACAGAGCAAGGAATGGAAAGCAGATGAAAAACAGGCCACTGTCCTCCAAGCTCAGCGGGACGAGCTGCAGGCCGGGAGGAACGCTCTTATTACAGAGCCAGAACAAGGAAAACATCCGCTCAAACTGAGTGGTTCAAGCAAACAGAGCATAGAGGGACCATGGAGCCTTCTCTTGCCTGGGGAGATGTCTAACGGCATGAGAAAGCTCCACATTCAGAGTCAAATCCATAGTGATGTGTTACCAAAATGCATAATAAACTACTCAGTTATAACTAACGTGAGGAGAAGGCTCTGCACAAGTCTCAGAAGGCACAGAGAGACTGATGGAGATAGTGTGCAGAGTATATCTCCATATACCCAGTGCTCCTTCAGTTGTGCTTCTGGGCACTGCTGGGTGCGGCCTGTTTGGGTGAAGCTGTGCTCTGCTAGAAGTTACATCCAAGCCTGGGAAAAGGCGTCAGCGAGCTGGCCCATGGACTCCAGTTCCGAGTGCCTTGGGCAGCGGGCTGCAGAGCCAGGCTCCCAGCCCTTGGCTGGAGAAAGCCGTGAGCACCCTGCCAGGGCCATAGCTGGCCCTGCTCGACCACGCAGGCCGTTGGAGCAGGGACCCCGGAGCGCCCCACCAGCCCGAGGCAGTCCACGTTTCACAAACGTACAGTGCTTAGTGAAGGAGGGTAGGAGGTTTTCCCTTCTGGTAGAGACACCGATAAAAAACACATGGGATAACAGTTTGAAAAACTGATCTACAAATTTGTCCTCTTAACGCTCCTGTAAGGGCTCCACCTCTGCTATTTTTTTCCAATGTGTTGGATAAAATGGACCACCCTTTAGTGCCACAGTCTCCAGTTCAATTTCTTTTCCTGTAAGCATGAAAAAACAATGGTGCAATGCTAATATATTTGCAATTCCCCACATAATTTTGCCCAGATGCTCTGTTTGACCACTAAGCTTTAAGTGAGTGCGAATTAATGTGCTGGTTTATCTGTGCTTAAAATGCTGTTATACTTTGGGGGTATAGTGCTCTTTTACAGGAAACAAGGACTGTTTAAAACTGTGAGCAGACTTTCAGAACTGAAAAGAACAATTCAGTCTACGTTTGCAGGCTTTGAAATCGATGGAGCTCTGATGAGTTCAACAAGCGGACTTGTGATTTTTAATAATCTACCTGGAGGTGAGGGCATAGATATTCCTTCCCTTCTTGTTACAATTGCCACCTACATGTTTTTGATCGGTGTGAAGTGGTGCGGCACCCTTGACTTCATTAGAGTTGTGCCTGTTTATAACAACTGAGGTAAATATGATTTAAAGAAGGAAATAGAAACCTCACCAATCCTGAAGCAAAAGACAAAAATATAAAGCAAAGCAGAACATCTCTCCTCCCCGCCAAATACTGGTCTCAGTTGAGAAGACAGACAGCTCCTGGGCTCCCCTACAGAGTTAGTGATTCACCACAGCCAGTTGTCACAGCAAATGGTATGAGCCATAAGAGATGAAGATCTTCTGGAGATGCTGGCCCAACCAGTATGAAGGCAATAGCTGCCATGTCAGATCATACCATCAGATTTAGAGATTTCCTCTGACACCAGCACATGTGATGCCACTTATCAGGCCTTTTACAAGAAGAACGATCAGCTGTTTCCCTGGAGGTCTCAGCATGGCTCCTGCTACTTGCCTGACTGAATGGGCTTTAGCTGGGGCAAACTGGCTGGGCTTTTTTGACCTGAATTTTTAACACCTGGACCCTGATTTGCTCAGTCCCCACTAAGGTGCCTTCTGCTGTTCAGCCCCTTCATTACATGGGCAAAAAGGCAAATGGGAGAGGCAGTTTCTTTTGCTGGGGAGTTTTCCCTGTACAAGCCTTGACCTGGAGGGATGAGTTTGCAGCACAAAAAAGTGCCATGAGCGCTGAGTTTGTTCCTCTCTCTTGCTGTTTTCTTTCCCTAGAGTGTGTGGGAAGGTGTTGACTGTTAGTAGGTCTAGTTCCTGCTCTTCCTTTAAACTGGGTCATCACAATTTACCCTCCTACCTTCTGTGAGATTTTTTTTTTCCTCTCTCCCCTTTGATATATCCTTCTGCAGCTTTCTCTCTCATCCCCTTCTTCCCCTTCCCCCCATTTCCTCCTTACGCTAAACAGGAGGAAAGTAGGTCACTTCATAATTGCTCTCCTCTATTTCAGAGGAACCCAGAGGTGTAAAACAGAACAAACAGGTAAGTGTCACCAATTCAAGGGAACTTTAAAGATGTTTTCCTCTTGGCTGTCTCCTGGGCTTGCTTCACCTCCTCCTTTCCCTTTGCTTCCAAAACCCTGATGTAGCAGCTAGTGCTGCTGTCTGATCGTGTAGTTAAAATTCAAGTTGAGGCTAAGTGACTCAGGAAGCTGAAAGTGAGGTTGTTGGGGTGGTTTTTTTTCCTCCCTAGCTTTTACGTTTTTTGGTCAATGGAATGACAAAATATTACAAAGGGGATGAGTTGTACCTGGATATGCAAAGGAGGGAATGGCGCAGCATAAATGCAATACTTTGCAATAATCTCAGGCACCTATTTAAAAAAAAAAAAAAGGAAAAAGTAAAGATTTCTCACCTTAATAAAAATCTGTATCTGGGAGTTGTCGTCTGCCACAAAACCGGACTTTTAGATCACCTTCTGTTAGCCTGAATGACAGCAGAGATGTGCAGTCCAGCCAAGTGCATAAGCGTGTGTCTGTTCATTAATGTAGGCATGGTCCCAGGGACTGTTCTTCCCCTCGGGCCTCGCTGTGTCAGGGCTATCTCAGCCATTACCCACTGCTTTCAGTGCAAAACTTGATGTTGAGCTGACCTGATCTCTGAGGAGAAAGTTAGTCTGGATCCAGATGAGTGTTACAAGACTTCTGGGGTTAGGGGGTTTGAAAGCCAGCAGTGCTGGCCTGCACAGATGGGCCTTGTCTGTTTTCTGAGGCCTGGCGTACACAGTTGCAGGCACCACGCTGCACACCGCTGGCTGTTACTCCGGGTTAGGTTAATTAGCTCTCTATATATGTCAGGCAGGCTGGGTTACATTTTCTTATGGAGCCTACAAGTGTTCATCAGGCATCTGAACAAGTGTGTTGTGCCTACTCAGGTATGACTGCCAGGTAACTCCTCTTGCTCTGATTTTTCACTGTCCTATGCAAGAAATGGTACTTTCTCCTCGACAAATTTTCTTTCCACTTGCTGTAGGGAGAGGTAGGACAGACCAGGCACTAGGAGAGGGGCAGAGTTTGGGGCTGTGCTCCCAGCTCTGCTGTGGAACAGCTGGGCTGCTGTGCAGTGAGTCACTCGCACCCTGAAAATCGATGCTCCGGGTTGAGCTAAGAAGGTGTCAGCCTTACTGTGAGTGCCGACCGGCAGAGTCCTTGGTGGCGTTTATGGACTGTGCTGCATTGATGCAGCTGCATGTCTTTCTCCCCCTGTTTAAATCAGGGCTGCATCTGTCTCAGAGCCTTAAATCTCATTGCCACCCCCAACCCCCCCATTAAGGCTGTGAATATTTTTGTCCTCATCTGTTGTTTACTCTGTTTCCATCCCGTGCTCAGCGCAGCGGGACTCGGTGCAGCCTTTGTTCCTGCGCTCTCTAATTTACCTCTCGGAGGAGAGCTCCGAAGGCAGCGGGGAAGTGCCCAGGGGAGCGATTTCTGTTTGTCGGGGGGAAGGGAAGATATAGGCTTGCTGGTCCTCTTGAAGACTCTTTTCTGTCACTAAGGACTTTTGGGAATGCTGATGTGTCTGTTTAATCTCTGCTCAAAAGGGGACTGCATCAGACAGGGAACCTCCTCGAGGGGGAATCAAGTCTCCACTGGGCCTTGACTTCGGCTTTCAGTCACGTGGATACGTAGCTGGAATAATGCAAACGACTCGGAGGAGGCCGGGTTTGCTCTGCACGAGGGAAAGCTTTAAGAAGGGAAGGTTTTAAGAAAGACCAGCCAAATATTTAGCCTAAGGTTTAACCCTTGTGTTCTTTCAGCTTCCATATACCTAGCTACATATCTTAGTAACCCCTGGCAGTATTCCTCAGCGTGATTTAAGGCAAAAAAGGACTCTTTTAATGCATGATCATTAATCTAGTAAAAAGACTATCTCTTTCTGTTTTTATTTATGGGTCAGTCTCTTAATATATCTCTGAGTGTAACTGGAAAATGCGATTTTTCTATTTTTGCCCCCAAACTTAAACGGGAGTGAAACTGTCCTGGAAACTTCCTGAGAGTTATTTCATTTTTCCCTCTCCCCCCCCCCCCCCCGAGTGTTCTGCAAATGATAACTGGTTGTGGTTTTTTGTTTGTTTGTTTTGTTTTTAATGGAGAAATCTGCTGAAAATGAGGGAAGTGAGGGGAGCTAATCTAAGAACTCCTGAACATATGAACATGGGATTTCCCCCCCCCCTTTCCCTTCCTGAAAAACTGATAAATGAAACATTCAAAATATTTTGAGGAACCAGAGTTCTGCTGCAGAAAACTCTAGTTCTCCCCATCCAGTTTAAATTCCCAACATTTTTATGGTCTTTGACCAGCCTGTTTGTAAAAGATGCATAATACAGAGTCATGAGTAACTAGTAAGCCTTGCTGTCACATGAGCTATGTGAATAATATGAAGCCAAATGTGGAGATCTCAGCTTACTGCCTCATCTACATTTTTTTCCCTCCACTTTGCACAAGTACCAAACACTTGAGTGTGATAGTACTTGACAACCTGTACTACTGTGAAGCTCAGCCCTGGCTAGGCAGGGGGTATTGAGGGTCAGGGCTTGGGTGCGTTAGCACGCTGAGGAGAAAGCTTTCATGTTGGCTGATTGCCGTGTGTTCTTGCAGCTTAACAAAACAAGGGAAAAAAAGGAACTGGACAAAATAGAGGTCTGATCACAAATCTGAAGGAATCTTTCTGTGGACTTCAGCTCAGGCCTGCAGGCAGCTCTGGACTGAGGGATGATATGGATTGCTATCAAATCATTTAAAAATAGTTCCTTAGAGATTGTTTCCTGAGCAAGAAAGCTCTCATTACTTGGTGACTGCCTGAGCAACCACCCACAAGTCAGACCATAGCTCTCACGCCTGTCCAAAAAAATACCAGAACTAGGGCCCTTTAAGAGGAGACTCTCACAGCCTCCACAGACTGTAAATGCTCACACCCCAGGTGAGCACGATGCCTATCGTGCTAACCCTGTCAAGCCCACTGCAGCCCTTATCACCAGGGCTGGCTGCCTTCTCAGCCACTGTCATAGCCCAGGGCAGTCTCTCCTGTCCCTCTGTAGCCTTGCAGCAGGGCTCTGGCATCTCTGTCTCTCTGACTGACCATGCTTGTGTCAAAAATCCTTATACGAAGGTGGCCAGAGCTCCCTCGCTCATCTCCCAGCACTGTTCCAAAGCAATGGGATCGAGTTAAGTGACTAGGGATGTAATGATGTATTTGACCACTTCAGTATTGTTACTATGGCTAAAGCAATGGTGGCCAAACCATGGCTCACCGGTAGCACGTTCCTCTTGACCAGAGGAATTGGCTGCTGTGGTGATCCAGGTAAAAGGAAGATCAGAACAGGTCATTGCCTGTAGCGCTTTGCCTGCTTGCTGTTGTGGGCTCTGGGGGGCTGCGGGTTGGGGGCTGCTGCATTAGGAGCTAAGCTGTTACTTTGGCTGCATGACTGGGTAGAGGAATCTCGTGCTTCTCTCCAGCCAACCTGAGCCTTGGTGGAAGGGAAGGTGCAAGGGCAGAGAGGTAGGAAATGGAGCTGCTATCAGCGCCGCACTAACTTGCTTAGCAGAAGGAGCACAGCTCTTCTTTGCCAGCCCTCCAGGGAGTGAGGAAGGTGGTGTAGGCCTCTGAGGTGCGGGAAGCTGCAGAGGAGCTTCCTTCCCACACCTTATGCAGTCAGGATCTAGATTTGTGGCTTGCTTTTTGTCTCTTCCTAAGTCCTGACGATGGATGTTAAACCTTTGGGGGTTCTCTATTGGCTAGTTATTATCTCCCTCCCCAGGAAAGGCAAAAAGAGAAAGGTTAACATGTAGACTGCCTCTCAGCTGCTAGGCGATGGACTGGTTCTCTGCTTTTGTCTTTAACTTGCCTTTTCAACGTAACAGGCTGAGGGTGAGGTCTGGTGTGCAGGGGGCTGAGGGCATTTAGGAAAAGGAAGGAAGGAAGAAAAAGAATAGAAGATGGGAGAAAAAGCCCTAAACAACCAGCTGGCTGTGAACCTGGAGCTGTGAAGTTCATCTGGTTGTAAAAGAACAGCTGATGTGAGAGGCAATGAGTGTAGAGGACTTGGAGGTTTACTAGTGAATGTTATCCAGACAACTAGCCCAATGGGATGGCAAGTAAGGAAAGCTAGGCTCTGCCTTTCATTTCCAGTGTACTCTCAGAGGTGAGCTGGGGCAGCCCAGGCATGACACAAAGGTGCCTGCCCAGACCAGTGTCTGTCCTCCTTTCTTTTTTTCTTATTTTTCCTTCTTTTTTTTCTTCTCCTGGCACAGAGAAACTTATTCCCACTTTCCAGATCTCTTTTGCTTTCAGCTACTACAGCAGATCTGCTAGGTAGCATGCTGCTGTGGGCTGGTCTTCCAGCTGTTTTGCATCTCCCCACATCTATTCCAGCTCAAGGGAGACTGAGGTGTTCCCTTGTTTGGCACAAGAGTATAAAGCTGGGGATGCCTTGGGGCTGCAGTAAGTGTGCGCAGAGCACAGGGTCTGCGCTGGCCCTGCCCTAAGGAGGACTACGGGAACCAGCTATTGGATCCTGATGCAGAGCCCAAGGGAGGCAACTGAGCACTATCAGCAAAAATCTGATGGTCTCGTCATGTCACCAGTCCATTTTAATCAGTCAGGAGCACTGGTTTACAATTCATCCAACTTAGTTATGTCAAGGTGATGCTGGAGTCCCTCCCTTTCCAGGTCACAGCTGGGAATGGAGAAGGCCAGTCATATTATGATGAACAGGAGCTGGGAAGCCTAACACTGTTCATCAGTAGTCCTGCTGTGTCTTGGTTGGGTTTTGGGCTTTTGTTGTTGTTTTTCCCTGCTCAGGGACTTAATCCTAGGATGCCAAATACAATCTCCGCTTCTCAGCACTGCCTAGAAACAGTCATGGGACTGAATGCCACTCAGCACCTGACATTCTTCAGTGTTTGCTTTTGTTCTGTTCTTGCTGCAGCTTTTTCAGTGCGTACCTATCTGTGGCTCCAAAGCGTGTGACTTGAGGCAATCTTGGAAGTGATCTATTCCTCTGTGGTGTTCACAGGATTATGAGCTGATGAGGTGACTATCTGGCTCTTGTTTAGAATAGTTCAAGGAGGCCAACTTGTCCATAATACCTGTTGCAAGGCTAACCTCTGCTTTTCCTTGTGTTTGCCTTACTCTGAAAATGGTTGCATGTGTGGACCAAAGTGTCAGCTCTTTCCTCTTGTAAGTTTTGGAAGTGCCACTTCGCTGCATGAAATCCTGCCTATGGGGCTGTCTTGTCTTACTTTTGTGGTGCATTCAGCTTTCTGCTCTGGGCAAAACAAAGAGAGCTTGACCCTGAGAGGTACTGAGCAATTGCACTAACAGAAACCTGCTCTGCACCTCTCAGCACACATTAGGTCTGCTCAAGGGAGCATCCTCAACAAGGCACGTCCTCAAGCTGGTGTAAGCTTTGCTCCAGCAAAGGAACAGGAGAAGCTTCGTGCTTTTCCCTAAAATAGGCGAGAAATTTGGCTGAGCAGTGTCCCAAGTTGCTTTCCTGCAAAAATAGTTTGGATGTGAAAATATCCTCATTGCAGCTTGTCTTTCTGACCTGTCCTTTTGCTCCAGGATGCTCATCCTGCCTTTGCAGCCATGTCCCCGGCGTGGTGCAGAGCCCCCCATGCGGCAGTCCCGTGGCCATAGCACCGCAGCCCAGCACCCTGTGACCCTTCGCAGCAGCCTGATGGGTGTGAGAGGTGTGCAGGGGAAGGCCAGGCAGAGCAGTTGGGCTCTTTTGTTTGGTTTCGGAGCGTTCCCTCGTTCCTGTGAGTCACCTGGCACGCGGCCCTGGTGTCTCGGGTACGTGCACTGCTTTCTGTCTGGAGGCTGGAGCCTCTCTGCAGAATGTACCCTTCAGCCTGTCTGAGCTCTTCTGCACAAAAAGGAAAAAAAAAAATCAGGCAGGTTTGCAGAATCGATCATGCTAAAGCAGAAATAGCTTCACACTGGAGCCAAGGTCCTTTCAAAGCAGGAATCATTCATTTGGGAGATTTCAGCAGTGTTGGGTGTGTTAGAAACCTCAGCTATTTGTGAATTCACTGGGAGTCTAGCCCCAAACACTCACTTCTCAAAGAAATTAAAAATGATTCCTTTGGAGTACACTTTATTTGCTTTCTAGCTTTCAAATATCTAAAAGCTGTGCTTCCTATGTTTATACCTCCAACCACAGGAGGTCGAAAATGGGCCAAATTGCAACAGCGCAGAGCTGGGCAGAATAGGAGTGCTCTACTGATGTCAGGGGAAGCTGCATCATATGCTAAGTTTTCTGCCTGATTAGCTTTGTGAACTCTTCCCAGGATTTTTTCCTGGCTTCTCCATCTTTTTTTCCCTACTTCCCACCTAACTGTGCTTCAGCTTAAGAGCCAGGATGAGACCCTGCATGGATAGGGCAGCGTTGCTGTGCCCTCTTGTGTTGGCACAGGAGCTAGTCCAGGAAGTCAGATTGTTACAACTTTATTGCACAGGTCATCAGATTTTTTTTGCCCAGCTTTATTTGTATTAAAAGCTGGAACAGCCTCTGGGTGTGAGTGAAGGTATTGGAATCTGACTCTTAAAATTGATTTGCCTGGTGGTATTGATTAGTCTTGTGGTGGGGGAGGGACAAGGCTTTGTACATCGTGCCTTTCCCCCCCCCCCCCCCCTTTCCTTCCCTCAGACAAATGCAGAAAAAAACATAGCCTGGGCTGAAGGGAAAAGCAGCCTGTGTGTAATAATATATGGCATGGCATTTCTGTGTAGAAAAGGAGATAGATCTAGTTTACCTGTATGAAAAACTGGCACTTTTTTTTTTCCTGCAGAGATTGGGACTGCTGCCATCCTATGCACCAGTCCCACTGCTTATTTGGCAATAAGCTACAGAGCCTTGCCTGGTACTGGATATGAATCCACAGCAGAGAAGAAATCTCCCACACACCGCCAGAGAACAGATTTATTGCCACATATCCACACAAGGTGCTGAATTCATCTAGGTATTTTTTTTTTATGTTGTATTTTAATTGCTCTTCTCAGGCAGCTAATAATAAATCACTGTTAAATTTGCAGTGGGGATTTGGGGTAGAGATTGAAAGAGGGTTTATTGGTGTTATTGGAAATGGTCTTTTTTCTTTTTTTAATGAATTCTGTCCTTTGGGTTGTATTAGATCTTTCAAAACCAATGTGCTAGGAAGCCTCTCTGCACACTTTGAGCAGTCCCTGTGCAGACTGCTGCATCCCTAGCCAGCAAAATGCCGTGTGCTGGCTGGAGCCCTCAGCTAGTCCTGCCTGCGCTGGAGAGCAGAATGCAGTGGAGAATGAGAGATTTCCAGCAGCCTTTGCTGCAAACCATCCTACAGAGCTAAACCGCAACGTGGCCGCAGCATGTACGTATGGGACAGTATCTGAAGAGTAACAGGAAAGCTGTGTGTGAGGCAGTTCTCTCTCCCTTTCAGTGCAGGAGCATTAGACTGGCCATAATCTGAATCTTATGAGAGCTGCAGTTCAGTTATTGAGTTTTATATGTTGATTTAAAAAAAAAAAAAACCTCTCTATAGAAAGCCTATATTTTTCTTTCCTGTTCTATAGGACTTTCCCAGCGGGGCATCACTGGGGCACTGCAGGGTTATAAGCTGAATCCAATACAACATTATTGCCATTAATATTTAGGCACTACTGTCATGCTAAAGCAAGACTCAGCTGAGCTTGCCTTGTGCTGTATGCAGATACAATGACTGGAATGCTCCCTGCCCCAGTGAGTCTGCAGGCTGAAATTGATGAGACTGACAGCAAAAAGTAGAAAATAGCCACTTTTGGTCTATGGTTTTCAGCTTTCAGTGGACTTCCTCTGTATGCCGAGAACTGTACAGCTATGTAAGGTAACGGCTATTATTTTTAATCCAAGAGATCTGGGAGGTAAACTGATATGTTCCAGGTCATAATTCAACCTCTCTCTGAGGAAAAAATTGCTTCCTGATCTCTATTTTCTGGAGATTCTCATAACTGGCTAATTGGGAAGATGATGCAGGTGGGAAGATAAAGCAATTTGCCTTGTCTCCTCATTACAGCTCCTACTCAGCATATTCAGCTGGACTGCCACCGGTGTGGTACAGCATTGCTCTTCCTGTGAGTATAGTCCATTGCTTGCACAGAAAACCTGTGTGCATTGCAAAATAAATAACTCCACAGTGAGAATGGCCCTGAAAGCCACCTCTGAGGGGTTGGCACAGGACTTCTGGTCTAAGCAAGTTGTCTGCAGTTTTTCAGTGTGATGGCAGGAGATGTGCAAAGCTGTTCTGTTAGGCACATGTGGCAGAACAGTGCAATTATTGCATTGCTAAGTGGCCATGCAAACACAAATTAGAAGCAGGACAGCCCACTCTGTAAAGGCACTCACCCAATATCCTGTAGGCTCTTAGCATGTCATTACAAGCTGTATATTCTTTGCAAAATGTAACTACAGGATAAGAAGAGGTTTAGCTGATGTTAGTACAGACCATATGGTAAATGGTTGGGGTCCCCTCTGGAAAGGGGTCAGAAGCATCAGGCAAACTCTGGACCATTGCTCCTAAAACATCAGTTTTACCTTCTTCAAAAGTCAAATTAGTAAGTCAGTGACTTCAGAAGCTGGGCCTATGGAGTGCCACTGCTTTGCTGTAGCAACTCTGAGTCAAAATGTAGGTTTTGAGGCCTAGTCCAACAGTCATTATGCATCTTGTTTGCAATGAAACTTCATTGTTACAAAAGGTTGCTGACATGGATCATTGGGTTTTGGTTCCTTGTAGATGTGCATGTACAAGCAATAAGTGTCTGTAGCTTATTTTGGATGAGGGAAGGGGGAAAAACAGGACAAAACTCCAACCAGACAAGCCTTGTGTGTATGAAAAGCCCATAATCATAGACAGCCCCATTCATGGTTCTCTGACTACTTGCTGGAACCTGGTTTGGCAGAACAAGGCCTGTGACTCCTCATTAATATAATGCCTTTTTCTTAAAAATTCTTCATTATCTTAGGCCTGGCATTTTTCACATGAGCCTCCTGAAGTACTGGTAGTCAAGCAGTATCAATGAAACCCCAAACATTCAGTGCTTATCAAGACCAATGTAGTGAAAATTCTTTCTGATGGCTCTCTTCTGGGGGCAGTGCATCAGGTCAAGATCTGGTTCAAAACTATTTTTTGTTTGTTTTTGGGGGTTTGGGGTTTTTTTTGTTGATGCTATGAGGAAATGGGAAGAAGGAGGTCATGATATTCTTATTCAACTGCAATAAGCTTTGCAGGTAAATCTACCTCCCTGTGACTTAGTTTTTGCCATCTGAGAAATAGGGATTGGATTTCTGTCTCTTGAAATTTTAAGCTTTCATGTTCATAAAGTGCTGCATATCTTGGCTGGAAGATGAAATACCTGATCATTGTGTGCAGGTCAGAGCTCAGTTTTGGGGAATCCACTAATGTACTGCAAAGCTCTCTAGTTTGTTCTCCCACAGCTACAGGTTATGATTCAGTAACTACAGCAACTATTTCATCTTTAATTTGTAAATGTATTGAGCTAGTTTCTCTACTTGTTCTGCTTCCATTTGGTGCAGTGAAAGTTGGGCGCTCTTAGGGAGACCCTGAGATACAAGGCAAGGTGGAGAACAAAAGTATGCCATAGAAGTTTTGGGTGGAGAGAGTTTGACTGTTATGTCATGTTTGTGACAGAGTATGCTCTAGTTTCTCTGGGCATGAAGCTGGATACTTACCTCAAGGATTATTTTTGCACAGGAAGATACTTAAGGGAGGGGGGAGCACAAAGGGAAACCTGGCTGTGCAGGAACACATTCAATTTTGCCTGCTTAACGCTCATCAGGAGTCAAGCAAAAAAAAAAAGAAGTTGTTGAACTATCTTCAGATGTAAGAAAAACACCAAGAATGTGTATATGCAGGAAAGGACTTGGAGGAAAAATAAGTACTCAGATGTTAACCCCAAAAGGTGATGGCATAGATGAGCTGGGACAAACATGGCTGTTACCTTTTTTTGGTGGTAGAGTGGCACACTAAAAGCTGGTAAATTTGCTGCTTTGGACTCTAGAGAAAGGCAATAACCCATGCATTTTTTGCCATCAGGACTAGCTACTTATTTCAAGTGACACCTTGGATTCATTTGAATCTTTCCATTCCAGAAGTGAAATACATTTCTGAGACCATGAGATTCCCGTGAGAGCCACAGGAGTTGGCAGTGCAGTCCTAGCAGACAGCAGTGACATGAGCCTGTCCAGTTTGGACAGCTTTTGCAATGTACCATTTGGGAAGAGTTGTAGGATAGTGTTCTCACTAATGAGAAATGGTACCAACAGTGGATAAATCCTAGGTGGAAATTAACTAAATGAAGTCACAACTTGCCCAGGTATTTTCTCTTCACTTCCAAGACATAATTTATCTGATGGAAGAAGCCCCAGTGTAATACATTCTCCCTTCTTGGACATGTGGCCCAAGGCTGGTTTGTTAACATGAATTGAGAGAAGGAGTTCATGTTAGTGGAACCTGTGTTGTAGCAGAGTGACCAAACCAGCATCAAAACTCTGGCCAGAAAAAAATACGACTCTGTGTACAAAGTAGTAAAGGAAAGCTGTGGTCCTGCTGTCCTTCACTTCCGAACAGCAAGACAAAGTGCTTTTCAGAAACCTGGTGTGTGTGTGGGGGAAATATAAAGGGGTACTAAGATCAAGCAAAATAAAATCATCTGTCTTGACACTTTCATCTAGGATTTCTTGAATCGCAAGAATCTGAAATCCACTGGGGGAAATAAGACTGAAATGACAGGGGTGTGCAGAAGCTGTTCTGAGTACTGGAGGAAGAGAGACAGTGAGAGCTAAAAATAAAACAAAAAACAAAGCAAGGGATGCTACAGTAACCTAGCCCACTCTCCCTACTGTTTTTGTATAGGTGTGGGGGAGATGGCAGGCAGCAGCTGGCTGCTTCAGAGAGCCTATTTTTATTAAGTCTTGCAAATATTCAGAGGAAAGAAGACATCAAATTTAAAAAGCTAAACCAATAAATATAGGTGAGAAACCTCTAAAATATCTTTTTCTGATGAAGTTTTTCCCCCTCCCCTCTTTCTTTTCCCTTCTCTTGACTGTTCTGCTCCAACCGGAAAAGACCCAAATGACTCTTCCTACTGTATTATTTTTCTGGAGTCCTATTTGGTTCTCAGTGTAGACAACAAACTGCTGAGTCTGGCCTTTCCCTGGGAGAAACCAATTAAGAGATTGACCCTGAATGCATTCTTAATTGCAGGTTTTGGTCTAGGATGAAAGGATGAGTTGTTATTTATTTAGCCAGTTAGGGAAAAGCACCAATACTGGCACCAGCTTGTAATGTCAATGCTGTGCAATGGTGACAGCTAGATTTCCAAGAAAGAGTGGGAAGTTCTGCTGCCACTCCTTTAAGGGCTCTGCAACTCATAGCTGCAAGCCCACCCCAGCTGTAGGAGGGTGATGCAAACGGAGGAAGATGCTTCATGCTCTTAGTGTACCTACAACAGGGTTTCTCTCGCGTTATCAGGACAGCACCTATTTCTGTGTGACCCCTCTTTTCAGACAGTTTGTTGTTGTTTGCTTACATTCACCTCTGTAGTGCTTGCAGTATAGCTAATGGGAGTCTGTTTCCTGTGGTTTGGTAGAGCAGATTGCGCAGACTACCTCACCTGCAGAGTCCTCAGAAGCAGCATGGTTTGGGAAAGCCCATTGTTTTGTTTCCTCTTCAAGCAACACATGGATCCTTTAATATTTTAAAAGATGTTCTAAAGTGCACACGGTATTGAGAGTTGATAGACTTTCAGCCTAGGAGAAAGAAGCCAAGGGAGGGAATCTCCATCTCCCTAGGGAGCAATGTGCTGTTGGCTCTTGCATCACCATCCTCTGCCAACATCTCATCCTCATTCTTCTCTCTCCGTAAAGTGAAGAGAGCTCACTTATGTCCGTTTAGCCTTGGCAATCCTTGTTGGCAGGGTATGGGGACAGGCCAAATACTAGTGATGAATGTTTCTGCGGCGTGAAGGCCTTTCCTCTCAGATGTATCTCCTGGTTTCCTGTAAGTCACTGAATGGACATTACTGACCTTAAACCTGTTCAAGTGTTGTTGCAGAGATGAGACATCCCAGTTCCATTACTGACTTCCTTCAAGAGTCGCTTCCTTTACAGAGCACCCCTATTAACTATATATAATTATTAGTGTCTTATTGGACAAGGAGAATAAGGATGCTGAGATAGCTTCTCTGCTGGCTTAAAAGGACCTTAACTGGTGGTGGTGGAGATGGGCTATATTGTGTAACTCAACCACACTAAAGAATCTTCCCTCTTTCTTGTAGCCATTATGAGATGTAAACTACCATCATGGCAACACAAATGGTGCTTCCTGGCACTTGAGATATGGAAGAGCATACAGCTGATTAAAGAAAGATCCATGAAAGAGAGGGAGCCCTCTGGGAGAAGGGACTGGGTGGTTTGGCTCCTCGCTTCTGTGTCAGAAGCAATGCTGGAAGCCCTAGTGCTGTGTAGGGTACCAGGGCTGAGTGCTTGCTTATATTCAGGTTAGCTGAACTGTCCCAGTCTACTTTTGCTGAGCTAGATCATGTCCTATAGACCAGATCTTGTAGATAAAAACCAGGTTTGGCCACCAGCATAGTGACCGTGTCATGGTTCCACATCCATCCATCCCTTCCAGGCAGGAAGAATTCATAAAGCTGGAACTAACTGGGACTTGGCTCGCCTGGAGCCCTGGGGCAGGGCAGGCCAGCGAGGCTGAGCTTTCCAACCATCTGGGAGGTCTGAACTTCAGGTTGGCTGAATCTATTCTCAGGTCTGGCTTGGTAGAAGATCTCAAAGTGTTAGTATATGTATGCAAAGGTAACTGCTGTCTCCTCTTCTGAAGTTATCTAAATTTGGGGTGGGGAGGAGGAGAGGGTCAATGGCTCCCTTACAGAGAGAAGGGTACCAAAGGCTACTCTGGTATCGAATTCCTTAGGTGGGCTAACAGGATGCTATGTTAATGGCAAAATCATCATGCTCCAAGTTTGGTTAAAGAGTGAAGCTTGTGGGCAAAAGGCTCATGTTAGTCATACCCTGGAAGCCCTCAGTAGGGATGAGCAGTGCCCCTTATGCTACTCACCCAGGCACATGTGTGACACTCATGACAAGTCATGAATGCTAGGTGAAAACATCGTGCCACAAGTGTGCTTTTCTAAGACTTTCTCTTTTGCCTTTTCAATAGTCGTATTTACTGGGGGACCGGGGCATATAATACTCCTTTT
This sequence comes from Dromaius novaehollandiae, assembly GCF_036370855.1. Classification (NCBI taxonomy): domain Eukaryota; kingdom Metazoa; phylum Chordata; class Aves; order Casuariiformes; family Dromaiidae; genus Dromaius; species Dromaius novaehollandiae. The sequence goes on from NC_088100.1 coordinate 121,456,829, forward strand.
TCCTTCTTCTGCACCCTTATTCATCTCTTCCCATGTGTTGGAGTAGCTGTCTTGCAGAGTGCTGAGAAAGCATGCAGGTTAATATTGATTATCTCCCTTTTTTTGTAGTAACGCAGCAAAGAGACGTTTCTCCTCTTTTACCTGAATTGCATCCCTTCCATCAAATAAATCAGTCACTGAGGATCATCCTTAGGAGGGAAATCTTTACATTTGTGAATGAAACCAGCCTTCGAAAAAAATTTCTGGTAAGGAATTCAAGGACACTCATAATCATTTTATCTTTATTAGTGCCTAAACAATAGGGATTATGTGGGGGAAGGAAGAGGGGGTGGGAGGCAGCTGATGAAATGAGCAATGTGCCCTACTTATGAAATAAACTTGTCCCAGTCGATACATCAAGGACCCATATGCTTTCTTTCGAATGCCTCACTCCGAGCATCCATGTTAATAAGGAAGCAAAATACTGAGAGCTGCAGCGAGCTGAGCCACACGGCAAAGAGCAGGTAACAAATCACAGCCGAGCTGGTGCTGCAGTGGGCTGGTGGCCCACACAGTGCAGGACTCAACAAATTGCTGCCCTGTGGCAGCATCGATTGATTGCAGCACTGGCTTGGCACACGAGACGGTGTTTATCTGCTCTCTCGTGCTGCCTCTCTTTTACTCCAGTGCAGTGTTCAGCAGTAGACACTTGACTCATTTTTTTTAAAGTGTGCAAAATAAGAGTGCAGCTGGAGGAGGAGGGGTAGAGGGTGGGAGGAAGAGCTTGTCTGAGGTACCAGGTGTGGGCGGAGGGGTGGCATTTCTGGGAGAAGCCCAGAAAGATCATTTACCTGGCACCAGTGCTTTTCTTATTCTTCCCAAAGTAAAAAGCTTTCTCGGGAAGGAGCTATTCCTGCTAGATGTCTCCTGCTCCATCCCAGCTGGCACGGCAGGCTGTGGTGTGGCCTGCGGGGTATGAACGTGTGGCAGCAGGAGGAGGGCTGTGCTGGGGATCCCAGAAGTAGTCACTGGGCAGCTGCTGCCGTTGTTCCTAGCGTTCAGATACAGCCTTGAGGGCTCCTGTCTTTACTGGGCCAGGCTCCCAGTCATGGACCGAGAAGGCCCAGTAGCTGGTGGCCCCTAGGGAAAAGGCCAGGAAACTGGAGAGCATTGCTCAGCTGTGGCAGGGAAGTCTTGTCTAACCTGATTGCCTCATGCCTAACCAGAATAAGTGTTGTGCAACTTGCCAGGAAGCCCTGCAGCAGAATTAGCAGGGGGGCTTAGAAAGGGACTGAAGGTGCAGCCTGGCCCTGTGAGAAGGCTTCCTCACAGCAGAGGCATGCAGGTGGCTGAACAGTTAGTCCCACCAGTCTGGGACTTAGGAGCTTTATTACCAGCTCTGTGCTGGCCTGCTGAGTACCTTAGGTGAGCCCTGTGGACACCTTGCAGGCAAATATATAATATAAAGGTGACAGTACAGCAGACTTCCTCCCTCTTTGGAAAGAGGGTGCAGGAGCCTTAGAGAAAGGTTTGGCAGTGCTGTCAGCTGTGACACAAAAACCCTCCATATGGTAATCTGAGCTTCTTGTGGTGTCTATGCCTCAGGCAGAAGTCAGTTAACCTGCTACAGCCTCAGCTGACAGTGCTTGCTCTGGTGGAGAGGGCCTCAGATATTGAATTCTGAATCTCTACTGCTTGAGCGATAGATAGGACCTAGGTCTGTCAGCTGGTGTTGTAGCAGGATGAAAATACTCTTCTGCAAAACAACTATGAAAGTCCCTCAGGCTGGAAGTGCTGCTTATTCCTTCCCCAGGGTCCTAGGGAGCAGGTGCAATAGCTACAGAAAGGACTCAGAGGGCAGAGTAGTATGAAAGCAGCTCATGCAATGGTTGGCAGGCTTTGCTTTTGGTTGGAAATTTCTGCCTGGCCCTGCATCAAATGCCAGCATAGGGGAGGTGAATATTCCAAACCAGGAAGGGCTGGAAGAAGCATGCCTGACTTATCATGGGAACTGGACATGAGGAAAGAACTAGGAATGTGCTTCTGGCTGCATACAAATGAACCAAAATAGGAAACAGCTTTAGCCTAGGTCTCTCTTGGCTAGTCCCCATGACAGGGGTCATTGCTCATCAGAACCTTTCCACCAAGAGTTCTCCACTGCAACTGGGAGGAAATCTTCCCTCTCTGGCTGTACCTGTGATGGAAGCTGCGGTGCTCTCTGCTCTCCAGTGACAATGTCTCCTGGAGTGGAGTACTGACTTGCCTACTTCCCAAAGGATGAACCTCCCCTGCTCCTTGCTTTTTTTTCCCTCAGATATCTGTTCCCGGGGGGAGAACTGGCCCTTTGTCCCAAAGCCTTGGTGAAGGCAGGCACAGAGTCTTTCTCAAATTGTCTGCCGAATGTGGACTGCAGGCAGTGACTGTTGCTCACAGTGATGGATGTTTTTATATGGCTTTCAAGACCAGAAATGCTCCCTTCCACAAACTCCAGCAGAACATAGGCTGTACGTCAAAGTAATCGGCATCCTCTATATTCTGCACTGAGACACAATAGTTTGCTAATTTCCACCCAGCTGTGGCAAAAAATGCCCCACAAAGCTATGAAGAAAACAAATATGAAATATTTAATGAACTCTGGAAATAAGGAGACTGTACTGTTTATATTACTTATTTGAATACAATAAATGGTTCTTAAGTTTGTGCTGTAGAATGCTATACTGATATGTGAGCGAGACTGGCTGCTTGGGTAACGTGAAGGAGGACTGTCATCACCTAGTTTCTGAATGAACAGATCGCAAGATGAATGGAAGATTGTTTCTTGGAGCTGTCATTTTGGACCTTTGCATATCCAAGAAGAAAACTTGGCACTGTTCTTAATGTTAGTTTTTAAACATAGAAGCTGAAAGATGGGGTTGAATTCCAGTTGCTTTGAGTTGGTGTAATGCCATTGATTTCAACAGAAAATTTACAACAGCTGCATATTGTTTGTTGTAAATGCAATGAGAAATGGAAGCTGGAGCAAGGTTTTGCAGCAAGATTCCAATTTTGTGGAAGATCCCACGGTGACAAAAAGTAGAATATATGACTTACATGATGCAATTTTTTAAGTTTGTTTGTTAAAGGCATTAAGTGCCTTTGCCATGATGTTTGAGTTTAGGCTCCATTAAAAAAAAAAAAAAAAAAAAAAAAAAAGTTGTCTGGGACCTTCACACCTTTGAAACAGGCAAGCCAATCTTCCAATAAGTCATACAGCATTTATTTCTAGACCTGAAATATTCCTCTTACTTGGTCTTTAATTACTTTTCATATCTCAAAAGGGTTTTTGGATAGCTATTTATCTTAGCATCTCCCTTGGAGTGCTGAGTGGATAGATTTGTGATAGTGAAAGCACTTGACTTTATGGATAGATGTTGCAAGAAATGTTTCCTTGTTAAAGTGTCTTTAAAATAATTTCCTTCAAATTATAGAATGTGAAAGAGTCTTAAAAAAAATTCATGAACATGTGTTATAAATGTGTGTGAATGTGCAAATGGGTGTACAAAAAAGACCAATTTAAAAATTGGTCAGGACAAAACAGTCCAGGAAATGTAAACTTTCAAGTTCCTCTATCAAAGGTGCAATATTTTCAAGTTATCAACAAGGAGAAAATTGGCAAGCAGCGAGCAGCTCAGCCTTATTAAGGGGACTATTTATTGTCAAGGCTTCTTTCTGTTCAGTCACTTGCTGGGCTTTTCAGGGGAATGAAGTGAAGGTGGAGATGAGCGGGGGAAGTCAGGGAGCTTTGGTGGGGACTGAAGAGTGCTGCTTGCATGAGTTTGTATAACTCTTTCCACCTTTCCCTTGCAATACTGTGGCTGATCCCTGCTAGGTGATAGCAATGTCTGGAGCTTTGAAAGCCAGTTTCTCATCAGAAGAAATTCCTTACTGAGGCCATTTTCCATTTCCACTCAATAAACCAAGCCTGGGTTAGGCAATATGGAAGTAATCACCTCTCTCAGGGCTCCCAGCCAGGCTTTCTGGGAGCTAGATGTTAGTGGTAAGTGAGTTTATCTAAAATAAGTCCTCCTCTGAAGCACGTGTAATGAGAGGAAACACCGAGTTTCGTTTGCTTTCACACTTGACAGCATGTAACAAAGCGGTAAGTTTTCTTTGGTATAACACATGGTTAATACTGGCACCTGCATGAGAAATTGAGATCTGGTCAATAACCTCCTGTTCATGTGAAGTTAAATGACTTGCTTCTAGTTTCAAGGCCAAGTCTGTCTGCTTTTCTCATAGCACTTTTGGTTTACTTTATAAAGCTTTTCCCCCAGCCTAAAAATCAAGGGTTAAACTTGTATGTGTATTATGTGTAAAGAAAGAGGAATCTAATTTTTAAAATACCTCAGACATCTAATCCCTATTTGCAGTTGCTGGGAGCCAGGTCCCTAAATATCTTTCAAAATCTGGAGCTATGTACCAGATGGAGAATCAGCCTTTGCAGAGTAATTTTACGAAAGAAGTGGAACATCTTAGTAAAATGATTTCCTTTAGCAAATAGTTGCACAGCATGAAAGAAAGCAAAGCCAGCATCTTGCATGTGGAACTTGTGCTTGCTTTCTCTCCTCATGTCTGTTTTCTAGCCTGTTTTTTGCTATAGACCCATCCAGACAGCATCACGGCATGATGCACGGAGCACACCAGACCTGGTATCTGTTGGTCTCTCACTGGCACCATGGGGCAGGTGAGAGGCTCTTAAAAACAGGCTGTTAATATGATATGCCAGGCTCATGTAATCAGCTGTTGTCCTACATCATCTATCTGCCTATCTGAGGTTATGCTTAAACATAGTGGCTGCAGTTGTGGTCAATACCCCAGGAAAGGAGCAAGAAAACCCCTTACCTACTGAAGTCTGGGTGTCAAAGATCAGTAACATTTCTAGAGGGGAAAATTCAATCCTAGATCATCTTTCAAGATACTATTGCCACTGCAGATGCTGGCTAATTTGTCAGGAGTTAGTGACTATCTAGAACAAATCTCAAAAGTTTCTTTATCCTGGAAGTTGGTAACAAGTGCAATATGTAAATATGTTTGCAGTGTATAGGATTGAAAGGAAGCTATCTGGGCAGGTGAAGCTAATCAGTTTTCAAAAAAAAAAAAAAAAAGTACAGCACCAACATCTTCAGCTCTGCCATAGGAAGTCAGGGGAACTGATGCTCAATGGCCACGTAGGAGATGGCTAAAGCTGCAGTGAAACGCTAACAGTGCAGAACAGCAGAGCCTTTGTGTTCATTTTGCACGGCTACAAATAATTAGATGAAGTACAACGAGACAATATCCCATTGTAGGCAATCAGTAAAATAGGCAGCTTCTTCCATTTGGCAGACTTGAAGCTTCACCAGCGTCTCGCTTTTTGGTTTTGGAGGAAGGAGGCTTTTTGGCTTTGGAGGAAGGAGGCTTTTTGGCTTTGGAGGAAGGAGGCTGAGCAGCAAGCGCCAGAGGGAGCGATGCTCTGCCAGGTGAAGCAGCGCGAAGGAACAGGGACCGGCTGGGCGCTGGCAGCCAGGTGACACGACTGCCCTACAACCATCCTGGGCAGGGAGTGAGTTTCTCTGATATTCTTCCAAATTTTATACATGTTTTGTTGCTGGAGAAGGAGGCAATTCTTTTCCTTGATTTAATTGGAGCCAGAACTGGAGAAGGGAAGCAGTTACTGGAGAATTTAGCCTGAGAGTTGTAATTTATGAAACCCTGACAGCTGTGAAGATAAACATGTAAACGTTGGGGGGAGGGGGGGAGGTTTGTATAACTCTTTTTATATAAGTCTACTTCTCCACCAGTGCTGAATCAACATTTTTTTTAACTGAAACAAAGAATTGCATCTTACTGCTCTGATTCTCAGCTATATAAGACCAGATCTCATTAGGAGGTGCAGTAACAGGACATCTAGTTAAGAGCAAAATTTGGCTCAGCCCTTTCACTTCCACAACACACATTTTTCATCTGAGTATTCAAACAAAAAGTCACTGCAAAACATTTTTGAAAATTAGCTATAAGCTACAAACTATAGTAATTTTTCCAGTGGCAACTGTTCCACAGTTCATCTGCACTTTTTGCAGTACCTAGATTTGTCATGTTATTGTCTATGAAGTCTTGTTAATGCTAATCTTGTTCCAGTGCTGACTCAGTTGATTATAAATTTGTGATGTAGGCAGCCCTAATTCATGGTCCTCTGGATTACACAGAGTATCCAGAACCTTCCTCAAAAGCCATTGTGTGAGTCACTCACATAGACAGGAAAGATCTTTGGACTTAAGGTTGGAAGTTGTATAAATGCAAACTAACATTTATTATTTCGGTATTTGGTCTCAATTTTGGCTTTATCCGATACTTCATTCATAAACAGTGACTGCTGCAGGAACCATTTGTTAACCTTTGCTGCTAAACAGCTTATTCTATCACATTAGGAAATCAAAAAAAGCAAAGCTTACAGTATTAAAGGACAGCCTGAAAAACATTTTTTGTTGTTTCCCTTCCCCCTTTCAGGCTTTCTGCTCCAGTAGTTCATATTCTGTTCATACTGTACTTCAAGTGACTTGAAAGCCTACCTGCGTTCTTCCATAATGCTGCATCCCAGGCACTGTAAGCAAATAAACTGTTTTTGTGCAGCAATCTGTAAGCTACACTTCAAGGAATGCTTCCTCATTTACTGATAGACATTCAAGGAGGCTCAGCAAGGATTGAGCAAGGAGGTCAGGTAGTGGCAGAATGATAAAACTTTTCTAATCTACCTTTATGTCTTGAGTAATAAACTCAAAGCAACCTGAGGAGCGGTCTATTGGCAATGAATTTTCCTTTCTGGCTATCAGCATTTTCAGACTGACTGGTTTGGATGCTGTCTCAAGCCACCATTGTCCTTGGTCCATATTTGTTTTATTTGGGAAGAGGAGTGAGCCACAAAGAAGCCAACTGTTGTAGCCAGAGGAGAATGGCAATAGGCACAGGGAAAGGCAGCCGTCCTCGTGGGCGGGTGGGTAGCGCTAGCAAGCATGTGTCAACGCAGCGGTCCTGGGATGGGATGGGGACGTGCACAGAACTGGGTGCAGGACGCCAGCTACCTGCTTCACGCTGAGCCCAGCCTTCTGCTGATTTGAGGCTGGCATATATATATATGTGTGCGTGTGTGTGTGTGTATGTGTGTATATATATATATGTGTGTGTGTGTGTGTGTATATATATATGTGTATATGTGTGTATATATATATAAAATATATATATGTGTGTGTATATATATAAAAAAAATATATGTATGTATGTATATATAAAAAAAATGTAGTGGCATTTGACAAGTTTCCTGGGGCTGTTTCTTTCTCAGCCTGGCAGAAAGGGAGGATGTGGCAACCAGCAGTCATCTGACAAGTAGCGAAATGCCCAGCGTGCTTTCTTACCAGGGGCTGTCTGAAAGAGTGTTTGGTACTGCTGACTTGAGGCCGATTTTTGAGATGGTGCTTGGACTGCTCTCAGGTTCTGCAGTTCCCACCTGAGATGTCGGGGGGAGCATGTGATGTGCTCTGTGAGAGTTTTCTTCTCTATCTTCGTATCACTCTGGCTTTCTTACATTTTATCTTCAGTGGGCAAGGTGATTTATGTGATGCTATGTTGATGTGTACCAATGGAGGATGTGGCACTCTTGCTTTAGCTGGATCAGTGAAACAAATCAGTGCCAGTGTGTGATTAAGGGCTCCGTACACCTTGAAAAATATCTTGGTGACACAGGCTCTCCCAAAGTTCATTTGTTCTTCAGGGAGACCTGTTCCAAATTTGCTCATTTTACAAGTTGAGATAATTTTGCCTAACGTGAGCCTGTAGGAAACACAAGCTTTGACCTGAAGATCAAGTTGTTTTCCCTCTGTCTCTTGTATCATCTCCAGTGATGAAAAGCCTGTATTTAAACCCTCACTGACCCACTGATAATAGTGCACTGACCTGAGAGCTGTCAGCAATAGGCCCGTCCTTGTGGAGCCATTGGCACTGGGACTGACTGCACGGGGGATGTCGGACGCCTGTTATGCCAAGGCGTAGCCAGGGGAGGGAGAGCTTCTCATGTGGCCAGTTTTGTCCTCTTGTTCAGTGATGGCACTGGGAATCCTTGGGTTCGTATGGCACGGAGATGCCAGGCGAAAGCAGGTCCTCCTCTGCTGTAAAGCGGCGTTGCTCCTTCTGAAGTTACAGGTGAAGCCGCAGCTCCAGCCTCCAGATCTGCATCACCAAACCAGTGTGGCTGCAGGCTGGCTTCCCCATGGGGTCTGAGTTAGGAGGCTGGATCTGTTCCTCCTGGGCAAAATCTTCTCTTTTCTAAAGAACTGCCAGCTCTCCTGACCTAAAGCTGGAGCCCGGGAAATTTGCTTTTTCCTTTGCTTTTGCTTCCCAGACATTTCCTGTCATTTTCTCAGGATTTAAAGCAGGGTTTGCGGAGGCCTGATGTTCTTTCCCTCCCCCCCCCCCTCCAGTATTACTCAGGAACCTTCTTTTTTCCTTCCCTCTGCTAAACAACACCACACTCCCCCTGTGCTGTTGAAGCTGCGTTCGCCGAGCTCCCTTTGTACGAAACGCTCGCTGTGACTCAGCGATCGGATCAGCCCTTTGGAAAGCTCTCCCGTGCGCACCGCTTGCAAGATTCAAGGCCCCCCTGCTCTGCAGCAAGCCAGAATTCGCACCAGCTTGCTCCTACGTCGGTGGCTGCTTTCGCCCGGCCTCGTGCTCTTTGTGAATGAGCTGTTGGCAAGCGCTCCTGACGGCTGCCGCTGAAGCCTTAATCTCTCTCTTTATGGAGACGCAGAGGCTGCCTCTAGCGAGCAGTGCCTTGGGACTCTTGCTACACCATCAAAAGCCTGGTTCGGCACAGGAGCGGAGCAAAGCCTGCAGAGGTAAGCTCGCTAAACCAGAGGCTTCACTGGGGCCGCTGCCCACAGAGCGACGCGCGTGCCGCCCACGGCAGTCTGATGGCCCCTGTCTAAGCACGTCCCCGTCAGCACCAGTCAGCATGCGAGTGTTGTCGGACTGCTATCCTTATCCTGCGCTCTGGTAGCCCCAGCACGACCCCTTTGATTAGGAAAAGCCAAGCTGTTCAGGCTGAAATCTTTTTCATGCCTGCAGATTGCAGGTTCTTGAGGCTGGTTTAAACTGCAGCCTGAAGGCTAGGAAGGAGCCCAGAGGTGCAGGAGAGCAGCTCTCTGCCGGTGTGGCCTGACCTGGGGAGGAGTTAGCCTCTGCTTATTCAGTGCAGAGAAAAAAAATCAAAGCAGGCCAGGTTTGACCTACATTTGATCCTTGCAATGTGCAAGTTCTTTTGCTTCCTGCACTTTTTCTTGTGGTGACTTTTTGTTCCGAGGAGCTAGGTGAAAACTGCTTTGAGGCATCACTGTATGTTTTTTAGAGCAAAGTTTTCCTTTCCACAGGAAAGAATAATTTGACGTTCATTATTTAAGTTGCAGGAAATCACAAAGCTGTGTATAAAAAAAGAAAATGTGTTCTTCTGACGTCTTCAAATATCATAGGATTAAATCTCTCTTTAGGCTCTGACATTATAGATGGGATGATTGCCATTGATACCTCCTATATGCCATGTGCCTCAGAAGAGGGTGTTTCGCCAAAGTGTCTCTTGCCACCAATCGAATCTCAGTGAGTGGGAAAGAAATGTGGTTTGCTTCAAAATAGACAAGGTGAAGGAAGGCCAAGGTGCTGGCTTCTGAAATGTCAGATGTTACGGCTGAGAAAAATGTGGATAATTTTCCTCCGGTATTTTGATTTCCATGCGTGAGAGAGCAGAGCAGAGAAATTGGTTATTCAGAGGGTGAGGAGGGAGATCTGCAGAGCAGCATATGCTAGTCCAACGCAGAGCCGTGTGAATGCTTCCCTGCCTCGCTGTTTTCTGGATGAGCGAAGGCATGGGTGAGGGGTGGGAGGACCTGGAAAGCCCTTGCCGGGGCGAATAAGCCATCTGACCTGAAAAAAAGTTTCCATTTAACTAACGGACAACCAAGCCTTGGAGACTTTGAGAGAGCCATTCACGAGACATGAGTGACAACTAGCTCCCTTAAACCTTCCCACCCCTGCTCCTAGCTGCCACTTAGCTGCCAAGATGCTTTAAGCCCTTAGTTAATGGAAATAAGGGTTTTAAGAAACCTAAAAAAAGCATAATCACTCACTGGCACATGCCGGGAGGGGAGTAAGCAGCAGTGCCACCAAGCTGTGATGTAGAGGGGAGCACGGGTGGCCGCCCAAGGCCATGGGCCTCCTCCAGCATCGTCATGACACTGCCGTTGCTGCATTTGATTTACTCCGACAGATTTACAGCACCTCTTGCATAGCTCGTAGTCACTGGCATGGCTTACAGACAGTAAGGGGCTCTTCATGAGGGGCTGTCCCCAAGGGAATGAGCGGGCCTCTTGGTGCCCGTCTTCCCCGAGTCACCCTGAGGGAAGGACACTCTGCGGTTGCTCTGTAATTACGTGGCTGAGGATGTGTTTTATTTGCCTTTTCAATGAAAAAGGGGGTGGAGAAGATGCAAGTGAAGATGGGAAGGCGCAGCTCTTCTTATCAGCCTGCCCACAGCAGAGGCAGCTACCTCCGTGGGGGCACAGCGGGTGTGCCTTTGGCTGGTGTGTTGTGGTGTTTACAAATGTTATTTGTCACAGCCAGCACACTACAGAGGGAAAGAAAGCTAGTATGCACATAAACCAAGGCGGCTGTAGGCAGCATCTTCAGAAGGTTCATCAGTAGCAGGAGTTAGCCATAAAACTGAGCATAACCTATTTTACTTTGTTGGCTCCTGACACAGGCAAAATGTTATCAAGTCACAAATCATTTTCACTAGGGCACTTATGTGTTTTGACCGCTTTTTATCAGCCTGCCCTGCTTGTCTTCCATTACTCTGTTTAGCCAGTTAAACTCATTGTCCAAGCAGCCACGAGCACCTGGGGGCAGAAAGCAGCTTGACCTTATCAGTGAACCTGCCCCTCTTGTTTGAAAGATGCTGCGGTTACTAAGTCAAATGTAGGAGATGACAAACAAAGTTTGCTAGAGCAAAATATCATCTCCTGCCCTGCTGCTCCTCCTACACAGCGAAATGAGGCAGGGAGGCAGTAGAAATACAAGTGTGCGACCATGCAATTCAAGATTACTTTATAACGCAGAGAAGGCTGAATGAAGGTTACCCATGCAGCTTTGCTTCTGCCATGTCCTAACGTCTGAGAGCTTGGCTGCTACAGTTTTCATGTCCTTTCTGTGCATGTATCTTTTCCTGTGTTTTAAGAGGAAAAAAAAAAAAAAAAAAAAGCAGGGGGAAGGAACTAGAAATCAATAAGCTTTCTTGTATGGCATCATGTTTAACACCCACAGGGGGTTTGAGACCTTTTGATTAATTTTACTTGCTTTTATGGAGTAGCAGAGCAGTAAACTGTCGAGTACCAGGCACTTGAGGGCAGAGTGCCTTCACTGGAGGATTTTGTGGTGATTCTGGGGAATCTCTGCTGCCACTCCAGCATCTAACTTGGTCCAGCAGGTCAGAGGGTCTTTCGCCTCAGATCCCTTCAGGGCCAGCTGTGCCCACATCTGGTCCTGGGCAGCTCCTTTCCCCCTCCCTTCCCTTTGCCCTCTTAGTGCTTGTCCTATCCCAGGCTTTCTGCCCTGCTGGTCCCATGGAGGGGGCCTCCGAAAGGTTCCTCTCACTTACACGCTGGTCTTGATTAGTTTTCTTTTTCCTTGTAGTATTTTGTGCTTCTGAGCATCTGTGCTTGAATCTTGCAAAGTGCCTTTCCTGTGTCCTACTGAAGCATGAACAGTCAGCACAATTTATTTGCTATTGAATAAAACTTGTCAGCAGCTTTTTCTCCTTTAACATGAAATGGCTGAATCTAATGCAGGCAGTGCTGCTGCTAAACTTTGTGCTGCAAACTCTCCTAAGCAGTGATTTGTACTTGCAAAGTATCTCTCTCTGTCCCTCTCTCACAGCTAGTACATGGGCAGAGATTTATGAACTGCTATCACCAAGACAGTGATGGTCTTGCTACTAGATGTTGGGATTAACCCCTAGCGGTAGTCATCCAACTAGAAACAGCACATTATGATTGCAAAACGATAGCAAGTCAGAGTCTCAGCCGGTATCAGGGTCTATAATCCTACTGAAGGCAGTAGAACTACACCATTGCACACCGCACATGGATTTAGCCTTTATCTGGCATCTTAGGAACATATGCTTTGCTAAATTAGGAGAGACTATTTCTATTCTTTAATAGAAACCTGCTAACAATTCTGATTTATTTTAAGGATGTGTCTTAAAAGCATTAAAAGGGGCATAAAATAATAATGTATGTAGTTTACCGCTATGGAGACTGTCAGATGTTGTCATGCTACTGGCATCATATTTAATACATGGGCTGCCAAGAGGCATCCCTAATAGAATTTGCATTAATATACAAAGCCTCTTTAAAAATTAATTAGGCAAAGTAGAGCATCATGTGCAGAGACTCTCAAACAGCAAAAGAACATTGAAGCGGTAGTGAAATAAGCCATCTCGAAGCTGCTTGGAAGACGGAGGGCAATAAAGACTAGAAATATTGCCCCAGACGTCTCCCTCATGCCCAGATGTTTGCAGCACGACGGGGATGTAGACATAAACTGACAGCGTGAAGCATTGCCGTGGAAAATTTTGAAGGGAATCGTAGATTTGGACTGGGCCCAGAGGCTATTGTGCTACTGCCAAAGGCTGTTGTGTTGCAGCTGTAAGTTGGAAAAGCTGTGAAGAAATACAAGGAACCTGTTAAGTCACTAAAAGGAAGATGTGATCTTCTCTAATATTTTATTTCTGCCTTTTAGAAATGCCATGCTGGGAGGCACCAGCACACCGCAACTTATGCAACATGCCTAAGCGTGGGTAAGGAAAATACGTTGCAGAAGATTTGCATAGGTCAAAGTATACAGCAGCAGCAGTGAAGCGTTGCAGAGAGCTTATCAAAGGAAGGTACGATAACCTCCACCCCCAGGCCAGGCCCCCTGTTTCTGTATTCTTTCATCAGCCTGCAAACACAATGGCAGGTTGCCTACTTGGGATGCTGCTTACTCGATTGATTTAATAAATGAGAAGCCGCCGTGCACCATCAGTGCACAACTCCTTCAGTTTCTTTATGCAATGGAAATGGTTAGAGATGCATTTCCCGATTCCGTATGGAAGAGAAAAAGGTAGCTTTTACTGGTTACCTTTTACTGGAAGCTGAGCAAAGCTCTCCAAGTTACCAGGGTATTTCTGCTAATACTTGGGCAGCTCGTGGCCGGCTCTCCTTTCCTCCCCCAGCTCTCTTGGGTCGTACATCTGAGCCACGGTGTGGCCACTGAAAGGGGTCTGACCCCGTTGCCTGCTGGCGTCTCTGTGTCACCAGCATCGTGAGAAGCAGCCCCAGAAGGCCCTGGCAGCCCCTGGGCTGGCCAGGGCACCGCTCGGGTCTGTAGGTAGCTTTGTGATGGCCACAGGTAGTTTCTTTGCAAGGCTCGATCAAATCTTCAGTACAATAATTGTTTCTGCACTGTGTGAATATTTTGCTTGTAGGCTCTCACTGGTTTCTCTCACTGCTAGCTGTCCTCAGCTACCCCTTCACTACCAAGAACTGCCCCCAGCTACACAGTTTTTCCTCCTTTACTACCTTCCAGTGAATACTTGCTATCCTGCTATCTGTTAAAATTATGAATAATTCCTTGCCTTATCTGCTGTCACCTTGAAGATATTTATAAGCTGTGATCATGTCCCTTTTGAGTCAAGGTAGTGCCATCGTTTCTATTGCAGTCACATATTTCTCAGTGTCTAATTTCAGGGTTCATAACTCAGCAGGAGAAGTTCTGTCTGGGCTGGAATTTGGAAAGTGAAGTTTCAGATTGGGAGCAATTAAAAAATCAAATAGTTATTAACTGTTAAAATTACAGAGAAGCAAGGGAGATTAACTTTCTTAGCCACAGTCTGGCTGCTTCTGGCAAGTCAATTTTTGCAAGTCAAGTGAGTTTGAAGGAATGCGGCCTTTCCGCTTTTGGTGGAGCCGGTATCCCCTCAGCGTCTCCATCTGCACAACGGCTTTGTGCAGCCAGGAAAAGAGAGCCTATGTTCAGCTGTGACTGCGCTCGTGGTGGGCAGCCTGTTCTGGAGCAAAACCCTGTAAGCCCAAACGTGACTGAAGACTGTAAAACCTGTCCCCTCTAGGACAAGTCCTAGAGTCTATCCGAATAAAGCTCTGGTCAGTAACTGCAGGTACTTGTGCATTGTGTGGCTGGAGGGGAGGTAAGGTGCGGACCGCTAGGAATGTGTAGGGGTTTTCTTCTCTTTTGTTTTGTTTTGCTGTAGGAGGTTGTTAGTGTGAGATCTGATGTGCTTAATGAGTGCATCTTTCTGATTCGTCATTGCAGATCTGTGTTTATTCATATGATGGTCTGGGTTATCCCTTTCTCTCTACTCCCCAGAAAATTGTATTATTAGACACAAATGCTCAGACTGCTGGTAGCATCTGAGATTTCACTGCACTGATCAAACGCAGGGGGCATGAGTGGAGGTGCGAGGCAATGAGAAAACTCAATTCTGGGGCAAGATGAGATGCATAAATTGAATGTTTTCTCACCAAATGGGGAAACTCAAAGGGCTTCTTTGCTGTCCAGATGTGTTAAGTGGCAGAAGAGAAAGGCAGGATGGGGGAGTCTGCCAAGGGATCCTGATTTCCATCGTATGTGGGACTTGGTTAGAAGATACAAAGAAATTAAGGATATTCAGAGCTGGACTTCACCCACTGTGAAACAAGGAGGAGGAGAGTTAGTCTCGGCCCATCCCCAAAGACAGTCTTGGGCTTCACATTGGAGTGGGTCTGAGGAGTAAAGCAGGTCAAGAAGCTCTGAAATCTAGGAAAGTTTCGTTTTTATATTGGAATGGAAATACTGGTATTTTTCCTTGCTTTTCTGCTCGCAGTGGTGTGCACGGTAGAAATCCTGCTCTGGACTCTGCCTGGCCGTGCCGCTGCCAGCTGGCTGGCGGGGTGTGAGAAGCCCAGCCGCCCTGGCCCGTGGCCCTGCCAGCAGCAGGCTGGGAACCTGCCAGGGCTTCCTGAGGAAAATCAGCACCGAGGAGCTTCTGGCAAAGTGGGAGCAATCGGATCGCGAGGGCTTGAGCTCCCCAAAGTCCCTGCTCCCGGGGTGGAAAATGAGTTGCTCCTGGCTGCAGCGAGGGCTTTGGGTTTTCTGCTCCTCCCAGTTTTTGGTGGAGGACTCCCTGGAGAGTCCCACAGGCTTCGTTTGGTTCAGATAGCACCTCCCTCCCTCCAGGGCTGCAGAGAAGCCCTCGTGCCCAGGACAGCTTTTCCTCCTGGAAAGCTTAGACGTGCTGTTTCTGGGGGAATGTGAGCACTCCTTGTTTTCAATGCAAATAAGACCAAAACCTTTCAGCAACTTGCCCTGAAAAGAAACGCCAAGTGTTGAGCAATGAAAGCCTTCTCCCCTCTCTCCAGGGACCTGCCTAGCTTTCCGGTGATTTACTTCTCCGCCACTGACCTCTCCCAACAGCCAAGACCCAGGAAGTGCAGATACCATGATGGCAGCAGTGGACAATTTCTACCTAGAGGATGATGGACCTGCTGAGACCTAAGGAAAGGGTCCTAGCAAGGTAGGAGGATTTTTGAGGGCTGAAGTGGGATTGGCAGCTGAAAACATCCGTGTCTGTTGTGAGAGGGCTGAGACACTGGGGAGGACACGGTGCCTTCTCCGTATTGTGAGAGGGATTAGGCTCCTGGGCTCAGGTTACACATTCTCAGTGCAATTTACTGAGGATGAGCGGTATTATGAAAAGGGTGCCACGTGCTAATCGGCTGCTCCTCACAAATGCTGTGAATATTTATTTTGGCAGTGGCTCGCAGTGTCTGACCTCTCAGGACCAAAGGGAATCCCATACAGCCTCTCCTTCCTTTCCCTTCCTCCAGAAACATTATTGTCTGAAGGGATTCAGGAATTGCAGAGATTTGGAGAAAAGTTTCCTAGGGAAAATAGCCTTCCTGAGTGAGGTGTGCCGGTCCCCATGCCGCATCCCGAGGCTGAGTCAGGAGCACGCTGGGGAAAGCACTGTGTTCCTTCAGCAGAGATGGGGTAAATGTGTGCCCTGCGGTTAAACCTATTAGCAAGGGCAAAACGGAGGCTGAGTCTTTTTTCTTTTTTTTTTTTTTTTACTTTTTTAATTCTTTTCCCCCAGGTCTCAGTAATGCTGTTCAGCTTCTCAGGTGTGGAGCAGCCCTGCTCTCAGCGGCACCTTCTCCCGCTTGCTGGGGCTGGGTAGCCCAGAGCCCCTGCATCCTCCCCATTAGCAGGTGCTAGCAGGCTTTCCAGCGGCAGCAGAAAGCCACGTGCGAGCCGAAACTGCAGTAATTCTTCCCTTTGTGTCAGTGTCTCTGTGGGAGCATTCTCCAATATAACTCTGGTACTGTAAATACTAGAGATATTTACTTTCTGTTTCAGGGGAGTGAGATTCTTGGTATTGCAGCATGATATTTATTTCTGTAGCTTGGCTTAGCCTTTATTGGCTCTAGGTTCTTGGCAGGGGGGGGATGGTGGTGGATTTCTGCTTATTTTCTCTAAGGTACACTAGATATCACCTGCACAAGCAGATGGCTTTGGAGGAGACTGTCTCCAAGGAGCACTGCTGACATTGGATGTGGCAGAAGTCACAGTGCAGAAATATTAGCAGCAAAATCACATTGCAGATGTTATCCTCAACTCACCATCAGTTTCCTCCCTCCAAAAATGCCTCTCTGATTAATGCTTTTAACATAAGAAACAGAGACTATAATACATAGATCTCATAAACGCAGCATTTGTCAAGTATAAACATTGAACTTGATGCATACGTTGGTCTACACACTTTTGCAGCTATTTGCAAAGTGAAGGTCTGTAGTGCTTGTGGGCCAGCAAGGAGTTACAGCAGGTTAAAGACAGCCAGGGAATTGTCATGACTGAGGCTGTAAGTTTCTCATAGCCTTAAAAATTTTTCTTTTAACAAAAAGTGCTCATCAACATTTTTCCATTTGCTATAACCATACATTTTCAGAGCTCACTAAACAATATATAGATTCCTCAGAACTAAATATGATTTTTTTTTAATCAAAACACAGACGTTGCTATCCTCTTTCCCTCCCTTCCAGGTTTCCCATTAGAAACACAGAACACTTTGAGCACAATATAAAAATGCTGCTAGACTCTTCATTTTGGATGAGAAGGCCATTCATTTGTTTTAAAGGATCAGTTTTAATTCTTACATGGAAGCAGTACCACAAAGCGAAGCCCGAAGTTTACGCTGGCAGCCCCTCTGCCATTCGGACCCGTGGTCCTCATCTCCCTCCAAAGCTTTGTGGAGCGTACCAGGATGCAAGGTAGTTGCAAAACAATGTCAAAGGTGTTAAAATGATTGCCATAAAAATACATCAGTTTTCTACATTAATGCCTTTAAATACCACAGAGCTTTTGGAAACTAGAACATTAGCACCCAATGCCTGAGTGTGTTTTATCTGGCCTTGGAGAAAAGTATCCTGCTGAAATGGTAGGATTTTCTTTCTTTTTAAAACTATTATTTTAGGAGAGGGAGTTAGGAAAAAGCAATTCAATTTCCCACGTGATTAGATCTAAATCTAGCTTCTAAATCCCTCTAACGTGATTAAGGCCTTAAATGGTTTGAGTATTGTTGAAAAATATTAATGTTTCTATATAAGTATCTGAGCTTAACGTCCCTAGTGCAGTGCATTAAATTAGGTGCCCAAGCCTTACACGGAGGCATCCAGATAACTTGGCCTGTAGGGATCATTCAACCCTAGCAAAGACTTAAACATCTGTATGGGTGTGCGTATGTACATATGTAAGCTCGGTGATTAAGTCAGGCAGCAGTTTGCAGCCAATCTTGAGAATGGATATTTTCTTTTTACCTTTATATGATGGGTATTAGGCAAACACAGCGTCTGATCTAACTTGGGCACTTCTGAGAAATGCCTGTTTTCTTCATCGCCCTTTGGATCAAACCTTTGCTCCAGGGAAGTGAAGCTCTGGCATGTAGATTACTGCAGATATACAGCTCCGTCTATGGTAAAGTTTTCTTTATATCACTTTTTATGCACTTTATGTCACTTTTTTATGCACTAGAAAGTGCATATTCCCTTGTGGCTTCCCGTCGGCACGGCGCCCACCACGGGGCTGCTCTTCGGGGCTGCCTGGCCTCTTCTAGCCAGCACATCTTACTGCTCTGCGTTTGGGGCACAAGCTCAAACTCCGTCTTTGGGCCTTGCTCTCCCGTGGGTTATCCCTGGGGCAGGAGCGAGGGGCAGCCCCGTGTCCTGGCTGGCGGGAGCGGGGGTCCCCTGTGCCACGGCGCTCGGCCAGTGGCGGGGGGTGTTTTTGTTATTCGCCCCGCTTTCCTTTCCATGCCTACTGACACTTAGTGGAGACGTAAAGATCGGAGCACTCGAACTCGCTGAAGGAAATGCTGCGTGTAGTATTTGACTTTTCACAATGCGGCGTGATGGCAATTGTTAAGCCCGCTTCCTTTTGTGTGCTAAGCAAAATAATGTGTTAACGGGGTATATTTAGAAACAGATGGCGAAGCAGAGAGCGGGCGCTGGAGAAGGCCTGAGCGCAGGAACAGAGCAGCTGTGAGCGACAGCCGTAAGGCCACGGTGACAGGCTGTGGGGCGGGGGGTGCTCCTTGTTGCCGCAGGGGATGGCAGTGGGGCTGGGGCTCGGGGTGTCTGAAAACGGGGATGCGGCTGTTGCGGGGACGTGGCCATGGGGAGGTGCAGAGCAGAGAAGGTCCTGGGTTGTGCTTTCCTTGCCGAGGGTTTCGGCGCTTTGCGCTGCCTCGTGCCGACGTGCCGCTTGCCTCGCTGCCCCGGCTTGGCCGTTCCTCACTGGGTGCTGCTTCCCTGCATCTCCTGTTTCTGCCCCACCTGCATAACGTGTCCCATACCCCTTGGCTGTAACCCTCTAGGTCTGTACAGGGCTCTAGGGACTCCCGCCAGCTGACTTACTGCGAGGTGCCCCGGCCCTGGGCTGGTGGCCCCCTTGCAGGGGCCGGGGCCGGGTATCGCGCCTCTGCCAGGGTTATTGGGGCTCCCCCGCCTGCTGCTGTGCCTCTGCGCTCTGTCGTGTTGGATAACTTAGCAGAGAGTCTTTCCCAAACTTTCACAACAAGCTGATAGCAGAGGCAGGGACAGAACGTGGAGCTGCTGAGTTCTCCTTGAGAAGTGGGAAAAAAAAATCACTGTGGGACAACAAGTGGTGTATTTTGTTTGCAGACTCTGAAGAGCTAAGCTTCAGCGTGGGAGGTGGTTTGCCCTCTGGGCATGGAGATAGGAAGGAGAATGAGGAAAGCTGTGATGAAATGTCACAGATACATAGTGAAATTGTCCCCTCTGGTCAAGGCAATGCAATCTGCTCTGCAACCCTCATTTCCAAGGATGCCAGCGCTGTTAGAAGAGCTGGTGATACATTTCCATAATGAAGCTTAATATCAAGGTATTATGTGGCCCCTCAATGAGTCAACTGGGAGAGAAGGAAAAGCCTTCCTATGTGCTGTCCACCCTGGTCATATTCTAAGTTGATGAAGGTAAGAGAAGAGACATTTGTTGAGTTCAGAGAGTGTTGGGTCAAGCCCAGTGGGAACCCAGGTCATACAGAGCATCTGTAGTCTTGATGGTACCTTTGCGTAAGGCTTTGGGTTACATCCTGCTGACCTGATCTGGAGAAGTGAACCCAACAGGCTCCCACTGTGATAACTTATAAAGTGGACAACATCAGTCAATCATGCATCTGGCTTTTTTAAGAAGAGTTGGAGTTGCCGTTTTCTGCTGGCCTACGCTTAAACTTGCGTTTTGGCAGAGCAAAAACAAGTTGCAATCCTGCCAAAGAGCCAAATCTTTGCATGTGTCCTGGAGCGTTCGAAAGAACAATTTTCCTTGAGACATTCCTGGTTGCATCTGCAAGATAACAAATTATAACTTTTTGAAAGTCACAAGATTCTGGCTAATTTGTCTTTTCCCATGGAAAAATACTAGGATATATGATTTCAGTGTGATGACAGCAATGGAGGAGATATCGACAGAAATAGAGAATACTCCTGAGGATACTTCCTAGCTGGCAGCTAAAAACTTGTCTGCTGAGCTCTCTTTTGGGTAACGGGAGAAGACAGGCTGTTAGCAATGGGAATTCAGAAACATGCCGCAGCGCTGTGCCTTGTACATCTTCCAGTGTGGGAATACCAACTGGCTGCCTGTTTTAGTGAGAGGGACACCGAAAGAAGACGCTGAACGTAGAGGAGGAACAGGCTGATGTAAAAGGAGAAACATACGGAGCTGGAAATGAGGTAGCAGAAACATCAAGAAGAGGGAAGAGTCTGTGAGTGCAGCTGTGCCTGGAACAGAGAAGAAAACCAGCGGGGTATCCATCACGGGAAGGGAAGGGAAACGGGAAGCTAGCGAGAGATGAGGCTTAGGAAGGGGAGAAGGATGGACGCATGGAGACGAGGAGAAGCAGTGCAGGACAGATGGAGCTCAGCTGCTCTGATGAGGCAGGAGTGGACGCAGGATAAAGCACTGCCAAAGGGGGGATAAAAGCAGGTAGCCGCAGTGGAAGAAGCATGGGCTAGAGCAAAAATTACAGCAAAAATAGGTGACAGATACTATGCTTTCTAGCATCCAGCCATGCTAGGAAATTCAGAAGGGGAGTGCCTCATGGATGGTGTTTTACAGCCTTTATCTTGATCTGAAACATCCAGATTATTCACAAGCCGCTTGCAATGCTGGGACTGTGGGGGTTGGTTTTGCTAAGACTCACTTCTTGTACTGCTTTCACATCTGTGATATTTATGGTTAGAAATAATGCAGTACAAATATACTTGTGTCTGTCTTTAAGAAATCAAAGTTGTGGTGATGCCCGGGGCTGTGACCGAGCGAGCGCTAGAGAAGTGCAGGCAGAAAGCTGCCGCCTTAGGCAGGCAAAGAAATCGGGCATTAAATAAAGACTCCTGCTCTAGCACCACGCTTGCACCCAGCCCCTCTCTGCCGCGTTTGCGCTAAATCAGCGAGCCCTCCCGGCAGCCCCTCAGATGTATTAATTAGCGCGGCACCCCAGCGATGAACACGGAGCACCGTGTTTCGGCAGCCATAAGCCCAGCCCGCCTGCTCGTCTCCCCGCCGGCTGCCTGGCACCGAGCTGTCAGACCCTGCCGCAGCAGCGGCTGGAAGCGGGCTGCGAAAACCAGAAAAGCTCAGACCTCTGCCTGGAGAGACGGGAGGCCGTAAAGGCTCTGGCTGCACGCGGGCCAAGCAGCGCCGGCCAAAACGCAGAGCCGTCCCTCGCTGGCGCAGAACAGCGAGCTCCCCGGAGGACTCCTGCGCCAGCCTACCGCTTCTTAACGCTTGTCCATAAACATTAGATGAAATGGATGTTCCTTTGTCGATACATTTATCTGAACTTCGGTTGCCTTGGGCACTAGCCGGGAGCCATAAAATGCTCTGTGCTGGTTTATTAAAGAGGAACTTTAATTACCTTATGAAGAATTGACCACTCTCTCCAAGTATATGAAAACCAGAAGAGAAAGAGATCATTTCTCCAGTCTGCCAGTGCAGTTCAATAGCAATTTCTTGTGTCCTAAAGAGGAGATGGCTCAGCGTCGCTGCCGAGACGCTGCAGTGCCAGGACACCTGGAAACTCGTCTGACCCCGAGGGCATCTTCCCATCGCCGTCTCCAGCCTGCAGCCGCTGCCTGTCCGGTCGCGCTTTGCGAATGGGCCTTCGAGTAAAGCAGAAACGTGCTCGGAGGAAAACCCATCCCTCGCCTCTGGAAGCGGCACGCCGAGCTGCCTTTTGGGATCTGAGTTGGGGTGAGACGAACCCCCAGGGCCTCACGGCACACACGGGGGTGGCTTGTCAGCTCGGCTGGGACTACGAACTGGGCAACACCGCGCTGCTGCCCCCCAGCCCAGGCAGCTCTGTTCAGATGGGCCGGCCTCTGCCAAAAGTTTCGGGAGCTGCGGCCACGTCTTTGCTCTGCTGCTTCCTGCCTCGGCTGGGGGGGAGAGCTGCGGCGGCATCCCTAAATTAGCAGGCTAGCTGCGAAATCCAGCTACGGGGAGCCAGATTTTCAGAGGTATTTAGATGCAGATTGTCGCCGAGGCAGATCTTGCAGAAGCACCAGTGAGCCCAACACCTATTGAAATCAGGCTATTTCCGCCCTCTTCCTCGCCCACCCGCAGACAGACAGGCACAATCTGCTCTCCAGGCAGCGGCAGGACGGGCTATTTTCCTCCTCATATCCTCCACCCGCTCCCGGTGTTGGCAGTGAACGGGGCTGCAGGATTTTGCCGCTGCTGTGGAGGCCGAGGGCTGCCCGGGGGCCGCGGGACGGTGGCAGGCTCCTCTCGGGGAGGAGCAGGGCTCTGCGGGGCCGGAGGCAGGACGGGCGTCTGGAGGGGCGAAGCACAGCCCGCCCCAACCCCGAGCCTGCGCTGCTCCGTGCTGGCCTGTGAAAGTGAACTGGGCGTTCAGCTGTTTGGGGGACATTTAGTTTTCTTGCGATGGTCAAGTACCAACTTTGCAAACAAAGCAGAAGGGCTGCAGAGAGGTTCGATGCTTTGCCTGTGCTTCCTGAGACCTTTCTCTTTGGTGACTCAGACTCTTGTCCTTCACAAACTCACACACACACACGCAGGATGTTCAGGCAATCTGCTTGCCATAAATCTGCCTTTTTGCTATTTGTTATTAATCCCACTAAGCCAAATGGTATAGATTTTACTGAGGGGAAAGCTGCTAATTGGTATCCAAGTAACGCAGACCAAGGAAGTCTTTGAGTCAGCAGGAGTGCTTGCTGGCTGTGACCACCGCCCCATGACTGGAAACCAAGTACCAGAGCCTGAACAAGACCCCTCTTCTCACCCTGTTGTTTTGCAGCCCAGCTGATTAAATCAACTCCTTTTTAATGGTCAAACTTACATCAGCTTAGGGAAGCCCCTGCTGCCTAACCCCCAAGCCCTGTCCTGGAGGCCGTCGTGCACAACAGTGTGAGGGAGCAGGAGAAGCACCGTGAAGGGCTCTGCAGGGTGTATGCAACCAGCTAGAGGTCCTACAAGAAGCAGGAACGATTAGGAATGGCCTGGCTTAGGGGCTGCTGTCACCTGTTATTTTTCACAGAGTTCATCCACAAGAATTATATTTTGTCTTCTTAAATATTGCATGAGTTAAATATAGCATTGGTGATTGTGTTTTTCACTTCTTGCAAGCATCAGTCCGAGGGGATACACAGAAGGAAAGAAACGGGCTTGTATCCACGAGCTGACTTAGACTGTAAATCCGTTGGTGACAGCAACTCTTGCTCTTGCTCTCTGCGCAGCTCCGAGCACGCCGGGGTCCTCTAGAAACAGAAGGGCCAGAAGCTACTGAAGGACCAGTGTTGGTTAACTGGTAATAGCGGCAGGAGCCACCAAGTCTGTGAGGCAAAATCGATGGAGCAGGATCTAAAAGCTGTGCTAAATAACTCCTCAATAATAATAAATCTTGTTATCAACAGCTCTCAAGCTGCTTTGCAATGGAAATGTTGCCCTCATTTTACAGATGGGGAAACGTGAGCATTGAGAAATGAAGCGATCGTTCGTAGAAATGCATAGCAATCCCGGGAGGGGGGATAAAAAAGGTCTGGATATCCAGGTCACTGTGTTACCTGCGAGGCTACGTTGCCGCCCTCCCCTGGCTGAGCAGGTCTGCGTGGGAAAGGCTGTGGGCTTCTGTGCGCTGAGGGCCGGCGTTTCGCGTGGGGCCGTGCTGAGCGGCGCTGGGCTGGGGGAGGCCGCGCGGGGCCCTGCGGACGCGTGCTCGACACGGTGCGGAGTCTGGCTCTGCAGACAGGAGCCTGCCTAATGGGCTCCAGCTCCTCTGGGCTGATTTCTGCATGTGCAGGAAGAGCAGAGCAGGCTAAGCGTGTTTTAAAGATCTGCTTTGCAGCAAGCCGGTCTGAACAGCAGCGCTCCGTAAAAAATGATGCCCATTATGCGCATGTAGCAGTCTGACTCCATCCCTGCTTGCTTGTCCTGGCACTTATCTCATTAAAAAAGGCAGCTTTTGTTCTAACTGACTTAAAGAGCGCGTCACACGGGGATTAGCATTGCGGAGAAGACTCTCACCCTGCTTTTCTTCCAGAGCGTGGCATGGCATCCTCGCCAGCCCCAGGGACAAGTAAGCTCTTGCCTCTCTTACAGAGGAGAAACAGAGGCTAAGGCTAAATTTGGGGCTGCAAGCATCGATAGCTGGACCAGGCCAGAGTTTCCCACAATGACTATTTAGGTGCATGAAAAAATTCAAGTTGAAAATCGTTAATGCAGGGACCGAGTCTCAAGCCAGAGCCTTTAACCCTCATCCTACCCTTTTATTTTCCATTGAAGACTGTAAATCGATTACAGCAGCGTTTGCCTCATGCGAGGCAACGAGGGCTAATGAACTCCCCGTAAAGTGCTGTGGCAGGGTTGAACAAGAAACACCGCCTCCGAGCCACGGGCCTTAGGGTTTCAGGGTTTGCCTCGGGGGACGAAGAGGAGGAAAACACTACGCGGGTGTTTTAACGAGTGGCCGGCGCGAGCTCTTGCAGCACGAGCGCTCCGGCGGTCCCCGCGCGGTGCTTCGTCGCTCCGCGGGGTGGTCGCACAAGCCAAGCGCCCAGGCGCTGGGGGCCCCTGCGGCCCGGCCGGGCACAGCTGCTCCCAGTGAAACCCCTGACAGCTTTTACAGCTCCCGGAGCAACCAAACTTCTGGCGCAGGAGCCCCCTCCCTGCTTTCGGTCTTCGGCGGGATGAGGTTTCCGGCAGCAGAGGGCGGCAGAGATTGGAAGAAGAAAGCTCTGGAGAAACCTTGCTGCAGCGGCCGAGTGCAAACGTACTTCTGCGCCTTCGGCCGATGCTTTCGCACGAGGAGTTCGCTCCGGTTAGCTGGCTGGTAGGAGGGAAATACCGTGGTTAGATATTTGCGAGGGGCAGGAAGAGCAATGCAAAATGACACCCGAGCCCCCAGGTCCTGCTGTGGGCCGTGAGGAAAATAGAGTGTGCAAAATGGGGCGCTCTCCCCGCACGGCCCCGATTCGGGCGGGCAGCGTGTGGGCAAAGGGCCCTTCCCCTCCCGTGGCTGCAGCCGCCGGCGGGTGATGCAGCCGCGCGCCCCGTGGGGAGACCTTCGCCTCCCCGACGCCAGAGGAAGCGTCTTCCTACTCTCAGCTAGTGCCCGCTGCTTGCTCTCGTCACCCCTCGCTCTCCTCCTGCCTTTCCCACCGGCGCTGTAAGACCAGCCGGGGAGAACGTGAGCCTCATCCCTGATGAGGGCTCTGCCAAATCCTGACTCTGCGCTTGCCGGGCGGCCTGGAGATCAATGAACAGCAGCAAAAGCCCAGCCGAGGTGGTGCCGGGAAGCTCAGTGTTGCCTCCGGAGATGGGCACTCATCTTGGGCGGACTGGGAGCCGGGGGCCAAATCCTCACAGCGCTATAAACCGCACGGCGCCAGAGGACACCACCGAATCCCACTTCTCCTGCCGCTGCCGCGCATTGCTTTCTAGGGGCATCTGCTCCTAAAACAGTCTGACTTTACTAACGCCAACAGAAAGCAAAGCGAAGGCCCCTGGGGAGATACTACCCACCACCTCCACTCCACTAGCCACCTGCTACCTAAAACATGAGGGTGTTCTTGATAAAATAATTCAGCTTTACGGTGGGGGAAGATACTTGCTAGAATGTAACGTCTCCCAAGCACAGGATTATTAGCGCTGCAATTATTCCTGCTGTATTACAATTGTTATTATTAATTACAATCATTACAAATTATTAGAAGCTGCAGTGGCGGGAAGGCACCAACTGTTGCTTTTCTTTGGAACGAACTTCTTACTGAAGCAACGCTATCTGCTGAGGAATTGCAGGTATGTATTTGGCCTATATTTGAAGGATTAAACAGTCTAAAATATCCACTGGGCTGCTGATTCCTTTTGGCACAGTCTCCTGCCTGTTCAGATGTGACTTTGAATTGTGCCTTTCACTTGTGCGTCTTTTTTTTTTTTTTTTTTTTGGCTTAGTATATAGCTTCTAGGCAAATTTCTGACCGTCGTCAGTACCCCAGGCAGAAAACCTCGTGAAAAAGTGCTGATGTCTCATCTGCTGCAGCAGAGGCCTTCTTAAATTATGAGATACATTTTTCTCGACAAAAGGAGTGCGGCATGTCTTGCCTCGCTGCGTTGTGATGGTGGCGTATACCTCGCTTCCTCGTGCCTCCGTGATGCAAGATTCACAAGAAATCCCTAGAAATGGGCCGTTATACAAGAAGTGGGCTCAGTACCATCTTTACCACAGTTTCTTACTGCAGCTGAGTTTCCGACTGAAAATGCTGGCGGTTGCTATGTTTCCGCTGAAGACAGCAGTGTTGGAAATTTTCTTGGGTGTCGTCTGCATATGCTACTAAACTGGGCCCCTTAGGTGCCAAGTGCAGGATAAGTGATCAGCTCTGCTAGCTGGGGAGACCTGTAGCACGTGGGGTTGGACGGTGCTTACAGGCATCTTAGAGATTTCTTAGAAGATGTAGGCCAGGTTTTTGGATTTAGGAAGCTAGCAAGGATCTTGAGTTAGACCTTGTAGAAGTTCAGTATTTAACACGCAGCCTTGCAATCGAGACGTTCAATGGGGATGGGTCAGGCAAGTCATGAGCAATTGTTTGTCTTCCCTGACTGTATAAGCACGAAAATATAGTCAGGTAAACAGAACTGGCCAAAGTCCTCAGATTTATATTTTCCTGGTGGAAACTATTCCCGGAAATTCTGAAAAGTCGATTCAGACTGGGACAGTGGGGATGGATTTTGTTTGTCTGTTTTTTTTCTTTACAGCCCTCCTCAGGGCTTGAAGAAAGATCGGCAGTTTTGAAGTTTTGACTACAAACTTTGTCAAAATTGTATTTAAGAGGCAAAAGTTTCAACTTTTTTCCAATGTTTCCCCAGTAGGTCTAGCTATGAATGCTCAAGGCTCATTTTAAAATTGGTTTCTGTAAGCAAAGCAACATGTGTCTCTGAAATTTATTTTTGTGGAATATTTTTTTATATTCAGGAAAAGTTCCTTCACAAAATTGTTCACAGAAAGCAAACTACAGAAGGTTAGGAGTCTGACCTCAGTGGATTCATTAAAAAGAATGCAAATCAGTGTTTTGAAAGTGGTGCCTTTAAATAGAAAGAAAGAGGCTTGATTGTCAGAAGGTGGATATTCCCTTTTTACTGAGAATCTGAAATCTGTTCCACTGGCTAGGCTTTAAAAGTCACTGAGTGATTAAAGGAAACCTTTAAATTATAAGGCTGGTAAGGGAAAAACCCAGTGGTTTTCATTTAACAGTGATTTCAGAGGCAGCTGGGAGAGGGAAGGCTGGGTACTGTTACAAATGAGATCTCTGCAGCTGGGGTAGGTGCAAGTGAAGGAGGGATGGTGCTGTAGAGGCAAGGCCTTATCTCTGGAAAAATAAGGTATTGTGAAGTGGGACTGAAGGGAAAAGAGGGGAGATGAAAGTAGTGATGAAGTGATTCTTTAGCTGTTTGAGTAATGGTTGTATTTGATTTCTTTCTTTCCTTTCTCTAGTGGAGGCCAGGTCATTCTGGCCTACCAGGTAATAACTGTTGACAGATGAACTTGAAGTTAATGGGTAATTTGGAGTTACTTTTGGTTCATGTGAGTGTTTCTAGTTCTCTTTCTGTAATGATTGTGCAGCTTGAGCAACTCCCTGTAGTGTGCTAGGCTTCCTTTGTCCTCCTCGGTCACCAGGTAGAGCTGTATTACACAAAACAAGTATGCTCCCCCTTCGTAGTCTGTTTTTCATCTTTCTACAGCTCTCACTTTTTCATTTTGAGACACCTGAACTTCATCTCTTTTGCAAGTATCCAGTTATGGGCTGTAGTAGGTGGACATGCCTATCTACTGGATAGTGTTTTAAGCTCCCTGCAGACATGGTGCTATGTGGCAGTAGCTGTTTGGCAGTGCAAGTACCTGGTGGTAGTAAGAGGGGATGTCCTTGTTCTGTGCTGTCAGTAAGATTGGTTTCAGTAATACTCTGGTATTTTACTTTGCTATTTGGTGGCTCTGATTTTGCTTCCAGAGCGTCCCCAAGGCTTAGAAGGACAGTGCAGCCTGATTTAGCCTTGCCCTAATCAAAATCATTGGGAAAGGTGGGGAGAAGGGATATGACTCCTAGCTTGAGGATGAGGAAACCCTTTTTTCTTTAGCCCTTTAAAGCCAGTCCAATTCAATTGCTTTTGTTGGAAGTCTTTCTGATCTGCTCTTGCAAATGAGCTGCTCCTTGGAGCTATAGAAAAGGGAGTTGTAGTAGCAGTAGTAGGGCTAAATAAATTCCCTGTGGCTCAATTTCAAGTACTTTGCAATCTGGGCTATTTAGGAGCCATTCAAAGGTCCTAAGTTGTAAACATATTTATTACCTCCACTCTACACAAGCTCAAGAGTTCAGCTTTGTGTTTCCTGCTTTGTGTTAGCATAGGAGGATAGTTGCTGTGACTAGAACAAAACTTATGTTGCAAATTGTGCCTTCCAGAGGAAAAAAAAGCTGTTGAATGGGAAGCAGTGAGGAAAAGCACATGCTTACATCTCAGTTCTAAAGTAAGTATATCATGAGATGATAGGGTAGACTGGAAATATGAAAAATACCAATATCTTCCTCTACGTAGGAAGCTTGTAAAATAATGTGTGGTCATCTGAGAGGACATCTTGTCAAATGCATCTTCTGTCTGGTTATTACTGAAGCTGTATTCATGTCATCATCCCAAAGCTGTACTTTTTACCATATTATATAGTTTAGAAGAAAGACATGATGATGTAAATATCTTAATGGTGATAGTGGAGGCAAGCTGGCAAGCCCTAACTAATTTCATGTGTCTTGGAATTGAACTTAGAATAGTGCAAAATCCCTTATTGGAAATTGAGGGATAAGAAGTGTAATTGTCTGTGTTATGGGATGGAGTGGCAAGTGAAGGACTTCATTTGGGTGTCAAATGAATACCAGTACCTCAGGTTAGCTGCTGCTGAAACAATCCTTGAAGACTTCAGAGATGACCTGAGTTTTAAAGGCAAATTGCAAGGAGTGACTAAAGCTGGATTATGGCCTGGCTGTGAGCCAGAACTATTATACAACTCAACTGGCCTTAGCTTGTCTGAATATGTGAAGTCTATCTTTCCTTTTCCTGTCATTGCTCTTGTCCTCCGTCCACTTAACTTTCTGCATTGCTTTTCCGATTTGATTTATATTTTACTTGTGCTACCCCTGTTTCAGGAGACTGAATCACAGTCACCATTTGTTTGAACTCCCACCTGAGAGTTTCCTTGTTCTCAGTATGTCTTCTGAGTATCTTGATATCCTTTAACAAGGCCCCTCAAATCATCACTTGGCCTTTCTTGTCCATTAGCACTTTTTCCTTTTCTTCCCCTTCCTGCACACATGCTTGCCCCCAGCTCTTTGCCATCAGCAGAAGGAAGGCTACTGAGCAATTCTGAGCTCTGGAACTTTACCCCTGACTCCTCTTGTGGCATCTGCTTTCTTATCCCTAAACTTTCTCCATTGCTGTCACCATTTCATGCAGCAGACCCCTGGGGGGGGGGGGGGGCAATGTACAATGAGGGTGGCTCTGAACCACAGTCCACGACATCCTTGAGGACAACAGCTTTGAAAGGTACATTTCTACTCCAACCAAACCCCTCGTCCTCTTCTTCTAATATCTGCCTCTATCCAGTTGTGACCATAAGCTTGCTGAAACTGAAAAGGACTCTTAATGTCCTCCCCAGACCCTTCTTTATCCATCTGGGCATCCTACCTATCCTTCCTATTGCTTAGCTTGTAAACCAGGAGTTGCCGATTCAGATTTGTGTCTTGGTCTACGTCCAGGTTTCCTGAGGTCTACTAATAATGGCATTGTCTGCTGAGGAAGTGCAGGTGGCTCTCAAGTGACTTCTGAGGCAATAGTGTATGTTGTCAGGGCTCTTGCAAGGGAAAGGCAAGATGAATAATTGGGAAAACTGAAGGTGCACTCAGTTTTTTGAATCTGGACACTGCAGGCTGAGCAGCAAGTTGGGGAAAAGAGAAAACTAGTGAGGGAAGGCAAATATTGGGCCCTCCTCACTTTGAGAAGGAAGTGTTCTTTCAAAACTGGCATAAGGCAGCATGCTTCCAAATACAGGCTATTTCCTAGACTGGCAGGTGTTGGCTTTCCTCTGTGTGTGGTGGGGGGTGTATGTGTGTGGTGTTCTTTTTTTTTTTTTGGGGGGGGGGAGCAGTCTTGGTTCTTGCTTGATCTTGGGGACCATCCTAGCAAAAGAGTAAGTTGTCTTTCAGAGACCATGAAATGCAGGTAAATATATTCCTTTGAAAACCGGGTCTGGGAGGAGGAATAAGCATTTTATGCTGAATAATGTTAAGCAGAGGCAGGAATGAATCTAATTATGTTGCAGGCAAAAGGAGACCTAAAGCCAAATGTCACCTTGAAGACAAATCAAAACTGAAGATTTACAATGGGTGTAGGGGGGAAAATGTTCATTATTATGCTCATACATGTTGAGCTTGGCATTTTAGAAGGTCAAAGACCTCTGAGCAGTGGTCAGACTCTAGAAACTTATGGCTGTGCTGACTTGTACTGTCACAAATCTCAAGCCCATGTAGCTTTAAGACTAGACTGAATCAAAGCTCTTCTGACGTTACTATCCTTGGCTAGACTTGGTTATTGAGAACAGTAGGGCTAAAGCATTAATACTTATCTTCAAATGGCTTCAAAATAAATGCTCTTGCTGAACTTGATTCAGAAGTGTTGCCAGTGTTTTAAGAATGTGCTCCTGATTTTTGCTCAGCACCTTTCCAGCAGTCATTTTGTTTGACATGCAGACCAGATGCATGCATGGCAAAGAGCTTTCAGTGAGATTACCTACATTTCTTAGATTAAAAGCAAAGCAAGGAAGATCCAAAACATGGTTGTTGTTTTCAGTGGGGTGATAGAGAATAGATAAAGTTTGTTTTAAGCAGCACCTTTAAACTCATCTATTCTATCAGCAGTACAGTTATTCCTCATTTCCATTTGATTGGGCTTTCTACTGAGAAGATGGTTTTGTGTTTTAGATGACAGCTGTTAATCACTGCATGTCTTTAGTGGTACCCGCATACTAGAAGTGCACAGCTATGTTAGTCATGCAACTCAGTAAACTGCTACAAGAATCCAGTTATCTGATCTCTCAACTTCTATTGCCAGACAATTTTTGGACCTGAAGTAAAGACTGCAGGGAGAGATCTCTCTGCACCTCTTGCAAAGCAAGGCAATGTGTCGGTGCTTAAGACCGAAGGGCCTTGTCAACTTTAATTCTTGGTCAGTCCGTAGTAAATGCTGCTGGCAGGACAGCATTAAGGGGCATTATGTCGCAATCTGCAATTTAGTGGTAGGATTCTTTGCACAGCATTTATTTGAGGATCTCTAAGTACTTTGCACAGTGTTCTTTCTAGTGGTATCCATTATTCACCCTGATAAATCAACACATTGCCTGGTGTAAGCAAAAGTCACTTTGGAAAAGAAAGTGGCTACTCAACACCCATTCCTCTTCCCTAGCTTAGTCCTAAAATTCTCCATCAGAGCCATTTGGGTTACCATATCACTAAACTACTTTCAAAGAAGGTGGCATGAGCAAAACACAGCTGAACTTGTCTTGGCCTTGGGACTCCCTGCTTTCACAAAAACTTGGGGAAGTTTGAGAGACTGCTTGAACAGAACTTCTGTAGAAATTCTGTAGCCTTGAAATCTTGCAACTCATCATGTGTCAGTCTTGATCATAGCAGAATTGACTGAGGACTTTGGAATAATGGTGTGGGGGTGTCCTGTGGGGGGGTTCTCCCCCCCCCCAAAAAAAAATAAAAAGCACACAGAAATGTTTGACTGATTCCTATTGAAAATCTATAGGAGTTGGACACTTAGCTCCACTTCAGAAAGTTTTTTTTCTACCGTCCCATCACTAAGCATCTGACTGCTTTAACAAAACGCAGGCGTCAGGTTCTTCTACTGGCACTGCCTGCTGATTGCAGTGAGGTTACCTGGTAGAAAACAAGGATGTGGGAGGGCCCAGTCACTGGCTTCCAAACCTGGGCTACCTGAATCAGTTCAGTATTCATGCAAGAATGTCTTTTGAGCATTGGATTTTTTTTATAGGGTGCTAGACATCAAAATACCATTAAAGTTAGTAAATATTGTGTGCTTGTTCCATTCATCTCTCTGAAAATGCCACAAGGCAGTTACATGCTTATTTACTTACTTTTAAATAAGTCTGAGCCCTTTGTATCACTGCCTTCCCCCCTTTAAAATGGGAATGCAGTAAATGTAGGGAAGGGTATAGGCATTTAGGCTCAGACATACAAAAGTGACACCATATACCATTTGATACCCTCAGCAGACAGAACTGAGGCCACTTAGTTGATAGACCCAAATGTTGAGGTGGACTTTGAAAGCCCTAAACAGTAACATAACCGTGTAACAGCTGCAAAAAGCATTAAACTAGCTAAGAAAACAGCTGGAGGTAGGCTTAGTCCTGCGTCAGGAAGTCCTATATAATGTCCCTAATGTATTCTGTTTTGAAGCTGCTGAAGAGTTTTACACAGCTCTTGCTAAATGAAGAAAACTTGCTCCCTGATGCCTCAAGGGAGACAGTAGGCAGCTCTGGCCCTGCCAGACTCAATTGCTATGAAGTGACATAAGGCAAACAATGCCTTAGGCAGAAAAGCCCTCTGTTATTGAGGGCTTAAAATAGTTGTAAATCACTGATGAAGTATAATTGTTGAGTAGAGCACGTGGGGTTTTTTCTTGCACAACACCAGCTGTCTTCACAACTGCACACAATCCTGAGTTGTTAACCTTGTGTCACATGCGGTGATGCTTCATCTCGCCTCTTCTGTCACTTTGCACTCCTGCAGAAAGCCAGCCCTGCGCCGAGGGTGCTGATGAGATTAGCACTAAGAATCCCCTGGGGAAGTCATGCCGGTGTTTTGCTCTAACGGGGATACTTGCTTCTAGTAACAAATACTCTATTGGTTTCTTCATATACACAAATTTACCTGTGTACACCTTCTGCCTCTTCTCACATAGGGTTCTAGCTCCTTAAATTCATAGAGGGTTTAACACCAGAGACTATATTGAAGGCAAAACAAGCACAGCTGTTTCCTACTGTATGCCATATTGACACACACACATGTGCCTTGTTTTAAGTGTATAAAGGCCATGTGATGTTTTCCTTCAGTTCTTTACCGCTTGCATGAATTCCTAACCCCCTAAATGCTTAGCTTATAATTGGTCTTTAAGCACATAAGTAGCTCATGTCAGTAGTCCAAGCTGGCACCTAATGACGCTATTCCACACTGTAGCTTGTGAGGTGTGAAACAGCACACCAAGGCTCACCAGAACGTGTGGGTTCACCACTTTGTGATGTTTGGGAAGGGAAGCTGGACGGCTTCAAGCATAGCTGCTCTCCTCCTGGGGAATGCACCATAACAACAAACTTTGAAGTTAATTTTACTTCTCCAGTGCTGCTGAGCACCAATACTCCATGAAGATATGTGGGAATAGCAGGGGCCACATGAAGAGGAATTTTTTTTTTTTTAAATAAAAACACTTCCCATCAGTGCCTAGATCTGGTAGCCTGAGGACTGAATTGGGTCCATGACTGAGCTTGTGATATTTTCCATGGCACATTGCTCACCTGGGTGCAATTCAGCTGCCATTTTAGGGCTGTGTTGCTCTATGCACAGAGGAATATTCTAGTGTAAATCTGGCTTTGCTTTTTTTGTTCTTTGCCTATCAGGGTCTCTTTTCTTTCCTAACAAATTACGATCAGTTCCATCATCAAAAGCTACTGCAACTATCTCCCTTTTTATTGAAAATACCTGACATAACACTGTAATATGCCTGAGAAACAGCAGATGAATGCTGACTCCCTCACTCTTCCTCAAACAGCAGTCTGTCTTGGGCTTTTTCTTCCTGGACCTCACTGCCTTCTGCATGGCTTAATGTGCTGACACGCTGAAGATGTGGGCCTCTAGGCATCTCTAATTCCATATAGGTGGGTTGTTCCTGATGTGTAGGACCTCACACAACAAGGAGAGCCCCCCCAACTTGTTCCCCAAACCTGGAACCATCTTATCTGCTTTGGTCATGCCCAATATAGATGCTTGTTCAAAGACGTGGTGGTAGCCTGTGGGACAACTCAGCCTTGGGCAGCCTGCTATGTACAAGGATAATGCAGGCCAAGGGAGCACATACATGTACGTATTTTTTTCTACTCAGCTGTTGTGTACAGCTGAGGACAACTCTTCCCTGCCCTCCACCTTCTTTCTGTGAGACATGTGAAGGCTGCGTGGGAGTCTGTGGCCTGCTCTAGCCAGGAGGAAAAGGCACAAAGATGATGTTCATAAGCGTTTCCCATGGGAAGAGAAAATAGTTCCCCCCATGCCTTTGAAAACGCAATTCAGAAAAGAGAGCAACTTGCCAACAAGCTTAATCCTACTGATCCAAACGGATGTGAGACAGGCCCTTCTGCAGGCTAGGTTAGCTTGTTCCCTTTGCATTCAACTTCTTTTCCTTACACCTATCCTGAGGAACACAGCCAGGAGGAAATGGTCTTGCCTTTGACACAACACTACTTGCTCAAGTGTGGAGCACTTCCCCAGTACTTGCCCAGGGGAGAACTGAGCAGCTGGCTTTCAGGGCAGAGAACGCTCTTGGCTAATCTCCACAACATGGCTCTGCCCAAAACAATTTTGCCTTACAAAATGAGTTAGGAGTCTCTGACTGTGCAGCTTGATTTATTTTTAATGGCTGTTTAGCAGATTGACCCCATGCCTCTCCTGTTTGCAAAGATAGTGTTAAAGCTAGTCATAGAAGGCAGTGCAGATGAGGAGCAGAATGCATCTAAAAAAAATCCAGTTGTAAATAAAAATATTTTTGTTACTTACAATCATTTGCAGCCAAGCGGGAGTTTTATGCTGACAGGTGAAGATATGACACTGATGTTAAGAATACCAAGACAGCCAGTATGTTGAAATGGTATCCTATTTGTCTTTAAAGTCTTTCTTTATACTGGAATATTAAGACTAAAAATACAACAAGGTACTTCAAGAATATCTCAATAAATTAATGATCTACAACCACATTAACACAAATATGTTTAGCAATGGTATTTGAAAATACAAGTAGTATCTTACTGGACATATCCATTTCACGTTTGTCTTAGATGCAGTATTTAGCAGGTATCCATACTTCTGTGTGCAGCCTGAGTTAAAAAGAAGTCACTGGGTCTTTTAAAGTTGCTTGCAGAGTCATGCAGACAGCTTCTTTAAGAAGGTGAAGGGGCAATCTTTTCCCCAAGACACCATCAAGAGCACTTCTGCTCTTCTCATGCCTAGGAAAATTCAGAAATGGAAATGCTGTGTCACACATCAACTAGGGCAACACTTGGCCTGCGCAATCCTTACTACAGGTGGTGATGAACCAGAAGAAAGGAACTCAACTTGAAGCTCAGATTCTGCAGATGTTGACTTGCAATTTAAAAAAGAAAAAGTAATAATAACTTAAACAAATTTTCAAAGGTAGTTGCACTCTTGAACCAGACATTTGTTAATCTCACAGCATAAAAATAAAGAACAGGTACTATCAAACACTGATCTAACTTCCGATATTTGTCTATGCCAGTGCCTTTTCTAAGAGACACAAGACATCAATCAATGAACTGTACTGCTAGAAAACTTTATCATGTGCAAGCAGTAATTAGCTGGGGTCCTGAAACACAAGGGATTTTATCCCTTATGCATTAGTTAACTAGATTCTTCTCACAATCTACGTAAAGTTTTGTTTTTGTTTTTTGGGTTTCCAGGGATAATTGGGCAGAGAATTCCACAGGCTACTTGCACATTACATAGTATTATTTAGTATCTCTGTGTGTTGTTTTCAAGGTTCTTCAGTAATGTGAATGTTATCCTATCTTGAGAAAGGATAGATTGGATGTTCAATTCACTTCTCTGTGTTCTTTGCTGCTTTAGATATCTCTCATGGCACTTCTCGCTTGTTTCCTCTAAGCTAAACATTCCTATTATTTTCAGCCTTCTGCCTACCCAAAGCTTGTCACTTCTTATTCACTTTTTGAAGCTCCATTTCAACCTCACTTCTGTGCTGTCAGCTATTTTGCAGGCTCACTCAGCAGAACTCAAGAGGGATGTGGTTCCTCAGCAGAACTGTTTTGTCCTGATCCTTGGACACAAACCTCAGCATTTCATACTCCCTACAATGAACTTCTAGTGCCTTTTCTTCATGCCAAATTAAGGCAGGCTGGTCAGTTCATTTCCCAAGACCACAATTTTGTTCCCCTAAAGATCTCCTTTTATAGACAGGAACAACATCCACTGACTTCATTCCTTTCAGAGGGCAAGTATTGATTTGGATTAGCTGTGATGTAGCTCTGACCGCAAGAATGTGCATTCATAGAACCTGTGAGTGTTTTTCAAGGTTTAGGGTACAGTGTGCTGAAAATGTGTAGAGGTCCTGAGTAATCGTTATGCTGTAGCAGTGCAAGTGGGCAATACATTAGCAGCGAATGAGGAGAAAGGTTTGCAAGCATGTAAGACTATGAAAACTGTTCACTGGACAGTAGTAATCCTGGTAGTAGTAAGACCTGAATCTTCTCTTGCCTCTGTTGCAGATAACTAGGAATATCTCTGTGTCTTATCAGATTTCTGAAATACTATGTTCATATTTTTATATTTTAATACCCTTCGGCAGAAAAGGTAAAAGACAGCACATCTTCTAGGGAGGAGTCTTATCTTGGGACCAAAAATAGCCTCATAAAGCTGTAGCTTTATGCAGAAAAAGGATGTGTGCCACAGTAGTAGGCATTCCGTAAAGTACACAGAGCCAGTGCCAAGACTTCAGAATCTCAAGAGGATAAATCTTTTTCAGGACTAAGCCTGAGGAAAAACTTGCTACAATTTTATATCATAACTGAAATGCATTTACTAAAGGCTACATGATTCCCCTCTTACAAAGGAGTAGCCCTTTTTGATCTTTGTACCCCCAAAGTATGTGTTGAAGTAGCTTCTTCTAGCTGATGTGCTTTTTCCATAAAATTCCTCTTAAAGGGTGTCATGAAGTTTTCAGAGTTTTCAGAGTCCCCATCAAAAGCCAAATGTTCACGGAGCAATTCTCGCTTTCTTATTGGCTCCTCTGTTGTGTCTTCAGGAGTCCAAATCTAAAAAATAAAGATATTTGCAGTTAGTTGATTTGGATATAACTTCTGCAACTGAAACCTTGAGAAAACATTAGTCTTACAGAGCCACATTCTAGAAGTCCTTCCTAGCCTGAGATATAGAAGAAAACTAGTGCAACTTCCTTGCAGAAGATATCACAACAACTTGCATACATAGGCAGTGTGTTGTCTTGTTGTCACTTCTGATCTATAACATGCCATTGGATCAATTCAGGGCTAATGTGGGAAAGGAGACCCAAAGCTGATAGTTCAGAATGACTGCTGAATCAGGCCCAAGAGCCTCAGAGTGGAAATTAGTAACGTACTGTAGAGTCACTGGCAGAGCAGGCTTGTTCCCCTAAGACTATAGCAGAAACCAACAAAAGTAGGAGTTAGGGAAATGGTAAACAAACTCCAAAGAAAGCTTCTTGGTCAGCAATGACTTTTTTTCTTTTTTTTTCTTTTTTTTTTTTTTTAAAGGTACTTCTCTGTGATCCTCTGTTTCCTTTTCT
The DNA here is from genome assembly GCF_036370855.1 of Dromaius novaehollandiae. Taxonomy (NCBI): domain Eukaryota; kingdom Metazoa; phylum Chordata; class Aves; order Casuariiformes; family Dromaiidae; genus Dromaius; species Dromaius novaehollandiae. Next base: position 121,494,667 of record NC_088100.1, read on the forward strand.
CAGTTATGTGAGAATGAATACTAATGAGTCCCTGATATGAGAATTCTACTTCCTAGATTTACAATACTGGAGGTATATATTTAGTATAGACCACAGTTGTGAGCCATCTATTTCAGTACCCGTCACTGACATACGTAATCATGTGATAACTGACTGAGAAAGCAAGTTAGAAGTTGGTGCAGGTCCCATGCACAAGGGCTCCTATTCTTAAAGTACACTGTATGACTAAAAATGAAAATGTAGTTGCTATTTGTACTTTACTGTGGATCCATTTTAATCTAATCCTATTTTAAATCTTGGTAAGAGCTTGATTTCAGTGATGTTTTATTTGTGTGTGTACATACATGTATTTATATATATTATTTATACATATGGACACTTTGGTTTACTGTTGTTTTGTGGTGACCTCTCTAGCCTATGTCACATCATCTATTAGCTAGTTAAATTGTGAGGTCACTTCATCAGTTTGTTTTGGTTTTTGATCTTCAGCAGAGTTTTGTGCTTGTAGGTTATCATGCACAGAGGAAAACAAAATTAACAAAAAATTGTAACTAGCAAGAAGATAGAAAGAACTCCTGTTCTGGATTGAATCATGTTAGTCACCAGCTCCTCTCGTCAAGAGGTTCTGAAATAAGCCACTCCTATGTTCCTGCCTTTCTCTAGCTAGAGAAGAAAGGAAACATAATCGAGAATAAGCCTACTGGAATTAACTGTGCACCCTACTGCAAAATCTCTGCTAAAAGTGTAAAGCTGTTCTCTTTTTCTCCCCTCTTTCCTTCCCACAATTTTATTGGGTTGTTAACTCTTACAACCAGCTATTCAGAAACTTCTAAACTATTCTATACTACACACTTGCATGTGATGAGAAAAGCTGGATGCTTGGCTAATACATGTTAATGCTGGGCCAGATTCTCTGCTTGTATATTGTTCCAGCTTCATTCAATTAACTTTAGCCAAACTCCACACATTGACCTGTAGAGAATGTGATCTACTATCTATCTTTAAAATAACGTGAAACAGTGCTTATGGCTTTTTCTACTTTACATACTTTCTTGGGTTTGAACGTGATGTCAACTTTCTTAGTAGCACCACTGGTTATCAAAGAATGCAGATGAATAACACTGTCCTTAAGGGATTGTGTCCCCTCTTCAAAAACGGATTTTTCCACAACTGTCAGAGATACCTGTGAAGGCTGAAAAAGGAGGAGGTATCAGCTATACAAATATGTTGCACTTGGAAATAAGGCACACATCTTGTATCCTCTGGAACTCATCTAACCATCTATTTGGAAAGTTGTGTGTGGATTTTCTGATAGAATCTGTTTATTCAAGTTGATAAATACTTATATCAGAAATTGCAAGGAAAGCACTTTAAAAAGTAGTGGTGTGGTTTTCCTTCTTGGACGTTATACATACAAAACATTAACTGCTTTTTAAGACTCACTGGACAATCACCTAGTGCCACTGGTGTAACAGATCCTACCGTGTGCAAGGGTGATGGATACATAAACACGTAAGGTCATTTCTGCCCCCTCCCTCCCCCACCCTCCTCCAATCTGTGGAAATCCTAGATTACCCCTGACAAATTCAAAGAATCTTCGAAAGGGAAAAAACAGCATTTGGGTACTATGATGTATTTACCACACCATCAAGGGCAAGATTACTGAAGAAAAATCAGTTTTAGCTATGCAGACAAAATTGCATTTTCTCTCTAAATAGTATCCTGCGTCTGATTACCAAATAGCACTGGTCAATCAGGAAAACCTCATTCACAGTAACAGAACCACAATACAACCAGTGAGGCTGATGTTAGCCTGGGAACTAGGGAAATGGCACAGTGCTCAAGGCTCCAGGAGGGTGCAGAAAATGCATGCAGAAGTAGAAGAGCCAAACAGCATCAGTGTAGGATATGAGAAATAAGACTCAGGTCAACAATGGGGAGGAGGGAAGGATGTGAGAGGTACTGTGAAAAGAGAAGCCTGATATTACCTCAGTCAGTTTAACAAGCTGAAGAAAAAGAAAAACCCGTTCTACTGACTTGAAGGGCCTTAGATTGGTCTTACCCTATGAAGAAATAGGTACTTCCTTTAAGAAGTTACAGTTATTGGTAATTCAGTGTTTACAACATCATAGCTGGGCAATCATAAACTTCAGGGGAAAAGACAGGAGGAGAGGGAGAAGAAGAGGAAGGATTTTTCTGTGTCCTGTCAGTGCTATAGGAAAAAAAATTCTTAAGTAGGAGTGGGGAAGACGCAAAATTCATATAACTAACAAGTCATTGTTTTAACTGATGAACAAGTACTAGGAGTGCCAAGAACAAGAAAAGTACTGGCTTTTGAAAACACTACCTTGAAGTGTTTTACAGCTTTATAGAAATTTGGATGGCAAGTAAATGAAAGAAAGAAATAAAAATGCTAATAACTATTAGCAAATACAGTAATCGGTCCCTTGTTACAATCGCTCATACCTCTTTTTTCACAGTTTCTACCTCTACAGGCTTCGGTTTAGAAGGCGACTTTGGCTTGGCGACCTTCTTCCCTTTCTTTCCTTTCTCTGCTTTTTTTTCTGGTACTTTTGGCAAATGATCCAGTTTATTTTGAAGCAGATCAATTATTCTAGAATCTGCAAATGCTTTTGCAATATCAACAACACTTTCTCCTGTAGTTTAAAAATAAATACCTGTATAAGCCATGAAAATAAACCTTGACAGTTGTTTTAACTGGATAATGACAATGCTGTCAACTGAATTTAATTACAGCTCTATTCTGTTAACCATTCGGTGTGCCAGGTGTCTGCCTGACATTGGTGTGAGACCGGGCAGTCATCAGCACTGCTTGCAGATATAAGAGCTTGCAGAAACGAGCCTTGAAACAATATATTGTGGGTATTCTTGGAATGGCCACTTTGCTTTTAATGTCCTGGTATTTGCAGCTTAATATACTGGTCTGGCAGGTTCTAATTCTGACCTCTGAGAGCTGAGAGAATTTAACACTAGAAAATGGCGAAGATATTACAAGATGAGGAATTTAGACCAATTTATTGTAGGTATCTACCTCTCCTAGGGCTTGCTCTTTGGCTGGTGAGGAGTGAAGGGAAAGCCCCATGGTTTATATGGGGCTGAACACCATCAGTGCCTAAAAAAGAAAAGGCCCTCCTGCATCTCATGAGATGAGGCCCCATGGCTGTAAAGTAATTGTAAAATTAAACTTGGCGGGGGGGGGGTGTGGTGTGGACAAAAGCAGATCTATGATATACCTCTCCCTCTACTGCTGTAGGAAGGTGACACTTCTATAGCAATCTAGATTTTTTGCTGTTAAGACACTTTCATTCTCAGGAATAATATTTACATGCTAAGCAGAAAGAAAAATTTCTAACTGATGCTGCCTATGCATACAAAATAAGTGATTTAAATGGGCGGCAGAATGGACACTGGCCACAACTAAAATCTAATTTTCCATCAAGTAATGTTAACAATTAGCTACATTTTTTTTCATTAAAGCCATTTATAACTTTGTATATATCTGGTGAGGTACAACAGCTTTACCAGGGATCTTTTCAGCCACAATGTTAGGGTATTTTGTTTTTCATTCTGTGCAATTAATTACTGTTGCTTTATTTTCTAAAGGCACAAAAACTGGGCAGCTGAATATTTAGAATAGTGATTCCACACTGTAGAAAGCTAAGTGCTATCAGGATCGGGATTAACAGTTAAGTTCAGTCATAAATTCGGAGCACTTCTCAGTGTTCCAAAGTGCTCCAAGACCTTAAACTTTTATTTTATGAAATATGTATAAACATAAGTAAACAAGTCATTTTATGAGACATGGATATTTACCATTTCTGTTTGTCATTTGGACATCAGCACCTGCATCGATTAAAAACTGCACAATATCCAATCTACAGATCTCAATAGCTCTCATTAGTGGAGTTGAATTGCCAATCGCAAGTGCATCCACTGCTCCTCCAGCTTTCACTATCAGTTCAGCAATATCTAGTTGTCCTGCATGGCATGCATGATGGAGAGGAGTCCACATGAAATTGTCCCTTGCATTTACATCAGCCCTACGAAAGAAAAAGAGGGGTTGACATGTGAACAGATGAAGCCAGCTACTAGACATAGTAACTTCTGCAACTCCAAGTACAATCCAAGTTAACTGCATACTGTAGTGACATATTCAATGTAAAGCAGTATTTTCATACTGCTTCTTTAAAACCGTTTTAGTATCTGACATAGCTTGTCATGGAATATCAAGTGTAGCAGCTTGCACTGGTGGTGATCTTATACATTACTCTGTTCCTCTCTGAGCCCACATGGTAGTCCTCTGGAGGAGGTTTTCACATGGAGAGAGGAAAAAGAGCCTTCCAAAGAACTCAGTCCTTCTCTAAAATGCTGCTAGTGTTTGTGCTTAAGCTTCATTTAGAATGAATGTGGCCCTTCAAGTTTCTACAACTATGTCTTCTCTTCCTCAACAAACATCAAGGTTCTGAATTTTTAGGAAAACAAGCTAAGAGGATAAAGTAGATTGCTACTTACTTTCGACACTGTTGCCATTTATGTCCTTTTCTGAGATGGCTCAGTTGCCTTAAGGTCCAGTGAGCCCAACAATTGGCTTCCTGTTCTTAGCTTCATTTTACTGCCCTTTTTTTTTCCAGTATGCCATGCAAATGAGGAGGAAACAGCCCTACAGGAGCGTCTTTCATGAAATGGTAGGGCTCTGCTCTCCTGTCACTCATCTGCCCTAGGGGTCACACTTTAATAAGAGCAATTGCTTTTGGTGGGGAAAGATGGGATCTGAGAAGTGGAAGAGGAGCTTAAATTGTAGACACAGATAGTAACAGGTGGGATAAGATGAAGCAGGTAACAGCAAAAGGCAGATTAAGGAATCCAAAAAAGAAAGATTGTGGGCCAAGAACAGATACACCTTTCTCTGAAACTCATGGCAAAATTGGAGTTGCTTTGGGGCCTAAAACAGAGAAGATTTTAGAGAAAGATCACAGAAAATCCTCCAGATTTTTTTTTTCCAGGTATTATGTCACAAAATTAGGCTACATTTGTTTCTACTGCCAGGCTAGTATTTTTATATATGGCATGTTCTGTAAGGGATAGTCATGGTGTAACATTTGCAATATGCTGCCTTCAGCTGAAGTTCAGGGGAAAAGCATTATCAATTTTTTAGCAAGTGGAATCCTTGGGAGCTTCTGGGCTGAGGGCATGCAAAAGCAAGGCTTGGGAAACAAGAGCCACTAGTATCTCTTAAAGGTAATGTAAGTCTAAGGGGTTTCCCCATGTCTTTGAACAAACTATAGCCCATGACCATACCTAGGTTGCCATCTCTGATGTGTGCCATGCATGGTTCAGAAGAGGCGCCTCGAGAGGGGATTCCCCAATACTGGAGTACAATGAACTACTTTCCGTTGTATCCAGGACTGCCTAGAAGACCTGGAGTGAATTAGGGTCACTGGCCCATTTACCCTAGGGACAAAGGCCTGATGTCTACCCAGAAGAAATGGAGCAAAGTGAAGGAAAAACTGAAATAACCTGCTGCCAGGGATAGCTTTTTTGCTTTTTCTATCAAATGGTTTATATTTAATGCTATATCAAAAGAACGAATTCATCTGCTCATCTTTTCTTGTTTACATTTTTAATCTTTTTCAAAATCCTCTCTTTGGTGAGATCTTATAGCAGAAATTCCACAGACCTACCAGTGTTTTTTTCATCTTTGTTGCCATTCAGTTGCTTAGCTAGTATGATTTATTCATATGCAGTTTACATTCTGCTATATTTCTCCTCATTAAAATAAGTAGTTCCAGTTATTTCACTTCTCTTTCTTCCCCCCACCCTGCCCCACGCCTGTACTGATCCTCTCTGTCCCTGAATCCCTTTGGCTAACTTCATTCTATTTGAAGCAAACTGATCAAGGCTAACAGGGAAAACACAGCATAGATTTAAAAATTCTTCAGCATTTTCTCTTGGTCAAACATTGGTAAATTTTCCTGTAGCCCAAATTTAATTTATTTCTGAGTCTTTCTAGAACAAGATAAAATTAGATACCCCCAATTTGTTTTAACCACATCATTTTCTATAGCTTTAAATAATTGTTGTTTTGTATTTGGTATGGATTTAGTATAATACTGGACTGAAAAAAACATATTGAAAAAAGAATTTAGATTCCTATAGCAAACAATATATCTGATGGTCTACACTGTTGAAAGATGCAAAGCTAAACACTGTACTGATAATTTTCCTCTCCATTTTCTGATTTCTGTCAATTTAAACTCTCAATTAGTACTATTTTTAAACTAAGTTACTACATTGTGACTCCTGTGCAATCTAGGGAGATTTGATGAACTCACTGGAGATTAATTTGCCAGACAACTCTTGTATCTTTATCTTCAGAAGACCTGAATATACAAGTTTACACAACTTTATATTGTCACCTTGAATGTCAGTGAAATTGCCAGGGTGCATAAAGTTCCATATGCTCTTCAGTCTCTGCAAGAATTAGAGCTAAGACTACAGCTGCTCATACTTAGAAATGAACACTAAAATGAATTCTGGCTATAGGGAGAGAATATAGCTAATGTAAATATCATTGTTTTTGAAAAATGTCCATTTCAGCATTTATCTGAATGACTGTAGGACTACAGCAGTCTGATTATAAAAGAGAACAGATTACACTATTACATGGGTATGACTGAAGTTTTCTTAAGTTGCTTTCATTTTTAAGCTATTAAGATTTTTCACAAGTGTGTCTGTAGGGTACAAACGGCTGAAGTACTTCTGAAGTGGGGAACAGATTAAATAACAGAATGCACTTCCAGTGTAAATCCTGCTGCTCAGCCTGCTGAGCTGCAGAGGAAAGTGATTCTGTATGGCTTATCCCCTTAAAACATTCTCATGAAAAGGCCCTGGCATGTGAAACAGGGGAGTCTAGGTTTACCTTGATGATTTCAGGCAAGTCACTTTAGCCAGATTTTCCAAAATTCATTCATTTAATTTTGAGAGTTCAGTTCTGAAGCTGCACTATTTGAGACAGAGTGGATGTGAGCTAAGTGCAGTTCCAACAGACTGGATTTGTAGGTACTCTGCATCAAACTGAAATATCAATAGCTGAGACACCAAAAATTTCAGACCTGGGGAAATTACCTGTTAGGTGCTTCTATTTCCTCATTACTAAAATAGGAAAAATAATAAATAAACCCTCTGTAATGAGGGATCATTTGCACTAACTTTAATATTAAGCATTATGCAAATAAAAATGAATTTCTCCCAAACCTAGTCTGTTGCATCCAATTGGTTATTGCAAATGTACACTTCTGAAAACTCTCTCAAAATAGCAATTAAAAACACCTGGAAGTGATCTTACCCCTTTTCCAAAAGATACTTCACAGCACCTATGTTCCCACTTGCACATGCAGCCATTAAAGGTGTCTTATAATATTTATCTCTTACATCTATTGGCACACCCTCCTCAAATGCCTTCTTGAGAGACAGAATGTCTCCTGCTCTGACAAGGTAGTTAATATTCATGTACATTTTCCTTGGTTCATCTATATACCATGCACGGTCATCATGCACAGGATGGGTAGATGGGTGGTACTGGGTAAAACGGTTGCTATCAGTGACGTTCTGAAAAGCCTCAATCATGTACGCAGGGAGGCCATCTTCTCTACGTGGACATGTGCTCTCTGGAATGACGCAAATCGGCACTGGGATTGTGACGCCTTTCTTGCCTTTTGCTTTCTTCCCTTTCTTCTTTTTGGGTCCAAAAGATGTGATGAGATAGGCTTTTTGCAAGTATTTGGAGCCTTTAAAAAATTCTTCAATGCTGATTCCTGCACCATGAGATATTTCATGCTTTTCTGCAACAGTTTGTATTTGTTCATCATCTACAAAGGCACACCGTTTCCGAATAATTGATATAAAATCATCTTTAGTTACTGTTCCATCTCCCTGGTTGAATATCTCAAACGCCTCATGGAGGGCAGCCTGATGTTCCAAGGACCAGTCGTATAACTTCAGTGCCCAGCAGGGATTGTCATCCTTTGCTCCAGGCTTGGAACGTTTAGCAAAGATTTTTTCAATTTTACGCAATTCTTTTGTTGCTGCTTTAAAACCACCTTCCTTGGCAATGACTCTTGGGGTCTTTGTTAATAAGTTCTTCCATGTAGGATCACAGCCTAAAAACATAGACTCAATTCATGTAACGTAAGAGATTTTTACCATACAGGCAGCTAATTAGCACAGATCTACAACTTTATACTCTCTTAACAATAAAGATTGCTGGTATAGGATCACATCTATAAACATGGACTGGCATGTTAGCCACATATCCATATTTGCTGTGCAAAAAGAGATTTGCTGGGTAGCCCTTGCTCTGCTTCTCTGTCTGCTCATGAGTATATATGGCAAGGCAGAAGTTCAATGAAAATGTTAAGGTTTTCTTAAAGTGGCTAGCAAGATTAAGAAGAACTGAACTAAGATTAAAACACCACTTACTGTTCTATACTCTTATAGTTTGCCCTCTGGACTACTGGTTAAATGTTTGAACCACAAGAACAGAACATAGGATTTTGCATGGTCCTGTGGAAACAAAGCTTGAAGTGAAATGACAGACTTGATGAAGTGAGAAATTGATCAGAACTTCTTTGAAGTATGTTTCACCACTCATGGAAGCTGTTTTCCTCCTGATTACACTGAGATCGTTGTTTAAATGACCAGCAAACCAAAAATTAATTTTTGATTGGAAGATTCAGTGCAATATTTCTGAACCAACTGTAAATACAAACACTTAATCCAGTCCAATTCTAAACTACACAAATCCATGATGTTTCTACTGCTTGCTTTGAGAAATGGTTTACCTTGTCTTAGGCCCATGAGTGGAAAAAATGTCATGATAGCTTATGTTAGGCACCTCCTAATGAGAATTAAATTTGCTACATGATACCCCAGAGGGTCAAATCCTTCATAGATGCCAAAATGAAATCTCTTCTTTAGCAAAGATAGGGTACAGATGATATTTGTAAAGTAACTTATTTTTAGTGTACCTCTTTGTCCTATAAATTTGCAGCAATCTGCAAACCCTCCCTCTGCAGCATAATGAAGTGGTGTGTTCCCATTCATAGCGATCAGACCCACGTCTCCATTATAAGCTGAAATTACCCTCAGAATCTGCAAAAAAGATAGTACTATCAAAAATCTTGTTGGCATTTCTTAGGATGGGGGAAGGGTAAGAGTGTTTACAAATAAATGCAATAGTACATATTCCCACTTTACATAGTGAACTTCTCTCGCATGCTCAGCTTATCAATTCACACATAACGTTTGTTTGTTATAATGCAGTGTTTACTTAACTCAGGAACAGAAACCTTTAGTTGTAGAGGTCAAGGACAATCTTCAGTATTACCAGCCTATGGCAGGGCACTGTTTTTAAAGTAACCCTGACATTATATGCATAATCAAAACTGCATAATTTTATATACTTCAAAGATAGTATTGGGGGGGAGGAAGAAACTGCCTACCTACAGGCATTTGCCTATGTTCTTTGTATAATGGAAAAGTCACATCCATGCCGCACAATTGTTACATGCTATGCTTCAAGAGAAACTAGCTCTCCAAAGGAATTGCCCACATCAGACAGCCAGACAAGCAAACATACACTCATAGGTACCTTGGCAAAAAGTCTCAGCAATTTTTAGAGAAATTCTATTATTTCTGAATTTCCTTTGATACTTTAAAAGATGCTGCTCTTGACTATTTATTATTATTATGTTTCAATCAGCTGAGATACTGGGCTCAGAGAAAGCCTGGTTTGGCTTTGCAGCAATGCTTTGTGCTACTGATGATGATACCTCAAAAAAGCCTCCTTTGGCTGCAAAATGTGCAGCACTGTGTCTTTCAAGGTCAAATACATTAACATCTCCTCCTCTCTCAAGTATACCACGCACCAACTCAAGAACACCTTCTCTTGCTGCTTCCATTAAGGCTGTGCGACCCGTAGCCTGAAAGATAGCAAGAAAATAATTTATAATTTGAATCATAAGCTAATTCAGGTTGGAAGGGACTTCTGGAACAATGTGATCTAATTGTTGCAAGTGGCTTAAAACTGGAGGCCTCCTTTTAGGCATTACTGAAACCATTAGACTCATCTCCTGTTTTTCAAAGACATTTGCAGGCCAGTTTTAAGAACTTAGTCCTGTAATGTGAATGGTCAAACCCTAGTGACTAAAATACATAAGTAACCTGAGTCAATTGAATAGTCCCATGAATATCAGTTCTTTGAAGGAACTCCTTATTCTGTGTGCATACTTCCACGCACGTTTACAAATTTTAACACAAAATATCACCTCTATCATGAAAGTATATAAGTAACCATGCCTGGAGAAATGCTGCTGGGGAATTTCACTACTGTTCTATCTGTGAGGAAAAGTTTGCATTCTAATACATTAATACACTGTTATGTAGAAAAACACAGTGTGTTTCTGATAGCAGTATATATCTTCTTTATAATGACTGACTTTAGTATATCTGGTGACCTTCCCAAGAACACAGTGCATCTCACATGGGGAATAGCCTAGTTATAACCTGTTGGCCCCCAGCAATGCTTAGCATAGCTTATTCACTGCTGTACAAAGGGGTGAAGGGAGCACATGTATGGGCAGGAAGCAGACAGTGGGCCATGGATATTGTTCTGCTAAACCATATTTTGTTCCCTGGTGGTTTTTCTCTGGGCCTAGCAAACCATTCCCATTATGTGACCAGGTGTGTGCCTGTCATATTACAAAAAATGGAGGACACTCATCATATTGCAAGTACACAAACTGTACGATGGGGGCATTTGCATCTAAGGATGTGACAAGGATGTCCATACCTTGGTCAGGTGAAACATTTCAGTATAGTTACAAAATAGGCAGGATACTGCAAATCTAGGACCAAAGCCAAAACTATGGGTAGCCTGAATTACCACAAATCAGCACTGCTCCACTGAGATACAGTGAACTACAGCTCTTTAGGAGTTGGCCCAGTTGTTTTTATCAAACATACACACTTTAACCTACAAAAATCTAAATCAGGATACATGATTCAAGCTGAACGCTTAAAACCTTCCTTCTCCCACCCCTCTAAGGTAAGCATGATAAAGAGGAAGGGAATAGACATAGCCACAGAATTAAGCACTTGCTACTGCTGTTACTAATTTAATGTGAGGATTTACAGTCATATGCTCTAGTGGTCTGATAATTATTCCACAATCCTGTATATATACCCTTAGAAACATAATATACATAGAAACATTCATACTGGGTTTATTGCATTGGGATCTGCTCCTCTTTCCAAAAAATTCAGGCATATTTCTTTAATCCCTTGGGCTTGCTCACAGGCTTGTACAAATACAGGCTTCCCCTCAGTAGTGCTGTTGTTAACATCTGCACCATATTCCAAGGCAATCTGAGTGCAGCGGCAGTGCCGTCTTGTAGGTAAAATGCTGTAAAACAAAATACCTGCAAAGAAAAACAGAAGGGATTACAGAGCAACATTAAATGGTAAGGAAGATTATTTAGGCAGTAAACTTCACATCTGAAAGGACAGACTCCTTCAATAGATGCCCATTAACTTCCCTTAGGGTAATACATGCAATGTGATTTCTGGTTTAGGGCCTCTTAACCCAGGGAGCAAACCAGTATTCAATATTAGCGACAATTCATGGAAGGAACGTGATTGTCAATCGTAGGGTCCCTGTTCAGCTACGTGCTGGAGCGAGCTAAGATTCAAAGGCACAGACTGTTTAGGGAGAATAAATGTCATTTCCACCAAAGCTCTTATGGCAAATAGCTTGTGTTGAGCTGTAAGGATTACCCCCAACCATGATTTCTCACTGGAGATTGAGCCCTGAGGTCATCAGTATCAAGGCACAAGTCTCAGACACTGGAACCAAAGAAATACTACTGTAGTAACAGTTCTTTATCCTTTATAAAAACTAACTAAAGTTACTAGAACTGGACATAACATACATAGTAAGTATGTGGCATAGTAAGTATGTGGCATAGTAAGAAATGAGGTATCACTTAATGGTATTTCTGTTCTGATACGGTTCCCTTTTACTTACTTCTTCCTTCATTATCAACAACAGTCATGTCTGCTTGAGCTTTTACTAATAAGTCCAAAACCAAGTCATGTCCTAGCTCAGCTGCCTTCATCGCTGGAGTACATCCCATTTTATCCTGGACATCTGGATGAGCTCCATGTTCTAGCAGGAAGCTGCACATGTTGGTGTCATTTTTAATGCAGGCCAAGTGAAGGGCACTGTATCCATCCACAGGCTCTGTGAAATTAATGAGATCTGGAATTCCAAGCTTGATCAGCTTTTCTATTTGCTTCCTGTCTTTCTGGTGAACACACTGGAGAAGTTTGTAGATCTGCAAGTTTTGAAGTCTTTTATCTACCAATAACATCCTGAAATAACAAAATTGGCTTCTTCCAAGGAAATAATTTCTGCATGGAAAAAAAACAGACAAACATGTAAACACAGATGTGTGAGATTATTCTTACATGCCAGTAAGAATAGGAATCAAACTATGTTCAAGGCCATGAAAATATGTGCTTTGACTTGACGGAACACAGCTTTTTGAGTGAATTTTTCTCATTTAATATATATAGAACATAGAAAGAATATACAGCAGCACCTTGCAAATTGTTCTTTCTCATCATCTAACTGCTCTTAAGTTTCATCCAAGGTGAAAATTAAGTTAAGAAGCTAGAGGGTAACTTTTCTATTCAAGGAACTGCTATAACCTACAGTTACTTGGAAGCCTAAGAGGAGCTTCATCATCTGCCATTTTAATACTTCAAATGGAAAAAAAAGTCAACAGTCACAGTGTCATTTGCACTTGCTAAAGTATCAAACTGGTTCTTGCATCACTTCAATACCTGCACACCTTCTTTTATAGTAGCTGATGCATGAACTTTCTGCTGGGCTATCTATATAAAAAGGTAAATTATGTTTTTCTGCAGTAAGTCTCTTGGGGGGAAAAGGATGTAGCAAGTGAGGCACTGGTACAGAAGAAGGCTCCTCTGGGTGATGCAACAATTGCTTCTAGAGAAAAACACGGTGCAAGATATCAGCTTGCATTTGCTTCGGTTATGATTATGCTAGGCTTTTTTATCCTCCTTTACCTATTCCTATTTATAACAAGAGCTGCAATTAAACTGAAGGTGATAAGAAGCCCAGCTTGATCATCCTTTATAGGCTTCACTCACAGAAGGATCAGGAAACCATTCTTTTCCCCTAACGCATTGTATTAGTAAATCCAGGGGAACAGGGAGGGGAGGGACCCTCCTTCATTTAATAAATGCTACAACATGACTGATATTAAAAAAGGAGTTGCAGTCCTCCTGCGTAAAGAAGATTTATACAGTGTGATGCAAATATGTTATCTGTCTGGACTGCATATGTGGCTAAAGGGCCAAGCAAAGATCACACAGTATAAGGACCATTTCTGAGCTAGGTTAAGTGGATGGAAAGCTTCCTATTAGCTTCAGCAAGCCTTTGATCAGCCTGTGCTCCAAACACTGCATTTACAGGACACAAGACAGAAATTGTGGAGAAACATGGTCCTGATGGGGCAACGCGACTTTTTTTCTTTTTTTTGGACTGGCATCACAGACTGCAAATGAGGTAATTTAGCAGTCTGACTGGCTACTGTTCAGTGCTTTGTAGATGTCCAAGTAGAGTTGAGGTTTTAAGAGAGATGTGCAAAGGATGCACAATTCTAGCAGACTTTTACAGGCAGTATTTTTCATTCTGAAAAGGAAGCGTGGAAGAAAACTGCAAGAAAAATACAGAAGACAAAGACTAAGTATGTGAGGAATAGACCAAGAACTGTGATTTTTGTACCGCAGGTACAACATGTCAGTTGCTGTTCCTGTAACTACTATCTTCTATTTTTTTGAAATTCTGTAGCCAGCCTATTTTTAGAGCAACAGACAGTGGTCAGGTTTACTGCTCACAGACCCCTGAAAACTGCCCCTCTGTGTTTTTCCTGCTAAACAAGCTGCTTAGCACTTTCCCCATGTAGCCTGGCCATGCTGCCTAAAGATGCCTGCAGCCCTCTGAGTCAGGTTGTATTTGCAAAACAACTCTATTATGCCATGTGACTGCAGCTCACAGCTCCTCCACAGAAACAGAGTTAAAAGCAGAGATGTTTCCGAATAGGAATATGGAAAGGGCAGGAAGGGCTGTACAATGCCTGGAGCTACTTAAAAGAAGGCCTTTTGGTTTTGCAAAATATTGTGAAATGTTCATGTTCAGAAAAACTGTTTTTTCTTGTAACAGTTTTGACCAGCTCTAGGCCGTGTTTTATTTGAATGACATTATTATGAGAAATTGTTCACGTTTACGAGTGTTGCAGTGGGCACTAAAATGCAAAGACTTACTATCTATCTGTAGTGTAAACCGCTCAAAATAGGTCAGCTGTTCCCATGGTTAGGTGGCTTTCTCTTATTTAAGTATGACATTGCCTAAATGCTAAGTTCTTTTCTATGTAGGTCTTATGCAACCCTCATTCTGATTGTAAACAAAGTATATTCTTACAATACATGACTAAATTACTAAGCAACAATGACTTGTATCTGTCACCTGTGGCTTGCTTACTCTCATTCTTAACACGTTCTGTGTCTTGCGGTACCTTATCCTATGAAAGAGAATAAATGCAGAGATTTTTCTATTGACAGAAGTTACAACTATAATAGCATTCTAGCCCTCACCTGGAGACTTCTGAAATAAGGTTATTTCTGGGTAGTGCTCTGGTAGCAGGGAAACTAGAGTAACCCATGGTGTCTAGCTTTTAGAGCCTGAAACACTAGGAAGTGAACAAAGCTTCAACACAGGACGTTATCCTGGGTTCTGAGCAGTGTCTAAAGTGGTGTAAACTCTGCTGGGTCTGTGGCTTACAGCAGCAAGAAGGTACTGCAAGAAAGGCTCTTAAACTACTCATGCCACTGAAATTCAGGAGGAGAGAGGTTTTTAAGATACTTAGATGTCTCAGCTGACAAGCTTAAACTGTTCTTGTGTGCTCTTGTTCTCTCCTACCACCCTGCAGCAGTAAGGAACTTGGGTTCATTTCCAAAAATGGGATCCTTTCTTCCCACTGTTAATCATTATCTGCCTGCAAGTGACACGCAGAGATCTCAGGGTCCTCTAGTAACAGCTATTTAAAACATCAGGACAGCACCTAATAGCTTCAATCTAACATTCTGTGTCCGCCCAACATGAGTCCTTCCTGCAACCCAGGAGCTTCGCTCCTTAAGGAGGACTGGGCATAATCACAGTTCTGGTCCATCCTTTCTGAAATGGAAAAGCAGGGAAATGCCTATGCTCCACCTCTGCCCTGGCCAACATCACTGGTTCAACAGCAGGAGAGGAGCCTGCCCCGCTGTTCCAGTGGCACCCTAAAGAGCTCTGGGGGGCTCTCTCATAGCGTGGCTTGCTGCTGCTTCTGAGACTGCCTCGGAGAACATAAGCCAGATCCTCACACGGCCAGCACAACCTGCAGAGCTCCAGGGAAATCAATACTCATTTATTTACACTGGCTGAAGATCTGTCAAGTTATTATGTTTGAGGATTTTTCCAATATTTCTTAGTACTTTCTGTACACACCTGGATCTTGTGCATTTTTCAGGGACCTATTTAGGATCAAAACTTGCCTTTTCCTCCTTTCTTTCTGCCACATGAAGCTGCAGACACTGAAGAAACTACATTCTTCATGGTAACAGGTTAATAAAGCTACAGCAGCACTGCAGCTGAGAAAAAATTGTTAGTAACATTCAATGCAGATAAAAATGGAAATAATATTCAATGCATTTGGATTTGGATTTATTTTATGGATTATCCTTGGGATTCAAAGCAGTGTTAGTACTACATCTCACACAAACATTACCCCCAGACTCTGAAGTACAAGTATCCAGAATTAGCATGTTCCAGAGTGCTGTGTTTTCCAGTGCATGACCTCCCTGCAAAGGAAGTCTGAAACTGAAGTGCATCTTATACACTGAAGCAAGTAGTAGTTGTAAGCAAACGCCCACCATCACTGATGCTCCTGTTATTGTCAGTGTCCATAGCAGTGACACAGCAAAGAGGCAGGAGCACAAGGCACACAGGCAGTTGCAGGAACAGCAGTGGCTTTGAGAGGCAGTAGGAGAATCAGCAGCAGTGGCAGAAAAGGCAGGTGTGTGCTGCACATGTTAGAAGTCACACAATATGGTTAAAAAACAATTGCAACATTCATGCAATGCTCCTGTATATATATATCTAATGATCATTTTTTAAGTATATTAGGTATTTTTTGTTCCCTAGAACCTTTGCCTTGATCAGGACATTGGATTCACAGCACACCTTTAATGAGCAGATAGTCATTATTAGACATTTTCCTATTTGCTCACAGGGTAACGTATTACACTCCATTCCAATTTTAGTCCTAATACAGAATAAATTTTTTCTGGTGTTTTTGAGAGGGTTATCATGGTATTATTTGAATATTTCACACACAATAACAAAATTATCTCCACAAACAGAAGTGAAATTATTTTCATCACACAATAGTGAAGATTGCTGTTATCCCATATCCCATCCACCAGTGAGACTCCCTACCAAATTTAAATTTTTGCTTCAAAGCTTAAGAACAACAACGTACATGAAAATCGTTGTAACATTTTAACTGTGACAAACAGTTCATATTTCTTTGTAGTATTTCTTCAAAGTCACAGGATTGAGTTTTGTTAGAAGTTTCTGCAGAAACCGAATCAAAGTAAGACAACTGATGTAGAAAATTCTACCCAGAGTCAGGTAAAGTTACAAGCAAGTGAGCTTCCATAAAGCCTTGAAGGCTTCCATAAATGAAAATATAATTACAGCATCTTGCTGATCTTCATTAAGTAAATATTATAAACCATATATACTTCATAGAGTTTTTAGAACTTCATCTGTAACATATCTTTTAATGGAAAATGAGTCATTGTTAACAAAGCTTTGAAACAGGCGCACACTGGGGAGGACTTCACAAAGCTGTAGCCATAAACCCTAAGCCTGTAGCATCTGCTTAGCAACGATTTTGTTTATCTGCTGACAAACACCAACAGAGTCACTACCTTCATTCTGCCAGCTTGGGTCACAGTTTTGGTTGAGAGCATAAAACTCATTTTAATTTCAGATTAATCCCTTTTCCAGTACACCTAGCATTAGGAAAATCCTTTAAATCAGATTCTTGTTTTCTCACAAAGCTTTCCAAGCTGTGGTCGAGCTACTTTGATAGGGAGGGAAGGTCAGGTGGCCAGCTCTCTCACCCACTGACTTTCTGTGGAAGCCTGGTGCCTGATCACTGTTTTTTTTTCTCTGAGTTGATCACTGTCAGAAAAAAATTTTCCTCCTTCTAATATAGTTAACATGCAACCCTAAAGCCACCTGTATAAGTCCTTCATCAGCATCAGAGATGGAGTGTCATAGACTTCAATGGAAAAGAAGCAGATGCTAATATAAATACAGACAAGATGACATGATGATATATGACAATAGAGAAAACTTCCTTTCTCTTTACTCAGTTTTTTTCATGTTGTGGATGTTTCCCCTCTGAAGTCAGAATGCCTTCTGTTGTTTTTATTGGGTCTTGTACAACAACAAAAAAAAATGTATAAATGGAAAATTAAACCATAAAAAGAAGAAAATCATCAGGAAAACTCAAGTATTCCCATGGAATACACTTGGGACTCCCTTTTTAAGAAGTTTTCAACATTTTTCAATTTCAACATTTTAAGCTGAAAATGTCCCTTTAATTATCACTATTCACACACTCATAAACAAAATTTTCATGTTTTATCTTTTGTGAGAGAAAATAGCTTAGCGCTTTCTAATTGCAATCCATTTGCATACTGGCCATAGAGACAAGCATGAGCCCTATATTCTGGTATAAAGGAAACCAATATGGTAACAGTACCACATTGTTTTTATAGCTTTATAAAAATAATTGCACTGGATATTTTGGCTGCCAATTCCCTGCGGCTAATGTTCAAAGGGAGTGAGGCAGCAAAATCCTCCTAAAACTGTATAATGAATAGTCTGTGATGCTGGGTTTTCTCTCTGTGGCCCTTGGTGTTTGGTTAACTCTCGGGAAACAGGCAGGCCTTGGACTGAGCCGTGGTGCAGTGCTGAGGGACGGCCACTTTCCTGGCCCGCTTGTGTTACCCCTTCTCTGAAGTCCAATCTGACGTGGAGGTTTCTTCCTGGGCACAGCCCTCTGCGAAGCTGGGCCCAGTCCTGAGTGCTGTAAAGAGAGCCCTGAGGCTAAGGCTGAATTTGAACAGAAGATACGCCTTCTTTTTGCATTTCACTTTCCAACTTCCCACTGCTTTAACATTCATCCAAAAACAAATGTGACAGAGCCCACAGTGACCACTGTGCCGCAGGGAGGGCCGGCAGCCCTGCGGACCAGCCAGCCCCTTCCAATCAGGTGTATGAGCAACACCTGCCGGGCACTGGGGCTAGGAGAGGCTGCGCAGGCCCTGGGCCAGACTGGGGAGGTCGCTCCCTGGCTTGCAGGGGGTGCCACCGTGGCCCTGGACTGCCTAGGAGCTGGTGAGGAGGTGCCATGTGCAAAGGAAAGGATGCCTGCCAGGTTTCACAGAGGCTGAAGCACTGGGGGCCCTGAGAAGCCAGGTAAGGAGTAAAGCCGATGGCAGCTGACCCTTCCTGGGTTGCAACTCAGAGGAGCAGGTGGCCGATAGAGGAGACGGGCTCTAAAGGCAGAGCAACTGCTCCAAAAGAACAGGATGCAGAGCCGGTGCCGGACCGCGCCAGGGCTGTGCTTACGCGGTAAGGCCTCGGCTGCCCGGCGACGCAGAAGGACAAACAAGTAACTTCCAGGCTGTCCTCAGCCGAGACGGGGCTGAGGGTTTCGGCAAGGCCTGGTAAGAGCAGGTGTTTCCAAACCCGAACGGAGCGCAGCCGACGCGGTGCCCCCTCCCTCACAGGAGCCGGGTCACAGGCAGCCTCCCGCCTCCAGGTCTCCAGGGGCGTCGAGAGCAGCTCCGGGGCGGCCCCCGGTGCCCGGCCCCCCCTCCCGCACCACCAAACACGGCGGCCGCCCCGCCGAGCAGCCCCGGGCCCGCCGCGGCCGCAGCGCGGCGGCTCCCCGGCCGGTTACTCACCTGCGGCCGCCGCCATGGCCGCCCGCCGCCTCCCCTAGCAACCGCGGCGCGGGGGGGGGCGCGCGCCGTTGGCGGTTGGCCGTTGGCGGTTGGCCGTTGGCGGGGGCGCGGGGGGGGGGGGGGGGGGGCGGCTGCGGGGCCCCTGTCTTCTGCCCTGGCCCGGGGGAAGGTGCGAGGGGAGCTCGATGTCGGGGCCTTCGGCTTCTTCTTAGCAGTGACTTGCTTGCGTGCATTAAATTCCCTGGCCGCAGAAACGGAGTTAGGAGTTTTGCGTGTAGCCCGACTTTCTAGCTATTCCCCGAGGCGTTGTATGGCAGCCGCTGTGGTGTTTGCATGCTATAGGCTTGGGTTGAAGCGTGATTGCTCACAGACCTGACAGGAAGGCGAACCCTGAATATTAACAGGACAAGAAAATGCTCAGGGCTATTTAAGTGAGTTGAAGCAGAAATCCTTTTAGAAAAATCAGGAAACACACAGCAAAAGCTGTCTGTACTGCTCTCTGTTTTGCGAAGCACCTCATTCAGGCCCCGCTCGCCAGCGGGCGCGCAGCGCACCTGCGGGGCTCCCTCGTCCCTCGCGGGGCCGTGGCAGGGCGGCAGGCTGTTGCGGCGAGGCTGTTGGTCTTGCGCCTTGCCAAGACAGGCTGCCGAACTGTTCGCAAAGCCCCTCTAGCATTAAGGAGTTCAAGGGCCACGTCTTTTCTGTATGAGAAATACCTGCTGCCAGAGAAGTGGTGATGCGCGGCGGGATGCCTGTCCGGTAGCGAAGGAAGCCTGCTGGTTGAAGGCAGGAGACCGTTACGGTGAGTCACAACAACAGATAACATCATTTTGGCATAAAGCACTTCATGATCTTTCCTGCAAGGAGTGCCGTTTGTACAGTAGCTGTTTCATGCTAGCACTTCATAATGCGAGTTAGCTGGATTATTAGTCTTGCACTGCGTTACCTTGGTCGTCACTTTGCTCTCTGGAAAATACAGTGTCCATGCCCTTCTCCGTCTCCCTGTCACACCTAACACGCTGCAGACATGGGACAGCAGATGATGTTTCCTTGCCTATTTTGCATAATATTTCAGACTCTTTGGTTTTGCTGTCGACACAAGCAAGGAGACACAAGTGCCTCAGCCTAAGACCCAGGTGAATGCACCTTTATTTCACTTCATAGATTAGCACAAATTAAATACATGTTAGAAAGGCTAGCACGTGTATTTTGAGATTTTGGTCCAATGCTAAAATAGCTGAACCTGCCTGAAACACCTGCGTCACTTGACTCTAAATTATGGCAACTCTGGGATGAGACTGTAGGGAGTGTGGGGACCTGGTATTTTACCCCAAGTACAGATGTATGTATGGGTGTGCTGGAGGGAGATACTTAGATTTTTATACTTGATCTATTTTCTCACAGTGCTCTTCCTGTGAGTTTTTTTGAGGGTGATAATGAGGACTCATGATTCAAGACAAAACAGCCTTCCTTTCTCACCAGCAGAACATGATACTGGGTATTTCAAAGCATTGTGGCTTCAGCAGCAGAGGGTCTCTGCCTTGCCGCCTGCTGCTCTGGTATCAGGGCACTGCAACAGCTCTAAAAGAAATAAGATCAAAATTCCACTGGAAAAACTCATAGTATTCCCTGCCTTTAGAAATAAATAAAACTCACCAGAGAAAATTACTTGAAGGCTGGTAGCTTCAAGCTGTTGGGCTCTTTTCAGCAGACAGTTCAGTTTTGGAGGAGTACCAAGCTAATAGGGGAATACGAGGGAGAGGGGTGTGTTTTAAAAAAAACAAAGACTGACTGCACTAAGGAAAAAAAGTGCAAACTGCTCAGCACCTTGAATGTATCAGACAGCCTTGTAGCTGGGGATTACAGCTCCCAGAACTGAAGAGTACAGCCCCTGGAAAAAAATGTCACAGGACAAATCAAGACACAACTGCTCACAGGTGCAGACAAAGCTGCCTGTGTCTTAATCCAAGGGGTAGTGCTGTCCTGAGTTTGTCTAATTCACGGTATAAATTGGGATCGCCTTGAGACAGCTGTTTCTTGGCTGCTCTAAGCATGTAGCCTCCCTTCCCACACATGGACATCTCTAGTGCCCCACAGTCAGGAAGCAACCATGTCTGCTCCTGGGACAAACCAAGAGGTGCTCCACTGGTTTCATGGTTGCCTGGATGAATACAGTCCCTGGAGCCCATAGCAGATAACTATGTTTTACCACCATATCTGAGCTTAATAAGATAATCAGGAGTAAAGTATTTTCTAACCAGGACTATTCAACAGAATGTTGATTAATAGGATGATTAATTAAATAGGATAATTAATAATTAATAAGGACGATATTTGTTTCCCCCCTTGTTTTACAGATTCTTAAACATTAACCTCAGTTGCTACTACAATGTATACCTCAACTTATTACGGTGGGCAAAGCCACCACTACCGATACTCACATCTTATGGCACAAGGCTGATCTGATTACACATTAAAAGATTTCACTGCTTAACAGCTGCTTTGGAGTGTTTGAAATATAAATATAAAGGCTGTTAAGTGTTTTGTTTGGTGCTAGCATAAGGCACCAGACTGACAGCACTAGATAGTTCCTGTATGGAAAAAGTGAAAAATATAGCTATCATTCTCAGTATAACTTGCTGTATTTGTATTGTGCTGCCTTATCGGTTGATGTAAAAGCACAAGGATGCTAAAAGAGCCCCACAGCCCACCTCTGGAAGGACCCTGTGTACTGTAAGGACTCCTGTGCTTACCGTTACTTGATAGTCCTGCTGACCTCAGTGGGAGCTGGGCTAGATGATAGCGTGACTTCAGCTGGGAAGTGTGCTTGGGGATTGCATTGTGTCTTAAGCTTTTTGCTGCCCAAGCAATTATTATTATTACTATTACTCATCTCTTTGGATTCTGATGCTACTGCAAAAATTCCACTGTATGGTGCATTACACCAAAATCTCTCTTCATTCAGATTTGCCAGCATGGAGGAGTGATACAGGCATAAACATTTGGCTAATTCTGAAAGTCATCTGGACTGTTACAGTGAGTTACACTGAAGCTTGAGATCACATCTGGGCAGCAAGTATTAATATTGCTAAGTTTCAATAAAACTATGAGTAGCCCATCCGTAACACTAAAGCAGGGGACGAAGCGCAGCTGGACGTATGCAGAAGGCATATGCAGAACTGCCGCTGATGCCCAAGGGAACGCTGCCTGTGAGCTTGGAGATACAGCTCTCCTACCCTCTGTAGGCAGCTGGCAGCACAGGCTGGGCACTTGTCATGAAGGCATTTCTCAAACTGCTCCCTTTTGATCTAAAAGAAACATCTTGTCCTGGAAAGAACAATGAACTTCTGGAGCTGAACTTTGCCTTATGTGGCAACACAACCACCTCAGAATGGTGCTGATAGATAATATACCCTGCTACTCCTTGTAGTATATTTGTATTTCCTGGGCTCCCCTCTGTTTCTTTTTGATGACGCTGTATGAAGCAATTAACTTCTCTTGGATGGATGCACAACTGACTAAACTCTTAACTAAACTTCTTTTAATTCTTCTTTATACTCTATTTTTGTAGTTACTTACTGTCAAAAGCAAAACAAAAAAGATCCCAAGCCCTGTTCATTCTTTCTGGTGATTAACATTGGCACTCAAGAATAAGGCCTTGCACAGAAGAGCAAGCCCATGAAATAACTGATGTGAGTGCTTAGTAAGGAAACCTTACAATGGCTGGAATTTACCTCTTAACAGCTCTGTAAAATCCACGTGCGTACATGTGCGTGTGCCTGACCATACCCCTAGGAGAGTGCTCTATAACCCGCAGTGGTATCATGTCTGCTTAAGTACAATCTTAGGTTCCTAATATTGTTTCCATAGAGAAGAGACTTGTAAGATGAGCACTGTCTCTTTTGTGGTTGTTGTTTTCAAGGGAAAGATTAGTTTTTTCCAAACTTTCAGGAGGGCTTATAAAAGAAGACTAAGCCAGCATATCTGCCAAGGAGTCCACTCTTGGTTGCAATCTGAAATTAATGTTACATAGAAAAGTACAATCCCTGCTTAGGTGGGTGCAGGAAAGAAAAACCTACAGCAGGTTAGCTGGATATTGAGAGGGGGTGTTTCAGATTTAATCATACTGTTGATAATTTTTTTTCCTTTCATTTTTGTCACCTAAGCCTTTCATAAAACGCTGTAGCTGTTGCTTATTTGGGATGTTTTTAAATACAGATTTCTCGTAAGTATCTGTACTTTAAGTTGACTGGAGGTAAAGCTGATTTCAGGGTTACTGGGTAAGGGAGAGGCATCTCTTACCCAACAACATGGCAGATGGGCCAAGGACTGTGGGGCAGTTCAGCGGTTGCTGATTTCCCAGCATGCATCCCCAAGGATGGCTCCCTAGATGCTGCATGGCCCAGGATGAGAGTTGGGAGCACTAGAGTTGGATGAATTTTCCAGTGCTAAACAGGAGGGCAGGAGTTCAGCAAATGGGTAGATGGCTGAGGGGGACCTCAGGGAGTTTGTCACAACTTAGCATGCTTAGCAACATTTGTCCAAAAAAAGCTCCTGTTACTAATCCTGCAACTTCCGTACCCTACAAGATCTGTGGAGGAGGGAGTGCACCACCCCTTTCATCACCATTGCTTGTGAGGGTCTCTTTTCTTTTAAGCTCAGGGACAGTCCTTCCCTCTGCTTTCTCTTAGGTGTCCACATTTGCTTGTCTAAGTTTGCTTGTATGCATTGGAGCCCATATGACACAGTGGCAGGATTGCAGGTGACTTTCAGTGGGAGTGCATCAGGCCTGTTAATAACTGCAGCTCTCACTCTTCTGATCAGTTCTTTGTCTGCTGATCACAATATTAAATGGGAAAGGGAAGAGGAAAGAATCTTCTTGTAGCTGTTTTGCAGTTCGCTTCCACACTGACAGGCTAGATAGCAATGACAATATAAACTGCCTTCATTTGTCCAATCTGTTCTCATTCTGCCTGCTACTGTAACCCTGTGAGTGCTAATAGGCACTGCAAGCTCTTAGTTTTCAAGACAGAGAAATAAACGTTCTGGAGTGTTGCTCATCTGATGTTATATGAGGCTAATGAAATATTGATCACATGCTTAACCACATAAGGCAGAAATAAAGGAGAAATTTTCAGCTAAAAATATTTCATGTCACCTGTATCTAGAAGGCAGCTCTTCTGAAGGAGCTGGCTCTCAGCAATGCAGAGTTGTTGCTGTAGCTTTTAGAAATGTAAATGGCAGGAGGAACATATAATGGAAAGCAAAATTATTCCTGAGGCAGAGAATGGAAAGATCACATGTAGCCTGGGCCTGATGGAGAGACATCTGGATTTCAAAGCTGCTTGTTGAGTTAGGTGCTATTTACTGCACAGAAGGGCAATCTGCACAAAGAATGTGTTAAGAGCATGAAACCAACTCTTCCAAAGCAATGTAAGGACTGCTGAAATCCCTAAGGTCAAGTTGGGGGAGTTCCTATACACGAAATCAATTGGTTCAATTAGAATAAGCCTTGCTCCTCTTTCCTTGCTTGGCCTTGCTCAGTTGTGGTTAAATGAGGAGAGCAGACGATAATCATCTGATAATCCTCCTCTTGACTGGCAGTGGAATGGGAGAGAGGCCTTGCCTGTCCTCTAATCAATGCCAGCTACAGGGATGGGTCCAGCATTTGGGAAAGGAAGTAAAATGTTCCACAAGCTAAAAAAGGTACAGTAAAAAGGTTGTTCCACTGCAAAGTGCTATCAAGAGAGGAACTGGAATAGTCAGTCCACACATCTCGCTGATGTTCCTGACTCGGGCTGTCAAATAACCACCAGGATAAACAGAATTTTTTCTCAGTCGCATAGATTTTATTGCAAAGTACTGCATCATCAAAACTGAAACACTTCATTAAAAAAACCCTGGAAATTGTACAAATCTCAGTAATTAAATACATCAGGAAAGGCTTCCCAGGAATAGGATGTAATTTCTGGTTCAGACCAAAAAGTTAATTAGGTCACCTTATACCAGAGCTTTTGATTTGATACGGGAGGCCTGGCACTAGTGGTTCATGCTGCTGCTCTGTAACCACAAGAGTCTCCACAGTGGACCTGCCAGCTATTCTGGGATCTCCTGCTCCCAGAGGTCTTGGATTTTGTGCCATGCCACAAGCAAGCCAAATTTAAAACTGTGTATGTGTAAACCAGAAATCTTTTCTGCACTAGTTAATAAGAGACTGCTAATGAAGCCAGTGCACTCAACTACTCTCATAGGCATACGTTACCAAAGTTTTCCCATTTGTGCTAGTAGGTATTTTGTCCCATCAGACCCTAAGCCCTATAATGTCAGGAAAAACAGTGCTCCAGGCTGAATATGCTGTTTTTAAGCAGGTTGTTACTGCATGATACTGATTATCTGTCACCTTGGTGTTTGTTTCTTTGATTACAAGCCACTGTTTCCATTGGTAAGAATACTACAATTGGTAAGAATACTACATTTGACACTTCCTCACTTTCTGCAGGTGCTTGACTCCATTTCAAGCTCTGTTGCTCATTCCTAACTTTTCCATTAGTCTCTTTCCCTCACTCCTAATAAATTACTATTCAGGTTCCTAAAAATAAGGTATTTTCATCTCTGCCCTAATGAATTCAGGTGGGCAGTTGCCCTGAAGGATATACGCCATTTTGTCTTTGTGATGCCTCTAACACGGTAACTTGGTATTGCAGTAGAAAAAGCTGCATTACATTTTCTAGACAATACTTAAAAGCAGCATAAGGTGCCTTTCTTTTTTCCACATGGGAGAAATACAGTTACCTAGACAAATGTGTTAGTTTTACGTGAGGTCCTAGATGTGTTTCTCTACATAAAAGTCACAGTTCTGACTAGGATACCCTCCAAAGTTTGTGTGAGTTAGCTGGTGTCATTACACTGATTTTTTGGGAGGCAGTAAGTCAAGCCCTGACTTTTAAAGTTTAAAAAGTGACCCAGCCTGAGTCACTGAACAGCACCAATGTCAGCTATGCGAGTTTTACATTACTCAGTGCATAAGATAAAACAGAATCCATCACAACAGTAGGAAACAAAGCACATACAAACACCAGTAGTTTTTCCTTTAGCTTTGCAACCATATAACGTGCCTTGGGTGCAGGAGATGTTAAAGCATGTACCATGGCATCTACAACTTCATTGCCATTTGTGCTTCCTTCACTGAGAATGTTGTTGAAAAAGTTTGCCCGCTCTTGAACATACTCTTTATTGTAAACTTCCTTTTCCTCTTCGCTGAGTTCATTCCAAATCTCTTCTGCACTGACTGGTGGCTGAATTTTTGTAGAACGCGCATAATTTCCTGGCTGAATAATACAGACCTAAAAGCAAGATGTAAAACTTATCAAAATGCAATCAGTCATTCTGAATTCAATTAAATAATATAAATAGCGAAATAGGTCAAAAACTTTCCATAGATAGGCTTTTCAGAAAATGCTGTTTCATTGAAATTTTAACCTTGAGAACTTCACTGAAATCAAATATATTCGAATGAAACATTTAAGATTTCAGAGGTGCTTCATTCTGCCTTCCCCACTTCAACCTGATGTTAATGTTCTTGTTTCGACTACTCAGCATACCTTCACAGAATGCAATATTGCGTCTTTGATTTTATAGAACACTTAATAGTATAAATGTTTTGACAATACTGAGACAAAGCATTTCAATATGACTTTGATATCTCCAAAGTGGAATACTTTGGATTTTTCACTCAGTGGCAAATCTTGCAATTGGTGATATTTTGCCCCAATTTGGGACAAAAGAAGATGTCAAAATATTAGAAATTCCTGGGAAACAGAAGTTTCTCCACTAGGTGTATTTTAAAAGGAATATGTGGGAGCAACCAGATACAGAGAGGGCCAAGGGTCCTGTTCCAGATCCCGCTGAGATCTTTAGCAAATCTGCATAGATTTCTGTGTGTGTAGATTTAAATCCAAATTATACAAACCCTTTGTTGCTCAGCCTCGGTATTCTTTGCATGCATTGTTGCCGCTGTTCTGTTAACCTCTGAGACTTCTGGAGATTTTTAGAGCAGGCTTAGCACTTGAAGTATGTGCGTGTTTCCTGGAATATCTGAGTTAACAGCATGTTGACTATTTGTTGATACACCACATAAAAACTCCATGGCATTTAACTGCTGCCTGCAGTTAAGACTACGGACTACAACACAAGATGAAGAAAAATAGTGCTTAGCTGTGTAAGAGCCTTGGGGATCTGACAGATATCCCTGGACAGTGTGGCAAACCTTAGTGCCCTTAATCTACCATGCAGTCCATCTACCAGAGGCTACCACCCATGTGTCAACACTGGGCATGTGCCTGCCTCTCCGCCTTCGCAGCACTCAGGGGCTTGGGCCAATCTGCTGAACCGCACGCTGAAGTGGTTGAGGTGCAGGCACTATATGCAGAAGGTGGGAATGGACACGGGTGACCTCCAGCAGAGACACATGGTGCATAGCCAGGTATGTGTTATGCTGCCTTAGCTAGGTTTGTCACAGGATACCTCTCAGAGCTTTCGCTTTGGGGGGCTATTTTCAAAAGTGTTTATTTTTTTATCAAACTAATGACAAGATTAAACTTAACACAGATGTATTCTAAACAAAGGGCTTTTGAAAACTTCATGTCTTGGAGCTTTTTGCAGTCAGCTGGCAGAGCTGGAGAGATTTGCTTTTTCCCCTTCCCCTATTTACTGTAGCCTTTTAACGGAAAGCACATACTTAGCTTCCTGTGGGCAGCCAGCTTGCCTGGCCAGAGTTCAGGGGCGTAGAGTCATTGCTCCATCTGTTCCTTGCCACCTCTGGGTGACTATCTCCTCAAAGGTGAAAGGGAACGTCAGAGCAGAGGAGGGGAGCATGGAGAAGAGGGAACGTGTCTTCTGCTGGCTCTCTGCAGGGTAGGGTCTGAGGCCAATGCCAGCCAGAGCCTAGCACACAGTCAAAGACAGAAAAGGAATTATTGTGACTATTTTGGAAATGTTTGTCAGTTTGGCTCACTATATTGTGTGCAAGGGCTATTCTGGGGGTAGGGGAACAGTAAAAATCCTAAGGAGACCAGAGTAGTTAACCTGTTAAACTAAGCTCTTCCATGCATTTGAGATTATCCTCTGCTAATCGGTTCAAATCCTCATCATGCTGTGTGGTATTATGATGTGTAAAATCACTTGCATTTTATAGCATTCTATTTCTCCAAAAGGGGCAGTTAATAGATGCATAGCTGTAATTTCTTCCAGTGCAAAGCTCATGAACAATGCTGTAAATCTGCATATGTAGATAGTGTACCAATGTAAATCCTCTAGGGAAAAAAATCAGTGTTTCAAGAGTGTTTCAGCAGCAGAGTGACTCCCAAGAAAAAAGCCTAGTGAAGCTACTTAGTGATCTAAGCTTCAGGCTTGACTACCATCAGTGTTGCTTAGTTAGAGCACTAAGAGCACTCTTAGAGCTTCTTAGGTTAAGAGAGTAAAAACATAAATTACTCCACGTGAATACTGTCTCTTGCAATATTGCTGTTCCCAGCAAAAGGAAGGAGCCTTTAACTACTGATGTGATGAGATGAGAGACAGAACTCCTTGTCACTACACAGCGCTGACACCTGGGCTTTTTGCTCCCAGCAGCTACCCCAGAGAAAGGAAGTTTCAGTTAGTTTGTGCCTTTACAAGCTCTTCTCAGAGCACGGCATTGCACAGCCGGGCCTGCCTCACAAGGCTTGGTCAATGTAGAGGATGTGGAGAAAGGGTGGGAGTTGCAGTGGCTGGCACAAATAGGAGAAAGCATGCTATCCCGCAGCCTCTCAGATCTGCAAGCACCAGCTAAGCCCCTTGTCTCCCATGATTTTCAGAGTACACAGAAACCACTGCTTTCCAAGGGGAGGCTGCATCCACAGCTTCAGCCAAGCAGCTCTGCTCTTCATTTTTTTTAATTGGATAAATGGAGCTTGTTTGCACGAGATTACATACCATTTTCCATAAGCTTGCTCTTGTTCCATTGGCCAAAATTTCCATCCCCACACCATTGTCCAGTATTTGCACAAGCTGCTTACTTCCTTCCCCAAAAGAAGAAGAGGCATTTCAGCTCTGCGAGAAGTTTCAGGAGTAAAACTTACCTCTTTCTCCTAGAAAAATGTTTGAAATACCAGGAAGTTTCACAGAATAGCTACTTACTACATCACTTACCAGGACACCAAACTTCTTCATTTCCAGTCTTAGAGCATCACAAAATCTTTCAATAGCTGCCTTGGTCATAGAGTAAATGCCATTTCCCAGAGTAAAATAGGCAATAATGCTGGACATAAAAACAATGCGTCCTGGAAAGGAAACAGTGCAAATAACATAACTTTTCACTCTCAGTCTTTAACGTAGAATTGATTTACCTGAGTCTTCTGAATTGCTATTCATTTAAAGTCAAAACCAGTCATTACAGTTATAAGCCTCACCAGAGAAAGGTGACTTGATAAAAGGGGCAGCTTTACACTGTCTTGCTGTGATTTCCCTGATCTTTGCTGCTATTTTTCCTTTATAACTTTTGCCAAGTGCATGTGTGCATTGAATATGGGTGATTTCAGATTTGAGGCACTGGGCTCTGGTCCATTTCTGTTTACTTGTAACCTTCCATCATACAATCATACCATAGAATGAGAAACCTGTGAATGTGGATATATAAATACTAGAGGTGAGAGAGAAGAAGCCTCGCAGGCAACAGTTCCAAGATCGTGGTTCCATTGCTATTGCCTGAGCCCAAATCTGTCCAAATAGTGTAAATTTTTGGAATATCAAAAGGGTCTCATGGCAGTGCAGTGAAATCCGTCCTTCTGAATTACATTTTCTGCTTTCTTATACAGTGTATGGGATAAGTCAGATATATACAAATGGGAATGCAAGTACCAGCTTGCTGATCAAGATACTGTCTCAGCTGGCCAACTGGAAAAGTTATGGGAAATTGTTGTTATTCTCAGGGAGCTGGATGCTTAATTCTAGGCTGGAGGGAAATACTGTCCTTCACATGTATTAATAATCTTGAAGCTTTTCCTGGAATAGGTGCTCATCCTAAAATGGTAATAAGCCGTTTCCTTCAGGACACAGCTATTGGGTAAGTGATGGTAGGATGACCTCTTCCTCCTTTGTCCAGTAGCTAACTGATTTAGGACATGCAACCAGGATGCTGGACATATCATTTCATTTCTCTCTTGGCCTAAGGTAGTTGAAACCTAGCTTTCCCAGGAGCATGCTCAACACCCACAATTCTAGCTTTTCATTTGAAGAGGTCTCTTGCTATCTTGGCTGTTCCTGCAGGGACAATGTGAAGGACACAAGACAACCTAGAATTCTTCCTAGAAGGGCCCTGGCCTGCTCTTGCACAAAGATAGGTGGGATTTGAAGATGGTGTGTGGGCCGCTAAAAAGGCAGTATGGACAGCCAGTGTCGCATCTCAAGACTGAGATGCAGAGTGCTCCTTGGAGGTAAGAAACTATGTAGATGCAGCCATTCAGACCCAAATCTTCCAAGGGTTTATACGTGTGCTTAACATCATACACATAAGCAGTCCCTTTGGCTTCAAAGTAACCCCTTGCAGTTCGTAACGTGCGACAGATGCCTCTGGTGCATCAGCATCGTAGAGTTTCAGCAGCAGGTAGGTCAGCAAAGGAGGAAAGTGATTTCTCCCATGTAATAGCCACATATCGCATCCGTTGTTTTTCACCGAGTATATACAATAGCATGTTCTTTCAGAGAAACACATCCATCTGGCAGTATTTAAAAGTTCCTTTTTTTCTTGCATCAAAAATCAGTTGAAGGCAACTAAGCAGAGCAGTCAAAAAGGGGACGCTTTTATCTTACCAACCTTTTGTGTAACAGTGACATCTGGGGATTCCACATGAAACCTAGATCTTACTGTGCTTGACGCTGTATACACAACCATAGAACAAATCCTTGCCTTAAAGAGCTTACTACCTAAATAGACAAGTTAAGCAAAGGGAGGAGATAGGAAAATTGTGTCTTTTTTTCCCAGATCTAGAGGGATACAGGTAGGGAACAAACTGCAAAGCAATTAAGAGACATTGCAATGCTGGAGAGAATTATCTGAACCATTTCTTCTCATGAGGATAAAGCCCATGCTAAGGAGCTCCATGCAAATGCATTTGTTCTGTTTCCTACCCATGCAACTCTGTATGACACTTTTACATACATGAAGTTGCCTGCCCAAGATCACAGGATCTTTCTAGGTCTGGAACTGGAAGCTGGATGTCTCTCATTTCCCTCTTCAGGATCATCCTTCCCCTCCCAGTTCCCGAACAGTAAAATTGTAAAGCCTAAATAATGAAGGTAAGCTGGAGTTTACCGGATCTCTGTGTTTCCTGGTTGTCAGAGCTTACACAGTCTTGTCTGGGGTTAATAACCTACTGTATTCTACCTCTCTTTTTCAAGTCAAAAACTGAGATAATTTATTGTTTCTAAACACAGTACCTTTGGGAGGGGGAAAACAAGGACAGAATCTTTTCTTTTTTTTTTGTTTTTTTTTTTTTGGCTTATGACTTTGCCCTCTTTTCAGGATCAAGTTGCTCTTTCAGGCCACACAGAGCAAAGCTGTCATTTCAGTTCAGTGAGAGACAATTAAGGCTTCTTTTATAGATGCTACATTACCCTGATTATAGTAAGCTAATTATTCTACAACTCTAAATAACAGTGGATTAGCATTACCCTTGTATTTCCTTAGAAGAGGAAGAAATGCCAGGGTTGTTCTGATGCTCCCAAGGAGATTCACATCTGCAAATTTTTCATATTTCTCCATAGACAGCCACCCTGTCTCACCAAATGTTGATATTCCTGCATTGTTCACAAGCCCCCAAAAACCTAAAGGAGAAACATAACTTAACAGGCATCTTTCACTGAAAAATGACCACCATCAGGCAATCAAACAGCACTAGTGATTGGAAACTTTGGAAACAACTTTTTAGCTGCATTATCTTTTTGTCTTTTCTACTTATAAGCACAGGCATATTTTGCTTAATGAAGAAATGTAATCGTGGCCATTATCTAGACTATACAAGTCTCAGTGCTACTTAATAATCACTCACTTTATAGTCGTATTAAGTTATTTATGAAAAACATGATCTGGGAGACTACTTCTTACTGCCAATGTGGTGTACCATGATATTTTAATTACATTAATCCCACTGTGTGCTATGAGCAGCTTTGTGAAAATTATATTAAGCAGGCTAAAGGCTAAGGGTAGTATTTTCAAAGTGCCTGACCAATTTAGGAACCTAAGTCTTGGCTCCTTTTCCAGGATTTAGAGCTTCAATTCCTCCTGAAATCTGCCAGAATCAAGTATCTGAGCACAACCTGGCTCCAGGTACCATGCAGTAGGTACCACTTACCAAGTAAGGTCAGCTACAACTACAGTCAACTACAGTATTCTCTGACCGACTCTGACTAAGGTCAACTACAGTATTCTCTGGGCTTTGTACTCACAGCCAGGTCTACTCCTCCTACAACAAAGTGACCTTGCACTAAGGAAGCCAGCCCCCTGAAATTCAGTAAGATTTCAGTGTTTGCAAGCAGATTTTTATGGACAGGTAAACTTAGTCTCGCACAACTCTAAGCCAGCAAGTGCAAGCCCTTTAGCCCAAAGCCACAGATATATACATTACTTGTACTATGTAATGAAAGTGGGGTTTAAATACACAAAAAAACCCAAAGTGGTTTCACTAAATGTCTCATTTGCATAGCAAAGCACTCAAACCCAGAAGCTGACCCACCTACAATTTAAAATACACTACCATCCAAAGCAAATAAATCATCATTCATTATTCTGTCATAGAGCATTCCCAGTTGCTGAACCTTTCTTTTAACTTTAGATACACACTGACTGCTGTCCTGGTAATATTGCATTGTTTCCTGTCTACTTATCTTTTTTTCCACAGCCCAATAGACTAGTAGACATAGGAGAGGAAGATTTAGAGTTTTCCTGAATTTCCTTCTTCCCCCTGCCATTGCCCTGTTCCAGGCCATACCATTGTTCTACAGCTTTATTTCCCCTTCTTAAAATGGGACTAACAGTATAAGACCTCCTTGTAAAATGTTTCAGGATCAATGGATAAAAAATCATCTGTAAGAGCTAATTACCTATATTTTTGTACTTACACATGATCTAATCTACAGAGAGACTGAGTAGCTGCATATCCCATCTGCTTCTACTTAAGGCTGGGGGTCTTTATTCAGATTTATTTATTTTTTTAAATAACCTAACCCTAATACAACATAAACCAAAGCCTGGCATCACTGCTAAAGCTGTTCCCTGTTATTCTGAGCCCTACATTTTCTAATAAAAAAAAGTCATTTTGCTTCTGCAACTGAATCCTGCACAACCTAGCAAGAACAGTTGCTCCAGATACCACTGACTTCATTAGGACTTCTGAAATACAGCCATTCAACTGTTCAGGCAATTGATTATTTTCTTCCTCTTTCTCTAAACTACATAATGCAGAATTTAGCTTGCAAACCATATGTTTTCTTTCCAGTGACTTGCCAGCTTTCCCTGGTGCACTTCAAAGACTCAAGATGGTGAAACTAGGATGTGTCTATAAACAGGCAGAGTTCACAGAATAATGGCTCCTTCTTTTAGTTCCATAGCCAAACCAAAAAGTCAAGAGGAAAAAATTGGCTGGAGTTAAAATGGAACTCTTCTCTTCTGAGGAAAGTCTTCTGAGGAGAAGATTAAATAAAACATAAAAAGAGATTTTTGCTCAGGGCCAGCTCAAAACACTGTATTTGCCCATATTGTTTCTCAGCAGAACATTTTGGCATTTCCAAACATGAAATGTTCTGACATTTTTCACAAGTTTTCCTGCCACTTCTTTCAGCTGAAACAAGTTGCAAAACTCTACCCAAATAATGAACAGTTCATTATTGCCAAATGCCACTTTTTCAGAAAACGTACTACCTCCCAACTATGCACTTGAGGTACCTGAATCAGCTTTGGTCTTCCTTTCCTGAAACGTATGCAGTAAAAAAGTTAATG
This sequence comes from Dromaius novaehollandiae, assembly GCF_036370855.1. NCBI lineage: Eukaryota > Metazoa > Chordata > Aves > Casuariiformes > Dromaiidae > Dromaius > Dromaius novaehollandiae. Next base: position 121,528,889 of record NC_088100.1, read on the forward strand.
CTATAAACCTGCACACAAAACAGACTGTGTATTTGTTTATACCAATGCAGTTAAGGTAGCACAAACCTGAGAAATTTAGTCCTCAGTAGACAGAAATCTAATAGGAACCCTACAGCGTAATGGGTGACTGGCCTCCTCCTGCCTGTTCCCTGGGTGCCTGATTCTCTACTGGGATTCACAAGTGCTAGACATACATGTATACATAGCTCTTTGCTGAATCCTGCAGAGGGGAAGGGATTCCAGGTGGCAGTTTTCAGTGTAGAATCAGGCATGATTTCAAAACTAGGGTCCAGCTAAATGCAGGAGTATTTCCTGTGTTCATCTTGACAACAGGATCCCTGAGGGAAATCCCGGGAAGTCTGCAATATTTCTGCAATATAGAAATATAGTGGCCATAAAAAGCTGAAGTAAGATCCACACATCTACTGAAGGGCTTCTGATCTCGGTGTCATGACACTGTCCTTGCTAGAGCTTGACGTGAATATGATGTCCTATCCAGAGTCAGTTAATTCACCACCCCTCAGAAGTACAAGGCCCATGTTAGAATTGAACTGCTGGAGAAAAGAGTCATCACAGTTCCTCAGAGTGTCCCTATACAGACACATTAGGAAAAAGCAGCTGATGTTTGATCTGGAAGGGAAAAATAACTCAGGTTGTCAGAACTCACTTCAGGCAGTTTAGGAGGAGGGCTGTTAGACTACATACAGGGTAGACACAGAATTAATAAACTGGAAAGCAGAACTGGATGTCAAAGAGATTTTCACTAATGTCTCTGTCAGGAAAATGGATTTTGAGGACAAAGATTAAGAAATACAGCAGGGGATCTAAAAAAAATCACTTTAGGAAACGTAATTTAAGATTAGTGAGGCTTTCAGGAGAAGAAAACTGCCTCTCACATACTTTCCCAGATAGTTTCTATTCCAGGACATACTGGCCAAAAGACACAAATACAAAGATAAAAAATCAGATTTCAAAATCTATATTTAGGTCCTAAAGATGCCAGGACAAGGTGGAGTTTGGCTTAGTTCTCTAATGGTTATGGAACAGTGAAGGTATGGGGAGTGCTGTGTTTTATCCATGAGATTTTTTTGTGCAATTTATATTGAATAGTCTGCTTAGAGCAGAAATGGTCCTGGGCACACAAAAGTATCAGAGCACAATATTCCTCCATCCCAGATGAGTCTCCTAGCTGCCAGGCAACTGCTGAGTGAGGCTTCTTGGACTCATTCCCCCAAGCACCAGGAACCTCTCATGTCTCTCTGTGCAGTGAGTTAAGTTGGTGGGAGAAAGAGAGCCTGGCTCTTGCATCCAGCTGAGTCCACAAGTTGGTGGTTAGGCTTTCTCAGTGGGACTTCAGGCAACAACTGCAGGCTTTATTGTGTAGAAATGCAGCCTGTTCCATTTGGGTCTAGGTCAAAGCAACTACAGTCCACCAAAGAACAAGATTCAGGAGGAATGTAATCTCTCTGAGCCTCTGTTCATTGTCAGCTTCTTGTCTGGAGAACCTTCCATTACAGATTGCACACTCTTCTGGACAGGGACTCTCTTACTGTGTTCATTTGTCATGTCCAGAACAAGAACGTATGTGATGCTGACTGGGGTCAACAGGCTGTATGGAAATAAAAGTAGGCACAAGAGCATTCCACAGATGGTTTGAGAGGAGGAAAATAGCGTACTGAGAAAATAAACTCCTGTGAGAAAATATGTATTTTCATCAACTATAAAAAAGAGTTAAGATAAAAGAAAAAGGACAAAATATTGGCTTCTCAGTTAGGTAACACAACTTTGAAGAAAGCATATCTGCCAATGTTTGACATTCAAAAAGTAATACTTATGCTAGAGGCACAGTCCATGGGAAAGATGATACTGTAATTATAAAGAACAAATACTCAATCTTTACAAGGATTTACTTTGAGCTATTTAAATATGGAGCAAAAAAGTGAGTATTGTTTAACTGCTTTCTCACTGTTTAGGTGCTTCTTCGTAGCTTTTAGTTTGGAATGTATTGCTTTAGCACACTTACCATTAAACCCTGAGATTGCTGAACGTGTTTCTTTTTAACCATTTTTGGGAAGATAAGAGGGTGCTTTAGTGATCTGAATTTAGAGGTCCAGCATGCTGACATGACACACTTGAAATCTTTGGTATCTGAGTAAAACTGAAAATAGTAAAAATGGGACAAAGAGAAGAGAGGGCACAACCCCTAAAGCAAATGCCTGCTGATTCCAAATGATATGATGCCTCTTTCTCAATTTCTATAGGAACTCACTGAAAGAACTAGGTTATATTGAGAGAGCGAGGCGGGTGTAGCAGAGAGGGGGGAGAGAGAGAGAGAGAGAGCTGTTCAACAGTACTTACAAGCTAAAAAGGAAATACAGGATACTTCTAATAAGTATTTTGAAGGTAGATATTTTCATAGCTTTTTAAGTGAGATAATCTATGAACTACTGCTCTGATCTTTCAACAAGACCCACTGAATTCCTGTATCAATTTGAATTCTTTATGCAAAAACAAAAGCAAATTTTCTAGATATCCAACGTTTATTTAAAACACAAGAAAAAAAAGGACAATCTACTGGACTCATCAGCTGCTCTTTGTTCTCCCTATTACAAATGTCCAACATCTACCTGATTTTCAGTTTGGCTAGCCTCATGTTGTAGGCACTGGATGTTGTACTTGTATGATCCACTAGCACAAATGTCCTAAAGTCTCACTATGTAGAGTTCCTTAGCAGGGGGGATATCAAGCTGCATTCTCCACTGCCCACCCTTTGAGAACCTTTAGGCAGCAGATAAGATGTTTTTTATAGTCACATACCTTTCTGACTTTCTAAGTGCTGGCAGAATATAAATGCAATTACAGATGGCTCAGATTTTTCTTTCCTCATGAAAAAGTTTTATTAAAAACAATATTAAAAAAATTAATTACAGTTACTGTCTTTAAGGAATAAAATGGTTAATTTGACAGTTAAGCTGAATTTTTAAATTGAAACTATGAAGTTAAAATACCAAAGAAAATAACACATCTGTTTTCAGAAGTGCCAAGAGCCTGCACCTCCTACAGAAGTCTTGCTTAAGGATGCTACATAGGTAGAGTATCCTCCCAGTTTTGTACATTTGTAATAAAAGTATTTATGCCCCTATATTTTGTAAATTATGAAGAATGCTTGTGGCATTCACTCCATTAAAACCTGGTATTAAAATAACTCACTTGCTCCTTTTTGTTTAATAAACTTAGGAGGAGGGTTACTTGATAATTGGATTTTTCCCCAAATAACGACTTTTTCTTTTCTGTCTTTGCAGTTTCCCTCCAAATGCCATAGCTGAGCTGAACAACAATATGAAAAGGTCTCATAAATCGTGTGCTCAACATGTGTCCAATGGTGTGTGCTGGGTGTATGGGCCTGATGTAAAACCCAGGAAAACAAGTTCCCGGCTGTGCACACAGCAGGTATGGGGTCTGCGTTTTAACATGAGCTGTGCTCAAGTGTCTTCCCTGGTCCCTGCCAGCAAACCCTGCTGTTTTTCACTTGATTTGCCTCCATCTGAAGGCATGTCCACATGACTATAGACAAGTTTGTGCTGAACTGTGGATTCACAGTCTAAACGATAGTATGAATATGACCATTGCATGAGCTACCAGCATCTACAGGATAAAATAATTCATCTGTAATCCAGATTTCCAGGTGACTTAGTCCCTGTGCCCTGTCTGGCCTCTAAGGGCTCTTATGAATCATCTGTGTTGTCTCCACAGCTTGGGAACAAACCTAAGAGATGAAGGCACTGCCCCTTAATCAGCTGAGGTCAGGATCAACCATAAATACATGCGCTTAATGAGCGGCATCTAGGCTTTTGCTTACTTCATTTCTTCTTGTTTCACCCCCCTCCCAAGGTGTTAACGAACCAGGCAGGCGAAGGCCTTGTGTTTCGTTCTCATTCTGCATACTTTATTCCCCGCCTGTACTCTCTGTGCGACCAGGAACCGTTTGTCCGTAATTCTGAAGGAATCTGACTTCTGACAGAGAGTAAATGTGCTCTGAGCCAAATGTCTGCCTCAGTATCCCCATAGCATATATTTGGCCCTATTTGCGCACAATATGCTGCATGTTCTGAGGTGATAACCCACGATTTAGGCTGCCTGCAATTATTTTGCATGCTAAAATGTATCCCAAGCTTACAGAAGAGGTGGAGGCTGGCAGGTGCTTTCATCCTCTTCTCACCTGCCAGCCTCGTGGCCAGTGGCGCTCTGTGAGCCACTGCGGGAGCCTGACACCGTGCCGCAATAAGCAGAGCGCTCCAGAGGAGGACTGGGAAATACATGGGAAATAAATGTATATATATAATGTATATACATGTAAATACTGGGAAATAAATGTATAATTGACAGATTTCCTTGCATACGACCCATCCGCAGACCAGCTTAAAAATCCCCAAGTTGTACTGAGAGGCAGCTGGTGATTTGCTCCGGCACAGGAGATGCCCTCTGCGTTCCCTGCCTGTGCTCACTTCCACAAATCATGCCTAGAAGTACATCCTCCTCCTCGGCACCGCCTGTGCACGCACACTTCTCGTTCTCGTTTCCCTGCCGTCTCCTCCCGCCAGGCCCCTGCAGAGGCTTCCAAGGGAATCCTTACAACCACGCGTTCCCTTTCCCGATAGAAACGTGGCACCCAGGACTTACCGGCGTACAAACGCGCTTTGCACTGCTGTCATTTTCGGGTACCGCCCCCCCCCCCCCCTTTTTGCATACTCCTTAGCCAAGTACCAATGCATCTCTTTTTCCTAATACAAAGTATGATTAGTAGTAATTAACAGCATGAGCAGCAGCGCCCCCGGAAAGGGGCCAGAGCCGTGCCGGCTGGCCGCCCCCGCGGCTCCCCGCGGCTGCCCGCGCCGCGCTCACCTCGCTCGGGCAGGTCGCGCAGCACCAGCTCCTTGGCGGCCAGCACGTCGCGGGCGCGGGTGACATCGAGGCGCAGGACGCGCAGGCGGCCGGCGCTGCCGGCGGCGGCCTCCCGCTGCAGCCGCCGCGCCCCCTCGCCGCCGGGGCAGAGGCAGCCGGCGAAGACGGTGAAGCCGAGGCGGTGGAGGCGGAGCGCCAGCAGGTGCCCGAAGCCGCTGTCGCAGCCCGTGATGAGCACGGCCCGCCCGGCCGGCTCCAGCGCCGCCGCCCCGCGCCGCCGCAGCGCCAGCAGCAGCAGCAGCAGCAGCAGCAGGAAGAGGAGGAGGAGGAGAGGGGCCGCGGGGCACATGCTGCCCGCGCCGCCGCCGCGCCGTGTGGGGGGCGGGCGGTGGCGGTGCGCGCCCCGCCGCGGCCGCCGCCTCCTCCGCGGGCAGGGGCGGCCGGCAGGCGCCGCCCTGGCCCGCTCGCCGCCGCGCAGCCCGGGGGGGCCCTGCTTCCCCCCGCTCGCCGCTGCCGGTCCTGGCTGGGCGCTCTGCGGGGGACGGGAGCCGGTCCGCGGATGCTCGTAGCACCAGGGTGGCTCATCTACCGTGGAGTTGTGTGGGTGGCAAACAGGAGGGCGCTGTCTGCGATGCACCGCGGCCTTCCCAGCTGTGTCGGTGCGGATCCGAAGTGAGCTGAATTGTGCCGAAATTCAGTCGGCGCTTACGGTACCTTGGCCAATCCAGCCTTTCCTCTAGCTGCCTTCTGCGTAGCCCCATCGGTGCAAAAGACTGCTTATAGGAAAGCATCATGAGTATTTCTACATCCGTGGAATGAGGCTTTCTTAAACATCCTCCTTATTATGTTATAGTTGGCCTGTTAAATTGATGTGGTTCGCTATGGCCGGAGCAAGTTCTGGGTTCAGTGTGTTATGTCAGGGGTGCCTACAGACACTCCTTGGTAGAGGAAAATATCTCTGGTCCTGGAAGGCTAAAAGGACAGTTACACATCGACAAAAATCCACCAGTGCTAGGATTACAGGAGAAATTTGATTAGGCAGTGTTTTCTCTGGCCTTTCTTTCATCGGAGAAACTCTCCAAGCAGCTACTGGAAGAGAAAATATGTCACATCTGCTTCCTCTGAGTAAAATGAAATGTTTGAATGCACCAGATGCCTTTATTAATTGCGTTTTAAAAATGGCCTGTGAAAAATACAAGGGGGCCAGATTCATTCATTGACATACACAGCAACAGAGGAAGCAGCAGAACTTACCAGCAAAGGGATGCTCTTAAGCATTTGCCTAATTTGTATCGCTGTAGCTCCACAATCTGCCTTTTCCACATTTAGTAGTTTGTCTTAAATATCCCCTGTATCTGACTGTGGCAGAGGTGTCCTAGAATTGGTGGAGCCCTGCTGTGTAAGAGTTCCCGTGAATGGCATTTGTCCGAGGGACGAGCTGTGCTTTATGTTTGTCTTGGGTCCCTTTGCACAACACAGCGTTGAATGAAGTTCAAAGGAGGAAGGGAAAAATTACTGTTTAAATATCTTTTCCATGGGCCTAAGCATTCATGTGCCTTTACTTTTGTCAGCCACCCATCCACCAAGATTTACTTTGGCTTTGAATTGTTGTGTTCTCTCTTGTGCCCTGTTCAGGTCTCTCATAGGCATTGCATGATAGGACTTAAAGTCTCAAGTGGGTTGGAAAAGGAGGTTATACTCTGCTAGTGGGAGACAAAGTAGGAAGTGGAACAGCTAAATCCAAAGAAAGATATCCAGATACCTGTCCTCAATGGGATTTATTTGATCATTCTCCATCATACTGGGACATGCTGCCCTGTTTGGCCTTGAAAAGATCAGTGAGAATCTTCTGCGCCCACATGAGTCACAAAGCATTGTATTTACATTTTAAAAATATTATGCAACCCTCAAAACTATGAGAGTTGATAACAGTCTGTTCTCCAGCCAACTTCCCTGTCTGGTTCCCTCTAGCATAAAAAGATGGGGAGGTATTCCAGACTCACCTCCTCCGCGCCTCCTACCCAGTTCTCTGCGTCTGCCAGAGTCTCTACGCTCAGCTTTCTTGTCCCATTAGTAACACAAAGATCGCAGGCAGTGCCAAAACCATCCTCCCTAAGAATGAAAGGTGACCCAACTAACCTCTGAATCCTATGCTGTCTCTATTCCAAATAAACTTCAAAAGATATTAAAAATGGGGCGTACAAATGTGACACACTCCCATCTGAGAACAGAAGCAGTATGTTGTCAGAGCAACAGAATAATTTAGCCTGAAAGTTACGGATTGGAATCGCAAAAAATTTATCCTGCATAGTTAGAAACAACTTCCTATTAGCAAGTCCAGTATATAAGGCCACTTAGGTCTGCAATGCAGATTATTTGCAGTAGAATTTCTGTATTTGTTGGAACATTTTTCTTCTGGATTTTTATTCTTGTATTCCTAAATCAGCATACATACATGTGTATACACAAACAGATGTGCATACATGTTTATGTATACACACACACGTATATATGTGCATATTCAGATTGAATTATGGCTCTATGTTTTGCCCAGTATCTGAAATTACATTTTCTTCTTCAGAACTAATTTTACATAAAAACTCTATGTTTTTATCTCCAATTTGTCTCTACCTCGTATGTAATTCAAATCAGTTGTGGTTTTTCTGTAGCAGGTTTAAGCAAAAGTCTGGATTTCAAAGAAGAGAGGAAATGGAAGATGCGTGGAGGCTGGTACTGATGAGGATCTGAAGAAGTCTGCATCTAGGACATGCCCAGGTATCTTCCACTCTTCCTGAAGGAGCTTTCCTGGGAGCAGGAACCTGTGAAGCTTATGCTGAAGACTTTCCTATAGGCCACACAATGTATTTCACAGTGTGAAATAACAAGTTGCTACAGTTAAAAAACTGAAGACCAAGATTTCCAGAGGTGTCAAAATCGGTTCTTAGGTGTGTTTAGATAAACGGTTAGATATTCAAAAGTACTACATTCCTGATGATCACGCTGGCTGCAGTTCTTCTGCACCTTGGAAAAATAAGACCACTTCCACAAGTGCCAAACTAGGGATTAAGGCATTTAAGATTAGGCCCCTTTTTGGAAAATATTGGTCAATTCTTATTGTCTCTGTTAGTTATTGCTCCGAAGTAAACTAGATGGCAAACAATGATGCTATAACCCTTTCTGTTGGGCAGGGAAGTGTTGCCATGTTGTCCCTACCCTCAAAACATGGAGTGTGTTTCTAAAGGACTTGCAATTTGTTCTCAAGCTGTAGCTAGAAAGGAACAAATGAAGGAGAACTGGGATGGACTGTGCCCCTCCAGTGTGCCCCAGGGTTTCCAGTTGGATCTTCAGGGGAGAAGGATCTGCTCTTCACCTAGTTCCTGAGAAAAGGACCAGTGGCTATGGGGAGCTGAGATTGCTACAAGGAATGTTAATAATATGCACAGATCTCTATCGAGCATAGCTCTAGTAGAAATCAAGGTTCAAGAGAGGGGAGGGAGGGGTGTAGCTTTTCCCTGCCATAATACCCTTAGCTTTTTGTCTCTTCTTATGTGGACTCACCTGTGTTTGTTTAACCCATTCTCTTGTGCCTGTTCCCTCAGCCCTTCATCTCTCTACTCCTCCTCTCAGTCTCATTGCAAATTGGAGCTGTCTCAAGATCTGCCATCTGTCATACTCAGTGATGCCCACTTTCAGAGGTGGTAGGAGGAGTAATGAACTATATTTGATATCTTTTTTAGAGCCTCAACTCTCCAGTGTTGTGTGTAAGTCATTATTATTTTTACTTTCTGAAGCAGAGGTGAAACTTTTATCTCCTTTAGGTACTTGAAAAGCCAGTCTTGGTTTCACAGGAATCACATTTGATGTGCTGTGTCTATTTTTCACAGTTTCAGAAAATGCTCAGAAGGTGACTGACTCCTAAAAGCTCCAAATAAGCAAGCAAATCTAGAAAACAAAAAATGGAGATCTCCTTGTTGCTCTTTAGTTTAACATTCTTGTGCTTTTGAAGCCCATTCATTGATTTTGGGGGGTGTGGAGGTCCTGATTTCTGAACAGTAGGATCTGGCTGTGTTAAACTCACTTCACCGTGAATGTGGGTCTTCTCTTTGCTCTGCGTTGTCTCTCGTCTGCTCAGACTCCAGCCCTTTCAGCCTGTCTCTTTGCTATTGTGCAGTGAATATCATAGCATGCTGCTGATCTTAACAAGAATCTTTTTATACTGTTACAGTAAAAATAATCCTTATCTAACAGAAAAAAACTAGCCCAGGTAGGTAGAAGTTTAGCAAAATGCATTCCTGCCTTCTGATGCTAAAACATAAATGATCCTGCTTGCTACAACTATCCAAAAAGCTGAAACTGAGCCTGCCTCTGAAGGCAAGCATTTCAGGATTGGGAAATCTAGCTTTTCAGGAAGAAAATTAAAATAATGTATTTTTGGTGCAGTTAGACAGCCAAAGACATTCTGAACAGAAATGCTTGCAGTTTTTAGAGCTGGCAAGCTGTGCGTCCTAGTTCAAGACTCAGCCAGTGAATGCTGTGCTGTAGTGTGAAAGAAGAGAGCCAACTGAAGGCTCTCGTTGCACATAATTAGGTAGGAGCAGTTGCATGTGGGCTGTGCATGGGGAATATCAAGTCTTTGAACACTGAGCAGGATGTCTGGTTCTGTGTAATGTGATGAGCTGTATTAAAATCTTATTGCACATTTTAAAAAACCCTGGAATTGGTTGACAAAATAGATTTAGGATGCCACATGTATTGCTCAGTGTGACATAAAAGGGAGATGGCTTCCTTTTTAAAGGGCAAGGCAGGAATATCTCTATGCGTGAAAAATGTATCAAATCCCTGTCACTGGGTACAATGTCCCATCTATTCTAGAGATGAAGTCTTTCAGTTGTCAGAAGTTGTTTTATTAAGTCCCTAGGATTAAATCCTTTCTGACAGAATTGGACTAGTAGCAAACAACAAAAGGGAGACAGGAGGGAAATTCTGTTATAAGCAGGGAAATCTGCCTCCTCCTCTAACCTGAAGTGACTGATCCTTTTTACACTGAAACACCCCTTGCTCAGGGGTGGATGTGTCATGATTCAGCTGGTGTACAGTTGTGTCTGGACATTGTGCAAAGTGAACAGACCACCTACACCATTCCCATTATGTTCCAGAAACAAACATTTTTTAGATACTATTTTGTATCATTTCTAGTCTGCAAGACAAATGTTGGATGAACCTGACTTGCGGATGCTACCACAAAATGACCTGAAGGCAGTGAACATGCTGAGAGTACTTCTCCAAACAGACTAATACCCATTTCCATCATGGAAGGATTACTGTAGTGTGACAAACTGAGAGCTTCAAGTGGAGGTGGAGGATAAGGATGAGGGGAGATCAAGTTTCCTTCTCTTTCTGGTGACCAGAGTTTGAAAGGGGCTGAAATCAAACTGTTTCTCTCCAGCACATCTTTTCATCTTAACTGCATGAAATGCACATAATTATACTCACTGAACAGTTTCAAACCTGAGGATTACTGAAAAGGAGGAACAACGTTACAAGTTTAGGGTTTATCTATGGGTAAAAGTTAATTCAACTGGAGATAGAGTATGGATTTGAACACTCTTCCAGAATATCTCCATATGATGGAAAGGCTTTACACTGTTGTACTGCTGGAAAATTCTAGTGGTATCAGAGCAGACACAAAATCAGTTCAATGATGGTAAATGGATCCAGCACAAGTGTAAGCAGATTTTAAAAGAATTTCACCCAAATCCAAAATATCCCATTCCAAATTTGCCCAGAATGAACTTCTGGTAATTTTGGTTAATATTACATAGTAAGGGTCTGAAAAAGCAGAGGACACATTTACATTGATTTGACATATGCAAAGCCTCACAGTGTAAGAGGTAGGAGAGTGAAGTCTGACTCAAGCTACAGTATACTACGAGAAGATAGCCAAGAAATGCCAGAACCCTTCCCTCCTTTTCAAGGGTGTAGCACACCCACACGGAGTGGGTGACAGAGCATTCATGAAGCCTCCGGGGCCCAGTGGCCCCTTAGCATTTTTTAAAGTTAGCTCTAATTTTGTCACTTCTAAACTGCAGCCAAAACTTTCTGAAGTCAACAGAAAGATTTCCATTATCTTTGAATGCCTGATTGCACTCTATCAATGCAATGAAAGGATAGGAATAGCCTATAGGTTACACAGTGACACAAGCAAGAGGGTTTTATCTTTGGTGTAAGTATGTTGAGCTTGTGCTTTCTGACCTTAGTATTCAGTTGCCTCAATGGCACCTATAGATTTGCTTGTTAAGCTGTTATTTTTAAGGAAAATCTATCCCACCAATCTTGTTACAAGGTGAATAATTTCATCATCTCTGTTCCTTTATAAACTTCCAAAGACAGAGATCTGAAGGTCTGCAGTTACTTTGGATCAGCAGAGCAGAGTATTGACAGTACTGTGTTATTTGTATTTGGGAGTAGTTTCCAGGAAAATGCATGTGCCAGACATTGCCCACGAGATGGCAGCCTGTGCAGTAGAAAAATGAGGCCTGTTCATACCTGCAGGAAATGAAGATTACCCTGTAAATGTGCCACCTTCACTCTGCAGGCAAAAGTGTCATCTGCTCTGCAGCCCCGGACAGAAGTGGCTGAGGGGTACTGAGGGTGACTCTGCACAGAGTTTAAGCATTCAGATAATGCCATGCCAATGCGCCAGCCCTCACTTATGCTACAGGATCAGGCAGGTGGGAAGGAGGAGAGAGGAGCTGAGAAGCTTGGAAATGCCACGGAGAAATCAGACAAGCTGTGATATTTTAGAGGTATGGCAAGAAAGTAACATCCCTGAAAACACAGACTCTGGAGGTGGGATGCAATGAAAGGGACCTAAGAGGCAGATGGCAAGGAAATTACTTTGTGCTGATGGTGGTGGAAGAGCTCTGAGCTTGCAGTGCAATAAATACGTATAAGCACAGGGGGGTGTTGCTCTTTTTGTGACTTTGTATAAACAATATCTGTTCTCTGTGCCTTGGTGCCACTGACTTATAAGCTTCAGAAGGACACGTTTGTTCATCCTGGACCAAAGGTCTAGGTAAGGCTACCAACTGAATAGCCAGAGCTGGCTACATCTTTCTAGATGGAAGTTAAAAAAAAAAAAAAAATCCTTTGCAGAGCAGATTGTGCATTTAGGTGATGACCCGCCACAACCACCAGTCCTCTGGATAAGCGCTCACCCAGCAGGTCTGTCAGCCTGCAAAATGGTGTCCTAAGGATTTAACTCTGGTGCAGGTGAGGTCGTGGATAATTTTACTGTCATTTCTCACCAGTTAAGGGCATAAGGCAGTGGGATGACAATATGAGGGGTCATTGCCCTCCTGCTTGATTGTTCAAGGCCAGCCCAGAATATGGCACATAATTTGCCAGTTGGTCCAAAATGAAGGAATCTAGACACCTATTTCTACTAGAAAAAAACCTGTGAGCATTGCTCTGCAACCTTGTATTGAGTATCATTTGCCTCTGCTTAGTAAAGCATCACCTAGTAGTGAGGGCACGAAGATTCTTCCCAGAATAGTTCCTACAGGGCTATGCAACATCCTTAATTTGCAGGGTGGCAGAATAGGGCTACCCATAACTTGTCCTAAAGTGATTCTCAGAAACATGCAGAAATCAAGGCTGCTGCTTCCAGCACAAAAAGGATGGAAAACCCCCTGAAGTGCATGTGAACAAACGTTAAAGAAGCTGGAGTCAGTAAAGAGAACTAACTGAATTCAGTGTACTACAAGGCTGTAAATCTGGTTGTTGGTATTAGAATAATGTTTCTGGCCAAGACCAAGATTGAGATATTGTTATGGGCATGTGTGCCAGAGAGCAGGAGATGGTCTCTATTCTGAAGAGCGACTGAGGCAAGATGGATAATGCATGGGTAAGGAAATGAAGAAGTGGCTTACGGCCACACAGCAAATCAGAGGCAGAGTCTGACAGGAAAGCCCACTCTACTTGCTCACAAATCCGAGTTGCCCCATGTGCAGGACAAGCTGATTAGCTTTCCCCAAAAAAGATGGAATTAGAGAAAGATTAGCATTTTTTTTAAAAATTGAAGTCAACTCCATGGTAAAGTTGGAGATGTGCAGTAGAAGAAGAAGTATCATAGATAGTGGAGGGGGCTTGTAATAGACAAAACAGAGATACCAAAGTTTGTGCAGAGAATGGTCCAGGAGTTACCAGCTGCCACTCATCTGCCTGCATGTGGTCTCACACCTTACTGATGCCATGCAGAAAGAAGTGGTAGGTCTGCTTTTCTCCTAGAAAGTAAAAGTCCTCAAAAATAAGGCTTGGCTTTTCTGATATAGTTCAGTCTCCAGCTGCCAAGCACAGTATCAAACATGCAGTTCATGGGTCTCTAAGCAACTGCATGGGGTTACCTTCTGGCCCTTCAGTAAGTGAAACAGCACATCAGGCCAATTTCTGGGCTCACGAGGGGGGACATGGTTGGCAGGATCAGGTCTTAGTATAAAATAGGATCTTCAATGTTATGCTTCAGGGCAGTTTCTAACCCTTCCTCCTTCCTCCCTCATGTAGTCCTACTTTTATGAGAAAATGCAGGACCCAGTTTTCAGAAGACTATGTCTACCGATAACCCTCAGCTGAGCAGTTTCCCTCACTCAGTGATCTTTGCCTCTTGTAACTGCTGCATCAGTGGTAAGAAATTGTAGCTACACTACTATAAAAATATGGGAGCTCATTTTTCCAGCCTGCGTACTGGGACTGGCATCCTCCCAAGCATAATATATTGAAATGTCAGCCTGCTGCTGCATGAAGCTTAGATTCTTCCCAGCCTGCCCTCTCCTCTGGCTTGCAGTATCTGCATGTCTTGCCCTCATCTCTTGGCATGCAGCCGCCTGAAGCTGTAGAGGGAAGGGCTCTTGTTAATGCTGCAAAACTGAAAATAGATGCATTTTAAAACGTAAAGGGCTGTTTCTGCTTAGGTCTTTCTGCTTTGCTCTTGCCGTTATGCAAAGGCCTGCTTTTTGAGTGGGCATCAAATGAAAGGGAGATGCTCTGGAGCAGTGCAGTGAATGTTCAAGGCCTACCGACAGCAATTCAGTTTTCAGCTCCTGCCCAGAGCTGCTCTAAACCAGGACAGTTTTAATGCAACACCTCACACAGAGGTAAGACCATAACTTTAAGCACTTGGATTTGGAAGTTTTGATTTAATGTTTTAATGATAATCTCTGTGTTTGTATTTTGATTGTTTCCTTCCCTCTGGCATTTGTTTTTGATTTCTGGCACACTTCCAAGAGTGCCAGACGAAGGAGGAATAGCAAGTTGACTCAAATTCAAGCAAAGTGCCACAGAGCTGCTCAGTTCTGTGATGATGTTTCTACCTCAGAACCCAAATTCCTTTTTACTAGAGCCCATTCACATTGCTCTGACAGTGCTTTAAGGTCAGTGAGAATCAAAGCGTTGCAGTGTGCTCAGTTAGCAGTGGTAACGTTTCAAAGCTAGGTTCTTATTCTGCTTTCTAAATAATGTCTTGTTTCTAAAAGCTACATGTCACGTGGAGGCTGTTTAATAAAATGCCAGGAGGCTTAGCTAAGTGTCGATATATCAGAGAAGCTGTCTTCCAAGCACCAACTTCTCTGCCTAGCAGCAGCAGTTTGACAAGAGTTTGCCTGAATTTGTTCAGCTACTTCTTTTTAGTCAATAATAGAGTTTTTCTCTTCTTTCATGAAATAGCTTCTGATAAGAATTTATTTTCCTAAGAGAAACAGGAAGGACCATATTTGAAAACTTCTGAAAAATGTTCGAAAAAGCCTGCCATGAATTATAACTGTATGTTCTATCTACTTTCCAAAGCATTTCATTTCTTCTCTTGAACTGACATTTAACATCAAAGGGAAAGAGGCTGGCAAAACCTGATTAAACCAGACTCAAGTTTTGGCTCAGAACCAACATTAGTCCCTAATCCCGCAGAGATTTAATCCTAGTGCCTGCACAGAGTTTGGGAACAGCAGAGAGTTGGCAGAGGCCAACAGAGACATACATGGCTTCTTGAACTGCCTTTGTGTAGCTTTGTGCCTTGTGTAATTTAAAACACCCAGGGAGTGGTTTTAAATTACATCCCAGAGTTTTGTCAGCATGGACGTGAGCAAAATGGTGTCACTGTATGCCTAGCCTGCCTTCTTTGTTCTCTCCTAACAAACCCTTTTCTTCTTTGTAACAAAAGTGGTTCTGGCCCCTTTGGGGACTGTCCGTTTCTCACTAGGGATTCACTAGGCAGAATCAGTGGAGAATCCAAAGGTGCACCTAAGTGGGCTGGATCTTATAGCAAACACAGAAGAATTAAGCACAAACATAAAAGCCAGGATCTCGTAAATAATATCCAGAATAAAGGTTTAAGGATGCTAACTTTTGAAGTCAAAAGGCATTCCTAAGGTTCATGAAGTTAATCCTGCACCTAAGTGCTTTGTTGGACTGGGAGCTAAGAAAAAAATGGCTTATTAGTGCACAACAGGGTTTTTAGATACTTTGCTGGTCTCCATTCACATTCCATAAAATCATGTATTAGCAATAGGATTTATAATATGCCTGTTCCTTAGAATTTCTTTTTGCCAGCTCCTTTTCTTTTTTTAACAGATGAATTTATATACAAATGTAGCATGGAATCATTTGTAAGCAACCAATATATAAAGTAACATTTCTCTGGCACAATTGTGATAGAAATCCAGAAATGAGAAACTCTGCAATGACAGTGTTCTTAGAATGCTTTCTCCATTTGATTTCCTTCTAGCCTGAATTTTCATAACAGTTACATTCAGTTTTCAGTAATACAGTGGCTGATGAATATTAAACAAAGTCTACATACATTTCTGGGTTTTGCTCTACAGACTCTGTTTGTAGAGAAACTTTTTTCTAACAGTGCCCTTCTCCGTGCCCTCTATTCCATTCTCTTATTGTTCCCAGGTTGTTCTGAGGGACAAGTGACACTATGAGACAGGAGCAGAATAATTACATTTTGCAAGGAATTTGTATGGGGTAGAAAATCAATAGGTAGATGCTACCTAGGACTGCTTGAAACTTCTCTGAAGAATAATTAGCTTGCAGGAGAACTGTGGTAGCTGGATTTCCTACCTAGTTCTGAGTGCATAAGATAAATGTAGTCCAGAATAAACAGTGTGCTTTGAGGTCTTTTTGCTGGTTTGGAGAAATGGTTTGTGGAGAGAGAATGGGAAAGTTAGCTAGAGGTGGTGTGGAAAGCAAGCCCAACTGGTGAAGTCCATCCAGGGCTTCGAAGCAAGCAATAAGCAGTGACAGAAACAGGGAAATGCCCTCTGAGCAAAGTGAAGTATGAATGAGAATTGGGTGCTGGGGTAGGCAGCTGGTCATTCAGATGGCTTTATTCAAATGACAGATTAGTAATTTGACTGGCAGCCAAGTGGAGTAGAGGTGAGCAGCTACCAGTGTGGAGAATGAAGCCCCAAATGGCCTGTCTTGGCCAGCTGTGTTCAGCAAGCAGGCACCTACTGAGGGAAGGGGCCCCATTTGCTGCAGCAGCTCAGCAGGTGTAAATAGTCCATGTGATAAAGCAGTATCAGTCAGCATCAATGAGAGAGTTGCGTTTAGGCTAAATGTCTGAGTTGGAGCTTGGTAAGGACTTTCTGATACTGGAGGAGAAGCTGGACAAAGCATCAGCAGAGGATCCACCATCAGTGGGAAAGACAGTCTGCTCCAACCCTTTGGTAGAGGATAGCTCCCCTTGAGCCCCACCTCTGTGGGGTTACTACCTCTATGTGTCAGACCTCGTCATACCTGTGATCTTTATCAATAACCCTGCTTCCTCTCAGGATATTACTGCAGGTAATTTAAAGTTGAGCAATGAAATACAAGGTTTAATGGTTTGAATTGATCTGAATGGAGTTGGCCCAGGAGTGAGTTTAGTCCAGGTTTCCAGAGCTGTCAGTACTCTGACTTTCAGAAGCATGAAAATAAAATGCAAAGAAAGTGGCTAAAAGAGAGAGATATCAAGAGCAGTCCATAGTAGACTAGGTGGTGTCTCATCAGTTCATTAACTCTCTGAAAGAAAGGAATAACAAGGATGAAAAACTTGCTGGAGGCATTATGTTACTGATACTAATCATGATAATGGACATTTGAGAAAGATCTAACAAAACCAGGTAATAAAGCATTGCAATAGCAAAAGAATCATACAAGAGATGTACATGGGTAACAAAAAGTGATTTATGCTTTTCACTCATACATGAGGATCGACATTTAGTGGTTTTTGGCATTTGCGTGCTTAAAACACTGTGAAAACATGCCATTGTCTTGCTTGGTTTTGTTTTTTATGATGTATCTGTACTCAGGAACTAGCAAAGCATTTAAGCACATGCGTAACATTAGGCATGTGACTCATCTCCTCTATATCCACAGATGTCTCTCACTCTTGCAATTAAATATGTGCTAAAGTAGTCTGTTGGAGCACAGCCCAGGAGTATGATGTGCAGGTTTGAGCTCATCAGTACAAAAGTGGTGCTAACAAGCAGGTCTAGAATTATAGACCTGTCAGGTCAGCTTCAGTTCCTGGAAAAATACTGGAACAAATAGCCAAGCCAACTATCTGTGAGCACCTAGAAGAAAATAAAGGGGTGAGTAACAGGCAGCATGGATTTGTTGAGATCTAAGAGTTTCAAGCAATCTAATTTTCCTCTGTGATAAGGTAACAGACCTTGATGTTGGTTGACTTTTGGAACTGTTTCACTTATACTCCTACAAGCATGGCATAGATGAAGGTGCTCCCTCTTGGGACCAAAGCTGGTCAGAAAACTGACAGCAGTTTGCTTTCAAGGCAGAAGGATGTTTTTGAGGGATGTTCTGACCGGCTTATTGTGCGTATCTTCCATTTCCATGTGTGATCTGGCTGATGAAGAGAGGGTATGCAATTTAAATCTGTAGCTGACACTATGTTGGAAGAGGCTGTGAATACTTTGGAGTTCAGTATAACCTTAATAAGCTAGATATGTGGCTTAAAAGAAAAAGTTGCAATTTATCTGGGACAGTGTGTGCTTTCCCCACTGAATATAGAATTATATACTGCAATAAACACTGAACATAACTGTTCTATAGGGAAAAAAACAGTGATTACAGGATGAGGGAATAACTGTATAGGTAGCTGATCTATCAATAAGAATCAAAGATCTTGATGGCTCATAAGCTGATCATGAGTAAACAATGCCATGCTGTTGCAGAAAAGGTATATCAAAGGTATTGGAAGGACTATAATCCTTGCAGTCTGTTCTGTGCTAGTCAGCTAGAGTACAGCATTGACTTTTGGCCACTGTACTTCAAGGCTGAGATGGACAATGGTTGAGAATGGAAGAGAAAGATCACAGGTCTAGAAGGTGTGATCTGTGAGAAAAGATTGAGTGGGTTAAATGAATATCGTCAGGAGAGGGAGCCTGAGGGGAAGATGAAATCTCTTCCAAAAACATTGTCGGCTATCGTAAAGGAGAAAGGGAACGATTTGTTCTTCATGACCTTGGCAATTAAGACAAGAAGCAGTGGGTTAAATTGCTTCAAGGGAATGTTGGGACACTTTGTTTTAATAACTAATCTATTTGTAACGGAGTGTGAAGGACTGGAAGAAATTCCCTGGGAGAGGCGCATCTCTGACACTTTGAAAACAAGTTAGACCTATATCCAGCAGGAATAACTATGTTTAGTGGTCCTTCCTTACACAGATGGATGGACTAAATGACCTCTTGAAATCCCTTCTAGACTTCTGGTTCCACTAGGGTTAATTTACACTAATCTGCCTGCATAAATCCATGTTAATTTAACAAAGTCAGTGACAATAATCTGGTATTGGTGGAAGGAAAATCTGTCTCTTCAACAATACACCTAGATCAATTTGGGACTGAACAGCATTAAATGGAAAGGCATAGAGAGGAGTATGATGGGGAGAGTACAAGGCGACTAGTAAATCAGACAGTCTAACTTGAAACTCATGTGTTAATGTATGTTAACTAAAAGTCGCTGGTTGCTTTCATCCTGCTTTGCCTCAGCCTCTAAACATAGCTGGTTTCAGGGGCTGATAATGGAAAGTAATCCGGAGTAGGGTTTTCACAGCTCTCCTAAACAGTAGGAGATGACAGCCTTATATAATGCAGAAAGCTGATGGCTAGACAGGTATTTTCAGCATCTAATGGTCCACTGAATGCTAATAGTTCTGAATGATGTTATCCTTATAAATTGTGTTGCTAGCATTTTGGCTCTCCTTTCCTTTCATCAATGCTTCTTCCCTAGAGTCTGCTTAATGTTTTGCATCATCTTTTTTCTCCTATAGTTAATTTCTGGATTCTCAAGCTTCCTTTTTATTTTTATTTGAAGGTAATTTTCTGGCTCACAGCTGTCTGCACATAACCGCTCCGTTACATGTGGAAGTGGGAAACCGAGTATGTGATGTTTCACTTCACATGTAACACTGTAATCATTGGAAAGCTCTATTCCTGTTACCTGCAGGAATTGGGAACTCTCTTCATCTAGTCACCTACTTATTTTTTACAGAAGAGATATTTAGATCTACAAGGACATTTTAAGTCAGCTGCTTCTTGCTTCATTTATTTATCTATCATAGAGCACTTCCTACTCTTGCAGCTAAGAAAAATGTGTTCTTGCATTGAGGAAGAAGAGTATCACAAATACGGAAGAACCAAGATAATGAGCTCTTTGCTCAGCTTCTGCACTCACTTTATGGACAAATTTCCAAGCGAACCGTTCCCTCAAAGTCTCCTCACAAGGAGAACTGATTAAGTGACAGAATAACCCACATTTGACGAGCTTGACCTCAGTTTTCCAAAATCCAAACACAGCCAGACTTTTGACAAGGTTCAGGTCTGTATGTAAGCCTTGAGTGATATGTTCGATTTCAGACATTGCAAGGTGGTGGGTCAGCAGTTACCCTAAGTCTTTCTGGAACATAAATGGCTCTTCAGACACCGGGTTATGATTCCAAACCCCTCAGCTTTCTCTTTGTCCCTGTGTCAAACTCCATTAGGCTCCTACCAGTTTAACTGCATTGTCTGTACAGAGGGTCACAGTTTTACATCAATTGCTCCTTTTACCATTGCAAGGAGCCTGCTGAAGTTAACAGCGCAGTCCACACATGATCAGAGCCTTAATGTCTTTATTATTATTACCGCCTGCCTACTCCCCAGTTAGAAAAGACAAAAAGGACTTCCTCAGAGACCTCTAGTCTTGACACAAAGAACCAGCCATAGCAGTGGATATTTAAGATTTTGATCCACATTTGATGTTTGCTACTCCAGTGTGATCCATGATAGTATCACTGTTATGCAAATTCTAGTAGCTGTGTAGAAGCATATAACATTTTTTTAATACTGCTGAATTATATTAGAACAAACAGAAGCAAACACGGATATTTCTGTGGTGAGAAGCTCCCATGAGAAGCAGTATTTTGGGCCCTGCCCTGCGTACAAGTTGACCTGCGATACTGTGCAGTGCAAAGTGCATCTAAATGGTGCAATGGAAAGAGAGGGTTTTTTTCTTATTTAAAAACAAAACCAACCAACCAACCAAAACCCAAGAGCAGAAACAATGCATTTCCTGCAGTTGTATTTTTCCATGCTACTCAGAGCTGATACAAGAGCACTGCCTATAGTTGTTTTTTGCTGTTTTGTTTCCCTAGGAAATGCCAAAATAAATTAAGACATGTTATAGCAAACTAATCTTGTGACTGTATGTTTCAGAGTTCCTGTGTTCTGGAACATGGTATCTGGGTTCCTCGGACAGATGCTGCCTGTGGCACTTGCTGTTACAGTGATGTGTGTCTGCTCAGAGATGGGAGTCTATAAATGGCACAACCTCCCTTGGTGCTGAGGTCCTGGGGACAGGCCTTCAGAGGGGGGGAATGGCCCACCTCCCTGAGCTCTGCAGCGGAGAGGGCCATTCTGCAAGGGATGCTGTCTTTAGTAGTACTGGCATCAGTTTAGAGATTCTCTCGGCTTACTTCAAAGCCAGTGTTAAGCCTTTTAAATTAGTTTTATACTGATACACCAACAGGATTTTTTCTTTTTTTACATGCTTTTAGCACTCTACATTTAGAGAGATGAAAGCAAAACTTAAGGCAATCTTTCTCTACCTACCTAAAATAATGCTGAACAGTAATGGGTTGTAAGAAGGGCCTGTGGCTCCTTAGAACATATGCTATGTCCTGTGACAGGATGCTATCTATCATCAATGACATGGTATGATTTAGCATATAGAACTAATTTATGGCAAATGGCAGTGAAGCTACTGTGGTGCCACGACCTTACTGCTGTAAGCTCTGTGGAGCTGGAGCTGTTCCACCCTGTTACCAGTTGTGCCTTGTCTCTCCTTATCTGGCTGCTTTTATATCTTTCATGGATTCTTCAGTATCTAGTTAATGAATTCTCAAAGCAGGGGCTGCTAGCAAGTCCTTTGTTAAAGGAAATGCTGTGTGAGAAGTGCAAGATCCAACTGTGCGTGATCTGCGAAGCTTTAGAAAGGGGCTGTCTCCAGCGCAGGTGAGAACATGTGTGGCTCCATGTGTAGGCCTAGTGCAAGTGGTGCCTTGGAGCATGGCGCCTATGCGGTTAGTTTGCACATATTGAGCCAGTCCCACATGTCCTGAAAGCTGTCCTCTCCGTATTATGTGTCTGGTGAATCCAACACAACGAGGACATACCACTGCACGTGGCCAAGGGAGTCGCTTGTGGAAGTGGCTGGATTTCTAGGCATTGGGAAATCCCGTAGATAGCTGCCCCAAGCACTGGCATGGCTACCCACTGTTAAGGACAGGGCTATAACTCTGCAGAGCTGGTAGCCTGCCTGCAGCTGGGGAAACAAAACTGTCTTTTGCTTGCTGAAGATCTGGCCTGCTCTCCAAGTGCTACATGGACAGTCAGCTACAGCCATGAGCAAACAGCTCAGGGCAGGAAAAGTCAATGAACATGGAGGCAAGAGAGGTGCCCTATTACTACAGGGGACCAGAAGGCTTGAATACACCTAAAGAGTTCATTCTTTTATATATATACTCTTTAAAAGAATGCAACTCTAAAATGGCATATACATCTAAAATGTAATGACTAGGTATCTGAGCCAGGTCATGAGGAGCAAAAGTCCCTTCCTGTTCTAAACTGCAGGCAAATTCAGTGCACTAGCCTAAATGCAAAGTCCTTAAGCATTAACTGCTGCACCTCAGGCCAAGCAGAAGGGCAGGCAGGAAAGCATCTCCCAATGAACGTGCATCCTGCACCTCGGGCAGGGTGGCCAGAGAGGATAACAGGGCGCTGGTGTGAAAGTGGGCTTGTCTCATGAGCCTGGGCTGCTGAGTGTGCTGTGGTAGCTGACTCTAGGAGCGTGGTGGTTAGTATTGCTGCAAAGAGTCCAGATCCTGGCATAGTGCTTCACTTTTTTTTGTTGCAGAAGTAAGTGGGTAGTAGAGATGCAGACAATGTTAACCAGGGCTCATGAGTTTTAAGCTAAATACAAAGTGACTTGATCATGGCAAGCATATAAGAGGGTTCAATAAACGTTTCTATTGATAAAACAATTAACAAGAATTGCAAATCCCATTACACTAATCATTCTTATATTGCTTTCCTGCTCTCTCTTCCCTCATTCTCCTCCCCTGAATGTTTTTCCTCAAACGCAGTAAAGACACACTGAGATTTCTGACCTCGGGGGTCACCCGAGCACCTGAAATGCTTCCCACACACACTGGGATCTGGCTTTGGTGGAGCTATCCATGTGACTAACCACTGCTCAGGAGAGCAAAGTCCCTAGAAAACAGCCTGAAAAAATGGAGAGATATGGCTAGTGTGAAAATGGTTACTTTGAGGAGTGTTTAACCTAGTGGGATGCTGTCTTATACCATATTTTTTAACAGGCACACAGACACCTTGGGCATCTAGGAAGGAATATGATTAGTTTTCAAGATTCATTATTGAAATATTTTGGAGTGGTGAAAAAATGTGGGTTTTTTGGGGGGGATGTTTATTTAGGGGTTTTTGTTCATGTGACCAGGACCCCTCTGTTTCTCTACCACCACTGACATTTTGGTTCTGTTGGGAAATAATCTTAATATGTTGGCCATGAGAAACTTAAATTTAAAGGCCTGTTCTGTGCTCCCTTAAAAAGGCAAGCAAGCAGAAGCTTTATAGTGGGGTCACAGGAGAAAGGGCAGGTCTTGGGTGAGCAGTTGTTTCTGTTTTAAGGTGTAGAACAGAGGGTTTGGCTGCTATAGATTTATAGCCCAATTACAATTTTCAAATGGTTCAGCAAGTGATCAGTTTTGAAGAGTATTGTTTGGATTTTTTCCCTGAAAAATTCACACCAATTTGTAATATTTTCATGGATTTTTGAAAATCTCTGATTTTAATGGCAAAATGTTTGGAGTGGGAGCTTCCAAAAAGATAAAGGCAAAATCTTTTGGAAAAGGTTTGTAGGCTGTAAGATCAAGTTACTTTGATTTTTGTTATACATTATTGATGAAATGTTCAAGAGTGTTTAAAGGATTTGAGTCCCTGGTTCCTACTAAAATTAAAAGCAACCAGGCATTCAGATCCCATAGTCAGCTATAGGAATCTCAGTCTGTAACTTCAGTGTTAGTGTGATGTAGCTAATTTGGGTTAAACACATTTCTAAGAGCAGTTATACTGTAATTTATCTCATGGTAGTATTGCCTTACAGTCATAATTTTATGCTTGTGTGCAGCAGTTCTTTGTATCCCAATGGACCTGAAAGCTTTACAAACAAATGTAGGCTATCTTAGTCTTCAGGCAAGCAAAACTTCCTTTGGAGTCTTTGGGAGCTTTGTTCACACAAAGTCTCTGGATATAGACCATGAATACTGTTGCGTGTACAAGCAGGTGTTGTCCTCTGAGTGGAGCTCGCTCTAGGGGCAAAGCAATAGCCACTTAACAGCCCACACGACTCCCACACAGTAGTTTGGAGGAGAAAATGATGAAGGCTATCAACTGAAATTTCATGCAGAGGTTATGTGGCAGAATGTGATTACTCACCCAGCGAGTTGAGAACTTTCAGTCAAAGCAGATTTTCAGCTCAAAATTGGGCTCTGACTTTCCTGGAAAACTCTGCAGAATGTGCAGTATTGTCATGATTAATATAATGGACTACTTGCCAAACATGTAAAGGCTGAAACCCCAGACTTTTCATTCAGGAATGAATGAATTACTTTAGCGTGTTTTCTCCCAATGCTTTGGCATTCTGTAATTAAAATGTTTGCTTTCAGTCTCACTTGATATTAAGCTGATTTAATGTCTCATAGAAACTCTTTTGAAAGCTTTCATTTTTCTCCTCTCTGGACCCAGCTCCCTGGGTGGGTGACATCTCATATCACTTGGACAGTTCTGAGTTGTGGCTTTAGATAATGAAAAGCAAGTCCTAGCATTTTTCTTCTCAGCGGAGTTCCTCCTTTATTTCATTTCACCTCCGATCTTTTTTTTCCTCTATGTTTGTATCCCAGTGTGTACAGCACAGCCTTGTACTGTACAACCCAGAAATTCAATGTCCTCTTCCTTACGGATTAGACCTGCAAGTAAGTTAGAGACCTCGCAGTTCAGGGGGTGCTTTCTGTCTTCATCCACAGAGTTTTTCATTGTTCTGCATTTGAAGTCACTGTTCATAATTGTCCCCTGCCAGGAACTCATCACTGTTGATCCCAGCTATTTTCCTTCCTGTATCTTTTTTGATTGTGGCGTTACAGTATTAGCAAGTATTGCTCCATGGGTTTCCTTTCCTGCAGAAACACATTTGGACAACTTTAGCTTTTCAGTACTATTGAATCATTTCATCTGACTTCATTCAGATTATCATTCTATTGCATTACCTCCCTTATCATATCTGCAGTACCTCACTGCAACAGCCATTGTAGGCTGGGTCAGAATAGACTTATGTGATTTTTATCGCATATTATTCATTTTTATCACATATTATTTTTACCCATACCTTCAATGTAACATCTACAGTAAGCTTTGTGGCCCCAGTCCAAAACTCATGAACATCAGTCTAAAGGTGCTACTGAGATATAGACACTTGAAGGTAGAGTTTTAGATGGAGAACTGGAATCCCTCTGCTTGAGCAAGAAAAGATCAGAATAACCTGTGGGGACACGTGGGGCTTCATCTTTTTCATTATCTTACCCCTTCCCCCTCCCCCACCCCACCAAAAAAAAAAGCCTGGCTCAACAAATAGGGTGAACCACATCAAGCTCTGGGTGCTTTGACACAGGCAGGGATGTCAGGGAATTTATCATTTCAGTACTTCTCGTAGCTATGTGCTGGAGGAAATGTAGCGCAAGAGCCATCAGAGCCTGAAGCAGAGATATTACAGGAACAGGAGAGATGAGCCAGCAACAAATAGGCTGGAGGATATTTTGGGGTTTTATACTTCAAAAAAGCAACTACCATACCTCTTAAATTCTGGTGGGATGCTGGAGAGCAGCTAATACTCTGCCTCATCATTGGAGGCTGGGCTGGCCAGCCTCGTATTTGCTACCAATCTAAATCTGCTCTGGCCGCAGAGCTTGGAGGAAGATTTGCTTGTCTATCCCTACCCCACCTAGCAGCAGGCTCTAAAGCACCGGTTGTGCCCCGTTGGAAGGAGAGCCCCTTCCCTTTGCTCTCCCAGGGATGTTGGTGGCCGTCCTCGCAGGGCAGAACTGAGCTCCAAGTAAATACCCCACACCAAAGCTAGTGACAGACCCCCAAAAGTTTTCTGTCAATATTTGTGTTAATTATTTAATGTACACTTGGGTCACATCATTTTATCTGACATGAGACTCACAAATACATGAATATGCTCCACTATTGACATCTGTGGTTTTACAGCTATTTAGGATGGTGCTTACCACGTAAGGGAACACAAGCCAAATTCGGTGGCCTGCTGCGTGTGGCTGTGCCTCAGGACTGGCTCTGCCGGGCCAGATCAGCGCAGAAAGGAGGCAGCTGTTGGGCACTGGTGTGCTGGAGTGGGCAGGAGGCTGCTCTCGGGCCCCTTCCTACCGGCTGAGCCACTGTTTCTTATCCTAACAGACAGGAGAGCTCGTGTTGCGGGGGATGCTGGTGAGCTGTTAGGGGCCTGTAGCTAAGCCATGAGCATGCTGTCTCACCTCTCAGTTTTTGGACTTCACCAGGCACGCGAGTAATTGCAGACCTGTCATCTTCAGAAAAGTCAGTGCCTGGTTCAGTGGGCAAAAGAGGACTGCAACACAGAAGGCTGCAAACAGAAAAGTGCTGCTGTTTAACCACTGGCCCCATAACACAAGGAAACGTTAATCTGCCCAGGAGAGCAAGTGTCTCTAATGTCACCCTCACGGGCTTGGGATTCCCAGAGCAAAGAAAGGACAGAGGTGCTGCTCTCCCTCTTGCTCCCGCCCCATCCCTCATGGCCCAGGAACTCGGAGGTGCACTGGGACCAAGAGAAGGGCAGCTCTCTGCCTTGAGATTCAACCTTCTCCAGATGGTTTGAGTGAGCTCTGTACCCTTCAAATGGGAGGCAGGTAATGACAACCAGCAGTGGGATGCCCACTTTTTCCCTGCGTCATGAAGGAGAGCTTAGCTGCCTGCTCTTACAGCTCTGCATGGCACTCTTCGCTCGGAAAGGAAAGCGTGTGAGAGCTCTACAGCCAGAGACATCCCTTTTCTGAGGCCAAAGTCTGCCTCTAGTATCAAGGCTCTTATAAGCCCTAAGAACAATCTCAGCTGATGGCAGATCTTATACAGGTGATTTATCATGCAAATAAATATCATTTGTAATGTAAAAATTTATAATGTAAATAACCATAGGTGAATGGGACACATAAATAAATAACTTAGTCCCACTGTAATTAGCAGGTTATTTATATTCAGGAAATCCTTCTTCCTACAAACAGTTAGCACTGGCAACAAACCTCTTACTTCTGCTGTAGCACTTGTTGAATCAGTTGTGTGGAGAACTAGCCGGGAGGAGAAGTCCTCCCTTTGGATAAAGGGCCAGGTGCTGCCAGCCACTAAGGGGCAGTTCGGTGACAGGAGCTGGGATTTTTTTTCCATTCCAGGAGGAGAGAGTTTGGATGGACCCCAGGACAGCAAGGGCTTTGCAGAACTGATTCTGCCCACGTTGGCTCTGGGGCTACCCAAGTATTTGTAAGTGCAGGAAGGCCCTGTCTAGCCTAGGAGAACAAATGTTTACAATATGTTAACACATTTGAACGTGTTTTAAGCTGGCTATGGCCAACCGTAGTGAGGAGTGAGCCATGAAGTTTTTGAAGGTATTGAACCCTCTATGAGATGTTAAAAACAGTTTTTAAAATGATGTTAATGAAAAAGCTTATTGGCTAAGGCACTCTCCCCCTCCCCCCCCCCCCCCCCCATCTAGACAATGCCTGAGAAATGCAACATATTCAATTGCACTTGACTGCTAAAAGCTGCATCCTACCTGGAGCGTTGAAAACTTTCTTCCATTTGTAAGAGGCTTTTCTCTCAGGTAACCTGTTTGTGTGCGATTCGTGTTCTTCCCATATCAGGATTGACGGCTTCTTCATCGTCCCATACATGCCTGCCAAATTAACAGGACATAAGCTATGTTAACTTCAACAGTTCATTTTTAATTACATTTCTCTGAGGACATAATGGGTACAGATGAAATATTGCCATTTGCAAATACTTTTTAATTAAAAACTTGAACGTACTGCGCTGTATAGCAGCCACCTGGTCTGACAAAGAATTAAAGGGGAGGCCATATTTTGCAAGAGTTGCAGCATTATAAGTAGAGCTGATTGAAAGACAGTTGTTTCTTCCTCCACTCTTTGAAATTTGTTATTACAATGTTCCATTGGAATATTGAGTCTTTATTTTTTTACTAGCTGTTTGAAGTTATTTTTATGAGAGCTTTAGAAATGTTTCTTTCAGTTATATGAAGTGGCCACACAGAATGAGTAAGAGAAAACCCTACTGTATGAACAGTCGAATGCACTTCAAAAGGCTCAGCAACACACAGTGATGTCGGATTACTAGCAGAAGGTCAAATCAGTTGATCGGGCAAACATTAGCAAATTACTTTTCTTAGAATCAAAGCAAACAAAATACTTCTCAAGAAATACTTTTCAAGAAAAATCAAATGGCAGTTATCAGAAAATCATGACTCTGTAGGACTTGTTATATTTAAGGCACTTACTCCCTTCCTAATGGCTAGCTGTTGCATCTGAACATCATGCAGGGACAAATTCAGCTATGGTTTAAAGTCTTCTACTCTGTAGGGCAAATGAATCATAACTGGGGCCTGTTTGTCTGTGAAATAATGTATAATGTTTGAGAGGTGGTTTTTATCTGCTTGCTTGCCTGCCTTTAAATAAGGTGTCAAAGGGCTCTGGACCGTAAGAAGGCAGCGTCTGCTGGAGGGGTCATATTTCCTTTAAAGCTGGTGGCTGCTCAAAGTTATCTCCAGATCGTGCACAACGGAGAAAGGGAAGAGGATGACTGCTGCCTAGAGACTTGAGAAAGAAGACATCTGCCTTGCTTTAGGGACAGAGAGAGTTGGAATAAGATTTTGAGGAAAGTATTTCCTTAGTGTCCTAGTGAGAGCCCAAGGAGAGCTTCAGGTGGATTTTTCTGGGTAAGAATTGGCCTTCTTTGTGCTGTGCTTGGCAAAAGCTGTAAACACCTCCGCAGGCTGGTGCCGGAGGTGCTCTGCTCCCCTTGTCAGTCCAGGCTCTGTGAAAAGTGACTTGGACTGAACTGCTTTGCTTCACGTCTATGCTGCAGTTTAAGTCTTGATGTCATTCTCATAGATCAGCATTTTCCATTAAGAGAAGTGCAGTGCCAGATGTATCGTAACTACGCCAGAGCTAAACGCAGTCCATGACGCATCCCACCGGGAGCTGGCAGAAAAGACTCTTGTCCTCCCTGCTTGAGCGCTCTGCCTCTCTGCTTCTCAGAAAACTGAGAAGACTTGAAGTCTTCTTTTACCTGCTTCTGTGTTTTAGCTGCAGAGGCAGTTGCAGTGTGGTGTTCTGCATCCCACGGTGTGACCCTGTGTGACTGACACAGGTGGACGCAACCTCCAGAGCTGGAGGCATGAATAAAAATATCCCCTAGAGAGGTCTGAAGAGAAACACAGAGCACATGAAGGAGGGAAGCCTTCCCCTTGTCGCTCCAGCACACAGAGCTTTCGGGACTTCACTTTTGTTGCACTACAATAATAGTCACTTTTAAAAAGGATGTTGTTTATTTTCTTATTTCTGCCCCTATATATATTTTTTTTTCCCCTTTTTTTTCCTGGACCTTATATAAGTAACACTGAAATTTGCTGTTCTTGAATGAAACTGGGGTGGGGAAGAAGCGACTGCTTCCTGCCTTTAGAGTTTGCCTACTTGGTAAATAAGTCAACACTATGTGTATAGCTACTGGAACTGCAATTTTCTGTCAGTGTTTACTCATTGGAAAATGTGGTCTCCATAAATTGAAAACAGGATGGAAATTTGAATTTCTGATGAGGCCTAATAGCTTTCCTAATTCTATGCAAGTCTCACATAGCAAGAAAAGAGAGAAAATGCTTTTTTTAATATATGTAAATATGAAACCACAAAGGTGACCAGAGGCAAGGAGCGGAAGGCACGTAACCTGAAAAGAGTTTTAGCTTGGTGACATCTCAATTAATTTGACCACTTATAATGGGTGTGGGGGGAAAAAAGCTATAATGGAGGATAGGCACCTGGGTTTTTACAGTAAAAGGGTGGTTCAAATACAAAATGGCCTTTGGAGGCTAGAAAAATCAAAACTTCCAGGGCTATTTTTTGGCATGAGTCCAAGGCTTAAACAGACTTGAGCAGTGCATACGTTGTGTTTTCACCTTTAGGACAGGGGAGAGTTTTGCCTTTAATGATTACAGCAGGCAAAATGGAACTTAAATGTGAAATTAAGAAATAATGGGGGAAAGCCTCATGCTCTGATTCCCCTTGCTGTACATTGAGAGCCTTCAGAAGTGCATAAGCACCGGCTGGGTATTTCACAGTTAGTCATACAGGCATAAATGAGTCTGTCTTAACCACTGGGAATAGCCCTCTGGTGTGACGTGCTTTTGCACAAGAGGAAATGAATTACTCATTATTGAAAATATGCATTCATTATTCATCAGTCCATTGTTGTAAAAAGTTTACCCCATCTTGTTTGGGGTTAAACACAAATGCCGCCTCGCCTAGCTATTCAGCAAGATAATTTCACGTATTAAACAACAACCAATGAAAGTGAAGAAACTTCAGACAGCTCATAAGTTTCAACCAGTTTGACGAAACCAGGGCGGTGAATATTTCTGAACAATAAATGCAGTCCCAGAAACCAGGGCAAACTGCTCGAGAACAGAAGGAAGGCTCTGGTGTTTGGGCAATTTCTTTATAACAAAGCTTGGCTAGCTGCAACAAAGCACCAAGTCTAGGAGGTTTTCTCCACAAACACGTTTGATTCAAAAAAAACCTTAAAAGGGTTTTATACCTCTGGCGAAAGAGGTTGATTTAAACCTCTGGTGGTAAACTGTTGCCTGGTCTAAATTGGTGCAATTCTGTTGAAGACAATGTTACTAAGTCATCTTACCCAGGTTGAAAATTTGGCTTGGTACCATACACGGTGCCTCTCGGGTACTTCCTCCCAGAGCCTCACCAGGGAACGAGAGGAGCAATGCAATGCTGCTGGCGGCTCCCAGGCTGAGCTGACTGCAGGCCAGGCCAGGCCACCCCACCATGCCGCAGCAAGGAGACTTTGGAAAAGCAGCGTGGTCATGCCTGACTTTCCTTAGTGAAAATGCCATAGCAATTCCTCTGGAATTACCTGGGAGTTTGCAGTACACTAAGTGTCAGGAAAACAATTTACCAGCTGGGCAGAGAAATTTCAAGGGATTAGATTAAAAAAAAAAATTAAAAAAGCTTAAAAAAGATCTACTTGGAAGTTCTGTAACAAACTATATATATATATATATATATATATATATAATGCATAGGGAAGTATTTAATTAACATAAAAATATTTAATTTTTATGTACCGTTCAGTCTTGCTGCATTATTTAAATTAAATCTGTAACTATATTCCTTAGAACTGTTTAGGAGGTTTCCCTCTCAAGACATTGTAACGTGGGAAGCTGGAGTTCCATGCAGTTTTTTTCCTGTTGGTTTCTTCTCCCTGTCAAAATTGTCCTCTGGCACATTTTCCTGGAGGCTTGGGATGAGGGGTGGAGAAAAAGATTAGATACACACTCCAGATACTTTCTGACAAACTGTATTATTTATAAGGGAAAAGTGAAACTACAGAACTCATTTGGCTCCAATCTTGGTATTTTTCTAAAATATTTGTCTAGCAGGGAACTGTCCAACTCTGGCTAATGAGAGATAATGCTCTGTTTCTAAATTGGTGCAAAGTTGAGCCTGAGTTTTGGACATTTTTACACTGGCAAAAAGGTTATGTTACATCTGTGAATATTTCTAACGACTTGCAGAATCAGAGATTAGTTTAGCATCATGTGAGAGTGATGAATAAATAGTTTCCTGGATCATTTTGTTCTTATTTTATCCTGCACCTCTAACCCTACCACCACCATTGGAAATGGCAAGGAAAAGCAAGTCCCCCATGAGAGTACATGTGATAAGAGTGTAAGGTTAAGCAATTGCATGAAAATGTATGGATCATTTGTTTTATGCACTATATCATGAATATCGATATCTCTCTGGTGATCTCTAAAACTATATTTGTTAGTCTTGTGTGGTTTAACGATTGACGGAGCTTGGAAATTAAACCTTTGTCTGGGTTTTGTTGTAAAATCAGCTCACATGATGGGAATGATATTCTTGGGAGCAAAGTTGAGGCCAGACGAAGAGGTTATTGCTTCAGAATACTGGAGAGAACTTGTGGATGAACTTAGGCACTGATATAACATGAGTCACCAAAAACCTAAAAACCTATGAGGTTGGGTTTATTATTTTTAATATGCTCCACTTTGTTCCTGCCATCTGCAAACTTAAGATTCAGAAGAACGCAAAAAAAAAAAAAAAAAAAAAAAAGCCAGGGCAGCGTACGGCTCTTGTACTTCCTTCCCTTTCAGTAATATATACACGTGGTTGGTATCAGTTGTGAACATGTTTGCATCTTCTGCATGCAGACAAATAAAATACCTACTTTTAAAATATAGCAGACCAATATGCATTTTTAATTATTGTTTAAAGGTCTTGGTTTGCAAACAGAATTCCTCAGTCCAGCAGTGATAAAATAATAAGCAAGTAGTTGATGTGCACAGCAGGACTCCCAGGTACCTGCTGAATTTTACAACAAACTGAGCTCGCTCTTCACGGCTCAGCTCTCATTTCTGCATGGCTGCCTTGCTGTTTTGTTCTTTTGAAATCTTGATCAAGTTCTCCGGCCTGTAAAAATACAGGTCGGACTTGCTGACCATACCCATCCCTGCTGGGACTGGAACCTGTGGCCGCGTGGAGCCACGAGGGCTCTGCCTGCGCCGGTGTGCCCAGCACCCTGCAGCGGGCAGGAGTGGGGCCAGCTGAGGGACGTGCTGGAGGGTTTGGTGTTTTGGAGGTGTTCCCCGGGGGCTGCGGGGCCCGTCTGTCCACGCGGGTGCCAGAGGAGGGCTCGGCGCCAGCAGGCAGGTCAATGGTAGCAGCAGTGTGACACGGAGGACGGAGGTTTCTAACCCAAACTGGCTCTGCCCGCTGGTGATGAGCAAGAGATGGGGATGGAGGAGGAGGAGAAGTGTTGCTGCAGCTTCACAGTTGTGTCACTCTTCTTAGTCACAGCCAGGGTCCTTGGCTCTTGGCAGAGGAGCTGTCTGTCTAAACAAGCAATTTTGAAAAGCCTTTGAGGGAATTACAAACTGGCTTCCCGTGGAAAACCCATAGGGTGTAGGTGCATAGCTGCTTTGGGGGAAAAACTGTACACTGAATATAGATGATGCATAGATTCTTATTTTTTAAAAAAGGAAAGCTTTGAATAGGGAGCTCCTCTTCATCCTAAAATAGCTCCTCTCAGCCTATAGCATCAGAGTGAGAGCTATTTTCTCTGTCTAGGTTCTTACATAGACCTGACTGCGGCTGTATCAAAGTGCTTCTCTAGTACTGATAAATCCCAAGAGAAAGGAAGGCAAGATAGTTGCAAGCCAGTTTTTCAAAGACATGTTTGCATAAACCATATTAAAGGCATTAAGACATAGCTACAAATATTAATCATTTGACTCATAATTCCAAGCATAGTCATTCGCTGCTTAGAAAATGGCCTGATTTATCCAAGGTGGCCTGAGTTGTTGTAGCTGAGCCAAGTTAAATAATGCAGTACTCCTCAAAATTGTGCGAGTATATGATTTCATTTGCCTTATTCATTCATAATTCCTATTGGCTGGTAGTTTATTGCAGTCAGTGATTATCACATTTGATGATTCATCTCTGATGTAAGTGAGACTGGCAGGTTGTTGTGACTCCTCTTTCCCTCAGAGTTTAGGAATGAGTGTTTGGTCTGGCCGTTTATCTTCAGGTAGGTGCAGCACAGAAAAGTGAGTGAGGAAGGATTAGCTTCTAATAAAATAATTTGATCTACAGGACTGCCATCCTCAGGAAGAAATAATAATATAATAATAAAAATTCCTACAGTACTTCCACAGTGCAGTGGGGTCATATTTAAATGACTCTCTCTCCTACTGCAGCACACTGTAGGCTCTCTTTCTTGATCTCTCAATCACAAGAGTGGCTCCATGAACTAAACTAGGACTAACCAAAAGCAGATGGGCACTGAGGGAGAGGAGCAAGGCAAATGAAAGCACCAGGAGAGCATCCCTCACTACTATCAATTGCAAAACAGAGCAGCAAGAACAGCTTCTCCTTCAGAAGAGGTGGAGACAGTTCAAGAGGACATGGGGCTAGTGAAAAGCCTTGATACTTCAGTGCTCCATATTGCTCTGCCAGCATCCTGGGATGCAGCCTTGAACAAGCCACTGCAGCTGTGGACTCCATCGCTTTCCCAGAATTAGCTGTACTTGCTGCTGCTGGTGTTACTGCCCTCACTGCTCTGCTTGCAAAGGAGATCGCATGAATGTCCCCTGACATACAGAAGGGGAAAAAATCAGCTGGATTAACTCAACCTGCCCATTTAAATTGATTAAATGATCTGGGTGATTTTGTGTGGACTGACTTAGGAAGTGATCATAAAAGCCACTCTGCTGGCAGTCTCATGGGGATGAGAGCAGGTGGCCAAGGATGACAGTCCAATATCCTTGACCAGGATAGCTGTTTGCGTAGTCAGCTTTCTCTAGGCCCTTTAGGAGTCTTCAGAACAAATTTCTGAGAGCAAGCACTTCTGCTGATCTGAAACACCATTGTGAAGTGCAGGGAGAGAAAGCGTCTTCCAGATAATGGGGTCTAAGATAACATGGGCATTAACTTTATTAATTTGCATCACTTATCTCTCTACTTGTGTAAGGAAGGAATCATCATCCCTATTTAGCAGATAAGGGACAAGGAGAAGCTGATAAAGTACCAAAGAATTCCATAGGGCTCATATCTTAGCAGAGATGAAGGCACAAGAAATGAAATCCCAGCTCTATGAAAACCAGCAGGGCTTTTACAACTGACTTCAGCGCAGCAGAGATCTGAATTAACCGAGGGAGGCTGTACTGTGCAGCCAGAGGCATTGCTCGAACTGAATGTCATCTCTCCTGCAGAAATCCAAGATATTACAGAGGAATGGAAGAAAAACAAGGAAAGGGAAAGCAGATGGAAGCAACTGGGATGAGTGATGGTTGGTAGCACAGTGTGTTATACAGTGAGGAGAGGGAGAGAAAGAAAGAGTTGAGAAAAATGTGGCAGGATAGTGGGAAAACAACTCTGAGCAGTACCTGGAATAAGGGTACAAAGGAAAAGCTGTATGTCCCCCAAAATGCTGTGCAACCATCGCTGCTCTCTGCAATGTCTATTAGTGATCCACAGACTAGCAGCTGTTGTAAAGGTTGGCAGAGTTCAGGCTGGAGTGCTGAAACGATTAACGGAGATTAAAGACACTGAAAGGAGAAGACAGGATCTCTCAAGACACCAGAAGTGTTTTGGATAAAGCTGAAGAAAACCTTGGTTCAAATAATCTCTGCAACATGACTAGGCTGGGATTAGATGTGAAACAGCAGTTTCTCCATTCTGTCTTGTCCCAGCAGTTTAAGTCAAGGACTCTAGATCTGTGCAGGCTGGCAGGGCAGGGCAGGTTTACTGGAGACCCTTGTGGGCCTTGCTCTTCTTGGCAAAGCCAAAGGCAGCTGACCTTAGGGCGTGATGCAGTAAGTACTGATTTCATGTAGCCCTGTCTGTTTGCTTTCTGTGTGTAATTAGCTGACGCCCAAGGTACTGTGGCAGTTGTGGCTACAGCACTTGAACCAGACTAGAGCTTTGGTGGCCTGAACCCCTCTCAGGTCACCTCAGGTTCTCAGTCTGTTGGGCCTTGCCTGTCTCCACTTTTTTTACCCTCTTTCCCCCGCCCCACCCTCGCTGCAGTCAATACTGGCAGTCACAAAGCAAATGCCGACATTTCCAGGCAACGTGCTCAAAGAGCACCACAGCACAGCAGTTTCTCAGGCAGCTGCGTCCCAGGGCGCTTGCACACAATGCCAAGAGCTCGCACAGTGTTTGATGGTGTAAGCCCAGGTCCTGGAGGTGAGCAACTGAGACTCATTCTCCTCCCCTTTTTCCTCTTGGTCACAGAGAACACTTGAACATCTGATCTAAATGCACCTAAAGTGGAAAAGCCAGAAAAAATCAAAACTTTCACGAACCAGGTTAAGCTATCACAAAGCCCATGGTATGGTTTTGTAAGGGGGCTGACTTATATTTCTCTGAATGTTTATGTTAAGATCTCTTTGCACCTAGTAACGCTATATTCATTCATCCTGCTACCGCAAAATATAAGTGTTAGCACACCTGAAAATTGAGATCTATGGGCCTGCACTAGGATAACAAACACAAGATTTTAGTCATCACAGGCCTTTTAATTCTCAGATGAACTGGATGTTCTGTTTGCCTTATGTCATTTTGGAAAGCATTTAAGATGCGTTTCAAAAGCTGTGTTTGTATCAAATGTCTTTTTATTTACGTTAGCAAAGTTACAGTGGTAAAAATTTCCTATTGGGACGGATTATAACAATTCACAAAAGCAGGCATGAATGTTCCTCTCTTTGGAAACCAAAAATTGCATACACATAAAGCGTGCAAAAGAAATTTTTATAAAGAGAAAGTCTTTTACTATCAGTCAGATGATGGCAGGTGTTCACATTTAACCAACCCATGCCAAAATATTACCACAAATTTTGCAGGATAAATACCAGCACTCAAAACCATTAACAAGGAAATTCAAGAAAATTGTTGAGAGGTTTTCTTATTTTTTTGCTGACACAGTGCTTTGATCTGCCATGCAACTGGGTCGGTGCGTGGGAAATACATTTTAACACCCACATCTGTGATGTGAATACTATGCAAGAGAACCTAAGTGTTCCTCACAGATCACTCAGTAGAGGACTCTCCAAAAAACAAACAAACAACAACAACAACAAAATCCCAAGCCTCACTTGACTTGCAAGAGAATGTATTTAACTAGCACAGTGATCAAAGTAATCCAAAGCTGAAAAAACAGTCATTGCTGGCCCAGATCCTCAATGAGCTAAAACACCTGCTTGCGTGGAGCCCTGTTGCCTAAGAAGGGCTCTGGTGTTGGTCCCCAGAGGGGGAATGTGCTGGTATCCAGCCTGGAGACCTGCTAGGGCTTGTTCACAGGTCCAAGTTGCTGGATGCTTCTGAGGACAAAAGCCAAGGGAGATGGTCTGTCCCGTGGGGTCACCACAGCTAGAGTAGCGTTAGAGCCAGAATAAGTGGGAATGGGCTAGTGTTTCCTACTGTGTCTCTGGACGGGTATCTGCACAGCAGGGGAGGTTCATGGTGTACACTTTAATTTCTAAAAAACCTTCCTGTACAGAGCCCGGGAGCACAGAGAAAGCTTTCAGTTCTGGGCAGCAATACCAAGAGCTGTCTCCTTGCATCTGACTGACCAAGCAGCTGGTGAGCAATGGGTTCTCTAGACCTTGGCTCAGTGCGAGCAGAGGGAGACCCTGCCTTCGAGAGACCTCAGTGGTAGCCAGAGAGAAACCACAGAAGGAAGGACAAAGAGGACAGAGACGGATAAGCAGGGGGAAGAAGGAGGTAGTTTGGGCAAGTGGGGAGAGAGTTTCACTGCTCAGGCATGCCTTACATCGCATATATGGCAGAGGAGAGGGTTGGACTCTTCTCCAGTAACTTCGCTGCCCTGCCGACAGTGAGGTTACAGCCCTCCCCTGCAGGGCTGGGGGCTCCCAAACACCAGCCTGAGGAGGTGCCCCGGGATGGGCGTGTGGCCTACGAGACACGAGGAGCTGGGGCTGAAATTTCTGTCTTTCCCAAGAGGGATAAAATCAGAGCCGCGAGGACAGAGAGACTCCTGGATAGCAGCATTAATTCCACTAGGATGTAGGGCAGTCCACCCATTAGCGGTTTTCATCTTGCACCTAGAAAGACCTGGGGAGATTTCCAAGCAGAAATGCTCAAAGGAATTCGCCTCAGGAGGCTACTTGCCTCATATGCTGTCCCTCCCAGGCGAGGGCTGCAGGTTGTTCTCAGTCCGGTGTGCTGGCAAAAATGGCAGCAGGGGGGTTCAGAGAGAAAGTCACAATCTGTCAGTCAAACCTCTGACCTGACTGTTTCTTAATGAATCCCACAGCAGGCAAAGAGCCAAGAGGAACCTCAGTTTTTTGTTTTTTGGTTTTTTTTAACGCAGAAGGGGTTAAAAATCAGACACATTCCTTCATCCCAGGTCACTGTCCGAGTCTCTGCTCGCCCTTGCTCATTCCTGTGCTCTCTCCCCGTGGTGATTCAAGCCCTCTGGGCCTTGATGGGACCCTCCGCTGCTCATATCTTGGCCTACCTCACCTTCCTCTGGGGACTGAGTTCTACTGGGGCCTTCCACAGCCACCAAAGCAGGATCTTTCCCCTGGAAAAAGCAAAATGTTTGTTTTACACAACAAAAAACAATGCAGTTAGCATGTTTATAGCCCATTTCCTAAAGCATTCCTGCCTTTCTAGTTTGCTGGTGAACTACAATGCTCTGACAGTCCTGTGCATTTTGGCTTCTACTGTAGACACAACCACAAATTTGCCCTAAAAATTACCTTTCAGGGATAAATGGCTTTCTATGAAGTTTTTCATCGTTTTCTGATACTCGTCGTTAGTCACGTGGAGCTGTGCTACCTCGATGCTTGGAGACCACTCTTCCTTTGTAGTTGTCCATTCCTCCTGAGGAGGCCAGTGTGCAGCAGACACTCTAAAACCAGCTTTATCCAGGTTCCTTGCAAACATCCTCCCGATGGAGCTGTTGGACACGAGGATTACAATCGCCCTCCCTTTTACATCAATGTTCCTGTCTGCAATTCCAAAGGAGAAGAAGATAACGAAGCAGGTCAGAAACACAATGAAAATGCACACAAAGGCATAAAGGAGGCAAGAGAGGGTCATTGCGAGCAGTAAGTCTATGGCCACCAGGAAGACCTGTCGGAAGAAGAATGCCATCGTTCGAAGAGCGAGCCTCCTCCTTGCTCACAGGCGAGCTGAGAAATCTGCTAGGAGTCGCAGTGTGCAGCCACGCTATTATAAAGCCAGGCATCATTGCGAAACATGCAGAGGCAAGTCAGAGTCCCACAGGGAGGGTGAATCATTCTCCTGGATATAACAACAACAGAGGTTTCCAAACCACATACATTTCAGGAGAGTGCTGCTCATGATGTTTGTCTTGGCTTTGCTGTGCATTTGATGCTCTCCTGGGCTGAAATTTGAGGATTCATTTTGTAAGAGCATTTCATCATGTGTCTTTTTTAGGGCCAGTTATATACACAGGTTATTTTAAAATATTCATTTTTAGGGAATTTCTTAAAATAATGTGTGCTAGGCATTGAGAAATCCACATGCGTAGCCAGAGAGTAGAAATAATCCCCATATCTGCTTGGCATGCTACAGTGTTCTTAAATTTACGACTCTTCATACTGCTGTAAAGCAGACAATTTCTGTGAATCTGGGAAAGAGCCCAAGAGAGCACAGAACTTGAAATTCTGCGCCATGCCACCAGCTTTTGTTTTGCTGTAAAATATACCGTGTGGGGAACATTGTGCTTTCTATTTGTAGGGACTTTGTCAGCCTGAACATTTTGGAAGTAGTGCATTCATGTCGGAGATGAGAGAAAGAAGCTGGGTGTGCAAGTGGGAACTTTTTCTGTTGGGGCCAGAGCTCTTGAGGAGGTTACTGATATTCCTCGTGCCAGCGGCGTGGCAGGCAAACCGGTGCCGCAGAGAAGGGTGTATTTTTGGCTGTCTGGAGGAGTAGCCCTTCCACACAGGGCCTAGCAGGGCTCCGCACTTCAGCTGTAGCCTCTGCAGAATTGGAAAGAGCCTGGTAGCCTTAAGAGCAAGGCTGGAAAAAGCAAATCTTCCAGCTTCAGGGTCTATCTAACCTCTAACAGTGGGTCAGAAAGAAACTTCCTATATAAGCTGGTGGTCTCCTAACTGCCAGCTCTGTCACTGCTCTCTCTGAAGCAGCCAGTGTTGGAGACACGATCCTTGCCTCCATCTCACTGTGTGACGTGGGATGGAGGTTGCTACTGACCACCATTAAAATACCAGAGTCAGAGAAACTGCTCTTTAAATGGCACCTCCTTTCATTTTATTTATTTATTTTTCCTATTGTGGATAGGCGTGAAAGGGATCTCCCAGCAGGCTGATCTTTCCCTTCCCCAAAGGAAAGCAGGCAGCCGTACAAAACACGGCATCCTACACAGAGCAGGTTTTCCCATGGACAGGACAGGGCATGCAAAGGGCCCGTCTCGGGAGCAGGATGACAGATGCATGAGGAGCCCTGTGCAATCAGGCCGGGGCCCTGCGGCGGGCAGCCTCCCCGGGGCAGCGCGGGGCGTCACTGCGGTCCAGCTGGCGAAGGCGGCGCGCCGGTGTCCTGCTCGGCTTGCGACACGGCCTCCTCTGTGCTGCGGCACGTTGTGTTGCAACGTCTTTACGTCCCGCTCTAACTGCAAAGGCTCTGGGGACATGGGGCAGACTGTCAACACAAGCCACACTGGTTTTTCTGGTGCTTATTGTTTGTCTTCTGCGTTAACCCGCACGTCTCTGTCCCACAGGTTGGCAGCACAGCTGATGTGCGCCCCAGCAGCCCATCTCCGGGTGCTTCTGGGATGGATTTGCTGGTTGCATGGCAGCGTGTATATAAATGTACAGAGCTTTTCCAAAGTGGACAAGGGGATGCAAGCATCCAGTGTGCCTTTAAATAAGCCTGTGTTTCATGAGTAGTGAAAGACAGCAGGGGCAAGGGTGTGCATGGGTCACCTCACTCACTGAGCGCTGTTAAAATTTGCAAACTCTTCATGTCAGAAGACCAGACCTGCAAATGCTGTATGACAAAAGAGCACTGATGCATAGTGTATTTTGCAGAAAGTGAGTACCATCACTATTCCTGGCAAAGGAGCTGTGCATGCAAGTGCCAGTGCTCTGTGTTGAGCTTGTGAGAGGCATGCTCTGGGCCCGGATGTGCGTGAGGTGCCTCCCCACAGGTGAAGAAAGCAGAAAATCTTGGCAGAGGTAGGCACTGCCGTGGCTGTGCTGGGCAGGCTGCCCACAGCACCAGAGGGTGTGCGTCGGCTCTCGCTACAGGACTAGCAGGAGCAGGCAGCCATGCCAACGGTGCCGAGCGAGGCCTGGGCTGGGCTGGCGAGCGTCCCACCGGCTTGGAGCATGAGCAGGGCAAGCTCCCATCTACGCTTCTGTGTGCCGATACCCACCAGCTCCTTGAGTCAGCAACCTGAGCCTCGTGTACCCAGGCAGCCTCAGCGGGAAAGAGCTTATAGTCCCCTTTGCTGCCAGAAAAGAAAAAAAGCCAAAACATTGCTTCTGCAAGTATCGCCAAAAATGAGTTTGCGCCTCACCCCTGCTAGCTTTAATGAATGAGTATTAGAAGCCTCCAAGCTCTTTAATGTTGGAGCTGCAAAGTCAGCCTAAAAGGCAGGAAGAGGAGCTCTGTGGCACTGGAGAGACAGACTTTAATCTTCCTTATCTGGGCATCACGTATTTCACATTCCTCTGCCAGTGATGCAGGTTTGAGGATTTCCTTGCTGCATATCAAAACTGATTAATTTTGGGAACCAAGGTGGCATGTTTGGCTGTAAGAAGAATTTATCATCTAAAAGCAGAACTGTCACAGAATGCTAAGATTATCTTCAGAGCTAGTCAAAAAGATTCTGCATTTTAAATGTGTTTTGACTGAAGTTATTTTTGTAAAAAATACATGTAAAGGTATTTGTTATTTTGTTAAAAAAATGTTTTCCCCCAGTAAATATTGTTGTTATTTTTGGCAGCTTTCCACAGGACAAAAAATCGAAAACTTAGCTGTCATTTTTCAGGTCCCCAGAGGTGAAGGTGCCAACCAGGGCCAAACTTCTCCCTACCCGACTCTCAGCCTGGGGCTCAGCCCGCCCCAGCGCTTTAGTTTAAGCGCGGACGCTGCCCCCGCTCCGCGCAGCGCTGCGCAGCGCCGCCCGCGGCTGCGGCGCGACGGCGGCACCTGCCGGCCGCCCGCGGCGCCGCCGTTCTGCGCTCGGGGCCGGGCAAAGCGGGGCCGGGAGGGTCCGGAGGAAACGCTGGAAACGCTAAAATACCGTTCCCGTTTGGACGTCCTGGGATCAGAGATCCGCGTAAACCGTCGCTACAGCCGCGCCGGAGTGCCACCGACTCGCTGCTGGCAAGTCCTCCTGCAAATTACTCTGCTATGTTATAGCTATTATTACTTGAGTCTCCTGTGCTGATTGAGGAGCACTGCGGCTGGGGTTCAGGT
The DNA here is from genome assembly GCF_036370855.1 of Dromaius novaehollandiae. NCBI lineage: Eukaryota > Metazoa > Chordata > Aves > Casuariiformes > Dromaiidae > Dromaius > Dromaius novaehollandiae. The sequence continues at coordinate 121,570,743 of NC_088100.1, forward strand.
TTTGAAACGATGTTTTTCCCGATGCAGAGAGTTCCCAGCAATGCTAGAGCAGGACTATGTGTGTGGGAATTCATGACAAATACAGACTTTCAGGGGCATCCTCCGTCTCTGCCCAGCAGCATAAGCAGGCTGCAAAGCCTGTGTTGCTTGCACGGCCCCCGTACGCTCGCTTGTGGTGAGGAGGGGTGAAACCTGCTGCAAAGCGCTGGCTCCTTTGGGGGGTTACTCGAAGCCCTGAGGTACTTGTGGGGAGTCAGCAGTGCCTCCAGCAGAGCGGTAGCTCCCTGCTGCCTCCCAGCCGACACCAGCAGCTCTTGAGCTCAGGGATTGCTCGGTTTCCAGCCTTATTCTGAGTTAACACTTCAAAAGTTTCCCAGAAATTCAGTTCTCTGTTTTCAAAAGAAGCAAACCAACCAGCCACCCTGAACCGTTGCAAAAATCATTTTTCGAGGACTGATTTTTCTGTTCAGTGGTTCTTCTTAGTCAATGAATAAACATGAAAATGAAAGGTACCAGTGTGGGCCAAGAAAATGCTTCAAAAGCAGGAATTGTTTTCCGCTACTGTAATATCTAGTAACAAGGAAGACCTCAGGCTTGCCCTGTGGTTTTGTCTTACCATATTCATAAGCATAAAGATATTTTGCCAATAGGTAACCCATGAGGCAACTGTGACATGTCCTCTAACTCCATTGCTGGCTGTCACCCAACCTCCTCTTTGCATTGTAATTACTAAGCTAACTCCTCCAAGGGTTTCCAATGTATCTTTTCCTGAATTTAATTAATGCTTGGGATGCAACAACATTTTATTGAGCAGATTTTTATCTTCAGACCTGTTCAAGAAGTTACCAAATTATGCTACAGTTCTGCACAAGGTTTTCTATTTTTCATGTTAAGCAAGAGGATTAAATGAATACTGTACAGCTGTGCTGTGAGCTAAGCAATTGAGATATTACCTCAGATGTGTTGTTCCTCTCAGGAGGACACCTGGTTGTTTTCAGCACCTTGATTTGTCTTTGGGGTGGCAGAGGTCATCTGCTGGGGATCTCGTAACAGGTTTAAGTCCTTCTGGTGGCAACTTTCTCCACGAGTTGGAGAGATTAGAAAAGGCAGAAAGTCAGTCAGTCAAACTAGCTGTGGTTGGGCCAGCTGAGCTCAACAGCGGTGGCTGGGAGGCCAAGAGAGACCCATGGAGCTGTGAGAGCCATTAAGCCGAGGAGCAGTGATCTGGGGGTGCCACCACCATCGTAGTGCTCCCCCACGCTGAGCGCTCAACTCTTCTTCCCCTGCCAGCCGAGGGCCGCTCGCTAGCACCGCGCTGGGTGGACCGCGCTGGGTGGACAGATGGGCTCTGCTTGAAGGTAGGCGTTGCACTTTGTGAAATACCTCCAGCAGAAAATCAGCACCTGCTCGCTCTTGTTGCAGGAGGATTGGAAAGGGTTTGTGGTGCCACTGGGCCTGCCGCTTCTTTAGGAATATAAACGGTGATCTTCTTAGAATGGTTAAAACAGCCTTGATTTGGGGACTGACTGGCCACCAAAAAAGAGATCAGCTCCATTCTGAAGGTTCAGTGTCTTCCTACTGTGGCTCGATTTAGCTAATCCTTGAGAGCTCGATTCAGCTGTATATCATGAGAGAGAGTTATCTTAAGCCTCTCTTAAGCAGGTCCTAAATGAAGCTAATCTGCTGTGCTCTGATTATTTCATCATCAATACTACCATCATGTTTCTGATGTTGCTAACCAAGCAACAAAAAGTGATGTTTTTCCTGAAAACTGTATCCTGAAGTCAGTCCTCCAGGAGGCTTGGAAGCTTTGTAGTGACAGCAAGGGGCTTTGAGCCCTTTCTTAAAGGGAGTAATTGACTAATGCCTTTTCTTTTAGTTTGGTACCAGCAGCAGTAGTGGATGGTAATAAAAAAATTCCTTCACTTCTTATCCAGCAGCTCAGTCTTACATGACTCATAAAGAAGGTCCCAGTTGCTTATTAATGGAGGCATGTGAATGTCCTTTGATGTTTGACACCACTCTGCTATTCTGGTCATGACTCCCAAGAAGAAGGAACTGTTTGCTTGGGCAGATATTAGCCTCCTAGAGATTCCACTGCAATTCCATAAAATACTGACTTATTTATATATCTTGTTACAGAGTGGGCCAGGATTCTCTGTTTCTCTTCCCATTTTTCCTAAGAGGCAAATTTCCTTTGCTTGAGGCTTCTTGCTCGCTGTTCAGTATTTTTCAGTTGTAGCCTTTTAATTGAGTTGATCAGGAACAGAGAGGAGAAAATGAATGAAGCAATTTATAATGAGTGGTACAGTAATAAGCTAGAATGTATGGACAGTGTATGTTAGTCATGCATTCACACACACAGAGCTAGACTAATAATAGTTTAACGACACAGATCCCTCAATGTTCAAAAAACAGTATGTGAGTACATAATTAAAGACTCTGTTATAGTGCACACATATCACAGGGTCAAATTTATATTCCACAGACAGCATTAATTCATTAACTTGTTAACTTGTAAGCACTGACCTTTTCAGTTAGAATATTCTTTTATGTGATAAATGCATATTATTTCTTTTTAAAAAATTAACTCTGAAGTATAATATATAGAAATTTTTGAAGCCTTTGCTAAGATTATCAGCCAGCTTGGGATCCTCAAGTTATAAACTAATGTGAATGTTATTTAACTTTGCTAATAGATTGCCAGCAATAGAAATCTTTTGTCTTCACTCAGATTTTGCCAATGGATTTCATGGCCACGGTGGACTTGTAGTAATATTTTAATGCTAGATCTTTTGGGGATCATTATGCACATTGGTGATTTTTCCTTATGGAAGTACTTAAATGCTTCTCTGGATTGTATCTTAAATCCTTAAAAGATCAACTCTTCCTGAAACAATATCCTCCGCAGGGTCTGCCTCCATCGATTCCCAGTGTCCTTGCATCCAGACTGTAGCTCTGGGTTTTCTGATTCTTTCCGCCCTGAACCCTTCCCCTAACTTGAACCCCTCACTGAGGTTTATGCTGGTGTCCAAGGCCCTCTCCAGACCGAGGACAAAGCTCTTCCAGCGGCCCCCATCTCCTCTGGCAGCCCCTTTCAGCAACCCCACAACTGTAGCTCTGGGCTTGCTCTTTCTCACAACCCTAACGCCAAGTCTAACCCTAACCACAGGCTGACCACGCCGCAGGCCCCTCTCCAACCTCCGTAGCCCCCTTACGACTTGTAGATCTATAATTTCCCTTTCTCTCAACTCCAGCTCTGAACTGATGCATAGGCCAGGGAGCCAGTGTTTCAAGAATTTCTGTAACATTTGCAGACGAGATTTTGCCATAATTATGATCCCAGTTGTCACAGACTCATAGAATAACTTGTGTGGTCTCTGGTGGTCATCCAGTCCAGCCACTTGCTCAGAGCAGGTCCAACTATCAGGAGATATGCAATGCAATCACTACAACTGGCAATGTTATGAGTCTCAGAGAGGCTCTTTTTAAGAGCTTGTTCATGGATAGTGAGTATTCTTTGCATGCAGGTGAAAGGAGCTCCTTCTTTTGATTACTGGAAATAATCCATTCGGAGACTATTTGGGGAAGTTAAATAATGCTGGAAAGTATGTTTTCCACATGTTGTCTATAAACTATCAGACTGGTCAATCAGGACTTCCCTTTGGGCAGTCAGAACAGGTTTTATCTACAACCCTCCTGAGCTTCATGATGGCTATTCATGGGCTCCTTTCCCTTTGAAGAACCTTGATATGTCTCAGGGGCTTGAATTGGCATTAGAAACTGAAAGCTCCAAAGAACAGAGACACAGAGTGTAGATATATTGAGTTTCACTTGACATGAAGATGCTAACAATTCTCTCTAGTAAATCAGAAAATTCAGCAGAGCAGGAATGCTAAGGGCGGATGAAATTCTTCAACATTTTTAAGGTGCCTTTATATACCTAGCATAGCTGTCTCATTTGGGAAACTTGAGCAGTAGAATAAGTCCCTGACATTTCTGTGTACAAATTTTTAGAGTTTTATATAACCCTGTTATCAATTGCCAGTGTACAGAGTGGAACAAAATGGTAATATTTATAGGAAAAAATGTGCAAAATTCATTGTATGAATTGTTCAGTTAACACATTCACAAATTATTCAATTGGCTCTGTAAGTTGGATGAATAGAAAAATAAACTTAAATCTATAGATAAATAAACTATGAATAAAAGTACAGATGAATTCATCAAAACAACTATTCCCCAAATATTGTTTGAACATCTGGAACACTTTCCACCTACTGTCAATTATACTGGTTTACACTGATATGTAGGATCACTGACATGGGAAATATCCATGGCTGAAGATCAAATAGACTCTAAACCTGCAAGACAGACTGCAGGAGGTCAGTGATGAAGAGTAATAAAGGTGCAGCAGCCCCTAGTACTTTTGATTGGATCTGGATTTTTTTTCAGTATCCTCTACCAAGAGAACTAATCAGAGGTGATAACTGGTGGCACTGAGCAGATTTCCATCTGCTACCACTGAGGGTTTGTATACCCTCCAGTGTGACAGGCAACTGCACAGAATTGGTCAGGCGCAGGGAGACAGGACAATGTGGGACTAGCCGGGGTACCGGGTCGTACACCCTCTTGTTAGGATTGGCCCTTATCTACCACCACTTTCCAACCATCTCCAAATCATGTTCAGCATCAGGCCGAAGGTATCATGGAAGGGTTTGCAAAATAGTTTACTGGGACAATGACAAAAAAAGATGAGAAAAGGTAAGAAGAGGTGATCTTGGAGTCACTGTGTACTTTTTTTCTTTAAAAGAAACAGCCCAGATGTTTCAGATAAGGTCTGCATGCCATTTTTTGAGATAAATTTTCAAGATACATATGTGAACTGTAGACCACCCATTAACTAAAGCTCAGTTGTCCTTGTAAATTTTAGCACGGCTTAGAAATGGTGGTACTTCTCTCCCGCACTTAGTCTGTCCCATCTGCTTAAACCATGGGCTTCCAGTGCAAGAGATTTTTCATTTCTCTGCTGCCAAGAGCACTGGAGCTTTAACTACAGTTGGGATGTCTAAGTGTTGTCTTAAAACAAAAAATAAATCCTTTTTCCATCGTAACTTCTGTAAGAGTTAATATTACCCTGCTTCTGCAGCTGAGAAAATTAGGTCAGAAAGGATAAATGATTTGATGGAGGCCACCAGAGAACTCCGTGTCAGCGTGACAATTAACAAGGAGGAGTCCCAGGAAAGTCAGTTGGGGCACACAGTTTGCTGCATTCTTTGCTGCATTCTGGAAAAGGCTAGTAGCATCACTTCTTTTTGTCTTTTGAAACTGTTGAAAGATGACGATAAGTGTGTTAACTCTTGGGTTAAACACACTTATAAATACTTTTCTTAAAACTGCTTAAATAGTCATACTCCAACATGCCTTTCCAGTTCAACATTCATATTAATGCAGATTTTCCAGCTTAAACACATGAGCTTTTCTTGAGTGTGGAGATATCAAGTTGGCTTAAGTTGGAGCAAAAAACATGTTTTGGAAACCCTGAAAGCCTTCTTTAATCAGCAGCTGATTAAATGTAGAGCCAAAAATGGATAGTGCTGATTTCCAAAATGGACTCTTTTTTGGGGGGGGGGCTTCCCATTTTTTCCCCCAGCATGATGACAGATGTGTTTTCCACTCTCACAGTAGACAAGCTTTTCCCGAAGGTCAGGGGCTGAGGATTTAAAAATGAAATCTGACTGAAATTAAATTGCTTCTGCCCGTTGACACATTCTCTAGTTTTATGTAGCAATATATATCAGAAATATTTAATAGCCTCCGTTACAGAAGCTTGTCTGTGCAGGAAAAAAAAGGAAGCACCCTACAGTGAACAGAGCAGATGATAAAATAAACTCTCCAGTTCAGATGATTGTTCCAAACATCGTTGCTCTTTATTAATAGCAGACAAGCAGGTGTGTTTGTTATGTGTACTTTTCACTGCACTGATCCTATGTTTTGTCTGAAATCATTTAATTTCTTATGTCTTCTCCTACGCATTCTGTGCAAATTACTGAACAGCACCAAAAGCAACATTTTCTGAGACAAATCTGAAAGCGTAGCAGAGCCAGGAGATAACGGTTCGGTGAAGGTGGTGTTTGTGGGGTTTTGGTCGTAGCTGAAATCTTCTTCTTTAGTATCCCACAGGAAAATGTTTAGGCCATAGTTGCCAACAAACATCTGAGTAGCCATGCCATCCTGCAGCAGGCCCACAAGAGAGCAAAGCTTCACAGAATAATTCAGGTTGGAAAGGACCTTCAGAGGTCATGGAGACCCACCAGCTACTCAAAGCAGGGCCAGCTACATCAGCCTGCTCTGAGCTGAGCAAGGGCCTAGCTGGGTTTTTAATATCTCCAACGATGGAGAATCCCCACCGCTGTGGGCCCCTGCTCCAGTCTTTGACCAATCTTATGGTGAAAACATTTTTCCTTATATTTAATGGGAGTTTACTGTGTTACAACTTGTGCTTTTTGCTTCTTGTTCTGCCCCTGCGCACCTCTGAGGAGAGTCTGGCTCTGTCTTGTCTGTACCCTCTGACCAAGTAGTTGGAGACAGCAGTACAGTCTCCCCTTCACCTTCTCCTCTCCAGGCTGAAGAAGCCCGTTTGGCCTCTCCTCCTACGTCCTTTGCATCGGCCCCTGACCATCTTGACGGCCCTCTGCTGCCTGGCTCCAGTCTGTCGATGTACTTCTCCAGAAGGCATCAGAGCACTGTGTATTTCCACATATTCTAGCCTGGACTTAGTTATTTCGCTTGGAAAATTCTAGTTGCTCCTCTGTGGATGAATTGTGATCTTCCAGTAGTGTTTTTGCCTGAGTGCTAAGTTTTCTGGCCCAGATCCCGGTCATGCTATGGTGCCTCAAGAGGGACTCAGCAAAGCTGGCTCCTTGAAACTGCAAGATACAGCTTGTAGCCTTAGGTAAGTTACAAACACTCCTATATTTTCATCTTGTTTATGTTGCTTCCTGTCTAAAAACATATTGCTCTGTTGCCTCCTTTTTTGCAGGGAGTACAAATCCCACTCCTGCCTGTCAGGCATTTCACAGTCTGCCTGAGCTAACTAAATTAAGATTTCAGAACCAGTTGTTGTCAGAAATAAGGCCACCTTATTTACCTTCCTCTTCTGCTGCTACCCATTTGAGAGAAAGGGTGAAATAGGTGTTTAAAGCAAAACATGCCAAGAAGCCTTTAGTCACACTGGTGTGTGCCATCCTTCACTCCTCTGCAGGATTACTCCAGGATGAAGCGCTGCCGGAGCAGTCTCTAGTTGTCCTTCGTGTTTCTGGATGGATGCAGCTCTGGTGAGCCATTCATCTGCTCCGTTCTTCCTCTTGCGGTGTTTCTGGGGTTTGGAGTACTCCCTGGAAGGTGCAGCGTTCAGTGCTCTCCCGGAGCCATGGCTCTGCTTCCCACAGCGCGTGACTTAAGACCAGCAAGCTCTGCTGAACAGGAGCCACTGCGTAATGTCGTAGCTGGCTCCAGGCAACTCAGGTCGGAGCCGTTAGAGGCTGCTGTTCCTCTGACTTTACAGTCACCTCAACTGAGGCAATGCAAACAAATCTCTCTGGCTTCCCTGCCTGGTTACTGCCTGGGCTCATTCATTTTATTAACCTTTCCAATGCACAACACGTGAAGGTTCATACCATTTTCAAGAAATAAGTCTTGGTAGCAGTAGAAAGGAGAACTATTCCACTCTCGTCAAAGCAAGAAAGGGACAGAAGAACCCTTCTGTTTGGGCTGCTGGGCTGTGCAGTGGTTTCAATTGCAGTGTGTCAGGTTTAGACTTTTACGCCTTAGTCCCACAGGAGACTGAGCTGGGTCGTTCCCAGAATGTCATTCATTAAATCTCAGCTGAATGGAGTAGTATGACTTCTCTCTATAACCTGACTTTCTTTCAAAGTAAACTTTCCCTGCCCTGCCTGTTCGGAAGGTGCATGATGTTATGCCACAATATTATGCCAATAACCATAAGCCACAGTAAGTGTCTTTGTCCTTTTGTGATTCAGAGCTTGCCTGCTCCAAATATGCCACTGTTGCATAGTGTAAATGGACTTTTTCAGTGCCCCTAGAATCTATCACCAACTTTGCTTTGTGTGAGAATGTGGCATTCGTAGAAGGAAACAGAACAATGATACAAAAATATGTCCCTGTGTTTTATGTCAATAAAAGCCATTTATTATTTCACTCAGTGGCAAAGAAGCATATATAGGCATGCCCTGCCTGCTACTCAAGAGCTTGGGTAACTGCATTATTTATGTGATATCACCCAAATGTGTCACCCCCAGTCAGCCAACTATTCTGACCATTAGCCTGTGTTCAGGTGCACTTCAGCTCCCACGTAGGCACCAGTGAAGTATGCAGAGCTCCCACTCAACACAAGAACTGCTTTAAAACAATTGCAGCAGGTTTAGAAAAAGAAACGTGTGAAAGTACCGATTATGCTGCTGTGAACTGCAGGGCCTTTCGCTAATCAAACTGGCCCCAAAAGGAGTGCAATTGCCGTTTCCCTTTTCCCCAGATTACTGGAACTAATCCAACGCCCTGCCTTAAAATAGGAGAGCTTTTAGGCATCGGCGTCTTAACAGCCTTGCAATCCTGCACTGACATTCCCTGCCCAAGCAGGGCTGTGCAATAATAAAGGCAGAAGTATTTTGTCCTGAGATATGCGTACATGGTAGGGAGCCGAGCAAGGTGAACAGAAAGGGAATGAAGGACCATCTCCGTCAGGCACTTCAGAGCAGGTACCTTTATAAACCCTGGAAAACCTACCTTTCTCCAGGGACTATCAAGAGAGACTAGGCTGCTATCGAGGTATCTGTTACAGACTGTGATTATCTCCTTCACATGTGCCCAAATGGGAGGGATTCCTCAGAAAGCCAGATGAGGCAGTAGACAACACATAAGACAGACTGTGTCTCCATCTATTTCTGGATCACTTGAACTGTGCATATTTAAGCTAGATTGGTTGCAATACAGCTTTAAGCGGAAAGATGAAAAAGCTGCAATTAACACCACTAAGCCCATATTTTTTATGAACTGCAAATGTTAATACAGGCAAGCGAACAAAGACCTCTCCCAACCAGTGCATGTGCTGAAAATTCATAAAGAGCATCAGTAGATTGTTCATGGATATCATCTTGAACATTTGAGTATTTTAGCCTTGTCATCAGCAACTTTTCAAGATAATTATTTTGTGTGGAATGATTACTACAGAATGAAAGAGCCAGCTCTGGAGTAGTCTGTCTCTATGGCAGCTCATTTTTCAGTGATATGAACTATGGCTTTAATCAACAGGTCTATGCAATGAAATAAATTCCATTATCTTATCATTATTTGGGGTGCAGGTTGATTTCACTGATAACTATTTTTTATAACCAGAAATAGCTCCTGCTACATCCCAACAAAGAAAGGGCTACATATGCTTTACATGAGTATATTATGCTTTATGGCTGACATATGCAAAGCTACCCAAGGATCTGGATGTCCAATTCCCATCAATTTTAATAAGCTCAGGATGCCCAAACCCTTCTTTGCCCTTAGTTGAAAATTCTATGTACAGTTGAAAAATCTATATACACAGCACAATTCAAAGTATGTGGAAGTCAGTGGACAGACTCCTATTGATTTCAAAAGGGGTTAGAACTGGCCTACATCAAGAATTTTAGACAAAGCATAAAGAAATTTGGTGTACTTTCCCCGTATTCCCAGATATTTCACCATTTGACAATTTCTGCTTGGGCCTGGGTATTTTGGGTAATGTTTTTGCCTAAAGACCGTAACTTCCTATTTCCCACTTTGAAAAATATTCCTAATAGTCATCTTACTTCTTTTTCTTACAACTCTGCTTGCAGTGCCTTCCTAACACCCTGTTTTAGGAGTGAAGAGAAATACACCAGCTCACTGTAGTAGAGCATGGACGAGGCCTGAGACAGGCTCCTGCTGCGTGTCACCACGCCGTGGCTGAGCCCGTGTGGCACCGGCAGCAGTGTGGTGCCAGCCCCTCAGACTGCCAGTGACGGAGGTTGAAGGTAACCCAGCTGGCTGGGTATTGCAGTAACATCAGAGAGTACTAATGCAGCTGGGCGAGAGCAACCTCTGGTGCAAAGGCTCCTGGAGGGCTGCAGCCCATACAGCCTCCACCTGCTGCCTCCAAAGGGAGGTTTTGATTGCTGCCCTCTTCAGCAGGAGGTTTGGGACTGTGGTAGCATGGCCTGTTACAGCTGTGTTGGGGCAGTGGTGGGCAACAGGGTGTTGGGAGAGCCAGTGCTGATGGGAAGAGGCTGTGGTGAGCTGCTTTCTTCTTTTTTTTTTCCTTCTGTTAAGTGATGATGAGTGTGCTGTCTTAAGTCATCTGAACATGCTGCTTAGATCAAGTTGAGGACCTCTACCAGTGCCTTAAAAAGGGTCTGTACTGGAGAAGTCACCCAAATAATACATATGTGGATCAGAAAGTACAACCATCAGTAATACAACAGAAGTGGCAGCAAGGTAAGCTTCTCCCCTTCTCTTCATCAACATGTCTCAGCCTTTCTTGTCATATTGTTGAAAGGGGAAATGAATTCAGGCTCTGTCCCCAAGTTGCCTTTGTGCCCAAATGAAACTGCATCCTGGAAATGCAACTTGAAGTCTTCATTTTAATAAGTACTGAGCTGTCACTTTGCAGCCCTTCTTATTTTCACAGTTAGCACTGAGTTGCACATTAGTAAAAGTAAATTTCAGTAGCTTGCAGAGGAACCACTAAATAGGCAGGCACTTATGAAGGCCAATCTGAGCAACGTGTACAAGGTGTTAATCAGAACCAGAAAAAGAACCAAGCTCTCTTAGCTCTTGTTCTTGCTTTTCTCACCTTCCTCTCGAGATTACTAAGATGTGATGAAAAAATTTTTCATAACATTTTTGCCTGAAAATCAGACAAACTGACTATATTCAGGAAGACTGATTCAGTTTTGAGAAAAAGGTAGTAAAGCAAGTTTTGCAGACAAAGCCTGATTACAGCTATTCTTCCAAACAAAATAAGGTTTAAAGGTTTTAACTAAGTCTGTTAAACCTCTAACTAGTACTGTTTACATGACCTTACTTCAAGTCATGCTGTACTGAGTGAAATTTCTCTTTAAAAGAATGGGATCCTGTGGAGGAAGGCACAATCCCAGGGGAGCAAAGACGATAAAAGCAGGGATAACTTTTGTTGTTATTATTGAATAAATTGGTAAATTCAGCACTTACATAAGATGTTCCCATTTGTTATCCACAATAATTTTTACATATTAAGTCTCACTTTTATGCTAAAACATGTGTCTCCTTGTTTTATGTACTGCACATACAAAGGTTGGATTAAATGCAAGCTTCACTTAGACTTAACTACATTCGTTTACCTATAAATTGCAGCACTGCAATAGGTTATTTTTTGTATGTATTTTTTATAGCAATATATAAAACACAAAGCAGAGAGTTTCTCAATAATTTCTCTGGAGAGCAGAGCTTGTTAACATGTATCTCAAAGCTTGCAGTGGTTGTAAGTCTCTTTTTTCATACAGTGACTTTGATGCCTTCTTCAGCCTTCAATCTGTTTGCTAAGGTCAGTAGTAAAGAGTTTGAAATATCTATGTCGTATCTAGAGTTCAAGGCATCGTCATTTTACTTGGGGAAGTCTGTGGTGGTTGTATCTCTCCATCTGATTGTAACTGCAATGAGTGAATTCCCTCTGCCGCGCAGCCAGTGCCACAGCTGCTAGAGGCACTGGTGCTGTTGGGGTCAGTAAGACCCTCTGCGTGCCCCAAGCGGGTGGCAGAGGGGGACGTACCCACAGACCTCGCACCCTGCACAGTGCAGCCGCTCTTCTGCCAGCTCAGTGGACAGGACGGTGCTTCACAGGGTCTCGCTTGCTTTTTGTGAACCCGTTGCTCAAGTCTTTGATTGTGTGCTACCATCCAAGCATTAGATGGTCTAGAGCTGAGGAAATCAAGTTTTCAAGTACTTTCAGCCTATTCTGGCCTGAATACCATTACTGGATTGCATTTACCCTGTCGTAGACTGTATTTGTTGCCTGGCAAGCATCCCTTCAAGGATGCTGCTGGGACGGTGCTTTCTTGTCTGCTGGTTTTTGGCTCTTCAAAGGTGTATTTTCTAAGAACTGTAGCCCTATAGGTCCATGTGACTGTAGGAAACGGGCTCTGCTGGGAGAAGAGGCCCAGGCTCAGGAGAGACTGTTAGAGTTTCTCCATGTTGTTTGGGAAAGAGAACTCAGAAACTAAAAAGCCCTCGGGATAAGAGAGAGTTAGCGGTTAGTTAGCACTGGAAGCTGTTGCAGCGGGCAAGTTGCAGGTGCCCCGCTGCAGACAGGAGCCTGGAAAAAAGCATGAGTCTTGAACAAAGTTGTTAGAAGTTCACAGAGAGGTACCAGAGGAGAGATTACAGCACAGTTTCTCTGATGTGACAGTGACTAGAGGTGGATGGATATTTTGTGATAGTTCTTCAAGAGCCTGATGGGAAAGGGGTAAATGGGCTCCCCTGTGGCAAGGGGGAGCATCTCAAAAGAAAATGCAGTGGCTGGTAATGGAGATCAGCAGAGGTGGGATGTCCTTATGAAGTTTGACTCCGTATGATAGTGAATGCCTATCAAGAAGGGATGCTTAGGGAGGTAAATAGTCACAGATTCAACCCATAACAATGTGTTATTTCCCTGTTTGTACCTAAAAGTAGTGCAAATAAGTCTAAATGGACTAAAAGGAGAGACAGACAGACAGAGACAGAACGAATACCACACCAGAAAAGGATTTGAAGCCTGGGGAGGCTGAATGACTTCCCAACATCATACTGCAGCAAAGCCAGAAACTCAAGGCCATTCCCTTCTAATGACAATGCACTATATCCGTGTTTTCCAGCCCTGTGCCTGGGATATAACTAGTGTACACATTTGGCGAGCGAAGAAGCTGTTCATCTTGAACGCAGCTTTCCAACAGCCTCAGCAAGCTTTGCAAAATTACCCAGATGCAAGAGGCTTGGTTTCATGAATGGATTTGTATCCCAGTGGTTGGGAGGCGGGGGAAGTATTCCTGTTGTGGGTGAAATTAAACCAAGATTCGTTGGCTGAACTTTCCATTTTCCTAATGAGAAAACTGATTCTCATTTGTTAACATTTCAGATGTATCCATCTGTAATTAAGTATGGTCTATCCACTAAGTATCAGGACACAGCGCATACATTTAAGCAGTTATAGCTGAGTATACGCTTATTCATATTGATTTTTTTTTTTCCATCATCTGCCACTTTAACTATAAGATTTACTTTGGTTTGGGGGGTTTTGTTTGTATTTTCTTTTCCTGGCAACTTGAGTCAAGCAGCTTTTGGGTAGAAACAAGAATGCAATTAAACATGCAGAGAAGTGACATTTAGTTGAATGAAACAATATGAAATGTACTGGATACCTAAGAAGAAAAGGCTTAGCAGAGCATGTTTTGCATTCAGCGCTGGTTTACTGAACAGAGGGAGTGTTATCCGGAGTCAGTGAATTGAACTGGTTGTTTTACGGTCTCCATGTTCTTCAGATTTTATAACCAGCAGCTCTCTGCCTTGCCTCTCATTTTATGTACTGGAAATGGATGTTCTGCTTTTCCGACTCCAGATTGGTGTCTTAGCTTTGAATGAACTAGTTAAAGTAGGAAGATGCTGTGTCTGCTACAAGTTCCTTGCACTTCAGCAAGCTACAGTACCGGAGGCTAATCAGATCCCCCCCCCCCTCCTTTTTTTTCCCCCTCATTGAGGTGGGATTCTTAAAGGCTGGCTTTATAAAAGCAGAAATCGGATACATTCAGTGAAGGTTAACTGCTCACGGTGAAGCTGTGTTTAATGGCCTTGGAGTGGAAACTAAGGAAAATCATATTGACTTTCAGTGGTACTTTAGCTGTTCTTGAAAACTTTATTTCTGGCCTTCATCAAAGCTTTCTCTTTTGCTTACACCATCTTAATGACTTTGCAAAGGATGAAAAAACCTCTTCAGGAGTTTAAATCTGAGGAGCCATATGGAAAAAAAGAACCTGTCTATAACTGAAACCTGTTCATCTGGGAAACAAATACTGATTGTATTTTAGCATGCAATGCACACCTCCCTGGATTTGACTAAACTGACATTATGTTAGTACTGAATCTCAGGAGAAAAACAGCACAAAGCAGATAAACACAGAAGTACTTTGAATGATTTCTGGCATATTAAATTGATAGAGGCTAAAATATATTTTGCCAGCCTAATTATTTTGTAGAATTGTGCGTAACACAATGGACATGCACTTTATTTTTAATTTTAGTGACAATTTACTCTGTCTACTGTGTGGGCCAAATCCTATTCTTATTTGCACTTACTGAGATCCTACCATAGGCTGTAATACTGTTTGAAATGGGCAACATTTTAGCATTTCTTCAGTGATGTATGTTATCAACGCTGTGATAGAAAACAAGCCAAGAGCAGAACACGTAGCCTTTCCTTTCCCACTATTTGCACGTAGCTGTGCAAAAACATGTATGCACTAGCTATCTGCTCTGGCCCTCAGTTATGAGTCTGTACGCAGCTGTGGAAAAAGGAACGTCAAATGACTTGCCAGTCCGCTATCCTGCCTGGTCTTTTTGCTGCTTTGTTTTGGCACTTGCACTGGACACGTGCAGTTCTGGACACCTTGGGGTCTGTGTGATGCTCTGGTTTTCACATGCCCCTTCCTCTGACTGTGCACGTCCCCACGTGCCTGCTGCAGTGAGGACCCGGCTCTTCACCGGCTTTCCTCTGTGTCAGCTTCTCAAGGACCTGCCTGACACTGTAAATCAGCAAACAGTGTCAACCCTCCTGTCACTACTGTTCTCTCAAGAGACAGGTATCCTCCAGATACTGAGGCACTAATAAACAAGGCTGCTCGTATCCCTAAAAAATGGGCTTCTTGCTTCTCTTGAATATTGATGGGGGCCAGCGATGGCATTCATGGTGGGATCCACAGCGGTCCAACTGTTCCGTGGTGTTTTGTGAGCTCCCGTCTCATGAATATCCAGGTCCAGGTTGCTCTGATGAATGCCTCAGCACACTGCTGGTGAAAGAAGGACTTGCTGCAGAAGGCAGTGCTTACATCCGCTTGCTTGTTGTCCTCCGAGCAGAAAAACAATCAATCCCAGCAAATAGCACTTTGGTCATAATGCTCAGGAGTATTTGATGAGATCCCCAAACTTTTACCTTTGTAAAACTTTACCTTTGCAGCCTGCAATGCCTGTAGGGCCTCAAACCTTCTCGTGTGGAAGAAGAGCCCGTGTGTGGCTCTACATACGTGCAACAGGCTGACACAGAATACATTACGCTCGGGCAGAGTGGGGGTATAATTAGTAATAACTGTCAGCGCTTACACAATTATAATAATGCGATGTCAAAGTGGTACTGAGATAACAGCCATCTACAAGATTATTTAATGCGTTGTTTTTACCAAAGGGGTCGAACAAAGGAGCTAGGAAGGGGAGTTTGATGGCAAGGTGCCAAACTGGAATTACAGAGTACCTGAATTTCCATATAGCCAGGGATTTTCTGTGCAAGTGGAGTAACCGAATCCACCCTGCCTAGGCTCTCTGCTTATTAAATAGGGATAATGTAGCCCTGAGTTAGGGGACTGGAGGCAAAAAATGTGTTAGTTTTCTGGATTTCCTAGACCTAGAAGTCTGGGCAAATGTGTGTGTTTGTAAGAAATGAAGAGTTGCTGCGCTGGGGTCTGGGCAGTATGGTGTAGACCCAATCTGGAGGAAAACATTATAAATCACAGGGATTCCTGAAGTCAGTGAGCACTGCCTAGTTTGAGCGTAGGCAGCGCTGCCGTCGTCGCCCCCTTGGTACATCCCGGTGCCCAGAGCTAGCGAAGGTTCAGCCTTTGCTTCCCGGTGGGATCGGGGATCCCGTTCGTGGGGGCTCGGGCTCTGCTCAAGGGAGGCCCCGAGGCTCCCCGACTCCACACTGGTGCTCTGGGCTCCACGCACGCGGCCAAGAGGCAGTTTGGGGCTTTTCCCCGTCTTTGCTGGAAGCGTTGGGCGGCCGGAGGGAGAGCGGCTCCCCGGGAGCACTGGGCTGCGGAGACGCCTGCCCGCCGTGCTGCACAACCCACCGCGAGCCGCGCGCGGCGGCTCTCCGGCTGCGATACCCTTACGCGAGGGTATCTCTCGTTGCCATGGCGACGAGCCTGTCGGGATGGATATGCCTTTCTGGCAGTTCAAAGCTTAAAGCAGTGCTGCTGCCTGCGACTGCCTGTTAGTACCACGTGCAAGCGTGGCTGGGCAATGCCCCGGGAAAATAACGGGGAAAGGGAAAAATGAGGCGGCTGCTGTTGCGCTCTATTCCCGGCTCGGGCTTCGAGCGATGAGGGGAGAACGATTGCTTTTAGCGTCTTTGTTCCCGGGTCCTGCACAAATTAAATGAAGCCTCCCTTCCCCCAGCAAAGCTCGCACGCTATGCCAGCGCGGAAACGGGTTAAATAGGAAAATCAATGCTGCTGCAGCGAGCGAAGATTGTATAAATGGGCGAGAGGGAGGGCGCTCTGCCTGGGGGCTGCTGCTCGCCGCTGCCGGCAAGGGGCTGAAACGAAGGCGGCTGGAGAGGGACCGCGGCTGGGGCGCCTGCACAGCCCTCGGCGGCCCCGTGCTGCCGTGGCCGGTGCGGTGTCCGGCCGCGCCAAGGGACCCGGGGGCTGCCACCTCCACCACGCTGGAGGGAGCTGCTGAGACGGCAAAGCTGCTGCGTCCCCCTCCAGCCACTGCCAGTCAGGCCCCAAAGTGACAACGGTGCCTGATATTTCATGATGCTTTTCATAGCTGATGTTGGAAGACAACGTGGCTCTTTTCACGTTTTGCCTTGTCTAGGACCTAGCTTTTTTCCCCCTCTGTAAGTAGGTCTTAAAGGTTTTAAACAGTCTTATAAGCTTTATGTATTTTTATTTTTTTTAACTTGGTGAATCTGACTTTCTTTGAGAGCTGCCTGACTCTAGGAGTTGGAGCGGGGTGACATGCCCGGTTTAGGGTGACTCAGCTGTCAAACATTCATGTTCTTTCCCCGTCAGATGTAGCGGCAGGGCCGTCCTATGAGCCGGGCTGGCCCAGGCAGGGCAGGCAGGGGAACTGCTTCAGCCAGCCCTGTTGATGAGAAAATAGAGGTTAAAAAAAGGGATTATTGAGCAAGGGCTTGTGGACAAGTCTGGGATGGACTTGCTCTTTGCTGAGGCTGCCGATCATCACGATCACAGGGCATCTGGAGATGCTCCACAGAAAACACCGCTTTTTTCCCCAGCACTGTTATGCCAGTGGCAGTGGATTAAAGGAGGGTTCCCTCAATTGGGCTGGGGAGACTCCTTAATCCACAAAGCCTGGATTTAGCGGTCTTGGAGGGAGTGATCACAACCAGACAGATCAGCATCTGCGGGGGAGACAGAGGGCAGCTTGGGGCTTCCTCACCCATGGTCTCAGCTTCTTCTCCAGGCCTCCATCTCAGAGCTACTCCGGCACCTTGAAAACCCACGGAAAAGATGATGTTAAAAAGAGCATTTTGATATTCAAAATCATGGGCAGTTTTCTGCAGGTGTGAAGGACGAGCAAGGAGGAAGGCTGGGGAGAAGCACCCAAAACCCTGCTGCGCCCATCCTTGCCTCGCGCAGGCAGTAAACACTGGGGTAGCGCTACGTGATGCGGTCGCTTGGAGCAAAAGTGCCCGCTGAAGCCTTGCCGTGCAGATCGCACGGGGGGCCAAGCTGCATGGTGGGGACAGCGGCCCCAGCCCTGCGGCGCTTGCCCAAGCCCTGGTGCTGGCCTCAGCCTTGCTCCGGCTTGCACCAGCCCCGGGGTATTTTGGGGCATAGGATGTTTCACGCGGACTTGAGGGGTTTTTCACCCGGTTTCTTGCAAGCTGGGCTTCCCAGCAGAGATGACTAGGAACAGTCTTCTGCCTGCCCCTGGCAGTTGCTTTCTTTCCTCTGCAGGTTGGACTTGCTATCAGTGCTATTTGTTTGCAAAAGAGAATTTCCTCTCTCCTGTTTTTTCTTTTATAGTAGTGCTTTACACTGCTCTTGCAATGCTCGTGCAGTGTGAAACCGAGCCAGCCTTTAGCCAGAACAAGGAAAAGGAATTTTTTTTGTTGCAATCTCTTTCTCTCTCCAAGGAGTGGCTCTGCAAAGCTGCTGGTGGCTGCACGTGAAGAGCTCTGACAGCAGCAGAGTAATTTGAGTCCAAAGCCACCCCTTGTGCGAGACTGCAGGGCCTGGTGGGGATGAAGGAAGCTAGCTTAGGTACCCGTAGGCTTGTGTTTTCCACGGATAGACCTTGCCAGCCAGATAACACACTCCTGACTCTCCATCCTTCCGCAGCCGTTCCTCGCTGACTCACAACCTGCCGCATCCCAGCCCAAGCCGGAGGAAGGGCCCTGCCCTCCCTCACGCTCAACGCGGATATCGAGTCCCAGTGCAGCAGGGCAGGGTTGGATGCTGGCCCTGATGTGCAGCCGCCCCCCTTTTGTGTCAAGCTGGGGCAGAGTGGGGCAGGGGATGCCCGTGTCGCCTTTGTGTCCTCCTCCCCAGGTGGGCTCCTGCCCCAAGGAGGAGCTCGTTGGCAGAGATCAGCCAGCAGCCATGGCTTTGTTGGGAAAGCTGTTTGTTTCTTTGTCGGAAACTTTGTTTGGTGGAGAAAAATGCAGCCGGCCCTTTGGCAGAGCCCACTGCACCGTCAGCACCCCGCAGAGCCTGTGCCAGGGTGGGCAGGGAGCCAGCATGTATGTGTGGTTTTGCTTTTTTGTTTTTAGGCCAGTTTGGCTGCTGCAGTCCCCCAACCACGTGGCTGATCCGTAGAGCTAGTGGGGAGTCTTCTGCCGAGACTGCCGTGAGACGGTTGTTCTGCAGGCACGAGGCATTTTGCAAAATTACATCGGTTCCCATTGACCCTGATAAAAGGGTTTCTGGCCGAGAGGCAGCTGGAGAGGGGAGGCCTTCAGGGTCTGGCGGGTCTTGTCCCAGCCCGGCTGCCTGGAGTCAGAGATACAGGGATTTCCCCCAAAATAACATGCCTTCTTTCTGGTCATGCACCCAAAGGGATCCTGAACCCTTCCTGCCCTGCTCTGTGCCCTTCCAGTCAGCTTTTCACACCTAAATGGGAGAGCAGAGCCGGCCGAGGCTGAGGTCTGCCCTGGCCCTCTCAGCGGTTACACGACACGCACTTCATCGCAGCCCCGGGCCTGGGACTGCCACTCACTGTGGCTCTTGCTCTTTTCCCTTGAGTACGTCAAATCCAGCCTTTTCCTATAGGTGTGACTTCTTTCTTACTTATTCACTTCAAACCCAATCCCTAAAGCATGCAGGATTTGTGTACAGATGTAGCACGAGTGTAGCTTTTGGCCCATCCTCGGGAGGTTCCCGCTGGGAGATGCTGAAGGAGAAACTGGATTTTCCGGCAGGCGCTCAGGTATTGCTGCGGCTGCGCGTGAATTTGGCAGTCTGTGCGTTCATCTGTCAGCAGGCAGTCGCCTCAAACCAACCGAGGAGCGGCTCCTTGACAGTCACTGTTTCAAAATTAAAACTCCTTGGTGGGGATGGTGAGGGACTGCCCCAGCCTTGGAAGTGCACCTTTGTGACCTCGGCTTTCAAGTTCAACAGGCTCCATCTCCTACGGTCAAATCAGCCCCCCATTGAACTAAATACAAACAGCAGGGCAGAAAGAAAAGCTATGTGATATCAGATCTACCAAGATGTTTAAATTGCTGGAATAGACTGCAGAAGGATAGGGAGCTATTCTGATTTTCTAACAACTTCCAGAGTGACTTTGCACTGCACAAACCATGTAAGCCCAGATCCTCTTCAAGGCATTCACGATTCATTGCCTGATTTCAAAAGGAAATGAATAATTAAATACCTCTAAACATCTGATCCTCGATGTCTCTCTTTGCCATTCGTTTTTGGAGGAACAGGGTTTTCTCCTTTCCCTCCACGCAGCCACATGGATGCAGAGTCTGATTCCTGTTTGTTTGCCATCAATGCCTAACCTCAGGAGGCTCTGCTGGACTGAAACAGCATGGTCACATCCATGTTTTTGGTTTTGTTTTTGTTTTTTTCCTGAAGACTGTGCTCTCCTACAATTATGTCCTTTCAATTTCAGTGCTGCCAAGCAGCTATGTTAACCCCTTCCTTTTAAGGGGTGAAAATTCATTCTGTTATTGAATGAGGACCAGAGAGCAGACTGGTTCCTACTGTGTATCGGATAGGATCAGTGGTCTCATCCCAGCTCCTCAGCCTGGCCTACTGACGCTAGCGAGGCAAGAACAGCAGATGACCTGGCATTACGCTCCATCTGCTCATAGGAGACCCAGAACTGTGTCAGCAGAAGGGCTGCAGGGCAAGAACAAGGTGCCTTGGCAAACCTGGACATGTGTACGCAACAGCCAAGAGAAATTCCCGTTTGCAGCAGGTTGGTTTTGGTCTCTTACGTGTAGCCATCAGCGTAATTCTAGCAGCCAAGGTGCACAGAGAAGGTAGTGGCCAAGAATGATAGCCCATGGGGTAAATTTAGAGATGACCAGCTTCTCCTTATTGCTGCCATATGCTCTGTGAGAAAGAGCCAGATTACCAGTGCTAAGGAAGTAATTGTCTGCTTGTCCCTAGGACATTTTTCTGCTCCTGTCAACACTTGAGATCTCTTCAATGCACTCTGCTGACTGAGAGCACCTTCCATCCTGATCGAGTTGGTGTTTCTTCCCAGAGGCTGGGTACTCATTCCCTTTGAAAACAGGCCATAAAGATAAACCCAAGGATTGGTCTAGATCCCAGTACTCAAGAACAAAACACCAGGGGCCTGATTGTTTTTTACAGGTAAGGTTTTCAAGAAGATAAAGGGCCTAGAAAGTAGTGTGGATGGTTGAGTCCGGTCACAGCCTGAGCGGGCCATCTCCCAGAAATGGCAGCATCTTGCAGCCGCACCACCGCGGTCGGTGCTGGTGTAGATGAAGTAGATTTTTAAGCCAGCATGCTGCGGGGGTCAGAGGCGAGGAGACCCTGGCAAAGCCGCAGTCCTGTTCACATTGACTGCGAAAGGTCACGAGGTGGGTCCTCATGTCAAAGGAGGGAAACGGGTGCTGGCATCATGAGCAAACGCATTCCAGGCTCGTAATGCTTCCCCCTTCAGTTTAATCTTCTTTAGTGTCCGATTCTACAGCCGCGGCTTTGTACTGTTAAACCATTGTTGCATATTAGCATAGAGGTAGCTGGAATTTGAATTTGATTTTTGACTATACTTAGTACTCCGAGATTCTCTTAAATGCAGAAGCACACCAGTATATAAACGAAGGTTGCTTTGATCACTATAATTTTGGACACTTATGTGAGAGGGAGAATATAGGCAGAATACTAATCCTGGTGAAAGAACTGTAGAAAATATTGTACCAGGTACCTTCAATTTCATTATTCTACAGTATCAGCCTAGCTGAGAATTTGTTGCAAAGAATCGTTTGTCATCAAAAATGCTTTGAGTAACAAAATACTTTTAATGTGGTCTCTTATACCCTGCAAAATAAGGCTCAGGTGCAGCTGCCTCAGATGAAGTCCTGAAGAGAGTAAAGAATGGCAAGAGCTGGAATAATGCAAGGACACAACGGTGGCAGGACAGGATTAGGGCCAAATAATGTGTCTGTCAGAATGCAGCACTGGGAAAACACAAAATGAACTGAAATTGAAGTGTGATTAAATTGTCTGTTTTCACCTTTCTTCTGACTTGGGCAAAACTCCTGCTGGCTTCTTTGCTGCGGAGGATGCCAAAATAATAGTCAATTTTGGCATTAAAACATGTGAGGAACTCAGAATTTGGCCACATGCTCTAATGAAAGGAAGTACTTTAGTTTACAGTTTAGCATTAAATCTGGAGGTATTCCCAACAATTGCCTCTTATAACAACTAGCGTGCTTTGGAAACCTGTCCAATTTTGAAAGGAACAGCATCTGATCCTTACTTTCTGGCAGCTCACACACATGTGTAAACCCGACTGTGCTGATGTAAATTGTGGGTCACTCCCTGGAAATCACTGGAGTTAAATTTTGTTTTGGAGTTGCTGTAAGAGGGAGGAATACTTAGTAAATGCTGGATAGGAAGCAAGGGTTCCTGGAAGCTGAGTCCTGCTTGTTTGCTGGTTGCTTTGAAAGAAATACTGAAATTTTTAGAGATAGGATTCTTTTCATATACCGTTGCCTAGTAAAAGTGATTTCTGCCGAAACATAGGAGCAGCATGTTTTCAAGAAGAAGAAGAGCAGAAAGAGTTGAAAACTAGAGTAGCACCAGTGATTTTGCTGTTCAAATTTACATTAGTGGAAAAGAAAGTGGATCCTGGATGAAAATACTATCCGTGTGATGGGCACAATAATTCATTGCCTCCAGGAAAGCACTAGCGTGAAGGTGGGAGCCTTCCTTCCCATTGCCTCCACTGGCTTCCAAGAACTGCACCAGTGGTGCCAAAGACTTTGATTTATTGAAATACTGGCAGAAAGCAGTGCAGTTTTATGGTCTACCAACCCTCTGAGTCCCGATCTCCTGAAAGGGAAGTGAAAAGGGAGCTGCCCCATTTCACGTGTGTGAGGATGGACCGATGTTTTCGAGGCATGGGCTGTCGTGGTGGTGCAGGACTTCAGATCCGCTGGGTGCTCCTGCACCGCCTCAAGGCTGAAGCTGCCTTTATGCAAGGTGTAACTCCTCGGAGGAGCTTCGCCAGGAGATCTGCACCGTTGCAGAGTTCAGTCTCAGTTACTGCCCAAAACCACCCTCCCCAGGGTGGCCCAGAGGACCCAGCTGACAAGGCTGCTGCCCCGGCGCTGTCGTGCCTCCATCTGCACCGGCTGCCGCCCCTTCCAGCCTGTGTCTCTTCTGCTTGCTGCCCCACCTCCGAGCCTGGGCAGCAGGAAAAGGGGAAAGAGATGCCTGCTGACTTGCCTTCCCTGCCATCGGTGGGCCAGCGGGTGACCCACAGCACCAGGGATGCTGGGGAGATGTTTTTGTTCCGTGGCTGCAGGGTGAAGCCGCGTTAGATTCGATGCCTTGCAGGTCTTCACTCTTTGGGCCCTTGGATTAGCGTAGAAGGAGATGGTTTGTCTTGTGGCCAGTTGGCAGCCCCTGCATGGAGAAGTCTGTGCTAATAGCAGAGTTGAGGTTGATGCATGGCATCACTAAAATGGATTGACAGATTTGCAGAGAGCAACTTTCGTGGGTCCCATATGTTGCTTGGCTCCCTCTAGGTGACATAAAAAGAGGAGAAATATCTTTTGCTAAAAGAAAGTACGATTATGTGTATACTCAGCTATTTTTTAAGCAGCTTTTCCCCCCTGTAGCTTGACCTGATGTGGTTTAAAAAAAAAAAAAAAGAGGCATCAATTAATCATTTTAGAAGCACACAGAGATACATTAAGTAAATACAGTTTCCTGTGATCCTAATAGCAGGCACAGAAAAGTTTCCATGAAATTGAGTATTTATTCTCTCTAAGGATTTCAGATTTGGCTTAGATTATGAATGACATAAAGCTGCTAAAGAGCAATGTAAGTGCTAGGCCACTCTGATTTACACTCGCTAAAGATTTGGCCCATTATTTATAGAATAATTTTCCAAGAAGTATGAAATTTAGTCTTAAGGTCAAAAAAGAAGTTTTCTGAGAAATGCTATCTTTAGTCCTCCATTTCATTTAGGCAAACATACGCAGTACAGACCATTGGTCCTGATGATGTGCCATTGTTTAATATTGAAAAAATGCACATGCCATATAGTTTGCATTTCCTAAAAGTTGTGTTATTTATTTGACTATATATTTTTCCTTGTGGAAAATATTCTGCAGTTATTTATTCATTCCTGCCCCTTGGAGAGCTTGCTACCATCTGTTTTTCTTGGCTTTCCATTACCTTTTTTTTCCCTTTCACTTGTTCTTCTCCCACTGTGAGCCACTGAAGGGCTATACTCTACGTTATCTCATAGCCAAATTATGCGGGGTATTGTAAACATGCTGTAAACTTTGCCAGCTGCAAAGTCAAGGGCTCTGCAAGATCTCACTAAGCGCTGGAAATGCTCTTTGAAGAAACGAGGCAGCCTTTTGGACGCAGATCTGCAGAGCGGCGTTACACAAAGGTGTAACACTGTTTTGGCAAAATGAAGCAAATGAGTGTGTTCTTGGATCACTGTAGCTATAGCCTGGGTGCCAAGAGGTCCCTGAGATGGGATCTCCTCGCTGACACCAGGACTCATGTCGCAGGGGACAGCGATGGGGATCTGGGCCTGATGTGCCTCCTGCGACGTGTAGGGTGTCACGTACGCACGTTGCGCGGCGAAGGCCCCCTCACCACATCCGTAAATACGAGTTCAAGGTGAAAAATTATAGTTGTGTGAGGATAAATCTGGCTTTTTCTAACCTCAGCTAGTTCCCACTGCAGCTGATGGGAATCGTTGCCAGCTTACGCCTGTAGTCTCTGCAGCCTAAGTAAAATGCCCTGGAAAACACCAAAAATTTTGTATTTACTAGCAACCCAGTCACCTGACTTAGCTGGCTGCTCTGTTTTATGTGTAAATCTACATGAAACGTCCTTAGTTACAGATGTGTGTGTCTTCTGACGCTTGAACAATAAGAGCGTTGGTCATGCCAGCACAGGCACACCTCGGAGCTGTTGCGCCTTCGGTTCCAGATCACTGCAACAAAGCAAATATCGCAATAAAGTGAGTCACACGCATTTTTTGGTTTTCCAGTGCATATAAAAGTTATGTTTACACTATACTGTAGTCTATTAAGTGTGCAATAGCATTATGTCTATATATGTACAATAGTAACATCAAAGATCACAGATCACCATAACAGATACAATAATGGAAAAGTTTGAAATATTGCGAGAGTTACCAAAATGTGACACAGAGACATGAAGTGAGCACATGCTGTTGGAAAAATGGCAGAGATAGACTTACTCGACACAGGGCTACCACAAATCTTCGATTTGTAAAGACCGCTGTATCTGCGAAGCACAATAAAGGAAAGGGCAATAAAACAAGGTGTGCCTGTACCAAGCATTCCCAAAATCACAACCATAGCCACAAAAATACACAGTAACTTTAAAACATATGATTTTTAATATATGTTCTTTGCCTGTCTTTTGTTGTCTGATCTTGATGCAGCTCAGGTCACATGTTCAAGCTTTCATCCCTCCATCAGCTTTCAGAAAGGGCAGAAACCTGTCTGCCTCGGAGACGTCAAGCTTGTATCCAACATTCGGGAGTGCGGGAGGAAAGCTGGGCAGCACAAAAGCTCTCACAAATATGGAGAGACCAGGGGGTTGTACTGGTGCAGCCTGTGCAGGGACCAATCCCAAATCCTTCAAAACCCAGAGGATTAGAAAGCCATGTGGATTAGGACTGTAGGGAAGTGCCTATTGCAATGGACGGTGGGCATGTGAGTGCCTATATATGTTAATATACACCCTGTCCAAAGTGAAATGCAGTTTTCTGCATTTGCTATAAATTCATTACAAATACTTTCGCGCTTAGGTTTTGACTGGTGAGGAAAACAAAGCCACCTAAGTTTAGATGAGACTTGAGCTGGATTTATGAGAGTAACCGCTCTGGTACCCGGGGCGCCAGCATTACATAGCACTCCTGGAAGGGCAGGAGCTCGCGCAGAGCCCTGCAGCCACCCGCCCTCAGGAGCAGCTCGCAGTCCCCCAGAAATGCCGCTTGGCTCTGCAAGAAGCAGCCGAGCAGGGTGTTAATCTGCAATATTTAGGGACTTCAGATCCGCCTGTTAAATTATTTCAGCAACGCTTCATCTTCCTTTCCAACGGTTCGCTAAAAGGATCACAAGTTCAGCCGTAGTTGCATAATATGTCTGTGAACATCCTATGACTTATTGCCCTATTCTTACTATTTTTATAGCGCTAAGAGCTTGGGGGAGAAAAATCGCCTAGTGTGATAAGACTTATTTTTCTTTTTGCAAAGAAAGGATGCTGCCTTTTCAGCCTTGGAAGTACTCTTCTGAAAGCTGTTTCTTCTCTGAAGAGTCTTTTACTACTATTATGGGCTTATGTTTATAGGCTTGCACTTTCATTAAGGGGCACTGATTTAAACTAGGGACTTTAATCAACCATTTTCATCATGATTTAAATCAACTAGCAGGAAACACATAATTATTTAAATTAATCTGGTTCTTCATTTGTACTTTTTAATTATTTTCCTAAAGAATAACTGATACTTATTCACTGATATCTAGTGCTCTTTTACTTATCAGCCTATTCTATTACCATATTTATTTAAGAAGCTGCATGTAAGTCTAAAATTACTTAACTCTTTACATTCTGTGTTTCAAAATGATGACTGACACATCTACTACATGACTAATTTCAGTGTTAGGTTGTCTCCAGGTACACTGCAAAACAGAGTAAGAAACATACATCAGTTAATATCTTCTAATTTAATTCAGAGTATAATCTTAAATATGCAGGGCATAAGCAGTAAGGGGAAGAGTACAATTATCAAAACGTATTCTGCATTTGACAGTGACAGTGTTGAACACAGGAGCTATTGCCTCTTGTCAGTGAACAGTTTAGGCTATTTCTAATCACAAAGTCCTTGTGAAAGTTCACATTGAGCAAGTAGAATAACCTGTTCTCTCTTCAGGTTCAGTCCCTGACTGTTTTCTCAATTTTGAGTGAACTGGGGAACATCTTTCTGTGCATCCAGAAGAGAAATATGCCCGTATGTAATTGAGTTGGAGTTTCAAGAAACTCCTGGTCCAGGTGGTTTAGCAAATATTTCAGCCATTTCGATGGTTTGACTTCATCTACAATTTGCAGGAGATTTGTATTTCAGTTTATTATAATACTACAGGGAAACCTAGGCCATAATATTCAGTGTCATCCTTTCAATTTAATGGAAAATTATTGATTTTTAACTATATAGCATAGATAAATTTTTTTAAAATCCTGTTACTCTGATTTTTCTGGAAAAAGGACTTTTTGCATTTTCATCCCCCTCTCATTTGCAGCTACAGTGAGTTGAAGGGCCATATTTCTGATTTATACCAGTGTGTGTAAGATTAAGCCAAAATCAGAATGAACCTCTTTCAAAAGCTGTGGGCTTTGGGGTGTGAGTGTGTGTGTATATATATATATGTGTGGATATAATATATATTATATATATAAAAATGTGTGTGTGTACACAAACAATTTTTTTGGACTGAAGAGATTAAATAGAGTCAAGTTCATCCTTCAGATAGTTCAGCCCACTTTATTGCAGATACACCAGAGACTAATTTCCAAGTTAGATATCTGGTTTCTTAGCTTTAAGGAGTCCCTGGGCAGAGCAGCCAAATGGTCTGTGGCCAAGTCCCTTGTGGGGGCAACGCAGGCAAAAACCCCTCCAGAGGAACACCAGGAGGCCGTGTTTGAGATGCACACGCTTGGTCAGGGTCTCCTTAGAAGGTCCCAATTAATGCACACGCTCTTGGCCATGCTCTCCTTAGAGGGTCCCAATTAATGCAGACATGCTTGGCCAGGATCTCCTTAGAGGGTCCTGATTTTTGTGTCCCCTTTAGTTTGTGAAAGGCAGTCCAGGAGACTCGCAGCCCCTCTGCCCAGTGCCAAGAGGGCTGGAGAAGATTATTGCCACCTTCCTCTCCCTGCGCCCTTACGAGGGTGCAGCACCTTTTTTCCCAATCCTATAGTTGAAGGACATCCAAGAAGTGCTGGACATCAGCATAGTAGCTGATCATGCGCTGGGCTGTAAGAGGGTCTCCAGCCGCCACATGTGCCAGCTCGCGGGGCTGGCGGACCTTCGCCCGCCTCTCGCGCACCACCAGGCTGCCATTGCTGTGCGATTCCTCCAGCCAGACTCGGCCACCCTGAGCCGTTTCCCAGCCCAGGCAACAGCGCCGGGTGTGACAGGGCTAGCGGTCATCATCCCCTTTTGCCAAGTCACTGAGGCAATTTCTTCATTTCCTCCAAATTGCACTTGAGACTAAAGATAAAATAGCAAAGCCTTAATTTTTCTGCTACCAGCAGCTATTTGTACAATGTCAAGATTTGACAAGCAACACCTTGTATTACAGACACACATCATTCTTCCTAATTCAGAACTGAAAGATCTTCACTGCCTTATGCTGCATTTTTTCCAGTCAGATACATCAGTGTATAAGTCTCCAACCCTGCAGTGAAGTTTAAGTCCAAGATTTATCTTATTTTAATGAAGTGCTTGACTTTTTTTTTTTTTTTTCTTTTTCTTTCCCAGGAGCTTGGACATCCTTCCGTGGCAGCTGATTTCAAACGTTGCTCCTGGCTGCCAAGACCACTGGCACTCAAACAAGCCAACCGAAAGCAAAAGCAACAGGGCAACTTTGATGGGGAGAGGCTCTTGTCTGGGCTGTGGGTCATGGCTATGGGAACACAAGTCAAACCACACTGGCTGAGATTAAATCAAATCCCGGGCAAGGGCGGCACCCGCCCAGGGACAGCGTGTGCTGTGTGCACCTAAAACTTGCTTCGAATTTCAGATTCAGGAGTTTGAATTCTGGTCCCCCATTTCTGAGTAGCTTTATCCAGTATTTGTGACTGTGGTCCTCTGCGCCCAGTTGTCTTTTCAGCACCTGTGCCCGCAGCGATGCAGTAAGGAGAGGGCCCCTTCTTACCCTGCTGATAGTCACTGCTGTCACTTCCAGTTTTTGAGGACAGAGCAGACACTTTCTGAACAGCCGGACGCAATGTTCTCGCAAGGGCAAAGGGAGCTCATTTAACCTTACAGCATTAGGTAGAACGGTAGTTTAAGGGAAAAGCAAGGAAAATAAGATGGAAGCAAATGTTATGGATAATGGAAGAGTAAATTTCTGATGGATTTTTTTTTGTTGTTAATGTAGGTTTATTAGTACATGCAGAAACCTGTTCAGAGCTCGGGTGAAGAGCTGAGTGCCGTAAGAGCCTCAGTCTTTGCACCTCCCCGCACTGCTGCATGTCTGAAAAGGGAAAAGGGCCCCTCTGAGACATTTCAGGCGAGAAGGTCTGCGGTAAGTGCCGAGAGCTACGATTAACTCTAATGCGTGGCAGTTGTGGGTTCAGAGAGTCTCGGGACAGGCCCAGCTTTCAGTCCAGCATGGTTAAGCTAAAGCAAACAGAGGGTCAGCGAAAAACTGGAGAAAATGACAGTGCTGGGGGGGAAAGAGAAAAAGGCCATGGAAACCAGGGCAATGCTCACCGAACCCGGTCCCTCCGCTGCAGCCAGGGTGTGGGCACCGCGAGATGGGAAGCGAGATGTCAACCTCGGCAGGTCCTCAGTCTGTCAGCTCAGGTCTAGGCAAGGTCTTCGGCTCCAAACTGGGCTGGTGGTGCCACGCACAACGTGCCTGGGACATGTGGCCTGGCCGGGGAGCCCAGGGAGCCGTTTTGGGGAGCGCCCTGCCTCTGAGGGCCACCGGGCTCGCTGGGAAGTGAGCAAAGGACCTGCTGGTGCAACGCCTCCTGGCCACTGTTTTCCCTCAGCCCGGCTCGCTTTCACCGACGTTGTCACGTTTCTCCATTTTTCTCCAGTTTTAGCATAATGTGAGTGACTGGCTGTCACTTGCAATGACACGAACGAGGGATCTCGCCTCCTGCTCCCAACGGCGTCTCGCCTCCCGCCAGATTAAAACTCGACGGGAGCGGGGAGGGCCGTCTGCCCGGGGCGGTGGCGGAGCCTCCTCTCTTCCCCATCCCCGCCGCCCTTCGGGGCCAGGCCTGGCTGCCCACGTCGTTTCCCGGCAGTCGTGAATGACGTTACCCACTTGAGAAGGCAAAATGCCGACGACCGTAACGGCGGTCGCTGGGGGGAATATGAACCTACCTCGGGAGCGAGAGGATTCACGAGACCATCGCTCTCCAAACGGGCGAGTTGTGGGCATTTCTCTTTGCCAGCACGGCTGCCCTGTGAAAACTGCAGCTGCCCCGTGCGGCTCTAACATAAACCCTCATCTTTAAGACATTTCTGTCATATGCTCTCCGCTCTGCAGCAGAGTAAGTGCATTTTAACAAAAGCCTACATCAAAGAAACTAGAAATGACATTTAATTCGAACTCGTTAAATACAGGATCACCTCTCCCTCATACCAGGCTGCATAAATCAAGCCATTTTCAGTCTTTTCTTTCCGGATCTCTTATGCTTTACATGCCTCTGAAAAGTACTTTGCTGTTAGCGTTCGGTGTTTCTTGGCAGGAGGGTTTATGGTCATACATGAGTGCACACCATGATATCTCTCCTGATTTGACATTTGCAAAGATTGATATGTACCCTCATTAAAGGCAATCTTAATCTTTCTTATGGGACATTGTATAAAAATGTAGGCTTAGAACAGCTTTCAGAGGCAGGCACAAATTGCAGGCAGTAATACGCCTAAATTGCATAGGATATAGCTTTATTTTGCTTTTGTACTTTTGTAATTTGTAATTTTGCTTTTGTGCTTTTGCTGAGTGCTCCCTTCCTATTGGCTCGGCTAAACTGGATTTACAGCTAGGGCCTGCCCATTGCTCAGGGAGATCTTACAAATGCTAAAACATGTCGGAACAGTTGTTTGTGGGGAAAAAAACAAAAAAAACCCCAAACCACCCCAGTGACCAGGTGCCACACGGGGAGCCCGGAGAGGAACGCGCGGCGCCCTTGCAGCTCTTTGGGAGCCTCCCCTAGGCCCGCTGGCTTCACCCAACGGCAACGAGCGCCGCCGCCTTCCCTTTCCCATCCTGTACAACTCTACGTTCTCGCCACGCGCCAGGAGCTACGGAGCTGCCCTCCTGCTGTGACGCAGCCGCCAGCCTCGGTGGCCGGTGGGGTGGCTCCAGCCGGCGTTTGCCCCTCTCGGTGCCGTTACGGGGCGGGTGCAGAGGTTCAGCCTGGAAACTGAGGATGTTTCACTTTTTCCCTTTTTTGTTTTGTTTGTCTGCTGCCTCAGCGTCCATGTCGTCAGTTTAAGATAATTTTACAGCCTGAAGCAGAGACTTATGCAGACATATGAATATCATATAGCGAGACAAATGGGAGCTGGCTAAACGTAACAGTGACCTCTGACATTTCTAACCCCAAGTTTCTGCTCACAGATGTTGCAATTGAAGATGCCCACGTGACCTGTTTTATCCATGGCGTTATTTTATGCACTTGGACACTGATAATCCTTTTCCCCCTCAGAACTGCATTTAGTTAAATGCCTTTTGCTGATAAATTACACCGGGAAGGTGGGAAACTCTGGAGCCATATGGTCTCCCAGAAGCCCCCTTGCACACACCTGAGAACCTGCATCTCCGCACGCTGAGGCAGCAGGAGCTCTTGGCTGCTCGTCCATCGTTATCTAAAACAAAAGGAATAGCGGATGCAATTAGTGCTGGTTAAGGAAAAGGTGTCTGAGATGAGTGGGTGGGTGGGTGGGTGGATTGATAGGTGGGTGGGTGGATGGGTGGGTGGTTAGATGGGTGAGTGTATGGGTGGATTGGATGGGTGCATGGACTGGTGCAGGGGTGGATGGATGGGTGGATGTCCAAGTGGTTGCGTGGGTGGGAGGATGGGTGGTTGGGTAAGTGAAGGTATGGGTGAGAGGATGGATACACATCTGGATGGATGGGTGGATGTCCAAGTGGATGCATGGGTGGGAGGATGTGTAGATGGGTGAGTGAAGGTGGGGGTGGGAGGATGGGTGTACATCTGGATGGATGGGTGGATTGGATGGGTGGAGGGATGGGTGGATGTCCAAGTGGATGCATGGGGGGGAGGACAGGTGGATGGGTGAGTGAGGGTGGGGGTGGTAGGATGGATGCACATCTGGATGCATGTCTGGATGCATGGGTGGACGGATGAGTGGATGTCCAAGTGGATGTGTGGGTGGGAGAATGGGTGGATGGGTGAGTGAGGGTGGTAGGATGGATGTACATCTGGATGGATGGGTGGATTGGATGGGTGCACGCATTGATGCATGGGTAGATGGATGGTTGGATGTCCAAGTGGAGGTATGGGTGGGTGGATGGGTGAGTGTATGGGTGGACTGAGTGGGTGCACACATCGATGCCTGGGTGCATGGACACATGGGTAGATGCGTGGGTGGAGGGACGCGTGGGTGGGTTAGGTGGGCGCATGCACTGATGCATGGGTGGGTGGATGCGTGTGTTGACCGATGCACGGGATGACGGAGGGATGACCGCGTGGGCGGAGGCGCGGGGGGCTGGCTGGCTGAGCGAGCCCGTGGGGGGTGCACGGGTGGGTGTGTGCGCTCACGGGTGGGTGTGCGCGCACGGGTGGGTGTGTGCGCGCACGGGTGGGCGGCGCGCGGCCGCCTGGCAGCAGGACAAAGCGGCCGGTCGGCGGGCGCAGCCGCCCCGTGCGGCGGCGGTGGGGGCGGCGCCGGGCGGCGCCCTGCGCGGCGGGGCGGCACCTGCGGGCCGGGCCGGGCCGGGCCGGGGCGAGCGGCGCCGCAGCCCGGATGTAGCCGGCGCGGGAACATGGCGCTGGGGGCGGCGTGACGCCGCCGCCGCCGCCGCGGTAGGGGCGGCCCCGGGTGCGCGGAGGCGCGGCCGCTCCGCACCGCAGAGCGCAGCAGCACCGGGAGCGCCGGAGCCGGAGCGGGCGGCCCAGGTTTGGCTCCTCCGTCCCGTCCCGTCCCGTCTGGCCCCGCGGGGCTCCGTGGGGGCGGCCTCGGGCGCGGGGGCACCGCGGGGGCCGCGCCGGGTGGGCGCCCCGCTCCGCTCGGCGGGCGCCTCTTAAGGGCGGGTATAGGTGAGTTAGCGTGAACGGCGGGCAGGGCTTTTTTTTTTTAAGTGACAATGCTTTTAATGCTTTTTTTTCCTTAACTGACAATCCTTTTTTTTTTTTTTTAAATGACAAATTTTTATTTTATTTTATTTTATTTTATTTTATTTGGGGGCGTTTTGCTTTTCGGTCGTCCGTTTTGCCTGGGAAGTTGCTCCCAACTTTGTGTGCCTGTCGTGCCCCCTCGCAGGCTTGGCCCGCGGAGGCAGGTGCCCCGACTGATACGCGCCGGCTTTTGGGGATGCTCGCCGAGGTGCCTGCGAGGCTCCGCTTTTGTGTGCTTTTGCGTGCGACGGGTTAGAAATGCCTGTAATCTATTCATCTTTCTGCGCTCATTAGCCTTGGAGCCTCGCAGCTAAAGAAAATGGGCTGCGTAGTAACGGGCTCACTCAGATTGCGGTTGAGACTTTGACCAAAAAAGAGAGATTTTCTTTATTTTTTATTTTTTTTTAAATTTTTCTTCCTCAGTATTGATCAGACTCTGAGAATTGCATACAAACCAGCAGCTAACACGCAGGCTGCCCATCTCCCTCTTTGTTACCAGCCTGGTGTTAACAGAAAGAAACAATGGCTTTTTTTTCCCCAAATGCTCAGCATTAACCTAACCCGGCTGTCACTGCAGCTAAGGACAAAATTCCCACCAACTTGCGAGGGAGCAGAGGCCGGCAGCGAGCCCATGTGCTAGGCTTGCCCTTCAGAGACTTTTTTTATAGGCTTTAGCATTTGGAAAACAAGGGAGCAGCATTAGTGCTTGCCATAAGGTGGATCTCCGTGGCCCATTGATATGTGCTATATATAAGTGTGTGTATATATATATATAGGTACACTGTATACTGGGATGACGCTGAGGCATTGTTCCTAGTCTGTTTATTGCTAGAGCCTTTATTGGACAGTGAAACTTTAAATATTGCTGCTTGGGATGGCAGTGGAAACTTGGGCTCCCCCTCCCCGTGCGACAGCCCGCGTCAGTGGGAGCGGACAGCCCCCCATCACTGCCCGCGTGGAGGATGGGCGTCTCATCGCGTGGAGGGTGTCTTCATGCTTTGGGGAGCTGCTTTGGGAGCTTTTTCCCTTTGCTCTCAACTTACCGTTTGCAAAACGGCCCTTGGGGCTGCTTGTTTCTTCCCGACGTGGCACTTGCGCGCGTTGCTCTCCCGCGGGGCTGGTGACCGCCCGGGCAGGGAGCGGGGTCTGGCACTGCCGCCCCCGGTAAAGCCTTGGGAGCCATGGGTTGCCTTTTGGCTTGCTGCCTTTCCTCTTTTTATTTTTAGTGGTTTTGGGTGTATAGTTTGTCTCAGGTTGGTGAAAAGTCTTTGTTCTGTGTGGAATTGCATTTTTTTTCTTCTGCAAAGCAATTAGTCTGGAGTAAACTGAGTAAAAACACAGCGTGAATTTGGGGGAAAGGCAGTACCTGTCCTTTTGAAAACACTGAGGCAAAACTTTCTTCTCCTGCTTCAAACACTTTTTAAAAACGTTCTTGATCAAGGTGAAGCTGCACTTTTTAGAAGAGGAAAAACTTTCAGTGGAGGATTTTAGCTCACTCCACCGTAATCCTGCCTTGCTTTTGTGCTGAAGCTCAGAGTGGCGTTACTCACTTTTGCATTCGTTACCTGATCCTAAGGAAATGAGGCTTATGGAGACGTCTGTGTCACTCTGTCCTTCAGCTGTAGTGGCTGTTGGACTGTATTTAACAGGGAGTCTCGGAGTAACGCTTTGCCTGCGGAGGAGAGGCTGCATCGGTGCTGTCGCCGAGGCTGGGTTACGAGCCCTTGGAGAATCCCCGCAGCATGGCCCCACCTGAAGCCAGGCCTGGAAAATCCCATTGCTGGGGGACTTGCTTTGCTATTTTGGTGCCCTAATTAGCTTCCAGGTGATGTTTTTCTGATCCCCTTCATCAGTCGTGAGTGTTCACAGTAGATGGTTATTTAGATTTCCCTGAACTCTCAGGATCCCGATGGCTAATCCTAAATAATCAGCATGAAAGTAGGTAATGAGCAAGTTTCTTGCCAAGTGTTTTATTTCACAACTATTGCTTCAGCACTAGGGAGAAAAAGCGTAGTTCAGTCCTCAGAGGACTCGCGCCGCTGCTGTCGTGTGCCGTGAGTGTTTGTTATCTCGCCAGCCTCAACTCTTGCCGTGAGGCACCTGAGAGCAAACTTCTTGCTGCATTAATTAGCGATAATTATGACCTTCACGTTGCCTCATCAGCCTCACCTCTGACCTCAGGGCTTGTATTGAAGTGGGGGGGACAGGAGGTGCAAAACTACTCTGACATTGGTTGGCATACGTAATTTGGGTTTAAAGCGCAACTCTAGGACAACTTTGGTTCATACGGCTTAAGGTGTTGCCCAAGAGATGACGTTAGCACAGGTCTGTCGTTGGTAGTGTGCGACTTGAGCAAGGTATGGTAAGAGGAGGGGGAGAGGAAAACCGAGGGGGAGAGAGCCTCCACCTCCCACCCTCCTCTCTGACCCCACTCGGGCTTGACGCTTAAATCCAGTTACTGCTCTGAAGCAGCTCCAGTTAAGGATCTCGAGCTTTTGGCATCTACTTGTTCAAATTCATAAGTTCATTCCGGTTTTACTCGGAAAAACCTAAAAACAGAAGTCTTGCCAAGTGGCATGGGCTGAAACTGCTAGCAGGTGTCCGTGGGTACGCTTGGGCTTAACCACCAGCTGGAAGAGCGTTTCTGGCGTATGCGTGAACCTCTAACAAAAAACCTCGTGCTGAAATTTCTCCTCGGGATATTCAGACTGCGCTTCTGGTGTGAACGTGTTTCAGTCACGGTGCCGTTCCCGCTTCCCGGCAGTGTTTCCAGGGTTGTCTCTGCTTTGGTTCTCGCTGGAGTCGGTGGAGTTTGGTTGTTCGGTCTGCCGCGGTATTTGGCTACGTTTTCCGTGGATTTTGGTGAAAGTAGGATGAGCCCTCTGCCGCTTGCGTGAGGTGGTTACTCGTTACAGCCAGGCAAAACAAGGCAACACTGGTGCTGGAAATTTCACGCAGTTGGCATTTCTTACACCTGGAGGGCATATACTTTTTTTAATCATCTTCCAATTATAGTCTATTAAATTTTTCCACTAATTATAATCTGTTAAACATTTCCAAACAATCTTACTATGCTCAGTAGCCTTTTGAAGCATGACAGGCATTTTTTTTGCAGCTGCTTGCTCTGCAGATGAGCGGCACGGCCACTTGAGCCTTGTTTCCTATGGCCTTCTCTCTTGTGGTTGATCTCTGTGGTTTCCCAGGTGTCCCACATGGGTCTGTCTCATGCCGCAATCCCTTGCTCAGGAGGGCTTTCATAGGGTATCTCCTCCCCAGCTGCCTAAATACAAAGCTTGTAAGGACCTGATATCTTTGAGATTACCCTCCTCCTGAATTCAGTCCCAGTTGGCCAGCAGGTTCACTAGGGAGGACGGACTGATGTGCAGCACAGTTGCATCAGCCTCATTCTTGAGGGGGGAAAAAAGGGCTGAAAACTGGGAAGTTGCAAAAACACTAACAGCTGTGTGCAAAGAAACAATAAAGAGGCCATTTAAAAAAACAGAGCGAACTTCTGCGCACTCTATTAATGATATTTAATGTTCAGGCAACTCTAATTAAGCTTCTCATCCATTAGCCCACGCCGATTCACTGGGGACCCTCTGTTCGTGCCGGCATTTCAGCTTGCCTGTTACCAAACTCAGCAGGACGGTGGGGCTTGCTGTGGCATTTGGAGGGCTCTCTCCACAGCCGGAAAGGCAAAATATTTTCTGACAAAATGAACATCTAGACTTTCGTTTTTTGTTTTTTTTTCCTGGGGAGAAAAATGGGGGAGCGCCCTGGGGAGAGGGCGCTCTGCCGCGGCACGTGCTGGCGAAACGCCTGCTCCCGTTAGGTCGCGCGTAGCAAGCCGTGACAGACGGAGCCAGCTGTTTTGCATCTTTCCCAACTACTTTTTTCTGGGGCAACCGAAAGCGCTACTGCTTTTGCAAGACGCGTCTGGTGGAAGTACAAAGGTAATCATGTCTCGGAGCAGACAGCGCTAGGGTATTACTTCTTAAATTAAACCAACAAAGCAAAAATGATGCATGAGTTATGTTTCACTCTTCTCCTTTTATAGGCTAGATTGCTGTTTTCTATCGCTGACAGTTGCTGTACCCTAAAGAAAGATTTATTAAAACACAAGTGAGTGAGCAAGCTGTGTATATTGGTCGCTGTTTGTGTACCTGGAGCTGCTACGACTGCGGGCCCGCTGCTCTGGGGGGCTATAAGGACGTGCAGTGAGATGCCGTCGTGGCCCCCGGGGAGCCTGCGGCACTGGGCACACCAACACTGTGCACACGCGGTTGTGCAGAAGTGAAGATAGCCAGAGCGTGCCGGAGGAGACCAAATGGCCTGCTCGGGTCAGGTGGCGATGGGGTGGTGGGGCCAGCGTTGAATCCAAGCTCCTGGGCCACCGCTCTGGTCAGCCTGGTGTCCCAGGGGTGGGAGTCTTGATTCTGCTGATCAAAGATGCGGCTCCAAAAATAGGTTAAGCCAAAGATCTGAGATACCAAAAATAGCTCTACAGATTTTTCCTTTTTCTGACTTGTGTTTTAGATTTATTGTTCTCTGCTGGAGGCAGTTGAGAAGTGAAAGAGCGTACTGCAACTAAAGGCAAGCAAATAGTGAAAATATATATCCAGTCACCTCTGATGAAAGAAAACCGCCACAAAACTCTACGTGTCTCAGAAATCATCGTAGAAGCATAC
Source organism: Dromaius novaehollandiae (assembly GCF_036370855.1). Classification (NCBI taxonomy): domain Eukaryota; kingdom Metazoa; phylum Chordata; class Aves; order Casuariiformes; family Dromaiidae; genus Dromaius; species Dromaius novaehollandiae. Next base: position 121,608,298 of record NC_088100.1, read on the forward strand.
AGTAATCCAAAATAACAAGGTAAATAAAAATGTGCAATGTCACTAAAATCCACCCTTACCAAAGGTTTCATTGCTTTCATGGCAATTAAGGTACCCCAGAAAGGGAGCATGGGGAAATCACTGGTGACAAAGGGGAGGACAAAAGAAATGACAACGAACAAAAACTGGAACAAACAAATGGCATAAGAATTATCCTGTTGATAGCCGCTATAAAGCTTTTATTGCTGCATGCTCTGCTGCACATGAATAATTCATCCACCCCAAACTGTTGGCAGTCGGATCTGTGCAGTGTCTCTTCATCTAGGTTGTTTAAACGGTACCTGTTAACTCTGCCAGCCCCGTCCGGGCAGCGCTGAGCTCTGTGGCGTGCCGTGCCACTGATGCTGGTGCATATAGCATAAATACGATGCTGTTGTGTTCTTAATTTCTTGTTGTATATCGAGGCTCTGTTGGATGAGAAGAGAGCCAGGGAGAGGAAGCTGAGGCGGTCTTTTAGGTGATAACAACAGTACCAAGTTAAAACTCAATATTTGCTCAAATTCTCTGTGGGAATCTTCTTATTGCTAGGTTGAACTCCCGGTTTGCCACCTCCCTGGGTGTTCGGCATAGGCGTAGAGGACGGAGCTAATTACTTGTGCCCGAGCTATTTTGGGCGGCGAGCGGCGCATGGACCTGGAGGTCAGGAGGCACGAGGGCTCTAATCCCGGCTCTGCGGCTCTCCCAGCCACCGCCGGTCGGTTATTTAACCTTTGCGTGCTCCTACTTCCCTCTGCATAAAGAGAGGGATTATGGTAATAGCTTTTGAAAAGTTGGAGTGTTTTTTTTTCCTTTAAGGTGCAGTACGATCTAGTCTGAGGGGTCACTGTCCCCATCTGCAGTTTAAGACGGGCAGCTGAAGGGACTCGGTCCTTCCCAGGTGGTACTGGCGGTTTGCAGGATTATGAAAGCAGTGCTTATTGCCTTATCGGGCTGTTCGTGCCACGCAAATAACTACGTTAAAGAGATTTTTCATGAATCTGTTACTATTCGCAGAAGGGTCCTTAGAAACAACTGAAAGCCCTGTAAATGAGATGCAGTTCAAAAGGGTTAGTGCTGAACTCTTTGAAACATACGTAAAAAGTCAAAATGCTTAAATGTTTTATTTTTCAAGCCAAATCCTGCCTTCTCTATAGAAGCCTGGTTTTACATCTATTAAGCTGAAATGGGACTTTTGCCTCTACCTTAAGTGTAAAGGTCCTAAAAGTAACAGGTTTGCTGCCATTCTGCTTAGACTCTGGAGGGTTCTGGTTTTATGCTTTATAGAAAAAGGTAATTTCCTAGGTTGAAGAAATAGGAAGGATTTTGGGAGAGCAAGGTGAGTGCAAAATAAATGCACCCTTAGCTGTGCGTCTGTGCCAAGTGTCGGAGCATTCGGGAGAGAATACTGTTACGCTGCTCCTTCGCTCTCAGTTGCACACTGAACGCCTCTTCATCAAACAGCAGCGTTTCTTCCTATTTGTGCCTTGCTTGCGCTGGGTAAATTGCGGCCTCTGCCACTGAAAATAAATCAAAGGGCAGAAAAAAACATGGCTGAGCTGGAGCTGAGACCAACGTGTTAATGAATTTGGAAGAAGAACACCTAAGCCCAACCCCCTTTTTTTTCCCTGGGGAGACGGATTCCTTTGCTACCTCATGAGTAAGAGGCTACTCTAAATATTGGTAAAGGCAATGGAAAAAAAATGACTTTTTGGAAGGCTTTTGGCCTGTTACATGACATATGACATAGCTTTGGTGTATATATTCTGTTAGCAGGGTAATATGGCTGCTTATTTGGGGTGTCTCGTCATGAGTGTTTTTTGCACTCCATGGCCGTGCAGGGCCCAGGCGGTTTCCCTGGGGCAGCGGAGTGAGAAATCCTTCACCCCTGCAGCTGCTGAAGCTGGTTATTTATTGCCTGTCGCTCCGGTCGCATGAGGTAGTCGTTTCAGGCCATGAAAAAAGGGAGTGATTTAAGAGAGGGCAAAGCATCGCTGTTTATTGTTAGTAGGGTGTTTATGTGCGGGAGGTGTGCATCTCTTACTGCGTCTTTGGTGAAGCGTGCTGTGTTTGAGGGTGATGAGGGAAATGAAGAGTAGCAAAATTGTCTTCAACGCTCAGCCCGGAAAAGTTGATGCTGGCTGTGGGGGAAGCGGCCAGAAAGCCCGGGGCGGTTTGCTGTGGCTGTGAGGGGCTGAGGACAGAGGCAGGGCGTGGTTTGTAAGCAGAAATAACTGTTTTTGTTGGCATGGTAGAACTGCAAAAGCTAAGCAAGGTTTGGGTACACAAGCTCCTCTGCAGGTCAGAAATACAAGCTAAATGCAGGCTGGGAGTTGCGTGAAGGTTGCTTAGGCAAATTGGCCAAAGCCTTTCTGAAGGAGGATGCTTGGCGCTCCTGGGGAATCAGAGCCGGGCGCTCACGGGGGAGGAAGGGTGGCAGGCGGGGAAGGAGGACAAGTTGTCATCTGCGGAGCATGGTGCCGTTAGTGTGGTGGCTCGTTAGGAGACGGCACCCAACCACCATCCAGGCTACAGCGCGTGCCGGCAAGGTTTTGGGAAGGTATGTGGCCTGGGATTTTATGTTGGAAACGAATAACAAGCTAGTGGATAAGGTAGCGCGCTACTGGGAAGTGCTCCGGTGCCCGTGCAGTGGCTATAAGCTCAGCGTAGCCTGCTTTGGGAAATCTCTGTGGGTTCACCCATGTTTTATGCAGGAGCTCGAAATGATGCAGCCTGAAGCCTGGGAATCTATAATATCTTCTTATCGTGGGGAATATGTGCCCCATAACAACATGGTTAGAGAGGCCTCACTGCCAGGATAGTTCAGTTGTCTGCCGAAGTGGTTGCAGATGATGATTGCCTTTTCAGTTCTTGCTCTCTGTTCTGTCATTTTTAGGACAGTAAATTAATGATGAGACATAAATGGAAAAGCAAACAAGTTAGAAAAATCCTGTGTGTGGATGTCTATAATTGTGTTCTTGTGGCTCAATGGAAAAGAGAGCAGATCCTGCTGGAAGTTAGGGAGAGTTTGGCTATGGATAAGAGGAGTTATCCCCAGTAGTTGTCATGCCAAAACTGCATCCTGATGATGGTGCTTAGCCTTGAGCAGGTGGTGTAATACATATACTAAAGATCGTGCTGGGAAACCACATGCAAAACCAGGTGTCTTGTATGCCACGGAGGATTCATTCCTAGAAACCAGATGGGACACAAGGAGAGCGTCATTTGAACAGGGGCGTTGGTAGGACAGTAGAGTCCTGGTCCTGTTAAGGAAGGAAAATTGCTTTATGAGGGCAAGAAATATCACCTTTGAAACACAAGTGTCCCTCATTTGTTCATAGTATTAGAGGGGTGACACTGAGATCGCTGCTTTTGATGTGCAGGCCATGCTGTCCGTCCTGCACGTGTGCCTTCCTTGCCCTCTCTCTTTGAGGATCACTTCTTAGAGCTGTCAGACTTCACAGGTAAAGCAAGTAGGGCTTTTTCAAGTACTCATGAAGCACAGTGGATGAGGTAAATAATTTAAACGTTGGTGCAGAGCATTGCCAGCTGAAAAGTGACTTAAATCTCTTAATAGACTAATGTCAGGTGTCGTGTCCCCCCCCCCCCCCCAGTTTGGGGAGAGGATTATGGAATATGTCACAGATCAGCTGGAATATGCCACAGATCATCAGGACTTCTTCCTTTCTGAGAAAAAGGTTTGCCATAATAAAGTCAAGTTAAGGCCAGTGCTTCCTTTTTGGGGGCGATGCAGTCTGATTTGGACGTTACCGCTGCAACAAACACGTTACACGCAGCTCCAGGCAAGAAGCCTGACATCAGTGTGGTGGTTGCATAGGTAAGGGGGAAATACCTCAGTGAGGTCTTCATTCCCGAGCTGGGCTGGCTTGCATGTGTCAGCAACCATCAGCACACAGGAAGGTATTTTCTAGGCTGTAAGAACCAAGTGGGTCAGGTTTCAGTCTTAATTGCTGCTAACTTTGGCTGCTCCGAAATAGGGGAATTCAGAAGGTGAGTTTGGAGAGGTCAGGATGCCCAAAGCTATTGCAGGGCACAGGCCTGGGTAGGCAGGGGATGAGCACTAGAGAGGAGCTGTCCTGGAGCTCTCGTTTTTCTTATTTCCTTCACAACATGTACATGTTCAGCTGTGATAAATTCAGTCTGTGATTTACCAGCAGCTTCCCCGCAGTGCTGTGAGGAGAGGGTGGTAGAGCAAGCACCTCGTGTGCTTCCCAGGGGAGCAGGGCGGGCAGATGCCCTCCAGGGCAGTGAAAACCTCTGATGCCAATTTGTACAGGGTTGTTCCTTCAGCCTGAGAGCATTTTCCCAAGCTGTAACAACTCATGATTTTTACAGCTTCTGATCTTCCCTGATATTTTGGCCAAGATATTGGCAGCCACTTCTGGAAATGCAATGATCTGCATTCTGCAATGAAATAGTGGGCGCGTTTCTTCTTGTACCAGAGTTCACCTCATGGGGTGGCAAAACCAATGCTTTGTCCCTTTAGACTTCGCAGAAAGGACTGTGAGGGAGAAGCATATCGTGATTGGTGCTGTTGGCGTATATGTGTGCATATACGTTAGTGCATACGTGCTTCCCTCTTCCCCTCCATGCAGTCATACCCTGCAATCCTCAGCAAGGACAAATCCCCAAGAGTCTGGACTGGAGGTCCTTCATCTGAGAGCACCAGGATTTAAAGCCTGCTTCTGAGTTCATGCAAGTCAGTGAGAGTCCTTCCACTGACTTCAGGTGGATCCTTAGCCTTGCAAGAGTAGGATTAAGAGGCTGGGCTCAGGCAGGCTCATCTTTGTGCAGTGTTTCTGCTTGAATAAGCACTTTGACTTTTTCCTCAGCACCTGGATGCTACTTGCAAGAGAACTTTTTATTTAATGGAGTAAGGGTTTCTGTTCTCCTCCCCACACACACTGTTATATTTGCCATTTGCATTCTAACACATATATATCTCCCTGTTTGCTTTGCTCTTTGGCATCTCTGTCTTATTTATGTAACAGTGTCTTGCAGTTATGTTTCTGCCTCAGTTTCTGATTGCATGTGAAAAGGAAAAATACTCAGCTGTCCTGATTTAGCTAGAAATTAAACTGCAGCTATTTTCCATGTACTTAATGGGAAAAGTGGGGATAATTGCTAACTAATGCTTTCTGGTTTTATAAAAAAAAATGTGTGAAATACTGTCAAGTTGTCAATCAGCACAAAGATTGGATGATGTGCTATTTCACTGACAAGCTCCCTTTATTATGTTAGGCATCCACTTTGTTCCAGAAACTTGAGCTATTAAAATTTTGCCTTTTAATGTTTACTCTTTCCATCCTCTCTCAGTATTATTTAAGTAGCATTAGTGTACCTGTGCAGTATAACACAACAGGCTTAACAATGTTTGAAGAAAAGAGCTTTTAGCTGTGAAAATCATGGTGGTATTTAACTTTATTCTAGTCTTTCGCCCTGTCACTCAGCAATACACCTACCTGCCCTTGTTATTCCTTGTTTACTGGCAAAATATGTTAGCTTCCTCATTACTTCCTCGCTAGCTGGTATTTTCTTGAGCTTTGCATCGTAAAGCTAGCTTTGAAATGTCTTGTTAGGTGGAAAGGTGGAGGGTGGTTCTCTGCATCTTTAGTTGCTCATGATCATAATTCATTGTTTTCAGGAGAGTAAATGGTTACCTGTTTGCCTTTACCTCTCTAGTAATGAGATTGTATTCTCTACGTCTGTGAATTAAAACTCAGTGGTGCCTTTGACTGAGAAAATGTATCAAAAGTTTAATGGCAATAACTAGATTTGCCAACACCAGATTTAAAGCCTGGAGTCAAGCTCTAAAATATGAAGAGCCTGCCTTTATTATGAGCATTTTAAAGTCAGACAAGGGTGAAGCTTAGAGTGAACGTTTGTAGTCCTTATAGACCATTTCTCAAGTTTTTGCCTATACCTTGGACATAAAATTTACTTTGAAAGGAAATGAAGAGAAAATTGAGAGTAATTTGGAAGCTTTCTTCCAATTCTTCCTTGCGATCTGTGTAAAGCAGAGCAGCTCTCCTTCCCGGCATATTCCACCACCTCGAGCAGTGTTCGTAGCTTGCAGCGCGTCGCTTGACACGCCACCGAGATCTGGTGTTAGCGCGATTGCAGCAGGATCCTCTGTTCAGGGCAGCCTGGGCAGAGTGTGCAAAACCACTGGGGCTGCGTTCCCCTCCTGCTGTGGCAGGAGACTGCAGTGCCAGCACCGGGAAGGGTCCCAGCACGCTGTTGATTTAGACGTAAATAATACTAAAAAGTGTCATGATGTCATAGCAAAGCATCACAATCATCAAGGCAAATGAAGAGAAAAATAACGATACAGAAATAACAAACTGTCTTGGCCTGCAGATAAATCAAAGCTTAGCCCTTGATCTCCCACTGCTCGCTAGCCCAGAACATAAATCCAAGGGTTTATCATTAAGCTTAACGGGTCATAAAATCTGGGCTATTTTGGAGGTAGTTCCAGAGATTTGCAGCCCAGGCAGAGAGCAGCCTCTAAGCTGCTGTGCCTTGTATAACTAGGTAAATAGCAAGCTTCAAATAATACTATAAAGCTATCAAATGTAATAACTAACGCAGTCAGGCAAGTGTTGAAGGAGTGGAGCCTTGCTGATGGCAGAGCTTGCTGATAACTGCTGTGAGAGACCCCAGTTTAGAAAGATCCTTTTAATAATGAATTTCAAGTTCTTTTCACTTTACTTGAAGTCAGGTATGTGCTTTCAGTTTGGTTCATGCTTAACTCTCTCCCTTCTTCTGAACACGATTACTTTCTGCACTATGGGCCCAAGAGAGCAAACAGCAAAAAATAGAAACAAAGATACAACCTACAATTCAGTTACTTTATCATTGCAGTTTAAATATTTATGACAGTACTTCACAGCATGCTAGTAAATGCACGACAGCATATTATGTAAAAGTAATAAAATGTTAGAAATAGGAGACTTCACTACTGCACTTTGCTAGTAAATCTTTGCTACCATAGATGGTGAGGCTGTGTAAAGGCCATGTCTTTTTTTCCAATTATTCCATGTAAGGTCTGAATTAGCTGGTTACTGCCATTTGTCATCAGACATCCTTTAAAATTATGCTGTGTCCCTTGTTCAGGCAAGACTTCCCTTCAGGTCAGATTGCTGTAGAAGCTGGTGGGAGTTGGGCCAGAGGAAAGACTTCAGTGGTTGTGAGATGTCAGGATTTAGGATGTTGGAAGTGAGTAGGTCTTAGACCTGTGTAGAAGAAAGGATTTAGACAAGATGTGTAACTAAAGTAAGCGCCAGGCTCGAAACCTATAGCTAGTCCGAATCTTTTGGGGATGCACAAAGCACTGACCATTGTTTCCTTCTCTCCCACGTAACTGCATTTGGAAATATGCCACCCTGAAGCACTTGAGATGATATGAGATGACTTTGCCCTGAGCAAGCTTCCTCGGGAAATAATTATCTCGACCCAAGTGCTCACAGAAGTCTTACCTCAGCATAGCTACTTCTCATAACCCAAATCAAGGACTTAAAACCTGCAGTGAAATTGCCCTGTATTTAGGGTATAAGCAGGACACCATTCCTGTTCATTGCTGGTTTTTACACCACAACCGCTACTGTAGTGTCTGCAGGGCTTTCTAGTAGTGCATTTGGTGACATGGCCAAGGTGTGTCTTGCAGAGTTTGTTCTCTCCTCCTGCTCATGGGAGAAGTGTTTGAAGTTTACTTCATCTCTAGAATCACAGAATCATCAAAAGAAAAGGTGGGGAGGGGGGAAAGGGTTGGAGGGGACCTCTGGCAGTTATCTAGTCCTACCTGCTGCCCAGAACAGGGCTAATTTCAAGGCTGGATCTGGCTGCTCAGGGCTTTGTCAGAGAGACTATAAATAGATTTCACTTAAGTCTTCTCTTTTCCAAAAAACCTAGTTCCTTCAACTTCTACTTTGGGCGCATGCTCCAGACCCTTGCCATCGTAGCGGCACCCCAGTGGCCTCTCTTCATTTTGCCTCCTGTAGTAGGGGTACATCACTCCAGATGTGTCCTCACAGCTGTCTGGTAGAGGAGAATAATCACTTTCCTTGCCTTGCTGGCTAGATGCCTACTAACGGAGCCCCATATGCAGCTTGGGGTGAGCCTTTATAGAGAAAGGATGAATTTGGGGAGATACTGTACATGTGTGAGAGCAAAAGCAGCTTTAAGTTTCTGTTTGTAAAGCAGAAATCTGAAGCACGTTCCTTGGATCAGAAGCTGATGAGGTTTGTGATAGTTATGCTTTCAGACGTGACATATATGAATAATGATGATTGCTGAGGATGGCAGCTCTCTTTGCCAGACACATTGCACTTTACAGCCCTATTTCCTGCTTCTGCAACTGGCAAACTTTAATTATTTGTGGTGAAATTTGCCAAATTCTGCCTTAGATTGACTGTGTTGGGTAAAATTTCTGCCAGGGTGGTTCGCTTGTTTTCTAGAATGAGATGAAGGAAAAATATTTACCCATCTTTAATTTTAGTGATTTTTTTGAAAAGAAACTGTAGCACCTTCATGCTTTGAAGCAGGGATTTGAAATCTGGCTTGGAAGAATCAGTATCTAAGTAGAAATTGTCAGTAAAATCTGTATGTTCCCAGACTTCAGTCCAAGGGCTAACTGGTTTATCAATTCCTCCAGCTATTTTAGCATAAAGTGTCAAATGGAATTAAATTGAATTACTGCACTTAACCTGAGATGGCTGCTGTAGTAACTCACTGAATCAAGGTGGGATTTCTCCCACTCCCCAGTGTTTTAAAGACAGGCATGGGAAATCTGTGATTAGTTATATTTAAGATTTTCATGAAACCTAAAGAAAAAGTTAAAGATGATTTGTACTTGGCTGAAGAATGCTATTTATCTGTCATGATGGCTTTCCTAGCAGTACAGTACGTACTCTGGAAGGCACTTTGGTGCGAATCCATGCCAATAAGACCCAGCTTTGGAACCATATCATGTGGATAGATGAGAAAAGAAGCTGCTAACATGAGCAATAAGGCAACTTAAAACGGGCCTCAAAGGGCACATGTGCTGCAGTTTGTAGAGGTTGAGCGCTGTGCAGGAATTATTCTCTATGGTCATGGAGGGTACAGGATGTACCAGATGATTCATCTAATGTGCACAAATGTATGTTTACAAAAAACGATTGCTTGGTAATCGAGACCATTATCTTCGTCTTTGCTGAAGACACGTTGAGGATGCCAAGTAGGAAAGCGAGACGTGCCAGAATCAAGAAATGACAGTTGAAGTTGCCTGCGCAACTTCAGTTTTGAGCCTCTGTATATACAGGCATCTGTAATTGTGTGCACTGTTTTATGCAAAAAAAAAAAAAAAAATCAAGGTGGTGCAGCAATTGTTTTGTATACTATATTCTGATATCTGCTGGTGGGAGTTTTTTCGGACCCCCCCCCGCAGCGCTGAGCAGTGCCCCTTCCAGCATGAAGCTTGCCTGTGCAACAAGGTGGGAGTCTTGGGGGAGGCGACAGCCTGCGAGTGCTGCAGAGCTGCTGTTGCTTGGACTCGGGCTAGTCATTTTGTTAGTGGTGGATCAGCACTTTGGGTACGCTTGGTGCTTTACCACCCCTCTTGACCCCCGTGTCTCTGACCTGTAAAGCTTCAGTTTTAATGCCGTAATTCTACAAATACTTTTTCCTTACTTTATTTTCTCCAGTTTCAGACATCAGTATGCTGCTGGACTGCTGTCTCTTGCAGTGATGTGGGGTCAGGGCCTCAAAGTCTCTTTGTATATTTGAGAAAGGGAGCAGAACAGATGCAACTTGATTTTTAAAAAATAGCGAGAGTTTCGTTCCATGGGCCGAAACAGATCCGCTCGAGTGCTGTAGCAAGATGTCGCTTGGTCTCGGCCCCCTTTTAAAATGGGTGCAGCCATTCCAGGACTCCACAAATTTTTCTGTCTCCTTCTTAAATTTCTCTTTTCTGAGAAAGCATTGAGTGTTTCTGAGTTCTGCTGCTTTATATAGGCTCCGTTTCCTCCTCCTGTCACCACTCACTCCCTGTTCTCCCCCGCTCCCGTTACTAAAATCTCCTCTCCCCAATGCGTCATCTGTGTCAACAGACCTCTCATCATCCTCGGTGTAAAATCAAAGCAGAAGACACTCGAAGGAAAAGAAACAACCTTGAATCCCCATTAAGTTTTCAAGTGGCTGGAAGTTGTTTCTCAATCAAAGGCAGAGGGCAGGAGTCTCTTGGGTCTCTTCTACTTCTTGCTTCTTCCACGCATCTTAATGCAGCACCTTCCCCCGCTTCTCATTCCCAGGGTTAGCTCTGGTTGCGTTGCCAGATGAAAGGCATGGGGGAGTACCTCAGTATATAGGTATGAATTGCAAAATTCCTTTAATAAGAGTGATAGTTGGCATTCTGGAATATGGCAGCTTTGATAGGGAGCTAAATTGGAGAGCCAGCAGTTCTGGGAAGATCGGTGAGACAGAAGACATGCATGATGACAAAGCTTGCCTGAATTGGCTGGTGAGAAATAGTCCTCTGGATTAGTGTAGCAACCGAGTCCTGATACTCCATTTAGTTGGTACAAAGGTGCTCAGGATAGTAGGAATAGCTCTTAGGGGAACTCGGTGCCAAGACCAGGAGGTGGTGCCTGTTCGTTTAACTGTGGTGCTGTGAATGGCATGGTGTTTGGGTTCCTTTGCAATAGTTCATTAATTTAGCTATCTGATTTCAGGCTGCCTTCCAAACATTTGCACTGAAATTTAGAAATGCAAATGGGGTTCCAGAAAGTGTTTTCACAGGTATTAGAATTATATCTTAGAGACTTTTAGCTGATACAAAGGGAGACACATTTGAAAATAATTTCTAGTGTTGGTAAGTGATCAATCCATGCTACACCTTTGGAGATGGGATAACAGCAAACAAAAATACTCATTTTTAGGCCAGACAGAAGTATTTTAAGTGAGCTGACAAATTCGTTTTAATGTAATCTGGGTATGAGCACTGGTGTTGATTGTGCTGGAGACCTCCAGTTCTGACAAGGTGTTTGGTCTTGATAAATTTTTTATTTTCCTACTTTTCGTTTCACAAGGATGTGCCTACTGGTATTGATTAAAATTGCATCACAAGGAAGAAACAAAAGAAAAATTAAGTGAATGCTGCCAGATTTTTTTTCCTTCTCATTTTAACTCACAAACCTACAACTTTGAGTAGGAATGTTCAAAATTGTCTTTGTGATGACCGTCTTTCTATCTAGTTTAAAATCATTTGCCTTCACAAGAGGCAATTATGCTCCAAACTGACAAATGAAAAGATGTGACAACAGCAGAAAAACTGATTATTCATGCAATCTTTCTTACGTAAAATAGCTAACTAATCTCTCTGTTTCAGTTCTTGAGTGCTATTGCAAATATCATCCTGAAACATAACTGAATTCTCAGTATGCTGGCAGCTTGCTTCTCATCCCTAATTGCTTTCTGTTGTCACAGTGATAGTTTTTGGTTTCAGAAATTTTCTCTTTTGTCACTCTAGTTATTGTTGCATTCACCACAGTTTTCATCCTCCTCTTCCTCTGTGGCCAGTAAAAGTGGGGTGCAAGGAATGAGGTTTGTGCTCACTCTAGTCTCTCGTTTAGAAAAATAGGGAAATCTCCAGAATAGCTGGTCTTCTGCTCTGGCCATCACCTTTGATACTGTTGAGTTTGAGGTCCTGGGGGAGTGTACCTGTTGACAGATGATGTTGTCAGAGAGGGAGGTACATCTGCAGATATTTTAGTTTATTGGCACAAAGGTGTTTGACTTATCCTGGTCCAAAAAATGAGGAATGAGAGGATAGCATCTGCTAATATGTAGGATCTTTCTTACTAAAAACAAAAAAAAATCTTAGTTTTAAAATTTAGATTTAAGTTTCACAAGTAGCTGTAATTAATGCAGCGTCATGCTTGAAATCTTTTTATGGGCGAAAGGACACACGTCCTACGTGTGAAGACAGGGATGTATTCTTAGTGTAATTGAAATCCTAACAGTCTAACAAAATTATTATTATTCCAGCTCTAGTTATTACAGAAAAAGAAAATAAAGAATACTGTTACATAGAAAGTTTCAATAATGAGCCAAATACTGCCACGCACACATTTCCTACTGTCTATCCCTTTCTCTGCTGTTTTGCTCACCCACTGCCCCTCTGAGTCTTAAAGTGGGTGTTGTGGGAGCACAGCACAGGTGCTTCTGCTTTTACTCCAGATTGCTCTTCATATAAGAAAAGAGTGGGAAAAGTGGTTTTTTTTGTTGTTTCATGTTTTTTCACTTTTCTTTCTCTGACTTTCTTGGCTCCCCTATTGGTGTTTCTAGCTTTCTGTTCCTTGCTGGGTCATCAGCTTTGGCTGGGGGCAAGGGGGACTTACAAGTTTTGGTGCCCCAAGTCCTTCTCTGGGAGTGTGATGTTCATGCTGGGATTTATTCTTCTTTGCTGGGAGAAGCAGGATGTTGATGCTGATGGTTTCTTCACCCTATCTCAAGGATCCTCTTGGGGCTATTTTTGTCTTCTAGCATGCTTTTACACCTTGACTCTTTCTTCAAGTCTGCAACTCTATGTTTTACCCACATTTACTGTATCCGGAGCAGCTTAACATGTTGGATACTTCTTCTTTATTCTCTGTTACCCCTGAAACTAGTTTTGCCCAGCTCCAAGGCCTATGTTTCTTTGCCTGTTGGTGCATTGTTTATAGGGCCCATGTTATATTGGCCCTGGGGTCTCCAAGGTCAATCCGTGCCCCCTCTTTCATCTTTCTGTACTCTTCTACACCCGCTCTCGAGGCCTCTGCTGTTGTACTGTGCCTACGTTGTTATGCCAGAATCATAAATCAGTCATTCTACACCAAACCTGCCCGTTACTGCTATCTGTGTGAAAGTGATGGCTTCTGTACAAAGGTAAGCCACCTGCTCAATGGAAAAATTGCCGTTGCAGCTAAACAAGCTGCAGCAAAGCTCCAGGCAGAATGAATGAATATATATATATATATATGTATATATGTGTGTGTATATATATGTATATATGTGTGTGTATATATATGTATATATGTGTATATATATATATATATTAAAAAAAAATTATTTTTTTAAGGCAGGTGTCAGTGTTTGTGTTTCTCCATGACCTGCTCCCAGACCACTGCTCCTCGGGGCACCCTCGCTGCCCTTCTTTGTGCCTCTTACTGCCTGCTCCATCCCACGTGGGACAGAGCCACTGGGTCTGCCTGGTGTTCAGTGTGCATATGCATCAGTTCCTAGCGTCATATTGATGCTTTCTGGTTTTGTTCTCCCTCTTTCAGAAGGATTCTTTGCTTTCTGTTGTTGTCTTAATTGTTGCTCAACATTAAGATGATGTTTTTAGAGTACTGTTCATAAAGCCATCAAGATCTCTTCCCTGATTCTTAAAGTTAATTTAAAAAAACCCTACTACCGTCCATAGCAAGTTAGGTTGCTCTCCCTGCTGTGTGTTAGTTTGCAATTCTCAATGTGGGATTTCTTTTGCTGTTAAGTTTTTTTTTGACTGAGAAGCAGGCACTTAATGGCTGTAGCAACCAGATTTTTAAATATCATTAAGATGCTTGTCCAGTCAACATGGAAGCAGTCATATTTTTCCATCATTACTGTCTATGAAAGAAGAATAGAAAAGCTAAAGTTCAGATCACTGTCCTGGCGCAAGCAGTCATACTAACATATTATCGCCATGCTCTCCGGAGTTAGGTATGGCATTTCAAACCGCTGGGGTTCTGTTGATGCTCTTAGCTCACCTACTAAGTTTTGGGCTTTCTTGAACATACAGGAATGAGAAGCAGAAATGGTGTTGTATAATTTGCACTGTGGTATTAACTATTTCCCCCGAGTTTTTTCTTCTGCTTATAAAAGTTGTGTAGTATCCATTTATCCATGATTTTTGTCAGTATGCTGCTTTTCAGTAATTCTGGTCATCATCTGGTTTTTGGATAGTCAAACATCTGTCTAAAAGCATGCATTTATTCCATCTTTGTCTGCTTTTCTATTTTCATATACCCCCTCTTCAATGGGATTTGTTTATTAAGACTGTTTTTCTGTTTCCTCTAGAAACATTACCAATTTCTGACCTTTCTTTGACATTAGAGAACTTTGTGGTATTTACTCCTAGGGGAAGTGCTATCCTGGGATATCTACCTTTCAGTTCTCTCTCATTCTTGGTCTTAAAATTTCCCTGTAATCTCTTTAATTTTCCAAGCCCGAATGTTGGCCCCAGTTTGTTTAGAGGAGGCCTCTCCTTTTCTAATTAAGGCTCGACCTGGTCCAGGGGTTTGAATTTGAATCAGTTTTAAACCTCCTTCCAAAACTCTTTCTTCATCTGTGTTTTGAGACTTTCGCCCTGTATCAGCCTGTGTGGAGTAAAGGAGCACTGCAAGAGCATGTTACTTCAGTGTACTTTGGTGTACTTCAGCCGGAAACATGTACCAGCCTAAACTTACCCATCAGCCCAAAATTTTGCCTGCAGCATCCTCTCTGTCCATGTAGAGTTGATATCTGAATAGCTCACAGCTACTACCAAGTCCATTCACAACATTTCCCAAATGTCTGGGAACGTGATGTGTTTCAAGGAGCACAGAAGGTTGTATTTCACCTTAAACTATTCAGCCATGCACCGAGTTTAAGAGAAATGTCTTAGATGTGGAAGGTTTGGGGGAAATTCAGTTGCTTTGTTGCCATTTCATAAGCTGGAGGTCATCACTGCCAGATTCTTTGGAGAAGAGCGTTTTTTTAATATTACCAGCATTCATGCTTGGCCAGGTGTTGAGGGCTTTGAAGTTTCTGAATATCTAGTAGCTTGGTCATGGTACAAGATGATCGCCTTGAACACTGTCACACCAAGGCTCACCCTGCTAACGCTCGTGTGCAGCAGTCGGACCCTCTCTCCGAGGGGTGCCGTAGCCTCCGAGCACGCCATGCTCGCTGTGGACATTTGGCACCCTGCATGTCACTCCTGGGACATGTCAAGGGCATTGGTCGGACTTCCCGTGCCTGCTAGCGGCAACTGCACAACCTGTCTGTTGTTTCTAAGAAATGCTGCTGCCTTTCCTTAGCTCCTTCCCAGGAGCAAGGGATCTCTTGGGGTGCAGATGTTCAGGAGGTCGGATATTTCCTAGCACGCTCGTTGGGGACGTATGGACAATCCTGGAGGTGAGCATTGTAGCCATCTTTAATCATGGTGCTAAGTTTAAAAAGGAAGAGAGAAGGCATTCAGATGCTAGTGTGTAGCCAAGAAATAATCATAATGCCTGACTACATCTTCTGCTGCTTGTTCCAGATTAAGATCATCTGTTCAGAATATATTTAAGCAAATGGAGTATTCATAATTCTAGATAAAATTAAGGGGGGGAGGTTGTTCCACATTTTGAATGCAAATGTTTAAAACAGATGCAGTCTGCTAGGAAGCCTCACATTGAATTGCATGACTTTAAAGGCAGAGGACATCCATTTTAACCAATGAGAGTCATTAGGAGTTAAGAGTTGTTCTCCCCCCACTTTGAAAGTAAATGTGTTTCAGTTCTTCAATGCAGCTGCCAATTTTGCATCTCTTCCTGAAGGCCCTTTCCCTTGCTGAAAAGTGATGTAAAAATGTGGGCTGCATGCTAATCCAGTTTAAGATGCCAAGCTTCCTTTCCACCCATGTGCAGTTTCCCCGCCACCACCTCCCAGATAAATGTATGAATATGCCTTTTTGTTTCACACGTTACCAGTCTCGAGAGCGCTGTTGGAGGTTCACCATCTTAGCATTACTTTTTCAGGCAACTCAAGTGTGAAACTGAAGATTTTGTGTTGTTTGAGAATGGACTTACAAATGTGAGACGAGGAGAAATCTAATGCATAATTCTTCAGTTTTGTTTTTCCAGTATAAACATATAGTAGCTGCTATATTTAAAGATAAGCCAAAAACAAGACCATATCACTCACTGCACCACTGGAGCACCCTCTGGTACGGAGGTGACGGGGCAGCGCAGGAGCCTTTAGGGAGATGCTCCTCTTAGCTGCCCTTCATCGAGGAAGAGCAGATATTAGTTGAAGTTACTGTTCCAGCCACTGCCACCTCTTTTGGGCTGGAAAGTCATCTTGCAGGATGGTGTAACCTGAAGGTGATGGTATTCCACTGATACGGGGGGGTTAGGTATGCTGAAACTGTTGACACTTGTGATCCCCCCCCCCCCCCCCCCCCCCCCAATCTGGCTGTTTCGGTGAGAGAGCTTTTCCTTGTTTCCATGAATGTGTAGTGAGAGGCTGTTGCTTTGGGACCCTTGCCTTCTGCTTTCCCATTTCTCCTGTGGATTTGGCGAGGAAGGCACCGTTCCCACTGCTCCACTTATGGAAGTGATGCCTCTATGTCTCTTAGAGAGTTTCAGGCCATGCCATTGGGAGAACTGGCTGATACGTGAGCCACTGGACTAGACAGGCTACTGCCACACCGCGTGCTTTGGAAAAGCAAAGCGTGTGAAGGCTTCCAAGGAGAGAAGGGATGTAGAGGAAGGTGTGATGAAGGTGAGCGAGAAGGTAAAATGAAACCTGAGGCAGTGAAGAGGAAGAAAGGCAGGCAGTGGGGAGAAGACAGTGTAGCGTACGTGTTAGTGACTGGAAATGCAGCCTTCAAAACGCCCGTGTTAAGTGTGGGCTAGGCAGCACGCCTCTGAAGCTTCAGAGACGAGCAGGAACGTGAAGCCCTGTGCTGATGAGTGGAGGATGCAGCATGGTTTGTGCAGTGGCAGATGCAAGCTGTTCTGTTTTCCTAGTAAGTGGGAGTGTGGCATCAGGTCCGTACGTGGACTGGGTACATCAAGTCTGAAGCTAATGACCTCACAGGTTTTAAGTGGGATTTTATGCTTGTACCTTCATTATCATGGAGCACACAGGAGGTAGCCCACGGGGCACAGCTCGGTCACGCTGGTCTGCCAGCGCTGGAGGGAGACGCTGGCCTTCGTCTTGCCCTGTGCAGTCGGGGAGGACTGTGCTTTTGAAGGGAGGTGGCCAGAGATGCTATCACAAACGCTGGAGCCACGCAAAGCAGGTGCCAAAGCTGAATACGCTGTGCACGATGCTTTCAAATGTTCCGTGTATCTGCCTTAAAGTCTTCCCTCTTCCGATTCTTACTGCTTTTCTTGGTTTAAAAAAAAAAAAAAGTACGTCTTGTAGGAAACCCCTGTGTAGAATCTCCTCCTTTCCTATTCTTTTTCTGTTTCTTCATGAGAGTATGTTTTATAGTCTGAAGCATTGATTTTGAGCTTATTGATGCTGTTGTATCATTTTAAATACATCATCCATGCACATAATATGCCATCTGAGGCTGCTATTCTCTCTTCTATAGACATGATCTTCCTTTTTTAAATGATTTTTTTTTTAATACAGTCAGCACTGCAGTCTGAGTGCTTTTCCAATAGTAACTCATATTTAGTGACTTACTAAGGTTTGTCTAAGTCATGGATTCCCAGCGGATGTTCTGAGCCTGTTTCTTACTTAAAAACATCATCTGAATTCAAATCAGGAATTAACACAGTTTTGCAAATGACATTCACCCCTCTGCAGAAGGACCAGCGTTAATCCTGTGCACTGCAGCAGCGGCATTTAAAGCCTTGTGTGAGGGCTATAGTGGAGCTTAAATGAGCCTTAGGCAAAGTGCAGACCTCTGCAGAGGGTTGAATTTAATAGTTAGGTAGGACTAATACTGTCTGCTTTGGGCACCTAGCTTAAATGCAAGTCAGGGAGCAGTGTTAGGTCATGGGTTCCCTGGAGACGGGAGACAAAGTGCTCCACAAGGGCTTCCTGGGTTGCTTAGTAGTTACTGTAGTTAGTTGCTGCAAACAAAGTCTTCATATGATCCTGTTCATAAAGCACTGTCCCACTGCCGAAGTCACTGACTTCACTGGGAGAAGGATCAGGTCCGTGTTTGCTCTTCATAGCTTTAGGGAAACCTACATCACGCTGGTAGAAACACACAGGAGCTTTAGGCTGGGGCTTTTGGCTCGTGTTGAAAGTCTGCACTGGCTACTGCGATTCCTGTGGAACTTTTTGGAAATCCCCACCTTAATTTTTTTCCCTTGCTCTCCTTGCTCTGTTCCTGCAGCAGCAGCACGTGTTTGCATTGCTGGAGTTCCTGACTCGCAGGGAACATGTCATTGCGCTTAGTGCAACACGCAGGACAGAGAACAGACCGTCTCTCTGGTGTGTGTACAGTGCAGACAGTGCCCTGCGTTTAGAAATTGTGAAATAGACCTCAGAATAAAAAAGGAAGCTGCAATACTTGCTTTTACAACATCGCAGTACTAGGAAAAATATAAATCCAAGCAGATGTGTTATTAGACCACTCTGAATCATTGCAAACACTGCCATGAACAGTTAACTTTCTGAGACCTTCGTATAAGCATCCGTAGCTGTAAGCCACCTCCACAAAGTGCTCCAAATCTTTGTTATAAATCTTGGATGAACTATGTCCAGTAAATTGTCTTACTGCTGGTTTCTATCTGCCTACTTTTTGAATTTAAGAATCACTGGGGAAAAGATGCACTTCTGTGCATTGTGAGGACTTACAATGAGACTAACATGATTTCTTGTTCGTCGTATAGCTTCTGCCCAGCATGGGCACATTTCTCCCTTTAATTCATAGACCAGGCAATGACTAGCTGTCTAGTATCTGAGGTTAAAGTAACTGATTATTTAATCACTGGTTGGTTAATGATAACCAAAGCAAGTATTTTGTTAAATCAGCTCTAAAAATGCATCTCCTAATGCAAATTGTGGTGCTACACTGATGAAATTAAGTGCAAAGTTTAGCCCTGTGGTTTTAAAGATAGGCTCATTGCATTTATATCCAAGTGTTTGATCTAGGCCAGGAGCTGGTGGCAGTCCTGCTGTTGAAATTACCAAGACAACGTGTGTACAAAGGTTGAGGGGAGGATGGTGCTCTAAGTGTTTCTTAACTCGTAAGTGTTATTTCTTGTGCTTCACAGTATTTTTCCTTTGTCACGGCATGTGTGCGTTCCCCTTTAATTGTAGGACCTCTGAGAACACCTTGACAGAAGAGGGGCCAAACAATCTCATTTTTCTTAGCTATTTTCATTTCATCTGAATCATTACTTATCAAAGAATACTGCTAACATTTGAAATAAACATTTTTAAAAATTAATAAGAGATGTTCTTTGCTGTGTGGGAAAATGTTAAATTATTCTTGCAGGAGAAAAGGTAGCAGCAAATGTCTTTACTTTGAGTGTTTTTTCAAATCTCTCAATGTTTACTTTGGTAGCAGAGAAAAAAAAAGAAATTGCTAAAATTGCTACAATCAAATGCCTGTAATATTGCCTCAACAAAAGCTCAACCGAGCTGACAAAACGCAGGCTGGTTCCCAACAGTAGCAGTAGGAGGTGTTCACAAGGGCACCTCTGTGTCTGGGTTGAATGTGGCCGAAGGTATGTTTGAAGGCTAGTGAGAGCCTTCTGAAATGGCTCTGAAATTTGAGCATCACTGAACCTCTTGGGTAGTGAAGTATCTGACAGGTGTTGACCATCATGAGAAGCTGAACAAACACTAAGTGCCAAGGTTGCAAGGATGAAAACAGGAGAAAGGAGTGGCAGAGAAATTGGGAACTCCTGAGACTGAGCCATGAAAAATTGGGGAAGGAAAGCTGGCTGGGGGCTGCTGAGCAGGCAATATTTGGGGAGCAGCGAGATCTACAGGCAGGTGCAAGGAAGCAAAGAAGTGACTTGCTAGCTGGCTGCCACCCATCCTAATAGCAGTTGTCTTGGGACAGTTGCTGCTAGAAAATAGATGTTGATTTCAAATAACCTAACACAAAGCAAGCACTCTAAAAACCATCCAGAGAGGTTTGTAAACCTCTGTGTACTAAGTTTTTTCTAAGTGAAGTGGTCAGGTGAGCATCATTCCTGATATTTGCAGCTCAGGATGGAAAAATAGGAGTTCTGAGGACAGTGATTGGGAGGGAGAAGAGCCAGCTTTGGTCCCTGGCTCATTAGTCAGTGAGCGCTTTGATGCGAGTCTGATTGATGTAGGAAATTTGGAGACTAGACAGAGAAACTTTCTGATTCTTATTATTGCACATGCTGAAATTTTGGCAGGGAAGGATATGATGGAGAATTTTTTTAAAATGGATTGTTAAGACAGTTAGGAATACATACTTGTCAATTATCTGCCCTAATTTCACCTACTTTGAAAGCCCTGAATGAAATCAGTACCTAATGTCTCTGCCCATATTTCCGGATTTCTTAGAACCGGACCTCTGAAAAGAAGAGTTATTCAGTTTGTATATCCCTGAGTGTGTTCCAGTATGTATCATGCTACCAGCTATTAATGCCAGATTTCTGAATTTATTAGCTTCACTTAAATTCAGAAAGTAAATCCAGAAAGGACCGTTAAATCATTTTGTCCGTTCTCCTGTATTTCTTGGGCCACTCGGTTTCCATCCACTTGCCTCTGCACTGGCAGGCTACATTTGACTAAGCCTTCTTATGCAGAAACTCACCCCGTCTTCATATGACATCCTCAAGGAATGAAGCATTCACTGCTTTATTTGATAGTGTGCTGTAGAGTTTACCGATTCTTAGTAGAAAAATACTTTCCTTATTGGCTTTTCCTTGCCTTCAGCTTCCAGCCATTGATTCTTTTTATTCCTTATTACAGAGATAACAAAGCCCTTCTTTACACTGTTTTTCCTTCATGAAAGGAGTTTTACACCATAATCAAGTTACTGCTCGGTCTTCCTTTAGATAAGCTGAGCAGATTGAGCTCTCAGTGTCTCATTATTTGACATTTTTCTCTCACCATCAAATAATTTTTATGCCTGTCTTCTGTATCCTTTCCAGTTTTTCAACATCCTTTATCAAAGGACGGCCCCAAAGCTGTCTGTGCTCTCCCAGGATCCATCTCATCGGCTGCCACACGCAAGGGTGAAACGGTCCTCTGGTTTTTATGTGCTGTGCTTCCTGATCCCAGGGTGCTCGGGAGGTTGGTCCCGCTTCCCACCTAAGCACCTAGCCAGCTGCTAGTGCTGCGAGAGCCTTTTCCCCAACCCATGCAAAACCGGAGCGCTCTTCTGACCGCCCAAATCCCTGTGCCCTAACCCTGTGCTGTAACGAGGGAAAACATAGTCCAAGGGCTTCTCCTGGGAAAGGCTCTGAGCAGGAGCCTCCTCCGTTCCCAGATGGGCTCTTGCGACACGGAGGCACTGCTCGGGTAGAGGTCTGCAGGTCCCTACTGCTCCGCGCCAGCAGAAGGTGGGCCAGTGTTCGTCCGGTTGAGCAAACAGGTTTGGTTTTCTCTTTTCACCACTCTTCAGTGGTTTAAAAAAGAAAGTTTCACAGTGCAGGGCTGTTCCTGTAGAAAGATTGGTTGGTAACTTAATAAAAGCCGGTATTTTCAACACTTTCTTATTTGCTGGTTTGGCAGCTAAGCTAAAGTTCAATTAAGTCTTTCTAACCTTGCTGCAGGGAAAGCTTGGGGACCATTTGTTATTTTAAATCTCTTTACTTTTCAATTGTCAAATTCAATTAAGGGAGAGTTTATAGTTTCATTGGAAAAGGGCAGTGGTTATAGAAAAGCCCAGTGAAACGAGCTGTTCCAGAATCTGATGAATGATTTCAAGCTTTTGGTGCAGAGTAATCCTCGGTGTTTTTTGGCAGTAATTGCAAGTAGATATTAGCTTATCTTAACCTACCGGGAGCTGCGTGTGTGCATTTTCATGGTTCACAGCTAAGCGGGCGCCCCAGAAGATATAGCCCATCTGCTTGCACCTAAGCACTGCTTAGAAACTTTCTCTTAGCCAGTTTTCAGAAACTTTAGTTTCCACAGCCTGGGCCTTGCCCAAAGGCTGTTGAAATTAAAGGAGCCATTTGCAGAGAACCCAGAGGCTTTTAATTCCGTGGGTCCTGCAGAAGTACCTCAGATAGACGTCGCCGTGGGCTTTGTCAGTCTCTGCTGCAAAAATGAATAGCAATCGTTATTCAAATCAGCGTTAAGCCACTTCCTAATCAGGAAAGTATTTGAGGCTCTGGCATCCGACTGCTGTGCAGCCTTTGCGTTGTCCTTCTGCGCAGAAATGAACGTTAGCCTGGCTGCGCCGGAGGAGCCGTGTTGGGCAGGACGTTGTTCTCAAGATGTCACGGTCTTCTGATATATTACTGCGTTATGTTTTTTCTGCCCTTCATTTCCATGGGGCTTTGCAAGAATCTCAGACCAGATGCTCTTTTTCCACCTGCTATTTCATCCTCTTTCCCCACCAGATAATAGTAAAAAGTATTTTTCGGTGATGTTTCACATGAGTCTGGGATGCTCTGAGTGACCGAGAAGCCAGCTGGAAGGATGAATGTGTCATCACTGGAATAAAGCATAGATTTGGGGAGGGTATTTTGTTTTTTTCCTTTTTTTCAGTGTTGCCATTTCTAGTGGGCCAGCAGATGGACCTGCCCACATGGCCTTATTTATCCCTGTACGGCCAGCTGTTGCAAGATGCAGGGGGTGTGTGTTGCAGGGAGTCCTGTGATTTGAAACAGCTTATAATAATGTGCATCTATTTTGCTGAACAATCTTCTCCAAATGGGTATTTGTTCTTCACGTTCTGTGTAATTTCCAGTTAGGTACCCTACTGGCACATAAGAGGTGTTTTTAGAGAGGGCGAGAGAAAGGCGAAGCGCTAGAAAACAGCGTTGGAGATGGAAGAGCTATGTGCAGTTTTTGTTCCGTTTAAGAAATGCCTGGTAGCAGAGAGAGTCCCCAGGCTGTGAGCGAGGACCCGAGCGAAAACGCAGCGTGCTGGCAGCAAGGCGTGTTGCTAACCCGTGGCAGAGCGAGAGGAGCTCGGCGAACAGGCGGCACCGCCTTCGCCAAAGCTGATAGTGCTCTCCCACTGCCGACGTGCTGGTGAAGGGCTTCCTCTCTTGTAACCTGTTTATGTGCAGTAAAGATAGCAAAGTCAAGCTTTCAGCACCCAGCTCCAATAAAGCACAGCTTTTCATTTGTGTGTGTTTCACTGTTTAAAATGGCAAGGCTAGGTCAGATTAAACATCCAGTATCCCATCTCCGAGCCCTGGCTGGTAAGAAGAAAGCTTCAAAGGGTAAAGAAGGAGCGTGTCCTTCACTTAATGCACCTTTCTCATGGCTTCTGTTTTGGGGAATCCGAAACCAAGGTTGCTTGCACTCTTACAGACCAATGTCAAAACCAGGAATGGCACATGGTGGTATAAAAAGGCAAGAAGGCATAAAAAAAGTGGGTTTTGGAAAGTTCAAAGGGAGCAACTGGTTAAAACTGTGGAGGTATTACAAAAAATGCCTGTAGGGGTGCGAGTGTGTGGAGTGGAGGCATGTACTGGAGGCACAGGCAGTATCTTTTCCAAATACTAGAAAAGCTGTGCTAACTTATTTTTATTTTTTTTATTTATTTTGTACCGAGAGACCTTGAAAAGGTAGTAGCCAAGGCAGATTGACACAAGAGTGCCGTGGGTTGTAAGACAGCTAAAATAACTTTAAAACTTTTGATACTTGGGTCAGAGAAATTCAGAACAGTGGCACCAAGGGGCCTGTGGTGCAGTTAGAGAAGGCAAGCCTTTTTAATAATAATCATAAGATTTTAAAGCCAAAGCGGGCAGCAGCAGGGCGAGATGGTTTGCAGGCTACCACGCAGTGCTGCTCTGCCTGACGACTTCCCTCCCCAGCCCGGTGGAGGAAGCCCCATCCAGAGGATGGGCAGGGCTGCAATAGCTGTTCTGGCAGTCTATCAACCATTAACGTGCTGCTGCCTGAAATTCAGCTTAAACAAGAGTAATAAAAGATGAAGCTGTTTTACCTGCCCCAGCAGAGACGATGCAATGCCCACATCAGATGGTGACCTGAGTGGCCTTCAGGGGAAGCTTTACGCAGCATGACCACGAAGACGTCGTCCTCTTTGGGGTAGCCGTGGGGCCCTTGAGATTTCCCACCGACTTGGTGACTGCAGCTTCCTACAACTGTGAGGCTAATACACTATCTTAATCGTGAGAAGCTCTGAATGAAGCCAAATCCATATGTTTCTGAGCAGCCTGTTCTGCGAAATTACAGCAAACGGGAATGCTTGAGAAAGCAACAAATCTGCCAGTAGGCTATAGTTACTCTGCACTGGTTCTATAAATCTTTTGTGTGCTGGGAGATCCTTTGGAAATGAATATTGAATACAGAAATAAAATGAGTATATGTACAGTAAATGCTGTATTTAACTACCTGCAGCCACATAGATGGCTGGTAGCTATCAGCCCATGAGGGCTATAATAGTTATTGCTTCACTGACTTTGCTAGTAAAAAATCAATTTCGGTAAGATAGTCCTTTTCTTAATGTGAGCTGTTAAAAGTGTTATCTCTGTTTTAAGCATGCACCTCCTGAGCAAATTGACTTGCTGGAGAGGGAAGCCTTTGGAGATGACGCCTGTCACCTGGCAGTGGTGTCCCCAGGGCGCTCGAGGCCAGGTTTGCCTGCCGTACTTGGTGCCTGCCAGACACGGGGAGGCAAAGCTGGCCAAACCTCCCAGTTTGATTCCCCGAACTGGGGGGGGGGGGGTAGTGTTGCCCAAGCTACTGCAGCGTTAAGCAAAATGCAGCAGCTGCTCCCACGGCAAAGGGACCTTTGCCTTTCCAAAGCGCTGAAATCCAACCGGCTTACAACAAGAGGTGGAAACTTTTGAACACGGTGCCATTTCTAAACCCTTGCTGCCCTGGCTAGCGTGCTCAGAGCTCTCCTTAGCAGCAGCCCCTTTCCCTGTGATCTAGCAGGCTTTTTCCCCAACAGCAGGATTTGGGGTTGGTTTGTTCTCCAAAGCTCTGAAACCGAAACTTCTTGCAGAACTTGCATCTGTTCCATCAATATTTCACAAGAAAAAGGTTTCCTGGAGCTCCTCATCAAAACCGGAGCAGAAGCGAGCCTGATGCCTCCGCCCGCAGCCAAACAGCTAGCGAGGTTCGTGGGAGGCGGGAGCGCTCGGGGCCAAGACCCCTTCTGTGCCTGCGTTTTACCAGATAATGCTCCACCTCACGATCTGCTCTATCCAGAGAGCTGTAATGCTCCTTCAGCTCCAGTGTAGGTCCTTAATTTTGCTTGTGGCTCCTCAGCGTCACGTTCCCAGCTGTGCACCTAGCTCGTCTTGTTCCTGTAACTCCTGCACCAGTTCCTGCACTGGTTTCCCAGCCAGGCGACTGGCCCATCCCCACGGTAGGGCTGTGGGTGCCCCGCAGCACACCACATTGGCTGCGTATCTCAAGGAGGGTGGCCATCCCCGGGGTTGTGGTTGCTGAAACTTAAGGAAAGCGTTCACTGTGGTTTTGGGTGCTGCCAGGTGAAGCGGTTGGAGAGTGGTCGTCCTAAAACACGGGCAATGTTTGCGTAGGAGCTGCCTCGTATCTGGGTTTCTAAGGCAGCAAAGATAACTTTCAAAGATATTTCTGGAGATATTTCTATAGCAAAATGAAATCTGGCAACTGCAAAATGAAGGCGATGCTGCAGCGCAGTGATTTATGGTATACCACTGATTAAACTCATCTCCCGGGTGAGTCACACATGGCCAGCGAATCCTGCCGGTGTCTTTTGCATAGCGGTCAGGTGGGGACCCTGGGGGGGTCTGGAAGGCTTGTCAGGAAAAGAAGGGCATAAAAAGATCAGGATCTAAATCTGGGTGATTGCAGTTTAATGAAGGAAATGGGAATGGAGTAACTGCATGTGGATATATTTTAGGGTTTTTATTTATCTCTTCCTCTGCGCTTTATGTAGCCTTTTGCACCAGAGCAAAAATGGTTGTAAAATATATCTGCGTTCTGAGAAAAGTTATGCATTTATGGAACAGAGGTAGGACTATTCAAAGCATGATTCATATATGCAATATAATTTTCTTATACAACACTGCCAGTAGGATATAGTCTTTGCTGCGAGAGTTAATGTAACTAACTGCGTACTAGGGGCCAGCAAAAGAAGACTGAACATATAAGGGAGCCTTACTTACAGGGTTGCTTGGTATCTTTTAAATTGCACGTGTGCAGTGTTGAAATTTCATGTGATCTTAATAGAAATGCCCCTTTATGCACTATTTTTTTTTCCTGGCATATCCTCACCTCTTATAGTCACGGGGCTGCAAGAGAGGCAGGATTTTTGTGCTTGCTGAGGTTGCATGATGCTGATGCAGGTCCCGGCCCAGTGCTCGAGCCCAGATCCCATAGAGTAGCCGTGCCGTGTCTACGCTGTGTGGATCCTGGGGCAAGGACAGGGAAGGAGATGACTGGGGCTCCAAGAAAATATTGTCTTCTCGTCTTTTCCAGTTCAAGGTTTCAGAAATAACGTAGGAGCTGTGCTGCAGCCCGCTGAGGGCACATGTTGTGTCCTGTGGGCAGCAAGTCGGAAGGTGGCGGGTGGAGGGGGGTAGGGGACAGTGTAGGACGGAGGATGGTGTACGGACCTGGGTCACGCAGACCCAGGTGGCCTTGGAGTGGGCTGGCTCCAGAGCAGCATCTGAGCTTTCCTTTGAGGGAAATGATATATTTGCTTTGAAGGATAGCCAGGAGGCAAAACTAACATGTAGTGTTCATCGTGTGGAAATCAGGATCTAAGAGCGAAGCAGGGTGCTAAGTTGTTTGTCAGTATATTGACCCATCCTGAATCTCAGTGTTGGAACTGATGTCACTGTGTTGTGGCTAAATGTGTTTGAGTTGGTAAACTGACTTTTTAAATATATAAATATATTTTATCAACTTTCCCTTTTACACAGAACTGTGTTGTGTTGTTTCCTAGGGGCGCTATATAATTCGTTTGCTAATAGTGTCCTATTTATACAAATTAAACCTTTTTAACAGCATTCTTATTAATTGGTTTTGACTGCACTGCATTAATTACAGAAGGGATAGTGTAGTTTTAATTGCAGAGAATTAGTCTCTAATTTAAGGAAAACAGACAACACTCAATGCATCCAGCTTCCAGTAAGAGTTTGTTATCTCTGTGTTTAAACATTACACTTAAACCATTAAAATAATCTTGTGGTGGCAGTAATTATACGAATAACTGGGTGGGAAGGAATCATAAAATAACATGGTGTAAAAATAGCACCAGGGAACGCGAGTTTGTTTTCATAGGCGAAATAAAGGCAGGAGAGGATGAGCTCCCAGGTAGGAGGTGGTGATGGGATGTCAGCGCTTCCCCGTCGTGGTCGCCGCGTCGGGGCGAGTGTGGCCGCTTATCGCACATGCGGGCCTTAGGGGTAGGATAGTCTCTGGCTTTGCAAGTTTAGGGCTTCCTTAGCCTAGACACAGACTGAAGAGTTCATGAAGTGCCCTGTCCACCCTGGCGCAGCAGATGCTTCACCTAGGGAAAGCGGCTGAGAAGTCAGGCAGGGCTTTGAAGAAGCACCGCCGAGGTTCGCTGGGCACCGCCTCTGGGACGCGTCCCCCAGGACTCCGCTCTGGGCCCCCTCGGCAGCGACTCCCCTCCTTTGGTCTTCTGCCCCCTGCGCAGGCCGGGAGCAGGGAGCCAGAGCCTCCTGGCAGTCGTGGGCCGCGGCGGTGGGCGAAGACGTGAGCCTCCTCGTAGGCGCTCCCGACGAGGGCGGGAGAAGCGCCTGTGTTTTGGAAACCCGCCTCACTTTGTGGCTGCGCTGTTGCACAGCCTGACAGGTTTGACGTGAAGCGGCGAACCCCTGGGAGAGGAGAAGCGGCTTGTTTTGCAGGGCGTGGGAGTAGAGGAAACCAGATTTTTGTGTGTTGCAGCAGCTGGTATAAACCTGTCTTGGTTACAGTTCATCGCTGGGCATGAAAATTACCTGCAAATTCACCTGAAAGGATGAAACTTTCCACTGTTGTTGAGACAGGCAGTGCGATAGTTGATGGTATGTTGTTGAAGCTTGCTGAAGACCACGCAGAGTGTAGCTGGCTCTGGGGATTTAAGAGCCAATGCTGAAGACAAGGTGCCCCAAATGCACCGTTCTGCTGGTTCCAGTTTGGGGAAGAAGGCTCTTTAAGTCCAAGTCATATGCCATAATGTTTTGGCGGCTGTAACTGCTGCATATGTGCTAAGCCCCTGAGTTTGTACAGCACTTAGCACAATTTCTGATGTGTGAGGAGCGCATGAGGATGATGCTGGTAGCAGGTCCTACCAGACCTGCTGGAGAAATAGCAAGCCCTAACAATAAAACTGATATTAAATTTTTGGGGAGTGGCTGCTAGAAGTGACTCTACTATGCATGTGCGTGCGGACTAGAGTAAATGGTGCGTGTCAAGAAATGTATTTGCTAGAGATGATCTGTATTATGCTACATTTTTAAAACTCTCTGGAGGTACTAAATTAATACCCATACAATGCTTTAAGGATTCAAAATGCTAGCAGGGTGATAGCATTTATTTTTTATTATTAATGATTGTTAATTTATTATTATTAATCTTTATTGCAGGGTTTTGCGATCTCAGCATCTTCAACAAATTAAAAAAAAACGTTGATGATGCTTTTGAGATTTTTCTTGGCCTGCAGCAGCTGTTTGGCTACAGAGTTATCATTTCATTTTTTCAGAGGTAGACTTTTTCTGCCTTAATATTTGGCCAGCTTTCAACCTGCTTAATTTCGAGCAGATTTATTGTCAAGATCCCCTCCAGGCTTACAGGTTTCCCCGCAGCTTACACCGTGCAGTAATGCAGAGCGTTGCAAACGGAGCCTGTGATTCCCTTGCTTAGAGCGTGTCTGTTCTGAAGCCGTCTTAATATACCGTATCATCGCACTTTAGAAAGTCAAATCTCTTTTTAGCCTGATTTCCTAAGGAGGCTTATGCGCTCATGCTCTGTTTATATCTTCATCCCTCTCTTCGGGAACTTTTGAACCCACTGGCCAGGAGCAGCCAAATTTTCCAGGGTGCTCGAGGTGGCGATGGTGTGGGTCTGCAAGCTGTAGGCATGAGATGAAGTGGTTGTTCCCGGCGGTGCCGACAGCAAAGGAAAATGCATCCGTGCCCGCTCACGGGGCTGTCGGGCATAGAAAGTCCACGGGGAAGGTTTGCAAACGGAGGGCCACCAAGACTGCCGTGGGATTGCTTTGGGGCAGAGCCGGGGCCCAGCCGGGCGCAGCAGTGGCTCCCGCCGGGCCCCCTCCGGAGCGCCTTGTTGTGCCTCCCTGGCCGCTGCCGCCCGGGCGGGAGCTCGGCTCCAAACAGCGACCCGCGAGTTAACAGGCAGGCGTGTGAGAGCAGCAAACTGAAGTGCCTTGCCCGGGAGAGTACCAAGGTATAATAAAATAGAGTTGGCAAACTCCTTTCCCTCCTCTCCTCCGGCTGCAATTTTGGCAAAATTTGGAAGAAAAAGAGCAAAATTTATATTCTGAATTTTTGCCTGGGGTTTTTTGAAAGTTCACAGTTAAATCATGAATGTCGCTATATTAAATATTTTTTTTTTCCAAAACTCCACATCTTGAAACAAAGTGACTGAGAATCTCAGGTTTCTGGGTTTTGGCAATTATTTTCCAGCTCTCGTAATACAAAAGGAAGGAAATGTTGAGCAAAGCAGAGCCTGCAGGTTCAGAAACAGGAAAGCTGATTAAAGCTGCATCTAGTTACATATATGTGTGTGTGTTTGCGTATGTGTATACATATGTGTGTGCATGTATATGCATACACATGTATATGTGTGTATATATATGTATGTATCGCTATGTGTGTATATCTGTATAGATACATAGATATATGCATACCTGCTATGAAATACTGTATTTTTCAAGCCATTCTAATTACGGGTGAGAAGAGGTAGATTGATTGTTTTAATTCCTGGGCTTGAGAATGGTGTGCTAGGAGAAACCCCCCCAAAATAAGCTGCTTGAATCTTGCTCTGGACTGCAGCGACGTTGTGTCCCAGGGCAGAGTCAAGGGCCGTGGTCCTGCGGAGTCTCTTCTTGGTGTGCCGTCCTCCCGTCTGCATGCTGAAATTGCTTCAGGTCTGTATGTTTTGGTTTCCCACCCACTGTTCACCACCTATATTTATTTAATCTGTCTTCAGGCTGGAGATGCATTTACTCCAAGCAAGAGCGTGTCTGAGGCCAGGACATTTGGGGCTGCCCTTACAGCTAGGACAGACTTTATTCAAAACCCTGGACCGATGCGCTTGTTCAGGCAGAATAAGTAGAACAAAACCCACTGAGTTATATCTTGCAAGGAAAAGGCTTGTGTCAACTGAAGTCTCTCAGCAACAACCTCAATAAACTAAATCCTTCTCTGAGAGGAGAAGATAATCATATGAAGAGGCCAAATATCCCCCTGCTGTGCATCTGTCAGGCAGCTACTTGCTAAAGTAGCAGTGAGCATGTAAAGCAGTTCTTCTGTGCTCCGCTGCGATAACCCTGATGAAAAGGGAGAGGGGAACAGATGGGCGGGGGAATTAGATCTGCACGGAAAATAGTGCGTGTTTGGAAAAGCTGCGCCGGCAGTCTCTTTGTCGCTGCCGGGAAGTAGGGATGGAGCACGCGGCTGTGCCTTTCTGCAGCCGAGCACGGCCCCGGGCGCGGGGAGGTGGTGGTGCGGAGCTTCTCCTGGAGACCTTCGCCACGCACATCTGTGTTTCTTCGCTTGTTTTTGCTTCGTAAGGGCTGTGAGGCAGATGCCCCAGAGATGCATGGAGGAGGAACAAATAACTGTTTCTGGCATGAATTGAAATAAAGCCCTTTCATGCTTTTGGCAAAGGCGAGATGATGATTTGGTTGTTCTGTTTGTTTTGAGTGACTTCAGTGTTTCCTAAATCTGGTCCCAGGCACTTGGGATCAGCATGATCGTTCGAGATCGGCGCAAGCGAATCTAAGCGTAGATTGCTGCTGAAAGGGGTAATTCCTCCCCTACTGCCAACCGCCCCTTTCCCCCCCTCTCTTTGTGCTGAGGCCAGCATTTCTCACCCCCCTGCATACAAATGGACATGTGCCTACAGCCAGCGCAGGCGCCCACCTCATTCGTCCTGCCACCCTGCCCTGCTCCTCTGCTGCTTTTTGCAAGCTCAGCCCTTGGTCCCCAGACTCCTGCTGAGCTCTTTGGCCCTGTCACATCCGCCACCCCGTTCTCCAGGTTCCCATGCTCTTTTTTGCTCTTCCTAGCTCTTCCTTATCTTCTGTCAGCTCAGTGCCTCCATCCCCAGCTCTGGGTAACTTCATCGAAGACCTAGCTAACTTCCCTCTGGCTGTACCCGGCTGTGCTCCCCCTCTCTCTTCCCCGTTTCTCGGTTGCATGAGAGCTGCAAGACCTCCCTCTGCCTAGCCGTAAGAGCAGAGGTGGAGGAAAGCGCTTCTGCAGCAGCTCTCCTGGTTGCTTGGAGAAGGTGGTGCTACACCACCACTGCAGTCAGGCCCAGAAGCTGCCCTTGTTTTGAATTTCTGCATGAATTAGGCATCAATGGGAGATATTTTTTTTTCCCATCGTGCAAGCTATTACAAGCCTATTGATTTCAATGCCGTTATCCCTAATGTGCAGAGCCGAGAAGAAAAAAAGAATGAAACTGTAGATGTCTTGAGGTACCTGATACAGGTACTCATCTGGTTAAATGGAAGGGTTTTCTCCTTGTGTTGAAGAATTAAAAAAGCAAGTCTTTCTGACTCCAGAAATCAGTCTTCAAAGAACTTTCATAGTTTTTCAAAAAATACTTTTTTGTGTTTAATAGGTCTTTTTCTTGTTTGGGTCTATCAAGGATTTGCCTGTTTTCTGTGGCTAAAGGAATTAGCTCTTCAGGAAATTAAACTTCACTTGTCATTGCCAAGCTGGCTTCAGCGAGGCATCCTCTGTAATCATTACTCCAGACGGCCCCTCTTGAGAGTTAGCTTTGATTCAATCTCTGTGCTGCATCAAGGCCCTCCTGAATGAAGATTTCAGACATGCATAATTATTCAGGGGAGGAGGTTATGATGTGGGCTGCTGAGGACACTAAATCCGTTTCTACTAGAAAACTGATTGGATTTGAGACAGGAAGGCAGAAATGAAAATGTTTATACCACAAATCTCAGATACACGTTTTGTCTTTTAATCTTAAATTTATACCCACGAATAAGCTGTGAATGGGAATAAGCTATGTTTGTGTTTTAAATCAGCGTTTGACATGGGAAGAATTGTATCATGTCAGTGTAAAAAGCCTTTAAAAGGAGCCAGACTGGAGGCTAGAGAGGGAGCAATTTGAGATTTACCACCAATATTCCTATGTTCTCTCTCAGAGCAGATAGGGTCACAAGCTGACCGAGTCCAAGATCATGAAATGGGCATCAGAAAGCTAGTGTACTCCGAATTTCTTCCTGTCCTTTCTCACAGACCACTGCTTATCATCTAGTATCTCGTTGACTGAGACCATTAATTCGTTACACATCCATCAGAAGATGACTCCTGGTCATTACAAACTTTGGTCCAATTCAAAATAAGACCTAGATATGAAAGGATTTGTACTCATTACTGATCTGCTGAGCTGTCTAGGCGCTCAGAGGAAGAATTGTTATAAGATCTCATTGCTGGCTTAATTCTCCAGCTTTCTGGCCTGCAGATTTCCTATTTGCTCTGAAACGTGTGTGCTTGGATGGGGAGCAGGAAATGAATTGCAGACTCTGGAATCTATTATCTTTACTCTGCCTGTAGATTTCAGCGTATCATCCCCTCCCGAATGTGTTGTCTCCTCATAAAACATGTATGTACTTTCTCCATTGCACACAATAAGCTGGCTGTTCTTAAATTTCTGCTGGCTGGAGCTGCAAATTTGGATCAAGCTAATGAAATCAGTGGGATTTTTGTGACCTCAGTGCAAGCAAGCAAGCTGCGTTTTAGAAGAAAAGGGGGAAAGTTGCATTCAGAAGCTGAATGTGAAGGCTGGGATAAACAAATATATCTGGGCACAGAGGCACCTTGCTCCCAAGGAAATTATCCCTGCTGTGTGAAACCGGTTGCAGAGCAATCACAGGAGCAGCTGAGCCGGTGGATTCAACGGGCAGGAGGCTCGGGCGAAGAGGGAGCAAAAGCAGGTGTGATGAGCTGTGGGGCAGCAGCTGGCTCAGCCAGTGCGGTTGTAACTGGTGGAGGGAAGACGAGCAGAGCTTTGGCGTGTGAAATGCCCCATCAGGGAGGTGTCGGCAGGTTAACCACCCCCTGTGCTGGGTGATGCCTCAGCACCACGTGCGACAGAGGCAGCAGGGCTGGAGCGCTAGTGAAAATGGAGCAATGCTTTTTTTGATGTGGCAAAATAGCATACGTTGATCGTCAGGTTGACTTCGAATGTCATACCATTAAAGCAGAGCAATGAGAGACAAAATAAATAGGTCATGTTAACTGAGCTACACTTACTAGAAGCTCAGAACTTATTAAGTTATTTGCCTTTTTCATCTTTTGAATCTCCTTAGTACTTAATGTTCCTCTGTATGGCGGTTAACATTCAAAAGCATCTTCTGCTTATTTAATTACAGCTTAATCTTGCCTGTTTCTGAACACTCTGGTGCAACTGTTTGAGACTGTTCATTTATGTGTGCAGACATATAAATACTTGCATGGTTAGCTGGATGGACGTGAAGGATTGCAGCGATCCACGGCTGTGATGGGAGAGGCTGTCCTGAGCGTGCCGTGTCGCTCTGCGCGGCTGCTAGTTGTCAGCTGGAGCAGGAGTGCGGCACTGACGGGGCCGAAATGCAAGTGAGCTGTGGCTATAGGATCTGCAAGAAATCCAGTCGCTTTATGATACGGTCAGACAATTGCCAGTCATCATGGTAGGGCAGTTTGAGAAGTCACCACGTCTTGGTTGAGGCATCCAGAGGGACGACTGGGTTGTTCCCTTCTCAGTTGCAGTGAGAGGTAAAACCGGCTCACTCAGACCAGCAGTTCCTGGATGGTCTGTACCTGGGCATCCGTGGGGATCTCTGGCTGTTTTCCTTGCATCGCTTGTTTGCCTCCAGAAGTCAGGAAAGTCATCAGTCAGGAAATCAGGATGTAGGTGGAAAATCTTCAATGTCTTCCTTAGCGTAGTATAAGGAGAAGAAAGGGTGGTCCCCAGAAAACACAAATGTGTGGCTGTCTTGCCTGAGAGCATCAACAGACCTGCGCAGTGGGTGTCTGAGTGTGGGAGAAGCTGGGGTAATTTGGGGTGAGCTGGGGAGCGCGGTGCTGGCGTGTCCCTGCGCTGCGTCCTGTGGCCACGTGGGAGGAGGGCGAGAGCAGAGCCAGGGCGATCCAGCGCCACGTCTGAGCTGCTCGCCCACCGCGCTGCCTTTCCCTTCGCTGCCCCTCACCGGCTTTGGGTTCTCCACACGGACATCACTGCCTCGTGTGCAACTGCTGCCGCTCGGGACGGAGGGTCGTTTTTTAGTGTAAACGTTGTCAATTTGTAGTTTGGCCCTTTTGGAAAGGGAGGGTTGCCTGATGTGTGAAGATGCCCGTCTGGGCAACAGCAGTGTGGCTGTCCAAGAGCAGATGCTGCGTGCGAGTTTGGAGATGAGGGTGGACACCAGGAGATCGGCTCATGTGCCACTTTGTGCCTCTCTTTTGAGCACTCCGTGCACCGACGGGCTCCGGGCTGCATTCTCCGGTTTGGATTTGGGATATGGGCAGACCGGCTGGACACACTCTTAGCGCATGTAGACGTGGAAGAAAACCATTGAAAGATGAGTTTTCCTTCCTGGTTGCCAGGATCTTGTGCAGTCAGCCGGCACTGCTCAGCTGATCAATAGCAACCATCGAGTTGCGGTGACTCAGGAGACCATTTCTCCCTGCCTTTGGGCAATCCATGCAGACCAGCGTATCATGTCAAACACACAGTGTTTCTCCGAGGCTTTGAAACAAGCTATAAAGGTGGAAGGATTAGGAAGGTCTGGCTGGGCCTTGGGCAGTCTTTGCGCTCTGGTGAAGGAGCACCCGACAGATACAAACTCGTTTAGTTGAAATGCAGAGGGCTGAGGATGTATAAGTCTATGTATATCAGCTCACGCACCTCCCGCTGTGCCGCACCACGCCAGGCAGAAGCACGGCTGGTGAGATCCACTCTAAATGTTTGGATGACATCGCAACCGCAGCACTGCTTGTTTGACTGATCCTGGCATTGCTTTCCTGCTTGTGAGATCAGAAATGCTCCCACTGCCCTGAACTCAAGTGGTTGCATTTCTTCCTTGCTTATGCTAACTATTAAAATACCTTTATGGTAGGTACGCCAGATTTTTTATTTTTTAATATTTTTAACACTGTTGTTGACTCTAGGACCTTTTGGACTGGCTTTCTCTTTCTTTTGCTGTTTATTATTTTTGACCTATTAACTCCAGTGGGTGTTAAATTTAATTATACTAAGTTGAACTTGATAATGTAACCTTAATTAAACCACTCTGGGTCTCCAGTCTTCAGCTCTCTTGAAACTGCATTACACTGTTCTATTTCCAGTATAACCTAAATTAGGAACCTCTGCTAAACTATTTGGAAATGAGAGAGTTGATGTTTCCTTGCTTTCCTGAAGTGAATGTTATTAAGGGCTGATCTTAATTTGTAATTTCTGTGAGGTTTTTCCATCTGCGGAGAAGTCGTCCCAAGTTAAAGTTTTCAGAAGGGCCTCCCATTTTATCTACCTCATGGTAAGAGCGTAAAATGTAAAACAACGGCTAACGTTTGATAAAACTAGTAGTGTTTGAAGCTAGAAAAAACTAACAGTAAAACCTGCATCTGTTCTCAGCTGGCAAATGGCCCGCTGTGGTTTAGCCGCAGTTTGGTGTTGGGGCAGCGTTGGCAGGTCGTGTCCTCAGTTGGAGAAGGTGACCTTATCTTCCTTGCTTGACTCAGTGTGAAGCTGCCACCCTGTACCGGGCTTGGGTTATTTTTTCAGTGCTGTGAGTATGCCTCACACTTCTGGTAAGTGCTGAATCTCGGAATAGTGCATTGGCAGCTTAAATAAAAGAGACAGCGGATGTTACTGTTTAATTGATGCTGAATTAGAGGGTTTGCTTATATCTCGTTCAAATCATCTCACATCAAATACATGAGACCTTTTCCCTGCGTGTGGTATAAATTGCAGGTTACATAGCACGGGCTGTCTAAACCAATGCTTTAAAATTGCAGTCTGTCTTATTTTAACCAGGGGCTTTAGAGCTGACTATTGATAAACATACTCAGACATATTTAATTAAGTATAAAATATAATGCAATCCTGGGATTATTTTTAAAGGATTAAATAGTCGTGATACTTGGGGAGATTTTTGCCTGTTTTTTATTTAATTTATGTAACCTCCTATGCGGCATATTGTAGACTGTCCTTATTAGATACTTCATCCTTTTAGTATGATTTGACTACCTTAAGTGAGCGATCAATCTTTATCGGCTGGAACATGCTGCAATTACTCTGCCCTGATGAAAGAAAGTGTTAATGTGTGTATAAAGCTGTAGGACTGTTTGGGGTAGGGGGTTGCGGTGTGACGGTGTTGCATACTGTACCCACAGGGCTCTGACACCGTGCCGAGGGAAGAGCGCTGCTCGGGACGGTCCCGTCCTGGTCAGCTGTGGATTTGTGATGCTGTTGTCCACGGTGGTTGAGGGCTCGTGTAGTTCGTTACTGGGACAGCGTGAAGCGGTGCCTTCAATAGCCTAATCCCTGAACAAAGGCAAAACGCTTGCATCCTTTTTCGGCTTTGGTTTGGCATCTGCACCCCTTGCATTTTCATCTCCGGTCGCTTGCCGCTGAGGGCTGTGCGTAGCAGAAGTTTTGCTCCGTGGTTTCGAGTCTGTTTTCAGAAAAAATTGCAACGATGAGTTCTGGTGCCTAAGCTGAACCGCCCATCTGCCCCAAGCCCTGCTGATGGATATAGCCACTGCCCTTCTGGGGCTGTTTCCTGGAGAAAAGTAGATCCGGAAAATACAAGCACCTCGATCCCCAGCCCCTAGGGGCAGTGCCAGCTCCGGCGCTGCGTTCACCTGCGTTGCCCCTGCAAACCCCCCCGCCTGTCCCGTTCGGCATCTCGAGCCGGGGGAGCCTGCCGAGACCCACCGAGCCGCTCGCGCCGAGCACGGCCGCTCCTCTGCCCTGGCAGCGCCGAAGCTGCGGAGCCCAGCTAGCACGGTGCCTGAGCCTCTGCCGCCCTGCAGAACGGCGAAATGCCAGTTACCTGGCGAAATGGGTTGAGCAGCAGATAATTATGAATTACTAGGCTGCTTTGAGATAGGTTTATCCAGAGGTACATATTCTGCTAGCTTTTGCAGCTTTGCTGCCATAATTTCCCTTGCTAAAACATCCAAACGAATAGAAGGATTAAGTAGAGCTCTTGTACCTGGACAGATACTACAGAGACTGTGATTTTTTTTTTCCCTCAGCTTTAATACCTACATCAATAATTGCCAAATACTTGTGGTTACTTTTTGGAACATGTATGCTTATACTTTGAATTTCAAATAACAGCACAAAACTGTCCCCCAAGGGTGGGTGTTTTTTGTTTTTTGTTTTTTTTTGGTGGGGTTACATTTAGTCATTGGCACTTTGGAAGTTCAGTATTTATCCAACTGCAAATTGAATGCTTCAAAATAGCAGTCAGGTACTGATGAAAAAGAACAGAGAAACATGACTGTACACTTTTACAGAAGCAGAGCAGAGAGGGCAGTTTTATAACGGGAAGCAAATGCAGTGTGTCAGTGTTTGGGAGGTGGCCCATGTTAGAGAAGTTTGGTGGTACTGCATCCTTCACTGCTCTTCCCTTCTCCCAGTCCTCCCCACATACATTTAACCTGATTATAAAATCTGCTCTAATTCCTCAGTATGCCTCCCTTGTTAGTAAAGTGAACTAGTACTTCATATCTCAGGGAGCACATTGGATTTATATTAGCATTTGGAGAGTCTGTTGTAAAGTTCTGCATTGTCTGAGTTATAAATGAACCACAAATACATGGAAAATTTTCCTGAAGTAGCACATCACTTCTAAGAAAATGAGGAAGCGATGTAAAATGCATGAGTGGTTGGTTTATCAGCTGAGTAAAAAAAATGGTTTCTAGAGGACATGAATTATGCGTTAAGTGATTTTTAATATTAATTTTATTAGTGCTTTTTAAAGTCACTCTACCAATGGCATTCTGCAAATATTTAGAACAGTCAGAACCTAGGCCAAAGAGCAACCCCCAGAAAGACAATTAACTTCCCAAGTAAACCAGCTCCAAATTAAGCCAGTTCTTGCCTTAGAGAAGAAAATCAAGTCTTGATCCTGTGAACTTTGATACTTGCTTTGCTTTAAGCATAGGAATAGTCTCATTAACTGCTGTAAGACCAAACAGTATGAATGAAGTTATACATACGTGTAGGATAAGACTTAAATTCCACTCAACATCAGACATGATCTATACTTCCGAATTTGTAGTTTCCCAGTGAAACAGTGGGAGAAGAGAGAAATCTTGAAGAACACACTAAAAGTTAATTCATACAGGCTCTGGCAGCAGCAAAGACGACATTTGGTCCCCATCCCCCTCAGGTCTTACGGAAATTTGGAGAGGTGAGAAGGAGGGAGGGCTATATCTCAAAGCAGTTGTAGCCAGGTGAGATATTCAAGACCTGAAAAATGTACAAGAGGGCAGTTCACACCAGAAAAAATTTGCCGTGTATGCTCTCTGCATGAACCACTGCCCAGTACGGAAGCTCCTACCTGCTCGCCTGGCATCTTCAACTAGGCCAGAAGATTTGTCCTCAGCCTGATTATTAAAAAGACCAGGCCTGGTTGTATGAACCACCATAAAGAGCAGTCTCTTCTGCAAGATTATATGTGTGCAGTGAGGTGATTTCTCCAGTAATCAGACAGTGTCAGCATGACACACAACCTGGAGGGACATGCTTATACATTTCCAGTTTTGGGGGTGATCTTTCGCTCAGACAGAAGTACCTTGTTTATAACATATTCCTGCTTTCCTCTTGACTCCTGCTGAACTGTACTCCAAGATGGAAATAACTGCAGCTATACTGATACTTCATAAACAGCCCAATTGCATATGAAGTGATGACTGAGCCTTGAGTTAAATTCTCTGTGCTGGTCTTTTCATCTCCTTTGCTTTACCCCATGTCATGAAGCCCAAAATCCTGTTTTGTCAGTACCCTTCGTCCTTCAGTACCCTCGGGATGTGGAAATGGGAACTGAAATGAAACTCAGAAAGCTAGACTTCAGTATTTTGTCCACAGTCTTTTCCTGCCCTGCTTTCTTACTCTTGCTCGCCTAAAGATCCCTGGAGGAGCCAAGCCTTGATTCCCTGCCATCCTATCTCCAGTCTCTCATGGTGATCAGGAGAAGAGTCTGCAGCTGAAGAGCGTCGAAGCACGGGGTCCCTAGGCAGGCTGCAGAGGCACGCTCCATAAGGTGTCCAGCCCAGGCATCAAGCTCAGCACTTACTCCCAGAAAAAAGAGGCCCTCTTCTTTCACAATGCTTTCAAGACTTTTATTAAAGAAGTTGGGTGTAGGTGCCTCTTCCCCACTCTCTTCAGCGTGCCAACCTTGCAGTGGGACCACTGCACAAACAGCCCTGCCGGGGGGTTGTGTGGCTCCCCTCTCAAGGAGGATGGCTTCATCCAAATAGGTGTAGCTATGAAATGAAGGATCTAGTTTTTTTCCCCCAGCAAAGTTAAAGAATCAAATGTATCTTTGGTATGAGAAGGGCTAGACTCATACCTCAAAATTAGAGAACAAAATCAGGCTCCCTCTGTGGCGTAGACAGATCACTTCACCATCCAGTCACGTGGGGCTTGTCGCGCTCTCTTTCCCATGCTTGTCTGCCTTGTCTATTTGGGCAGTAAGCCCTTCCGGATAGGGACCGTATCATATTCGCAGCAAATATGGCTCTCACCTGATACTGTTACCAAAGCAGTCTTTGTAATAACTGGGATGAGTTTTCCTCTTTGGCATCAATTAAACTAAGTTCAGATGAAGCCCCTCGGAAGAGTTAAATCAGCATAATTCCTTGGCGGAACTGAGGGCGTTGGTGTTAAGATGTCTTTTTATAAATGTATAAAGAAAATTCCCTGCAATGCAAGCCTGTAACCGCAGTAAAAGGTATTCTGGGCCAGATTTTGCAGTTACTTGAGCTTCAGTGATGTGCAAAGCCTCGTGTCAACTCGAGATCTTTTCTCTGGCTGCACAGGCTGTATTTTTACTAAGCATTCAGAGTTTTCCCCCGTGAGTAAAAATACTCATTGAATTTATTGTTACTGTTCACTGATTGAATCATCTATGTAACTCTTCTGGTAGCTGCTTGGAGGCAGAGGTG
Source organism: Dromaius novaehollandiae (assembly GCF_036370855.1). NCBI lineage: Eukaryota > Metazoa > Chordata > Aves > Casuariiformes > Dromaiidae > Dromaius > Dromaius novaehollandiae. The sequence continues at coordinate 121,648,554 of NC_088100.1, forward strand.
TAAGCAGATGGTGTCTCATCTTGCAAGGTGCAGATGGCTCTCAGTGCCCATCAGCTGTGGTCGACACCAGAACTTAAGTCTTGAACCATCTGTTGGCCAGCTTTGTAGGGCCAGCTGGATCAGGTTTTGCTGGAGATACGGAGATACCTTACCTTTCTCTTGACTTTGGTAGGTGTGAAGGATACTTCACAGTTCCCAAGTTTAGGATCCTGACCAACAAATCTGGGAAGGAACATAAGAATAGCTTGAGTTGGGCTGGTGGCAGGTGGCTAACCAGGGTCCCAGCCTTGGTCTTTGTGCATATTTCAATATTTTATTTGAGAAGACACTGAGAGACACTAATACCAGAACATTGAGAGATGGTGGTGAGAGGACTCCTTTTGAAGTTCCTCTGTTAAATTCCTGCTTTGAATAAGACCTTGAAGAGATCTGAACCTATTTCTCACATCCCAGCTGAGCTGCATAACCACATAGCCTTTCAGCATAAAAGCAGTGTCATCACCCTTTCCATCTCCTCAGTGGTTTTATGAATAGTGCCTACATTTCTAAAGAAGAAAATACTCAGCTGAATCTGTTTGCTGAATTCAGCCCAAATTCAGAAGTAACTGCAGATCCTCTGAAACAGCATTTTTGACAAATAAGCCACGTCCATTAAAAAAGAAAAAAATCTCTCTTTCATTTTTTAACCTACACTTGGCTGATCTTTTCCGTTGGTCTTTCTTGACTTCTTTTCCGTAACTTTTTTATTTTGGCAACCCGTTTAAATAATTTACAATTATATTTATTTTTCTAGAGCCTGATCTCCACCTAATTCGATGTTTAGCTTGCCACTGTCTCTTTATTTCTTTTATATGTCGTCAGGAAGATGAGTGCTTTCCCCATCTTCTGCATCTCAGCAGTTGCTGCGAGACATTTCTTCAGCCAGAGGTTTCTGTGAGCCCGCGAGTCCTGAATGCCGCGAGATGGGAGACCTCCAGGTCGGGGTGAGGCTCCCTGAGGGGAGCCAGCGCTCGGCGTCTGCTGCCTGAGCTCCCCAGGGCGTTTCTCACGTGCAGCTTTGCTCTCGGCAGCCTTCTCCGGTGTCTCGGTGCGTGCCTGCCCTCCTGGGCGTCCCAGCGCGGGCCCGCTCGTTGGGTGTCTGCTGCAGTAGTTGGCGTTTTTGTTTTGAAAGGGAAAATGTTTAGTGGCAAGGAAAACATTTACTAGCGGAAAGCATGCAGGATCCACAATCCCTGGTTGTGTTTATGTTAGCAATTTCAGTAACTTGGCCGTAATAACAATAATTTAAACAGGTGCTGTCGAGTAAGGGACAATTATAGATTGTGGAATTTTACATGTGCCTAATATTCTCCACGAGCTGCAACAGCACCTCATTTTGCTGATATTTATAGTATTATGACTGAGTGGCTCCTTTTGAAGTCAGTGGTGGTGAAACTACATTTAAGCAGTGCAGAATTAGGTCTAGCACCCCGAGCAGCTCCCTTGACGATGGGTAACGATGCCGTAGGCGGTGGCAGCAGCAGTTGTTCCCTTCCTACGCTGATCCCTACGCATCGGCTCTCACCGACAGCCTGATTCACGCACTGCGATCTATGGAGCTGAACAAACGATGGTAGAAAAGCTATGCACTTAGCACCCTTACACAAATTTTCCCAAGCCAGAGGGAAAATCCCCTTTTCTGCCTGCCCTCTGTTTTTGCAGCTGTCATGCATCTTCTTAGATAGTCTGAAAGCCTCGGATTAAGGGATATTTCAAGGTGCCTAAAGAGTCATTTATACTCCTTTGGAAGTTAGGCCCATAAATTGTGTAGGTGTTACTGCAGATTGCCACAGGCTGCGATTTTACTGATGTGATTTTGGGGATTGTGCAGAGTGTTGAGGCCAAATCCAACAGAGCATGTGGAAGCAAGCTCCCATTCCTGCCTGAAATTTTTTAAGCTAAAACAGACTACTTCAGGGCATTCATACACAGAACAGTTCCCTAACATTTTGGTATTATGGTCATCTGGCTAAAACTGTGGTATGCCAAAGATCACCTCTGAGCTCTGCCTCAGTCAGTGACTTCTCTGCCTCTGTTAAACCTGTCTGAGTGGACTCAGTGTGATATAATATGAATTAGTGTCACTGCCATGAAGGGAAGTTACATCTCAGAATGGAGCCTTTGGGGGCTTTTTTTGTTACGCCGACTTCCCCGGATGGAAAGGTCAGCTCTGCCTGCTGTTTGGCTGACAAAATAATGGGTTCTTCGCACACAGACACACAGATCAGGTTAATAATAAAAATCATTATTTTCTTCAGATGAAAATTTGAGGGGAAGAAATGTTTTTGGATTTCATTTAAATTTTCTGTTTGATGTCAAAGCTTATTATTTCAGAATGAAAACTCTAGGCACTTGGTTTCATCTCCGCTAGTCATTTTGGTAACCCAGAAGCTGCATTAATGCTGCACAAGTTAATGAAGCATCCAAATCAAAAGTTAGGCCTAGTTGCAACCAGAGTCCCTCCGCTTTCTGCAGCGTAACCAAGGTCAGAACCAGCCCATTTGTCAACAGTAAGTTTGTGCAGATGTTGCTAAGTGTAAAATATGACGCGCAGAAACTTCACTGGTGATGGCAAATGAGCCAGAAGAGACCTGGCTTGACTGTCAGATTTCAGCTTGAGTTTTCAGCACTTTGTGATTAAGCAGTGCGGATTTCCATGTTTAAACTGAGCCCATTGAATCTGGAACATCTCCAACAGCACAGAGTTGCTGTTTCCATGGAGTCAGCTGTGAAAGCAGATCTTTACTTTAGAGAAAGGAAAAGCATGAGACGAAGCACATGTACTCCAAAGGGGGGAAAGTTCTTCACCAAGTCCTGGCAGAAGTGTACTGATACTGATAAATGTGTGCAGAAAGTGACTCCCCTTTAGCCACTCCTTTATAAATTAATTTCCTGGAAATCAATTGCAAGTTCATTTTTGCAGACAGCCAAGGCACATAGAGGGTTATCCACATGTGCCAGGTGGTTTCTGGTGCTCCAGGAGCCACATACAGAGATGGAAGGTTATTGATCTCAGAAAGGCTTGCTTAAAGGGAAGAGAGAGAGAAAGGCTGAAGGGGTTTAATGGATTTATGAAGCCCTGCTGTTGAGGCAAAGGAGCTGCTGAGATTTGCTGTATGTGTCTAATAAACTTAACTCTGAGCAGTCGGGTTACTTGGAGAAATATCCAAGACAGAACCAGCAGAGGGGACCCAAAGCAGCCGTTGCGCGGTGCAGAGTTAATCATGTTACTGTCACTTTGCCTTGTATAAAACATAGCTGATCAAATCCTCTCCTGTGCCCTGCAAGAACCACTGCGTTGGCTTTCCCCTTTGATATTGAATCAAGTCAAAGCTACTTGATTTATCTCTCTCTTTTTCTTCTGGCCTGTCTTCCCTTACTCAGTTTGCTCTGGTATCCGTCCCCTCGGACGCAGCAAGGGTCCCGGCAATCAGCCTGGCGCACAGAAACCTCTGGGTTGCTTCTTCCCGGCGGTGCCTCGAGGCAATAGCCACTTGTGTCAGGGCTTTTTCTTAAACGCATGGTTCATAGTTAAGCGTAATCGATGTCACGGCAAGTACATGTGAATTCATGCTTTTGCAAGTTACGCAGCACCGTAGCGTTGTGTCGATTCTTCACTTGCGTGATGGGTGGTTGCACCCTGGAAATTTTGTAGAGTTTTTTTTCTAGCGTTTTGTGCTAGGACAAAAAAGCTTGATGATGTTTAGCACTGAAGAGAACACACGTTTATGGCTCTGGTACTAATAATGCTCTTCCTCCTGTTTTCTGATGCAGCAGGATAGATAGTCTTCATATTCAGAGTGCCTTGCCATGAAGATCACTTAGCAAACCACTGAGCAGATAAAGCATGGACTAACAGGAAGGGCATCAGCAGGAAGCAGATGGGTAGCACAGTATGCGGTGTGCCTGGCATTTGTTGTTTTGCTATAGGAAGCTAAGAAATGAGTTACAGCAGGACCAAACAAAGAGAAAAAAAACATTTAAACCCATAAATATTCAGAAGGGCAGAAGAAACAAATGTATTGACCTAAATGACCATTGGTGACTAAAAAGCTTACGGGCAATATATTCAGATCATAGCTGTACCATTAAGAACATGAAAAGATGCAGACTAAATGGGGTTGTGTGACAAAGGAAGAAATGGAGAACTGCTGACTTCCTGAGGAAAATACAAAATAATAGAAATAATTTCTTTCATGGTCCACTCACTCTTTATTGCTCTGTCTACAGAGACCCTTTGCAAACCAGACTTTTTGTAAGTTAATATTTTAACTTGTGCTAAAAATGATTCATGTCTGGTTACCTTCCCCTGAACAGAGTGTTTCATTAGACTAATTCTGTAAATAATTCAGTTTGAATCATCTTAATGCGATGCGTCTCAATGAATTGCAGACTGATTGCAATTTTTTTGTGCATGTTTCTCCAAGCTGAAAGCGAGCTGACCTGTATGTTTTCACTCTTTGTTGCATTCATATAGGAACTTTTGCTGTGCTGGCTATTACTCTTTTTCTCCTAATTCTGATTTTTTTTTTTTTAATAAAAAGAAGAGATTAACTTGAATGGAAGGTTTAATTGACCTCTTTTAAACAAATCTCTTTCCTGGAGAAGCTTGAATTAAAAACCCACTTTTATTAGTGCAATTTAATTGATCATTTTACAGATGAGACACCACCAATGTGCAATGATTGATTAAGCCTTAATTTTTTAGACTTTTGAAAGCTGAGTCTGTAGAGACACAAAATGAATCACACCCGTCCTGAAACCCTTTCATATTAATAAGTAATATTTAGTACTGATTTTAGGCATCAGCTGTTTTCTTTTACATTTGTTTTTGTTTTTATTCTGTATCCTCGTAATCATAATTTGTGTGTATTTCCTACCTGGCCCCTGCAGTGCCTGAATTTGTCTCTTTGCATCTGCATTGCTTTGTTCTGTGTTTATTCATTGCAATGCATGATTACATTAAGGATTTTTTTTTTAATCTGTTACCATGAAAATCTAATCTATTGAGGACATTTCCTGGAACTCTTACTATTTTGCAGGAAATGTGGGGAGTCCAAAGGATGGAGGCAGGAGACTCAGCTGTTGATAACCTGGAGTGACGGCGAGGATAGGGGCAGAGTAATATTTTGAGACGAAGCAGGGTTTAGAGGTCAGTTTAGCGAAGGAGGGAGAAGCCAGCCCGTGCCTGTGCTGGAATTGGGGGCGGATGCAGCATGGGAAGGGCGACGGGATGCACGGAGCAGAGCAGAGCCGCCCTGGAGAGGTGGCCGTGGGGAGCCCAGGCTTCAGCCAGCGGCCAGGAGAGGAGACGGCTGGGAGAGCTTGGAGGGTTATTCTGTGTAAACGAGTAATGGAGAGCAGTGCAGAAAGGGAAGAGGGGCAGCAGCCGGGGTGGGCTTTGGCTGGTAGAAGTAGTGATTTCGGAGCCAGCTTCGGGTCAGCTTGGATTTGGGCAGGAAGATGCCAAAACTGAGAGTCTGGGGAAAAAAACGCGTGATGTAGCAGAACCACGGGGAATCCTATCTCTGCTCTGGAAAGTGAGGATGGAGAAGGAAGGGGCTATCAAGTTCCCTTTGCAAACTCTTCAGGTTTTAAGTATGCTTTTAACCAAGAGAAAAAAACGCCGTTCTCCTCCCCTCGATGTATAATTTCCTTGCTCTGATTATTGCCAAGTGCAGAGAGCATTTGCCTCTGTAAATGTAATGGATGCCAAGGGCACTGGAAAGCTGTCATCAGACAGAAGAGAAAAAGCTTTTCTTATGTTTCCCGGAGCAGAGTTTAACAGAGCATCGCAACTGCTTGCCTTCTGATTATTGCTATTTCATGTGGCATCTTACTCCCCTCTTTCTCTAAATTAGAAAACTATCTATTAATAAGCTGGCATATGAGTAGTGTTTTTGCATGTTAAATAGTGTGATTGATTCATCCCAGTGGGAGTGTACTCTTTCTAGGTTAGAAAGCTGAAAAAAATGCATGTATTGGTAAATACGTTAGACTTTATTTACAAATATTGGCTCTGAGCCTTTCCAAGTCAGAAATTTCTTCCTTTCCTTTTTCTTTCTCTTTTCTGACAAACTTAAACTTTGAATTTTGACTACTGGGTTTGCAGCAAACAGCATGCCGTTCAGCCTTTGTTCAGGTTTACAAAATGTTGATTGAGGGAAATAGTTTAAGTTGCTGAGACTTTGGTTTCCGTTTAGACGTGGGAGATGGTGGCAGCAAAAGGGAGGGAAGCAGACGACCGGCGTGTCGGCCGAGTGGGGTTTTTACAACTGGATATGCTCAGAGCAGTTCCCCAGCTAATTGCATTTTGAGTGACGACTCCACATCTGCTAAAGCATGGTGTGGTAGCAGATCTGAGCTGGCTTTAGAATAGATCAGATGCAAGGAGGAAAGACATCAAGCATGTCTGTTTTGCAAATAGACAATCAATGTTCAGTTGCATGTTATCATCGCTGTAAAACTGTAAAAAAAGGGCTAGGTGCAAACCTTGGTTGTTGTATAAACCAGTGTATCATTAAATCTTTTTTTTTTTTCATTTAACTGTTATTTTTAAAGATTTGTTGCGTTGGTTCTCACTGCAAGGTTTCCTCTAGCCTGTATTATGAAGACAGGAAATACGGAATAAGCTTTCTCAGATGAAGTCAACCCACTCTTCACTATGCCTAGCTGCATATTTGGCGCTTTAAAAAGATAAATCAAAATACTGCATTGACGGATTTTTTTTAAAGGCACCACGGATAGTTTAGGTCCACTTGGCAGCCTCGTCGTAGATGCAGCTTTTCTAGTCCGAGCCGCCCCGAGTGGGGAGGGAGACGCTCCCATGGACTTTGCACTTACTTATTCCTATCACATCTCATATGTGGGAGAACTGAGCCTTTAGCTTTCAGCATCCTAAGAACTGGTTACTTCCAAGGGCAGGCCACAAGTAATAACCGTGTGGGGAGGAGATTATGCTATTTCCATTTAAAATATTCAGCCTATATATAATAAGGAGAATGGTAGTTATAATAACACAGTTCATTACCTTCAGAATAGTAAAGGGAAGTGACTGCAAAAGGTATTATACACTACAGTGTGCTTTGCATAATCTTTTTAAAAGCCTTTCAGGACTTCTTCCTGCTTTTATTATGAAGAAGATGGAAGTAATTTAGCAAAACACGGTTGTCAGTACTGCTGAACTCAAGGCAGCGTGCTGTACCCAGTTGCAGAAGCCGGGGTGGGTGCACGGTGTGTAACTGAAGGCAGAGCGAAGCCCCATTGGATTTAGATTTAGCGCTTTAATGAGTGCTGACAAGCCGAGAGCGTGCCCAGCACGTAAGCAGGCTGGACGGGGAGCTGGGCGCGCAGTGGGTGAACCGCGGAGGACGATGCCGAGGAAGGATGTCTCCTCTTGCTGGTTGTTCCAGCAAGGAGAGAGCTCACTCCTCCGCAGTTCGATCCTAGCTGCTGCCGAGGCACTTGATTTTCATGAGCTTTTGTGTTTGTCGGTGTGTAAACACATGTACATGTATAGCCTTCAGTCTTTTCATTACTCTGTTCTGCAAAAACACATATCTCAAAATGATGATCGTGGACCTTGTTCTGAGGCTGTTGGCCAGCGAAGCGCGTGGCGATGTCCTTTTCGGAGGTGGTCTGGTGCGTGCTTCATGAGTGCTGTGCTCAGGTTTACGGTAGAATGGGAATGTCTGCTGTATTTTGTAAAAGACCTGATAATGATGACGACGATTTTGGCGCTTCTCGTGATGATGTCTGTGAATGCTTTCCGGGCGTTGGGTCTTTACCAGGCAAAAAGTGCTGCGCAGAGAGTTATCTTAAAAAAACTCATTTGCAGTCTTTCCCCATGCAGATATCCCCATGCCTCTGTGGGGTCATGGGTTTAGATGAGCAGACCCAGTGCTCAGAGTTCCCTGATTAGGGTCTAGTAGCGATCACTTGTATCTTCTAAGTTTATTCATTGCTTTCCTGTTGATGTAGTAGCCTGGGGTTTGCTGCTGACTAGCACTGCTGAATTACCTCTTCGTGTCCTACTGTAGCAGCACTGTGTTGCAGGCTGGGAGCGAAGTATGTCTTGGTATGAACTTTATGCAGGCTTCTAGCTGGCATAAAGAATGGGTACGTTCTGCCAGATTTTGTGAGGATTTTGTCCAGGGGAATAATTACCACAGCACTCCTATCGATCATACAGATAATCCATATGGCCTCATTTTGAAATGTGAACTATTTCCTGAAATCAAGGAGTGCTTTCCTTCTTTTCCTGGTGCTAAATGATACCTCCTTTGGACACCAAGTCTTGCATCTTAACGAGAAACACACAGTAACTCGTGGACTTGCCAAAGTTGCAGATGATCCGAAGTGTTTTTCAGCAGCGTTGATTTAGTTGGATATGTCACGTTCGTGAAATCCATGTGCCTCGGAGGCTTATCAAATTCCCCTGAGCCCTCTCTGATCAGCAGGCTACCTTAAAAATGAAACCAGGTTTATTCCAGTCCAGCAAAGAGTAAAGTTTCTGACTACAAGTTGAAAACACGAAAGAAAGCCATAAACATGTTAAAGGCAGGGCTTTCTTTCATGGTGCAGTGTTACCCTTGGTTTTTCTCTTCTGTTTGTTTGGGGAGTTTTCTGGTTGCTCTTAAATATAAATGGTGTTTCAAAGCGTAACTCAAGGATGTTTTTTATTCCCGTGCTAACTTCAGGGACTTTGTGTTGCAGCCTTGCACTTACACTTGCCCAGCATCTCCGAGGACGCGAGTGGCAGACTCTTGAGCCTGCTGGAGAATCAATCTTTTCAGAAAGAAGTGAAGAGCCGTAGCGCATTGATTCTTCATGACCTTTTTTCTCAGAAAGACAGATGAATTGTGTTAGAAAAGTATGTTGTAACATTTTGCACACCACACACCATGAGCATGCCTTGCAGCAGAGGAGGCAGCTGCCCTTCAACAGAATTTTGTCGTTTGGTTTGCCAGCACTTTACAGAGACTGTGTTTATCGTGTTAATGCACATTAATAGCAGCTTCGGGGGTCCTCAAGTCACAGTGACAGAAGATGAAATTGGTAATCAGGTAAATCAGGTGGAAAGTGGCATAGTTGTTGAAAAGGCAACCTCTTCTTTTCGTAATCGTTTGAATAGTCCTTACAAAATTATACGGCCTACCAAATGTTTGGACTAGGTCTAGGCAGTGCCTCCGCTTGTGGCACCAGGTTCTTGGGAAACCTCAACCATCTGATGTGAATAGCTGTCCTGACCTATAGCTATGCTGGCCCAGAGGCAAAGCAGTGCCTACAGGAGACCTACAGAGGGGAGGACAGCCGGCTTTTACTTATGCTTCTGCACCCTATGAAATGTAGACAAGACACAGAGCATGTCCCCAAGGCCTTATGAACCTCTAATCAGAACTACACAGTGCTGACCTATGCAATGCATAAACCACTATCATCTTGGCTTGTAAGCTCTGCAACATGGGTGGTGTTTTGGTTTGCTTTTCCCCATCCAAAGGAAGTTTTCAGTTCGTCTGTAATGCAGCTTCAGTTCAGTTTAGGAACAACCTAACTATTGAAGAATCAGACATCTTGGGTTGACAGCATGCATCAATCTAGGGTCTCTCTCCTGCACAGAACAGGATCCCACTGATTTATGCAGTAACGTTACCTCACATTGCTCTCTCTCCTATGCATCCTTGTGATTCACAGGAGGACAGACAAGACAGATCAGCTTCCAGTGGAAAACTGTTCATTCTCTGTTGCCATGGGCTTTCCACCCAGGGACCTGCTCTGGAGCTCTCTGCACCCCAGGTGCGGTAGGACCTTCCTCCTTGAGTGCATGCCACGGCACACCGCTGTGGGGGCATCTCTGCACACTTCCCTGGGCTAGGTGCTCTCACAAGGACACACGCGTGCGTGCACACAGGAGAATTTGAGAGATTGAATTAGGGAGCAGCTGCCCATTTACCCACAACCTGCTTGAATCTCTTCACCCAAATATCCCTTGTCTGCTGATGGGCGTGGAGCCCCGTTCAGGCACAGCAGCTTCTCCCCATTCCTGTGCCGTTTCTGCTGTCCGTCAGAGCACCTGCGGTCTTTGGTGACAGGAGGTATACTTGGATTTTGCCAATGAATTATTTTACCTGTACACATCCCAGATCGTTACCATCTTTAAAGAAGAGCTCTTAGCCTATTTTAACCTTCAGAATGACACTTGAGGCCTTTGTTAGACAGTGTTCAGATCTGTGTTTAAGGTGCAATATTTGCAACCTAGAGGAGCTAAAGAAAAGCTTTGTGTTAATGGAAGTGGGAGATTCTTGGCTTACATCCTTCCAGTCATGAAGAACTGTGCAGCTCCATCTCCTAAAGCACTGCTGGTTTTAGATAGAAGAAACTATTACCAGTTGTTTGGGAGAGTTTTGCTGAACATTTTTTCAGTGGGCACAGTAATTGAATCATTTGGATATCCAGGAGGATGGTTATGACAAGTTGTTGGAATAAAGAGTTTTAAAACTCAATAAAAAGGATAAAATAGCTTTTCAGTAGTATGCATGGAGCATAGAAGCTAACTTAGAGGGGGATATTATAAAGATTTTATTGTCATTCATTTTCAGTGTCTTGAATAATTTGAGTATCATGGCCATCTTAATAATCATCTTTCTAAAAACTTTATATTGCCCCATGAAGCACACAGTCCGTCATCTTGTCTGAGACTTATCTTGAGCACAGTGGATTTTCAGATCAGCTGAAGCAAAGACTGTCAGGGAATTTATCAAATTATATGCACAAAAATTTGGGGAAAATACTAAGTTGAGATCTTTGTGTTTTAACTTTTTGAAAATAACATTTCAGTTTCACATTTCTTAGTATTTAAGAAAAAGAAATAGTGAAAATGAAGTAGAAGATTTGGTTGAAGAAAATACTTCATTTGACCCTAAATCAAAATTTTGTTTTAGTAAGAAAAAATGCTTTCATTTGAGATTGAGCAACTTCTGCACACTTGTTTCTTAGCTTAGCCAGCAAATTTCACAATCCCTTTTTTTCACATAGTGCTAACCCCGTCCCCACCTCCTTGCATAATTTTGTCTGCTTCTGTACTGCATCCTTTTGCAGTCACTTCCCCTGCCCGTCCTTTGGTTTCCCGGCTGTATGAGCAGCTTTGTTGGAGTATTTCCGTGGTGCAGTGTGGAATGAATGAGATAGTGGACTTGCCGGCCCCTGGAAACAGCGCTGAAGGCAGCCAGAGTCGGCATTTACAGGTTTGCTTTTTTCCCTTTTTCTTTTTTCCTCCTTTTCAGTTGATAGATAATTGATAGTTTTTGCTACTGAGACTTCAAGAAGGACCTGCAGTCCCAGGCTCAGATATGCTAGTTTGCATCTTCCCGATTCATTCTGCCCTGTGCTGTGCAAGCAGCAGCCGTGGGGTACAAAAAGAGGGCGCAGGAGCCTTGCGGGCAGTCGCTGCTGCAGCTGGCATCGTTCCCCGGGCTGGAGCGAGAACTGGGTGCTCTGACCCCATGCACATGTGCCTGCACCGTACTGAAATTCAGTTTTTCAGGATGTGGCTGTCTCCCCAGTCTGGAAGCAGAGGATATCCATGAAACATCAGCACCAGGTGCCCTGCTGGCACTGGCTTTTCATGGGAGACAAGGTGCATCCTCGAGGTGTGGCAGTGCATTCCCCCTTTCTTCCTCAACCTGGCAAGCAGTTTTGGTGCTTCCGTCCGTAACTGTGCCATGCATGGAGCTGAACTTTTGCAAGGAAAAAGCCAGAAAGAATTCCCCTGACTAGAGATTTTTGAAGCAACGACAGGATATTATTTCCTATGAGATAAAGGCAGAGTTCTTCACCTCTGCTCCGGTTCAGCGTCTCCCTCTCTGCAATAAATAAGACTTCTCAGAAAATACAGGGAGAACATTTTGTCTTCTGGCACAGACTGCTTGCTACAGTGTCATATCCTCAGCAAAACAGCCTCGGTTGGAGTATTGCTTGCAAATTTGGTTGGTCTGTGCTGCAGACTCGGGGAGGACTAATGCCACTCTGTTCAATCATGGACATCTCTTCTGAGAATGAGCTGGCATTTTGAGGTAATTCTCTGAACATCTGCAAACCACACCAGCTTGTGCAGGTGGTTATATGGCAACTTCTCTTGGCATTTCCAGATCAAGTTTTCGGGGAGTCATCTCTGCTGGCCGTGTAGTCAGCTTGCTGCCTCTTCTGACAGTGTCCCTATCTTTTTTCCTGAGAGGTTGAAAGTGTCCCTTGGGACCATTTCAGATGAAACACTTTGCCCTGGTGAGGCAAAACATGCTATTCCCAGAAACAGAATATGGATAAGCCCAGCAAAGTGTTTACTGAGTCACATGTAGGCATCTTCCCTCCAAAGGAAGGGATCCGAGCAGCTTTCTGTGTTCCCACCTCACCTCTCAGCAGTGGCCGTCCAGCACGCAGCAACCTGCCCATTTGTTTGAAACCTAACTACAGTCAACAATAATTTTTATTTTAGTCATTTAAAAGGTGTAAAACTGTAAAAAATTTAGAGGAGCATTAATCTTCTCTTTCTTTTTTTGCATTAATCGTCCAGAGATGAAAATGTGTTTTTTACATTCATCTCTGTATAAAATTTGATGTCGCATTATGGTGCTCGTTTGCTGTCTGGCGGCTGGTGTCAGAACTATCACATAGGTTTGAAAGACACAAAATAAATGATCTCAATTTCTCCCTAAAAATGCTTATCTCACAGTTGAATTGAGAACAGGCGAGACCTATCACTTCAAAATTGACATTTGGAGATGTAAAAATACAAAATCTCATTTTAGTTCTAAAAAAGATGATATTGAGGAATTATTCAACTGCAATCATTGACTGTTGGGGATGATGCAAGTGGAAGTGGACTGAGTGGGCACCGCTTTATGAACTTTCAGTGTTCTGCATAAAAAGTTTATGGTAAACTTTATGAGGTAGGTAGATTAAACAAGAAGCTCTAGAAAACCCTTCAAGAGATCAATTCTAATTTTTATTATGGAAACCAAGTATTGCATGACAGCAATTCGATAGATATGATAAGATGAACTGACTCTCAGACCGTTTTTTCGGCACAATCCAGAGTGAGAAAAGGACAAGCAAATATTTAAGAAATAAAAATTTAAAACAGAATATATGCATTTGCAGTTCATGGTAGATCATGCAAACATTTTTCCTTCTGTTACACATTGGAGTGGTACAGAGCAAAACCTGATACTAAGATAGGAAATCCACAGTGATTATAACAGAAGTGATTTTAATCTTCTGTGCATTTGCTGTGTATAAGCTAATCTACAGACAAATTTGTTTGCATTTTTTAAATATTTTTAAATATTGAATAATCCAGTTTTGTTCCACTTCTTGCTAAATAATTACAGGCCAGAATATGTGTTTCATCCTTAAAAATATTCTTCCTGTCAAGGATTTTCTATTAATAATGCCTTAGGAAGTATTTGTTTTTGTCGATCATTTATTGCAAATCAATCCTTATTACAAACATTATGTTAATGGAAAGTGTTTTGCAAAAAAGGATAGAAAACAGCCCATACTGTTCTAAAAGTAAAACAAGGAATAAAGTTTGCAGCAGGCTGTTTTCCTCCTGGAAAGCTGCAAGCGCAGTGTGCGTGGGTAGAACGCACGGCACTGCAAAGCCTTGCGAAGGTGTCAGCGGCTGCCATCAAAACTCGCTTTCGAGAGGGGCTCTGCACGCTAGGCGCTGCGCTCCTTCGAAATTCTGGTCGCTTGTGGCGTTCTTCAGTTTTTCTTGAGAAGAGCCATGTATTAGTGTAAGAAAAAAAGCAGTGTGTCAAGCGTGAGCATACCAGTGGGACTTGTGGCAGGAGCTCGGCTCCACAGCCCCTGTCTCATTAACAGCGGCGTGTTTTGCAGGTCCTATCGCTCGGTGTGTCCTGAGGAATAAATAACGCGTGCCTGTGGAAGCGACCCTGGAGAGGGCCTGGGCTCGGCAGGCACGGGAGACCCGGGGTGAAGCCGTGACGCTTTGGTCCCAGGTTGTGCTTATGTCGTGTGTCCACAGACATCAACCAACAGGATAAACTTTTTGAGACCTAGACACCATTTCACATCTTTTTTTCAAGGAAAAGATATATTTTTTTAATTATTAGAGTACCAGACTGGTAGATGGAGGGCATCTGTGAGGAGCAGTGTGGCCTTGTGATCAGTCTTTCCTGTGAAGTGTGAAACACACCTACCGTGGTGGGTGCAGCCCTTGGACACTGGTCCGTCTGTAGTGCTGTCTCCGCGGCCACCAGCAAGCGCTGGGGAAGGAACTGCGTTTCGGGGGCTTGAAACTAACGCCTTACACGTAGAGGAGTAATTTGGTGGCCTCAGTGCCACATTCACCGTGCTGCAGGTGAGTGACAACCCAGCCATTTCCCTGGAGCTTTTCCAGCTTGCATCACCGAGGATGTGGCCCAAAACGCGGAGAAAGCGCAACCTGGTGCATAATAGATAAGAGCAATTTTCCAAGTGCTTTTCAAACACTTCTCTAATTCTTTGCTCTTGACTGATTTATGATTTCATATCCTGGCAGCTCTTACACTGCAGTCATCTCAGCCTAGAGAAGCATTGAGATTTACTAATATTCAGAATTAAGTAATACGGTTTCAGGAGTCTGGCTTTGATATTTCCTGCAGGCAGAGCAGATGCGTTATCTCTCTGCTCTTCAGATAAATCATCATTTTTATTCTTGACAGTGTTTCCATTTCCTGAATTTTTTTCCTAATTCAAAACATAGTAATAAAGAATAGCTGCTTCAGGGTCCTCAACTACATTCTTTAAAATAAAAATATATATTTTATATATAATAATGTGATAATAATAATAAAAAATAAGGAAACTGTTACAACAGCTTTTAAGTTTCAGAAGGAACTCGAGATTAGGGGTGTCTCACTTTATGAGTGCCTTATTTAATACCCCCTCTCTGTGGGTGTCCTGCATTTCCTAAAAAGTTAACACCATTAAGCTATCTCAAGCCGAGCATCCAGAGGACTATTTGCTTCTGAAAGTCTGGAACCTTTTCATTTGCTAGGAATGGAAATGGTTTGAATTACCTGCAGAGTTTTTCTTTTCCCTTTTAATCTGCCCTGAGCCATCGCAGACTAATTCATTGCAGGAAAATCTCTGTACTTGCTGTGTGTGTGTGCGTGTGTATAAGATAATAGAGAGTGACTGAATACAATACGTGCATTTAAGCTACTCAGTTGAAAATTACTGAGCATTAAAATCCCCTGGGAATCACAAGACTTCTAAATTAGGAAAGCACATGTCAGTCAGTATGTGCAAATGAATCCTTGTACAAGAGTAGCTTTCAATAAGAAGAATGAGTATTGTTCCCTGGAGTACATAAATCCTCATTCGGCCACTCCGTACCAGCTTTTACTATTTCTCTAGAAGCATGCGTTGCCTCTTGTTGTTATTTTTTTCCTGTATCTTGTTCCATTGTGCATTCCTATTAGATATTTCTCATGGGCCAGCTATCAAGAGACACCCTACTGTGCTGTGGTGTGACGAATGAAGGCATTTTCCACCATAAACAAGGTATCGTGTGGTTTAAAAGAAACATTGACAGTGACAAGTCCTGGATGGCTTGTAATTGTTTAAATGTGTTTTTATTATATTGCACAGTGTCATAGTAACTCAGAAAAATTGGCCAATTTGACCTAAGGTTGAACTGAATGCTGTAGGGTGAATGAGGGTTTGGAGGAAGGATGTCATTTATGTGCTTATTGGGTGTGGTTTAGATATCAGTCATTCAGTACATCTTTTTCCATTATTAAAATATGTATTTTAAAACTGTCTAAATGACTTAGGAGAGTGTGTCCAATTTCAAAAAAAAGTTAGGAACCTTGAAAATCCATGGGATTTAGACAAGTAAGTTGAATCCTATTGACCGTTAAGCTTTTCTGTACCTAAAGCTCGTTTGGACAGGCTTTGAAAATAGTATTTCTATACTTTCTTTGAATTAAAATAGATAATGTTAGGCTGGAAAACCGTTGTGGACACAGGTGATTAATTTTTCATCAGTGACATTATGTGTGTGCATAGGAGCTTAGCAGCGTGGTGCAGGATTCTAACATCTGGGGGTGTATTGACTGGCTAAGTCCATTCATTACTGGTATATCGTTTTCGTTGCTACCGTACGGTCACTATTTATAATCATCAGCTTGACTGGTTGTTAGGGTACCCCAGAGCCTTTCTGAGGCTTTATTTTATTGTTCCCGAGCTGAAATACTGAGATAGTAATAAGGGAGTGTACAGGATTAGGAAGGAAACAGCGTAATTAGATGGATGAGCTAACGACCGCCGTCGCCCTTTTGGAGGCAGCAGCCCCCGGCGTTGGCGGGTGGCTCCCGTGCCCCGCGGTGGGGATGGCCTCCACAGACGACGTCCCCCGGGGCAGCAGCTCCTCACCTGCTCGTCTGGCTGCGCGGCACGAGCACCATCGACTCTGCTGCATGCTGGGCTCTGGGAGAAAAGCAGGGTTTGGCTCCACATAAATCCCGTTGTTCTCATGGGGAGGAGGTAGACAGCAAGGCAGAGGGACCATTTGCATCTCCGCATTTGGTTGTCTGCAGAACACAGGCCCTTGAGCATCCTATAGGGATTATGGATACAAATCTGTGTGACAAGTGAGTTAGAGCTGATTGTGTAGAAATAAATGATGGATAACATCTGGGTTTTAGGGAAAATGGGATGCCCAGGAAGCATTTCTTGACCAACTGAAGTCACCTGCAGAGTATCTTATCTGTGAAGTCAAGCCAAATTGCTCTTCTGTCCCAACCCTTATGTTCTGTGTTATTTTGATCTTCGTTCTTTCGTCAGAGTTCCTCATCTGCCTAACACATGGTGGCAAGAGGAGCCAGCTGTTGACATGTCTTCTAGTCCTGGGCCGTTCTGTCCTCTTGCAAATATTTTCCTTCTTTGTGGTCCACTGTCTAGGGGCTGAAGAGCGGCCCCTTCGTCCCTGCTTTTGTTGCAGGCTCCTACTTCTTCCACGTGCTCCCCTCCTGTCTGCCTGGTATCGGTCCCTTTGCGCGCCGTCCGTGCTCTCCCTCCTCTGCAATAGCGAAATGTGAGACGAGGGAGCGACCGAGAGCCCTGCTCGCTGAGCTGCCGGAGGGCTCCTGAGCTATCCGCGGGAATCGTCTGCTTGGAAAATCCTGCATCCTAGGTATGATTTTTTATCAGAAAAACATATCAGCATTTTTTTTAAGGGAAGTAGATGTGCTTCACTCTTGCACCTTTACCAGAAGAGCCTTTCTAAGGTCCCTGTGAGCACCCATAACATCGACGGCGGTGCGGCGTGCAGATGATCACTGCGCAGAGTCTCAGCGACGTGTCAGGCCTGATCTGAAACCCAGTGAGGCTTTTAAGAGCCTTTCCATTAGCTTTATTGGCTTCTCATTCAAACCGCTCTGCTTTCCCAGGAATTGCCTGGGAAATAGAAGTAGAAAATTTGGGATAAATTCCTTTTAAAAATTTACATCTCCAATCAAGACACACATTTTTTGCTAGCGAAAATCATCTTTTGATTCCAGCCAGCAAAAGATCCCCACCAAGAAGCTTAGAGCAATTTTTAAAGGAAGCAAGAAATACGGAACTGTTGTCGTTGCTATTCCTAAATTTAGCAAAATATTTAACGTTCGCCTCACTTATATATGCATATGTGGTTATGTGTGCATGCGGGTACCGTGCAGCAATGCAAAATACTTAGAGTGAGCCAGAATGAGTTTCTTCTGCAGGTTTCCTCCCTGCCCTTATCATGGCCCACAGGCTTGGCTTTCATTCTGTAAAAAAGATGGAAAGAAAGAAAAGAGCAGAAAAGCAGGTAAGCAAGTGGATGAGAGCCGCTGGCCAGAAGGCGAAGCTTGAGATTTAACAGTCGACACCCAGCTCTGCATGTGTTGTGCTAAAATACAGTAGTAAAATACGTTTAATTTAGTATCAAGGTAAGGTTTTTCCTGTCTCCTGTGTCAAAAACGAATTTTTGCTTTCCGTGCTGGTCGGGCGCTGCGTGGCCAGCGATGCCAGGGGACGGCGGCAGGGCTTGCCCTCCTGCGGCTCCCTCGTCCCCACCGTCCCCGCAGCCCTAGCAGGGGCACCTCTTCCTGGCCTGGCCCTGGGAGCGGGTGCACTATCGCACGCTGTGCCTATCCGGATGGACTCCTGAATTTCGACTTTACTGGGTTTTATCCTTGGTCTCCTTTCACGTGCCTCCCCTTGCAGAGGGGAGCTCCACCAGTGGAAGCTAAAGGAGAACTCATGTACCTCTCGCTTACAGAGTATTGCTTAGCGATTTATGCTACCATAAGTCAATAGGCAGACATTAGCTTTCTCCTCAAGATTGAATACTTGCTCTGCTCACATTTATCTAAAAGTACTGGCTATGCAAGCTGGCTTGACACGTTAATTTAATTTGTGCTTCACAACTCATACCCTTTCATTTATGATCAAATATTGGAAAAGGTTACAATTAATCAGCGACCGTGAATGGAAGCTGGCAAAGCTCATGATGTATTACTGCATTTTGTTTGCTCTGTAAGAGAATAGCTGAAGTCCCTGTGCTACAGGAAACTATTATTAGTAATTAACTAATTATCAGAGGAAAGCTACCGGCACTCTTCTCCCATTTTGAAAGCATGCACATTACTTTATGTTTCTAATGATGCACCAGTTCTTAAAAGTGAAATGCTCTTGGTTGCGACCAGGTTTTGGGGTAGAAATGGCTGAGGTGGGGTCTGCGGGCAAGGGGACGCCGTGGGTGTCAGCCGCGCTTTGATTTGAATTGGCCGTGTCCCCCGAACCCGAGGAAACGCAGAAATAGATGCATCCAGCCACGCTCTGTACCAGGTGGCCGTCCTGGTCTTGGGAGAGATGAATATTCAGCGAGCACGAAGCCAATTTTCTGATGTTAATAGCTTGCCCGTTTTGGTGCTGAAAGGGGTTGATGCTGATTACTCAGTAAAAGAACCACAGGGAATCACGGAAGAAGAAATAAAAACGGCCCAACTTAATGCAGTGTACTCTTAATAATTGAAAATGAACTAATTGTTAGTCGTTAAAAGGAAAACGTGTTGCTGGGCTGAGACAGATGATGAAATATGCCCCCCTCCTGGGTGAATATTTACAACCCAGCCACGTGCCTGCGAACCGGAAAGGTTCACATAAGAAATACTCGCAGACTTCCCAGGGCGGCTCGGCATTATTACCAGGTGCTGCTATAGAAGCACAAACGATTTTGTTGGCTTAATAGGACACAGCATTTGACTGCCGAATCACTGTAATAGGAAAAAAAAAAAAACAGGGCATCTATAGCTGGAGTACACAATTGTTAAAAGCACTGTTTTTTGAGGTAAAAATACATGGCTCATGTTATTATTATAGTTATTAGCTTTATAAGGTTAATGTGTATTTTTATATATGTCAAAATTCCACAGTCGTTTGCTCTGGTATTAGTTTGCTGGGTCATTTCAGATGCTAGTTGCTATCGTTAATTCTCATCAGATGCTCTGGAATTCCTTGGTAGTTTTCAAGCTACAAGACAAAATAAACCTTTCTTCTTTCCCTCGTTTTTAATATAAATGAGCAGCTATTAGGAGGGAAAAAAAAGAAGGCTCCCACTTTTTTATCAGGAGCAGGATCTGGCATATGGTCACTCTGTAAGTCAGCCAGAATTAAACAGGTTCTCTTTTCCCATTTGATGGATTTACTATATTATTTTTATTTAGGGTATGAAAAAATATACAGAAAGCCATTAATCTTAGGATTCAAGGTATCCTTTTTTTCCTTTTATTCCAACTACCTCAGATTTTACATGCCGTAAATGCAAAATATGTTGTCTTGGGCTTTGTGCGTAAAACTGGACTTCAGCTCTTCATTTTGTCAGCCCCTCCGAGTATCCCCTGATCTTGCGTAAAGGGGAGAGACAGCCTGCCAAAGCCATGGGATGCAGTCAGAGCACGTGAGACTGGATGGACAGAGCAACCTGTCATCTCTGAACACGAGCCGACGGGAAAAACTCGGGGATAAGAGCCGCACGTGGTTTTAACTTTTTGTAGGACGTGTATCGCTGCAAGTCTTTAACAGTGCCCTAAGCATAACTTTATTGTTCTTTACAGCAGCACGGTGTTGCGTAGAGGCCACGCAAAATGTTGGAGCTTGCACAGGCAGGTATCTCTGTGCGCATTTTGGACATAGGTAGTTTTCAGTGGCCTGAAACAAGTTGGTGAAGGCTGGAGAGTTCCTGTGTTTCTGTTCTAGCAGTGGCACTCGTGCTTTTTGTGTTGTGTCTGTAATGCTGGACTTCTTGCTGTATCCGAACTTGCGGCCAGAGTCTGGTAGATTTTCTGGCCTAAAGGAGGCCTGTCTGCTCCAACCTGAACAGACTCGCCCAACTCCGAGGCTGCATGGGCGTCCGGGAATGGAGATGGGCTGAAAGCGGTGGGACCGAGGGCTGCTCTAAGGGAAGTGTGGGCCACCCCGCAGCAGGCAGGGAGATTTCCCCTGCTCTCAGCAGGGCTGACTGGGGTCCAAGGACCCCGGATTCCTCTGTGGAGGCCTGATCCCTCACCAGAGGTCATGCAGGAAATTTGGACTGATGCGGGAGCCCAATGTGCTTTGGTCTTCAGTGGATCCCCCTGTGAAATATGTTTGTGCATAGAAAGGAGTGAAATGAAAAGGAAGCGTTTATTCTAAGTCTGGCATAGCTCTAATAGCCAGAGTGTGCTGATTAGCATGTAACTCAGTTTATTAGGAACGGCAGTAAGTCAAGGGAAGGATGCGGTGCTCGCTCTTGGTGGTATGCTCTCGGTCTCACCTCTGCTCCGGCAGCAGCTGGAGGGAGCTCTACTGTTGGTGTTCAGCCCGCACCGCTGGAGCTGGCAGCCCTCCTTTCTCCAGCAGAAACTTCAGAACCGCAAAGACTGTGACGTTACGAGACAGCTTTTAAAGAAACTACAGCCTTATGGAAAAGCATTAACCCGTTGGGATGTGCTGTGGCTAAACCTCTAGCGCTTTCGCACTGTGGTAGGAGACCTACGGGCTTCCTGTGCCTCCGTCTGCGTGCTGCCACCCCGAGCACGGTGCAGCGGAGGGGCAGGAGACCCCGATGCCACTCCTTGGGTGCCGGCACGGCGGTAGCCCACGCAAGCACGGGCGCTGCCGAGCCTTGCGGCGGGGACACCCCAGTGCCCTCTGCGGGGACGAGGGGAGGCTGGGCAGGCAGGAGAGCTGCCTTCCTCCCACCCGCGGCCTCCAAAATGTTCCTGCTGGCTGCTGATATCCCGGGGAGAGCCGGGGCCGCGTTCAAGCACCTTTTTCCAAGGTGGTACGCTCCGCCCCGCCGCTGCCGTCCCTCAGCCTCAGAGGGCATCTGCTGCCGCTGCCAGCCCCCAAGTCACAGTAATGGAGGAGACTGTGGAGCTTCAGAAATTAGGTCATTTGAGGGCTCCAAAATATGCAGTGTTTGACATATACAGAGAGAATATGTGCCTTTAAGGGCACTCTCGTAATGCCCCACGCTATACAGATGCCCCCGGGGAGGGGACGACCAGCCCTGCTCAGAAGCCTTCTGCATTGCTGCTTGGGATCTGGAAGCTGGAGCAACCCACTTGCAGCACAGAAGGTCTCATCAGGGAGCCTTTTTTAGGCATTTTCCTCATGCCTGTGCTAATAGCTGGTTCTCTTCGGTGTTATTGGTGCAGCTCTACCGGCTTCCAGGAGCTTGCACCAATCTGACCCGTCACAGATTTTGGCCTGCAGCTCCCGTAGGGAATGAGAGTGTCGTTCTTCTCATATAGGATATCGAATGAGGTAAATTTGGACTTCTTGATTATATCTAGAACAAAGGCCTATGATAGATATGAGATATAGATTATAGGTCACAGATTTATCCTGGTGTTTTCTTCTGCTCCCCCATTTGCTATCAGCACAGCTGGGGGAGGCAGTGTGTTGGGTTTCATGACCATCATCAGAAGGAGAGGCAGTGCTTAAGTTCTGTTTTCTCCATCACTGTTGTGTTTTCCTCCAGTAAACGTCACCTCTATTTTTTCTGGTGTGGCTTCAGTAAAGTCATGGCATATTTATACCTGTAGCAGTAATGCTGCTTTCTCGTAAAGAAAAAGTGTCTTATCTGGGCTATTATGTCATGGTTAGACTGCAGGTTAGAGGAACTCCTCAGCAGAGCAGTTTTAATGCAAACATGACTTTCTTTTCAAACTTTTCCAAGTCGGGAACAGACTTGCTTTTGGTCATATGACATCACACTTACTAACCTCTCTGGTTACTGTAACTGAAGGACTGCCTCCTCCAAAATTTCCATTTATAGACACAAAATGAATGTGCTGATTACTGGTACATTTCAACATAAGGACAAGTGAAGTCCTCCTATAGAAACATCCCACTGTACCCACAGCAGTGAGCTAGTTCAAGACCAATGCTGTTGGTAGTAGATGTTGTTAGGATAGGCTCCACCAGACCCTCTGGTGTTGATTATCCCCTTGTATCCACCACGTATGTGTTGCTGAAATCAGCCAGATTATTCATTAGCAAAGCACATGCAAACAAAGAATAGAGGACAGGTATCCTGGTTGTATTCATCTCAACAGAAATAGTAACAAATTAGGAATATGACAGCTCTCATTTCCTCTCTTTCTGTAGGGGTGAGCACAGGAGGTACCGGACATAAACGCAGCATTTGCCAAGAGAACTGGCTTGTTCATGACTATGTTGGCTGCTCTCAGGAAGAATTAGGTTAACTGTGAGCACTCCGACACGGAGGATAGCAAGAGATCGCCATGCCTTACAGGCAGCCCTGCATAGCTTCCTTGCAGTCACTTTCCTTTGTTAAATGGAGGTGATTGCTTGGCTGTCTGTGGGATGTTTTCCTGTTGTCAAGAACTAATGCTGTGCTCTGCCACAACAGCGAAAGGGTTGCAGTTTTGGGTGGCGGAACATTGATGGGCACCTGGATAAACTTCTTTGGTAATAGGATGCATTTTGTGCTCTTGATAGAAGTTTTGTCATGTTGGCCTTGCACATGTTGTCTCCAGCATCCTGGGTGATTGGGGAGGTTAATCATCTTTGTCTTCGGCAGCTGGCATGTAGTTACCTCTTATTCCCAAAACAGTTTATAGACCTTGGAGAGCTTTTTCACTTATTCACTTGTCCAGAATGTTTTCTACTTCCTCACCTGATTAAATGAGTATCAAGAAGGGTAGGACAAAAAGAATTAATCATCACTCCTTTTTGAGGTTCAGTGCCAACCACCTTGTTGGGGATATATCAGGGACTGAACCAGGGCTCTTAAGAGACAAGCAGGAGGTTTCACTAGCTTGGCTGGCCCCAGCTCACGGTCTCAGATGCATTCCTGAGGCAGCTCTATTTCAGTATTCTGGTCTAAAAAGGAGGGAGGAGTCAAAATTGTTCTTTTGAGAAAATGCGCTTTAAAAAAATTATTTGTGACTAATTCAGAAAATGCATTAAGAGTATGAATTATTCCAATATGACCACATGACTATTGACTGTACAACAGCCGTTGTTTTACACTGGTGCAAATGTGCCTGGGATTTCATAATCATGGAAACAGGGTGCTTCAGATTATCTGAGGAGTTTCTGGGAGTTGCAGCTGTAGCCCTTCTCCTGAAAACCTGTTCTGGACTGTGGTATCCATCCACCCCGTAGCGACTGTTGTCCAGGATCAGTTTGTGTGTAGAGCATGCACAGCTGCAATCTGAGCTTTAGTTGTCACTTAACCTTCTGTTCACAAACCCCAGTTTGAGCATAATATAAATCCAGCAAAACGTTTGCTTCCAGCAAAACAAAAACATGTACATGATGTGTGTTATATAACATTTTGTATCTATGCCTACAGTTGCATAGAAGGCTCTATTCTTTGAGAGAAATCAGGGAAATGAAATTTCCTTAGAATTATTATGTGTATTAATTATAGCAATTTAAAGGAACCAGGGTGAGGAAAAGTCAGTGTTGCCTTTCAGTGAAATGGAGGGACCCTGCTGGCTAGTGAAGTGAAAAGCCAGTACACAGCATTTATTATTCATATCCCTCAGAGCCAGCCAGGCTCTGATCACTTCTGTAACGCCTAGCCGCCGCTCCCGAAGCTGGTGGGAAGGCTGCCCTGCCCAGAGCCGTTCTTATCCGCTGCGAGGGAACGTGGCCATCTTCAGCCAGGTTTCCTCAGCCGTCGGTCACAGCTAGAAGGCCCGCAGGAGCTGTTCTCCAGCCTCAGCAATACGTATCACTTGTGTCTTCACCCCCATGGCTGAGTTGGGTCCTCGCAGGGAAGCAAGTCCGTCCCTCACGATGTGATGTGCCGGTACCTCCGTCTCCCCAGCTCTGGTTGCGTGGTTGATTTAAGCTGATCTAAGCATGAGTTGCAGTCCAAAGGGAAGGCAAGTCCCACTTGCCCATACTTCATACCCGACTCCCTGTTGTGAAAGTGTGGTGTCAGAATCAAGACCAAAATATTCTCCTGAGGAAGCAGAGGTGCTGCACGCTGGTAGCTACCACTGGGCCAGATTTCACATTTACCTCTAGCTGCAGTAGTATTAAAACAAAAAAGAGCAATTTAACAAAAAGCAGTTTGAAACCAAGAGAGAGTAATGTCTTGTTGAATTAATTTGCAGTATATTAAAATAAAATGGTGATGCTGCTGCATTGCCAGCTTGCTTGTTTTTTTTCTAGTGTCTTTTTGGGCTCTGGAGAACTCTAAGCATCTAACAGTTGCATTAGGGCCTACATGCTGTTTTGAAACCATGCAAATACTGGCATTGATTACATAAAGAAGTACATTTCTGGAACCGATGGTCTAAATGTGACTCCAATTCGCCTTATAGATTCAAATCCCAGAGGGTAAATGAAGTCAATCCACTCCTATTGATTTGAAGCCGGCTGTGATTTGCGGAGCCCAACAGATGAATGGCAAATGCCAGCTACTAACAAAACTGCAGGCTCGTCTTGTTCGAGTCTTAAAAATAACCTTTGAACTGAGACCAAACATGAAAACTGGAAACACTTCTGCTCCTGTAATTGGGGTCCTGGTTTCTTAGAGCCTGACTGAGACCAGATCCAGGCTGGTGGCAGCAGGGTGGTTGAGCACTGAGAAACCACGAGGTACTGATGTGCTGTTGAAAAGGAGGGGGGAGAGTGGCTCACAGTGTGGGAACTGGAAGACGGCGCAAGTAGCAAAGTGATAACACCTTTCAGGAAAGGAATGTTAAAAAGATGCCCGAGTTAATAAGAGATGGAGAGAGACGAAAGAACAGCCCGTGTCAGACAGAATAGAGTAACTGGGCAGAGTTCAGAGACGGGGAACAAAACCAGAGAGGTTTAGAAGATAAGACCTGTGAAGAAAGGCAAACAGAAGCAGGTGTGCTCTGCCTGAAGAAACACACACAAGGGAGACAGTCATCTGCAAATACACAGAGGGAAGTTATTAAGCAGTCAGGGATCAATTTCCAAATAATGGGCCTAATCCTTAAATAAACTGATGAATGGAATGAGAATGGAATAAATATCTGATTTTCATCCCATCTCTTACGCAGCAGAAATGTGACCGTCTTTTCTTTTCATCTCCAACAGTTGTACCTCCAGAATCAAAAAGTTAGATTGGCATCTTTACAGCTAAGTGTCTCTTGCGATATACATCCATTTTATAGAGCTGCTGGCCTCCCTGCCCAGCTGTTTCAGTCAGATGCTTCTGTTCTTGCTGCTCTAGGACTTACCAAGTCCCACTTGAAATGACGATGAGATAAAGATGGAGGTCTATTTTAAGACAACAGAAAGCAAACTGACAGGATTTTTCCAGAACAGGAAAGTATTTCATTGAAAAGCAACAGAACCTCTCTCTGTTTCCATGTGGCCAGGAATTTCTCCTTCCCTCAGGCAGCAGGTTTCTGGAGTCCTTAGGAAATGTCAATTCTGAACTTGCCTAGACAAAATCATTAGGCTCTACTTTGCTGTGAGATCGGGCCTGCCAAACCCAAGGGTTAATCCAAATGACAGGTGTATTGGCTATTTCCTATACTGATGTAGTGACCTTCCTCTCTTTCAATATGTAGTTCATTTATCTTTCCCTATGCCTCTGATTTTTCTTTCCTCAGCTGTCTGCTTTTGCCTCCTAAGTGCCATGCAAACACCCCTTGTCGCCTTCATCAGCCAGAGGAAGAAGGCAAATCCAAACATTCATCCTAGGAATGACCAAAATGAGGCTGAACTGTGAAACAATGAAAAGCATCTGAAATTGTCACAAAAGGCATGATAAGAACCAAGCGTGGAGCAAGTTCCCAAACTGACAAGTATTTCTCAGTTTTTCTGACTCAGAACAAATATTTTGCAGACAAAATAATTCAAATTGAGTACCTCTGACCAGCTGCCGGCCGTTGCACACCAGCTAGATGTGCTCTGTGCTGATGTTGGTAAACACGTAGTGCGAATAGCTCCTCCTCCTTTCCACAAGGAAAGGCTCTCCCAGTCCTTGAAGCAAAAACCTAAGTTCAGCTGATCTCTCAGCTTCTAGGAATGGTGCCATGCTGTGACACTGATTGATTGCAAAAACATCCAAGTTCGCAACACAACAAGTAGTTTCTGGAGGATTTTGTTCACTAGAGATACCTACAGTTAAACCCTCCTAGGATGTTAACAGTAGGTTGAGAATAGGTTGAGTAGGTTAAACAGAGATTGAGACTAACCGATCTCCACTCTTGTCAGTACATAATAACTAATATAGTCAACCCAGAAAGCGCTCTGTCTGCTAAGCCAGTGCTCTAAAGGATAGCTTCACTGGGAGGCTAGATCCAACTAGACATCTGCCAGTGAGATGTAAGCTGGGAAGGCCACGCTTCCTTTGCAGGTCTCCTTGCTCAGTGATGCACATGCATCCATGTACTCCAGCAGTCGGTGGTAGAAGGCTGCTCTCTTTGCACAGCCTGCGCAAGGACTGGACAGACTTCCCACACAATACTTGTAGAGCAGAGAAGGTGCTCTCTACTCCTGCCGCCCTTCAAAATGAGCAGGGTTGTTGCTGTAACTAACCCCGGCTGAATTTGCTAGCCAGGAGCTAGCAAGCTGCACCTGCCAAAGGGCATAAAACCAGGTGCTTCACACAAGGCCAATTCTCCCCCACCCAGCAATGCAGTTGCATGTCATCCTTTGCTGTGGGGATGCAGCTCTGTCTAGCTGTTGGTACTCAATGCATGACTTGCTTCTCACAGCAAATCATTTCTCTCCAAAAGACAAGTCGCACCACGTCAATGTAATTATTATATGAGCTGATATCAGGGGTAAGTAGAGCCCTTTACAAAAACAGATGAAAGTACTTAGGACAGGTTAGAATTAGATCCAAGCTCTTTGTCGATTTTGTGTCACTGAGATGGTGTATGAGTAAATCCTCCTTTCGTTTCTGCTAGGTGAAATCTAGATATGAACAAGTAAGGACCAGATTCTCAACTGGAATGAACTGTCTTTACTCCAAGATCTGGTGTATAGTTTGAAGTTCTTTGTGTGTTTACTCTCCTGCCATGTTAGGCTATGACTAATCTGGATCTTGTCCCTAAGCAAAACTGTATGTTGCTGCAGCAGGTACAGAAGGCTCAGGGTTAGGAACTTTGATAGACTGTGTCCTGCAATGCGAGCAGGTCAGCCCACAGATGAGTAGAAAGCAGGATCTCAGACTTTCTCTCCTGGGGATAGTAGCATTTCCTCATTTCTTAAGGTAATATGAATGTGCATATATTAGAGAGCAGGTTAGTTAAAATCTCAGATTCTGTGATAGGAGGTCGGACAAGTGCTTTCCTTACATAGACCTCAAAGAGAGTATTTGTAGAGCAAAGTTCATGCAAGCGTTAGGCTAGTAATGTATACTGAAATAATCAATACAGTAGAGAGAGTGGCTACAGACAGAAACAAAGCTTAAAGATTTTTTTTCTTTCTTTCCTGTTTCCTCATGACTTCTCCAGGTTTTTCCACCATGTTCGGAAAAAAAAAGAAAAGGCTTGAAATTTCTGGGCCTTCTAACTTTGAACATCGGGTTCACACTGGATTTGATCACCGAGAGCAGAAGTTCACTGGACTACCTCAGCAGTGGCACAGCCTGTTAGCAGACACAGCGAACAGGCCAAAGCCTATGGTGGACCCCTCATGTATCACTCCTATCCAGCTCGCTCCTATGAAGGTATTGTACAGAGTCTTTGTTTCTTGTCACCTTTGAATTTCCTAAGGTAGCTTTAAGTGCATTTAGTTTTGTAGAAGTAATACTGCTGTGCTTCGTCTCTGCCCGAAATCCCCAAATCTGCACTTGAAAGCAGATGGTCATTTGGTGGATGGTCATTTCTGGCTGGAGTCCCATTGACATTTTTATCACACAGCCCAGGCAAAGCAACTCACATAGTTATAAGCCACAGTCTGGGCCATCATTTGCCAGAGTTTCCCCATTTCTATTTGCAACTAAGTCTTGGAGTTCTGAAGCTGGCAAAAGATTATCTGATTATTCTGCTCTGACCACTTTTGCGTATTTATTGTTTGCATTGCTAGAAATACAGGGAAGGTTAGAGTGAGGTGACAGGTAGTCAAGGGCTTGAGCTTATCCGAGTCCCAGATAGCTGTTTTCACAGGAAGCAGGGAAAGCCAGGGTATGGATAGAGCTGCAAATCCAAATATTTAATACTGGGACTAAAAGGAAAAACTAGCTGTTATATTTATAAAACCTTTAAAAATGTCCCCGAAGAGCATGCATCTCAGCGTCAGGGCTGGTAGGGGCCATGCCTTGGTATGTTCTCAGGCTATAGAAGAAAAAGCCACAAGTCCCAGTGGAGGCTTGAGACAATACTCTTCTGCAGTATAAAGCTCTTTGATAATTAATGTAAGAATGGTGCTTCAGGCAAAGGCAGTTTGGAGCAGGAGAGAGAGGGAAGAGTACATTGAGGAAAAAAATGAGAATGGCAATGGGAACTCTGGTAGGAGCCTGGCCTGGAGAATAGGTTCAGGGAAGATGAGTTTGTGGGATGAGAGCAGGTCAGTCAATTAAAGGTGTTCAGTACCTACACACACAATGTATTGGGGGAGGTAGAAGCTGGCTGACTGCTGGGCTCAAGTGGTGGTGCCCCATGGCTTGACACCCATCAGTGGCCACTGGTGAGCAGAGCACCCACATCAGTAGTGGAGCCAGCATCACTCAGTATCCTCAGCAGTGTCAAGAGACAGAGAGCACCTTCAGTAAATTTGTGCACACTGCTAATTTGTTGACGTACCAGTCAATAAAGCTTCAGATCAGAGAGCCCCTGTGCACCTTGAGTACTGGGCTGACAGAAACCTCACAGAGTTGAGCAAGGAGAAGGGCAGAGCTTGGCACCCAGGGCAGAAAAACCCCATGCACCAGTGCAGGCTGAGCAGTAACCCCGCTGGAAAGCATCTGGGGATCACAGTGGACGTCAGGTGGAATATGAGCCAAGCACGTGCTCTCATTGCAGATAAGGCAAACTGCATGCTGGGCTGTGTTAGGAGGAGCATCCCGGGGTCTCTTCCCACCAGTGTTTCTGTGACTCTATATCCTGTGACTCTATATCCCAGTAAATCATGCCTGCCATGCTGGCAGTTACTGTATACTCTGCCCACCACATAGAGCTCACACATACTTTGCCTCTCACTGTCATTAAACTGAAAAATAAATTTAGGATTTCAAATTCATGTGGATTTTTTGCCGTTAGGGGAAAAATCAGATAATCCTGAGAGCACAGACTCTGTATTTATATTTGATAAATGCTCTTTGCTAAATTTGCATTTGCTGCCTGCTCCTGAAGAACACTTATCACTTTACTGATCAGGATTTCCAGGCATTGCTACAGGACAAGGAGGATAAAAGAGAAGTCTTGATTTTTTGCCATGATAGAATATCTTACTATATAATAGATGCCCAGAGTAGTGAGGGGAAAAAAAGGAGGCAAACCTTTGCCTACTAGCAGAGAAAAGTAAGTGTATTCCACAGCCCTTTTTAGCACCAAAATATCCCTGGGTATTTTGACATGAGTGAATAAAGATGTTTTAAAGATGAAAAACTCATTTTATTATCTTGTGGCAGTACCATCACTTTTCTGCAATTCTGGAGCCATAAATCTGTAAGCTTAAAATGCTTTAAAATATATTAGCTTTATCAACACCCTGTAGGCAATATAAATCTGTGTGTAAGCCTACAAATGTACATATGCATATCCTGGTTTGTGTGTGTCGTCGTAGTGAAGCAGTATACTTGGAGGTGTGGGAAGGATCAAGCCCTAAAAAAGTAGCTGAGCATTTCAAGGCAGAAAAAAATCACTGTCAGTTATTTCTAAGAAACTGTCTCTTCTTGCTAGTCTGTCTGTATATCCTAAGCAGTCGCTTTAATGAGGGTGCATCTGCCCTGGCGTTTTAATTGGGATCGGGAGTGCACTTTTGAATGCAACCTTCCAGTGGCCTCTGCCGGCATCCCAGCGCCGAGGGTCCGAGCCAAAGCGCAGCTCCCGCCCTGCGCCCTTCCTTGCCCCGCAGCATCTCACACGGGGCCCATCCCCGAAGCGGGCTCGCTGAAACCCCGTCGTGCTCGCCGAGGTGGCAGCTCGCGCCAGCCCTCTCTGCATAGGGTCCTGCCGGAACATTAATCTGAATGGACGA
This sequence comes from Dromaius novaehollandiae, assembly GCF_036370855.1. Lineage (NCBI taxonomy): Eukaryota > Metazoa > Chordata > Aves > Casuariiformes > Dromaiidae > Dromaius > Dromaius novaehollandiae. The sequence continues at coordinate 121,679,280 of NC_088100.1, forward strand.
AAGATGTGACTTTTGAAGCAGATTAATGAAATTCCGGTTAATTCCACTCTAAAGGTGTAGTTAAATGAGAAAATGTGATTAAAACGGCAGGATTCGAAAAATTGTGCCTTCACCCTCCAGTTGCTTTCTCTACCTGAAACTCAATTACAGCCTATTGAAATAGGCCTCCGTTATAATGCTGGGGGAAAAAAAAGGTTAGTTTTAATAGCAACTAGGAGGCAGTGACTGTAATCTGAGAACTTGCTTTTAACTTTGTTGTAAGAAATCATTTTACTGTGTATTCATTAAAAATTAACATGCCTTGTTTTGATATATCTTAAGTTACGGAGCTAAACTAAGTTGTGGCCACTTTAAAACTGAAAGTATTTAATGTTGTTAAAGTAATTGAGGATAAACATTTCATTCATATTAATTTTTGCATGTGTGCACATGCACTTCTACCTTTAGTTCTATTAGAAAGCGATTTAGGCACTTAGGATCTTATAATTTCAGTGAGAACTGAAGATTTAAAATGTCCCTGCAATTGGTGAAGATAGGAATCAAAGGCTCCAAGCTCATGATATTCTTTGTTTCTTTTTTTTCTTTTCCACCCAGCAGTTAATACGGTTTAATTAACGCACTTGTAAATGTACTGAGGTGTAGCAGAAACAGTTTCATAATTAAGTGGGTTCTGAGTCACCGTACTAAGTCAGGCTGAGGCATTAGTCCAGAGTTAGTCCATATAGTGGTTTCAGGTCCTATGGCAGCTCTGTAACTTTGCAATTCTGGGTTTCTAAATTTGTTCTCTTTTTAATTACTTCAGTACTGACTATAGGCACTGAGTGCTCGTAGTTACTCCTTTGAGGCTAAACAGTCATGCAGATTCTGGAGGCAGAGTTTAACAGAGTATTTTGTTGAGTTTTGGGACAGAATTGATTCTATTTGCTTTGGACTTGATCCAAAGCCTAAGTAGAAGAAGGGAAAGACTTTTCTTGACTTCTGTGGGATTTGCAGCCTTCCCGGTCAGTACTGTTTGCTTTTTTCTCAGTCTGTGAAGCAGATGGGACCTGATGATGCATACTGTGTGCTGAGAAATAAGGTATCCCTTCAGGTAAAACCAATAAATGATAAATATACTCACCTCTCCATCTAAATAACCTGCCATGTGTTCAAAGGCAGCAGCAAGGATGAAGAGGCAGAGCTGTGGCCTGCAAACACCCTGGGGTGCCCCGTCCGGCAGGGAGGCTCATTGCGCTGCCTCTGCCTTTCAGAGACCAGAGGGTTATAGTCCTTTTGCGTGGAGGTGGCACTGCATGTCATGGTAACATCAGGGTTTGGATCCAAGCCTGAACTGACTGCAGAAATTCATGCATTTCAAACACAAGGAAAGACAAGAATGGAATTCCCATTCTCAGTGTGGATGACCCGAATACCACTAAAGTATTGTCTGTCAAATTCTAACATGAGTCAGTAAAACATGACAGAGAATACCATGAAAAATAGAAAGTGACAGTGATCCTGATAGGTTTTTGGTTGGGAGAGAGGTGGTTTTGAAAAAGCCTGTTTTTTCACTGAAAACTTTTCTGCATGAAAAATGTGAATCTCCTCTGTCTTCCTGTACTCAAGATAGATTTCATGAACTCTCAGATCCTAGTTTTAGGCCCTCAGTCCACTTGCTTCAGCCCTTTCTATTTATCCTCTGTGTACCTAGGGTTCATAGTTTGTGTGTTCATCTTCAGCATCGAATATGCATGGACTGTCCTCCATTATAAGAAAGAACAAATTATTCCAGATAGTCAATCTCCATTGCCATTATACTGTACAGGAGGCTCAATTTGTTGCCACCTTTTGATTTTGAAAGGCCTCAGAATCAAGAACTGAGCAAACAAATGGTATTTAGGCAGCAAAAGTCTATCACTTCTTCATAATTTCTCCACTCTGCTCAAAATATTAAAAAATGAACACCAGAACCCCCAAACATGTTGATTTTTCTTAAAAGAGCTTAGCATTGGCTTCGTAAAGATGCTTCATTAAGATGTGTGAATGTTCACTGACATCAGTGGAAACAGGACAACACTGAATCCTTTAAAAAGTCCCTCCTCATGTTTCCTGGTGTAGCTAACACAAGGCAGGAGATGATGTGACCTTATTACGGTATTATATCCATTTATATCTCTAACCAAAGGTGAGATCTAGTGTTTGCATTACATCAGGTAAAATTTGAATTTCTGTTTTGCTTGCCTTAATGCAATTTCCCATATATTTCCTCCCCTTTTTTCCTATACGTATTTATGTGCTCTCTTAGCACATACTTGGAGGCTAATTCTTCTGGGCCTTCCCCCTTCAAGAATATCATGTTCTTTTAGGAACACATGACAGGATCTTTGTCACTGTTGTGTAAGTTACTGGAGAAAAAAATGCCATTTGTTTCTGAAAAACACTGCACTGAGGCTGTTCTTCAGATGTCTGTGCTAGTTTGCACGTAAAGCCTCCATCGCTTTTCTTTTGACAATGCTTTGGGTAATCTCACCCATCCATACTGTGGCAAAATCCTGACTTGAGGATGATGTAGTGATGGGATTGTGCCTGAGCAAGGAGAGAGGTGACTGAGTACCATACTACATGCAGCCAACTATGTATTTCTGCTCGATGAAGTGGTGAGAGGAATGATGACCTCCCTGTTCAGACCTCCATGTGTCCTGCTCCCATGAATACATTTGTGATAAATCCCTTCATGGTCATGCAATGTGATTTCATGCATTTCCTGAATTTTTCCCCCCATTCACCAGTCAGCAGTAGCCTGTCACCTGTCCTCTTCTGCTCATCTTTCACAGTGTGACCCATTCCTGGCACATGGGCTGCGAGAGTTTCCTCACACCGTTTTGGAGATGCATCAAAACCAAAGGGTGGAAGGGGATGAGGCTATTCACAGCCCCACTGTATCTAACATATTGAGATAAGTCATTCAAACAGCTGAGACATGGCAATGCAGTAGGGTTGTTTGGCTGTTAGAGAGGTGGTGTTCAGCCAGCAAAGGCAGAGCGAGATCATGAGCTTGACATGGGTGCTGTGTTGTTGATGAAGGGGAAGTAACCTGTTATGTGCTGTGTTGGTCTGAGTCACATTAAAAGTGGAGAAGACAAGTGCTTTGCATCAGTTCACCAAAATACCCTTGACTGCCCATGACTGGGCTAAGATACGCATTAATTATGCCACTGACCTGTGCCCTGTGCTGAGGTAGTTCATTCACCTGGTGTTGTGCCACGTGTGGACTTTCCTGGTCAGAATTTCCAAATGGGACTGACCATAGTGTCACTGACCTGCCTCTCTTCCATCCTCCTGTTTTAGTGGTCTAATCTATACGGTTTCTCCTATCTGTAGTTTTAGTTTTCCTTTGTGCTGCCTTTCAGACACTCACCCCAATACTGCAAAGTTAACCGTAATCTTTAAAACCTTTTTAAGCTTCTACTGCTCTGTTTCAGTGTCTGCATTTTACTGTATTACACAGTAAAATCGGAAAACAAATTACTGTTTGTGGCCCTTTTAATGGCTCTGACTTTAATTTTTAAGCTTCTATTTACTGTATATTTTGGCAGAAGAAAAAGTGGATCTTTCCCTTCCATTCCCCATTCTATTTGGCCTCTTAAAGTATTCTCAGCAGTGAAATCCAAACCTTGTTTAAGCTATCCTTTTTGTAACGTGTATATGCATTTCCAGCTTGGGTGGAGGATACTAGGCATTTGCACAGGACAGTGCACAGCAATGGTGACTGGCCAAAGACGTCAAACAGCGCGAGAAAGGATCCATGGCTGTGGCTGAGCAGGCAGAAATTTCCCGGTCTCATCTGATAACCCTTGGTCCTTTCCTCCTACACGAAATTGCACAAGTAAAATGTCCAACGAGGAATAGCTTGACTGAGAAATAACTGTTCAGAAGTCTTGCACGCTGCCAAGCTCAGACTTAAAAAATAGTAGTTATCCTGAGCTGTCTTCCTCCTCCCTCCCCTCCTGAGTTCTTACCTCTTCTTCTCGGTAGGTCTTTCTTTCTACTTACTCTTCCCGTGGTGCTGCCGTAGACTAGACAGTTAATGGTTCTTGCTTGAGGAGCTTCAGTTTTTTGTGTCAGCCGTGGGCATCTCCTCAGGCTGGGGATAATGCTGCCTGGCCAAAGTCCTCCCTGCCAGCTGGAGTCCCTTAAGCTCCTGGGGTTTTGCTTCCCCTTCCACATTTCCAGAGCCTCATTCCCACTGGCTCACTTGTCTGTTTTGACTTGACTGCCTTATTCTAGACAACCCACAACGTCCCATCCTGGTCCTGCTCTGCTCTTGCAGGGCATTTTCCCTTCAGTCCTCCAGTGGAGACCTAACCACCAGTGGTCACTCCCACACAGGAGTGTCACAATCTGTGTTGGCACTCCAGGGGTTTCATTTGAGTTTTAAACACTGAGATAAAGAGGAGCTATTCCAGAGCTTTCCTATGTTCAAAGGAAGATTATGTCAGTGTCTGCTCTTAATTCCTATCTCATCTTCTCATTTCCACTTCTTTGAATGCTTCCTCTGCCCGTTCCCTGCACAGACACGTGGTGCTTTCCGCCTCTGCTCTTCCCAGGCTGTCACTGAGGTGGGCTCTCATCCTCTGAGGATGCCGGTGGGCCGAATACCGGCTCTGCTGCGGTTAGGACAGGACTTGGAAAGCTGCTGACATCTTGTGGGCCCTCTTTGTAACCGCACGCTTAATAATTCATGCTTAACAACTTGCACTTTGTAATTACATGCTTTGTAAGGGCACCTTGGATAAAGTCCCTCACCTTCCCTACCTCCTGCCCTGCTTTCTTCAAAATGAGAAAAGGCAGAGGAGAACAGGCAAATGCAAGTGTGTGTGGTGCGGGTGTCTTCACGTGCTGTCCCACTGCGGAGCAGGAGCATCCCGCACCTGCAGCGCATGGCTTAGCTTTGCAGCAACCTGCCATGTGAAGGGTGGCTGCAGAGGAGGCAAAGGCACACAGCAAAAGGGAGAGAGCCAGCGAGTTGCAACAGAGGAAAACTTAAGTGGCAGGAAAAGAGCTTCCCAGTGAGAATGGTTGAGCAGTGGGATAGCAGCCCGGAAGGGCTGTGCGATCTCTACCCTTGGAGATGTCAAAATCTGATGGACAAGCAAGGCCCTGAGCAGCCCAGCTAGTCCTTGAAGTTATCCCTGCTTTGAGCAGAAGGTGGGACTAGATGACCTCCAGAGGTCCCTCCCAACCTAAATTTTTCTAACTTAAATTTTTCTAACCTTCAAATCAGTATAGGCATATTTGCAGCCCCACTCTGACTTTACGTTGATCATTAAGCAGGAATGCATTTGATTCTACATGGTACCAGTAGAAACTACTGTAACATGTTTAAATAGAAGCTTTTTTTACACAGGGATAATGCTTCACTCTTGAGGGCTATTTGATTTCCCATGTTTTTAAGTGACAGTGCAACTTCTGTTGATCTCTGTGCTCCCCTCTCTCTCTTTCTGTACAGATATAATACAAATATGCCACCTAGTGTCAATGAATGTGTTTTACTCCAACATTAACTTGGTGTGAGAAGAGCCAAGTCTCCAATTTCAAGTGATCTTGCAGGACATCTATCACTCTACAAATATAAATCAGCCATAGTATGAATAAATTTGAGAAATTCACAGTTCAAAGTCTGTTATATTTTATATCACTAGGTTAATATGTTCTCATATGTACTATGTTGTATAGTAGGCCCTTTCAGTTTTATTTTGAGTAGTGCAATTTCAGAAAATTACAGCTTTTTACATATGTTCATTAGAAGAATATTGCTTGTACCAAGAAAGATTAGTTCAACAAGGGAGAATATACCTGACTAATAGAACAAGGAGAATTATTTCAGATGAGTAGTTCATTTTATGGAAAATGCAGTTTCAATGTAAATAATTTAAAATGGAAGGAAATATGTTTCTGAAGACCAAAAATGCTTTGTTTCAGCTTTTTCTAAGAAAATCATCTCCCATAGGTGCTTTCAGCTAGCTGATGTATTCCCAGTTCTTCACAGTTTTGAGTTCCTGGCTTTCTGAACAGTGAGGTTCCTGATTAACTGTTCAACCTGACATGAAATTGTTTTTCTAGAGCCTCCTTTGGACAGGAAAGCAGAATCATTATTACTTCAGATTGACTCAAATCACAAAATGTTCCTCAGTTTTTCAATTCAACTAATGAACCAGAAAATCAATTATTCACATAGCTTTTCTGTCTATTTGTCCCTCATCACAAACCTGTCATGTTCAGCTGCATATGTTTGGAGGGTCTGTTTGCAGTTGATTTGTAGGCACCAACATGTGTTTGCAGGGTTCATAAGCAGTGCACTGAAGAAGCACTGGCATTGCCTGTTTGAAAAGCTCTACCACCACACAAATAATTATTGTAAGGAGCAAAAGAAGTTTTTCTCATTCTATTTTCCTATTTGTATCCTTTAAATGGACTTAAGTGGCAGCAGGAGTAACACCCTGCTTGCAGAAATGTGGTTTTCAAGCCAGCTGAGTCCCTTCATCTAATGCAGATTGTATTAGGTAGGGAAGGAAGCTTTGATACCCGTCTGAATCACGTAGGTGCATCCAACACTGCACTGAGGATTTAAGTGGACCGTTTTGCCCCTCTGCCTTAGAGGGGTGATAGTTGATTACCTGCAGATCATGTCCATCTTTCAAAAGGTCCCTGACCGCCCTGAAGGAGCTTGCGCTTTTAGCACCTTATTCCTGAAACACTCCAATATGAGCTTACATCTCTACCTATGAGTGGTCCTGCTGAACTCATTGGGCTCTTCCCTTGAGTGATGTTACTTTTGGCTGACTGCAGGATGGAGGTGTATGGATATGGTCTATATATCCTTCATCATCTGAGTAAGCGGATTTGCTTTATCTAGGTCTATAGCAACAATGGGCAGTAATATAGATTATAGACCTTTGTGAGTAAAAGTAGTTTTCTCCAATTTTTCTCCAGCTGTTGCAATTTTAAATGATATTAGTGTTAGAGTAGTCTTGCAACGGCACTGATGTTCAAGCTTTAATTATACTGATGAGAGCTTATGCAGGTGAGTAGGACTTAGCAGTACAATAAGTAAAGATTGAAAGTAAATTTAGAGTTCACTATCTACATTTGCCAAGGCAGACTACCTGGCTTTAGAGCTTATGAAACATATTGTAGGTCTGCATGTAAAAGATACGAGTATCTTTTACGAAAGATACTTATGAAAAGTATCAGAGTTTCAGAAATGGAGTGTGATCCTCTGGGAACACTCAGTCAATGCTAAACCCAAAAATCCTGTCTCATAGTCTCTTCAGGTAGCACTGTATAAGCTAAAAGAAGCCAGAAATTATTACCTGAGCAAGGACACTGCCTAATCATGTTCTTTTTATGACATGGAAGTTAGTCCCTGAAGTCAGATTTATAGGAAACTGTTCCCATAACTCCTCTTCCTTGCTTGTCCAGCCTGATAAATGGTCCAAGCTCCCAGCTTACCACCTGGAAGTTTTCCAGCGCTCTTCTGATTCTTTTCACCATGTCTTTGTCTGGCTTCATAGCTGTTAACAAGTACTTTCTTCCCATTTGTTTATCAATACTTGTTCCTTCCAAATCTTTCTCTACACTGTCCCATAAAAGCTCTGGTGACAGAAGCTAGGCTTGGGCGCATGAACTCTTGAGAAGGGCCTCGGAAGCGGAGATGGTGCTTCAGGGTGGCTGCTGCGGCAGTAGCATGTCTCTGGTTTCTGAGAACAAAATATAAAAGTGAACAGCCCCTGTAGAAAGGAGTAGGAAGAATGTATGTTACCAAGCTTCAGTTGAACAGCTTGGTGAGTCCTTGCTCAGCTGCTTGACCCAGCTGAGAAAGCTGATGGAGTAAAACAGGCTGTGAGGGTTTTTTCTCCTGTTTTGTCGGAGTGTATTGACTGGCTGAACTTAGAGCAGTACCCCTAAAGTCACTTAGATAAAATACCGTGTCGACATTAGCAAACCTCTACTCTTTTTGTCGGCGGTCGTCAGTACTGAACACTAGGTGGCAGCAAGAAATCTTTGGAAATTCATCTACCTGCACGTCCCAACTTGCGCCTGCAGCACAAGTAATGAGAAATCTGCTTGGACGGAACTTGTTCAAGATGCATTTTATCCCTGTTCATAATCGGTATCATGTATCCTCTTTAACAAAAGGTCTGTGGAAGGGATTTCCATATAAAATTGATAATACTGCATTTGCCCTCCACATCAGCAAAAGCATGCAATGGCAGTAATAACAGTAACTACATATACCGCAGGTCTTCAGGTCATTCTCGTGATATATTTGTTCCTAGCTCTACTAAATGAAACACTTGTCTTGGTCCACTGTAGTTCAGAGTAGAATCCATATTGGTTATAGTCCCATTATATTATATTTTATTTTATATTACGTTATAACCAGCCAGCCAAGTTTATTTGATCCCAGCAGAGTTCTGCTTACAAAGAGTGGTAGGATTAGGAGAAACATAATGTTGCTGAGCAGCTCACTTACTGTGGAGCCAAAGCTCAAAATGTAAGTAAGTAAGTGCTTTATTCTGTCTGCTTTTCTAACACGATTAGATATGAGCTTTGGTACTCTAGAATTTTGGAACTGATTTGCTGCCATTTGTTCTTTTCTTGTTTTCTCCATCACACAAGATCCACGTACAGTAGACAAGCTCCCTGTATTGTGAGAGGACAATGCTGTTTTGCCTCTAGAGACTTTTAAATACATTTTCTATTGAAATGTCAGTTCCACAGGACGAACTGTGCGGGTCCAGAATAAAAGGGCATGTCAAATGCAGATCTTTGGAGGGAGAGAAATGAGCAAAGGAGAAATATTCAGGATGAGAACTTTTCCTTTTTAATTGCAAAAATCAGATCCAACAGGCTAAAGTTAGCTATTGGAATCGCACAACTAAAAGAATAGCAAGAGATTACGAATTTTACTGAAATTAACAGTTTTGTAGTCTGAACAAAACAATAATTGCAATCTGTGGCCTAATTTGCATTTAATAATTCCCTTAGAGCGCAGCATAAACTTCCAGCAAAAACGCTCGCTAGTCCAATGTTCACAGTCCAAAAAGCTTCAGATTTAACTCCTTCCCTTTAGATGTATGGTTCAATATGAAGTAACACTTTCTTATTAATACTGGAATATGTATGCAGGGAAAACTGGTTTAAATGTGTCTGCCTTTATGTGCCAACTGGGCAAAAAGATCCGTGCTGCGGAGAGGCAGGTCCGCTGCGGCGGTCCAAAACGCAGCAGGATTAGTCCAGCCTGTTCGCCCGGGCTCCCTCCACGGCAAAGGCGCAGAGGCGAAGGAGAAGGGGCTGCAGCGGTGCTGCTCATGAGCATCCCATGCTGCCAAGCACCGGCGAGCCGGTTTCCTTCATTTCTACCTTCTTTGCGGTCGTAAGTGGTGTAGGAAGGGGAAGGAGCAGCAGTTCGCAGCGCTTTTTCAGACAGACAGATTAATTTATTAAGAGTGTCAGGGCCAATCTACTGCTGGGAACAGGATGCAGTTGGAGGTGGTGCGGTCCAGCAAATCAAATCAAATCAAAATTACCCTACAAATGTCTTAGCAGTTTCTTGTAAATGAGATTGTTTCATTGTCCCGTGTATCATCGCTGCAAGTTACTCTATTGCAGACAGTTCTCTGAAATCGTCCGTTTCTTTTTGTTTCCTTAGAGAAGGTGTCCGCTAAGGTGTTTGATTTGCAGTTTTCATTTGCAAGACTGAGTAAATTAAATGCCAGCTCAGGAAGTTCTTCCTGTCTTTCCTATCGCCCATCTTGTAAATTTGACTTAACTGTTTAGGTTTTTGCACAGGGGCTCTTTTTGCTAAATATCCACATTTTCAGTTGGAAATCATTCAGTGATGGTTAGCACCATTTACTTGCATCATTCTCGTTGCTCACACTTCCTATTTAATAACAACTGTCCTTGAAAAGGAAAACTTGTATTTCCTTGGAAGAAAAAAAATGCCTTGCACACGTTGTTCCATTGGTCCTCGTTTTAATCCCAAGTAGCCCGGGCGCTGATTGCAATAGCTGCCTCGACCCTGAGCGGTGCTTTGCTGGGCTCCCGGGAAGTGAGCCCCGTGGAGCTGTGAAATCCCGGCTTTGCAGCGTTTGGGACCGAGACGCTTTCTGGCTTCCCGTTCCGCCCGCTGCATTTGCCTCATGATTTATGAAGTGGGGACGTAATTCACAACGTGGTTTTATGCCTTTTAGAGCAGAGAAGCTTCCTGAACTGGCCTCCGTACGTTGTAAAGCAGAAACGTTGAATTTGTGTTCAGGTGTATGCCATACTTCACTGTGGTAAATTGCATAAAAAAGTAACATAGCTTAAATTATTTCTTATAACTTACCAGACTGTCAAAATCCTCTTTGTAATTAGGACCAGGGAGATGGCCACGGCTGCAGCAGTCTACAGCAGCCGACCAGGAGCCTCTGCCACCTAAACAAGTTCCCCGCTGCCAAAGCGGTCAGATAAAAGCAGTTGTTTCCATAGCATAAAATATTCTCACACTGGAATTCATTGAAGTATTTTGGAAGGTTCAATCAAACTGCAGCCAAAAACCTTTCACTCAGAAGAAGAGCCGGGATCACTGATGGGGTTAACGCTCTTATCAACCTCACATTTGTTAACACACACGTTTAGGGCGTAATAGGAAGCTCCTCTGGGGAAATGTCATCCGAACGGGAAAGAAGGTTTACACTGCAGGGCCACTTTTTAAAGCCTCTTCCTCTCTTTGGGCTTTTTTTATGGGTGGTGGTGGTTGAGGGTGAGCTACGCTCTATTTGCCGTGGTGGCAGTCAGTGCCCCAGTACCACGGCGGTCCTGCTATTATAAGTGTGTTGGTGTTAGATGCGAGTGAAATGGCGCAGCGCTGTCTTTTCACTGCCTGCCCTACTGTGCAGCTCTCCTCTCCTCGTGAAACACCCAGACCAGCACTTTACTGGGCCCTGGAATAAAACGTTTGATAGTATCATGTGGCTTGGTAGTAGAAAGCCTTTTTTTTTCCGTATCACCACTGGGAAAACCCACACAATACTGTGTTGCGCCAGTTCCCAAAACCAATCACATACAAACTTAAAATACTGACTTGGTGATACAGAAGTAATGTCTAAATAGATTTTACTTTAGATCTACCTAGATTTAGGTGCCTGATTCATGTCCTTTATTGTTTCGTGATGCAGACCTGAAGATCTGTGACTTCTGCTGTGACACCGGTTGTAGAGCATTACTCTGTAATTACTGTGTGCAAACTACAGGAGCTCATCTGTGGCACAGGACTGCCCAGTGTTAAAGACATGTTGACTGACAGGATGCAGAACATGGCTAATCGTTGTTTAGTGGCCTGTCACTTGGCTGTAGTTAGTCATGGAACTGGCCAGGCAATGTTGAACTCCCATTTTTTTCAGCGATAAACTCAAAATGGAAATATTTTTGTTCAAAAGTGTCATCTCAGGACTAGCATCTCCTGCTCTGTTATCTGCTAGTCATCGGCCTCCCTGCCCAGCTCCCGCTGCCTGTGATGCAGGGTGCTCTTACTTGTTAGTGCCGGGAGAGGGAAGATGGTGTCACGGCAGGAGCTCGAAGGCTGCTTTGGGAGCCTTGGGGCTAGTACAGCGCAGGAGACCCTCAACTCCCCTGAAGCATCCTGGTAGTTTATTAAAACTGAAATATTTTGGCAGGTGGTGGTTGAGTGTTTGTTTACTTCTTGCGATTTCTTTTGCCTTTTCTGAGTAAAGCAATTTTTTTTCACGTCTCCCCCGAATAAAAACCCAAAACAAGCTTAGGCTGCAGATTTTAGATTTAATGACACCTGGCTGATAAAACATGAAGCATGGTCATCCTTCGGCTGCAGAGATGGCTTCCCAAAAACTATGTGCAGTCATTTGCACCAGCCCTAAGTGTATGTAGAGTGCTGTTATAATCTAAGTTCGGTGCCATTTTTCCACTATGTGAGCAGTTATACCAAGTTTAAAGCAATGAACAGCATAGCACTGCTGAATATATGCCAGTTAACACCTCTTCTAAAGTGCAATTTTGCAATACATTTTGCTTTCAAAACTTTAATGCCTCTGACCAGAAATTGCATTCATCTGTGAACTCCGTGAATCACACTTTTGGATTTCAGACTGGTTTGTGTAGGTCTGCAGACCATGACTTACTACTTTCAATGGCCTGGCATCTTCAGGAGGTGGAGGAGCAAGTGAGCTGCTTGTCTGATCACAGTTACCTATGCCCTGCAGTTTAGTTCTTTACATAAATTTATGAATCGGAAGAGATGCAAAAAAGGAAAGAAACAAGTGACCAAGCATTTGACTTGGATTAGGAACTGAACAAGAATTAGAAGAAAAAACAGAGTTGTCATCCCCTGCTTCATCTCCTTTTGCAGGCATCTGCAATCCTGTCTTAGTACAAAGAACTGTAATGCAGAATGCTTTTTTCACATCTCTTTCTTGTAGCCTATCATTAATCCAGGCAAGAATCGGATGCCAAGACGAGATTTTTGAAGTACCAGTTAGTAAGTACACTAGAGACAGTGGACCTTCATTGCTTTATATTAACTGGTGATCCCCAGCCCTTAATTCTATAATTTGTACTTGGACGTAAACCTGTTGAAGTCAAACACAGCTTTACCTGAGGAAGGCATGCAAAATTCGACCCTAAATGGAAGGTTTCAAAGGAAAAATGCGAAGGAATTAACAAGGAGTATTCTTTTACTGTGAAGAGTGTTCTCAGGCCTACTTTTTTCTGTCTTGTCCCAGACTATAAGATGTTTCCACACAGGGATTCCTTCGTGTGTGGCGTCTTTTTCAGAAATATACCACTGACATCTATATTGTCCATACAATCAAAACCCGCAAAAGTGCTGTGAAGCATTTGGGCTAGAAAAATGTAAGCAGCTCGAGTACCTTGGTCACAGTTCACCTACCACACAGGCCCAGCGCACTGCTTCCTAATCCACTTTAATCCTTTTTCAAGACTGTCCTTAGCTGGCCAGTCTTCCCGTGGTTGCAAGAGTGGAAAACCTGAGAAGTGTCTAAGGTGACCCTTCTTCCATCCATTGCCTGCCTCTGCTCTTTCACGGACTAGAGCCTGGCCAGATCTGATGCTCTAGTTTTTAGGGGTTCATGAAGTCCTCTCTCTGAGGCAAAGATTGCATGCACCCATGCAGGTATAGCAGAACTGACATGACGTTTGGTGCTGGGAGCCTGTAAATCCCTTGTGATCCATTGGAGAGCTCTTGGAGCCATCTTCCTCCATGAAAAGGATCTATATATAACCACAGAAATTCTGGGATGCAAAGAAGAAGAAATCGCTTATCCTGTTTCCTTGCACTAAATCGGCCTCGACTTGCCTGTCCCAGCCCAGAGGAGAAGCAGTGCTGGTGAATACCAGTGCAGTAAGCATGGGGAGATGGAGATCCCCATTCAGAAGAAGGAGAAAAACTCCTGGTTTCCTCTGAGCACTCGTGGCCACTGCAGCTGGCCCATGTAGTGGATCCAAGTCCCCGCAGATCATGTCAAGTGGCTGCCACCAGAGCGAGAGAGCACCTCAGCGAGGCGGTGTCAGCACCATCCAAATCCTACAGCCAGAGCCAAAAACCTGCTCAGCAGCTTTTGCGCACGGTTCCTTGCAGGTCCCTGGAGACCGCTGGGTTTTGTCACACTTTTCATACCCTGCAGAGATCACTGTTCCTAGGCATTTGAGGAGCACTTGAAGTGTCAGCGTTGAAAACATCTTCCTCAGCTAATGCGAAAGGTGTGCTGGAATGAAACTATGTTGACAAATTCTGTGTCTTTAAGTGAAAGCAAAACAATAGTTAAAAAGAGTCAGTGTGGCAAAGAATAAATTGTGCCTAGCTCAAACCTACGCACGCCAATTACACGTAGTGCCAAACAGCTGAAGACACTGCAGGCACATCTTCCTTTAGGATTTTACAGCTGCTGCTGATGCAAAAGGGGCAAAATTTCGCCCTGGAACAGTGACATGCCATGAGTTTGCAGTCTGCTTCTGTCTTAGTCTTACAAGGCTAAAAAGCAGAGTTGCACTTCTTGGAGCAAAGAAGTTCTCTAATCTTGCATCTTGCCCTTTTTCGAGACCAGAATGTTTCCTGACAAAATGAGTGCTTTGAGTTTTGGGGCTTTTAGCTACTTCTGAATTCTGCACAGGTCGAAGACTATTAGGCATTGCCTCTGCATGGCACCCCGTTCACCTTAGTGGGACACTGTGGGTGCTTTGATCAGACCATGAGTTGCAGGATCAGAGCTGTAACACCAACGGTATGAAGGTTTACAGCATGAGGACAGGACCACATTCTCAAAAAATCTTTTTGAAATTGCTTTACACCTTCCTTGGAAAAAAAAATACTTCCTTAGCACAAAGATACTGGCAGATTTTGGGGTGCTGAGGGGGTGGAGAAACAAGATGCCCAGGTTCTCTTGGTGTTCTTCAGCAGAGCTGGCTGTATGCTTTCCAAATGAGTATTTTTTTTTTCTTTCAGAAAATTTTGGTTTGACAAAATATGAAAGTTTTACATTGATGGTCAGATTTTATCCAAAATGTGGCCAAAAAGCTGGAATGATTTCATATAGCTTTTTGGCTTAGCTGTTCCACTCTTAACCCTACTGAAATGAATTGCATTAGCCTTACAAAAATGCAATGTTATTAAGAGGGCAGTTGAAATTCCTACAATTAATGTTGTTCAGGAATTTCATCTTCTGGGACATTTTGCTCTTTCATTCCATCTTGGAATAAAAGAAAATTTTGATGCATTAGAAGTCCTATGGAATCAGGGTTCTGAGTTTTTGAGAATCTGAGAATTCTCTGTTCTCCTCCGTGTGGAATGGTTACATAACTCATCAGTAATACATACACCAATTTTCTCGCTCATAGTAAAACTTTTAAATCACATTTCACTCTCCTTTGTTGTGTGTCTAAGAGATCTGTGTGTACATGTTATGTATAAAATTGCATATACTTGAGGTATTGTATAGCCAGAATAATTATTTTTGACATTTCATAGTTTTCTAATAACATTTCAAATGATATATAATGACCGTGTTTGTGTATTTTAAAACAGAAAGAAGGAAAAGTTACTAGAAGATAGATATTTGAGTGGAATTTTAAAACTAAATGTTTTGTTAAAGTTACTATATTTTAAAATGTCAGAAGAATTACCAGTGAATGTGATTATAATGAAGTGTTGCTCTTGTTGTTATGGCAACCAACTTTTGAAACTGCTGTGAAGGTTGACAAATTACACAGTGCAGTTTTGCTTAGTCTTCTTGTATAGTTTTCCATCATTTTACTTTTTAAGAATTTTAAACAGCTGGCAGTAACGTTGTTAAGAATATCATTCTTGTCTCAAATGTTTAGATATACATTTATTTTGAGCCATTGAATAATACATATTTTTCAGGCTCAGTAAATTTCATTTCTACATTACCAGCTCTTTCAGTAATTAAAATTTGGATATGCAAACGTTTTCCCAAATTCTTACCTATTCTGTGTTGTCGCCAGTATCACGTTAATCTAATGTGAGAGTATTGCATATATGCATTGAAAGCTGTTTATTAGGAAGCTCAGCTCACTGCTCTGGCCAAACTCAGCTCTTGCTGAAGTGACTTCTTTGGGTGGCAGCAAAAAATTCAAGCTGTGCCTCCATGCACTCAAACCCATGACTCCAGCGTGGATGGGGATGCTTCAGCCGGTCTTGGGTAGTCAGGAGAGTGCAAGCCCCAACCTAGGGCACCCAGTGGATAGCGTACCTGCAGCCCCAGGGTCACCCCTGAGCCGTGGCTGCCCTCCCCAGTGGTACCACGCTCCACGGGGGAAGCCACCCGGGAGGTTGTCACGTTGGCCACTGCCGCTTCTCAAACTGCCGTGTTGTAAACGTGCCCTCAGTTTGCTAGCTTGGAAACGCCAGCTCGTCTCACCCAGTTAGTTCAGCCCCTATTGAGGAGCTGCACCAAAATGCACTGCAGAGCTCAGCCTGGGCTGATTCTCGCTTTTTGTGAAGTATTGCCTACAGAACCAAGCGGAAGAATTTTCTTTTTTTTACGAGGTGTTTGGTAGGTGGATGCGTAGGAGGAAGTCTCTTGAACAGAAGACTCTCTAGCATCTGCCCTTCCTCGAAGGGAGGAATTCTGAGAAAATTACTTTAATTTTGTCTGTAGTCTGTGTAATTTTGTATTTATTACATGCATGATGTAATAAATACAGTATCAGAGTGCTGCAGAGTTGCCTTGCCTTTACTCTGATGAAATTAGTAGAGCGATGAGGGCTTAATACTGGAGTAATACAGTGGTTAGTCCAGCCTGCCTATCTAAAATGCAGGTGGCCAGCCCAGGTGCACAGCATGACAATCCTCCAAACTCAGGGTCTCTAGTACAACGGTAAGGAGAGCGGAATGATCATGGAGACTTCACACAGGAATGGTGAATCAACCTCTTTGAAGGATTTTTTTAACTGACATGACTTGTAATGACCTTTCTCACCATAGAAAATGCAGCGTGTTATCTGCAGCAATGTGTCATTACAGGTATCAGTTGCCTCTTCTGTCATAACGCAAAAAAGAATCCACATGCTCTGCCATTATTAGCATCTGTCACGAGTTGAGTAACATGTCAGATGATGGTGGGTGGACAGAGTAAAAGCTGCTTTTTTACATCCAGTGATGTGGAGTCAGGTCTCGGTGATGCGCACATCACAAACATAGCGTGCTCTGCAGCATCGGTGGTGAAGCAATGGCCCATGCTTGGGTGCTTCTGCCCTCCCAGCTGGTGAAAAACCTGGAGGTGGACTTTGCTGAGTTTTAATTTGGGTTTGGTTTTTTTTTTTTTTTTTTAGTTCTTCTTTGTTTAGGGAAGGTCCTATCCAACAGTTGTCCCAGAATGGGCATTTCTAGATCTGCTCAGAGCACAGGAACCACAGCAATACGTTGAAGCAAGAGAATGAAAGTAAGGAGGAGGAGGAGGAGACAGGGATAAGATTTTCTGTGTTCCTCTGTCTTGCTTTACAGGTGAGGTAGGACGAGCAGGTAGGATGGTGCCAGTAGCAGATTGTGAAGAATGATAAGCTGTTGCGAGATCCCTAGGCTTCAGCTCTAAGGGCTAACTTCTTTAAGGGCATCTTGGTGCCTACAGATGTAGCCTGATATACTGTAGGATTAGGCAAATTCACAAACAGGCCTATAAGCAGATGCTAAAGGGAATAGGGAGAGATGCATCTTCTAACATCCTAATTCAATGATTTTGGCTCCTGGAGGAGCACGTCAGGAAAGGACTGCATATCATGACAAGGCTCATGTGTTTTCCCTCAGTCGCGTCTCCTGTTGCTGCTGTAGTAGGTACATTCAGGGCTGTGTAGGCAGGTCTGACCCAAGAGGGCATTTCTGTGATACCAACCAAAGCAAGCCTCATCGACCCTGAATCTGAAATGGCCAAAAAGGGGCCAGCCCCAAACCCAGAACTTCCAGCACAGGCTGGAGAAGACTGGAACACGACATCCCAGGGACACCATAGGGTGGAGGTACCTAGCATGATTGGCAGGCATTCGTTAAAGCGGATACATGTCTGATATGTCATGTAGGTGAAATTTGGGAGCTTGTAGGCAGGAGAGAAGTCCCAAAAGTCACAGCTTGCATGCTAGGCACTGTGCTACACTGCGAGGAGCAGGTGACAGGGTTTTGTCTGGCGGCTGTCTGATGTAAAATGCATGAATTCCCCAGTTCTTCTGTCTGAGCTGAGCGACCTAACCACTGGAGCTATAGCTGTGCCAGTCATCAAAGGACATTAAATTAGACTAAAGGCAGCAAATGCATAACTAGTGTGAAAATTAAATCATTTTTTTCTTTGCATCCAATATGTGTGTAACCTCCAGAATTCCTTGCCACAAGAGCAATTTATGGGATATCAAAAAGTAATACTTTTTTTTGTAGGGAGAATGAGAGTACGTATCATTGGGAAGGAATTTTTAAAAACAGAAAGATACTGATTCTGGGGCTTTCCAGGTGTAAGCCAACCTTTAAATTACAGGCTTTAAGAAGAAATGTTCTCATACACCTTCCTCGTCGTTGTATATTCCTTGTGACTAACTCTGAGTAATAGGCATTTTATAGACAGGCTGTAGATCAAAATCAGAATAGGTCCAGTAGGACACTACTAGAGTGTGCAGAGTGATAAATCATGTTTCTTCCCTTCCAGCATGGTTTCTAGACATATATCTGATTAGTTTCTGTGGCGAAACGCATGTTCCCAGGATAATACTGTGTGTCACAAGCTCACTAAACTTCATGCATAGTTTAATGATTTTTATTACCATTGGAAAATGAGGCGTTCAGTTAGTGCAGATCGCTGGTGCCCGCACATCCGTCTGTGTAGCTGTATCTGCTCCATGCCTGTCTAGGGTGGGAGCCGGCTGTTCAAACGCTTCGCTTGTTTCTCACTCGGACAATTTGTAGCATCTTGGATTCTCACTAAGGATGAGGGTTGCTGGTCCCACAGCCAGAAGTTTTTTTTTGGCATTGGTCCAGGTCTCAAAGTCCGGAGAGGTAAACGTGTCTGTCCAATTCCCTCCTTAGCTGTACCAACAGTTTAGACATAGCATAGACGTGTGGTTACACAAGGGCAAATTAAAAGCAAGTTTTACCTGGTTGCAGGAGGAGGACTGGCTTCGGTGCACAAAGCCGTTAGGGGGTTGCCAAAGAGGAGGGGACCAGGAGGTATGATGGGGGCATGGGGGCTTGAATTTCCTGATAGAAAACAGGCTGGACCAAGCCATGTGTGAGAAGCTCATCTTCTGCAGATAGAAATGCAGCGTTGGTTATGTGCTTCTGCAGTGAGCGCTGTCAGCACAAATCTGCCTGGCATTTGGTAGGGTGAAGAGGGGAGGGATGTATAGAAATGTATAGGATATATAGGATTTCGGTCCTTTCTTGTGAAGCTTCCCCATTTGGGTGTAATTAAACATTCACTGGACCACACTGAGATCGCAGGGATGGTTCTGAGACAGCAATTCAGAATTTAGGCTGCTTGTTTTTGGAAAGGCAGCTCAGAAGTTGTAATTCTTCCTCCACTGAATATCCAGTGTGGAAAAAGCATTAAGTGAAATAGTGGGCCCACTTACTTGAAAATAGCTTTCCTAAATCCGAGTTGAGCTTCCCAGTCACTGGCCTTGCAGCTCCCTTGCTTTTTCTCCCTGGCAGCATATTTAATTATCCATGTAAAGTCGGGCATTTAAGACCGCGGGTGGGTCTTTCTCCCATCTCCCTCCTGCCCCTACAAGCCTTGTGGTTAGGTGACGGTACGAGACAGGAGCTCGGGTTCGAGCTCAGCCGTGCAGACACCTCACGCCTGTCCAAGGCTGTTGGGGACAGCCGCTGCCGTTGAAGTACCAGGAAAAAGATAGAGTTAAACTGTTCAGGTTAAAGAGGATTTAAATCCCGTGCCAGGCTGGGGTCAACTCCTGTCTTCTCCAGGATAGCGGCTCCTCAGTGCCCCCACTACGTTAAGGGCTTTTTGGCTGCCACGGGGCAGCAGATGTGGTCCCAAGTCAGATCGTAGTAAAACCAGTGTCCAGCCCTGCTGTGCATTTTGTACTCAGAAAACTAATGCCACTCAAGGCCCTGTCCTGTCCAGTTTTGGCCATTTCCCACCATTTCGAATTTCTTCAGGGGCATTCTCTGTTCTGCAGTGCCACAACCTCTCCTGCCCAGAAGAAGCAGCCAGATATGGGCCCAACACCTCTTACACCCAGAGCTGCTGGTGTAAAACTGTGTTAACTCCAAGGAAAGGCAGTGCTTGCTTTCTGAACTAATAACCAGGATAATTTCTTCTTCCAAGGTAGCACTGTTCAAATATACTCACACTGAGGAGTAACGTGTGGTATCACGAACTTCAAATGCTTGCATCTTGCAACACAAGAAGATAAATTATTAGCACTTCCACTGTTTATACTCTCATTACTTTTAATGGCTTTGCTCTGTGTCCCTTCTCTTAAGAAAAATTGATGTTCAGATCTCTGTAGATTGTGCTTTTATTTTACGTATAATAAAAGCGAGGGGATGAGCTAGCTAGAAACAAAATCAGAATTTAGATTGGCTGTTTATAAGATGACATTTCCTAAAAGGACATTTGTTTGCTCTGCACGTCACAGATTTTAAATCCACACAGACTCCTGAAAACAGAGCTGTAGAAGGACAAAAGATGATATATTCTTAACGAGTGCATAAAGTATAGTAGTTTTAAAGACAATAAACGCAAGGTCATATTAGGGCAAAACAGTTAATTATCCACTTCATTACTGTCAAGGTTAATACTGTGTTTGAGAGCAGAAGTGGTTTTTCATCTCCTTTTTGAAACAAGACAAGACAGCTGTTCTCACAGACAGATCCATTATAGCTTATCACTGGAGGACAGACCACTAAAGAAACGCCATGAAATATGTCTACTGTCACTGGGATCCAGAACAAACGCCAGACCTGTTCAGAAAGCAATGGAAATGAAATGAAAGCTACTGCTTCAGAGTACTGCACTTTAATTCATATAGATTGGATTTCATTGATTTTAATGTATGACACTAAGGGTAGCATAAAATTCACTGGCACTCCTTAATCTATTGTAATATTGATCTGTCCTAAATTGCTCAGTGTTTTGTGCTGAAAAATGTTCTTTAATAAACATTGGATATCGACTGAAACAAATCACATGCTCCCCTTGTGGAACCTGGTTAAACAAAGTTGTACATACCGTAGGTTTTGATTTCTCTCATTCATGCATGCCTGGTTATTGTACAAGTTTCTAGTAGGTGATCTCAACAGGCAGAAACAATGCCTTCATAAATCTTAGCTGATCAACCTGAGCAAATCATGCTTTGTTTTTAACTGTCTACTTTAGCTGTAGCAAGCTCAGAAATTCTTTTAGTTTATAAATATATAAACCACTGGGTGGTAGGAAAAAAAGCATTTTCTATATCAATACAGACGATGGAAAATAATATTCCCTCTTATATGGGGGAAAATGGAAATATGAGTTGCTTCTTTTAGTTTATAAAATGTATAGAATTAAGATTGCAAAAATTAGTCACTAGTTACTCTCAAATTAATTACTAGTAAAACTATGTTTACATCACTTCTGATGTAGCCTGCTTTTTCCATTACATTTTCTGTCAGGGTTTTTGTTCTGCCTTTTAAGACAGAGCTAGAATTTTCCATCTTTTGTGATTTCTGCTGTTGTATCTCAATCTCATGAGGTTTTCTGCCTGCTCCCTAATTTAACATGTGGACTGTTGATGCAGTAGCAGGAATCCAAATTCCTGAGCTGGGAACCTGAGGTGCACTCTTCAGCCTTTGCATAGTCACCTAAACGAAGCGAGTTTGATTTTCAGAAGCCTTGAGTACCTTCAGCCCCATGCGTTTCTGTGACTTCTGTGGCTTCTCCACCCCTCTGATACTCAGGCAGCTTCCTCCAGAGAGTCCTCCGTCTGGGAGATTTTGGCCGTGGCTGTGGCCATGTACCATCCCTGGCTTTTTTCTGCACGTACCGCACTTCTCAGGAAAGCTGCAGGATATTTGCAAGCCTGCCACGCGCTCTGTAATAAATCCCTTCGGGACAAGTTAGCGTGTGCCAACATAGAATTTGTTCTGTAGAAACATCTTCTTTGATTTTATTTTTTAATTTTGGATACGCTGTGGGCACTCTTACAGGGTAATTACTCTTATTACTCGTATAGAATAATACCTGCTTTGGGATTTTAATCTAGTTTTTAGGCTCAAATTGTGATGAATTAACTCTGCCCACAGGGGAGGCACTGTACTGTAGACTTGTATATAAACATCTTAAGTTCTCTTCAAATAGCAAAGTACTGGAGAATATATAATATTTCACTAGGTCTTGGTGAAATACTTTTTGAATTATCTACTGTATGTACATTACCATACATTTGATAAGAACAGTGCTAGATGTTTCCTTTAAAAAACTACTGCTGCTAAAAAGAAGCTCTAGTAGCTGTCTGATTTAGCCATAGGTGAATCTCACCAAGATATATTTCCTTCCATTTAAGGGAAGTGCTAAATTTAAAAACAAATCAAACAAAACAAAACAAAAACCAAAGCACTGACAGTTCTGTGGAAAGCACTCATTGTCTTGGAATCGTACTTTTTGTGTTCTTTTACACCAAATTACTTGTGCATACTAATTTATTGTAATGATTTCAGTGACATGTCTCTGACGTCGGTAGTGGCTGTGCCCCACTGACGTGCTTCCAGATTTCGGACAGACCTCTCGTGGTATTGTAATTTAGATTTGCAACAAGCTTGTGGGATAGGTAGGTTTTGTCCTCCCTTTGCACTTAAAGCCTATGTTTATAGTAGTAAATTAAGTAGTGCCAGGGCTTGTAATCAGGTGCTGGAATTAAATAAGCTATACTATTCAGTCGTTAAGACAGTCCCTAGCATGGTTGGTGCCTGGGCCAAGCAGCACTCTCCTAAACGAATCCTGGGCACCGTTTAGGTGTTAGCACCCATCAGAGACTTTTCCCAGTAACCACACGCACTGCTGTGGAGGCTGAGAGCATTTAGCAGTGCGGACACAGCCCTTTCCCCACAGACCGGCTCAGTCCTGGAGAATGATCCCGGGCCCATCCAATTCACTAGTGTAGAAGAGCCTGGAGCAAGTAGACGTTTTGCACAGTTTTGGCAAAAGAAGGTTGGAAAAGAACTCGTAAAGACACTAGTTTGATCACCTGCAATCTGATTGCTCTGATGGGCATTCCCGAAGGCTAGGTGTGTTTATTTCTCCCAAACATACCCATGTATTTCTTCTCCTGAAAGAGCTGATCCGTTCCAAGTTGTCTCACACTGGACAGATAGGAGGACAACCGGGTTGTTTCTTGCAGAACCAGCGTGTAAAACAGAGGAAACGACCTACAGAATTTTCCTGCAGACTTTATTTCTGTGGTTGGGGAACTTAGGAATGAATGGGAGTGAGGCTCAAGAGCTTTTAAAATCCTAATTACCCTTAATTTCATCAATCTGGAGAAGAAGGCACTGCAGTCAAAAAGGTAATCAAGAATGCTTCATATGACTGTGTTTTCAATGGCAAATGCTCTTTTTAGAAAATTGAAATTTCCTATGGGACAATTTTCCCATTTGTGAAAAATAAAAACTCTTTTTTAATCCACGTAATCAAAATGGTCACTCCCAGGCAGGCCCCATCTGCAGAAAATTCCTAAACTTTTTTTTTTGTTATTGATGAGTTCCCTAACACATAAACCTGCATTTTTATTTGTTTTTCTAAAATGCCTTAAATGTGCATTTTCCAAATCCCTTGAGGAGGAGCTGATTGATGTCAAACCCTGGCAGCAGAGCCCCCGCCGGCCGCTGCCCAAATCTCACACAGCCGCTCCACCGCCGCAGCAGCAGCCGTTCCCTTTCCTTTTGGGTGTGCGCTCGGATACCTGTATGTGCTTCTTCTAGCCCCAAATCCCACAGGCGTGTCTGTTTCAAATAACTGCTTCGGAAGAACATCTGTTTGACGGAAAGGAGGGACAATTGCTCTTTTCTATAACCTAAGAGCTGTTATGCTCCCAAAGGTTCCCTTCTGCTCCAGGACCCTTTTGTGCATGCACAATGCAGATTACTTTAGGAAACTTCTCCTTTGTGAAGGATGGTCCCAGAGAGATTATTAAATTGGCATTTTACTCTTTGGCATGCATTTACACAGGGGAAGCGGGATGGCAGTTGGGTATTTCAATCTTGTATTCAATTATAAGCATTTCATTGTCAAATGTGCTGTTTTATTATGTGATAATTAAATATGAATGATCACTGTGTAGTCATCCTGCCAAAGAGAGGCTGTAGCTTAACAAAACCAATTCCTCTCATCCTCCTGAATGACTCGAAAGTCAAAAGGAGTGATCTATTTGCTATTTCGTATTTTTTCTGTCCTATTGTTTCAGTGTTGCCAGCTTCAAAATAGCAAACTAGGCAGGTAATTATGGACATAAATCAGAGCGGGGATCAATGTGAGGTCAGGATTGCTGTGCTTTTAGCCTGGCTTTACTGAGCTGTCTCTCTCTGAATAATGGAGAAGTACATTGCTGTTAATTTTGTGGAGATTCAGCAGAACAACAGCCGAAGTGGTGTGAGGAAGAAAGGCAGACACTGCAGAAGACAGAACAGGCCTTTCTTTGTCATGTCTTCTGACTGCGTTGTGAACTTTTCGTGGGAAAAAATGAGCGGTGGCTTCAGGATTTAGCACAAATATGGGAGTATTTTTTAGTCATGCAATGGGCCCTTTTTAGAGGATGATTTATACTCATCTCCTGCCTCTGCTGAAGATACCCATTTCTTTTTCTGACATACTGAATGGCGAAGCTGGGGGAAGTTTTTGTTAAGACTGCTTCCTAAATTGGAATTTCAGCTTACGTGCATGTTTTTGCATGTACATCTTTGCTGAGGGGGTTTCTTTTTCACTGAAAGCTAATTATCTTAAAACCCAAAGTTGTCAGTCACATCCCAGGTTTTTGCCAGAAAGTGCTAGACTGCTTCGCTGGACATGGTGAGAGCCTTGTCCAACAGTGCACAGCTGCCCCTTCCCAGGCCAGACACCAGGGTTGTCCGATGGAGCAACATAGGAGAACCCATGACCCTTATTAGAAATAAAGACCCATGATTTACATGGGAGTTCCCATGAAACCTACTGTGCCATTTCTCAGTCCCATACTTCTGAAAGTTTCAGCCGTTTCTAAGAAGAAAGCTATGGAAGAAATACTATTTTATTAGTGATAAAATGCATATAACCATTCTGTTGACAACGTTTTAGCTTTTGAGCAGGGATTTGAGCAGCTGCATCACACCGATGCCTGGAACGTGATCGCCCCTGTTCACATGAAACTCAGCAAAGTTAGGCGAAGTTATAACTTCTGTTTTGTATGTATCTAGTGGGATGTGGCAGCTAAAATCCTCAGAAATTCCTGCTAGACCGAGAATGCTCCAGCCTGTGTGTGAACGGGCTGTTCATGCTCCATCCCGAGAGAGCAGCCGAGCATCTCCCAGCCTGGCCAGGACTGTAGAGGCCAAAACACGTTTTTCTGACTCTTGCTCCTCCTGCCAGGTCGTGAGGGCAGCTGCAGAGTCAGGCCCTGGACCTGAAGTGGTGCGTTTGCAGGTCAGCCCGGCACTTGGCTGTGGGAATAAGGAGCTGGCAATTTTAGAGCTTGCGGAGTGAATCAGCCCAAGGGGTGTGAGTTTTGGTGCAGTGCACCAGTTTGTTGTTTGAGAAAATGCAGTGTTATTTGATGTGTGAAAGAGGGGGGACAGGCTTCCCTGTTCTTGCCCTTGTCAGCAAGTGTCCAGAGCCCACGGCTAACGTGGAGCCGAGCCTCAGAAGCAGAGGAGAAGAAACGGGGGAAGGCAGGAGCTGTAGAAGTGAGAAGGGAGATAGAGGGCAGGAGTACGTAAGCAAAAAGCAGAAGGAGAGGAGTTGGGAGATTAAATACGAACGGAGGCAGGCAGGGACACGGGGAGACGGGCCATTAAACAGGCAGCAGGGCTCAAGAGCCAGGAGGGTGGCTCAGTCACGTCACGAGCAGGACCTGAAGTGCGCATGTATGAAAGCGAGACTGCAAAGGCGACGTTAGGATTCACCACCCGAGCCCTCCTTGGGCCTGTACATCGCGTAACGCCGCATCGCAGCAAGTGACAGATTAGAGCACTGCACCAAAAGTGCGTAACGCTCAACTTCATTTACTTGCAGGCTCTACAAAAATGAGCCGTACTTCTAGCAATAAGTCTCCTGGCTAAAATGCAAATACTTTGATCAGACCAAACACAGAATGATTAAAAAGCATGAATAATACTGTGTTTGCCTATCTGGACATCAATATATTCTCTGCTTCGTCATCTTTCTGGAGCAGCACCTTTTGATTTGTGACCTGATTAAAGCAGTTATCGCATAGATGTTGTTTTGTTCCTGGAACACTTTTCCGAATGCCTACGGCGTTCCCAGCGTAGAAATGGCTATTCCACAGTCCCAGCATGACTGACTTCTTACAAAGTCCCTTATTTTGTCATTCCTGTACCGCATTTGCCAGCTCTACGGGGTAACTGTTTTGTGCACAGACTTGACAGATCAAAAATAAAGGCAAATCCTGCTGCTTTCAAACTGAGCAGTACCTTATTTCTTTTACAGTCCCTTGCACGCAAAAGGAGCTTGCTCACTCCTGATCCCCCTCTGGGCTGCGTGCGAGCTAAGTATGGGCTGGCAGGGAGTAAATGTGGAGCAATGTCCCCTGCTCACTGTTTCCTGACAAGTTCTCCTTGAGAAGCAGAGACAGAGCAGCCCGTTGTGTCTCTTGGCTGGATGCAAAACATTATCCTCTCTGCACGTTGCAGCCCAATCTCTGTGATCTGGCTAGTCAGGATGCTGGGAAAGGACTGCGAGTCCCGTATTTGAAAGTACCTATGCCAGCTGGGAGCCTGTGTATCATCAAACATCAGTGAGGTTTGTATTCCTCTCTGACACAGGGGCCACTGAAAATTTTAACCTGTATCTTCTTTCAGTTTTCTGGTTCTGGATTCACGCTGGTCACCAAATCCCAGGCGCCATGAAGGGCCCACGGGCATCACTAGACCAGCCGCCCGCTCCAGGCAGGGTCCCGCTGAGCACAGGGCGGGAAGCTCAGGGCTTTGTCCCCTCGGGTCTTGAAAACCTCAGGGATAGAGCAGCCTGCTCTAGTGCTCAGTTATTCTTATAGTGATGGGTTTTTTACTTTTTGGCTAGTGATCATTGCAGCCACTGGCCAGCACCCAGCAGTGGGTCTCCGACGCAGGCCCACTGCGTGCTGGTGTGGGCCACCGCCGCCGGGCTGTGCTCTGGAGGGCGCACGGAGCTCAGCTGCTGGCAACGAGCAGCCCTAAAATGCCTGAATCTGTTTAAAAGCTAGGCAAGTTTAAAAAGATAAAACCCCAGATATTTAGCTGCAGTGAATCAGCAAAGCAAATGTGTTTTCGCTCGAGCCGCGTTGATTTATGGCCCCAGCCCTTAATCTGTACATCTTATTCTTACAGGATGTTTATAAACATGAAGCAGCACTCAATGGGAGTCAACTGCTGAAAAATGGATGTAATCACATGTTACAGTCTTTAAATGATACTAGCTAAAATAGTCAATTTTCTGTGAACGAGAGCAGAAATCAAGCATTGCTCACTTCACATCCTGCCAGGGGGACCAGTTTTGGACAGAAATGAGTAGGGATGGACTGAGGGTGTGAGGCAGGTGGTGAGAGAGCTCACCTTTTTTTGGCACTCCTAAGCCCTTCTAGCCATGACATCTGAAGAGAAGGAAGGACTTGATGACCTTGCAGTATTAGGACACAAGTAGGGCCCCCACAGCTGCCAGCACCTGGCGTCCATGATGTGGAGGTCCCAAAGCCATGGTTGTGCACAGTGGGTCGCTGGATGCTGTGTATTGTAGGAAAGAAAAGTTGTTAGGCATTAGTCTTTCCCTCTCCCTCCGCTGTCTGTAATCTTAAATGAACTAAGAGGCAATTCCTGGTGGTAATCGTTACATGTGAACATACTGTTTTGTAAAAAAAAACAGCACCTGATAATCTATATGCTACTTTCCAAAATGTAGAAAGACAGACCACTGAATGATTTTCTTTTAGCTTATCCATGCTCTGTAAATCAGACTCAGCCTACCAACTTCACTTGGTGTAGACAAGTGAATAATAGAGAATTTAATTATACCAAGTTTTTAAAAAACAACTAGTGATTTTAGATGCCTCCATTTTTGACTGCTGAACACCCACCTCTTCAGTCAGGCTTTTTAAAAGTGTCTGGAGGGTGCATGCCAAAGCTCAGCTTATAGTGTACATAAAATTTAACCCATGCTTGTTTCTTTATTTCGGCATTCCCTGTTGTAAGTACTTCTTGAGATTTTCTTTTTCTGGCAATAAATTTTTGTTAGGTATGTGCCTGAAGAATGTAACACATCACTACATATGTGTCTGGGTGAATCATAGTGTTTTCCTTTTCGGTGGTTTTATTGGTCAGATATTAAATGAAAGTCAGTATTTAATCAAAGCAATTTTTTATTCCCAGACTATTGTTAGAGGAAATAAACCTCGAAAGGATACTTCAATCAATGGCCTGCTAGAAGAATTTGACAATATCTCGGTGACCCGATCTAATTCCCTACGGAAGGAAAGTCCTCCCACCCACCATCAAGGAAATTCAAACCATGTGCAGAGGCACCAGGAGGAAAATGGTTATATCACGTATTCTCAGTATTCCAGTGAGTCAGATACTACTACAGACTATGTCATGGAAAAATATAGAGACAAGACTCTTTATGGGGAAGAGCTAGACAGATACTACAAAGGCAGTTACGCCACAAAGCAAAATGGACACATGATGAAAATGACTTCCAGAGACATCTATTACTCAGAAGTTAAACCCCTGAAGTCAGACATCTCCAGGTTCCTTCCAGATTATCATACACACATGGAAGCAAAACCCAAACCAATTGAATACAGTGGCCTAAAGCTGGAATATCAAAGGATTCCTAGTGGATCCTCATTAGACTATGGAGATCCCTTTCCTTATGCTCCCTCTCGAACTTCAGTGCAAAGTGAGTGCTCTAAGGAGAGACTCGAGTACAGTGACGGCGACTGGGGAAACGGATCAGGCAAGGATGATTACGACAAAAGGCCAAAGTCGTCGTACGTAAACCCAGCAAGTCCGCAGCCAGCAATGAGACAGAGATCCAGGTCGGGCTCTGGTCTGCAGGAGCCAGCCATGCCCTACGGAGCAAGTGCTTTTAAGGCAAACCAACAAGGACACTCGTACAGCTCCTACACCTACCCTCGCTTGTCCGAAACCGCAGCAGGCATCCCAAAGGTAACGTTAATGTTCCCGATCGCAGCCCTCCCAGGGCAGGGACTGACCCCTGCAAAACGGGAGCGCAGAAAACTGCGCATAAGGATCCGTGCTTGGGCACGTAAGTCAGCATGACCTGAAGCGTGCTGCCTGAAGCTCCCGGTAACTTCACTGGGAGCAACAAGTCCATGGCTCAACGGGTGTAAAATATATCTGCTTTTACTTGTGTGTCTGAAAATGGATTTAGGAGACTAGTGGGTTTAGGATGTTTATTTAGAGATAGATTTTGAAATGCCTAACTTCCACTGATTTTCTTTGGGATTTCCAAGTACCCCAAGCTCTACAAAACTTTTTGTTGTGCTAGAAATTTGTATGCCAATGTAGATCTTGGTAGGAGCTGAGAAGTTTGCCTAGTTTGAATACCAGATTCTTCTATATTTGAATTTTTATTATTCATATCTCTCTGTTACTTAGAAAAGTGTTCCTGTTCAGCCACGGAAACACAGTCACAAATTCAGTGCATCTGTTAGGTAGAAGAGCCTTCTGTAGTTAATTCAACACGTATCAAGTCATATAACTACTGATGAAAGGCTGGCTGGCCTCAAGGCCGACATGTCTGTGTTTCAAAGCTGTATTTGTATTAAAAGTTTTATTAACCCTTTGCCACTAAGGAGAACAGATATTTACCCCTTTCTGCTTCTTTTTTTAAACACTGAAATAAAATCAGAGAAGCTTATCTCACCCAAGACATTTTTGATATAGTTAAAAAAGGTCAGGATGGTAAAAAGCAGTTCTCCTGTGGTATCTATAAGCAGCACCTCTGCAGAAATTTTGGCCTGCTCTGCTCTTCCTAAGCCACATGAGGGATGTTACTCATACGAGCTATCCAGCTCTCGGGAAGCTCGCCTGGCATTATTCGAACAGTTTGCCATTTTGTTCAGCTAAGGGAAGAACTCTTTTCTTACGTATCTAGTCACAGAGCTATAATGATGACCTGCTTAAATGTATAGTACTCTGCAAGAGATGTTTCTTTCTTCAGTGTAGATTGCACCGAACATTACCGAGTTCCCCTAGCAACAGCGGCACAGGCTGCTCCTGCCCTGTGCAGGCACACAGATTAGAGTTTGTTTTTCTAGGGCTGAAATGTCCCTGGGTTGTCTTGACTTACCAAATGTTTTGAAGTAGACAGCTTGTCAAGTGGGGAGAGCTATTCTGCTGTTTAATAATGATATGAACAGTACATTTTATTACTCTGGGTAGGCTGGGCTCAGTGCATTGGGAAGCTGGTACTGTCCAAAGGCAGAACCAGAAGAAGTTGTCCAACTACGTGATAACCATATGCCAGAGTCACGTGAACGTCTTGCTTGCTTTGGTTTTGGCTGCTTTGCTCGTTCTGTGGTGCAGAGTTACCATTCATGCCCTGTGGTCGAGGGAGAGTGATACGTCTTTATTCCAGATTGCATTCAGTAACAAATCTGGGCTTTTGAGTTTGAGGACAGATCTTGCCATGGGGGTAGAAGAATATTATCATTACTAAGTCTCTTCCCTTGCCTTTCCTGAGCTTAGAGTTTGCAAAGCAATGCATGCGTTTAGTTAGGGGGCTGATTGAGCACTGCCAGCCCCAGCCACTAGCACAGAAAAAGAAAGTAACACCGTCTTGGCGATGTTAGTGAGGCTTTGGAGGTGTCAAGTGGAAGAAAACCCCGTAAGGCTGCTTGAGAAGTAACATCGGTTTCTGAGCCTCCCTTGTGATGTGAGTGGTGGTAGCGTGAGCTCGTGCTTTAGGAGCACGCCAGCACGTGTTTTGTTCTCCCTCTGCCCGGGATGGATATGAGACAACGTAGGAATGTCAGATGGGTGGATGTGTCGATGGATGGATACCTTCATGTGAGAGGAGGACTCCCACCAGAAGGTTTCCCTGCAGGCTGAGTGCTTTGCAAAAATTAAAGTGGGGTGGGATTCAGCTGACTAAACCCAGGCGTCCCTATCCATTGCTGCTCTCCAGTGCCTCCCTCCTGTCCCTGGCTGCCCTGCTGAGGGGCAGAGGCCTCCCTGAGGTCTTGCCTTAGATTTGCCAACTTTTAGGTGACCGAATGGTGTCACGGCCCAATAGGTTAGCGAACATGGACAAAATGAAAGGGACTTCTCAAAAAGCGAGCTATCACCATGAGTAGATCCCAGGTTTCCAGGAGAGCGGACCAATGCCCTGTGCATTAGGCTGCCCATCTGCTCCTGTAGCAGATACCGTGTGGCCGCCCACCCCGCGGCCAGGGCAGGTCTGGGGCAGAGGCTTTCAGATGCCTGGCTCAAGACTTTCAAGAGAGATTAAGTTCTCCGATGGCAAATGCTAAGCATTTTCTGAAAAACAGTCTCGCTGAAGGTGTCTGAAACCAGGCACCCAGCGCATCATTCACTTTGGAAGCCTTAAGCACAATTTATACACAGCAACTTTTGCTGTTTTTCTCAGTCTCAGACAGCAAAAGTGAACTTGAGAATTAAAACAATCCACGGGGAAGATGCATGTTCTTTGATAACATATCAAATAAAGGAATTTATTTTGAAAATCCATCTTTAGTACATTAGAAAACAACTACTGTGATGTGAATTCTGAAAGTTATGAGGAAAGCTTTGGACAGGCTATCTATCATTTCCTTCATTTAAAACAATCATTTTGTCAGAATTTAGTTTGGATAGAAAGTAGAAGGACAAATCCACTGGTAATTCATAGACTCCCTTCCGCCTGATCCTGCAAGTTTTACAACATTTGGTAGGACTGAAGATTGAGGTATATTTTATGGGACTCAAAGCACTACAGACACTTTGAAAAATATCCCATTAAAATGCAGTAACAACTTTAGAAAAAAATGCCTCCGTGCAAGATTCATTGTTAGCTGTTTCTCTCCCTGGAACATCAAAAACACTCCTACACCCTCAGTATATTGAAACTTGATGATTCACTGTTATATGCAGCAGTTTCAATTCCCAAACCCATCCACAGCTCTTGGAAGTGAATAGCAGTTTTTTGTCTTGGATGATTGCTGAAGAATCTTCTTTTCAAGGAGGCATTAGTGAGATAATGGTTCATTCAGTGAGTTTACTAAATGAGAATCAGGTCTCAAATCAGATACTTTACAAATGAGATTGGCTTTAAAGTATGATTAAAAGAGGAGAAATAAGCATTGAAAAAGTCTGCAGACAATTGCATGGCTTAAAAATACATTTAACAAAGGTGTACATTTTCAGCATGCAAGTCTGAAGAGTATGCTTAGTTCAGTATTGTTTGTAGCTGATGTATCAGATAAATCAAATTTATACCCTATTTCATCATCAGTGGCTTCAGTGGTGTTACATCAGAAGACTTTTGACCCGTTGCGTTTAACGGCAGCAGCATTGCAGTGGGATCTTTGAGAGTGTAGCATTGCACATAGGAGGCTGAGGGCGACCAGCCTAGGTTCAGATTTGGCTCCCTCTTGGTTCTCCCCCCATGTTACTCACTTGTTCTTCTGTTCCTGCAGAATAACTCCTTTAACACTTGTGTAGCATTATCGCATGTGCTTGTGTCCAGACAGAGCCTGCTATGATACCCTTTCGACACAGAGATCATATTCCATTTTGTTCAAAGCAATCCTGTTAGTACTGTCACACGTCTTTGACTTAACCTGCCTTTCTGCCTGTGTTAAACCCATGCCACCACATTCCAGGTCTGCATATTGTATTAAGGTTTTCCTCTATTGTTGGACATTCTGTACTACATGTTTTTCTTTTCTCCTCCTCCTCACCCCAGGCAGTCCTCTTAACCTTTTGCATTTGATCGTGTGATTTCAAAGCTCACGGGTCTCCGTCTAACCTGGCTGCTCCTCATACCTCCTTGCTTTCCCGGTTTAAACAAGGTCCCATGCAATTTGCAGGTACTCTGTACCGGGAGGATGTTTCCAGGCTGGCAGAGACAGCCAAGCCCTTACTATAAGAATCTCTCTCTTTTTTTGCTGTTTTCTTGTCCACATACCAAAAGCTGTCCATGAATGCTGTCCAGTATCACTGCACATGGATCTGGGAGCTTTTCCGAGATTTCTGCTGGCAAAGCACTAGAGAATAGCCTTTTCCCTTGCAACCTATGTGTAATTTATGGGCCATCTCTTCTACACGTCCATATGTCGCTGGTTTTAACGTGCACCGTGGACACAGATTTTTCCTAGCACACTGCAGAAGTCTCTTCCACCTCCTCCCTTACCGCCCACTTCCCATCTGGTAGGCAGGTCATCCCCGGTGCTGCCTACCCAGCTCTCGTTGTGCTGGGAAAGCATCCCTTGCAAGCACCCAGTAACCCCAGTTTCTCTTGGCTGGTGGGTTACCTCTGCAAATTGAGAGCTCAACAAACTGAAACCTCCTTCATGTTCATTGAAAAGTGACCCCAGCGCGCAAGGGGTTTGTCGCTCCCGTACAGGCATCTGTGCTCTCCGCTCTCAGCGGGCTGCAGCTACCATTTCTGAAGCCGTCTGTCTCGCCGGCGCTAGCGCTCTCAGCGGCTGCAGCTCATCTGGCGACACCCCGCCTGGATAAAAGATTTGCCCAGGCAAACTGCATTATTGGATGAGATGTCCCTTACGAATAAGCAGGTGTTTCCACCTAATGTGATACAAAATGGACATCGCTGCCATCAGAGTGGAAACTGAAATGAGTTTGAGCGCTGTGTTATATCCACCTTTTAACAACAAAAAGACCTGACTGCCGAAGTGGCCGTGCGTGGCGTTGAGTAATGCTGTGAGTCAGTGAAGCACCCCACGCAGCAGCAGCAGCGTATTTCGTCGGCACTGCAGCACCCTGATGGATTTTGTGTCAGGACTTAATCTGCTCTGTTGACCTGATCTTGAATGAGAGCAGGGTTATTTTTCCCTTCCTTCGTAGTATTTACAGAATTTCCTTTCAGCAGTTAATTGCGTGCAATGCAGTGTTTGTGGAGTAACGTGTGTTTGGTTTTGCGAGGATGTGAAGAACTGCATTAGGATACAGCTTAGGAGGAGAGGTTAAGCTGATTTCATCATTTTATCTCCTATAGTTCTGTAATATTTCTTGGTATTCGAGAGATGAATGGTTTTAAATCTGACTGCAAATCAGTTATAAAATGCTAACTGCAGAAAGCTTTTAGAAATTCATGGCAAGGACCCTGGGGGTTTTTTCAGTGTATTTTGAACCCCTGAATTTTCATTCTAAAATTTCACAGTGGAATTTGCTTTTGCCAACATCTTAAGCATAGGAGGTGCTCAGATACTGCAGGCGTGGGTGAAACCCAGTCTCAAACAATTAATTAGTGTGGATTTATTTAGCTGAATCTTCTAGACTGGGTTTCCCCCCCTCAACGTAAAAAATATTGTTGGATGTGGATCTATGCAAATAGGTATATAGGACAGAACTAAATTGAGTTCCCCTCCCTCCCCTGAACCATCTGAGCACTTTTCCGCATTAATTAGATTGGCAAATGTAATGTCCTTTATAAAATTCATAATGTCTCTGACCCCTTTTTATTTTATGGGTTCTTCTGCTTGAAGGATTAAGTGAAATTATGACTGTAATTATTTGTGTCTTTTGCTCATATAAAAATAATGTCTGAGGAGGTTGCTATGCAATGCTATTATGTTTCGGATGCCAGCACCATATGGGCAATAGCTGTCGCTTTGCAAGTCTCACGCTGGAGCAGGATCCGGTTTCGCGTTTCGGAGAGGAGCCTGTGAGCAGCCCTTCCGCAGAGGCATTCCCTCGTCCCCCTCCAACTGCGTCTCAAGTGAAGAGACGGGCACGTCCAGCTCACACGTGACGTTGGAAAACACTGATATAATATTGCACTTGGAGGCTTTTCTCCCACCACTGACTAGACTTCAGCTAGAAACTCCTCCTCACTGTGCAGCAGGCTACAGTGATAAATTGATGCTGCGGCAGATTTTTTTTTTCTTTTTTTTTTTTTTTGCAGTCTTAGCATAAAACGGTCAAATGATGTTCCACTGCAGAATTCAATTTCACAGTTCAGTTGGGTCCTTGATTACACTGCCAAATTCAGATTAATGTGCATTTAACTAACATGGATCAGGGACTCCTGGCTGGCAGCCAGCAGTAATAGTAGCAACTGAGAGCTGTGTAGAGCTTTATGCTCTGTCCACCCCTGTGCACCGCCAGCGATATTGATTGATTAAATGAATTCATTGCCATAATTATTTGTAATTGTGCTACATCATGAGCCTGTGTCTAACTAGCCCCCCCCCAAGCCCCCCCCCCCCCCCGGGATATTCCACGCATTGTCAGGAGCTGCATATGTTATATCATAAATGTGGAGATGTTCTTTTTTGGAAAATTTTTGAATTTTTGGGGAAGGTGAGATTTTTTTTCCTTTCACCCTTTTTTTTTAGTTTGGATAGAGACAAAGTATTGAGCAAGTATCTCGTTTGAGAATGTAACATATTCATTTGCTTTCAATGTAAGAAGCTTAAAAAAGCTTGAAAAAGTAAAAAGAAGAAAGGAACCTGTAAATGAAAAAAGCCTCCCATCGAGATAATTTCCTCTGCAATTGTCTCTGATTTCAGATGAAAATTAGTGGTTTTGTGACACTGCAGTTAAGTAGTTTGTCACTCTGGAAAATGATTTATGAAATGGTAAATTGAATTAGTCTCCTCATTATGCCTTACTTGAAGGAAGTCCCTTTGAAAACTCCAAAAACCAACTCTCATTTCAGATAGGTTACATGCTCCCCTAATCATAGCTCTCCGTGCTGTACCCCTTCGCAGGTAAAACTCTAGCTTGAATTTCCGTTGCCGCCGTGCTGGCGTTTGCGTCTTCTCTTGCAGCACTCTGCCCGTATTGCAGTAGTGATGCAGTTGGTGAGGATTACGCTGGTGTTGCTCCGGGTTGTAGATATGGAGGGGAGGCCCCCTGAGGAGGCTGAGCGTGTAAGTGAACATGCTGTTGTCATTTTAAGCTATATAAGGCTAGGAAGAAAAAAAAAAAGGGAGGAGGACAGAAAGGAGGGCTGCATCTGTTGCGCAGTGCTCCATAAAGCACATTGTGGTATGGGCCAGGACAGGCTGGGGGCTGACCTGCTGGAAGGCAGCTCTGCGGAGAAGGACCTGGGGGTCCTGGTGGACACGCTGACCATGTGCCAGCAATGTGCCTTTGCGGCAAAGGTGGCCAGTTGTATCCTGGATTGCATTAGGAAGAGCATTGCCAGCAGGTCGAGGGAACGTGATCCTCCCTCTCTCCTCAGCCCTGGTGAGGCCACGCTTAGAGTGCTGTGTCCAGTGCTGGGCTCCCCAATACAAGAGAGAGATGGAGCTACTGGAGGAAGTCCAGCAAAGGGCTACTAAGATGATTAAGGGACTGGAGCACCTCTCATATCAGAAAAGGCTGAGAGAGTTGGGACTGTTCAGCCTGGAGAAGAGAAGACTGAAGGGGGATCTTACCAACGTGTGTAAGTATCTGAAGGGAGGTGTAAAGAGGACAAGGCCAGGCTCTTCTCAGTGGTGCCCAGTGACAGGACAAGAGGCAGTGGGCGCAAACTGAAACACAGGAGGTTCAGTCTGTACATAAGGAAAAACTTTTCTGTGAGGATGACTGAGCACTGGAACAGATTGCCCGTAGAGGTTGTGGAGTCTCCATCCTTGGAGATATTCAAAGGCCATCTGGACAGGGTCCTGGGCAGCGTGCTCTAGGTGACCCTGCTTGAGCAGGGGATTTAGACTGGGTGATCTCCAGAGGTCCCTCAACCGTTCTGTGATTCTGTGGCGGTACCATCCTGCAGGCATGGAAAGGCAGGTAAGTCCCAGCTGCATCTGCGCCAGGGAATGAGTTTTGAGGCTGGAAGGTAATGGGAGGGATCAGCCCGTCTTGGATGAGGCTGGGATCTACCTCGTGCAAATGGGTCTGTCTGTGATGCCAGGCTGAGGAAGGCTCGCCTCTGTCCCTGCGTCAGGAGCTGGGAGATGAGTGCCAACAAGAGACATGAGGACTGTGTGCTGTGATGCCTGGGCAGCATGGTTGCAACAGTGCAAAACAGCAGCAGCCAGGCAGTGGTGTTTGGCAGCTACCTCGGGTCTGCCCAGCGGCCGTGAACACAGTAATCACCTTGCAGGACGCAGTGTATTTCTGGCCTACCCTCGGTAATACCTTGCTGGTCTCCTCTAGGATCCTGGTTTTGCACCCTTTTCAAGCTTCTCTTAGTGCGGCTCTTCCCATTGCTATGCCTTATTGGCACTTGAAAAAGTGGAAGGACAGTCAAGCTAAATAGCTTTTTCGGATGGAAAATACCACAATCTAATGGTCTAAAAATTTATTTTCAGATACAAGGTAACAATGTCACTTTGAAAAGAACAAGTACTTTGAAGAAGAAGTATGTTGTGCCAGCACCCAGCTGAGGGCCTCCGGGGGTACCGAAAATGAAGTGGTGAGGGTTGGCTGGACAGATAGAAACCATTTGACTTTAACCAAGTGACCCAGAAGGAAGGTTAGGGGACTGATGAGGGAAACAGAAAAATGAGCAATCTCTATGAGGGCAGTTCATACTGTGGTGCTGAAGGACTGGTGTCTGGCATGATGGGTAACTCACATTTTTTAAATGCTGGTAACTGTCATTCTTCAGTGCTTGACCAATGTGTTAACTTGCCTATTTTTGTTTTGCAGGTGGATTATGATCGAGCGCAGATGGTAGTTAGCCCACCACTCTCCGGATCAGACACCTACCCTAGGGGCCCAGTAAAGCTACCTCAAAGTCAAAGCAAAGTCAGCTATTCCAGCAGTAGCTACCAGTATCCTTTAGTCTATCACAAAGCGTCTCTCTATCACCAGCCGTCTCTCCAGCCAAGCTCTCCTTATATTTCCACGGCTTCCTACCCGAGCTCCCCAAGTATCACATCAAGTGCTTATCCTCCACCGAGCTGGGGTTCCTCCTCGGACCAGCAGCCATCCCGGGTGTCCCACGAACAGTTCAGAGCTGCTCTGCAGCTTGTCGTCAGCCCGGGGGACCCCAGGGAATACTTGGACAACTTTATCAAGATAGGAGAAGGCTCCACGGGGATTGTCTGCATCGCCACTGAGAAACACACAGGAAAGCAAGTCGCAGTGAAGAAAATGGACCTCAGGAAACAGCAGAGAAGGGAATTACTCTTTAATGAGGTAAGTTATTTTGGATAGTGGAACCAATTTTACAGGTGATAGGTTGAACATGAAACATGAACAAATGGGCAACCCGAGTGAACGTCTTTCTAAAAGAGGTGGTGAATTCTAAGTACATCTGTAGTGTAGAAATATTGTAGAACCAGACAAGTTTCAAATTGTCTTCCTGGCTTTAAATCTATAACTGTGAAAATTCATAGCAAGCATCTAAGAAATCTATCAACTGATCCATATAGGCTATAAGGCAGGACAAATAACAGACTTTCAGGAGAGGAGGGACAAGTAGAAATAAATGACCCCTTTATGGTTCCTTTTAAGGTACTTTTGTAGTATTCACTCTGTCTTGTATTAAACAAATTATTTGTTTTCAAATGTAAATGATTTGTTTCTATTGTGAGAAGGGGTAAAGGGGGTTGGTAAGCAAGTCTGCAAAGTGTGTCATGGAGGAACTCAGTGTTTCAGCTATGTAGCGTAGAGATGAAGTCAGCCTGGGAAGTGTGAATGCATCCTCAAGCCTGTGCTTAAGGGAACTCCAGGGTCTCTACATCCCAGGCAGCGAAAGGTCACTAAGCTCTCCCCTCCAGCACATCGTGCCTGACAGCAGTGCCTATGGAGAAATTCCCATCATCTGGATCAGACTGAGGCTCAGAATCATGTGGGTTTGGCTGATCGTGTCAGCTGCTAACCTGGCATTGTGCTGGGACAGAGGGTATACGCTGAAATGCCCTGAGAGTTGACCTGCAGGTCAGTTTTGTGCGGGGTATTCACTAACAAAGATTTTATCTCCATCGGTTCTTTATGGAATACTATGTTCCTTTATGGAATACTGTGTTGACACAGCTTTGTGTCCCATGCAGTTGAGACACTGCAGCCCTTACGTTCAGGCAGTTCCCATTGTTTTAGAGTTTTGTATTCAGGAAGAATGAAGTACCCTGTGGGGAGAGGTGGATTTAGATCTTGTCTCCACATGAGTAAAATCTTCAATGATTAAGAGTGTGTGCAATTATGTACTTAGCCAGAAATACTGGGAAAAGGTCTCGGGGCTTAAAATTGGTTCATTTCTGTCATCTCCTAAATACTGGAAGAACAGAAGACTAGTCAGACAGAACAATCTAGTATTCTGTCCTAAATATAGACCAACCTGACCAGTAAATTGTCCCAAATACTGACCAGTGCTGGATACTTAGGGAAGAGCAGAAGGCAGGCAGGCAGGGAAATCACTGTTATGATTTCTGCCTTTCCCACCTTCCAGGTATACGTGGCTCAGGGACATGTTGAGCCCAGTGTTATATCTTTGTTTAATAGCTCTTGATGGACTTTTATTCCATTACCTTGACAATTTGTGTTTTTAAACCTTTGTTTACTTTGAACCTACCACCTAATCATTTCATTCATCATCACCTATTCATCTTCTCCAAGTTGCTTACTGTGTTACATACCTGTCATAGTACTCCTCAAACGTGTCATTTCCATACGGAAGAATCAGGGACTCACAGAAATACTGGTTGAAAGGTGCCTGTGAGGTCCTCTAGTCCAACCTCTCGCTCAAAGCAAGACTATCACCAGCTCTAGGCCAAGTTAGCCATGGCCTTGGCTAGGTGAATCTTGGAAGCCTCCAAAGATGGGATCCCGCAGCCTGTCTGGGTACCTGTTCCACGTGCTGTACTGCCCTCCTGGTGAAGGTTTGCTTTCCTAAATTCCAGTCTGAAGCTTCCGAGCTGCAACCTGCAGCTGTTGCAATTTGCAGTTTAGTCTGTTTATTGGTTTCTCAGACAGAAGTCTTTCCATACACCTGGTCACCCTTGGGTGCATCTGTATTAGCATCTTATTAAGGACCCAGTTTGTGTTTTCAAAATCGCCATTTACTGCACTTTGTTTTATACTTGGAGCAACCTTGGAACACAGAAACTAGTCCATTTGGGGTGAACCTAAACCAACACTGGCACGCCAGGAGCTCACCTGGTGTGCTCCAGCTGCTGACAGATATTCAGTCCAGAGACCAGACTAGAGAAAGTCCAAAGTAAACCCCCCTGAAAAATGTATACCATGCACATAGGATGCTTAAAGCCAGCTGTTTCACTCTACAGATCTCCTTCTGGTCTGCATTATTTGCAAATGTCGACATAGCCCTTGTTGGCTTTTTCTGAACCTTTTCTGGTATTAGTATACCCTTCTGAGATGGAGAACCAAACTAAGTTCAAGAAGCAAGTGCACCAGACTGTTCTCTGGCATGTATATAGGGTTTTTTTCCTCTTCCCTTCCGCTCCTAACCATTAGCAGTCTGTCTGCTTCCTCAGTGGCTACTGAGCACTGAGCTGACAGTCCCCTTTTCATGGAGCCATCTATTATAATTCCAAGCTCTCCTTTGCCAAGCGATAATAGCAGTCCAAAGCCCACTGCTGTACAGGTAAAATGAAGATTGTTTTCTTCATGTGCTTTACTGTAAGTTTAAGACATTGAATTTAATTTGCCATTTTATCACACAGTTGTTTGGTGTTGTGAGTTCCTTCTGCAATTTGAAGAGTCAGTTTTCCTTTTTACTCCTCTAAATAAGTTAATATTCTGTATTCTCCGTGTCCTTTTTAGATCACTTATGAATATAGTGATCAACACCAAAAATATTGCGGGTCCCCAGGAAAAACTCCTATGAAAACTATTTAATCCTATCATTTGTTTCCTGTGTTTTAACTATAAAAGCATCTTCCCTCAGTATACGGCAGTCTGGTTTCTTTAAAACCTTTAAAATCTTAACATTTTTAATTAAAATATTAATTTTGAAAATAAAATTTCCTTAAAGGCTTTCGATCTGGGACCTTCTTGAAATCCAAGTAGACTAGCCTTTAGTTGGATTACTCTGGCTCACTCACTCCTTAAAAGAGCTGTAACAGTTTTGTACACTGTGGTTTTTCTAGACTCTTCCCTGTAACTAATTAAGATGGTCACATGATAGTAGTTGTCATTTCTACTAGCTTGCCTAGTACAGACATTAGGTTGCTCTGCAGTTATGTAGATCCCTGTGGAACCCTCTTTGAAAGCTGGGATGACGTTCACCCCTTTCCATACTTTGGAGACCAAGCTTTAAGAAACAGGTTAGACACCCTGTTAACAGTTTTGTAGTTTCATGCTTAACATCCTTTAAGTGAATACCATCCAATCCGGGGCATTTGTTGCTGTTCATTGTACCGATTCCTTCAGAATCATCCCTTACTGCTGGAAGTGGTTTGAGAGAGCTCCTGTGACAGGTGCACTATCAAGCACAGTCCTAGTGTGGGGGTCTCCACAAGCCCCACCATGGACGTGGGCTCCAGGCATCCACCTGTCTTTTCTGCGGTGGCCTCATCCCTAAGTTTTCCTTTTACAAACTCATCGTTTACTGGCCAATTCGTGCCTCAGGTCTGCTTCTAGTTCTTTTACTGTTAGTTTTTATGCTTGGAGCAAGTTGCTCTTCAGAATCACTTTGGCCTGTCTGACAAGCTTTTATATTTATGTCCAGATTTCAAGTTGTTTTCTTTTTCCTCATTTGGACAACGGAATGTTTTGATGGGCAGCCTTCTTATTCCTAATAGACTCATTTGCTCTATTGTCAACCATGCCAGTCTTTTTCTGGCATTTCTAAGATCTTTAGGATAGATTGTATTTATTTACTGCATAATGCTTTTTAACAAGCTTCCTCATTTTCACAAAGTTCTTCTTTTTGAAAGCTATGACTGTGCTGGGTACTCTGGCTTTATTTTGCCTCTGCTGTAACACTGCATTTAATTGCATTGCAGTAACTCTAACAGAGCATTTCTTGAATGGTGACGTCTTGAAGCAGGCCCTACATGTTGTTCAGGACCAAGTAAAGAGCTGCTTCTCTGACACACTCCAGTCATTCATGTTACCTAAAAATTTCTTTGCGGTATTGTTGAGATTCCTCCATTGCCTACACTGCTGTTGTGTTTTCTATCCCTATCACTTCTCTGATGTTCTGCAGTGTGGTGCAGTCATCGTCACTGTCTCAGCTGGGCTGATGTTAGCATAGTCCCAATTCTGTGCTTTCTCTTGTAGATGTGAGGTTTCAGTTCACAGGGATTCATGTACTGTTGGAGGGATCCGTGCGTTCTCAAGCATGCAGCAGTATTCCTTGGCCTGCCTAGCCTGCTTGGTCTGTCATCAGTTCCCCGGTATTACAGCGTCCCACTGACTATCTTGCTTCCACTCCGTTAGGAACAACTGATGTGCTTATTATGTCAACATCGTTATTTAAATCGAGACATTCATCCCACCATATTTGTCGTGCTTACAGCGCTTTTGTAAAAGCATGTTTACATTTGACCCAGTGTCTTTTTCACTATAGTGAAAACAAAACACTCATTTGAGTAAATTTGTTCTACTTGGGTTTTGTCAGTCTGTGTCTTAGGCTTACTTGAGGACACAGAGCTTTTTATGATTGCACCTCTGAAAGAACCTTCATCCCAAACTGTCAGCTCTGCTCCAGGCTTTGGTTTAAAAACTTCTGTAATACTGAGTGTCAGAAGACAAAATGATAAGTACTTCAAAAATGCAATTGTTCATATAGATAAACAAATCCAGCAAGTTTCCTATTTATAGAAATTCTTGCTGACTTCAGGGGATTATGTATCTGCACAGGTCTTCCCTAAGTAAGGGCTATAGACACCAAGATTAGGCATTGCGTGACTCAGCCTAAATTCCAGGAGTTGTAGAACCAGGCTGGTACTAGACACAGATGCGCAGGACTGTTTGGGCACCTGTGTAGCAGATTCACCCGTATTCCAGACCTTAAGATATTAATTATTCAAGCACTTACTGTAAGACTAATAAGTACTTAGCATTTTTTAAAGCATAACTCTGTCT
Organism: Dromaius novaehollandiae; assembly: GCF_036370855.1. Lineage (NCBI taxonomy): Eukaryota > Metazoa > Chordata > Aves > Casuariiformes > Dromaiidae > Dromaius > Dromaius novaehollandiae. The sequence continues at coordinate 121,722,190 of NC_088100.1, forward strand.
ACCCTGTATTAGTGATCATTCTTTCCTCATCAACAACCATTCAGACTGAAGTGAAGAAATTATTCCATTTCCAGACAAATTATTGTAAGGAGTGAGAAAAGCTATATCTTTAGGGGAGTTTTAATTATAAATGGGCAATAAAAAACTCAGAAGTAAATCAGTTTGGAATATTCCCTTTCTAGCTTGGGTATCAGAATTATTTATGTATAATCACAAAACTCTGTGCCAGCCAGTGAGCACAAGCTTCTCCAGAGAGTCGGCAAAATCGCCGAGGAATTTCAAAGAGCAGCTCAAGCGTTAACACTTGGATTTAGACCAAGCCTTAGGGGTTTATTTTTCAAAGTGTCAGTTGTAGCGCTCTGTTCTTGGACCACACAGAGACGCTGAAGAGCAACTCCTTGTACGGGATAGGTGATCCTGTGAGGATCCGTGAGCGAAGTGGAACCGAGCTTGGTCCTTTCTAGTCACTCATACTGTAACGCCTGTAGACAATTTGCTCCTTAACCCTCTAGGGATACCCATGCCCGAATCCTGATTCCCTTCTCATTTTACTGCCTATGACGTGGTCAGTGGCACAGGGGTCTCAGAGTCCATTAATTGAGTCACCTTATTAATATTCCCTATATTATCAACTTTTTATTAAAATTCTTTGCAAAGTACCTGACACTACATTGCTACATGATGGAGAGGACTTTGATGGGTTGACTGATTGATCAAACGAAAAAAATGTCTGTTGTACTGAAAGTAGCTGACAAAAAAACAATGAAATGAATAGTCCTATCCCTGCATTCAGAAAAAAAATAATTCTTCCTCTTTCTGATTGTATTTGTGATGAGTGTCATTTTTATGTAAATATATTGATTTTCTTTATGTGTTGGTGTAACTATTAGCAAGAATGTGATTCATAGCAGGACATTTACTAAGTACAAAGAGGAAAGTACAGTGGAAAAAAAAGGTCAAAAGAAGCGTCAGATAATGCTTGTAGTAATTCACATACAGTCTTTTTCCTTTCTCGCAGGTTGTAATCATGAGAGACTACCATCACGAAAATGTGGTCGACATGTACAACAGTTACCTGGTTGGCGATGAGCTGTGGGTCGTGATGGAGTTCCTGGAGGGCGGTGCTCTGACAGACATAGTGACTCACACAAGGTAGGTTGGAGGAGCACCTTGTCAGTGCCTCGTGTCAGAGGGGCAGGATAAATCCCATGACGTAACCGAGGCACAAGGGCGACGTGGCGCCTTCCCTTTGCGTTTACATCCACACCGTGTCGCCTGGGGACTGCAGGAAGAAAGAGGAGCCAGCTGAGGTCGGAGGAGCCCACGTCTCCGTCACATCAGGTTAAGCATGAGACAGCTGAAGTGTGTCTGAGCCACGGCCAAGCCAGTAAGGTCCAGTAAGGGAGTCGTTCTGCTGAGAAACATGCAAAAAGTTCTTGGAACTTTGCTGTAGTTTTACATTCTCTTTGTAGCAGAAGCAGGTTTTGATATCTGAAAATACCCAGCCATGCTAAATAGCCAGTAGGTTTATTTTTCTCTGATTGCACCATCGGGGCGAATGACAAATTTCATCTGCAGAGACCTGAGTTTAGGGTTTTGTGTTTCTCCCACAGGAACTGTGGAGCGTAACAGTGCTTTATGGGCTTCATTCCCAGGGAGGTACTGAAATCTTAGCTCCTGTTGTAGCAGGAAAAAAGAGGGAGGGAAGCATTCACAACACAAATGAATAAAAATGCAGATACGCCTTCAGCTGGAATTCAAGCCAGTTTCTCCTTCTCCTGTGTTTCTTGTCCCAGACCCATCTTCCCATTTTTCATTGCTCCTCGATGTCATTGGCACAGCTTCCATTGACTCCGGGGAAGGCAAACCCTCCCCTCTCAGTTGGGGACGCTAAGTGGTTGTTGGGATCTGCCATGGGCGGGGATAAGAGTAACCCTTGGCCATGCTAGGGGAGCATATGTTCCTTGGCAGCTGACCGTTGCATCTTTGCAAAGGCCAGCGTGAGCTCGTACCAGACCCGGCCTTCCTCCCCAGCCACACCTCGCTTGCCCACGCATTTAAATCCCCATCAGCGCTGGTGTCCGTTCATACCTCACCTTGTGGTGAGAAAAGCTGGACACTTCCTGGCTATGTATATGTACATGTGAGTATATATATGCATATATATATATATATATATATGCATGTGTGTACATATATATATAGCTATGTGTGTATGTGTATACATATATATATATATATATATACACACATACGCGCATGCTCAAGCATACACACACTGTAGCATACTCACTTTATTAGCATAAATAAACCACTGCAGATGAATTCCTGTCAGTATAGCCATTCTTTAAGTGAAAGAGAAAGAAATAATTTAGAGGGCTTATTGGTAGAAGGAGGCTTGCTGGGAAAGTTTAGTAGCTAATCTCCTAGCAGAGATATGACTTTTATCCACCAATTACTCAAATGGCAGAAGGGCTTTGTTTCCCTGTACAGTGATCTCTATATTTGCTGTCCTAACTATGTGAGTCGTAGGGGTGACTTCTCTGCACACTCATAACCCATGTAAGCATGTTGTCAAAAATGTTAACTGTGACCCAGGCCTAAGACATAATGGGATAAGTGTTTTTATATCAGGATATTTGTGTTTAGAGTAGAGGTCATTCCCGTATTTCAGTTAACATCATGACTTTCAGCAAGGTGATTAGCCGGTACAAAAGCTGTAGTGTACTAAACCTCACTGCCAATTTCTGTGGAGTGGAGACAGATTTTACAACCCACTTTACATCTGCTCTTCACTCATCGTTTTCTGATAACCAGGACAAAATGAGATAGGAAAGAAGAATTATTTATTTCATTTCTTCCCCTTGAATAAAAAAAAAAAAATTTATACACTAATCCATTGGAAGGATATTTAGGTGAGCAAGAAGAGAAGCAACGAATAGTAAACAAGACACCAAAATTTGTCTTCTCTCATAGTTTAATGACATTCTTAGGTCCTACCAAAAGAATAATTTTAAAGTATGTATTTTATTTTTAAGTGTCGCCTTAGCTGACATGCTGAAATAAATCACAGTATTGCAAGTTGTTTGTTAACTTCTGCTCCCCAAAACATTGAAATCACTATCTCAGATATTTCTGACAGGAGCTTAATGGCAAACAGAAGTTCCCAGGATACCACTTCGTAAGAGCTGTCATCGTTTTTTACTCACACTAGTCATTCCTTAATCTTCTAGGCTTTTTTACATTTTATGACCTTCCCTCAAAGAGTGTGCTGAAATCCTTCCAATTGCGTCACAAAGTTAAAGCAGAAATCTCCTTGACTGTTTTTCTGCTAGTGTAATAGAGATGATTTTGGCTGGCAGTTTCTGGGACCTGTGCTGGTTCGAGTCGAGCACAGGGTGAGTGATAACGCACGGAGGAAATACGGCGCGCTGCTTCCCCCGTCATTGCCTGGCGGCTGCGGGATGCCCGGCAGACGGGGCTGCCGAACCGCTCCTCGCCTCCCCTCCCTTGCACTGCCATCGCCAGCCTCCAGCTGTGGGACAGACCACTTTTTCCAGAACAGGGTTTCACACATGTGCACGTACATGATGACTAGATAATTCATATATTTTCCTTCTGAAATACACTTACTATTTTTATAATGTACGTACAAGCAAAAGAAATACTCTCGAAGAGTTACACCCAGGGCATGACATTTTTGTCTCCAAAATGAGAATATCGTTTCTCTTATTTATTCCATGCGTGATTCCATCTCAGTAGCGATTTATCCTTCTCGGCAAGTTATTGTGAAGAAGGCATTTCAGTTATTTCCCAGGGGGAAACAGACTCACTTTAACACACTTCATCATGTAATATACTACACGTGTTTAGTGCTATAGGGTGACTTATCCAGACCTTGTTTCTGAGTTCTTCCTCACTTATGATCTTCCCTTTTTCTACAGAAACAGGCCTGGAGGGTTGCTCCGTAATGGTCCCCTGGCTGTGCACGCTCCCCATGCCGTGTGTCGGAAACTGGCAAATAGGACAGATACGTGTACCAGCACGTGGAAGGGGTCTGGAGCAGCCCCGCTGCCACCGTCCGTGGCCTGGGGCTAATAGCAGTAAAAAGAGACCGTTTCATTTGCACAGACACTGCCCAGGAAAAGGCTCTGCTGGGCCACACAGTGCTGTTTCTGTATGGTTGCTTTTCAGACAAGAACATCCCCTAAAGGCAAAAAGCCCTCTTTCTCCAGGCAGGCTTCTCAGCATGTTGCGGGACAGTCGTGGCTCATAAAATCAGGACCTGGAGAGGGAAGGGAGAGGGCTGGGCTGGATCCACAGCTTCCCACGCAGCAGCTGCTGTTTTCCAGTTTGAAGCACCGCTGGCCAAAAACTCTAGTTTTGTCAAGCTCAGGAGTGCCGGAGCTGCAGGGCAACCCACAGCTATTGGGACAGGTAGCAGCTAAAATAAATCTGAGACAAAGCTAAAGGTTTTTGACGTATTACTTAATTTACTGTCACTATACTGCTGTGGCACAGACCTCTGGCTAGAGGAGGAAGTGGCCGTTATATTCCGTGGTCCTGCATATCATGTCCTTCCGCATCATGTCTTTGCGTCAGATGTGTAGAGGCATTAAACTGCGCGTAGAAATACCAATGCTTCTCGCACACTATCAGTTTCTTCGTAGCAATGCACAGCAACTGTGGAGCGGTACAAAGTGGCCGGTGGTTCTCGTGGACTTATGTGTTGGATATCCCTGGGGAAGCATAATCTATTCAGGTTTCACAGTCAGATCTCCAAAACTGAATGGAGATCTCTTTGGAGATCTCCAAAACTGAATCCCCAGTGCAACTCCATGCAGCCCCAGGTCCCATGTGCGGGTGGCTTTCATCCAGGTCTCAGCCTGTGACTTAAACCCTGTCAAACACAGAGGGACTTGAGCAGCAGCGAGATCAACCCCTTCTCAGAGTGAGGAGAAGCTGGGAACACAAATCTGGGCTTCATGGTTTTCTTTTGGGATCCCAATTATTACAACTGTTGTAACTACCTTGAATGGAGGAATTGTGTCTCTTTACTCCAGCTCTGCTGTTTTCACAGTCTACTTCCCTTTCCTTGTTTCTTCATTAACGTTCAGCTTGTTCTCACACCTTGTTGTTTCAGAATGAATGAAGAGCAGATAGCTACTGTCTGTTTATCTGTCCTGAGAGCGCTGTCCTACCTGCACAATCAAGGGGTTATTCACCGCGACATCAAAAGTGACTCCATCCTTCTCACAAGCGACGGGAGGGTGAGTGTTCAGTGTTTTCACCTTGATCTCTCACTGGGACGTGAAGGAAATGGGTTAATTCCAAGCAAAGAGTCTGTGGTGGGAACAGCTTCACTAAGCCTACGGAGAGTGTTGCAAGCTCCCTGCGGGCAGGCAGTCGGTGTCTCCTGCGACTGCCACCCCTCGCCCCCTTTCCTTGAAGAAACCCAGGAGCTGTGATGCCATCTCGGAGCAGTGATTTTCTTAAAATAGTAAATGGTAGCACAATGTAGCCCACACTTGCCAGGGAAAACATATACTCAAAGGTGTACAGTGAGTTAAGGTAAATCTGCATGGCGTGTAGCTGTTCAAAGAGACGCTATCTAAAAAAATAATTTTAAAAAAAAGCAGAGGAAGCTGAGCAGCTATTCTGCTCCATACCAGGAGCTGCAGTACCTCAGAACTAGGCTTTTGATCCCCGTAATGCAGCCGACCAGCCTCTAGACAGACCTGGCCCCAAGACGTGCCCCCTCCGTCGTGCAGATGCCTCCGCCTGGGCAAGCCCAGCACCCCCAGCAGTTGTGGCATTGGGGTCTGCGCTTCTCACCGGCAAAGGCAGGGCGGCTTCCTTAGGCTGAGGAGACCCCTCCAGTTGAAGCCACGCCAGGAATGCAGAAGTTGTAGAGCTAAAACAGGAGAAAACTGCCCAGAAGGGAAAGTGCAGCTCAGCATTTAAGCTTCCCACCAGGGAGGAAGACTAGCAGTTTTCATCCCTCGATTCTTCCTGTTTCTAATCCGATGGCTGTGTAATACAAAATGCATAAACAGGTCTTGGGAACAGTAGCCTAATCTGTTGGGTTTTTTATTGATTATATTAAGAAATTAATTACTTAGAACTGTGTATGCAGCGGTTCAGCTCCAAATTAGGCTCTACAGCACAGCTGCTACCAGACTGTTGACTAGTGTGAAACCACATATTCAGTGGTAAGTTTTGTGAGTGGCTTGTTACAGAGCTAAGTCAGAAGAAGGCAGGCATGGCCTGGCCGATGGTAGCGTCTCCGTTGCACACACAGCCCGTTACTGGGGACCTGGGCAGGCAGGGTGCAGTGGCAGCGGAAACTCTCCCACAGGGATAATGCTTATATAACGGGAGACCTTTTATGGTATACTGCGCCTACCCTAACGCCTCTCAGAAATATTTTCTTTTTGCTGTATTTAGTTACATAACCTTTTATAGTCTGTTTGCTCTCTTCTCCTAAGCTGATTAGGAGACTAACTTTGGTCTCTACTAACAGGAGATGTTATAAATTGCTACTGAAAAATTTGTCTTACTATACTTGTACCTTTTATCATACATAAGCTCATGAGATTGTTGATATTACCTGATTTTTCACACCGTCTCACCTGACAGCTCCCCATTACTGAAATTGCAGCGCTGACACTTTGAGACGTGGTGATTTAGTCATGTTCCTCATGACCACCTGTTAGATGCTTACGCTAAAGCCTGCCCTGGATCCTCAAGCCTCGTCAATGCCTAGCTGCAGCAAAGCAGTGGCCACAGAGCTGGTTTTGGACTGAACTGAATCCCCATCCCAAAGAAGCTGCTGTTTTCCTACAAGGAGAAAGATGGGTCTGGGCTGTGACACTTCTGGGTCTACCCACCACTAAAACTTCAGGTGCCTAAAACTTGGGGCACCTAAAGGATTAGGCAGAGGGAGGCAGATCACACTTAAATATAAGAGCCTAATTTCTGCTCAAGTTAGGCCCTTGGCTGCTAGTTTGGATCTCATCTTAGGGCCCACTAGGGTAATTAGTGAAAACTAACGTACTCGTGGGGCCTGTAATCAGAGTTTTAAGGATTGCTCTACTGGAGTTATACATTGGACTAAAGCAGAACTTAGTAAGTAAGTTGGACTTAGCCCAAGACCACCCAGTACCTCTGGAAACAAACCTAGGTCATCTGATTCAGAAGGTAAAATCTTGATCCCACCCGGAGGCAGAGACAGACTCCTCTGGCTTCAGGGACAGCCCCTTTCCAGGCCTGATCTGCTTCCCTAATCAAAGCTGTCTTCTATAATTTAATTCCTGCTTCACCAAGTGAGAGGGCTATTCGTCCTGCAGCAGACGCAGGACACTCCTGTTAATTCTGTCCAGGGAAGAAAATTCCAGGTATGGAAGAGTTTTTCAGTTGCATTTCAGTCCATGTTGATGAAATAGCATCTGATCTGCTTTCAGGATCTGCATACAGTGCCTCATTATACTCATTACTCCAGTACTTATTATCTGCATTGCAGATTTCTTCATGGCTGTGTTGTGCAATTATCTTTTTTTAGAAAATCGTCTTCTTTTATGTACTCGAATGAGCAATAGATATGCAAAAGCTCTTGTGCTCCCACAAAAGAAGATGGGACTCTGCTTCCAAAATACGCATTATTTCATCTATTCTTCATCCTGTAAACTGAAAAATACATTTAGCATCGAGAACTTGGCTATTATTGGCTTTGTTTTAGAAATACCAACAATTACTTTGTAATTCTGTTAAAAATAATACCCTCCATTTTAAAAAAAAAAGTAATGTCTGTATTGAATCCAAAAGAAAACAAATCAGTGCTGATAATGAAGTGCTGGTCTACACAATGCAGCAATTTATGGAACTTCCCACTTAACTTGTCATGGAGCTGTTTGGGTTTACTTCATATCCCCAAAGGCTGAATACACAGTCTGATTTGGACTTGATATGGTCATTTTTTTTTCCAATTTCTGTGAATATAAAATGATTAATAAGCTTGTTTCTTAAAGCTAAAGGAGTGGGGTTTTTTCATGTATTTATTTGGAGGCCTCAAAGCAATCACCAGGGTTTTTCTGGAGGCTATTCCACATTAAGATAATCCCTATTACAACCACCCAGTGCAATGGCGACCCAGGCCTGGCTGAGCTAAGGTCAGCCCCCTTAGGCTTCAATGTCCAAGGTACAAAAGCCCTAATAGGAGTGATATATATCACTTGCAATATGGTTTTGAATATCAGTATACATACTTACATACATACACATGCTACAAACAAAGCTTTTATATGTACGCAATGATACATTCTTTGTAAAATACTGTTGGTTTGGAGCTTTTTGCTTTTCTTCTCAGTTATATTTTTAAAATACTGTAAGCCATTTATCACCTCTGCATCTTTTGTTGGTAGAGAGACAATAAGGTGTGACGGGCAAACTTAATAATGAGCACCACTGCCAGTCTCTCCTGCTTCTTTTCCTAACAAAGCTTCACTTTAATTAGCCTTGTGTTCTGAAGGCTGTATCACCTACTCTAGACACACTTCCAGAATTGACTTGCTGCTGTCGTGTCCCAGGCAAAATTTGCAGTTCAGCCCCTGTCCATCCCTGCTGCAGTTGGCATCCATGCTTGTCTCTTGGAGAGATGTTTCTCCTAGAGGCAAGTCATCTTTAGGAATGTTTGCCTTGGTATTCAAAAATGGTTTTTTTTCTTTTTTTTTTCTTAGATAAAATTGTCAGACTTTGGATTCTGTGCCCAAGTTTCTAAGGAAGTCCCCAAGCGGAAATCGCTGGTTGGAACACCCTACTGGATGGCACCAGAGGTGATATCTCGCCTGCCTTACGGCACTGAAGTAAGTATAACAGAGTACCTAATGCCCACTGGAACCCAGGGTGGCTTTTCTGTCTTCTTGAGAAAGTGCAAGGTGCCTTACTTGAACGCACCTATCCCTGTGAGAAATGTACAGTTAAAATCCGTTTACGTAAATGGGTTAAATAACAGCAATTATGTTTGTCATGGAGTATTATATCATGCCTTGTTTTAAAGCATTTCTCCACAAAGTGTGGTTAAACAGCTGTTCTGGTCTGAGCACTAGCCAATGTAGTCCCCTTATATTTTAGCTTATGGTGTTATATTGAAGGAAATTGGTATTGTTTCACGTTATTGAATACCTTTCACGTTATTGATCAGCTTCAGATGGAGTCTACAAGCCTGCTTTGCAGATACAGGCAGGTACAGCTACGCACACCCGTGACGCATGGCCAGGCCCCATCAGGGAGCTGGGACACCAGACATTTGCTTGCAAGAGCACCAGCTCGCCTCTGCCCCAGGTGCAGCAAGCAGTGACAGGGCACGGGCCAGTCCGCCTGCGGGCTAAAACGGACTCGTGCAGCCCTCCAGGCAGAGATCCTCGCCGCTTACACCCAACCAAGTCTCTCTTTGGCCAAGATCACCTTCCTCTAGAGGCTGGCCTGCAAAGGCACAGGCATGTTTCTTTAGGGAAAAACAGCCTCCCTAGGTGTCCCAAATGTAAGAGCAAGTCATGTGGGTGGGATTGCCCCCCACTGTGTAGCACTCATCTCTGCATACTCTCATTCCTTTTAGTTTTTTGGGGTTTTTTTGTTTCTCAGCCAAGAAATAAATCTCTTCAGAGGGTTTTCTGAACTCAGGGCTGCAGTAAGGAAATAGTGTGGGAAGAGCAGCATGCCTGCTGTGATCTGTCCCTTAGCCAGCAGCTGCACACTCTCCACTCAGAATTTCTAAGACTTATATTTTATTTTCCATGAATTTTTGTATTTCAGTCTTTGGAAAGAAAATGTGCCTGGGTTGTGAGTGTGTGCAGTTGTGGGTTAGCAGTGACCGCTCTCTGGGTGCCCTGCAGCTACTGGCTGACAAATCGGTGTTCTTCCTGGGGGTACCCAGTGCAGGCAGCCTTTTAGAGTCACAGATGATCTGTCTTTTCCCCCAAAAAAGATGTATATGGGGGGTGAGGGATGGTTGCAAGAAACATGGAACTAGTTGTGGAACTTCTTGTGGTTTTAAAGCTTGCTTCAGGTCTAGGCTCATCATGCATCCCAAGATATTTTAAAACTGAGGTGTTCTCAGAGATAATGTATAACATTTATTTTCCCAGATGAAATTTTGTGTAGAAATATTTAGCAACTTCAGCAGGTTTCTACTGAAGCTGGAATTGTCTGTCACTGGGAGCAGTGGTGCGTAGCTCTGTCAGGTTACACACCACAAGGACATCAGTTAAAAGAGGCAGTAATTCATCCCAAACTGCAGTCAGCTAACTCATTAGCTGAGTAATGGTAAAAAAAAAAAATCCACGTATTTCTGGGAACTATTTTAAGCAGTGCCGAACTGTCTGAAAAAAGAGGCAATTCACGTGGTTTACTGAAGACCTTCAGATGAGCTGAGAAAGGGCTCGTCTGCGGGGACCACGGGCTCGGGAGCGCTGTAGCCCAGCCGTCACTCAGCTCTGAGTCACGGCACTTGTGCACCGTGCTGACGGAGGAGCGATCCCCTCTCGCTCCCTCGGTGATGGCCATGACTCACCGTTCCCCAGCCCGAGAGGCGGCTGCTAGTCTTCACTTGCTGCTCTCCGAGGTAGCAGGAGTCACCTTTTACGTTGTGTTACCTGTAGCAGCAGCTGCGGAGAGCAGCTCTGCGCTCGGTGCAGCGAGGGAAGTGAGCCGTGCAGCAAGGCCCGGGGAGGAAGGACTTGCCACCACCCAGCTGGGAACGGGCTGGCCCGGAGCGGGTTGAGCGCCTGACCCACAGCGAGCCCTCGGCAACTGCACCCGGCCAGCGTTGACTTGGCCCAGTATATGTAGTATTATAGGAGATATTTCAGGGACAACATCAATCCTGAGATCCCCTGCCACGGACGGGATTACAAAGTGGTTAAACATACAGCTACAACTTCAGCTTGCCTACCAGAAGAGAAAGAAAAGAATATATATATATATTTAAGCAGGAGCATTGAGCTGGCGTAAGAGCAAAATAGGTATGAACTGACCCTGACTATATTTGGGCTAGCAAATTAGAGGAATTGTAATCATCAGAGGAATAGGATTCAGGACTAGCTTTGCAGCAGTCCAGAACAAAAAAAGATGGTGCTTTTTTTAGACAGAGCTGAATCATTTTCCAAAGGGATTATGTAATGTGGTTACCTATGACTGATAGCTGCAAATGGACTGAGGTGAAATAGGTGCTTGCATTTGCCTTTGGGTCTCAGATAGCGTCCTGGTAGTCTTTAGTATTCAGTAGAAAGAGTAACTGATTTCACAGCAGCTGAATTATACTTAGCCCTTCCACTAGCTGTACAATTCTGTAGTATTACAGAGCCCACATGGGGTAACTCCGTAGTGGGTGTAAATCCGTGTAGCTGAAACGAAATGCAGTAGGGATTAGTCAGTTTATCAAACTAGCATAATTTAGCAGTGATTCCAGTGGACTATGGTCACTTAAACCAGATGTGGATCTGGTCTGTAAGTTGTTTCTAATTTATTTCTTGAATGAACTTGCAACTCAGAAGCAAAAATTGTTATCACTTGGTTAAAAAAAAAAAAAGATACTAGATGGCTCACCAGACTGTTGGCTTAAAACAGATGCAAACACCAGATACAATAGCATGAGGTAGCTTTGAGGTTTACAGGAACCCAAACGTTCAGCCCATTGCCAGCAGCGTTTCTGAATAGATTGTGTGTTACAGGTGGATATCTGGTCGCTTGGTATCATGGTAATAGAGATGATAGACGGAGAACCTCCCTATTTCAACGAGCCGCCGCTCCAGGCAATGCGCAGGATCCGGGATAACTTACCGCCCCGGGTGAAGGACATACACAAGGTTGGAGTTTTCATGTGTGATATGGGTCTTAATGTATTAAGGTGTAGTAAATTCATAGCCTAACACTGACATAGCCTGAAGGGTGATTGTGCCTTTAGGTAGCACGTGGAGCAGTGGGTGCTGCACAGGAGTCACACTGGGAGGAAGGGAGGTCTGTACCACCCATAAACAGCCTTTTTGTGACCGCTGCTGGCTTGTTGTTCCAGCTAGTGACCGAGAAGAGAGCTGGGCAGAGACCGCTGCGCCCTGCACTTCCCACCCTGGTTGAAGATTAGACCAAGTCAGCAAGTGACCCCAACTACATATCCGTTGCATCAACATTCGATGCCAGAACATTTGGTTACCTCCCATTTCAGTCGTGCTTCCAGGTGTTGTCAGAGCTGAGCCCTCAGTGCTAATGCAGAGCATGTTGTGGCTTTTCTCATGCCACACACAAAGCTACGTGTACCTCATATGCTGGTCTGTGCCCCACTGATATCCCAGTAGTTTTAACGGTAACAGCCTATAGGAGAGGCGTGGCCCTTCAGATCAGTCCACCTTATAGCCGTGTAAGAGCTCAGTTTGCCTTTTGCCTCCCCAAGAAAAGTAGTTTGCAGAGAACAGCATTGGAGGGAAATGAGTGTCTCCGCTGCTAACGCCAGTGCTGTGTTGCAGGTCTCCTCGGTCCTCCGGGGCTTCCTAGACTTGATGCTGGTGCGGGAGCCCTCGCAGAGAGCCACAGCGCAGGAACTGCTGAGACACCCCTTTCTGAAGCTGGCGGGGCCACCTTCTTGCATCGTGCCCCTCATGCGGCAACACAGGCACCGCTGACCCCGGCGAGCTTGCAGGAGGAGGCCGGTACGGAGGCCGGGTGAAGCCTCGCAGGAATCCTCGAGAGCTTTTTGGAAACTGTGGCCGGCCGAAACCTGGCGAAGGAAGAACAGCTCTGCGGAAATAATGCGGTGTACAAAAAAGTCCCGAGGTGCTCTCTGGAGCTGTGAAGGACCGGTCAACTCTCTCTGCCGCTGATGGGACAGCCGCGCGGTGACGTTAAGTGCTGTCCCACAGAAGGACTCTTCCCCGGGCAGTCGTCTGCTTGCCTTTCCGCCATCAAAGCAGAAGGATTCAAATACCAACATGGTTGAAAAGATAATAGAGGATAGCACAACCAGAGTGAAACACCTGAATTTTATTGCAAAAGAAGGATATGGCACTTCTATTTCAGAAGAACACTTTTCTGGCAAAAAGCACTTTTTATCTCAGTCATAGCAGTGTAATGTATTTTGAAATGAATTTGTAATTTTCTGTACAGTACTTTTTGATAATTTGCAGTACTTTGTCATGTAACCATCGTGCTAGTTGAAGTAATAAGTGTAACTTAGCAAGAGTTTGGGGGAAAAAAAACCCTTTCCTAGTTTTTTTAACCCTTTTGAAAATGGAAAAAAAAAAACCTTTAGGAACCTAGAATGTTTGGCAGATTTTCCATCGGGTTCGGTGGAGTACACTTCTTACCTTTACAGCAGTTTAAAGAGCAATGAGAACTAACAATACTAATGATTTCCCAATCAGAGCACTGAAAGTATTGTTTGAAACATTACTCGGCATTGCTAGATCTGAGGGAATTCTAGTTGCACAGTGGAAATCAGTACTTCTGTTGAATGTCACAAATTGTTCTTTCGTTTCCTTGTCTCTAGCGCCGAGGGAGCTAGCACATCAAACGTACCTCTGTCCAAGGGTCGTCTTCTAATGACAGTGGGGTCTTCATCTTATGCTGTACCAACCTTGCTATTGTGAGGTCAAGCGTGTCACCGCAAAGTCTCCATTTTTCATATCACACTTTGAAAGTCAGAATGGACTGCAGAAGTCTAATTACCAAGAGGGTATTCTCCAGATTTCAGATGGACTGCTGTAATATGTTACGAGATGTTTGCCATATAGAAAAAGTTGTGCTGCTGTCTAGACCTTTCTGAATGTTGATACAACAGTTGACTACTACGATACATTTTTGTGTTATTTGTTGGATGAACTTGCATGTTAACTGTAGGCCTAAATAGATTTGCCTTTAAAATTTTTAGAAGTGCTTCATAATTATTTCAATGATACATGAATTTTATTTATTAATGATTAGTTATTTTTGATTATGTATAATACAAAAGCCATGTTTTTCCAATTTTTTTCTTACTGACCTCATTTTACAATATCATTATGAAACACAAACCCAATTTTGTGAAAACAGTTAGTTTATTTCTTACTATGGAATTTCAGAGTGACTAAATTAATTGCTATTTATTGTTGTAAATTATAACGGGACTTGTAAAACTGGCATGAGCAGTTTCTTAATGATCTTCCTCCTGGACAAAAGATTTGCCAATAGTAAAGAGCTCCTTTAGTACTGCCCCTGAAAAAGTTAAACGTTTGAAGGGAGAGGAGGAATTAAAAAGTTACGAAAGGGGAGCTAAAACCAAATAAGAATTCGAACACTGAATAAATGTCCTTAAATATGCATATCGTACTCCCTGCTCCTTTCTCCTCTCAACCTTATTTGCACATTTTAACTTTGCATCAGTGCCCTCTCCTAGAAGGTCCTCTGTGCGATTTAACGGCTCTTTGAGGTTGGAAGGACCCAGCGTCGTTAGGTACCCCGGGGTTTTGGTTCAGGGGGTGAGGCCCGGTGTCACCATGGTCCATGGGGGACCGCTGCCGGAGCAGCCCCTTCCCCAGGGTCTCCGCAGCACCACTCACCCGCGGCGGGTCGTCCCCGCTGGCGAAAATGGGGTTCCTTCGTTCCCCGCAGTTCCTGCAAACCCATCGTCTCAGGACGGACCCGCGAAAGCCTTGTAGAGGAAACTAAGGTAGCTACAGGGTTTTAAAACTTGTTTGTATTTTGTAGTCTTGGCAACTCAGGAAAAAGGCTGCACTGAGACAGACAATGGCCTGCAAGTGGAACCAGAGTATTAGCCACAAAATTGAACTTTTTTAACCATAATTGAATTAAAAAAAAGGGGGTTGGGTTGTTTGGATTTTTTTAATATTCAGTACATTTTAAATGGTACAAGTGGAGAATTTTCTGCAACTTTCTTACCATTCAATATTTTAAACAGTATTCATCAAGTTTACTGAAAGTTTTGTCAGCTTAAAAGCTTTTTTTCTTTTGTGAACACCAACTACTGGTGGAAAAAAATGCACATGCAAATGAAAAAAATAAATAAATGTTTTCATTTTCAATGTGGTTTTCTGTGCCTTTTTTGTATTTTCTAAATTTCAGTCAGTTACACAGCATTTGGCCAAACTACAAAAACAGGTTCCTTGTAATCTGTTTATGTAGCTGCCGCTAGCGCGTTTTACCTGGTAGTGGCTGCAGATGCTTGGACCTGGTCCCTGGTGCTCACCCCAGCTGTGTCCTGCCTCCCTGGGCAGGGAGTTGCTGGGCAAGCCAAGCCTTAGTGAAATTCAGGGATTTATCTCTGATCTCAGGGTTAGGAAAAACCACTGGACCCCAAAGAAGACCCATGCCTACCCATCAGCTTGGGGAGTTAATGGTCAGGAGTCAGTGGCTGTCTGATTGTAGATGAAAATAGGCTGGTTTGTGCTCTGTTAATTGTATTTATTAAAGAGCTTAAGATATCTGAAGCGCAAAATGATGCTTTCCAGCTGTAATTTTCCAAAGTAAGAAGGAGCGTATGAGAAACCTCAAAAAAAAAAAAAATCTTACTGTCAATGAATTTCTCTCTTGGTTGATGTCAGTCATTGCCTGACCACCGATGGTGAATTAAGGGCCACAAGTAGGAAGACTCTTTTAGGAGTCTGACTGTGCCTCTACCTGCAATTAAGAAAAACAGAACTAGTAGTTCTTCTAAGTGTGGGTCAGACTCAACAAACAAGAAACGAGCTCAGGAGAAGCATAAAGCTTGTGTAAGAACCCTATATGACTGAAAAACAAAATTGCATTAAGGCTTAGAGTGTGGAGTGCAATGGCGTGGAGCAAAACCATGCAGCCTTTTACGCAAGAAGAGCAAGTACAGGCGGGCTGCAAAGTATCTGTGGCATCCTGTGATGATGGGAAAAAAAAAAAAAGGTGAAAATGGAGACTAGGGGGAAGAACCCATTTATGAATATGATTTAAATACTAATGAGCTAAATACACTAAATACATCACCCAAAAGGGAAAAAAGAAAAGTGAAACAAGCATGCAATTATATACCACTGCAATAGTAAATATTGCCGGGTGAGGCGCAGAAGTTGCAAGCTGACAGCTAAATTGCACAGGTTACACTGCTGGCGTCATGGCACGAGAACAGCCATTGCCAGAGCTTGAGGGATGTGGGGCAGGCGCAGACCATGCAGGAAGAACTGAAGAAAGGGCTGCAGGCCTTGGAGTCCCATGCAGCCAGGGACATTTTTCACCATCCCATGTTTCCTGCGGCAGAAAGCCAAGCTTCCCTGTGGTAGAAACCACCGGTGCGGTGAGTCAGGCCAAAGTGAAGAGCGTAGCTGGAGAAATACCCATCGCAGCACAAAGCACCGGCTGCTTGAGGCTGTCTTTGTGCATTAAGGGCTTGTATTGCAGAGCCCCCACCTTAGGAAAAAAAAAAAAAAATGCACAATTTCTTACACACACACGCACGTGCAGCAAACGTTTCACTGATCAGCGCGTGCTGGGGCAGCGCCTGCAGCTGGAGGACCCCCCCCCCAGCCATACCCTTGCGGTCCATCATGCAGCACCAAAAAATTACGGGGCAGCTGTCGGGCCTATCGTGCGGCACTGCGTGTGAAGCACTGCAGAAAGACCAGCTCCTCTGAAACACGTGCACATGTTTCCCTACCCTCCAGGCTTCAGCTGATGGGCTGAGCCCTGCTCGTCCCCTTCAGCCCCAGTTTGTCCATTTTCAGCTTGCTCTCGGCTGAGCTCCGGGGATGCTGCCCCATGCCCGTTGCCCACAACGGTGCCAGCAGCCGTTCACCCCAGAGGCTTGGTCATCTGCTGCCCTGGCTGGAGCCCAGCTCCACATATGTCCCGCTGCCCAATTGCGCTTATTCCCGCCTGTCACTAAGAAACTCCAGATTTTTCTGCTGTCACCAGTTCTCAAAGTATTCACAAATATTCATAGTTTTTACAGCAGGGCCCAGGGCATTCAGTGGTTACACCACCATCGCCAGTAATATATTAATAATTTATCATTAAAGCTCCAATCATAAGCACATTATAAGTCTTTAACAGCTACTTTATCAAGTGGTTAATTATTACAGGTCCTGTCAGAGCTCCCCATGGCAATAGGCTTCTTGCATTTATCCACCTTCCGCTGGTGTGTCCATAAACATCTACAAAGCAACTGGTCAAGTTTGCAGCTAGCTCACGATGACCCGTGTATGAATGAAAGCTGAACAGAAAAATCATCGCATAATAAAAGTGCTGCCATCCTCAAGCCGTTGCAATAGTTCGGGGCGGTGGAGTTTTGATTAGCGATGGATGGCTTCCCTCCCCGCCCCATAAATAATTTTTTCAAAAATACAAACTTGCAAAGCCTAAATTGATAGCAAATTCAGATCAAATTCAGTACATAATGGTTGGTGAAAAATGTGGAAAGAACTGAAGGACTTGAAGAAGAATCTTCTTTCAACATTTTTAAATACCTTTTTTTTTATTTTTAAACAAGCTATGTCACTCTGGGGCACAATGCACGCTACAGTTAAACTGAAATTATTGTTTCCATTTCCACCCTTCTCCCCCAGAAAAGAGAAAAATCATTTCAGGCCAGCGAGAAATTATTTTTTACCTTAATTCAGAAAACCAAAAAATTAATTGCTGTATTGCGCCAGCTCTGTTCCTGACAGTTTGCAGAGGCTTTCAACCTGAAGGCTGATGCTGAGCACCAGCTAAGGAAAACATATATCTCACAGGAAAAGCAGCAGTGGGTCTTAAAAAATAACCTTAGCCCATTTTTTCCTAGAGCATTTGTAATGCACTGTTATGGCACACTGAACACGGGGTTGTGCGGTTTTTTTCCCCCGTCCTAAGTCAGTTTTGACTTCTCAATGAATTAAAAAAAGTGAAAGTCAGAACTTTTCAGCTAGAAAATTTCTAGGACACTGTGTTTTAAAAAGCAAGTGCTTCATTCAGAAATGTTGCTGCGATGCCACGCGTGCCGATACTCAGGAAGCAGCGTTCGAGGAAGGTTTCTTAGCGACGAATGGAAAAGACCATGTTTTCTTTGGAAGGTTGAATGACCTTAAATGAGGATTTTCTGTCTCAAATACGTTTTTGGAGAAAGAATCTCATTATGGCAACATGACGGGCTCACTCACATCCTGCAAATGGGGACACAGGAGGCCCTAGAAGGGACCACCGCCTACCAGCAGCTCCCTTGCATGAGACACTGCAAACCCCAGCTCCTCGGAAAGCTGGCCTTGAGATGACCTTCATGCAGCAGCTCCATCCACCAGCCTCTGTGTTGCCTTCAAACGGAGCCAGGTAAGCCCTGAACTGGCATTTCCGATGGGGGCTGAGAAAGATTAATTGTAGCCTGTCAGGTGCTGCAGACTGGTGGGTTTTGCCCCTTCCACTCCGGTTTGGATAAAGAGCCGTCAAAGCGGCTAAAGTCTCTGTCAGCCCATCATCAGCTATGGATCACCTTTCCTGCCGCCAAACCAGCTCTGCGAAAGCAGTTTAATCACTGTGGGTTGGAAGGAATGGCAATGCAGACTGGGGTCCCACCAACAGCTACTGGGAGGACCCTCTTTATGTCACTGGTTTAGAGGCCAACACGCAAACTGATATGCAACTAACCCAAGCTTTGCAAGGCCAAAAAAAAAAAAAAAAAAAAAAAAAGTGAGGGATGGGTCCTGATGAACGTGTAAAGAGAGCAGAAGCAAACTGACTCTAAAGGCTTTCGGCTCCTGGGGAGGAAGCGGCTGTGTGGAGGCCCCAGCCTCACGGCCTGGCGCTGGGCTCGCAGCCGGCCGCAGAGGTGAGCGCCCCGGAGGGCAGCAGGAAGGGTGCCGAAAGCCATCGCATCAAAACGCGTGAAGAAGACAAATGACAACCTAGGGGCTCATTTGGCATCTGCAGTTTGTCTGTTTGCTTCCTCTTTTATTTTTTTCAAGCTCGGACCTCAAACAAGGGAGCAGCTGCTCGCAGCCCGGCGGGAGCTGGCGCCAGGGCAGCCTCTCTGGCTGGAAGGCGGAGGAGAGCGAGGCCTCACCGAGCCTGTGAGCACCGCTGCTACGGCTGCACCCGTTCATCTGTTTATTCACAGGCTTCGCCTGGGCCCTCACTCAGCTGCCTGTATTACTTTTGCCCTAAAAACACCTGAGGTTTTTTTGTTTTTACTAATAATCAGTTTGCTGTAGGCCATGACACTTGGTCAGCTAAAGCCCCCCCCCCAGAACACCTACATTTGTGAGTTTTATAAGAAATGGACCATGCCACAAGCACCACTAGTGCTGTAACTTTGCTTCTTACATCCAAAAGAAAAACAAACAGGCGAGTTAGTTTGACATAGACCTGGCACCACGAATAAGGCATGACTAAGGGAAGATGCTTGCTATGTCCACCTTCCTCTTCACCTCAACAAGCAAAAACTTGTGGAGGAGACTGCAGCATTAAAAAGCAGCTCGTTTGTCCTCTCCCAGCTCTGTGCTATCATCTGCTTGTTGGTCTCCCATACACGCTGCAGCCTCTTTCTCCAGCCTTCACCTGCCTTTGCTGGCACCTGCCGAGAACTTGGTGAGCTTTGTCACACTGACCATGAGTGCTGCTTATTGGTCCTGCACTTTCTTTTTCCATTGTTTTTAGAATATAACATTCTTCAGTTTTCACTTGGAAGAAAAGCGGGTAAGGGAAAGAGATGTGGGGGAGGGTGCTTGGGGGGGGGGTGTTTCTGGGTTGTTGGGGTTATTTTCCCTAAACCTTCAAACTGTCTTCTCTGCTGCCATGAATCTTGATGAAAAACATCTACCATCCTGAAAAGACATCTTGGGCTTCTGCTCCCATTTGCTGCCAAAGGGAATGCCTTTTAGGAGACCCCATTTGGAACCAGTCAACATAAGAGCAAACTCTGGTTTACACTGGTGCCAGTGACGGCATGTTGGGCAGGCAGGCCAGCCAAGCCTTAAAGCTGCCAAATTAGCACTGTACGTTCCCAAATACCAGCAAACCTCACTTACCGCGGGGCTAGGTTGTACTCCCACACCAATTTTTAATCTTACCAAGAGACCCCCTGCATCCATGGCTGGCACTACTGAAGCGCAGGTGTAAGCCAGTACAGCCAAGAGCGACAGTCGCGCCTTCACCTCAGCGTAGGGGTATTTCATCAGTGTAATTTACATCTGCTTTAACGTTTCGGCTACATTGCCTTGTAGCTGAAAGTCAAACCCTAAATTATACACTTTTTCTGTAAGTATGTGCAAGCACAGGTAATTGTTTCAACATTTAAATTAATATTTTTTTGGCTTATTACCCTATTTTAAGCTGGAGAGGGACAGTTTGTATGAGTCACTGGCTGGACAAAATCAGTATGAGAAGAACACGGTACATTCCATACATTAACTTAACCCAAGGGCTAGACTAACTCTTGCTGAAGTAACACCAAAGCCAATGGAAGTCCACAGTTTCAGTGGAAACTGGATGGGATCCTAGCAAAATATGCTATTTCCCACAGAACACACAAGAAAGAAACAGTTAAGATATTAGAAGAATATTAGAAATAAATAGCCAACAAATCACAGAATCCTTGGCCACCATTATGTCTTCTGCAAACCATTTGCACCAAAAATACTGCTACACTAAAATCTACATTTAACATCTGTTCAGACTACATACTCTTACATCAACCCCATTAGATATCATGCACCTTTCTGCTCTTGGGATCAGTAAAAAAAACATGATGTCACTTCAAAATGAGAAGGCAAATCAAGTATTAGATATGTACATATTTTAATTCATTTTAAAAATGGTGTACATTTAAGGAGAGATTTCAAGGGTTGCCTTGTATTTTTTTTTTGTTACATTAGATTATACCTGAATTCTCTGCATAGTGACTTTAACATTTCTGTTTTCTTTTTTTTGTTTCGTTGTGAAAATAACGGTTGCAGGTAGCAATGTAACATCTCAAAGACAATCACAATACGTGCAGGATGTCCAGCCAGAAGCATTTCTCAGTTGACTTGCAGTAGCATGGCACTCTATAATTTGTGCATCAACACTTTTTTTTTTTTTAAACGTTTAATTCAGATGTGTCTCAAGAAGCAAAAACAAACTTTCTTCACTGAGCCTTAGGTATCTGGTCAGTTCCTCAGCTGGCTGCAAGCTGCTTCCCTGGAGTTACTCCAGTTTATGCCAGCTTGAGAACCTGGCCTGTATTTTTTTCCAAAACACACCTGTAGCCCCTTCATGCTTTCCTTAATAGGAGTGCAAATTTCGGGAATGTGGGTAGGGTCCCCTAGCTGGGGGACCTTGCAGGAGTTTTGTGTGATGGGTCCTCCTCCCCAGTCCTGCTCCCTGCACGTGCGTGAGCAGAGAGGGCTGAACATGTGCAAGGAGCAAAATACTGGGGGGAAGAGTCCTAATTTAGGACTAAGAGGCTAATTTTGCTTCCAGTGTTTTGGCATGTGAAGTACTTCTGTTTCCATGTGACCGGCCCAGTTGACCTAAGAAGGTATTCATACCACCCACTTCAAAGGCAACAGCCAGACTCCAGAAATGAGATGCTCAAAGTCACCTTGTGTAGATGGCTGTGTCTCTCCACTGACTATACTGGACCCCAGCCGTAACTGGGTATGTCCATGAAATACCTAAGATTAGGTGTTGTGAATACCCTCTCTTGCTCCAGTAACGTTTCCTCACCCATAGAAAAAAGTGCTTTTGCTTTATCTCCCTGACAAATACGTGGGCTGCTCGATCCTGTCACCTATCCCATGTGCTTGTACTGAGATCTGTCTCGAGGAATTTGTACTTGATTGGCTGTCAGTTTGTGGTGGATATGGTAAACGCAGAGGGTTATCACAATAACCAGCCCCAGTATCAGACCCAAAATCAGAGGCAGGGTTTCTTCCAGCTGCTCCCGCTGGTCCACCGGGCATTTATGTTCTGCAGGTAGAGAAAGGAAAGGAAACAGAAAGTGAATGATGAGACATTAACACCAAACGCTAACTCTCGCCGCAGTACGAGACAGCCTTCCCGAAGAAACGACCGGCAATGAATTACGGCACTGCTCCAGGGGTCCCGGCGGAGCAAAATCCACCCTTGCAGCAAGGGAGCAAAGCAGCCCTCTCGGGAGCCCCCGGGACAAAACCAGTTGCTTTGAAGGAACCTGCAGCCCCCGTCCCAAGGCCAGGCTGGTGGGGCAGGAGATACCTGTCACCAAGCCCGCTGCTGCCCTGGAAGGAAGCACCACCAGGCCCACGAGCGCCTCGTCAAGCCTGCCCTGCCATGCTAATGCAACCGCGACACTGTCGAGGACGGGACAGCGTAACTGCAAGCTTCCTGACCACGGCAAAAATATCTGCTCTGCTTATTTAGCTATAGTGACTAGAAACACTGTAATGGGAGGCTTCAATGTCTGTAGTTCACAATTCCACATCAGACGTACCCTGTTCATCACTGAAAGATATTTTTCCCTCCTCTATCTGCATGATGACCGAGATCTAACAGTGCTTTTCCCACCTCTCCACAAAGCCTGACCCAAACCTTCAACAGAAGATGCAACTCTGAATCTGCACCGATTTACCCCTGCTGGTGGTCTGCCCTAGGGCCTCCTGTCGTTAACTAACTCCAGACAAAGCCCACACGATTGTGCTGAGCCTGAGAGTAGCCGAAAAAGGCAATTCCTCCTGAGCACAGTCCCTCCGTGGCCACGTGCTTTCAGCCGTAGCTCCCCGAGAAGATGAGCCAAAACAACGTATGCCTGCCCCGCGCGTCAGGCAAGACACCAAGCTTTCGGCCCAACGCCGTAGGCGGTCTGCGAGTGCCGCGGGGGCTGGCTCGTCTCTGCTTCACGGCAGAGCAACGGGAAGCCCCAGCCCACCCTGCCGTAGAAAATAACGATGGCTACAAAGGGAAAACACTCTGACTTGTTCAGCCTGCAAAGGCAAGGCCGCCAAAGTCAGAAAACACCCGAAAGCAAGTTACTGCGGTAATTCCAGTTCGAGACCCTTTCGCTCACACACTCTGCCACAGGCGTGAATGACTTGATCATGTTTTACTTTTTTCCACACAAATCTTGCTTGCCCACGACTAAGGACAGCAGAGCTGATGGTGCCAAGGTGGGGCAAAAAGGAGAAAAATGCCAACCCTGAAAAAAAGTCATGGGATAAAGGAAGGACGGTGCCCTGCATTTGCCTCTTCACAGTACTCCAGATCCTGCTGAAAACAATGAAGACATTAATTATGTCCAAAAAAACCCCCTAAGTGCGTGGTAGGCAGACATACACAAACGGCAACGTAATTCCCCCCCATGGCTAAAGCCGGTGCGGAGGGGCTCCCCGGGCAGCTGACTGCAAGATGCAGAGATCTGGCACAACTGCTAAAATCGCGCGCTCTGCGGTCTAATTGCCTGCAGCAAAAAGCGGGCGAGTGCCGGAGGTGACGGCAGGGCACCGGCCTCCCGGCGAACGCGGGCCGCGGACAACGCAGCCGGCTCCCGCAGCGGCTGCGGCTTGGGGACGCCGCGATGAAGTGTTTTAAACTGCAAGTGAAGCGAAACAGAAAAAGCGAGCGGGGAATGTAGTCTAAAAAAAAGAAAATGTGCTTTTCAGTCCCGATCCCTTACTGTTTCACCAGAGGGGTGATTAATCACCAGGACGGTGCTACAGACAATTCAGCAGTTGCTGCAATGCAGGCTTTTTGTTTGTTTGTGCTAAGGCGGGGGGGGAACCAATCAAACCCCTCCTGGTTATTATTTAGCTCCCAAAATTTGGTTTCCAGAGCTTTATGAAATTCTTTCCAGTTTCGGCTATGAAGCCCCCACCAGCCCCGCAGCGCCGGGGCGCAGACACAGCAGCGGGTGGGTGCTCCCAGCCCCTGCCCGCGGGAAGGCTAGCGGACGGGGCAACCCAGGGCATCCGAGGTGACCTGCTCACGGAGACCTTAATGACCATGTTAAAAAAAAAAAAAAAAATCGGGTACAGGGAAGCAGCAGGCACTCTTGCAGAAAGCACTCGTGTCTGAGGAGCAACCCTACCCGCTCGGCCCGGCAGGGCAGGGCTTGCTGACGTGCCGCTCCGCGCTGCTCCAGCCCAACCACCGCGGCCGCCTCCTGGGGACGCCGATTTTGCTCAGAAAGCCGCTTAGCTTAAAGCCTACACAAAGCTGAAATAAGCCTGGTTTGAACCAAAATGAAAATACCCACCGATGCTCAAATGCCGGTTTAAGCACTGCTAGCTGGCCCGTGCACTGTTCCTCAAACGAGCTAGCTCTCCCAGCTCAGACCCCCCAACTCCAAAACCCTCCTTGCCTTATTTTATTTCATCGCTTTGCCCAAAACATGTGGGCTGCAGAGCACAAAACGTGCTTTTTCAGCGGATGTGGCCAAAACTCCCCCGTCCCCAGAAAGCCGCTGCTGTATGCAAGCATCTGAGGCACAACTCGAGACGGTGTCAACTCCTGCAAGCAGCCAAGGAAGATATGTCATTGTCCTGCCACTTCTTAAGGAGGATTAAAGCAACAGCAGCAGCAAAGCCAACAGGGAAGACCCCAAAGCCAGGCCAGCAAGCCCCGGCGGCACAGGCACAAACCAGGCAGAAAGCACCGCGGGCATCACCGACCCGCCGAGCACCATCCCCTCCCAGACGGACGCATCTAAGGCCTCCTCTTGGACTTAACATTTATAGGGCATTTTCCACCCCAAGAGCTCAAAGCACTTCAAGTCACTGAGGCCTGGCGGCGCAGTGAGGAAAACGACGCTTATTCCCTATTTCTCGGAAAAGGAAAATCTGGCAGCCGGGAAGGGATAGCGCACGGGGAGCCCACAGCAGACCCAAACTCGGGGACACCGTGTGCACCCAAACCCTGCCTTCTGCTGGCACACAGCCCTTCCCGGCGCCTCTTTTTTCTCACTCTGGATCCCTGGGATCGCAGCGCTTGCCGAAATCACTAAGGGCAATGGCTGACACTGATTTCCAGATTTTCCCAATTTTTGGAGCGAGCAGCCCCCTCAGATAAAAAATGGGAAGCGGCTTCCCGCAACTAGTGGTGGCAGCTGCAGGTAGGAGGACGGACACAACAGCGAGGCAAACAGATGGAGGGGGGAAAAAGAAAAAAAGCAAAGAAAAAACCACCGTCGCCGCCTGGTGAAACTGTGTCTGGCATGGCAGCACACGGTTTGAGACAGGTCCTTATAAATGACCAGCTTAAAAAAAGAAAGAAAAAGGAGAAAAAAATAAGATTGGGCACTTTTGTGATTTTTGGTTAGGATCAAGAGCCCTGACAGTGTCTGCGGGGCTCTTTGCCTGATTTGCGTGTTCTCCTAATTCATCTCTCTTTTTACCGATCTTGTAAACTGAAAGATGTGCACAAACATTTTTGCAAAAAGACAATTTTTTTTGCAAGCTTTGAATGAAAAGAGAGAAAAGAAAAAAAAAGTCCTGCTGCTGTTACACTGAAACAGGTTAAAAAAAAAACATTTGTGAGGGTTGGAAGCAATGTCTTAACAAAAAGATGTTCTGGCACATGAGTGGAAACATTCAAAAAGCAAGCAATTATGCCCCGCAATTTTTTTTAGCCTATTCCCGACAGGAGAGTGTGGGATCGCACGACGAAACCTTTCCCCACCACGTCTTTGTGGCAAAAGCGCGCCGGCCCCGCTGCCCCTCCCAGGCGCGGTGAGCCAGGAGGCCGCTTTGTCTGCGCCGAAATATTTTAAAATGTTATGTAGCCTGTTCATAATTAATAGGGATTTCGCCTAATGGGAAATTAATGAAGCACAAAGGAGAAGGCAAATTACTGTAATTTGGGGCTGGCAGGAATTCTCAGCCCCCA
This sequence comes from Dromaius novaehollandiae, assembly GCF_036370855.1. Lineage (NCBI taxonomy): Eukaryota > Metazoa > Chordata > Aves > Casuariiformes > Dromaiidae > Dromaius > Dromaius novaehollandiae. Next base: position 121,748,002 of record NC_088100.1, read on the forward strand.
CAAAGGCCCGCGCGAGACGCGTTTCGCCATGCATGTGCCGAGCGCACGCCGGGCCTCAGCCGGGGGGACGCGCCGGGGCCCCGCAGGAGCCTTTGCTGCTAGGTGACCTCCCTCCACATTGCTGACCGTCTCCTCCGCGTGCTCTCTGCTATTCAACGTCCAGCAGAATTAAATAAATAATAATAAAAAAATCTGTCGTTAAATAACAGCCACGATGACCACAGAGCTTGACAGGGAGACAAACCCCGCTTCCCGCAAAAGGAGGACTCCCCACACGCGTTTAACGATTGCTAAACCAGCCAGGGTCTCACCATGTCCTGGATAAAAAAGAAAAACCAAGCAACGACGATGATGGAAAAATAGGTTTATGGCCTGAACGTGGAGGCAGGTGAGGATATCACGAAAAACTCAGGTTGGCCCCTTTGGCAACGAAGTCTGAGTTTGGTCTGGTATCACAGAGACACGATAGCTAAAGCTGAGCCCAGACGCACACACTTTAAACACCATTTTCCTCCCCCTCCAAGGTCGGCACAGCGACACCCCCGAGCGTGGGAAGCGGATCCGCAGCAGGAGGGGCAGGGAGAAGCGGTGCCAACCAAAATGGCAAGAAACTACCCAATTCTACCTTTTTTTTCCCCTGTAGCCTATGCAAAATGCATGGTGCTACTTTTGAGAGAGAGAGAAAGGACTTATTTGTGCCCACTGACAAAACCTCCGCTATTCAATACGGGCTTTGCTGTGAGTAATTCAGCCATCCAGAGCTCTGCCAGAGCCAGGGTACATAATAGCACATATTTACTACATCATTTAGAGGAATGTGAGTCATGAGAGTAAGTGCTCGGCTCTGTAGTAAGTGCTGTTTTTTTATCACATTCTACAGTATCTCCCAGATGCAAAATAATAAAGCCCAGCGCTTTTAATGCTAGGTTTGAAAATAACATTCCCATGTTCTAGTCTGTTACCGAAAGATTTGGCAATTACATATTTCACTTGCATCTTGTTGGGGTAATAATAATGGAGCTAATTAATCTACTAAAATTACACTGTAAGAAGGGGACTAGTCTTGAGGTCCTAATTCAGGTGAACACGTTTATAAGGCTCCATTCAACCTGAGGAAAAATGCAGGCTGAGACCATGCAGCAACTCCACGTATTCCTTTGAATAAAATCAAGCAAAATTTGGCTTAGCATGAATTTTGCCTGGACTAGAGAGCCAGATGCCCCCGGTGAAACTCCCGCTGCGTCCAGATTCACAGCAACGCCGCTGCTGATCGCAGCGAGAGCCCGGCTGCCCCCTCTGTGGGAACAGCAAGGGTTAACTCGCGTTTTCTTCACCCAAAACATAAAGAAACTCTAGAGGAGGCGAAACCCGTGCGCGCGGGATCCTCACAGCCGCTTCCCGCAGCATCCCAGGCCGCTCTCGCTGCAGACCGCGGTGTTTAGCCGCCACCAGCCCGGCACAAGGACGGAGACCAGCGCAGAAACATCTCGCCTCGAGCAAGAAAACGCCCAGTGCACCTGGAGGTCCCTCGCTGGAGCCACCGCTCCTGCGCCTTTCGCCCGCGCTATAACGACAGCCAAGCCGGCCTGCGGGCACCGCCGGCAGCTCCTGCAGCAGCCCAGCCTGACCCCAGCGTGCGGCGGTGCCTGAAGGAGCCGCAGGAGCTGGGCCAGAAGCCCCTTCGCTGGCGGCGAGGAGCAGCAGGCAGCCCCAGGGTCTGCAACCCGGCCAGGCGAGGCCTTGCAGGAGCCCCCACGCAAGCTAGCAGCACCACGGCCGTTCAACCAAGGGTTGGCCAACCTCCACCCCGTGGTCCCCTCCCGCCCCAGGGCAACGGGCTGAGCTGTGGCCACCGCGGCGGGCAGCCGGCTGACGGGGCCGGAGCGAGCGCCCCAACACCACGTGGGAGGAGGCGCCGGCGCTTCGGCGGGGGGGCAGAGGGCAGGGGAGCACCCCCGGGCCGCGGGGGCAGGCCGTCGCCCCGCGCCTCACCTTCACTGAAGACAAAATCCGCGCTGATGTCGAAGGGCTGGACGCGGACCTCGGACAGCAAGAGCTCCACCGACTTCTGGTGGTCGCTGGAGACCAGGGAGATGGTCTGCTGCGCCTGGCACTCGTAGGACTTGCCGGCGGGGGTGACGAAGGCGGAGAGCCGGTGAGAGCTGGCTGTGTGCTTCCCGGCTGTCCAAAGGGCAGAAACAGGAGAAAAGTGAGACACCCCCCCACCCCCCGGCAGTCTGACGTGACCAATAAATTATTGGCCCAGCGCACAGATGCAGCACCGGGCTGAGCGGCGGGTTTGCAGCAAAGCGGCCGCACGCTCTGCTGCTCTTGAAGCACAAGTCCTTCCTGCTGATGTATACGTTGATATAAGCTTCAGGTGGGACTCATAGTCCCCGCGTTTGGGAAATGACGATTCCTGCCGCCACGCACGGGCTCCAAATTCAGCGGCACAATTTGGAGACCTTACTGCAGAGCGAAACAGGCCATAACACCTTTCCCGAAAATAAAGGGTGACCGTTTCGCCCAAGGAGAGATTGCAAGAAAATACGCTCTCATTACACAGCGCATATTTTACAGACCAGGGCCACCGGGTGCCCGGCAGGGAGGGACGGGGGATCTGCCGCCGCCGCCGCCGGCTCCTCCGCAGCCCTTTGTTCCCGCCGGCTCACACAAAGGCCGCGGGTGGGCCATGCACCCACGCCACCGCGGGCTGGGGACATAAATGCTGGAGCGCCAAACGTCTCCACCGCGTCCAAAGTGTCTTATGCCATAAACCCGTAACGTAGCAATAAACACGCAATTCCCTGAAGTTTGAAAATCTTGCCGAGGGATGACTCGCCGCCGACAGGATTTCAATTTTCAGGGCAAGGCAACTCATTTCTGGGGAGAAATGATGTAGAAACAGAGCAAAAGCCAAGAGCGAGCAAACCTAGGGGGGAGCAGAGCCTCCCTGGCGCAGAGGTGTGCGCAGACATAGCTGGGCATGTCGAGCCCATCGCTATCTGGGCAAACGGCACGCTTTTCACATGCTCAACGGGCATCGAAACCGAGGAGAAAATTAACGTTTAAAAAAACGATACGGTGCTGATGGGGGGCAAAAAGCAGCAGCCCTCCCGCCCCAAAATCACAGAGTGGGAAGGGGGGGGTACAGGGGCCATCTGCGCGGCCTTACGGCTGACGGCGTCCTTGAAGTAGGTGCGCTCAGCGGTGTCGTAGGTGAACTGGACCCGGGCGAGCCGCCACAGCGCCTCCGGCCCCCGCGACGTGTTGCGGCCCTCCTGCGAGACACGGCCCGGGGGGGGCGGGTCAGGGGGCCCGGCCCGGGGGGGTCAGGGGGTCCGGTCCGGCCCGGCCCGGCGCGGCCCCCCGGCGGCCGCCCTACCTTGGCGAAGGAGAGCCGCAGGCTGTACGCCCGGGCCAGCCACGATATCTCCAGCTCCGCCTCGTCGGTGCCGCACTTGCCGCGCATCTCGGCGCCCCGGGACAGCGGTATCTCGGCCTGCTCCGTGATCAGCTGCGGAAGCGGCGGGGCTCGGCTCGGGGGCGCCGGCGGGGAAGCGCCGTGCAGCGGCGAGAAACCCCCGCGGCGCTGCGGGGCTTCCCCGACCCGACCCGACCCGACCCGCTCCCCCCGCCCCCCCCCAGCCCGGCACTGCCGGGGCAGCGTGCGGCGGCGCAGCCCGGACCCCGACCCGGACCCGGACCCGGACCGGGACCCGGACCCGACGCCCCGCACTCACATCCACGTAGTTGCTGGCCCACACGTCGTAAGGGACGATGAACTTGGCGGCGAATTCCGCCATGAGACAGGTCGTCCGGTTCTCCCGCACCACGAAAATGTCCTTTTCGGGGCTCGGGGAGAGCCCGGAGAGATTCTCCACCTCCTGCTCGGCGGCCAGGCGGGCGGCGTCTGCGGGCACAGCGGCGCTCAGCGGCCCCGGCCCCCCGCCCTGCCCTGGGGTTTTCCCTTCCGTTTCTCCCCCCCCAATTAATCGGCTTTATTTTAAGAGCAGGAAATTTCCCGGTCGCGATGGGGCATTCCGGTCGCGATAAAATACAGAGTCGCGGCGAGGCAGCCGGCCGCGGTGCAACAGACCCAGCGCTGAGCAGCGCGGTCTGTCGCGCCGCGACCGGCTGCCTGATCGCGACAGGACTCCGTGTCGCGACAGCGCGGGCTTGGCGGTACTCACGCAAGAGAAGGAGCAGCGCCGGGGCAGCGCGGCGCCCCCCGGCCATCCTCGGCGCTCGGCCGGCGGCTGCGGCGGCGGCGCGGCCTCGGGATCGGCGTCCTCCGAGCGGGTCCGCGCCGGAGGGGAAGGAGAGCAGAAAGGGAAAGGGGGGGGGAAAAGAGAGAGATTAAAATCACCGCCTTTCTCGGGGAGCTGCACAGGCTGCAAAACCACTCCGCTGCGGCGTGGCGGGGAGGAGGGACGGGGAAGAGTGTGTGGGTGTGTGGGGAGGAGGGGGGGGGGACGTCGTGCCGGCGGGAGCTGATGGAGGCGCCCACGTCGGGGAGGACGGGGAGTGCGCGGCGGCGGGGCGCGGGCGGCCGGGGGCCCGCGGGGAAATGCACGGGTTGCCCTGCCCGCACCGCACCGCACCGCACCGCTGCCCTGCCCGCACCGCACCGCACCGGCGCGGCTCCCCGCACCCGGCTCTGCCCGGAGCCGCGGCGGTCGGAGCTGGGCTCCGGCGTTCAACCCGCCGCCGATGCGCCTTCCCCCCGAGAGGAAACCCTCGGCCGCTGCAGCGGGTTTCCCCAGGTGCAAGGCGGGGGGCCGGGGGTCGGCAGCGCCCGCGCCCCGAGGCGGGGTGATGGGCTGGGGATGCGGCTGGGCAGCGAGCTTCCCCGACCACCTCGGACAGTAAAGTCAGGAAGCAGAGGAGGGGGCAAAAAAATACCCCCCTACAACATCCAAACACCCCCGCACAACACCCGAATGCCCCGAGTGGATGTTCCCCAGGCAGGCAAGGGCTCAGCGGGACCTGCAGCCCCCTAAGGAAACCAGCTCCGAGGGGGCGGCAGGGGCAGCGACGGCGGTTCTGGCGACGCCAAGCCAGTGCCAGCTGCACAGGGTCCCCCCAGGTCCCCCCCTTTCTCTGCGTCCTCCAGGTCATCGCGCCCAACCTTCCCACTCAGCCGCCGCGTTGCACAGCTGCTTTCGCAAAGCCGTTGCAGCTCCCCGGGTAGTGCCGCTGCTGCCAGGGAAGGAGGGAACCCAGTAAAACAGGACATTTTGCGGCTGGTCTGCGGTGGAGGAGGGGTTATCTAGTCCAACGCTAGCTGCTCATGGATCGTTAGCAATTTCGTTGAAGGCAAACAGCTGCGTAGTGTGTTAATTTAGGAGGAAGCGCGCAGCTATTTTCGTGTAGCAAGAAGGTCAGGAGCAAAACCTGCATCCTTGTACGAAAGGCCATCGATGCACTTGAGCTCTCAAGCTGGCATAGCACAGCCAGGCGCACGCTCCCGAGTGGCCCGCGAGCTGCACTGCTGCGGTGCAGCCCGCGTCCAGGCCGAGGGCTAAACCGGCTGCTCCACCGCTCCGAGGGAGCCGCAGCCCTCTGGGAAGACGGCAGGATTCGGCGCTGGGCTGCGGCGGCCCACGAGGGAGAGCGAGCGAGCCGAGGAGGAGAAGCTCCCCTTCCAGCAAAGATTTAGACCAAAGCAGAGCTCAGCTGTTTGAGCAAGCTTTCTAGAGGCACTGGTGTGGTGTGTGCCTCAGGGTCCCTAAAGACGTGGTGGCCGCTGCTGGGGAGGGCCAGGGCTCGGGGCTGTACCCCAGCAAGGCCTTCGGCGACGCCAGATGAGCCCATGCTGGGTGAGCCCAGGCCGCGTGGTGGCACGGCACGGGCGACCCGGGCCTGGCACACAGGGAAGCGCTTGCCCCTGCCCTGTGCAGGGGTGCCTGGGGCACAGGCGCCGCAGCCCGGCCTAGCACCGATGGCATTTCGGGTAGAGGGAGTGAGGGGCACAGAAGCTGCGAGCCCTCCTCGCTGCTCCTCTTCCTCCCAGCAAGCAGCGGTGCCCTGGCCTGGCCATCTCCAGGGGTATCCTGCCCTGCAGCAGACCCGATCCAGGAAATCCCATTTATTCCCATAAAACTGGTGCCTGCATCCCCTCCCTCTCAGCTGGGGGGGGGGGGGGGTACGGTCCCAACAGCTCGTCAGCAAGGGGGGCTCTAGGGAGGGAAGCAGCAGCCTGAGGCCCAGCCCTGCTGGCGGGAGCCAGCGGCACCAATCCTGGGAGCAGCTAAGGAGCAGCAGGGAACTGAGCCTATTAAGGACGCTTTCCATAAGCGAGCCGAAACAACACCAGCTATTTGGAGCACGTGGCTTTGCACGGACTTACTAGTAATTCGCAGTTCTAGTTCAGGAAAAGGAGTTTGGAGGAAATGGCTAAGGAAGGTGTTAGACGGTGAGTTTTGCTTGCAGTCTGCTGCCTTCGGAAAGCCTGACCCACAGCCCCGACCCTGGCACCTACTGCCCGTCCAGCGCAACTGAGAAAGCCTCCAGCTCCGGCGGCCATTCCCAAACCAAACAGCCACATTTATCCTTCTCTACCAGAAGAATTGGTCTCAAGAACTGGCAGCCTGCGGGCAACAGCGCACGGAGTCTGCAAAGAAGTCTGCCTCGTAGGTGTATTTTGGGTCTCCAGCAGTAAAGCTTGATTGCATGGAAGTGAGACAGGGGTTAAACAGACCCTTGCTTGAAAAAAAGAGAGTTAATGACAATCTCCCCAAATTACTGGAAGTGAAAGACTAGCAGGCTGCTCCCGAGGCCGGGGTGTCACAGCCCTCCCTGTCAGAGCACGCCGAATTTATCTGAAGAGATGGATAATCTCCTGCTTTCCTCAGTGAAATGGCAGCAAAGCGGAATCCATCACCCCAGCTAAGCATGGCATCTTAAACGGCTTCAGCTCAGTCTTAATGCTCAAATTGATTAGCCTATTTTGTCTCAATGGAAATTCTCACCGCTTCTTATTAGCGGCCAGGCTTCAAATAATTTTTGAATCAAATACTACTTAAAAGGCATTTCAGAATACTCACTTGACAAAATTCATCACTTAATTTCAAATTACTGTCTGCATTTTGCGTTAAACTGTCAATGGACAAAGTAGGTGCCAGCCTGGGAGCTGAGCCTGGCAGCGGAGGCTGCCCGGCTCCACGGCGTCGCAGCAGCACTCTCTCTCTCTGGCTCAATAAATCCCTAGTTCTCGGCTGAGCCGTGAGCACACGCTCATAAAGAGACTATGGATGTTATTCCCTTCCCCTCCAAAACCAGCTTATACCCCAACGCATATAGCACACTCTACAGGGAGGCAGTACAAGCAGATTTGCTTTTCCTCCGCGAGGGAACCAGGCCTTCCATTTGCAGCTGACTGTGCGACAGGGAGGGCTCTGCTTTCCAGCGAGGTGGTACCTGAGCCTGGGAAAACTAGTAACGCTCAGTGCTTCAGCAGGCCCCGTTCCCTCCCTAGCCCAGAACATATGCCCTTGCTCTGTCTCTCATATCAGACAGGATTTAGTAGCTTGGTCTCTGTCATATACTTCTTACTAGGCTAGAAAACATTGTGGTAGGCCATTGTAAAACTGCACTGTCTCCAGCAGCTGCATTTTAAAGGATTATTTATTTTTTAATTAAAACATTGTTTTTGAAAGCAAAAATCCCTGCTTTTTTGAAATGCCAGATCCTGTCAAGCATGCTTCACAAATGCTGCTGCTACCAGCTCCTTCAAGCACTCTGGAAGAGGAAAAACCAAGCTCGGAGGGCAGGCGAGGTGGTTCAGTGCATGTACAGAAACAGAACTTGTCTTTAAAATATTAAGGCTAATAAGGAGCTGGATGGAGGTGCTCCCAAGGGCTCAGTGGCATCAGAGCAGGAGTCGTCTGTTTACAGCTTTGAGAACAGGCCCCGCAAGTCTGTTTAAATCCCACGTTATACACCTAAATACTATACCGACTTCTGCCTTAGGTGGATTCCCAAGGCAGTGCTATACTGCACTCGGGCTGTCTTGTAGTGCTGCAAGGATCAACACTGCACAATTCTGCTATCACTTAAAACAAATGAAATCAGACTCCTTTGAATGATAAGCTGTAATATAAATGTATTTACACTATATGCATTTTTACAGGAAATACTTTACAACTTGTTAAAAATTCTTAAGTAATAACACCACGACCCTATATAATTGACTACAGTGACAACTACAGTTCTTGGATTTTCAAGATTTTTATTAGAGAAGTTGAAAGTTTCATCTCAGGACTGACAATAACATAACTATCTCTTTTCATTTAATTTGTTTATAGGAATAGGTAGAATTCATTTGTACAAGCATATACAACAACTTAATTGGTGCTTAGTACATTGAAATCAGTAATCTGATTTGTTCTAAACTACCAGTTTTCCATGCAGTCGTCTTTGTATTGGCAGCATGGACAAATTCCAAGCAGAATGCTTACATGCATTGTTTTGCAATATAACTACAGCAAGCTTTAGAAACATGCAAATTAACACATAGCAAATTGTTTTTATATCTAATGGACATAAAAAGGTTATTCCTGATATGAAATTCTGAAAATCTGCATAAATACTTCTGTGTAAAATTAAATTAGTTATGTACTTTCTTTTACTAGAAGTATCAAGAATGCCCACGGAATTAATGTACACACATATATATAGAGACCTTTTTATGCTAAAAGTCTTTGTAAGTAATCAAACAATATTCTGTGCCATACATTTATTCAGTATTTACTGGCTAGCAGAATGACTGTGGTCATATAGTAGGCATTACAGTCTTACTGGCATTTGTTATCACATGCAAACTTACTCGTAGTATTTCTGCTTACTAATCTTACCACGTGGCAACATATATGTGATTTTTCTACAATATCGTGATTCTGAAGTGTATAAATACTTTTTACATTTTCACAGTTACAAACTTTTTGCCAAAAGCCATTTAAACAATCTTTAAGTTACAATGAACTGTAATATTGGGGACCTGCAGCAATAGGATCAAAATGCAATTTCTATACAAGCAATGTATGATGTAAACTTTTCTTAAAGTGCCTAATACATAATTCCTTAGAGCACTGAGCAATTTTGGCACAAATACACTGCACTTCCCTCATGCTAACCATTTCAGTAACTTTTACAGGATATTAGCCTCTTTCAGACATGATAGAGTTGATATGGCACTTGTGAATGACATCATCTGAATGCAAAAATATCCTGTCAAGCTAGTGTTACAGGTCATGAACTTGCCCGATGACCGTAGATACTGTACTTTTGAGTACAGGTAGTTAATTTTCAACAGCTTACTGTCTGCTGCCTGAAAAATACTTTGAAGTATAATTAAAAATTGCCCAAACTTAACTCCTTACTAAACTGATCAGGACCATATTATTACTGTGACTTAGCAGAAGATCCAGTTCAACGGGCTTGATGTTGTCAGGTGCCAAGCAACTGATGAGTTGTGACTGGTCAGGATGTCGTAGCATGAGGTCTCTACACAGTATATCACACATGAGAATACAAATGGTAAATAACACGACTACAGTTTTGTTACCATTTTAGATGATGTTAAAAATATCTGTTGTGTTTCAAGGATCTGATTGTATAATTCTGATGCAGGCAAACTGCCTGTTGAGATAGAGAAGGGAATACAGGACCGGGTTTGAAAACTGTGTTCATCTTCTGATCAGTGTTTTTCTGAACAACGAAAATTCTTATTATGGAAATCCAACATAGGAAATTCTGTGCCCAGTGTTAAAAAAAAGAAATATGCAAACCTTAACACTCTGTGGTCCATAGCTACACTTCATATATTAAAAAAAAAAGAAAAGAAAAAAGCCCACTTTTCAACCTCAGCAACAATAGTGTGAATTTTGCTCTCTTTTGAAGGATGCTGTGTTCTCTAACTTCAATTTGCAAGTTGAGGCTTTAGACCACTGTTGCTGGCCTGCGATCCATCTCTGCTTCCAGCTTCACCATCTGCTGCATCTCCTTTGCCTGCAATCCAAAATAACCACGTGAAGTATTGCATTAGACCTTGTGTTCAAAGCGAAGCACAGTTTTTTATATGATAGTGTATGAGTGAAATATAGGCAAAACACACTGAAGATATATGTAATCACATTATGCTTAACCCCCCAAATGCCCTTGTGTTTTCAAACTCAGATGGAGTTCTTAATGTTTACAAATTCTTGGAAAACATTTTTGATCCTATTCCAAGATAAATGAGTCAACATTCTGAAGAAGCATATAGTAAAACACACAAGCTCCAATTTTTGTGAAGAAAATTAGGCAGATGCTGACTCAACTACTTCCCCTGATACAGAGATGGCTTTGAGAATATATGCTAGATCCCCACTGTGTTAGTGCTGGGAGGTGTTATGTCCTGAGACATTCAGAGAGTTGACCTACAATCTGGACCCATCTCTTTCCAGGAAGACAATGAATGACGAAAATCACTCCGTGGACCATCTTCCTTGCAGTAGGCAAGAGAGATCTTTAAAAATAATCTTCATCTGGCCTGGCGATCCTAACCATCTCCTACGACTGCCGATGTGGTGTTTTTCACCTCAAGGTTAGACTGTTGCTACATGTTCTCCTTGGGACTACACATGCTGAATCCACCTGAAACTGTATCCAAACATGTTGTGCAGAATACAGCAATGCATTTATGCCAGATCTTGCTATAAACTCCAGGTGCCTCAGGTTTTGCAAGCAGAGTTAAAGAACTAAATACGAATGGTACCTGGCCTGGGAATGTCTGGCTTTGGGGTGGCTTTCCTTTCTTCCCTCTTTCCCTCTCCCTCTTCCCCCCACCGCTCTTTCCCCTCCATGCACACACTCTTACTCCTCCTTTGGCTCAGGTATGGATTCGAATTTGCGATTTGGTTTGAAATTTTGCAATTTAAAGGAACTGGGAGACACCAGCTCTTCATTTTCTTTGAGGGCTCTCAATTTGAGAATTCATTTAAATCCATTACCCAAAGAACTCTGAATAACTTGATCTTTACAACCAAACTTCCATGGATTAGGGAAGGCTTAGGAAGGGGAAAACCAAGCTAATCTTTTCTTTGGCGTAACTGCTTTACTGGTCTATATCTGTCATAAATGGAAGAATGGTTACTGGACTTGATCCGTGTGAACTACGTTTGTTGAAAAGTTGTAAAGGTTGCTTAGACAGGGAACTTTGTTACAGAAGCTCCTACTTAAAGAGTCACCTATTCTGGATGTGCAAACATACTTGCATATGCAAAAACAGACAAATGTAGATCTAAAGTAATGAGATGCACAGTTATTCATTTTGAAAGGTAAATGTGGGTTTGTGCATATGTGATAAAAGTGCCTTCTTGAAAAATCTAGTCCTGTACTTTCATAATCATCATCATCTTGGGGAAAAAAAGTAATTATGATAATAGCAAAGCAACTGTCATAAATATGATTAAAAATTAATCAACACTCTCCATTTAAATGAGTTAAAAGCTTGAAAGTAATGAAGAAATAATTTTAACATGAAAATATGGAAACATAATAAATAAATCAATATGTACGACCTCTTCTGAAATGTTGGCTGGATTTTGCCTGTATGTGAAATGAAATTCCAGATAAAACAAAGCCCCTTTGTTTGCTTCTTAGTGACTCACACGTTTTACGTTTTAGGCTTGTGACTTGAACACCGGCACATAGCGTCCTATAAATATTCTGCAAGCTAGCACATACCGCATGGAAATATTTTAAAGTTAACTTGGTTTCAAAGAACACATTAGCATAGCATCAGGATGCCCATTTTCACTAGTTTACGGTCAGGGTCAGACAGCGCACGAGCTGACGCGAGCACACCAGCAGAATACTTGAAGGTGAGCTTTGTGGAGGCAGTGGTGGAGCTGCAGTGAATTCATGAAGGTAGTGGCAACTAATGGACTTAGCTCTCAAGACACTTGCTCTCTAGTGCGATCTGAGGCAGGCCAAGAACCATATGCATTAAAAGAAGAATATAAGTATTATTTTTCTATCCTAATGAATGCCTTTTTTCCTCATTATATATCTGTAAATAAATGTCTTTAAAATAGGGGCAGTCAGACTCAGTGGTGCAAGATGTAAGTATGTTACCAATTCAAGAAAATAATTTGGATCAGGCAATACTGTGCAATTGGATGTTCAAGCCTAATACAATTAGCACCCTTCATAAGACAAGGGGTTAATAAAGACTTCTTATAAGTGGTGATTATTAGGAAGACATAACAGCACAGCCACACAGTAAGTATAATTACCATACCTTGTAATATGTCTGTAAACTGAATTTTAAAGTGCTGGAAGCCACTCTTCTTTAGACACTAAGAAGCTATTTCTAGCTATCCATTCTAGATTTTGCTATTTTTAGTGTGGCATTACTTATTTTATTACCATAATAATATATGTGGAAATGCTTTGTCTGTCTATCAGCATTAGCAGTTAATCATATGTATGTTAACACTAAAATGGTTTCCTTAGATCAATAGACACTTCTCACAGACAGGGTTTAGAATTCTAAGCATATCTTCTAGCAACGACAGGTAATGTACAATACAAGTTAATCTCCAAATATTTCCTATCCACATTGCTGTTCATATGCATCTGGATCTGAGACGCTAAAGCATAAAATACTGTTAATATAGTGTCAGACTCAAATATTTGTGTGCAAACATGATTAACATTGTGTTCACTATGTCAATGGTACTTCCCAATGGTTGCATTTACAAGGAGAGCTCCAATGATAATGATTTAATTTAGAAGGAAAGCACACCAAAATAATAGCTTGCTTATTATATATCCATCCTACCTTGTGTTTGAGACACTGCATGACAGGATTTCAAAAGCTGTTCATACAAAAATAATAATGTCAAAATTGAGTAATACAACAAGAAGCAAATAAAATGAATGAAAACTGAAGTGAGATTGAAAAATTAATGCAAGAAAAATTATACATAAAACAAAACAAATCTAAATTCATAACAGTTTGCATTGAAGGCTGTTTCCATCCATAACTCTACTTTTCTACATTGCATATTTGTATGAAAAACTTCTTCACTTGTTTGATCAAGAAAAAAAATTAAGACTTCAAAAAGTTCCTTGAATAAGTACCACCTTTGTCTTGATCCAACTAGCTATAATACATCAATGTGTATAACAATGAAACCAGACCCAGCTAATTCGCTTGGGTGTAGCATCTCGCTAACAAGTCTATGCTGCTTCTAGTACATGAACTAGGATCTGCTCGGCGTCACCTGTACTACTGATCTCCAAAGACTTCTTAGAAGAGTGAGTCAGCACCCTCTGTGGTCAAACTACAGCTAAAAATTTGCCTTGGTGCACTTTTAGGGCTAAAAGCAAGTGCTCAATACAGCAGGTGTGGAAATAGATGCTTTGATGGACCAAATCTGAGTGGGTTAAAAAGCTGTTAACAACTACTCCTGCAGTGGAGGCCACCACCCACCAGGCAAAAGTGATAACACGCATATAGATGGATCTTACTCCATTTAATCACTGATGATTCAAGCTGACCTCTTCTCTGCACTGAGATGGACTATGAGCAAGCTCATGTGGCCAGTTATAAGCTCTCAGCACTGGAGACCGTAACCCTGGGTGAGGGAAGTAACTAATTGCTCCAAGAGGTGACTCCTTTAATGACTCACACTTTTGTCACAGCAGCCTATCTCCCTAGACATAATGTGATTATTGCATTGTGGTCAGAAGCACAACGCTAATCATTCCCTCTTGTCCTTGTATTTTTGAACACTGGATCCAAAGCTCTCTGAAGCCAATAGCAAGACACCTGTCTTTGGATCATGCCCATCATCTTTTGTCAACCAGCATGGTTTGCAGGGAGTTGTCGGTCACAGTGCAGTGATCCTACAGATCCACTGAAGCCCGACTGCCTCACGTCGGTGCCCCCCTCTGCCTTCTGATTGAACGTGGATGCTGCTCAGGAGCGACTGACTGACAGACCCATCTGCGTTGGACATCAGAGACAGCATCTATGGAAACCATGTGGAGGAACAGGCTAGGAAATCCTGTTTGTTGTCCAAAAGGCAGCTGGAGCGGTCGAAAGGGAGAGCCACGGTGGGTCTGGCTCAGCAGTAGCAGCTGCCCAAGATCCTACATGCTATCCCCCTAGAAGTTAATTAGGCTGCATCTCACGGGGCTGTAGGAGTCTCCTCTGATAGCAGAAATATTTGATTCGTGCATACTCTTCCCTCCCCTTCCACAGGATGACTTTAATTCATAGCATAATGTCTGTCAAAGTGTTCAAGTTCCCCAAATTTAATAACAAAGAAGGAAGTGCATAACCCTTGAAGGTGATGGGTGTTAACCACAACCTCTCTCCCTCATGGCACTAAACTGATAGATATATTCCCCTTGTAGTTTACATTGGTGCAAGTGCAATACTACAAGTCAGTGTGATTATCACAGCTCTCTGGCTTACCCTTTCAGCAAGGGAACTGCTCAGAAAATAGACTTGCTCCTACCAAAAATAAGATTAAAACTTTCCTTTCCTTTCCTAAGTAGCTTTTCAATTAAAAACAACATTCTTATAAACCAGCAGAAAATAATGTGTTTTAATTAGGAGAGGGTGTACTAGTACAGATAAAACTCCCTGTCCTACTATATTTCTTTAGAGTTCAGTCCAAACTAAAATGTCTCTTGAAGTTCAGAGATACTCTGTGCACATTCTTCACTGCTATTTTCCAATCAGCACCAGAAACCTAAGTTCAAAAATGAAGAAAACAGATTTTCTTGAGGTACTTTCTGGGAATAATTAAAGTAAGATATGCTAGGCTTTTTTAGGACTGTTGTATCTAGCTATCCAATATCAGCATGGTAGAAGAGCTAAAAGGATAGACTCTGGCTAGTCAAAGGGTGAAGCTTTCATATGCTTATTTGAATCTAATCTGGATTTTATAACACTATTTTAGTCACTTTACTTCTTCATTTTAACTCCCCAAAACAGACTAGTGATTACAAACAAGGTCATTTTCCCAAGTTCAGTAAAATGACTTATATCTAGAAGCATTCTACTCAGCCTGATTATGAGTACTGTTTTTACTAAGTGCTTTTATTTTAAACCTTTTAAATAAAATACCTGCTCATTCTGCTTCTCTAGGACTTCTAAATGCTCAAGCTGAACTTTTTTCAATTGATCCATTTCCTTTGACTGCTTCATTGCCAGCTGTAAAGAAGAGAAACTAATGACAGTGAAATGTAACACATTATTAACAACCAAAATAAATACTTAATTGAAACGTATACATATATAAGCTGGCTTGCCTCCTTTGGACTCTATAAAAAAATGGGAGGAGGCCTGTTATATCACACAGTCTTTATATATAATATAAAACATTATATTAATATCTGCTATCTATTTTATATAAAAGTAGTAAATAAATAAAAAGGAACAGTAAATTTGTCAATTTAGAACAGTTTCCTCTTACATATATTTTAGATCTTTTAAACTACAAGTATGCAGAACAAAGCAAGGACAAACTTTCATTTGTTTATTAGAGCTGAATTCTCAACACAGAGAAATGAAAATGAAAATCCAGAAATAGTGCCTAGTGACTTTGTCAAGGTTATAGTTACCCTTTTTCTCTCTTCCAGGAACTTTTTTGTGTTGCTGCTGTTCAGTTCTCTGACTCGCCTAAAAAAAAAAAAAAACCCAAAAAACATTGTGATTCTTTTTATTGATGCCTTTTTCTTTTTGCAATAAGTTTTCATGGACAAACTCACAGAGTATATTTTGGTTTCTGATTATCTGTACCAAGTGGGACTAATGGCAAACTGTACACTCTTCTAGCTGTGGGTCTTTACACTTAAATGTTTCCAAGCACCTTTGACACTATGAAGGCTTGAAAAAGAGACCAAAATTGTTGTGAGTGAAGTTTGATTTGTCCCTTACTCAACAGTGGCAGATATAACTTAAAAATTTATTTAATTCCTTTATGTTGCACTCCAGATTTATTTTAGTAAAAATGCTACATCTCTTAATAGTGGTCATGGAAAAATCACCTGATGATCACAAGTAAAGTCACCAATACTGTGAAATTTTTAAAGTTATTATTTAAACAAAAAAATTCATATATAATTAATATTTACATAAAAGACCTAACTGCCAATTTTCTCTCATTAGGATTTCTGTCACGAAATACACCAAAAATAGTTCAAAGAGCTGAATCAGACTAATCACAAAGCCTGAAAAGCAGATTTGCCTTCAGACTGCTTTCAAATATAGGAACAGATTTATCTCAGTGTCATTAATGGGGGTCTTCTGTAAACTAAGCATACCCGTGTAAGTTACCAAGGCCTCTGACAGCTCTCATCTCCCTCATGTGCTAGGAGTTGGTAACACGCAAGGGAGTTAACTCAGTAGCAACATATTCACGCCTCTGGACGAAAGCAGCCCAGTGCAGAGGAGGCAACGGAAAGAAGAAAGAATAAGCCAAATGACAAGCCCAAAGTCAAAGGGAAACCCTGAAGGCTCAAGAGACATCACTGTGTAGACTCTGCTTCTACCTATTTATTTGGAAACTTTTAGAATAAATGGAAGAAATTTAAATAGCTATAATGCAGATCCAATCCTCCAAAAAATCTGAGTAGCTGGTACTGAAAAGTGTCTCTCTAGTCTCTCAAGTCAATCAAGGATGACTTCCTCAAATGTGCAGCGAATAGCCCACTTTTGCAAGTGCAGCAGTGCCCGTGGTTTGCAGGCACGGGATGTTGGCCAAGTTTCCAATGCCAATGGTGGTTCAGTTGAGGAGTGGAGAATCAGCAAGTGTGCTGTTGTTAAGCACATCTCCTGCTTCTCCTATCTCCTTCATCACCCTCTCTGTTTATTATCATCACTTTTAGCACCCCTTTTTTCTGTTCCATCTCTCTTCCCTGTTATTCAATAGATGAGAGAGAAAACCTTTCACTGGCACCACCGCCTGTGTTTTTAGTGGTGCTAAGTGCCTAGTTCCTCTAACTCCAGCTAGAACCAAATCTTAGATCCCTCTTTTCACTAAAAAAGCAACAGTAAAAAGACATAATGCCAGCAGTTGAAGAAGAAGAAAAAAAGAATCTCCAAATAAAACTAACACCCCAATCATTAACTCTTCCAGATGTACTTCTATTTAGTAGTGTGACTAGTCCTACATCAGCCAGTGTCATAGCTGATAAGTAAGCAAGCCTCCTTTCATTTGCCTGATGAGGGCATTACGTTTATTAAAGGGATAAAACTGAGAAAAGTAACATTTTTCGTAAAATGGCCATCTACAATATATTCAGCACAATCACTAGACAGAAATGCAAGATGTTTCCACACACAGAGGCACAGCTTCAGTAGATTTAATCGGTGAATTCGTCAATCAGCCTGTGAGACGCTATCTCAAGAAGAGAGATCTGATACTTACCTCTCTCTTTCAGCTTTGTTTTTGATAGATTTATCCTGGCTTATGGCTTTGCTGTTTTCCATAGATATTTTAGCCTGGTTGGCACGCATTTCCTTGCTTTCCCTAGGCAAAACCGAACAAAATCATTAATATCTAAGATTCAATCACTGTTGCTGTTCGTTTATTGATATTACTCTACACTGTAGCTTATATTGTCCTGGAAGCATTAAGGAAGAGGAAAGAATAAACAGTATGAAGATTGTCTTCCTTTGGGAAGACTGTTTGCAATTTGAGCAAGGATTCAGAAATCTCAATATGTGCTACAGAATATAATTTGAAAGAACAGTTTTAAGCATTTCAAACTTTGAATAAGCAGGCTATAAAATACTCTTTTCTCTCTAGTACATAAGATTTGTCTGAATATAAGCTACTACCAGCCATTCAGAAAATGCGACTTGCCTTTTAAAACTGCCTAATAAATTTACAAAACCTGTACTCAGAACATGACTGCAATATGAATAATAATAATACTTGCTAGTCGTGGCATGAGTGGACAGACTTCCTGGTAAGACTTTTACTTCTGGGATTGGAAAGAGCCCTAAGTTTTAGACCACGGTCAGACTCATGCCTGCTTTCTCCTTCCGGCCCAGGGAACCTTGTGGTCTTCTCTGAGAAACCAGATACCTTTAACAGAAGGGTGGCAATTGCCTTCCATGGGCAATGACCTGAATAGTATGGTTTGACTCAGGAGGCAGAAAACTTCTCCAGTGTTTCAGCTAGTACAGTAGGAAAACAGAAAATAGGTAAATAAGCATCCCATTGTTTTACAAAGAAAAAGAGATCATGATTCGCTGCTGGGAGTAACAACACACATGCTGACCTTCAGAAACAGCTTATTAATTGTGAGTAGAAGCCTTTTCTTGCCTCTGCATAAGGCAGCTAAGCTCCCCAAAGGCCCTTTCCTGAAGGCTAGCTCTTGCTTTCTGCCTGCTTAGCACTCCGGTTCTTGTAGCTCCTGATCTTAAGTGCTCATTTAAATGGGAATTAGGTATGGAAACTAAAGAATGAATAACTGACTCTGAAGTCCTCTGTACAGGATAAACATATAGAAGTTTCCCATCACAAGACAAAGCAGTGCCTCACTCAGTCTCCTTGTCTGGATCTGATCTTAAGAACAGTGCTAAAAAAAATTGTAATTATTAACTCAAAATTCAAAAATTCTGCAGGCACAGAAGATGAGGGGTATGGCACAGAGCACAGTGCTTAATTTAATGAAATGTTATTTAATTTTTAAAATATTCTTTAATCTGTAAAAGGCATTAACCATTAAGTAGCACGAGGAAACTTTGTGCCATTTTCCATATTTTAAAAATTTTATTAAAGAAATGCAGCCCTTCTTTCCACCAAGACTTCTTAAGTCTCATTTCCCAAATACAGATTTAAAAGCAGTGGTATTACAGCAAAAATGAGATGGAGTTCTGAACAATGTTCTAGCAAGAGCACATTTTATTCTAACTGTCTCTTCTCCAAATAAAAGCTTTTATTTGCTATACTGAGTTTCAAGTAATTTTCAAGTACATTATCTGAAAAGCTGCAGTGGAATAATTTTTTTTTTTTTAACTGTGCTAGAGGGTATAAAAAAGTTACGTGTTGGTATTTAAACTGATTGAATGTATTTGTAATAGGCATAATTTTAGAGTGAAAGGAGATAGGAGGACTAGTCCTCTTCTGCGTCAGACTTTGCATGACTGCAAAATGAGGCTTGGGTCACATCTATGGCTAGATCAGCCAACACCTATCGACATACAGGTGCTTCTCCATCCTGGCAGCTGTACTCCAGCTCTGAATAGTACTGCTGAGGGATCTTTCTGGGTGGAGTTGTTTTTCACTGTTTCAAGAAATGAAAGATACTTTTTATAGAAGAAATGAAAAACTCTACCTTTTAAAAGCGTCAAGAAGCATTTGCAGGAATCACTCTTTGTTTTTACAACAGCACTTCTCAAAGACTGGGCCAAACTTCTAATACCAGTTTGCTTCCAAACTGCCTGACGTGGGACTTCACGTTGAGTGTGATACTCAGCCCCTGCTCCCCTGGTGGCATGCAAACTGGGAGATTTAACCGCTGCTTTCCCATTGTATCATACTGACTGCAACTCTGAAATCTGTACAAACATGCCTTTTAAAGGAATACTTAACTTCAAGCATGTAAATCTATCCTGGGAATTCATATGTATACTTAGATGACATTAAAGTGCATTAACATGTTATTTTATGCCACCGGTAATGTTCGGATCACTCTCTTGAAATCTCTGCTTGTGTTTAACAACTGCTATTTTTCTTTCTCATGCATGTTATTTAATCTGGAACACATCACATGGTTGCAAGTAACACTCTTGGGCACCCAGTTTCTCAGAGGCTTCAAGCTCACTAGCTCTAAGTCAGCAAGGCCAAGCCAGTCGGTGGGGGGGACACCCTCAGAGTTCAATAACAAGCTTCTGATTTGGATTGGTGTCTACTGTCTTCTGCTCTGTTTTTAACCAAGCTCAAACCATATATGGTAATTGCCTTTCCCATCACACATGGAAGGAAACTGCTTCCTCTACAGCAGAAAACTGCATCATTTTAGATTACTGATGTTTCTACTGCCACTGCGTCCTCTGCTCTGAGCGCTACCTCCTTACCCCAGCTCACGGACAGAGCGCGGCAAGCACAGCGTGCTCACAGCACAGGCATCGCCACTCTGTTCTCAGATACAGCCTTCATTTCCCCATACTTCTCTGAGCTGGCTACTACATACACATCTACAGGTAAATGCATATACACGTGCACTCCTACACACAATGTAGTCTATAAAACAGTTTACGACTAAGAAAGGGTAAAGTCCCTTTGAGGCATTATTGTTCACATTTCAGCATTTCCCATTCCAAAGTCTTCTGAACTAGCCAGCCATAGTTTTAAACACGAAAGTCTCAACACTGCACAGTTGGGGGTTAGGTACAAATTCCTGAATAAGCAGAAATGCACTAACTGCAGCAAATAAAGACGACAGAATTTTGAAGGTGGTTACTGCTGGGACAGCTCAGAAGAAATAGTACTTATTATTTATCAGGACTCAGATTTTCAGGTCTGTTCCTCAGTAGCTCTTAAAACAATATATGGACTGAACAAAAATGATTTCTAATGAGAAAGCAAGATCCACTAATAAGAATATAAGAATCATTTACAAAGAATGATATAGGGCTGTTCAAACAATGTAGAGATATAAAAATTCTAAACCCAAAGACAAAATCTATGAGAAAAAGGCTAAAAAAAAGAAGTAAACTTAAACTTCATGTAAATATAAGAGCTACTTATAATGACGGCTTTAGATTAGCAAAGTCAAGAGAATAAAAAATAGGTATAGAAATGAAAACAAAAATATTTTCAAGACATGAGAAAAAAATCTTATTGCACGGAAAAGCTATATATTAGTAAAACGTCTTCTAAGCATTGTACTGAATTGCAAATAGGACAGAAAACAGGACTGTTAAGAAGGTGGTGATGTGATCTCTCTGGGTAGATACAGACAGTATGATCTGGATACAAAGTACCAAGGACTGCACCTTCCTCTGGCTAGTATATTTTGAATAATGCATTTGTATTATAATTTAGCAATTTTTCAATGTTAAGTTTGACTGGATACGTACTGCAGGACAACTTGAATACGTGGGTTAACACAGAGATTAACATAAAGATGAGCTCACTAAAGCCTTTTGCTGGGACAATTCTCTGTTGGACAGAAAGCTTGAAGGTCCCAGGATCTATTCTCTCTGATGCAAAGATAAGCTGTTATTTCTCTCAGGAATTTTAAAAGTCACTTATTTTCCTTCTTTAAATGTGACTTATTTATTCCTTTTTCCCCCATGCTTTTTATGGGAAAGATCCTGAAGACAATCACATAAAGAATATACACATACTGCATTCATATGCCTTTAGACTGCTTCACATAATAGATTACAGCATAAGATAAGGATCCCACTATTTACTAACATTTTTAACGCTGTGGCTAGTAAGTGTATCTCGATTTCATTTAATTTGAAATGGGCAGTGTGGTTAATTACAAAAGCAACACCAAGGTAGCGTCATGCAGCATCTCCTGTATTCCCAGCACTTACTAAACAACACATTGTTCTGAAGTATCTTACCCTGCAACCTGTTGGCTAAAGTTTTTATGACCTTATTTCCACGTTTAATACTTCTCAGTTCCCCACCCTCAGAATTCAAGTTCCTGAGTAAAGTCTAAGCACATCCACAGTTGATGCAAACTGTCGCAGCTTCATTGCAGCCGCTGCCTGCTGACAATCTAACCCAGCTAAGAGGCCTATTCCTGCATCTCTCTGTCCCACATCTGATCATTTATTTTCCTTTTACCTTGCATGCAGCCCAATATCTTTGACAGTAGTGCAGCAGCTAAGACGACAAGGAAACCACAGCATGTTATACAGGTATAAGCCAAAACCTCATTATCAAGTATCACTGCCCTGCTCACCTGTCGTGGGAAAATTTTAGCTGCTGGGTTTGTTGTTCATGTGCATTAATCAGCAATTTTTTCAGTAGTTCACACTGTTGGTTCAAGTGTAAATCACGGATTTCTTGCTCTTCAGTGCTATGTGTATTGATCATCTCAGACCACTCTTTAGTGTGCTGCGCCACAATCTCTTTGACCTGCAGAGAAATAACAGCAGTTTCACCACTAGTTCTTTGGTTGGCTGTAAGATCAATTATGCCAAAGACAATGCAAAACCAATCATAAAAAAAAGACTATACAGAATGCAAATAAATTGTGAAAATGAAGTTACGGAAATGAAACTGCTTCACAGAGTAACAAAGCTACTGAGGACACTACAGTGCATTACAAAGACTGCTATTAGGGCTCTATTATCTAAAGCATCCTGATTAAATTGACTACATATATGCTCCTGACTGTACTAATATTATTTTAAAACCTTCTCTAACACCGAGTTAACTATGAAATGGTTTCATGTTCTTGGTTGCCAGGAAAAATATATATTCAAAAATATAGAAATTAGCAATGGAAAAAATCCAGTGAATGGGATTGTTCTGAGGGCTTAAATACAGTCTTAGATTTTGTGGAGACTGTTTTACAAACACAGTCAGTTTACAGAGAAATCCAGTATCTAACACAACCTGAATCTGAAGATAGGCTACATATCTTTGTTTTATATTCATTAAGTCAGCAGGGAATCTGACAAGTATTCTTCTCTTGCTTATCTTCCAGGACTCACAGGAATAATGAGATTAAAGTTTTAGAAAGTTCCCAAGAGACAATGCAAAGAAATCTAAATTACTTGAGTTATTATTATAATAATACAGTACACTCAATGATTTAGAAAAGCAGCTAATAGAAAAATATATTTTATTATCCTTTAATAATTATCTTTGGGTATTTTGACAAGCTACCCTACTTTTCCATAAATGGTATACAAAATGAGCCTCTCAAAAAAATAAACCTATTTTCAGGTAGTCATTTCAAGTGCTACTATGGTAACTAATAGCATTCAGGCCATCTTCTGTGAAAGCTAAACCTAATTCTTCAAATCAAAATTGCCAGCATACTGCTCAGAGAGGGAGCGAGTGATGCCAGTATTTCAGGTGTGGGCCCACAGCAGCTCTGCACAATGCAGAACAATCTCCTATACGTGCTGATAATGGCGGAAAAAAAAAGGGCTTGAAAAGCAGCAGTCCCCATTCTGCCCTGGAGAGGCTCCTCTGAAGCTCCTCCTCCACAAAGGGCAAGGTTGCATAATAAAGCTGGATTCCTAATGGGGGAAAAAAAAAAGGGTATAATTTGCTCACATATTAGGGTGACTGTTGCTACTTGAAAGCTGGACTTGCATTTAATTATAACTAAATGGACGTCCCGTATCAAAACAGCTACGCTCTGCGGCAGAAGCAGTCGGTAGAGAGCCACTGGGGGGTTTCCATAGCTGTCAGAAAATAACAGAAGCAGTCTGAGGCAGGAGCTTGGTAAGACTAATACAGACCAGGGTATTTAAGTGCGACTACCTCCAGCAAAACCAGTCACGCTTCACTTTCTGCATGTGGGTAAGTGTACTACCAAACCAGGGCCGACATCTAGGAAGTCACGTGTACACTGAAGCATGTGAAGCAGCTAGTGAGAGTAGTATCTCTAATAAGAAGTTCCTAAGGCAGTGCTGCCTTCAGGCCAGAAAAAAATACGAGTATTCAGTTTTAAAAGAGGGTCAAAATAAATGCTTCAAAGTCAGTAAGGAGGAGATAGTCATGCTTTTCAGATGGAAGTTTGAAAGGTTAAGGGGCAGACACTCCAGCTCACCTCTGGCACCTATCTATGGCACTTAAGGGCCAAGTTTAGCCTGAGCTCCCTATATTGCTTGATGGGAAAGAGCAGGCAGTTTCAAAGCAGGATTTATCACACCTAAGAGCTGAATGCTCTTTGAAGATGCCTCTTTAATATCTACAGTGCCTCAAGTCAGGCTGCATGCGTCTCCTCTCAACACTGACCTCACCTGGCTTATGCAGCCCCCAAGGAGGCTAGGGTGGACTTCAATAGAGCTAGAAGTAAGCCATTGCTGAAGTCTTTGGGAAAACCCATTTTAATGGGTTTTTTGTTTGTTTGTTTGTTTTAATGCAGAGTCTCCAGATGGGATCCACCCACCATATGGAGAAAAAAGGTACTGGTAGATCCAAAGTCCTGAGTAACTGGTATAACTGGGATCATAGCAGCATGGGGAGCATATCCTCAGAAAGCTTCTGTGGTCACAACGTTATAAAGTACTAATGCTTTAAAAAAGATGAGTGTTACTATGAGACACAAGAAGTGGGCAGACCCAGAAGTGAATCACACCTATGTACCATACATCCTTATACAGGAGCCAACACACGGTTCCTTATGTGTATTTGTGATTCAAATCGTCTTCCTGCAGAGAGTGCTCTGACTGCCCCTGCCCCTCCTGGGAAGTCAGAAAACGTGTGGGGGGAACCGTGACAGAGCGGGCCATGGATTCTCCTCCATTGCTTGCTGTTGTGTCACTCTTCCACACAGTTTGTCGCTCAGGACTGGATGTCTGACTTCCGATTGATTTCAAGGATTAGAAAGTGTAGGGAATATCAACATTAGAGATTTGATTCCTATTCACAGCGAGACCACTTTACACTGCCCTAAGCACAGACAAGCATTCCAGCAAATAAAAACAGAGTATGCTTTCACTTAAAGCCTCCGTACACTGTTGATGAAATGCTAAACAAACCTGATGTAGATAAGAACCTTGCCTTGCTCTCCTGCTTAAGAAAACAGTGAAACGAATTCATGTATAAACCGTGGAAGCCATGGTGAAAGCAATGTGACTTAGTTGGAAAAAGCTACTACAAGACCCAAATAATTACAGAGAAGCAAAGAATCAAGGGCCTTTTGCAAAAGAACAGTGTAATCACACTGCTTTTAAATAGTTGATATATACACTGCAGAGGAACATGAAGGCACAAATCCTGTACCTCAGGTATACTGACACCAAACAAACCTCTAAGCAGACTTGAGCACAGTAGTTCTTTAAGTGTTCGATTTGTGAAGATAGGAAAGAAAAATCACAAAAAATGCCTATGCTCATGGACAGACGTGCTACTGACGTGCTATCAATTTCAAAATCAGCATGTAGTCCAAGAAGCAGGTATAGCTCCTGGTAAAACAAATTTTTCCCTAAGAGTGGGAGAGAAAAGGATGAGTCCTTTTCTTAAATATCCAACAAGCAACGAGTCTCATTTCAGGTACAGCAAGATATACCCCAATGAGAAGGATATAAAGTATTTGCCAAACAACAGTTACAAGATTTGAAACACCCAATCTGACTCAGATGACCTTAGAACTCAAGACCATTAAATCATCTGAAATCCAATTTTGCTGCAGATCTGCGATACACTTCAAAGTTCAGAAGTAGTAAATTGAATGTACATCCTTTCTTTTCTGCAATTTATTAGCATCATAGTTGAGATGACTACTTCAATTGCACTGGGCTGTGCTCCTGTCCTACTTTCCACTGCTAAGGTAGTGTTTCTTACCCAGAAGAATAAGAAAAATAACCACTAGCTAAGTCTCTCTTACCTGTTCTACAGACCGTGTTTGCAGTCCTGTCCTTTCATCTGTTCCAGTGGGCCTAAGAGACTAATTAAAAACTTGCATTTGCGTAGCACATATGCAGTATGTTTGTCTAGTCGCTGTGTTCATGTAGGAATAATCTTTGAAGAAATCTTTCTTCTTTTCTTTTCATCCTCTTTGCCTGATGCTGGGACCTACTTTTCTAATGTAGGAGAGTAATTTGTGTCTTCTAGCTTAACTGTGTGTGAAGTACATATTGGGACATTCAAATATATCTTAAATATTTTATGCCAAACTTGGGGTGGAAGTCTCTTCATGAGAGGAAGACTTCGGTAGATGAAAATGTCTTTTCAGAGCTAGAAGTATACATGCACATTGTGACACAGAGCTGCACTGAAAGACATGCGCTGTAATTAAAGGTGAATTATGGTACCATCTGATATTAAAATCACTGGGGCAAATATTGAGAAATGCTGAACAACTGTTAATTAATCATACTCCCGCTAACTCAGTGTGATGCATTCAGCATCTCAGAATTTCACCTGATTTAATTGCACCTACCCTCATCTAGGATAGAAGTTAATTTCCCTATGGTCTGGAGCACTGGTTTTCAACCTGTTGCTTGCAGACCTCTAAATGATCTCAGGGACTAAGTCAAGAGGCCCACACATGGCAACTGAACAAAAGTAGTCTGTGAAAATACTAAAATCGGTATGTAATGTGGAAATTTTTGATGGAACCACAGAGAACTCGAGACTGAAAATCACTGAACTACAGAAAACCACGGAGGCAGGTGACTAGCAAAGAAGTATCCAGGGCACAGAGGCTTGGAATTTCAAAGGATCTTATGCTTTAGTCTCCTTTGAAAATGTCATCCTAAAGCCTGACAAGGGAGTGGACCAAAAAAAAAAATCAATCTTTTTTCCAGATATAGATTATGTTTTAAGGCAACCAGTTTGAAAGCGGGATTTTAAGAAAACAGCTCAGAAACTGCATACATTTGTGGAGAAGGAAAACATGAGTCACATTTATTGGATTTGGAAGATTAATGAACACTTGCATGTCCTTTGTGTACAAATCACACATCTTAACTCCGGACTGTCAATGACGCAGGTGAGAAGCTGAGATCACAGTGAATAATTTTCTACACAATATAATTTAAAATGAGTTTTGGAGCTTATGTCTGGAGGACAGCTACTTGTGCTCCCTACAGAGTTTATTTTGCCAGGAAATGAATTAATTATTTTTTTAAGTTGACAGCAAATTTGCTTTTATTTAAGAAAACAGTTCTGGACTTTTCATAGAAGGAGATAGAGAAATGAGAGTACCCTAGGTTTTATTCCTGAGGGCCTTCCTAACTCTTTGGCTGAGCAGGCAGCAACAAAACAGAAACCTTGTTTAGAAAAACAGGATCTCCTCCATATGAAGTAATAACACCAAAGAGTAAAATAAGGAGAAAAATAGACAAAAATGAGCTTGCTCTAGTCTCATGGATGTGGCTGCTTGGTCATCTCTCACTTGTATTTTCTATACTTGTCTGACTCCTTTCACTGGTTTCAACTTTTACATTAAAATCTTCCACTCGCATAATGCCTTCAATCTCCTGTACTCTTCTTTCCCTAGATCATTTTGTACCTGGATATGCCTTCTACTGTACCTGCCACTCTCTAGTTTGGATCTCTTTCAGGAACTTAAAGCATGTCAAGGGGTGGTAGGTAAATCTTTCAAAGAAAACATGAAGTAGGTGAGCACAGATCTGAGAGGGGCTTGAGCGGAAAAGTGACGGGCGCAGACTCTGGGAGGCTGGGGAGGTTCCAGCGGGGAATAGCAAGACGACAGGCTGTGCTTTGCGGGTAGAGAGGGAGCGGCTCTCTGCAACTCCGTGGGATCTGTGAATCACAGCTTGAGAAAAACTTATTTAAAACAAATGGAGGTAGGGTCTCGGAATACTGTTTTCCTCCAACTCCTCAGAGAAAACAATGCACCTAATCCCTGAAGAAAAACGCACTAGAAGAAAGACGGCACTTCTTCAAGAGCAACTTGGGCTCCTCCTTCCCTAAGAGAGAGTCTGGCAAGCATTGTGAATGGTGACAATGATGGAAAATGAAAAAGGAATTTCTTTGCATATGTATTTTGGGAATGTAATTAGCATCTCAATTTCATATAGCATATTTTTGCCTCTTTGTCTTAGCTAAACTGATATAAATGACCAGTTTTGCTTCATGAGGCATGAATATGACACCTCCTTCAATAATTGTTAAAATGGGAGGAAATTGATGTTGCTTTTAAAATATTTTTTGAAGAAACACTTTTAGATACCCGATTACTCCCATTCTTTTCTACATGTTATTATCACTGAAAATCATTCATGCGCTTCCAAGAAAATTAACTACCACTTGCGTCTCAAATTCTTGCTTTCAGATGTTGCATGTGTTAGAATTGGCTTGTTTGCTTACCTTAGATTTGTGATCCGATGTTAGTGTCTGAATTTTAATTTCAGTTTCTTTCTTCAATTCAAGACAATTACTTCCTCTAAAAAAAGCAAAATGGCAAATATGTGCCACAAGTTAAACATCTTCCCATCCAGTCAGCTCTTACTAATTAAAATGTTAATCAAAGTTGAAGTGCTGCAGTGTATTGGAATGAAATTATTTCTTCTGGCAATTTATTCACAACTTGCAAAATATTGTTGGATTAATGATCACTCAATTCAAACACCATACAATTAATTCTAGATTGGCCCTGCAATTATTCTGTTGCTGAGGCTATGTCAGCATCTCCATTTATGGCACTGGGTCATTTTCAGGCTTAAAATACCTTGCCAAGAGAAACCAGCTTCAGCCTGAAAACTTACAGGCATACTCCTGCTATGCTATGATTTTATCTCTGTTTTAAAAGTTGTATTTGCTACTTTTTCAGTTTGAGGCACAGAAAAAGAAGTCGTTTGATAGCTACTTCCCAAGGCAGTTTAGGCATACTGAATATGAATGCTTATTAGAAATGTAAGTGCCCCATTGCAGAAAAGCAAAAGGGAAGGGACTGTAAAGAAGGGTAGTTACTACCCTTGCAGACCAGCCCATGTGGATAACTCCTAAGCCATCTGGTACCTCATCTGCCTTGAACAGCAGCAAATCCTGAAGACAGCCCTCACTCCTGCAAGAGGCTGAATACAGTATGGCCTTTGTGCCCAGTTACGTTAATGGGGTTGAATGCAAGGTGAAAAGAGTGTTCAGTGCAGGACGAAGGCCATAATCCCAAGTAACAAGCTGGTAAAATGGCTGCAGACAGCTTGTGCTGCAGCTCCCCTGACATGCCTGTGGACCAGGAGATAGATGACTTCTACCCTTCCCCAACAGAATTTCCTTCACTAAACCCAATTACTTGGGCTGTGCACTGGGTGGGATGGAGGAACAGCAAAACAATTTCTTTGCAGCAACAGGAGGAATTCCAATTACTGTCTCACTGAAGTCAATAAATCCTTGCAGATGGGGCTGACAAGCCCCATCTTTTACCAAACTTCTTGTTCTCTCTTTTTAGTCACGGATTTTTAGAACAGAATACAAGTTCACACAGTGGAAGAAGTCTTAGTCTTTTGGTTTGGAATAATACAGTATATTTAGCAGAGTCTATTTTAACAGCGCTGTAATAATTCAGATATCAGATCAGTTGAGATGTCAGGTCATCCATTGATGTAAACTGGTATAACTCTACTGAGTGGAGCTACACTCATTTCACCACCTCAAGCTGGCCCTAATGAGAATGTTATTGCTTGACTGCAGTAACATTAATCCATGTTAGCTCTAGAAAAGGAGATTTATGAAACTATAACATGTTGTTTAAATCCTATTTTAATATCAAAGTACTGCTACTCTTTGGGAAATTAGCAGAAAGCTTTATCATCAAATGTTACCAGGAAAGTCCTTGCTGAAAATAGTAGTGTGATTTGCCTTGTGCTCCCATGGGCCACCATGAGGATTAACAATTTATTTTCTCAGTATAGCAAGAAAATTTCTGTAGAGATTTTTAATACTCTTTTGACACTTTGGAAGTAACATAAAGCCATAGAGACAGGTTCTGACCACAGTTACATCTGCCTGAAAAAGAAACAGTTGCAAAGAAAATGTCTTTGGTTTTGCATGCATGTACCTGAGATCAGAGTCTGGCTATGATTTATATAAGACTTGTAACACTTTATGAATGAGACCGCTCCTGAGGTGACTTAGACATATTTTATTTTTATCCCAGACTGGTCTAATTAAAAACCTTACCGATCCTTCCCAAATCCCAGTGATCAGAACAACCAGCTGATCCCTTCTCTGGAAATGCAGCTTTCCTCATGTCAGAAGGAAACTTCAAGACAGGCTGGACATAACTACAACTGTCCACGACCGCAGTGACAAAGTCAGCTCAGCTCTAAACTGTCAAGTTGCAGCTGAGAATAAACACCTAAGAACAGCCCAATGTCACACGTCCACACTCACACGCATAAGCACGCGCACACACACACACACACACTTTAATTCCAGGACAGCCCTGATAAATCAGAAGCATCTCTGCATGCCCCTCAACTCCATTTCAGAGTGGAAACACGAGTGTGCATATTCCTGTAGGCCTCTACGGGATTTATGAGTATGTGCAGCATTTGAAGTGTACAACAGAAATAGCACAGGGAGCAAGATCCTGTCCATCTGTCAGTGAATTAGTATGTGATTAAAAATTTTACTTTGCAGAACATTATGCAGGCAACATTTGTCACACCATGTGGCAGAAATGTACCACAAAAAGCTGCACAACATAATCAGAAAAGAGACTCTCTCATACACTTATCAAAAAGGCCTTTTTGAGGAAGTATCTGACAATTTCAATACAAATGCCTTAAAGACATATTTTACATTTGCTTTTACAGCTCTTATTGCTTGGAAAGATTCCAAAATGATAGCCAAGGAAATGGAACATGTTCTGTATTCACTGAACCCTGGGTCCCATATTTAGCAGTTCATTTCCATTCAACAAAGTGCTTAAGTCTCAACCAATGTGTTCACATTTAAGTATGTCCTTAAATACACTGCACAGTAGGCGGGAGGTGAAGTAAGTGCTTAAGCACCTTGCTGAATGGAGTTTCAGAGCAGCATACATACTGGACTCTGAAAGAAATCCTTAAAATATTTTCATAAGTAATTAAAAAGTGTTTATAGAGAAAGGCTGTGCTGATTGCTTAATTAGACACCAATAGTTATTTTCACTTCTATCACCGAGAAGACATCAGATGACTGACTGCTCTGGAGTCCGTGGAAAGTACAGAGTCAGACTGAAGAACAAGTTGATGGCTGTGTATTGTACCTGCCACTAAAGCAATAATTTCAAACTTTTTTTCTTTTTCATTTTTTCTGATAATTTGAAATTATCATAAAGCCTTTGAAGTCCACGTGAAAAGTGTTAAAAAAGATTAAGGGAAGACAATACGAACAACAAACGAAATTATGCGAAACTGGGAATCAGATCAACTATCTTTATACTTGTTCTGTTCTGCGGTTATTCTGGAAAGCATTGGTACACAAGGTTTTCCACTTCTTACTGCATAGGGATAGCCATTACCACCTTTAACTCTCTGACATACCTTCATCTGCTGTTTTGCCAAGCCAGAGGCACTGGCCTCTTCTCAGGCCAACAGGAATATTGATTCATGACTCTTCTGATATGAGATTCTTAAAGAGCAGAGCACTGGGAAGCTTTTCTCCCCTGAAGATAATTATGGTACAATGTCTAGGGCTCAGTTTGCTGCCACTATAGCAAATACCCTAGCTTTAATCATAAATCCAGCTCTCTACTGCCATATCAGTAACTCTCTGCTGTGTTATATTCAATGGAAATTGAACCCAAGCCAAATGAAATTTGTTCTATAGTTGATCCCTCTCTGTTTGGAGAACTAGTAATTTTCTGGAGGGAAGTACTTAGATTAGGAGTATTTGGGTGCTTATGGTTCTCCTTTCTTGAGAAACCCCACCCAGCCTTTTAAAGAGTTTATGTGACCTTTCATAATTTAATGGGGAGGATTCTCCTTACCTTGCTTACTTCAGACAGTTCTATTTCTGTTCTACTGCGGGTTTCTAACACGCACAACCAATTATTAAAAAACAGTCATTCCAAATCATTTATAAAGCAAATATAGTATTTATGAAATAACCCAATATCAAAAGGCATCTCTGTTCAGTATTCAGTGAGTGAGTGGGTTGCCAGGTGTTGCTTCCAGATGCTAACAACACGCAGTTAAGACTAACTACTAGAACTACGTAAAGCAATTCCTCTTTAGGTCACAAGCTATACTGTATAAACTGCTGTTTCAAGGAAAAGCCAAAGGGTGAAAGGTGAAGAGAAGAAACTGCTGCCAGATTAAACGTTAGCAACAAGGCAACAGCAGATCCTGCTACATAATGCTAAACGGGACTGTAAGTGGGACATGTTATTCAAGTTGTCAGTATGTTCCAGGAACATTTCTGGGATGATGAAGAGATACACATAGGTAATGGCCCAGGTCTTCAGCTAGTGCAAACCAAAGCAGCCTCAGCGAAGGCAAAGGAGTAACAGTGATTTAACCCAGCTGAGGATCTGAAGAAGTTTTTCTGTGATAAACAAACTTCATTTTGACAACATGACAGAACTCTATTATTGTAAAACATTCATGATTTAGAAGCTGTATTTCTCCCAAGATCAAATCACTGCTCCCTTCTGGCCATTAGAGCTATGGAGGACCTGCGTCTGCTCTCACTAAGCACAACAGTAACATTCCCTAGGGAATGCATGAGACCAGATTAGACCACAGAAATGAAAATTTGAGGCAACCCCTTTGCTTTTATGTTTCACACATTCACACAGTAGAAGACTGGAGAAAGGCAAAGTGAGTACAACATTAATGGCCCATTGACAGAGCCTTCAAGCAGCTCAAACTCAGCTTGGTGTAGGATGCTGGTTCAAGCTGCAGTTAAGTTTCATCTGAATGACCTTTCTATGAATGTTTTATTCCAGACCACAAAAACATAAAATCTATTTTGAGTCTAAAAAAAATATTTTAAAATAATATCTTACCCCTTCTTCTTGATTGCCTTCTCTAACATTTTCTCGTAAGATACCTTTTCTTTATCATATTGTGCCACTATTTTGTCAATTTGTGTGCAGTGCAACTTCTGCATAGCGCTGTGCTCCTGGAAAACAGTAGGACCTTACAATTAGGTTGCTAGATTTTTAGTTTACTTTTCTTACAGCGTAAAAATATCAGTGTATGAACAGATAACTTTGACAATGGAATTTAATCTGGTTTAGCCACCTGGTACTAAAGGTTCCAGATATTCCACCATAATCGCTAAAGCATTCTCCCTTAGTTTAGATATTCATGAAAATCCATGGCTGATCTTAAAAATATGGTATGTGGTGACCTTAAAACAAAAGAATGATGGGAAAAAATACCAACTGGTACTATCTACTCAACTTGATCTTCTTTTTGAATAAATCTCCATTTAAGTGCAAAGTAAAAAATTTGCAGTTACAAGTTCAAATCACACCAGAGAAAGTTTCTGAACCCAGAGGGGAACAAAACTCGTCCCAACCCCCTTCCTCTACATATCTCAACAAACACAGTGCTAGCTCTTTGGCCACTGCAAATTGAGTACCTCCAAGTCAATAAAATAGCTAAAAGTCAATAATATCATTAACAACTGACAGTCTGAATATCTGGCCCATGACCTCTAATGATGGTTAGAATCTTATCATAAGAAATTCCATCATGTTGCAGAGCATCGCCCTTTGTAAGAGATAGT
The DNA here is from genome assembly GCF_036370855.1 of Dromaius novaehollandiae. Taxonomy (NCBI): domain Eukaryota; kingdom Metazoa; phylum Chordata; class Aves; order Casuariiformes; family Dromaiidae; genus Dromaius; species Dromaius novaehollandiae. Next base: position 121,781,358 of record NC_088100.1, read on the forward strand.
AAGCTGCACAATATGACTTTCAACTACACATGTCCTGCTGCAAATAACCACTGGCCTTTTTCTTTCCAGGCAATACAACACGTGCTGACAAACTGGACATAATGGCCTACCTGAGAAATATTTTGCATCAGTGCGAGCCTGCTGTCATTACTACAGTTCTAAGCTTTACATTGCTGAAGTCCCAGAGGAGACTATCTATGGAAGGGGAGGAAAGAACTCTCCTCATGAGGAAAAGATGAATTATGAATGCCCATGTTACGCACTTGGCTCTAACATACAGATAGTTCCTTCCCATTATAGGACTGTATGAGAAATAACACTTCCCATTTAGCGCTTCCATGTGGACATCCTTATTGAACCTGGCGTTGTATTCTCCTTTATCAGGAAAGCTGCTTATAACGATGCAAATATTTAACTACTTCTGAGAACACTAAATATTGAATTTACATTATAATAGAAAAAAAGTGAATTAACAAACAACTATTTTATTAATTTCCTATTTCTCCTCATTTTATCTAATTGCAACAAAAGCCTCACATTAATTAATATGACTTCTAACCAGGACTTTATCTCTATTTTGTTTTATAGTTCATTTTGAATCTGTGCTACCCTTTCTATTCTAGTGCTCTTTGTTGTTATTTTCTATAAACCTGTGTTTGCCTTATCACTGTTTCTTCCTCTAAAAATACTAATTAAAGACTTTTACATTCACTGTTACCAAAACACTAACACAAATGTTGCAATGCCTTTTAAAATCTAGCATTAGGATGTACCCTAGCGTTCCAACATCTGCTAAGCACTCCTCCAGGGAACACTACAGCTTCCGAATTTTGTATTTAGAATCGCAACTGAACTTTCTGTTCTACAGAGAATTTAAAGGGAAACAAAAAGACTCCATCAACCTCAGAAACAGGCCAGCTTCACCAGGGAATAACTACACTGATTAACCATGTAGGAGAAAATACGGACAGTGAAAAGAATGACGCAAGTTTGACGGCACTAGGCAGCCACAGGTAAGCTGACTGATAGTATCTAATTGCTCACGTTACGTACTTGCCCCCAGATGAACAGAAAAACACAATTCTTTTCGCAATTATTGCAAAGCATGAGCCATCTGTACGCTCACGTGGCACTTCTGGATAATCTGGGAGGAGACATCACTTAAAACTAGAGTACCTCCTTTTACCTCAGCACAACCATGATTTAAGCCTCATCTCTGTATCACAAGCCTGCTGTAACCTTCTGCAGAGACTCACCCCTACTGCTACTGCTCATAGACAGCTCTAGATTTTATAAGTGAAACAGATATACTGTGGACCCCCACTCCTTCCCTGGTCTGCCTCTCCATCTTGTTCATGAAAGACTTACTTGTTCGAGCACATGTATAAACAGAGCTGAAAGAGGAAGATGTGCTACTGGCAACCACCAAAATGCTAGGTACAAAGAGTCCTCGGAGTCAAGACCCAAGTATCAGAGGTTCCTTGAGCGATATGACCTCCGAACGCTCATTAAAGTGGCTTAGCTGGTGTAAGTGATTTTCTCTCTATGCTCAAAGGAAAATTCACTACAGCTAGCTGTTGCATCCAAAACTTCTGTCACGATTCTGAGAAATACTGGTGGTTTGACAGCATCTTAAAACACTCTTTCTCAGTATAATTTGTTTTCAGATGCAAACAAGTTGCAGATGCAAAAATGTTCTACATTGATTCAGAATATATTCACAAATAAAAATCTCCTCAGCTAGATCTCAGGTTCACATTGCCTTAATTCCACTGAATTTCAATTTGCAATTTGAATTTATCCCCATTTTTTACATAAATACATTCAGAAATGACATGCTAATGATCATATTCTAAACTGAAGCCATCGTTCATCTGGGGCTCTGGAAGGCCAAACATACAATAAGACCCAAATCACAGCAAGACTCTCCAGGAGAAAAGGCAGAAAACCATATATAGTTACAGTAAAAGGAAGAAAAAACCCCATAATTTATTATTATATTATTAAATATATTATAATAAATGTTGTTATATACTATTAAAGAGAACAGGAAATAAGCTCTTATGATACAAACTGTAACTCTAGTGTGAATTATCTAAAATAATACAAATACTCCTGTGCACAACTAAAAACCAAAGACTGGAGGATCCTCATTACAGATTATCAGGATGAGAAAATTAAGAAAAAATCCTATAAATTCTGAATCAACAATCCTTTTCACAGAATTTTATTCATCTAGAGCCCCAGAATCTTTTGTACTGTGGCTTTTGCATTGGGAAAGGGAGATCTGGTTATTGTTCTTACTAGGCAGGAATTCAAACAGCACATACATTCAATATCAATGTAAATGTGCAGGAGCTGTATCTGAGATTCACATTCTTGTGTGGTAATTATGCTGCTCTAGTTAGTGTCTACATCCATATTAAATTGCTTAAGGGGGCACTTGAGAATATCACTTTCTTGTTTGAAACTGCTAGAACGCTGCACCACGATCTGGTGGAGAATCTATCAAGATAATCCCTCATTATCCTGCTGCTTCTTCTGCCTAACCCAAAAGGCACAAAAACTATGCAACATCCTTGCAACAGACTAAAATTCAGTAGTGGCCCTCAGAGGCAGGCTGCTAATAGATGAATTCACTGGCAAAGACGCTTACATAAATGTGTGACCACCCCTACCTTTGTAGTCCATCCACCTGTGATACCCTCCAGCTCATTTACTCAAACTACACTCAAGATCTAACCTGATTAAAAAAAAAAAAAAGATAAAAACCAACGGATATCGCTCAGACATCAGCCCTTGTGCAGTTCCCCAGTGTCACTCGTTCCAGGAGAGGAACATTACTTCAAGGACTGCAGACAGGCAATGTTGGTTTTCAAAAGCTGCGCAGTGTAACTACTGCTAGGAACGCGCTAGGTAAAGATAAACATTTCTGCAGTATGCAGAAGTGGCTGGACGTACCATTTTAAAATCACCAAAAGTACAGGTTACCACACCTACAATTCAAAAGCAAGTTGCTCCTAATATGTTTTTTTTATTTATATGTAAATAGTGATAAACAGATTCGCCATGGTTGCAAAGTGGCAAATAAAGCCAAAAAAGCCAAATGAAAGGAATACTGTAGCATATGAGGCTGACAGCTTGCAAGTTAAATACCACTACAAAAGTATTCATTCTTCTTTGCTGGCAGTGCTGTCTACTGGAGTTAAAAAGCTGCATTTCACATTTCTGGATTTCAAACAGACCCATGAGGAATAAAATACCTTTCTTGCTTCCTATACTTCTGAAGATCTTGCCACTACCACCTTACTGTCACCTAAATAAAGGCAGTATTACATCGTAAAAGAACACAATCCATACATGGGCCAACAGTTTCAGACTCCTCATAGTGGCTGGTCATGTACTTTAAAGTGACAGACTGTGACTGTGAAGAAATTTGTCACTTTTGACAAAATCCAAGAGGCCTGGCCATTCTGCTGCTAGCACAAGTTCCCAAATCCTGCTGATTCTTGTGGCACCTCAATACTCTCAAGCAATGAGATAATGCTGACAGTTATTTCTTTAGAAGCAATGTTTTTTCCAAACTCCCTTTGCGAAGGTGAGGATTCCTGAGAAAGCTCACTCTCTTCTTAATAGACTACTTAAGCATTTTTTCCTGTCCTTGTCCCATCCCTTACAACCAGCTTTGTTCGCTATCCCACAGATGACAAAGAATTTCACTAGGAGTTGATTTACATTTAATCCTTGAAACATTTCTTCCCCTAAAAACATTGTATTTCTCACAACATCATGAAAGATGTCTGTGTTAACTTCTCATTCCTTGACCTTTTCCCCTCACTCTTTGCAGCAGTGGCAAACTGATATTTTTTTCCCATGGGGACCTGTCTCACTCTAACTTTATCATGTCCTGTTGGGTGACACTGGTTTGCCAGGCAAGCGAATGGGCCAAGGTTTTGATCATGTTCTGTGTTGGCAAGAGCCATCACTTTTTCCTTTTGATCCCAAGGCAAAACAGCAACACTACCACTACAGTCAAACTCACGCAGAACTACCTTTTCAGGGGCTGCAAGAGGTTTTCTTATGGCCTGAGGAATATTCACTCTCTGTTTCAGCACCCTTCCTCCTCACCCAGGCCACAAACCGAGCAGGAGATTTGGTTCAAAAACTGAATCAGAGGCAACAGCTATGTTACAGAATTGAACTGGTTCTTCTGAAACAGGGAACCTATACTTGCATACTGACTCTGAAATGGAAGTTGGTATGAAATACTGATACTCTCCAGCTTTTACTACAGAATGTCAAGCTTTTCATTTCTACTTGATCTATTATTGCCTTACAACCTCTCCCTATTTACCAGTAAGTCTTCTTTAAAAACAGTATCTTGTCTTTGCAGACCTTTATATATGTACCTTTTACATGACTCTCAATCCTGAGTGAAATCTCAGCTCTTCACTATTCACAGACTTTGTGAAATCCAAAATTATGTGGTTTCCAGTAAAGCCACTAATCTGACATTAGGGAATGGGCAAACCTAATTTTATCAGTCACAGAACGGTGCCTAGAAATGATGAGGATAAGAAGAGTGGTCTCTCTGCCAATCTAATGATCCATCCCTTTATTCTACTTAGACTAGATATCTTATTTTTCCCATGTGAAATTGGAAAAAGGAACAGTGAAGACTGTCCTTTCGGCTGCCCAAATATCCTGTATAAAAAGTAACTGGTGCCAGACTTTTCAGAGTATAACACTGAGTGTGTGAGTGCGCGCGCATATGTGTGTCTTTAGATTTCTTTGAATGTTCTCTCTCTCTTCTTCTGTTCAGTGTTTCGGCCACTTTGACACCAGCAATATGATACAATTTATTCTCCTAGCATCCCTCTAAACATAATTACTATTGTATTTTCCTACATGCCACAGCTTCTTTCAACTGTAATAACCTGTACACACACACATACACACACACAGCTGCACAGGCACACACAGCCACACACACCTTACACACAGTGACTTCACTTTATGCTGGTTTTGTTATTAATTAAGGCATTTGAAGAGAATATTTAGAAATATTTAAGTCACTGGTCGTTCACACTTAAAATTCAAGAAATATTGCAACTGAGGCATTTCTAAGCCCTGTGAAGTGTAAAACAAATATGACCTGTGATGTGCAGGAGAGGGGTAACTAATTAATACTTGTTGAAGGCAAGGGTTTAACCTTTCTTCTAGGTCTCCTCAAACTGAGGTAACCAGCTGTACCATGCTTCTCCTGTATTCACCACACTGAGAAGGCAAAATGACCATGGAATTACACCACGGCAAATAGAACCACTTTTCCAAAAGCCCTAGTTGACTAAGCTGCAGTGAGATCACTGGGCTTATAACCTCTTAGGTACACTGGACATATTTTCCCACTGGGCCTTCTGCTTTGGAAGGTTGTACATCTTTCCTGACTGCACCAGGGGCACCAACACTGGCAGAACAGATGTATTTCTGGCATTTAATCTGAAAAGGCAATGTCTTTAACAGTCATATACCTTGGTGAAACAGAGACTGACAATGCTACATGCCTTGTTGCTAACACACCAACCAACCTCTGCGAATAAGCATTTCAGTGGTGCTGCTAACACTTCTCTGCACTCAGTGGATGCAGTCAGTAACGGGAAACCTTTCTGCTGTCGCTTTCCCCAGCTCACGCTGCACAGGGCTACCAGATCAGCTCCTACACTACTTAGACCAGAGCTCCTTCCTCCCTGACCTGCTCTCTCTCCCACCCTTGCATGCCTATCCCCACTCCTCAGTCTGTCTCCAGCCCCTGCCTTTCAACCTCTGGCTTTCTGACACCTGAGTGTTTTTATTATTTATACTGTCCACCTTTAATCCTCTTCCTCTTTCATCACTTGAACCCAGAGATCTCACAAAATCAGCCATATCTCTGTCCAGGCTAATCCCCTTGCTCCCTCCCTTCCCTTCTCACCCTGCTTCCCCCCTCCCAAAATGTCAATCAGGAGCTCCTCACCCCCTCGTCTACCTGTTGCACTGTCATCCCCACCGGCTCAAGGTGAAAGTTACAGTTGGCACATGGTGGCCGGAGAGGAGAGGCAGAGGCAGGGAAGCATTTTGGACTCTGCTCCCTCCACTGAAATATCTGCCTATCTCTCTTTCCACCTGGCCTTCAGGACCCAGCACAGACGCACAGGGTGCAGGCACTGTGTCTGGCCCAGGGGTGCTCACCAGGCCGCCAGCGTCCACTGGTTTAGGGCAGTGAGAAACTCTTCCCCAAAAGCTCCTGATACAGGAAGGATGTTAGACAGTGGCATGGCTATGACAGTCTGAAGACTGGACAAAGCAGTCCTCTCAGCACCTCCACAAATCTTTTCTAAAGCTAGCCCAAGCTCCACACTTTCATCATACTTCTGTACTCTGCAGTAACATCATTCAGGAGAAGGAGCTTAGAAAGGAATAACAAGGTAACTCTTGGCCACAATGTAGCTGACCCATTCCACATGAAGACAACAGGTATATTGTTAGATAGCAGGCTTCACCTATCAGGACTAGGCTTCATTTTTTGTTCTTTCAAAGCCAGTAATTCATTTTACATAATGTATTTTCCAAGGCCAATTTCAGATGGAAAAGGTTTGGACTTATTTTCCTTAAATAACATGAACAAGTCCCTTCTGTTTACTTATTCCTCCAGATCTCAAGGGTGTCTATGGCTAAATGTTTCGAAGAGCCAAGCTATTTCTGAAAGGAACTTTTAAGTTCAGTGTGCGTAATACACAGACTTTCTCAAGCTCATCAAAGATGACTGATTGCATAGCTCTCCTGCTCCCTCCTAGATGATAAAATGCATTAAAAGAAGTGATGAGTATATTGAGCACTTTCTTAAGATCACCTGTAAACCAATATGGCCAAACTTATCAGATTCTCCTCTCCAAAATTCAGGAAGTTGCCGTTACTGGAGCCTAGAGCAAGGCATGCTCTAGACAGGCACTTTCCTGTTAGTACAGACTTGCACTCAGTTTGTACTTCAAGCTAGCAAAACGCAGGCTGGCTCACGGCTAAAATAGCTGTGCTTGAGCTAATGTCGAAAGCTCTTCTAAGTGCCCAGCATCTTCAGACTGTCTGGTAATTTTCTCCCAGATTAGAGGAAGTAAGTGCAAGTCTGAACAGATGGATCATTTTTTAACATTAGCAAGAGCACAGTCTTGACAGAGATATCCTGACACTGCCAGGGGACAAATATATCAGGGATATGTATCACTGAGTATGGCTTTTCCCTGTGCAACCACGTTTGCAAAAAGTTGCTACAGCTGAGTGAGAGATGCTGTCCAGAGAGAAAGTAGTCTTTAAAAAATGAGAAGCTTCCTAAAAGATCAATCCCATAAAGGCCTAGAAGCTGCCCGTGACACAATGATTCAGTTAAGAACAACCCATATATGTAAGCTATTCACAGTGGCCCATCATTATGGGACAGAAGACTTTGATGACAGACTTCTTTTGAGCATGGTCTTTGCACACAGCTCTAAAATGGAGAAATCACTGATTTCCCTTCTTCACAGAGTCAGTAAGGAGTCTAAAAATTCACCTAATTTTCTTACACTACTTTGAATGTGAAGAGCCCCATGGAAGAAGTGCTGACTATTGCAAGTAATTTCTTCATACTTCATTGCACAGACATACAGTCCCAAACAAAACAATAGTCATGCAAATAAACACAAAGATTGATATGAAAAAAGCACAGGCAACTATATCAGGTCAAATCTGCAATGAAAATGACCCCTTTAAGAAGAAATTCTAGTGCATCAAAGAAAACAAGAAAATAACAGCCCACAGAGCCCAGAATGGATTGTATGGGTTGCCAAATGGGGTGAAATTCAGAACTTAGATATTTTCTTCACTTTTTATGCCTCTTTTTGTAACAAGAGCAATGGTTTCCTAACGATTAAGGGCAGGAGAAAATTGGTCGCGGTTTTTCAAATGTAGACTATATTTGTGATAGTGTCGCATTTGGGACATCACTGCCAACAGTATCAAGCAAAAGGCTAACCATAATGTGGTAAATATATACATAAGTCAGGAGGAGTAGGGCCCCTCATTTTTAAGTTACGTGTTCCATTTCTGCCTGGCAATTCTGCAGTTTCTCTAGTGCCTGCCTTTGATGCAGCACCCTCTCACATCATTATGCCTTTTCCCAGCTGCTTGTTAATATGTCATGCAACAAGGAGCTAGATAAAATCATTATCTGGAAAGGGTGAGCTTTGATGTGTATATGGGTGCACTGGAACTTGAGGAGACATACAAATGGTTGCTAAAGAGAAAATTTGCTTACTGGAGCATGTTTCAGCACACTTAAAATACACATGCCTTCCTTGCTGGTCCAACCACTGTTCCTTAGTTTTTCCATTCACTTTAAGAGTTGTCTGTGCTACTAAGCGCTGTACGTTTTTCAAGTAGAGTGTTTTGCTCAGAGAACTCTAATGATCATACCTTGGCATGTTTCTTCTTTAAGGCATTCAGCTCTTTCTGCTGTTTCTTTAAATGCTTTATGTAAGCCTAGAAAAAGAGAAGTTGGATCAATTATTCTGTGGATGTACTCACTTGTAACCAGATAAAATCCTGGCTATTGAAAACAAATAATTAGAAACATATATGGAAAAGCTTGTGTCCATACCTTCATTTGCTTTAAATCTTCTATCTTCACTTGAGGAATAAGGTCTATACCTAGGAAGGTATTTGTATAGTTTATTTAAAACATCATAAATACTAGCATATCCCATACTTTTTTATTTTGAACTTTACCACAGAAACCTACATTTAAGTTAGATTTTAGCTAATGTTTTTCACAACACAAAAAAGAAAATCTCAGATTAATAAAACAATATTAACCAAGACATAGTTAACTTATGGTTAATTTCATTTCCAAAAGCATTGCTCAACAGTCCTGTGAAAAAAATTAATCAGTGACTATATTCTCATCTCTTACTGTTCTGCATTGAAGTGTCAAAGCACAGCAAGCTAAGAATTGAAAAAGCTCCTTTTCTGAAAACAAAGCAGACCATTTATGCACTTTAAAATTTAACCATGCAAACTTCAGAAGTTTGGTATATAGCTGGAGATTAATCTGGCACCACTAATTTCAGGGTGAATATTTTTTAGATAAAGTTCTAAATAACTACATAAAGGGTTAACAAAGGCTAGATATACTTCTCCTTAATTTGAATTTCAAAAACTATGGGACTGAAAATCTACCTGCAGCCTGTATGTTAATGGTGGTAAATTTGCATTTTGGTTAATATGAGGCTATGACAAAAAGAGCCACAGTACAGTTCAGGACTAAAGGAAGACTAAAAATGGAGGAGAAACAGACAAAACCATGAAAAGTGGAAACTCTTATGAAAATGAATTATGAGAAACAAACCTATTATACAAGAGTATAAGTACTATTTAGATGAATGCAAATACATTTTTATCAGCTTAACTACAGTGCAAACAAAAATTTGAACCTCATTTCATCTCTATGTTTTAATAAATATTACGCGATATATTATGAATTTTTTCACTACTAAGCACACCCTACATGTTATCAGTAATAAAAATGTTAATACAATGTCATGACAGATAAAATGCATAGGGTTTTTCTGAGTTTTTACACAAAAATGTTAGGTTATTCATAAATATACCGCAAGCGTATTTAAGTGGACTGTGGACTACAAGATTCCTCCTGCTTTGCAAAGGATTTTCTACTTTTTAAGGTGAATTCAACTGAAAAATATTCAGATGCTGTAAAGGGAGGGTAAGGCAATTTCCTTAGGGAACAAAAATTTTTTATTTTCTTTGAAGTATATGATTCTGCTCAATTATATACTCTTAACATTGGTCTAGTAAATGAAACTGGAACAGATTCAGGCGCAGATAAATATAGAGTCTGAAGTTTTCAAAAACACAATCTGGAAATCAACCACTATTACTGAAAGCCAGGTAGAGAACAAAAATTAAAGTGCATTTGAAAATCTCCCCCAGATATCCTATCTTGCTGGTCATGTAATTTCTAAAGATAAGGTGAGCTGCACATTTTAATAGTGGGAGAATTATTCAGATCTTAAACGATCATACAGATTAATATAAAACAAGGATGGTTACATGGGATATAAAAACGACCTGCTCCATTTCAATATGAGAGACTATATATAAAAACTGGATGCAATAAAGAATGTGCAAGTACTGAATTCTTAGTTTAGGAAACAGTGCTGCATCTACTGTGCTGTGTTCTAAACACAAACTTCCTCAGGCTTTTATTTTAAAGTGCAGGTTCATTTACATTGTAAACCGGGTTTGACTCCATGCTAACCAAGAATTAGATGCCAACCCCAACAAATATCACACCTAATTAATGCCAATAAGACTAATATTTGTGCATCTTGGTCATGATGCATGAAATATTCCAACACCTCACTGCATAAAATAATCTGGATTTTATGCCGGGGAGAACTCTGAAGCAGTTCTGGTGCCACAGACACCTGTTTTATTGCCAAAAATTACTCATGAGAAATGGCATTTTGTTTCCCAAGAGATCTCTTCACATGTGTGTATCCAGCCATGTCTGCTTAAGTTTAAGAACAAAAGCAGTTAGTGCTTCTTTTCATTCCTATCAATCCCTGTGGGCCAAGGTGCATTCTAATTCTTGTAGGCCATGGACAGAAATATTTATTGTGTTTCATTCAGATGTACAAATTTGTTTTTTCACTGATTCATCATTACCTGTGATGATCTGTGAGAAACAAATAATCTCATTTGACCCTACAAGATGATTCTGTAGAGTCAGTAGTTAGAAAAAATGTTTATTTACTTGTAAATGAGCACATTTAATATGGATATCTTTGACAATAAATATGCCATTTCCATAATCACTATTCAGGGTAAAACCACACACTGAAAACATTTCTAATTGTTCTGAAATCGCCATGGAATCCAACGAATTCTAAATACCTTTAATTACTTACATCTGCAACTCTGCCAAGGGATTTGTGGAAGGAAAAAAGAAGCAGGAGCGTTTGTGTGGAATATACCAGAAAACAGTCATTCCTATTGGTCTGGTTCCAGTAGGCCTTTCGTAGACCTCTGCTCCCAGAGTCATACAGGTTGCTACTATCAGCAGTAGTTATACAGCTATACAAAGAGGTCACTTAGTAAAATAAAGCCATGTTGGCTTTATGTAGTCATTTTGGTAATAAAAAAAAGAAAACTTTATTTGCAAGTAGACAAAGACCACTATCAAAAAAAGAAAAGAAATATAAGTCATATTTTAAGAGGGATGGGAATGACTAGAACTGCAAAACTAAACAGGAAGAATGAGTACTTTTCAGTGACTTTCTGAATCACTTAAGAACTGAAAGAGTCACCCGTGATTTCTGTCTACCTTTCTTAGCGTCGGTCCCAGACCCAAAGCCAGCAGTGGTACTTGGTCGAAGTTCAGAGCTACTCTGAGGAGTCACATTTGCTTTGGCATTATTGGCTTTTCCTTTTCTATCATTCTTTGAAGTGTCATTTGGTACATCAGCTATATCACTCTGGAAGAAACATCTGCATTGTAATAAATCAATTGCTGTTTTACCAGTAGTACAAAAATTGGGGGATGGGAAAATTCATGAGCTTGTCTACTTCAAACATAATTAAGAAAACTGCAACATAGTTTCAGACAACACTATGCTCAATAAAACATTTGTAACCCATTTTAAATAGTCACGTACTAGAATATGGCTCCCTTCTCATTTCTCAAAATTCCTACTTCTAAAGGATGTGTTATCATAACCTGGGAAAAGTCAGTCAGTGAATGGTATTTCAGCACACGCATTGACATAAGCTAATGCATTTCAGAGTACACCGAAGAAGCTTATATCTGAAAATGAGAGATGATGAGGTAACATGCATCGATGGGAGAAGGGACCAGTTTAGTTTTAAAAAGTCCAAATTCAAACCAAGGAACCAAACTCAGTTTTTTACTGACAGAACTTTTCGCAACCTACATTTTGCATCCTCCATTATAAAAAAGACTTTACAATAGGAACATAAATTATCCTGGCTGTGTCTGTCATAAAGTTCTACTTACAGTTTCAATACCCATAGCTCTCATTTGGTCTGCTCTTTTTTCTGTGACAGACAAAAATTTCTTTGGATCTGACAAAGCATCTACAATATCTGTTAAAAAAAAAAAAACACAACTTTTTAACATCTTCATAGGCATTTGGAAATTTACCTTTTACAAGTGCATTATTCTATGGCTGTTTTAGGAGCCACGTCTTGCAATAATAGCCCAGCTTTCCCTAGTGAACCTGGCAGGGCTAAAAGAGCTCATCGCCACAGCGCCGCAACACTCCAGGAACATTACTCAGTGTATAATGCACCAAAAAGTTGGTATCATGCTAGGTTATTTATTTACAAAGAACACATTGACTCCATCAGATCCCTCCAAATTACTCCCAGTTGATGACACTGGAAGTTGAGACCAGAACAGGATCTCCTGAGTCGCAAAGCACTAACATCTTCCCCACAGGGCAGAAATTTCCATACTTTGTCTCTTGGGTGTTCCAGGGGGTGCTTACTGACGTGGGACTACAGCGAATTGTAGAAGATGCTCAGTTATTTTCCCTGATTCAACAAAAAAAGCTAAACAGCTGTTTCAGATGAGTGGCTAAAGTAAAAAGGCAAATACCCTTTGGACACAGACTTCCCCTAAACTCAGGGTCAGCGAAAAGCAGTGGTGCCCCGGTATCAGGGGCCACCCATAACTATTCCGTAAGCATGAACTACTTACTCATATTGTTTTTATGCAGCCATGGGCTATTTGGAGGTCTTAATCCAGACTTTTTATACCTCGCATGATCAGACAAATTTATGTTTGCAGAAGCACATTTCCTTTACTCTGCCTAAGGAACTAAATAAAATCCCTTTCCTAGAAGCCGTCTCTTTTCTTTGATTTACACAAAATAATACAAACAATAATATCCCAGCCTCTCTTTATTTTACAATAAAATTCAATACTACCATGCACTGTGTCTCAGCTGTGCTCTGTAGACTCATCCACCCAGCATCTGTGATCGTTTTTTGCCTGTCAGCACACCAATTACCTGAACTGCAACCTTAGCTATTGCCAATAAAATCAGAAGCAATGCCACTAAGGTCAGTGCAAAACTGGTATGAAGTCAGAATAAAGCCTCAGGAATAAGGCTAGAAATTCTGTGTGTTTTTTCCTGCTGAAGTGCGACAGAAATCTATAAAACTAAAATTAAGTTAATAATTGCACATTGTGTAAGTTTAACCACGTGGATTATACAATGTGTTTGACATCTGCAGTGATAAACATGCTAGTATAGGTTTACAGGAAGACAAAGACACATGAATCTTTACTAGCATAATGAATAATCTCTTTCCAAGGCTAACTTCAAAACCATCTCAAAAGAACTCACAAAAGGAGGCCCTTCCATGACACAAAGTGATTTTACAAATAAAATTGATTTAGTATCTACAGTCATAATGCTTTCAGAGACTAGAGCAGCAATCCGTTTTGATGATCCCTCTGAAACTTTTACTGCAGTATTATGGACTAAAGGGTCTCTGGTCTAAGTTAATAGGTCCTCCTGTCAAAGCAGTAACTTAAGAAAAGAAAGTTTAAAAGCTGCAGCCTGACTCACCATTCACTACAAAATATGTCATGGAATTAACTCAGGCTTTTGTCAGGACCATTATGGGGATCACAGATGGCAATTCATGTGCAGGAAATCTTTTTCTTTACAGAATGGTGTAAAGCCCTATTTTCAGCTACTTACAAGTAAAAGATAAACATTTTGCATCCTTATTCTAGACTGTCTCACTAGCAGAACAGGCCATCGCTTCTGCAGTAACAGTTCTGACAATCACAATTTTCATAAGCACTGGAATTTTGCACATTTCATGTCATATTTTCAGCCATTTTTGAAATTAGCTTGCTATGATGCCAGACAGAAAAGTTGGCCCACTGACCAGGTCTGCAAAAAATATCCAACCTGTTAAAAGCTTTGGGCATAAACTTGCTATCCTTCTCATGCAAACTGGCAGTTGGCCTAAATTATTCTGTGAAATGCTCCTCTGAAGTCACTGGACATATTGCTGAAGCAAAAAAAGGATGGATTGGTCCAAATCCATCCAACTCCAATTCCCATCAAAGCTGTCCTAAACAGATTTCATTACCTTGATAGATCTGTTTATGTATTCAAAATAGATCGTCTCCAGTAACTGTGGTTCCTCAACATGTTCTCCCTCTCTCTTACACAACTGTATTTCATACGGACATAATATGGGCAGAATTTATTTTCAGACATAATATGGCCTTGTAACCCAGAACTGACTATTTTCACTAGCCTAGTGAGCAAGTGTTCATGTCCTTGGCTCCAACTCTTCCTTGAAAATTCAGGACTATCCTGCTAACATGATGTGGTGTTTGAAAATGGTACCTGATTATCATGAACTTCAAGGTAGAAATGACTACCATGTTAGGGAGAGTGAGACCTCTGTAAATTGTATTACTGACCTACAAGTACATCATCAAAGGCTCAGCATTTCTAAGAGGGAAGTGACTTATCACTGCTTTTCACATCGCCATTTGGCCTCTGCTTACTGTTTTCTTTCTCCCAAGTGAGGTAAGGTGAAAGGGGGTTCTTAGCATTTTGTAAAAGAATCCTGGTTTTATATAAAACTAGCAAAATCACAGGACGAGTATATTACAGAGGACTCTAACCACTACCCTAAGTAACAGTGCTTAATTACATAGAGGCTTATATCATAGAAGTTTCTCTTTGGAGAATGCTACTTCATTTGCACTAATTTGCACCAGTATTTTTTTTATTGGGAACTGAATAACTGATGCAGATAAAACACAAAAAATTACTATATCATATGAAAAACAAAATTATGCATATTTTAAAGGCTACAATGGACAAACCGTTCTAATTAATAGTTGATGTTAGTTCTTAAAACTTACAAGGAAAAAAAGGAAATAAAAAAGCAGGCAGCTGATGAATCGAGTTGTACCTTCCTGAAGATTTGTTAAAACAATCATGGAGATTCTCACGATAGCTCATAAAACAATGAGAGGTGCACTGCAGATGCTAAGTACTCACAAACACATGCCAACAGAATATGAATCATTCCACCTGAGTATCAAAAGATATCTCCCAGTTGTTCATCAGGTTGTTGTTTTGTACCGATGAGAAAAATACATGAAACACAACAAAACTATCTGGGGTTGGGAGATGAGAATGAATAACTGAACTCATTTAGTTCATATTGATATGGAGCCTGTTTTTCCCAACACTGACAGTAAGCTATTACAACTAGTTTCCTCATCCTAGCAGCAATTTACTGTAATGATAAAGTTATTTAGGGGTAGAATAGTTTTTTTGTATTCTCAAATCTAACAGATAAACCATCTGTAGTGATGTTGACAATGCAGCAGATCAACCAATACTGAACTACACACAATTTGCAAATTCTAAACTGATATTCAAACTCTGTTTGAAAAATGTCTTCCATTTCTGAATTTGTGTAATCCATTTTTTTAGAAAAAAACTTCTCCTGTTGAACAATGATCAGCACATTTAGTGGCTTGAACCACCTCAAATTCTGCTAAGCTTAAGTTCAACTCCTAGAAAAAGCATGGTATCATTCAGAAAAAAGTCAATCCCGCTTCAGAAGCACGTCCCTAATTTAAAAAACATTTTCAATGAATCATTTATTGTCAAAAGCTTTATTTCAGAGATGAATTAAAGCACATGCTTAATTGTGTCCCTTAGATTCATGTTCCAGCTACTGCCCTGGGAGTCCCAGGTTTAAGCAGAAGCTTGCATTTCCCTTGAGCTGAAGTCTCTAATGCTACATACTCTAGATGAAACATACTGAATAAAGGCATAGTAGTGCCCCAAAGCCTGTCCAGCAAAGCCCTAAAGCAAAACTCCAGCTGACTTTCCAGCAGCCAGGAATTCACCTACTTACTGTACAAGCACTTCTGTAAATGCTTAATTTGGTCCACGAAATTATTGCTAGTGAAGTCAAGGCCTGTTTATTTTTTGAAAGTGTGGGTAAACACTAACAACGATATTCCAATATTGTCAAGAACACAAAAGTGGTTTTGCTTGGAAAAATGCATGTCTAGATTCTGCTTTACTTTTTCATACCTACAAACCAGAAAATATAGCTACAATACAGGTTAACCTATACAAAATTTACACTTCAAAAAAGTCAAGAAAAGTATCTTACTAAAGCGTCAGCAAACAGAGAAAATCAAATTGAGAACATTAGCTCATTTTCTGTATTATTTTGTATTTTGGCTTCAATAGGTCTATTTCACTCTCATTAAAACTGAGGCACTCGATACCAATGCTGATTTCTTAACTGAATACACAGGGTTTCCAAGAACTTAAACACACCAAATCCCTCCACTCCTCCAGAATTGTGTCTGCTCCTGGCTGGCATACTGACAGCACAGTACTTCCACATCAACACTCAAGATTTACAACATACAGAGGGATAGGATTATCTCACCTCCAAAACCATCAGGCACATATGTTTTAAGCACAATGTTGCAGAAAACTGTCGGAAGAGAGAGTGGTTTGTTGCCCTCATTCCGAAGAGAAATGTGTCTGTAGCCTGCTTGCAGACCATCCAGAGGCAGGATCCTCTGACCGATCAACTTATTATTGTCATCATACACTGCTATTCTCAGGACAGCAAGATCAGGGAGAATAACCTGGAAAGCCATAAAATGAAGAAATTCAATGACTCTAGTACAGTAGCACCCTCCCCACCTCCCATGTTTGAATCTGCTCATTCACTTCGTATGCCAGAAACACAGTCTATCATCACTGTAAGATAATGTCATTCCCCTTTGCTGAGGCAAACTGCGTACTTTCAGATGATTCTTTCCTAGAAAAGCTTTCTGCACCCTAAGTAACAGGCAGGCAGATTTCAGAATATGCAATCCTGCAGCTTGCAGCTACACTAGCTTGCATTGTTTTTCGTTATTGGAGAGCGGTGACATCGATAAGCAGGCAGGTAAACACTACATGGGAAATGGCAGATGCAGTGGCAACTAAAGGGTAGATAATGCTGGATCTGGAGGAATAACGACAAGAGGAGGGGATTTGGGATGTATCCAGAAGGGCAATGTAGAAGGGAGAAGAGTGCAAGTGCAAGCTGATGGGGATGTATGTTGAACTGTGGGTTCTGCAGAGAAGAGAAGCAGACAGAGGAGGGCAGGACAGGGTGAAAGCCCTGCTGAAAGGGCATGCTCCAAGCACATGTACGGTGCGCTTGTACTCCGAACACAAAGGGTACATGGCATGTATGGTGGGTGGGGGGAGCTGTGGCTGCTTGGATCTGCCAGCCCCCATCTCGACTGACCAAAACAAGAGCAAAATGTCCCCTGCCTCGCTGGGAACAAAGGTGCTTGCTCTGAACGCTGCCTCTGTGCAGGGAGCAGTGAGGAGGAGACCCACTAACTGCACGGGGCAGCCTCTGTGCCCGTCTGCATCGCCTGTATGCTGGCAGAGGTCTTCCCGCTCCTTCCCTACCTGGCTCTTTTCATCAGTGGTTATGGGCCAAGCGGAAAGATCAAAATAAATTGCCTCTACTATCTCCTTAGACTTCCCCTCCCTCCACTTTCATTTTTAAGTCCTAGAGGACACAGAAGGAAGTACACTTCCGGTCTCTGAAGCCACCTGAGCTATTCACGGGCGTCCTACTCTGCCTGCCTCACAGCACAGGATGGGTGATTGCAACTAAGCATTCCCAGCACAGCTCATCACCAGCACTGACCCCCGCCTCCCTCTTACACAACAGAGTGACAACACAAAACTTGGGTTAGAATGACTGAAGCTTTATTTTAAAATCAATTAAAAGAAAAGCAACAAAACGTGACAGAAGAACAATCAAACACGTTACCTGTGAGCAACTGTGTAGGATTAAACATCAGCTGGAGGAGAACACTGCAACCCAAATAGGGCAGCTAAGATCTCTCCTCTACAGGCCACAGACCAGCACATCATTCATTACATGATGGGCTCAGTTACAGCTTTACTAGAGAAAGGAGAGGAACCAAGAAGGCTATGGTTCCCCCTCCAGTAATTTGTTCTAAGGTGTCCTGGAAGGCACTCCTGCCCTCACGACTTTCTAGCACTGGGCACCCCAGGTCTTCATCTCCTCCAACCAGAGGAACCGTTCCTGCTGTGTTTGTTTCACTCATCTGCCTAGTCACCAACAGCTGTCTCAGTTAAAACATTCAGCCTGACATGATTAGGGCCTGTGATGAAGGAAAATAACTTATTGTCCTTCTTTCAGTATGAGTTATTCAAGAGAACGTGTGACCATGTAACTGTTTATTGCAAGTTAGAGAGGAAAGTCCAGGGACTACTACTCCAACTATTAGCATCAGTCATTACACCCATGTCACAAAACCCACGTTCTCCTCATCCAGACTGAAGCTGTATTTTATGGGCCTTTTGAATTAAGAAATAAGAAGGCAACAGATGCTGGCCTAATTGCCAGCAAGCTATGGGCAACTGTGTGGTTGCCTGTCACGTACCTAATGCATTCTCCCTGTGCCTCCTCATCTGCAGAGAAAAGCACTTAAATTCACATTCATTTCAGAATATATTTGAGTTCAGAAAAGCCTCTTGCATAAATTATGCTTCTATTAAAAACTGGTTATACTGTTAAGAAAGCAGATTATGTGTGTCATATACCAAAGGTAAAGTGGTAAAACCACTCAGCAAAGCCTGTCACTTTGGAAAAGAGCAACAATTTTGCATGACAACAAAACAGGTGTAAGCAAAACAGACATTATCAAAGACGGCACTGCTAACACATGTAGCCTGGATGAAACTCCAGCTGACAAAAAATAAAATATAAAATAATATATATATGTATCATATATATAAAGACTGAGAGATAAAAACTGAACACTGGCAATGATGACTGTGATCTCTCTCTTTAAATCCCCCATACCAAGAAAAAAAGGTTTGTTTTTCTTTGCTATTGGAAAAAAAAAAAGTACATGATGCACATGGACTACTGGAGGAGGGAGCTGGAAACACGTCTGAGGAACACAGCACCCTTCCAACTTTTCCATGTAATGACATTGACCTTAGCTTTGGATGCAGCATCTCACCTGCCCTCTGGGCTGAAGGAACAGTGCAAGATAGCAGCCACTGCCAGGGCAGGGAAGAAGAAATCTCCAAGGAATGATGGTGTCCACCAGCGGGGGCTCATTCTGAGCAGACTGCATACCTTGAACACAGGCATGGCCACGGAGGAGGTGGCTACCTCCAAGTGGGAGGAGGAAGCAAAGGGGAGGGAAAAGCCAAACAGAAACAAAAAATCATGTGACAGCTACAGAGGTTATCCATTAGAAAAACAAAACAAAGCAAAAAAAAAAAAAAACTCTCAAAAGCTTATTTCAGCTTTAAATTGTTTACTGTAGTAAACAGGAGCCCTACAAACCCTTTTTCATGGGAGCAGTACTTATTCATGTGAGCAGTCAGACTGAAGCAGGGAGGGGTGGCTCAAGTGAGCAAGGACGCTCATGTGCAAAAGGGCTGGCAACCACAGACTCTGCTTTCCAAGTATCCTACCTTTCGAAATACAAATGATTCTTCGTTGTAAACAGGATTCAGACCATTGTTCATCACCATGCGTGTTCGAAATTCTTTACGTATTGTGTCCGTGGGTAAACCATACATATCCACTTCTACATACGTACCAATTTTTTTGTCTGATAAGAACTGACCAGATATTACCTGCAACATAATGATAGAAGAGTAAAGAAAAGCAGTACAGAGAATAACAGCAATAAATAGTATGCAGTGCTTTATGAATACCGGGAATATTGATGATTCTTTATTTAGTGACAGCAGTCTGCGAAACACTTTCTATAGAACAGATATATTAATTTAGTCATACAAAAATGGTAAATGTAGCATTAATATTGCACCTTTTTCTGAAAAGTTATTGTGTTAAACCTTAAATACATACTTGTCTTTAAATGGGAATACACAGCGTACAAAACAGTAATGATCTTGCCGCTCTGCACAAGTTAAAAAGAGGTATAATTTTTTTTAAAAAATGCACTCCATTATATTATTTGACAGTCACGCTGTAATAGTAAACCGCAGTCCTTTTCTGAAGTAATTCCTCTGTTGTACTTCATCCTGAATTTCAGTGTTAATGAAAATAGACATTGAAGGCAAGTAGCAGCCCAGTGGGAAACCCATACCAAACCTACTACTTTCTAGCAGCTTGTTGCTCTTTATACAGCTTAGGGGACTCACTACAGCACCACAGGTAAGCGCTGGGCTACTATGCTTTGCTGGGTCATGATTCAGCTGAACACACTGCTGTACACAGACACACGAGCTATTAGAACTGCAAAGTCCCTGGCTTTTCACCCATGAAAATACATGCTCAGCTCCTGCCTTAACTCACAAGTTAATTTCATATCCCATTTGCCCATAAAGAAAAATGTCAGCAGCAATCAAATTTTTGTTCAAGGTGAATCTTGGATTAAGAATGACAGATTAATCAGTGTTGGAAGAAGAACATTTTCAAAGATGCAACATAGGCAAGAAGACTTTTGCTTCCAGGTCACAGTTGTTTGTACATCGCTGTGCATGCTGAGTTGGTGGCACCAACCCAATGGGGAAGTGCAAACATGATGTTGCTATCCACACAGTGCTGCTCACAGATAACCATGTGAGTGGGCACTTCGGGAAACAGAGGCCAACGATTTGATGGAAGCAGAGTTTAAGGGCACAGGCACATAAAGAAGTCACCTTTGGTGGGAATTTGCAATGCCACTCTGCAGAAACTAAGGTCATCTTCTTACAGAGTAATAAGTGTGACATGGACCTGTTGAGACAGGCGTACACCAAAAGCATGGAAGAGTGAATGTGTTTTAAGTGCACACAACATGGTATCACACTGCAATTCATTCACATGTCCAGATTCCTAATTTCCTTTCTTACCAACTTTGCTGATTTCTATAAGGATTGTTGTGTGGCGGTAATACAGTATATAGCAGATAGTTTTCATTTTAGTTGTACTATAAATTCCTATCTTAGACAATTTTCTATAGAAGTACGTATGTTATAGCCAGCTGACTTTTGGTAATTTGAGACATTTATTTAGATAGGAAATTATACCAATCAGAAACGGCTGTGCTCACTGTGCCATGGTATTAACAGTTACAAGTCAGGTGGCCCAATTAACTGCAGTCTCAGAGGTACGTTGACCACATTAAGAAAATATGCTGAATGAAACCACCAGCGTGGGCAATGCTATTCAGCAACCAGTCTGAAAATATGCTTTAAACTTTCTTTTCTGATGCACTGTCCTCTACTATGTCTTGACTACAAAGAGGTAAATGGAAGCTACTGCTCTGCTTTCACTTAGGTGTAATCTTCAAACTAAGTCACATATCAATCTAATTCCATATTCTGTGTCTAGGAAATGCAGGATGCTTAAAATTTTAAGAAAAAGAAACAAAAAACAAACCCAGGACTCCTCTGTTTTGCTATGTATATAAAATTTGTTTTGATTCTTTTCCAAGTCAAGATTAATCTAGCAACAGCAGGTGACTACTCAGTGGCAAATTTTTACCTCATTTAGATGACCCATTACTTAAAAATAGAGCAAATATTGTTAGCATGATTAAGGAGAGAAGAGAAAAAAATGAAGCCCTTATGCTTTCACAGATTAAGCTCATTCTGAGCCATTATTTTCTTTTTATGGTCTAACATTCTTCCAAGAAACACTGAATAATAAATCTGAAAAGTTATGTGGCTGAAGGGTATGTGACTGGGCTTGGGTCCACTCTTACCTTTTTTATAACAGCATGCTAGTACAAGGGGAGTCCTGCTCTCAGTCAGGGCTTCTAGCTATTACTGTAGTACAAATAAAAGTAATTCAGAATCAACAAACCATGCAGTGGAGGTATGTTCTTCTTATAACCCTGATCCATCTCTCTCTCCCTCCCATTGTTTACATCTACTAGGCATGTTTTGTCTTTAATAAGATTGTACATCCTCCACTGCAGGGACCACACCCTCCCCTGCGTTGATGAGCATTGCACTCTCTAGTAACACCCTCCACTCAGAGTACACACCAACAAAACCTTTTCTGTTTTTCCTCTGCAATTCTCAAATGCATTGGCTGACATTATTATTCCAGTTTTACAGGTGCAGGAACAGAAGTATGGAGTTTTAGGCTCATTTTAGTCATACAAGAAGAGTAAGCTGTAAAAGAAGTGAACTAAAAACTCTCTCTCATCATTCTTAGCACTGTGTTCTCATCACCAGATCTCACCAGACTCCACTCCTTTCTTGGATAGACTGTACTGCCATCTGAAATTAAAGAAACTAAACAACACATTTCTGTTCTTCTGGAGGTGCAAATGAAACGTTAAACGTCTCAAATGCAACGAACCCGTCCTTAGGGAGAGTTTGAAATTTCCATGCTATGTACAGACAGCGACAATTGAAAGGAAAACTCTGGTTAAGCTGCATGTAGGATATTTCAGCTAAGAGAGTGGAGAGTCAAGTCACAAAACAGGATATACAGCTGTCAGTCTCCTTCCAAATTGTGAGAAGATCTAACCATGCTTCATAATAACACCAAAAGTTTTAAGGACTTTGCTCCTCATAGACAACTCCAAAGTTAGGACTTCCATCACATGAACCTTTTTTCTCTGATGTCCAATACGAGGTGAATATACAGGCTGGGCTACTCCTCAAATAAAAAACACCTGTCTTCCACAGGCAACTTCAGCTTTACTCTTGCAACTTCCTCATCATGCCAGGCTCCTGAAGCTTTGATTTCTTCCCTCAAGTAGCATACGTGTAGCTGTCATCCCTCAGACAACAGCGCAGACTTCAAGTTCTACTTGCTTTGAAAATATCCCATCCAGATATGCCCATTATAAACTCCCGCTTGGCCTGTGGTGACAACCGAAGTTTGTGTAGTTTCTTACTGCCCACAGGAATGAGCTTTACTCATTTATTTATTTGCAAAGGCTGATGTGAACTGCAAAGAGTATGACGGGGTTTAAAATTCGGTGATAATGTGTAATAACAAACCATTTCTAATTATATCATGTTCCATTCAGTTCAAGTAAACACAGATGTCTTAGCCAACAATCAAATAAAAACAATGGAAACAGTTTGGTGAAATCCACACAATCTAAATATATTTTCTGTAGATACAATATTTCTGCTCACATATACAATATTTCTGCTCACATTTACATGTGATTTTGGATGTTCCAAGATGACAGAAGTTCCTAAATTTCTATTTTACCTGTACAGAACATGTTGCTGCAATTACACCATCTACAGGAGTTTCGGAGAAAGGGTCAAATGTTCGATCTGGTCGCCGCATGAAATCTGGTTTAAGTAGATACCTTATTTTAAGAAGAAAACGAAGAAAAAAATTATTTTTGCATGGAAATTAAAATGGTATTAAATATAAATAAAATGGATGTTCTAGCTTTAAACAATGAAGTCTCCTAAGACACTGTAAAGTACGGACTAAAATTCTAGCTGCAAGCGTGAGGAGGGAAAAATGAAAATATTACACTCATCTAACTATAGATAAATGTTGATCTTAATTTTGAATTAGCAGCAACTGAAGTATTTAACCTACCCTGAGTTTCAAGATGAAACTAAATGTAATATAATCAAAAACATTTCAAAATAATTTAGGAGTACCTTTTAAAAATACAGTGAGTAATCATATAATAAAAATTAGGTGCTCTCACTTACTCTAATTTTTTAACACTTTTGAAAAATACAGAGGATTTATTCAATTTTGTTTTAAATGAAGCAGTTCCATAGAGCCAAAATTCACACAATAAATTTCAGCTTGAAGCTAATTTTTTCATCTCAGTTATAAAACCTTGGGGAGAATAGCTGATAATGTTAGTACTGACAGACTGTTAATTATAGTAGCGTGAAAGGTACTACCATAATAACACTTACAATACATCCCTCAGGACTACACACTGGATCAACATATCAATGAAGCTGATACGTGCACTGATGAATTAAAAACCAAGGATTCTTCCATCAAAACAAAACAGCAGCTGATCCACAGAAATGCTGTGCTACCTAAGAAGGGAATTCTCTTCCACTGATGGAAGAAAACATCTAACCGGAGTCATCCTCCTAATTCCGCAGCACTGACAGACAGTAGCTGCTAGCAGCTCCTATTTCATCCACACTCCAGTCTCTCTAGTGAAACACTGGACACAATGTTATAAAGGCTCAGACAAAATTCACAAGGAATTAAAAAAGTGATGGAAAAACTCCAGTGGAAAGAATCTCGGTCTGTTTTCTCAGTTTCTTACATAACATTTAATTTCTGTTTAGGAAAGTAATATTCCTCAGAAAGTAATATTCATCACACTATACATGCATGTTATTTCATAATCTTTTATTAATTTAAAGTAGATTATGGGCAGGAGGGAACGATCAGAGATGTTCTTAGACCATAATTCAGGCCTGTTGGAATCCACAGTGCTCTCATGCTGGAGTAGCTCAATCTAGTTTTACCAGCATGCAACTTGTACATCAGAAAAAAAGAGTAGTACAGACAGAAAGACATCATTTTTATAGTAGCAAACTATTACCACTATATTATCATGTATCATCACTGTATTACTGTAAAACCAGAAGACTGATATAAGAATCAAGCAATTTGGTTGAAAATGATGCCAGTGTTTTAGAGAATTAGGTAAAAGTAAACATACGGTCTTCTACCAGGCTTGTGGGTCTAACAATAAAGAAACCACACTCTGCCATTAAAAAAACAAAACAAAAAAAAAAGCTTTGCTTTCTTCTGTTTTTATTATTCAGGATTAGTGTATCAGTAATGGTTGGAGACTCCAACCAAAATGATCAGGGATTGCACCTTTGTCAAACACAGCAGCTGCTATCTGAAGAATTCACAACTGAATTTTCCACTCAAATTTTCTTTCTGAGTAAGATTTGCATTAGTAAAAAAGTTATTTCTTTTCCAGGGTGAATTGCAGATTTTAATGTGTTTCTGGACTGCCACTTCCTACAGTTCATCAAACTTTCTCTGTCTATCCTATTAAGGTATAAACATTTCAGAATTAGCTATCAGCATTGCTTGACAATCCCTATTGATGCAGAATTAATGAGTGAGAACTTGGAGAGATGAAACACTTCAGTGTTCTCTGTGCAATTTGCTCTCCACCTAAAGTACAAAGATAAGAAAAAAAACATTCCCTATGAAGTAAGACTCAACCTGCCCAAATAAATTTGACTATTCTCTGAACTGTGCAATGAATCCCCATACAACATTGTATCTTTAAAAAAAGATTCAGAATAGAAGTTGAAGATGGATTTAAATAACTCTGTGTATGCTATTCATGATCTTCTTCCTAATTTGCACACAAAGCCTCTTCTATTTCATTAAAAAAAAATGGGCATAATTAAAAAGCATATTCATCACAATACCTCCTTGCAGGGGATAATTCTGCCTGAATTCTGCTAATTTCTACTCTACCTAGCATCTCATTTTTCTTTTGTAACACATAATTAATAGTGACAATATTTTATTAAAGCCATAGTAAAGGATTCTGATGCACAGTGACAACAGTTTAAATCACATCACTCACCCGCATGATCCATTATATTCAAATTTTCCTTGATTCAATTGCATTGCTAAATCTGTCAAGAGAGAAAAAAAAGATAGCATCTTTCCTCCTAAATAATGCATATCATGAATGATCTCTCGTAGAACGAAAATAAGACTGTTTGTCCAGAATAATTAGTTTAAATGAAAATTAAATTTAATGCATATAAAACACACATGTGCATAGACACACACACACACATATATATATACAAAAGAAATAAAAGGAAGCAACAGGCAAACTTATATTTCCTCACAGTAGTAACAGCTTTATCAACCAAGCTGAAGTCTAAGCACCAGACTGTGGTCATGTAAGTGCCTGGGATAGGATTCCTCTCCTCTAACTTTTCAGATCTACAGTAGAGATATTTCCATTTGAACTAGTGATCTAGAATTGCTTTAAATAATGGAGGGATACAGGTACTTTAAACAGCACAATTAATCTTACTCTAAGGCAGACATCTAAAATAGACCAGATGAATCACGTCTGAGAAGCGTGTACTTCTCTCTCCAATGACTGCAGACAACTGCCTCTGAGGAAGATGTCTGTATCTTGCTATCTTAAAGAAGGTGAGATGAATCTTGCACTGGGTCTCTAGGAGCTTATTTCCATGAAATACCACAACAAGAGACCACAGAGATCACAGGAGCATTGCTTAATTTCAAAATCTGGAGCATCTGAGTTTCATTCAATGCATTATTATGGCACTTGTCTACAAATATAGATAATAGCCCCTCCCCCCAAAATCCCAAACCTAACAAAAATAATCTTTTCCTGCAGGTTTCCAATTACATCAGAATACAACATCCTGGTTTTAGTGATAACACAGGTCTTCTCTTGCCCACGGACTCTATCTTTAAAGGCTGCAAATCTCTTCTGTATGTCCTCTGCTGCACTAAACACAGGGCTCTGAATACGCTTATAATGGTTATTATTCTCCTTTCTTGGCAGCCTTACAGCAGCCTTAACTTCCATTTCCTCAACTATTCTTAAGCCTGCCAGCATGGCTGGATCATAGAAGACTACCACAGGAAAGTTGCTCATTTCCAATTATACAGGAAACACCATCATTTTGCAATACAAAGGGGCTGAGAATGACATGCATTGGACAGAGGCGGTGTTGGGAGAAGAGCGAAGCTGGTATTTCTGCTCCAACCTCCACATCACGTCCAGTGGAGCAGTTTACAAGCAGTGTACTCCAGTACAAGCTTTCTCTTGCCTTCTCGGCTAGAAATCACTGGTGGCAGAGGCACAAAGCTTTGCAGGGGAGAACTCGGGGTATGCTCTTTAGGAATGTCTACAGTACCAAAGACATCACTGAAGGGAAGGAAAAATAATGGTACTATCACAGCTAGAAGAAAATGGAAGAACTGCCCTGTTACGTATATTGCTGAAGAATTCCCTAGATTCATTAAAAAAGATCCCAATACTGTTAGTTATACTCACACCTTCATTTAACAGGGGCACTAGATCTCCTCTCGGTTTATGTCACAGAGAATCATTTACACTCCCTGGCATCATTATATAAGATGAGTTCTCGTACCCCGTTCCCTGATGCTAAACATGTTACTCTCACACTTGACAAAAACTGGTCTAGAAATGTATGTGGTACATAGTCATTACTTTTTACTATCTTAATTTGCACATTCCTTCATTTTTACTTTGGAGAAATGCACCCGGCTGTGGCAAAGCTGTCTCTTGCAAAAACAATGTTTTCCCTGCAATGTTATTAATAAAAATATTAATTATCATATATGTGAGAAATTACAGTACTCTGTCAATTATTTTTCCATGAAAGGAGACTGAATTTTTGTTCTATACATAGCTTTTTTTATTGCTCCTTTTCTTACGCTTCCGTAATTCCCCACACGCCATATTATTTAGCCATATGTCTATTTCCTCAAAAAATGCCAGAAGCAAATCCAGGGCATCTGTTTGAGAGTTACTGCCCAAGCCATTCTTTAGAATTGAGGTTCACTGGTCGTCGCTGCTTACCTGGGGTCTGATAGTTCAGTGAGACCATCTGGCAGCCAGCGTTCCAGAAAATTTGAGGCATGTAATTACTGGAATCCACTCGGCCTCCCTTTGGGTATATCCGACTCATTTGTCGTTTATTATAACTGTATAATTTGTTAAGGAAAATGAAATAAAAACAACATAGCAATGTACTGTCATATCCTCGTATCTTCAATATTTCTTACACTACTCTTACTATTCCTTACCTTATGAGCTATGTTCTTTGTTCCACTATAGACATGGAACATCATAAATGAAGTGGACATTTGTTGTTTAGTTATAGCATTAGTAGAGAAGTGCCATAAATAGTTAAAAGGATACTTTACAAACTCAATTGCATGGGTCTTCAAATACCCTAGTCCAACTGATTCATTGAAAGAAGACATGTTGTGATGAATATTGCGTTCTAGGAAAGAAAAGACATTTAAAATGCTGCTGTAATGATGCATCAAAATTCACAATCATGCATCATACATAATAGCAGGATATACTATTCAACGATGTACTGCAAATACTGGTCTGTTTCCCCATTATCTGTCATTCGTAGAGTCAAATTATACTGAAGATAAATTTAATAATATTTCTGACTTGCCTTTTTCTTTCACTTCCTGGGAGAATCAACAAAATTTTCCTTTTTTCTTTAGGACAAAACTGTGATTCAGAGCCTGCACAATGTTGCTAGATAACATGAAACAACATGAAAAATGTTCCAGTATGCAATATGAAAGCATAAGCTAACTGCTGACCTTTGCAGCAATCATGCTCACCTCACGTTAATGAAAAAGGAACTTAAAAAAAGCAGTTTAGTCAGAAAGGCGTATAGAATATAATCACTCTCAACAACTTCATATTCTCCCAGTAATTTAGTGACTCCATGTGGACGACCAATGGAATAACAAGCTAACTTTGTATTTAAGGAAACAGATATCTTTAAATGTATAGATGAAAGTCATTACGCTATAAAAATCTTACACCATTTCTAAACTCTGGAAACAGAGAGATTAAAAAGTACTTCAAATAAGCAGACAAATACTTTTAATTTCATTCAACCTTTTATGTTACCTTCTGCTACATCGAAACCTTGAAATTTTACAGGCTGAGCATAGTTGACCATTGTTGATAAATATGGATGTATATTCGTTGTGGCACCTACGTATTTGTAAGATGCCATCCATGCTTGTTCATCTTCAACAGTTACTAAACCCTGAAAACACATTTAAAAGAATAATCACTATTTGTGTGTGTGAATGTTATTGTTGGAATTTCCAACGTAATATAAAACTATACCCAAATCTGCAGAAAGTTAAAATAAATGCAAAATAATACGAGAAAAGTGGAAATTTAATGTCACAAATTAAATCTATTTTCTTACAGATATATGCACCAAACACACTCTCATGTTACAGGAGGCATGCAAGAGGACTGATGATTGAAGAGATCCTAAGTAGTGGGTAAATGTTACATGATGTTAGTAATGTAACTTTGGGATAAAAGATTAATGTTAAAATGGACTGAACAATGCTGTGAGATAGTGATCTTTGTCACGCAAACCCCTGAAAACTGTAATTTAATATACATTTTCTGAGAGCAACTGTGGGGACAGTACACACTTTGTACTGAGTAGAACTTTGTCAACGTCAAAACACAAACTGATTCAACTGGCAATCTTTACTAATAAAAGCAAACTGGAACACAGTGATTGCAACCTTCGTTGGACTGACAGACATCACAAAACCCACAAGAGGCAGGCTACCAAGCTCGTACCCCTGGCCCGTTAGAATGATAACATTTGATTCCATCATTCACATACGGATGCAGTACATTTATAAGTGAATTGCAAAAATTTTCCACAGTTATCTGATCTGCTAGAAACCCACAATACAAAGCAGTTCTCCTGTGGATCTACTGTCCAATGTTTACTTTCCCTAAATAAGTTAGAAACATATTATTTTCATTTAAAAAAGGAAAGAAAAAGACAGACTTCTGTCAATCTAAGCAAACCCTGCAAGGCTTCCAGTTCACAGCATTGTTCCCACAAACTCGTTTGCTTGTTCTCTTACCAGTAAACATTTTACTTGGCCTGCACCAACTACCAAAAAAAGTGCCAAAGCCAAAATAACTCTTCTTTTACTAAGCCACTAGTCATTAGACAGTCCTAAACAAAACCTATAGCGAAATCTCTAGCCCCGATTGTATTCTCACATGACCTACCGTACAAATGAGAAACCCCTCCTCCAAAAAACCTAACCTTCTGTATGCAGACAGTGTACTTCTCCAAAGTAGTAGTAAATATGTTCAAAAAACATTTTTACAAGTCAGCTTTTTATTTTCAGAATGCAGTAAATGTTTGTCTGAAAGTTCTTCTCCATTCTTGTATCAGGAAACCATGGATAACCACAAGCACGGCAAAGCCCTTTTTCAGGCAATGAGCCTCAGTTTGCCTAACACAGCATAAAAGCATGGAAGAACCACCTATTTCACTGCACTTGCACTACTGCAACTCATTTACTCACGGGATGAAAAAAAGAAATGTGAATCTACTTGTCAGTATTGTGGGCATGTACGTGTACCTGCCACATACTGCTGACAAGTTTAAGAAAACAAACTACATGTGAAATGAAACAATTTAGGCCCTGATATGATAAGACTAATGTAGCCAATGAGAGGAGAATGAGAAAAAATACCAGTCTCCTGTTATCACTTTGGTACTCACGTAACCAGAATACAGTCTGACCTCTGAGTACTTACAGTTACAAGGAATGGCATTTGCTGATATCTACTGGTTGCCTGGAACAGTTTAGTTACCAGAAGGAAACCAGCTGTCTACAGAGCATTTTAGACTGAATCAAAACTTCCAGTGGCTTCTGAAATCAAACTGATACCACATTTTAATGCTGCTCGCTAGAGCCCAACCCAACTGTTTCTCTGGAATTCACATACTGAGGATTCACAAATTTGTCCCCTAAATATGTTAAACACCAGCATCCTTTTATTAGTAGAGTACAGGCATTTTTTCGTTCCTAGGTCAATTTTAGCTAATAAAGTTTAGATAAAATTAAGGCCAAAGTTTTTCAAAGTAACTAGTCATTTTCAGTGTCTCCATGTTTGGAAAGGCAGTATTTAGGAAGAACTGACCACACATCTTCTAAAAACCAGGATCCTTTAATATGCCTACTGCTGCCTGCTTAGGATTGCTAATCATATTTTACTGTCTTGACCCTTAGATATCTAAGTAATGAATCACGGTGAAAAGGAAGCTGAAGAGGATTATGTATGCCTTAGTGCCAGACAACAGTACCCTGCAGCCTGCAGCTGTATGATTACATTACTGAGACACTAGCTCCATGGCAATGCTCTAAAACAATCTACTGATCATTCAATTTAAATTACTTACCTACTGACACACAAGTTCTAGAGTTAAAGGACTAATCTCTCTGCACTGTTCACATCAAAGGATTTAGGACTTTAAAACTATGAATTAGGAAAGGGTAGGATGGGACGTTCTTAAAGCCTACTGAGACGAAGGGATGGTTATAACAGCACATCCTTTTAAGGGCTAGAGAAAACAATGGGTGAAAGTTGTTGAGAGCTAGGTTTTTTCCATTCTACTGCTTCTTCCTCCTACCCCCAAGAAAAAAAGCAGAACCCCCTCAGAAAACAAAACAGACGGAAACAAAGCGTGATTAGGAACAGGAGCAGTTTTAATGAGAGAAGAGAAGGAAGGAGAAGAGTGGAAGGAGGGGGAAGAGTCTAACAGAAGGGATTCTTGGGAGAAGATAAACACAGAAGTCCCAAAGGAAAGGAAAAGGAGGAAAAAGAAAGAGGAAAACAAAGTGCAGTCAAGGTAAGGGAAGCGGAAAGAAGAAGCAGGGATAATGTATCTCAACACCTCTCAAGGAACTGCCCTTTCCCAGTGCATGGCATTTAGAGGTAGGTACCTGCACTGAGAACAGACGTTTCTAAGCAGGGACAAGTCATGCACTCCCGGCTGTCCCCAATTAGTGTTGTATGTTCTGACAGCCCTAACCCCAGTATAAGAGGACAGCAGAAGAAGAAACCCTACAGGAGAAAAGGAGGCAAAGTGACTTTCAAAAATATTCTGTAGGTGCAATGAAACTGTGCATAAAATTGTTAAACCACTAAGAATGCATGGTAAGTAATATTTATGTTATATATATAGCAATAAAACAAACTATGTAACATCCTATGTGTCACCTTTTTATTGTTTTCTTGCTCAGAATCTTCAACAGCCTAAGGGAAAAAAATATATATACATTACCCAAAGAAAATGCAGTATGAAATACTCATAAGTAAGGCAAAAAAAATCCTCAAAAAGTTAATGTATTTAGCAAAAAGTATAACCTCTTCCACTTTATTGTGTGGCTCATCTGTCACAAAAACTTGCAAAAAGTTGCAGTATCTTTCAAATGTGGGCACACAAAATATGAAATTCAGCTGTTGGCCAGCAGTGGGAATAGGAGGGAGAATGCTAAACGGTGAAGTCTGAACTACTGCAACCGCTAGATGCCGGGGACAGGAAGTTTCAGAGAAGAATGAGAGAATGACACACCTAGACAGCACAAAGGATCATCTGGATATGCAGGCTGTGCTTTAAATGCCCACATTTGGAAAAGGCCTGTCTCAAGATGTTACTTGCAGTGGTTAAGCGAACATCTCTGCTGTCTTCCTTCAATTATAAGCTGTCACTACTCAGAATCTCAGACAGCTAAATGGTGACTTGGCACTGAAGGTACAAACCTAAAGAATAAGGATCGAGTCACTGATCAGCAAAGAAGCAAAGAAATTACCCAAGGGCATATGCTGAGGATGACTGACTAATCTGGAAAAAAAAAAAAAAAAAGCTTAGGTAGTTAAGCACCTGCTGATTTAGTAAGTGAAACTAGCCCAAGAGCAAACAAGTTAAACAGCAGTTCAGTGGGAGGATCCATAAAAGTCTCGAAGAACCAAGGATGCAGACTGAAAGACAACCCAAGCAGGCAGGTCTGATGTCTCTGTGGTACCGCTAAAGAGAGACATACTGCCATGGGCAATCTGTGTCATGAAAAAGATTTCCCTTGTTGATACTTCATCTGGAATAAGATCCAAAGGTAGCCAGGCAGGAGAGAAGTGACCACAAATGCTTGAGTGACAGAGCAGTATGATCTGATAAGGTACCTCAGCACTTGAATGCTTCCTTCTGTAGCAAGCGGCTCTAATGCCTTCAGTGCCAGAGCAGGCTTAGTTTTGAATTCCAGTGCCCTGTATCTTAATTACTGTCAAATGCTATAACAAGTAATATTCTGTTACTGAGCACAGACTGATAAACTGTACTAAATCAAATACCACTGGAGTAAAAAGCACTCTTATCCTGTCTGCCAGCTGGCTCCCTGGTATAGCCCCATTGCCACACTGCCCCACCAGGGAACAATCTTCCTACTTTGCCTGTATTGCTGCAGGTGGAAGGGAAAATCTACCCTAAGAATTAACCAATAAAGAATGACCCAGGGTATCCCTATAATGAAGACACAGGATAAAGCTTTGCAAGGAAGCATTGTTGAGTGAGGAAACTGATATTCTCCCCACATGAAAGCTCTGAAATGGTGATGCAAAGTAAAATACCAGAGACAGGATTGCAGGAAATTGTTAGCAGCCTTTAATTAGTATTTCTGGTGAAAATCTCTACTTCTTGTGCACTGTCTTCCTATGTACTGACTCTGTTTCCTCAATGAGTATTCCACCTGAACAAGCAGAGAGCTATTTTGGGCTATAAAATTTTGTGTCCTCATGAATCTGAGGGTTAAGAATTCAGTGAAAGCTTGTATTCGACTCTTCTGACAACATGTGACGCTTCCACAAAATAGAATGTCTTCTATACCTATCTCTGTGAAAAGCTTCTAAAGAAATACATATAAGAAGCAGTCCCACCTTTTTGACACTGATGGCAACAGCTTCTTTTTGACAATAATCATCTGCAGAAAGGTCACTTCCAAATTTGTACTCCGGATGTGCTTCTTCTTCCTGGTCAGCTGCACAGAAAAAAAAGAAGGATCAGTGCAAAAAACACAGTAGCTGCTGTTTTTGTGTGTGAGATGAAACAAATGACAGCCTAATGCACAGCTTTGGTTTGGGAGATCTTTTTAAACAGACGGAAAATTCAGGGCATTAGGTTTCCAAGCATTAGTAGTACATTACAGCAAAGGCCTGAGATTCTTAGGGCTTTGGCAAGGTTAGTAAGGGAGACTTTATTCAGCATTTATCTGAAAGAATCATTAATATGCTTAGCAAAACTGTGAAAAAGCATGGGATTAGGGAAACAAACAAGAAATGAAGACGGGTTCTTTAAATAAAGATGTAAAAAGTTGCTGGTGTCCAGACTTCTAATGTGTGTTTTTAGAGTTTCCTCACACACCCCTATTACAGAGGATCCTTTAAATTTATTTTTAAGGTGATTTTCCATAAGAAATTAGAGCTCTCAAAGATGATAATAAGGCCTCTTACAAAAGCAAAATCATTAAGTATATGATTTATTTGGATTTAAATAATAATTTTGGAAAATACTTATTTGAGTCTCTTGGTAGTCTAGCATGTAATTAATAACACAACACTGTAACAACACTATTAGAAGTATTCATTTCAAGTGGGACTCAGCCTGCCAAATAGCACGTCCTCTGTGCTCCTGGATCATCTGAAGAAAGATATTGAGAGGCCCTTCCAAAAAATCCTTGTGCTTCAGGCTTCTTCACCATTGCAAGGACAGACAACAGATTTGGATCATAAAGAGCGTCTATTCTGAGGACTTCTACTGACTGCAATGGCAGCAGCTTTGTGATACGAAGAAATCAAGGACCAAGGGGTTGGCTATAGGTCGGACATTCAGTATGAAATGGGTCATAGGCCAGTCTTGGGACAGACGTTTGCAGGCACTGCATGATTTACCTCATCTGAAGGTGGCCATCTAAAAACAGGCCATGTGAATCATATCCTAGAAATGCCTACTTTTCTCTGTTGGCCATAAACACATTCCACATCACTGGCTCAGCTCTAGATGTTTACACTAACGATATCTGAAGTTCAGCGCGAAAAATCCTATCCCTGATGTTATCCATATAGAGCATAATGCAATAGTCCAATCTGATGTTGACACAAGCATTAAAAATAGTGACAAAATCTGTTTCCAAAGCAAATATCACAGCCTCCCAGTCACGTACACACATACATACACAGTGAAAATCTGACTGGGTTGCTGCTACAATACGATTTCTGAAAAATAAGTTAAAAACTACCACTTGGACCACCTGAGCTGTATTCAATGCTCAAGGTGCCAACCACAGCCTGCCACAGAACCAGAAGCAGCTACAGCATCTGAGATGAGATGGTGGGGCTGGAGCTCTGCATAAATGGTCCTGCACTGAGTCGAGACTTACTGCTGCTGCCACAGACCACGCATGTGATTTGCATAGGTAACACAGGCATGCTAGTTGATGATGCCAGCCCACTGTTTTACAACACGCAATGTTCTGAGAGGCGTTCTCTACGAAATCCTCACCACTTTCTATCTCTTCTTCATTATCGTCCTCCAGGATATTTACAGGGGCAGCTGTTTCACCAGCCTCCATCATCTTTTTCAGCGCATCTAGCTGTTCTGTTTATAAGAAAAACAAAAGAAATTAGTCACATCATAAACAATTTGTAGCAATATGAAATACATGAAAACAAGCATAAATAATACTGATTCTGAGATCTACTTTTACTTAATGGGAACTCCAAGATCAAATTTTCAGTTAGCACCAAAATTTTGCAGAATAAGAGTGTCATTAGACATGGACTGTTGCTAGTTCTGAAAAACTGTCAAGAGCTGTAACCAAAGCTCACTGAAGTTAAGGAAAGTACCTCCACAGACTTCAAAGGCCTTTGTAGCTAACATTATTTCTTCAAAGAATAAGCGGACAACTCTCTCTTCTGTGACTGATCTATGCACCATATTCAAATGGAGGCAGAGCTTGGATTTTCAGTTGTGTTCCTGTGTGCATTTCAGTTAGACAGTATGAACACCATCAGTGTAACACTGAAGTCAGTTGAAGGTTTGCCTGCTTATCTTTGGCAAGAGAAGGAGCAGGGTTTATCACTATGGCCATACTGGAAACTAAGATAACAACATTATTATTATTGAAAGATAAGTATCAGAACTGGCAATAATAGCAAGAAGAGCAATCTGAAATTCCATTTCATTTTTTGCTTATCCTGGAAAAACACAGCAATGTAAACATACCACTGCAGGCAGAATTTACAAGAGATTATATCTCCGTTATATTTTAGCTTGAACAGCAATCTGATAAAGTCCCAGGATTACATTTCTAGGTCTATCTACACTACATGCTGATATCAAGGCCCAGACTCTAGCGTTCATATGAAACGCAAGGGCAAACAAAGTGTCATTTACATACAATTCATAACACATATTCTTCAACATGGAAATGCAAGCAATTTGAAAAGTTTAGTAACATAAGGCTCATTCATCTCAAGTCTGGACTTTTGTTTAATTTAATACTTGACAAGCTTTACTTACTTTTTTCTACTTCAGGTTTCAGCCTTTTATTCTTTATGAGAATCTTTCTTTTGAGGTCATTAGGAGAAGGCAAGGCTTTACCTGGATCAAGCTGTAAAATAATTAACAAAAAAGCCTTAGTAACAGCTATTGGACCTCTCTGTATCCCTGTTTTGGTCTTTGACTTTAGGACAGCAATGGTACTGGGCAGTGAGCAAGCAGTGCCACCCCAGGCACAACCCCGGAAGGCAGTGTGACTGGAGTAATACCATCTCCTCTGTTCTTCCCTATTCCATGGGAATGCTCTGTTCAGGTAACTGTTGCCAGCTGAAATCAGCACACTGCTCTCCAGCCTACGCCATCCTCAGCTACACTGATCAAAATGTCTTCTGTTGTCTCCTGCCTAGCAGAGGGCATGGATGTGGCCGGCAATTCTTCATCAGAGGACTTCCTACTTTCCCTCTCTCCCTGTGCTTGACACATAGTCCAAGTCACAGTTTAGCCTTTTATGATTCGATCTCTAAATAACTCACCTTTTATGGTCCCTTCAAGCTGTAATAATGCAAGCAAGGCAGCCCACACATACTTACAGAGTACTTTACAGAGTAAAAATAGGGTGGCATTGGTGAATGGAAAACGCTACCCAGACCTTAGTTAAGTGATGAGGACTGTTTTTTCCCAGTAGGGCTACAGGGCCATGTCTCCAGTATTTATGAAATGCACCAAATGGCAAATATCACATACACAGTAAGTATGAGTAAAAGGTTTGTTCCAATTTGGGGAAGGAGAAAAAACATTATTGAGAAAAGGGAAAAAGTACAAAATCCTCTGAGTTAAGCTTCATCACATCAGTCTGAAGCTAAGAAATAGATTTTTTTGGGTACTGTATGTAGTACCCTCTCCACCTGAGGCCTGCTAAGAATATTATGTAGGGAGTTACTGTTATAATGGACTTTGGTTCCCAGTGAAGCATGAGCGATATGGGACTAGAAAATATTGTCAGGACTAGTAAAAATTATTAGAAGAAATATTCAGATATTCTTATCCTTAAATCCGACTTTCTGAGCGAGGCAGAAGCACAATTCTGGAGGAAGAAATGGAAGAACCAACCACCACAACTTGAAACCCAAGTACAAGAAGCAGAGATGACAAACACCAACCAAGCCAAAAAACCAACCAAACAACCCAAACCCTGCCACAATAATGGGTGCAAACCTCCTTGCAGAAGGGTATTAACTATCTATTACCAGCAGGCTAGCTCAGTCGTGGGAGTTGTGCAGCTTGCTCACTGATGACAGAGTACACATTGAGCAGCTGTTCCTGAGACCACTTACGTTGTAGTTCCACTAGATGTCAGTGCCACAGAGATCATTTATCCCTAGGCCTCCAAGGATGCTAGTCAGCATCCCCAAGCATAGGGTAGAGCAAGATACCCATTTGGACAAATATTTGCTTTCATTTAAAAAACAAATCCACTTCAACCAGTGTCATGTCTCTGTTAAGGTCTTGCCTCCTCAGCCAGTTGAGGCACTAGCAAACAAGTGCTCCTGAAATACATATTCCAGGTTTCCCGGGATGTCTTTGCAACATTTGCCTTGCCAGGGGCTGGGGACCGAATGAACCCCTGAGGAGGAACAGAGACAAAATGCAGAAGGGAGCGCAGGCAGCTGAAGCTAAATACTGGGGCCTGAGGTAGTAGCACTGTAGCCTTTGGCTGGCTCTGCTTTAGGCCTGCCTAAAGCTGCTGAAAGCAAGTCTTTCCGAAGAGCATGGCAAGGTATTACAGACATCACAGGGGAATACCGCAGTTTTTTTCCCTCTGGGTTGTACTTTTTAGAGAGACAACCGGATTTTCTCCCAGCCTTAAGTGTTGCTGTCCCTGCCACATGCAAGGGAAGCTAAGAAAAGCACAGCCCTGAAGATGCTGATGACAGGAGGCCTCTTTAAAGGGGCTCACAGGGTCAGGAGCTGAGAGGTCAGGCAGAGCGCTCTTTGTCACAGTCTCCCACAGCACTGAAGAGCAGTTCACTGTTTTGTTCACTGTTTTGGTGGCTGCTGGCATATGAAGTGAGCAAATTGTTCACGGGACTAAGGAAGGCCTGGAGGAGTAGCTGCAAGCGCTGGATAACAAGATATAAAGCCTCAAATGTTGTATTTGTGGAGGAGTGTCTGTTGTTACCTCCTGCCATGCAGGAGGGTGAAGTGCATGCAGATTACAGTGCACTTGATAGCCTAAGTGAGACTGCAGGGAACTCTTCGTGCTTAATTTAATTCTTAATGGAGTAGTGGGGGCTACCTAGCCTGCCGAGCCTGATCTAGAGTATGAAGCATGCAAAGTGCAGCTGAAACAAGAGGTACTGCATCCTTCTCCAATGAGACCATGCAATTCATAATTGTTTGTCAACGGTGACTGGCAATTTCAGAGTAACATATGCCCAACAAGTACAATGTATGTGGTGTATTTTATATAGGAGCTGATATTACGTCACACATCAAGGGGATGGAGTTCCCCAGGCTGCTCGCCCGAGCCCTGTATAGAAAAGATTAAACAAACCAGATAAGGACAAGTTTGTATCAAAAAGCGGAGACACCCCAAATCGCTACTCATTTTTGAAAGCACAGGACAGGAACTGACAGCATTCCCACAATAGGTAATATAATCCCAGTTTATCCTCTCTCTCAGATACAGCTAACATAAAAAATAGA
This sequence comes from Dromaius novaehollandiae, assembly GCF_036370855.1. Classification (NCBI taxonomy): domain Eukaryota; kingdom Metazoa; phylum Chordata; class Aves; order Casuariiformes; family Dromaiidae; genus Dromaius; species Dromaius novaehollandiae. The sequence continues at coordinate 121,820,360 of NC_088100.1, forward strand.
AACAAAGGCAGAAAATAACATACTGGATGGGCTTCTAGAGGCTGCTTCAACAGGAGATCTCCAAAAAGATCTTCACAGTATTTTGACATTTTGTACTGTTGATATTTGCTGGAAAATATGACATCAGTTAACTTTTAAATATATAAAAAAGAAATCACTATTATTCAGCAAAAGAGAGTAACACTAAAATAATTTAGGCATCCCAAATTATACACTGCCCACTTCCAACTGAAAATTATTATTTTACTGTAAACAAACTGTCAATAAAAACCTATTATCTGACACATGAATTTAAAGACCAAGAAAGCAGATGAACTGAATACCACACAGCTAATGGAACGTCCAAATATACTTCACAGCTTTACCACAGATAAAAATATTGCTATTTTTAAGCCAGCTAAAGCTTGACTAGGATATTAACGTACAGTTTCTTCCAAGTGAGATCCAATGTATCTGCACACCCCTATACAGTTTTCAAATACTCTCAAGTTACAGTATTTTTGAGCATATCATCTTTTTCATCCATTGCACTATTAAAAATAAAAAAGGGATACGCTATATACCTGCAGTGATTTTCAAATGAAAGAATGACAGGATACTCTGATGTAACAAATGCTGTTTCCTTAATGGCTTGAATTACATCCTTTAAAATGTAACAACAGGATTCAAATTAGAACAGATCAAATTACAATCACATTGAAAGAGATTTTTTTTTTGTCCTATACTCCACCCTGAGAAACAGAGCGCTAAATCTCAAACGTAGCAAATGAAACCAGAACAGGAAAAAAAAAAAAAAAAAAAAATCTACGCTCACTCTTCTCTACATCCCCCAACGACCCGGATTCAGTGCCTGACAGTGCTCACCGCACTTGCAGCAAAGACGGCTGCTCCACTCACAACCCATCAGTGCTACCCCCAGATCTGCCACCTCATCTTGCCAGGAAGGATTTCAACTCCAAGAGTAACTCCTACATCTCCAGGCTGCTTCCACAACTAAAAACTTCATAGGCAGTGGAGGGGATTTTTATTCAGTTGAGCAAGAGTTACAGGATGTGGAAAGACTGGAAGGTTGGGCAACAGATGAGAGCCTGCTTCCTGCAGGGAAGTGAAAAAGGGGTGCATGACACATGGCAGAAAAGAGCCTTAAGATTTGGAGACGAGACACCCTATCAACAAGATCTGTCAGTCGCAAGGGAGTAGCAGCTGGGTGTGGAGAAGAGGAAGGTGCCCTGCACTGATTCTTGTCCTGGGGGGTTTATTTGGGCTTACTTTCAGATGTAGTGGTCAGGCATTTACCTTGAAAAGAATATCTGTACACATTGCTTTTCCATGTGTTATTATTGGTTCTTGGTCTTCACCTTTTCCATCCCAACAGTCCAGCTCAACGCATCTAAAGACCCAAGAAAAACTGTATCAGCTTTCTTAGTGTTTCAGTACAGGCAAGCTACTCAGGACAAGTTCTGATCGGTGATGTTCAGGAACAGTAGCTACGAAGCAAATTTAGGCATAACATTATTCCTTTTAAGCTGTATCTGTGTAATTTCAGACTGCTTTTATAACTTTGGATGTATTACCTTAAATACAGTATGTACGGGAGAATATATGCACACCTGAGTACCTTACTATTCATTATTTATTCTCTTCCATGGTTAATTGTGACATGCTAGAGTATGTCAAGAAATTAAGCAGGAAATCATGAACTGATTCTCATTTACACATAAACTTCTTAATTAAAAGGCAGAAAACCCTCTCAAATTCTTCAGTTTTCATTTTGAGATCAAACTTCTGTTGTCTTTATCACAACCCATCTCCCATCTCCTGAAACCAATTCATACATTATCTTGGGGTGTTTTTCTGTGAGAATAATAGTACCTTAAATATGTCTATTTTCATTTATCACACATTTTAATTTATACATTCAATTATGCAACTTATCACTACTAAGGAATATTATGTAGACTTAATTATAAGATTCACAAATGTTAAACACTATTATCTACTGCTTCCAACCTGCATCCAGCCAAAAGCACTTGTCTGTACATCTCCACTGAAGACTTCCCACCAAACTGCCTGCCTGTTAAGTATGTGTTGTGGGAGGAACTGATGAAATAGTGAGCCAAAGGATGGTCCATTTCTTGATACAACTCCAAACGATCTAGGAAAACTGGGGCATTTTCATCTGACATCAAGTATCTGCAAAATCCATCACTTGATATGAGACCTGGAAGGAAGAAGAAAGCATGGATAACAACTTACTGTTAGAAATTTATAATGGGCACAAACCCTATCAAAGCGGTAACCCTATTACAAAGTTATGTCTACGCAAGCTTTTGCGAGCAAACAGAGGCTCCCTCTTCCAGTACTCCAAGCTAAATAGGAACTGTGTCACTGGTGCAAAATCTACTACTATGTTCCCAGAAAATAAGAATAGCTATATCAGAAAAAATTAGGGTTCCATCTAGCTTAGTATCCTGTCTCCAGCACTTAACAATAGTCAACCTAAGGTATCAAGAGAACGTGAGCAAGGCAAGTATGTAGTGACATATCCTCAGAATACTCCAACGGTTTCAGACTCTTGGACTTTGCGAGCAAGAAATTGTGAGTTTACTTTTAATAGTCTTACATGGGATTTCTTCCCCTCTGCTTGATATTTAATCCTGCGCTGACTGTGGCTACATTGCAGTTAATCAGCTTGCAGCATGCCTAGAGATTGTTCTCTGCTGGCAAAAACAAGTGAAGACCTACCTGAAGACGCTCACGTGTGTTCATTTGCAAAGCATGGAAAATCTAAGATACTTCCAAGTTCATTGTTTGAAATACCTGCAGTAGTTTATTCCGTTACAATGAAAAGCAAGCCATTTTCTATGTGAACGTGGGACAGTACATTAACTCAGGACAGAATCTGCAATATCTTTCTTATATTTCCCTGTTATGTGCTTCATAAAGTATAAAAAAAAAATCAAGGGATAAATTTCAATGAAAAAAGAAGGTAAGATAATCAGTATCAGTACTGCAGTATCAGTTTTTAAAGTGGCCAGGAGGCTAAAAAAGGATAGGGAAGAAGGGATTACTCACAAAGAATCACAGTAAAGAATAATTATTTGACACTAATTTGGAAACTGCATTCCCTAAAGTCAAATATGGATGCTCAGCTATTTCTAAGCCACAGGTCACAGCACTCCTAATTTTATTGTGTTTACAGCAACCTTTTCTCTTATACAGAGAACTCCAATAATCCTGCTTTTTATTTTGCTCATAGCCTTCTGAAAAATCCTGTAGAGGAGCTTAAGCTTTCCGTGGTGTGTGTCAGCCAAAGGTGAACTGTTCTGGAAAGTCTTACTCAAATCCTCTCAGCTGCTTCTGAGTTTTGGAAGAAGGTGAAAAAGGGGGGAAAATGGAATTTCCAGCTTTGAAAGTGTTTTTATTTCATTGATCACTGAGAACTTAAAAGGGGCAGCACAAAATGATTCTCAGATGCTATGCAGTGAGTCTAGCGGAAAAAAACTCACAGCTGGGCATTCCAGGCAGACAGTGGTTGTGGTCTGTAATCTTCTTGCTCAGAGATAGCATAACACTTTGCAACGCATCCATGTAGAATACTCTGTTGCAAGCTAGGCTGCTGCCCTCAGGTAGTAAATGAATCACAGTATAAGAAGGCTAAATGACTATCCAGTGGAGAACGGTAACATTTTTTACAATACCTAAACAGCTTTGTAGTCGGCCACATGCATGAGGCCCTGATGGCAGAAGGAGTCCCCACATTGTCCTCCATTTACTCAAGGCCAAACTTGTGTTAGCCTCTCCCACTTTGCATCAGGACAGCTGTCTGTGTGGCCATGCCGTAACTTGGATCACGGAATTAAATCTCCTGAAAAACCACCGATTTTGAGGGGGAGATATTTCTCAGCAAATCAGGTTCCCAATCTAGTTCCCTGGTGGCCACACAAGTGCTTGCCCGCTGACCACAAGGACTGTAAGCTCCTTTTTCAGAAGTCAGATGCTTCAGAACATGTTGTCCAAATGCTTAAAGACCGGTGATGTAAAATTTCCTCCCATTTGTTTACCTTTACTCTTCAAGTCTTCATCTGGCTCGTATGTCTCGATTATCTGCATTGCTCTTTTCGTATCATAGAATGGAAATAAAATTTCATTCAGCCGAGGATCTCGCTGGTGCTAAGGTTAGAAAACAAGAGAATTCAGCAAAACAATGTAGTACATGGCTATCATCCAAGAGCATTTCATTACTGCAGATGAGAAAGAAAGAAGTGGACATTTAAAAAAAACAAAACAAAACAAAAACTAAAACTTACAGAATATCCAATGGTAGCTTTAGCATTAGACAGAAAACAAACCTTACTTATCTTTCATAAGAAACCTAGGCAGTTTGATTCTAGAAATACTTCCAAAGAGTCCAGTGTAATCGTATAACTGGTCTTACTGTTGCTTGTTCATGAAAATAATGATTGCACGTGGTGTACGTGCCAATGAAATGTTGAAAATAAATAGCTAAACTCTCTTCTTCGTAAATTCTCTCTCTTCTTCCCAATCATTTTTGTAGGTCATGTAAACTGATAGACTTGACTGATGGCACTGTAATCACCTCCGCAAAAATGCATGTCTTCTGCAACATCTATAGCTAAAGTAAAAATTAGAAGTAAAATAAAGCTATACTATAAATACAGAATTTGAAACCTGAATTTAAAAATGTGCAACTATTCATTATTTGTGAATTATACAAATATTGTTCATCTGCTATTCAAAAATCAGCTTAAGTTCTCAGAAAAAATATGTAAGACTTAAGAAACTTCACAGTATCATCTCCTCCATTCACAATAATTTATGATATTGCGATTTCATAATATATGTAATACTTAGGTGTCGAAGATACAATTTAGCAGTGATTTCTAATACACTACTAAAATTCAGAGTTTTTAAGGTTTCATTTTAGAGTGTGCTATGTAATACTTGGGGTTTTTTTTTCCATTCCAGATTAGAGCTGCACACCGTGTGCCTGATTCTCCATTAAAACAAAACAAAACAAAACAAAACAGAATTGAACTGAGTAGTGGCATGTAAGCAGATGCAATAAAACGTAAAGAAATAAATATGACTGTGAAAATACTCTTTTACCCCGGTAAGTGCAAAGTTTTCAAGCTGTAGTTTAAGCAGAATTCAGAAATGTAACAGGCCACCCCCATATTGGTGATCAATAATTTGGAGTGGACAGGATGGTATTTATATGGCTTGGCACAGCAGCATTTGCTGTAATTTCTTATGTGTAAACATTTTGACTTTTTTTTTTTCAATATACAATTGAAAATAAGCAACGTCATCTATTTTCTTCCAATCAATATATTAGTGCCTGTGCTTGACTCATTTCAAGAAATTACAGCCAATGCCAATATAGACATGCAAATAAGGAGGGATCTTTCAAGTAACACCACTGACAGTCTGCAGCATCTGAAGTATAGCAATTACATTCACTACAGATCAGCTATCTGAATATGTACATAAAACTCAGATGAAATATGAAATGAAAGCAGCTGGATGCAGGACATAACTTGCTAAGCACCACACAACAGCAATACAACACTTGCATGCAACAATACAGTCTACTGTGACAAATGACAAGCTATATACCATTAGTGAAAATATACCACTTCAAAGGATTTTAAAAAAGAGGAAGGAAGGTTCTTACTAAAGAGAGCTCTTCCCCACTCTTTCTTCCACAGGTAATCATAAGAAAATGGAAGAAAATAAATGGGATAAAGCAAAAAAGTCTCCTCTTGGGAAACAGTGTCTCAGAGTTATTGTATGGAGCTAAGAGCAAGATATTCTTCTTAATGATCATTATTACTTTTTTTTTTTTTTTTTTAACCTGAACAGAAGTATGTCTCTATGCTTAGTTTAAAAAATAAAACAAATTTGACAAGTGATGAGGTGTGACTTAAAAAAAATATAAATATATTTAGGACATCTCTTGAGGAAATGTTCTGCACTCCTGAATTTGAAGACTCAGAAAGCTGTAACACAAAAGCTAACCAATACTAAAAGCACAAAGTTCCCTTCAGAAGACAATGTGCCTCAGGACTAATCATATATGTCCAATGTAGCTGCTTTTGCTTCTTCTAGTTACTATACTGGAAGGACATCCTTCCACTAGACCTTCTTAACCATATGAAGGTGAACCATCCAAAAGCATGCACAGAAAGAATGCCCCGTTGATTTACATTTGTCCTGTGCAGCAATAAGAAGAGTCTCCTTTTGTGGAAATGCAGAGAGAAAGAGAGAAAGAGAGAGAAAAAACAAAAAAGGATGTCCTCATATCTCCTTCCCAGAAGAAGGGAGGAGTTCTGGTCAGACTACTGAATTTCTACTTTGACAGTTACTTGGCTTAAAATTTATTGCTGCAAATGCATGGCAGAAGCAAATCTCAATAGCAGTGGTCTCATTTGTTTTTCTATAACTTTTCTTTTTTCTTAAAATTTGACTTTAAAAGAGAAGACCTAGGCAAAACACTCAATGCTTGACAATAATAAAATTTCTAAAAACATCCTAGATGCTTTAACAGTGATATGCAATTAAATCAGCTGTCAGCCAGTAGCATTTAAAACTCAAAGAGAGACAGGAGCTTGCCTGGGAAAACTCCAGGAAAGCATTTCACTTTCCACTCCTACCCAGAAACATACCCTCATACTGCCTTAAAAACCCACAGAACTAACAGCTTCTGCAGCATGCCTTGGAGGTTACTGAATTCAAAATAATTTAGGTTGAAGGCTCTCATGAAGAACTGCCCTGCCAAGCAACTCCCTTCTCCAGTTAGTGGTGATGTTTAATGCTGGAAAATATAAAAAGATTTTTATTGTTATATAGGAGAAGTGTTGGCCAGATGTCAAGGGGATAAAAATGATCATATCAGGAGAGAGATTCCGGGTCATTTAGTGCCTCTGAATTCATGATCAAAACCTTAAAGTCTATATCAAAACCTAAAGACTTCCAGAATAGAGCCAACGACATGGGTTTCAGGTCATCAGAGCGAGTGTCCCACTCTATGAATAAATATATATATAAAAATATAAAAAAATATAGTGTGTCCCCCTCCATAAATTTGACTAATTTTCTCCAGCTTCATTTGCCAACTAAAGGGCCAACTATATGATTTCCATTTGAAAAACCTGCCATGTCTATAAGATGTAAGGAACAAGATCTTCAATCTTGCCCATAAAATAAGACTTCTGACAAACAACTGCTAAAACCATACAAAGTTGAGAGCACAGCACTGCAACTTTAGGCTTTTACTGAAGAGACAGTGGAGACAGCCAGGAAGTTCCTACAATTGCTGGCACTTCAAAAGTGTGAGCTTCCAGAAAGTACACTTTAAACTAAAAGGATCACATAAATCAATTTTAAAATAAAGTCGAAATAGTAGTTTACTGAAAAACGAGGAATTACTGAACTCATGACTAACACACACACACAACAAAAACCCCAGAAGCAAATATAGGTCAAGGTGAGGGCATGGCTTTATGTTTCAAGCAATGAAGTCTATCACTGCAAGTCAGCTTGGGGCTGAAGTAATTTAAAAGGATCATTCACAATTTAAACAACAATTTAACTCTTTCTTCCTCTCAAAGCGGGAGCAAGAATGGCATAGCTTAACTATGACCCTGAGTCCTGCAAACATTTAGACACTGAACTTTGTAAATAATTACAGTAAAAGAACATCTCACAGTAGTGACATTAAGCATATGCTTACACTGGGCAGTAGAGGGAACTACGTGGACAGTAACTGAGGCCTCAAGTATGTAACCATTAGTGACGAAACTGCTAATCTTCTCACTATCTTTTCTTTTTGAATACTCTTCCTACAGGTAGTTGTTTTCATGAAGAATAAGGCATGCATTCCTTACTTAAAAAAAAGAAAGCAAGGGGAATTTACTGCTTAAATCTTCATACAGTAGTATCAAAAATACATGAAATACATAAAATAGATGTATAAATACTAAAATTATTTTAGACAGAGAGGTTTTTGGTAAATGCACCTGGTCCCTAAAAGCTCATGTACAGAAGTAAAACAATTCCCCGTATCCCTGATGCCAAGAATCTATTGGTATAGAACCAGGGAGAATGTATTTATTTTTCAAGTGTATATTCTGTCAAATTCACATAGTGCAGTTGCTGTTGTTGCAGTTCTGAATGAATCAGTCTTCTGCAACTTACTGTGCTCTAGGAGTAGAAAAGAACACCACCGTTTATTGAAATACTTCTCACACTCATGATATTTTTAAGAAATAGTAAATACTCTTGCCAACAAATGAATTTTGGAAATACAGCAATAAAAATATTTCCTTTTATTCAACATTTATAGTAATTCAAAAATCATAGACAAGGCCCTAAAATATCCTCTCAATCCCTGGATTTGTAAGAGATGGAAAAAAAAGAAAAGGAGTGAAGAATAAAACCACTGTTTATAAAAGCCCACTTCTTTTTTTCTACTATTCCAAAGGATTAGCAGCTATATTTATCAGTGGCCTATAGGTAAAATATATTGCTTATAATAAAATACTGGAAGTATTTTAGCTATAACTGCACTGAATATAACAGTATAAAATACATAAAACATACATAACACACAACATAACACAACCACAGGTAATTAACAGATGCAATCTGCAAAGCCAACACGTAGAAAGCACAAGAACAAATAAGGTTGGAGCTGATTTTTGCACCTGGATGTTACCATCATGGAAAGATCAGCAGATAAGAAGCATAGCAAATAATGGCATGATACATGCAATGGAAAGACTGGAAGAAGCAAGCCACTGCAGACAGACTGGTATGGTAGTTAATGTATGAAAAAGCTTACTTCATTTAGAAAGCTCACTAATTGGTCTACCGTTAAATAATCAGTTTTGTCTCCATTGCTGAAAAGAAATTTATTAGAGAATGTAAGTTTTCATATATGATGCTACAGTAGGTATGATTTACATGTTGACATTGTCGATACTTTTAAAACCTTCTACTTTTCTACCTGAAGTGGCTCTATATCTCAAAATTAACAGTCACAGAATACATACTATCTATGCTAGTACTGTGCATCTCCCATATTTGGTAAAACTTAGCAGATATTACTTCATAAAACAACATGTAAGTCTTCCAGCTGAGAATAATTTGAATGAAGAAACTTTTAGATCATCAGATTTCTTACTTAATTTAGTTAGTTCACATATTGCATTAATCACCTAAAAGGAGCAAGTTAAAATTACAGTAGTTAGTAAAGCCAATGCAAATAAAATAAAAAGTTCCAGGTGCTTCATTTAACTCATGTAAAAGTTGCTATAAAATACACAGTGAACTTTTACATTAACAATCTGAGAGGGAAGGATGGGGAAAACGTAGGCTTGAGTTTGTCTTAAAATACTGCTGATAACACTAGGATTCAAAGATAGGTAGTCTTTACAGTGCTCTGTCACTTTTAGATATAGACTAAAACAAGATCATATTAAATTTAAACTTACATCCTCCTATAGAGTTCTTCTATGTCAGTTCGGGGACATATCTTTTGGGTAAGCTCATAAAATTTCTCATAAGTAAATGCTGCAGGCTCAATTTCATCATTCTGCAACAAAATGCAAAGGTAGATTATCCAGCAGAGGACTGTTTATGTATTCTTTTCCTAAGAGCATATCTTATATTGGAGAAAGCAAATGAGAATTATCTTAGTGCTTCACCTAACGTACATGGATTCATTTGTATTTTCTGAAAACAGTTCTCAGCTCATCTTTATCACAGATCTGTTTGGCGTGCTTATATTCTGACCTCACGGTAACATTAATTCCACATAAACACAGAGCTGGAACACAATCTCTATTTTTTCTCCTTAGGCTTAAGAAAAAGTCCAAGATGAACTTCAGGATACATATCCTGAAGCCAAGGAACATTAGGAAAACGTCCCAGGTTTGGTGCAAAGCGTTTAAACAGTAAAGCCACTCTCATACAGGGGTGCGTAAAATTTCCACGAGGGAGGGAGGATGCAGTACTCTAATGCATCCAGTGCTGCGTCCTTTGGCTGAACAAGGCGAGCACTGCAGGAGAGAGGAAGAATTTGACCTCGGGTGCCAGGCACCCAGGCAGCCCTACCATGGGGATTCATGCTTTTCTGTGCCCTCCCTCCCCGGCTGGAGACAGCAGACGGCTGCCGAGCCTGCAGGGCTGCCCCTCGCCAGCCTCGCCAGGCGCTTGCTGCAGCCAGGCCAAGAGCGGAGGCCTGGAGTCTCCGAAAGGGAGGGAGGGAGACTTGGCGGGGAGCGAGGGCGAAGAAACAGGCTGCAGCTTGCAGCCAGTCCTGGGGCTGCGGGCAGGGCGGCTGCGGGCAGGGCGGCTGCCGCCAGCAGGCAGCACTGGCAGCAGCTCCGCCACGCAGGGGACAAGCGGCAGGAAAGGCAACCGGGGCCCAGCATGCGACAGAGAAATGATAAACGCATTTTCTGCACCAATATATTTTGCATAAATACATGAGGGGGCAGGCTGTCATAGAAAAGAGGTCTGATCCAAGAAGTTTAAGGACCACTGCTGTCACATAGATTTAATTATGCTTTGCTTTTAGTAAACAACCTGTGGTGATGAGTAACTTACCCCTGAACAACAGGCATGTTTTTGCGTGATGCAAATGACTTAGATCACAGCTGTAAATGTGAATGATTCATCAATTTCTTAATATATAAAAAGAAACTTATTCAAAACTGCTAAATACCTTTCCACTGGGAAGACCTAATTCCTTAAGTGCCTGAAAGATCACTTTTTCTGTTTTACCTGATGCAAAGGTTCTGGTAATGCTAAAACAAAAAAGAGTAGGGGAAAAAAAAAGGAAAAAATGTTAGTCACTTTCTAAACAATCAGTTCTCTCTCTCTCTGCCAACATTTTCCTCTGGCTTCAGCTGATGAATGTAAGCACCTTCCAAGTAATCGTGCAGTTGAAGAAGTGCTCTAAGTTTCACAGAGCAGAAATGCCCTGCCTGCAAGCTATCCATTACAAAATATATCAAAATAATGAACTGCAAAAAGAACAAAAGGGATTTTTTCCAATATACTGGGACACAGAACTGTGCAAAGCATTATTCTGTTGGCTCTTGCCACGCAACCGCATGCATGGATAAATGACTGTGTTTAAAGAGCAGCAGACTCTCCAAGTGAGGAGACTCATGTCTCCAGGCATTCCTGGTTGTGGGGACACCCCTTCCTTTCCAAGCATTAATCTGTTCCTCTTGGAAGGCCACCCATAACGTGGGCCTGAACCATTCCCCATGGCACCTTCCTGGCTCTTTCCTCTCCAAGCCCTCTCTGCTAACGAGAAACTCTCAGCTGCATGCCAAATCTCCTTCCTTGCTCTCTCACTGGCTACAGTGGTCACTCCTCCCTTCGAATGCTCCCTCACCTTACAGCCCTTACAAATAATCCTGTCCTAGAAATATTGTGCACAACTTGTTTAAGTAGGCTTCCACTTCCACTGAAATAGTTCCAAACTCTGTGATTAATATCTGCTTCCTCCTGTAAAACAGAAGTGATTTCACCATGCATGAGACTGACATGGTTTCACTTGAAAGGAAATAAAACCAATTAAAGCTTAAATACTGGGTATGATTAATGTGAAAACTTTCGGTTTATTTCTGTTTCCACTTGAAAAACCTCTAACTTTTGAAGAGTAGATCCAAACTTAAGAGCTCTCCTTCCTTCTTTCTCGGGTTTAACCTAAAATGACGGGTCCCACAACCGCTCAATTTTGACAACTCAGTCTGGATAGGAAAATTGTGATCTGTATGCATATCTATTTCTAACGCTGTCGGAAGTTGTACATTGGGAAACACTCTACAACCATCGCCTGATGGGAATATGTTGCTCTTTATCATCAAGTGAAACAAACATTTGCTGAGACTTTCTGTTAATCTCACACATACTAAATAATTTCACAAAGTGAAAGATGTGAAACAAACTGTTGCTTTCATTTGTTGCCATAGCAATTCAGAGTTGTTTGACTCTCCAAAACACTCTAAACCTCTTATGTAAATATTTTCATACTAATAAAATGAATATCAGGAAGCCAAAGATCTAAATGATAAAATAGTATTTTAACAAAACTTTGCCAATTTTTTTTACTGAGTTCTTAAAATATTTAGATTTCTATGTCCCTATTTAGGCACCTAAATAAGTTGTTTGATTTTCCAAGTTGATAAGTACTAAGATGTTTTCAATAAAATATAGACTGAAGAGTCTAACTTTAGGCACCTGCTTTTTTAAAAATCTCATGACCTATTTTTCTACTTATTCTGAGACACAGGAAAATGCTAGCTAGATTTACAGTCTATCCTCAGCCCTGTAAAAATGCTATGGCTGCTCTAATGAATTGGCCCCCAGTAATAAATGTCATGTCAAATACGTGTAATATTGGCATAAGCAATCAATCAGAAACTGTGAGCCAAGATTCCATGGCTGCAGAAAACTTATTTTTGATGCCAAATTCTCTTTTATTTCACTGAAGATGACAGCAAACATAGTAATAATTTGTAATGAGAGTAGCAGCCTAGAAAAAGATTGCATGAATCAAAAAAATGATACAGCACGACACTTCCATTTTGCTAGGGATATTATAAAAAAAACCCTACTTGTTCCTCTACCAGAGGAGGCTTCATCCTAACAGATTTACATTCATCTCATTGTAATGTCATGGAAGAAAACTGTGTTACTTCTGAAACAAGCAAGTTATTGGTTGACAGATACCTACAGGTGTTTAATCCTCATGTCCTACAGTCATATTGTTTTTGTTTTGGGTTTTTTTTTTTTTTGGCAAAGTGTTGATTACGTTTTCATTAATATATTTTTAAAACACTTCCCAAATCTGTACTGAGGGGTATAAATCTGTCACGTTTGTTGATGGATTAAATGACTTGGTTACAACTCCAAAGCTTTACCACTTCCAAATCATTACTTCAAAAATCAAGCCAACACAAACTGTTCAAAACAATCTTATCTTGGCTACACTGATTTTATCAGTTTGGCTAGAACTGGAAGTATCACTGCCTACACTCTACAAGAAATCCTCTAACACTATGATTTCCAGCCATCATGAAACTGTAGTCTGAGATTTCTTCCATGCTGTTTGGAGTAATCGATATCAAATACATTTACTAACAAAAAGTGTAATTTCAAATTAACTTAATTAAGTCAGTGTAAAACAGATTTAATTCTCATTTATCATAGTTTAGCTTTTGTTGGTAGGTTCATTGGTAGAATCTAAATTAGTTTAAATCCTTATAAATGTAGTCATACAAAGGATAAACATAGATTAAGCTAAGCTAATTTTTGAACAGGGTCTAGCTAAACTGGTGCAATTTGCATGTGTATGTGCATGTGCATGCGTTTTCTACCAAAACAAAGCTGCAGAAACTGAGTAGATATTTTTTAACATATGTTGACCTTTTTAACAATCTACAGAAATGTTAAAATCAGAAAATACAAAGTATCCTACCAAAGCCATATCCTCATAAGATCTACAGATGTAGTTCTAGTCTCCAACTGCTGAAATTTATTAAAGCTCAGAAAACAAAACCGATGCTCTCCTAAGGTTTGCCCATTACTAACTGTGCCAGTATTTCTTATCTCCAAAACATAGTATATATGTTGGCAATAGCAAGAGATAGGCCCCAGAGTAGGTTAAAAACTCCAAGTAGTCAAGAAGAGTCTTCACAACCTGAAACCTCAACTGTACTAAACTGGAGTCAGGTGAACATTTATGCTGTTTACCACTGACAGCCTAAGGAGTTTCAGCTTCCCAAGGCTTGCATTCTCTATGGCCATGTGCTAGCTGCGACAATCTGCATTAAACTTAAAGAGCTCTAATTTCCAAGGGGAGATTTTCTCTCAGAGTTTTACTGTGCTTCACTGTAAAAATGAACTAAAGCTGATACTGTGATACATGTTCCTACAGCTTACCAGATCTGCGAGGTCTTCTCCTGGGAGAGTAAAGTTGTGTATTCCCAGAGCTACAGCAATTGCTGCAGGGATCCCTGGGTAGCAGAAGGCAGCAGAGGTTTGAAGAAGTAGGGTTGACTAGAGGGCACTGTATTTAAAAACAGGTATATGGGACAGACCAGAGGAATCTGGAGGTGTGTTGAAGGCGAAGCACCAGTGGTTTATCAGGGAAAAGAGATACGCTCAGACACCCATGTGCCTGCATCCCACTTCCCCACAAGCAGAGCTTGCTGGGACCTGTCTGCTCTCGTGATCTTACTGTCCCCCGTCAGGGCTCTGTTGCAGAGGGGAAGCCACAGCTCTGATCCACCCTCTTTTCCAAAGCTGCAGTTAGAGGTTTACAGAGCAGCCTGACTTTTTCCCCTCTGCTCTCATTCCTCCTCTACACCTTTCCTTCTGCCTCTCTCAGACATCTCTTCTAGTCCTTTCAGCAGGTGGTAAGAGTGCTTCCCTGACCAGCCTGAAAAGGCTGCTACATCCTGCTCCTACCAACACAGTGAATTCCTTGGAGAGTCCAGATGTAAGGACCCTCTCCTTCACCCTTCGCTCCCTCTGCGAAGCATGGAATAGTAGATCTATCACAAATACATAGTAAAACTATTTTTGCAAGAAGTTAAGCAGGTAGAGACCTGTTTGTGCCTGGAACGTGGAAATAGTGCCAATTTGAAATAACAAACTCTTGGAACCAGAAACATTTTTAAGAAAAATGATTCAAGTTTAAGTGAAAACTGAAGCCCCCTAAAAACCAAACTACAGATCTGGCAGGAAGATTTAATATATTGGAGTCAGTGGACTGGACTCCTTCAGCAATATGTGGGTTTGTCTGCAAATGCAAATCAACATACTGTAGCACAACAGTGAGAATTCAGACCTTGCTATATGTTAGGTAAACATTTCAAGATGGAAGCATTTTCCGATAAGCTAGAACACTATGAATTCACGCTGAGGCATATAAAGCTCTATGTTCAAACCCAGGCATAAAGCTCTAAATTCTTGGAGATGAATTCACTTCTGTAATATTGTTTTCTCATCTTTCCCCTTCAGCTAATATTCCTCTTGGGATCTCTACACAGAAGGTGCCTCATGGTAGTTTAGTTTAAGCTTGAGAAACAAGCAGGGGCTTGGCAATGTGAAAAGCTTAAAGATTAATACACTGAAGCAGCTCTAACACCGTCAAGGTGCTGCTGGAGTCATGAAACTAAAACCTGGAGGGCAGCACAGCAAGTTCTTTGTCTTTAGCGCATTCTGTAGATGCATAATCATTTATTCCTCCCTTGAAAAAAATTTCTGTGAGGCTTATCCTATAAAGTCCTCCTCCTTGTTTCCTTCTGTAGGTTTCTCTTCCTGAGAGCACAGCACGCCCCAAAAGTGGGATTTTCACACACTGGATGAGGAGGAAAGAGGCTCAATGTATTGACAGGAATTTCTAGAGCAGGTGGAGGGAGAAAAACTTCATAGTCAGACAGGACTAAGAAAATTAGTAATTTGACATAGTTAATAGTTATAGAGAAAGAAGAACACTATTTTGGCTTTTCTATTACTGACAACAACTAACCCAAGGCCTGCAATGATTCATTTACCATGTGGAGAAGAACAAATATTATTCCGGGGGTTCCTATAAAAGCAGAAATAATTTTGGCAGAGCTGTAGCTATCATTTTACAAGGAGCTACATTTTCAAGTGTACCTTTCTGTCCTCCACTTAACTGGTCTGACAGTTTGTGTGGTTCTTTTGATAAGTATTTTACCAAGTTCTACATCTGAAAAACCCATCCCAGAGACTCCACAGTTTTTAGC
This sequence comes from Dromaius novaehollandiae, assembly GCF_036370855.1. NCBI lineage: Eukaryota > Metazoa > Chordata > Aves > Casuariiformes > Dromaiidae > Dromaius > Dromaius novaehollandiae. The sequence goes on from NC_088100.1 coordinate 121,836,181, forward strand.
TGAGACACCTGATGCTCTTAGCTCTCAGTGACTTTGGTAACAGCTACAAGCACTGAAATCTTCATTGTACTTGACTAACAGAAAAACTACTAGGCTGTTAAGAAATCCTAATGAGTTTACCAAGGAGGTATGGCACTCAGATAAGTATGTCTTAGTTCTGTGTTTGTTTTTACATATGTATTAGACAGTAATAAAATTGATATTAAAATTTAGTTAATAAGCCACAGAATTTGATTAACATTACACATCAACTACTTGCTAAAAACTTGAATTCCTAACTGTGCTTACCTCCGAACTGGAATTTTGCCATTTGTGTTCGTCAGAAATGCCAGCTTCATCCAGCTGCAATTAAGAATGAAATACTTTTAAAATGCTATTAATTAAAATGAGAAGCTAGATATTTATGTTCAGCTCAAGATGAGCTGAACATGATGATGTTCAGAGACTGGCATCTGTGTGAAATGAGCACAAACAAGTAATTGTTCTATAATAAAAATACTTCTCTGTAACCCTTTAGTGCTTAAGACAAGGCACTTCTGTAACTGTAAAGGCAAAAATCAGCCCAAAATAATCAGCAGCACAGTTAACAGGAGTTTGAAGAGAAGAAAGACTCGTGGGATTCTGTCTGTGTATGCATCAACAAAAGAACAATCCAGACAATAAATAAAACATACAATATCAATAAATCAAATGAACAGTAAGAAATTCTCTTATAGTTTTGCTTCAGCAGTTGCCAGATATAAGCTTGAGGCCTCTTCTGGTCACAGTGAAACATAAACCTTAAACCAAATTAACACCGTTTTTGCATTAGACTCTTTTTGTGACTGCAGATGTTGAACTCAAGAAAAGAAAAAAAAAATAAATCTAAAAGAATGCAGAAAAATACAGGAGAAGGACAGGGGAAGAGAGAAGGTAACTTACTGTTTCTTGAGACATGTCATTGGACTGACATTGTTAGCTCTAAAGTTATGTATGATGGATCCAAGCCCTTCTACCCATTGCTGAAAAACACGAAAATATACAAGCACTGAGTTAGGAAAACCAAAGAGGGAAAAAGTAAGAAAGTTTGTCTAAGGGGAAGGCTCTCCTTCTTTGAAACTATGGATAATGTTAACACCTGAGTTAAAAAAAAAAAAAAAAAAAAAAAAACAACTCTCTGCTTAGCAGCCTATAACACCATGGAAAAGTCCAACCACATTTTACACATGAATATTTTATCCTTCACTAAACAAAATGATTGTGCTTTCCATTCTTCCAACGACTACAGCAGCATCTGCAGTGCTATTAAAACAGTTCATTGCCAGCAAAGAAAGCAGTCCACTGATTGATTTATTAAGCTTTCCATTTATAGCCTGTATAAATACATGTCTCCCTTTCAGTTGCTGCTGGAAATATTAGCTATCACTAAGCAACTTTATACAATATGTGATGACATTTTTAACTGGTCCAGTTTTAGAACAGGAATGCAACAAAATATTAATAAGCTAGAGAGGACCACAGAGAGGCACAACCATTGTTATGTGACTCTGACCTCATCTAACACCCCATTACATATCCAGCCCTGCTTTCCTTCTGGCTTTCATCCTTAAAAAGCAAAACATTCCAGTAATCACTGGGATGACTGTCAGCCAACAGCAGCATTACAGCACTTATGCAATTCCTTTTTATGGATATTTTTTTTCTACTATAGTTTGTGCCTAGACTTTGCAGTACTACATAGAAGAAGCTTAAGGATTAGGCCTTAACATGAACTCTCATTGATTTCAGCATGAATCTTGGCAGGATAAAGCTATAGGAAGAGAAAAACGATGGCATTACAGGCCAAGTTTGATCTCAATTATGCCACTGTAATGCTAGGATTACTCAACAGATAATTTACACTGGTGGAAGTGAGATGGGATTTGGTCCGCTGCTTAACATCAACCTTATGAATAAAGAAGCTTCTTGCTTCCGGCCAAATTCTGTGCATGCAGCTTTCACTGACTTGGGCACGATCCAGAATTTGACACTTATAAATAGATGCAGACGAGTATATTTTTTCTTTTCATGAATGAGTGCTACACATCTGCAAAACAGATGAAAAAATTCTCATTTATGTAGGAGGAATACTAACATCTTTGGCAAATGGCATATAGTAAATCTGCAGGCAGTAGATCTCAATTGGCTAAAACAATGTAAAAATCATCTAAGGTATCAATTCATCAAATGAACAGGTTTAAGCAGACCCTTGCACTCATGAAATGTTACAAGAATGTCACAAACTTTTGTTTTAACATGGAGAAACTGTCATTAGACTCCCTTCTAAATGAACCTTATAAATCTATTGGGCCCTAGGAAAATAAGCCATTTATTAAGACATCTATTAATACTTAAATACTCTTTTTCAAAGTATCCTTTTAAGAAGTACTGCGCAAAAATATGTATGCAAAAAAAGATATGTATCTGAGAACAATTTGAAAATAAGTCTCAGCAAGTCATGAGAACAGCATACATGGTGTTTTCTCATGTTTGTTTTTATTTCTTTGAGCATTTTTGTATATTATAATTCTTCATACATTCTTCTCTTATTATAATTCTTAGAATTATTTATCCTTGATATTTTTATCGCATCTAAAATACACGTCATACTGCATAGAGACAGAATTCCTGGAGTGAGGGAACATCATATAACCAGAACAGCCAGTCAGGCAAACAAATATGCAGTGAAGTAATGCAAGGGGACATCCCCGGCAGTTTCTCTACTCTCAGAGCACTTCTCTTTCCTCCCCTGCAATATTTGCTCTGCCCTTACTGCCTCAACACGTCCTAATAATCTGTCCTACCGCACGTATTTAGGCTTTGCAAGTCCCTGCCAGGAAAGAAAAAAACCATCTCTCCAGCATTCACAACTCAGACGCGGAGGAGGGTAAGAGGCTCACATGGTCTCACCTCTGAAACAGCTTCCAAACTTGTGCTGAAAACAATCCCCAGCAGCATGAATAAGAGAACTTAGTAGTAGTAGTATGGATGTACTGTCCAGGCACAGAAAGCAAGCGAGGTTCATGGGGAGAGTTAATGTTATTTTAATGTTATTTATTAGAACAACTGATATAACTGGAAACAGTTGACAGACTTCGGGAACACTGTTATCTTTTCATACAAATGTTTCCTCATTTAAGATGACACTGGAAGAACACTTGTGAGAATTTCATGATAAAGCCTTGAACTCTAATCTAGCCTGTCTCCGGTATTTTTCAGTCATCTAGAACTGTGGAAATCTGACTCTGGTTTATCAATTATCTACAGTGTGTGTGTGTGTGTGCAGGCGTTTCCTAAGAGTAAAATCTAACATTACTGCTGCATTAATATTCTCATAGCTATATAATAATTTGCCCTAGTATCATCTAGATTAGTCCGCAGTCCCTTAAAAGCACCTGAAACTTTCAACATTGACCAAGAAAGTAAAATGGCATATGCCTGGCAAACACAAATAATTGCAAAAATGATCAAGCTATATACATGGTGTGAATAAATTTCCAAATTTCAAAAACAATTTTTTTCTGCTAAAAAAATGCCATTAGTGCAGTGCTGGCAATGCCAACATTTGAACAGGAAATAAATACACACCGATCAATTTTGATTTGAAGGCAACAGACTGCAACTACACCAACACTTCAGTGTAAGATTACCCAGCACTCAGTTCCCAAGTCACTTCTACACATGAAGAACAGCTGCATGAAAGAGACACTGCTAGGAGGAAAAAAAAAGCGTAGGGAAAGATCGATACACTGAACATCAAGTAATTTATTTGCAAGAATTGTTCTGATGAGTCCTACTTTAGAGGGACTCCCTCATCTTTATTCAGGTCCTTTCTGGCAGAGATGCCAAATCAGGAATGGCTACCTCTGCATGTCCAAAGGGCACAAAAATGCAGCTGAATGCTGATGAAACACAGGAGCATCACATCTCTGCTGGCACTGAGCAAGAGAGTAATCTAAGAGAGATTTTGCCAAACTATGAGTCATCTTTACGTTGGTATGATGCCCTCTGGGCAGGAGATGGCAGTTAGAGATCCACTCTTCCTTGCCTGTGCCATACCACACAGCTGCACGATGCTGCAGCATCTGGCTGCTTGCACTCAGTTTGGGGCTAAAGCAGTTTCTGGAGCGCTTCATCAGATATTCCCTGCAGCTATCAGCTGGCCCCAAATCACCTGGGAATAAGAGAGCTAAGAAAAAATGCTTCTGGATTGTGAACACACTGTATAGAAACAAAATGCCATAAGAGGAAACAATTTCTTGACCAAAAGATTAATATATGAGCTCAGTGCAAGACATTCAACTATTTGTTAGCTGGTCAACACAGAACATCCTTCTGAGCCAGAAGAGTCTCCAAATAACAATTACATTCACCATCACTTTTGAGGCACTGTGATCCAGTGCACAGATATTCAAAAAAGCCAAAGTCTGAATACTGTGACAAATGTAAAGCTGGTGATACATTGCTTTCCTGTCAGCAAACCATTTCCAGATTAAATGTGCACTTGTCTAATGACCATGCAGAAGGGATGAAAGAAGAGTTCAGATTTTTCCCAGCTAACATGGAATGAGGACACTGAGTTTTATGGATGAAGCCGAGACCTGTATACCTATATAAGCAAACAGAGATAAACATCACCAATTCTATTCCTTGGTGCTCAGAATCTCCAAATCGCCACCTCTCCAAAGAAGGAAAATCCTCTGTAATACAATATTCCAAAATTAAGAAGATAGGAACCAGTTCGCTTGGGTCTTACAGAAAGTGGAATTATAAAATGTTTCTGATTGAAATTCAGGATACGTTCAGTTTTTACTTATGCTGGTACTAAATCTTTTCAGATTTTCAAAATATAGCTTAGTACATTTACTCTATTAATGTAACTCCTGAATGGCTCTCTGTATACCAAGAATTATTCTAGATTCATATATCAAAGGAATCTGGGCCCTGCTGTCTAATCTTAGAGAAACAACAACCATGAAACTAAACAAAAAACAAAGACGCCTTGAACACAGACCCATAGACTGACAGAAGAGGCCAAAACCTAAGTGCACTGTTGGAATTAGCCACCTGCATTGTTTTTCTGTAACATGATCCAACACTGTCAAATGCCTCTATTTGGAGAAGGTGCAAGAAAAAGTGATTGAAGAAGCACTCAGTTTTTGCTGGAGAACTCGGATGCTTCTGAGGCACTCAGCAACCTAGCCTTAGTTGAGGTTCACTGATGAAACACAGCCAGCAGTGGCAGGGTGAACAGATAGGTTTGACCCCTCAGCTCTCTCTTAGCCACCAACCTTCCATTTAGGAGGGTTAAAAAGGGCTAAAATTATGACCATTAAGAAGGGCTAAAAATCACTCTAACCTACAGCTCATGCAATTCCATACAAGGTAATCTGTGGCTTATTTATAGATGAGGCCAGTATTATCCAGGCCTCTTGAGGTGATTTTACCTTAACTTCTTCAGTGCAGTCTTTCCCCAGTTGCACTCTGCTCAAGTCAAGCTCCAAGAAAACAGTAGAGGCAGAGAGGCATTGCTCTCCCGTTTTGGTATTTGGCACCTACAACTGGCTGTCAGAATCAAGGACTTGATAGATTGAAGGCCAGCATTTCTAATTCAGTGTATTATCCAGACCAAGCTATGTAATCTCCCTACAGCTCAGTCCTGTGGTCCACAGCCCACAAAACAGATCCCCCGTGGACCTTTAAGCACAGCCTGCTTCCCTGCGAGGGCTCCCCCCGTCCTGCTCTGTCTCTGAGCACTGCCATCACGTGGACCACACGCCCCCAAGGACACCCCAGCTTATATCGCTTCTGCTGTTGTGGTTGGTTCTTCCTCTCCGTGGAGAAAGCTGTAACGACAGAGAAGGAAAAGCTCCGGCAGTAGCTGGCCCTTGGGCAGTCACTCTCAAGCTTTTTCACACTGCAAATTCAGCAGCACAGGTCTGGCTAGAGCAGTTTAAACCATCTGTTCTTGCTGTTCATTACTGCCTTCCATGGAGGTGCAGTACCAGATTGTTCTCACTCCCTGCATCTGGAATAATATAAAACATCACTGAGGAAAATGAATGAGGAATGGGCACATGGTTGATAACCACAGGAGAATGCCAGAAAACATCTTAAACTGCTTTTACTATTTCCAGAATTATTTGGCACTAGCCCATAAAGAATGGTAAACCGTGCAATCCCGAACAGTGCTATGAATGTTAAAGGATCATAAAACTTTGCCAGGCTTGCAAGCCCATTTACAACAGTTAACAATTCCTTGGGAGCAAGACTCCCTGCTTTAATAATGGGGAGGAAGGGTCAGAGCAAGCACATGAACTAGTATTGCCTGTTCTGGCTAAGGGGTGCTTCAGTGTTAGACTATGCAACATGGGTGAAAAGCACTTCCCTGGCTGATGGCATGATTAAATATCCACTGGTTCAGCAATAGAAGATGACAGCAGAAAAGATATCCAGGCATGGGGATTTCACAACCCCAAAAGCTGAAGCTGTTAATTGCTGAGCTGAAAGATATGGTCTATTAGCTGAAGGGCTCCAAAAATTCATAAATACTTGTGTGATCACGCACTAGAGAAGAAGAAAGAGAAGGTGTTAAAAAAAGGTCTCTTTTGAGACCTGAAAGTTCTCATTTCAAGACAACTTCGGAATCTGCAAGCAATGGAAATTACTGATCAACAACTTGTTTACTGACAGAATTGCTACGTTACTGTCCAATTCACTTAAAATTCCTCACTAACCCCATGGCCTTCCCCAGAGCTGCAGGGATGTTGTCTGGAGAAGCAGTGAGGTTAGTCTGATAAAATGTGCCCTTTGATGATTTTCGAATCTATTAAGAAAAAACAAACCAACACAAATAATCAAAATACTCTAGCTACCTCAAAACCCAACCTACTGCAGTGAAACACTCTCCTCTCTGTGCAAGGAGCAGTCCTGAGCTATACAGGAGTACGTGGTTTCATAAGCCACAGGTTCAGGAAGCCCAAGGAGAACAGAACCAAACTTTCCCAAGTCCTTTCAAGAGAGAAATGGCCTGGCAGGATTCCCTGGTATTCTGCCCGTGCCTGTCGACACAGTCACCAGTAGATGTCCCTCTTCTCTCAACACATATGTCTCATAAATCATTTCTATTCTACGGAAATTGCCACACCTCTCTCACATGAGACAGCAAAAGCAAGGAGACTAGACTAGCGATGGTGTAAAACCCACCCCCTACCTGATCAACTGCAGCACGGACTTGCTGGATATGACTACTGAAATTCTGTTACAGAGATAAAGGGCTTTTCCTATTTCCTATTTCCCTTTCATTCAGAAAGCCAAGAGGCATGCAAACACGCCATATTACAAACTGCCTGTTATGTCCAGACTGCTTCCACCTCTCAGCAAAGCTTTTCACCCTGCAATGAGCTTCCAACACTTGAGAAGTCTACTGCGAAGACGGCTGGAAAACTCATTTTGGTTGCTTTTGTATGCAGACTAAGGCAAATATAGTGGAGTTTTACACAGTGAAACAGATCCTTGTTTCTCCTGGCTACGGAGAACCAGAGGTGGAGTTTTGAATTTATTGACAATTCTGCAGCAACATTACCAAGAAAACACATGAAAAAGCAGAAAGGCAAGCACACTGAAATCACAGGCAGATTATTTTAACTGCAGGCTAGATATGAATCCTGGCTAGGATATGAAGATCTCTCTACAGAGCATGGCATTACATACTTGGCACAGAGCTACCTAAAAGTGTAAACAGCAGTCATATATTGAAGACAGTTGCAGTTTGGAAATGTTTGTTTACCACATAGGCTATGAGACATAAGCCATTATACAAACATAATGGGACACCCAGAACAGCAGCAGACTTTCAGAGTTCTGCCCAAGTATGTTCTGCAGTCTTTTTGGACAGGTTGGATTCGTAACATCAAAACAAACCAAAGCTATGGGAAAATGGAACCTTTCTGAGATGCGTCTGTGGGATATTCCTTTGGGAATCTTCCGCTATCCTCTGGTTGTCTGCCTAGCAATATGATTTTGGCAAATAATTAATATCTTATTTCATGGAAAAAAATCAGAGTCAACTGAAACAGAACTTTTTGTAAGTGAAAAACAGCCATATAGTAGAACAACAAAAAATATCAGCCTGAAGTGCTTTATCTTAGCAAAAACATGGTTGTTCATCTAATTGTTTCAAACAAACTGATATCAATTTAAAAATGAATGACTATTCAAACTGAAAAGCTGAGAAGTTTAAGAATATCAATATGAAATGCTTTCAGCTGCAGTCACCTCCAATACCATGTAATAAAGCTGATATTTTACCTATAGCCTGTTTCTTAGTATATGCCTAAAAAAGTGTTTCAGCAGGTGCTATTTGCAATTCATTCTCATGACTCACAGGTTAGCCATCAACATGCAATTCAATGTCTCAGTGAGTAACACATCTGTAGAAAATGTCTGTTTTCTACCCACTCCAGCTACACCAGTGGAAAAGGTTACTCCCCTCACCACCTCCTATGCAGCAGCTCCCATTCCTACCTACCATCAGCAGAATGATGTGTGCGAGCACTTCCTAGAGCTGGGTTATCTCAACCACTGGTGTGAGCTTCATCCCTAAATTGGTGAATTTAATTCTCTGGCTCTTCCTTGAAATGAATTAGGGAGTGTTCACACAAACTCCTGTTCCAGCAGAGCAGAGGGAACAGTACGCTCTGGCAGAAGCACAGAAACTATCAGCTGTAGAGACAGTCCCTCCCAGCAGCACAGCTGGATCAGGGAAAGAATGGTAATTTGCAGCCAAATTTACCCCTCATATGCAATAATATTAAAGAATGTAAAAAGAGCTGACTGCACCTAGGTTCATTTTTAAAGTTAAACCCCTTAATGCAGTGCCAAAGGAGATAAGCAAACAAAGCATAAAGTCCAAATCTGGTGTTGCTAAATTACAACAGCTTCACTGGATTTATGCCAACTTTCGATACGCAGCCTACAGCCAGAATGCCCTGTGCTAAAGCCTCACATCAACACTACATTGTCCCTGCATGAAGGAAATTCACCCCAAATATTCAGTGGTCCTTTCAAATGCCCTAGATTGGAGAAAGCAGATTATCAGATTACTAGATCACAGAAAGTCAATCTAGTAAATTTAAAAAAAAAAAAAAAAGGCAAACCGCCTCCTCACATATGCACATATATCTCTAATGTGCTTTTCAATTTAATTTTATTTTTTGCTTTTAGCTCACTGTAATTTATATAAGCTGATTTAATCAGGATTCCAAACACTAGATTTTAGAATTCACCTTTTACAGTTGCTCTCTACTACCACACTGAAGTTGCTTTAAGAGTGGACCATGACAGCTGCTTGGAATCAGACACAGAGTCCACCCTGTTTCGTGGTGGTTTTGTTTTAAGAGTGGAAATGAAAACCAATTTCTCAGCTGAAAACACCAATAAAATTTAAGTAGATAGAATGTAAATACCGGAGCTGGAGTTTGGAGACAAGTGGAGAGATAATAAACACACTCTTCTTGTTGGAAGAGCTGCACTTGGAGCTCAGCGATGGCTTGGCCAGACCTGCTGAGCTCATTGCCGCAAGAGGCAGAGGAACATGGGGCTGCCCCAGCGCAGGGAAGACAACAGATCCCAGCTGACCTCCAGGGAGGAGCCCTGCCTGTAAGACAGGAGCTCTGCGCATGCCACAGCATGCACCTACAGCAGTCAAGGCAGCAGTAACGGATGGCCCCTCTGCCCTGCCGCTCTGCCCGACCACCTGCACAATCTGCTTCCCACTGAAACTGCTCCTTGCCACACAGGTAGCCTGAAAAAGGCATGAATTTACATTCATTTTCTTCTTCCCCAAGGCTACTCAGTCCCATCTATAGTCAGGCCTTCGGTGGCTATCAATTACTTTTTGGCCTCATTTGAGGGTACTATCTACAGAAGCAGAACACCTTCCCCTCACCAAAAGAAAGGTTCTGGGCTTTTGCATTTGGATCTGTCACCAAATCCCCTTGTTTTAAAGTATCCCAACCAGGTGCGGACCAATCCTGAGCTTGGTTTACTCGAGGAAGGGCCAAAACATCTATGGGGAAGAATACTCATCTTCCTCATGGCAATAGGTGGGAAAACAGCAGGAACAGTTAGAGATGCATCCTTTACAAATATCTGGACTGCTCAAGCTAGAATCATAGCCCCTTCTCCTTCAAATTCTCGCCTCTGTCTTTTCACAGCAGGGGCTTACCTTTGAATGTGGATTAAGTCAGGGCCTATTTTAAAGTGCTGTAGGAGCTGCATAGCTACTGAGTGCCACATACAGACTCTCCTCTTCTAGAAGAGATTTACTATGTCTCAGAAAAAAGATGTCTTGTCATGAACAAACCAGGAAGAACTCTATGAGCAGATAAATCCTAGAAAATTTTCTTTTAGCGCAGAAGCATAGTGGGAAGTCATGTACTCATCATACACAAAAGGTCAGTACAGTACAGACCTCCTCCAAATTACGTTCTGTCTACTCGTACCCCCAACAAAGTCACAGCTTTTGCTGTAGTTTGGAAAGCCCTACATAGCTTTTGGCTTGATATACTTTGTCTCCCTTGTGCTTGAAGTGTATCAGATCAGGTGGATCACCCTTGCTGACAAGTCCCAGGTGTGTTTTTGAAACCCAAAGTATTTTTGGTGGAAAGACTCCCAGGTGCAGAAGTCCCACACCTATGGGCCCCCCAGAGCTGACCCACAAGCAGACTGCAATACGTGACACATCATCCTGGGTAAGTACCTTGGCTGCTAATGAAGCAGCATACACTTTAGACAGCATCATCACCTTACATTTGACAGTCTATGTAACTGGTCAATATACTGTTCACAAACAAGTTAGTGTAATACAGTTTATTCTGATCTTTTTTAGAACAAATCAGAGACATTGCTGGTTAAGTATGTAAGTGAACGCCTCCTGTGCCTCTCTTTGCTTCTTAAATGTTTTCAAAACCTAACAGCAGCACAATGTTTCCCTGAAAGGCAGCTGAAAATACACACAGTAAAATCAGTTTAGTGTATCTATGTAAGTTATACAACTGTGTCTTCTATCATGGAGTTTACTCAATACTCCCAATGGCTGAAGAGGTAGGGATCTAAGTACTGAAAAGCCAACCAGGTCTGCCAAAGGATTTAGTGATACTGCATTCAACAAACAGATACTGTTTTAAAGCAGGGGATTTAGGAAGTCCGCTCTTACTGATCACTATTCAGTATTTAGCCAGAGGCAAAGCAGGTATAATACATCATAAGTGCACACAAATCTGTAAGTGTGCTTGCCTTATGGGACAGAAAAGCAAAAAATGTATATTTTAAAAACCCCTTCAATTTCTGGACTGTAACTAGCAGTATACAATCAGTCCTTTGGATCAAGTTTCTCAAGCAGAGCAATGTCCAGCAGCCAGACTGAGCACCAGGCCTTGGTGGGGCCCCAGAACTTTCAGAAGCATTGTGAACTGCAATCTGAAGCTCTCAGAAAAGATGACGTGTAAAAAAGCACCATTGTTTTCATATGACTGTTCCACGTAAACGGGAAACAGAAAACAAGCTGGGTATGCTCAAATCCTCTTAACTGTATAGAATTTTCTTTCCTGCATTTGTCTTTTCAAATACTGTAATATGCGCTACACAATACAATTAGGTTATCACAGAACAAAATTTTGGAGAGCTGAGCTCCACCCACTAGGAAAAGGAAAGTAATTGCACTTCCCTTCAGCATCACTGTGTGTCACAGACCCACTGCATAATCTGTTCCACATAGTCTGAAACCCCACACAAGGCTGCTAAATACTTGGGAGAATGCTGTATGTACCCTACACTTAATGGTCTCAGTGTACACTTTCGATAAATTACCATGCATGCAAAGACTGATAAAGTTGCTGTTTCCTTTTGCCGCAGCACACCGACATTTTACAGAACGCTCCAAATGGATGTTTGTTGTCCTTTTGTAGAGCGTGGCAGCAGACATTAAAATGGGTATTTCAGTCAGCCAGGCATGCTGACTCGCTTCAGAAAAACAATCTAGCAGAGCTGAGGAGCTCTCCTTTTTTTTCTCCCACACACTGTTTAACTGTGGAATACCTTGGCTACTTCTGTGCTTTCCGCTACCATGAAAGTGAAGCTGATGTTCACCAGATCTGTGCCACTGCAAACACACACTATCCGTCCTTCCAACTCATTTTCTGATTTTCCAACAGCCTCAAGTGCAGTTAGTATTTTGGGATCCTGTTAAACAGAATAAATAACTTGTTACATTTGCAATACTTTTATTATGCAATACACTACAGTAAAGATGCATTTCTGTCTCCATATGCATTAACATCTTTAAATCCCTGCCAACCATCTTAAATGAGTGCTTTCATTGAGAATTCTTGTGGGTAAGCCCAAAAACCAATATATTCTAATAATTATGAGCATGATTGTGAGAGAAGTAAATGAAGTATTTTAAATACATTCCAGAAAGTTAAATTAAAAATTACATACATTACAGTCATGAAGAAGAAAAATGAATCACTGCAAGGTCTGGAAATAGAGAGTTTTCATCTCTAAGTAAATTATTCCAATCTAGTTAAGTCTGTAATTACTGAAGGTTATGATCTCTGTGACTTCTGGCTGCTTCTTAATGTTATATCTTACAAGCTGATACCTCCCCTGAGGGTCAAAGGCTATGGACTTAATGGGCATAGAGAGCAAACCACCCATGTAAAGACAGAGGTGAAGTCTGAAGCACATTGATATGGTTGTCTGCACATGAAACATGAGGCTGTCTGCACTACTACTTCTCATGGCCCTTTTCTGTTGAGGGAAACATTTTAGTCTATCAACTCTTAAGAGAATTATTAAGAGATGGTTATCTACAGTTAACACTGAAATGCTTATTGCTTCAAAGAGGAAATGCAGAAGCGTTAAGAGATGCCTTCCTGGACAAGAAATCTTCAAAACTGAAGATCTGAAGAGACAGGCCCAAATTTCATCTCAGAAAATTCTACATGTGCTTTCTGCAAAGTACCACTGAAATTATTTCCACAGCTTTGCTGTTTTGCAGAACTCTAACTTGTCCTTCTGCTGATGTTCTTCAAAATAGCAGAAAGTGACCACTTGCTCCAGTGTACTGCTGCCATCCCTGACCATCTAACTGTATAAAAAGGGATGCAAACCAAACTTTCTAGTTTTTATGTCAATGAAACAAGAAGATACAGTAAATTTTAAACAGACGGGAAAAAAACTGGAATAAGAAACATTGTTTTCCAGATACCTAAAACAAGTATCACAATGCAATGTTACAAAATAATTAAAAACTCCTGATACAACCTCTTTATTTTTCATTTATTTCAAACACTTATTTTTCAACTTTCACAGCAGCCTGAAGGCAGAGTGCTGCACTGAATCAGAAAGACCAGATACAAAAATTTCACACTGCAACTACATGAAATCACTTAGTCTAAAATTCTAAGTTTTAAACTTATAATTGCAAAAGAAAAGTTGTGTTGCTGGTATTTTGCAACTAGGTGAAGTGCATTCTGCACTTCACCTTCATTTTAAATGTTCATTGTTTAAAGGAAGAGTATAAACTAACTAAAGAGTACCTTTGGTACAGCTCCAAAGCGAACACTGTTGATCAGGGAGCACTCTAATACCTGTCCTTCCTGAAATAGAAAGAAAAGGTACATGAGTTCAAAGGTCTGTTGACACATGGCTCTACGTAGGAAGTGCAGCAAAAATAAACACTGAGTCTTATTTGCAAACACTGTTAATTAACACTAAACAATATATTTCCTCTTCATATCTGTTAATTCCCTCTTAAGTACTTCATTTCTGTGAATTCTAAAAGAGCAGGACTAAGGCTAGTTGTATAAACAAACACGCAGTATTTTAAATTTTAAAAAATTAGTAATATGTAATATATATTACTAACATATTTGTAGCATACCTTTCCTTCACTTTTCCAGCTCAGAAAAAAGCCAAATTCATCCACTTGAAAGAGACAGTTGGTTTCAAAGACAAAAGATTCCTACAGAAAAGAAAGCATAGACTAATATTTTAGTGAGTTTTACAAATGCCATAAATTAATTTACTGATCAAAAATAAAAGCTTGTTACATTTTCCCCCAACTGTCTTCCTAGAGAATGTGCCAATTTCAAGCAATCAAGAGTGAGGCTTTGAACTAATAATCAATTTTAGCGATTTGTCTTTCTGCTGCTATTTGAGACATTAGGATACCCTTAATTAATATTTTCCTACTTCTCTTTGCAACCATGCAGGTTTTTGTTTAGTTTAGTTTTAATAAAAGCAGTGATTCTTACCTAGTCAAAAACTTCACTGAAACAGAACTTCAAAAACAAAATCCAAAATACAAAAAGGTTAAAATTATGCAACCTGCCAATACTGCATTTGGGACCAAACCATCATATTACACTGCAACATTCAGACTTCAGATGCGCCTCTCCGTTTGACTACCGCAGCGTGTATGCCGTGAGTATTCTGCAGCGAGAGTATCAGGCCAGCAGAGTTTAAAGGATTTTGACACACAAGACAGAATGGCATACAAAGAGACTAGACCTGGCAAAAAATGTTGACTTAATGGATTTCCCCCACGCACCTCTAGCCTCAATTAATACATCGGAAATCAAGCAAAATGTAGGGAGACACCACACTGTGCAGAATCAATCTTTTTTTAAAGGAAGAAAGGATCTAGGACTTCCTGAATTAAAAGGCCACATTAAAACAACAAACAAGCATTTGTGTAGACTACAGCACTGCTTAGCGATCCAGAGTTCGATACTTTGTTCTGTATTAAAGACAAAGACTGGGGGACTTTTCTGATATGCCATGTCCTCCCCCATGCATATAGCAAGGGCAGCAAACACAGGAATACACACAGCCATTTTTAGAGTAAAATATCTTATGTAAAGGACAAACTGAATTCAGGTAACAAAACGAGTACGAACTCCAACGCCCTCCATCCATGGAGCATGCTTTAAAATCAGTAGGTCTTTCCAGGACAGGCTGGTCTCACTGGATTTGTGGT
The DNA here is from genome assembly GCF_036370855.1 of Dromaius novaehollandiae. NCBI lineage: Eukaryota > Metazoa > Chordata > Aves > Casuariiformes > Dromaiidae > Dromaius > Dromaius novaehollandiae. Next base: position 121,851,245 of record NC_088100.1, read on the forward strand.
GTCTTTGAGGTACCACCCCAGGAAACAAGATGTGGGACTTAGAGGGACAACCTTTGCTGCCTTTTTGGCCTTTGCCGTGGAACAAGGGCATGGTGTGGGCTAGGGGAACGGTCTCCTTTTGGTCAGGTCTTGACCAGAAGCTGGGCATGAAGTCAAGCTTGTACCTGGATCCAGGGTCTGGGAAATATCCTTGAGTCCCCCTAGATGACCACAGCCAAAGGGGATATGCTGCATTTGGGATAACTGCTCCTTTGTCATGCACACATTCATTATCGAATGCTGTCTATCACTTCTGGGCAACATTTTTTGTTCTCAGATCAGATTTACAGAACTCAGTAGTTCCCCATCCAAATAGCAAACAGTTATCTTAATTTCACAGGCAGGGGAGCTGAGATAGGAAGTAGGAAGTTGCTGCAGCTCAGTCTGAGCCAAGACCACAATGCAGGAGTTTCCAGTGGGCACAGCTCTGCCCATCCTTGCCTTCTTTCTTTTCTTTCTAGCCTTGCTCATCCCACTAATTTATTTTTTCTGCGATTTCTCTTCTTGTATGGTAAAGAAAGCACCTACTATCAGATCATGTACGTGCAAAGCGAGCAGTAAGACTGCTAATCATCTCTGGTTTCTTCTTCCCATATTCTGCTGAGATGATAGTCCTGTTCCAGGCCCAAACTCTTCAGCACACAGATATGATATTGCTTAGCTCAAAATATATTTCCATAATTTTGTAATCCTTCTGGTTAAGATACTCATCTATCAGTAACAAATGGATCAGGACACCGCTCCAGATTACAATGTCCTACATTTTTCTAGCCGCTCAATGAAACTTGGGCATATAAATGTCTCATGCTATACTAGAGCTGTTCATTCATCAGGACTCTCTAGCAGGACTCCTGAGCCCTAGCTCTGTACTGACTTGCTATATGACCTTAGTTAACTCACCATTTCTCCTTCTCCCACATGTGGCCTTGTCTGCTAAGGTAGGGAACTAAACGCAGAATTTCAATGAAAATTGGAAGCCTAGATTTGCAACATTTCTCTTGAAAATTGCAAGTCCTATAGTACAGCCATTGGCTCTTGCTACGTTTGCATAACATGCCTAAAGGCACGGTGTCTCTTCCCTGGGTAGGCTATCTAGTTATTACCACAACACAAATAATAGCCTACGTATCTCATAAATCTGACGGTATCAAACAGCCAGACCATCAAGTTCTCACTGTTTACAGGCTACACAACTTCTGAGCTGAAGAAGAACATGGGCTGTTTTTTACAGCTGTTGATGATTCTTGTAAAATTCTAGATGAAACATGCTGCTAGTTACCCAAGCAAAAGCCTTACAATGTTTCCAGAAGAGTTCTCTTCAATAAAACTAATCAGGCCAACTGTCCCGTACCAAACCCGGCGCAACCCTTAGCAAAACTTGCAGCAAGGAACGCAGATAACATCACAAATACAGACAGACAACATTTTGCACTGAAGGTGGCAAGTGGCACCCCTTTCTCCAAGGTTTTGGAAAGCAGTAAATTCAGCTGCAAGGAGCAATACTTAACAGTGTTGACATCCCACCCCAAGCCTGCTGGCTAGCCCTGCACGGCTGCCTGCTGGGTACACCCAACTACTGTGAAAAAGGACTCCATTTTGAGATGTCTCACTTTCCCTATGGCTACACCAAGGATCCAGGTGCCTCACGGAGGGTTCCTGATCTCACTCCCAGATGTGGGCACTTGAACTCTTTTCTGTATCTGCCTGTTTCTCCCTGTTTCCCGCCTAAGGCGCTAGAGAAGAGCCACAGTCACACAGTTGGCCATACTCATTCACTCAGGTCCACACAGGCCAGTTTCTGAAACACCATTTGCTAAAGGAAAAATACAGCTTTTTCCAAACCTCGTTTATAAGGCTGGCATTCAACGTCCACTAGTGCCTTACTAGTTTATCTACGCCCAAAACTGAAAATACAGGGTAATACAACTATCCCCACCTTGGCAATCCTCATGATGCTTTTGCTCGTATTTCAAAAGATAAGAGGAAAATACTAATATCCCTGAAGACGCTTACTAAGATACGTTTGACTTAAGAGACTTCCTGTCCAAAAAAGATTATAAAGACCCTGATAAAACTATTCTCACAGGCATATCAATGCAGAATACAAGGTAAATGCCTAGACACTTTATTTTGGCTGTCTGTGCAAAATGTCCCATTTTGCATTCCTTTAACAGACTTGGATTAAAGCACAGCTGAAAGCGGGATCACAGTAAACATATTTCAGAGAGAGTACAGGTCGATTTTCTAAAGGAGATAAAAACACTCTAGATCTCAAATGATGCATCGGACTCAAAATATAAATGTTTTGTGTTCTTTTGCTTTCCCCTGTGAGATGCAGGCCCCCAGTTTTCACATGTAAAAGAAGACACACTCACATCAGATTTGATATATGCACAAAAAATGGAAGGATGCACTTTGTTCAGTAATACGCTTTGTGGAACTGCAAAGATGAGAGCTTTATGCACATTACAGATATTTTGATCCAAATCTCCCCTTTCTCTTGCTCAGGGATTATTTCAAATCAGAGGATTAAATATGTTTTAAGGTTATTTCATTTAAAAGCAAAAAACTGTAAGGTTATAAAGTGTGTCAATATTTCCTCCCCACATACATTCTGGAGTTGACAGTTTATGTGCATATAATGAAAACAAAACATGAAATATTTTGCAATACCCACATATTTAAAAGAGACTAGCAAATGAAACGCAAGTGGCCCCTTACCTCCTCATATCTATCAAACACAGCTCCATCTTGCATAAAAGAGGGAACTGGCTTCTGCCAGTTAAATTCATAAGGTTTTGCCATGATTATAGAAGAAAAACCTGAAATGGAATGAAAGAGCAGAGTTCAATTGCTGTCTTTTAAAAGGAGTATTTCATAGTCTAAAAAGGAAAAAAAACAGTGACTTTAGCTTTTCTTTTCACACAGTAGGAGTATTAGAAAAAAAATCACAGTGCACTTTAAAATCAAGAGTTTTCCTCACAAGCATATTTTCATGTTTTATAACTTTAAAACGAAAAATGCTCCTAAAATGCATGACTGCACATAATTATTTGAAAAAACATGTGGACTGTAATATTGCACTGGTTTAAATATCTGTTACATCACTTCTAGAGCATAATTAGGCTGGGATTAATGCAGCCCCAGGTAACACAGAATATCACAGCTGGTAATATACACAAGTGCTTCTTTTTCACAGGAAAACATCATATACCAAATAGACAGGATATATTTTTTTAAACGCTCTAAATTGCTTACTACATACATGCATAACACGTTTTTACTTTGAGTTTTGTATTTCAGAATCCATTTATACTAAACACAATCCTGTTTTTTTTCAGTGATATTTTTATAGCTAAAGATATGGAAAATATATAGGTCAAGATTCATAGGGAAAAAGCCTGTTTAGGAATATAGGGCATGAAATAAAATTAGCTGTCAGTGTTGTACGATTTGTGCAAGTTTAGGAATGTGAACGAAATAAACTGTTAATTTAGAATCTAAAAGTCATCAGATATAGTCCTAACAAAAGAAAAAAAAAAATCAAATTATTCAGTATCCTTTCCAACACCCTGGTGCCTTACAGGGTATGTTACTTTACATCACTAAATATCCCAACTGCATACTCTGTGAAACACTACAGATCACTGTATCTGAAGTAAAGTGCATCTGCATTGTGCCTGCTTTCTGATGCCATCTAGGACATATAGTACCTTGGTTATTCCTTTACAAAATAGACCAGAAAGTCTTGCATGAGAAGGAATACACGTGGCAGTGGTACGATAGGATGGCAACTCTGACTCACAGACGGCAGAAAATGCATTTTGCAAAATGGTACATTAAGGATGAATGTAGCACATGGTCATAATAATCTGATGTCACATGCTACTGCCTGTCTCTCAAGCGAACGCAGTTGTACCCTGCTCTCATTTGCTTGGCCTAGCCCTCCTCTGACAACTGATCCAGAAAGGCTGCTTAAGAAAACGTCGGAACAAAAGCCTGTGCGCTGCGCTCCAACCTGGAAGCTCTTCGGAGCAGCCAGGGCATTCTTAGGGGCCACCACTTGTTTCTGCAGGAGCCCAGAGAGCCCTCTGGCTCAGACTTGCTCTTGCTCAGCACAGATCTGAACTGCTGTTTCTCCCTTGCATGTCCTCAAGCACAGTCTAGCCCAGATGGTGGCACTGCCTTTTCTGGACTTGAGCTCCTGACCCAGAAGGATCCCTGCTGATGGGGAACAGGATGGGTCTTTCGCAACTGGGGCAAATGTGCAATTGTTAGACTGTAACAAATAAAACCCATCCCACATGGGGACTATGCTGAGCCACACTGCTCCAAGAGCAAACCCAACACTGCAAGTCATAACTCAGTCTTCTGATTTCATTTGGTCCAAAAGACGACAATCTTCACCAGCCCTTAACTTGGCACTGATTATGTCTTACCTTTCTTGGACAGATGTAGAGAAAGGAAGAAAGTCATCATCCCAAGGTCCTGTCCATTCCCCACACTTTGCTCCCGAGCCCTCACTCGCTTGAAGTGTCACTGAAAGCCCCTGCGTCCAAGGCAAGGGTTAACCCAGAACAAAGAGACGGCTTTTTCCCCACACTGTGTTTGAAATGAGAGTCAACAAATTCACAAAGGTCAGAAATGTATACTTAATTACAGGAAGCAGGAAGGGAATCCTGGGGGAAGGATTTCACTATACGTGTCTTCATCTACTTAATCATCTACTATGGACTACCTCTAGGAAGAAGATACAGGGCTAAATGCATCCAGTATAGCTATCCCCTCTGTTATAACGCAGGCACCAAGCCCAAGTAAAGTTTGTCCAAATGAGAAGAATAAAAAGCTGACATAAAATTCAAGGCAGTGCATGACAGTCCATGTAACCCATGTTATACAAACTCTCTTTGCAGTGTTCGTGCATGCCAGAACTCTGAATAGCAGACTAAAATATTACCAGTTAGGTAGCAATACCTCCACACTGCTTCTAGACAGAAATGTCTACCTGGACATAACTTTAAGCACAGAATAGATGCAAGTGTGCATGTGTATGTGTGTGTGTGTGCACGCGTGTATACACACACAGAATCATGAGTCATGTTCCCTTTATTAAAAATGTCTGAACAAGAATAAGAACAAGAAAAGGACTCAGACGATACTATTAAAGAATTCTGTCCAACAGTGGTTTTAAGAACAATCACTTTTGCTAATTTTTTCACTGAAAAAACCCCAAACCACTCATTTTTTAAAAAAAATGCAAAATACATTTGGTTGCTGTCAATCTCCATCTCCTGCCTTTTTTTGGTCATCGATACATGAATATCAAAAACACAGATCATGTTTCTAAAACCATATGAATACCTTAAATGAGTTCATTCTCCAGAACTATCAAAGATACAATTTGACAGTTACATGTCACACCATTAAGTGTTCATTCCTTTTAAAGATGGCATGAAAACTCAAAACAACCTATCTGTGCTCTGCAATTTAAAGAGAGGCTAAGCAAAATAAATACAGGACAAGTGACTAGGACAAAAGAGTGATCAGCTATATTTAGTGCCCTATCAAAAGCCCTCTTTTTTTTGCCCTGTGTATTTGGCTTTTTACCACTCTTTAAAAGAGGAGTAATATCTTCCTCATGAGGACCATATGATGTTTTGAGATCCTTCCAGGAAACGTGCCAAAATATTATACTTTTATTATTATTTAAAATACTCTCACAATCTTAGGTTCTCTTTCGGTTTAGATCAGCGCAGAGCTGCCTTCTCCTTGTTCCATGGAGAAAGCCAAATAGCAGACATCCCTCAGCAGTAGCATGATGGCATCCTGTCCTGGGCAGCTCACAAACTTCACGCAGTAGCCCAGGATAATCACAGCATCATGAAAACGCAATGCTTGTTCTAACTGCAAAGCTACATTTAGACAAACACAGTTTCAGAAAAACAGTTTTCTGACTTTGCAAGCTTGGTTAAGAGCAAGAGTTGAAAACATAACCAACAAAAACCTATACTATGTAACAGCCCCTCAAAGAACAGCTCTTGGAAAACTATCCCTCACATTTAAAGGAAACTTAAAACATACACACCCAAAGTGATACACATTCCATTTTTACGGCACACTGGTCCTTCCCATGTAAACATACTTTTATCTGTTTAAATGACTTTTACTATCAGAATGTACCAGAGAAAAGTCACTCCATATACAAGATAGGTAGTTTATGCACCAATACACATTGCCAGCATGCAAAGCTGTTCTGGGAAAGGCAGATGCATTCTGTGCTAAATCATAAGAAATGTGATGACACTTTTAAGGCTGTGAAGAATACTCTTCCACAGTCCCTACATTGTATCCATGGTCTTTACCCGTTTTTATCAACACTGAAGTCCGTAAGTCACAGATTCTGAGACCTACATACTCCAGAATTGCTCTGAACTCATACATAAGACAGCTCACAACATTTTTACCCAGCATCTGGCCCTCTGAGCCCTATAATGTGCTCGAACTGATGCCTATCTTTCAGAAAGGCTAATTACCTTAGCACTACAAACATGCACTTTATTGCCAATTTGAACTTAGCTGAGTTCATCATCCAGCCACGGAAACATAGCTCTGTGAAAATCCTTCCTTTACAGATATATCTTCTCCCGGTCTGCGTACTTACACAGTATGATGAAGTCTCGTTACTTCACTGCTGATAAACTAAACAGACTGAGCTCTTCAGTTTCTTGCTGCAAACATTTTTCAAAACTTGGAGTCGCTCTGAACCCTCTCCAGTTTTCCAGCTGCCTTTCTAAAGTCAGGAGTCCAGACCAGGACACAGTAGACTAGCACAGCCCTCTGTCATATGAGCCAGAATTATAATCTTATTTGCATAACCTTGCATTTAGCTGCATGGAAACACACTTGCTTGATTGCTCCTAATTTACCAAGCAATCAAGTTTTGTGGTGGAGACTTGAGCTCGTTGTCTGTTATTTACCATCTTACCTATCTCTCGTCTAGCTTTACTCTCTCACAAGTCAATAGAGCTTACAGATGAACCGAGACAGATGAAGTCCGAAGAGGGAAAGTTTGTTTGAGTACATGCAGCAAGGAGTCAGATGCACTGTAACAAACCAGATCTTTAAGCCACATGCTTCAGCAGCTGTGCAGAAGGTGAAGAAAAATTTATCTGCCTTCGCAAGAGTTCTTTTCAGTCTCACACATCTCTTACCCTCCTACCAAAAATCTGTTATTCCCTAACCCTGTAAGCTTTTAAGATCACAAGAAAAAAAGAAAAAGCCTTGTCACTCTTTGGAGCTCTGGTAATCTTCATCAATTTCTGAGCAATTCAAAAAAAGAAAAAAAACCAACTCAAACATGATATTCTAGCTTTCACTTGATTGCAAATATATGCATGCACATACCCTTATCATGATGAGGATTACGAACTACACACTTTAAAGAAGAGATTTAATAACAATGAAATGTCTGAAGACTCAACTCAGGGAGATAACAGATTTAGGAACTAAATTTAAAGCAGCCAAATTCTAATTTTAAAACTTTTAAATGTCCTCTATGAACTAAAATCAAAATCCTTTCACTGATTTAGGATTCTTAAAACAGAAAAATGCCTCTGCATACCTACCTTTCACAAAGACCAGACAAAACACACATATAAAATACACTCTTGGACTTGATCAGTGACCGCAAGGGAGAAGTGGATGAAGTCTCCCAAGTTCAGCAGTTAAATGCCTCTTGAGCTATCTCCTGTCCTTTAAACACTGGTCTGTCCCTGAGGCCTGGAGTACCCAAAGGGTGAGGCCACAAAATTAACTGCATCCGTAACAGCATTATTTAACATAAAAATCTTCCTGTTCTGTAAGCTTAGCTGTACTAAACTAAAATGGGGGGGAGGGGGACACAACACAGGACAAATGGACTATAAATTCTGCTTTTTTCTTTCTTTGACCAAAAGAAGGACAAGGTGTGTCTGAACAGGAGGAGGAAAGGATTCTGTTAATACAAATCAGACAAATGTTTGGGGAAAGAGGTGATATTTTAAACTAACCCACAGGGCCAGCTAGCATGATGGATAGGATACTCCTTGGATCCCATAAACATCCTGTCAATGTTGAGACACTGTTGGAAAGGAGGGCAGTATCCGTTTGAGCTGATCCCGCCATTCTAAGACACAGCCAAATCATTATTTCCATAGTTTGCTTAGCCCCAAACATTATAACAATACCTGCACAATCTTTTTTTTTAGTAAGTATTATTTTGCCTTTGGAATTAATCATTATTTGCTGAGTGAAAGGTGAGGAGGCTCCATATCTTGCGTTTCTTATTCTACCATTTCTCTCTTCAAATCACACTACCTAAGAACTGCACCATTTACTGTCTGCATGGTTTTCAAGGGCAGCCTATAAGCACCCGAAGAAAACTGCAGTCAGATTTAGTATTTTTGCCCAGTGGTATTTATTTTCTTACAGTAACAAGGAAGCAATTTTTTAAAAACCTCAAGTATTCCCTACTCCTTTCCCTCTTCAAGTACACACATCCTTCACCACCGCTCCTCCTTGGTAAACAAGAGTCTTTATGAACAAAACCAACCAGATCCACGTAAGCAGAGCGATGTAACTTTATAGAGTTGTATTATGGAGTTCATCGCAGTCCAGAAAATCTACCTGCACGGATATAGGGGCAGGGTTGTGGGCTAGGGCTAGAGCTAGAAACTAACAGAAGGTGCAACACTAAAGTTCTTGTAAAAATGCCTCATTCATTTATTTTTTCAGACTCTAATGCACTTTGATATGTGAATACCATACTTTTTTCTAGATCTGTATGGGAAGACGACTCATATCTTTGTACGTTTCCTTCTCAGCGTCAAATTTATTTGGTCCTAAATGTACCAGCATAATCATATGAAAAAATGCAGAGATGGGGTATTTTTTAAATACAAAAATAACGTTCCTACAAAAGAACTTAAAATTTAGAGTGAAATTTAAGAAAATTTAGAAAATAAGAGCCACTACAGTGTGAGCCCTATGGAAAAAGCAATGTTGAGAGCCACACTGCTGAATTCCTGGACCATCCATACAGTATCGTAATGCAGCTACGAAATGCCACAGCTCCCCAGCCTCTTCCACAGCCAAATTTTATTTTTTCTTTTTTAAAAAGAGTAATCTTTCATCATTTTATTTTTAACCTGTTATTTGCACAGCTAATGCAAGCAACCTAAACCAATTCTCCCCCAAACAAGCTCCAGGAACTGCAAAAGACATTACAACAGAGCTTAGGCGCTTGAACATATATTGCCTTGTAAAGGTCTCATTTTCCACTTTGACTCATTTTCCATGTTGTTTTAATTGTGGCAGTGCATTGGCATGTAGGGGCAGCTAAGAGGTTACCCCAAAACAAGTAGTGGCCTGTTCCTTACTAACCTCTTCTTTAGCATTTCACAAGAAGCTCAGTGAGGCTGCCCGCTTCAGAGCTCTGCCCCAGGCTAAGCATATCTGCTGCTGACAGCAGAAAACAACAATAGCTTATGCCACGGTACTGAAAATGAGCTGCCCCTGCCTTAACTTGACATGTGAACTGTGGTTCAACCATCACCTCTGATAACAGTCATTATCTACAACAAGTACAGTTCCTATGATAGACCGTAGGACCCAAACATGACCTCCCTTCTTCCTTAGCTGTTTTTCTTTTTGTCCTAAGCTCTTCCCAGTTTGTTAATGTCTAAGGTTTTGCCCAGCCTTCCCAGTCATTCCTAATCTCTCATTATCTGCTATATATACTTACATCCTGTCCCTTTTTGGGAAGGACGGAGGAACACTTCACTTCCTGAGAAGTGAACGGTGTGTGCAGAAACAGGTAATACTCTGGGTAAGGTGCATTCGCAACAATATGACCAGAGCATGTTCTGATAGTTAGAAACATATTTAAGTCATGCTATGTAGGAAAGCTTCTCAGTCACATGATTCACTCAGGCCTAATTCCTCGGAAACTTCTGAATTAATTGATTTAGCGGGAGCTTGCCTGAACAGGGACTGAGATGAAAAATTAGGAGTAAATATCAGCTTGGCTTACAAACGCCAACAGCTTAAACCTGCACACACACACAAAAAAACCCCTCACAGACAAAATCCTAAAGAAACATTTACAACAGCATGATGAATTTTTTAGAAAGAAATTCTCCATATTCTCCAAGAGAATTAACTTCCATAAAAGTTGTTATAAGCTCAAAGTACATTAATTCACAAAAATAAATGTGAGGCAAGAAATATTATATATGCAATAAATTCAACGTAAGGAGTAGATTATCTGTCTTAAAAAGAATAAAAAGCATTGGCTATAGTCACAATGTTAAGACAGCTTAATGACACTAAGAGTAACGCAATCGGCAGAAGAATCCAACACGTGGAATGCTTCTATGCAATGGAATAACTATCAAATTCCTTAAAAAACAAAAAGCAAACTAGTAACACTAATGACGATACCATCTGATTTTAGCACCTCACTCGGACACTAAACCTACTGACCACAGCTGCCTCTTTCACCAATGGAGCGCAATCATCTGAACCCACATCTTTCCTTCCGCTTCATCAAGGCCTTTATGAAGGCCTTTCCTTCCACTCTTATTCAAGTCAAGATGGCATGAATATCATTCCACCAAATATCAGAAAGATACTTAAGCCATCTCACCCTCAGAGCAAATACTTTGTTAGTCCTGAAAAGGTTAATTATTTGTACAGGGACCAGCAACACAAAGTCACTGAAGCAGATTCTTCCTTTTGGGTGGATCCAAAAGGCCCTGCAGTTGCCTGGACTCTCTGTGCAGATTCTGACAGGAGCGGGACTTCTCTGTGTGTGCTACCGTTGCAGCAAGTAAAGCTACTAGCTTCAACTGCTGACTAAAACCGGCCTTTAGATAGGTGCCACTTAAAGGACTGGAAAAATAATAGCAATTTGGCAATTTCAACAACAAAGCGTTGAAATAAAAGGTAGATTTTACTCATGGTGCACGACGAAGCTCCTATGATGATAACAGAAGCTCATCTATACACACCCGTAGGAAAAGTATGATTTGAAGAGTAAATCAAAATGCAGAGCTACCCTAATTCAGCTGCAACTTAGTAAAAAAAATAAGTGTTAAAAGTGTTAAAAAAAAAAATCATGAGGCAAACATACAAACCCATAAACTTTACTGAATAAACAAAATCTTTTTTGTTCTTGTTCTTTCCCTCTGGCGATGAAGCATTTTATGCTTACATTTTCGATTTGCAATGGTAAGCCGAAAGGGCAAGGAGAAAGACAAGGATCTTCCCAAGAGATGATTTCTGAAGGTGACCTACTCTTCACACTGTCAACTGTACACAGAATTTAGCTGATTCATCAAAAGATATTATAATGATAACAACTCTCATTTGCATGTATTCTTCAGTGTCCATCTAACAGTACTTTTCTGCTTCTGACCTGTGAACTTTATCTTACAGTATGAGCATCAGATAAAGAACCTTTTCTTAGTCCTTTGCCTGTTTGTCTTGCTCTAACAGTAAACACTATTCGTATGTAAAATTAAGTTGTGGAAGAACGTCGAGGATGCCACCGTTTTAGCTTCAGTTAAGCAGGGGTAGCATTAGAGGCATTAAATATTTATTTTTAGCATAATGACAAGAATGTCATTTCCTGGAAGCCATCTCCCCAGGTAGTAATAGAGGATGAATTGGACTTTGATGAAAGCAATGGTTTGTGTAATCGTTACCATGATCTTTTCTGAATTGCTATAGCATGTGATGTATGTATACCATATATCTTGATTTAAGAGGCAATGACTTTTTTTAAATTTAAGTACTTCCCACCGTGTCTTTCAACTGAGGATAGTGTCAAAACAGGCTACTTCATGGGAAAAAAAAAGAAAAAAAAAGAAAAAAAGAAAAAAAGGATAGATTACAAATATGTCGCCTTGCAAAACATCTAATCTATTTTCTGAATTATTTAACCCCAAACTCTCTTTACAGGCTTGTAAAATCTGACACCTTGTATAATTATAGCAATGAACCTTAAAGGAAAGAGACCTATCAGATTGATTACAAGATCCACTCTTCAGTATGCTATTTAGCTAATTAACACCGTACTTAATTTCTATTGCTGCTGTTGTTTAATCTGTAGCTGACAGATAATACATAAAATCAGAGAATACTGCTTCTCCATTTTAGGTACCTATATGAAACATTTGTGACAATTATTTTAATTAAAATCTGTGAGGAAATTTGACATTTAGTACTTCAGTTCCTTCTTTTTAGCCCCTTTCAGGGGATTAGTGCTTCATGATTTCTGTACTTTAATTTGCTAGGACGACATAAATAAATGTTTGAAATCAGAATCCTAAGAAGAATTCAGATGGGAGTATGGGGAAACACCAAATAACCTTAAGGGAGCAGCATTCTTGTTATGAATATAAGAGCTCAAGTATCCTGGGAGATAAAAGGACTGTAAAAATGTGAGACTGAATTATTAATTACCAATATTGCGGAAAGACAACACAAACTTCCAAAAGGAATTAATTTCAGCAGTCTTTCACTTTTAAATGCAAAGAAAGGTTTTGGAAATCACCTCAAACAAAAATAAAACAGAATACAAATATCACCTCCTCCACGAACACGTCTTGAGGACACAGTTGTCTGTTTCCAAACAATCATGCAGACTCAGACCTTGTATTAATAAAATTTAAGGAAAGGTCAAGATCACATTTTTGTAATATCTTCCAAATCTCTGTGTGTTTAAAATAATCCCATCTACGGTCAGATATATTAGTTCAAACCAAACTTTAATAAAGTTTTGACATGACTTAAATGAGCTTGCTCAAAATACGCAGATATTTTAAAATAACTAATAAGCTGTGAGGAACATAGATGTTACTTGAAAATCTAAAATTAGGAAAATGACATTACAATCTGCAGGGTTCGATTCCGACCAGTCCTCTAGATGATTTCTGGGCAAACAGCCCTGAGCCACGTTGCTGGTACTTAAACTTCAGATGTAAGCAAAGGCAATCCTGTTCAGAAATCATGCCAGTGGTCTAGGAGCTAGTAATATCAACACAACTACTTGCATTCATTATTTGATAGGGTTTTCTTTTTTTTTTTTTTTTTTTTTTTTTAAAGAGTAGATAGTTCTTGAAAGCTTAAGTTAGGTACAAGTTTCTTGGTAGATAATATGGAATGAAACAAAGAAACACAGAGCCACTATCTGCATTTGGTCAGTACACTCCTTCCTTCCTTCCTTCCACCTGAGATCCTTTTCCTTGTTTTTATCACCCTTTCATTCCCCTCTTATCAGGCTGACTCACACACTGGCTCCTGCGCTGATCCAGGTCTCAGGTGAGGTGGGTAGGGACATGCAGGCACAACAACAACGGCTAGTGGAAATCACCTCCTCCTGAGTGTCCAGCCCCAGCAGCCAGGGTAAAACCAAGGCCTGGGCACGGCGTGATGACAGGCACTGTCCTCCTTCCCTCCTCAGCCCTGGGGCGCGACAGGAGCTCGAGCCAGGGCAGCAGCAGGACAGCTGAAACCTGCACTGCTGGGGCAGACTGCACTGGAGAAAGAGCTCTCCCTCAGAGCTTTACTGCTTTGGGGTGTTCATTCTTTTCTGCAAAGATTTCAGGTTCAAACCAAACCAAAGCACAAAGACCAGAACACGCTCCCTGTCTTTTATGGAGGGTCTTCCTATGGCTCACCCCAGCCAGCAACAGGAACGCGTGCACTTTAACACCACTGTGCAAAAAGCAGACCTATGAACTGTGATGGTATTTAACAGATGGGGAGGAAAACAAAAAAACAAAAAAACCCTAATCACCATCTGGTCTAAACGCTCTTATATGGGCTCAGCTTGCCCATTTTCCTCACTCCCAAACACCCTCCTTGCCATATGCAGAAACAACATTTATTACCAACTGTTCAGGAAAAACCCCAGCCCCTTGGGCTTAGCTGGGAGTCTGGGGAGCTGGTAACAGCCGAGATCTGTGCAGACTGCTCTGCAATCCTGGCTGGACACTTCATCTCTTCCAGTTTTCTTTTCCCCCTCTGTAAAATGGGTCTAGCAAGACATGTCTTAAATACACCTTCAGTGAGTTCTGAAAGCACTGAAGGCAAGGTATCCCAGGACAAAGTGTTGTTAGAGACCTTTAACCACCAAAAACATCCAGTATCAACTCATTAATAAATCACTGGTCGTTCTTCGGAGGATAAGATTGCCACAGTTTTAAAAACAGAATGCATCACAAGCACTCAAGGCTAAAAATAAAGTGCTGCCTACGGTTTGGAAAAATGGGACCCCTCTTTCCAGCAGGACACAGCCATGGTTTTGAGATATACCAACTCATCAGATATTTAGAGCTTTAATTTCATAGAGAGACAAGAGGAGAAAAAAAAAGGTTCTGAACTTCAAATGAATATTATTGCGACTTTATTATGATACGTAGGTGGCATTTCTTGTAAATGTGTTTCAGCCAGATTTCTTTTTAATGGTTGTTGTGCAACTGTCCAGAAACACTAAAAGCAGTGGAGACAAAACAGGGAAGATAGTGCAGGTAACAGAACCAAGGATATAAAATAAGTGACACCAATCATTTAGCTGACGAGTTTCATAGTTAAACATAAATGAAAGATGCAGGCGCACAAAACATGATATCACAGTCTTCTTCACTACTCCCTGCCTCAGAGAAACAGGGCAACACGTATACAGGTATGTATCTATCATTCATATATTAAAACAACTCTTTTGACATTGTGCTATGTTTACCGTCACATCAGTTATTACTGATTTGACAGAATTTTTCTCCTTCAGGGTAAAATGAGGCTACATGAGACGTGAAATAAACTATTGGGTAAAACAGTTCAGAAGAGCTAATATATTCATCATTGCTGTTTTCAATTGTTCACATTACTAAGAGAACAATATCCCTAAACTGTCTTCCTGAATATTAATGTACCTCTTGTTTAAAATCTTGGGCAAAAACTGTGATGTCAACTATGACAGGGAGGGGTAGGGAAAGTGCTCCAAGTCAGTGGCCTCTCCAAATCTTCCTGCTGGATGCATTTTGGGTTCTTCAACTATTCATATTATATCAGAAAATTTCTGGAGAATAGGCATCTCAATTTTTGTATTCCTCCACACGGGTGGGTTGACACAGTATTCCAAATGGGATAAAAATAAAAGTGTTGGTATGTAACCTAGTTGTCCAGTATGGAGACAAAAAGGAGAGCCAGTCTGCCTGTCACGAGTGCTGCTATGGTGCGCTGGCGTACACAGCCCATTTTGAACACTCATTTGACATCTCATAATAAACAGCAAGCTTTACAGCATGCTGAGAGTTTCAAATTTTTTCAGACTTTTCTGGACCAACTGGACACACGTGAGTCAGTGGACTTTCTTTCTCTAAATTCCTAACATTGAGATGCAATTCAGTGTTGGGGGGGGGGGGGGAAGGGAGCTCTTAGTTCTCCCAGCCTGTAGTACAGAGTAAACTTCCTCATCACTGTTCTTTAGCACCATCTCAGAGTTGCTAGGACCCACTTCAGCTAAGGTGGAAAGGGACACATGTAGTTTGAACAGAAAATATCTTTGCCTTCATGCTATATAATGGAACATGCTCACGAAGGCAGAAACACAAGCAGCGCTCTCTATTCTCTCCCTGGAAAGGCAAGGATATGAACATCATGCATAATCATGAAGACATTGCTGATATCGGGCAGTCATTTGGGGAGAAAAAAAATGAAAGGGATGTCTGGAGAGGAGCACAAGAACTGAAGAGGAGGGAGCCAGTGACAGACAAAAGCACAGAACCCTGGAAGTGAGGATAGGATGTCTGACATGGATGCGGGCTTCAACAGAGTGATGAAGGGCAGAACACAGCCATACGGCTAAAGTAAAACAGAAGGAGAGGGTGGCAGCATTTTGACAACACTGGAGAAGAACAGTGGGTGTTTTGGAATAGCTGAAATGGAAATGGTTCAGGATAGCACAAGCAAGACTATTTTTAGAGATTGTTCTGAGTATGAAGATGGATTTTGGCAATAAGGCTGGAAAGGAAGGAACAGTGTGGAATATACACTAAGGAAGACAAGCAAAATATAACGCTGGTGTCTACCTGCATAGGGTGAAGAAGAAAGAAGCAGGAAGAATGGTGCCAGCATTCCAGGCAGTACAGTGGGGTTATTTACTGTGGGGATGGCAGGGCTCCCAGAGACGAGCAGCTCTGCACTTCCCTGTGCAAGCCGAGCAGGGGACACATGGGCAAAATGCCTGCGAGAGTGAAAGTACCAATTCTAGATGAGAGGGTGGAGGGCAAAGGCAGAGAGTTGGTTTGGAAGTCATCAGACGCAATGGAAATCAGCAGATGCAACTGATTACATAAAAATTGAGGAAGGGATCCTAGCAGTGATGGAAAGAAAGTGTGTATGCACTGAAGTGTTCTGCAGTGCTCAACCAATGCTGCCATCATCGACCCCAACCTCCCACAACTTAGTACCAAGTGGTAATTGGGGAAGGACACACACTCAACAAGCACAGCGCCCACCAAAAGCAAGAGCAGTGTCACATGCCGCGCACAGCAGACCCTGTAGAAAGCAAAGGCAACATTTTTACATGTCTAAAACCAGCTCTGCTCCATATATCACTGTTAAGCATTTACAGCATAGTAATTACCACTGCACAGAATAAAAGCCTAGGCCCAGCAGGCTCTTCCCATAAAAAAGCTGGTCAGCTAGTTCAGATCTATTTTCTTCCTGTCACATACCTATTAAATGCTCCAGACTGTTTAATGTGATAAAAGTGTCTAGACTGTATTTTGACTGAAAGCTTAAAGTGGAGAGTTTTTTGCCCTTGGCTAGCAATCCCCTTCTTTCCTCCTTTCTTGGTAAGCAGCAGCACAATAATTTGCATGCTGTACTACTGCAGTCCACACTTTTGGCATACTGTAAATGCATTTCTGATGTCTTCATAAATTTCCTCAGATTTTACAGACAAGCCTAGGGAAATGTGAAGAATATATACACAATATATAACTCTGCATAGCACTTCTTCACAAGAAAAACCTGGAGCTAGTAATCAATGTGCAAATGTAGCTAAGGAAAGGAAAATGAAACAGCACCCTTCACAGTCCAGTGAACAAGAAAAGCAGAAATGTAACAGGGAAATCTCTGTTGGAATTGATAAAGAACAAGATGCTTTGCTAAAACAGGTGGTAGAAGTAGAGATTAGGCAAGAAATTCCTATAGGCACACTAAAAAAAGTGTTACCAAATGTGAATCGGTGCATTCAATGCATTGTGGTCCTTAGTTGCCCTCATTCTTTAGCAACTGCTGATTTTGGTACAAGAAAACTTCTGACAACATTCTGACATAACAATCATGATAAACTTAGATGCGAGTACAAAAGTAAGGCTAAAAATAACTTCTGTCAGTGAAATTACCCAGTTCAACTTGCACACACCCCGCAGCCCTTTCTTTGGGGGCTTTGTACATCTGCATCTGTGGAGTGGGGCATGATTTAGGAACAGGTGCACCTGACTTTTGTCAGCACGTGCAACTTGTGTATTGGAAACTAAGCTGCATACCATGGAAAACGCCTGTGAAGAAACCCTATCCCTGGATGCCACTCATTGTAGCTGATTCCCACAGGAAATACAATCACTGACAAAAGAATTAATGGACAATGTGGCGTGACAGAAACACCACTTTGGCACAGTCACAACTCGCTTGTCACGCCACGTATAAAGGTCGCACTTCCCATCTTCCAGTACCTCATTTGTTCCCAGATCAGAGCCGTCATAACATCCCGGGAGTAAACTTTTGTTTAAAATGCCCTTCATCCTCACCCAAAACCTTAACTAGCTCTTGTTCTTTGTGATCAGGTCACGAAGTGCACTGCCAGTCAGAGGAGCTGAAGAAGAGCCAGCCCCTTTGGGACAACTGACCACTCCACAGCCAAAGAACTAAGGGTTTGGGACTATCTACAGGGGGGTTATTTCAATGGAAGCAAACTGCAGCCTTTCCACATTAAAAACCCATGGGCAGAAAGACTTGTGCAGTGAGGGTACTAGCTCATCATTGAGCACTTCTGGTTTCCACCTTCCTCAAGACAATTTTTGCTGAGCATGTCACAATGCTCCCTTCTGTTAGAAGGGAGAATAGGGTTTTCCAGCATTACCGGAGAAGGTCGATTTTTTTTTTTTCCCAAGCATTCAGATACCATAAAACAGAGAACAGACTGAGCAAGCTGCCAATTTCTAAAGAGAGTCTCCTGTGAAACAGTTGTGCAAAGAAGCTGAAAGGTTGGATCAGGAAGGTTGCATGTTGATTCTAAAAACAAACAAACAAAAAACCCCAAAATACTACTAATAGAGTTTTCAGGTCAATAAATCTTTCCCTCTCTCAGTGCACTCCTGCCGCCTTTGTGCCAGCACAGTTCCCACCCACGTCAGAGGGTGCTTTGCACAGTAGAGGGACTGCAAAATTAAATCCCTGCTTTGCTCCACACATGCAGAGCTGCACAGAGCATCTGTGTGACACGACACACACATAAGGAAAAAGGAGTAGGCCCAGCTGGTGTTCCTCTGAAAAGCCCCATGCCATCCTGAGTAATACTTTGAGAGTGGTCTGCAACTTGTTAATGCAGAGCAGCTGGCAGAAGCCTCCCGTAGGCAGGCACCCAGTCCGTGGTTACTGAGATACCAGGTTGTTGGGGAGGTTTTTTTGGATGAGAGACAAAAGAATAGGGACACTGTTGCTTCTCCTGAAACAGAAGTGGCTGGCACAGAAGCAGAAAGAACAGATTTTATAGTAACAGCTTTCATTTCCAAAGTTGCATTTTCACTGTTTTCTCCAAAATCATGATAGCATGGGCTAGTTAACAGCTAGAGACAGTAAGACTGTTCACTGCAATAGTCAAACTAACTTGCAGGAAGACCTGTGCATAAGTCGAAAACTCACTGGGACAACTTCAGAGCTGCTTTTCCTCAGAGTATCCTCGACCGAACACACTAAGGGAACAGATACCTATTGACTTTGAGCAGTGGACACCACTATCCCCAAGCCACTTGTTACCACCATCTGCTGGAGACAACCAAGAAACCCAGTTGCAGGGCCACCAGTGAAATGCAACATACAGCTGCTCGTTGAGCATGCCAGAGCAAGTGAGCTCTCCTGGAGTGGTCAGCTGTGATAAGGAGCAGACCTGACTCCCTCCCACTGAAAAGAGCGGTCTCCTCTTTTCCTTCCTTTTGGTTTCCAGCTATCTGAACCCACCCCTGCCAGCCTGAGTGATCCTGGCTTAGCCAATTCATCTCTGTGTGCACGTGGAAAGCTATTCACTTGTTCTGGTTTTCCACTAGCTTAGTGAGCTGTATCCATGCCACAGAGGTCAAATCATTGTCAGAACCAGCACAAGGAAAGAACTGGCAGCGTGTGCCTGCAAGAAACAAAAGCGCCAACTTTTTTTGGTGGCAGTAAACTGTGATATTGGGTCAGTCAATCTGATCTCATCTGACTGCCTCCTTATCTTCAGCGGCCAAAAATATTAACTGGATAGTTTATTCTCCCTAACTCCAGGTTTCTGCATGCTCCTTGTAGGAGCTTCTTAGTCACTGCTAATACAACGCTATACTATCTCTCTCTCTCTATCTAAAAAATTAAAAACAAAACAAGAACACCCCAGAACTCCAGTACCATATATATGGCACCTACCTATCATATTCTCATTTTTCTTACTGTTGTGTGTAAGATTACTGAAGGTATCTGAAAGTACGAAAAGGAGGAAAAGAAAAGGGGGAAGCAAAGAGTGGAAAAAGGAGAAGAGAGTGGGGGGGGTAGGGGAAATGAGAAAAGCAAAACCCTATTTTATGGGCTACAACAGAACATAAATAAGTGAGCTAATTCAGTGATACAAAATTCAGATGACATGCCATAAGATCAGTTTACTTAATAATGCTTATAAAATATTCTTGAAACACATGTGCTACATCTTTAAAATTTAAGCCAATGCTGAATGAGCAAATCAAAAAGTTATACAGATGAAAACATCTTTTTTTCCCACCATATTGGTATTAAAAGACATATCCCTTTTTTGCTGGATCATGACTACAAGTGATTCTGAGAGAAATTATACAACCATTGATTAAGGCAGTGGACCTCGAGGTCCAAACCATGCCTCCACCCACCTTTTGGTCCAGACACAAAAATCTTCTGGTATGAATCAAGTGATGTTTTGAACTGAAACGATCCCGCAGTGGCAAGGCAGGTCAAAGATCAGGCATTTCTAACATGCACTTTGGTACAGTAGAGGAAAGCAGCTCAGGCTACAATAGCCCATGAATGTTTTATCCAAATGTTCAGTGAGCATATTTAGGCTGTGCAGCGTAACGTGTGGTTATGTGAGTCAGCTCTCAGCTGGCTGGGTTTTGCCATGCTACCTGGTATGCCAGAAGCAATCTCGCTGGGCAGGTTAATTTAGTCTGCTTCTCAGGCAGGCAGAGCTCTGCGCTACTACAGCTAGGCTGCTTCCAGCTCATTTAGTGCTGGCCCAGGGATCCTGGGGATTTCTCCACATTACAGTATGTAGGGCAAACATACCTTCTGCTGCAACACTGTAGTGAGAGTGTGGTTGCACAGTACATTTACCATCACTCGACAGAGGCTGGCTTAAAGCCTTAAAATATCACAAAGCAATCAAAGCTGATTTCACACTGCATATTCTTAAAGACTCTTCACTAACACTTGTCTCTGTTCATAATAACAGCCTGCAGTTACAGAATCCTCCATAAATTATTTCATACTAGTAGTATTGCCATAATATTCATTTTCGCAATGCATAAATGGTGCCTGCTCCAAAACAACAAACATATCAAGTCAGTGAAAACTCAGGTCTCAGTGACAGATTTCTATCTTTAATCATGAGCCTATCCAGGTGGGGGCACTGCAAGGTAACATTACTTCAGCAAAGCATGGGAAAAAGCAGAACCCTAGGTTTTTATTCTAGCCTTTAAATTTGAAGGCTTACTTCAATAAAATCATCGGTTAAGGATTAGGTTGGAAGTAAAACTCAAGGAACCAAAGCAAAGTAAACTTAGAAAGTTTGCACTTTCCCCACTGACTCAGCGTGGCATTCAGCTCATATAACACTTCTTAGGAACGACCTAAGAGCATCCTGTAAGGCGTTCGTAAGCTGTGTTCCAACATAAACAACCCACTCACTAAACCCAAGTGGTCCATTTCAAGAACATCTTGAATGGCCTGTCAAACCTGATTTTTTCTTATTGTCTACAAGACATAAGCAAACAACTTAGTAGAAACAGTCAACATGCAAAGGTGAAAACAAACAGTTCAGTCAACTTCAGGGAAGAGGTCAATGCCTCTATT
The DNA here is from genome assembly GCF_036370855.1 of Dromaius novaehollandiae. Lineage (NCBI taxonomy): Eukaryota > Metazoa > Chordata > Aves > Casuariiformes > Dromaiidae > Dromaius > Dromaius novaehollandiae. Next base: position 121,872,683 of record NC_088100.1, read on the forward strand.
CTAAACAACATAACGGAGGAGGAGAAGTGGCATGGTTTGGGACACCTGGGAGGTACAAAGATGCAAGCCACAATCACGCCCTCAATTCTGCTGGCACTGGATCAGCCAGTATCATCCCTGTGTGACACTCACAGTTTTATCACAAGTTTCACAACATTTTTACTTTTCCCAGAACCTCTGATGGTACATGCTTCAGCTATAATCTCAGCATCCATCTTTCACATGGTTATAGAGAAAACTCGGAAACCTGACCTGATTGTCCCTGAAATAATGTAGCATCAGAGACAAATAAATGAAGGCAAACACATATACACACACACACACTTACTCCACACTTATTCCTTTGGCTCTCTTCTTAGAGCTCAAAGTCATAGCAGTAACAGGGATTTCTCATCAGTATAATGTACTCTGAGGCATCTTATATGTCTTAAGTGAGACGAGCCATCTGAAGTTTTAGTCATCTTCTGACAGAGGAGGAAGAAAAGTTTTGCTTGCCAAACATCTGGGCAATTTCACTGGGGACCAGTGCAGAATGAATCTCATAGAAGACAGCTTACACGTTAAAAAAATGAATATAGACATAACAGGGAAAGAGAGTGAGATGCTGGCTCAAGATTCATTAACCTGGGAAATCTACAGATGAGGATTAGCCAACATCATTTGCTTTGGCTGTGAAAATTTTGCCTAGCTCTGAATGCTATGCCCTTTACGAAGTTCTCTGTATAATCTCCATGTGGTCATTAAGAGTAATTTTAAATAGTGTTCTGATGCTGAACCAAAGCATGACAGAAAACGTAGCTATAAAAGGCATGAAGAAGAAGCCAGTGAACATTTGCCTTGATGAAGACCCAGAAGATCTGGTTTAACATCTGATCTTCCTCCCAGGACATTCCCACCTGTTTAACAAAGAGGAATGTATGCCTTGCCAGCAAGGCCTATTAGAACTGTATTGTCTGTTTTGTGTAGGCTGAATTCACTAGAACATTACATTAAAACACACAGAAAACAGATTCAAGTCCCACTAAACACAATCACATGAACTATCTTCTTGTACATCTAGACGTCTGTTTTCCTATTAGCAAGGCTTGAAAAGTTCAGCTTATCCTTCAGTTTCCAGATTACAAGGTAAACATGTTTCACGTAATAACCAACAGAACAGAAGAACTGTCAGAAATACTGTTGGAACATGCACACAGGAACAGCATTTAAAGAAAGGTTTCTGTGTGTTGTGGACAACATCAGGACGAAATTGATTAAAAATACTTAATACTATGATTACAGCTTTGGACCTGGAATACATTCACCCCATTTTAACACCACAGAATCTATCTATCACTTTTGTCAGCTACAAAACAGTTCATCTTGCTTCCTTGTATCTTACAAAAGAAAAAAGTTTCAAGATTGGAAAATGTAGTTTAGTTAACATATACTGAGAAATGATATTTTATATTATTAAAATTATTATTAGATATTATTAAATGTTATTAAAATTGATTAAAAAGTGTATGTATTTAGTATCTTCATTTCTTCTGACATGTACACTTTATATCTATAATGCTATAATTAACACTAACTCTTGGAAAGAAGAAAACCAATAAAGCTAACTTTTGTTTCAGTTGTTATTCTTGTGCAACATAACATGTGCAACATAACATATGCTTTATAGCAATACACAGAACTTCTGTATTTGAAGTCTGATGTGTTATTTATTGAAAACCATTGAAACAGATTTCTGATGAGCAGGAAAGAGCAGAAAATGGTAAAGATGGAAAAAACCCACAAAACAGATTGAAGAGAAAATATTGGACAATGCTAATAATTTCCAAGAGACTTCCTCCATCTGAATCCTATCATAAATATTTCAATCTTACTTTTTTCACAGACTACTCGAACTATTTGTCTATATGCTGACATATATTTAATCTGCTTCTGGAAGCTAAAACTTACAGGAGGAGGAATCAATGATTTTTTTAAATTAGAAAAGCACCATTTCATATTTTTACCTTAACTATCACCATATTGTATATACATTCAACTTTTCCTTTAGAAAAACAACAGAAGATGAAGAGATGGAGTCGAAAAAAATCCTCTTTCAATTTCTTCAGGATTTGAAACTCAATTTCTGGCACAATCATAAACTTAACTATAGACTGCAGTGCACTATGGATGGTTGGAAAGCTCCCCAGAAAAACAAACCCCCTCTCCTAGATAAGAAAAAGGCTATGAAATGGCAGAAATGATTTAAGAAAGTTATTTTATTAATCATCAGCCAGATGTGGAATGGTATGAGCTTTTATAGAGCATAAAAGGTCTAACTTCAAACTACCTAGTACGACTTTGCAAGTACTGCACTGGTGTGTTCCAGCTAAGCGCACATACAACCTGCTACACCTGGGACAAATTTGTTCATTTACACGTAAACAATTGATGCACAGTTTTGAAGACCCTGGACTACATTTCCAGAGAAGCAGAGGGATACAGTATCACAACAAATTGTTTAGTGAGATGGCCAAAACCACCTCCGAGATTCAGCTAACTCACACCCTTCTGTAAACTCTGATGAACCACTACCTGCATCACTAGATGTTCAAATACAGTTGCATATCCGGCCCAAGCAATGCCTGAAGTCAAAATCACATCAAAGCAGAGCTGGGACCCTGAAAGACTGGTTCCCCTGCAGGTACTGAGAACATTACTGTTTTCTTCCTGGGGACAGAGTTTCCACTGGGACTCCCAGTCCATTGCTCTAATCATCACAAGTGCTTGATAATAATTCTCCCTTTATTTGTAATGTTTATAAGGTCAACCTTCCACAGTATACTGCCATAGTACCAACCAAATTCTTCCTATGACAGCCTAGAAGCTCTTTTCAGGTATAAAGCATACATTTTTGGTTCCTGTCATCACGTGGTTTATCCCAATCTGTTTTGAGAATTATCCCAACAGAAATATCTAGCAAGTTCCCATTGTTGTACAAGTTCAGGATTAAATAAGCATCCTGCTTCTACTTCATTTTGGTACTTTTCAATCCCAGCTACTAAAATTGTCATTTCTAATAGATGATCCAAAATAAAATTCATATCTTATGTTGGATTGGCAACATTTTCATATTCATTTGCAGACTTCTCAGTCATTCTTTTTCCATTTTTTCCCAATAGGTTTGGATCCCAAGCCATTTTCATGAGATATATTCCAAAATGTTCATTATTTGAATGTAGCAAAGGAATCTAATTCTTCTCACTCACAGTGAAAAATTTAAGTTTTGCTTAGCTTTGAAATCCCCTCTGTATTAAGGCACCTTCATTAGATACTCGTACTGCTTCATTAGATACTCGTACTGTACAGACCATAGACTTACTGGTATCACAAAATATCTGTCATACAATAAAGCTGCTTTGATCAGATAGCTTTCTGTTTGCCTGTGAACACAGACCACTTAGTATAATGGTCATGGCATGAAAATATGACTTCAGTATGTAACTTTAAAGGCAAGTCTCCTTTTCCTATTTGTAGCGATCCCTTAACATAGGGGCAACACCATGGTTAGACTGAGCAGACTTGAAAGGACAGATTAAAATTAGTATGAAAATGCTATCAAGTACAGTAGCATAATCAAGGTGGGGGTCACACGCATGAAAGATTTGACTAGCGGTGACCTACAATTATGAAGAATAAACACAAGCCTCATTTTCATCTGATTTTCATCAGCATAAACTTTTGCTGTCCTCTACGTGCTTTGAGAGCTTAACAAGTGTAGCTTTCACTACTAGATAAGATCTCAGCTTTTGGGTAGCTTTACTCAAATTATTTGTCCCTATAAAATGACTAAGCTTTTCTAAATCCTACATTTAGTGACTAAAAGGTCCAAAGCAATCAAAAAGATTTATCTTCTGATGTGCTGCCAACAGTGTTCCAAATGGCCTGTGTCTTAATAGCTTTTTTATGATTTTTTTCATAACTCGTTTTATTCAACTTACAGAAAGAGTTTTTAAGTACCCCATGATTTTGAGAGATAACTATATGATATTTTTAAGTGAAAACCAATGGTTTCTAAAGGATTTAGAATATTGCGAGTCCTGGGCAAAGGGACACAAAAGTTATTGTGATTTAATGTGTAACTCATATTTATTAATATCAAGTCAGTAAATATCTAATTTGAGGCAGTTCTGCTGATCTTTGAATGTCAACATATAACAACTTCAACATATTTTGTTAAATTAAATAATGTCATTAGCTTCATAAAAATGTTTTTAGAAATGTATCTTTTCAGACTGAAAACAGCAAATCCTACAGAACCAAACTGATGGAACTCAAATCTTTTGAATGCATCTTTAGAAGAAAATTGTATCAGAACACCTTCCCTCTAAAATATCATTAAGTCCCAAGACTGGAAGAGATTCAGAAAAGTTAGCTACTCCATTATCCAGCCCCAGAAAGGGTCAGGCCCATTTTATTGATAGACATGAGTTTAACCTGTGCATGAAGATCTTCAGCACTGGAGTGCCTACAAACTCTGCAGACAACCTATTCAAGTGCTTTACTACACCTTACTGTTCAAAACTTTTTCCTGATTTAAATATTCCTTACTTCAACAACTTCCGTATTTCTTGTCCTAGCCACCATGGAAAACAGACTTGTCCTTCTCACTTTGCAGCAACCTCCTGAGTATTTAAAAGCAATAGTTCACCCACAATCAATTTTCCAATGATCATTTTCAGAGACCAATCTGTTTAGAAGTTACTCAATTGATATAATGATTTAACGTTAAGGACAATTAATCAGAGAAGCAGCTGGCAACATGCTCACTCCATGTAGCCAGCTGCAGTGTTCAGGACAGGTAGCTTCTTCTTTTACCTCATAGCTTCATTGTCATTTTATAACTTGTAATGTTTATTTTCCATAAAGACAATTAAAAAAAATCAGTTCGAAACTTGGAAACATCTTACAGAAAGCAGGGAAACATAGCATTAAAGACAATGTGTCATAGTGCATTTAAGTACTCAGGGTAAAACACAGGAATGAATTTTCCCATCTGTGCATTTGTTGTAGAGTGCTAGCATCTTAGCAGAGCTTAGCATCCAAAAACAAGTGATCCTTCAGAGCTCCCAGACACAGCCTAGACCTTCAAAAGCACGCAAGCATGCAAGCAATAGGAAGTGGCATGCTGGAAATACACTTCCATATTGCTCATCTGATGCAGTCCATCAAACCTGCCTACAGGACCTCCAGCTGGTGGGTGAAAACAAAAACATTCCCATGGGAGACAGACACGCAGCTGCAAGAGAGACCCACGGATCCCACTGGCACTGTCCCAGAGTAAAACAGATACCTGGACAAGTCTGGCAGCCTGTGAATTACCTCACGGCAAAGAGGTAGAGGGAGATGCCAAACTGGGCACAATCCGTTTGAACTTGCAAAGGTACATCAAGTGTCTGCTGCACAAAATAACAAACACGATGCCTCAAAGAGGTCTCAGGTAGGACAATACTGAGAACGTCCGTACTGGTGGAGAGTGAGCAGTCATCGCTTGCTCTCCCATGCACTATGTTTGCAACAAGTAGCAAAAATGGTGATCAGTAAAATAAGCATAAAGCTGACGTCCAATGGATTGGTGTAGTTTTGCATCTTTGGCCATTGAAGAAAAGAACAGTCATGAGGCAAGGCTTAGGGAAGGGAAACCTAAAAGGCAGGCAAAACAAGGTGGAACAGAACTTAAAGATATTAACTAATGACTTACTAATGTCTATTTTTAGAATGGCTGATATGTTCTGTTTTAAATTACCCACACTTTTGAAGGACAAATTTGAAAAACTCCCAGGCAATGAATTTTTTGTGCTTCCATCTACAAGCAGTTTCTAACTAAATACACTGCTGGTTGGAGCTGCACTTTACATGATTCATGCTGCAGATATGTAAGAGAAGGAAAACAGGAGATAAACATGGTTGCTTAGCAAGTATTTACTGCTACTCAAAAGGTATTGTCCTTTAGCAATCTCAGAGTACACATAAGCATTCTCACTTAAAGGTGGAGGAAGTTAAAAGACAAAGACACTGAAAACAGATAAGCTGTTACCTGTGTTTCTAACTGATGACTGAATGCAATTAAAAATCCAATTAGCAATCTGAATTTCAAGACTTTACTGTTTCTAGGCTAAACAACTCCAGGTCATTCAATCTTTTCTCCTACGTCACTCCCTAATCAATCCCATATCTCTCCTTTGGACTCTGTCTCCAAGGACCACACTTCCTTTGAAGTCCCATGCCCAACAATGGATACTCTACTCCAAGGAATCCTTCTGAGAGTCTTGCAACTGTAATCAATTAGCAGGCACACAAATTCCAGTAATTACCATTTATTCAGAAGTCATGGTGGTGGTGGTCGTGCTGGGGAGATATATTAAAAACAACAGGCCATGGTTGTTAGCTTTAGTGCTGGACTTGCATTAAGCCCTGCCTCAATTTCTTGAAGAAGCCTAGAGAAGCTACATTCCCTTCAGGCCCTTTGAAACCCAGCAGTAGACATTAATTTAAAATTCTGGCAAATTAACAGTACTTCAAGTGATTTTTTTTTTCTGAAATACAAGATGTAATTAAAAATACTGATTTCCAGTACGACCTATAATCAGGAATTCAGTGCGTACTGGCTGTGCCAGAAATGACAAAATGTGCTCATTGCAACAGCCAAGATACCAACCAGCACATGCTGGACCAATGGACAGAAGTTATCTTGAAAAGCCAGTATCTCCATTTCTGCAACTTAGTTGGAAATATTTTGCTTAAAGAATAAGCTGTTACAAGTTTGAAAGTAAATTGGTAAATGTTTATGCTACTTAAATGATTCCCAGTTTACACAATTCTGAAATACTTTTTCCTCTTTATATTTAGTTTAACTGATTTGAAATTAATTATACAAAAAAGGATGTCCAAAATTTGGAACAGAATTCTTCAGGAACTGCAAAATACACTTAATGTTAGCTTAGTGCCAGACTGCTGCACTGAGCTGTTTAAAATAGAAAAAAAAAAAAGAGCCAAAGCACTTTTCCATACAAGTCCTTATTATCATGTTTAGGTCACTGAAATAAATTATAGTACTTGGATGAGGTTTACTACCTAAAATTTTCAATCCAGCTTCAGCCTGGATTAAAGAAATGCAAGGAATTAAGGAAGAATAAGAGCACATTAGCCTCTCCAGACAGATCTACATGTAGGCCACCTGAACAAAGAGATGTGATTGCCAAGGTCCAACTCTGACCCCAACGCTATGACTTGCAAACACTTATAAAGGGACAACACCACATATTAAATGTCTAATTTCACTTAGTAACTACTTGTGTGCATTGTTTTTTTTACTCATGCTGGAATTTATGAGACTGATGCTGTTGAAATCAATTGAATTTGGCCTTAATCCTCTGAAGATTTATACACTGGTCTTTGAAACACTGTAGTAAGATAGCAGATCTTACAGGCAACCAATGACAGTCAGTTAGTTATCTACGACTTTCTCTTGATTGCCATAGCCGATTATAAACCTATGTAGACACTATTCCTGCTTCCTCAGGCTCAAAGCATAAAACTTTTTTTTCTTTTGTTTTTATTTTTTGTTTTTTAAGCAGCATCTAAACAGCTAAAGAAAGCTGCTACAGTTAAGGTAATCTTCAATGACTTCAGTGTGCTTCAATCCATACAGCTAGCTAGCTAATAGTTACCAGCACTTTACACCTACATTTAGATTTATTTGGTAGTTCTTGTGAAATTTATGAGTTAAACTATTCAAAAGTTTTTATAGGATTAAGACCCAACTAGTGAGCAAAAACAGAACCCCCTTGACCAAATTCTTTTTCCTGTTAGCTTAAATCTGGCCACATCCCAAAACTTTTTGTGATTTAAATAATTTACATTAAACCATTGAGAATGTTCCTCTACCCTACATACAAACTCTTTTCAGGAATTTCAATGGGAAATTAAAGTACACTTCTACTGTCTCTGCCAGTGGTACATATTTCAGAGTCATCACAAAGTAAAACTGAAAATCACAGTGAAAGATAATCATGCTCATTTAGTAACATAACAGAGAACTCTATATAGTAATATTTTAAAAAGTGTAATGACTGTGCAAAAATTAAGATTCATATGATCACTTCGGTTTAATTACTCTCCCCAGAGAATATCACTTGCCTACTCAGTGCCAGCTACACTCCCTGATTCACAGTTTAAACACTTACGTAAGGTGATCTCTTTATTTCTGAGAGAGATGAGGAAAGCCCGTATTGCAGAGAGTAAAATAACACGATGCAGGGAAGGTGACAAACCTAGGTTTACTAAACCCTGAATTAAGACAAATGGCATTTAGCTTGAACTCCTTCTGGAACACTGCCAACTAACTAGTATCAAGGGATACTTTAGAGCAACATATTCCACATGCAAAAGTGCCAAGAGAATATGTTAAAGAAATTAAATCATTCTGTTCCACTATTGAGTACTCATACAAGCCTGAGTAGAGGCTGGTAATTAGCTAATTTGCATGGACCCTGGGCAGAACTGTAGTTAAAAGAACTCCATCAGTAGACTCTTTAAGGGCAGGACTGCTTGGCCTGACTGGCTAGCTAGCTTGCGTATCTTGTCATCCCTCTTTCCGAGGGAAGACACGCCATTTTTAGCTTTACAAGGAAGGACGGGTGGGTAGACTTCTGAAAATAGCTACATCTGCAGTTCTGCAGTTAAATGTGTAATTTCCTCACAAAGAGTCTAATCAGACTCCCATTTAAGTGAACTGCAAAACTCAGATCAAGAGATGCAACAAATCCAACCCTCATTTCAAATACCTTGTAGGAAAATAGTCATTGTTCTTGTGTGTATCCAGCTATCTGTACAATCCAGACCAGGAAAAGTACCAGGACAGTCAAAGGTGAACTCAGGAGGAGATCTGTTTTAGGTGCTATGAAGCAACACACAGCCTGTATGGATGCTGTGATAGCCCTTGGAAATACCAACTCCTCTACTTATCTATTAGGGAACAGCAACCCCTAGCTCAGTGATTGTTTTCAGGTACCATGCACTGTACGTTCATGCAACCTCATTTTCAGGGAGGACAATTTCAGTCCCAACAAGAAGTAGCATGCCCTGCAAGCAAAAGAGGAAAGCTTTTCCTGAAGGAAAGCGATCCTGAGCAGGCATGTCCTCAGACCTATACCTGGGTTTCAGCAGCCGAGCTTCTAGCTTGCAGTCCTGGGGACCAGGCCTCACACCAAATCAGAGGCCTGATTAAATCTCATCCTCACTTCTCCACCATTCCTCAACACAGCAGAAGTCTTCAAGGCAATACTGTAACTACAGAGTCCTGGGTCCTTGTGGGGTTTGGCAGGCAGCACGCTGACCCACCTTCTGAACAGACCTGCCTCCTGAACGTTTTGAGTTCAAAATGATATTGCGTGCGTTTCCCCTCTCCGCTCCTGCCCAATCACCCTGTTGTTTGACTTTGCTAAATTAACCAACTGGAAAAAAAGAAAGCAAACCTGCAATCCAATGGACCTCTTACTGATTAATCATCATCTTATATTTTCTTTTAAAAGAAATGGGAGGTTGAAGTCAAATCACTTCTTCAGCCAGTTTTGAGAAATGAATGAATGTTTTGTAGTCATTTCCAGAAGGTGGTAAATTATTATTTATATAGATTTTCAAATGTTGCAGATGAGGGTTTTAATTTGAAATACAACTACCTTTCCTGAACATGATGTTTTATCTTCCCAAGCTGTAATCTTCCAGTTTTATGCAATCAACTTCTGAGATTTGCAATGGCAAAATCATAGTAAGGCAAGCCTGAGTTCTTAGCTACAATGAACCATATTTTACATAGAAAAGGATGACAGTTACAACTGCAAGTACCTCTATCTTTGTATTATTAGTGTTCTGTACATGTCTCTCCAATGACTGCGGTATAACATGCCTATATGTTGATCAACTCTATACTTGCAACACACATTTCAGAAGTAATACTTTCTGATGATGTAGCTTTTTATCATCCTGCTTATAAAACACTGCCCTGAAAGCTGTTTTCAAAGCTACACAAATATTACGTCCAATCTACTATGCCAATATCTATTTTGGAATCTTGACAAGAAGAAGCTGATTTTTAATGCTTCAATAACATTTGCAAGTTGGAAAAAAATAAAGAAACGTTCTGCGTCAGCAGGATCCTCCTCTTCATGGAAATTAAATGCCAAAAATAAATATGGAATTCCCTCATGTGGCCTTGCTGTTTTCTTCACTTCTTTCCCATAGACTTCAAAAACAGAGGTCTACACTTGGATTTTAAAGGAATATATATATATATAAAAATTACATCGCAGAAGGAAGAAAATTCTACATATTTCTACCAGCTTTTAAGGTTTCAAATTATCTGTGTGAGGTACACAGATAAAACTAATATAGCATTTTAAGTAAGATGAAGTTTAAAGATATCCAGTATCTTTTACTGAGCATAACTGAAAAGAAAACATACACGCTTTTCGACACAGAAGCCACATTTTTAGGACTGAAACAAAAATAGCAAAGTTGAAGCTAAACACAGGTTATATTCGAGGTTTTTTTGCCACTGATCATCTGTTGATGTGTCTGATAATGTTTGCAGCCACACTGCAGGGTCCCTAGGATGAGGAAGGCAATTCTAAGGAGCAAGCACAGCAGAGGTACAAAGGAAAGTACTGGCTTATTAACTATCAGACCCTTCTATGATAAACCACAATTACAAATTGACTGAGACTAATTTGGATTCATTATTATCAAACCCCATTTGGGAAGGTAGCTCTCCTCTCTTTCATTCACAAGCTCTGTACATATAAATCCCCTTTCCTACTGTGAGCCTTTCACACTCTCCCCAAGACATCTTTCCTGCTCCTTCTCCTCTCTGTTTGGACATCCTCCAGCTCTTCACAACTCCTTTTTGCTGAATTGGTGGGCTCTGCTCTGCTGCGATTCAAGCTTCTCTCCCTTTCCCAACTCTTCTCTCCATCTCATTTCTTCTCCTTTATCATCACACTTTCTTCATCCCTCTTCTCCTTTCTCCAAATACAGCATTCTTGTCCTTCAAATTCTCACTCCAGTGGTTTCTCCAATTTCTGCTCCCACTTGTTATCTTTGCATGCTTGTGAGCCATTTAAAACTGTCTCTCAGAAGGGGAGGCTCCTCTCACGGCCAAGACCGATGAAGATTCGGGTCAGGTTCAATTTCACATTTGAACTTCGAATACAGACCCTCTGTGACCCCAGGCAACCCTGCTTATGCTGCAGTTCTACAGCAGAAACACAGGCATGTATCATCTTCCTGCCTCTGTTATAGCATTATGATGATAAAAAAAAGAGCAGGAGAGGCTGGAGCATGCTCACTACTCACTGATTCAAAATCTTTGGTGAATTTAGGTAAAACGCTACAGAGTATACAAGAAACAGTCTTTTAAAGCCTAAAACTTCATCAAACTTGGATGAATTTCCATGGAGAAATGGACATAACTTACTCAAATGCAAATATTTTGACTATCTTATAGAGTATAAACTGTAAGAGCAACGGACCATTCATTCTGCATATCGTAGAGCACTAAAAATGGTCTTATATACAAAAACATCAGTTTTTTCCATGCTACCACATCAAAATACAAATCAAACAACACTTAATTAAAAATGCTTCTTACTTAAGAGCATGTAAATATCTGCTGACCTTCTAATTTTTTGGTAGCTTCAGTCATGTAGGCAATTTAAAAATCTTGGACTAAGCGAATTACTTAATCCTAGAAGTGAAAAGCAAACAACCAGTACTATGGTGGCATAGCAAAGTTAATCAGCAAAACTGAGAGTCTCAGATATCAATTTACAGGGCCCACTTCTAAAAAGATGGGATGGCTGGAGAGCGTGGGAAAAATGTTTGCATGTTAGCTGCACCTGCAAAACTCTGCACACAGGCATTCATGCTGAGGGTAAACAAGTAGTCAGCCATGGAACTATTTGCAGAATGTGCTCTCACAAACGTCCACTTTCATGTATAAATACTTGACTTGAAGGGCACAACATCCATGCTTAAAAGACACAAGAAGTCCTAGTTCTCATTCCTACACACTAAACAATTAAACCTCCTCCTTATTCCTGCCAGTCAAGGTCTGACAGGGCTACGGTTTAATGCAGATGATCTGATGTTCCTTTTCAGTTTATGCATCTGCCTTTCCAACACCACTTTTGTGTGACACTTGCACAAAATAAGTTCTCTCCTGCTTCTTAGGGAAAAGGGAAATCATATTTTAAAAACAAAACCAAAAAGCACTGAAGGGTTTTGTAAGCTTGGCCTTGGGTGTTTCGTTGTTGTTTGTATGTTTGGTTTTGGGGGTGGGGAGTCTTTTCTTAAGATCAGTGGTTCCCAACAGGTAAGGCGCCTTCAACTAGTGGACAGGCCACCATGAGGAATGTGGAGCCCAGCAGCCTATGCAAGGCTCTGCCACTGCAAAAACCACTGGTACGACAGGCAGAGAAGAGAAAAAGTGACAGTTCAGGAGAAGATGACGGGGCAACAGACACCTGACTGTTCTCCTTTACAGCAAAATAAGAAAAAACAACAAAACAAAAGAAGATGCTGTACTCTTAGTGATTAGTAATTCTTAACTCAGTACTTGCTAAGCCACTACTTTATGTTCGGTCAAGTAAACTCAGCATACCTAAACATGGCACGCTAGCGATGCAACCACGTCAAAAGGCAACATTTTGAAGGGAGAAATTTAGATGGATGGGAAGATACTTGCATATAAAATGTCAATCAATTAGACAATGATCTGCATGACTCAGTGGACATGAAAAATTATTCTCCTGAAGGAATGTGCTTAAAGACATACAGAACAATACTCTTTCTCTCCATAATTTTCGTCGGCTTTGCATTTCCTCTGTTAATTTACCAAAGGCACTTCAGCACCGTTCTAGATTACAGAACGCTTTGTTGGACCTTACTCTCTTACAGCAAATAACACGAACAACGCTGCCATCTGTGGCTGCGCCGCCCAAGTTTCATTTCCCACATGGAGATATATGAAACTGTCACTAACGCACTGCAGATCTGCACAAAGAATGCACTACTTTGTAGGAGATAATCCTGGAACAGGTTTTTCCCCTTTTCTTCGGTCAAGTGCTACACAAAAGCTACCAGCCCTGCTGGTAATAGACAGGCATAGATCTAGCATTACTGTATAAACAGTCCTATAGCATGCATTTGTATTGCACGTAGAGGGCCAGACTTTCAAGACTGCTCATCCCTTAAAGCTTCAAAAGCAGCTTTCACTCCTTTTTAGGCTCATGAATGAAGTGCCTGGATTTCCAAGTGCTCAGCACCCGGTGAGAACAAGGAGTCCTGTTCACATCACTTGTATAGCAATTGGCCGTTTCTCAGAGGACATTAGCAAAAGCTGTTCCAGCTTTGTTCTTTTCAACAGCATTGCTGCCTAATGGCACCAAACATTTCCTGCAAAATAAAGATAGGCTTACTTAATTTTTCAAAATAATCAATTTGAAAAACTGGGACAGAGAACATGTGGAATGTATTAACTTGTCCTGATTTCCAGAAGGAGCTATCAGTTGGTCCGAGAGACCAGGCCGTTCTCTTCTTGTGTGAGTTCTGCGTTTCAGGAATTTAAAAAACTGGCTTGGGGGAGGTGAGGGGAAGAAAAAAATTCCTTTTCTGATAAATTCAGACATAAAAAGATCTGAGCTCAGAGGTACTTCTTCACTTTAATTTCTAAAAACTAAATTCTCTAAAAAATAAATACATTTAGCTAATTTGGTGTGTGAGACATAAAAGCAAGTTTACATGGTCTGGCATTTCCCTGAACAACCAAAAAAAATGATTATTGGAAAGAACTACTGTTACAAACACAACTTACTAGCAGTTAAATATCAAATGAAGCAAACATTTAACCGAAGAAGGAAATACAAACCTAAGATACTCATACTAGAATATCATGCATTTCCCATTATTATTTATTTCGGCAGTAGAGCACACGGTCTGCTGTTCAAACAAAATTTCTTAGGGAATCATCAGTTGCCCCTCCTGTCTACTGGATGCCTATAAAACCTGCCTAGAAACATAATACGGCAGTATTATGGAAAGCTTAAGAAACAAGACCCCTTTAAGGTGATTAGAGCATAGCAGATGCTCAAGAAAACATTGTTCTCTGTTTAATAATTTTCTGAGAAAAAAAGACAAAGCAGAGACTTTGCGTTGTTTCCCATCATTATTGTTATTCTGATTGTTCCTCGGTATGTGTGCGTGTATGCATACACATACCTTTTTCTAGTCAACAGTGTTACGGAAGCAACAATTGGCTTAATAATGAAAGCAAATTCAACCTAAACACAAAACTGTAAGGCTTTTTTTGCCATATTTTCTTTTTTGAACAAGTCTCTTTTCCCCACATTTTTTCTGCTCACACCTAAAAAACTGGCTAAACTGAAGTATTGCTTGTTGACTTTTATTTTTGTTCACTTTAAGTTTACAAGAGCCCTTCAAACACTGCACAGCAAGACTGCAGTTGTGGCCCTGAAAAAGCTAGGCAGAGACAGGAAAGCCGCACTGCTTGTAGGGCCTGCTTCCCACGCAAGAATGGTTGAAAAGATGCACAACTGCAGTGGGCCCTGGGCACCTTTAGATCTCTCCCTCCCTCCCTCCAGAAATCTGAGACAAAACTGCTAGGCATCCTTTACTCATTGTAACACTTCCGTGTCAGTAACCTCTCCACAGCAGAGCAGCATTTTAATCTTCAGAAAACTGCAGGCAATGGTAGAAAATTCTTAAGGGTCAAATTTAAGCTTTGGATTATGCCTGTATTCAACTTACAACATTTACATTTTCTGACTTCAGGATTTCTCATCTTGCTCCTATGATCCTTCAAGGCAACTCTTAAGTTTCGAAAAACTCAACAGAGCTGTAAACTGCACTACTATTTTGATGCTCATGCACTGCAAATATACTCTCAGGAAAACCTAGGCATCACCCTTGAAACAAGGCAATTCAGCACAGGAAGCAAATGTCAGACAGTTCGATAAGGTAACAGGAGAATACATAAAATATGCAAGTAAAGAGAACAGCAATCAAAGCCAAAACAGATGGTATAACCTCGATGTCTGAAATCATCACTTACAGTACCGAGATGAACTGCAGGAAAACAACCACACTGCAAAAGCATTACTTCAGCCCAAATTCAGCACAAATCAAAACCAAATTGCAATCCACTGAAAAAATGTGCTTTACTATTTTACCAAAAAAAGAAAGCAAGTTTCCAGTTTCCTCCCCACCCCAGAAATACAAAAAGACTTCACTTCTCCGCTATAACATAATATAGCCTTGTTTGCTAGCAAACTGCACTCAGATGTTGCTCCTCTCTGACATCATTAATCTCCATGGAAACCTCAGAATGACTGTTGGCCTGAAATAGGTTCTGTCATCCCAGATCAACTCACAAGTAGTCCAGGAAAAGATCTTATCTCTCATATCTTTTGGCTGTACGTTGTTACCAGTGAGCACAGCTGAAGAGTTCCGATTCCTGTGACTACTAGTAAATCACACTTTCACTCTCAGAACAGTCCCACTTTCACTCAGAACATTCATAAATTAAACTTTTTTTTCCAGTTTATGCCCAGATACAGAGACTTAAGGATTACCTACTCCCAGAGTAAGACGTAGGCTGAAAAAAAACCCCAAAAGATGCATCTGTATCGAAGGTTAGGCATGCACCATATATCTACATAGCATTATTCCATTACAAGCAGGGAGCAGGGTATAGCAAAGAGGCCTTTCTAATAAAATATTTATTAATACTTACTTTGGGGGGTCAACAAGGAAACACCTGTGTTAAATAGCAGGCAACCAGATGGGTTATGTTGGTTTTTTTCTCCCTCCTTCTCCATGCCAACGCAGCCCCTTTCCAAGACTAATGTTCCCAGTATGGGGTCAAGGTAGTTAAATTATCTCAAATAGAGATGTTTTACCTAGCAAAGAGGTCTTCCGCAAATGAGTTTCTTGCTGAGTTAAACTGACAGGCTAAGACACACAGAGATACACTAAGTGTCAGGAATGCCACTTTCTTGGCAAGAAGCTACGTACACAAACTGTTTCTGCAAGGAAAATATACTGCCTGTGTGTATACATATGCATAATGTTATACACATATATAAATAATCTAACTTCTTACAGATAAAAATTGGGAAAATAACCATAAAAAGGGAGATGTATTTCGGCAAATGTCATACTGAACTAAATGAACTTGCTTTCTTGAATGTAATTCAGTCATTTATTTTGCATTTCCAGGGACAGTTAACATAAATTGCCACATATTTTTTGTGAGGTATGAAAGAATAAAGCAAAGAGACAGGGGAAAAAAGAACAAAGCAAAAAAACTGCAGAATAGCACATAATCGTGTCTACTTGTTGCAGTTGCATTCATTCATTCATTTTCAGCAGTCCAAACAGGTATACAGAGAGAATCACAGGTCTCAGTCCTAAAATGAGTCACCTCCAGTTAAAGTACTTAAACACTTCCAGAAATAAGCCCATACTTCATTAGATCTGACCTTCCCCACTGTAACTCTTACAAGTAGTTACCTGATCACAGTTTATTTCAATTTTGGGCAGAAAACTTATTCTGTAGTGTATTTGTCCACTTTCAAACCCAACAAAGTCCTGCATCTCTCCATATTCTGGCTGTATTCTTAGACATCATGGTAATACAGTGAAAGAGAAATAACAACTCTATCATAAGATAACAGGCTCACTCACTTGAGTAACACTGCTGTTGGGTAATAATACCCAAGGCGCACTGTCTTTTTTTTTCTTTTTTTCTTTTTTAATCCAGCAGCATGGAGATTCATGATAGGCAAAACTGGCCAAACTTTGATAGAGGACTGATAATGTATTTACTTTAATGTCTATGTTGTAACTGTCTGAACTTAAAAGTTGATTTGTTAGCGAGTAAGCTGTTGAGTGGGACACTACAAACCAACAGTGTCTGTTTGTGTAGAGAAGTCCACCTCAGTTCATAAGGTCACACCAACACGTCCCTGAATGGGAGTGCTGCTATATTTTATATGAAACCGATCTTATGAATTCCAGAGGCCTTACCTCTGTGTGTCTTTGAATGGTAGGACGTAGCTGTTGCTGGCACTAGCCTCCAGATAAGCCTCAGTTAACCGTCAAATGAGTCCTCTGTATGCTTCATAAATGTTAGTCCCTTTGCATACCTACTCTTTTTCTTTTATGAGAGAGAGGCAAAAGAGGATGGGGATTACGCATCTGAAAAATGAGATGCTGAGCTGGGATCTTCAGCCACTAACTGAAATGTTCGTAGCCATGTACTCTCTAACCTAGCTCCTCCTTTCTCCAACAAGCAAAGCTAACAGAGCAGCTGTGTACTGGCATCCTTACACCAAAGTGCTGGGAAAGGAGGTGGGAATTCATAGAAATGTTCTAAGGACTGAATGGTGCCTGTTTTACAAGCACGCATCTTTGGAGGGGGACAGCAGGCTCTCATTAGGGAGGGACCAAAAACCTTGTCCTTGTGCTCACAACTAATTACAGGGACGGAGCAAGGACACAGTCCAGAGCATAACAACAAACAGAGCTTGTCCAACATGAGAAGAGAGAAAAGCAAATGCTTTTCAGAAGTGCCTTCTGCTCTCTCTGGGAGTTCCTTGTAGTTTGGTCCACAGCGTGCCTTACACTTGTTAACAATTTAACGTTACCTGTGCAATTTTGATTTCTGCCTGGAAAAAGAAAAGAAGGAGCAACAAAATACTGCATTTTAATTGTAAAATAAGTATTGATCCAATAACACAATGATCATACAAGGTTGGATCAAAGATCCTATCGCCAATGGTGTCCAAGAGGTGATAGCTAGGGAAGCATATCTGTTCAGACCAAGCACAGAGCTACACTTCTTTGGAATATTATTTGCAATTTTGTGCTCAGAAACTTTGAGCCTGAAGTGAGGTTTTTGTGTTCAACAGTTTTCTTGATTGTTTTTTCTTTCATGAATTTGTATAATCAGTTTTATAAATTCATATAAACAAGCTCTAAATAACATGAAACCAAGCTAACAGATATATAGTCTAATCTCTGGGTCGAAATTCCACTCCGGGAATCCAGGCATAGATGTCTGAGGAGAGACAGCTTACTGTCTACTCCTATCTCAGTATCTTTTCCTCCAGGCCGCTCCTCATTTTTATGACAGCCTCAAAACTATGGAACCACAGTTTAACATGAGAATATAAAACCTTCCAGCCAGAAGAATGACTCAGTAAATTAGATTAGAGCTATAGCAATAAATGATTACTTGTGTTCCCCCCCCAGTTCTGCAAATCTGGCCCACCTTCCTTTTCTCTGGCTGCTGCCTCTGAGAGTAAGAAGTTATGAAGTCTTGATAACCTTGCAGCTAACATGAAGGAGAAATTGGTTGGTTCTTTCTCCCCAAAAGACTCTTATAAAACATTTAGTTTTCACTAACTCAGCAAACAATACAAAATGCTGTCTGTAGCACAGAATATCAAGGTTTGATATAGTTGAAGAACAGAAAGAAAGAGTAAGTAATCTTTTTGTAGCAACCAACGTTAAATTTCACGAAAGGGGTATTTGCAAAAATAAATAAATAAATAAACAAACAAATAAATCACACACATCCCCTGGTTGCTTCTGTTACTGATCCCCACCTCAATAAAATGCCTTATTCTGGTGTTAGCACAATTAACTGCAACAAACAGAAGTGGCAGGAAGAGGAAGAGAAAGAAAAGAAAAGAAACACAAAAGATGACTGAACGTCCAAGCATTTATGAAAGAGATTCAGAACCAAAATAGGTAACATCTGGCAGAAAGGTGACATACGCAGACTTTCTAGGCAAAAGCTCTGGTTTTATCACCAGTCTGACATTGCTAGGCAACTCATGCTGAAGCACCAATGTTTTTTTGTATCAAAACAAGTAGTTTGTTAATTGCTCTAAAGTCACCATGTCGTTTAATAGTACAAGCAGCACCAGACATAGCAACAGCTGAAATGAGATGTTTTAAGCAAACTCCATTTTTTCTTAGAATTGCTTATTAACTAGCAGCCCTCGTTCCCATTATTTCCATCAAGCTGCTGTGCTAAACAAATCTCAACCACTGTGCAATCTTGTGTACTTAACTAAAATAAAAGAAAGTTTACTAATATGTATGTTGCAAGGACTGAGCATCTCATCTGCAGGTTTTTACACTTTCAGTATTGCTGTGAAAAACCTATTTGAGTTTGAGAAAGTTTCAAACAGGCTTCCAAGCTAAGCATAAAATATTCAAAGCCAACAAAGCCATCATAATGCTTAATTACAGAATGCAAATGCAGTTGATTAAGATGAATCCTTGTGGGTCACAGCATTCTTGTTAGAGGATCAGCACTGGACCCAGATGCTACATATTAGAGTTGTTTTTTTTAAAATAAATACTTCTTATATTTCTTAGAAAGGATTTTAATTTAAAAATAAGTCCAAATGTAATCTAATTGTTTTTTGGTATTTTGAATTGTAAGTGATTAGGGACACATTATAATTTAGAAAATACACACACATGAATGCATACATATACACCAAAAGCCCACTGCACCTTATTAACAGTGTGAGTGCTGTCTGAATTCCAGGAGAGCTCGGATATTGTCTTCCTACCACAGCCCAATACTTTGCTATCCACTTGATTTCTGAACAGCATGCGTTCTCTTTGGCTCCATACGAATGCCAAAAAAGACTTCTGTTGCTGTTTGTCAGTTGCCATGCTATTGTCAACTACTTCACCCCCTGGGAATACATCATCCACCCACAATTTCTCAAGTGTGTATTAGTAAGCTCTGCCTAGCACTAACTATACTTGCAGGAAAAGGCTATCATTTTTCAGCTGTTCTAATCATCGATTTAAGCTTTAACAGCAATATAAACAGATCCAATGTAAGCATTAACAGTTAACATCAGTTAACAGTTAACATTGAATAATCATGTGCAACAACAAAAGGGAAAAAATAAAGCAATAGCCTTTGGTATATCTTGGAGAATATGGAGCTGGGAGTATGAGATCAACTAACTCTGAGTTGTTCAGCCTGCAACTGGGCAATTTTGTAAGTGCACGAGGTAATTCCACAACCTTTACCAGGCAGCACCCCCTTTCCTTCACTACTGGGTAAATGTGGACTTTCTTGCAATGAATTGATGGCAGAGAAAAGGTTCAAACTTTCACGAGTGCTGGCTGTGAGATTTGCTTGGGTGATCCGGAGCCACTGGTGATGCTGGTGCAGCAGGAAAGGCACACTAGAGAGCATTTCAGCAGCATGGCCGCTTTGTGGTGACTGTGACATAGTTTATCACTGAACTGCATCCTAATTTTTCCAAGATGATTTAATAGACTAATCAGAGCCCACAGCGATGGGCTCTCATAACACACCAATATATGCCAAGGAGTGAGACATTCCGGTACACCACAGGGAACTGTCTGGAGGAACGGCCACCAACATTTCCCAGCATGAACTTCAGGGAACTCTAAAACATTCCTTGCGTCTCTCCTCTTCTAGGAGGTAACAGCCAGGCATTATACCTTGCCCTACTCATCCTAAAGCGAGCAGGCTGCAAGAGTCACAGTAAGGTAACAGCAAGCTGAACAATGGCGATTTGAGATACAACTCCTTTGGGATTGCAGAATGAGGATTCCTTTGCGCTTGAAATGTTGGTTAGCTGTCAAAATATATAACGAAAGACTGGGAGAAAGATGCCTTTCTACATCTAGGTTACTGAGCCAGTATTTGTCATTAGTCTGTAGCCTTTGCACCCCAGCAGCTCTATCTGCTGGCAATGTTACATGCAGATTTATCTGGGACAACAGAGTTCAAAATTCAGTCATGGACAGGTCTGATTTAGAGAGAGCAAGAATGAGATGGAGCATCTGGCTGATCTTTTTGTTGGCTTGGTTTTGTCATGAAAATTACTGAGGTTAGTATGAACCAAGAAAGAGCTATAGGCAAGTGCCAAAGATGTGCTACATTTCTGTTAGGGTGACCTGCAATTTGGGAGTGCTTCTGGAATCCCAAGAGCTGCCTGGGCAGCCCTACTGTACAGAAATGTGTTTCCACCTGCTACTTTATGGATTTTCTCTTCACAAGTTGGTCATCCACAGGGTCATGAACCCTGACTAATCCCACACAAACTGAGTGAGCTCTCTTTGTGGAAAGAATGGTAACAATAGTTGTCTCAGAATTCACCGGTCACCATTTTTTCCAGTGCCAACGACTTGTGCCCCAAATGCTACAGTCAATCCCCACTGCCACTCAAGCTGCCTTCTCAATTAACAAAGCTGTCTCTTTTGAGTCCTGGCTATTTTAAGCTATGGGTTCAGGTTACAAAGATTTCAGTGACACTACCAACTCCCTGACCTTTCTTCCCACATCAATGACTTGTTCATGTCTCCACGGCACAGCATGCCACTCCAGCAATGATGACACCACAATACAAAAGAAGTATGTGCATTTTGCTTTGTTCTTTAAAAACAAAATTGGCTCCTCATCTGCTTCACAATCTGGCACCACCACAAAAAACACAAGAAAGATGGTGGCAGGCTGTGATTTAAAAAATAGCATAAGACAATACTGCTGTGAAATACTTCAGATCTAGAAATTACCTCCTAAAGTAATAGCCTCTTTGTTCTCTGATATTCTTAATCAGTTTAATTGTACTAATTGCAAGATAACTTATGTGAGGCCTAGTAATATATCCATATATATGTAGCTGATTCAAAAGGGTAATACAACAGCGGACCATAAGCTTAAGCTCATATATTAAAGAAACAGAGAAAGAAGCCATAAGCACCACATTTGCAAATTCTACTCGACTGTAATTTCTAATTGAAAAGCAAGTAACTTACAAAGCAGTTCTGCACTAGACGGATAAGCAGTGGTCTACTTAGACTGATGTGCTGGGAAACTCTTCCTTCTGTGAAACAATAAAACAAACAGAAGATCAGTATAAAACCTGGCATTGTCTACTGAATCTCACGATGGGCAAAAACACCCCTTCCATAGTCCATAAAGGTATGGTATCAAGAGAAACATTTCAGAACAGAGATACTTTTTGCTATATATCCTTGCATAGGAAAAGATCAACTATGATAAACTATGGCTGATAGCATTGGAAGCTCTGGATGAAGCATGCCATTCCCCACTGCATTGTGCCAGGGCAGTGTTTAGCATTCATAAAGCATCCTGAATGATTAATAATCATCACAACGGAGCAGCTGAACAGTGCTGCCACATTTATATCTTCCCAGAATAAATGCTAGCTGATTTTAATTGTTTGTGTTTTGTGTCTTCTTTAGATGAGAAACAAACTTGAGAAGATTTCATGTTACAAGGAATAATGGGCAAGCTCCAGCAACAGAGGACTTGGGTACAGTGTGAGCAAGAGATGCATTACACAACTTGAGGACCGTGTTCCTCCTGTGTGGTATTCACACATGTCCATTTTTAAATTGCCTAAGCATCTAGCCAGGCCAGGTTTTTACCAACAAGCTGTTACAACTAAAACATCTTGAAAGAGCACAATAATATCATCTCTATTTCCACACCACCTCAGAGCTGTAGTCATGGGCCACATGCTATTTTGCCTGGTAGTGTACCAAAACAGAATCAAAGATATTTTCTATCCCAAACAGCTCATAACAAAACAAATTGCTAGAGACACATGCAGGTAAAGTGAAGGGACATTAAAAATAATGAGAGAATATTGCTTGCACAAGAGTCTTCAAACAGTGGTTTGTTTATAGAGAAGAGACTTCATACGAGGAATTGAAGAAGAATAATGAGGTAGCTTGCCAGATGTTACACTGGCATTTTCTGAAGTGCATGACGCTGCAAAAATCAGGAGTATGAAGGTCTTGAGTTGAAAATGCAAAAAATAAACAATGAAGGTTTGAGTCCGGGACTGATCGGGGTGAGAATAAGTTTCTTATTACTGAGAGAGACAGAGAAGAGATGACGATTACTGGGAATCACAGTGAAGAACCTCAAAAGTACAAAAGGGCAATTATGTTTGATGCACAAGAAGAGGCCAGGAGTGGGACCAGCAAACAGGGCAATGACACCACTAGAAGAGCAGGCTAAAAACTGCAGAAACATTTCAAATTGATTTGAGTGTACTAAGACTGCATTTATCAAGGCCAGTCTGTTATTGTAACAGAGACATGAGATAATGAGAATCTGGAGAAAAGATTAGATGTGTGCACAGATAAGAGGCTTTTTTCAACAGCTGTTAAGCACACTGCAGAATTCCCTGCATGCAAGGCAACAGCCTTTATGCTATGACCCCAAGAGATCTGCGTGACACCCAAAATTGTGGGTCAGAGGAATGCAATGGCAGTGCTCACAGCATCTGAGAAAGTAAATTTAGGGGAGAGAAAGGAAGTAGCAGAGGAATTTGGAGAAGAACAGGGAGGACAGAGGAAGCAATGGACTGCAAGAGTGCATGAAGGGTGATGTTTTAGCTGTGTTTGTCAGTTTAAGTGAAAATTGAAGAAGAGGGAAACTGAGCGGAACCAAGTACACCAACAGCAGATGGAGCCACGAGATAAGCGAAAATCTAACCTTTCAGGGACCAGCTAAAAGAGCGGTTCTAAAAATAAAGGCACAAAACCCACCTTCATGTTAGGTCATGAAACAAATCCACAAGGGATGTTTGATAGCTGTATAACAGCTATACCATGCTAGCAGAAGGAGCTGAAATGGCCTGTCACTTCTTTTTCCTGCCTTTCTTAGTTAAGCAAACAGTGCCCATAATGCAGGTTAAATCCCAGCCAGCCTGCTGTCAACCAAGTGCCAAGATCAGTCAAACGCTAGGCAAGTACAAACTCTGGATCTGATTTAAAAAGCACATTGAGGGGTCATTCACATACTTCACGCTCCGCAGCCTACAATATGTGCCAAAACCATTTGGATTTTTTCATAGAAGCTCAGATGGAGAACTTCATACTATTTTCTGAGGTCTCTCAAAAAGAAAGGAATCATTTATAAGAAGTCTGTTTACCTCCGGAAGGGAGTAAGTTATACTTTGCAGACCACAGTAATGAACACTAGTGATACATAGAGAGGTCTGCGAAGACAACTGGTATAACACTATCACCATAAGAAAAATCTATAAACGCACTGCACCGACATAGACTCTACTCTATATCCAGACCTAAAATGAAGCTAGAAACTCTAACAACTCCAACAGCTCCAGATGGAGCTAGAAATTTAACTTGAAAATTCCCTGTAAACAGAAAGGGGGGGAAGCCTGGTCCTACACAAAATGGATTCCTGTATTAGGCAACACGTAGCGAGCCTGTCAAGGGTGAGAAACGCTTGCTCTGTGAGGGATCTAACAACCATTCCTGTGACAGGTTTTGGCATCTGACCCTTCTCTGCACAGTCTCCAGAAGAGCAAGTTCATGCTTGTATGAAACTGAGGAACACAAAAATGGAGTTCCTTCTGGC
Source organism: Dromaius novaehollandiae (assembly GCF_036370855.1). NCBI lineage: Eukaryota > Metazoa > Chordata > Aves > Casuariiformes > Dromaiidae > Dromaius > Dromaius novaehollandiae. Next base: position 121,897,224 of record NC_088100.1, read on the forward strand.
TTTGTTCATCAGAAGAAAGATCCCAGTAGTGCTCCTGTGAGAAGAAGCAAAAAAGGGAGATTTTAGATAATCTTTCCTCAATTCCACGTGGAAAGCACTCCCCAACTTCACAAGCAGTCTCCAGTCAGCCTTTTCAAGGGACAAAGAATTACAACCACCCTTGCCACAATTTTCTTTGGAAAACAGAACACACAAGCGATCAATATAAATTATCAGAGCAATTCCTCAGAGTCCTGGAGAAGAGCCTGTGTGTCCAAAAGCTTGTTTGTTGGTCTCATCAGTTAGCCTGATAAAAGATATAATCTCTTCCTACAAATCTTGATTCTCTCAAGGTAAAAAAAGAAAAAGAAAAAAAAAGAGTTGTACATAAGCAGCTGATCAGCAATACTTATTAACAATTCACAAGAAGTGGCACTGAGGCCTAACTACATCACATGGTGCTAACTGCAGCCTGGGGCCTACTTAAACAAACAGTGAAATGAGCTGCCAAATGGGAATTATGTGCATAGCTACAGGATAATAAATTAAAGTATAAGATTAACTTGATCAACAATGGGAGACTTGAAGTACAGCGAAAGTTTTGATTTATAATTACATAAACGCGTCCACAATCATACAGCTGGCCTGCTGTACATCAAGCAATGTATTTCTCTTATTTTTGTTCAGCCGAGTTTTAAATCATGTTGCATAATTTATAAATCACCATGCTGAAACCTGTTGATTATACCATGCATGCCAGTACATTTACCAGTGGAACCAGTGGAGACCACAGAACTATTCTTGGGCCCTTCAGACTACTGACATTCATGCTAACACTTCCAATTTAATAGTAATGTATAGCTAGATGTAGGATTGGTTAAGCCTTTGTAATATAAAACATGTTTTTTTACATGTTACCTTTTTTCCAATCAGCACAGTAACACAGGTACGAATTGCACTAACAATCTAGTTCAACACACAAAGGAAGAAAGCCACCGCCACACATTGTTCATGAGTGCAACACCGCTCACAGCATAAAGGCTGAATAAGCGGAGGGAATCAGACGGGACAGAACCTATCCCCAGTTCAACCTGAGCACAGATCACCATCCCAGCCACTAATCGGCACAGACCAGGCCAGAAGTCCCTGATATGGCAGCGGGTGAATAGGGACAACAGATTTAAATGAACCCTTGCTTCTGCTTGCCTACCTCTAATCACTAACATAAAGCTGAAGCCATGAAAAAATCTGCAATGAGCAAATGCACAGCTGCCTGCTGAGACGTCCTGCTTCCCTCTGCAGAGCCTCTGCGACTCTCTCTGCACTCAGTGAACCTCACTCCTGAAGCCTTAATCAGTAAACAGACAATAAAGGGGTCAGACAGGCAGCTGACACCTTAATCAAAAGTGAATGGCACTGCTAGTACATGATCAGGAACAGTAACCCAAAAGAGAGGAGAAAAAATAGCACACATTTCCTACTTGTTTCTAAAAACTCAAATATTCAATCGTTTTAAAGAAGAACACAGAAAAAAAACAATGGAGCAATGTTTAAGCTTAGTAACTGCCAAAGCTAACAATACCAAATCTTTCTGGTCCCCAGTGTAACTAGTCAGCTGTACAGTGTGCTAAAAATTGAAATATTTTATTGTTGCTAAAGCAAAAAATTTGTGACTGGAAGTCCTGCAGTAGATTTCCAGGCAGAACAGTAATTTCTGTCATAACAGAAGAGCTAATAGACCCTTTGGAAGATTAATAAGAAAGCTGGCATTTGTAATACCACTGCTGGATGGGGATGGGGGAAGGAGAGAGGGGGGAAGACAGTCATTTTCTTTTCTTGAATATTGGCCCTGATGGTTTTTATGACAGCAAAGTACTTCTGGCCAGAACAAGCTGATAAAGACGCATGGTCAAGTCTGCCTAACTGTAGCACCTCGTAGAAAACATACTCAGAGAAATTCATAAAATCTTTGTAGCAAGCAAGTGGGAGAAGTGAGGGTTTCGTCTGACAAAGTTTAAGCGTCTGTATTAGGTAGATGTGATCTTCCTCTGAAGGCCTTTAAAAACATATATAGTAATTGTACAAGGAGCATGGAAATTGCACAGGCAACACTGGCACTCACTCTAGGGAGACTGCTTCACCACGTACCAGAAAAGCAGGTGCACTCTAAGCTGACCACTATGATTTCCCAGTGGTAAAGCTATTTTAAGAGGCTCCTACTATCTTTTGCACAGAACTAAGTAAACTAGTAGTTTCCTACTGTGCCACTCATTTGGTTGTATTTGTGCAGCTGTCCGGGAGACACTGAAATGCTGCAAGTAAAGAAAAAAACCCCTAAACCCTACCTTTCCCCCCTTTTTATTTCTTTAACCCACACCAGTGAACTGAGTTTAAGTTTGGATTGACAAACAGATGCATCAGCACAGCTGAGGGAATACGGGAACAGCAGAATAGTGCATTACAGTGGGATAAGAAGAAAAAGCAACTTGAGCAGGAGAGGGAACCCCTTAAAAGAGCTTTGCACCCAAGTCAGTTCAGCACAGACCTGCACCCTCACATTCCTAATCAGGCAGGCCAGGTGCACTCATCTTTTTCTTCAATATTATCCTATGTGTGCTTTAATTGCAGCATGCTATCAGCAGTTGGCATTTCACAAAATGCTAGAGCTAGGGATTAATGTTTTAAAGGATTTAAAGCCTGGGATTTCACACTGCTTTACAATAGTAAGGAGCACTGACTTTTGCAGAGGGTTGTAACAGGAGTAGTAAAACATCATGCCCACACGTATGCTGGGAAGGAAGATGGTATTCAGAATGATGAGAGTTTAAGAACCAGCATCCAATAATGTGCGACAGTTAGAGAAACACATGGAAAACGGAGAATTCAGCTTCTTAACTGTCTGCTGGACTTTGCAATTGCTGTTCCTCTCGGGTCAGGCACATTTCTGTTAGTTCTGGTGAGTACATATATTATGATCAATGACTTGTCCACTGTTAAATCTCTAGTGTGAAATCCTAGCTTCACAAATGCCAGTGGGGAAACCCCAACTGACGTAAAGAAGCTATAGCAGAGGTTCCCAAACCAAGGTAAGCAAATTACCTCTAAACGATACACAGAGATGGCTCTTCCTGAATGGAGCCACGTGCCTTTACCTAGGTCTCCGCTCGCACACATTTTAGGGGGAGCCTCGGGGGTATCTGCCTGTGGGCAGCCCTCTCACCAGACCTTACATTCTGAAGGTGTTCTTGTACATCTATTTTTGGCATCAAAGGCCCTCCCATTCCTCTTTCCAGAAACTCAAGTTTTAAATCTAAACACATTACTACTCCTCTTTCCTGCAGCGATGTGCTAGATCTTTCATGTTATTTTCACTGCTCACTAGATCAAAATGTAAAATGCAGAGAGTCTCCAAAACCACAAGGCCGTCTAAAGAAAAATATCACCACACACACATATGTATGCACCAATAATAAAGGTTTGCAAAATCGTCCAACGGAAACCCACGTTTGCCACAGAAAGAGAACAAGAAGCTCCTATTAGGCAGGATGCGACTGAAAGAGAGAGGAAAAGCCTTTGTGCTCTAAACACTTAAGCCTGAAGACAGAAGACGGCCCAAGCCTGAGTGCAAAATAAGTTTTTGTGGAGTTTCTCAGATAGTGGCAGTTTGACAGCATAAAAGGGTTGTGACAACACAATAAAGTCATAGCAAACTAACACTGCCTCAAAAAAATAAGTAGGGTATTTTACATTTAGTCTTTTTTCTGTCTATTTCCATTTTCTTCATAATTCAAAATAAAACAGATCATCTTCTACATGTTATTCTTTCACTACTGATATGAATGAAAGAAAAAATACACTAACTTTCATCATAACTTGCTTGGAGCATAATGAGGTATTTTGGAGAGTCATGAGTGTCCACTCTCAGTTTGTGGTGATGGAAATTGAGAATTTGCCATGACTTCTACATATATTATTTAGTGTAGTTTTTTATTTTGCTAAGGAAATAAAGGGAGACTGTTTTTTGCTGTCATTTCTCCTCCTCATGTGAAAAATAATGAAGTGAAGCAGTAACTATTCATATTTTTCCAATGGAATTCTAGTCTTCAATGTTTCTGTTCAATCTTAGGTCTTGGTTTGTCTTGCTGTGATTAAATTAAATGACTGTGTTAACTCCCCACATATCATTTACACTGACCAGATATATTTTTGACCAGAAGAATCTCAACATTTTTTTTTTTAATTCTTCACTTTTAGGCTCACTTTTGTATTTACATAGTGCTATTTATTTGTTTGTAGATACCGGCTGTAGATTTTGGTGACAAAAGTTGCATTTAAAAAAAAAACCCACAAAACAGGTTAATACTTCTAACATCGGAATAGAAGCTCCTTTTGGACCATTGCCTTTCTCTTGTCAGTGAGATCTATACAAATGCATTTTACAAATTATGACTCTCGCAGATTCCTTCAGCACAGGACAGCAACTCTGCAACTACTTATTTAACAGGGGCCTCAATCGTTTGACGCTCAAATGAACTTAAAGATAGCTCCTACAAGCTCTAGTACCTTCCCTAATTAGAAGCCCGGGTGAGACTTGGTTTCCCAGGGCAAATGACACGTCTACCAAGACAACACCATCTAAGATCAAATACCTGGAACACAATGCTGTGGAGTTACCTGCGAGTAAGCTGCAATACAAAAAGTCTTGGGTGACTTAAGTTTATTCAGTAAATGCTCACAAAGGTTATAGAAACAGCCCCTAAAACAAGATTTTAGATTTTAACTGTCTCCTACATTACCTTTGAGGCAATGATACTCTTCTCTAAAGTATCTCTACTTTACTACTTAATAATGAAGCCTATCACCACCTTATCTTCTTCTTTCTATAGTTCTTCACTTTTAACCCAAACAGACTGAGTTCTGGAATGTTCTGCACACTACGGCTTTAATCCAGTATATCACTTAGGCGTATACTTAGCTTACACACATGCAGGACCACTGATTTCAACTATGCAACTTATACTCAGTCTTAAACCTACAGTAATTATAGGTTTGTCAGCATTTCAACCAGAAGCAACAGGCTAGCTATAATTTTAAGCAGGAGCAGCAAGACAGAGCTTATGAAACTCCTACCCTATTTGGAATCGACGTCTATTCATCTGAGACATGGCTAGGGCACAAACACAGCTTGGAGAGTCGGTCCATGGTGGTCACTCAGGAATGCCAAATGTTCTCCCAGGGCTCAGAGGCTGCCCAAGTGGTCTTGCTCCCCAAAAGACCACTCCCTGGCTGCTACCCTGACTTTCACCACTCCCTTCCCCACCGATGAACAAACATATGTCACAGGCCACCTCTGGAGAAAACGGCACAAGGAATTATGGGAGGGATCCTGTGAAAATCTCACACCAAATCTCAGCAGCTGTGACAAAGTTTGTTTTTAATTCCTATGCCTTGGCTTGGGATCAGGAAAATTCCCCTTGCAGCCCTCATAACGTTGCTGAGTCTCAACCAGCAGATTTGTTGAGAAGAGCAAGACGACGACAGACCCTTCCTACTGCAACAAAATATTCATTTCCTAAGAAAGTTCCAGAAGATTCCAACAAAAATGGCTATTCGGGACTCCTGGAGGGTCTGGGTACTCACGTCATAAGATGTAGTCATATGAATGACACTCCATGAGCCTAAAAAAACCCACTGATGTGGTACACGACAGTATTTCTTCTTTCACCGAAGTCATCTGAAGTTTACTATTGGCCCAATGACTGATGGGACATCAGTCCCATAGGATGATTATTCACACTTATGCATATGTGGGCACATAATGCCATCCTATTTATACTTTCATTCCGAACCAGCTAGTGTAAGATGCATCTTTAACAAAGCAGCACTCAGGGATCTCTTGCTAAATTTTGTGCCATGTTTCCTGTTTAAAAAAGCATTCCCTTTGGAAGTTATGCATGATAAAAAAGCTTTGAATATTTTAACATGTAATTGGAACGGTAGCTGTTTCAGTACTGGAAGTTCTTATCTGAAAAAGAGTTCATGAACGCAGACAAAAATATATAAACTCACTATGCCTAAATGATCCTGTTTAGAACAGAAGAAAAATCATATAAAGATATTTAATACATGGCAGGAGCCAAAAAAGTTCCATTCTTAAGTTTAACGTTAAAGTCAAGCACTTTCAATATCAAAGTACCAATGAAACTTTGATGACATTTTCAGTGTATTGTCTTAAGAGTATCATGTGAGTGCATGCTTGAATAAATTAAAATACTAAAGAAAAAAAACAAGTATAATGTATAATGGAAACATGCAAACTTGCAAAGCGCCAAATATATATCTTCATCCAAATGGACTGCATGATGTAAACAGTCAAAATTCGCATTTGATTAAATAGGAGATTTTTGCTTAAACAAAGACTTCATAAAGAGTTGTGTTCCAGCAACTGAAAGTTCTAACCAATTTCAACCTTTGAATTAAATCTTACTCAAGTTTTATGCCAACCCTATTTTGTAACGGCTACCAGTAAAATACCACAAAAAGCTTCATGGATAGTTGCTGTTTACTATTGTTTTCCATGAAAATTTATACATAAGTGAACATCCTGAAGACATTACTGCAGTGGCACGCATCCAGCATCATAAAAAATTGAGAGCAGACCATCACACTCATTTCCAAAAGTCATTTTATAGAAACAGGCTGATATCAAGTATTCTGTATGGAAATTATGAGACCGCACTGCATAAACAACATAATAAAGCCTTAAACATAATCATTTAATTTAAGACTTCTGAAAAGACTGCCTAGAAGTCATACCGAAGTTACACAAAGGCCTTGATCTTTTAATCTTACATACAATTAAGCCTGTGAGCCATCTCACTTCACTGGGGCTTGACATGGAAAAAGAGTTTAATTATTTGGAAAGAAAAAAAAAAAAAGAACAAAATCATCAGTCAATCTGTTCTATGGCAAAACTGAATAAAAGAAAGATCTAGAAGTGAGGAGCATTCAGGAGAGCTCTTGGACAAAACCAGGTTCCAAATTCTTTGCAGTGCTCCAGAAAAGCGAAGAGTAACCGAAAACAAGACAAAAAGAACAAATGATCTAGAGGGACAAATGCGAAACCTCATGTTCACACTTCTCTTTATATAGTTTTTTTTATATTTATATGTCTACATAGGTATATATTCTTGTAAAGTAAATTTGCTATTGTTTTAGTGAGACGAGCTTTCCAGATGAACTTAAAGTCCAACACTAACATGAACTTGCATTTTCCCTTTACTTGTAACATACAGGCAATAGTCTGCACAGTCACTGTGTATCTTCCCTCCAACCTAAATCTCCCAAAAGCTAAAAGTAAACTCTCTCCAAAAGAAAGATGCTTTTCTTTAGGCATTCCTAGAATTCCCCATGATCGTTACTGAACAGAGAGGCTATTCATTGTGATCCTATTACTTACTCCCACGTATTAAAGTCCAAAGCGTGCCTCAGAGCAGGCAGGTGGAATGCAAGTGATTTCATCTGGACTGCATTTGGCCCTTGCAAACCTAATTACCAAGCTGTTTGGAATGAGCTTAGGGAAAATGCATGAAATAAACCACAAAGTAACAGTATCGTAAATTAAGAGGATCACAAGCGAAGCTGCATCAGCTTGCTTTTTAAAGGCAACCAAATATCTCACCCTTTTACAAACAGAAAATGATTTTTCCTTTCCAGATGCCTTATGTGATCTCTTACATTTGCCATTACATGAGGAACACAGTAACAAACCAGGGAAGTTATATTTGTTACTGCTTAAAAATGTTCTATCATGAGAGCTGTAAAATTACAACTGAGCTGCAGAAGTACAACAAAAACGATTTTTCAGAATTATTTTGCAGGCTTTTGCTAGCCATGTTAGACCTCTCCAGTGTAAGATCAGCTTTCACTGCTGTTTTCTGTGCTCTCCTTTCCCCTAGACTCCACAAGACTCCAAAACATTAAGAAACTGCTTTCCTGGCAAGCTACAACTTCTTCCAAGGATACCTTTTTTCTGAGAAGTTTGGTTACAAATCAGACAGTGAGTGCAATTCTGAAATCAATGCGAGTTCTGTCACTGGCTTAATTAGAGCCAGGATTTCATCCAAAGAATGCAATCATATGCTATTTAACATCATCTGTAGTGTAAACTGTGATGTGAAAAATAGTTTGACTGTTAAAGAACCAAAAAACTGTCTAGCAACTTCCTGGTTCATTCTATTTCCAAAATTTGCCTGCTCTAAACTCCACTTCTACAGATGAACCATTTTATTAAAAAATGAATCAAAAATGCATAAAAGGACAACAAGTTGTTTCTCCATGCAAAAAGAGTAACATTGCAAAGTACACATTTACATCAGTACTGTAGCTGATTAGTTTGAAGTTATCAAAATAACTGATTTGATAAAGACTAGATACAGTAGTGACAGAAAACTATGCAAAGGATGGAAAAATCTTGACATTTTAAAGAGAGAACCTTCTTGGCTTAAAATGAGTAAGTTGATCCACATGCAAAGAGGCAGACAGCATGACTTTTCTAGCCAACTACACTGCAGGTGAGATCAAAGATGCATTTAAAGTGTTTTAAAATAGGAGGGGAAAAAAAGAAAAGAATTACCTGCCGAGAAGAATAGGGTTTTTATCGACACAAGGAGTTTGTTGGAAGGAAACAGGGCATGACAACCACTGTACACACAACAGAGGTGATTTGCTTTTCAGCTGACAAGGTCCCTGATCAAATGCCATGCTACAGAAATGCCCAAGTAATTTCAACTGGCCTGCAGAGATATAAGAAATTACACCACACTTCTTCCATCTAAAAAGGGGCTCAAGATTCAAGCCATGATATTTTAGATACTGAAGGAGTACGTGGCCAAACTGTGTTAGTTGGCCAGGTTCCTTCCATGGTAAACAGAGGCAGACAGGTACCTGCAAGCGCTGATTCAGAGACAGATGTAAAGAAAAAGTGGAATAAGTAAGTCATCTTCGGGAAGCACCTCTCTTTCCACTGCCTATAGAGACAGACTGCATGACTAGCTCAGACAAGACACTTTATCTTCAGTTAAAGCAGCTAAAGCTCCTTGGGATGAATCTCACTCTAAAGGTGGTCCCTGAAGGGGCGAGGACTCGCAAGCACTGTCAGCCAGGCACGGGACAGGAAGGCTCCACGTCCCCAGCGCCGGGAACACAGCGCTGTGCAGGAAAGCACTGCGCTCCCGCTGCTCACACCGCACAGGCATAGGCACGGCCTGCGTACAGTTGCATAGATGATTTGGTTTCTTGTCCCACATTTTGACCAGAATTTATTTAAAAGACATCAGGCTTCCACAAAACCTCTTCAAAGCCTATAGCTGCCAAAAGGTGGAGACTTACCATCCCTGGGCCCTACATCAGGCAGGATTTTCAGACAGGTGTAGGATAAAGAGTCACCTGCCAAAACCAAGCTGGTTCAATGGGCGAAGCTCACCATGCCCAGCAGCTCGACCTGGCTGCATGCAGGCTGTGCCCAGAGCAAAGTGTGAACATCAGCAACGCCGAGCATCCCCTGCCAGGGTTGCCTTGCCCGCAAAGCCAGCTGGCTCCCTCCAGGCCCCAGCTACAGCACACAGCACCTCGCGCAGGCTGCTCACATCACCAACGTGCTTGGGTTCAGCTGCAAGTTTAAGCCTGGAGCCAGCACCAGCAGTACGGATATAGCCTAGCTAAATACCCAGATCACATAAGACAGTCTTCATTACACTGCAGTCAAAAATGGTGCTTACAATGAAAGTTGCTCAGGCAGGTAACTCGCTACTATATACAATAAGAGAATCTGTTCCCATCTACACAGAAGTCCTCTCTGAGCTTTGCTGCAGACAGAAGAGTCAGTTTTGAAGTGGGGATGCTTTACCAGGTAGTGTTGCAAATATCGCTTCATATTTTGCATGTTAAAGTTTGCATTCTCAACATTTACATAAAGGTTCTTGCAGTGTTTAACAACAACTTTTCAACAAGTATTTGAACCACTCTGCTTATTTTAAGAGGACTGCATTACTATTATGTAATTCTGTAAGTCAGATAAAAATAGATAAATGAAATTTCATTACATTTTACAGGATTTCCAGCAGTATCTGCAGAGTTTTGTTGCTTTTTTTCCACAGGGAATAAGAATTGACAGAAATAGCCTCTTAGGTCTTTTGACTCTTCAAATTACTTTTCTACACGAAAACAGGCACATGTCTGTAGCAAAGAAAGATAATCATTTCTCCGCCAAAAAGTCAAAATCACTTATGTGTAAGTTTGCTATGTACAACAAATATTAAAAAGTATGAGCTTGTCAACTAACATGCAAGACATCTTCAAGTAGTGAGTTAGAATTAAAACGGTGCTTTGTGTGAATCATTGTGCATTAGGCCAGTTTTGCCTTTATTTGTGAATCTCTACTCATCTTACTGCAGTTCTCTAACATAAAATTGAATAAACAAATAGTTCAGAATTGATTAATCTAACTCAATCTGTAAATATTTTATTTTATTTAAATTTTTAAAAAAGAAAAATGTCTTGAGCATGCCCTAAGTATGGCTCATCATAATTTAACAATAATGTATCCAGGCAGCCTGTAAGTCAATGAACCTTTGGTTTGCATCAATTTGCAATCCACCGCTGTTCCCTGCCAGCAACTCCGTGCCATCCATTCAGATCAGCTATTTCCCCATGCAATCAACTGTCTCCTGCCTGCCCATATAAAGCTTTTAGACTTTATGTCACTAAGAGATTGCAATTCAACACTTGTCCCTAATGAGACAGGCACTGATTTTGGAAGGGTATCGTTCACATAAAATTGGATGCATTTCAAATAATACAACAGTCCATTCAGTACACTTTCAATCCCTCAGACTGTGGGTCTATTTTTATGATTTTATAGTAATATTTTTAATGTTTTACATTTGTTTTTCTTGTATGTTACTGTGTGAATGAAAGATGACTTCACTGTCTACCACTGCCATATACGTTCTCCAGTTAAAAATAAGTCAAAAGAAGGAACAACAAAAATACAAATAACCAGGGAAGTGCCCGAGAGCATAACTTCATAGAGTAGAACTGCTCATGCAAATAAAGTAAGTGTTTACAGGCCCTAATTGATTGAATGCATAAAGGAAACATCAAAATAACATTAACTGCTGTCAAGGTAAAAACATTCCTTATTTTACTGGGCATTTTCTTCTCTGCTCTCTTTCACTTACAGCATTCTACAGTAACAGCAAGCAAAATGTATTTGAGAAAGACTTTAAACGTTTAAGATACCTCAGCTATTCTGAAGGATGCATGAAGGGTCTGATGAAAAAAGTGTTAGAAAAAGGCTTCGTAAAATTTAAAATGTTTAATTTAAGAAGTTAGTATTCCCTTGTTCTTCCTATTACTTAAGCATTATAATCTAATCTGCACTGGGAGATTGATTTATCTTAGCTTTATCAGTTTTGTGTGGTTCAAACACAAAGTACTAGGTAAGGTAGATGAAGTTATAGCTGTGGAAAGATAACATTACATCCTTACAGATTTTACATAAAATGGTAAGTAAACTTTTATCAAGATGACTGATTCCACCCTTGGGCTTGTGCTGGTTTAATTACATTGGCTGATATAAAAATAAAAATAAAAACTTTGAAATATTAACCGGCAAAATCATAATCAACACAATTTAAATTTGTGTGAAACAAATTATATCAATCAAAATGCACAAGAAACTAAATTGGATTTTTTTCTTATCCGAATCAGAATCGCACAAAGCAATCGTACATACCTAGTAGTAATACTTCATTTCTTTTTTTTCATATACAGCTAATCTTAGATAAGTACAGCATAAACTCTTTTTTTTTTTTACCCCAGTGTTATTCTCAGTTGAACCATCCCTTCACACATTAACTTCCCCACGAAAAACAAACAAGACAAGAACAAGCCTAAAAACGCCTTGGTGTTAAACCTGTCAATGGTTAACAACGGGTGCAGCTGGCCCTGCCGGCGGAGGTGGGAGCGCCGCTCACGCCCAGCTGCCTGCCCGCCCTGGCTGCTAGCGCTAGGCTGCGGGGGGCCGACTCCCGGCGCGGGCACCCACGGGCGGCGCGGCTCCCCCAGCGGTGCCGACCTCTCTGGCAGCGCTGCTGCATCACCGTGGGCGCCCACCCGAGCCACTGCAAAGGCAGCTCCTCCCGCGGCTGGCCGCAGGGCAGACGTAGCCTAAACGCAGCAAAAACGTGGCTGGGATCACGCCGACAGCACGATTCCCGGAGTCTTTTTCCACGTGAGAAACCAATTCCCTCTCCTAAGGACCAAACTGTCTCACCCTTCACAGCCAGGCACAACAAAACCATCATGTTCGAATGACTTGCTTGGAGGATGGAGAAAAGGAAGGCAGGGGGAGAGGGGACATGAATTCATCTTCTCCCCCCCAGAGCCATATACTCCCCCCACACACACACACAGCTGCAAGGCACAAGCTGACTGATCAGCTCTAGTACCTCATCCTCTCTACCAAGAAACTCTGTCCTTTAACCCATGCCTGTCACTGCTTCTGCTGCGGCTGCCCCCCGGGGCATTCGTTATCCGTTATAGCTCCCACCCTGGCACACAGCTCGCCGTGCTGCAAACTCGTGAAACGACCTGTTAGCACATGCCGCCTACCACTCCAGCCCTCTTCCTTCTGCATCAATCGATTTTTAAGCTCGCCAATAGCGCGCTGCCTTTAACAAGGCACAGTTCCTGCATTACGAACCAAGCAGGGGCTAAAGTCTGCGAGCGATTGCTAAATTGAGGACAGAGATCCTGGATTTCAAGTGCTCCGTGATAAAGGCTGTGCCTCCTGGGCACCCGTACGTACCACTCTCCCCCATCACAGCACCGTGCAAATAAATACCTGCGTCTGCACCATCACCGCATCATCACCCCCCCCAGACGACTCTCAATCCTCATCGCCTGTTGCCACCTAACCTCAGAAATACATTATCTGGTGTGCCTCTGCAGTTATTTCCCATTTTGCTGATAAAAGAAATGCCAAGATCGCATTCCCTGCTAATTTTGCCAAAATCTTCTAGGAAGTGATATAAGAATTCCCTTGTGCTGTACAGCAAGTGAAAATCACACACTATAAGAGAACTAAGGGAAAGCTAAACTACAGCTGAACAAGACAATAAAAGCATTGTGATGAATGGTTTCAGTGCCCCACCATATACATTATTTTCTGGTAGAGATTAGAAGAAAAGGCAAGGCAAGAAGACTGATAACATTGATTCTGTTTGACACACATTTCCCACCAGACAGCAAACTACTGTGAAAGAGTGCCTGGTGACAGACTTTACATTCAAATACAAACCAGCCCCAATTTTAAAGAAATCAGTAGATCAACCGGATCATTAGCTGCAATTCTGTTATACATTCCCTGAATATGCTTGCAGATCAGACCCAGTCAGATACATTTTATATGCAATATTTTAATGGGGCAAATGCTAGAAATTAAATTAATAAATATAATCTTAATCAGAGTCAAAAAATATTAGCCCCTACATATAAAAACCCCTATGCTCATCTGGAGCAGGAGTGGGGCCTTGGGCTAATGTTTAAAGTCGGTGCACGTAGATAACTAAGAGCTTGCTCACATCCTCCCTCACATGAACACGCAGTACTCATTAGCATGTCTTTATATTTCTCTGGAGGAGGGACCAGAGGAACGGCTTCACACACTCATGCAGGCTAAACATCCAAAGGAAGCATAGCAGAACCGCATGGATCTTGGTTGTGGTGTACTGCCACACGTTCCTTCGACGGCTACCCCAAGTTGGGGAAGTGTCTGGCGTGTGACCATTCAGTAGTACCCTTCATACCAAAGATACTCCTTTAGGGCCCCCTACTAGTGTACTTTTTTCCTGTATTCTTCTAATCCAATTTTTTGTTTGTTTGTTTGCAATACCTGCCATGTACTGGCAATGGCCTCTTGGTACGATGCAAGTCAGCCACAATTTTCTTCCAATGCAGGCCCTGACACCCTCTTGAATCCAATTTCAGTCTGGTCACTCCCATGTTTGCCATATAAATGGAGCAAGCAAAACGGCCTTAAAAGTTATCTGCAGTCCAGCTTCTCCTTCCTGTAACAGCAATACTTGAATATGTCCAATATGGATGAAAAAAATGCACACATAAAGGCAGCCAAGTCAATTAATTTTTAACTGCTTTTTTTTTTTCCTTTGGAAAGCAGAAAGGAGCTTCAAAACAGTCATATGTTTGTAGGAGAAATGGGAAACTATCTGCAGACACAGTCTAATCAATTTTTCCCTTATGTGGATATAGCCTAGAGCAATGCACATACTCCCAAACCTCCAGATCCCTAACACAATAAGGCATGTGAGCTGATATGCACACAGAAGAATATCCCAGTACCAAAAAAACAACAAAAAAACCCCTTTTACCTACCTAAAAACACAGTCCTACAAATGATGCTTTTTAAGGATAGAATGGAATTAAAAGCTTCCAAAAAGCATTCAGTTTTATATTCATACAAGTCTATTAATTCTGTAAAGCTCGGCCGATAAGCTCCTGTTAATTATAATGCTTTCTGTGTTTGCCTTTCATTTGAGGTTCTGGAAGTGCTTGGAAAAAATCTTAATTAGGTCTCAAAACACTACTGTGAAGGAAGCATATTCTCTTTGCACAGAGGAGACAGACAAGGTGCACAGGGCTCCTGTGATCCGCCAAAGGTCACCAAAAGGTTCTGGTCCCAAACAGCACTTGGCAGACCGCACAGGAGCGGAGCCGGGCTCTCCAGCCCCCTCATCTCCAGTCACATCCCAGAGCCACCACCTGGCATACTTCTGTCCCTCACATAAATATCCATTCTCCTCTTTGATTGCAGTCACAGACTGAACCAGAGTCCAACTTTTTCCAAATTTCATGGAAAGTTTGCTTCCAGTTTGGGAAAGCCATGTGAATCTCTCTCCTTTCATCTCAACCACTCTACACAGGCACAACTGTTTATTAAAGCTAAAGCAAAACCTGGCTGGTATAATTAAATGTTGTGCCTGGAAGGCCAGAACGTCTTGTAGCATCAAAGGTTTAAAATCTCATTTTCATCCCTGATTACTTAAACCACCACTATAAAACTACAATGGATAAAATCTCATCTGAAGCCGATTAAATCTTTACTGATGTAATGGAAGAGTAGCAAACAATCAATTTACATTTTTCTGTGGATGTTAACCTCTACTGCAGCTTTCAGTTCCACAATGGAGCACACTGTCTGCCAAATTCATCTAACTTAGGTCAGAAACTTTGATTTCTGGCTGCCAATTGTCTGCCTCAACAAACCACATTCATAAACATTAAAATGGGCTTTCATTTGTTTAAAATCAAGTGAGTAATTCAATTTGGCAGGAATTAGGATAGCTGTATTACAAAAGTGAGGTGAGGTAATGGGATAACAAACTTACAAAAGAAAAACTATCTTGTGAAAAACAGAAGCGATAAGGCCAAAGATGACCAACTATTTTAATCACTACCTAAAATATTATTCACACTTATATCTGTGTGTCGAACTGGATATTTGATGCATACATGCTCTGTAACCCTAAATGGAATCAGGTCCACTCAAGACACCTCAAGAAGCTCCACTTTTTGAGGGCAATAAGCGCATGCAGAGCCCAGCTTTCCTGGCTACCAAAGACTTTCAGAAGAGCTGGTTCTGAGATGCAAGCGTACAGCTCTCCTGAAAAGCTGCGCATTTACCATGAGACCCAAATCAGAACTCAGCTACTGGGGTGCATGTGTCAAATTCACACTGCCAGTGCTTATTTGACCAGATCTGAAGCTTAGTTAAAACAAAGCAAATCATACCTATGCTGATCGGTGATGTAAAGCTAGGCTAGCCAAGTTATTATTCATTCACCAGGCTGGGAAAAGTTTCACTTTTGAATAGGGAATAGACCAGTAAAAAATGCCTCCCCTTCCTTTCATGTTTAGTCACAGTTTAGGCTACTTACCACTCCCTGAAAATACTAGATGCACCTTCATTCATATTAGAAAGCTTTCTGCTGGTTCACATTATTCCTTAATTTAAAATTCTTTATCTTTGGAGCTGTCATTTACCAATCGAACAGTACTTGGTGACATGCAGAGACTAAAGAGTTGTCATAAACAAAATGACATGCAGTTTTTAAGTGTGAACAAAGCAATAAAAGCTTTTAGGAGAGAACAACCTTGCAAATCCTAGTTGAAATTTGAAACTGGGCCTACCTATCACTATAGAAAAAAAAATTTTCATGTTAAATTTAACAACTTGAATATAGGCACTCTGCAATGCACTATTAAAAAGGTTTGAAGTAGACAAGTATTGAGAGTGCTTGAGTATTGAATATTGAAGTATTGAGAGTGTCACCACCACAGGAAGAGACCCAAGATTGAAGTTCTTCTCACAGAGCTCACACTGATGAAACCTTTATGGGCACAACTGGAAAAGCAAAGGCCTGGTCCTAAATTGTAACATATAAAAATGTGGTTATGTCAGTACTTTCACAAACCAATGGGGGGTTGGGGGGGGGGGGGAGCAAACAAAAACCAGTATTTGCAACCCCCCTGCTACTAAGAATAGTGGGAAAAGGGCTGCTGCCAACCTGGAAAATGATATGCATTCCATGAAGGTATAGTTTCCTTGAAAAGAGATGTTTCAAGTTACTGGCCTGCTTACATATAGGTCCACTTTGAAAAAAATCTGTGATACATCTGATCTGATATATATATCTGATATATAAGCACGTTTGGTCCCAAAGGCCCCGTAAGTTGAAAAAAATCCAGGTTCATATTCCTGAGGCAGAAGAACAGCTCTTGTGAGAATATATGGACTCACAATCCCAGACAAATCAGTCGATGCTTGGAAAACATACTGGAACACACCAGTTTCCCAAACCCACTTGCATAACCAGCCAGAGCCAGTTGTTTAGTTATTCAGATCACGAGGAGCTGAAGATAGGCTGTGTTAATTTTATATGTTGCTTTTTAATTAAATCTTTCTGGCTACCAGGACCCAACTTTCTGTTCATAATATGAATCTTTATTGTATGTCTGCAAATACAACACGGATTTATTTCCATATAAAGAGATCTAAATATGCACTTAAGAAAAAAGATTAAGATCAGTTTGAAATCTGATAGCTCTTCTGCTCTTTTTAAACAGGTTTATGAAAAGGTTATTTTTTAAGATTACCAAATTATGCTTCAGTAAAGCATATGATAGGTGAACATCCTGGAAGTGATATGCATTTAACAGGCAATGGAGGCTGTTCCCAACTCCTTCATATGTAATATTTTACAGGGAATCACACAGAACGAACTGCTTGCCTCCTGCTCCTGCTAGATCCTGCGCATAAACAGAAGTCTAGAGCTGCTGCTGCTATTGCTACAACCCTATGCAAAAGCCACACTGGCAGCAGCAACCCTGTGAAGCTAGCTGATTTACCTCTGCTTCCAGGTCCATGTGAGCTTGAGATAGGAACTATGCTGCTCTTCAGCCAGGGCTGTGGGAATGTGCAACAGGGGAGTGGGAAAAGTTGAGGTTAAGGGTATCAGCTCCTAGGCTGCGCATCGGAAGGTGTGTAGTAGGAAGGTGATGGAGGCAGACAGCACAGAGGCAAGGGCATACCTTAGGTTGCAGCAGAAGGGTCTCACAGTAGGATGGGGAAGATAAAGGACATCAGGTTACAGAAGCAAGGTGGGAGGGTGAAAGTTAGAGAAAGCAGAGGAGCATGACTGGAACCTTATTTCAGCAGCCTGATGATGCACACATGTAACCTTCGAATTCTTGCATTTGAAACACTTCCTCTTTGAGTTGCCTCTTGCTCACTTAATCTTTTCTTACTTCGACCCTAGTATTAATAGGGCTAGTCTAAAATTTTCACTCAAAACAAGGATTTTATGGAAAACTGTACATTTGAATACATTAAGTTTTGCCTGATGCCCCCATTCGCGTCAACAATCCAGTTTTTTGTCTGTCCTCAGGATATTGATTCTATCGCCAAGTCTTTTTCTAAAGAGAAAAACTGTGGCCAGCTGTATTTCCACATGTTTCTGGATGAGAATCCTGCATCTTCTGTTTGTCTGCTTGGCACCTGAAACACTACACACAGCCATATGAAAGCTATTTTAGAAAGGTTTCTTAGAAAAGCACCATGCCAAACAAGGATTTTGTCAGTGAGTTCACTGCACAGTACTTCGTTACTCAAAATCTTCTTCCTTCCCATAAGATTCTTCGATGGAAAGTAGATTATTTCTATCACTGCAACTTGCAACCCGTAACTCAAAGGCATACAGGAAGAAATGCACTGAGAGTAGTATTCCAGATTGCCTTCCAGATTCAACATGCCATGCTCATCACCCTCATAAGAAATGCATGCCAGTGTTGAAATTTCTACTTCTCCATGTGCTCCCTCTTCACTTGGAAAAAATCTCTCAAGTCAAAGAAGTTCAGCTGCTGTGTGATACAACATGCCAAAACAGAGACAACAAAGCCTTTGGTATCATTCCACCTGAAACACGAGAAACTGTTCTGTTTATAACCGTTAGTAGTAGTTTTAAGTAGCAAAATTTCTTAAAAATCACACCCTTACACGAACAGTTAAGCATTACATAGCCACAACTGTAAGGAATGGAAAATGAGGTAGTTAACAACTCAGGCACCAGACAGTTGCATCACACATTTCCACTCTGTATGTAAATACTAGAAAGCACAAATTACTCCATTTGATGACGGTATGCAACAACATTTGGTAAATGCAAATGATACAGAATTTATCATCTACTCCCTTTTGGAGACTTATGATAGAAGCAAAATGGTGGAATGCCCTATTTTTCCTAAAGATCATCTCATACATCAAAAACAGAATGACATGCAAAAGTTGCCTTGAAGCATAAGTATCAGCAAATTTCAAAGTACTTGAAACAAAGTGGATTAGAACATGGCCCTAGAAAAAAGGAGGTGTGAGTATTAAACCCTGATTTAAACAATGTCTTGTTACCCATCCTTGAAGAAGATACTTAGCCTCTATGTTTTGCCATCTGTTAAACAGGGGATAACGCCATCTCGTGAGACTGTTGTGAGGTTTAATTAATTATTGCTTGCAAAGGACAGACTTCCTCAGCTGGAAGGCACTATTTTAAGTATTAGTATCATCCATAATGTGGATCAGTTTAACTTACAGCCCTTAGCAGTCAATCCCAGCAAAAAAAGCCAGAACATTATGTATGTAAATCCTGTTGTGCCACTACAGAGAAGTACACAAAAGACTGTACAAATCATTTAAATTAAACCTCAGGTTCTGTAACAAAGGAACCTATGTGACTTTCCCCTCAGAGGTAAATCAGAGGTAAACTCCCATTATTTAAATGCTGCAATAAATCTAGCAGGATATGACAATTCTTGTATTAACCAGTGGACAAACTTCTGGGAGCTTCCAACACTCCTGCCAAAGCCCTTGCCTAAAAAAGAAAGAGAATTGGTAAAGATCTAAAGAGGACTCCAAATGTTTTAGCCTCTAGGAGAAAGGAACTAATGCATCTCATGTAATAGGAAAGTCAGTTCACTAGATAAGGCAGATGGCACAGACAGTTACATCAAAAGCTCTTTTCTTTTGGGGCTCCCTCCCTTCCCCGCCAAAGGGCTTTTGGTAACACATGAAGGGAAAGAGCCGGGGCTGGTCCCACAGGACCTCTAATCAACCTTTGGGAGTATATTCTCACATGAAAATGATGCAGCCCCAACTTACAATGATTTCACAAAACAAGGACTTTATTCTAAGCTGCTGTAATTACATCTTCTGACAATCTCACCTAGATACTTCCTCCAAGCTGAAGTTAATACAGATATTCCAGGTATCAAGGTAAACGGTCTCACTCCTCTTCAAGGTGGGACCACAGCAGGAGCACAGTGTCTCCATCATTCAGCTTGGATAACCAGGGCTCCACTACACCTCTGCAGTACACACTCTTTAAGGTCCTCGTTTCTCTCTCACACATCTTGAACATCTGTATGTCTAAAGTATTGCTTCCCCGCGGCTCAAAATGTAGGTTCAGCAGAAGGAATCCTGTTCAAAGTCATTAGAGTGCATTTCTCACACTACTCGGGTACTGCTCTGTTTATTTACACAGACAAGTATGATAAAGCATGAATTAAGAAAATGAATATTCACTCCATCCGCACTGCAGCTAAAATTCTCAGTACAGCATGCTCTATTTAATAAACTCTCCCAGTTCTGACAGTGTCTCTCAAGTTTCAGCAAAACAAATGAGCATGTTATACTTGAACAAAATCTCATCTTAATACTACGTCTTACAGTTCAGGAGAAAGTGAACCACTTTCAGTTCAGCTTTTTTATCATCAGAGTAGCCTGCCTTCAACTCAAAAAACAACAAAACAATGTTAGCTGTGATCCACAACAAATCATTCCTTTCCATGTGCATTTATAGTTATACTTTTTAACAGTCTCCTGAAGAACTGGAATATCAGCTCACTAGTGACGAGGCGGAACTATTCTTTGCGAGAATTAAGCCAGCAGGCTCTTCAGAATTTTAAACCATTTGCTTCTGAAAAAAAATTATGCTTATAGGTATTGTAACTGTAAAGACAGTATTTCAGATACAACTAAATGCAGCACCCTATCAATCTGCAAACAGTTGCTTTTCTCCTTCAAGTCTCAGGGACAAGAGAATGAAAGACCAGTTAACTGAAAAATTGTTTTTAAGACACCAAGAAGAATCATGGAAATTGGCTAGGATTCTTACTGCTTTCACTCTGGTCTTGCACAGGAATATAATGACCAATACATGCTGAGACTAAGCTTCTTGCTGAAACATAAAACTGTTGAACTGTGTCTTGCAGAAGTGTGAGAGAAGACCCTGTCTTTGCAGGAGCCTACTGAAGTGGGCAGGGAAAGGACATATACACATGTACCATATTCTCATAGTAATCAAAAGCCTGGATGAAGGACAGCAGATTACCTGTAATTTCGGTTCATTTCACTCCCTTATAATGCAGTGCTGAATAACCAAGGCCATCCGGGGTGGTACTCAGAGAAGGGGACTCATACAAGATAAACGCTAGAATGAGGAACAAAGCAAAGCTTACAAGCTGATGAACAGGTTGTCCTGGTTGCTTATCTGAGTTGGGATGTTGCAAGCTGCAGAGGTAGACAACTAGGTGGATAAATAACTGGTTGGATGGCTGGGCTCAGATGGTACTGGTTAATGGGTTGTACTCTACCTGGGTATCAGTGACAAGCAGGGCACCACAGGTTTGTGAGATCTGTCCTATTTAACACCTCTATCAATGCCCTGGAGGAGGCCATAGAGTAACATACTCATCAGTTTTGCGGAGGACACCAAACTGGGAGGACCAACACATACACTTAAGGACAGAACTGCTACCAGAGGAATCTAGCCAGGCTGGAAGGATAGGTTGACAGGAACCTCCTGAAACTCAGCAACAGCCCAGCTCTGTGCCTGGGAAGGCAAAGCACCTTGCAACATGGCAAGCTGGAGACTGGCCAGCTAGCAAGCATCTCTGAAGAAAAGGCCCTGGGGTCCTGGCAGCAGACAGCAAGCTAAGCATGATCCAGCAGTAGGCACTGGCAGGAGAGAGAGTCATCAGCATCCTGGGCTATATTAACAGGAGCACAGCCAGGAGGTCAAGGGAAGGGATTATAGCCCTCTATCCAGCATCTGGAATAGTGCATCCAGTTTTTGGCCCCCTAATGCAAGAAAGACCTTGACAAACTGCAGCAAGTCCAGTGCAGGCCCACATGATGGTCAGGGGCAGGAGCACTTGCTCTGTGAACAGAGTCTGTGGGACTGGGGCTTGTGCAGCCTGGAGAAGGGACAGCTTTGGGGAGACCCAACAGCCACCCCCCCAGTACCTACGAGGGGGTTATTGAGAAGACAGTCAGGCTCTTCACAGCAGTGCATGGCAGGAGGAGAACACAGAACAGATATGAACTGGAAAAAAAAAAATAAATAAAAGAGGCTCAGAGTGGATGTAAGGAAAAAAAAGAAAACCCACACTTTTCACCATGAGGACGGTCAGACTTTGGAGCAGGCTGCCGAGAGAGGCCATACAGTCCCTCTCCCTAGAGGGTTTTGAGATGTGAGTGGACAGAGCCCTGAGCAACCCTGTCAGGTCTCAGAGCTGACCCTGTCATGAGCAAGACGCTGGACTACAGACCTCCCAAGGGCCCTTCCAGCAGGAGCAAGTTTTTCAAAGAACATCACCAAAAAGAGAAATTAACAAGAGTAGAGGGGAAAAGCTTCATTTTTTGCTGCTAGTTTCACAGTGACACCCTAAATAGCAGGGAGAAGGCAGTGCAGGCCACTGGAAGGTGCAGAAGATGGGACAGAAACAAAGGGCTGTGTAGCCAGGGCACCGTCTAGCGCTTAGAGAATGGAGCAGAGCAGAGGCTCTCCCAGTTCCCGCAGCAGCCTGAGGCCTAAGGAAAGCTTCGGTGGGCCCACCACACTAAACTAACAGCTGTCAGGAGAGTAGCAGGATGGGTGAAATGAAGGCTTCTTTCAATGGCAGAGAAGCGTGCATGAGACTTAACATTTGTGTTGTCTTACATTTATAGAAGCTTTATATAATAAAAAGAAGGTATTAATTTTTGAGGCTTCAAAAAAGAATAATCTGCAAAGGTCAACAAGCAATGCATGATTACAAACTAGATAAAGGCCAAAGAGATTACTGTGTCATTGCTGAAAGTCGATTGCTATTCTGTAACCTTTAGAATGACTTTCTGTTCAACAGTTGAGTAATCGTGACCTTTCTCATTAAAAAAATTTAGAGGTGTGATAAAGTTCTTAATCCATTATGAAGAACATGATGGAGAGATCTTTATCCCGCTTCATTATTACAAAATTGATGTCAGGTTACAGGCAAATGAATGTATTTTCAAACAATATTTTAAAGTGTCAGGATAAAGGCCAAATAGACTTTTTTGCGTACACTGTCATCAGAACATGAAGGTGTGTTGTTACGTACCTTCAGGTTAGCTTTCAGCAAAGGCTTTATTTGCTTGCTTGGAGAAAAACAAAATGTCTTTTTCAGTTGCTCTAAAATTAAAAGAAATACCTACCATTTCCTTTTCTAATTATAAAAACTATGAAGTGTTAATTTATATGAAGTCAGTGTTGAACAAAATTCAGTAACAGATTATATACTGCATCATTTCAGAACTAGTAATTTTTTAGCATGCTTCACAATTGCTAAAGCAACTACTCATGAACTAAAATAACACCAAACACAAGAAAAAAGTGATTGTATATAAACATCTGATAGCAGTACATGTGATAACTTCAGAAATGAAGGACTACAAATGACTAACTGCAGGGTTTGCCTTACAGAGAAAACAAGAGGCTGGAACACAACTAACACAGCTGATTTTTTTTCCTCTCAAGTCTAGGGCCTAAGAGCTAGGTGTCCAAGCTAAGTAATCTGTCTCTCTCTCTCTAATCTATGTGAAATGTTAGGCACCTCCAGAGGACAAGTCATCTCATCCTAGGAAATTTGTCTATAACAAAACAGATGAATCATTTCCCCAAAGGTGCCTTATTCTCTCCTTTGACTTCAGAAGGAGTCAAAGCAATAGCTTAAACAGATGTTTAGCTTTAGGCAGCCAAAGCTCGTTGAGATAAATCCTACCTCTAGAGCCAGACAATATATCTAATAATACTAAATGTACAGTTCTCTCTCTATGCAAAAATTGACATTTATATGCCCTTTTTCTGTACTGTACCTTAATATTTTCTTTCTGTTTAAATCAGCCCTCATTTAATCTTTATTTTATGCCTTCTCTTGCAAACATTTTCTCTCCTTTTTCTCTCTCACCCCTCCTGTCTCTTTAGGGTGCTTTGTTCTTAAAATTGTGGAAACATCAGTTTAGACTAGACTATTTTTACTTTTCAGTAATTTTCATAATTAAAACAACTGAAAACATCCACTTCATTTTTAGTTTACTTTATGCAATGAAATAACTACTTCTGCATAACTACCTTACCCCCAAATTTTGTGGTTTTATTTATTTAGGTACAGGTTAATAAAATTATTCTATCAAAAATGTACCTAATTCCCCCAATGTAGTAAATTCTGAAGTTATTAGAAATACCGCATCTTACCAGAAGGTCAGTATGCTACAAAATGTAGTCGGTGTAGCACTATGTTCTTGAGAATGTTACTCATTTACAGCAAGTACAGTATAGGCTCTGAAATGCATGGAATCAATCACAGCTTTTCTCAAGACCCAGTATTAAAAGATGGAAGGAGAGATACAGAAGGCTCCTGAGAGCTCAGGAACAGGGAGTTTTTAAGCACTTACGACTGTTATACCAATGGCTTGATGCATTATTCTTCCATTTTACCAAAAGCACTTAGAGATGAAAAGGCATTTTCTAAAGTCAGCCGAAAACAAAAACAGCAAACAGCATAAGGCCTCACAACAGCTCCAGAAACACTGTGGTAAGCTAACTGCAGCAATTAACTCACAGGGAACATTTCAGAAGCGATCAGAACGCTGACAACTGTTGCTATTCAATGAATTCTAGGGAACAGACCTATATCGGAGCGCTATTAAGGTATTTTATTTGATAGGTGAGAAGCGAAAGAACAGACACACATCTGAGGAAAACTGAAAATTTTTGAATTTACCGACATCTGAAAGTCTGGGCTAGACTTTTTTTAAAAGAAAGAAAATGAAAGAAAGTAGAAAAATTGAAGAACATAATTGTCATTATGTAGATCCTTTTTATCAAAACTGTTATCATTGTGCATTGTGTCAAGCTGTGTGATTTGACCCCAAAAAATTTATTAGGTCATCGAGGCATAAAAACTGACCTATTCTGAAATGGTTATAGTCCAACGTGAGCACCCTCACACTTGTAGCTGTATTAGAAAAAGAACAGGGGAGCATTCTCGGGCTGCTACATGGCTGGCCACACATACTTCCCCCAAGCATTGCTACCGCAAACACACACCAAGCTCTGCTGAAGTGACCTGCCTTTCAGCAGAACGGAGATTCTCGAGGGAACGGTTTTGAAAAGGCCTTCCGCTGGTCTCATCGCACAGCTGCCACCCTGGCACCAAGGACACTTGGACTGACCAAAGGAAAACTTTGCCTGGGCCTTGCGTAGAGCTTCCTCCTGGTAAGCAGACACACAAATACATCAAGTATATGAGTGCACAAGCAGAACCCAGGGGAAGAGACCGACCCTTACAAGTGGGGAGCAGTCAGCTGTGCAAAAAAGCACCTTTCCTAAAAAACAAACAAACAAAAAACCCCCAACACTTTATGTGGGGAACAGAACAAGAAAGACAGTTTCTATTTTCCCCTGTATATTTTTGGGAAGCTGACAGAAAGTAGTGATTTAAATCAATCATTTAAATCAGCAAGCAGCATATCTGAATTACCAACAGTGATTTTAGGCTATATTTTGCATTTTTCCTACCTCTCTTTTTTGACATGGTTGATTATTGTTGGTTGTGCAATCCACCATTACTCACTGGAGGACATACTGTATCTACCATCATTTATTTAAGTAGTATTACAGCAATTATGAGACATAATTATTTTTTTCTGTATTTGAAAAAAGTAAAAAACAAATCTGGGATTGATTAAGACCTTGATATTTACTTACTGTTAGTATCAAGCTGTATTTGCATGGGTGGTAGACATAAATTCAAAAGCATCAAGAAAAGCAGCTTAGAGTCACCTAGTTTTATAAAAGCATTTTGTGAATTTGCACTTGGTTGATTGATTGAATAAAAAAGAGTTTTAAATGAAGAAATTGAAAACAGTGGTTTTGTTTACCATGTTCTCCAAAATTTTAGATGTGTAGTTCTCTCCCCTAGCACCTCACTTTTATTCATAGGAACACAAAGGCAAGACAAGGTGCTTTTTCAGTTTGCAATCAATTTCTCAGCGATGACTGAGCTAATCACTGAAATGAAACAGTTGAATAACCTGAACCACAGAAAATACTCTCTGGGCCTCTGTGAAAAAGACTATTGTCAGAAGTTTCATGAGCTTCTCAGCAAGGACTGAACTAGTTCTTTAGTGCATTATTACTGTTATGGAGAAAGTTGACTGCATTTACAGTTTCCAGCAAACATGCACTTCCTCTGTATTTAGTATCTGACGTAAATTATGTTACCAGCTGTCCTCAGTTTCCATCTTAATAAACCAGGATTATTTTTAAAAGGTAAGGGGGGAATTTAAGTTTTAAAAGTCACCTGCAAGTTAAAAAAATCCCCCCACTCCAGGAATTAAAGAGGGAGAGGTAAAAACACCATCCACCAGAGTGCATCTTACTAAAAAACAAAAACTGACAAACAAAAAACCCTAAACAAGTAAAGGAGGGGCAGAGAAGGATGCTCTTGTCCCAGGGAGCTCAGATGAACAAACCCTTTCCCAGGGATATGTTCTCATCACTGGTGGCATTTCAAAGAAAACAAGAAAAGCAGCGTGAGCCACAGAAAAGCACAGGAATGCAAAGCCTAGCGTAAAGGACAGAGTGGGACAGGAACTGAGCCATACCTGTGGGAAGAAAACAAAAGGGATCTACACAGCATACTCTACAGTAGTCCTTCAACAAAACTGTCAACAGGGGGACCTTTCGAAAGGCATTCTTCTCTCAGAGTTGAAGGAACAGACCAAAATTGTCATGTAGTCTCCTTCTCTCAAAGGCTCTTTGTTGACTCCCAGAAGACTTCTCTACTTTCATAAGCACAGGCTCCTTAATGAAACCAGTGGAAGTCACAAAAATGAGACCAATGGCAGTTTTTTATGATTCTGATTCAGCAAAGCAGACACATGGAAATAAATTCATGCCAGTGATTATTTACACTGACGTTAATGAAACCAGTCCCACAAATAACATTGAATGATGTTCAACAAATCAAATCCTCTACCTCTAAAATCATCAATTGAAGAAAACACATTAAAAGGCCTATTCTAGAACCTCTGAGTAAAATATCTTTTGTTGTCTGTAAGAGTAGTTGATATATATTTTATTTACTCCACAATGATTAAAACCATTATGAATATTTGCCTACTTTAAAATAAGGTCTCAGGAAGAACAACCCTGCTCCCAAAAGAGTTGGAAACAAAATATTTGTCAGCTTTGGGTTAAGTAACTCTACTGAGAGCACAGAGATTTACTGACAATGACATTTCTGTACTTTTTTCCTACAGCCTACAAATAAATTGTAGAGGGAAGATGGCTGGGCATGTGAACAATATGTCCTAATAAAGTTTCATAAAGTACTGGTGTTGCAACAAAATCAGTTTACAAGCAAAGTATATGTCTGCATATATCTATCATAAAACTTGACATCTGTTCTCTCTTAAACTCTAATCTGACAGAGACACTAAATGTGTACATTATTCCATTTAAAGAATCAAAAGATAATCATTTATCAGCATGTTATCAAAAACAAACGTAATTTTTACTCAGGAAATATGCCTCTGTTCTTTTCACCCAAGAGAAACAACTTAATACAAGAAACTTTTATACAAAACTTACAATTGTAACTAAAGCAAAAGAATATATAATGTTGTACTTGGTCCAGTTTTAAATACATATGAAGCATGTCTCAGTGACCTATAAAACAGTATTTAAAAAATGAAAAATGAAAATATATGTTTACAAATATGAGTTTTCTTCATAAAATATTTTTATTATTTGAGCACTTATTTGAGCTGCATAGTAAGCAGCAGCAGCCAAATAATGCAGAAGAGCTACTATTCATCCTTATGAAACACAAATTTTCCATTAATTGCTTTTGCTAAGTTCCCAAACTAAAAAAGAAAACTGTATCTCATTAACACTGGCAAACTTCCATGCTCTCCCACTTTCCAAAACTTAAACGACTAATATGGGAAGAACAAGGGTAGAGCTTCTTCTGGAATAAAATAAAAATAACAGCAACAGAAAAATAAAAAAAAAATCCTGAATTTTAGAGCAAAAAAGTGTTACAGTTCACTAAAATAAAAATCCTTCCAGGCCTGAACTACAGTTCAATTGAACTGTGAATAAACAAAATGTGCAATTCCTTATGGCTACATGCATAGTAGTGTTAGGAGTAAGCTATTCCGTAGCAGCTAACACCTCAAAACCTCTTCCTGAGCTGGAACATGCTCCTGCTTTCCATATGTACTTTGTCTTCTTTACATAGCTTTAAACTAGGATTACAAACCAGAAAAAGTAAAGAAGTGGTTAGGGCGTATCTAAGTTTGCTTTAATCAAGCAAGCTAGCTGCTGTAACAACAGCTTCCTAAAACACACAGCCTTCAGTGCAGATCCGCAACCCAAGTCTGATCCCAATGACCACATTCATTAGAGGTCATTGGCAACCCCACTGTGCAGACCTTTGGGCTCACACAGCCATTGCTAAAGTTCTTATTACTATCTGTCTGCTATCACTGCGCCTTGATCCAAGAAAAATTAAAGTCCACATGTGTCTGTCTGTGAGGCGATCCCATCACCTAATGGCAATGCAGGCACAACTTTGGACATTTAGTTTGGGATCAGGAAGTACAATGGGTTCAACAGAAGAGCTATTTCATTTTCTGTTTTTCTTTTCTTGGAACCCAAAATTAGGTTTTCATGTATTTTAGAAGGGTATCTCCATATATGCATGCATATAGCAATATAGCTACTATATAAGCAAGTATTCAGATACACTGTTTATATATACACATATCTATATGCAGATGTGCTGGTCAGATAGACAGAGAGATAGTTACAGATAGACATAAAACTGGCTATATCTTTCCTTCTCCCTCCTGGAATTATGCATTTGTGGTCAAGCAGGACAACATATTACTTGCATAACATGGGGGGAGGGGGAAAGGGCAGCAGGGGGGAAAAACAAGTTTTTTTAATTTTTGATTTTTTAATTTTTTCCTGTTTATAGCCTGTTTTTCACTGCTAAAGCATGTTTTTATGCACTAGAGCAACTTTTTTTTAAAAAAAAGTCATATGGACACACTCACGTCATGAAAGAGTTGGCATTTTTAGTTATATATGCACAGCAGAGAGCTGAATGTCAGTCCAAGAGATGCATTTACTTAAAAATAAGTAAATATCAAGAATTTAAGACTTTCACCCCTCTGACTTGCCTTTACTGTGCACACTTCAGTATTGATCTGAAGCACATTTATATGGTCAGAGACTTCATTTTTCTTAAGCCATGAGCAAAAAAAAAAGTAGCATAGGAAAGGATTTTTACACACTGCCTTAGTGCAGTACCCACTAGTCACGTAGGAAGCAGCAAGGAAGAGCGCTGACCTGCGGTCCAAAGCTTTACCAACCTTCCTCCCCTCTGCCCTTGTACAGGCCCCATTAATGAAGAGTACAGACAGTTGCACAATACATGTTTTAAGAATGGCTAGCAGTTAACTAAGAAAATGTTTGGATTTATAATTTGAAGACTTTTTTTTCTGGTAAAGAGAATATTGTGTTTTCAAGTGGTTTGGCTTTGTTTCTACAGCCAGCCTTATCTTCCTTGTCTCTACATGTTGATTGTCTTTTTGCCCTTTCACAAAATAAAAACAGGTCTACACAGCAGCTACTAAGGTACAGCTGTGGAAAATATTCCACTGTCACCGAGCTGAACAGCCTACTCCTGAGTTCACTCTGCAAACTTGCCTCCGGGTGTATCACATGGCTGGACAGCTGTCAGCCTGTGAGTCTTCCTTTATTCGCTACCATTTCACTGTACTTTGACTCCCTTCGACCCAAAGATGTGGTATTTGCACACATCTCTTTCTTTGAAAATAATGCCTACATAAATTACTTCAAGTTACGTTCAGAATAACTAACCATCTGTAAATCCTATAGTACACAGCTCCTTGTGGCAATTTGGGACTAAGGGATCCCAAGCCTTCTTGCTATTCAAACATACAGCTCGCATTTTGGATCAATGAACTGGCTCATTTGCTGTCACTGTGAACTGACCAGCTAAAGTTCTAAAAGATAATTATCTTTTTCTTCTTATGAGTCACAAGCTGCACTACATACACAAGGATACACAATCTAAGCAAAGAAAAAAAAGAATTTCAGTTCATTTTTATGACAGCAAAGAATTGCCTTCATAAACAGATATACGATATAACTTAGTCTAAATTCTTTGGGGAAGGAACTGTTTTTCTTGTCTGTGTTCCCAGAGTATAATAGGGCTCCTAAACCATGAACGAAGCTCCTAGTGCTACCATAAAATACACAAATATTCCATGTTCTTGATATTGTTAAAATGAATTTATCAAAGAAATAGTTTCTTTTTCACAAGCAAAGAGACCACCTTATGGAATACAATCAACTGGAAATAATTGAATCAATGTCCGACTACAGTCAAAAGTAACACAGTATTGCTGAAAAACCATTAGATTTAGGATTATTGGGTTTATTTTGAAACTGTAGCAGCCATATGCTTCCTGTGTAAAAGGTCTGTGCCAGGGACTATGAGACAAGGTCCCTTCAGGATCCCAACCCTCCATATTGTGGAACCAGCTCCACCATCAGCATCACCTGAAACTCCACAGAACTCTCTAAAGCAATGCAGGCTCCCCCCCAGATTCAAGTACTTAGAGTAGTTTTGACTTCTTTGTGGTGGTGTTAGCACCATATCTTCAACTGCCATCACTAAAGAACTAGAGTATTATTGCTTAAAAAAGAAAAAAGGTTGAAATCCTTTCCTTTCAATACATTTCCTCATGACCATAATGCAAAAGCAGACATTTTGCTTTAAAAAGGGAAACCTTATAGTTTGGAAGGCAGGGGGGGAATCTTTCACCCACTTTTTTTTTTTTTTTTTTTTTTTTTTTAAACTTTACATTCCCTTTTCCATCCTTAAAAATAATGAATTTCTAACAGTTGATTTGAGATTTTTTTTCTTTTTTTAATGGCATGGTAAAGCCTAGCCCTCGCACCTCATTTTTCAGAATTTTATATCCCTCTAATCCATGAATTTGACACAGCTGCCATGCTCCTTCACCTCTACACTACAACTCTGCCAAACCATTTCATCTCTTTACTACCTTGGCCCACAAGCATCTTCAGTTTGCCTTTGTTGCTGTCCCTTACTCCCAGATTGCTGTTTCCCTGGCCCTAGGGCACTAACTAGCTTTTTTTCAGAAGGGAGCCAGGCCTAGTTGGATGCCTGCAGGCTAACAGAAAAGGGAGAGAGAGCTAGGAGGAGCTTCTGGTGTTCCAGTTATTCATGTCTCAGTTCTTCTGTCACAGAAGTACCTAGAAGGCTCTGCTTTGCTTTAAATAGGCTATTTGCTATGTCACTACCTATGCAAATTCAAATCACCTCATCTTTGCTAGCAAAATACAACTGGAGGGTCATGAAAGGGAAAGAAAATTCTTTCCAAAGGAAAAATGACTTTTCTGTATCACAATACTAATGCTGTTTACCTCAGGATAAGAGAATGAAGCCCAAAGCAAGCAACACACTGAAAAACTAAGCATTACTCTTTTTAACCAAATAAAGCTCCTTCTTGCCCCCAGTGACTGCAAACTCCAGGCCTGTAAACTAGCTGCTGACCTAGGTGGGAATACCACCCTTCCTGTAGTTGAGTCCAGTGCAAGAGCAGTAGGATCGAACATGAGTTTCACTCTGTATCATGTCACTGTAATAACAGCGTAATATACAACTGCAAAAGTCTAGGGATTTAATCTCATAAATACAATCTGAGCTCCAATCATCTTATTTACATAATTCTTTAATAAAATTAATGTAAAAATGCTTTCAAGGGGAAGTCAATACCTTGGTCATGCAAATATTCACCAAGTCAGGCAAGATTAATTTCACTCTCCCCTACAATGTACTAAAACAGTCACAGATAATGGAACATAAACAACCAAGATAATAGGAAAAAGTAGTCCATCTTATATCTAAACTGAAACTGCCCTAAAATATCTTATACAATTATTATAAGCCATTCATAACCCCACTCAATACCAAGTTTCAGCATCTCACACGTCTGATTCTACAGCAAGTCAAATGCAAACTTCATCTTTTCCCTGAGGATATCTTGGTCAAGGAGGGATTTTATTCTGTAGTCTTTAAGTGCCCTAGAACTGATACGTATATGTTAATGGAACAATATATAAAGTCACCTCAAAGGCAACTGGTTTAAAATTGCAATCCCATCCCCTACAGATGGGATGTAGGGTGACAAGTTAATTTAAAATTAGATTCCTGGATATAGTGCACACCTGATAATTGAGGGAAGTAGGAGGAGGGAGAAGAAGGTTATTGTTCTATATTTGAAAAGGTGAATCCCTCCTTCAACAGAGGAGGGGAGGAAGGAAATCTAGAATCATATTGCAGTGGAAGTCTAGCTGTCTGATCACAAGGATTTCTGAACAGCTGCAGAGGTTGGGGATGGATGTGTCAGTGCTCGTGCCTTTTCACTACGGGCAAAATTCACCCAAGCTTAGGAAGGCCGTTGGGCAGTCTCTGGGGGAGTAGAGAAGGACCGCCAAACAAAGTCTTAAACAACCCAGCACATGCTCTTCCCCTGCCTTCTCCCTCTCCTGCCCTTTCCACGAGGGAGGGCAGCAGAAATTCACGGAGGCGCTAGCGCTGTAATCCCCACTGCTGCTCAGACCTGCCCATGGGCCACGACGGGGAACGGCCCCTCCAGCCAGCGACAGCCCCGCAGCACAGAGGCGATGCACCCGCTCTGACGCCCGGCTCCCTGCCACCGCACAGCGCAGCCTTGCCTCCGAGGCACCCCAACCACCCCCCACACGCTGCTGAATTTCACACCCATAGCCCATGCAGAAACCTCAGTCCTCCCCCAACGTTTCACACCAACGGCACCTACCACAACAACAGAGAGAACAGAAAGCTTACCACCATGTTACGCGCTCTGCATACTGACAGCAAACACTGGGAAGATCCCACAAACAGAATGACTTGGGGAAGGAACAGAGACCCTGCAGAGCATTTCCCCAGGGTACCAAGGAATACCAAGATTTTGCTTTTCCTGAATCTGCAAGGCCAGAGGGCTTGGTGGTGTGAGTAACACAGCATTGCTGCAGACTGTATTCCTACCCATAGCAATTATCATTTGTGGAAAGCCAATCACGTGTGTGGCAAAACAAAACACTAAAAGGAAGCAAGAAATATTTAGCTTTAACTTGACAGCCAGCCATGTATTACTGCTCAGGGAAGCCACAGACAGCACAGAGAAAATGAGCAGAGAACACAGTTACAGTAGCTTCCTATTTTAATGACTGTTCTAATTGCTGACATTCAATTATTCATACACAGTTACACATTTCTATTGTGCCAGAAGCACTGTAGGGGCTTTGAAGTTGGAATTGCCATGCTGTACTTAAAAGTATTTTGTTTGTCTTAAACATTACTTAGGCAAATACTTGTGTATGAATTATCTAGAAACATACAAGGCAGCGCGAGTGTTAGGCACACTAGGAAGCAAGCCTATCTGCCCAGGTGAAAGTAGTGTGCGCAAACACACATTGTTCTAGCTCCCAAAGCTCCAGCATTTTCCCTTGCAATTTAAAAGAACTCCACATACAGTTACCAAGAAGGTAAATATGCAAGCTGGACCACACATCTTCAGAGATGCTTCATGACTAAGAGAAAGCAGAGGCTCCAGTTTACTTTGTTTCTTAGAAAAAAACCAAATAAATCTATACATGAAGCTCAAAGAAAACATCCATCACAAACCCGGAACACGTAACAGAACTGAAATCAAATGGCAACTATCTTGGTATCTCCCTTTTTCCACTTCTACAAAAGAGTCAACCTAAAAGCACAGTAATGTAATAATGCTCCAGTTTGGCAAAAATATATATATATATATGCCATGCCATAAAAGACCTATTATTAGATTTGTCACTGTTCTATTTGTCTTCAATGTCTTTCCTAATAAAACTTGGAGGAATGAAGGGTGATACAATGATTCTTAAAACTTTGTGTAAACAACAAAAAAAGGCTGTCCCCATTTATTGTTAAAAATGGAATTAAGCACTATGTCAAGATTAAATAACAACTAAAATTGTTTAGGATGGCGGCTGTGTCTATGTTGACCTTACCTTTCACTGATTGAGAATTTTCCATATGATAAATAGGAAATAGCTTACAGGACACAAAGCTGATTCACTCTTCTTTCTAATCTCAGCTTGTACAATAAACATTATGGACAGCCTCCAAAAGGTTTTCCTTCCTTTTGTCTTCTCCTGCATTATCAGAGGGTAATTTAAGTGATGCCAAATTAAGCTTCTTCAAATACTTACCATGAAACTACTGAAATGCTACGCAGACAATCACAATCATTTATCCAAACTGCCTTTATGATAGCAATTAACTGACTACAGTTCTTTCTGTTAGTAAAACTCACAGTACATTTTTCTTACACATTAGCTAAAGATTATTTGGAACAACTTTTCAGCCTTTTTTCTTTAATTACCACATAGACCTCAGCAGCTCTGTGTCCGAAGTGCCCCGTGATAAGAAAACGTGCATCTTGAACAACATACTCCAAGTCTGCACTGTTGCTATGGAAGAAAGCAAAGAAACTGAGGAAAGGAGAAATAGCTGACATATTCTCCCTGGCATTTGCATCTATCAGCAAAGGGACAGCAAGTGCAAAGGAAATGGTCAGAGCATCACAAATCCCCCCAGAGCCCTCATCCACACATGCACAGTTGTGATGCTGCAGTCTTAAGAAAAGAGATCACTGGTCATGAGCACAGCATATTACAGAGCACTCTGGGGGACCAAAGAACAGACACTTGCATTTCTAAGATTCCTGCTAACGCTAACACCTGGCGTTCACTTCCAGCGAAGTGGAAGATTCAGATATCACACCCTCTCTCTTTATCCTCACCACCTCTGTCTCAGTTCGACCAGCTCCCAGCCTTTCTGTTCAGCAAACTACCCATGCTGCTGGCCTCACTTTTCCCCACATAACACTCAACCAACACTACATCTCCAGAAAAGGTCCTCTCGTCCTGTCTCTGTTTGTGTGGGTGTCTCTGTTTTTCTTCTCAACTACCCCTATTTACAATTTCCACATATTTGTGCTTTTAAATACTCAGCAGTCTGCCTTCTGGCTCCCCACTTCCTCCTCACTT
Organism: Dromaius novaehollandiae; assembly: GCF_036370855.1. NCBI lineage: Eukaryota > Metazoa > Chordata > Aves > Casuariiformes > Dromaiidae > Dromaius > Dromaius novaehollandiae. The sequence goes on from NC_088100.1 coordinate 121,932,383, forward strand.
ACAGCCTCCAAACGCCTGCAGACACTGCGCACAGAAGAGAACCCCCAGCTCCGGTAACAAATTTCTTTGTGCAAGGGTGCTCTTCTCCTGATGTACATACCAGGCTCCTTCCAAGACCAGCATTTATTCCTCCCATCAGTGAGCATCACTGAGTACCATTTTCAATCCCTTAACCTGACATAATCAAATACATATGGTTTTGCCTGTGTAACAGAAATTGAACTTCAGACTATTCACCAAAGATTAAAAAGCTCTCAATTTTAAGTTTGGTGTGTTCTGTTTTGATTTCTAAGAGAGAATAATCATTAGCAGAAAAAAAAAAAAAGTGGTATTTCCTCTACTGTTTGCACAAAATAGTACACTCCACTAAGATTGAGATGCAAACTGGCTAGACTATGCACCAAAAAAATATGTACCTTTAATATCAGTACATGAAAATCAAAAAGCTAGAGTCAAAATATACAGGTTTCTCTTTTTTTAAAAAGAAAAAAAATTTAGCTGGTACTGGCAAACAAATCTTGTTTCATTGCTGCTCTAGTGGGTGCGGTACATAGTTTACGTCTTCAGAAACAAAACCAAAAAAAAAGGAACACATGATTCTTAGGACTTCTGCAGGAACTCTGTTTCGCTGTCCTTTAATTTAGCTTCAAACAGTGACTACTGTGGTTCAACACATCTATCCCAGCAACTCCAACAAATGTTTACATATGTGCTGCTCTATCATGTTAACTCTTAGCAGTTGTACAGCAGTGCTGAATTCACTGAAACCCTGGGAGCTTTTTTAACATTTTACATAATTCTGCAGAATGCAAATTCATATACTTGAAATACACTATGGAAAAGAACTGTACTGAGAAAGGGCTGAACAGCAACTTACACAGCAGCCATGGACTGCGCGTGGTCAGTAAAAACAACAGACAAAAATACATTCACAATGAAAGGTATGTTATCCATGAAATGGTCAGGGACTAGGTTCATTAGCACTAGCCTAATGGTAACATAGAATTAGCCAGTATTAAATTAGTTTTTAACTTTGGCAGCCAATGCACTTAAACAGGCACAGCCAGCGAAATCTAGCATCCCAAACTGGAAGAGCAATGTTCCCATTCTCATTAGAAGGATCAGGATTTTCATCTGTTGCCTCAGTAACAAATAAATATAGTATTTGATTTTTCACTCTGTATATGGTCTCAGTACCATTTTGCAGAACAGGGAAAGAAGTGGCCATGTCATCTACTTAGTTCAGCTGCATGCAAAAACCTTGTCTTTACTCAACTATTGAATTAAGACTTACCAGAGAAGCCACAGGGAAGGAATTTATTTCTGTCCTACTGCACATGCATAGAAAGCAAACAAAATCTCATTCTTCACAAATCTCAGCCTAATCAAAGGGCATGACATACCTTCCTCCTTAATTTTTAGTTTTGTGCAGTTTGATTTTTTTTGTTTGTTTGTTTGTTTACAAAGGGCTTACATTCAGGAAGAATATCTAAAGATGCATTGGAAATACTCGCTGTTTCAGAGCCTGGAATGATTCATTTTACTGAAGCAAGGAAAATGAAATCAATACAGAAGGATTAGGATCATATTCTTAAACCCCTTTGGTCTACTTCTGATTCTGAAGCTAGCCAAAAAAAAAAAAAAAAAAAAGGGTAACAACATGCATAGAGTTTCTTGGCATTGAAATGCCATGAGATCTTTTTTACTAGCAACAAAAAATTTCTGTAAAGAGGCAAAGAGTAAAAATACATTCAGAAATGCTAGTTTAAAGTTATTGACCACAGCAGCAACCAGTTTCAGGGCAGCCTCAGGGTTCTGTTTTTAAAAAAAAAAAAAAAAAAAAAAAAAAAAAGCTGACTATAAGTACGTTTCTCACCACACAAACCTTCATAATACCATACACAGAAAATTAAAATAACATTTTGAGACATAAACACTTCTTCAGATCTTCAAAGAAATGGAATTATTAATTTGGCATGTTAAAATTTGCACTGACCCATGACCCATTGCTCTTGTTTTCCCAAGGACTGTTTTTAATACAATTTTTTTAATATCAGCTTGCAGATGAATAAATAAAACTTTTTAGTTTTTTAAACTGCTCAATGTAATTACAGTAAGTACATCCACTCTCACCTACCTAAAAAACAAAGTAATTGTTCAGCTAAGAAACAAGAATAATAATGGTTTTGATCACTGTATCATCACACCAAAGTGTGATGGTTGTATTTGGATACTTGGTTTTCCTAGCTTTTTTTTAATGTTAGAGCAATCGGTGTGCAAAAGGGAAAGCTGAGTGCAAAAGCACTTCAAAACTACCTCACAGTACCTGCAGAGATCCTGGCTTCACTGTGCTAACTTGTCTACTAACGGGGGGGAGACATTTCCTTGAAGACTTAAGGGGTGGAAAAGCAGAAAAACATGATTTGAGCAGTCCAACATCAGCCACTGAACACAGCTGACCTACTCCTGCATCTCAGACAAATGCTGTCTCCACTGGACCCATCTGTTGATGGATTTCAAAGGGACTACATGATGGGAACAAAAGCAGAGCAGTACAAGAAATAAATATGCTTATGGGAACACATATATATGAGATACATAAGCACCACAATAAAGTATTACTTGCAAAACAATAACCAAAATACTGCCGTTATCAAAAGTTGTGCAGGCTACACAATCTGCCACAGGAGCTGCAAGACCTGGTCAAAGGCCCCCATCACTAGTTTTCCCAACTGCATGGAATAAAACAAAATGAAACATGAAAGAGATATCTCAAAAAAAAAAAAAAAAAAAAAAACCTAGTTGGTTCCTCCCTTAAAGCCCATTAACGTGAATGGAAAAAGCCTGCTGATTTCAGCAGGCTGTATAGCAAACCCCTAAATAAGGATCTTTCTTCCTTTTATTTCACACCAGAGAAGACTCAACTGATAAGAAATGTTTTAGCACCTGTAAAGTATCCTGGCTGGCAAGTTGTCCAGGGATTAGAACTATTAAAGACTATTCAGGCTCTGTTCCTTAAATCTGATCCTACTCCACTAAACTGATTGGATTTTTTTTTCCCTCAACTGTGAGAAGGATGTGATAGCTAAATTTACAGAACTAGCAATACTCTGAAAACACAGAGCCTCAGAGAGAAAAGAGAGCTCATGAAAAATAAACCTTATGGGATTATCAATTAAGATATTTTAGCTTCCAAACTTAAAATAAATGGAAAATATGTCATATGAACCTCTGTAGATATTCAATCATTTTATTTTTATTATATTGAGACCCATAATTGTACCTGGAAGGAAGGAAAAACTGGATCACTTTGTCCCCATTGGTCTAAAAGCACAAGTACCATCAAGAGACATACCTGACTCACTGGCAGTGGGAGCAGCAATGAGACCTGTATTAGCAAGCTTCATAGGAAAAAAAATAATTAGGACAGTAAGAAAAAATACATAGGAACTAATTGTTCTCATAGCTATGAAATATAAATCCATATCATTTAGAAAGTTCAATGAAATGATGCTTGAGTAAGGAGTTCTGCACCTGGGCAACTGTAAATACTGTCATATATATTACACTACATATACTAAAAAAAAACGCTTTTTAACTTTATCTTCACACCTGTGCCTGATATTTAAAATTTAGGATTTGGGCGGGGGGGGGAATTTTTGATTCTTATATTCATGATCGTAGGATGCAGTTTGTATATAACATTCAGAAAACAGAATCATTTACTGAATCTTGTTCAGATAAGTTTAAGTTTGACAAATTTGCCTTTATCCCTTCCATACATATAAAAATAACCAGCTACACAGAAATAGCATAAGAAATAGCTTGACTGGAGTTAATAGTGAACCCTAAAAGTGAGGTGTTAATGCACTGAAAGAGAGTAGCTTACCTATGAGGAAAACTGAATTAAAACCAGCAAGCAGAGACTGAAGGCAACCTATGAAAGTTACTCTGAAACCTAAGTATAAACAGCAAGCAGAGACTAAGGGTGACATATGATAACTGGAACATGAAAAAAACAAACAAAAGACGACGCACAGGACCAAACCAAACATGGCAATTTTTTTTGAAAACTATTCCTCCTGACTTAAGCACTTAATATTATGCATCTACCACAACCGACAATGAAAAAATCCACACACATACACACACACAAAAATCAAAACAGAAATGTTTACAGGAGGAAATAATCAAGATTCAAGTTCCAGCCTACCAACATTTTGCTTCCATCCCGCTCTTTATTTTTAAGTGTAAACAACTGCACCAGAGTGCAGGTAATATGTGCATAAATGTTTGCATGAGAAAGGCCTTGCTGTTACTGCTTTTTGAAAAACAGTTATGAAGGAATGATCTTACAACAGACATTTTATGAAGATGGTGTTGCTATAAGCCTAATGGCTGCATGGAGCAAAACAATACCTTCAATAAAGCAGAAGCCAGCAGCTTTCTTAATACAGCTCACAAAATCAGTGTATGCAGATTTCTACCAACCCCTATTTTGATTTCCATAAATGTCAGTATTCCTTACTTCCAGCTCATCTAAGAAGACTAAAAAACCATTTGCATCTCTATTTTGAAATAAAGCTTATAGAAAAGACTTCACTGAAAAAAATGATAACATTTTAAATATTAACATGTATAATTAAAAAATATTTCTAGGCTTAAAAAAATGAGATGAGTACATCTAAGCTATTTATTTCATTCCTTTTTCTGCCTTTTCAAAATATATTGCAAAACATGCATACCTGATTCAGCCAGACATCTAAGGGGAACTGACATGGTGTAGCAAACATTTTGTTTATCAGAGACATTTATAATTCAATTTGAGGACATTTGCAAATGTTAGCTTTCAGACTGCCCTCTTAATGGGTTCTTTGACAACTCAGTTGATGCACAGTAACCGCGGGTATATTAGGATAATCAGTCTCAGGAGTAAAGTATTCCATCTAGGCTTTTACTAATGTTTTAACCTAAAAATTACAAAAAGAAAAAAACATTTAATGTAACACAGACCTTCTGGTTCAAAGAAAATCTGTCTGGTGGACACTTGCATGTTACAAAGTGAGAAAACACAGTATCAAATAAATTCTAGGTAATTATAATCTGAAGATGTGTTCTGCTGGTTTGAAAAGTTCTGGATGGTTTAGTTGCTTCTGTCTTTAAAGCGAACTGCAGATGTTCAATTTTTCTCAAAGGAGCAAAGGAAATATTTTGGTTTTTATCTGAAAAAAAAATTAAGATTGCTTTTAAATTCTGTAGGTTTTGGCTAAAGATTGTGCCATGAAAACATGCTGTATGGTAATTACAGAGACAAAAACTAAATTCTTTGATCCAAGTGAGCGCTTGACTCTTACTTTTGAAAACAAATGCAGGCTATTTAGTGCTACCTCTGCAAAGCAATTCAAAGCAATTATACCATCAAGATGTAGGGATGATGATCCCTGCACACTACAATATTGGGGTCAATTAACCAGACACTGTGGTCTGCATCAAATAAACTTGGTGGGTCAAATAACTTCTGATCATCCAAAACCAACTGCAGACTATCTCAAATTGATGCCCAAAAGAACTCCACGCGGATTTACTGTCCGGCTAACTATAACTTGGAGTGGACTACATTTCTGCAGACCTCATCAGCAGTTGAAAGTTACCTCTCATATGAAAATTATCTGCATGGATCATCTCAACATCATGAACGCACAAGACAGTTGACAAGGTTTAGACATCCACCTCCCACTGTCCCCAGTGGCTGGAAGAGCATCAACATCCTCTTAAAACATCCACCCTAAGATTTGGGCCAACAACTGCAAGGATTATTGGTGAAGCTGCAATTGAATTGGAAATGGCTTAGGACTTAGCAGGAAGGGAGAGTTAAACCTCCAGACTGCTCATCAGTAATCAGCATGGCTTGCAGCATGCACTGAACTGTGTATTAGCTATCATAGGGAATGCCTTTGACAGAAAAAAGTTCTGCACTCTAGATCCCCAATTTGTGCTTACCCAATCTGATCCCTCCTCAGCCCTAGGTTTAAGGCTCTCCCGATGGCACTGTATCAGTACATGGACTCTTTCTTTAAGAATCCAGACATTTATAAAAATCTAGTCTCCGGTGGTCAATATACACTGCACAGGCATCCTTTCCACAGCTTTTCAAAAGCAAGAAGAGAAAGAACACCTCAAAGCTTGATATTTCTGCTGGAAGGAGAACAACATGAAATTTATATATATTCAGCCTTTCTTCAAAACTGTGAGGTTGATGCACTGGCCCAGGTTTGTATGTGGCTATCCATCAGCAAGAGAGGCAACGACCTTCCTGCCACCGGCCAAAAATAATGCAAGATTCCAGCAGCTGTGCAGGACTAGCACCCACTGCCTTTGTTATCCTACGTTATCTGGCTGCAGCTAAGAAAGGCAAGCCCTACCTTTTGATTTTTAAGACTTTTCAAATGTCCTTAGCAGAGAGTGATTTTTATATCCCTTATTTCCTAGTTAGGTTCTACCTCTTTTCTGCTTCTCAGTCTTGTAGCTTTTCCTCCCACTATATAGTAAAAAGGAATCAGCATAGGGAAGTTGTGAAAATGAATTAATGTTTCTGAAATATCTCCAAATCAAAAATGCCCACGGAAGTATTATCGTGTAATTTCTGCATACGAATATTGAACATCTTTTATAGCACAAAACGTTGCTGCTAGAGATATACCTTTATACAGAGCTTACTTTCTCAGACAACTCAAATCCTTCCATTTCCAAACACTCACTACGACACTCATTAACATACGTGATCAAGTCCAAAATAGCGTGGTAGGCCAGCTCAACTTCACAGCTGTCACCAATAAGATGCAATATATGCTGCTTAGCGTTTTCAATCTGACAATAAAAATTCACTTCTGGCATCTATACATAACTGAAAAGGACTAAAAAAAAAAAAAGTGTATACCCAACCCAGTCCATCTTTAACTACCATGTACGTGCAATCTGCATCCTGGGTATGTGTGGGCTGTTACCCTAGATCCTTTCATTAGGCCACAGATTGCATATGCAGAAGTAACAGAAGCTCTGCAGTGCTATTTGACAGTATAATATCTATTTTTTTAAACACTATTTAATAGGTGTTCATAATAATTTATTATTTTATATGACTTCTACACATCTTTAGCAAAGACTCTAAATGTATTAAACCATACTGTGGAATTCCAAATAAAATGCATAGGCATTTCCAAATGGCACAACATAGTGTTTTTTGCAATCCTGGACTCATTAAAAAAGATATTAACTTCAAAGGGAAAAAGGTGGACTAAAAGGCTTTTAAAATTGATTCCTTTTTAAAAAAACAGTTCAAGATCCTCAAATCACTACGAGAAGTCATATACAAACTTAAAAAGCAAAGGAGAGGATTTCCTTTTTACATTTCTGTAAAGGGACAAAATGTAATACTAATTTTTTTCCACAGTAAGAAAAATCTAAGAGGACTTCCAAGCTATTAAACCTTCCAGTGGATCATTTGTGTTATGAGTTATTAGCATAATTGGGGGCACACTTTATTCTGACCTTTGCAAAACTTTCATTTCCCAAATGTGATAGATACAAAGTGCTTTTATAATACCAATAACGATTATTTCCTATGGGAAGCTACCAATTATAAGCTGTCAAAAAAAGGTATATCGGATATACGTTGAGAAACCAAACACACCTACCAACAGTTAGACTAATTAAAGCTATTCTTCAAATATTAATAAAGCTTTTCGCTTCCATAAAATATAACCTGCACATTTTAGTTCAACTGCATCCTTGTCAGGTCATTCATTCAACACTAATAAATAGTTGACTACTGTTTAAATAGAGCATTTATGCTGAACGTTCACCTTTCCCTGGCAATAAACCAGCACATGTGGGAAGCTGTTTTAACACTGAACCACTTGACTCAAGTTCATATTATTTATATCAAGTCACATCAAGTGCCAGCAAAAATACACAGATATAGAAACAAATCCCTTGGGTTCTAAACACAAGTCTTAAAACTAGGGGGAGAGGGCAGAGGAGGAGGCAGCAACAAGGATCACATATAAGGATAAGCAATAAAGTGTCTAATACTGCATGGTTTGGTTTCACAATACTGACTGCAGTATATTCTGCTGAGGTCACAAGTGCAAGAGGTAGCGGAGTCCACAGCCTCTTCTCCCGCTCTTCTCTCACCGGCTGTCTTGCACGACCAGCTGCCCAGGTTCAGTAGCTACAACGCACCTCCGAGAAACAGAGAGACAGAAAGGGTACGGCCAGACGAAATTCCCGAACGTGCTACCCTGACAGATCAGAGGACAAGACAACCAGTATGCCCTCAGCTAGCCAGAGGTGTGCCCAACCGCTCTATCGCTGCACATGCTACGTGGGCACATTAAGCACGTCAGAGAAGGAATGCTCCTTTCAGCCTTTTTTAGTGACACAGGCTTCAGGTATCTTGTTTGCAAAGCTGTTACAAGCACTGAAACTAGACCACACAGAAACAGGGAAGCCTTCTGGAAAATGCAGTCCTAGGAGACACTGCAAATACAGTCTCTTCATAGGTAGCCCTGGCTTTTTAAAGCTCTCTCTGGATCCCACTGGATACACAGATATAGTTGGTAGGTTGCAGAATCTTACCAAGGAGAAGAGAACAAAAGGAAACTCCACTAAGAAATATTCAGGACACAACCATGTACTCCCACACTGCAGAATATGCTCCAGCTCTTACTGATTAGCCATTTTGTACAATACTGCTTTAACTATGTTACCTCATACTTAAAGGCATTTGCTGTTTTACCTTTGCTTTGGTCATCATAATTTTAAAGTAACTTCTTAGGATGTGATTCCCATTTATGCTCCTGCCACTTTGCAATACCTTTTCAAGATGAAATGGACATTAAAGTGAATGAAAAAGCATTTTACTTTATCTTCACAGCATCTGTAGATTAACACAGGAAAGGTGAATGACAAGAAATCTGATCCCTAACTGCACATGACATTAGAAAATACTGCATGCCGATGTGTCAATGACAAAAAGAGGAAAGCTTTCAATTTTCTAAGATAAATAAATAAATAAATCCCCAGTTCACTGATTATTTATGTACATAATTTATGTTCTATGCAGCAAATTGCCTAATTAAGGTATGGAGGGAAAAGGCCACTTTCTGAATAGACACTTAAACCAACAAAAGAGATCATTTAAAATCAGACAAGGAAGTTCATCTACCAGGCTCTCCAGAATATCCTGCTAGGTGCTTATCTGCATCCATAAAAACAAAAATGGTTATATAAAGGCAGGCCATAAAAGCTAGAGGCTGCAGAGAAAAAGCTGACAAGTTTTCAGGCACGCAGACCCAAGGCAACCTGTAGACAGACTCGTACACCCACATGTTTTTCTGTTTTTCCCATACAACACAGAAATGTATTATTTGGTCTGATAAAAGAGACTACATCTAATTACAAATTCCACCTTGCTTAGGTCCAATACAACTGTAGCCAAATATCATGCTGGACGTGAAACCTTCATTCTCAAAGAGCTAAGACAGGCAGAACAGCTTTTTGAAAGGAAATACGGGCACAAACTTCAAATTCAGGAAACTCGCATTCTAATTCATCTGGGCCACTAACCTCTCACAGGACTTCGGCATTAAAGAATACTGGATCTGCCTTTCAGAGAAGGAGTTAAATAGCTACACAGGTAAGCCTCAATGTGTGTGTGTGGGGGGGGGGAACCTCACATGCCTTAGTAGGAGAAGTTAAAAAACTAATTTAAATAGTTTTCAAAGAGAAAGGTTCAGAAACAACTTGGTCAGTCTCCGAGCACCAATATGAGGCAGCCATTCCCAAACATCCTGCTGGAAAAGACTTACAGAATTGAAAGAGCGTGCTGCTCAGCCTAGATAAATTCAGACCAAATACAAGGCACAAATATTTTAATAGCCACGGTAACTGGCTTTTCTCCTCCCACACGTCCTCTGAAGAAAGACAGAGTAACTTTATTAAAATGTAGCTTAGCTCAAAGTGAGGTGTAAGGTGAAAAAGTGACTGAATGAAGTTTTGTCAGACTGGACAATCACTTTGCACACAAACACCAGAAACTGCACAAACAGGAGCTGTGTATGCACATCTGGCCATCTCAGCCTGATTTAATGAAGTGAAGCACTGCTTCCTTTACATGAGAAGAGTCTGATCTTGTAAGAAGACCATTTACGAAAATACTCGCTGTGAAACAAGTGTAAATGGTCAAATTCTTCCAGATGTAAAAGTGCCTGAGAAAAGGACTCTGCAGATCTTGAAAAGCAGTCTATGCATTAGCAGGAATTACACTTAACATCTACAGCAGCTCCAAAGATAGGTTCCCAACTGCTAGGTCAGACTGCAAAAGATCTCCTAACAATCTTTTTTACAATCCAGATTTTCAAAGTCTGCTACGGATCAAACAGCAAAAAGTACAGTTATGAAATCTAAGTAGATTTGCTCTCTACTTTTCTCTGTAATGTTTAATAAGGCTTATTAATTTTGAAAAGAAGAAACAACAGTTAAAAATATAAACAACTGGAAAGTGGAATGTGTGCTGTTAAGCAATAAACAACACTCCATATTTCTCTGTCTTTCCCCTTGTTTTACACAAAATAACTAGACAGAAGTCTCATCACTCCACATACTGTAACTTTCAAAACTTGGCAAAACAACTCTTGCACATTGTGTTTCAGATCCAATAACTCAATACGTGCTTCAAAGATCTGGCAGCAGTTCTTTTGAGAGTTATTTCCTACTTTGCTGGCTTATGCAACCTGTCGAGTCTGAAAATTTACACTTAGAAGATTAAGAGGATGTATGCAGAGAAAAAGGAAATCATAATAACCACAATAATTATAAATGAAATTTTGAATGCAAATTTGATTTGCCACACAGACATTTGCATTGCCTGCAAGGAGTCATTCTGATGCAGAGCAGCAAATGCCATATTCTCAGATTCCATTTTTCACAGATACTGCAATAAAAAAAAGGATTATTTTCAGGAAAACAACTGCCCATAGGGCAGACTCTGTACCTATTTCACACACGTTCCTGGTTCTCTAATGCAATAGTCATTTTAAGAGTAACAAGATTACAACAGATAAGATATGAACACGAGAACAAAAAGCAGGTTCAGACAAAGCCACAAGATGATATCGAGTTTTGCCTTCGATTACAATCTATTTACTTAAACACTCAACCAAACATCTCTATTCTAAACCTGACCGCTAACCTAATTAGAGAAAACATCACTGAAAATTTCCAGTTTGGGTGTTCAGAAAAGTTGGAAATACTGTGAGGAAAAAAAACTCCTTTCCAAATACAAAGTATTTTCTGGCAGTAATGAGGTAATTTTCTTTTTGGCTTCACCAGAAAGCAGTAAGTTCTAAAGCTGAACATACTGTTCATGTGGTATAGGAATACGCATCTATTTAAAAGAAAAATCTGCTAGGCAAATAATCTTGGCATTTCAATAGCAGGGCTTGGTAGATGGTTTCAACTGGAGAAGAGTCTGAAATGGATAAAACATTTAATACAAACTCGGCCATGCGCATGATCTCGCTTCCTCTCCCACCACATGCTCATTGCCTATATGTCACTGTTGTATTATTGCCTATCCCTCCTTCTGTATCTTGCTTCTTCTATTTTGCAGCTCTCCCTACACCTTTCAGACTGTTCTGCCTATTCTTTCACCCCGTTTCTCTTTCTCATATGCTTGGCCCCAGCTGAGATCAGCAGCAAAACTCCCACTGACTTCACTGCAAAGGGATCCCTTGGGAACACAGGAATGTCACCTGCCATCTCTGACCCCTTCCTGGGTAGTAAATTGAATTGGCTCCTGGAGGAAACCAGATCACAAGTGTCCCATCAAACTAATCAGCAGGAGTATTTGTGGAATATGAGTGGAGAGGGTTGGATAGAAAGGAGTGGAGGAAGCTATTCCCCTTCCAGTTTCTCATCCTAAAATTAGATGGTATGACTCTATGTGAAAGCTGAAGGGCAGCGATGGCAGGGGTCAGAGATGGCAGGTGACATTCCTGTGTTCCCAAGGGATCCCTTTGCAGTGAAGTCAGTGGGAGTTTTGCTGCTGATCTCAGCTGGGGCCAAGCATATGAGAAAGAGAAACGGGGTGAAAGAATAGGCCTCTAAATGTCTTACCTCTTCCAAGTAAATTATATGATGACTAGAAGGTTCTAACAGACAGACTAGATCAGATCCCAGGCCTGTCTAGTTCAGTAATACCTCAGATGCCAGGACCAGATGCTTTAGATGAAGGCATCAGAATCTCACAGTAGGCAGTTATGGGATAATCTGTCCCCCCACATTAGATCTCTTGCTGACCTCTGCTAGTCAGAGACGACCTTATGCAATGAAAAATAAGGTTAAATATTTCATTTTTCTATTACTAATTATAGTAATCATATGGTTATAAAGAACACCCAAAATCTTCAAGAGCCTTCATTATTTTTCCCCCTTTTTCTGCATTAGAACATCTGGAGACTGAAAGATTCCAACCTTGAAAATGGCAGAGTACATCCAACTCTCATCTCGCATGGTCACAAGTAGTTTGAAGCTGTAGTCTGGTAAACTTCAGTAATCCTCTCCAGAAGTCCACTAGTCACTCATTCCTTCCCCACTAACCTCCACTCTGCCAGCACAAATGAAAACTGATTCAGCTGAAAAATAACCTTTTGTAACTGTATTCAGCAGGTCCATTTTCAGCCAGATCAGTTCCCTGATAAAATTCACTTGTCAATTACACAGGCTTTTGGTGTGACCTGCAAGTGAGGTTGGGGACTACTTTCTTTAGCAGCAGTGTCAGTTTAAATGTACACGAAACTATGAGAACCAGACAACTGAGACAGTAACTACTGCTATAAATTATCTGCATGCTTTTGTCACCACTTGCTTTTTAGTTCGGATAGCTCTCCTTTCTCTCTGAAGCAACTATCTTTCTCATTCTGAGACTTCTCCCCTTTTACCAGTATGCATTTTCTGCTCCTTCCATGCTCACCTTTCCCCTCAAAAATGTCTATCCATCGCTGGACTTTGCTGTAATTAAACAAAACAGTCTTTGAAAGGAAAGTATGAAGAATACAAGATCACAAACAGCAGGAAATGTTTGGAAAACAATGCTTCATCTGGATGCAGCAAGCTTTATTTACTTTTCTTTTGCCTCTCTATTTTTGTTTTATACTGTTGACTCCAAGTTTTAATGACAGAAGATATTTTAAGCATTCCTGACCTAGAAATGCGCTAAGAATAAGAGAATTTTTTTGTAAAGAAAACATTGTCCATCCAAAGGGTAATTCAGAATATACTCCACCTAAGCTAGCTATGCACATTGCTTATGAACAGCAGATAGCTTATTAGACCTAAAGAACTCAATTTCCAGGAGCCAGTGGTAATATGCATAAAGACCCACATGGTCTGTAGATGCAATGGACCTGATTAGAAGAACAGTAGTAGGATTCATGGACATAACAGATCTGCAAATCAAAATGCAGCTGAAATGGAAAATATCCACACAAAAAATCTTAATTGCTGGGGGATATCAGGAACAAGGAAGAAGCTATCCATTTTTATGAGGGAGACAAAGTCTAAAGCTAGGATTAAAAATCTCTGTATTTTGAGAATAACAAAGTGAGCAAATTGGCAGGGGTTGCACTAGTCTCCAGTAAGAAGTCAACTTCTCTTCTTTAGTCTCCCCTACAAAGTGTCACTTCCATTTTGGGAGTGGTTACCATGTCCCATAGAATGGCCAGGAAGCAAATCCATTAGGGCTAAAATCCATCTTCAATTACATCAGTGTTTACATGGATAAACTGTGCAGGTACGACAATGGAGTTACTGTAGACCCACTGTGGCATAAGGAAATAAGCCCAAAATATTTGTGATCTTAACAAAAAGACTAAACAGAAAAAGTTCTTGAGGTTTTGGCCTTAAGTCCAGACAGTAACCAGTGTAACATCACAAATTACAGTATATGATTCTTACAATTATGCTGGTGTGCAAAACACTACATTAACAGTGTTTGTGCTTGCATTTACAGTACTTTCAGTTACAGGAAGATGTCTGTGGCTATTCAACACTATTTTTGAGGCCCCAGAAATGTGAATGAGTTGTCATCCAAATCTGCCAAGTATTCCCTCAACTGTTAAAGCAAAATAGTAGTTGTTTCAGCTATAAAAATCAGATTCAAATAAAGCTCACTGTAACGTATAACTTGGAGTGAGGAAAGTGATACAGTTCTTTGAGATTGCTAGACGTTTTCAAAGGACCAGAAGCGCTGGAAAGAAGCAGACGTTTTAAAGCTATGAGATGCATCAAATACATAATAACACCTTGAAATCATGCATCTTTTTGGTCAATATGCCATTTTATATCCCCCTCTCACATAAACAAAGGACTTGGTTGACTTTTTAATGTTTGGAGAGTTGAGAAATATATTCAGTAAATCTCATATTGACTGCAGATAGGAAGAGAAGACATAGCATGCTAAGCTTCAACAATTTTAAGAACCTCGGTTTTAGAGGAGCCAGTAGACACTTCTATTTTGGCAACACAATAGGAAGCAGAAAACCTTACCGACTGGATGCTTCAGTGATCTTTCATGACCCTCTAGTATACAAGACAGAGTTGCATCATTTCACTCCTACCTCCTATCAACCTTGGGGTTGAGCCATCCTGCCCTTTGCCCCCGTCCCCAGAGTCCATCAGCGCACACTTCAGCCATGCAGCCCCCTTGGCAAACAGGTCCGAGCTGGCACGTACAGAAGGGTGGACAAAAGCTCTTTATGTGCCATGGGGGGGACACAGCTGCCAGTCTCTCTCTGCATGTCTGTCTCATTACCTACGCCACAAGGACTGCTACCCTGAAGGAATTTGCCAGTACCCCACTATCCTTAACATAAAAAAGAAAAGAAATTGCTTCATTTTTCTTATTTATCTTATTCTTATCTTAGTTCTTTTTTTTCTTTTTTTTTTTTAAATGAACACTAAATGCAGACAGCACAGCTGCAGAGTATACAGAAACAGGTAAAAAGAAACAAAAGAAAGCCTTACACACAAATAAACGTACCTAACACTTTAGCTGTTAATATTCCTGCTCTCCTTTCGTCATTCTAGATAACAGGCCGTTAGATGTCCACAAGCCCTGGGAATCATATTAAGGGAAGATGATTTAGTAGTGGGAACACTGTCTTATTTTTAAAATCCAGTCCACCTTTTGTCATGGCTACAATCTGCATCTTTCCATTCCTTCACCTTCATTCAGTCAGGAAGGCATTTCAACTTCTTCCTCGAACTGTTGTCTGACCCCCTGGTTTGGATACATTAGTGTTCCTTGGGCACAGCCAGATTCAGCTACTGCCTGCCTGTAGGGTAAACGGTCAGCTAACGACTACTCCAGTGCTTGGCTAAATCCTAGACAGGACATTAGCAGAATGTTCTTCTCCGCCAGGCTGGACTATGCCCCAAAGCCCAGAGCAAGGCCTTTCCACATTGTGAAGCTCCTATTTTGTACAAACCTGTACTTTTTTTAAAAATCACAATGTACACAGTTACATAAGTAGGATTAGTGCAGGCAGCACTTAATTGAGTCTCAACACAAGATACAGTGATAACCAAGAATCACTTTGTGGCTGACAATGAGGTTGGGGTAAATGCTTTTCTTAGCTCCACATCTGAAAGACACACTGGTGCACAGGTGCCCGAACAAGAGCATAGGTAATTTAATCAAGTGTATACAAGCCAAATGATCCCACTATGCCTTTTGCTCTATAAAAATTCTGCATGTCTAACCTGTAAAAACATCACAGAGATCTTATTTCACCTCCATAAAAATCAACTGAAGTTTGGTGATGAAAAAATAAAAAGTCATTGAGATAATCGTGAAGATCAATACGTTCTTTTAATTATTATTCTAGTCAGGAATGCCCAGTAAACACCATCAGCTTCACATTATAGACTTTGGTGGGGGTTCAGTAGTCTTTTCTTCCAACAATGTCAGGGAAGCCATAGTTTATAAAGAAATTTTTCCTTGGTTAGTTCTCTCTTCAGCCCAACCTCTTTCAGAGTAGGAAAACGGGCAAAGTTCCTCCATCTGTTGGCAGCATCATTATATGTAATGATGTTCAGTGATACAGGTGGCACCTACACATTTGCGCATCACCATGTAAACAGAAAGTATCTACAGAGACACACTGGCTGACCTCACCTCCTAAGGAGATATGGTCTAGAACCACACACTGTAGTAAAACGGACAATAATGCACGATGGTCTCACTTGACCTTTAATAGTGTGATGTTTTAGCATACTTGCCACCCAAAAACCCACCTGCCTTTCCAGGCATCCCTAAGGCAACTAGTATTAACTGCAGCACACTGCTCACAAACCCTAAGATTTGACTGTATGAATTGTGACTGCCAGGAACTATTTCTGCTTTGTTTTTTCCTTTCTTGTTATTGAGTCAAATTCTCTTCATATTTACTTTATGTCAATTCACAAGTTCTGGAATTTGCTTATTCTTTGTTCCAAATTTTTCTAAAGTCTTTGACTTTCAAGATATTGCATGAAACCTACAACATACACCTGTGTATGCTATGTTAAAATGGTTAAAAACGGGTCTAAGTGTGAAGTGAAAAGCAGTTTCCCTAACTTCCTTTACCTATCTCCAAAGTTAATAGCTTTTCCCATTATGTAGTGTTTTGTTTTGAAAGTATGCAAGACACTCAAAAGCAATAAATAGCTAATCAGAATAAGGTAAACCAATTCATCCCCTACTTTTCTTTACTTAGTCTAACAAATGAGCCAATTACCCCTGCAGTTGCATCAATGGTGTGATATGGTTCTGAATCTCCAGTAAGAGTCCTATTGCTTACACCTGGGCAAGAAGTTAGTACCATCTGTTTTTTCAGACTTTTGCTCTAAGGATATATTTACTGTAGTTTCTATTTCATGAGAAAGCTATTTCTGGCCAACATAGCTTTAATTTTTTTTTAATTATTTTAACAAACTGCACTTGTGCCCACAGGAGAATTATTTTAATCACTGACAAACAAACAAATTGATTGTGATAGAACACTAGGTCACAGTGCAACAAGTTTCCCAAATTCTCGTGGTACAGCACAGGGACAAACCAACTATGAAAAAGTAAAAAAAACAGGGAAACAGGAATGCTTTTTTAATGACTATACATAGGTAAAGCATTGCCTACAACCACTGCACTATTACTTCCAATTCTAAAACTCTAGATGACCAGGGCCACCACATCCTTTGGACATTGCTGACTTTTCTTCACTGAAGTTTTCCCACAATGGATCCCTCCGTTGAAGAGCTCCCATCTACAATCAGAATCCTCATCTAAGAAATCATCTCAGATCATATCAGAGAATTCTCGTATAGATTTAGATACTTTTATATAAACAACAACAAAAAGTAAATACACTATCTCTCTAAAGCCATTTACAGAAATTTCAGTAGAAAGAACAGTGAATAAAGTTCTACGCTCTACTTACATGTGCAGCTCTGTTCCTATGCACTAAGGTGATGGGCATCAAGGGACTCATTTAAGCTAAATGGATTGGCTTGACCAATGGGGCAATGCGCCATCTCAGCTGGTCTCCTATGACTCAGGATTGGCAGCACTCAGGATTGGTGACAAACTGGCAACTGCCAGAACATCCCTTTTTGGCCTGCTCAGAGCCTAGATGCTGAAGCAGGTAGAATTTGGTGCTTCTGGAGGAAGAACAGCTTTCAGACAGCAGAAGCCAATAGGGTGAGAACCCTGGGTGCTGATGGGATACATAAACTAAGCTCAGATTAGAAACACCTATGAAATGAACTTAAGCAGGTGTGTGAGAAGTGTCCCAAGTCTCCCTGAGTACTAGAGAAATAATCTTTTTTGCTAATTTGAGATCAGGAGAAAAAGGCTGGAATCACATGGAAACCAGAGCACTTAAATTAGCCTTTGCAACTGTTTTATGAAGGGTTCCACATACGTATTCTGAGTTCTCATTGATCTCACCTGTTTGCAAACCTCAAGCCTCTCATAGGCTAATATTTGGAGAGGGGAGGGAAGTAGTAAGTGAATCTTTTTCCCCCCCTCAGGCTTGTTTAAACCACAGAGCCCGAGGCACTGATTGTTGTCCCATTCTCCTCCCTCCCCCCCCCCCCCCTCCTTTTAACATACTGTCAGGGTATTTGTTTTTCTGGAGAGGAGCTTGACATACTCTGAGGTTACAGACTTTTGGCCTAAATTCTTAATAATGTCTTTCTCCTCATGGACCTCAATCATTCTTGGCCTACCCTCTTTCAGAATATGTTCTTCATTCTACTAATACTGACAGTACAACATAAAAACATTAACTATATTTTAAACTTGAGGCAAATAATCTACTAAAAACAGCTAAAAATGCTAAGAGAATGGGAAAACACACTTACCTTTTGAAAATCAGAAATTATTCTGTAGAAATTCCCATTGTAGATAATCGGCTCCTTTCCCTTTAAAAAAAGAAAAAGAGCAATGGAACAAGTATTTTATGAAAATTCACTAAGTTGTAAACTAAGCATATAACAGGACACAACCACTAATATTTTTTCCTAACAAACTGAAAAAAACTATAATAGTACATATTAATATACAGTTACCTAACAAACTACAGTAAAAATTTTCAAAACTTTTGCACTCCACTCTGCAAGTTTTTAACTTCATTTTATTTTGAATTTCCCTTCCATCTTTGTTGTCTAAGCAAAAATGTTATTAGGTACAGGTGAATCTAACATGCAGTATCCATTTTTCCACGCATTTAGGACTAGAAAGTAACCCTACAGTGGAGGCCAAGAATGAGCAGTGCAAGAAACATACCTGCCCATGAGCTGAATCCACATGAAACTGATTTCAGCTCCGAGGTACTTAATCAGGTCCCTTTCTCAGCCCTACTATGGACAGAGAGTAAATTGTGCCATGGTTATTAGTGCCAAAATATACACCCCCATCGCTTCTGCCAGCACTCTAGAGCAATGGAAGCATCAATTAATTCACCGACATCCATTTCTGCTGTGTCTCCTCCTTCTATCAGTGTGGAGAAGGGGCTGGCAGCCCTAGGACATTCGACACTTCGAATTCTGAGAGGTTCAGAGAAACAAAAATCTACAGCCAAGAAAGGCCAGAACATGCGGTGGGTCTAGTGTTTGCCTTGAAACTCAAAGTGCACAAAATGCCCCAAGTAGTTTGCTAGGGCAACTGAGAACCAAGGCAGTTGCAGTTACAGCAGTGAGAGCAATTTTAATGATTTGGGACTGTGTCAAATAACAAATAACAGTAAACTATCTTAAGATTTTATGTTGAAATCTTCTGAAGTTGCCAAAAAAATCCTATTAAAACAGAAACTTTTCCAAAACATAAACGGCAACTCCAAGAGGATGATGGTTAGATATTTTATTTTCATTAAATATTGACAGTGTGTTCTTCTAGCAAAAGATGACACAGTGCCTTTGGTTTGATTTTTTTTTTTAATGCCTCAAACTCTCTCATTATGCTAATGCAGTTTCAGGTTGGCCTCAATAGCCCAAAATTACATGACAAGGTATCACTGAGTCTCTCCCACCTAACAACTGTACATGAAAGAGTCCCTACATTTATTTCTAGGGACAACTAAAGCCAGATCAGTGCTAAAAATAAAAATCACTATTCAAAACATGTTACTGGTGGAAAAACAAAGACATTACAAAAATATTTTGATACATACAGATTATTCTACTAGTTTGCAATGAGAGATGCACCTCAGATATTTTTGTTCTCTTGCAGATTGTGGTCAAATTTCAACACAGTTACATCAGCAGAAAATCCAGCAGAGCTCCACTGAATTCAGTGGCATCACAACACACCTAATGCACATAACAGAAACAGAAGCTGCTTCTCAACTGTTTTTAATCATTTACAGCTTTCTGGAGTAAAAATTGCTATTGGGCTCTGAAATTTCTCATGTTCCATGTAAACAGATGAGTACAATATCATAAAGTTTAATGAAAAAAATCAGTTTGTTTAGTTACGCAAATATCAAAAATCTTTCTTTTTGCCAGTTAAGTACTTCTTCAGAAGCTTGTTTGCATTCAAAATCTCCAGTGGCCCTTTTACTGGGACTGTAAATTCTTTGAGAGAAACACTCAGAGCCAGAGTCAAGTCTCAGTTACACTGGTAGAAATGCAGACCAATTCTTAATCCGCAGTAACCTAACTACTGACGGGTAAACGGCCTGCAGCTGCAGCCTCCAGTTTGTTCCATAGCTGGTTGTAATGGCTAAAATAATAAAACCCTAAAGCATGCATTTCTCTCCTGTCCCAAGGAAAACAAACAAACAAATAGGTAAATAAATTGGTCTTAAATACCTTGATACCTACTTTTTACAAAAGATCATTAATTGTATATTCCTTACTTCCCGAACCCCTGACCAGATAGATACCACAGGCTCTCAATGGCAAAACTGCTGAAGACTCAGTTGAACTGCCAGTTGAACTCAATGGAAGATAATCACTTAAACATCTAAAATGTGCTACACATAAACACCTACTAGAGTATTCATCACACTCAAGTCAGATTTCAGGCATCCAAATTAGGCTCCAAAATTTAGCTGAACCTTTCTAATCTTCATCTCTTGCTGCTCATGGTTGCTCATTAATGAAAGAAGGTTAAAAACAACCCTTCACACCACAGAGCTGAGGTTGGATAAATGCCCAATAAGCTCCGTAGCCTGCCTTACCATGTAATGGGGAGTACCAACAAAAGGCTCTTGAGGAACCAAATTCTGAGGTATCCAATATTTATCACTGGCCCACACAAATAACACCACTAGCCTTTCTTCTAATTGGGACATCACAAGTTGGCCTTCAATCAGGTTTTCACCTTGGTGTCTGCAGACCCCTAGGGATTCACAGATTGCTGCTGAGAATCCATGTACACTAGCTAAGAAAAGGAACGTCGACACCATACTGTTTTCCATTCTTGAACCAAGCATTCCTAGATATACTTAATATCTACCAGCTTCAGCAACTCAATTCTTTACTCTGCTTAGCACAAATGACAATCTGGTGGTACACAAAATATCCCTCATGAACTAACCAGACAATTCTTTGTATTGTGATAGTGCTATCAAAATTGCTGTTGTCTCACTTGCTCCTTTCCTAATGGAAAGCATCCTTGTACATTTTGTGCTTGCCAGTGGATTAAAAAAGGCAAAGCTTATATTGAAACAAAATCCTGAGAAGAAAATGTCTCAGTATTATTTAATAGTCATCTACCAGTAACAGCTAAGCAAGCAAAAAAGTGATTTTACGGTTCTCACTATCAGTCAGCATCAAAAAAGTGAATGTTATGGCAGTATCGCAGAACCTAAAAAGAACATAAGGCAATATGACGACCGCCAACCTTCAGTCTCCTCCTCTTTCCAAATCAAAAAGCACGGAGTTCTTCAGAAGTAAATTAAGTACATTCATAGCAGAACAGGAAACTGGCCAATCAGCTGTCACTGTGAATGCAAAAATATGGTTGTGTGTCATTAGGGAATTGCTAAGGCTGGAAAACCTAACAAAGCCACAGAAGATCTACTTCTACCAGAAGCAAAATCAGAATTGCTGGTGGAGAAAAGGAGCCAAGCAATTCCAACAGTTGTGGCATACACCAAATTCAAGACAAGGCTGAGTATTCAAATGAGCTTCCTGCCTGAACAAAGAGCAGCTCCTACTTCATACTGCAGAGATCTGCTGCTCTCACCAGCCAATTCATGCATGTGAAATATGAGCTGGAAGTGAACTGTTGAGAAAAGCATTTGTTTTGGCCCCAACGTTCAGGATATGGTGATTACACTTAGTGGTTTCCTACAGGAAAGGGGAGAGAGACTGGGTAAGTCTGCCATGTCTTGTTCTGATGGTATATGTTCAGCGACAAGAAGTCTTCCTGGTATGGTTGCACTCATTTATAAAATACTCCTAATGTCTACAAGGAGTTCTGTAGTATTCACCAGAAAGTTCTGGCACTAAGACAACGAAGCAACACAAAAACGGTCTTCAAAATCCCTCTGAAAACAGGTTATATCAGAGTTCAGCCACTGAAATCACATATATCCTCAGTTTCATGTCATGGACAGCAAATGCAATTTTAAATCCTTCTAGTGCAATGAAAGTGCAATGAATACCAAGAGACAAAGCTTTTACCCATTTCCAAACTGCTGGTGCGAAAGGTGAGACGTATTTCTTGACTAGTCACCCAAGCTATTCTATCACCTTAAACACACAGCACGGTTTTGCCAAATCACTTCTCCCTTGTATTTTCTCATGACTTAACAAACCCTGGTTACCTGCAAGGAAAGAAGTTAAGTTTTCAAAGTCCTCAGATAAGTCATGATGGTTCTTCAACAGGATGGATAACCTTCATCAAGACGCTGGATTCATCAACAGATTCAAAACCTCTGACTACTTTTTTTTCCTTAACTGAAAACAAAATGCGACTTGACAGTGATTTACAATACAAGGGCTTCTTTTCACCTGTCACTCTCTGAAATGATCAGAGAGAACAACCTGACAGAAACACATTTCTAAAAGCTTGCAACTCTGTTCTCTAACTAATGACACTTGGTTAGGGATGAAGAGCACTTGCTTGAGTTACCCACTGGGAGACTGATACTTTAAAATTCCAGTGAGGACCTCTTCCCTGATTCTGGAGTATGAGTACCCGATTTGGAAAACACCACCATTAGAATCTTAATTTACTCACAACGATGATTTCAGTCCATGAATATATCCTCTTCTGAAACAGTCATTACCTACCAAACCTTCGCTCATTTTGTGCCAGAAAAGCAGATAAATCATGGCTGATGTTCTTTTCAGTTATTTTTAGATAAACGATTTTTAAACAACATTTCCTAGACCTAAACTCACTATACAGCAACCTGCACATGCGGAATTTCTAAAAAGATCTTTTCTTTCTTTGCATTTTTTTCCCAGCAACTGCAAATCAAAAAGATAAAAAAAGAAAGAAAGAAAAAAAAAAAAAACCACTTGCGCTCTAATGCTAGCTCTTTGATAAGATGGTGCCAGCTGGTACACACTCATGGGCAGGAAACCACACTTACCAAAACAATGTTGTATCAGCACCCTGCCTCCTAAGAGCACGCAGCGAGGCTGTACGCTGCCAGGTCCTGCGTTGAATGGGGCAGACTGTTCTAGCAAGGGCCACGCTGCCGAATTGTTCATTCTCATTCAAAACCTTTGAAAAACCTCAGCTCCTTCCTGGCGTGGAGCCTTGCCAGGGACATCAGTCTGTTGTTGGTGACACACTCTACACACAACTCAGTGGCTTCCTGTTCAAAGCATTACATAATTTGAGCCTCTGGCATATCTTCCTGGAACATTTCACATATTAATCCACAAGCTCAGCAGCCTCTTCAGTAACCAGAAAACTCTCCACCTTTTCTTCAGTGATGCTGACCAGGATGGTATTGACTGCAGAGGGTAAGGCTGTCTATTTCCAAGGAAATAAAAACTGGATGGTATGGTTCACAGACACAGACAAAAGAAGAAGCTAAATACAGAGCTAGTCCTCAATAACTCCAGAGACGATGAAAAAACTACATTTCATCTGTTCGTGCCAAAGGAATAGCATAATTGAAAACACATTCATAAGCCACATACATGGCATATTAAGGACAACTGCATTTAGGTTTACTGAGTTTAGTTAGAAACTTACTAACTAAAAAAAGTACACATCCTACTGCTAGTATCATACACAATACACACTAACTACTAGTCCTACATCTGACCCTAACTGTGCACAGTCATGAGTCAAAAAACTTCTTAAGTCAGGATAATGGGCCATACAGCTAATTTGAAAAGCAAATCTACTTTTTGATATCTGCTGAGCAAGACTCAGCTGACTGAATTCCTGAAACAGGCAGGCCATTCCCATAGGGACTCCAAATAATTTGAAACCTGGGGATTATATCTTATGAAAAGCATATTGATTAGCAATAGGTATACCCACCAAAATTATCTATTCGTAAATAAACACATAAATCTTTCAGATTTCTTTCCTACAGTGAATGCATTATATTTATCTGATAAAACCAATTAATTTAAGTCAGGCAATAAACAACAGCAGCATTTGTGCAACATAAACAAAACTGAGATACCATAAACTCTTACCACTATGCAAATGCAATAGGCCTAAAAAACACAATCTACAATTCCAGTCACAAAATTTTAGAAGGATGTCTTTCCAGACACTGTAGTAAAAAAAGGGATTAAAATGACAGATCTTCTGTCTTGCAACCTAACAACTATGGGACCATACTATCCTGAAGTATCTGCAGGTACTTCTACGTATATTTTAGGTGGGTATTATGTTTTCCAGGATTTTAAAGCATTCTGTTTTTACAGACACCTATAGTAATTCTCTAGAACCAAAATTATCCTGCTGCAATTGAGGAGGATTTCAATCTATGAAATTACTCACTGCAGATGAAAACAATAACAATCCAAGACCTCACATATAGCATTACAAAGAATAGAGCTCAGTTAGGTGTAGATGCTCTAATTCTGCTGTGCTAATGAAATTAGTAATTTTCATAAAAAACTGTTCTTGCTAAGAGTACAGCTAAGGTATCTCTTACTACATGCAAAGCAAACAGACAAGAAGGGGCAATCCCATCCTCCAACACACAGCCTGGGTAATCAACGCGGATACCAGGGAACGTGCAGTGGATGAGAGATGGGAAGAGGACAGATACTCCTTTCAAGCCTGCAAGCCATCAGCTGCTAGCACTTGAAATCATTGAAATAAAATGCAATAGTCTAAGGGATTCTCCAGGGAAAGCTCAGCACGATCAGAGTAACCCTTCCATCATAGCTCAGGCATTCTTTTTCGGAGGTGCCCCTATGTTTCAGAAACCGGTAGTTCATTTCTTGCTGTTCATATTTTTAAACACAGGCCAGCAACTACAACACAGCATGTTCCGACCTATGCTTTTATTATCCCAAACTTCTCTAACAGCAAGAGAAAGGGATTATGCAGCATTCTTTCTCCCTTTGAATGTTTATTGAGACTATTACACATCAGCTATAACAAAAGATAGATACACTACACTGTGCAAAGTAACACTGAATGGGCACACCACTGTTTTATCCAAATCTGTATGTCCCATAACATGTTGGGAAGTAAAGAGCTGATCATACTAGGTATGGTCCTACAGGACAGTTTAATGATAGCAAACACTTTCAAATGTATCAAAGCATTCAGCTTTTTCACACTATCCCTCTTCTTGGCAGTCATTAAATTTTACTAATTTTTTTACTATTTTACAAAACATTAATTACTAAATGAATCTGTGCTTCTAGGGACACTCCATTCCATCCCTTTTCTTCTTGTGAGACTGCACAGTGAAGATGCAGCAGTATATTTACAACAATTTTCATGCTAGCAGATGTTACACCACAACAAAATTGCTTTGCTGCAAGTTCAAGGAGGCAGCGGTGGAATGAAGTTTACTCAACCAGATATCAATAAAAACAACAGAGGATGGCAAACCTCAGGACGCAGGCATTTAATTTCACGCAACTCTCTCTTTCCCTTTCTTACGCCGTTCTCCAATCTGTTTTAATTCCGTAAGAGACCCTGACTTGTAGCCACTTCATAATGCATTACAAGACCTAAATGCCAGCAGCTTTTCTTGTTTTAACAAAATCTACAGAGCTGGAATTAGATTATAACTGGCTTAAACACACTTTTATTTTACTTCTATCCACATAGAACATATACCTAGTTCAAAATATAAAACAAATTTAGTTATTAGTAATACCAGATACAAGAGAAAAAAATTCATTGTAAAAAGCTGGGAGATACATTTCAAAACAATTCTGATTGCCACTGCTGAAACTGGCAACAACTAGCTAGCTAAAAGTGGCATTATTGTGATGGAAATAGCATGGTATTTCAGTGCAACAAAGTAAATATATTCCACCAGATGCTAGGACAGGAGCTGAAAACCACCCAAAAAGGACCACTGCAATAATGTTTTGACGCCGAGTTTAAGCATTAAGCTGTAAGTACAATGCAACATTTTGGGGGCACTGGAATAAAATCTGATATGGCTTGCCAGATCTCCTGTCCTCTAACTTCTCCCAAGCAAAAACGTGCAAGACATTAGTTTAATTTTTATTTGCCCAGTAAACAGATCAAAGCATTACACATCTGCAAGAAAGGTTTACAAAGCATCACTGTGCAAACATCCTGGGCCTCATGCTGCAGGCTTTACTGAAACAAGTCTTTTGTGATAGCAGCCAAAACCAATCTGTGTTAAGCCTATATAGGTTGTCCAATGTCAAGATTCACGCTTAAAAGGGATGCCAGCAACTTTAACATCCCACTTGTTTGAAAATTATTAAAACATGCAGCTTAAGTTTTTAGGCTGATTTTTACCACGTGTAATTGGAATTGTTTCACACTTATGTTCTCTTACCTGTATGATAAAAATTGTATTCGGCTGTAGACTCATCCTATACTGATTATATAAACTCTTCAGGGAAAGGATCTTTCCTTAATATCAATGCACAACGTCTATAAAGGACAGCAGAACCCCTATTAGATCTCCCAAGTGCTCTAAGAGTGCGAAATGTCAAATAACAATTTTTAGCATAGCTGAATCATTTTTCTAGACGTACGCTTTGTATATTTCATCGTATTTTGTGCCCAGTCTTTTCTGTTGCTTTTCTCATCCAACTATGCAACTGAATTTGTTCACTGTTTGTCTTCTGTTTCCTTCCACAGAGCTAAAAGGAAGAGGGAAGATACAGAAGTGACAGAACCTAGAGAAATGGGCTGTAAAATTCACAGGGGAGTTCAGTGGCAGCCCTGATGTGTGCAGCTACTTCAGCTCATTGTTTGGAGGAAGAAAAAAAAAAAAGGGAAAAAAAGAGAAAAAAAAGTTTTTGACTTGACAATGTCTCTTTAAGCAAGCTTTGCTGATTCAGACTACATCCATACAGTTGCCAAAAAAAAAAAAAAAAAAAAAAAAAAAAAAAAAAAAGACTCCTGAGTTATGCTCTGACTTAAGGGTTTACACAGGGAATCCTCATAGCCAGAAATAACACTAAGCAGCACATTTACATTTTTGCTGGAAGACTGGTGTCATAAAGATTATATGAAAAAAACCTGCTTGATAAATATCCTGTATCAGTTTATACTTCTAAAACTGAAAAAGAACGGAACTTTCCTACTGCTGGACTACAAATCAAAACAGGATCTGTTCCATAACAAAGGTATTAGAGGCAATGGTCTCTAATACTACATGACACATCTGCCTAAGTAGCATGAGCAATGCCTTATTCGGTGCATTCAGCAGTATTCCTGGGAGTCTGTCCTGATATAGTACGCCCATGCCCCTGATTTACTACCTCCTAATTTGCAACTCAAGATCAAGCAACTCACCAGGACGCATCTTGCTAACATACACACTGCAGACTTCTCTAGGCCCTCTCATAACATTTAAAATAAAGCTCTCAACAGCTGGAATATAAAAAGACACCAAATTGTCCTATTCATTCTGAAAGCTGCTTTATACCTTTAGATGCTTCAGCATATTGAACCAAACAACATAGATGTCATTCCTTTTTAATTTATATAAAATAGTGGTATATGTATTCTAACTAAACCCACTGTACTGCAGTGTATTATCTCATTTGAGGTAGCAGTGAACGGTCACCAATCGGCAAAAAAAGATAAGGGGTGCATTGCAATAAATGCCATAAAATAAATAATACAAAGATAGTCCCTGCCCCAGAAACCTTACAATTTAGGGCATGGAGGAAGAATCCTTAAGGGAACATCCCAAACCTACCTAATGTTCCTGAATTGTGACATTTGCATTACTTCAGCTGATACTTTAAAGGCTAAGCTAAAAGTATGCACGTTCTTCCGTGCGCTGCAGAAGGCTGCTGTGCATCTCCTCACTCAATACTGTAAGCCCTCATTTCAGGCGTTATCATGACAGAAGAATAAGACAGGTACTGGAAAATTATCATAATCAGAATGCTGGGGTCAGGAGTGCCACGCTGTATTTAACCCAAGCAACTGTCATCATGAATACAAGTCCCTGCTCAGGGGGAAAAAAAAAAAAAAAAAAATCAAAAAAAGGAAAGAAAATGTTTGCACTACAGCCAGATCAGCTGATGTCCAAAAGAAATGGCAGAAAGACGCTAGACTGTGGAACCATTAAACCAGTATCGAACAGCAGAGAAGAGTTTTCAAGCTGGGATCCTATACTTCCAGTGTCACACAAGACTATGTTTTCTAAGCAAGATGGATATTACTACATACAGTAACTGTACTCGATCAGTTTTATTTCTCATAGATGGCATGACTCCAAGTAATTCCTGACTCAAACCCAGCCTGGGCGTTGGGGAGCTCTGTTGGGGTGGTGCTGCCTTTCAAAGAGGTGTAGGAATATAACCCCCATTTCTGAGTATTACACACATTGTGACACTTCTCAGAGCCTGGTTATCTTTCCTTTGTCAGGTCTAATTTCAAGATAGAAAAAATAGAAGCTACTCAATTATCTAACAGATAGAATACCCTTTTTTCACTCTGTCTTCTGCTTTGTTGCTGAGTGTTGTTAAACAGCTGCCAACTTTTTAGAGGCAGTGAGTAGAGTGATACAAAAAAATAATAATACACTATAGCACCACTCAAAGCACTTTGCAAACAAGTGTTACCGAAGCTTCACTAATACCCTGCAAGGTGACAGTGTTCTCAGTCTCTTTCTAAAGATGGGAAGCCACAAAGCAGGGGAAAATTAAGTGGCTTGCTCAAACTTTTGCAAGGCCAAAACATGGCCAGACTGGGACGGCAATGATGACAGCAGTACAGAGTTAGACATTGCATAAAATCACTTACCCATATCAAGCCCAAATGGGGATGAAAGCAGTAACAGGGAAAGAAACACTAAAATGTACATTCCCTGCTTCTTCTTTTTTTTTTTTTTTTTTTTTTGGAAGAACATCATCTTACTGATCCTAATCTCAGGGGCTTAGCTCAGACCAAGCTGCACTGAGACTGGACCAAATCGCATCTCCAGGACCTCTTTTTTCTTAAAAAAGGAGGGAGGGGGGCAAAGAAAGAAATAGACCAGTAAGTGGACAGCCTACAAACCTTACTTGAAAAAATTTCAGATGCAGAAACCCAATCATAGTGGGATTACAATAAAAGACAATAGATAAAGGGGCACAGCCTTCTGAAAGGCTTCTTAGGTAATGCGCAAAGTGATTTAGAGTTGAACACCTGAGGCTCAAATTGACTTAGGCTACACGGTTATAACAAAAACCCCACAATTTACCAGAGATTGCTGAATGTGAAGAGCCAACTTCTACTGTTAAAATTATATTTTATTCATGAAGAAATGTGCTATTTACCTTCAGAACCTCACCGGCAGGACTCCAGAATACTCGGCTAAGCAAAGCATGTCCTGCCAAAGGCTTTAAGACAAAATTCTTTAATTTCTAAAATCTGAAAAGCAATGATACTATAAAGAGACTTAAAGAAAAATAAATGATTGGTCCACTTTCAGTCACCTTTAAAAAAATTTACTTTATATGATTTGAAATTAACTGTGAAGTGATTTCATTTCTTCAACTTTTGCAAAAGGAAAAAGACAGCCTGAAATTTATTTTTTACTTCATGTATATAGAAGCACCTATTTTTTATTTTAATGATGAGTTGGCTCTTCAGCTACTGAGGGATTCCATTTTTATAAATTATGAAATTAAGCAGTATTACCAGAAAAGCCATCATTATTTAAATTACTCATGACAAATACCAAAGGTCTATAATTTTATACCTTTTAGGTATACAATTTTATATCTCTTAACAAAACTGACATCTTACTCTGATAATTACTGCCTCTAACACTTTGAAGGTATACTTTTCACAGAGCTTTCAGATGAACTATATGAACCAACACCTTCACGATCCAATTTTTGGTTAAAATATTCAAATTACGCACGGAGGTCCTTATGGTATATAAGTTTAAATGATGCTAAAAGGCAAACCTATTCTTTTAGGTATCGGCCTTTATTAAAAGAATGGAAAAATGAAACAATCCAAAAACTAAACTTACAAAAATGCCACTGATTTTATGTGACTGGAAAATTTCTCTTGGGTTTTGTTGCATTAAGATTATGTTTTCTTAAGAAAACAATTCCATTATGAGAAACAAAAAAGGAGCAAACGAAAGTTACCTGAAAATACATAAAGAATATACTATATATATGCACACTATATATATACTATATATATGTACACACACACTATATAAATACACACACTATACTAGGGAACAGAGCCAACTTCTTAAAACTGTATAATGTAACAGTTAACCCAACCATGTAATTCCCTCTGCTGTATCTATTTGTTCACTTCAAAAGCTGTTTTCCAGTTTTCAAACACCTTACAGTAATCTCCACTTTGCTTAGCACCTTGATCATGGAAAACTACTCAACATATCAATCACTTGATGATTCAAAATTACCTGAAGAATTTCCCGCATTTCTTTCCACATAATTTCAGATCAATTCAATAGATGTTTTTAACATACCAGACTTCTCAGATGTGGGATTATATCTTTCGTTGTCATAATATTGACCTTTAGGTGTTCTGCTGTGGAGAGGGGAAGTGGTTATACCAAGTTAAAGTGAGCAAAGTCTTTCCAAGGATAAATTAGAAACGAAAGTGGGATGAGATCAGTGAGGATTTCAGAGCACTGCTGATTTAACTGGGCATAACTCAATCAAAGATGCATAAATGAGAGCATGTATTTCTGGACAGATTGATTCATCTTAGTTTTGAAAATTCAAGTGTTATGAAGATCATTAAAACAAAGATGCCCCCAGCAAGAAAGCTCACTTTTTTTCTTTTTTTTTTTTTAAGTCTACTTCAGGCCAACTAACAGCTGCTTTTAACACAAGTATTGCTTTCACCTCAAATGTGTTTTAAAATACAAGAGGAATTTACAAAATAAATACACATGTTCATATAGCAAAGAACTATTGCAAATACGTATTTTTGATTTCCCAACACTTGGAAATGCATTTATACTACACAAGGCTTTTAGCTCACCACAGAAAAGCTGTTAGAAACTAACACACAGTGATCTGCACAAACTCTGAAAGCACTATTTATCTACCTTTCTCAAAAAGAAGACAGAAGAAATGAGCTGGAGGACTGTCACTGTTCCAACAAGCAACACAACATTTTCTTTTCTGGGCCTGTAATTTGGTGAAAGGATAAGCACTGAAAATGAAGATGCAGCAGAGTAATAGTGACTGAGTTTTTTATACATGGTCTAGACTACTTTATAAAGTTCACTAAGAAGTGAACTGTGATTCCTATCAATACAGACCAGCTGAAAGCTACTTTTAGAGAACACCATTTCTCAGTGCAGACTTTATTAATAAGAATTCTTCTAAATGAACTCGACCAGACTAACAAGGATTAAGACTTATGTCTTCCATATCAACCAAACAAAAGCATGCAATAGGAACAGCAACACAGAACGCTTCTCCACAGTCATGAGCACACTATCTAGAGCTATCTAGAGAGAAAAGTAAAATGCGGATGACTGTCACACCTTTTCAGCGCTGCTGTTTCCTTCTCCTATCTATCCAAACATCTATTCATCTTTAATACCAGCTCACTCAAGAGAATCTAGTGATCATCAGCTGTCTCTCTGTTTCCAATGTAAACGTAATTAACAGCTAAGTTTGCAAAAGAGACATTTGGGGTGCTAGCTCCTATGCATGCAATCCGTGCATCCAAACACAGGAAGTAACAATAGAGGTCATCAGGGTCACCAGCACTACACTGACTTTTTAAGTGAACTTGCCTCAAAAAGAGTTAAGTACCATATGCTTCTTCCAAGGTGTTAGTCTTCATTAATGCAAGAAGGGAAGGATGGCAATGACTCCCATAAAAGCTTCAAAAGTGCAAATAGTTCTTCCATTACCTGAAGCAATGACTAATTTAACTGTATGACATTTCCTCGTATAAAGACATGCGCAGAAAACAGTACACAGTTACAAACTATTTTTACATGACTCCTCCAAGTCAACCTTACACTCTCATTAGGATATCTCAGAGGAGACCATTTTATCAGCACCTGTTGGCTGGGCTGGGCAGATGTGCAGACCCCAGTAGATTTTCAGGTGTCGGGGGGGAGGGGAAAGGGGGACAAGCACCCAGGACCAAACATCCATAATACTTTAAGATGCAACCAAGCAGATGGGGGACTGCAAGTTTAACAAAATTATGCCAACAGTATCCAAGCCCAGGGAAAGTGCAACTAACGCATCTAAAAAGCTATGTCCATTTTGTTCTGTCCTGGGCCAAGGTCTTCTCAGAATTTATTTCTCTTCTCTGCTGCCAGTGACAGGAAGGGGTCAAAAAAAGCCACTGTGCATTTCACAGCTGAGGAACAGAGCATCAGCAAAAAGTCACACTCTGCTAGATACTGCCAGATTTGAAGGATTTGGAAACAACCACTGTGTCAGTTCAGTTGAGATATACAGGACCAGTGGACCCTCTACAGGTTAAATGTAAATGTATGGAGGGGGCTACTTTCCCTACCTTTAGAGCAACTGTAGGGCCTTCCATGGTCTTCCACCTACAGCTGTTGTACCAGGGAGGATATGGCTCCACCATCTCCCCAGGATGACCAGCAGCAGCCAAAGCTCCTCTCCACACAGGCTGCTCTGTCCGAGTCCTGTCCTCCCCAAAAGACAGAGACCGAGAGAGAGAGAGAGAGAGAGAGAGAGAGAGAGAGAGAGAGAGAGAGAGAGAGAGAGAGAGACACCGAGAGAGACCGACCCTCCACTTTCAGCTTCAGCATAGGAATTCACCAACCCAGCAGATAACCGCACCGTGTGAGGAATGACAGGCACACCAAGGGGGATTTCCAGGAGCTCCCCTGCACCTGCAGCCACACAGATACAGGAAATTTCTAATGGGAAAATTACAAAATGGGCAGTAAGGCCAAAGTATTTACATTAGCTGCAACTATCAGCTCTTATGCCAGACTGCAGCACCTAATTTGCAAGCTGCTCTGATATACCTGCAATCACATTTCATCTTCCCTTGTCATTTAATGTATGACAACTATTCCTAAGTATATTTTCCTAGGGAAGTAGCACACAAGTAACACTGGCCATAAGACCAGAAAGAAATAATTACTCAATCTATTCTTTGCTGATGTCAGACACGCAGTACAGTTCTCTGCATCCAGCAGAGAGCCCATTTAATCTGCACCAATCTTCAAGAGCTGTATCTGAAAAAGAAAAAAAATTTAATGGTCCAACAGCCCCCTTCTGCCTTGCAGCCAAGGTTTGGGAGCAATACACAGTCCCTTTCATCATGAGACAGGGTCATATAACCTCTCCTTTAGCAGAATTATGCTTCGTTGTCATCTTTGCAAACAAATCTATCACAAATTCATTTCAGCTTCTTATCCTGTCTCTGCAGCTCCTTTAAAAACACTCTATCTTCCCTGATCAGAGCCCTCCATAGAAAAGGGATACTAATTCCATTTGGTTCAATAAATCACGTTCGTTTAGCCAGGGTAACCACTCCACGGCTCAACTTCATACTTCCCAATAAGGCGTTCATCCTCCATTTCCACTCACTCTTTTCTGATAGGAATTCTGTATGAATTGAAGCAACATGTCCTTACCATGCCTACATCCACCACAAAAATGCAAGTTGCGCAAAGATATTCAAAACTGCTCTTATTTTTAAAATTTTTATTCTACTTTGTGTATTTCAAGACAGAAATAAGCTCTTATAACAGCTATCAACTCCCTTCCTACTTGTGTTTCATTTTGATAGCTGCGGCAGCAGTACAGATGTCCAAAGGCAGCGACAGGGGCAGGTATCCTGGACCCAGAGCAGATCCGCAGATAAGAGCAGAGTAGGGAAGACCCGTACATGCAGGAGGTACAGCATGTACAGCAACATGAATAATGAAAATCTCCACAAGATTAGCAAGGAAGACCAAAAAGCAAATGTGAGAGAGACTGCAGTTTCAGGCATAGGAGAGGAAAATGTTCATAAAGGAGAAAAACAGAAACAGAAAACGTTGTAGGGTTTTGGAATGAAAGCCTAAAGGATCAAGGGGGAAAAACTGCCACTTTGTCATGACAAGCTCTCTCCCAACCTATCTTGTTCAAAACCACAGCTTATATCTCACAGGCCTCCCTTATTGCTTGTTATTTTCCACAACATCACACTGTTCACAGGATCATGGAAACTCTAGATCACTGGAATCCAAGAGATGCTTCTTATTAACCTTTCAAGATCTCTCTCTCTTTTTGTCCCCTTTATTAGTCACTAACCTCCTGACTGATTGCTTCCAGTCTGCAGGAACGTGCATGTGTGCGGGCTTAAGTTCAATACAGAAATTGTTAGAAAAGGAAACCTATCTGCAACTTTAAGATTAAACAGCCTGTTTTTTAATACCTATTTCATACTGGCTTCTTCCTCCTTACGTGCAAACACTGCTTAAATTGAACATATATTCTCTCTCAGATAGCATATTGCTAGACCAACCGCAGCAACAAATGCTTTTATCTAACTCTTTGATAGGTGGACAATATCTGTTTTTTATTCTTTATATATTCCCACTTTCATACAGTATTGCACATAAAAACAACAGAATATAAGCACTAAAGGCCTGGATTAAAACATTTCATAGATGTAAATGGCCTATCAGTACAACATCTGGAAAGGAACCATGTAGAGTATTCAACCTGAACATAACAGTCACTTTGAACCTAACACCTATGCCTTTACACATCTTCTCAGTCTTCTAAAATTGGCCAACTGCAGGGTTAGTTCACAAAGAAAGTTACAATTTGAGAGCCTCGAAGCCTGTTGAATAGAGCCAACTTCTTCAGAAATGAGAGGGCAGAGGTGCAGGTGCTGGTTGTTTCAGCCATACTAATTTCGGGATCTGCAAAAACAGACCATAGGGCAGACCACAGTCCAAGCAGACTGTCTCATCTCTGTTGCCTAAAGCTCCAAGATACTGTTACTGGATAAAGAAATACACTCTTATTTTGAGAAAAGACCAAGCAAGTGACCCTACGTTGTCTGTGTCTAGGGCCTACGCATTGTGATAGTAAGAGAACAGCTTCCCCATAAAATCAGAAAAAAGGCCATATCTGAAATTATGATGGGTGCCAATCACCTACTGAATTCAATTTCCAAACATCTCTTTTTGTAACAGGTAGGAAAAAAGATGAGAAATGAAACAGCTGAGCACTTTGTGCTACAGAGTAAATCTTCCATCAGACAGCATTCAGCAGCTGCAAAAAGTCTGGTTATAGATTCACCTAGCCTCCTTGAAATTGGTCATTAAATAGGGGAGTGCAAGCAAGCCTGCTTCACCCCCATATTCATGGGCTTTGTGATCTACACAGTCCTATGACTAGTTATTAGTCGCTAGTGGGACAGGATCAAGATTGAGTTCAACACCAGTAACGGGCAATAGTAAAGAAGGGGAAGCTACAGAGAGGTCAAACTAATGGCCTAATCTGCCACAGAAACCTAAATCATGAAAAAAAAGCAAGCAACCTTATAACCTGGAGACCTTGTATTTTTTCCTTTTCATGAGCAGATTCATTACTTTATGGCAACCTGACCTTTCAGCGACACCAGCACTGCTCCCCCGAAGAGGTTCCCTCCCACAGGAAAGACTCACTGGTGCTTCTTAGAACTCCAAACATGAGGAAGTTTTATCATCATTGACAAATACCATTCATCAAAGCCTAGTAACAAGCCAGGCAGGCCACTATGACTTCATAACACCCTGCCTAAGGGCTGGGACTGTCAGTGGAAAGGAAGAGAGGGTTTTCTGCTTCATTCTCCTCCCCCAAAACGAGATTCCTTAGCTGCTTCTTGGATGCCACTTTAATGAGTTCTTCATCCAGTGGATGATGCCGAAATACTGCTAGGTCTTGTGCCATCCTATTAGCAGCAGTGTCTGCCTCAGTTGAGAACTCACATAGCCGAACCCACAGCACCTCATTACCTTACAATCTGATGCAGGTCTTCAGAAGGAGGGGATGCAGGTTCTCATTTTCCTCCAAGACCCGAACAGTGATAACCCCACAGGACAAGACCAACGACTCATCATCCAGAAGTTTGCTGGAAAGGAACCTCTGAAGCCACAACAGTGCTGCACCACCTATTTCTGTGTCACACAAGCCGCTTGGGAGCGCCATGCCCTGAAAACTACAGCAAGCCCTGGCATAAGCACTGTGAGGACAGCTGTGAAACAGCTGTCCTGACACTTTTCCCCAAATTGGAGTTCTGTTCCAGACATCAGTATGTCTTTTTGGAACATGGAAGTTACTATTTCATGGCTTCTGGAAAGAGGAGAGGAAAAAAAATAATCCAGGAAGGCTGCGAATCTGCCTTCTTCCACAGTTTGACAAATCTCTTCATCCATATTTACCAAACTTCATACAACACTACCACAGCGAGATAGTCCAGAAAGAGCAAAACACATTTTCACAGCTCAGTGCTCACAGGGCAAGAACAGAAGCAAAACAGGCTGGTTAATGCCAAAGCACAGTATTTGTGGTATTTATACCAGTGCCATCCATACATTCAGACTCGCAACAGGTCAGATCATTGTGTGATCTTTGGATGTTGTGTACCCAGAGAAGTCAAGCCAACATTCACTTTTCCTGCAGCAGCAAGGGGACCACAAAGCCAGCTCTCAGAAAATCCCATTGAATAAAATTTATCTGAGCCTTTGATGCAAGCACTTAAGCCATTTTGATGTGGTCAGCGTTACACATGCATCTTACGGAAGAATAAGGCCTCCTAAACAGTATAATCAAAAAACTTCTGAGGAGTTTACAGTCTGGGTCATAAACATCTCCACTACGTGCAACTTCTGCAGACATCAAAGAGTATTCCCAAAACCGTGAGTATGTATTACAGATCTCATAAAATAAGTAAATGAACTGAAGCTAGCAATTTTGCAATATTCAAAGCAGCACAATGTACCTATTTATTAGGTAATGGAACTAAGCCCAGGCTACTAATAAGCTATTCTGCATGTAATGCTTTGTGCAACCTTTAATAATAGTTTCCACTAACAACCAACCAGTGATTTTATGAATTGAAAAATTTCACTTCTAAATTAACTTACAACAATTCCCTGAATCTAATGGGGACAGATGATTAAAACTACAGCAGAAATCAGTCTTCTCTAAAATCAATGAGGTATCTATTTTCATAGCTAGCTACTCTTCACTAAGATGCCTGGATTCTGTTTCTGTGCTTACTTTTAAAATTCTGATAAATATTCCCCTGCCCCTCCTTCTCCCCTTCCCCTGGAAAATGAATTAATTCAATTTTAAGCAAAATATTAAAATACCCATCTCAGAAATTTGTTCTTCTGCAAGTTATAAACAAGCAGGAATAGGCATTGAGATGGTAAAACTACCAAGAAAAGTAAACCACAAAGCGACGCAAGTAGAATACAAGACCCAACAAGCTAACGTGCAAAGGAATTACAAAATAAATAACGGAAATTATACTCCTACAAGTTTTCAACATACTGTATGTAAACCTGGCAAAAATAAAGCCATCACTCCCTATAAAGTCGTAACAAATATTTGACACACTCACAGCATAGCTCCAAGTTCATCATCACTGCCAGATATTACTGGAATAAATGGCCAAAGTCTGCAACAGAAGTCAGCAGCACGTATCAAGCCAAAAGACCAGGCCGTTATTTTAGAAAAGGTGAAAGCAGAACACAACCAGTGATTTTGCCTGGTATATAACAATGAGATATTTTCTCTATCAGCAAGGGAAATTTGTATGATATCTCCCTCTTCCCCTCCTTGGTCTTTATCTCTTTCCCCTCAAGGTTCTTTCTTCCCTGCACACTAAGAAAAAGCGGAGAGCGCATGTTATGCATAAATTCATGACATAGAAAATTCTGTTTTAGAACACAGCTCTTGTGCGTGGGCGCGTGTCTATAAAATAAAAGGCACTGTTACTCTCCCAAGTACAAATCCACATCCAGAAATTAAATCAGATCTTAACATTTTATTTTGACAGCTACATGCAGCTATATTTCCACCAGAGGTCT
The DNA here is from genome assembly GCF_036370855.1 of Dromaius novaehollandiae. NCBI lineage: Eukaryota > Metazoa > Chordata > Aves > Casuariiformes > Dromaiidae > Dromaius > Dromaius novaehollandiae. The sequence goes on from NC_088100.1 coordinate 121,970,605, forward strand.
GACTTCAATATGAATACCTGGTTTTTTGTTATATCATCAAAAGATGAATCAAAACTGATGTTCGAAGGTAGAATGGTATTAACAGTTGTGGAAGAGAGTTCCCATGCTTGAAATCTGTAATTTATTTTAATTACTTGCTGAAATTATCAGCTGCAGAGAGGAATAAATCTGTTTCCAATTTGTATTTATAAACTGTCTCTGTAAAAAATAAATTTGCTCAGCTCTGTACAATGACAATTATTTTATAGTACATAGCAACACTATGTACCCATGACCTGGAGAAAGCCTGCAAACATAGTAGGCATTACACTTTCAGAAGTTAAAGAAAATAAACTCAAATGAGTAACACTGCCAGCTTGCTTAGACTGCTCAAACCAACTACATAACACAACCATCAAGATAAATGTGTCATTACAGACCCTGCTCCGTCCACTGGTGGAATTAGCAACGTTATGTTTTCTGTACAAGCAACTCAGATTAATAATCTGAAAATTCCATAAAACAACATCAAGGGAAGTTTGGAAAACACTAAACATTATTCAACCATTAAGAGAATATGATGCACGCTTTACTAAAGATCTATCCTGTACAGGTCTTTGATGGTGTGCAGCCCCTACAGCCTGTCTTACGGAGGCATCCCCCCAACCACTTACATGTTATATAAATTCCCCCGGAGATAAAGATTTTTCTACAACTTTACGAGACCATCTCCTTCTGAGAAAGTATTCCCTAACAAAGATGCATTAGGTATCTCACCAATGCACTAGATTCTTGGGTTTCTACTAGATGCCAGCATAGCTTAAAGGAATACTTGAAATTTATTTTCAGATGTTAAAATAAAGAAGAGTAAGGCTGGACAATGGTCACTGCAAAGAATAAACAGGATTAAGTAACAGGTGTCTGACTGCACATAATTCAAAGCCATGCATCAAGTACTGTGCATAGTCCTGCTGGCAAAATGGCAACCTTAGCTTGCACCTTGCTCTTAAAAGTTACCAGCAAGTGATTTTAAAACACCTGTGTAAATGAGCTCCACGCGCACCCGCGAAGAGAGGCAGCGCGCCTACTCCCAGACCTCGCTGTTCATCCGCACGAAAGCAAAACAGAGCCTCCAAAGGTGAGCCTGCCTTTGTTCGGGAGGAATAAATAAATAAATAATAAACCGAAGTTATACTTAACTGCACAGAAACATTTGTCACGCCGCCCAGCACTGACAGAATCCGGATACACTCAGAAACTACAGCGAGCTGCACAGCTGGCAGCGCAGACGAGGAGAAGCATTCAGCCGCCGGTCGCACAGCCACTCGCACACACGTACATATACACATATATATGTGTGTGCATATACGTATTTACAGGCGCAGCCCTCACCTCGGGCGGCCGGCGGCTGCCCCCGGGAGGAGCCGGCAGCCCAAGGTTACGGCCCGCCGCCCGGGGCCGCCCGGCGCCGCCGCCCGTGAAGGACGCGCCGCCTCCGGGCGATGCCGCCGCCGCCGCCTCAACGGCCACCAACGGTCGCCCGCGCGCCGCCCCCCGACCCCCCGCGGGCGCGCAGCCCCCGCCGCGCCGCGCCGCCCTTACATCAGCTGCCGCCGCCGCCGCCGCTGCCGCCGGGGCGGGAGGCAGGGCTGCGGCCGGCGGGCGCCACCGCCGCGCTGCGCAGGGTGCCGGGGCTGCGCGGCCAGGCGCCGACCGCCTCCTCCTGCCGCCTCCTCCGCCGCCTCCGCGCGCCTCCGCGTGTGCGTGTCCGGCCGTGTGTGCAGCCCGCTCGCCTGGCGGCGGCGGCGGCGGCTCCTCCCCCCTTCCCTTCCCTTCCCTTCCCTTCCCTCCCCCGCCCCGGCCCCGGCCCCGGCCCCGCCGCCGCCGCCGCAGCCCCCGCAGCGCGGCGCGCGGAGAAACGCGCCGGGGCGAGGGCGAGGGCGAGGGCGAGCCCCGCCGCCCCCCGCGGGCAGGGCAGGGCAGGGCAGGGCCGCGCCGCGCCGCCCCCGCTCCGCGGCCGCCGCCGCGCACGGCCGCGAGCAGCGCATGGCAACGGCGGCGGCACCCGGCCTGCGCGGCCCCCGCGGCGCGGCCCTGCCCGCGTGCGCAGCCGCGCACGTGTGTTTTACTCATATATATATTTATATTTGTATGTATATATGTGCGTGTGTATATATGTGTATATATATGTAAATATGTGGGTGTGCGTTGGAGGTACACATGGCTCTGCCGAGGCTGTGTTTATGTGAAGATGCGGGCATTTAACTCTGTATTTTTAAAGGCCGCCGGGACGGGATGGTGGGGAGCGGGCGAGGGGCCACAGCTGCCACCGGGCCTTCGGCTTTTAACGGGGTGCTGGGGAGGAGGAGCGGGGTGGGGGGCTCCCCAGTGCTGGGGGCTTGGGGGGAAGGGGGTCACTGGCCCGCTTGGATAGCGCTGGTGGTGCCGGCGGGGATGAACGCTGGGATTCAGAAATGGTTGTCAGAGAAAGGGCAGACACCAAAAAACAGTTTGCAAACTCTTGTGTTGGTATCGAAGTGGTAATCTCATGGTCCGGCAGTACCTCAAGTCGCGCTGCCAGCTCAGTAATGCAACCACGACTTTTTCCTCCCCAATTTTTGCCTCTAATTTTGCACGTAATTACTGTCACATTAGTTAAGGTTTCTCTGACAGGGACTGTGGCTCAGCTCACCTGCCCTGCGCTGGGCTCCTGTCAGCGCTCACGCGGTCAGGAGCGTGGGGTTACCTGCCCAAATGTCATCTGGTTGCCCGCCTGCAGCCAGCGCTGGCCAGCACGCCGTTGCAACGGAGCGGGCCACATAACCACCGCCCCCGGCACATCCCTTACCCCTCCGCTCGCCACCATCACCCGGTCCTTCGCTCCCCTTCTTCTCATGGGATCCCTCTTCCTCCACATCAAGGAAAAAAAACCACACACACACACACACACACACACACACACACACACACACACACACACACACAAAACCACAAGAACAAACGAAGTGCTGTGTTTTCCGGCCAAAGCGGGTTCCCCATCCATCTGTGCGGCTGGAGCCGGGCCGTAAGCGACCAGGGCAGCAAGGCCATCGCACCCCGTCGAGCAGCGCAATGGAAAGCCTCTTCTTTGGCCGTGTTTTCCCCAAGCATGTTGGTGATGTTTATATTATCCTGTGCTGTAATACTGTTGAAATCCAGCTTGTTCCAGCTGTTTGCATGAGGTGCTGCGTAAGGGCACGATAAAAACTCCTGTGGCTCTGCGAGCTGACACGGCGCCTCGGGAGCTGCCGTGGGGAAGGCAAGCGAAGGGCTGGCAAGAACGGCAGCGACGGAGATGTGCCATTTCACGGGCTGCCCGTCAGCGCTATAGACCTTGACACTGAGGGGTTTTATAACTGATGCAAGTGTTATTTTAAGCAGGTGTTGATACTTGCTTTTGTCTGCGCAATTAGGAGTTCCTCGTAGGCATAGTGGTGGAGGCAGAGCTTCAGAAACCTGCGGAGAACAAGCCTGCACTACAGCCTAGGCAGGGCGTGTGGTGCTGAAGGAAGAGCGTGAAGGAAACGACAAAGGCACCTGCGCAAGAAGCACGTGAAATGGATGAAAGCCGGTATCACTGGCAGGACTAAAGGGATGGAGTTAACATAGGGGATATAAGAGCAGCTATTATAGCCATTAAAGATGCAGGGAATCGGCTCGGGTTTGAAATGCACATTGGGCTGGCGAAGGGATTATTGCTTGTCGTTGGAGAAGTGTTTGTTCCTAACTCAATGAAAGGGATGCAGCTGCAGGTACACATATGAAGTGCTCCATCCCTTTTTCATTGGTATTTTTTTGCAAATGGTAAATTACAAAGCAAATTTTGATAGAAGTATTGCTAAAAATATTTTAATTCCAGTGAGGGATAACACTTACTAGCAGCGACTATTTGCCTCTCTTTAGGAATACTGATACAGTTTGTGTTCAGACCTCTACAGCTTGTAGTGGCTACAAACATAGACATTTTTATTCTGATCCATAATGCTGTCTGGCTTTCCCCATGATTTATTTTATCACCATCACCCCCAAACTGGCTTCTACATGACAATATGCCATGGCTGACATTTTAAGACTGCCTGCCTGCAAGAAAGGATTGTCTTCCAGAATAAAATTCAGGCCTATTATCTTCGTTAACTGTAGGTCTTAAAACAGCTTTAACAAAATACAGTGACTTGAAATATTTAGGTAACTGCAGACAGGTAGTGGCATCTCAGAATTAGTAAAAAGTATAGTTCCAGTGGAAAAACCTTTGGTGTTTTACAGTCTTTCCCTTTCCGGTGTCATCTCTTATGACCTGACTTCACTCATTCCTTGTAAAGAAGGGCAGGCATCAAAAGAACGTCTCTCGGGACAGTGGCTTTGCAAGAAAACTAGCAGTACTGACAATGACAGTTTTAACAGCAAGTGGACTTGATGGTAAAAGATGTTCAAAGTCCTAGAAAATAAGGACATGCTGAGGGTCTGGAGCTCCACACGTAGCCTTAAGTGGCAGGGTCCGGTCCACATATCAAGATTAATCCCCATGCCACAGGTTTTCTTGTGATGCAACTCTGTTTACACACTTGCACTTTTAAACACAGCACAATTGATAATGATGCTTTCATCTGTTTCTCTACTGATTTCCTCCTGAGTTTAGTAGTACTTAACCCCACTGAGTTAAAAAAATATGTATCTCTCTCTCTATGTGATTTAGCCAGTTAGAATGAGTTAAGAGTGAATCTGAAAAGCTCAGATTTTACAGCTAATTCTTAAATTTGACTTGCCATCTGGCTGTGAAAAAGATACAAATATTCTCTTTCATTTTCTTCCTTGCAAAATACTAGTATTTCCCTATTAAGAATGGCTGGTCAATAAGGGACAAAGTTTGTTAGTCAGCCATATAAATAGTGTGTTTAGATAAAGGTACATGTATGCTCAGGATTACGCCCTTGTGATTTAGGAAGAAGACTTGGAAAAAGACAAATGCCATAGGGAACACAGCAGAAAAACTCTACACACTGAAGCAATTAGCTGAAACCTGCTGAATTTAAAATGGTTGCCTCTGTTATAGGTGGAGCTCCACATCACCTGTTCAAGTCAGCAAAAAACTACAGCTATCTTCAGAAGAATTAACCCAATCAGCAGCATATTCAGATTAAAAATACTTTTCCAAAGACATAATTTGAAAGGTTGGTAAAGTCACATGAATCTTTCACTTTTTATTTCTTACCTGATGTAAGGGTCTAAGACCCTTTACAATTACAAATCCACTATGTCTCACAATAGCCACACAAAGGAGTTTATTCTTAGTGCTTTATCATATATATGTTATACCCTCAGTGCAGGTTATCTAAGGGAAAATTTTCCTTGGACATCAGCATGCTTAGTGACTGCGTGGGTATAAAAACGTGGTGGGTGTTTCAAGTTGAGCATGCAAAATTTGGTGAAGAATGGTGAAGCTGCAGCTCTGAACAATTCACCCACAGTCAGACGGTCTCTGATCTGATACAGCCCATGTTGCACTAGCATGTATAGTTCTTCTGACCAGTTTATACCCCCTGTTGATCTGACTATAAATCTTTATTTCTGAGACTGGACTTTCCTAGTAAAAACATGTTGACATCCAATACTAATGAATGCATATTCTGTAGAATTAAGCACAAAGAAGTTACAAAATAGCTCAGTAAATGATCCCTTTGCAGCTCTTAATTTGCTCCTCTTGTTCACAGACATATAACACTGTCACGCAAGTCAGTCTGGAGCTAACAACACGAGCTATTTTTCCTCCTCATAGTCCTTAGCACGTGCAAGCTCAGGAGGACATTCTGACTCTTTTTCAGCCCTCATTTGCTGTCACCCCATACATTGCACAAGCACAGTTTCCCATCCCACAGGTAGCATGTCTGCACAACCTTCTAGGCAGACTGCTCTGCCTGTGCTCAGGGCTTCCTGGAAACTGCATTAGGAGGATGCTCAAGCTAATATTCCTTACAATATGGCTTATTAGCCTGGGCCTCAGTGCTGTGTGCAGTAGCTATCGTGCTTGTAGCTACATGGCTGCACACTCTCCAGGGAGAACTTAGTTGCTTCTCTTGCCTAAAGGTCAGACTCAATGTGTTACCATGTGCAACTAATGCTACTGCAGTTGATGCTGATGGGTAAAATTCTGGTCTCAGTAAAGTCAATAGCAGAGCATCCACTTACATCTGTGATCTTTCAAGTCTTACAGTGCAGCCAAATCTGAACGTCTTTACTGCAAAAGGCAATTCAGAGGCAAATTGCAGACTGAAGCATGAGTACATTAATTTCTCATCCTCTTCAAAGAAATGGCTGGGGAAAATAATTCTGGTTAAAAATGATTTTTTTTTTTTTCATAATCTTGTTCTTGAACTTTGCTGAACCATTTTGTTGCAGCTTGAGGCAGACATCAAGCTTGGAATATTTTAGTCTGGGTAGTTAAATTTTGGCAAAATACTGAAATGCTTATTATGGAAAATACTAGGCAGTTTTAACTGTAGATGTCACTACCAGCTCCCCCATGCAAAAAGCGTGGCTAAACAAATATTTTGGTTAGGCAGGACAAGGGATAACGAAATAAATTTTCTTCTTGAAACTTTCCTTTTCTGCAAGACTTTTTCACAAGACTGTTCACTTTCCACATCTGTAAATACCATCCTGTTCTACAGCATTCATGGTCCCTATCGTTTGTGTCAGCTACAATACCTTTGTGCTGTGGACCCGTATCCCATCAAACGTTTTGATTTTAAAAAGTTGAGGTTGCTTTCTTGACAAGCAAAATTTCTGTCAGTATCTCATTCGTGATTCAATATAATATTATCTCTAATAACTGATTCAGAAAGACTGTCACCTTCTTCCTAGGCTTGTCAGGAAGCTAGACACACATGGACGCATATAATAGGAATGAGTGGGAACACAAAGAATGTCTCTCCCCTACCCGCAACATAATATTGATGACACTGTAATTATTATTTTGAGGTCTTTATTATTAAAGAAGAGTGAACATTACTACTCAGTTGTGTATTAGTGGCTCTATTCAGGAAAGTAAATAGTCTCCTCACTGTATTGGGATATATTTATCCTTAGGCTTGGGCACAAGATACTTTGAGTTCAACAGGACATAAGCATGTGGCTAAAAGAAGAGTTCTTCCAGAAGCTGTATAATGCAGCAGAGAGGAAAACAGAGCTTTCAGGATAATGCTGCTAATAAGATTGTGTTTTTCCGTTTGGACGTTAGAAGAAAGGAGTTGAGTTTCTTTGCCCTGTTTAATGACAAGAAATTAAATTTATCATTGAACAGTAACTTTTGATTCTTTTAAGAAACCAGTATCTCCACCTCTCAAAAAAAAAAAAAAAAAAGAAAAAAAAAAAGAAAAGAAAAAGAAAAAAAAGGTATAATTATCAAACTATTACAATAGTATTAAACCTTTTGGACAAGTCAGCTTTTACGTAAGTGAGGCAAGGGTCTCTGTCTCCTTCATTAGCACCCCACGCACCAACTACTGTGATCTCTATGGGGGTAGGATTCATTCCTGCTGGACTTCACCCTGTGCTAGAGATAGCAGCCCAAGATAGCCGTGGGGCTCCTATCTCACTTTTGAGATATGGCCCAGTCCTCTCCATCTCCCATTACTGCCTTAAGACCAGCAAAGCTCCACTGACACCAAATATGAAACAACTCTGCTGTTTGCTAGAGAGTGCAATCCACCTCCAATCTCTCTCCCAGTGCATCCCCATTGGCATCACTAACAAAGCTAAGATTGCATGCTGAGCTCTTGAACCTGCTTGTATGCAGCCTTCTCAGCCTATCAAGTATGTCTCTGTGGTGGTGCAAATCAGGGTGACTTTGGCTAAGTCTTCAGGCTGGCTGAAGGCATTTGGCATTGCCTGCAAGAAAACCCTTATAATATCCACACACCCATTCCTTAAACAAACAATAATACGCACTATTCTAAGTGCTATGTAGCAAGACAAGCACATTGCATAAAAACTGCTCATTGGAAGTCATAAAGGCAAACATATTAATCAACTATAATAAATCCATGCTCACTCAGAAGTTCTCTGCTTTAATTATTGATGCGAAATGCAAGGATTTTTCAGTTTATAATTGTTCCATCTCAAGAAAGTGTTCAAGCCTAAAAAGTGGACAAGAAGGCCTGACTCATGAGTCTTCCTATTTGTTTTTTAATTTAACAGTTGACTGTCTTTTGTTTTTAGTCCTGCCAAGTGTTATTCAACACCCAGCACCCTAGTATCTCAATACTCATGATCGGTTTATAATAATGGATATAAATTCACCATGAATACATTTAAATCAAATATATATACATACATATATATATATATTTTTTAATTTTCTAGGAAACATCACTTACCTAATAACATTACCTGGTATACACCGCCTTTTGATATACCTTCCTGTTCTTCCTTTTCCAGGGCTCAGATTGTTTTCTTCTACTCAAAATTTCACTGAGAAATTGTTGCATGGTATCATTTCTCTTACTAAAGAGGAATAAGCATTTAGATGTCATCTGAGTCTTTATATATAAAATGTACAGTGCAAGTTCAGTGCATGCAGAGTAGCCAGTAGCTTTCTGTACCGCACCAACATCAAAGAGGTCCGCTGAAGGTGAAGGTGTGTGCAGTCAGACCATGATTCTGGGTGCAAATAAAAAAAAATCACATCAGCAAACTGTCTGACTAGCCTTGATATTTTAATTCTTTAGCTGCTTGACACATTTCTCCACCGATACCACTGCAAAAAGTAAAGGACATCAAACTGACTTGGCTGTCTTTCCTCCCCACCCTGTGAAGGTACACGAGCCCGCCGCGAGTCAGCGTCGTGTATGACAGCAAGTGTGTGTTGCTCACTTCGCCTGACAGCAACAAAGTGTAGGGCTGTCTGCTGGCAAAGGAGGGACCTTAGGAAGGACAGTGCAGAGCACCTGTATGCCAGAGAGGCCCAAGTATATTAATGCCACCCACTGCTGAGCCATCTGCAGGTTATTACACATGACAGTGACTTGATGGACAGTGAGTTATTAGAAAGGAGTCACACCATGTCCACTGCGCAGGCTTAAGCAGATCTCCCCTTGCTATGCTGTTATTTATGTCTTCGCCTTATTTTCAGCATTTGCTTTTTAATTCATATACTGGCAGTGACACATGGCAGGAGTCCACAAATGCATAAGACAGCATCTGGTTGGACCCCAAAGGAACTGTCTGTAGCGGTAAATCTGAGGACCAGAGAGCAAACCACAGTTTTTTGATACTGAACAGGCTGGTCACTTGAATACTTATGTACGTGCTCACTGCAGGGTATATTACTCAAACAGGTAGAGACAATGCCACAATAATGCAGCTCTAAAAGCAGTATTGTTCCCTGGCGATCAGTGAGGTTGGGATTATAGGAGGTCCCTTGCAAGGGACCTCTTCAACATTAATGCAGTATGGAAAGTCAGTGGGTATTCTTCATGCACCGGACTTGCTCAAGGGAACTGCAAAGTTATTCCCACATCCGCCCTCCTTTAGGCATGAATAGTTGCCACATCCTCATCTTGAAGAATTAAGCTACAGCTGAGTAATTCAGGCTGATTCATCTAATGTCTGGTGTTGTTGCAGATGAGTGATGCACTTCACTCGTAAGAGAGAAGCAGCAATATATTTTATTGATATAAGACAGTGACTTAACAAAGTTCAAGGGTAAATAAGACAGTGGTGTAACAAGATTTGATGGCAACATACACTTGGTTATTTACTGCATAGAGGACAAGGTCAGATGAAAGTGTCAAGGAGACCCTCTCATTGAGTCAGGGGGTTCAGAATGGACACCCTTGCTTTCCAAACTCCTTCTCAGAGGCATCTGGGTGCAGCTGGATCCAATCTTAGTCCCAGACTTGGTCAACAGTTTATATCTAAGGGATTACGTGCACAATCAATCCGAGATGCAACTTGGAAAAGTTTGTGAAGTTTCAGCGTGCTATTAGTCACTCACCGAGGATCTGTCGCTGGTAAGGGATTTCTTGACCTCGAGGAGTAAACCTGGAGAGGCATCCCTGCTCAAGGGGAGACCCTGGCCTGCAGCCCACTGCCATGCAGGAGAGCTCAGCAGGCTCTGGGCTGCCCCCTATTTATGGGAAAAGGTGGTTGACTCCTATTTGCATACCAGCTGACTTGGGGTTGGCGCATGCTCAATTAGCCCTTGGCTATTGTGCTGTTATCTGTCTCCCCAGAGTCCAATTAGAGCAGGATGCAGCTATCACGGCCGGGTGCATCCATCGCCACTGACACTGGTGGTTATCACTTGAGCAGGGTCACAGGTGAAAGGTCTGCTGGGGGGGGAGGAGGGGGGCACACGGTCACAGGTGTAGAAGAGGTGTTGGCTCTTTTTCCTCCCTCTCTTGCCTGCATTAATACTGCCCTTAACCCTGTATCTTGAGGCATTAGTAGCAGACCTACCCTTGCTGAGGAGTGGGGAGCACTCTCTATCATCAGGCCAGTGAAGAGACAACGTCCTTCAAACATCACTTGGAGAATAAGCCATATCAGCAAAATGTCACATCCTTACTAGCAGCCTTGGTCAGTCATGCAATAGGAAGAATGTGGCTTTCTCTTCAGGCTGTGTAACAGGATTTTAACTCCTGCCCCTAAAGAGCTCACAGTGGGATAGGGTTGAAGGAGCTGGAGAGAGGCTGCTGCAATTGCAGACAGGCAGAGCTGAGACATGAATGAAGAAGGCAGGGTTCTCCTTTCTGTGCAAATTTGCTCTCAGAGCATATTTCTGCACACCATTGCCCCAGTTGGGTGTACTTCACCTGCATCTGAAGTATAAGACATTTTCCTGCTTGCCAGTTTGACCCCAGGCTGGATGGGAGTGGGGGTGTATGAGGCACTGCTTGAACTGAGAACTGGGTACGGCCAGCTTCAGAACATTTTCCAAACACAGAGAGTAAAAAAATAGTGTTTCCCTGTTTCCCTCTTTGTCATCCTCCTCTCTTCCTCACTTTCCTTTCCACCATCTGTTACTACTGCCGTCTCCCCCTCTAGACTGCCCACCACGAAGCCTTTGCCCCCTCTTCTGCTGGCCCAGCAAAGCAAGTGGCTGTGGTTGCAGAGGAGTAAGTGTGCCTTAGCAGCATGAAAGGACTTGAGCAGCAAAGCCACGTACACAGCAGCTACCCAGTTCCTCTGAGCACTGCAGGGAGTGCGGGAGGCTTGTATCAAGTCACCTGGCCTGAGGAGGAACTGGAGACGAAGTGCAGGAGATGCTCAGCAAGTGATTTTGAGCAAAGGAAGACAAATTAATTACTGTTGCAATTTCACCATTTTCAGCAATTCTGCCAGGGATAGATTTGACCCAAAGCAGCAGCAAGAGTGCAGCACATGACCAAGTCTGAACCTGCAACCGAGAGTCCCTTACCCTACAACCCAGGCCAACAACACTGCACATACAGTAGGACAGTTGTACAACTCAGTGATTGTTCCTCGCCAGTTCTCTGTAGTGTCACTCCACAGACTAAAACCTTAATGAATGCTTTGCCAAATTCCTGTAATCACACAAAATTTCATAATTTAAACATGTTTTGAAGCTCCAGAGAAAAAAAATGTACATCAGTGAGAACTAGCCATCTGGAAAGCTTTGGAGACTCTTTTGCTCATTTGTTTGTTTGCTACTCAGCCATTTCAGTACCGTAAGTGTAAAATATGTTAAGCTTTTAAGTTAAAACATTAGTTTTAACTAATAGATTCAAGCACCAATCTTGCAGCAATAATTCAGCACTAGGAAAGTTAAATGATTTCGGAACGATGACTGAGGTTTGTGATTATGGCGAGGTACCGGCCATACCGTTCCGACCTGCTACTTCTTGCTAATGCTCTTAATAACAATATTTCATTGTGACGTTGGTTTTCTCCTGCCTGCCAAGTTGCAAGCTAGGAATAGGGTCTCGACTCGAGGGTACAAAGGCAGAGACAGAAGCAGCCTCACCAGACATCAGCTATTTAGATATCATTGGCCAAAACATCACAAATTATATATATAGAGAGAAATGATTATAAAAAGTATTGTATGCTTTACTTTCCTATGTCATGTTTCAGTCTTTTCTGAACAGCTAAAAGCGTTAGAAATGTGTATTTCAAAGGGAAGACTGGGAGTCAACATAACAGCTGTTTGTGAAGGGAAAACATCAGATGTCCCCAGGCTCATGGGGATTCAGATCAAGGTGTTGGCCGCGCTGCGCTCCTGAAAAACACAAGAGATAGCTCTCCCTGACCACTTTCGTGCAGTTGCAGTCAGAGATCAGATAAGTATGCAGGCCGAGGGCACCGCTCTGGGAAGATTTTGTTAAATGTGGGAGACAGACAGGGTCTGCAGAGAGAGCAGGTCTGGATCATGGGAGGGATGCGGTGCTGGAGGCGGTTGGTGGAAGCTGCGTTTCGTGGCTCATCGGCGCGAGCACCCCTGGAGCTACAGCAGACGAGGTGCTGATAGGAGCTGGAAAACAACCTCGGAGATGGTTGTCCGGCTCCAGCAGGCTTGGCAAGGTGGCACACCAGGCATCCCACAAGACAGAAGGGATTACAGTAATGAAGGCATCATTTTATCTAATGGGATTGCAAGGCACAGCTAGTGCTTGCCAAAGAATAGTTTGTTTAAAATACCAAATAATCCTTGGTTCCTAAAAATTAAAGCGACTTCTGCTATGATGCAGATACATAATAAATCCTGACACTAAAACACACTGCTCCCCATGAAATCCAGTATAGCATAATACAGTGACAATTCCTAATGTATTTGGAGTTACAGACTTATTTCATTCATATGCAGGTGACTTTTTTTTTTTTAAGTTATGTGTGTGTGTGGTTTTTTTTTAATCACTTCTAGGTTCTTTCCATTAATTGCCACAAAATACCCCTTTTCAATATTCCTGTCCAGAGGCAACATTTCTGAATACACTGTGTAAATCCAGGCTTTGACTAAGCAAACTTTAATATATATATTTTTAAATTATAGACACAAAACGCCTTCTAAAAAACATCCTTTGGAATATGCCATGAACCCAGCCTGAGTGATAAGGTTTTCATTTGGTGTTCGCACCTCTGTTTTTAATTCTTTATCCTTGCTGACATGAGTTTATGTACGATTGCTTTCCTGATACACATCTATAGATGTTGCATACTTCTGTTTAAAAAAAAAAAAAAAGAAAAATAGATCTGTAGAATGTGACTTGATCTCAAAAATATCCCCAGTTTTTCAGATAACCCTGCACGCTTTCATGCTTAAAGCCACTCCCACTCAAGACTATGCAGGCAAAACTTCAACGTGAGCCCTGCCAACAACAGGAATGCTGGCTAAGGCCCTAAGTGAAAGACCAGAGTTCAAAGCTGCCATTTGTTAAATTAAATCACAAAAAATATTGTGCAGATGGTTAAACACACGGCAGTAGCATTTTTAGAAGTAGAAGTCAACTTGGATGTTCCTCACAGGATGTCTTAACTTTCTAAGTTACCTTAACCAGAAGCACAAGGTGATACTATTTGTCATTTCATATTTTTCATGGATACTTTAAATATGATCCTCCCCACCATTCATTCAAAAAAAGAAAAACACACACACACAAAAACAAACAACCAAAAAATAAAACCCACAATCAATTTAAGGAAACCTGCTCAATATTCAGTACAGCTGTGCAAAGCCACAATCCCCAGCTTCCTTGCACATAGTCGGGGGAAAAACAGACATTCTCTATCTTTCTTCCCCAATGAAGAAGTTTCTCAGAAAATAAGGGAGAGAGGGAGGAGAAAAAGAGAATTCAAACAACTCTTCCTTGCAGCAGCTAGAAAAAGTGAAAATTCATCCAACACCTCACAGCTGGAGGTGGCAAAAGCTGCCTAGAGTCCAGCTACGGCTCATGATTACAAATCCAGGCATTTATCGTGTTTTCCGCCCGGCAGCAGCTGGAACACCAGGCTTAGTATTTCGCCTGCACGCTCTCCCTACCTAAAACCGTCTCTTGCCCAAATTCAGGCCCTGTGCTATTTTTTCTGGCCAGTGGGGTTTTGTTGTGGAGGGATTATTATTTTCTTTTTTTTCTTTTTTGGGTGGTGCATTGGAGGCACCTAAATGAGAAAAGAGAGAAGGGGGAACTGAACATGACTGAGTGAGTAGAGGGACAGGGAGACGAACGAGAGGAAAGACAGACTGTAGTGGAAAGAAAAGCAGCACAAGCAGAGAACTAAAAGGTCGCAGAAGAAATGATAATGACAGGATAGGGAAGACGTGCTAAAAGATTAGAAGAGATTATGAAAAGAAGGTGCAACATCAAAGCACCAGTTACACAATATATATAAGGAAAAGGAAAGCACTGGAGAAGAAAATAGGAAAGAATATACAATTTTATTCCAAAACCAATGTCAAATATAGAACAAAACTGAATATTCCTTTAAATGACAGGATGTATGGCCTTGGAGGAGACAGTAACAGAGTTTTTGGAGGGGTTTTCCAGCCATATCTCCGTCTGAAACCGTAGGCGTTGAATAAATTTTTAATTGAGAGCATAAATGATTTACATGTTCACAGCAATGCATCCCTCCTTTCTCTACCATCAGTGAAATTATTTCAGCAAGTATCAAATCTAGATTTCTAGTATCATTGCCATAAATAAAGTCTAGTCCTCTTGATTCTATATCTTTATATCCTGACAGTACATTATTTTTGCCCGCTGTCAGGCAAAGCAAAAACTGAGAAATTTCTCTTTAAAAATATATTTTGGTGGAACATGACAACCTAATCAAATATCTGTTTATACCCTCAGGAGAGAGGGGGAAAAAAAACAACTGTTAACATTTGGATGATTCTACAATTAACATTTGTATGATCTTACATCTTAATGTGAAGATATTTGAATGCTTTTGGGTGATGCATAATAAAGAGCTGGTTACTAAACTTAGCAGCACTTCATGTAGATTAGACATTATAATTGATGCTTACAGAACAGGACCCAGAGAAATTAATTTTATGTTGCTCCAATTTCACTGGTTTAAATTAAAGAGTTACACAAAGGGCCTTTACTATGGGGGGGGGGGAGTGAATGTATTTGTGAGTGATAGCAATCATTTTTATTTGTGCTCTGGCAGTGGGCGGAGGTGTTGTTTTTCCTGCCCAGGCTGAGCTCTCCCTGTCTCAGTGCTGTGCGCTGCGGTCTCACTGCAGATGACATCGGTCTCCTCCAGTTTCCCTCGGCTTAGGCGCTTTCCCCCTTTTCCCTGCGCTGCTGTACTGCTACTGCTTGCACACAGGCAGCGTGTTACTGCTTCGTGGAGGCAAAGGTGACGGTCCAACAACCCCGCCGCCCCGAACTAAAACAAAACATCACACTGTTCTTCAGCCCTGTAACCATCTTTTTCCAGAGTTAAGGCCTTGGACATACCCTACGTTTACACTTCACATCTTCAGGAGCAGTAACAGTGGGAACATTTTGACAGATTGACTTTGCAGAGTGGTCCAGAGAGCCATCCTCCTTTAGCTGGCATAAGGCTTAGAGGAAAAAAGAAAAAAAAAAAAAAAAAGAAAAACCCAGCCAACACACACGGAAATCCTCATGTACCGGTGCACTTTCCTCTACCTCAGTTTCCTCTCTCCTCCTGATCCTCTTCATGCTTTGCTCAGCTCTTCCAAGGAGTCCACAGTCCCCAATTCTCATACAGGTCTTCTCCTCCAGGTCAGACTTCTGCAGCTTTTTTTCCCCCCGCTCTCTGACCTCACCCTGGGTTTAGTAAGGCTGCTTTGCTGAAAAGTACACCCTCCTCTTGCTCTTTCCTTTCCCAAGTTTCTAGCCCAAGCTTCTGAAGGTAGGTGAACATCTTGCTGGTCCCGTTCCCCTCCCTGCCCACCACACGCTCTCTACCTCCCCCCACTTCCTCACCTCTGGAGTTTTTATGATTCTGCACCGACATCTCAGCTTGTCAGCCCCGTCGCTAGCAATTTTCCGCTCCCAAAGATCTAGCTCTGTGCACACAGTAGGGAAGAGGAGGGCCTTTCTAGAGCAGAAATCTCAAGTACCAGCACCTTTAATCATCACCCCAGACAGATATGCTGGCACCACGCAACTCCTTCAGCAGAAAAAAGACAGCCAGAGGCATAAGGTACGGATAATTCATGGAGGTTGTATATTGGGATAGATAACCCAAATCATCCCAATACTGTATTATACTTGGGAGACCTTTTACTGTATAGATGACAGGCATGAGGCCAAGCAGTGAGATTTACACCGGCAGAGCCGGGAGCCTAATTCAGTTATAGCTGATCAATGAAAGTCTGAAGTAGACGGAACAGCTCCAGGATAGCACCGAAGGACGAAGCATTAGTCCGAGCACGGACTACGATCCAGGTCACCCTCTTCCCAAGCACGTGCCGTTGCCGCTAGCTCTCGCTCCTGCTCGTGGTCCCAGTGAAGTCAGGAACAGACTCTGCACACCGATGTAATTTATTGCGGTTAAGGAGCTCCCTGTAGAGATTAAACTCCCCTAGGCAGGGGATGGATTTAAACCCAGACTCCCAACCTGGGATTAAAAGGAGAAGCAGCACTACCACATTAAGGAGTAAAGGAACGTCTTTTGTGTTGAACCCAAAGAGAAGGCTTGTGCCTGTGAACTGCGCCGGATTCGACACTAAAATACTCCGCACGCTGTGAGAGGTCAGAAACCTTTCTTCTGCTTCGCATTTCCTACTGGCTAACTTCGGTGGCTCAACACACTGGCTTCTGCGGACCTGTTTCTTAGACATTTGGCTTCTCAGGTGCTGCAGAAGGCACCGAGGTGGTTACGCTGGGTTTGCGGTAGCAGGACACTGAAAGTTAACTGTAGCACGCTGCGCTATGGTCCTGTTGTAAACCTAGGTCTAGGGTCTTGGATCATTTCAGCACTTTAGAAAAATCCCACACTTAATCCCTAAATTATACCTTACTCTACAATTAAGCTTTTTACTTCTCTCTATTGTAAAACAGCCCTTGTCACAGAGTAAGTTTCATATGCTGATAAGGAAGAAGGAATCCCAAGAATCTAGAATTTAACTAAAACATAAAAATAATCCTGAATCATTACAACCAATGAACACTACAAATGTGGGTATGAAATTCTGTTTTAGCAGCTCCTAGTTAAGCTGGGAGCTGGCACATTCCAAGCGCTTTAATCTGAAATTATCCTTATCAGGAAAGTCATAAAAGAGGAAACTCCAATCATCAATATTTGAAGTAAGGGAAGAATAGATAACATTTTTTGTATGTGGAATCCCTAGTTAAATATTGGCAGAAAAGGGAGGTTACAACAGCAACAGGCAGGGGATTGCATGTAATGTTGGCTGCAATCTGGACTAATTAATGCTGTAGTCAGTTGATTTTCCATTTAGATTCAGAAGATTGGAAGGAAGCTTTCTTTAAGGTAGTTAATAGATTAGCATGCACTTGGAGAGGCAGAGAGGAAGGGAAATACTCGTATATAAAAAATGTGAACTTTTCAACTTTTGAAAACTTTGACCTATTTTTTCAGAGGATGGTATGAGACTCAGTGGTGCCATTTTCCTAGCCCAGTTTAAGGCTTAACTATTCTGGCGTTTTTTCAGCTTTACATGATGAAAAAAATTTCACTGTCTGTGAACTCCCCCCTTTCCTTTTAACAAATCTAGAGAATGAGAAATTGAAGAACCCAGGATTACTCATCGTTCTCTAATATTTTGGCCTGCATTTTGACTCTGTTTGCATGTAGTAATTCAGATGCTATGACTAGTGAGAAATGGGGAAAAACAAAAATATTTTCACAGAATGAAAAAAAGGGGCAATAATAGCCCACGGGTTTTTCCAGCACAGAATCACAGAATGGTTGAGGTTGGCAGGGACATCTGGAGATCACCTGGTCCAACCTCCCTGCTCCAGCAGGGCCATCTGCAGCAGGTTGCCCAGGACCCTGTCCACTCAGGTTTTGAATTTCTCCCAAATGGAGACTCTACAACCTCTCTGGGCAATATTCTCCAGTGTTCAACCACCCTCACAGTAAAGAGGGTTTTTTTGTGTTCAAGTGGAATTTCCTATGTTTTGGTTTGTGCCCATTCCATCTCATCCTGTCATTGGTTACCACTGAAAAGAGTCCAGCTCCATCTTCTTTACACCCTCCCTTCAGATTTTTATAAATATTGATAAGATGTGCCCTGAGCCCTCTCTTCTCCAGGCTGAACAGTCCCAGCTCTTTCAGCTTTTCCTATGAGAGATGATCCAGCCCCTTAATCATCTCTGTGGCCCTTCGCTGAACTCTCTCCAGTAAGTCCATGCCTTTCCTGACCTGGACACAGTACTCCAGATGTGGAGTACTCCATCATGCATAAAGACACACTGATATGGTTTAAACTGTTACAAATCTTCAGGGTTTGTCTACACAGGGTTGTTCTAATTCAGTTCAGTTAAACCAATACAAACTACAGTTTTGACACAATTATGTTGGTTTATAGTTGGCTCACATTGCCTTCGCATAATTCAGTTTGTAAGTGGTTGATATCGACTTAGCTTAAAAAAGAGCAACACAGTATGCCAAGACCTGTCCAAGAGTATTACCAAAGTAATAACGAGTGGTCCGTCTAAGCCTCATTCAGCTCTCCAGCACCTGCCCCCACCCACAGCCCCAAGCAATAGACATTGCCAGAAGATGGCATTTTTTTGAATAGTGTCATGCTGTCATTTGGGAATATTTCATTTGAAAAGCCCTTGCTGTTGTGTAGTATGTCACTCCTCCACCACCTATCTTTTCAATTTCACCCCTTATCTGCCTTCATGATAGCATAAAAGAAACAAAACCAAACAGTTATTTCATGAAAAAAATGTTTGAAAACAGACTTTTTTGATCCTGGAAATACAAACCCCTCTTTTCAGGGGCCCTGCTGTTATAGTGCAAGCTCATGTCAAGAACCAAGGGCGTATTTAGATCTTTAGTTACCTGATAAAAAAATGTCATACGTGGCACAGCCATGAGCTTGGATTGCACTGTCATCAGTCATTTATGATGTTAACGTGATACTATAGACACAAAACAGAGATGTTTAGATGGGATATCATACATGTTTGGCGACCTAGCCCTCCCGTTGATGCTAGTTAGGTAAAGATGTCCCAAAAGACACATTATCTCATACCAATCTACTTATATACTTACAATCTGAAACAATCTGTAGCAGACACTATCGGATACTGGGTATGGTGGAGCAACGGCCTATCACTGCTGGAAAGTCTGCATGCCTTTATCCTCAAAGGACTTTGTCTTTAAGGATGTCCTTTTAAAATAGCAGAAAACAAATATGTACGCAGAGGCACACCTGCTATACATACGTTATTACTGTGTTTGTGCACACGGGCCGAGTATTGTAGGCAGGCCCCTGCTGTTACAAGAGCAGTCACATTCGTGTTTACTGTATCCCAGGACGACTTGAGCAGAGAATCCAGCTCGCACGCCTGTCCCCAGAAATTGCAGCCTGGGTCAGGGCCAGGCAGGCTGCAGGACGGGGCGTCCCGCGGGGTGCCCTGGCTCGCTCAGGGACCCTCCTGGGGAGGGCCTGCCACCTCTCCGAGCCACCAAAAGCGCCTGGTGCCACTTGCCAAGGAAAGTGGGTTATAGCCAGGAGGGCAGGAGCCATGAGAGGGAGGGAAACCCGGGCACTCGGTCTTGCCCCATTGTAGATGTGGAGGCAGCTAGAGAATACATCTGGACGTGAGGTCCGAGACATTTAGTTGTTGCCATAACTGTGATTACATGCTTTCTATGTCTTCATATAATCCAGAGCTACAAAAAAAAAACCAAAACAGGCCTCATCTATAGATTGGGGCTGCAACATTTTTCCCCTGAGCCTTACTGTCAGTATAAAGAAAATCTAAAAAACAAACAAAACCAGAGCAAAACAAAACCCCAGTCAAAGCCCCAATATGTTCATTATTATGCTGAATTCATTCTACTAGTCTGAATCCAAGATGATGCTGCCTCACACAGCTTTCTAGCTCAAAGTGCACCTTTTTTGATTCTTTTAAACCTTTTCCTATTTATACCCTCCTTCAACAGCTGTGTCTTATTCCCCATTCAACATCCATTTTCCCTTAAGAGAGATAATTAATTTAGAACTCCAGGCAAAAAGACATAGATGAGGAACCAACTTTCCTGGTGTTGCCTTTCTTATCTTAACCATTAAATTGTGCAATTCTGTGACATTTGCATGGGACCAAGAGAACGTGCCTAAATCAAAACCAAAAGCAAAAAAAATATATATTTTTTTCACTGCTATGCTAACATAATTAAAATTAAACACATGAGGAATTCCAGAAGTCATATTCTTCTATTGCAATATTAATTGATCTACATCATAGATTGTTAGATCCCAAAAAGTCAAGAACTGACAAAACTAAGCTTTGGTGACCCATCTTTACTTAAGCAATCACATGCTTGCCCAAGTAAGTAGTTTCAAGAAATATTTTGCAGAACCTCAGGTGCAAGAGAAGTTGTTCAGAGATTTATTTTCCACATCAAAGTGGTAGAGTATATCTGCATTGATTTAAACTTTCCATACATGTTCCCTGCTTTGTAGTCCTGAAAGGGATGCTGCTGGCTGTCAGGTGCTTTGGCTACCTGGAGAATCTTGACCCGCTCTCAGATAATGGATCCGCAAGATCATACTGACCTCACAGCTATGGCCAAAGGCAAAAATGGTCCTCAGGATGGGGGAGCTGCGAGCCTGGGTCTTTTGGCTGCACTGCTCCCGGAGTGTTGCTGCCCCTTACAAAGAGACTCAACTTCCACAATTGCGAAAGAAAGAGGGAAACTGGGGAAAACTCAGTGCCATCCTACTTTGAGCGTGGATTGAAATCCCCCATTCTCCAAGGACCAGTAGTGGGGCAGATTGCCTGCCTTCACTGGCTCAGGTTACCTTGGAGCGCGCCGCAAGATCGCACTGATCTTGGTAAGGCTGCAGATACGTGCAAGATCGTAACAGGGTGTAGGTACCTCAGGAACAGGCCATTACATAACTGCGTATGTATTGATAATTTTAGTTATTTAGTAAGACTTGTGATGAGGTTCAGCCACCTGCCTAAGACTGGGGTCAAAGCCTGCTTTGACTTTAGCGCACAGAAAAGCCTTTTCTGATTACGTAATTAAGTGTGTGGAGTAGCTTAGTCCACACACTTCATGCAATGAATAGCCTCTGCTAGCCTACTTTTTGCATGATTTCCCTTTAGAACTAAAATCCCAGTCATGATGGTGAAAAATATATTACCCCCCCCCCCTTTTTTTTTTTTTTTTTAAAGTAATGTCACAGCATATAAAGTATGGAAGAGAAAACATCCACACACATATGTGCTGCTCTGTTTCAGTGTCACTCTACTTTGGCTCCTCTTCTAAAAAAATCCAGGCAATTCTGGCTTTATAGTACAGCATGTGCTCACTCTACATACATTGGGTTTTGCAGACTTCAAGAGCAACCCCATGGAAAAGGACTTATGGACAAGAGCAAAAAAGGAAACTACATTTACAATACATAAAAGCATCATTCACAGATGATCATCTCTCTTCAGTCCTAGCAGTGACCTTTAAAGTTGGACACAGCCTGGTCAGGTAAGGGAATTAATTATATGATTACTTTTAACTTCATGGTATTTTTTCCCTCTAAAGTATGTTTTTTGTACAAAGGAAGAGGAGCTTGCAAAACTGTATTTAAAAGGAACTGGATTTGTTAGCTATGACAATAGTTAGGGGAAGATTTCAATAAAGTAATAGGTGTTTTTCATCTTTAATGTCTATAATTAGTTAATGCACTATAATAAAAAAAAAGCATGTCATTACTCTTCATTTCTCCCCAGAAAAAAACAAATGAACAAAAAGACAAAACATTGCAAACCCAGTATTTTGTTAACTTGTCTTTTAAGAGCCTTATTCCTATTTAATATGCATTTAGTGATGATGTACTCAACTGAATAATTTAGAACATAGATGACAACTTTTCAAGAATGGTTTTATCAATGTCTGACAGCTTCCTCCCTTTGTCCATATAAATACAGAACAGGAATCACCACTAACGTTATTAGTTTTGGCTCATCTTCCTACTGCTTAAAAGGGAAAGCCCCATTTTTTTCCAGTAGTGAATTAGCATTGTTACTTTTGCAACTTCCTGCTCGTAAATGTTGAATCAATTTATTACATAAAAAGTCCTGTGTTATACAGGCACTGCTAAAGTTGCAAAGCCAGACACTCCTGGGAAATGTTAGAATTATGTCCGCACCATCTTAATCTTGCAGGTTATTACATTTTAGGCAGATGCAGCAACCTTACTGTAGCTGGTAATAACCAGTCTGCTTACAACGGATGCAATTATACCATCTTTACTCACAAGGATCCTGAAGCAGGAATCCATCTCCACTCAGCAAAGCATCTCACTTGGTTGACAACACTTTTAGTGGCAGTTAAACATATTTATAAATAAGGATTATTTTAAGCACTTTTCTGTTTTTCTGTTTAGCTGTGATCAAGAACTGTACCTCATTCTGCTATTCACACCAATAGTTTCAGTGGGGATAGCTTTAAATTAAACATGATATCTAGCTTTTTGCTCTATTATGGGTGTATGCAACTAATAGGTGTGAGTCAGTATCTTTGCTTAGTATCAAATGCTTCAGTTGAAGGCAAAGCACAGTTCAAACTTGGTAGGAATTCTTCTCATACATATATTTTTTTCAGTTTTTGGCTTACTATTTCACTTTGTTCAGGGAAAAAAATATTTAGATTAAAAAGCACATTGAAATGAAGAGATCACCTAAAAACATGCAAACATCACTGAACATTTGTTATTCTTCTCCACATTCTCATGGAGATATTTTCTTCAACCTTCTTTTCAAGCCTTATTTTTTTGCTATTATCGACACTACTTTATGTAGGTACACACCCTACATAAGGTGCCAAGCTGCACAATATTCTGTTGGATTCAGTAATAGACTTAAATTTAGAAGTTTTCTGATTGGAAATAATGCCATTATCTCATGTGCCCTTGTACTAACTCCCAAGCTACTGCCTGGTTCTCTTGATAATACTACGTTCATGATGCACATTATCTCGGAGGTCAGCGCGAAAGGAAAGGCGTTACACAACCCTGAAGAACAAATCTTCCTCTGAGGAGATCTCAGATAGACACGAAAATGTTATATCCTAGTATTGGCACAACATCTGCTGGTTTCTTACACACTTTGAATATACGGAGTGCTCCCTTAGGTGTTACTTGTAGCTGAGACGTGCACTTCCTTAGCACACCTGGCTTAGTCACCTGCATATCTGGCCATAAGAATGGTAGAGGGCAGTGGACTAACGGACTAAGCTCGGGCAAATCTGAGCTTATTCTTCTGTGAGGTTACAGGCAAGATCCTTGTGAGTAACCTGCAGGGGCAAATACCTAAAGACAGCAATATAAATCCAGAAGCAACTGAGCAATGGGAGCCAGTTTTGCTTAGGGGCCTACATTCAGAAGGTTGCTCACCCTATAGACCCAACTTTGCATTTAATTTCTCCATGGCTTGATTGCTACATCAGAGAATCATGCAGAATATTCTCTATCAGAGAGGGTGTTTTGAAGAAGCAAGGACTAAATTGTATCAGCATGACGGTCTACGCATGAGTGCAGAGTAACCTAGGGATATGGAAACTAGCCTTAAAGTAGCTTGGGTACCGAAAAATAAATTAGTTTGTGCTGAGTGCCATGCTACTGTGGCTAAACACCTCCCACAAAACCGAACATACTCGTGTCTCTCTGCATGAGAGCCCAGCCACTTCTGGGACTGCAATGCAGACGTAAGTCAAGGTTGGCGCAGCACCAGTCAAAATGAGGAGGCTGCAAATAACCCACCTGGCACCAAGCTAGCCGGTGCTACCGGGAGGCTGGGGCACCTTCGTGTGGCCCCCTTCACCGAGCCACCAAAGCTGCGGCTCTGAGTTCCTTAACGTAGCGAGAAGGCAACTTGGTCTGCTGCACGCAGTTGTGCCTGAGAGCTGCCAAGAGCTGGAGATTAAAATATTTGATTAACTGGAGGGGAAAAGGTTTACTGACACAATCCAGCAATTATGTTGAGATCTTGTTTACCAGGCGAGTGTGGGACTAGAAAGCGATACACTGAAGGTGCTGTGACCAGAAATTAGCCTTGCTTAGTGAACAAAATTCCTGAAGACGAGCTATGCCCCGCACCACACCTTTACACAGCTGTGGCTTAACACTATTACTTCCTTTTTGTTTTTTTTCCCCCAGAATGACTCTTTTAGAGCAAAACATTTGTATAGTGTCACTTAAAAATGCTGAGGGAGAAACTAACATGACAGGAGCTATTCTGGAAAAGGGATATGAAGATGATGAAGAGAGAGGCTTTACGAACCTGAGAGATAGCAGGCACGCCAGCAGGAAGGCGTGAAATTGTAGAACAACAGGAGAGACGGGAGCTGGTGCCTGGATTACTAATAGAGCAGCGTGAGCTGAGCAGCTCTGGAAAAGGGACAAGAGCGGGTGTAGCTTCCTCCAATGTGCTTTTCTTCAAATAAAGGACAGAAAACCCAAAGGCCTGCTCATATGAATTGGCATGGCTCTGCTGGCTCTGAAGGCAACTGTGGCTAACTGAGGCAAGCAGAAGGAAATAAGTCCATTAAAAACAACAAAAGGAAAGATCTGTGTCCCTCATATCTTCATTGCAAACTCATAACCTTGTGATAGTGTACAAGAGTGGCAGAGGGGCCAACAGCCTCTAGTACAAACATTCAGCATGTTTGCTGTATGCATGTTTTCATAAGGCACGTTTTGGGTGCTGATTTTTCTTTTGTTTCTTCCCCCCCACACACTTTTACCTCCAAACAGAAATAGCCTCCAGCTAACGCTAGTCCCAGCAAAGAGCGTATTATATATATTTGCAGATAGTGGAGAAAAAAAGCCGCAGTTGATATACACATGGTGCTGGCAATCAGCAGAAAGCATGCCCTGTGAGTCCTCTGCTTTCTCCTAACCTTCTCCTCTGAGGTTAGGTTTCATCCCAACATCCTAGCCACACAGCTGCGGGGCGCAGACTTGCCTAGCCCTCAGGCAGAGTTAGCTAATAAGATTTTTGTTGCCAGCAGATTAAAATTCAGTTTAACACCTATTTGCTCACGCAGAGATGGACCCACGGCAAAGGGAAATGGGCAAAGCTACCCCTAGCACACCTTTCTGCGAAGTCCTGTAGAGCTGGGAGCCAACAGCAGGTATCTGCATCTTTGCAAAGTGGACAGAAAGCACAGAGAAATCGCTATGGTTGTGACTGACCTGGGAGGTGGAGGGGGGTCAGCACGCCCCGTGGTGCCGGTCCCCAGGGCATTTGGGTTAGGAGGCTGAAGGGGATTTCCACCCCCCGGGACCAACTGGAGCAGTGACACGCAGGGCACACGGGCCACGAAGCGAGCGCTTAGTCCATTTGGATCCCGAAGGCGAGGGATGTGACGTGATCCCCCAGCTCGGCCATAGCCTGTGGTAGCATTTCGCAGTGATGTAGCCACTGCGCATAGGCAAGTCCTGTGAACTGGAGCCAGAAGGGTGGTTTGCTAAGGGGAAATCCTCCTTTGCAAAGGAGATGTGCCGTTGCAATTGAAAAATCGGTAGGAATTGGAGTTCTTTTGAAGGCTCAGCGATCCGCAGATACATAACTGTGATCAAGTGCACCTGGTTTAAAATTGGAGTTTTAAGAGCTCCATTCTTAGTGCAGATCTTTCTTTCAATTAATCCAAAGAAGGCCGGGAACTAACAACTACAAGTCATTCATGCACACATCCTGCACGTTTGGAAGACAAGATCCCATCCTATTAACTTTGTTGTTGCATTTCTGGTTGTAGCAAATGCAGTTCTTATCTAGAGTGATTAAAGAATTCAACTAGTCCTCAAATAAAGACTCCTTGCAAATGATATCAAACAAGATGGTTTTACTGAAAAATAAAAAAGTCCTGTTGATTAAAGTTATCAGCTTGAAATCATTCACTGAAAATTAATCTACTGAAGTGAAAGCCTGCATAAAAACATACTGTAGAAAGTGGATGCATATAATATGAATAACTGTCATTCAGAGCCAGACTGAGTAGCAAAAAAGAGGCTACATGCTCTTCAGGCTCTAACCCCAAGCCTCAACTGCTTCCATAGTCTCAGCACAGCTGGAAGTTTTTGCTAAATTTATCAGCAATAAAGCAGCGAATGACCAGGAAATGCAAAAATGGCATAATTAGACTTCAGCATTAGCATCCCAGTGATGAGCACAGAGCAGCTCGCCACTCCTTTGAAGCCAAAGGCTGAACCCGAGAAGTGTTGCAAACCAGGCCAGAAAGATGTCACTAAATGGCTGCATTTCTATTTGATATAATTAAAAAGGCAGAACCGCGTTTAATCATACTTTTGAAAGAAGTATCGCTCAAGCCAGCTACAAATTTGATTTGAAGCTGAAATCATAGCATGCTAGTTTGATTTCTGAATATTTGCAAATGTTCTACTTCTGGGCGAGTTAAAAAAAATATTGGTGAAGTCTAGCAAAGCTTTTCATAACACTTTCAGTTAAGTGGTATATCTGTGCTATTGAGGTTATGGCATATTTTCTGAAGGATAAATTAAGCCATTGAGTAAAACTTTTCACAAGTGCTAAGTCCTGCTGACATTCTAGATTATCTATGCATGTCTCTCTATTTTGGGGGGAAAAAAAAGTTGATTTTGAAAATTTTACCTATTTATCATTCAGTTTCTCAAAGAGCGCTGTATTTATAGTGATGTGCCTGAAGCAGGTATTGAGAACAGTGTTGTGCTGATAAATCCATGGCACTTTTTCCACGTGCACCGGGCATCCGTCGTTTCTAGTGAAACCAATACGTTGTATTAGTTGCCCTCACCATCTCTGAAAATCAAGTTGTAAGTCTTTCTGGCATGTCAGTGTTCATTCTTGTAATTAAACAGCTTATGCTGTATAGAGCTGATGAATGTAGCAAGCTTGTTTTGCTCAACTGTATGTCTAGAGAGACTTGTGAGGGGACTGGGTAGTTATGTAAATAGAACCTGTGACTCAGCACTGAGATATGGTAGAAAAGCAAAAGAAATATGAGCTGCCATAGAATAGAGAGTACAAGATAAACCTTCTTCTCCTTGTATTAGCATTTCTTTGCTGAAAGAATGGGCTATCAAGATTTAGGTAGCATATTATTCTGTATTCTATTAAACCTCTATATGTATATATGTATGTACATACATACATATATATATATGTATAATCACCAGAGCACATTTAACATAAATCCTTCCTAAGGAATAAGGTAGCCTAGCTAACAAAAGCTTGTTTTATTCAATAAAATAGACTCCTTTTCCCGCCAACGTAGACAGGGCACCTACTTTTACCATTTTCATAGTTCAGCTGCCACTGCACTAGAGTTCCCTTATATCCAAAGGGTACCTGGTTGCTACCGCACATTACTATGTGCGGGACAGCAGTGCTTATTCACATGCCTTGCAAGAAGGAACAAACAAGGACACGGGCAATTGCTAAACACATACGAACTTAGACAAACTCCCATAGACAGACCACTTCTTTATTTTCTCCAGGATTTTCACATAACAACCTGTCACAAGTCATGTGGAGGTGGGCAAAGCAATAGCAGGATTTGCTGCCTCAGCTCCTCCCTTTACAGTCTTGTGGAAGAGAAAGAAGAAATTATAAACCACTGAGCAAGACGTTGGCTCATCCTCGCTGCAGGACACAGGGCTGCTCCGCTGATGAGAGACCATGATTATTCAGGGCCAAATTCTGCTTTCTTTCCCCATTTGGGCAAGTCAGCGCTACCCTATCCCTGTGCAGCCAGGAGCACCTTTGAGACCACATCTCCAGGATATGCACACGCTAGGCTGTTGTCCTGAAAATGCACCATTGGGAAGATCATACGGAAAAAATCCCAGGAGCACAGGGACCTCACAACAGTTCAGCTACCTACAGCCTATAAAGCCTGTGTCAGTACAGCTTTACCCTTTCTCCAAATATGCTTTTCTTCTCATTTATCAGTCCTGCCTCTTGAAAATGCTGTGACATATGCACATGTTCCTCTCACACTTCACACGGTGCCACGACGGGTGGGAGCACCCCTGAACGCCGGCCGGCCCGTGCTTCGGGGCACATCGCGCAGCTGGGGGAAGGCAGCACACCCTTCTCCATGCCTGCGCGGATCAGGTGCTCCCGCAGGGAAAGCCCTTGGTGGATGGTCCTCAAGGTGATCTAAAATAACGTGTATATATACTGAGCAGTTCTTACTTCTCAGCATCCCCGTGGACGCTGACCTGGTGACAAATTCTAGACCTAAAATAGGCGCGCGAGGAGCTGTTCAGAGGAGCAAGGCTTATGCACGCAAGAACTGCCAACTTAAGGCTCTTGCTAATTGCAATGAGAGCAGGCTTGAGCCCGAAGGAAGGGATGTACCAAAAATCACAGAAGAGTCTCAGGGCCAGAACTGTGTCCTTGTGTGAATTTATCTGTAAGGTACACTCCCAATACAGATATGCAACAGCAATAAGTAATGCAGAAGTAAACAGCAATAAATACTGGCGGCATCCAGCTAATATTCCTATCAGCAGGCAGGCCGGCTCCCTGCTTATTATTTTTCCATATCCAGTCCACTGTTTTACAGCCTTCCTTCAACCCAATTTCCTACATTAGCACAATGATTTTTCCAAAGGAAGCTTTCCACCAATCCTGCATCAAAAATACACTTATAAAATAAGTATATCTGAAGTGGTGATCAGAAACCAGATAGGGAGAGAAATGCAACTCGAGAAACGTAACTCAGAATTATATTACTGTAACACGTCTGCTTTTCAGTCCACGATTCTGATCGAATCATAAATCGTGTACAGTGAAGAACAGCTTCCAGACACTTACCGCTGCATCCACAAATACATATATTACAGCTGCAACTATGCAGAAGACATAGGGGGTTACAGTATCTGCATTATGAATTAGAGCAACAGAACATTTCCACTCCCACAGCTTTAATAACCTCGCTATAACAAAATAAATCGCAGTGCATAGAGCTGGCAAGTTATGATCTGTATTTGTTGAAGAAGGATGTGGCAAATAACTGTGTATTGCATTTAGTTCTTTGCAGTAAGAGTGCATTACACTATGAAATCCTTCCCTATTTTCCTGTAAACAGTTATGCATGAAAAACAATAGCAGCCTGTCTTAATACACCCCAAAAGCAGCTTGTCTCTGATATCCAGTTTGAAGATGCTTAAGCCTGATTTGTGAGCAGTGCCTTTCTGATTAGGATTAAAAATTATCCTAAGTATTAATCCTGCATTCTGCAATGGTGTGAAAAAGAAAGGAAAAGAAAATCTGTATTGAAAAAGCTTCACTAACCAACATTAACACCAAGCTGGCTATAAATTTGCTTTCTGCTTAGCGGCTGTGATAATTCAAGTATCATTTGTGCTTGGGAAGGAACATGAGTGGCTGGACACTTTGGGACAAATACTTGTCTAGCTCCCTTCAGAAACCATTTATGCTATTAAATCATTCATCTGTACTGTGCTCAGCTGATGGCACTACATAGCTCATCTCTGAGGAGAAGTTGTATATGAAATTCTTGATTGATTAGCACTTCCTTGCCCAGGATTCTTGCACTTTTGTGCTGTCACCAAGATTGACTCATTGGTACAATAGAATATCCTTTTCTTCAAAGTTATTGAGCTTCAGGGAAGGCTATTAATTTCCATTTCCCCCCCTAAAAATGCAGACCTACTTTCCTTTAAAAAACTATGATCTTTACATGCTGTCTCGCTCTCTTGTACACCTTACTTTCTATTATAGTCTTCTTATATAAGAGACCCAGAAGTGTGAGCAGTTATTTATCAGTTTTTTGTACGCCCTCACTTTCTCCCCAGAGAGCACTAAAATAACGTAAGAAAGCCATGTGTGAGGCATGAGGGCTGTTGCAGCAGACTGCTTCCTCATGCCGATGCGGATACAGGATGCACGAAGGATGTGGGTGCACCGTCCCCCTCCCTGCCACTGCCCCGGTTTTGGCGCGCTGGGTGGCCCCGGCCCCCACGGCATTGCACATGGCCAGCCACTCGGCGTTGTTTGCACCGGGAGTACATTAATGCATTTTATTGCCTGCCTGTTTATTTTCAGGTGGATCTTTGGTAGTGCTGTCACTCGGCTGGTTTCTGACCGACCCGGCAGGTTTTTACTGCTCCCTTCCTGGCTGCTGGCAAGACGACCAAGTCTGCTGGGTTTAGGCAATAGCTCCAGCACGGTAGCTGCAAGCGAAGCACGCTCCGAGCACGGGAAGCTTTGCTGACAGATGCCTCTGTTTGAAATGTCCGTGTGTATTTAGGCCCTGATCCATCGCAGCACCAGAGTATGCACTTAAGGTTGGGCACATATACATTGCTGTCACTAGGCTATGTAAAGTAAGGTGTGCTTTTAAGTCTTTTGTGGGCTATAAGGCCTTAAAGCCTCAGCTTATTGTCCTGGCAGGTCATGTACTCACCGCGTAGCCTGCAGTGCTCTTGGCTGGTGATCTACAGAGCAACTAAAGAGAAAATTTGCAGCATAAAAAATATTTGTGCAGTGAAAAGGCACAGAAAACTGGCCTGATTTGGTTTGGGGAAGGCTGTTATTAAGGTACATGTATCTACCCTTTTTAACAGACACTCGGGTCACAAAATTTATGAACATTTCAGCGTTATTTTCCCTTTGCAAAATACTAATAGGCAGGAGCTGCTTCCAGAAACCAGTGATGTCTGCCCTATAAATGCCTGTTAAACACAATACAGCGTGCAGAGGCCAGAAGCAGACTTCTGGTGATAGATGCGCTTTTCAAAACGCAGTCACCGATTCCACCCACTCCTTGCCTTGCCTATTCTGTTCGTGCCAAGCTGCTGAAATAAAATTTCCATTGACTTTGTTATGAGAAGTTACTTTGAGAAGCAGATGAGGCTACTGCTACTCCAAAAAGCTGGGAGGGTTTCTAAAGATGCGTCCAGAAAAGTTTGACAACAAAAAAAATCTGGTTTGCAAATAAATTACTTTTCTTTCTTCTACAAGAGAACAGGATTGTTCTTCTGCAAGGACATCTCAGCTTGCTATCAAGCAGCAGACTACCTGGTGCAGCCCCACAGGGGCTCGATTGCTTCATGTCCCTGGTACCCTCCACCAGTTTGTTCCCGTGGCAAAGCGCTTCTTCAGCGAGACACCAGCCACCGGCCCGCCGCGAGCCCGGCACCCCTACGGCACCCATCTCTCCCCTTGTCAGCCCAGCCTTATTCCATTTCGCTCCCATTTCCACAAGAAAAGCTCCAAAGAAAGTACAAATGAGGTTAGAAGACCTCAGTTTTGTAACTTACTACCTGGACAAAGTTAGTTTTGCTGATAAGGAAGATCCCCTTGTCTGCTATGACAAAACGTGGAAAGCAGCTGTACCCGTCTGCAGTAGCAGAGACAGCTGTGACTGGAAACAGCAGCCCTCAGCCTCTGAGTTCATCAGTGAACCACTGCCATAAAATAACCCAAACAACTTCCCGCTGTTTCCCCACTTGCATCTCTTTGAGATTCTTCTCCTCCCTCTGGCTTGAAAAACAGTAATGCAAGGCCTTTTTACCTCTTCAAAAACGGCATGGCCTTTACTGAGAGGGTTGCAAGTTTGCTTCAGATTTTTGCTAAATAAAAGTTAGGCTTCTTAGATTTTGTTGTTTTCTCATCCTCCAGTGGCAGAGCAGCTTGTAGCAATAATCAATAAGTGTGAACTTGAAATGTAAAGTTGCCTGGTGTCGTCGCAGCGTAATTTGTGTTTTAATAATGCTCAGTTTTCATCTGACCTTTAGAAATCAACAGATTCAATTACTTGTAGCATTTGCTGAAGATCCTCCAGGGATCTCACCATAAATTATACTGTATTCTACAAATAGATACGACAACACTGATCAGCAAATTAAATGACAGCGATTGTTCCTGCAGAGATACTTAAACATCTGATTGAGCCGCTATATTGGACCTACATAGGCTACAGTTTCCGTCTTCAAGAGAGACTGCTTTCCTGTGCGGGAAATGCTGTCCTTGCAAACAGACACCTGTAGGTTAGTTTAGGTAAGTAATAAAGAGAGAAGGGGGAAAAGAAAAGAAAAAAAGGAAAGATCGACATCTGCCAGAAAGACATTGATGCGTGATGACTATATTCCCTCCATAAATATTTTGCCCTGATGTTTCCACCCGTTTGACTTTGCAGGGCTGTTCCTGGAGGCCCCTACGCCTCGCGTGACCCCTCCTCGCAGGGCTGCTTCCCAGGAGCCCCGGCGGGCAGCACCAGCAAGGATGCCCGCAGCATCCCGAGGTCACGTTCGGCCAGGAAGGTCTGTCGAATTAGCAAGGGCACACAACTTGCATTCAGGAGTGAAATCGCCTCGGTTTGGACTTTCCTGCAAGCCTTTCCTTATAACCAGGTGCCTAAGTTTGTGGGACAGCATGCAATGGGGAGGTGTGATCACATCCTCTGCCACAAGCTGTTATTTTGACAGCTCTATTACAGTCGTATAGAAACAACTCCCAGGAAGTGTAAAGCACTGTAAAAAAATGCAGGAAAAATCATCTGTCCTGCAATATGCTAGCTTTCACTAAGGAAGAGAACTAAA
Source organism: Dromaius novaehollandiae (assembly GCF_036370855.1). Lineage (NCBI taxonomy): Eukaryota > Metazoa > Chordata > Aves > Casuariiformes > Dromaiidae > Dromaius > Dromaius novaehollandiae. The sequence goes on from NC_088100.1 coordinate 122,003,339, forward strand.
TGCAAGTGAAAAGATGCGAGGAATTCATTCTAGGGCCTTTTGTTTTGCCATAGCTGGTTATAGTTCTCCACCTGAAAAACAGTGTTTTCTTCTGTTTTTGTTGACTTAGCCCATCCACTACTTATTTCATGGCAGGTCTCTCCTCCAGGAGAAGGATTTATTTTTCTTATTAAAAGCTCAGCCTCAGTTAAAGGGAAGGGTTGAACAGTCCTTTTCTGAGATACCTTTCTTGGCAGCGGGGAACCAAAAACAAGCTCATCACAGGAATCACTAGCTCCACTCAGAGTTGAAACTTTAGCTTCATCTGATCACATTATGTGAAATAGTGCAGTTTATGGGAAATATTGCTGTGTTTTTCTAACCCGAGTGCCACTGACACCACATATTTGTCTTTAGATGCATCATATCCTATACAAACCAAGCCTTATCTTGCATAAAAAACATAGCAGCACGCAAAGGAGCCTGATGCAGACAGTCTCAGGCCATTTCTGGCACAGCAGATAACAAACAAACCAACCTGCTCAGTTATATTGCCTCCTAACATTATGCTCCACAGATACATATATGCAGTTTTCTCTTATTTACCATTCCCCTCCACCTTTGGAAAGGCAAGAGGCAGAAGTGCTGATGGAGGAGCTCCAGTCACACGCCGTTCAAGTTTCTGATGCCATTTGCTCAACAGTGACAGTTTATAAGTCAAAACAAACGACTTGCAAATCAGATGTGCATTATGGAGCTGTACCCAGAGGAAACGCCTGTCAAGCATGTTAGTACTTCAGAAATTCACAGTGACTTTGGTATGTTTTTGTTTGACAAGAGGTATCCTGAAAAATTTAAATTTTGCTCCTCATTATTGCAAATTATTCTCCCAGCTGAAGTGCCTTTTCTCTTAGGCTACACACTGCAAATTGGTGCTGCACTCTGACAGTCAAGGGATGCTCAATCAACATCTTCCTTCTGTCAAGGGAATGCCTTTGAGGACTTCATTTTGCACCTGACACTTCTTGTGAAGGGGCCCTTGCAGCAAAAGGGGAAGTTTTCAACCCAAGGAGTAACACCTGAGTGCTGCTGGTGGGAGGCATCCTCACTGGCAGCTTGGAGAAGTTTTAAAAACTGTGCAGATTGACATACTTATCATCTTTCCTCCACTTTCAAACCAATATTTCTATCAAATGCTTCCCCAGGAAATTGGGCTACAAAGACTGAACTGTGGGAAATAATGTTCCAACAACATAGCAGCTCTGCATGACAGGGGAAGCTAATTTCAATTTAAAACAAAGCACATTTCACTCATTTACAATCTCTTATTGACTTACTCACGAGCTCTGAAAACACACATCCAGTCAGACAGACAGGCACCGGGGCGGTGGCATCCAGGTGGTGGGGACAGGGTTGCTTGTGGTGCTGTGGAGGAAAAAGGACACCCCAGGTTGTAACTGCCTGCTGGTTTTGGAGAAACCTTTTTGTACCCTTCAGGAGCTGGCAGTGACCAGTCTCTCCACCCCATCCCTCCTCTGACAAACATCAAGAGTGGCTTGGTGTCCTGTGTCTCCTGAGATGAGTGTCCTGAGAAGCTGTGTGTAGATGTGCGCTAGGCTCTTCATAGCCCACTCACATACCTGCCAAGGGGACGTGCCTCCTCGTTGCCCTTCTCCTGCCATTTGCTCCTTCTGGTGCTTTCACACCCAGACCTTCCTGTTCACGCCAATCTTAACATTTCCATTATGATTCTCTACAGGTGAGTGCAAAGTCCTCAGCGCAGTTGGCAGCTTCACCTGGTGGTGGTCTGTGCTCTGTCAGGGACATGTCACTCGTTTGTTGTCTGTTATTGCCATCTGCTCTAGCACAATGCATATGCAGTTGTGTATATCTAAATCTGATCCCTTTTGCATAGTAGCTGAGGTAAGATGTTTTTGTTTACTCTAAAGATGCTCTCTTTCACAGCTTCACCAAAAAGGCTGCTTCACATTTGTGCAGCCCAAACTGGTAGCCTTCAGTCACAACAGAAACTTAGCATTTCAGCTTTGCACTTGTCAACAAACCTGATAGGTAGCCACACAAAAGCCCCAAAGCACTGCTCAAATTGGGAAAGATCAGGATCATACTGGCATTTTAGCACATTGTTACAGACAATAACGTTGTCTCCTGAAAGCTGTATTTGTGGTCTGCAGCCACTCTCAGAGCAAAATTGAAGTTACGCTTCTAAATGATGCTGGCAGGTATTTCCATATATTTGAGAGCTGAGTAGGCTAAAACCACAAAGAGATTTGGGTGCTAAAACACTCTTTTTGATGCTTAGGGACTTTGTCGTTTAGTGGCACTCACAATGCTGAACTGGGTGCTAAAGTTCATTGGGACAAGAACTGGACATGAGGTCTTTGTCTTCCAAAAGTCATTTCCTCTGACCTAGGAACCATTACTGTGTCTTGACTGAGGAAAATGGTGCCATTTAAAGTGGAAATATTTCAACAGGAGGGATTGATACTGTCACAGTATGTGACAGCCTGATGCTCAAACAGCATTCTTAGTGTGTTGAGGAGATGGTCATATGTTTCTTCAGCAGAAGATCATGATTTTGCTGTTAAAGAAGATCCAGTAAACGACGAAGCTCTATGCCCACTTGTGCCTTTCAAACCGACATTGCAGAGCTGAGGAAGTCATAATGATAGCTTTTGCTGTGTTTAGACACTGCATTTGCAATGACATTATAATTTCACTTCTAATAAAATACTTTCTTGTTTAGATGCCAGCCTCAGCTGATGGAATAGGCACTGTGTCAAAATTTGTTAGGTATCTGGGTGCCAAAACCCAGTAGTTATGTTCTCAAAACTCAATTCTTCAAAACCCGTGTTTACCTGCTAGTAAACCCTAAATTGCTTGCTTCCCTAACTTGTCATCTTTAAAGCTCTCCAGCAAGCTGCAGTTTTGCTCCTAAGCACACTCACAGCCTCTCTACCCTCAAAGAAGGGGTCAGGGCCTAATTTCTGTTGAGAATCTCAAACCAGGTGTTATTTTGCCCCTTTTGTCTTGAGGGGAGCCGTGTCCTTTTCCTAGGGGTCATTTGCAGAATACCTGGCAAGAGCAGACGATGTGAAACCCGCAGAGGTGGTACGCCGGTACTGCTAGGTTTCTGGCCCATTTGCAGGACATTAGTGCAGTGAGAACTACAGACAAGACCTTTTGCTTTCTCCCTTCCCCCTTGCCTGTGTCCTCTGCCATGGGTATACTGCATTGTTTCAAAAGTTTGTACAGTGCCTCTTACATCCGGGAATAGTTACAGAAAAAATATCAAGGTGGGGCAGATATTTTTGCTGTGTAACACCAAGGAGAGAGTTTCGTTTGTCATGAGATGAAGTAATTAAAAGTCATTTCTGCATGTTTTGCATGAAGGATTCTGACTTCATTCAGGACATTAGCGATGCACAGTGCTTATTTTTGTAGTTTTGATGCAATTCATGGAATGTTTTCATTCTTAATTTGGCACATTTACCCCAAATGTTCCAAGTCTCTTTTCTTCCTGACAACATACATCCACACACATTAAAGTTGCACAGCTGACTGCCCAAGTATTGTAACAAAGTCGTTTAGCTGTCCTGATTACAGGAGTGAGGCATCTTTTACAACGATAATTTCCAACAGTTTCTGTTTGACCAGTAATCGCAAGCTAGATGCATGTTTTTGCTGCCTGACAAAAATCTGCCTTTTGTTCTGCAGAAATGCCTTGGTCATTTGCTTAACAGAACAACCCCCTCGCCCAAACCCAGCACAAACAAAAATAAGTTCACTGGTTATATTTTTCTCTAGGGATGTCTAAACTGTCAACCTTGCTGAGCTACGTTCTCCCCTTCCATTCTTTCTCATGGGAGCTGTTCTGTCACAAGGGAGTCATTGCAAATTCATATTTTGAGATTTTCCAGAGGATTTAATATTAATGTGTATGCAAGAGACTTATGAAGTCTTTCTCTTTTGAAATGGTAATATGCTACCAATAGCTTCTGGAGCTGGTATTGTTCTGCTTTTACAACTAGTTCAAAATATAGTCAATGCAAACACTCCTGATCTCAGGATAACATAGCTACATCACTTTTTAGGTCAGTCATTTTCCCAGGTACGGACACATGGTCAGTGGCTCACTGACATCCCATTTGAGAGCAGTTTCAAATCAGTTCACGTTACGGTTATTGTTTAACATTGAAGTGAAAGCCCTCTGCATTTCCAGTTGTGGCTTCTCTCATCCGTGCAGTCCTATTTAATCAATATTAAATTCTTGAGAACTGTAGGGCACATCTCAAACCTCACAGTGAGTGTGGGAAAAGCAGAAACTTATGTTTAATCTAAGACATTGGTTAGGAACCAGTTATTACACTGAACAGCAATACAAAAATTTGTAGATCCACAAGTCCTATCTCACATGAATAGCCACTTAAGAACAGCATTTATCATCTGTGCACTTTCCTGTAGTACTGGATGTACTTCACCTACCATTCAATAGTGCATAACCCTGCTTTGCCTTCACCCTCCATTAGTCATAAAGACACCATGAAGACTCAGTCGAGGAGTCATGCTATGTTTAACACAAGTAAAGAATGGCAGAAAAGGCAAATCTAGGCTCACTTAAGGAGTTTCCCTTCAAAGTCCCGTCCCCAGGCACGTATTATGGCCTGCATGCTGTTCCCACCACTGGGCTAGCACAACTGTTTTAGGCCCAGCATGGCATGTCAGATTAGAGGTGGGATCCAGCGAGGAAAGAAGGAAGGAATCTTTCCTTCATCATCCACCCCATCACAGCTTTTATTGCTATGAGAAATATGTAGAGGATCGTAGGACAAGTGGTCTCAGCTGTCAATCTTCACAGCCACTTACAGTAAAAAGTAAAGGTGTGATATAGTCATCAATACCCTCAAGTTCAAGCTTCGACTTAATGGATATTCATGGATGTTAAATACTAAGTAAAATCCATTCAAATCCAACTTTCAAAACAATTTGTATGGCTAATATTTAAGGGCTGCCTATACAGAAGGGTAACGAAGGGCACCAAAATGTTGGCTAGAGCAAGCAACTTTGCATAACAATTTGTTTTATAAAGAGTTTATTTGTTATAAAGAGGATGGTACAATGACTTTTTTGTTATTAAATGAATATGTTCCTTTAGCAAATGTTTGGCAGAAGTGTATATGTAGTAATAGGATGGTTCTTAATAGAACTGTGTTTAAAACTGTCTCTATGCCTTTCCTTTTTGCCTTACAAGTCTCCTGTAGAGAGAACATAGGTTTGGTTTGAATTCAGCAGCAGCAAGCATGAATACCTAGCTGTCAGTATGCCTGAATAGGCTTCATTTGTAATCAGATCCACAATGTGGCTCAAATGGAAAGTTGCCTGGTAAATTGATGCAATTTATTGTAAGCGTGCCTAGTCCTGTTCCCACTGTAGCTGGTGGCAGATGGCAATCTTGTCAGGGAAAGCAGGATCAGGCACTGTTGGCTAGTGCTTGTACTCCTGATGTGGTAAGGAGGGATAGCAAGAAAAACATCCCTGAATGGCTGTATGGCAACATACCCCATCCCTTTCCCCCCCTCTTACAAAAATCTTGCACATTTTTAATCAATTACCTGTCTTCTACAGCTCCCCGTGCTAGTGGTTTTGTGGTCTTCACTGATTTAGAATTGCTAACCGATTTTACTGCAGTTATGATGTTTATTGATTTTTTGGAAGTATCATCTCCTGCAGTCATGTGAAAACAGCTTTCATTTCACAAATTAGGAACAGTGCCACCTCTGCTGTTTGCAAAGGAAGGTGCAAGAATGCAATCAGTAATTGCTATAAAGGACCAGTAATACTACTAATGATAATTCATTACAAATACCATAAAAAAAATTCTTAGTTAAAAAAGGTCTCACGAGTTTCCCAGTTTGACTTAGGTTTTGGATGAGTGGTAGTACTTAGCAATAAAACAACTCCTCTGACACTGCTAGTCCATCACCCCACAGCATATACATTACACTGATTTATAGCATGCTGCCACACCTATATCATCAAAATTTGGCCCTAGTTCTCTGAGGACCATTATAAGAAATTAAAGTGACTGATACTGAGTGCTGAGCCTGCAATGCTTGCAGTTCTCCAACCATTCATACCATCTGCCTCGACGATGACGCTAGATTGCTGAAAGATGGCGTGGTTTGGACTAGTTTCTCCTCTTGGCTTTGGGTGAACACCATATTATCCTTTTTCTGCTATCTGAAGAAGGCAGATCTGGTGGCAATTTAAGGATCGTATGTTATAATAGACTTCAGAAGGAATAATTTATGCCCTTGAGCCTTTCTCAGATCTTCCAGAAAAATTAGACATCTAAAGGCAAAATTTAGCTCTTTGGAAAGCTGTAAGGATTAGTAATGCGCCCAAGAGGACTTGGGGTCCAGACAAGAAGGGATTGGCATGATCCACCAGCATGGCTGTCGGCAGTGACAGACCCAGGACTATGCTCTCCTTGTTTCGTAATGGCCATCTGGAAGTGAAAACAGGAGAGAGACGGGGGTGCCTTCCATTGCCCTGGCTTGTCTTCTCACTGAAAGCAGCGTTATCTTTAGCTGTCAGGCAGTGCTGCGAGATGTGTTTTCTGACCCTGCCATGGGCCAGAGGCAACGGTCGCTTGCAAACTACGCAGACACCAGGCTCCCTCGCGACTGCCCAGGGACCATGGCACCACGACCTCCTTGGGTTAGGGCAGATTCGAGGCCGGCAGCCCAACCTGTGGCAGCATCACTGCCAAAGCCTGCCGAGAGGGGTTACCTGGGAGGCACAGCAACGCGCTGGCATCCTGGTGCTTGATGCCGTGTGAGACGTAGTCCGTCCTGCCCTGTATCCAGGCGCTTCCTGAACACAATCTTCAACCAGATGAATTATATAAATATTTGTGCAAGAATTAAGCACTCGTATTATGAAAGACAACTTGAAGTACTTCTTTCTTCCTAAACCTCGAGAGGACCATGGCCTTGTCAGCTCTTGTGATTTACGAGCCTGAAGGAGGCAAAGGAAGAAGGACAGACAGCATCACTCAAGTCTGAGTGAGGCCTATCAAGTGAGACACTTCTGGTCCAGACACTAGTACCTCAAGGTGGGCACTGGTCCACCTCTCTGCATCCTCGCCCACCTGGGCCTGGCATTGGATGCTTCAGAGAGAAGCGGAAGTAAAGCAGTCACAAACAGCAGGCAAAAATAGGGTTGTTGACAGGGCAAGCAGGACCTGAAAGGGGCAGAAACCTTTTGTGCTTGTTGCCTACACCCCTGTCCCCAAAAGCGCCTGCTCTCTCCTGAAGTGCCACAGACCAGGTACGGAGGCGTACAGCCACTCATGCTTCCTTCTGACGAGACGGACAAGGATACCCAAAGTCATCTCTCGTATAAGGGGGAGTGCTCTGGCAAGTTGCTGTTTACTGTTTGAAATGCCTGGATAAAATGAAAGCCAGCCGTTGGTTATCTCGCCTGTAGATACGCTCTCCTTGGTTTTGGCTTCAAAGGGCATGTCATCACTAGGTAGAATTAAGGCCTCCTTGATACAGTATTTCCTGAAAGCTGAAGCTTGTGCAACCCTTTGTTCCGAGTCACAAGCTGAACTGCTCCACAATAGACACAGGACAGGAATAATTAATGACACGCAACTGCACCGGCTGGATTTCATGTGATTCTAGGGCAACCTGCTGAGCCTTAACCCTTGCCATGCAGTTCTAAATGCTGGGTTTTGAAGATCAATAGGAAAAAAATAGGTGACTACGGTATAAACAAAGGGGAGAGGGAACCTGACATATTACAGTGGCACACAATGACCATTTCTTTTGCCCAAATACGTGGTTTAAGTGGTGCAACATTTTGCAGTTGACCTTTGTATGTGTAGCTCTGAAAGAGGGAAAATACTTCAACAACGTTCCCAGTCAATGTAATCACAATCATCAAAAATGCTTTTATATTGAAATGGAGCCCTTAGCTCTGTTGGGCATTTTTCAAGCAGTCAAGAAGTGTGGGGACTGGTGCCCAGACTGGTGGCCCCCATAGGATCTTGTTACGTTCATGCATGGAGTAGCTAGGAAAGCTTTACGTCTGTTGACATTTGCCTTCTGCCTAATGCTAGGAAACTCCCCACTCCTCCTCCCCAAAAAGAAAACCCCCAAAACCACACATCCAAAGACCACCTGTTAACTGCTAGAACAAAGAAAATTCCTATTAGAGAGAAAGGGATCTATCCTGAGTTTGCTGACAGGGAAGTGTTGCAAATGGGCATTTACAGTGAAACAGTTGACCTAAGGCAAATCTAAGATGATTTAGGGATTGAAAAAAAAATAAAATAAAATCCCACACCAAAAGGAAAAATGCCATCCTAAATTCATACTAATGCAGTATTTACAGTCCAGCTTCTTCCCAAAACCTTTGATGGTTCATTGGAGAAGAAAGTAATTCTTAACAGCACAGGATTCCTGGGGGGACTGTAAGACCTCCAAAGGACATTTTGCAACATCTGGACATATTAAGTCTTCAGAATGTGTGTGCTTAGCACAATAATTAGTTCCACTGAAGAGACCCCCGTAACTGATGGAATTTTCCCTGAAAAATTTCCCTCTTATGAAAGTATGAAACAGCTCTTTACAAGAAGTGGTACTGGATTTTCACTGTATGCTCCAAATACGCTAAAAATCCATATTAGCATCAGGCTAGTAAATTCTGGCACTTGAGGAAGTTTGTAGTGAGAACTGCTTTGCAGTCAGTGAGAGCTACGAGGACACGCATTGCCAGAGGTGCATCTCCAGCCGTACTTACCCTGAGGTGCTGCTACTTATCGACAGCCAAGCAAGCGCCAGCGCTGGACACCAGCCCCTAAAGAAGCGTCTCTAAGAAATAGCATCCTTTTGGAACAGAAGTTAAAAGCATCATTTTTTGAAGCCAGTTTTTCCACTTATAGTGATACTGCAGAGTGCTCAGAAACCTAGTAAATGTGAAATAAATAGAGTCTATACTGCATGTTGGCATTGAAAATATATTAGAGTGAATACCAGAAAGTTTCCATGCCCTTCAGGATCGGGGATGCAAACTAGTGAATCAGGCAGAGAAAGCAAATGAAATCCTCCACTTATCAGCAGATCAAGCACACAGGACAATGTCGGCATGAAGCTCTGCCTGAAGAATGACCTCTGCTGGGGACAGTAATTATTTTCTGTGCCTCGTCCACCGTGGATTTCTGATGGAGCCACTGCAGAGCATCAGCTAGCGCCAATGCAACAAAAATGTTTTTTTAAAACGAAAGTGCAAGAACCTGCCTAAAGTAATCAGTTTGTGTGGTTCAGCTGGATCAAAAACTACTCCTTTTAATTTCTATGTGCTGCTCCCGTGTAGTTTTTAATACAACTATTTTTAAGAAAGTGCTATACGTAGGCACGTATTTATAGATGTAGCATAGAGTAGCTGTAATTATCTAAGCGGCCAGAATAAGTGGATCGATACCCAACTATATTAACTCCACGAGGCAAGACGCTGCGGCTCAAGATACTATTAACTGTGCCAAAGGCACCTTAGCCCATAGGTTGTCCCAGTCGGAAGCCAGCTGCGGAGCAACCCCAGCACGGGCGGCCCTTTGGCCCCGGCGCCGTGCGGGTGCCCTGCGACACCCCTGCGTTCAGCTGCCGCGCGGCTCGGCATCGCCAGGGCCGGGGCTGCAGCCGCAAGCGGGGACCTGCCGCGTCCCCGGAGGAGTTGATAATAGCAGTATTTCCACAGAGAGCCAGATAATTTCATTCTCATTAGTTACTCTGACACGAGGAAGTTATCATAGCTCCCCGATCTGTCACCGAGATGATGGAATGGGAATTTGTTAAGCCAGATATGGGTTTTAAATTATGGAAATAGAGAGAATATTGCTTTTCATAAAACAACGCCGGCACAAAGACAGAGCTCGCGCACACCCCAAGCCGAATTTCCTCAGGGAAAGCAAAGCAATTATTTTGTTGCTATCAAGGAGATACCAGGGTGTTTTCTTCCTATTTCTAGCACTCTAATGTAATAAAATGAGTTAATAGCAGCCAGACATATGAGTCATTAACTGGTGAATATGCCAAAGCACTGGTCTAAATTGGGTCCTGTGCAGCAGAGGCAGCGCAGGGTTTCTCCGGAGCGCCGGCTACGGCACGGCTGTCGGGACACAGGTCTGGCGATGGGCCAAGCCTGGCTCCAGCGGGAGAGGAGCAGAGAGGCATGGGGAAGAGCACGGTGCTGCAGGGAGGAAGGAGGCAGGGGACCTCTGCAGGGATGGGCACTGCTGCACATGTGTGCATGCAACCCTAGCACAGCCAAAGCAAGTAGCAAATTAGCCAGGTCTCAGCTAATCCCAGTACTCACCCACCCTCCGTGACCACTGACTTTGCCTGTGACTGGAACCAGCTCAGTGGTACAGCTGCAGTATCCATCTGCCTCTCTATATATATGTATGTGTGTGTATACATATATGTGGATACACTAAAACTAGTATGTACTAATATATATTAGTAGATTTGCTGTGGCTACATTTGACCCTAGTAGAAACATCCATCAAATATCTTGTGCAAATAGCTCTGCTGGGTAAGAAATGAAGGATCTCAATTTTGTATCTTAATTCATAAAGCAAATCAAATAGGAAAAAAAAAGATTTTGGAATGAACATGACCAGATCCAGATGAGGACTCCATCGCCGCGGCTGCCGTTGGCCCCACGCATGCGCTGGGGTTAGGAAGGTGTTTCTCTCCGGCTGTGACCAGCAGGGCTGAGCCCATCATAGGTGGCCAGAGTCATGGCTCCTTCTGCTCTTCCCACCTCCTCCACCAGGAGCAAGGAGGGCTTGGCTCCCCCAAAATGCTAACCCATGGCATCAAGCAATTCTGCACAAGACTGATCCTTCCAAAAGAGTTTGGGTGAACTGGCTGTCACTCTTCAAGAGAGAGTTTGAAGGAACCTAAACAACTGAGAAGCTTGGCAGAAAAAGATTTTCCTATAACAGAGAAATAAGACTCTCTTTCCACCCTAAAGAACAGCTGTGAATACATCCAGACTGCAAAGCCAAGAACTGCTGCTTCTGCATTTCTGACAAGGAAACACCATCTTTTGCCTGCTCAGGTGCATCACAAAGGTCTCCACGCTGAATAAAGTGAGAGCTGCTCTGAAACAGGATTTATTCAGAATAGATGCAACATATCCCATATCATCACAGGCCTGGGATCCCTTGCCTTTTGCAGAGTTGCTCATGCCTACGTGCACCCTTTTCCCATGCAGATTTTCTGAGGAGGTGTCAGAGCATCTGTCCAGGAAGGGGACAGGACTGTTTTTCATTCTCCTCCCACACAGAAGGAGCAACCGCAGGGAGAGGCCTCTGCGGTCTTCTCTAACCAAGGAGTAGAGACAGTGAACCACCATATGGACAGCTTAGTGAGCATCTTGGGCAGCAGATGCAATGCTTGAAGATCAAAGGGAGCATATTAGAGTGGTAAAGTTAAAGCAGGGCATAATATTTATTTACCAAAGAGAATGCAGGCTTTCTCCTGTTTCTAGGAGTCCATTTGCATCAGTAAAGCCTGGCATTTCCCCTTGGTGAGAAGGGAGGCTTGAGGAACCCAGGTCTCCAGCAGGACCATCGCACCCTTAGGCAGAAACGGCAGCACGCGCCGGCCTCCTCTGCCCCCGCACTCTGTCTCTGGCTGTTCCCGAGGCCGAGAGGCCACAGCGTGATGAGTCAGAGACACTTCTCACCACAGACTTCGTCATTTCAGTTAGCTGTCAGCCAGAGAGTTCATCTGCTCTGCTCAGATGGTGGCAAGCTGCTAGAGCACTTGGGTTGATTCCCTTCCTTGCCTTATTGCTGAGAGCTCCTGCGATGCCAGTTTTTCTGATTTACATCCTCAGAGAGGCAGCTCATTTTGCAAGAGATGTCCCACCCGGCTGAACCTCAGAGACCATGCTCAGGATTCCTTTACTGACCTTGGCAATTAAGAGGACACCACAAAGCCTTTTCAAAGGGAATCAGAGTCTTGAGTGATCACCTTTGAAGTGTCCCGGGGGGGGGGGGGGGGGGGGGGAACCACTAAGAGGAGAAAATCACTGTGACAAGTATCATGGAGGGCAAGGCCAGGAGAAGCAGTTAGATCATCTCATCTGCCTCAGGCACTGCAGACTCTGCATCTCTCAGCTGCCCTGCACTGACCCCAGGAATTTCAGTTGAGGCTTCACCTTCAGGCAGGTGAGGTACATGCCATGGCTGCTAACCTGTCTCCTACTCTCCCCAGCAAGTTGCTTCCCCTGGGGTCCCTGCACCAGCACTAGCCTGCATGCAGCCAGGAGAAAGTTTAGGAAAAAAACAAGGGGCAGGGAACTGTGTTTTACAGACAGCTAAGTCTGCAGCATCTGAACCTAATTTACAGCCTTCCCACCCTGGAAACACTGGGGCAGTACTGCCACCACTGCCATGACCATGGCACTGTCCTCTGCAGCTGACACAAATGGATTTAGTCTTGCTTTGACAACATCCAGAGGCAGGGAGTCTGCCTTTTCTTTCAGTACTTATGATTAATCATCTTCAGTGTATTTATATGGAAAGAAGAAAACAAATGAAGATTGTGCTTTACTTCTAGCTTGCTTGATACAGCTGCCATCTAGCAGTTCTTGTTATGCCTTTCTCCAGCAGGCCAGAGAGTTCAGTGTCATCCAGTCATTTTCCTGTGAAAGCCTGACTTTCAGTAGTCAATATACAGTTTTAGCAGGGCTACAGAGCAGGCTCTTTTCTGCACCTTTCTGAAGATACAGGCAAAACCTGGACAACATATTTCACTCTTCTAACCCATTACACAGACAAAAGTAAGTCACCTATTGTGCTTGTAGGTCCCTATACATCAAGGCCTGCATTAGTTCTCTTGCCACTGGTAGATTAGATCAATGCAGCTACATTTACCAACAAAAACATGACATCTTGAAGAACAGAATAACTTTTTTTTTTTCTTTTTACTCATTTGATCCCTGTTACACAGCTTATAATCAGTTATTTGAACACTCCAATTATCCCATTGCAGTTCAGTAACACTAATTACATTACAGCTTTCAGCAATGGAAGTTTCCAAGCTATCCTGCTCATTAGCCAGGCTCCTACCACTGATACAGCAGCAGGTTTTAAATTTCTTCTCTTCACATTTGTCAAGTTGGTTCCAATTTGTTCCTAATTAGAGCTTAGCTTCTCCACTGTTACTTAAAGCCATTCTCCCTGCTCCAGTTAGCATCCAGCCAAGATGATTAGCACCCCTCTCACAATAAGACCCAGCGTATTCTCTTCACATATTGCAGCCTACTATGCCACAGAACCAAGGCCTTTAAAATCATATCAGTTATACAATAGCTAATAGATTACCTCCTGTATTTTCTTCTTTGCTGTTTCCATGCTTTGTAAGCTGAACATTTGGATTTTTATTTTTTCAGCCTCTAAGATCCTTCTTGCTTGGCACATACATGCAATTTCTGCAATACTGGCTCTGAAGAACCTAAAAGTTGAGCCTGTAGACCCACACATTTAGAAGAAGCATAAGGAAATTATACTGTATAGAAAACAGCAAGCTACCCCCTTCTCCTACCAGCTGTCCTACTAGGACACTCCAGTGGAAAGCCTCTCTCTTTATAGGTCTTTTTTAAATCCCAGAATGCTTTTCAGCAATCAGCTTTAATTTTGCCAGTGACAGTCACCTGCAGCTTTTTGCATGTGGCTTTTATTTCCTGCATTCACCCTTTTGCTGAGTAGGTATTGCTTACATGTATAGGAAAGCATCATGAGCCCCTGAAGAGAAGAAGAGTAAAGCTAGGGCCCTGATTCCAAGGAGGAACCAGTGGTAACGATGGCCAAGCTAATCCTGCTGTGCGTGTTTAGGGAAATGCTATCCCGGAGCAGAGCAAGGAAGAGGGGCAGAGGTTAATAGTCTCAATTCGGTGGGAAATGGCAGCATCAAAGAAGCAATCTCACCGGGCATTCAGCTGTCTCCTATGTGTGATTAAGGCTAAATCAAGGAGAGGACTTGGCTGTTTTCAAATTAACTAATGCTATACCTGGCTCTTAGATGCCTGATGTCAGAAGTGTAATTGAGACCCAATGCCAGGTTCCTTGACTCCCTATATAGTTGTTGGAGAAAGCAAGAGGTCTTTGAATGACAGCCCATACAAACCAAATGAAGGTATTGAAGCCAGCTATTCATCTGCCCCTAAGAAATGCTGAGCTGATGTTGGCAGCTGAAACTGGTTTCAGCCAGGGGTGGTAGATTTGACTTGTGCAGCTTCTGTACTCAGAGCTATCCAAAAGTCCAAAGGTATAATATATTCTCTGGAAGAAATGAAGAGGGGCTTAAAAGCACAAAGGTACAGCTGCTTACCTTTAAATGACGTCCTAGCAGTGTGAGTGCACGCCCAGGTTATAGGAGACCTGGTTGTGCAGCCTTGAAGCAGCTTCAGGCTTACCCTGCGCTGCTCAGCTGTGTGCTAACACCCACCCCAAGGTCTCAGCTGGCTCCGGGGGCCCTGCTAGCCCTCACTCAGATGCTGCATCACCGAGAAGGAACCACCGTGAGGTCCATGAAGCTGGGAGCATCTACTCCTGCTGGAACCTGGCACTGGAGCTAGCTATTAAAGCATTCACTTTGAAGGCAAAGCAGGGTCTCCTCCCCAGGTGACAGCAGTAGACTTGGTGGCTGTGGTGGGAGTATTTTTCTTTTGGCTGTCACCAGGAGCATTTGCAGGATCCACTTGAAGTTTTTGCAACCAACCGTGCCTGCTTCGTCCAGCGGCCGCAGCTGCGCGAGCGCAAAGCTCTGACCCCGCTGCCTGGCCTCGGCACGCAGTCTTCCCCTTGGTCAGCCTCCAAATAGCTCTTCCACACATCCAAGCCTGTCGCCCTCTCTCCTCAGCAGCCAAGCGAGTCTCCTGTGGCCCAAGCACAACACGGGCCGAGGCCGTCTGCTCCATCAACTGTGAGAACTCTGCGTCCGTGCCCCAGGGGACCCCAGGGCTATTTCCCAGTCCTTCCCAGGGCCTCCTCGGCTTTTCCCACTGTGCTCGCTGTTACCGCCTGCCCTCCCCTTTCCCGAGGCCTCCCCCTTCGTCCTCCAGAAGTGTCCCCACGGTGCTGCCGTCCTGCCCTGCTCCCCTGTGCTGCGCGCCCCTGCACGGGGCACGGCACCTCTTTTATCTCACTAACTTTGAGTCAGCTCGCAAGTCCGGGCTCCAGCCTCTGTGCTCATGTGCCTGTTGTCCCTTAAAGCACCTTGCTGCCCTTGCTCTCACTAGCTGTTATTCCTACCGTCCCCACGAGCCACTCCAGCCTGGCGGTCCCCCGGGGCCGTCCTGCTCCTGCTGCTCCCGTGCTGCCGGGAAGGGCAGGTCGCTAAAGGGTCCTCGGCAAACCTGATCCTCGATGATTTCACACCCTGCTACTTCCTGCTTTGGAGAGAAGAGTTATTCCCCATTTATTTATCCATTTTTCTTCTCTTTTGCTGTCTTCCCCCCACCTGCATTTCTGTCCTATCCCTACTCTCTTCTTCGATTTCACGGCCTTGACTTTCAGCTCTGTTCAACCCTTCTCTCGTTTCACGCAGTGCCATGTCCATTCCTCTCTTCAGACCCCATTTCCCCACATCTTTGCTAGTGAGCATTTTGAGTCTAACTGTGCCTCAGGGACAATTTATATTTAATAGATATATCTCTTAGTACAATGGATTAATATGTCTGCTTATCTCTTCTCCCAGGGATTATTTCTTACATTGTAAATTAAATAGGGGAAAGAAGGTCAAAAGCCGCAGGAATAGATTTATTTTTCAAAGCTCCCACTGGAAGGCAAATGTTCATTTCAAAGTATTTACGTAATTGCATAGGTGATTAGCCAAACAGCTGGGGCAATGGAAGAGAAGTAAAGCTCTCTTAGCTTGTCCAGGTAGCTCGCAGGTATGGCCGAAAATCATGCAATGCCTGTTCTGAAAAATCCTGTCCCGCACACCAATAAGCTTTCTCAGCATATTAGAAAGTTGCAGTGCACTTGCTCTGTTTTCTGTGGTTTCAGAACACCAGCGAATACGCGTTTTTCCTGGGAGGGGATGGCCACGCACATGCGATTTCCCTTTCTCACTGCTGTACGTACAATCAGCAGAGCAGGTTCACTGACTTCTCGTGCCGCTGCCCTTCTGGGGAGCAAGGGGCCCAGCGCACGTGCTGCTGAAGCAGTAGGGTCTCGCGAGCCAACGAGCACTTCTGAGTTGACCAATATAGACAACAACCATCTCGTGTTAAGAAATTTTTATTTGTCCTTTGGATCTGTAATGTAAGCACATAAAATTACAAGTGGAAGAAACATCATGCCACAAAATTGCATAGAATTTTTACAAAAATGTGAATTATGCCTCTGAAACAATCATAGATTGAGAAACCAAAAAATATGTACATGTTAACTGAAATATTTCATCCTACTTTGAAAGCAAATCATCAAAGACTAATCAATCACAGACAATATTAATACAATGTACAAGAGCAACACTGATTTCAAAGAAAGGCAAGCAATGATGTCCCTTTAGTTATATTTCAGTGAATGTTTAGCTAATACATGAGCATTAATTAACATAATTATGAACATGTTAAATCTAAAATGTCTGGCCTTCATTAGAATTTTTAAAATTCTGTTTATACTGCCAAAACCAAGCTATTTTCAGTAGTGTAAAGATATCTGAAGTGCACAACCTAGTTTAATATAGACAGCTCTATTCTATACAGCAGAAAGTCCACAATACAGCATTTCCACACATTCAACACGGAACAAGGCAAATACATAAAAGGCACAAGACTTGCACATCATAAAGACCCTTTTTCATTATCTTACTCTAGTTCAAGTAATATCAATATTAAATGATATCTGTTTCACTGAAATAGTTCGAACAATGCAAGATGTACAGTATTACACAACTACCTTACACCTGCAGAAAGTGGCACTGTACAGATATAAAAAAATGTGAGTACAGTAAATGGTCAAATACAAACGTACTGTAAAATGACTACAGCTGATAGTATACTTAATCCAACCGGTATAGTTTTTTTTTTTTAATATAAATAAAAGATTAATTGGTATTTGCCCAATTTTCTTTGAAGACTGTGGTGAAGTCCTGGCTCCGCTGAAGTCCATGGGAATGTAGCGGTGAAATTCAAAGGAGCTAAGATTTTACCTAAAAGCCTGCACTGTACAATGGTTTCTATAATGCAATAGTCTTCAGTTTTATTGTGAACACTGCTATTAGTATATTCTTTTAATAATTTAGACAATATGTAGTTTTTACTTTATAAAATGCAGCATTACATCTTGACCCTCTAAGTTTTCAATGAATGATTAATATTGATTTCAAAGTGCAAAATAATGATTCACAGAGGATTCACCTTCTCTAATATTAAGATGAAAATCAGATTTTTGAATTTTATGGTCACTAATTTCATCATCGTAAATCAGAATAGTTTAATCCAAAATATGATCTCCAAACAATGTGCAATTTTTCTTTCTTTCTGCTCTAAGTTTAAAAAAGAAACATCAAAATACTGTTTGTTTTCCAAGATTTGAACTTATATATATATACAGTTATTTAACCGAAAACTTAAGCTTGATTTGTATTTTATTGCTTAAATTTAAATAAAATAAGTTTGTCAAAGTACTAAAATCCTGAGGGAAAGGAAGTAAAGTAACGTAAATGTTACGATGTATTAAAATGCCTGGCTATGTAACTGAATTCTTTCTCTGTTTGCTTTTTAATACAAAGTAAGGCCCCGATCTTGCAAACGTGCATGTGAACGCTGTCACCCAGAATAGTTCCACCGGGTCCAGCGGTACACTGTGTGTGGATAAATCATCTATGTGAGTTTGCAGGATCAAGCCTATCTATGAAAATCTACATATTTTGAGCTAGTTTATCATTCACCCTAAGATGCTTTTTCACTACGCTACTGAGGGAAAGGCCTTTAGCTGTATACAATGGCTTGGGTACAAATGAGAATCCAGCTGTAATGTGTCATAATTCCTATTTCTGTTAATACGGGATGCCAGAGAATAACATTTCTTTACCTTTCCAAATATCCTAACTTTGACAGAGTCTCTCTGCTATTTTATATAAATTCCTCAAAATGTGCTGTTACTTCTTTCATGCATATCATACAGTACATTAACTTTGATTGTTCTTATTTTAAGAAGTCCGTTAAATGGATTAATATACATTTTAAATAACAGTGATCAGGTTTTTATACTTTGCTTTTAAATTTCAGACCTTAGTAAAACTGTACCTCAGTCTTAAAAATAATGGAAGATTCTGTTAAATTTCAAATACTGTAGTCCTAAACATTTTTATAATCCTATCAAATTCAGTAAGCTTAAAATATGATACTTAAAATCAATACTTTTGAGTCTGCAAAATATATATCAAATTTATATTCTAAAACTACTTTGATTTACAACACTAACACCACAAAAAGAATTTTATGATTCAATGATTACTTTATATCAGTATAACCCAGATGTTAGCTTTCATAAAGATTCTCTATTCTCGTATCCCTGAAACTTTTCATTCGGCCAAGAGACCATGCTGACTTCAAACAGAAACATGCCGTGCGTGTATATAGATGCATGTGTGTGCACACATACATATGTGTGTGTGTGTGTGTGTATATATATATATATATATATACACACACAAACATATATGCACTCACACAGTGTAACAAACACAAACATACACAGACACAATTTCTAGACAAAGTTCTTCTCTTCGTTTCCCTCTTGTCTCCACAGTTCCAAGTATTTTCAGCAGCAAATATATTTCTTTCCACATGATAAACATAATATTGAGACAGCAAGCCACCGGTGCTTGCAAAGCTGAAAAGGATTAAATGTTTCAGTGCAAATGTAAAATGGTGGTACAGCTGTCAAGGTGCAGTTATAAAGTAGGAAACAAACATGAGTAAGTACTGTTGTAGTATTCCCTATGGTTTGGAGCACTTTGCACTGGCACTTGGAAAGGAAATCTGCGCACGTTTGTCTCTGCACAATACACCGGTCTTCATTACACATTCTCAACAGTGAACACGGCCAGAAAATTACCCATTGTAAATTGGCCAAAGGAAAAAAAAGGAGAGGATGGTTAACATGTTAATTTTCCCATTACAACTGTGCTAAGCTTTAGCATAATAATAACATGAAGAATGAGAATGAAGACCTTTGCACAATACTTCTATAAAATGTTCCTTTTGGGAAATGTGCACTTGAATACAGATTCCTGCTGCCTTCCAAAGCTGTTCGGTGGCAGCTCACGTCAGGGAAGCAGAGACGGGCAGCTTGGGAGCGGTGGGCCCTTGCGCGTTAATGGGTGCTTGGGCAATTAAAAAGTAGTATCAAACACTTTTTCTGGATTATCTTCTTCCAATTCCTCTTCGCTTTGCAGAGGTTTATGGTTTGATTTTCCACTGTCAGATGCCAGGGAAGAAGGGGCAGAACTGTGGTCTCCATCTTCGCTGATTTTCCCTTTCATGGCTTCCTGCACAAACTCCAGAATTTCCAAAGGCAGTCTTTTGAATTTGTCTTGATATTCCTGATCAAGTTCAACCTGCAACTACAACAAAACAAACAAGCTGTCTTAAATTGTATCAGATGTGATCACTGCCACGTTAGGGGGCAGGGAAAGAAATTACACCTCATTTTTGCATGATTGGAAAATATATTCATTTCTTGTTCATACTAGTACTGCGTATTTGATATACCTATTAATTACTATGCACTCATTGCAAAGTTGAAAGAAAATGCTGCCATTTGTGCATAAGGCTGGTTTTGGGTACCATGCTCTGGTACCTAAATCCTTAAAATATAGATGCATTTAACTGTACTGGTGTCCACAGTCCCACTGGCTTTCACAAGATTACTTATTTGAGTGCAGTAAGGAACATGGATAAGCCTTTGAAAGAGCAAGGTCTTAATTAAGGTTCAGGTAGCAAACCACACCGTGTGAATTCTTCACAGCCTTAAATGACAAACATTGCTCTGAGAACAATATAATAACTTTTGCCAAATTTACCAGGTTGGAGAAACCATTAGGAATAATTTGGTTGTCAGAGACAGTCAGAGAGGGAGGGGAAAAATTAAATTACATTTTTTAAGGCTAGATCATGGAAAGTTACATTATCTGATTAATGCAGTATGTGTCTTGGACAGTACTGGGGAAAAAGTGTCACATCACTAACAGGATGAAAAGGCATGCACAAAGAAATCTGGCTATCAGTCTTCAGGAAGTTGTGGGCCTTTCCCAGTATTTATTTGTATAGCCTTTGTTTTTAGTGCCCATATTAGGACCGCATGATCCATTATTTAAAAACATTAACGTGTATGAAGGCTTCAACCGAAGACAAAGCCAATTTTTTCATCATGACCAAATCTGATCATGGCAGGAAGAAAGGGGGTGAGTTCCAAAGCCAAACCCTGCCAGCTCTCCATCCGCCAACCCACGCACCCACCCATCCATCCATCTTCTTAAAAAGAGGGAGTCAGATTCTGCTAACTGTAGCTGCAGCAGTTTTGCAATACTTTAATAGGTAATTATATTTTGAACTAGATTGTATTTTTTCAGGGATGTGTAAAGACACTATGAATTCTGATTCTTCAGCTCTGTGCTTGAGTCCACCCAATCTAGTTTCACATCTCCTTCATCCCACTGCAACAACTCTCATCAGGTAATATAAATCTCCACTCAAACTTCAGGACCTGTACTACTCTTCTCATCTGTGACTTGTCCACGGCATGTGACTTCACCACTACGCCTCCCTCCTGAGCCCTTCCAACCCTGTTCCCCACACTGCTGTCCTGGTTTTCATCCTGCATCTCTGACTTCTCCTCTTCTCCTGATGTGCAAATCAATGTCCTTAGCTCACCTGGTCTAGTTCTACATTCCCTAATTAGACAAATTTTGCAGCTTTTCCTCCTCAAGATCTAAGATTTGGCCTTTTCCTTTTGTTTCTTCTGCAAAAGCTCATCTCCAGTCTTGACTCTGGCAATCTTCCCTCTGTTTCAGCCTCTACTGCCCACCTCCATGCTGCAGTGCTGACAAACACAATGAGTCTAAGGCATAAATGATTGTATAATATATACCTTGGCTCTAAAATACACATTTATATAAATTGTTAGACAGTCACTACCTTAACTACCCTTCTTCCATGTTGTACTCACTCTTTTTTCTGAACTCTCCTGTTTTCTGACTTTATGTCTAGATACAAGTTCTTGAAGGTATCCTCTTTTCTTCTTCATTTTGATAACATCTCCAACAGGATGTGTAGTATCAGAGAGAGAGAGAAACAGTGCCGGAGCATGGTTGGCAGGAAAAACCCACAAAAGACGCTGATGCTGATCATCACTCTTTGCCTATCCCATCGCCTGGGCCCCTGCAGCCCAAAGCCCCCGGAGCTGCTGGGACGCTCTGCAACGCCTGGTAGCTGCGCTGCCAAAAACAAACACCAGCAACTGCAGCAGGGGACAACACTGGCACTTTGGGTGCCACATGGAGATTTACTAGTAACTGGTTCCTATCGCAGAGCACCACTGAGGGATGCCTAATGCCTAATAAGCTTCTCAGCCACCAAGAGGCTACCGGCTGCACTGGTGTCTTTCAGAGTGACAGCAAGCATGGCATTCACATCGGTCACTTTGCAGATCCAGCCTGCAACGTACATAGCGAAGATGCCGTTCTAGACAAAAGGCCAGTCAAATTTCACTGTGTCATCATGGTGAAATCATGCTTTTGGTTACCGTTCGTTACTAAATATCCAGGAGCAGACCAAAATCTAAAGAAATCACTGTATTATCAGCATTCGTCTGTTCAGACCCAAGAAGAGCTTGCAAGCCCAAAACCGTGTCTTATTTCTCAAACTCTATTAGTTGTTCTAATAAAAGATACTACTTCAGTAAGCAAACTATGTCTTGCCTGGGAACTTGTTCGCAGTCAGGGTTGTAATTCCTTTGCTCCACCTACAAGCACTGCTTGTTGCTCGGCCTTAGTGAGCCTCCATCCAGCCTGTTCTCCAGCCTTGTCTGGATTATGTGGCCAGTTTTGGCAACCAATAACCACATGACAAAACTGCAGAGCTGTCTCGTTTCCCAGTCCACCTTGCCTCCTGGCGTCTTATGAAGCCTCCCTCTTCCCTGTGAGGAAGCTCCATCCGCTCTTTCCAGGGGGTCACAGTTAAACCTGGTCGTTTGTACTAACGAGCACAGTTAGTCAACGCTGCCGAATGAACACCCATGTTGCCTCAAGACAAAAGTGGGGGGGGGGGGGCAGAGAGGAGTCTCTGTTTATTTGTGGCGATTATCCAAAGATGCCATCACAGTTAGAAGGAGATTTATGCCAAATGTGAGACAAAAAAATATCCTTGCGTTCATCCAAAGCAGCGAAATGCTCTGTTCAGATCAGACACGTGTCTGAGCTAAGCGCTGACCCCACTGCCTGGGCACGCAGCTGCAGGAAAGGGCAGTTCCCGGGCTTTTGCAGCGACGGACGAGGCGGAGTGTGCGGGGCCGGCTGGAAGGGCTCCGAGCACGCTGTGTGCTACCGGCACGGGGCTCCACCACGCTTCTCTTGCAGCAGGGCATGGGGCTGCCAGCGCCGCTCGGCAGCAGTGCCCAGGCACAGCCCACAAAGGAGTTATTCAGCCCAAGCTCCCGCAAGCGCAGGCAGCTCGGCATAGTCTTTTTGAAGTCTAGGAGTCATGGGGATGGCTCTGGGGCACTGGAAGACAAAGCTTTATATAAGGGCATGAATGTCTTTATACAGGATGGTCACGAGGTGAGGCGGGGGCAAATGGCTGCTGCATTTCTGCACCTCTTTGTCATATACAGAAGTAGTGAATTTGTAAATTCTGGGCACCTCAGGAAGAGGTATGTAAATTCAAAAGCCAGAGAAGATCTCCTGGCTCTCAGCTTCCCTTTGAACCCAGATTTGCTCCATTAGGTTTAAGGGAACTGGAAATGTTTGAAATACATCAGAAACTGAACCTTATTTGA
The DNA here is from genome assembly GCF_036370855.1 of Dromaius novaehollandiae. Lineage (NCBI taxonomy): Eukaryota > Metazoa > Chordata > Aves > Casuariiformes > Dromaiidae > Dromaius > Dromaius novaehollandiae. Next base: position 122,026,431 of record NC_088100.1, read on the forward strand.
ACCTAGTGCAACCCTATGTATGTTGTTAGATAGCAATCGTGTCTAGTATTCACCTCTGACAGCACCTGCAGCGGATAATCCCCCTGAAGTCGAGTGTTTAACAGAGCTTACACGACTCTGGAGCTACCTCTGTCTCTTCAGTGTCTCTCGAGACAGCCTGTATAGGTGAGACCACTAATCAGGAGAAGGCTGAAGTTAGGCGAGCAGGAGCACACACTAGCCAAGGAGGCTTGATGAAAACTGCAAGAGTGTGTAAGAATTAGTTTCCTTTTTGATTTCAAAGGCACTGTCAGTCCTTCCCCCCGCTCAGCTTCAGACAAGCACATACAGAGTCCAAAGCGACCACACAGGACCCCAGCAGAAATGAGGCGGAGCAGGAGTGAGCTTGGACACGACACGGCCATCCGAGGCATGCAAACCCTCCCCAGCGAGCTGGGGACCTGCAGACCCAAGTCGGCCTCAGGCTTTGGCCACACTTCTTGTGAAACCACCGCTCCCAGCACGACACTAACAGCTGTAGGCCAAAGTTAAAGAAACAAGATCCAGTTTACGATTTTCTACTGAAGCCCCTGACCACCTGCCCTAGTATGTAAGAGCTGATGGCAACGTTACTCCTTAATGGAAAAACCCAAGCGTTGCTGGCTCAGCGGTTGGAAAGCAGCATCCTCCTGTCACCTCTCCCACGCAGGAGGAAATGACAGGGAACGACAGAGCCGCTTGCTCCCTAGAGAAGGCAAGGCAGGTTCATGTTTCACAGCGTATGCCTGACCCAAACTGAAAAAAGAAAGTATGTGTTAGAATCAACAATATACTGCAAAGCCCTGACCTTAAAACAGAATTCGCAGAATCCAACCTGCACACAACAAAGTGACCCCTGGACGTGCCAAAAGCTGGCCCTCCAGCGGGGCTGAGGTGTATTTTTGGTAGCTCTCGCACTCATAATGCACCAACAGAGCAGGCAGCAAAGCATGTTTGTTTGTGTGCTATGTGCGTAAATCCCTCTGCACCACCGGCATCTCACGGCCTTACCATTCAGTTTGCTACACACTTGGGCTGACTCCCATCAAAAATCCACCTACCCAGATTTCTCTGTTAGTATTCACTGTAGCTGCCACACAAAGTGACCGACACTTGCTTTTAAGTGTTTGGAGATAGACAAGGAGGGGAAAATGACAAGGATAATTAGAAGGGCAGATCATTATCTGGACCTTGTTCCCATTAACACACAACAACCTTCTTCCTTCTGCCATCTCATTATCTGCCTCTTATCATCTCTTTAATCCCCAATAAAAATACTGATTAATGTCATTTCCATACAGATACTCTCAAACCATTCTCCTTTAGTATCCTAGAATGGCTGGAAATACTATTTCTTGTTCAGGTAAATCACATCCCCATATATTTTACTTACAAGCAATAAGTTAACACTTCAAAACTTGGAGCCATCATTACATGTTTGCAATGGGGTCCCTTAGGGACATCAGATAAATTGCATTAGTCACTCTTAAAAGCAGTGGCCATAAACTTTTACTCTTGAATGTATATTTGCATCTATCTACCTTTTATTTCTTACCCAGCAGTGGTAGTTCAAAAACATCAGCTGAACATCATATCAGCTTTACAGAATGGGTATTTATTATTGCCACATTACAGATGGAAGCAGAGAGATTAAGCTCGTATCGGTATCAAAGGCCAGAGGGTACCATGCTAAATGACGGCTGGTTTGAAAGGGGCTCTCCTCCAGTTTTTATGATGGTATATCATTCTATATGTGCACCAGCACAGGCCTGGAACAGCCTGTGGACCAGTGAGGGACCAAGGCGCCCTTCATGTATCCTGTGTGCTGTGATTATGTTACCCATTGCTCAGGATAATAGAAGATATGTTGATGCTTTGATGGTGACTGTCCTGCCGTTGTTGGCGCTGCCCTGTTTCTGTGTGGTTGTTGTCACTGAGGGCTCCCTCCGACTTCAGCCAGCCAGCGTGGCAGAGCAAGGGCTTGGGCTGGAGCGCTCTCTTGTGCCCCTGTCTGACAAGACTCTATCCTTTGGACCTGATCTACAACCACTCCAGCAACTACAGTACAGAGGGAAAATGCACAGGACTTTACATGACTAAGCCTGTACTTCAGCTAGCAGCTAAGACATGACCAGAGGCCCTGGTGGCTAGCCAAATGCCCTGCTGATTCACCCACATTCCCTTTTAATTCAAAGGGATTGTCAGCATCTTTGGTTACAACCACTTTCCAAAAAGGGTCATCATTTGAAGAAAGGCCTGAGCAACACTTCCTTAGAAAGTGGGAGATGAAAATGAATGGGGTCATTCAGCTTAAAGCAAGGAAAATGCATGAAGGGAAAGGAAACATGGTATTATTAAAACTATTTATATCACTTATACCTAGCTGTCATTATTGAACCTACCAAAATAACACAGCATAGCATTAAAATAGGGAACACAGCAGTAAAAATAGTAACTGTGATCAATATGGAATCACAGAAGCAGAAATTGCGGTTTCAGACTATTCTGATCAACCCCCTGTAGACTTTTGCATACTTGCAATGTGATCTAATGAACTTCTGTTTCTACCAAGAGCAAAAATAAAACAATCACATGAAAAACTCAACGTGCTGCCAGCACAAGTTACCAGGAAGACTGAAGTTCACACAGAGTGTTCTGGTTTAAAAAAAAGAAAAAAAAAAAAAAAAAAAAGCTTACTGTGTGCATTAAAACAACTAGTAGTCTAAAATGTGACCCAAACTGTCTAATGAGTAAGCCCGTGGTCACAGAGACCAAAGGAGTTCCCAATCCTGCTGTTATTGGATCACCTATACAAACATTACACACACAGCAAATTTATGGAGGCATCAGTGGGCTAATGCTGTTGCCACGGTGTGGTGGAAGTCTATTGCCTCTACCACACAGTCAGCTTCAGCAGCTCCCTGGAGACAACAGGCGGACACGCAGCAGGTAGATATGCACAGCTTCCACGCCAACCTCCTCCCCTTCACCTCCCAGCCTGAGGGAAAGGGAAGCGGTGGAGAGAAACCACGTCCAAGGCACTGGTGACACAGCAACGCCTTTGAGGCTGTTAATGTGAACGCTGATGCTTCCTTCTGCTGTACCTTAGCGGTGGCATTTAGGAAGTTGGTAATGAGTTTTCAAACTACTTTCTCCTTTCTTCCTTCCCCATCCAGCTAATGATGCTGAAGGCCTGGTCTGCACAGCCAAGGGCAGCCTGCTTCCACACAGGGACTGGGATTCATTCCACCTCACGCTTCTTTTTTAAAATATAAATATATTTTCAACTCAAAATAACTGAAAAAGCATCTAAAGAATTCATCTTCAGGCAAAAATGTTTTGAAAAATTTATGTATAAAATACAACTCAATATTTTGGTGAAATATTTGGTCAAATATTTTGATAGAAAAATTTCTCCAAAAATCTAATTTTTTTGAATCAAAACCTTTTATTATGGCCACATTCATTTTGATGAAGTTTTTCCAACGAAAAATATTCAGAATGACTCACGATAAACTTTTTTTAATGTCAGAGTTTCCATTCTGCTTACAATTTTTCTATAAGGCCAATTTTTTGAGTTTTGTGTTTCCTTTTTCCATCTTTTAAATTCATCTTACGTTGCATTATTCATAAATATTTTGTTTCCCATATTACAACCTTTCTTGCTCTTACTGAGAAACAATCAAAATGTTCTGTCTCAACAATCCCAGTAAAAATACACTCTAAGGACTGCACAGCTTGGTATCTTCAACAGTTTCTGACATTTCCAATAGGAAAGCCTTTATTCTCAAGTTTGTGAAGAGCTTTTCACAATTTTTGAGTTCTGAATCCAAATGTGAAATGTTTGTAACTTGTGTTAATTTACCTTGCGATAGGAGAGAGCAAAACATCAAAATAATGACATTTTTATTATATGTCAAAAAAATGACATTTTTTAGTACATGGATATCTATGGCATCTATTCACCTGTTGTCATTTGATACAAATTTCTATCCATAATTACTGTGGCACTAGCAGCAGGCAGCATAATATTTAATTACATATAACTACTACCTGTTCTTTATGTTTTATTGATGATAAAACTCTACGGTATTAATTTATTTGACATAATTTGAACAGGATTTTTTTGACAAGAGGTAATCACTGGTCACTACATGATTTATAACAAAAGGGGACTGCAACCTCAACAGGATTTAAAAACGTAACTGTTTCTGTTTAGTAAAGTTCCCATTTTCTTTTTCACATATAATTGGAACTAACTGTTTATTTTCTTAACACCATTGACACAGATGTTTCACTGAGCAGCGAAAGGATACTGCAGCAGAAATACTGGTCTGAGATTATTGCCCCTTTCTCACTCCTCCCCCGTTTATCTAAATCTGCTAAAGCTCCACATACTTATTTTTCTTCCTGTAAATATTTGACCCATGTGCCTAAAGATAATTTTGAATAGAGGATTTGGGGCTTTTATGACTGCATCAGACAACAAATATGCATAATGTCAGCGACCTCAATTTAGCTTCCAAAATAGCACATACAGGACTCCCAGATTAAGGGTACAGAGAGCAAGCAAGCTGCTGTTCTGCTGCTTTTCATTTTCAGGGCTTACTTAATTAGATAGTCGTTCTGGAGGGATGCAGCATTAAAAGATATATGAGTAGCAAGAATTGTTAAAAGCAGATGGAGGCTCAATAACAGGGAGAGTGAAATTGAGGACCAGAGCTCAGGGATCAAGTGATTTATAGGCAGCAATTTTCCTTTATTGGAAACAGGAGGAGTTTCTTATTAAGGACTATGTTATTCCCTCCACTAAGCAGATTTCTGCTGGGAAGGCAGAGGAGGAAGGACTGCTGTGTCCCCCGGCAGCACACAGAGCACGACGGGAGGCTGCGGGCAGACGGTGGGTGGCCGGAGGTGAGGTCGGTGGGCTGGAGCAGCCCTGAGGACAACCTCTGCAGGCCCCTCCGAATGCCACCCACCCACCCTCCGCAGCGTGCAACTCAGGAGAGGGACCCCAAGAGAGCAGCTGGGAAATGTGGCTTCTTTGGAAGCCGTGTATCCAGGGCTGAGGGGGAAAACAAGGACTGAAAGGCGTGTGAAAGCACACTGGGAAAGGAGAGTTAACATCCCTAAGTGTGCAGGGCTCATTAGAGTGAACTGAAGAAGTGAAGGAAAGGGTTTTTTCTTTTTCTCTCAATGACTGCAAGCTAGTGCATTATGGAGCATGCCATCGTGTTAATGTTTGGGCTTAACATAGCTACTCAAGGACAATATAGCTAAGCATGAAAAGAAACTGTTCAGGCAGCTGAGGTTTTATCTCAAAAGATGCTGGAGTGTGGGATCATTAAAGAAGACCTAAGGGCACTCGTAACAAAGAAGGTACAGGGAACATGCATTATACTAGCTAAGTGACAGATGGTGCAGGAATGGCTTTACACTGACTAGAAAGCTTCCTATAATGATTACTATCCTCAGACAAGGACATCTCAGTCTCAGTGGATGCCCATCACTACCTTTAAAAATAATGGTTAACCCACAGTAAACAAAGAGTCCAAAAGCATTCATCATCATCAACAGCAAGAACAGCAGGAAGGGAGAACTGCCTGTCAAATCCTGTCCTCCCACTGTCACAGTGGGATTTTGCCATGTGGGACAATAACCTCCAAAAACACGGTCTTCCAACAGCAGCTCCAGATGTCTCCTAAGTGAGACACTGTCAAGGCCACAGCTCTCCTGAAATGCCTTTGCTTAGATGCACCATGGAAACAAATAGGGCCTGCTAGGCCCCTTTCTACTACTTCTTCTTCTTCTACTTCTACTTCTACTGAATTAGTCTCATGGACTCCAGATACCATCACCCCGCTTTTCAGACCATAAGAAACACGAGCAACACCAACTTCAGCACTTCCTGAGCTCCCAGCTCCAAACCCCCTTTTCTCCCAGGAGAAGCTCCCACAAGGCCTTACACACCTCACCAGTATTCCTGCCCTCCACACTACTCCTGGAAGTCCGGGGCTCTTGCTAAGCGAGGAGCTGCATTTTGGATGGACCCATGCCTGTCATCCCCCTGCCATTTCCCTGCATTCCCTACCAACAGGTTTCACAGTCCAGATACTTGGTTTTCCATTTGCCTCTGCAAAGACCAAAATGGCAAGAACAAACTCTACTTCCTAAATCACCCCAAGATGCGCCTGAAAAAATCACTGTAACACCTTTATAACAAAACATTTCAAGCCAAGGAATCTAAAAATTGTACACTGTTATCTTTCCTTACACATACTACTCCTTCGTCTTCCTCTCACTGCTATCTTTCATGTTTCAACTTTGTGTCTCTTCCTGTTAAAGTAAAGGTGATTCGCTATGCCTTCCCTGATGTACAGCTAGTCCCCATACAAATGAGTCCTTTAATATCTGCTGTCTCAAGGCATAAGGCTGTAACCTCAGGGCCGTCATCAATCTGTGTCTCCCCCTTTAGTAACCGCAGCCTCAATTAAACCAATGGGACTGTGAAGAAAACCAGGACCTGGGCTCACAGATTCCGACACTCTCATAAAGAAACTCTTATCTTCTTTGTGTTTAGTAAACAGAAACCTATTCCAAGAGCTAATTAAAAATAAATGTTTGAATGATAAGGTGCCTTTCAGCAGGTGCCCAGGTTATGCGTGTTTTATATACACACATGCCTGTACTCTCCCTCTGCTGAAAACTTCTGAGCTGGAGAGGCTACTTGCAGCAAGAGCTTAAACAGGTGATCTTTTGCTGCTGATAGTTGTATTAGCGTTAGTAATTTCAGATCACTTTAAGGAAATCACTTTTACTGAATTCTGTGGGGGGATTTTCTTCACAATAACTTTGTTTCCTATTTTTTCGGCAGTATAGTTTATGCTCATGCAAAGCCCTGCTCTGTGCCTTGTAAGCTGTATATTTGGAATCATTCTTTTTTTGATGACTATTTTGTGTAATTGTTTCCTTTTGTGGATAAAGTGCTTTCTTAAGCTGTCAGTGGTTTTTTTGATGGCTCTATAAATATGTGACCTATGTATCTCATGATGCATATGAATAAAGATAATTTGAGCTGGTATGAATGGGAAAAAAATCCTTGCTCCATGAATATGCAAGACATTTTAGGGCCAGATTCTGTTCTTTTTCATTATCAATGGAGTAACTAAGTTAACTTCACTGCAAATGAAAGACAGTCTGCTGTTTCGGTGCAGTAAATCCAGAGAAACTCCACTGAAGTCATGGCTATTGTCAGATACTGCTCTTGGTTTACTGGGGTGGATCCAGGATAAATAACTCTAGTGACACAGCTCAAACAGAGGTTCTTAATCATCCCTTTTATAAAGTGCTGTCCGTATTTTGGATACTGTCTTCAAAACAAAGAAGAAAAAACTCAGTGTATCATTATCTTCTAATGATGGTGATTTTTTCATTCCCATGATGCCTCCAAGGCACCCTGTAAACAGGCAGCTGACTGTCCAACTTCCAAGCAGAGGCCTTGGAAGAGCAGGATTATTGTAACTCTCAGCTCAAGGGGCCATAACAGTCCCTCAGAAACTCTTTTTAAATGACATCTAGGGGTTACAACAGAAACAATAGATTCCAGAAATATTTCAAATCCCGTGTGTACCACAGAAAACAAGAATCTCAAAGCTACGCAGTGCCGCTGCGGCCGAGCAGGATGTCCCAAAGGTGCTGTGGAATCCGCATGGCCAGTTATATAATGTGTTTTGCCAAAAAGTGCTGCGGTCCTGCAGCATCAGTGGTTGTGGTTGTTTTTGAAAGAGGAGTGAGACAAGACATGAAAGCTTCAGGTGCTTAAGGCGCAAAGTGTGAGGCCTCAGGAGCTGACAAAGTAGACATCTGAAAAAGCTGTGGTGAAACCAGCACTGCAGCTTTTGGATTCTTTGCCTAAACTGAATTCTGAATGTCGTTTAACAGAGTTTTTTTCGGTCTTGCATATTCACCTTGCTAACAGATAACTATAGTGTTGCCTGCGTCTGATGCTTGGCAGGACATCTCTAGTAGGTCCCTTCAGTATCACAGCAAATTCCCTCTAATCACAGAGATTTCTTCTCAGACATATTGCAATAAAATGAAAAGGAAACAAATGATCTACTTCTCTGCCTGTCTCTAGCGGCACCACTGCTACTCAATGGAAGTGGCACAGACTCATCCATCCCATGGCTGAGGCGGGCACCTCCTGTCACTGCGATACCCTGCTCTACCTTTGCTACTCAGCCCAAACTCTCAAGCCTGTTCAGAGCAATAAGAGCTCCTTAACATGCACTGAGGTTTGTGTGTCTTGCAACTACCGCTTCTTGAAGAGAAAGCTTCTTAAGGTACACGCTCAATGTAATTTCCATGCTACTGATTATTGTCAGGGTACTGTGCAGAGTTTTAAAAGTAAGCCATCATTAGTTCAAAAATAATCACACTGATAAAGCCTTATACAGCACTTTGAAGTTTATCCTGCACTCACTAGACCTCTCCACATCATAAAGACTCTACAGCATCAAACTTCGCTGAAAAGTCTGCTTGGAAAATTACTGAGCACTCCTTCTGTTAATATGCTGTTAAAAATGAATGCTTTTAGACTAGAAAGCAACCACTCACACTGAATAAAGATCAAAGGCATAAACTGTTTCTTTGAAAATCTTTTCAAGTAGCTACTGTTCTGTAATCCCCCCTAACAAGGAAGGCTATTCCAAAATATTTACTATCTCACTGACAACATGCATCTGGCTTCATCTTTACTATTAGCAGACATGTGCATTGATTCTCACCAACCAATTTACTTGCATGAGACAATTTAGTGACCAACCCATTATTTTCTCACATAACAACCTAATGAAAAAATCTATTCAGAATGTAAAGCTGAAGTATCTGAGACACACAGACTAATGAATGCAGTCGAATGTGCATATGATAGCTACATTAGGCAAACACTGGCAAATACTTCTAGCATTGATAGCAATGATACAATTCCAGCAATGCTCTTTGGTTTCTTTAGGATTTGGCAACAGGGAGAACTGAGGTGGCATAAAGACAAGGCATAACTATAGCATTAAAAACTACAACTTTCTTTGATGAAGTAAAGTGCAATTTTTTTTCAGTGAAGTAGCCTGTTCTTTATCACACACCCCTACCTCTAAACATAACAATAAAAGGAAAAGCTTCATATGACATATTTGGTACACTCTTTTTAAAGAAAATTCCCTGTACCTTACTTCATCACTACAGAAGTCCACATTATTTTTTCCAGAAGACAAGTGGAGATTAATTGGCCAAATGAATGAATGTTAGCATATTCTTCTGTAGGAATCTACGTCTTAATCTCTTTGGAAGATATTTTTTAAAATAAATTAGGATTAGTTGATTTTGAAAAATAAGATGTAGAAACCCAAGCCATTTACATGCTCTTAAATCTTTGAAATTTTAAGCTACTGTACTAAAACAATAGAGAGTTTAAAACTACTCTCAGATACCCCGAGGTTGAGGCAGGTGCTGACCAAGTAATTACATTAAATTACAAACATTCACATTTATTAAAGCAATATCTTCGTGAGCAAACATGAACCTTCCTAAGTGCTCAGAAAGCAAGCTAACCAAGAAACCTTTAGCTCAGCTGTTGGAGTGTTTCATGAAGAGCAGACTTGGATGGAAACCACCCTGGGAAGGCAACACAAGAGAAGACCACAAGCACATTCTGACCCTGCCGCTGAGTTGTATACTGGCTTTTGCTATGCTGGTTTACGGATGGAGCTAGGTGACGTCTTATTTTTACTTATTTTTCACAGTTTATTTGACAAAAAATTGGTTTTGGCAGGAATAATCTCTATTTCCCTTAGGTTTTGCCCTCTCTTGAACTGTTGACAGTGTTTTCAGTCCATTCAGGACGAATAACTGTAATTCCCTTGGTTTTTTTGGTCAGTATACACTAGTTAAAAATGAAGTGGCAAAATAAACACATATTCCTGCATTTATGTGTATTCCTTGAGGGTGAAATTTTTGAAACTGCCCAGCACTGGCTTAGCTGTATGCCTAAGCAGGAGTGTAACAGTGGAGACAGAGCGACTGTCCCTCCTTTTTCAGTATTTACGCCTTTGCCCTTCCAAGAGGACAGTGTCATTAATGACACAGTGTTCTCAAGAGAGTTTTGAGACCGAGTTTAACAGTGAGAAGAGGCTGGGAGTCCATTCAAATTTATTACATAAAGAACAGCAAAACCAAGATGCCAGGGCCAGTGCTACTAAGAATATGAAGTCTGATGCAGTTCATGGCTGTTCTATGTTCATATAATACTATTATCTTCACATCTCACTACTTCCACCATTATTTCATCCATATATCCACCAATTCTCATTGTTTCGTGCTGCATTACACAGCAAGCATTTTTTGACTTGGGAAGCAAAATCACTATGGAACTTTAACTGCAATTCTTAAAAACTTTATAGCTTAATGTAAGAGCCACACTGCCCAGAGATTCTACCTAATTAAAAATAGCCTGAAGGTTTTTACTTCCCAATACTACAGTGAACTTAAAAGGAAAAAAACTCCTCTTCTTGTCTCTGTACTGCTATTACTGGATTTAGGAGTACTATGCAATGGGAGGTTAATGAAGCCATCCTCATGATTAAGTTCAAGGGATTAATGTTTCAGTTCAGTTGTTTTTTATTTAAACATTTTTTTCAAAGGTCATATTAACACTGACTGTTGCAAATTACCCCTCAAGTTTAAATGAACCTTACAGAAAACTTTATTTTAATGGTCTTTAGCAAGCATCCCACAACACAAAAATTGACATATAAGGTAGTTTTATAACTCTAGATAAATAATAGTCTGTCCCACTGTTACACAGAGTAGCTTGAACTCATGCCTGTTAAAGGGCTCACCCAAAGTTCACTCAAGTCAATAAGAAAACAGTGACTGACTTCAAAGGGTTTTGGATCTGACAGCACTGGCAACCATGCAAGTACAGGCAAAAACTAACTAGGTCAAATGAAAGAACCACTGGCATAAAATAGTGTGAAGTGTACACTCCTTCACAAGCAGAGAGCTGCAACTAATCTGAATCAGAAAGAAAGGGTGCAAATGAAGTAAGCCCAATTCCCCTACTGCCCTGTTTCAGAGGTTCAGGATTTTCAGCTGTCTTGCCATACCAGCTGAAGGAAGCTGCAAAGCATGAAAGGAAAAAGACCAGGAAACAGGACCAGGTTGCCACTTAAAATCTAAGCCTGTTTCAAAAGACAGGCAGGGACAACAAATTCACACGGAGAGGGTCCAAACCTGCCCACCTCCTGTCTCTCTGCATGCAACCTAATGTGGGTTTCTGCTGGGCACCTGAGCTCCATGAAGAAGGGAAACGTCTGACCGTGCTTTGCCCTCTTAACACGTAGCATGGGTGAAGGAATAGTACCCTGAGCATATTACAGCCCAACCAGGCAGCAGATATCCAGAGGTCTCTTCTTCCTAAGTATGGTGGAATATGTAGAGCCTGGGCTAGCATTGAGCCATGACGATCGAAACTGTGCACATCATAGTGCTTGGCATGTTTCAGTCTGCCCTTTGGTATGCTTTTCACCTTGCAGTGCAGCTGGACATACTAAAGTCCTCCTTAACAGATCTCTTAATGGTATTCCCACTAGTACAATTTGGTTTTGCGGTCTGACCTTTTGCCAGGAAAAAGTATATATGAATTCCCTAGAAGCTTCTCCAAAGCCAGCAGAGACAGGAAATGAAGGGATATTACCACTTACTACCAGTTAGAGAATTCTTGTATCTGGAGAACTTCTGTATACCAGGAATCTTAGAGGGAAAATAGTGTTTGAATGTACTTATTTTCATCAAGTTATCAGGAACTTGAGTTCTACTGAGAATCAGATGTGTTTGTCTGATTTAGGTTTAAAGGAACACATAAGATGCCTTCCTTAAATCCTTAGTCCGCATTTACTAATATGACTGTTTCCCACTCCATTTTTAAAAGACTGCTGTGAAGTTTCATGTGAGGAGAAGTTTAGTCTACCAAATGCTTAGGAACCTTCATGACTGACCTTTCATGGCTGAAATTCCACTGCCTATTTTTACAAGTCATGAGCCTTTCAAAAGGACTTGAAAGGCACTGTAATATGTGCCTGAAGTTAATATGGGACTTTTCTATTGTCTCTAGCATCCGACCTGATGTCACTTGCATCTCGTTTGTAATGATGCCAATGGAATTGTTCTTGATTTGTCTCTGCATGCCGTCTTTTCTGTCTTTCTTATGAAAGAAATACCTAAGTATTCTACAAATACTCAGCACATGGATAAAAGGGATGGCAAGTAATGTCAGGTAAACCATGCCATTCTGGATTAAGGTAATTAGCATTTTATGTTTATTTTTATAACTAGCCTAACAATACATATCTCTTGACAAGATCTTAATGAAAGCAAATCAGAAAAAAAAAAAGCCATTTAACATTAAGGGAGTATGGTAATTCACCACATTAATCTAAATTCTACAGGTTTAGTGTTAGTTTCAAAAAGGGAATTATTCTTCCTGAAACTAATCTCAGTGGAATTACTCAGCTCAGTGACAGATTTGGAAGAAAAAAGTGAGCTAACACCCTCCCTTCTCTCCTCTAGAACTTGTTAACTATGAACTGTAGCACTTACTATTTCTGTTACAGCAGCTACCAAAGGTCTCAGCTGAGGTAGAAAGGAAATTCCTTTGGAAAACAGCTCAGGGAAAAATAATCAAATGTTGGCTAGGATGCACTGCCAATGTCTGCTCAAAGTTTTGTAGGAACTGTGTCTGCTTCCTCCAGACTCTGTTAGGTCAAAATTCTACTAATTGCTACTAATTGGAATCCCTCAACAAAATCATCTCATAATTAATGTATAGCACTGCCAGGGCTGGTTTTACAGCCAGCACAACTCCCCTGATTTGAAGTGAGTTGGTCTGTGCATGTATCAGCTCTGAAAGTGATGTATCTGGTCACTGGTGCGGACATTACTGCCGCAGACGCAGAGTGCGCTTCGCAGTATACTTGAATGTCTCTGTGATAACGGCTGCTCCGTAATTGGCAGGAAGAAGCATAAATTTAGCATGGCAAGGTAACCACTGGTGGTAGATGAAAAAATAGTAACGATATACAGCCAAACTTTTAAAGGAATAACTGCGAGTTGGGCACAGGCAGTGTCCACAATAATCATGTGTTTCAGAGCATGTCAGCCTTGTCCTTCATTAGGGTGTAAAATCTTACAGGTAGCACTTGTTTTTTATAACCAACATATATAAACAGTACGTGTATGCTGCATCTTCCAACAGAACCATATAAATTATTAGGGACTAATTAAGGAATATGTAAAACTACTAACTTACAACAGCTCCTTTAGGGTGGTAATGTCTGAAATGACAAGAACTGACGATGTGGGATAAGGCCATCCAAAAGGAAGTTTCTCCAGGTATATAAGAGCTCTACAGGTAGCTGCTCTGAGGCTGGCTGCAATACTCTAATAGGTCAATGATTTAGACTGAAGGAAAGCAGGAATATCTAGACTTAATCTTTACAATCAAGTAAGATCCCTAAATAATTCACATTAGTTTGTGAATAATTCTTGCAGAGGCTGTAGAATATCTGTTTTCTAACAACTTATTACATACAGCTATTTGAAGGCGAGTGGTGACTTGTATCTTTGCAAAGACAAACATTAGAATAGGAACAGTAGATCTAACTATATCAGATGTCCACTAGATTAACCCAAATGGAGCCAGTGATACGTTATCCCTTCTAGTTATTCCTAGAATTTTGTCTGTCTTTTTAAAGGTTCAGTATCTCTAATCCCTAGAGGATTGGAATTTGAGAAACTGTTCTTTTTTTCTCAAAGCAGATCTAATGCCTCTAATTATACCCTGCAGCTGTATCTCCAACTCTTAGATAGTGGGAGAAGTAAAAATTTTACACATATTAGTATTTTGGAGGTGTAGGCAGATGAATTTGCTGTTAAACATGGAGAAGGAAAGGGCATAAAACAAGAAAGGAGATCAGAGTAGCGACCCTACGGTATGATTCCTGTATCGTCCAGTTCCTTTGAACCTGTAGAGGCCTTTTGCTTTAACCTGATGTGTAAGTAATTTGTGGGCATGGTGGTCAAAAGCCAGCTGTATCAAGAGGATGGACTGAAGAGGCAGAGTCCATGCTTAATTAGACACAAATTTCCTTTAGAGCAGCAAGTGAAGTTACTGGTATCCAAAGGACCAAAATTGCCTTTTGTCCATGCTGTCCTATCCCATACGGAAGGATTCAGATTCAGCAGGCCGGTCAAGCACAGCATGCAGGATCCTAAGAAAAAAGAGCAGCTCCCAGAAAGGTGGGCCAGATAACGGCACTGAGAAGAATCACTTCCACTGGTACTTTCCTTCCCCAGGGATATCAGAAGGCCACAATATGTGGAAGCCACCCTGGGGCCTCATCCAGATCTAAAGCCTACAACAGAAAAAGCAAGCTTTTCTAGAGACTTTAATGTGTGCTGGATTTGGTCCCTGGCCTTTCTCTCACAAAGTTAACATAATTCACACAAGCTTAGTTCACCGGAGGGTCAAGCCTGAACTGAGGTGGATCTCATGAAATTTCACTAAGTCCTTTGCTTTATTTCCACTGAGATGCATGCTATCAGAATGTATAACATAGTCCTTAGAAGTCCAATTTGTTTTTAACCTTATTTCAGCTACGTTTCTCACTATTGGTAACTTCTATCTTGTAAGAGTTTTGTTGTGTAAAAAATGTTATTTAAGAAAAAAAAATTGCAAGTAGAACCAAACCTCTTTCCATAAGAAGCACTTTTTGTAATGCTCTATCATTGTTTTACTGTTACTACAATACTTGACATCTTCCAAATGCATTAAAAAGTTCTTGAGAGGTCTTACAACTTTACAGTGTATTCTATGATGCCAATTCTGATCACAATCTAGTTGAAGATAAGTTTAATGAGCACTACAAAAATACAGGCCTCTTGTGATAAGTGATCGAGTTATTTCAGGAAGCAACAACATACTTTAAAAACATTGGCTGCTTGGTTTAAAGTTGTATTTAAAATATGTTTTTATTAAGGATATCAGAGACTTATCTTGGACTTTGAGAGTATCCCAAATGATGGTAGGAAAGTATCAGAAATCACTGAGATTATTAACTTGCAGAAAAC
This sequence comes from Dromaius novaehollandiae, assembly GCF_036370855.1. NCBI lineage: Eukaryota > Metazoa > Chordata > Aves > Casuariiformes > Dromaiidae > Dromaius > Dromaius novaehollandiae. The sequence continues at coordinate 122,041,632 of NC_088100.1, forward strand.
ACTTCTAGAACAACGACTCACAAAATGCCATCTTTTACCCACTTCAGGGAAATGTATGTAGAACTATAGAAACACTGACAAGCATTAGATTTAGTAGTGGTGAATGAATAAAGTCAATTGCTACTCTATATAACAGTAATAAGATTATTCTGAATTAGTTACAGAAGTTATTCCTAAAAAATTCTGATCACTTATGTTATTTAAACTTTCTTACATATCAATTAGTTTGAAATAATAAGTCTTTAGGCTATCTTTTAATTGCAGCACTGTAGACATGATCTGTATTTAAAGTTCTGCAATGAAAATTAAGCCGAAGCACCAAGCAGTCTTGGCTAACAAAAAAGGCTTCTTCAGCCCTTCGGATAAAGAAGGAGAGATAATGGGGGCACTGAATTCACATGAGAATTCTTTCTCAGTTTACTATTCTCTGCTTGTCACATGTTAACACAGACTACTGAAGCCACAAGCTGTTACCCACTTGTTTAATTTGCAGTGTTGCGTCTGCAGTGCATTCATTTTCTGATCATATGGTAAAACTGTTTTCAGACAAAAATGAAAAGAACACCGATGATTAATGCAAAGGAAGGGGAGCAACATATGTAACTCCAAGAACATCAGATTGTGAAGATCCTGCCATTCAGAAGATAGAGTGGGGGCTGGTTGCAGAGAAACGTGGCCTATACATCAGAAGAAGTCACCATTTTTAGTTCTTATCTCTCCCACCATTACGGCTCTAGGCTCTCAAAGAAGGCTTCAGAGCACTCTTTTAAAACTTGTTGTCTTTGTAGAATAGACCTTAGGACAACAGAGGCTCCCTTGTCTGGTCATTTTTTGCTTCACTGCTATATGGAAGCTACAATTGACATTTGTACCATCACAGCTGGTTCATGCTGGCAACTGCCAGAGGCACACAGCAGGGACTGCCACATCAGCCAGCAGCTCTTCACTGCGGCGGCTGTCCTCAGTGCTAGCAATGTTGGGAAGTGGAATTATTTTAAAAAATACAACCATTTAATTGATAGGTGAGGGTCTTTTCTTGAATCCTCTATGCTCACAGGATCAATGGCGAGTCAAAGACAGCATTCAGCTGATTTGGCGATCTTGGGAGAGCCATCCCGTCCAGAAGTTAGAAACAAGCAGCAGTTGTGCTGAAATAGCCTGTGCTGCCAAGCGTGCCTGATGGAGATGATCTGAAAGTCTGCCTGACAGCGGGGCTTCTTCAAAGTCAAACTGAGCCAGCTCTCTGTCTTTCAGTCCTCTCTGCATACCAGACCACCAGAGTTAGAGCTGTTCCACCTTACTGTTTCTTGTACCCTAAACTTAATTGCACTTGTACTTACTAAGAAAGGCAAAGCAGTGGCCAGTCAACTTACTGTGTATAATACAGCTCTTCTCACCATCAGACAATAATGGTTTACACTTCCACGCAAGAAAAAAGATATCCCCTTTAACACTCAGTCTAGCCACTGTGAAAAGTCCTAATATAAGCATCCTGCACTGGATATGTGACTCTCTGTTACAAAAGATAAGCAACATATTCAAAGATGTTCTCTATTATATGCATGTTTATAAAAAAAATGTGTTCCTTCTAACATTCATCAAATAGCGATGGGAGGGAAAAGAGGGTGGACACTGAGTCAGTCCACTTATAACATGTCTGTGTGTTTGTGGATGCATAAGCTCACTAAAATTTGGAAAAAAGGGGGATCTGAAATATTTTAAATAAATCAAAATAATGATCTAGACAGATTTTCTAGAAAAAAAATCACATTACGTGATATTCATACAAAAGACATAACCTGTTTAGGGAAGACAGGTAAAGAAATGGGTCCTTGGTGAGATACTTATCAATGGTATTTACCTCCATACTCATCTCCAGCATGTAGTAAGAGAAAGACCTGCTGAATGTCTCTGGGTAATGGTAAAATTAGGAGATAACATGGACATTGTCATGGTTGGTGCCTACAACAGATTATCACAGCAGGAAGATCAGGTAGTGAGGATTACTCACTTAAGTAAGGCCACCTGGAAAACTTCCGCAAAAGCAATACAGCAGGGCACAGACTAATCTCAAGTTCTTAGCAGGCAAAATTCTTATTTACAACATGTATCTCTATTCTACTGGCAACTGTATGGAATTTGAACAGACAGACACTTATTTTGCATTAAAGATCTGGGCTTGTGAACAAACTTATTGTTTTTTCACACTGTATTAGTCTCTGCAGCAGCCAATAGAGAGGATCTTCGCCTACATCTAACCTTCAAACATGGTTTATGCCACTGAACTAAATTCCTGAGGGAATAGCAGCCATTAAACAGCAGCTGATATCACAGGAAATAAATCCCAGCCTTAAAAAAAAAAATCACTTAAGAGTAAAAAAAGCCAAGTAATAATTAAAAAATTGAATTAATTTTCAACCAATTAGTATTTTCCAAGCGTGAGCCACAGTAGTAGTGTCTGTCTGTCTGAATATAAATAGGAATGAAGGGTCTTCCAGGTCAAGAGGAGAAATTATCACTGACATGGAATTTAGAAGTTACTGCAGAATTTATTTCATTATGCTATGGAGAGCACGAGATCCTGCTCAGAATTACAATGGCTCCCTTGTATGCTGAGAAAATGACTGACAGTGAGTTATCATTCTCAGAAGCTTCTGTAATTTCCACGCTACTCAGCATTACAGACTCATACATCTATTATGCCTTAAATGCAGCAGTAGCCAAGCTACGCAGTATAAGGTGTATCACTAAAAGAATAGGGGATGATTTAATTGCTACCAAGACCATCAGTCCTACCAGTAGTAACAATTGCTGAAACCTGAACCCTGCTCTGAAAACTGAACCTTCAGAATTTTCAGCAGAAAGGAGCCTTTTAAGAGCAGCAATATTACACTGAGGTCTCAGTGACGCATATGCCACATCTCCATTAAGGTCTGTATAACACCCTGCAGAACAAAACTCTGATCTTAACAGCTGCTTCTAAATATGCTAATATAAATATTTAATTTCAAGAAGGACCACAGGAGATAATTTGTTCTATCTTGTAAGTTTCTAGAAATACTCAAATTCAGTATTAGCTGTTTGCAAAATAATCTGCCCTACATGCTACATGCGTTATATTTTATTTAGGCACTGGCACCCATTTTATGAAAATAAAGATGTCAGAATGCAAGCTACCACATGCAATATCATCCCCACATGCCACACAGTGGTGGCTGACATTGCACCAGGCAGAATTCTGGTATATAACTGCTATTAAAAGACTTACAAAAGTCTACATCTAGAAAAGATGCCAGCTTGACGCTAGACATCACCTACACGTGGCTGTAAGCCCCACTGGAAAACTCTCTCATGTGCTTAAGTGTTTATCTGAAACACGGGTTCAAGGCTGAGGGAACTGTAGCAGCACACCTGAGCTCCTACTTTCCAGAGCTCTCATGAGCCATCCCTTCCCAAAGTATCCTACTGGAACAGTCATTCTGCATCGAAAATAAACATCTGCATGTTCAGACTTGACTGGTAAGTCTCTATTCTCTTATTCTGTCTCCACATTTTAATCTTAGGTTTCTGCTATTGACAAACATAAATCACAACACTGTTAACCAAGAGAAAATTCCTCCTATATATGGCTAATATCTAGTCATTTGTGGAACAGACTGTCCTTGAATGAAGTTGTCAATTTAGGTCATTTCTCCAGACTTCTGCACAGCCATCATCACGGCTTATAAGGATTAGGTACCTCTCCTGCATGCAAATATTCTCTGAGGTCACTAGTCCTGTTGAGCTGAAACCCAGCGCTTTCTTGTATGGGGGTGAGAGCTGAGATACCACTTAATGGCATACATGAATACTTGGGTTGATTCCTTCCTTCTGTGCAGCCTGACCTACTCCTATCCGGAACAGCTACTATGTGACATTCAAAATGTCTTGCCCTGTAGTTGAAGCAGTGAGCGCTTGGGGTAGAAAGGGATGGAAGGAAAAAAAGCTTCTTCCCATGATTCTCACATTTGCTTTGGAGTGAGGGGAACCTGGGGGTGATGGGTTCCTTCATACCATCTCGGAGCTCCACGAGCACTTGGTGTTGATCCATTTTGTTTCTGACTTCTCGCTGTAGGCATCCCTGAATGGCACTTCCCCTAATACCATTCCCTAAACATACAGTCTATGAGGTTAAAGTCCTGAGAGGAAGAGGAAGCAAAGGAAAGAGGCAGCTCTTGTGGATGAGATATCATTAGTGATTACATGACACCACAGAAGGTTCTTCTCGGAGGTCTGATTTCCTTCTACTTTTGCAGTAGCCAATTGGACTGCCCAGTTCCCCACCACCCTCCCAAGATCCTTTCCTTTCCACTCACATCCTCCCTTTCCACACACATGCTCCTGCTTTTCAGGAAAGGAAGACAGCACATCTCTTAGGAAGAGGAATCAGTATTTTCATGACCCTTAAACACAAACAACATAGAAATCCCAGTTCGCTGGTGAACAGTTGCCAATTTAATGTTGCCATCTCTAGCAAGTCACTCTTTTGAATACTGTCAGGTTGCCAACATATTCACTATGACCTCTACTTTCTTTTGTCACGACTACTTTGCTCAGGAAATTTACATTCTTAGCTGCCTTGCCTGTATCCAAGAGGAAAACAGCAGTCATGAAGTCAGGGATCCACCTAGCAATTTTAATCTATGACCTTACCACAACGAGAGAATGAAACAATATTTAGAATTAACTGTATTCCTTTTAAAGTGTTTGAAAAATGATCACTTTTTGCAAAAACATTAAAATAAATCATAAGCACGTAATGGTATGCATAGATACATGAAGAACATGTTATTGTTCATGTGGACAGAGACAGGTGACTCATGGCAAAAGAGCCGAACAAATCAAGTTATAGTCACACTTTATGTATCGGTCAACCCTCTCCCGCCAACCCCTCCAAAAGTATTTGCATTTCACCAGAGTTTAGAAGCCGTCTCAACTGGGCAAGGTAGAGAGCAAACACACAGAGTTGGTTCCTTCTTTCTTACCAATACAAGCCCACAGAAGTACACATGGTAAGTGTTAAAAAAAAAAAAAAAGGAGACTGATAAAACAACCCATGGAGAAGTACAAGGAGTCAATGTACTGATGCTGGCCAAGGAGCAGAACAGAGATTACAGTCAACATGCTCCTTCAGCACTGCTGATGGTGCATTGCTGCTAACACTGGTACTGATACCACAGAGACTGGAACGGGAGCAGTTCCAAAAACAGAGCCCCAGGTGGTCATGGGGAAGGACTGCGATTTACAGAAGAACTGTTACTTGTTTGTGTGATGAATTGAGTCTTTCCTTCTACCATTACTGTCTGCAGTCAGAGAGAATTCCTCCTCCACAGCTCTCCACCACCTGCCGCACTCACCTGTATGCTCCAATTCTCCGAAGAGCAGAAACCCCAGATTTCTACACCACAACCCCAACAAATGGAAGCAGCCCTGCAACCTCCTGTGTTTTACAACACGAGAGGACAATTGAGACTTTGCCAGCACTCCCAGCAAAGGGTGGCAGGGACTAAGAATCAGACTGTGATGAAGGAGTCATCGCCTCCTTCCTGGTTCCCTCCTTCCCTTGGCCAGAGGGCTGCACAAGTGCCCAGCGTGCCAACACAAACTGTTTCATCGCTTGGCAGGCTGAGAGGGGTGGTGAGAAGCCAGACAAGGATGTTCCCTAGAGATGAGGAGCTCAGGGCTCTTGGAAAGGCTGCTGCCCTTACTCCTGCACAGATGTGCTAGATGAGCCAGCAGACACCAAAGAGCAAACGCTGCATGTAGGTGCCTGTGGCAAGCAACCCAGATCCTTTGCAGCCAGGTAATTATAGCAGAAAGGCAGGTTTTGTTACCAAATACAGTCCTCACTGAGAAGCCATGGTGGTTCTCTCATCAAAGAGAAGCAAAGCATATCAAAGCATTCCAGAAGGCAGCAATAGAAGAAGGATTAAATAAAAATACAAAGGAAACAGGAATCACCAGCTCAGTGACAAAAATGTGTGGTTCATTCCCACCCCCTTGCCAGTGAATGCACAAGACCTCCTTGGCACAACCATATTTACAGGAGATTTCAGGAAGCTCACTTATAAATATTTATGTCTCCTGATAGCAGAGATATCCCTGAAATACTAATTCATGCTATTAGCATGTTATAGTCATTAGCCTTTCCATAAAGCAATGAAAAAAATTCTTTTAATCTACTTTCATCTTTCTTCCAGGCTAGACTGTCTTTCCCCAGTTGTCTTCTGTTCCCTTCCTCTTTCCTGAAAAACTCACTCTTACCTACAAATCTTCCCCTTCAGGCTTCATTAATCCTGCTTTACTGATTCACATTCATAATTTTTTCTTTTTGTCCCCAAATTTTTATTCCTGCTCTGATGCCCTGGTTTATCCTTTCTCTCCTTATTCCATAGTCTGGTGTCCCAGATGACAAATTCTTAATTTATCTGCTTTTCATCTGGTTTGCTTAATCCTTCAGAGATACCCAGTGTTGCTACTTCAACACCTTTCCCCTATCTCCTACCACTCCTTTTAGCTGCTCTCAGCTCTTCCTTCTGCACTTCTTCCCCTTCCCACCCATCCCCTCCCACCCCCAAATCTTCTTTACCTTTTCAGATAAATGTTTATTAGTGCCCGGTTTTCTGATCTGAGAGTACTGCAGCTACTGTGAGCAGAGAATATTCTGATGACCCAAAGGGCTGTGGAAAGAAAGCTCATATAATCATGCTGCTACATACAGCTCCTAACTGCTGCACTGAGGTGGGGCAAAAGCAGCAATAAATAAAGCAGGCAGGCAGACAATGGGGTGGGGTATGATTTGAAGAAGCCACAAATTGCTTTCCCGGTATAAAAAGAATGTAATGGCCAGTGGCAGCATATGTTATGCAGCTAGCAGATAATCATCAGGGCTATAAATGCTCAAAGATTTCAGAAGAACCACCAGGCAGTAAATTGTGGACACTCCTGACTCAAGTTTTGACATGTAAAATGAAAACAACATTAGCATTACTAATAAAAAGGGGAACATTTCACTCACTTTCACTATAGTCTCATATTCCATTTCTACTTCTGTTTTTCCTCTACTTCTTGTTCTTCTATGCTCTTTAAAACAAAACCAAGGATCATTTCAATTGAGGTGATTAACAATTACTCTAAGCTGAAATGACATAATTCTGTGCATTACAGTAACATAACATCTCTTTAATCTATGCACTTAATAAAAAACAAAAGATCACTTCATGCTTCTGTGTGCCAGCTCATTAATTTTTGACTAGTTGGTAGGAACATGTTAGGCAGAGAAACCAGTCTATTTATTACAGCCTGTCACTCCATATTAAAAGAGGACAATATTTCAACTGTGTTACGTGAGAGATTTGAGTTTAGCTGAAGTTGGAGCTTAGGAACAACACAAGAAGTGACACCCTTCTTTCTGAGAGGGGGAAAGAAGCATATCTCTGAAGGAAAAACGAGCATAAGCCATGCTACCTGAAGTCTGTGTCTAAAGAAATACCTAAGGCCATCGCAGCATGAGGCCCTCAGACTGCAGTCGGGCCTAATCCCATTAAGTCCATGCAGGTTGGATAGAAAACCTCCAAGGACAACACCAAGTGCTTACAAAAGTGGTGCTGCTGCTTCACGAGATGGCCTGTTCCCTTTGAGTCAGTCTTGCATGAGTGCCTGGGCTGGAAGAGGTGCAGGACGTGATGTTGTTGGGGATGTTACTACTGTTCACTTGCCTTATTCCTGGAGCTGAAACTTCTGCATGATAGTCTGAAAGAGTGGCAGGATCTTCATGTTGTCCTGTCAGCCTAGAAGACCCTGAAGTGCTGCAGGCAGCTGCATGCTAATTAGTGCTGACTCCCTGGGATAGCTGTGGCTCATCACACACCACTCTGAGCACCCTTAAGTTAAACTCTCTCTCTTAAAGAGGTCTAAGGTCTGGATCAGAGAAGTCCTGGAAGTACTCCAGCAGCAACTAAAAGGACCTAAGGTTTTCAGCTTATGCAGTTACTAGGAAATGGCTATAAAATTACAGAACTGAATACAAAGAAGGGTGACTTTTTAGTTCTTCCTAAGCATAGTATTCAAGCAAAATTACCACATTTTCAAGTGACTGCAGTACTTTTCATTCTCTGTTGTGCTAAATTATTGTGCTGTCTTGTTTTACTCTAAAATAAAGTGTTATTTCAGTACTAAGAGATTTACTGCTTCATATGGATAGTAACTGCATGAGTATATTGCTGGACTTGGTTCTGCTTGTACAAGTTAAATCATCAATATTTTATGATACAGTTGGTGCCACTAAACTCTTCATACTTCCACATCATGTACTTTATATTCCACCACGTATTTGAGGTGGTGAATACCAAGTATACCTATTGTATTTACAATGTCCAAGAGCCAGAGTTGTAACGGCAGCCAATTTAATATAGCGGTATTAGGTCAGACTCAGCCCTGGAATAATTGCATGCAAGTTCATTGAGGTCATTTGTACTTTGCCTTAGCTGTTGGCTGTCAGGTTTGCTACAAATGAAACTGAAAACTGAAACCTTTAAAAAGAAACAAAACAACAGCACAAAATTAAGTTTTCTGGTTTAATGTTTAAAGTTAAGATAGTTTAATAACTGAAGCAGTACTTTTTAAATTTGTCACAAAACATTTCCTCTCAAAGCATTTTTTGTAAACGGAATTTATTTTGAAAACTGAATATAATTATTGGGTCACTTCCTTGGTGATGGTAAAGAAGCAGAACAATACATTTCAACACTGTGTCCTCATTTTACATTCATGCAGATTCATAAACGTCTTATAACTGAGTCACAATGGCAGGCAAAAATTGTAATTAGCTAACTTAAGGTGGCTGGATTTGGTTGAAATTCTACACAAGGGAACTTATGCCGTCTTTTGTGTTGCTATGAATTAATGAAACCATTTTATCTATTTTCTCCTTGAACTCTTTCTCACCTTGGTAGCAGTGGGCTGTAAAACTACTACATTAACACTGACACAAATGGTGTTATAAGATACATGTTGGGTATAAGACGGTCAGGAAATGGGTGCCAGTGATAGTGGTAGCTTGCACCATTTTGACATGCAAAATGAATCTAAAATATTAGCTGAGGAAGCAGAAAGTGACAGTTTGTAGCAGAAAAAAATATAGCAGCAAGAAGGTGAAATGTAAAGTGAAAAAAGAAAACTGCTTTGTTTTGCACACTTCCTTATCACTTCTCCTGATGCACTTCATTTTTCTGTCCCTTTGATCTATATGCTTCACTGGCTTTGTGTTCCCACTGACAGACAAATCAGATAAAGTGCCGTACTTCATACTGGCCATTTTTACAAAATTCCATATATGTTTGCAGCACACAAATACTTTGTTATTGTGGATGTTGGCACAGTTACTTCAGTGAGGCACATACCTACTAAAGCCAGGTTAGCATTTGACTAGAAATTCCCCTAAAACCAATCTTTGAGAACACTAATGAGCATCCTCTTGCTAACTTCCTTAGTTTGTTCAACATTCTTGCTTTTTCTTACTTGTGGCACCATTTTTAGCCAGCCTCCCTGTTAAGGACACATTGGTGTTTGTGAAAATGTATGTCTAGTTTGCATGCAGGTGATTGCAGGCATGTACTGGTGAGTGCTCACACACCACGATTTTGGTGTGCAAAGTAGGCACACATTTGCAATGTGCAGATTTTACCTACCTGGAGGGCAAACATCAGGCTCAAAAAAAGTAAACATGTCAAAAAAGCAACATCCAAAAATGATAGCAAAACAACTCTACTTAATCAAGCTGAGGATTTTCCCTTTGATTATTTAGCAAGTACTCAAAACACAGTCCACTGAATGTAACAGAGATATCTGGATAGCATGAATTCCACAGTGCTATGCAATTACAACTCTTTTGTTGTAAGTAAGGTATACATCATTCAAAACCTATATAGCTTATAGAGTTTTTAACAATACAGTCTGTGCACTTGCACCATTAGGATTCTCTTGATCCAAGTGACGTTAGTGTAGCGGACATATATCATGTATTATACACACATATTCACCACAGAGTGCTCATTAGTTATGAAGCTCCAGCATTGTCTTGCAGCGTAAATAAGAGAAAGCCAGAAAGAAACACACGTATAACAAACATTTAATTTGAAGTCGTTTCTCATTCTGATGATCGTGATTGCATTTGTTGCAATTACATGGTCTTCGTTTAAATTCCCCAAGCAATTTCTTGATTCTAGTGTGAGAATTATCTTTCTGTATGTACCGACAGTGTGTTAAGCAGCTTTTTGTGAAAACGTTGTTGTGTAGATAATACAACACAGACAGTACGTATGCTTTCCCAAATCATAACTAAGCAGCCAAATAGCTACTTCTTTTATTGATGCTGGGACGACATTCGAGAGAGAAGACACATGTAGGAACTAGACTGTGGAAGAATACTAATACTAACACTAACGTCTAATGCTGTTTTCCCAGCAGTTTTCTGGAGACACCTTCTAAAGCAGAAAGTCCAGAAATAACTCAGTGCAAGTTTAAGCTTTTAGAATACTGAATTGAATATATTCTGTTGTATTTTTGTGACCCTATATTTTTGTGACCCTCACAAGGGTCAAAAAAAAGGTACATTTATATTTCTGGTTTCTAAGCTATCATTAGGAGTTGTGTTGTGTTTTCATTTATTGTGACATAACTATAAAGAAATACTGCTGTATTCAGCCTAGATTTATATTCTTGCAAGTGTGTAGAAATGTAGCCAGAATCTGGTCATGTACTGCAATAAATTGTGCTGGCTTTATACCCGAAATCAAATGCTGCTAATATGAATGTATTCTTCTTTACAATTACCTTTTATGAACATGTAAAAATATGATAAAGAAAAATATATTGTATCAGGGGAAATAAAAAGAGAATATTGCTTACCCACGAGGGCTGCCTCATAGCACTACATTTAGTTCTATTAAAAATTCAGACTTCTCTCAGTTATTCAGCTGGCAACTCAGATGTGTTGCTATTGGCTCTGCCTCTGACTTACACCTACATTATTTTCATAGACCACAGAAGCACAAAACCACCATGTTAAAGAAAGAAGAAAAGATTTTCAAAGGCACCTTGAGTGGAAGTGGAAAGGTTTTAAGTCAATAGTTCAACCCAAGTGGCTTCATATTTTTAGAAATGAAACATCCAGGCCTAGTGCCTGCTCCCATGTCTGTACTATAACATGTCTATCAATGTTCATTGGTTGGCAATCTGAGGGACATGTTTCTGCTGAAACTTTGGCCTGCTGACTAAGATTCAAGCATTGCTCACTGCCCACTAAGTTGGGGAAAAAAGAATGTGCCATCTGGAAAAGAGCATATATGGTCTGTTAGTCAGCCAATGGACCAAGCAAACTTGTCTTGGACTTTATGGAAGCTCTGGCCTAAATTGTTATTAAGTCATGATTCTTTTAAAATTTGTTTGCAGATGTGCCGTAGAGTTCATCTTCAGACAGATGTATTTTAAATAGGAACATTCTTTATGCAGACATCAGAAGACTGAATTTGCGAAACAGAAGCTTGAATTGCAAAACAAAAAAAGGAAAAGGACAAGAAAGGATAGAGGGCATGCTTTCCCACGGATGTAATCTACAGCAAGGTTGTACAAACACACACTTAGGACAAAATCTAGCTTGTGGTAACACAGAAACAGTACAAAAACACTTAAAGTAGCAATCTGTAATCTTATATTGAAAAAATTGTGAAATTTTATTGTATTCATCTTCCACGGAACAGAAAAGATCCTCCACATCTCTACCACAAAGAGAGCACACCCATTCAGTTGTTTGTTACTTGGTCTGAGACTGGCTGGGAACGAGATGGATGGAGGAGGAAATGCAGGAGAAAGAGAATGGTTTTGACTCTGATCTCACTCCGTGACAGGGTATAGTCAATCCAGATTAATTCTATTGCATGTCAGTGAAAATCACTGGTTTAACAATAATATAAGTGAAATCACTCACTATCCAATTTCACACTTAGGTTTTACATACACAATCCAACTGCAGCGAGAATAGTCTGATAATAATCTCTCTTATTTCTCTTCCTGAGCAAGAAAAGTAGATTTCCACCCCTGCTTCCTGTTGATTACTTCAGTTATACCATTTTTGAAAAATAAACTGCTATTATCTAACAATTCCACAAAGGCCAAAAGATGAAGCCTGTATATATATTTTTCAAATTAAAAACAAAAAAAAATCCTGAACCTCAGTTCAAGATCCAGGCAAAGCACAACTGAAAGTTGGTATGTACAAAACATTGTATCTATCACTTTTACTGTCTGTAGAATAACATTTATTAACTTGCAAGCTAAACAAAGATCAAGGAAATGTCATTTATTTCTTAGAAATATATTTCCATTATTATAATAAATGAAAGTTAGACACATAAAATCCAATTCAGGATTTTTACACACCAGTGTATCTTTCCTACAGAGCTCTTGCTCATCTGGTTAAGCCTGAACAGTTAATGTATTGTGGTAATGAGATCAGTAAGATTCTGTGAATGTCTCAGTGGATGCTTTTAATTGAAAGTCTCAAAGACTTACTCATTTAGGACATGGTCTTGCTCCATTGAAGTCAATCTGAATTTCGCTATTGATATCAGTCAGAGTAAATTAAAGTTCACTCCTCACTCCATGGCATATTGCCGTAGTCTGAGAGGTAATCAGGCAACACCTGTGAACCAGCTCCTTATCACCAAAAGTCAAAATTACTTTAGAAAATGGAAAGAATGCCAAGGAAGTCAGTATTACTATAGCTGGTGCAGAACAATAGTTTGGTGAGGGATTCTTTTAGGGCTCATCACCGATTATGGAAAACGGGTTCCAACCCTGTCAATTAAAGGGAAAGAGAGACTCAAAGAGAGACTGATTCTCACTGGGAGTGGCATAAGCAAAGAACAGAAATATAGACGTATATTGTATTTTACTGAGAATAATTTTTTGTTGTTATGATTGTATATGAGGCACTGAAAGAACTGAAGTCAAGTCAAAAGTTCTTTCATTTGCTATGGTGACATGGCCACCAAGTGCTTCAGTTGAGAACTACTAACATCTTGCTGACATGATAATTAAGCCTCTTCAGTTGTCCTACGCTGCTCTCATTACCAGAAAGCTAGATTCTTATCTGAATACCATGGCTTCTACACTGAAAACAATCACTATTTACAAACCCTGTTATTCCATAGAAGGAGAGTATGAAGCTTGCAGAATCCTTATACGTGAACCTGTATTGTTGAGGACACTCTTCCTCTCTTACAGACTTAATCTATCTAGATTAAACACTCAGTCCTTTGATATAATTAGGTATCTCAATGTTTCATGCTAAGCAATGCTGTATTCTCACTCATCCTCTAACTCGAGTATTATGAAGATGAATACATATACATACACAAGGAGCAGGAAGGACCTCCTGCCTCTGAGGTGAACCATAAAATCAAGAGAAATCAATTAAACTACACCTTAAAATAGTTAGGTTTTCTGCCTGCACAATGCATAATTTTAAAATAACATACATAGTACCCAAAAAATGGAACTACTTGTCTGATGCCTAGTTAAGCATCAGCTAACCTAGTTAAGTTATTTTTGTAAGAGCACAGCCTGCAGCAGTATTCTAGGATGGCTCAATCTTCCCTCTGTCCTTACAGTAAACAGGTCAAAGAGAGTAAAGCCCAAAAGCTTTTCAGTGAAGTTTACTCATTCCCCCAATTTAGCAAATGTACCACATTATTTGATTGTTTTACAGCGTGAAGTGTTGTAAACAGTAGATCTTGTACAGATTGTTTTCTCATTGCTTAAACCACCACAGGTCCTGGGCGAGCCAAAGATGCCCAGTGTCTGCAAATACCGGGGGGAGGTTGCGCAGTCTGGGAGATGGAATTCTCCCCTTATTTTCATCAATGCGTAATTTAAATGTGGATTTTTCCACTAGCACTGGAAGAGCCAGCAAGACAGGCTCAGCTTCCCTAAACTTCCCATTTCTCTCCCTGCCTGATCTCCTTTTTGCCATGAGACAATACATCGCTCTCTGATGTGATGCAGGCTCTCAGATGGCCATTCCCTGGAGCCTGTCACCTCCTGCTCCTTTGTCCTTCTTTTACTGCCTCCGTGCATCGACACAGGGGACCAGCCACAATCTGGCTTTAGATCACTGCGTTTACTGACACGTGTTGTTTCCCTTCTTGCTGTAAGAAGCCTGCGTGTTTGTTAGGGCCCACTTGCAGCAGTGGGGAAGTGGAGTCTTCTGGCCAGGCCAAGAGACAGGCACTGGAAGGACTGTGGCCTTATCTCCTTCCATATCCACCCTTGAACACTTTTTTCCAAGATATGCCCTCTCCTCACCTTCAGAGTCAAGTATGTTCTAGTACTTTTACAAATGCAACTTATTTTATATTCAGTTTTGTCTCAGTTTATCAACAGGCACAGTGAAAGAAAACAGCAAATGCTGCATTTGGCTCTCCCAGCTAGTGATGTATGAGAAAAAAAAAAAAAAAAAAAAAAAAAAAAAAGAAGAAGAAGAGCTGTTCCATAAACAGCTGCTCTTTCTTTTCTCAGTGGCTTATATGTAAATTATCTTCAGGGGATGTAAAGAATCAAGCCCTCTGATCTTGATGGTGAGACAGGCACTCTTGTTCTGTAGATGATGCTTACAATTTTGAACATTGCAAATTAAAGAAGATTCTTCCCCTAACCCAAAATGCCATTCTAAATCACATCAGTATAAATCCAAAGCGATACCAGTAACATTGCTGAAATGGTTATGAGCAAATGCCAGTGCAATTGAGATTCAGCCAAAAGGACGTCTCATTGATCCAATGCCTCAAATAAATAAAAGTTTAGCATTCTCGTCCATCCAACTGATTTCCTTTGTGACTTTCCATAAATCATTTCACTGCTATGACTTCAGTTCTCCCATCTGCAAAACGGTATGAAATACAATTTATTGGTTCAGATTTAATACTACTAAAACCTGACAGCAATAGCATGGTGTTGGCTTACAGAGCTAGCATGATAGCTTAAGCAATTGTAGATCCTCCTTTGTGTTAAATATAGCAGATTGCCCAGCTTTCCTGTAGTAAAAGGAGATTTATTTCATGAGAATGTTCAAAATCTAAATCCTCTTCCTAATGAAATGTCAGATAAAAGGATCTTTTAGTCTAACACCAGATCAGGAAAATGTCAAGTCTCCTAACATTTTATTAAACATTAAATGATGGCGAAATAAACAAACAAAAATCTTGTTTTTCAATAAATCATTATTAGTTCCTTTTATTTTGTAAGATGTAATACATATGCCAATTAGTTCTTCAAATGACTACATGGGGGAAGTCCCTTCTCTCCCTGTGCTCAGGACCGTATATTAACCTCATTAGTCTGAGTCTAAGAACAGATTTTCAGCTTCATTCTTTTCTGAAACTAAAGTTAGTTTCAAACGGGTAATATAGCTACTGCTGATAAACTCAAGATGCCTTAATATCTATTTGCTGAGTGGAAAATCCTGCTTATTTTGAACTAATTTAGTACAGCAGTACCTGTTTAAGATCAATTCACAGCAGACTATTTCCTATTTACTGTTAATTAAAATCATGGATTTCCTGTTTCAAACAGCATATAACCCTGAAGAATTAGCTACAAAACCAGCATATTATTGACTCAGCTGGCAGACTGTAAGTCTACACTTACTACTGAATTCTGTGGTTCATAAAAACAACCAGTCTAAGCAATGACAAAATGGCCAAAATGGGGCTAGGCAAAGAGGGAAAAATAGGAGGCAATCTCTGAAATTTATCTTCTCAACATTACAGAAGTGCAGAATGGCTTAAATGTGATTTTTATCTGCAGTCTGAGGAACTGAGAGCACAGTACACTGGAGCTCTTTCCTGGCACAATAAATTTGGGACCACCCTGCCTTGCTGTCTCAATTCCAGCCCTTTCCGGACTTAAAGAGAATAATACCCTAGTTCTGTGCCAAGAGAATATCTGCAGGTGGCATCTGGGTTTGACCTTATCCACCCACACTTTTGATGTCAGGTTTATACAAAACCATTTTCAATGGTTCATGATTGTGTTGTGTAGATACAGGCCAATTCTTTCATTTTTTGGAGTGCAGTTAAGTCAAGAAAGTATGAAAGCATGGGAACAGTTGAGGAAAATGGACCTAGCAGAGTGGTACTGAATTAAGGAAGTACGCTGGTTCTGAGCATTCATGCTCATGATGTTTAAGCTTCTAATGCCAGAGTTACCAGGAAAGCAGCACTGACTTGGACCTGAAAAAAGACTTCAGCGTGATACCAAAATTCCAGAGAATAAAATGAAGAGCTATGTGGTCCCTATCTCTTTTCACTAAACCTCATAAATGAAAGAAGAGGCAACTACAGGAAGAGTATGTGTTACTTCTGCTTACTAGTGAATCAACTTTTTTTTCTTCAAGAATTCTTGCCTCATTTCCCCAGCAAAAAGCTAAAATCTGCTCAGGCTCGTCTGATCAATCACAGCATGCTGAACCACATTTCTCCCAGAAGTGTGAGTTTAAGATGCAAAGGCAAGAATGATACACAAATGTAAAACACTTCTAGGCAACAACCCTGCAGATTTCTAAACAGACATTTCTTTAGAGCTTTCTCAAATCGGGTGCCAACAACTGTTATTTCTTCATTTGCACCAAGTCTTGAATAGCTTGGTGTTTCTTACCTACTCTGTCAGCAGAAAAAGATGAGACAATGCATACACTTCTTTTAAAGTCTCCCCTAAAACTTTCTTTTATCAGTGAACCCAGATAAACTAGTTGTCCAAACACCATATATGTGGTTTTTTTCAGAATTTACACTCCAACTGGTTAATGCCATGAAAGATAAGATTAACAGGTTATCAGTCTGAAAGATTCCTAATTCCCCAAAGCTCCAGAGATGCTTTTCTCAGAGCAGCACCATTCAGAAACAATGAGAAGAAGAGCCAAACCAAAACTGTACCAATTGTGGGCCAGCAAAATAAATGGAAGACTTCTTTATTCACCAGGCTAAATACCAAGTGATGACCGATTTCAGGCTGCGGTATTTTAAAATGTTGCACTGAGGCTTACAGGACTCACAAGGCAAACAAAAATTCTCAGTGCTTACAAAACCAGGCCTGAAAATTCACAGCTTACGAAGTACGTGGATTTTAGACAGTGTCCCACTTTGTTACTAGCACTTACTTTGACACCCAAAAATTCCTTGTCCAGCTTCCCTTCAGGCATGGAGTTGTGTGGAATCCTATGCTTGAGGGTTACGGTTTCTATCTGGCATATTAGCTGTTTAAAGATCTTGCTTTGCTGCTCATTACATGGAAGAGAGCACGCCCTGTTCGTGCAGCAGGCCGCTGCATGTCTCCGACACTGAAGGGTATCTTTGGCACAGCGCTGTGTGATTTGAAGAGAAGCAGCTATTGCGACATGCTGTGCTGGCATGGGGCACTCATTTGCATCCCTCTTCGGTGCAATGATTCTTTTATCACTAATATGTCTTTTTACTTATATCCTTTTACACCCAGCAATAAAGCTTCCTTTCCTTCACTCCCCACAACGCAGTGTTAACTTCTCCCCAGGTTGCAACCGATATCTTCCTCATTTTGCTTTTCCTGGGATAAAGATTTATTCGAAAAGCTATACCAGTCTGTCTCTTATTCATTTCTTAGGACTTTTTTTTTAACAACAGTACTTGAAGATATTAATCTCATTGCAAGATATACAGTAGGTATATAATTAATGTAATAATCACAGTGAATGTATATTCACTAGGTTTAAGAAGAAAGAAATACCTGAAGTTGTCTTTTATAATACAAATTCTTAATTCTTGCACAAATATTTATATAGTTCATCTGGTTGAAGATTATGTTCAGGAAGCAACTGGGGCAGGGAGTTCTCTCTTTTTGTGAGAGACCCATGCAGAACAAAGCATTTTAAGGGCTCTGTTCCTGTACTGAGCTATTGCAAATTCATTAACACTACAATTTCTTGGAGGCATGGAGTCCTATTATTGCTGCAAAAATAGAAGGAAGCTAAAGTAACCTTGTCATGTTTCAAATTTGCTCTAGCTCCAGAATTTTTTTTGGAATGAGGGCTTCAGTTCACACTCATGGGCAAATTATTTGGTGTAGCTAAAGCAGGCAGTATCCCCAGCAAGCCTCCTTCTCTCTCCTGGAGATTATGCCATCCTTGCAGGCATGGCTGAACAAGTTCTGTGTCTGCTTGCTAGTTGATGTAGCTTAAGTTAATTAAGTGCGTTAATATAATCTGCTGCCAACTGGAGTTTACATTAATAGGCAGGACTGCAAATAGGGAAGAAAGGTGGGGGTTACACATCTCATCGAGCCGTCTCCGGTGACGGGTCGGGAAGAAAGCTGAGGCTGGTCTCTGGTGCAGCCGTCTCGCCCTGCAGTTCTCTGGGCTATTAAAACAGTGAACCAGCAACCATCATTGCCTTGAACTCTGACCAAATTGTAATGTTTCTGGTTCTGGTCGAGCTTTTTTTTGCTGGCAGTTTGACACACCTGACAAAGCAATAAAACCAGCGGCACAGAAACCCTTACGAGAAGGGATGGTTAAGTGACAGTGGCCAATTCCCTCACCGCTGGGGGTAAATCTGAGCTCTGGCAGGAGAAGGGCTGCACTCCAAAGATGTTTAATTGCCATAATAACTTTAGAGGGCTCTGACGAACTAGCTCAGCTTAGGTCAGTTTTGAGGCAGCTCAACAGCACTAGCCAATGGTGAAATTCAAATATAATGTGAAGTGATACCGATACAAGCAACTTGCAATAGTACTTATTTTCCCTGTATTTCTTATTAAAAGAATACAATTAAATTAATAAATGTATATAAATATCAATTCATATGTTGATATTTAGATGATGAAACAAACTTCTGCTTTAGAGGACTACACAGTTCTTGTTCTTTGAGAGCTTGAAACTACTTCATTTATCTCTGTCTTGTTTTCCAACATAACTTATTTATTTAAAGTATGTCAGGGGAGAAACCTAATTTGTAAGGACATTTTCCAATTAACTTCCTTAATTAAAAGTAAAAGTTAGACTCAATTGAATTGTAAAGTTTTATTATTTAAAACCGCAAAAGTCATAGCTTCTGGGGAACGGTCTAGAATACAGCTAGGCAAGTACTATCAAAAATGATCTCCAAGGGTTACAGAACGGTTTTTGGCATTCTGAGTGTCAGCTCATTTTTGCATGACTTGTAAACTATTTTGTTTGCTCCAAAATTCTTTTACGCCATTAGGGACTTACTGTTCCCTTCGGATTCTGCTGGTGCTATAAGTGCTTACACGCTCTTGCAATGCATACACTTAAAACTGTTGGCTTTAATGAGTTTTAAGTTCTGTTTGGAATATGAATCTTTAATAAGAGTCTCTGTGTTGATCCAATTTTGTGCATTTGTGCTAGAATCCACTAATATCATAGTATATGCTGCTGCTGCGCTGATTCAAACGTCTGTCATTCAGGAAGATATCTTTTGAAGTCAGTGTCAAAACCCACAATTTCAAGAGGGCCCATGACTTCATCTTAAGTCCAAAGAAATCCTTAATGAAGTTAATATGAGCCTTCTAAGTTACATTTTATGAGTCTTCTAAGTTATATTTTTTAAATTAAACTAGGCTCATGAATAAGAACCTAGAAATCTCATTGCTGTGTGTCTGACTTGGTGATCAGTTAGAAACAGAACCATCTAACTGAATAGTTCACAAGTACTGGAGAAACATTTAAATCTAAGTAAGTGCAAAAAGATGATTGCAAGCTACTTAAAGCAGTAAAATTTCTTATTTCCCTAGCACACTTACTCCAAGTGAATAACTGGACTCTTTGGGAACGCAGTTGTTGTGGATGCAGGATGTGAGGAGTTACTGCAAACTTTCTCTGAGATGTATCAGCACTTTATAGGAACGTACCTCTTAATGATTGCAGTGCTAAAACAGATTTTATCCCTTATGTTGAAAATGTGACCTTCAGAAGAAAATAATGCCCTTAGGGTATGTAATTGCATTTTATATTTTAACATCTGTTATTTTTCCTTTTGTAATTCCAGTCTGCTTTCAGCAGGCCAAATTCTAATCCTCAGACACATGCAGGTAAGTCTACTGAAAGTAGCGCAACTTCTTGTATCATCCATCACCCAAATGTTGGCCTGAGATGTTACTTATTGCGGGCAGGTGTAAACGTATGCCTAACTCCTGTTTGCATCCTAACCATCTTATAACAGCTTCACACAATTTTTAAGCAGCAGTTTTCCCTGCTTTAGTATTCTGCTCATAGTATTTAGCTAATTTAGTATAAAAAATGCTTTTGTATTTAGTATCACAAGAGAGAAATAGAAATAAATATATGTGATTCAATACTGTAGAAGAAGAGTAATTTCTATGTTCCCGCAAAATCCTTTCAGAAATAATTAAAAAAAAAGTTGGAAACTCTGATATGGCCTAGCCATAACCGGGAAAACAAAATGCCTCCAAATTTTGAAGACAATTAGTACACAGTATGTGAACATACATTTTAAATTAGCATGTTTGTGTGCAGACAACACCATTGTATTCTTATTTTGCAGCGGCGCTGTTAACCGCATGAGTCACAGCGTGGGGAAGGCGGGATACGGAAACCTGATGGCCTCCACACTTGAGAATATTTAAGAACAAAAACGTCTCCTCCGGCCAGGACAATGGGCAAGTGGTTTTTCCCTAAACCCATTCTGTAGATAACATGGAACCTGGAATCTATAAAACTGCCTCTCCTTCTTTATTTTCCATGCAAGGGAAACTCTGACTTCATTGCTAACGCAGTCAACTAGGAAAACTTGAGTAGACCACAAAACTCGTCGGGATTAGTGGTTTCAAAACAGGACTGGGACTCATCAGAACTGGATTCTAAATTTGTCATGAAGACATGTCATTCTGTGAGATGCTTAAGCCAAAGATTTCAAACACTGACACCTAAAGTACGTAAGGCTGTGAAGTGCAGAGTTAACTACGCACTTCGGCAAGTCTTTAAGTACGTGAACAATGCTGTAATGTTTGAGTTGGAATCAGCATAGGGAAATTCTATTATACATTGTTTTGCTTTTGGAATTTTCTATTCCTTTTACACTTTAGACCCACAGCATTAAAACTTGCGGCCACATTTGTCTTGACATTGGCATTTCAACTAAGTTACAAGTATTCTCTGTTTGCTGGGTTAAGCTTAAGAGACTTTAGAAGTGAATGCTTTGAAGTGTAAGTTTCCTCAAAAACACATCCTTGGATAATATCCAGAATCTCTCTTATTAATAGCTATTGAGTGTAATGGATCATTTTTGTTGTATTTGGTGTCTTCAGCCTCATTTATTCAGCCACCCTGAATTTCAGTGAATCCTTAGTTATTCACTGAAATGTAGATGTATACATAGAGATTTAAACCCCCCCTGATTTGTAGCTAAATGTAGCTATCACTGAAAAACAGCAGACTACATAACTGCTAGTTGCAGCCATACAGATTTCCCAGAATAAAAAACCCCATACTTTTGGATTTTCCCTTAAAATATACTTGCAAATGCAGGTAACCCTCCTGTAGTCTCTGCTCAGTGGACCAACACTGTTACCAAGGTCACCTTTGCAGAGTTATATTCGCATCCAGCTGACGTTGATTCATGTTGCCAGATGGCTAAGGACAAAGCACAATCGCTCAACACAATGTGTGACCTACTTACAGGCCTAACAATCTGCTGTTTAATTCTTTGTAAAAGCATGGAGACTTTGATTAAAATTTTAATTTTGTTTCATAGTTAGCCCACATGTGGCATGTACGTTTTGCATACCAGACACATCTGGTCCAACAGGACAGTAGTATGATGCCTCCAACTTATTTCTAAAACAGGGCATATGAATGCATAAGTGTCATTTCCTTATTTCCTAAAGGCACTCTGGAAAGTAATTACAAGTTATTGCTTTACATACGGACAACTAATGAAGTGCCAAACACTCTCATGCTGGCACCATATAAACAAATAATGATGACAACAGTAAGTCAGCTATAGAAAAGAAGAACGAAAACACGACACAAAAGAAATTCATGTAGGGTTTCTAATCAGCTATATGGAAAGTCATGGGGAGAGTTTGTGCTCAAAGGCTCATATATATGTTTACGCGGTAAGTGGGACGACATTATTTTTTGTCTTAACTACAATGTGAAGATACGCAAGAACATTAGATGTGGCATTTGGTCATTGTAGGCCAGATTCCCCAAATTGCTCCGGGCATTATGAACGTACTAACTGTCAGACTGAACCAGACCCAAGGTTTACTAAGGCCTGCACTCTGTCCCTGCCCTTGGCTAGTACCAGATGCTGCATCAGAGGTAAGAGCCCTAGAGCAGACACAGATAAAATACTCCTCCCCTTCAAGCAGGTCTTCCTTGTCCTACTCTCTACTAGTTAGAGACTGACTTAAGTCATGGAGTTATGGTTTTAATATCTCTTTCAAAGTATTTGTCAACAACAATTTCACCTCTGAAATTTTTCTTTTCCCGATCAGTCTCCAAACTCCTTTTAATCTACTTCGCCTTAACAGCTTTTCAAGGGCTTAGCACCTATAAATGAAGCCAGACTGTTAAAAGTACTGAGCATTCAGCAGCTTCTGTTGTGAAAGTTCACGGCCAGACCCTCAGGAGGGTTTAGCGTGGTGTATGAGGCTAGGCACACATAACTTGATGTCTAAATGAGAATCCTTTCTGAAAACTAAATGCTTTTCTCCAGACTATGGGAAAGGAAAGCAGAAACCAGACAGCCCGCAGAGAAACAAGTCTAATGTTATGTTACAGATTGAGGGGGAGGTGATAGAGACTAGCTGGAAAATCCCATCATATATCAATATTACACATGAAGGGGGATGTGAGAAGGCAAAGCCAAACATGGGGAGAAGCAGTTATATCACCCTAATGCAGATGGTGCTATAAGGTGATTCTAGATAACAAAGTAAATGAAGATAAATGGAAAGACACTGACTAGAATAAAACTTTATTGGTTAAGTTATTACTGAAAAAAGGTCTGAAGAGTTAGACCAGGACATATCCTTACTTTGTTTGGCATTTTGAAGTTCTTCTTGTGAACACTATATAAAAGTAGACCCTACTAACTCAGGCTGAAGTATGCTGAGTACAGGAGGGACCGCTCCCTAACTTTATCTTCCATTCACAGTTCTCGTGAGCCTAATTTTGTTTAGCACAGAAAATTCTCTCCCTCTCTCCATGGCTCTGCAAGGTTTTCTTGCCAGCGGCATCACAGGAGGGAGCATATAGGAATATCGTGACCACATGCAGTGTTTGCCATGTGGCTGGACACAACGTTGTTTATACCAAGAAGTTCCCTGCCCCATCAAGAATTGAGAGGTGCCTGAAAAAGACATTCCAGTCCTGAATGAGAGACAACAGTATGTATCTCAAAAAAAAAAAAAAAAAAAAGATGCTTCTGGGTCACACCCACCTATTATTTTCTCTACAATTATGCTTTAAAGACAAGTCTTAAAATTCTGTTCCTCTGCTGTAAGTGAAGTTTTGAGAAAGAAAATAGTGTATACAAACAGAATCTTAAAGAAGTATTAAAAAATTAGGATTTCTGTAATTCTTCAAGAAGCACAACAGTTCTGGAAAAAATGTAAGGCAACCCTTTTTAAAATTAAAAATGACAGAAATCCTCTTTTTCTTTTTAAACCAAAGGAAGCCAAACGCCAAATTTTTAAGCCAAATCTTCAAGTGTAAATTGGAACTTTTACTATCCCTAGAAGAGTTAATTTGAGTTTAAAATACTTATTAAATATTTATAGCAATTATAATGTTGTGATTATGATTATTTTAATCATAGTTCTTCGCTCATACGAAACATAAGTGTCTTTGTCCTGAGCACTGTGGCAGCATCAGAATCTAGCAGAAACTAATCCTTCATGGTGCAAGTCTAGATCCTGTCATTACGTCCATCTGGGTGAACCCAATTCCAGCGTTTCTGTTCTTTTTACACAGAATGCCTTCAATTACAGGCAGCAAGTGCATAGCAGAATGTCTGTTTTAGTTGTGGCCAGACCTAGTTACAAATTTAAGGTTGCATACTGCCCTCAACGCACAGCAAAGCCCCCACAGCTTTACACAGCCAGAGATCTGCACAAGGAACCACCAGACAACCTGACCTTCATGCAACACGTGTTCTCCTCATGATCACATCTTATTATTTGCCGACTTGCTGGACACCAAACATGATAGTATAGTGCTGGTAACACTTCACCATGTCTGATTAAAATTTCCAATGTCTTGTGTCCATTAGGGCTGTATAGCAAGATAACAAACACGTCCCCATAGCAAAAGTACAGAATCTAAACAAGCCTGTCTTTGTGCTCCTTAGCACAGAGCATCCTTCTCCTTTGCCGGATCAGATTATTTTTTAACTTAAAAATCTGTGGAGGGAGAAAAGTGTCTGTTTGATTTGCTGTTGTGGGAGAAACAGGCAAAGGTGTCTGTGAAGGCTATGCTATGCCTGGCAATTGTTTGCCCTTGGTATAGCCTGCAATTTTTAAGCAAGATGCCACAGAAAACCAAACATAATTGAGGAAAAGCTCCTTAAATGAGAACAAAGGAAACAGAGATGCTCCATTAAAAGTTACATCCCCTGATCTTGCTTTTGCTGTCAAGTCCACTGATTTTTTTCTGTTTGGCTTAACTTAAAAATTAACTATCTTTGATAGAAAACACAATTTGTTATGGTTACGCTAACAATACATTGAAGAAAAAGGCTTCTTTTGGGAAGTGTGTCTTTAAGAAAATGAATTCATTTACTGAAAGTTATACTTGCTCTTCAGAGCCTTCAGAAAGTAATTTGCAACTGCTTCGTGTGCACTGTAGCCTAATGTTTATATATAGGCTATACTGACACATTTACATGGAATAATTTCCTTTGTAACTGGCCTGGTGGCTGCAGTAGGAAAGCTTTTGAGAGGTTTCTACTAGCCATTGACAGGATACGGCTGTAAGGGACAAATGGACACGTGTGTAGATGTTGCAGGTGCCCAGCACCGTGGAAAAGGAAGCCTGTAATGTATGAAGAGAGTATGAGTAAAGCTCAAACACTCCCTCTCTCCAAACTTCAAGAATTATTATCAGGGCACAAGACATCTGTCAGTGTGTCGTGTTTCCCCAGCAGATACACACTTCTTATGTTCTTTTAAAATTATGTAGTGATGGAATACTTAGATTTCAATCACAGAGAAAACAAAGGAAGTAGGTTAAATAAAAAATTATTAAATTTAAAGAAGCAGAATCACTGATTCAAAATGTTGGTATTTTGTCCCTGTCATTTGTAGGAAATAATGGCAAAAATAAAGTAGCAGACTTGAATTCTTTATGCTTTTTAACAAAGCTGTAGGAGCCTGTTGGTTGTAGACCCGAGGTAGACACAACCATTTATTTTTAAATCCCCACTTGCATTTAGAATTCAGCATCAGAGTTCTGATTGTCCTTGATTGCTCTGTTCTGCTATATTTGAGTTTAAAATAAAGATAGCAATGATAATTTGAGGTTACTTGATGGGCATTAGATATTACATTTTAATCATATACTCTGAAGTGCAGAGAATGGTACAAAATGTCATTAGTTTTACTACTCAGCTGTGGTTTGAGACAATCATGAAGCAATCACAAAAGGGAAAAGTGTCTTAAATAGCATGGAAGTGGGGTAAACCAAGAATAGCAATACAATTGAACAGTTTTGTCTGGTTTAGTGTTCTGTTTTCTTTTGTTTTCTTGGAAGAGCTGGATGGATCATATTCAGGATAGCTCTTTATTTAAGGAGCAGAGCACACATCATAAATTAGAAAGCGTAAATATTTAAAGTTTTGTTGAAAGTGTACACAATCAATCCATTATGACTGAAATCCTTTTTCTAGGCAATGGCTACAATAGATGTCCCTAAAAGTGATCACTTAATATAATACTGGCCAGAGACCAAGAGAAACTCTGTTTCCATAATGCTGCACTGCAGAATTCTTTATTTTAAAGTGCCCCACGGAAAATCTAAATTAAGTTATAGGAGCAAAAAAATCTATGGTATCCAAAACCTTTGCTCAGGCATACACTTCATGGCGTCACTTTGTTAATCATACTGGAGCTAAACAGAGCTGTTCACCGATTATTAAATCAAATCATCAACTGCTTCAAAGCTGTCCACCCTGATGCCAGCTCTTTACAGAACTGCGCTCTTGACCACAAGTCTAGATGTGCTTTTAGGGTTATAATGAGGAATAAGCCAAAAGAAAAAAACTGCCCAAGTTCCATAGCCAACTAGCAGGAATTTCCAACAGCTCCCAATTTGAAAATGGCTGAGAGTAGAGGAAAAACACAATCAAAACCAGTCTCCGGATGCAGTAAGTCTGTGCCTGAAGCAAGCTATAGGTCAGGGAGTCTGCAAACAAGCCAAAAAACAAAAGGACAGTAAAGGATGAAGGCAAGGGGGAGAGATCCAGCACAGACCGAAAAAAAACTACCGGAAAGCACAGGGTTTTTTTCCTTTTCTCTCTGAAGAGTGTTTACAGAATGAATTCCATAATTAAAAAACATGGTGTGTCTACCCTGCATTTTCACCTGTTTAAGATTTTTCGGTCATAAGTATGACTTTTAAGATTCCTGTCTTTCTGTCTCTCCACTGTCTGTGAAGCTGCTCCTGGGGACTTGAAAGCACTGTGACTGTTTTCTTAGAGGTGCGACTGCAAGGCTAGATTCACCTTGATCACCCACCTATAAAATGCCTTCCTCTGCTCTCATACCTTGTCATTTACTGTCAGCTGTGATCTTGGTTGATGTATCATCTCTGTGAAACTCTACTCAGGGAAGCAATAACACTTGTCTTTGGGAGCACAGCAAAACGATCTTAATTTGTTTCCTCACACATCCAGAAAGCTGAGTACAGGAGATGGTCGCACCTCAGTACGGGAGATGGTCGCACCTGGGCTTTGAATTCTAGAGCTGTCCAATGTACCGTCACCTTGCCTTTAAACACCTCTTCACCGCCCATCTTACTGCAAACAAAGGGAAGCTCTAAAACCTGTAACATGGTCTAGTTCAATCCTTTCTATTGAAAGCTCACGAGAGAAGGCCTAAAGGGTCTCTGCAAAATCCGCGGTTCAAAACCGTCTTCTCATGTGTGTGGCTTCAGAAGCAAGCGGATACGTATTATGACTTTTTAAGCTTACGTGGAATTGTAAGCTGCATCTTCATATGGAAGGCCTTATTCTGTTTGGAAGCTGAAACTCTCAGTGGTTTCAGAAGATTGTGATCAAATTTCTAGAGAATATGCCATTTTGCACTTTGATACTCTAGCTTTTCTCTTTCCTCTGTCAGTAAAGCAATGCTGCATAATCCTCCGTGGATGAACAGCAGTTGAAATTTTTCTCTGCTGTTGCTTAAACCACTTTTGGAGGCTAATCAGATAGTATCAGATAGATACTGAAAAACAGAAACTCCAACTTTTGTTATTATTGTATTAAACAGCACCCAGACTGATCCAGGTAATAAATTATTTTTCAGATGTGCAAAAAATTATTCCATCAGAACATGTACAATATCATAATTGAAAGAGGAGAGAAAAACTTGATTTATACCTCTAGTGGCAAGTTCTGCACACAGTAAGTCAAAAGACAGATGAAATAACTCTTTCTTCTTTGTAACAAAACCTACCCTTTCTTATTTAAACATCCACTCTGAGTTTTTTAGATTCCAACTCTTCATAATTTTTGAAAGGTAATGAGATATCTCAAATGATAACAAGACTTAACTGTCCCGTGCTGAAGATACACAATGGAAATGGCTGTCAGTAAACTCAGATGTGGACAGATACAATTTATGTCTGTTTCACAAGTGTCCAGTTGCCTGTCAGAATATATATCAATATATCTGGGAGCATTTTGTGCAAAATATACCATGTAAAACTCAATTCTGGTCTCTATGGATAAGACAGACCAAGGAATTGGAAGCAATGTACGCTTACTGCAAGATATGACTTAGAGATACCAGGATGTCAATTTTCATACTCTCCTAACGTGGTTGGCTTTAGTTTAAGCTCAGGACTAAGCTCCGAATTTCTGGTTTTAAATTTTAGTTTTTCAGAACAGTCCTAAATTAATAAGATGCAAACTTAAAACATTTCATCTTAACTTACCTTTTATTCTTTGTTTTTTATTATTAAAAACACTGTATGAATATTCAATGAGGAATGCAAAGAAAATGGTACTAATTGCTATTTCTACTGATTTGAAGGCACGCAATGTAAACCATAAATCTTGTTTAAACTTTAACTTCAGATTCACCAGTATATTTGGGTACTTTAAGCTCCTCTGGAACAGCATGAAATACTCAGAGCATACTGGTCCTGCTTTTTATTGCCAGGCAACAAAGTAGCTGAACATGCCTTCCAAATTTCATCTTCTTATTGCATCTCTGTGCATTCCCTTCCACAACATGGCCTACAAGCTGTCCACATCCTTGCTCTCTAGTACACTCCCTACTATCCTCTTCTTTCTATTCTTAATATTTCATGTTCCCTAGGAGCTGAAGAATATTTTCTAATAAACTAATCTTTTTTCAAAGTGGTTGCCTACCCTCATTTCTTAAACAGGACTAAAACCTTAGGCTGCCTTAGCAAAGATGATGTTGTTTCATTTGCTTGCTGTCCACCCATTATGAAAGAAAGGAAAATAACTGAGGACACGTGCTGTGCCTCATTCACGGCCTGGCCATGGGTGTAGGTGGACATTTAGAAAGAGCACAGCTGGGACCAGAAAGCCTATGTACAAGACTTTAGTGGGTTTTACGGAAAAGTTTGAAAGGCCTGAAATCTAGTGCTACTATATTAATTTGGACCTAAATAAATAGCTAAGACCAAGTACTACTTTTTTAAGGAGCCATTTTAAAACCTTCTTCAATATACAATCTAAAACCAAGAACTGTTCTTCTAAAAAAATCTGTTTCGCAGACAAACATCAGGAGCAGTAATTTTGAGAAGGACACCCCATATTAGTTTTCACATGCATTAGTGAAGTTTCACACTAGGAGGAGTCAACCTCAATACATCCTTCACTTTGGAAATGTAATGCCAGCCTCCTTAATCAAAAAGGATCGAGCTAGTTTTGCTGATACTGTTTAAAACTCACACACTCCATACAATTTTTTAATCCAAATATATGTCATAAGTCATACTGGAATCTCAAGGAGTTCTGTATTAATCTCCTTGTACAGTAGACAGGTAAAATAGGTTAGGTGAATTTCTTCCTGGAAAGGAACGTCGGTCCCTCAAAGGACATGAAGACTTGCACAGGTAGACAGATTTCTTGCAGATATCTACAGTTAGATGAGATGAGTCTCACCTCCAGTTTTGAATCTATGGCCTTTAAAATATTCTTCAGTTACATTGTTCCCCCTTCAATACATAAAAATTTTAAAACTTTAAGACTTGCACCTTAATTCATCTAAAACAGTGCAGAAATGTGGAAAGAGAAAAGCCTTGAAAAGAAAGGAAATGTATTAAGAGCATCTCACTTGGTTCTTTCTTGAAACTCATCTCGTTTGCAAAAATCCATGCAAAAATATCAATGGGTGAAAGGAAAGTACAAAAAGGCTGAATATTACTTAGCTAACAATGCCCTTTTGTACTGCTAGTTATCAACAGTATTAAACTTTAAGAAATGAACTACAAAATGTACTACACTTCCATGTATCTGTTGTGACCGAGAGCCAAAAAACCCAAGTACGAGGAAGTGAAATCTTACCTATATGCCGCTACTTAATCTGGCCCTAATTGTGTAATGGCAATTCTTCTCAACAAAGTATGCTGAAAGAATCATTGATACAGAAAGCCAAGTGAAGAAACAGTAATTTTCTTTATAAACACCGATGATGTCTGGCAATGCCCTAATAATGAGGAATGCTGAAAAAAACCAACGATGGTGTGATTTCAGCCACTGAATAAAATTTAATAGAACCTCTTAGAAATGCAGAACTGGAATGATTACAGCCCACAGTTGTCTGCTGTTTATAGCACCAGATGAATTTCAAACAATAAAAAAGGCTAATATTCAACGTTCACCAAGATATGTGCAGTAACACTGCATGTAGACATCTGGATGTGATTATAGGTAACATTTTCAAAAGGGCATAACTCAAATACTTTAAAATGACATTTGTGTTTATAATTTTACCTATATCTATTTAGTAACTCTAAAGCTTTCTATGCAATGATCAATTCATTTGGAAAATGAAGTGCAGTATCTAATCTTCTGACCACAGAATGACCTACATGGTGACCTATACACCATACTCTTACATGTATGTGTTAAGAGATCAAGTTGTCAGTCTAAATAAGCACAACTATTTGAGCTATTCTAAAAACCTTTATCTGATGAGTTGGATATTTTTTAAGAGCCATAGCCTAAAACAATAAATAAAAAATTTAGAATTACATAAATTCCAACAATATATCATAAATTACAAAACAAGACAGGATACAAGTTTGAAAGTTAATGCTCCTTTATCAGTAATTTTTTAGTAAAATAACAAAACTTCCATCTCCAAAGAAATAAAAAACCTCCATTATTCTAGGAAAAAATAACAAAAACAGGAAAAAATATTGCTTCTTAAGTGCTGTTTATTTAAGTCATCTCCTTCTAGCAGTTTTTCATTATTCACATTACCTGTCCTCCTTTCAAGGGACACCACTGTTCCCTGCACTCATAGAGGCTTTGTACTGACTCTTTCCCAGAGGGAAAGCCAATACAGACCACTAGTCCTGAAGCTGGAAGGCTTCTACTACGGCTCTGAGTGCATACATAGTTAATTACAAACTTAGCTCTGGTTTAATGAGACCACTTGCATTGTGGCACTCGATGTGTGTCCAAAACCCTTAAGACCATTGTTTGAGAAACCGGTATCTCCTGTACAGATGTCTTCTGGATGGGTTAGTACAAACTACAATTGCCAGGAACATTCTGAAAACAATTTAAATTTGTCTGCTATTAAAATGTGACAGTGGGGAGAGCAAACCACTTAACAGGACCTTTCTTTTGCAGTAGCAGAGAAAGACTAGTCAACTGCATGTTAGCCTGGATTGCCAAATTTCGGCTATAAAAGAGTAGAAATTTGGAAAGAACAAGGAGAAGGTGGAAACTGGTAAATGCCTGACTTCCAGCAATGAGCAAGAGAAAGCGCTTCATCTGCTGGCCTAAGATCCAGGGAAATCTCAGTTGAGGGATATTGAGGATGGAACAGGAAACTCCTCTGTCTAGAAATAGGAAACCCCCCAAAGAGGAAACTAGACTATTAGAAAAAGAGTAATTCACAGTTCATATGGCACAATCACAGTACATCGTAAAATATAGCACAGTATAGACCATCCTAATAAAGATACTTTCTCAGGGAACATAAATCTCATAAAGAGGGTAGATGAAGTGGGACTGATTAATGCCTTGAGGGCATCTTTTCATAAAGAAACTAAGCCCAAATTATCACTATTCATGTAACATTGATAATACATTTATCATCTTACGTAATGTATTATTAATACTGCATGTTGTCACGGGCTTATGCACCAGACAATAACTTTGCACAGATATCTGAAAGAGAAACAGAAGCCTTGACCTGAAAAGCCATCATAAAACATTGCTTCTAGTGGAAGCTGTGCAAAGCCGTTTACCGTCAGGAAAACAATCAGTAAGTCACTACAGAAAGGACATTCGTAAGTGCCTCCTCCATAGTGAGTAACTCTGCAAGCGAGGCAGACAATAAAGTTAACAAACCAACACTAGGTGCTGGATAATTTTTTCACAATATTTTATCCACTCTAGATGCAAAAGTTTTATGTATCTTGTGAGCTAGCTATAGTGGGTAACAGATGACTTTCTGAGATACCATTTGACAACAATCTATGAATGAGTCTGAGAAGGGTTTAGAAAGGGGCTAATCAGATGAACACTAATGACAGCAGCATTAGCAGTCAAGGTGCTAATTAAGAATATCTTGTACTTTGTGGGTGAAGAACATTCAAAATGTTTACAGCCCTTCAACAAAAGATCAAAATCAAAGGAAAAATGGAGTTCACATCACTAAAGGATACCAATTAGCCTGTAAATGTACCTGCTCAACTACAGGAAAACACAAGTATGATGCGTGTACAGGAATTTCATAATTAGGGCAATAAGAAATCTAACATATCTTGTCTTCATGAGCAAAAATTGACTATCATCAGAATATAACAGAAAAAAACCCCCCTCAATGTAAAAAACAGAAAATGTGTTTCACTACTGTAAAAATCAACATATTAAGGTAAGTCAAATAATGAAATGATTACTATCAATATGAACTTCGTTAGAAGTTCTCTCTGTTAAAGAGTGGTGGGTGGTGTGATCTTGGAATACCAGGTGAGAAGGGCTTGTAAGGCAGGATGACGACTGTACCTGGGAGTTTGAAAAACAGAAGACTGTCGGGGAATAGCTGGTTAGAAGGTCTGGTGGAGATGAACAACAAGAGCAGAGATTGAGAAGTAGGATTTGGAAGAACTGACTGGCACTCTGGTAGTGAGAAAGATCTTATATGGTTTAGCTTCGGCTAAAGAACAGAGGCAACTAAAACTGTTTTTTTCTACCCTGGCAAGAACAATCTCCTCTTCTCTAGGAATACACTCCACAGTGCCTCTTCTGGACCCAAGGAGAAAAAGTGATGGAGGAGGATGGACTATGGTTCACAGTGCCAACATACGCAGCAGTAAACCTGGGGTTGCGGGACAGCTGTTTCTACCTTAGGCTTGACCCAAACAAATTAGACTGCTGGTAGGCCTCCAAAGCAGCTTCCTGACACTCTCATCCATTTTCTCCTTACTGGGCCATCCTTCTCAAGACAAAGCTTATTGATGTCTACCTGTTTTCCCTTTTAACTGTAGAGAGCCTGGGTTTTTTTTGTCATCCATATATTAATTTCCAGACTATCATGAGAAGGAAATATCAAACAGAAATGGAGGGAGCAGAAAAGCCTAATCTAGAAATTACAGTCACAAATTGTTTATTTAAGAAGTGACTTGGTGAAAAGCCACAAGGAAAAGTGTCCAGAAAAGCATCACAGAAACCAAAGGGAAAGGGGACAGCCCTCACAGTAAAGGCATTGGCTAACATGATACGGCAAGCAACCACATGCCCATTTTCATTATAGTTTTGTCAGGGCACCTAGAAAATCCCAGAAAACAGGAATCCCAGAATGATAAATATGAAAGCAAATGAAAAATACCATTTCCAACTAGAAAAATAGGAAAACAAAGCGATTGGAAGAGAAGAAAGGGTTTTTTTCAAGCTATCAAAATGGGCATTCACAGAAAACAGGAGTGAAAAAATAAATATATGAAAAACCAGTGTTAGGCAGTATAGGTTATGTAGATAGAGAGATACAGATTTATTCCATTATTGGATGGAGACAGTCTATGCATTAACTATGAAGTCATGCAAATAATGACTGCATCATGAAATTTTGATATTCCACCCATCTTCTCCCCTGCCAATCCATCTCTCTGGTTTGCAATCTGCCATTATTCACCATGTATTAAGCTCTGGGGTGAGGATGGAACTAATTTCATTTCTTTCTGTGTGAGAGGATTCAGAAAAGAAACAGGTACTTGTCTAAGTATTGCAAAGGCTCTCTCCTTGGGGTAAGCACTCACTGCAGTTTATACGGAGATTGCTGAAAAGAGAATTTAGCTAAATGCTAGTTCACATCAAATCTTTCTTCTCAACCTTTCTGTTTCCTGTGTATTTATTATCTTTTTTACATTTATATACAATTTATCTAAACACCTTATAATCTTGAATGTACTTATCCTAACAACTCCCTGCATAAAATCAAGAAGTGTTAGGGAACTTTATAGAGTAAGTATGGCAGAAGTTATTTACGCACTTAGTTATTTATAACTTAGACACTGGAGCTAAAAGGTTTAGTCTTATGTCCCCTACAGAGTTAAAAAAAAAGGGAGACAGGTACTCTGAATTGCTAATCAGTTGGACATGTTCACGCACAGGCTCCTTCCTAAGCAGTGAACAGCATGTACTAATGTTTAGTGCTGTCTGTTGTCCTGTCTTGGGTAGATCAAACTAAATCAATATGACATTACACCTTTAACTCCTATCTACACATGGCCCGAGGCCTCCTTCCTCATGCTATTTTGCTGCATTTGTTGCCAATGAACTTTGAGTTCCCTCCCACCGGATGGGAGGAAAAATTCTTAAGTAGGCAAATTTAGAGGACAGAAAAAAATCTAGGCATTGAATCCTACTGTAATTGACAGAAAGGTGATCATGCTGTTTTTAAAATCACTAATATAATTTTCCTGATCCCGCATCTTACAACACGCAAGGTGTTCCAAGCTGTATTTTTTATGTTTTCTAAAATAATATAATGAAACAGGTAGGATGCTGGTGAAAAGAACAGGCTGTGGATAACCGTAATTTAGCAGACGCACCCAGAATGGATATATCAAACTAATCTCTTCAAACATAGCATATGCATGTTCTTAACATATTTCGTGTACATGTATGTGTATGTATACATAAATAGATAATTACTTTTAGATATACACAAACTGAAACACATATATTCATGAACATAAACAAATGGACTATAGCTACTCCATATAAAATTTTCTTGTAATTTCCCTTTGACTTAAATTCATAGCAGCTAAGAGAGTATTAGTGAGGTTATAGGTAGCAGCCTGACTCATTAGCAATGCTCCATCTATGAATCTTCAGAAGATACAAGATGCACGCAAGCTGAATTTTACTGTAGCAGATTACAACTCACACTCTCAAGTCACAAATCGATGGCCCATTCAGGTATCTGAGAACAGCTGGGCTGGAGTGCAGTCTAAACTAAAAGTAAAGCATCACTCACTGAGGAAATTACATATATTTAAATTATATATAGACCACCCACCGTTATGGTAATGCCTCCTTGTTCTCAAACCTTCGAATACGTGAATCTCAGTGTTACCAGATATCAGATGCATTGTAAGATATTATAGTTGTATTCTGCTATAAGATATCTGTACATTACTATATGCATGTTGTTTGTTTTATGATACACTTTTGCAGAGCATGTTTTGCAAAAGAGAGGGGGTAATATTACTGTATCACAGGAATTAGCTTTCCTGTTTTTATCTCATCTTAAGGTCTGTTTCTGCTGCCAAGCGAGATTTAGTAGGCTTCCCTGATTTATAAACCACGGGTATTTGTTTCACTAAAACCGGTATGTAATGATTGTCTGCAGTTACCTTTCCTTTAACAAAAGGATGAAAGAAAACAAACCAAATGTAAAATATTACTGGAAACTGTCTTTGTCTGAATAATGAATAGCACTGTGTGAATAGCTGATCAGGTCCCAAAGCAAAAAACAGATCGAGATGGATTTTGATATAGAGATGTTTAAATTTATTCATGCTGAAAATACAAAACAAAGAATTTTCATTTGGGATGCTGTGAATTTCAATCTCTGCCTCCAAAACATTGTGTCTGGCGCTTTCAAACAAAAGCACAGCAAAGGAGATGGTATATGGGCTATTCACAGGGGAAAGAGGGGAACTGATGCTATGAGCCTTTTATCAGTACTCCTGCGCTCAGCATATGCAGCTTGTGCTCTGCCTGAAAAGATCCAGACCCATTTTGAGTAGCAGGGAATGCCCCAACCCCTCAGATATGCTAATGCTGTTCCTTTGCAAATGCAATATTTAAGGGGCCAAAGAGGAAGAGTGAGGGAAATGGCAAGGGAATTGATGTAAGCATTAGCATGCCAGGGTTTCAGACTGCATTTCAACAAAAATTCAACTATTTTGAACTGACTGCAAGGAATCTTCCCCGCAATCTACATCATGGTGGTTAGGGCTGTCTGGTGGGTAGCGTAGGCTGAAATCCCAACAGTCTGAGAAAGAAAATGAGTTCAGGATCCTGCCTCTCAGGTGAACAATCTATTCCCCTTGCTCCTGTTTGTTCATTTCTTTCTTTTTTCCTCTATTTCTTCCCCCAAATATTGAATCATTTCCCTCTGCCCCAGAGGACACTATTTTGCAAATTCAACTTCAGGATGTATTGGAACCCCATGTTGGATGCAGGGAATACAGTACTTACCAAAAAATCAATTTCTAAGACTTAGTCTTGGTACTACTAGGCTGCACAGTTGAGCGCAATGTACCTGCTCTGCAGACTCTCAGTCTAGAAAAATACTTGCCGTTAACTAAGTAGCTTCCTCTGCATTTGTTCCTGCATTTGAAAAGTAATGCACGTGAAACATGACAAAGCGGGCCGAACACAACAGAGAATCCAAAATAACCGACAAATTACTGACTTTCATTCTAACGGGGGAAAAAAAAAATAATTCTGACCCAGAACAGCCAGAACATCTTGCTGGGAGCAGCAGAGTTTGTTAGACACTACGCCCTAATATCGGATTGAGTGGTTGTCAGCATGGCCCTAGACCCCACCATGAACTACGGTAGAAAACCACATTCAACTGACAATTGGCAATTTCTCTAACGAGCTTGACATCCACAGCGCGCTGAGGGCAGCCCTGCCAAGCTCCCTGTTGTCATGGATTCTGCGCTGCACATGCCCACCTCCCACGTGCATTCGCTTCACACTCCAGCAGTCCCTCTCCCGATACAAAACCCGCCACTTATCTCCACGTCAGGAACAGCAATTATCACAAGGGTTAAGCAATCCACATCTAATCCACCGCCAGTCCTTGGCCTCGATCTCGAAAGCAAGACTATAATTGCCTGCTTCCTCATCGTGCAACAGTGACTGTAACAGTGGAAGATCATCTATCAAAACTCAAGCAGTAGCCGTAATGTGCAGCAGCACATGGATCGCACGCTGTTGCATAACCTTAGAATTATTAAAGTACTTGTCGGAATAAAGCCCACATTTCTGATCGCTCACAGACTTCAGAGCACGGAAGGCAAGACTGACACTTTGATAGAAGCACTTACATCGCATTTTTTCTGTGTTGGACTGGATATAAAATGAAAATTGTAGTAATGGAGAACCAACCCAGAAGCCATATCCTATTTCCCAGCAAAGACACTTTCCTCTGTATTTCTCATTTTCTCCCTAAAGTCTTATCTAAGTCTCAATATTGAGTCTAAATTCCTTAGCCCTACTCTCATGTTTTTTTCTCCACTGTTTAATTATAGTTTGAGTTCCATTTTCTCATTGCCTCCACTTTAAATATTACTCTTCCTCCTAGACCAGAGAGTTTTGGGGTGCTTACGAATGATTTTTTTTCATACATCTCTTTTGGAGCTGGTTTATCATATTTTTTATTTGATGAAAGACTTTGCAACACGTTCTACTTATACAGCCAAGCTTATGGACATGAAGAACAAGTCAGCTCTTCAGCAGCTCTCCCCTTTGGACTTATCTTTTAATTTGAAGGAAACACTATTCCTATGAGTATTTGTAGATACTCCTTGCAATTTAATAGCAGCAAGTGCTAGCAAAGAGGAAGAGCAATACTAGGGAGAAAGTATGAAAGAAACAACATACTCTGAAAAGAATCTCCGAGCACAAGACAGTGGGAGAGCTGGTAAAATTGAGGAGGTGGGAAAGTGAAGAAACAGAAGAAATAAAAAAATACTAAGAAAACCTTTCCTACCATTACCAGTATAGTACGCCTGATAATACCTTTCTTTCTAGTACATGTCTTCATTCATTTGTATACACTGGAAGCCAACCCCTGACATCTGCAAAATGGATAGAATGAATCCAGGTTGAGACTCCTTGTCCCATATTCAGTAGGCTTGAAAAGGACATTTTTCCATTTTTCCATCAGATGAACATCAAAACTTTAAAGCAATGCTTGCCTTCTTTTGGGGGGGTTGGAGGGAAAAGGGAAGAAAAAGTACTAAAACATTGTCAAATTTCATCATTCTCATGACAATTTTCCTACAAATGGTCTCTGGGCCCATTACTGACTTGGAAAGGTCAATGTTATAAGAATTTAAAAATTCATCCCGTTCATTTGTGAGCAGGCCCCTATATCTAACCATCTCTGGAAAGCTTCCCTTTCCTTGGCACAGCCACTTTTCCCACACAAAGTTCACAAATCTCTCAGACTCCATAACAGATCATTTACAGGATCGCAGCTGTAGTGTATGTACTTAGTTACACTCCACAATGTCTTAAGAGAGAACTTCCTTCTGCCATCAAATGGCTGAATAATAGGAAATGTACTGAGTCACTGTAGTTAAACCTAGATAATAACATCAGCCACAACTCATGCGTTTCTGTCAGAAAGTGCTGATTTGTTGGAAATTATTCAGAGGAGAAATCTAATGAAAATTAATCTTTCAAGGGAACAAGCGGGACAGAAACAGCTCGCTGGTCTACTTCCCCAGCTATTCTGCTGCAGACTAAGAAGGGCTGTCAGGCCTTTGAGGGCTGGACCGAGGTGGTACGGGAAACGCACTGAAGTGTATCTGAGATCCTGGTGTCCCTATTGCTGCACCTTCTCTTCCTTTTGGATGTATGGGGTTTCTCCCCCTGCTCAAAGCCAGCTGCCAAGTTTAGTGCATGCCCAAGTCTTGCTTCCACACAGGCCTTGATGAGTTCGATTAGCAGATGCCAGCAAGACTTAGAAATGGCACCCTTAAAACTTCAGTGTTCTTGTGAGGTTTGACCTTCAGTATTAGGTTCATAACCTCCTGGATGATCAACAACTCAATACTCTCAAACTACTGGGGAAGATACTGCATATCAAAACATTTTCCTGTTGCAGGAATTTCTGTTGTTTCTACAAGTAAAATTGCAGACTCCCTGCTCTGTGAGAAAAATTTAGGGATTTTGCTCAAGATTTTAAATACACTTTTTAATCCATGTATTTCTTTGAAACTCTCACGTTATCTTTGGTATTTCTGTTACCCCTTCTGCTAGTATATTTATCTTCCTGAAGTGTCTCACTGTAGAAAAGATAAACTTAACACACATCTTATCACAAGTGCACTAATAAGAGCAACCTGTATCTTGAATGTGTACTTGAATGTGTACTACTACCTCATTCATGAAAAAGCAGTATTATTTGATCTATTTTGCAGACTGATTCTGCACAAAGACATAAGCACTGCCTTAATGAACCACTTGCCTATATAAAGCTGTGCATACACTCAAATCATTGCAGGACCAGTGACTTCATTTCACTGTTCATTAAGGAACATATTTTTTGCCATTTCATGCATTTTTAAAAAGCTCTCTAATGAGTTTACAGTAATAAGCATTAATATTTCTTTTAACATCTTTCCATTAGCTGTGTCAAACTGAAAATCTTATCATCTGTCATGTTCCACCTTTTCTTTCGCATTGAAGATCTTATAATTAACAAATACACTGCTGATGTTGCACAAAGATTGAAGTTGTACAGGGGTGTGTGGTTCTGCCTTTGTGGTGCTCAGTCTTCAATCTGACCTTAGAGTGATGAAGTTGTGTCAATGATACTGTATAAAGTATTATATTTGGGTAGTGTGTGTGTGTATATGTGTGTGTATATATATATATATGCTACAGTGTATTTTCTATATACTATATATATAAACACTATGTATCTATTAAGCTTATTTTTTATAATACATGTATTCTGCAAAGTACTACTCTAGCTTAGGAGAAGGTGAGGGGGAGTCAACAGCTTGCTGCTGCCCTTTTTCTCCCTTAGGTTTACCATGGAAAACACCTGCCCTTGTGCAATCAGTTATTTTTCTAGCAGAGATTTCTCTTGTCAGGTTTAAGTATTGCATGGTCTACGCTGGAACACATTCTGACACAAGACGCTTGCAATCTCGGGCCTCCTTAAACTTTTTAACATCATTTTCAGTCCTTTTTTCTTTAGAGATGTCTTAACATTCAAGTTAGTTTACTGCACTTTTTTCTTACAGCGGGTTGCTGTCTTGCAGCTTGCTAGCCACCTGCTCACATTTTGGGAAAAGTTTGCTATGGAGAGCACAAGAAATGCTGAAACAAGGCGAGTGCAGGAGCGGGGAGCTGCACCTCACAGGGGCACAGGTTACGGAGCGATGCCAGCCAGGCGGGACCACAGCCCGTGGCTCCTGCTCCGCGTCCGCTTGGAGCCCCGCAGCGCCCCATGCAGCACCGCGGCCAGGCCCAGGCCCTACTCTGGCCAAGCAGGCAGGAGCATGAGTGACTTAGAGTGGAGAAAGGAGAGCCCGTCTGCTCTGGATGAACACAGAAAATGCCCAGCATTTTGCTTTAAGCTTAACAGCACGCTACGGTTGAGCAGAGAATGGGATGCCGCAGATGAAAGTGCTTTGAGAGGCGAGGGAGAACAGATAAGGGGTCTTTTTATCGTTACGCTATTCCCTCCAGGTTGGTATTTTCTTGTCATCCTTAGCAACCTGCAGCGCACAGAGGAGCTCACTTGTGCAGAGCCAGCGCGCTCTCTAAGCTTCCCGAACGGGACTGGGCAGCTAGAAGCTACGTGTTCCCTTTCACATCTTTCTGGTTTTCTGTTCAGTCTATGGTAAAACACACTGCCCTCTCCTCTTTCCTGCACAGGAAGATTACTTGTTTTAAGAAGAGTTAACTATTCACAGATGTTAAAATCAGAAGTTAGACAGGCTTTGGCAATTTATGCTACCAAAGAAAAATGGGTAATTCTAACTTTTCAATGTCTGTTACACAGCTGATGATTTTTCTGGCAATCTGTGACTTCTTTTTTTCTCTCTGTATTTGAACTGCTTTTTAATTCAAGTTAAATACCTAAGACAATTAGAGTAACAGTGCAGTACTGTATAATCAGTTACTGTATAAATACAAGTAACTTCCTTGCTTTTGACAAGCATGGTGATAGCATTGCAAAGCAACATCCCTGACTGCAAGGAAACGTGATCTGTCCTGTCACTCTGATGGATTGTCACTGTCAGCTATGAAGGGGGGGGGGCATCCTTTTATCTGCATAATGGTACATAGGAGCACATTCATTGCTTATTATTTATATCCAGTCGGGCTAGTTTGTCTTCTAGTCCAACCCCTCCAGGATATTACAGAAGCCAACAGGGGCAATGACGGCATGGCACCTTGCCCCGGGGCACTATAGGTGCTTGCTGTCCTGCGCTGCCCCAGCTGCGGCCGTCGGTGGGTGCAAAGCTGGATGCCTCTCTGGAGGCCAGACGAGGTCCCTCAGGCACGCACCTCCGTGCTCTCCCCAAAGTGGACTGTTACGGGTGCTGCTGTACTTCCTACCGAGGAGGCGAGGGCATCTGGGGGGACACCAGCTCTGAACTGCAGTACAGAGAGCTGCCTTCGCCCTCCCTCCAGCCAAGCGGGAGCTGCTGAGCGGCAGGGGACCTCTCCCCATGCTCGGCCAGGCAGCGCAAAGCCAGACACGAGAGGCGAACAGCGGGGAACGGGGGAAGGTCTCACCACTGGATTTTGGCCCTCTTGGGTCTATCAGGCAGGCTTATTGAAGAGGTAACCACAATGGGCTGAGACATGATGTCCTTATCCAAGGCGGATGAAACAAGGAACAGGCTGACTTACGCAAATAAGAAGAAATCATGAGGTTTGCTTTATCTGGGGAAAACCCAAAGTTGTGATGACTATTTTTTTTAAAATATATATTCTGCAACCCCCTTTGTCCACAGATGGCAACTGGATTCTGAAATCACTTTTCTTAAAAATTTTTTTTCACGGTGCTGATTTATTAGCATGTTCTCCAGGAAAATGTCACTGACATTCAAAACTCAGATCTGTCTGCTACATGACTTCCATTACGGACCATACTCAGCTTTTACTCATGCCAGTTTAAATCACTAGCAATTCTGCTAGCTTCAGAGCATTTTTGATTTACATGGGTGTAAACTGCAAAAACACTTAGCCTTTCAAGTAATTTATTTTCCTTTTCTTTTTCTTTGCAGCTCCATATAAACCCCAGCATTTTTTCTGGTTTCCAGTAGAATGATATGTGTGAGGAAAATAACACTCTTGTGTTATTGTGTGAGAAAAAAAACACACAGCAAACACCAACCTGAATTTCTTTTCTCTTATGTGTCTCATTAAAATACTTCTTTACATTTACATTCTTCCTACAAAGGTTCTGTGACATCTTTATTTAAAAGAAGTGATAACAGAATTCATTAAAATAAATTTTAAAAAGCATTTTGCATATTCTCACTGGAAATGTGATGCCATCTGATTTGAAAATTAGTATTCTTGAGTGTTTCTAAGACATACATGTATGTGCAATATCAACACTGAAGAAGATTTAATTAACACAGTATAATTTTGTTACGTGTTACATGTATCTTTTGTGACCTGATATGCATTGTTCACACTGTAATATACCTTGCTGTAAAAATAAACAATTATTAAACATGTGGATTCATGCAGAAAAGATATAAACATGTAAGCAAGTAAGGTCTTACTTGAAAATAATCCTTTGCGCTTCCAGTTACTTGGACTGAAGTCTTTTGATCTCAGACCGAGTCATGAGCTAAAGTCACTTCAGGGAGGTTTTTTGGTATAAAATTGCCATAATATAAAGGTCAGTGTTTTTCATGTTAACGAGTGAAGCAAGGTTATTTACTACTCAATTTACAAGCTTAAAGTGCATTCTGCACTGTTTACCCGTTGAGAGAAATGGAGAGAA
Source organism: Dromaius novaehollandiae (assembly GCF_036370855.1). NCBI lineage: Eukaryota > Metazoa > Chordata > Aves > Casuariiformes > Dromaiidae > Dromaius > Dromaius novaehollandiae. The sequence goes on from NC_088100.1 coordinate 122,084,406, forward strand.
AAAGAGACAACCCTAGTTTTCTGAAGAAATAGCCTGCAACTAGGGACTCCCTAACAATTGCATGCCTGCAACTAGGGACTACCTAACAACTGCACTAATACAACATTTAAACAAACATCAGGGCTTAAGCTGCTCAAAGCTTATTAGATAATTAGGATGATTGTCGCTTAGGACTTAAGCTGCTGAGAGGTGCTGAGCAAAGTGCTTAGGTCCTCAAGTGAATAGTCCATAAAAAAGTACAGCCTTGAATTTAAATGCATACTCTGATACAGAAGTGTGAAGATGCCAGATCCTTAAAGATCAAGTCAAATGGAGACTTGGTAATCTCAGTCCAGAAAATTTTGGTTTTGTAAAAACATTCTTTTAAATTATTTGTTGCTCATTGAGACTAAGTAAATTCCACTCATTTCTCCATGATATTGGCCATTTAATGAGGCAGAACAGCATTTTATTATTCCCCTCTGATGAATATACAAGCACCAAAAAGCAAAGCTGAACAGTGAAACAAATAGTAAACTACTTCCAATCCTCTTATTTCTGTACTTTCTTGGCAGATTGCTATAACTCATTTTAGCTTAACAGCCACAGACTCAAGAAAGATTTCTCTTTAAACTCTGGAGATGGTAACACTGAATCAACTAACAGAAGACATAAATTTTACCTAAACATGGAGAAAACAAAAGGAGAACTTCTCAAATAATACACTGGCTATCAACTAATTTTTTCAGGCCTTTTTGCACTGAGTCTGAATACTATTTTAGGAGGACAATGTCCCCCCATTCAATCCAAATCCATGTAGTACAGGGTGTCATGAAACTCCGCAAGCTGAATTAACCCCTTCTCCAAACTCCTTCCCTGAAATTCTTGAATAGTTGCTGTGGTTAAACTGGAATGCATTTGGAAATGTTTGAATTGAAGTCCATCCTTTCAGATGAACTTGCAGAGTGGATCTGTGCTCTGTGGTTTACTGAAATTAAATCTAAAAGTACTGCAAAATACACTTGCTTTCAAAAGTTAGAGAGGTGATTCTGGGATCCTTCCTCTCAATAACAGTTCCACTTAACTCAATAACCTTATCTGCATAAGACGGACACAATGTTTTATCTAAATCACTTACCACAAGCTGTAACCTTCACAGAGATCAATATATTTTTAGATATTCCAGGAAATCAGAATGTATGGATCTGAAATCTATGAAATCATCTATTAGGTTTTCAAATATCTTGTTTTAAGTAATATTGCCCAGCATCACTTCATTAATAGGCTTAAATGATTGGTGATTTTTTTTGTAAAAACAGTTAGACCAGATACAAAAGACCCTGGCGGTCCCTTCCAGCCCTATATAAAGAAAAGACAACACTGGAGTTACAAGAGGCTTGCTGCTGTAAAGGATCAGCATCTCACTAATTTGTTCTGTAAGTCCTTGAATATGTGTCATTTTATGTCCCCATAAATTTTTCAGGTACAGTGCTAATATTAATTATTGATTGGATATAGAATTGTCTACTCCCATTGCATGCAATTAATAATGCATGTCATGCCGTGAGATAATAAATACATGTTCTTTGAAAGTGATTTAGTATGCATCAGATGCTTTTACTTTCCATTATCATGAACTGAGTTATATTTTTTTTTAATTGTTTTCATTATATTTTTTGAGGGGGAAAAAAGGAATTTCATACCTTAGGGCTGTACTCAATTCAGGTGGGAAAAAGAAAGACAGGCAACACTTACGAGAAAGTTTGCATAGCTTATGGCTCTTCCACAGATCTGATGTACCCTTTGCCTAGATAAAGCCTTACCCGGAAGAGTGCCAGGCCTCCCCATCTCTATAGGAGCATATACCATCTGGCAGAAGCACACAGAATCACAAAGTGGCTGAGGTTGGAAGGGATCTCTGGAGATCATCTAGTCCAAAGCCCCTGCTCAAGCAGGGTCACCTGGACCATGTTGCCCAGGATCGCGTCCAGGCGGGTTTCGAGTATCTCCAGAGAAGGAGACTCCACAGCCTCTCTGGGCAACCTGTTCCAGTGCTCTGTCACCCTCACAGGAAAGAAGTTCTTCCTCATGTTCAGATGGAACTGCCTGTGTTTCAGTTTGTGCCCGTTGCCTCTTGTCCTGTCAGTGGGCACCACTGAAAATAGTCTGGCCCCATCCTCTTGACACTCTCCCTTTAGATATTTGTATACATTGGTAAGATCCCCTCTCAGTCTTCTCTTCTCCAGGCTAAACAGGCCCAGCTCCCTCAGCCTTTCCTCATAAGAGAGATGCTCCAGCCATCATGATTTGGGGCTTAGTCCAGCCCCTAATCATCTTCGTAGCCCTCCACTGGACTCTCTCCAGTAGTGCCATGTCTCTCCTGTACTGGGGAGCCCAGAACTGGACACAGTACTCCAGATGCGGCCTCCCCAGACCAGAGTAGAGGGGGAGGATCACCTCCCTTAACCTGCTGGCAACACTCTTCCTAATGCACCCCCAGATGCCATTGGCCTTCTTGGCCACAAGGGCACATTGCTGGCTCATGGTCAACTTGGTGTCCACCAGGATTCCCAGGTCCTTCTCTGCACAGCTGCTTTCCAGCAGGCCTACCCCCAACCTGTACTGGTGCCTGGGGTTGTTCCTCCCTAGGTGAAGGACTTTGCAGTTGCCTTTGTTGAACTTCATGAGGTTCCTCTCCGCCCAACTCTCCAGCCTGTCCAGGTCTCTCTGAATGGCAGCACAGCCCTCTGGTGTATCAGCCACTCCTCCCAGTTTTGTATCATCAGCAAACTTGCTGAGGGTGCACTCTGTACCTTCATCCAGGTCACTGATGAATAAGTTGAACAGTCCTGAACCCAATATTGGCCCCTGGGGACACCGCTAGCTACAGGCCTCCAACTAGACTTTGCACCACTGAGCACAACCCTCTGAGCTCTGCCTTTCAGCCAGTTCTCAATCCACCTCACTGTCCACTCATCTGACCCACACTTCCTGAGCTTACCTATGAGCATGTTATGAGAGACAGTGTCAAAAACCTTACTGAAGGCAAGGCCTTCAGTAGTGGACAACATCCACTATTCCCCCCTCATTCACCCAGGCAGTCATTCCATCACAGAAGGCTATCGGGTTGGTTAAGCATGATTTCCCCTTGGTGAATCCATGCTGACTACTCCTGATCACCTTCTTTTCCTCTGCATGCTTAGAGATGACATCCAGGACAAGCTGTTCCATCACGTTTGCAGGAATGGAGGGGAGGCTGACTGGCCTGTAGTTTTCTGGGTCCTCCCTCTTGCCCCTTCTGAAGACTGGAGTGACACTGGCTTTCTTCAAGGACTTGGCAGGACTTGGCTAAGGTGGGATTGTGGACAGTAGAGTGGGTGGGAGCAGAAACACAAACACAGGCTAGAGAACCAGGAACCACATACCTTACAAGTCCCTTGACAGCTCTGACTGTAAGAACATGGTCCAAAACAGTCCAGTTGATCTGAATGGGAGCTGGGGCTGTTTTCAATAGCACAGGAATCTCAGCTATTAGGTTGACATTTGAATGAGTATAACTCTGGCCCATGGGCCTCAATAACAAAACTCTCATTGATTTCAATTAGAGGGGGCCTGGGTCTATTTACTGTAAGTGAGTCAATTCTCAGAAAAATAATTAATTCCTTGTCGTGTCTCATGTGTATTGATTTTTGTAATTACTATGAAATGGGAGGAAAGAGGGGAGGGGGAGGAAACGCACTTGATTTATGTTTAATTTGACGCGCAATCTGCCAAGAACAAAGAAACCAAGACGCAACAACCATGTCCATCCTCAACGTACTCAGTTGTGCTTAGTTAGGGACTGCCAGACACGCTGGAGTGGAAAATCTAAAATCACATACTGCTCACATGTACAGGATTCAGTACTGAGGTGCAAAGAGCTGTTTCTATAGCAGCCTTCAGAGTATGTGGAAGAGATGCTCAAGGGAAAGCAGATAAGGACAGGACAAGCTTAATGTGTATTGAGAACTAAGGGAAGAGGACAAAGAAGTAGAATGGGGGAGAAAAAAACACAAGCTGTTGCTGATAATAAATCTGCAAAAAGATAATTAAAAAAACCAAAGAAAACAAAGGAGAAAAGAAAATACATATGGGCTTGTTTCGTAATGATGCTGTTAGGAAAAAGACAGCAGCATGAGAGCATTTAAACTTTGTTTCCTCTGTACTCTCTCTAAAATGGCACTCGAGCTAGAAATTTCTTGACATATGGTCAGTCAGTCTTTGACTTCTGGTGAGGTGAGAATTTTCTTCGTGAAGGTGAGATTTTCCTTTTCCAAACATGGTTGTGGGAGTGGTTGGCCTGTTTCCATACACACAGGGATTTGATGATTTCTAGTTTCTACAGCATCAGAGATTAGTTTGCAATGAAGGTATCCTCATTACACTGGCAGATACAGTATGAAATTTTGGGCCCATTAAAGTCAGTGCCTGCATTGACTTCAGTGGGATCGCAACAGGCTGAATAATTGTTTCCAACCTTATTCCTAACAGCATCAGTTCAGGAAGTAAAACTCTTCTACTTGTTACATGAGAGAAAGGCATCTTTTATATGAGAGTCCTGCAAATGAAAGCTGAAACACAGTCTCACATCTAAACATTATAAAGAAATTATATATGTGAGGGAAATGCAGAGTTTGAGGGTGTAAATCAGTTCTGCGTTAAGTACCTCCATCTAGACACAGGATATCTTAAAACAAAACAAAAAGCAAGCCCTCTGCCTTCAACACATAGAACTAATTTGCATGGAGATTGTGCAGTTTTTAAAAGTTGTTGTCTAACATGTTCAGCACCCTAAGGCAAATAATCCTCTGGTGACCTACCCACTCCGCAACAAAGGAAGCTGCAAACTCACACTTCATAAAATAACAACCTCATTGCTATGGTAGCCTGTTGTCAATGCCGTGTGAAGCAATGTTCTTCCTGGCTATGACAGAGCTCTGTACACAGAGTCATAACACAACAAATTGTAAGTCACTGAAAAATAGCCAAATTACAGTGATGATTAATGACGGCACATCTGTCTCCAGTGGAATTACTGCTGAGAATATGAAAACAGGAATTCTTTCCCTCTTAATATATTAACATTTTTGTTTAGGGGTTGAGTTGATCCCACCAGGAAACCCTTTTGACATAGCTAGCATGAATTTCAGCGGGAGTTAGGATACTGAAGCATGAGAGGCCAGCCCATTAGAAAAGTTATCCTTAGAAAGGCTGATATTTGCTTTAAATACATTGGTTCTTCTCAACTGGGAAGATATTTGATCTATTTTATATCATATGGCCTGTCACTAAGGAAGCTTATGAAGCAAATATGAATATGAAATATGAAGCAAAAAATAAAAAGAGATTTAGTAAAATGAGTAGTTATGTTTTGCCTAAACCCTCTCATGCCAGTAAGAGGCACATACCATCATATATTCAGCAAAGTGTGTGCATTTCAGCACGTGGGAAAGGAAAGAAAGCAGTCAGCCCCTGTGAGGCATGATACTGCAGAGGATTTTTTCAGGAGAAATGGAGAGCACTGCCTACGGAGCGCTGATGACTGCAGCACTTCAACTGACGGCCAGATGCAGGGGCAGTCCAGGGATCTGCAATTGCTTAGTGCCATGACCCAACTTTTGGCATGGGGACAGCTGAGGGAAGAGTCTAATGCTACCAATCCAGCACAGTCTTTCAAAATGCAACCCAAATACTTAGTGACAACTTTTCAGTACAGATCTGCTACTTATCAATGAATCAACAAATTAAAAAAAATCAAAAAAAGGATACAGACACAAAGAAATAATCAAGTGTCCAAGTATTTGTGAAAAACTGATATTAGAAGTACTGATTGATTATTCTTTGAACTACATTCAACATTTAAACTCAATTTTTTTAAATTCACATGCCTGAGAAGCTCATGACCCTAAAACATGAAATTAAAAACATATTTTGAACTTTTTTTTGACCCACATGCCCAGAACATTGAAAAGTTCTGACTTATTTATAAAATGAGTATTAAAATCAGAGTAGAAAATTAGAAAAATCAAATATTTTTCTTTTTCTAAACTATTGCAAACTGCTAGCTATTCAGACGTTAGCCTAACTTATTCTCTTGATATTTCACAGAAATGAGATGACAACACTGATTAGCTGACACCAATATTAAAATTCCAGCTCTAATGCAAGCAGGGAAACATTAGGACTGTGGACGCAGACAAGAAATTAAAAGTGAAGCCTAGAACACATATTTGAGCTAGTGCAGAAAAAATGAAAGCAGAGATGACACAAAGGGCTGTGGAGAATCATACTTCGATATGAACTCTGATGAAAACATGCCTCTGTACAACAGTCTGATTATACAGTTACGGAGGTTTTCCCACAGAAAAATCATATCCAAATGATGAATTCTGAACTTCCTCCACTGAAGTCAATGGCAAAACTACCACTAGCTTCACTAGGAGCAAGATTCAGCCCACGGTCTTTAGAATCGAAAAGTGTTTGTGTTTCGGAAGATTGCACATAGATGCAGTGCACAAAATCAAATACAGGAAATCCAGCTTGTAATATATATTATTAAGCACTAATATTATGAAAATTGCTCATTGTTTTCCACAAAAATATATCCTCATCAATTATCATAAATATCTGAGGCAAGCATGCTAAAAAGATATCTCTTTTTCTTTTCAATGTAAACTGTGTTTTGTTTTTGTACAGCTAAGGCATCTCAGAGTGAAGGGCACACTCTGCTGGTCAGAAGCACCATTTACACTGAAGGCTTTTTAACAATATGCTGGAAGTACTAAAAAATAAACCACTTATGTGGTACCTGGACTTGAAGTAGTACTCCTTACTAGGTTGCTACTTGATCTGTCTTTCATCCTGATCACTAGAAAAAATAGCTACGATTTGTGTATGGACTGTCATGTTTAAACATCAGCCTACCTGATGCACAGAACACTTTCTTTTCTGAAGAACATTTTTAAGCAGTATAATATTGTTCAAAACTCTTTACCTTGGGTTTTTCATCCAGTATTTGTTGACGAATCTCCTTGTGTTTTTCTACAAGTTTCTCCTGTCTTTTACTTTGAGCATCTTCTAGCTGTAAGAAAATACCAGAGTCCTGTTTCAGGTATTGCACATCCTCCCTTTCCCACCCCCAATTCCCCCTAAGTTTTTAATCCACCAAAATTAAAATGTTAGCATCAAACCATGGCTATTTCTAATATAAGCTGACACACCATTCTCATAAGCATCACTGAGCTCTGCTGCTGTAACAATTGTTATGTGGACTATATCAAATTTCACATGTAGGATTTAAAATCAGAAATGTCTAAAATATTTACTGTAGACTGTAAATGCTACTAAAAGCATTCTTCTGTCCCCAGAAGAAGAGGACCTGCAGTCCCAGAGTCCTCAATGAGCATGCTGATAAATTTTGGACCTCATTTAATAGAGCCCTCAAACATGTGCCTGATTTCAGCAGGAATTCAACCTACTTAAATTGCTAAACACATTCTTTACGTTGTTTCTTGAATCAAAGCATTTTTGAGCGAAAATGGGCCAACTTTAGAATCAAACTCTCTCTGCACTGAAATTAAGAAAAAAATCAACAGTGGCACATTTCACTGTAATTTCACACAGCAAAACAGTGCAGTGCTTACATTCAGCCCAGAGTAAACCCCCTACAGCTACAGAAAAGCTTACATCTGTAATGAAATTCTTTGACTTGTATTTACAGAGCTCTTAGAATCTGTACAAATGTAATTAAGGTTAAAATATACCCTGCAATTAAACTTTTAGTAACTGTAGCAGTTCTTATGCTATCATTGCATTCACGAGACAGCAAGCCAATTAAAAAAACACACAAACAAACAAAACATTGCTCAGTCTCTGAAAGCAACCATAGAGTACATTCTCCATGAATAAACACTGAACATTCAAAGATCAAACCACTGTATTAACTGTATTAAAATCTGTCCACTCACCATCATATAGCCAAAGACTGACTAACAGTTACCCAAGAACTACCTGAAATCCCAGGTTTGCTTTAAGTGAAATGACAATAGCAGTCTGTACAGCATCTGCTATAAACCTGCTCTTGCATTATCTTTAGAAGCTTATAATCCTCAGTGTAAAAAGACCTAAAACATGCAGGTTGACATTTTACCCCCCAAAATGAAAAATAAACACATGCAATGGCCTGACATACCCTTTTTATGTACTGCACCACCTCCTGGATATACGATCGAATCATTTCGGTCTTCTCTCTGGGGAGGAGCAATCAAGAAGTTATTGCAGTCAATAAGATCATGTCAATGTATTTTAATCTGCCATAACTCTCCACGAAATGAGCAAGGCTATGTTTTGAATGTATGGGTCTGCCTACCTAACTTTTATCTGCTTTCTACATGTGTCGTTCATAACAGGGCGCATCTTAATTGTATGAAGCGTTCAGACTCCACATGACCTACTACAACAAAAATCCTGCTCTCTCACAGGTTATCCCCATAGGGTGTTGCTACACCTTCAAGGTGATGGCTACATTTTTTTAAGTCCCTAAATGGACTTTTGAGGGAACGCACAACCATAAGTTGATGCACAGTGCCACTTTGTGGCACATTATATAGTAGTGCCAGCAAATATAGTCTCTGCCAGCAAACAGATACTACTGGAGACGTCTTAGAGACAACGGCAAAACTCCTGCTACACTCAGGGCAGACTCAATTTTAGTCCACAACTTTGCTATTCAGACCACAGAAAGACGAACTTGGAGGAGATATTTGAATTTTAAGTGAGTCAATGAGATTGTTATTAGGTAGCTTCTGGAGAAAGGCTGAAGAAGAGATCCCCCCAAAGGATGAAGGCACATAAAATAATAATTCACAGAAACCCGAACTGACCAGATCCAGGACAGTACTCTAAAACCTAATTGTCTTAGTCAAGGACAGTGAATTGCTATCTATTTGGGTGGCACTAGTCTTTAGGTAGTTATATAAGTCCTGGGCACATGTAAGATTAAAAAACTAAGAACAATTAATATAATATATTGTCTCTGTGTTATGCTCTTTCCCAAATTTGTGTAAGAAAATCTTCAAATAAACAGCAGGCTACCACAGATGACTCGGATGGGATTCACCAGAAGGTCTCCTACTCTCTGTCCCACCATAAGAGTGAGGACAAACTGCTTCTCTTGACAGAGAAAAGCATGGTTTCCCATGCAGTTCCCATCTCACCTTTCCCAAGGGGTGTCTTAAAATCCTAGTAAAGGAAAGCCCTCGGGAAACATGAGGAAAAAATAAAAGAAAAACAAAAAATAATTTTTTCTTGCCTGTTTTTGAACCTTTCTCCCTGGTGTCTCATCAACCTCTCAGCTGGCAAATCATTTCCTACTGCAGTTGACTATACTACTATGACAATGACCCACTACTTTTTTCTAATATGACTTTCACGCCATTTTAACAACTCTAACCATCTTAAATAATTCTCCCTTTTTTTTCATAATCAATTATTCTCATTTTGTTATCTTTTCTCTAGGCTGCTTAATAAAACTATCTAATCTCTATTCTTAGATTATCTGAAGCAGTTCTCTGTGTGTGTGTGTGTGTTGTGTGCACGCACAGGTGTACTTGTGAGTGCATCCCCTTGTTTCAACACTGCCAAACACACAGATTCTATGTTGAGGAGCTCAAAACTCTGTATATATCTTTTTACCTATAAAAAACAACACAGTTATGTCTCTGTTATATGGTAAAAATCAGGTATTTTTGATTTTTTATGTCCATTCTATACTTTTAACTGATCTTATATTTTACTAAAATAAACACTGATAAAGTCTTTATTTACTAAAATAAACACAAAGAATATCTCAGCAAATAGCCTGAGATTAAATGTTCCATTTTCTTCCTGAGCTGTTTGCCACAACAAATGAAGGACAAACAAACCTAGATACCCTTGGGAAGAATATAATCAACTTGCACGACTACAACTCATATTGTCTTGCGGTGCACAAATGAAATTATTATTTCTGTCCCTGTTCACAGAAACTGCACCCTCAAAGCTCAGTTCTCCTATCTTTCACTGGAAGTAACTGCATAAAACTGTCATTGGAGGAGAATCAGTGGCACAGCATCTGGGGGGAATTTATCACAAAAGTAGAACAAACCGTCCAATAGGTTGCTGCTATTCAGAGAGCAGCTTTAACAGATTTGAGAAGATAACTCACAAATAAAAACCTACGTTAAGGTGAAATTCAAAATTGCGGGAACTGAAGCCACTAAGTCTATTTATAGCCATACTCAGAGCAGTAACGTTTGGAAAAACAGGGTCTTCGTGAATCATTCTGTCACCCAGCCTCTTCTCACTCCCTTATTGTCATGCCACATACAAACATGTCCCCATACCACGCAACAGCCCCTTTGCAGCAGACCCGGACTCTCAACGCTTGCAGAACAGGGGATTAGATTTGTCCCAAGAAATTAAATTAGTTAGGACTCCACTCCTCTAGCCAGCTATTACTGTCTGACTAAAAGCTACCTTGTATTTAGGGTTGAGACCTTTCTTTTGATTTTCCAGTTATGAAAAACCTTGCATCTCTTCATAACACGTAAGGATATGTATTCAAGGATACACTTACTCTTCCATTTGATTTTTATCCTTTGATTTTGCTTCTGTGATCTTTTCCTGCCTCTTCTTGTCCATTTTTTTCTTCAATTCCTTCTTTTCTCTAAAGCATAAGAAAATAAAGGTAAGTTCAGAATATATGTAAACAAAAAACACAGGGAGTTGTGATCAATTATAAGGGGAATGGAACCTTACTTTTCACAAGTTTCTTTCAGTTTCTTTAGCTGGCTGTTCTGACACTCCTCTGCTACATCTGTCAACTTCTGAATAAGCTAAAAAAAACCAAAAAACAAAAATAGTATTTTCAACTAAACATCATACATGAATCTACATTTCCTCAAAACTCTGTGGCAGACATGTGAAAGTGTTATACCATTCACTGATTAGTTACCTATGATTAAAAGCTAGCAAATGTTCCTATCAGTGAAAATGCATTCTTAACTTGAGCAGGCCAGACTTGCATAAGACCAGACTTACACAGAAACTAACTACTAGCTCTCTGTACTTCAAGGAGAGATAGTCCAAGAATAATAAATGTAAAATCAGAAGATACTTATTACACTTTGCTTTTGGTATGAATTAAAATACCTCTGATAATTCATAAATGATTACAAACTGAATTTGTACAATACAAATTACAAACTAAATTTCTGTGTCACTGAATACTTTGAGGTTCTCTGTGAGTGTTGAAAAAATTCGTCTTGAGTAGAAAATTATTATATGCAACAGCTTGGATTTCCCTGTGGCCAGGTGGATATCGAAAATTCATGCATGGTAGCCAAGGAAGAATAAGCTACATTTTGAACACAGAACACTGGTTTCAGAAAATCTGGGTTCTAGGTTTGAAATCTGCTGTGCTGCATTAGGTTCAATGTCATTTCTGCTGGTGCTGGTAAAAAAAAGTTCTAGCTGACTGAGCTGTGAGCAAGACAAGATTCCTGACTTATCTGTGCCTCAGCTTCCACTACTGTGAAAATAAGCACGTGTGCGGTGGTGATGCTCAGGGGAGAGTACTGTCTTTACACGGGCAGGGCTTATGTTTAAGTTCAAAGAATAGTGAATTAAAGCAGAAAACTGGCCAGTTTGACTTGATCACCTCTGTAGTTCAAGTCTGATTCTGTAAAATGACCCTCTCAGAACTACGAACTGGAGAACATATAAAAATGCTTAGCTAGTCTGATTCAGCTTCTCCTTCCTTAGATAAAAGAAGAAAGGTGCCGAGAATATGCTCTCCTCTAAAGGTAAGAACTCAGAATGAATCTCTCACCTGTAAGCCAAATTTTAATCAGAACAAATATTAATTCCAACACAACTCAGAGGGAAAATTGTCTGAATGTTCTATGTTAAAAAATGAATTTATCATGACACTACCTAACCTAACAATGCCGCAAGTGTGACTTGGCTTTGGGAACTGCCATTTTCCATTCTGAAATCAGAAGTGAGTTAACTTACAATGTGAACCCTCACAGCTACATGGATCCAAAATGGTTTGTTTTTATAGAAATTAAAAATACTTGACATGTACAAAACTAAAAGGCATTGCTAAGCACTTGCCCCACACGTGACTCCTCCGGCCTGCTTTGTGGATGGCAGGACAGAATAGGCAAATCCCTTCACGCAACATTACAGAAGCAAAACTTCACATAATAGAAAATATCGCGAGACAGGATTTTCTGGAGTTTGAGAAAGAGTATGCACTCCCACCGCACCCTTTAAAAATGTTCTTTTAAGCCTCAGCACATTCATCAGCATCAGCTGCCATCTGCCGAAGCTCTTCTATTTCAGCTCAGAGGGCCTATGATCCCAGCATAGCTGTCAGCCAAACTCCAGCTGTAAAAACACAAGCTGGCTTGCACTGATACATGCAAAATATTTCTTCACCATATACAGATGATGCTCTGCATCCCTTTAAAGCATTCAGTCTGCAATAAGAATACTTCCAGGCACAACTTTGTTCTGGGGAATGTTTGAAGCTATTTTCATTTGTTTATTTTCATGGTGTTTCAATTTGTTTTCCAGCTAATCCTGCCTCCTCGAGTGGTGTATGTTTAAAAAAGTGACGGAACAAAATGGAAACACCATCCAAACACAGCATTAAACTGGAACTTTTATAATGAGAGGACTTAGCAGTAATAGTAATCGTATTGCCTTTATGCCGTCAACCCAAAGCCCTTGAAGCGTGTTAGAAGTGTTAGTGACAAAGGGACACAAGAAGCCCTGGAGGTGGCTGTGGGCCACAGGGAAATCAAGCCCTGGACTGGACTCCAAGCCAGGGGAAACCACCACTCCATTATAACATCATGCCGCTCTCCTTACTGACTGAGGGATCGCTAAAGCAAAGCAGACGCCGTAGCAAACGTACCAGCTTAATGTGCTCTCGTTTCTGGTACTTTTCACTGTAATACTGCTCCTGCCGGAGATTTAGCAGCTGCTGTTGTTGCTTCTCCTTCAGCTCGACCAACTTCTGGGTCATTTCGGAGTCAAGCGCGGCTAACTCCTGTTCGATAGTTGAAGAACTGTGGTCTGGGCTCCCCGCGTCGGATCTGCAGTGACACACACAAACACGCCAGCAATAAGTCACGAGGTAGGTACGCTCTGCCCAATACTTCATCTCTGTTTTTAAAGTAGCTGGTTTATCTATAGCCCATCAAGTTTTGCAGTACCACATATAGGGCAAGAAGATGATTTCAGCTGTAGTAAGTCCATTATGCCATTAACTTAATCTTTTATGGAAGAAAAGTATTAAACATCTATTAATGAAATGGGCATTGCTTTTAAATCTCATTTTACAAAGCTGCCGTGAGGGGGGTGAACCAGACTCAACATATATGAGCTGTAACTGCAACCGCCAAGACTCCCTATAACCAGAGAGACGCCCATGGGACTTCCTTACCCACTTCCAGATCTCTCAGTAACTTGAATTTCAAAGCAGCGTAGTCCTCAACAAAAGTCATGAGAGCCAAGTAATTTTGAAAACCACATTCTCCTTGTATACGCATATCAATAAATTTAAGAGCCTAACTTTACATCTGTATTCATTGAATGCTTTACAAGTGCCTGCTGAAAAAAGTAAGGAGCACCCCTTCATCTGGTATTTGCTCCCCTGTGTAGGAAATGCCAGGCGCAGCACGCACAGGTGAAAGCACCGTACGCACCGCTGCCGTCAGCAGGAGAGCTGACACACCAGTGGGGCGAAAACCCCAGGAAGGCAGCAGGCAGGAACAGAGGGAAATATAAGGAGGAAGCTAAAAAGCAATCACAAAAAGGAAGAGTTATTTTTTTTTTCCTTAAGACAGAAGAAAGGACACACAGGCATGGCGAAAGGAGACAGGATGACACCAAAACTGCTCAAAGAAAAAAAAAAACAAAACAGATAAACAGCAAAAGCAGTATCAGCCTCAGGCCGTTAGTAAATGAAACCCAAGGAAAACATTAAAAAATATGATTATGCTGTATCCCTGCTCCACTGCCGTGATTACTGCTCTACTCAGGTGTTAAACCAGTTGCCTAGGAAACCTCAGGAAAAGTGCTTGTGCTGGACAAAACAGCGATACCCTGGACAGAGAGGGCCGCCAGCGTGGGAGCAAACGAGCTGCTACTCAGCAACGCAAGGCGCTCGCCACGCGGAGCCCTGCCTGCGCTGGCCCTGGCTCTTCTCTCTCTCGGGTCCAAGCTCCCAGCTGCTGGGAGGCAGAGTGACTTCAGCTGAAATGACGCGAAGCTGCTTTCGTCAGCCTGAGGCTACGGACCAAGGTATCCTACTTGTATTTGTTGTATTTGTTTTCTTTTTAAGTATTCTGCTAAGAGGGCAAGCGGTGTCAGTGCGACATGCGAGGTCACCTGAAACACAGAGCCACAAGACAGAGCACTCATCAGGAACATTAAAGTCACTAACTTATGCCACTACTCTCTGTGTGTTGAAGCTGACATTTCCTTCGTGTTGTTGGGGAAAAGAAATAAGGCCTATCTCTAAATGTGACCTGAAATACTGTCTTTTAAGTGACATGTTAATTAAATAGAAACTTCAGAGCTACACTAGTAAAATACAAGTATATAAATAAATAGCCCAATCACCCTGCAGACATCAACTTCATCAAATCTTGGCTGAATTTCAGAAGTGGGCATAAAACATCAATTGCTGCTGATCACAGACAACACATTTGTATGACAATCTGACACAGGGACTCCTGATAAAGTAGTGATTTGTACTCTAGTTACTGGCAAATAGCTTCAGTAATAGTTTAAAATGATAAAAATTGCCTTTTTGCTGGGAAGCAGTACTCTATTAAAAGTTTTCTCCTCAAGATAATATGTACTTGCAAGTTTGAAAAGCCCTAAATATACATACCTGTCTTTTGAAATTCAACATCAGATTTTTTAACCTTCAGATTTCTTAGTATCTGCACATAAAACTTCATATCTCTGAAATTACTGTGACAGCTCGGCTTAATGAAGGAGAGTGGAGTGTTTTGTTGCCTGATTATCATGAATGATTTATGGTCAGATCATAAGGAAATAAAAAACCAAAATCCTTTTTACTCAAAGATAAATGAGTCATTTTATTTATTCAGTTTGTTTTTCTGCTTAAATTTGAACAGGATATGAGAGAGAAAAGAAAGAAACCTGAAATTGTTTTGTCTGGCACTGTCTGTCCCACACGTCAATGCTGGAAAATACAGCGTATAAAATGTCACAGTGTATGCAGTTGACAACCAGTCATTAAGGGAGTTTAGAAAACTCAAGCATCTAGAAGCCTGAAAACTGGCTACAGCTAAGGCCAGCTGAACATGGATGTATCATGAGTATTAAGTACCTATTAAGCAAATGAGGTTCTGTCATCAGGCAAGCATAAATGAATAAGCTCCTTTCTAGGGACAACTTATGGTCTGAATCCCAGTTACTTATAATCAGAGGTATTATCAACAAGTTCAGCAGCCAGAGAATGCTTGTAGCTTTTTTCTCTGATGGTCTCCTACTAAAAAGCATCGAGAAATTTTCTTACTGCTTGTTTAATGTTTTCTTCTCTAAAAATGGCAGCTGATCAATTTTATGCAAAAATTAAAGGGCTTCTCTGACTATCTAATTACTTTAAGAAATAACTGATGTTAAAATCAGAATGCTGCCCTGATGGGAGAAAGAAGAATCTGGGAGGGTACCTTGCCTGATTAAACACTCCTGTAACAATATTAGATGCTGACCGTACTTGTGTGCGCATAAGTTTTGCCTGGAGTTAAGAACGATCCTTACTAACATAAAGTCTCCTATGGATGATAATTGTGGAAGGATTAATGAGTCACAATAGTCTTTGCATTTCAAACTCCTAATCATAAATGCAATGCTCCTTTATTACTATCTAAACAAATAAAGTAAAAATGGCACCAGCAAACAGAGAGATAGGGCAATGCGAAACTGAGGAAGAGACATGGCACAGAAGGAGTGCGTACTCAGAGGCAAAGTCAAGCAATCATTAGGGAGTTCTCGGGTGGTCTAGACAGATCATCATTTAAACTGTAGTTAGATGTTAGTAACTCTATCAGGTGTTTCTTTCATGTAAATATATCTGATGGTTTATACAGCACCAGGTTTTTTCCAGGGTTCTAATTTGGAGATAATGCTTTCCATCAACAAATTCAGAATATCCATTCTAGCCACAAATAACATCACAGAAGACTAAATTTTGTTTGTTTTGATACTCAGATCTTGTTCCACCTCCAGAAAGCGTAGTGTCGTGGCCTAGAGTAAATTGATTCCTCAGCATGGGCAAGATGATTATGTGCTTCTACTTGAAAAAAACTCTCCTTCCTTGACAAAGGAGCTATATTATAAAGTTACATTATCAAGTGTGGGGCTGCAGTCCCCATGGAAGTGATACTCTTTCTCCTAAAGGAGGTCAGCGTGGGAGATGATGGGGTGCTCTGATAACACATGCCGCGGCTGACCTGAGTAGGAAGATAAAGCACATTGTCCAGACGGGTCGGAGTTCAGGAACCAGACTGCGGTGTGAAAGAACTCTCTCAGTATGTAGGAGATGCCCCATCACGTAGTTTATGATGAAGCTCACCACCAAACCACTGGCTGCTGTTGCCAGTACAGCTGAGTTACCTATCAGTACCAGAGGTGAAAGTCTCCAGACACAAATACTGTATGCCCTAATTTACAGGGAAGAAGGTATGAAGTCATGAAAACCTCACCTGGCTACTAGGAGAGAAAAAGCGTATCATGAGGAAGGTTTTGTCTGATGATTCACATCGGTTTCTCTATATCAAAGCCTTTGACTTTATTTTATATAGGAATACTTTTGATTTTTATCTGTACTCTAATGTCACCTCCATAGTATTTGTCTACCATAAAGCAAGGCTGAGTAAAGATCTTTAATATTAAAGTCAGGAAAGCTGCATTCAACATACCTTTTCTTACTGTCTCTTTTTGCTGTTTTTTCTAAAACTGCTCTTCGTCGCAGGTAGTCGTTTTGGATTTCATTATACTTTGCAGTGTGCTCTTTGATAAGATCAGTGGTTTTCTTGTGATGTCTCTTTACAAGGTCCTTCATTTCCTTGTAGTGCTTCTTCTGAAGCTTAACAAATGACTTCTGTTGCTTCAGCTCCTCAATAGTCTGTGCTTCCACTTCTGCAATGGTAATAACAAAAGGCACTTCAATTTTCTCTGACTGAAATCATACATTATCAGCACACAGAAATTGCCATCAGCAGGGAAGGAAACAAAGCATGCTTGTTTACTGATGTTAAGCGAAATGCACTAACTTAAGCTAACCAAGTAAACTTCTCTGGAAATAAATTAACAGGAGTGAAAATACTGTGGCAAATTTAACTGATACAAGAGTAGGAAGGGAAGTGAAAATTTAGAACAGAAAGATGTCCAGAAAAATAGAAACACTTTCTTTCTTTCCTCAACCCCTTTCAGATGCAGACAGTTCCTACCAGCCCAACATACATAAACATGATCACATTTCTTTTCTGTACCCACTGAACCAACACTTCAAGTCTCCCTTTCCTCTAGATGAAGTTTCTTCCAGGGTATGTTACCAACTGGGGAGGAGCAAGCAGCCATTTCACATTGTCTTTGCTATTTCGAGCTGTCTGTTTTGCTAGCTACAGTTGCCAAGGTGGTGAGTATGGGTGGCTGAAATGCAGACTGTAGGGGCTTCATAACATGCTGATGCCGGAACCCCACTCACAAACAGCACTTCAGCTGCCTGCGCCCCCTCCTCCCCCTGGGCCCTGGCTGGGGGCAGCCGCCCTGATACCATGCCCCGCGCAGCTCCTTCCTCCTTCCCACCCAGCCGTACACACCACCACGGGCAGGCAGGAACTCCTGCCTCCGCGAGGCCTCTTTTCTGAAGCCCGCACACGAGAAGATGCTGACAACGGTGGGTGAGCAAGGACAGTGTCGCCTATCTTGCCCTGTTGGAAAAGCTCAGCTCACACCCACAACACTGGATCAAGGCACCCTGGGAGAGACTTATTCTCCCGCATGCTGGAGACCCTGGATCAGCTGTGATTCCAGTCCGGCAAAGGGTGGCAGGGAACCCTGGCCTGCATGATCTGGGGCGGCCGGTCTGGGAAAGACAGGCTGAAGACGTGTTCCCAGACCTCTCTGCAGAACGAGGGTATGAAACCAGCAGGTACTTCCACGCTCAGGGCCAGTCTCTTTCTACTGTCTACGAGGGAGACGGCAAGGCAAACAGCACACTGACTTGCATGTGTTTTATGTGTTTTCCACACCTAAATCTAGGCCTACACAAGATTCGGACATGGACTGAGTTCAAAGGTAGGGGAATGACTAAAAAATAAACTGAATTATGAGATTTGCAACCTAAAATCTATCTCCAAGTTTGAGGATACAACTCCCAGTTGAACAACAGGGCACTACCTGACTGACAGACAGTTTTAGTGTAGCAGAGCAGGTCCAACTTTGCAGGAGTGATGGGAGTGCTGCAAGGCCAACACAGACAAAAGAGTTTCACTACTATTCACAATATTTGAAGCAGCTTAGCTTCCATTTTGATAATAATGCTATTTTTTTTGTCTGCATGAGATAGTAAGACAGTGTTGTGCCTGTAAGATTGCAAAAACAGGACATTTAAAAAAAAATTCCCTGTAGGGATGCAATACTGATCTCATGAAATGGGTGCTTAAACATTTCATGCTTCAAAGCTGAGGAAGAAGAGCTGGTATGTACATTTTCTGACTTACTGCAATCACAGTCACTCAAAGAAATGTCTAAGCCAGATGGCCCATTTCACAAAAATGTGTGTTTCTCTTGACAAAAAAGTGTATCACTCATGCAGCAAACTGTGTATTTATTACCTGTGAGGACGCTCTGAATAAGATCTTCTGTCTTTGCAGGTGCTTTCACCGAACCTAGAGGTAAAAGAGATGACTGATTCTTTTAAAACAACAGCCATTATTGTGTTGCTTGATTGCATGTTAAAACATGGCAGGTGACACAGAACATATGCTGACATAAGCATTTATTCATCATCTGAGAAACACATCTCTTGAATAGAAAAGGAGCAACATGGAAAGCAACACTAGTCCTGTGAACCAACACCAAAAAGTAACCTTCCAAAAACCCACCTGAGCTTCCTTGTTTTACTTATGGGAAGGATGTTATTGAACTCACTCATACCACTCATCTGAGTCATTTAAGTGGTATTAGGCTGATGGTGAGTACAACTGCTTTGTATTATGCAGTGCAAAATTTCTGAACATGAGATGAATCCAGCTCCTTGGAAGTCGGTTAGATCAAGCCTATGAAGACTGCAGTCATAAAATTATAAACGCTGTGGTTTAGCAAGCATTTATTATAGAGGAAGTATCAATACAGAATATATAAGTATCTAAGAGTGTATTTTGTATGTAGAATAAGGTCTAACTACATGAATGAATTAGGCATATTTGTAAAAGTAATTTAAAGAGATTCCTGCACTTACAACAGCTACAAAAAAAACAATGGCAAACTTTCTTGCTCATAATGATCTTCAATTCAATCCCAAAGGCAGCTCTCTTTGGTAGAAGATACTCGCACCTTTGAAAAAGACTGGTGGGAAAATGCCCACCTGTTTTACATATTAAAAAAACCCTTTTATTCTTTAAAACACATGAAAAATATTTAGCCAGATTTCTTTTACAAAGATTTTGTTATTATTATTATATTTTACCTGGTGCTGGTTGGCTATGGACAACCTGAGTTGCTGGTTTCGGTGTAAGAGAGGCAGTGCAATTTACTCCATTTTCTGCTGGTGCTGGCCTAGGTTCATTGTTGGCTTCTGATGGTGCATCTCCATGGTCAATCTGAAAATACATAATGATTTACATTACTCTACTTAAGTAACAGACTCAAAATTATTTATTTTCAGATCTAGTTTAGCCCCTTTTTAAATTGTAAAATTATATAAAGGCTATAAATAAATCAGTTTAAAAGAAAAGATAAAAAAGACTGTCTTTAAGGACCATGGTAATCCAGGTGGCTCATTTTTGCAGGGTAAATTTCAAGAAGAAATAGAGCATGTATTATTCTGAAGAAGTATTTTTATTCTAAGTAGATATTACTCAACAGGGACATTTGTCAGTACAGTATATATTAGCTGCACCAGATGTGAAATCTCTATTTTATTGAAAAGCATTGTTCTTTGCTATAAAACCTCTCTAGAAATAACATAGAAGCTAGCATGAAAATATTGCTGAATCCCTGCTGTGAACAAAATGTGTATACAAAATTGCTTTTAAATTTCAAATACACACAGCACTACCATTATTCACCATTTCTTACAGCACAGAGACATACTTCTGATTCCCAAGATCTCACATTCTTGTAATTACACTCCAAGGATAATATGTAAACAGTACCTCCATCCTGCTGCATAAAAAACATCTGTGGCATCCAAATATTTAAGCATTTTCCACAATCTTTTCTTTCTCTCCAGTTTCCGGAACGGCTCAGGTTTACAGCTTACATTGCACTATGCATTGAACATCGTACGTATCCTCGTGGCCATCGGGTTTGTAAACGACAAGCAAGCACCCGGTGCTCGGCAAGCAGAAAGTCATTTGAAGCAATTTTGGTTTTGCAATGGCCACCTCCCCCCCTTCTCCATGTCCCTGTGAAGGTCCAGTTGCCATGGTGTCTGAGGGGAGTCCTGGATTTGTTCCTTCAGCTGCTTCCATTTCATCCTTCGATGGTAATCAAATTACATGCAGAAGCAGGATACCACACGTTTTTTTTTCCCCTTGATTACCCCACACTTGCAAAATATCAGCCTGCTGCTGCATCAACAGAGGCAAAATACATTCTGACATAACTGCTTTGTGCTGCTCCTGCTGCTGATTTCCTTCATCTTGGCCCTAGCACCACTCTGTATATTGTAAAAGGATTTCTGTCTCGATAGCCTATTTCTTTCAAAACTATAGCTGAGAAATATGGTAGTCAGACACATTATGCAACTGAAAACCATGCCAACCCCTTCATTTATCTCAAGCAGGAATAACTGCAGTAAAATAAAAGAAAAAGATGACCTCACCAACATCTATGATAGTAGAATGATGCGACTGCCAAGAGCTGTGACTATATAAATATATACTCCTCACAGTAGGTAATTCATTAATTTAGCAAAAGAACATTTGCCACCTGGATCATCAACGTTTAATACAAGTAAAGCTAGAATTTCTAACTTCTGCCAAGTTAAAAAGCTACTAAAAGCTACTGCATGTGAAAGTGGGTATCACCTTTTTTGCAACTAGGTTTGTAAGGTGTGAAATGCTACATCATGGCTTGTTGAGAAACTAATGCAGCCTGCCAGTTTTGGACAGAAAACATCTGTTTTCAGAAACTGAAGCAGAAATATGAGTCAGGATCAAGACGTGAATACAGAGTAATTTTCAGTGCATCAAGCAATCTAATCTCATTATAAAGCACTTTCTCTTCTCATAATTCATCATCCAGAATGCTAAAGTAAACATGATTTTCCCTTAATAGAGAATACTGTAGGCTCTTTTTTTTTTTACTACATGCCATAATCTAACCTTATAGTTTATAGTTTTAATATTCATAGAAGAGGGTTTCTATTCTATACATTGCCGTGTCTTTTTTAACATGGTATGTTTACCGATTAAGTAGAGAGACCGATACCATACAGGTACATACTTATTTAGTTGGCATTTTTATTTTTATTGCGAAAAGGGGCTGAAATGTATTTGAGGTGGGAGATCCTGCTCTGGCACTGAGCGTATCTGTGCTGCACTGTCGGACTGCAGAGCTTTGATGGCAGCTTTCATTGCTTTGCAGCAGCCTGCCCGTGTCTGGAGACGCAGCTTTCTCTGGGGGCACTGGGAGAACGTGTGCATCCCACCGGGGAGTCTGGGAAGGACGCAGAAGTATGGCAGCACTTACATGAGTTTGCCTCTACCTTCCCTGGCAAAGGGTAAGCAAGTGAAAACAAGGTCTCCCTATAAGAAGTGTCAGATGGTCTTAACTTCTGTTACTGCAACTTAGTCTGATCATAATAATTTGGGAAATTATGCCTGAAGTTTCATTTTAAATAATGGGATCAGACATGCTAAGTGAAGCTGCTCCCCTAGAGATCCTTTTGTCTACTTTCCCTATCAAAATAGTTTTATTTAACCAAAGAAGCCAACTGCAGTGATTACACGCATTTGTTTTAAACCCAGGAACACAAAAAATAATAGTTTCCATTTCAACACACTGTTTTGTGGGTAGAAACAAGAGGTCAGATGCTCTGCCACTTTCATCTTCAGACGCATTCATGAGGCAGCTAGACCTCCTGACATGGCTCTGGGGCAGGAGTTACACATGTGCCCAGGGACACACCACCAGCAGGTGCAGCAGAAATGCATTTTACTCCGGCCAACCTCTTCTAGACACCCCCCCACTTCTACTCCCCTGACTATGGGGATGAAAATGTAGGAGCTAGTCATATCGCTCTGCTTCAGGCAGGGATAAATACACACCTAGGAACTGCCCGCTGCAAACCTCTGGAAGGCTCCTTCCTCCTGTGCGTAAAGGGCACTGCACAGGGTAAGAGGAGGTGACCTGCACTATCCATGCACCTGCAGAAATTTGGTACATATTCAGATGAGGGCACGTAAATGTGCAAACCGCACAGTGCAGGTATTTCCGTGCTTTTGTTCTGCGAAGTCCTATCTGCAGAACAGTTACTCTAAGGCCAGGCTGAAGTAAAGCTCTGAACTTAGGTACTGATCAGAAACCTAAAGCTAGGACTTTGTGTCATGTTCAAGATGGGAACACTGCAAAATAATACAGGATAGCTGCTGTAAATTTTACCAGTTCTTCAGTGTCCTTGATTTATGTTATTACACTGATAATTAACAGGCAGTGTGATTCTAAGCCTAAAGAAAGGCTAATTTATCTGTTCAAAATGATTCATTATTAAGTAGCTTATTTGGCTACTGTTTTGCAAGAACTCTGAGGAACATCTTACAAGAATGCAGTTTAAACCTTAACATAGCAAAGAAAAAAACCTCTCAATTTCCCCCTATTTTGACAGCTGCAAGAACCCAGCTCAGAAAAATCCATTTCTGCAAGGAGAGGGAAAGGGGCGTGTGGCAGGAATCAAGTGCTAGCACACAGCACAGCTTTGCACACAAACATTAGTAGTGTGTAGATTTGAAACTGTACCTAGAAAAACTCAATCCAGGTGCACTTCTGTGTACATATCTGGCAAACATACTTGGAATTATTTAACTAGGTTGCCAGTGAGCATACTTGCAATTATTAACCAGTGTGATTCTCATGTGCCTACGCAAGTGAACAAAACCGACCCCTTACACTTTTGTCTGCCCTGCTGATGGATGAAGAAAATGTTCTTTTAGAGATCTGGCAATTTGAGATTTCCAAGTGCAGCCCAGCTGCCAAATATCTCACCTAGCATGTATGTTTGTAAATGCAGGGTAGGAAGGATGTACCTAGACCGAGACATAAAGTGGCAATTTTGCACATATCCTCTGCTGCTGCATCTACTTGAATGGCTATATATTTTTAGGAGATGCATGACCACAATCATTACAGTTTCCTTTTAAAGGTATTTCTCTGGTTCTTCGAAACTAGCTCCTTTATTCTATGAGTTTTCAAGTTCCTTGACATATGGGTAACATTACCTAAGCTTTGTATTGCAATTCAACTTCCCCTCTTCCTAGTTGCTTTAAAAGGTATTCTGTGACAGGATTTTTCTTAAACTAACAAATAAGCCTGTACAGACCAGGGAAATCTGTACTTTTTCAAAAGTAAAAATGACCTCTAGAGGTATTTAAAGCATTATGTTAAAAAAAGACTTTGCTATTAAAATAGAATCTCATGTGTAGAACGTCCTAGATAAATCTCTGAGATACTATTGAGCATTTCACAGTGTCCTCATTCAGCCAAACTTGTGGCACTGCACAAAGAGTAGATTGTTGGCCACCGAATTGTAATGACTTTCACTCATCTGGTCTGCTTTGGGAATGTATTCTTGGTTACAAAATCTAGTTCAGATGAGGTTTTGCACATCTGAGAATTGAAGAACACCGACACCATAGCTAAGAGCATTTTAGGATTACAGAGCATTTCTCCATGTTTGCTGGGGATCTGCACAGAGCACCTTTTGATTCGCACGACATGCCTAACATCTGACACAAGCAATCTTTAAAATACAAGGTTGATCTCTTCAAACACTGCTAGAAGATGTCCAAGTGACACTGACTGAAGCTGAGGGAGACTGGATCTTTTTAATTGCTTTGAACTCCTCACTATAAATAAAAATACACCATAGAGTGTATAGGAAACAAAAGCTGAACTGTCTGTACCCTCATGTATGCTCAAAATTACATTTCTGTATTTGTATGCACAGTACCTCCAATTATACAGAAAAACAGGGTTTAAAGGCTAGTCCTCAGGTAACCATACATATTCAAACACACTCCAAACTACTGAAAATCTGGCTCCCACAGCTTTCAACTAAGCTACAATAATAGGCCTGAACACTGAGCCACGCTATGGTCTCCTCCTTCATATTTCTCTTTAAGACTTATGAGAAGTTGACCTCCAGAGGTCCTTTCCAATCTAAATTATTCTATGACGGTATTACGTCTCTTCAGTGCTTCCTTGCTCCTGAGAAGCGTGTGGAGACATCAGAATCTGAGATGTGAATGCTTCTGAACAGAATAACCTCTCCAGAAACAAAATGCTATAAACAGAGCCTGAAATTCTGGAATATCTGTAATATTTTCAGGAAGAGCTACTGATACAGAGTTATCATTTTTACAAGGGGAACTCCAGCATCGGACTGATAAACACCGGAAAATGACTTATGATGATCTTCATTTATTAAATAACAAAGCTGCAAGTCATCAGATACCTAGCATGGTCTTTCATTCAGCTCTTGGTGTCTCATTACCTCTGAATTTGCTCTACTCATAACATGCTGATTTCAGTGGAAACGCATACACAGTGCAATGTTATTCAGCTGTAATATACCCAAGCCTGATTCTGGGCAGGATTTTTAAAGGTGCTTAAGTAATCAACACAAATATTTCCCAGGGACTTTCAATATTTGTCTTTCTAGTAAAGGCAGGTGCTTTCAAATACTGTAACATAATTTTCAGAGACTGAAACCTCCCTTACCTCTTTCTTCACCTCTTCCTCATCTTCCAGTGTCAGTGCTGCCAACTGCTTAGCTCTCTGCTCCATCAAGTTTACGTATCTAATTGGATTGGATAAGGCCTCAATCACATCTAGAAATGAAGCAAACACTTCAGTTCCAAGCCCCTTATGTTGTGGTTCTGGTGTTCCTCAGGCTTTAAGAAAGAGAGATGCTTTTTCTACAGATCTGTTCTTTAGGTGTTCTCAGGCTCTAGAAACAGCAGTGGAAGGGAGTACACTATCATGCACACGTACTCTATGAGCCATCAAACTCCAGCAGAGGGAATACATGTGCTGGCAGTATTTATTCACTCATACTGAGCCTGATCACTATTCATTATTGTAACAGACAGCTAAGAGAAAAATGGGGCTGACAAAAGATGCTGCTTTGGCTCAGCTTTTTCTTTTGTCTTTGAGTTTGTGCTCGGGTGACACGGATATGCATTTTTGTGCACATGGTGTTTTATGATGAATTTTCATAGGCTTTCAGCAACGGACAGCTTGGTTCCTGCTCCAAGACATGAGGCACAACAAGGAGCATTAGGAAAAATCCTCTTGTTTTATAACCAGAACAGCTACACAGAATACATTTCTTTTAACTGAGTATGTACGATATGATCTTTGAACCTATCCTGGTTTACAGCTAATTCCAAAATACAGCTCTCTGTATTAAGCACAGCACCTCCCTCTGCTTAGGAACAGCTACATACAACTGTGTCATGTAAACAAAGTTTCATCTGTGTTTCAATGGCAAATGCCTTGGACACTTCCTCCTTTGGAGTCACACAAGGTCTGCTGAAAATTAAAGAGTTTGCTCTGATCCTAAACCACAGGTAGACTGCTACAAATTGAGCTGTTCTGCATGAGTGACGAGACATAATAATTCATCAGATGCAGCGCTTTGTTCAAACGACTGCTATCCCATTACACCAGGTCACTGACACTACACCCATTTCGCATTTCAATTAACCTTTATATTTCCCAGTAGAAAAATTTCACAAAATTACCTGCATAAGTATCGGGTACATAGTCTTTGACCTCTATGTACACAAAGAGAGCTGGCAGTGTCAAAGGTTGGTTCCTCTCATTCCTCAAACAGATGTAGTGATAGCCTGTAAAATAAGAGCCATCCAGTTCAGAGCATAAACTGGGTATTCCCAATGTAATTGTGTTATCATTTGTTATTTACAATGTGGCTCCAACTAAGCCAGCAACTCCAGGAACTTCTGATAGGGAAGGATTTACCTTAAGGTTTTCAGAGATAAGCATACGGATATGGGACTGTCAGAAAAGCACAGGAACACTGCAGTTTAAAAGAGTATTTCCCCTTTATTTTTAAGTCCCTGAAGGATGCTAAATTGTCATTTATATTATTTTTGAAATATTCTATTTTATTCCTTCCAGCTAGATTTTTTCAGTTTTGGAGCTCTTATTTTATTTTCAAAACTAACTCTCCCAGTACTCAGGAATCTGATACCAGGCAGTGGTAGAATACAAGTCAGTAGCAGGCTGCCCTTATCTGGGGAGATTTTCAGATAAACCATTACATACTCAGAAGTATGTAATGGTTCAATCTTTGCTTTGGGAATAATGGTAATTCTGTGGATTTGTGTAACAGTATGATAGTTTTCAATAATGCCTCACTCCACTGTGGGTATTCTCCCAGAAATTAACACAAAAAGAGAAATTACATATTGCAAAGGTTTCTCAGCTCCCTTGAGCTCCACAGCTGAATTTCAGCATGTACACAAACTAAAATAATCACGCTGTTCTCCATCGCATGCTGTAAACAAAAGATCACCGGAGTCAGAAGGACAGAAGATCAGCCTGTGGGTACAAGCTCTCAAAAGTGCTTGTATGATTTAACATAGTGGCCTTTGTTCTAAAAAGCACAAACTGAAAAGCAGGTACATCGTTTAGTGCTCTTCTGAATAGGCTCTGGGCTGCTCAAAGGGTGACGGCCATGAATGGGGATCACACAAGCGTAAGAGCTCACTTCATACAAGCGTAAGAGCTCACAAGTGGGAAATCCTGCCTCCTATTCACAGCCACCCTTCCTCCTCTCCCATCACCTACCTTGCTCTGGCACTCTCAAACCCTCCATGAGGCAATTTTATCGATGAACCCAGCAGACAACTCTTCCAGCATAAAAAAGTGGAGAGCCTGCTATTGGATTTATGAACTGGGTTGGCTCACAAAAACATGTGTTGATTGACAGAGCTGGCACACCAGAACGGCCAGGAAGACATGGCCAGCAGCAGGCAAGAGAGGAGGAAGGGAGAAGGGAAAGAGGAGTGAGACTTCAGACTAGGCTGGCGAGGAAACCCTCCTGCAGGGACGTGCCCAGCAGCAAGCTCCACCTAGCCCGCCTGCACTCGCGCTGAGGCCAGGCGACCCACACCAGCCAAGACAAGGCTTGCAGCGCTTCTTAGAAGTGCCCTGATGTCACCTGCCACAGGAGGAGAAGGGACTGATTGAGAGGTTACCGGGGCTCAGGCAGTCTCCAGGCACAATATGGACAACAACTGCTAGATACAGGGACATGTGAGTTTTGTGTGACTGCTCGGCCTGGCTAGTGCAGGTGTAGTGTGGACACAGATATCCTTCCTTTCCCACTGTGACTGAAGCTGTGAACACGTCTATGGCCTGCATGCTTGCCCTGTTTTGGATCTCATCACCGGAAAACTGGTGCTGAAGTCAGACACTTCCCTTGCTCGAAATGCCAGTGTCACCACATCCTTCCGAAACACACCTAGCAAGTAAGGCCCTCGCCTGGAAAACTGGGGCTGAGTTCTCAAACAAGACCATTTCCAGGTAAGTGGCCATACTGATTATAATAACAGTAATAATATGATTTGGAAAAGACCAGAAGTGATCTTTAAAATTTTCAGCAATGAAGACAAAATAATTTTGGGTTCCTTTAAAGGTTTTACAGAGACAAACAGCTTGCATATCTACTGTTAGTCCCTGCGTGCACGCCTGTAAAAATTACATCACAGGAGCATGATTTGCTTTCATTCCCAGCACTCTCCCACTCTCACAAAGAAGACATACCAGAACTGGCTGCTGCTGCCCTCTTTCCTCCCAAAAGAGTATAATTGCGCTTACCAGCATAAACCTGGGAACACGCAACTGATCTACTGTAGACCAGCAAGTGCCAACCATGCCTTCAATGCTCAATGCTATTGGTTTTCCTGGTTCATTTAAATGAGAAAATCAGATTTAAATTTAAATCAGATTTAAATTTCTGGTGAAATATGGTATCTTCCTGTTTGAAGATAAGAGATATTATTCAAATCTCCAGTTGCTATAAATCTGCAGAATTGCTGCTGATCTACAGTAGCTGAAATTCTGGCTTGTTGTTTCTTCTTATTACACAGTGCACGTCTCAAGAGCAAAAAGTTTACCTGGTCGAATTGCTGAGACAGGTAATATCCGATGACCAATAAATTTGCCTCCTTCTTCATACACTGCTAGCCTCAAACATGCCAGGGAAGGTAAAACCACCTGGTCGGAAATATTGTTGCATCATTAGTGTTCTGCTCTGAATGAAACAGCTGCTTCCAGACACAGGATATAGAGCAGACAGAAAGAGACAGTTGTATCCAGCAGATAACAACATCTGTATATTCATAGTAAACACCATACGAGAAATAAGAGCGTATGCAACTGCATATCAAAATAACTCTCATGGAGTTATTTTTCAGTCAAGAAAATTGAGGACATGTGCATAGTATGCTGAAAGCAATTTAACCGTACGTTCTGAACACAGTACAAGGGAACTTTGGCAGCTCCACTCTTACCACATTTGAATGCGCTCTGTTCTCACACCCTACATTTGATTTTTTTTCCTTTGTGTGTGTGCCAGTGGGATTATTTATTTCTGAGACAAGTCACTGATAGACATGCTAGTGCTGAAAACTTAGAAAGCGACTCAACATCTTTTGCAGTGTCAAAGTATGAATTACATGGACATGTCAACCCCAGTGGGCTTTCCAGTGCTGCAGTGCATTTGCTGGCAAGGCTAAAGGGGTTTAGTCAGGCAGGATGCTTGCCAGCACTGGATGCTTCCTGACATCGTGTGGTCAACTATGTAAGAAAGAAGGACAAACAGCAAAAAAAGAAAACAAGAAGTGAAAGAAAGGTTACTAAACTACTCCACAAAGACCTGAATCACTTTAAATATACTCTCAAATCACAGAAGTTAAAAAAAATATTAATTTTATCCCTGCCCTGCAAATGAGACTTCAAAAAATGTGCAGCATAATTCATCGCATTTTCTTAGCCAATGTGAAAACACATACAAATACATGTATTTTGAACCTAAACGCAGATAGGTATTTTTTCAGAACATGTCATGCTCAAATTTATCTATACAATGAAAAAAAAAGCAACAATCCAAAACTAAGAGTTTCTGTAAGTTATTTTTGATATGACCAAAAATAGTAATCCAAGCTCCTTCTGAGCATAGAGGCAGTCAAGCATGATCATAACTAAATAGAGAAATGAAGTACACTAATTAGAAGTTCATCATAGAAGAAAAATGCTAGTGATGTTTGCAAAGGTGAGCTCCGGCAGACTGCCAAAAGAAAGTCATTCAGAAAGCAAAATATTCAGGGAAGAGGGCTGCACTCCCTAGAAAGCAGGGCTGCAAGCACCAACTGTCTAAGCATCTCTGCAGACTACATTTGCCTAGAGGCATATGAGAGAAGCTGTTCCTCAAATACTGTGACTCAGGACCCACTTAACCACACTGTCCAATATATAAAACCTAGATAAAAGCAGAGCTCCTGTTAGAAAACTGATTGTGAGTATACTTATACAGCACAGTAAGATGTTCATACTGCACAATCCTAAAATGGTCTTAGTTGTTCTGCTCCCTCCAAGTCTGGAGAATTGAGTCTGAGTGACATTGTTCAAACTGCATGAGTAACTCAGGGGCCTATGTCTCATTTCGGGTGGATGGCATTTATGCTACTTCATCACTAAGGTTGTATTTATGCAGCACAATCTAGTGCTAAGCAGAGATAACATTGTTTTGAATGTGCTAGCTTGGACAGCCAAATTGGTATAGCTATACACAGTGTTGCCTGCAGGTTAACAGGTTCTGCTTTCAGCAGGGCTGTTCAGCCCAGGCAAAATGCCACGGTAATTCAGCAAAACCACTTCTGGGATCTGTGCTTGCTTGTTCGCGGCTCAGCACGGCACTGCACCATGTCACGGAGATCCGTCTATTGACAGGTTTGTTGCTTCCAGCTGTGCCAGTGACACAAACAAGGTCACTTTTAACCTGACCTATTTCAGTAGGGACTGGCAGGACTACAGTAGCAAAATTATACCAGAAGTGGTTAACAATGAACAGCTGAAGAAAAAAAACATTTGGAATCTCTTTATAGTCTTTCTGGCGAATGCAAAGTTTCTGAAAACACAGGAATTATCCGACTGGACAGAGCTAAACCAAGCATGGGGCACCTCTGGGAGGCAAGCGTTACACCAACCTTCTTAAACACTATGGTTTCCTCTTCCCAGACCGGATTAACTGCATTGCCTTGGGAGGTCTTCGTCTTTAAAGCTTTTCTTCTTGTATCCACAGGCAGGCCAAACATGTCAACTTCTACATAGGTACCAACTTTTTTATCAGAAAGAAACTGACCTGAAATTATCTAAAAACAAAACAAATGAGGATCATTAGAGATAATTTTGATGGATTAGGAAATGAGTGGCTGAAATTCAGATGGATAATTCTCATTAATGATAAGAGAGAATGTGTTCTTAAAAAAACCCAAACAAACTCCCCAAAACAATAAACAAACCACTGTCTAACATTGCAGACAGAAAAACAACTTCAGAGGCCTGCTTTTCTGGGACCTTGTGACCCTGAATTCCCCTGTGAGTAATAATGTGGTTAAAATCAAGCTGCTGGCCTTCCCGCAGCAGGAATACTAATTTGGATCTCATTTCTCAATCTGTCTGCCTATTTTCACAACACTATCTTTGAGGCTTGTAATTTCTAGCCAGTTACAACCACAGGTTCAGAAGATAATGCTGGAAGAGAAGAGGTTTGGGCAGCAAAGAAACTATGTGTGCCTTTTATTGTGAGGGAGAAAGCAAGCTAAAAAATATGTATTCTAATACTAAGGCTCTTTGCAGAGATCAAGTTTTGCTACTAAATGAAGACAGCTATGAAATAACTGGTCTTCGCTACATCTTACTTTAAACTGGGAACCAAACTCTCCTTGCAGCCCTGAAAAAAATAAAGGCAGGCCTGCAAATCAGAAAATTGAAGAGGCAGGGGAATACACAGCAGGATCGCTGTACCTTAATAACTGCAGATTTGCTGAGAGCAAATCTTATTCAGTTTTCAGCTGTATCTTATGTGGCCACTGACGTTATAACTAGCAGAGTCTTCTCTGAGCAGGCAGAAGCAGCTGCCTTCTGACAGTTGTCTCATTGCTGTTAGAAACACTGTGCATCTCCTAACAGCTATTGAATGATTTCCACCTCCATTTAGTAAAACAGCAGAAGAGGGTGCCTCAAAACCCCCAGGAGGAACTAAAAGGCTCTGTGATTACGGGTCACCATGAAAGGTCACTCCCAGCT
Organism: Dromaius novaehollandiae; assembly: GCF_036370855.1. NCBI lineage: Eukaryota > Metazoa > Chordata > Aves > Casuariiformes > Dromaiidae > Dromaius > Dromaius novaehollandiae. The sequence continues at coordinate 122,116,299 of NC_088100.1, forward strand.
AGTCGTCTTTTTTACCACGCACGTCATCAGGTTATTGCTTTGTCCATATCCCCCACAGCAGCGCGCTGCTACACTCGTGTCTGCAGCCCGAAAGGAAATACTTGTGTTTCTCGCAATGAAAACAGGAGAGTATTTTGCAGGTGGATTCTGTAATAACGACACTGTTCTAATGAACACGTCCATTAAAGGAATAACAGGATTTCAGAAAGTTTATGCTTTTAGACCTAGAGATATACCGAGTATAAACTTGTGATCCTGTCATAGCCAATGCAATCTATCACTCTAAACATTCATAGAAGTAGTTTCCAATTTGCAGATTTCTTGAGGGCCCTTGGACTTCTTGAGGAGTCCTTAACAAAGTAACCAAGAAAAGCGAGTTGGCAATGACTTGCAGCTGACATTTAGGGTTCAACAATTTCCAACTTATAGGGGGCCAGAAATTTGTTTTTATACTAAGCAGTATACTGTTCTGGCTATTTCAGTGCAACCTACCACTTTATAACAGCATCATGTTTTAAATTCATCCCTTTGTTACTAAAAACCTGGCCAAATTACTCTTAAATTCAGTAATTTCCTTGTTACTTGTATGAAAGAGAATATATACAATAAAAGTACTCTTATTTAACCTGCAATATGAAATGTGGGACGAGATCCTTCACACTTCAAAAATTAAATGTCACTCCCTGAAATTAAATGCATTTTATTTTCTTGAATTAGTATGGTCATTTGCTAGGCCACTGCAAAACAGACACATATGTACATTCTGACATAGTCAAGAGAGCATTTTCATGCTTTGTATACATACCTTGACAGACAAGGTATTAGCTACTATTCCATCCACTATACTTTCAGTAAATGGGTCAAAATGTTTGTCTGGTCTTCTCATGAATTCTGGCTTTAACCTGTATCCGCTTTTGCCATTGTACTCGTACATTCCCATGTTTATTTGCATAGACAAATCTAGGTGGGAAGTAATATTGATAAGGATTAGTTCTGGGTACATCACAATTAACAATAAGCAATAAAACAATATTATGCACTGTAATTTCAAATGCATAATGCAAACAGCTATTTATGGAATACTGTTGTTGGTTAAGAGAGGTGTCAGATATGATTGCAGCCACCCTCCTGGATTCTTTCCATAAGAAAAAGACATCTTTCAGACACTACTCTGTAGATAACATTTTCAAATTTTAGAAGGAGCATTTATACTTAACTGTTGAGTTCATCAGTGTTGTACTGACTCAGAACCAGACCTAGCAGAGTACTTACGTCTCTGACCCCTTCCAGAATTAGTAGGATGCTAGGTGCCTGATACTTGTTTGAAACTGGCCTGAAGACGTTTCTATTTCTCTATAGACTGTGTCTATACTGTGGTATAGTGCTCCTTCACAGTCCTGCCTCCCTGCTCACTCACATAAGGGATCCAGCGGAGCATGCCACAGCTCCCTTGCAGCCTGCGCGGGGGTTTCCTTTCCATGGAGAGGCAGCGTGTACATGGCCACAGCTGGGAAAGGAACAAGGCAACACCACCAGCCTAGAGACAACGCGGCCGGGATATGTACTGGGATCCAGCAGCTGACTCGTACATCTCATAGAACAGACATAGCCTTGGAAGACAACACGTCCTATTTCAACAGCGTGCATCTAGGAGCCTAAATGTATTTGTTTTTTAAACACTCACTTTTAAAATGGAATTTGCTGTCTAAGTCACTTCGGTCTTGATATACTGAGACTTTGCAAGACACACAAAAAAAATCATTGCCAGATCTCAAATGCTGCTAATAGTTACCACTTATAAATGATGCTAGCATGGAAATCATTATGTGTGTACATTGTACTAGCTATAGCATGTTAATTATGAATATTGTTCGGGTCTGGTTAAAAAATGTTAACTAACATTAAGTACTATTCAATTGCTGACCGTCTTTTGGTGAATAAAGCCTTTCCTGTCTCCCAAACAAAAACTGCATCAGAGAAGTGGAAAAGTACAGCTAACTAAATCAAAGGACCATCACAACTTACCTACAGTTTGGAAGTTAAGAGCAACCATCTGGCAGCCGGCATTCCAAAAGACCTGTGGCATGTAGTTCGAGGAATCTACACGTGTTCCCTTTGGGTAAATTCGGCTTAGCTGCATTTTGTTGTATCTAAAGTGTGAGTAGTTAAGACATGGTTTGTGTGACAAAAAACACCTTGCAGAGAGGTTATGCAACTGCAATATTTAAATACAGATGATCTCTACAGAACGGCATGGCTTTGCTTTTTGAATTTCTGCAACCAGAATGCTTCCAGAGGTCCAGAATTTTGTAGGAGACATGACAAACACAGGGTGATTAAAGGTGCTATTTGTTCCTGTACAGAGTACCCGGAGTAAGCAAGGAAATAGCATAGGCATATGCATCAAAAAGATAGCATTCATAAAACTCCATGTATCATCATGATTACTAATTTGCAATTTTCCTAAGACTGTGTTTATAGAGACTAATTAGCTGCAACCAGCAAACCTTTCACTGGTGGGGGGAGACGTGCTCAGCTAAAAAGTAAGTGCTCCTCTGAAATGAGCATTAGAATTAGCCTCCACATACAGACAGAAAGGATGAGTATGCACTTGTAGACAAGTCTACCAATCTCGGACATCACAGCATGCTGCAGGTTCTCTTTCTCCATTAATCTTTGAGGCATTATTTTATCTTGTTCATTCTTTCTGAACTGCAGCCATGACAAGAGACAGTGAGAAACACTGAAAGGTCTAAACAGATTCCTCCTTAGCTTTTCTCTAGAAGTTACAAAAGAAAAACTAAAAAGGAAGTGGGTGCTAATAAAAGGGTTCAGTGTTCTTGGAACCACAGGAACAAGAGCTTGAAGAAAAGCACACTCTCTTGTACGACTTTGCAAAAAGTTACCCACATCTTGACAATTTTCTCCCCATAACGCCTACTATGTCACATGGGATAAGTTTAATAATGAGAATATAAAGCAGCAGGTCTTCAATATGTAGCCTATTCCTTCTACTGTTAGGCCACGTCACAAGGATTCATGTCAGCTTTTAAATTAGCTCATCAGAACTCAGCCCTGTTAATTCATCCAGGAAGACAGTCAAGCCTACAAATTTCATTTGAGTTCCCTATTTTCACAGCTCCTCTCTCCAAATTCCAGTAAAGCCCCGTAACAAATCTAAGATTTAGACAGGCTAGGAAAGCAACTTTCAGAAAAGTCAAGGATACTCCACAAATTCCACAGGAGACTTTGTAAGTTGCTCAAGCCCTTTGGTTTCCACGAAGGAAGACATTTCAAAACTCTTGTTGCGTTCTGTAATTTTAAAGGGGAGAGAAAACAGTGACATATTAGAGCATGAAATCATACGCGGTATATGAGCTGCAAACAACCGGTTTAGTCTCAGTTCCTCTAACCCACCTACTGTTCACCAGCTCATTTCACAGCAGTCTCAAAGGATTCATCTACACAATCGCTTGCTGACAGCAACCAGCTCACTCTGCACATACTCAAGGGCTCTGTCAAACGCACGTTAGCGCTCCCTGAATGAAGGGGATTGGCACTGCCTGGGAGAGGTACTGCACCAGCTGCAAGTCACCAGAAAGTCAGTGCATGGGCAGAGGTCTCTCATGTCTGCTTACAAAATACCACGTTGATATATTCTGAGAGGTAGAGCCTCAGGCTCATAGGTGAGGAGTAGAGGTGACATGGTTGCTATTGTGGGGACCACAGAGGGTCCTGGGGGATCTCTAGACTGTCTTTGCAGGTGGATGCAAAGGGTCTGAGCCAATTTGAAGCTGCAATAACTAATGTCATATCAGATTAAACTAAGCAGTGTGCTAGCTGTGCCTGCAGTGGTGCTTGTTATCTTCAGTATGGCAGGGTAAGCTCACATCTGCCTCGAACAGCCACAGAAACATTCTAATCTAATCAAGAGCAAAGGTACATTTCTGTGTCCCAGCATGTCCCCAGACCTAAACCTAGATTCATCTGGAGCTCTTTAATTTGGTTCAGCTTTCTGAGCTGGCATACAACAGTCGTGAAAAGCCCGTATTAAGCTTTTAAGTTAGGGGAGCTAAACATTCATTTTAATATCATGTTACTCACCTTTGCCTGATGTGTGCACAGCCTTTCAATGTACCCATGTGACATGCTTTTGCAAAAAGCCTAAGTCAAAACCTTTTTAGCCAAAGTACTTTCTCCTTTAAACTTCTGTACAGAAGGTAAGGATTCCTATAGAAAAGAGCTTCTCATTTCTTCACACCATCAGCTGTGCATATTGCCTAGAAGGGGCCACAGCACTGAGAGATCACGTCCATTAAATGTTTTAGCATTGCTCTCTAAACGAGGCAAACAGTGCACGTGTTGCAACATGAACTCTCTAGCCTCACCACTCCACTGAAAGCAAACAATAAGCCAGAGAAAGAGCTTGCCCTCACCTGGTTTTAGATATAATTGGACTGCAAAAATCCAGCGATGGCCAGAAGGCCAGCCTGGCCAGCTCCTTGAAGTCAAACTGCGAAGCCGTAGGAAACACATAACACTGAACAAAAGCACTTGTCTTGCAGAGAGAAGCAGGACAGAAACAGGTGGGCTGTTTCCTTACAGGAAGCCAAAAGGGAAGCAGAGGCTCTAAAGTGAGGAGCTAGAATCTTTTGGCCAGTGTGGGAGGAAAAAGGCAGAAGTGCTGCCAGCTGGTGATCTGCAGACTCAGGATATGTTGAAGAATCAGAGGATCACCGTGTGTCCCAAAAGCGATTATCTCCCTCTAGGAGAGCTGAGACTAGTATTTCATTGCAGTCCCTGTTCCCTAACCTCATTCTACTTTTCATGTTCTTTTATATCCAGAATGAAGGTTTGGTTTGGCATTTTTGGGTTTTTTTTTTATTTTGTTTTTCCAAAAGCATTTTCTTACCATTCTCTCTCTTTTAAGAAGTTTGAAAACCGCTTTCTAGCTAGCAACCATCATGCTACTGCCATTAGTCATAGCTATTATAGAAAGATTCCTGCCATTCCCTCGAGGCTGCTCTCCTGCCATTCATCTTCCCTTCCAACAAGCAATATCCTCTCTTTCTCCAGACTCAGTTCCAGCCAGCTCGCTCCCATCTGAGCTCTTTATAAAAAAGATCATTCCTCTCCCACCTCTCCCCTTACTAATGTGACAGCACTAGCAACACACGTACAGCACTAATGTAGACTATCAGCACATCACCTAGATAACAAAGCAGTTTGTTGATGAATAGGCATTCATGCACCTGAATGCATCGAGGTTCACTTTTTGCTAATTGAATTACGAGTTTCTTATGAGTCACCTAGAAATGATCAACCCAGTCATGTGAGTATTCCACAAAGGGAAGCTTTCCTGAAGCTGCTAATAAGCACTTTTGTTTGCTTGTCTCACATGAAGGAAACATTACAGCTGATGGCTACTCAGAGAAAAAAAATCAAGTGAAATCTTATAAAATGACATTGAAACATATTGCTGATTTTCTGTTTGACCCATCCTATTCTTCCTCTTCTTCACTTATCATTACTTATTTACTTTAAATTACAGTTATTTACTTTAAATTCTGGCCTACCAGGAAACAGTGACTGGATTTGTCGTACCTCCATGGTTATTTTACTACTGTATGACTGCTATGTAAGGTGTGAAAAAGAATCCTCAGTATCTATTACCCCCAGGAAAGAAAAAGAGCATGCTTTTTATTCTATTTAGAATACAGGTGCTAGAATTTGTTGCAGTGATATATTGTGTCTCTCAGCTTTATATTAAAATAGAAGCTCATCCATAGGAAAATGGAACTTGCAGTTGTTAAATGATTCAGCTACTAAATGTCCAGGGCTTAATCAAACTCCTAATTAAAATAAGAACAATTATTTTCTTATGGCATCTGGAGAGGACTGAGAAACCCATTTGAAGAAGAGACTGTCCAGGAGGGACATTTCTCTCTCTAGCGACGCATGACACTACGCTATCTTATCAGGAGGAAGTCACTATAGAGTGGACAAACTCGTTGCAAAACTGGTTGAAAATCTTGAAAAAATACCTCTAAATACTTACCAGTTATGTACTGTCAGACAGAGGGAACATAACTAGCAAGGTCAATCAGGGGACTGTTGTAGACCCAGTTCTATTCAGTACTGTACTCCTATTAACAATTTGGATGCAAGGCTAGGAAATACACTTCTCAAATGTGTCAATGACAGCAGCAGCGAGGTGCTGTAAACACTACAGAGGCCAGGATCACAAATCAAAACAAATTTTGAATTAGAAAATAATACATTAGAAAAACATTATAACATTGAAAAGATGATGCTACACTTAGGAAAAAGAAGTCAGGTGAACAAAAATAAAAACTGGGCAACAACTGGATAGGTGGCAAAACAGCAGAAAAAGGTTTTTGTGGTGATAATGTGCTATTGAGGGATATTTACAAATACAAAAAAGAAAGTTTCTGATTCTGCCACTATGTAACTCTATTGGAATAGCCTTTCTGTCGCCAATGAAACTACATTTATGCTCATACTTAGGCATGTATGAAACTATCTGCATTAAAGAGTAAATTTTTTATAACTTTGATCTTAGCTGTTTTAAAGCCATGGCACTTCAACACAAAAGTCTTTCAGTGGGGGGAAAGAAAAGGTTAGTCTTCTGAATGCATTTTGTATCATGTTGACTACTTTTTTACTACTCATAGCCTTAGACGCCCAATAACTACAGTTAGTGCATATACATATACACAGTGCATATATGCAAATAGCAAAGAGGGCTATTTTCTTGACTCATGTAATTTTAATACATTTAAGGATGACGCCAGTTGCAAGGATCTATGATATTTGCTTAGCAATGCCATCTCTCCATTAGAATACTATCACAAAAAAAAAAGCTTCTTTGGAAAACTGAAATTTTATTAACCACTGGGAATTAAATCAAAGAAACAAGTACAAATAAAACATTTCAGTAACTGATGATAAAATGGAAAGGAAGTAAAGATCTAGCACCAAGCAAACAAAACTTAGTTTCCTGTAGTTTTAAATTGAAAAATGATACTCATCTAATGCTTTCCTACTTTGCTGATGTTCACTGAATTTAATGAAGGTCCAGCAGGAAGTCAGGGCCAGGAGTAAGCGCAAAACCCAGAAGTCATGTTATAGAGGCCACCACTCAGCCCCACCAACCAACCAGCAACATTTACCACATAATCATTTTTTCTACACAAACATCAGAAATATTCACTCCTTAACATTGAGTTCACAGAAACAATTTCACTGATCAAAGGTCACACCAAGACTTACAGTAGAAAGTCTGGACATGAACAGTTCTTTACAAAATACGTAACTCGGAAAGGCACGGGCATGTGATGCAGAAGAACCTACACATGAGAATTTTACAACAGCTGCATCAACTTGTCTTGCTAGGATTCACATGACTTCCTTTCCAGAAGGAATATTTCCTTCCCACTGTGTACTTGTAATGCTCATTAGAGCTAATGGAAATTACAAACATCCAAGGGACACTATTATAAGGAACTGGCATAGAGCTCTGCATGATTTTGTGGAAGCTTGTGTGTATGCCTATACAAACACACACATACATATAAATAGGTAGATGACTTTTTAACATTTACTTTTTTAATACTGCCTTTTGTAGGATGTATTTAATACCATTCTAATTCAGCAGTTGTGATCATAATTATAAGTTTATTATTCAAAAGAAATAAATGGAAAATCTTGTATACAGATACAGACTTAGGAACCCATTGCGTGTCCTTTGCCAAGGCCTCCATAAATCCGTAACAAATTAAAATGCTATATGCTTCTTTAACTAAAAAGCTCTAAGAGCATATTGTAACCTGTCAAAACAAAGTGCAAAAGGGCAGGCAAACAGTGGGGGGTTCTGCTCCGAGAAAGCAGAAGATGCGGCAACGTTCATTAAGGATGCCATAGAGTGCATTCCCAGCAAGGCATCTTCTGTAAAAGCCAGCAGGGGATGAGGTTATGGCCTTTTCTATACAATACACAGAGGAAGGAAAGATGAAATTTGCATATGGGAAACGCAAACTCTCTGCTTACACTAAATCCTTTATAAAAGTAGCATTGGCAAAATATAAATGCATACCCACAAGCTGAAGGAATACTTATGATCTCCTTCCTCAAACTCCTTAAATTACTCTTCAGTCATGGACAACAAATACAACGTAAGTACAACATTTTCAGAAATGTCTTTGAAATGGCAATTACTGTTGATGAACCTTGATATTTAGACTAATGCACATCTCGAGACAAATGTGGAATTATTGGGCTTAATACCAAGAGAACATTTTCTACCATTGTGCCTGTATCTAACTGAGAGGATTTCTTCCAATACCTCTAGGTAATTTTCAGCATAAGATGTTGCTCATACTTAGCTTGCTTACTTTTTGATATTTCAAATGACTCAAACTTCACCGGCTGTATGTAGTTCACCAGGTTAGACATTTCTTCTGTGGCCATAGCCTCACTCCCAGCAGTTCCCTGGAACAGAAAAGGGAAAACATTGCAGTTTTAGCCTATCGAAACCCATGGTGGCCATCTGTGCAGCAACCACAAATACCAATGTCCAGTTTTGTGTCTACCATGATATCTTCCACTGATTCTGGCTTAGTGAAGTCAATGCCTCACACTAGAAGCTTCATACTACTAATGAAGAGAATTTGCCATACAGTTTTAAGGTCAAATTAAACTGATGCTGTATTCATTCTTTTTACAAGGCTCCTTGGGAAGGGAGTGCATTACCTTCACACTTGCATGGGGCTGAGTACACTTACCAACACTGTTGGATAAATACCGTAGCTCTAACTTCTCAACCTCCAGTTTTCACTTCCAATAATGTTAAATATACCACAAGCAGTTGGCTAAAACAGATCAGCCATGGTGTTACTAAACTCTTATTCTTCAATAAATTAAAATATAAATGAACAAAGTACAGATGCGCTTCCAAGCCTATTAGCAACCAACTTCAGAAAGCTGGTGTAGCATGCTTCCCAGTGCTCTGCTTCCTTTCTCCACTAGATGGTAGTCCAACTCCTGGTAACACAAGCCAACCCATGATTGTTGGAACCGACCCATCAAGATAAAACAAATCTGCACACTTACTTCATCCATCGAAGACTTTTTACAGTCATCATCGTAGTCATCATCATCATCGCTCTCAATCTCTGCTTCTCCTGAAATGTTTTAAGTACAGGATAATTACTGGCTGAAGCAATAGTTATAAATTTACCAGGAATATACTTGAGAAATGTGGAACTGGCACTGCTTTAAGGATACCACATCATAGATGTACTTTTTGTCACAGAACAAGCCAAACACAGAGTCTTGAGGGATTTATCTATTTTCTGTGTTGATAAGTTCTTACTGTCCCTCCAAACGAAAACCTCCTTTTGCAGCTGCTGGACAATCGGTATTTGGAAATCATGGAGTGGGTATCAGAACTGAGAAATGAGCGTTGTGGCGTGCATAGTGTGCAGGTACAATAGTACACGCTACTCTGAAAAGATGGTCCTGTGCACATGGCCACCACCTTGGGGTTAGGAAGACTCAGGTTCAAGCTTCCTCTATGTCACAGGATCCTTGCATGACCTTGAATGAGTGCCTTCACCCCATCCATGAACGAGCAGATAACAGCCTTCCCAGGATGAACAAGTAATACATGAAAATTGATGAGATTCCTATGTGCTGTGGTAACAAGGACTGTTCAGACAAATCCATCTGTTCTGAACACAACCCGCTGTGTGTACTAAGGGGGCATAGCTGGCAGAAGCTGGCACAAGTACATCCAATTTCAATAGCTTGACTTCAGTTACCTTCACCGAAACTAGCTTGGTATACTTTCCTACTAGAATTGAGGCAGTATATCTCAAATTCACCAGCTGAGGGCAGTGCAAATCAAATAATGTGAAGACGATGCATAAATCTCATCCTTCCCTTGAAAATGCACTAAAGGCATAAATGGGACCAAATAAAACACATTTAAGCCTTGTTCCTCATAGCAGTATACTCATCAAATTTCTATAGGCTAGACTCAGATTCTTTATTGTTAATTAAAGAATGCCTCCCTCCCCCCAACAAAATATTATGATTTGGTTGCTCCAGGAATTAATCCATTAAGTAATATCTTTTTTTCCCCCCTATCTTTCTCTTTAATATTTCCTACTGTGGGCTTGGCTGTCATAAAGTATATACCATGAGTCTTAAGAAGACTCTGAAAGCTAAAGTTTAACTTACACTGCAATCACCCATCCACACCTCTGAGATTAACAACTCTCCTTAAAGATTTTATTACCAAAAGCTTTCAGCTTTCTTTAGCAGTGGCAATTTTATTTTGGTTGCACAAAAATCTAACCACTGTGCAGCATTCCCAAACTCCCAAGAGAATGGTAATTCAGTCTCTGTTCCTTATGTCAATTTAGGGGCTAATCCCAAGCCCACTGCATCCATAAAGAAATTCCTCTTTATTCCAACAGCTTTGAATCATGCCCAGTGGGCCTCTTCAGAGCATGTAGAGCACATATGATTTAAATAGTGAGTGCTCCTTTCACAACCGAAGGATGACTACCCAGCCTGAATTTCCTTCCAGATGCAGATGCTGAAAGGTCATGCTTTTATTCATGAACATATTTCTTCCTGAACATTCCATTGAAGAAAATAACATGATTGCTTAAGAGGCTCAAGGGATGGCTCAGGGAACTTCAATGTACTGCTAAGAGCCAGCCGTGCTCTCGCAGGATTTGCAGTGACAGCCTTTGATGAGAAGCCCTTCCTTGATTTATCCAGACTGGCACAATAACACTTCTCATAATCCACAGAATGGGAGACAAGGGCAGACTTCAGCCAGCTTGCACTGCTGAGATACTGAGTAGATGATAGCTCATTCCTGCTAAAGTGTCCAGGGAGGGAAGTATGCAACACGTTATGCGTTTATTTTAAAAAACTTAACAGGAAAACTCCCAAGGAGATCAAATCTTATTTTCAAGTTCTCCCTCAGACAGCAAATGCAGCAAAAATAACACAGAGGAATGCAAACACAGAATAAAAATTAATATAGTTTTAGAAACTATGACTACATCTGCATTGCCTTTACCCAGTGGTACAGTCCTATGCTCAAGATGAAACTTCTTTTGCTGTCACACTGCTGAGGTGCAAACTTAGAGCAAGCCTTGGCCAGACTGAGGAGAAACTTGAGTCCCTTATCCCTACATGCTCACCTTCCTACAGTGTTGGTGGGATCAGGCTAGGTGCCACCCTCCACAGTCCTTCCTGGGAGGGCACAGACACTTTGTATCACAAAAGCATGTGGGATTTGCTGACATACATATGCAGCTGCACTATAGGTTAAGTGCAACGCAGTGGTAGGGAGCTGTATGGGGCAGCACATTAGACCTATTGAAGATAGTTCTTCCATCAGTTTCATGAACATGTTGCAAGCCATTCTGCCAACTCTTCCTTCAGAAGCTTTTTAAATTATTGCTACTCTATCACCATCACTTCATATAGTATGTTTTATAAACATATCATAAGAATGGTGTGGGTTTAATTTAAATCTGACCTCAAGCAGGATAAGGCACAGAGAAGCTTTCTATCAAGTGAAGTACGGATCTTCGTATTTTTTGCACTGCTGTGAAAAAGACTTATTTAAAATCTCACGGAAAGCTAAATCAGCACAATTTTCTCCTGAAGATCAGCAGTAATTCTGACAGGTCCAATACAATACAATAGAATTAGCTGAATAATATACCCAACCTGCTAAATGTAGAAGATTGTATTAAGGTTGCAGAATCAAAACACTTAACATTAAGAAATGTTAGAATTAGGCTTCTTTTTCTGAGTCTTTAATTACATTATTCTTCTCATGCTCTAGAAAGAAATTGGGACTGGTTGTAGAGGAGCATAATGTCTGCAGGGTTTCAGCATTATATGCTGCAGATATTGAGATGCATATAAGGAATGAGGCGAGGAACAGAAGGGTGTCATGATTACTGTAGCTGAATACTGCCCCATGGAACCAGGCTCTACACTTGATCTTGACATAGTGTTCTTGTAAAATGGTAGGTATTTTTTAAAAAATATTCACAAACAGAAATCTGGCATCTGATTTACAGAAATGCTGAGTGCTCATAGCTGTAGCTGAAGTCTCTGGAGCTGTGATCTGAATCCTTAAAAATTCAAAATATTCTTAAAAATCAGATTCTGGATGTTGCTAGTTGGCCACTCCAAAACAGTTCTTCAGCTCTCTCAGTCTCAGTTTTTCTTAGATAAAAGTGGGTTAATATTCTTCAGTTTCCACAGTCATTGTTCAAATCAATTCACTGCTGTTTTTGAAGTGCTCATATGCAGCATTGAGATTGCCACAGAAATTCAGTGCAAGGAGAGGATGTAAGATCTAGGATCGAGTACTGAATGACAGAGAGAAAATACTGACTTATTGCCATTCTCTAAAAGAGGCTTGGGCTGTAAAGGAAAGCAGTGACCAACACAATGGTTGTACGTAATGCATTTTGGCAGTCACACATGAACAAAGTGACTAAATTAATTCTGCAATCTCGATTCTAGCATTTTCTAAGTTTTAAGTGTTTATGTTTACAATCTGTGGCTAACAGAGATTGTTACATAGACAACTAATACAGACCTAATACTCACAGTTAATTTTTAAACGTGCATACCCTAGTATGGGACTGATCCTCCCTGACTTACATCATCATCAACATCTGGAGGCAGCCCAGGTCTCTTCCTACCAGAGCCTATGGAGAAGCTCATGAAGTAGAAAGCTGTTATCCTCTATGCACACCAGGCACTCAGAAAAAATCCTATGTCACGAGACATGCACTTTGCCACTGATTTTTCAGTATGTACTGACAACAAAAACGTAGAGTTAAGCACCTGGGGTCAGTTTCAAGTTTTAGAAAGGCGTGGGTTGGCATACGCACACTTATTTTTCTGTTGCTTGTAATTTGTCTAAAGCAAATCATGAAAACAGAATTAAAACATCTCTAACACTTGGATAAATCTTCCTTTGAAATCCAAGACGTACTCCAAAGCATGACCTTTCTAAAGTTTCTTAAACGATGGTTAAAAATTCTTTCTTTCTTTGCTTCTAATAAGATAAACAATGTCATCCACGACTACAGCAGGACCATTTTTAAAAAAATTCAGCTTGAGGGAAACTGTCAGCATGAAATTTTTCAGCCTAATTAATCAGAGTTTAGAAAAAAAGTATAAGCAATGAAAACAAGAATTTCTTACGGTAATGAACTTGTTTTCTAGTTGAGATTTCAATCTTACACTGTAAGTACTCTAATACTAGGGCATAAACACTTACGCCTTTAGCGATCCCAAAATTCAGTCTTAAGAGGAAAAAGAAATTCTGATGCAGGGAAGAGACACTAGGCTGGGAATTATGATATCCAGATTTTACTGCTTGTCCTGCTGCTGATCTCCTTCTGTGGTTTAGAGTAAATACATTATTTTTTCCTTTGCACTTTTTTCTTTTCTATTTAGGTTTTAAGCTTTTCAGGGCAAAGACCACCTCTTACTGTATTTTTGCATGCCAACAGTCACAGTGGGCCCCTGCAGATCCTATAAGCATTACCAGAATACATCTATTAAATTACAGCAATCGTTCTATTTAATTTCTGATTTTGAAAATTCTGCTGATAATGAACAAAATGTTAAGTATTATTTACCATGTTTCATTGGCTACATTGCCTACAATTCTGGATGGTAACAAGAATTTGTTTTCAACAACTATTAGTTTTGCCTGTTTCCATCTTTTGAACATATGAACATGTCACAGCGCTTTGCATAGAGGTCTGGGACTTGTTCCCAAATAATGTAAGGCAAGAGGGGATTGAGCCGTGTCTGTCTGAGGAGTCGATAGCCTATCCCACAGCCACCCTTAAGCTTAACCATTGCAGAATCACTGCAGTGTAATGGGCTAAGATGCAGCAAGGCTTTGAAGGGACACCGAATGCAAGGCACGCCTCAGAAACCGCAGACAGTGTTTGCATTTGGTATGGGGCTTGGGCACACAGCAAAGGCACCCAAAGGTGGAGTGGCTGGCAGCTTGCTCAGCTTCCTAAGCAGTGCAGAAAAATGTTAGTACACATCACTGAGCTTTGGGTCATCAGGTAAGTGACTCCTTAGCCTCAAGCCTTCTTAGCCTCCTGGAGCAAAGCCAGTTACTTTTGTTTCCTACTGAGTAAGATGCACACTGGTATGCCTTTACCTTGCTAGAGCAATGTAAATGCTGTAATTAAGCATTTGTGTTTTAGGGAGAAGTATATTTGTAGATTCAATTATTACCTGCTCCAGGGGAGGAAGGTTCAAACATACTAGATGTATCACTGCACGTGTTAGAAGCTTGCTCAGAGAGCTTCTTTTTTGCACTTCCATCTGCAGACTTATGTGACTTCTTTTTATTCTTCACCAGGATCTTGTACATTAAATCCATAGGGCTTGGGAGAGGAACTCCAGGTTCAAGCTTGCAGAATAAGAAGAGAAATTTGTAACAACAACAACAAAATAAATGAGCTTGTAGCAATTTCTCAGGGCCTGCTAGGTGCAAGACAATTTTGTAACCTCTATGAGCCCTTTTAAAATGAAATGTATTTTCCACAAGAGGTAACCACCACACTAAAAGAAACAAGGCTACCGGGGGCACTTAAGAAGAAAAGAAAAATGCCTTATGAAATGTCTACAGTAATAACTGCAATAAGTATTAGTTCAAATATGAAAGCCTACATCATAAAATGGCAGCCATGAGAATCATTAATTGCACTTAGAGGATTACAATTCAGAATATCAGAACAATATTTGCATCAGAAATCATATGCTTAAGTCACCAGCAGCGCATGTTGTTTAACCCCCTCCTTCAGAGTCTGTCTGGGAAGAATGACACAGAACTAGAGCACTTCAATAAGAATTCACACAGATATTTGTGATCTGATAAATACCAAGCCATTATTACCGGATATTTTTCCAATGGATCCATAAGCAATGCATCTCCAAATATTAATCTGCAGTATTCTGCCATTTTTGCCTGCTGTTTAGGGCTAAAGGAGGGGAAAGAAAGAAAGAAATGAGATTTACTCATGCTACAAACTGAAAGCAGCAGCAATGGAGTATCTAATATCCTTAAACTAGATAAAATTTCCTGATCCTATCATTGTGAATTCTTCACCGAGATCTAGATATATCATGCAATTACTCAACTTCTCTGATAGAGCTTATCAAAAGGATTATAGATGAGGCACTGTTCACTTGAATACTAGTAAAACTGAACTTTTAAGATTGAGGTAGATTTTCCCACGCACTTAAAGAAAAATAAAACATGAGTATGTCAGCTGTTAGTGTACGGAAATAACTGTAACATGAATTCGCCTCTTTCAGGCAACATCTTTAGTCAAAATCTATGTATTTTCTCCCTTATGTCACTTTTATGTTCCAGGCACTCTTTCCCCCCACACTCACCCCATTTGGATGCCTTTCTTTCTGTCACACATAACCTAGGGCATTAAAACCTGCAGAAATGCAGCTGCATTTCTGCACTGTGCCCTGCTACGACGTGGTGACGTGGCGCCCACCTCGCTGGCCAGGCTTACGCCAGAACCTTTCATGGGTCTGGCCAGCTCAGCCAGGAGCTGGCATATCCTCATCAGCAAAAGTCACAGTGTAGATGTCATCATACTACCACAAGGAGATACTATGTCAGGTTGGAGAATTGCCCTAGTAAGTGCTGGTATAGCCCTATTTTATATGCATAGCATTTCATACTATATGCATGTGATATGCACACAACTGGGACAAACACGCCAGAAAAGCCTTCCTCGTGGAGACCTGGACTTAACAAGCTGCTAGGTGGAGCTGCTGGATGATAATTTTAGCTTGTTGTTTGGATCGGTGGTGAGATTCCTCTTCTATCAGATACCGTGCCAAATTTTACCATAGTAAATTACTTTGGTGTTTTTCATGACATCCTTAAGGGATAAGCCAAACCTCAGCAAACTCTACTTATAATCAGCTTGCCCAAAATGCAACCCCAGAATGAAGTAATTCCTGTGTATCACAATGATGGGAGTTTTAGGACTGAAGATAGGTTATATTGCTTAGAAATACTACTCAAATCATCTTAAAATGCAGTTCAGTGCTACAGCCGCTCTCTTCCTACTCCCAGACAACCGTGTATTTTTGTTCTATATGCCTACTTAAAATCTGTAACATCTGAGCTTAGGTCTCTTTGAAAGTTTCTATTTTTGATACCCTGTTGGGAAGTCTCAATTAAAGAAGGACAGGTTTATATTGCTTAATATAACTTCCTCAACTGATTGCTAATTATATCATGGAAGATACATGAATGGTATAAGCAATTATGGTACTATGGAGCTGTTTTTCATGACAAAACAGTTGGGCATATATGAAAAGAGAAGCGCTCATTTTTTTTCTCATAGACTAACAGTATAACCCTGTGTGTTTAGAAAGTTTGAAAATCCCAACATTTACTGTTTTATTTCATCACTTGAGATTAAAATAAGCAATTCCTATTTCCACAAAGTGTTTTTAGCATAGGTGACTCATCTTTTACATGAAAAAAGTTAAAAAGATATAATGGTGGGTTCCTTTCAAAAGCTCTCTACATTATCAGAACAGTGTAAGAGACCTCTCAGGAGGGAAAATCTGCCCAAAGTTGGCCTCTTCTCACATCTGCACAACTACTTACATTCTTGCTGCTCAGGCAGTTCCCCCGTTATGCTGTGACTACTCTGTCATTAGGTGGCCCCTGAGCGCTTGGCACTGGAGCAGTTCCTGGGGTCAGCAAGGCCACACCAAAGCTGAGACACAGCCTGGATGGCATTTGGATTGGAAAACGTAATTTCCCTGAGTTCAGCATTCTGGATGTCACTTCAAGCCGATATGGGGTAAACCGATCACCAGCTCAGTCATTTGCAAAACATACTGCAAGCAGGTTTTAAATGATTCCACAAAGCTGGAAGTGCTGCACGCAGTCTAAACCACTACAGTATTTCATTAACACTTTCTTCTACATGCAGCCAACTCTGCAAAAAAGTTAAGAGCCACTTTCAGCTGAAGGTGTAAAATTAAGATGAGGACAAGCAAGACAGCAGAACTAAGAACCCGCAAGGGAGAAGATGAAGGAAGAATAAATCAGGCAATGACAATATCTAACTGCCAGCTACCAAGGAAAATAAAGGCATGTCATTCTACTCTAGTAAGAAAGCAGGCTGGGTATTTGCTAAAACTCTTGCC
This sequence comes from Dromaius novaehollandiae, assembly GCF_036370855.1. Lineage (NCBI taxonomy): Eukaryota > Metazoa > Chordata > Aves > Casuariiformes > Dromaiidae > Dromaius > Dromaius novaehollandiae. Next base: position 122,133,597 of record NC_088100.1, read on the forward strand.
TCCAAGGGGAGTCATTATAAGGAAGTTTATCTCAGTCTCCTCCGTCAGTGTATATTTTGAATGGATCCATGCTCTTAGGACCCAGAAAGTTCAAAGGGTATCTCCCTGAATCGAAAGAGCACAACTATTTAAAACTTAGTAATAGCCACGAGATCAGACATGAACTTCTTTAAATGGGCACATCAGCTCCAAAAGGAATTCTCAATAGAGAACAGAAAGTAGCATGCAAAAGCTAAATCTAATAAATTTCATAGGATCACCACAGCTAGAACAATTTTTTTTCATCTTCCATGTTTCACTACATATTTATCTCAAAGACAGCACAGTGAGTACTTTCATTTCCGCAAAAGAACAAAATTTGATGCAGCATATTTTGGCTTTTGGCATATAAACTCCAAAGTCATCACTTCCCAAAAGAAAAACGGAGGAAAAGGAAAATTACATGAAAAACTAACAGTTTTTAAGACTATCAAAAAATCTTGAAATAGCAGACCAGGCCAAACTAGGAAAATTTGGACACTGCAAAATTACTTTTGATTGTGAGCTGAACTATATATACAGATATTTTTAAAAACTCTTAAGAAGGGAACAGAGAAATTTAAATATTAAAATATTTAGGAGTACCACCATTTCGCTGAGTGGCATTTTTTGTATGTTCCCTACTTATATAATGTTTCAAGAGATACATCATCAGTAATAGTATAGATTACATATTACTATTAGCATTTTAAAAGCTAGAATATTAGAGTTTTTTTATTTTCCTTTCTTTTCAAAATTATGAACTGGAACAACTGATTGAGATACCTACTTTTCTACAACAACATATATCCCCATTTGTGTTGTTATGAAATAAAAACACAGATACTTTCTAAAGTTAAAAATTTCCACATCTATTGCTATGGAAAATTGTCTCTGCATTCATGTAATTTACTGAAAATTGATTTTCTTGAAAAAGCTGACTTTGTCTATTCAGTATGATTTTCACTGTATGGATCTGGACTGGTAGCACATATAGTAAATATATATCCCTCCAAAGATGTCAGGGCAGGACAAGATTAAGTGGAACACTGTACTCAGAGAAATGGAAATATACAGTACGTGAGGAAAATATTTCATTAACTTTACTGTATTGTTTGTATTTTGTTTTACTATGTTTCCGTTATGCCCATGATAAAGGTCAGTCATAGAGGCTCTCTGGCACTACTGCAGGACTTCTCCTCCTAACTTTCTGCTGTTATCATTCTGCAGAGACCATTCTTCTGTGTAAGACACAAACAAAGACACAGATCCTTCCCAGAAGTGTCTAAAATAATTTAAAGTGTAGGAAGAAAAAGTGATAAAAATCCTGTTAATATTTGAAATAATAATTCCAGCAAGAAACCAGCAATATGAATAACTGTAATTAAATTTAATCTTGGAAGCAATCTTATACGGATACTGCTCAAGGATCACTTAACCTTTTGCTATGTCATCAGTGCATTTCTAATTATAGAGTGTCTGCTTTCAGATTTGCAGATAGCTTATCTTCTTGTAAACCCAATTTCAAACGTCAAGGTCTTCTCGAGGTCTTTCCAGCAGTTTCAGGGCACTTTTCTATTTTTTGACAGACCCTTGTCTTTTCTTAGTACTGTCTTTTTTTAGTATGCTCATTGTAACGTCAATCAATACAATTGACATTACACATAATATTTTATATATTCTAAGATTGGAACGCTCACCTCTCTTTCTAGACTTTTTACTGTCTAAACTTAGGCAAGAATGAATGTACTACATGCTGGAATTACAGTAAAGGAAGGAAAAAGTATTTGCATGCTATAAAACCATTTCAGAGGAATCCCTGTAGGAAAAATATTGAAAGAAAGCAAAATGAGATGATTAATATAAGTGCTAAAAAGTAATGTGCTCACTAGGTAGACAAAAAAAAGTGTTAAAAATTTTCTCATGAACACAAACCAGAAAGAAGAAAAATTGCACTTTAACTCCAGTGGTGATTAACAGTGTCATATCCGTCGTGGTGATTTAAAACATATTTTCCTCTCAAAATCACACTCTTTTAAAACAGACATGAATACAGAACACAGGTAAAACCATATTTCTATTTAAGTCAAAGGCAAGATTTCTACTGATTTATATGGGACCAGCATTTCGCCCATGAATATTGACACCCCCCCCCCCCCACTTGAAAATCAGAAGAAAAATTGGTCACCCAAAAGAAACGGGAATTTATGTCAGGGGACTTGTTTGACAGCAGTTCTATGAAAGCACTTATAGCATTGTTTCTAAATACTCAGGGCAAAAACCATCTTTCAAATCTAGAAGAAAAACAACATTCTAAGTAAATGAAAAGACAAAAGGAGCATTCCATGAAATTAGGTGAAGGTTTCTTTGAGTGGCATGACTAATTGCAGATTTCTCTAGCAACTACTGAAGAAATGAAGGGATAATTGTAGCAGTCAGTAAAATAACTAGAAATTACTTTCAACCAAAGCAAAATCAGAAATCATACACATTGTGATGATTTACTGCAGCAAAAAATAATAAATAGCAATAAAGCCTCACAAAGAGAAAATATTAGATATTGTTTTACTGAACTTGCTTTACTAAAAACTTGCTAATGTCACAGTAATGCAAGAAAAAGACTGTCAGATAATACAGTTGGGGTGATTGATTATTCCATGGCTAGGGTTTTCTGAAGAGAAAGGTCCACTGATTTCTGTGGGGTAAATTGCAAAGATGGGAGTAATGCAGCAGTAACTCTACTCCCTCTTTGACATGTTCCTGTAGTATCAAACCACCTTCAATTTTGACAAGTTTCATCTTACAGTTTTAAAGCCACTTTTGCCCATAACATATCTGATGTGAGTTTATTTTATGTCATTATTTACTTCTTTACTTTCCTAAAATCGAACAGACCACCCTAGAATAGCTGAAGATTTAACTCTTAATAATTTTAAAGAAAGGAAAATGTACTCGTAGTTAAAATAAATCACATGCTAATTTTTCTCATCTGCCTTACAGAAACACAGTGAACACAAATTTTAAAAATACAGAAGGATGAATACAGAATATGATACTTTGAGGAATGACAGTTGAGAGTAAGATCTTTTTTAAGGACCACAGGTTAAATTTGGAAGCACTGTGAAAAGCATTATGAGTTATAACCTACAGCTGTGGGTGAGCTTAAGTGAGTCTAAGGTGATACAACACATCAAAAAGAAAAGAGTGAGGGGATTTATTAGAGAAAGAAATGAAATACAGTATCTTTATGGTCTTTCACAGGGAGACAGAACTGATTAAGCAGGGTTTAATGGTTAGTTAGCCATTTTAGTCATAACCATGTGGCCTCACAGGTGAGCGGAGTAAGCATGTATTTGCTCACAAAAGGCAGGGTGAACTTATCCTGTAAGGTATAAAGGTGGCATAGGTCAGCCCTCAGATTTTAAGTTTTTCTATCTACATCATTTTTGATCAATATTGTCACATCTGTTCTCAAAAACACTCTTACATAGCTTCTTCTACCAGTTCCTTCCCTTATGGTGAGAATGTTCTTCCTGAAACTATGGAAAACCAGCTAGCCCTCACCCCTTGTTCTCTTCGAGGGGAAAAAGTGCCAACATCTTTTCTGATTTGCATTATATCTTCATAGCTGCCCCACAGATTATTTTCTATTTTAAATGAAAAAAAAAGAAATCTCATCCCAAATTGGCCCCAGAAGTGCTGAAAACATTTTCACAGATGAATTCAAAGGGGAAAAGACAACTGAAGTTGAGGGACATCGATGTGCCAATGAGACCTCATTTTAAAAAATGTGGTCCCTATATTCAAATCTAAATAAAAGACAGTGTCAAAATGAAAAAAAAGAAAGATCAGAACCAAAAATAAATTAAATAAGCTCTCCGGCAGAAATTTAAAAGTGTTCTCACTCCTTTTCTTGTTTTTATTGAACAGGAAAATGTCCCCATTTTGTAATTAAAAAAAAAAAAAAACCAAACAGCTTCGGCAAACTGGTATTTTTGGTCAGAAACTGTACAGTTGCTGTCATGGCCAGCCATGCTGCCCGTTTTGCAATCCTGGGTGGTCTATGGTTCTCGGCTCTGTGTCTGACACTAGAGAGTATCAGACCAAATTCTGCACACAGAATATATCTATAGTGCAGCATGGGGTTGTAAATGACTAGAATATTGCTTCTTTTTCTCCGGCAAAGTACTGCTTCACTCAAGCAGTACCTACTGCGACTGCAAAGTTAGCAGATTTTCACTCACAATTATCCAAAAACTCACTTTCATATGAAAGGTTCTAGTTCAGGAATGTGCTCAAGAACATGCCCAATTTATTCTGGCTATCTTGGCTACTTAGACTGATACAAGTTTCAGAGATAAGACCTGCTCATAATGTCAAGTAATAAAACTGCCACAAATGAATACATAATTCTGTGCTTATTTGTAAAAATATAATACTAAACAGGGAAACATGGTAATTACTTACGAATCCACGTGATTTTCAAAGGAAAGGAGGATTGGAAAAGGTGATGTCTTAAACGCACACTCAGCAATAGCTTCTATTACTTCCTAAAGAATTAAAATGCATACAGTTACAAATCTGTGTGTCTAAAAGAATGGTATTTTGGTCTCTGTAAAGCAAACAGAAAAGAACCCAAAGATATGTGATATTATAACCAAACTGCCTGAAATCATATTCAGCTCTTCCATTCTGAATGTCCCGGAAAGCTCTGGATATGCTTTTGCAGCCACCAAATTTTTCAGTCTGAACTGTAATCAGACCTCCAAAATGTCTGAAGAGTCTCATGTCTTATATTACTCCACAAATGACTTATGCCAAGCTAAATCAATAGCTTAAATGTAAAATTTGGTCTTTGCATGGAATTGTTTCATGCCTGAAGCTATGGTTTTAATGAATTACTTTGCATAGTAAGAAACATGCTTTGACAAACTTCTATCTTCTAAACATCATCTGCACAAGCACACACCTGTAAAATCCTTAGTTACTCTGACTCACAAGTTTTCCTTCCCTCTTTTTCATGTGAGAAATAAAACCCTCTCAGGCAAAAAAAAGAAAAAAGATGTTTCAGTTATAGGAATTGACTGTGTAGGAATCATCAGACACAGGGCTCAGAAACTGAAGCTTTTGTAGAAACTTCCTTTCACCTTTGATGGAAAATGGCAACTGTAAATCTGTCAGAGGAATCATTTGATGACACTAATTTTAGTTGGGTGCACAATATATCCTATAGTAATGCATCACTGTTAGAAGTTATTCATGTTTCTCTGTTGGAATACAAATCTCTTTTCAGGGGAACTTACTTGAGCACTGAAGACTTCACATATCCATTGCTGTCAACATCTGTAGTTTAAAAGACCCCATGAGCCTGTTCCCTCCCAAATCATAAGAATGACTAAAAGTTACAAGAATTATTTGCTTTAAACAAGCCCTTTATTAGGAGTGCTTCTTGCTTGTCATCTGTACTTCTAAAAGTTCAATTCGGAAGCCTAACAGTTAGAAAAGCACTTCCTAAAATGAAAGCTGAGGTTGTGGCACATTCTTACAATTTCAGACTGTAGAAGCTTGGGCTTGAAGAAAAGCACAAGCTATTGCACAGCTGCTGATACGAGCTAGGATATAACAGAATTTATAGTCTTCACATAAGTAGGAAAAAACCACAGCTCAGGCACAAATTGCCATAGTATCCCTTAGAAGATGAGAAACCAGCTCTTTCAACACACTAAGACATAATGAATGCATATTTGATGAATATTTAATAAACTGCAATCGCCAAATGTTTAAATGCTTCACATATCACTAACCATTCATATACTTCAACTAAGATCACTTCTAGCCTTTTGAGAAAAAAGCAAAGGCTTTATCCAAAGAGCAGTGAATGGCGCAGGAGGCTGGACGCAGACAGGCAGGAAGCTGCACCTTCACGGCAGTTGTTCTCCCACTGGGGACGAGGCCTGGGGGTGCCCTCTGGAGTCACGCCTGGCTCTCACTTTCTCTTCAGCTCCAGTAAATCGCTAAGTGCAGGTCCTACCTTGGGCTGGCCACTGTGGGTAGGATTTTTAAAAGCATCTAAGGCAAGCTTGCCATTGCAAGGGAAAAACAGGGCTGAGAGTGGAGTTACAAATACTAAGTCCTCTCACCTAGATGCCTTCCACCCACAGCACCGGCATTAGCTTGATTTCCATCCACCTACACCTCACTTTGGTTACAGACCATCATACAGTGCTTAAGAAGACGTGAGACTGGACATGAGAGGTACTGCAGAGAGTAGTCTTCAAGTCTTTCTGGAATATTTAGTTGTGACCATCTGCTTGCGGGCTGGACCTGACGACTCTCTATGCTTCATCTGTGCAAAGTGAATACGAGACAGCTCAAAGGACCTGCGTGTACTCATACCTCTAGAGACACCTGCAAGTGCAGGCTTGGGCATTAGCAACACAGCTGATGTTAGGCACTACTACTCTTCACAGACAGTTTGGACTGACACTGTACTTTCAATGTAGTCATGCTGCAAATGACTCGGGAACATGAAAACACAATTGGGACTTTCACGTCTTTGAGCCGCTCTGAGTATCCTGCTCATCATAATTTATACACATGTTGGGTCTGGTCATGTTTTGATGTTTCCAAGATTTAGTGGCTATTTTTCTCCCCTCAGAAATGCTAGACTCCTCAGTCCTACCACTTAGAGAGGTAAACTGGAAATCTGTGACAAGCTGTTTCTAAAGGACCAGCAACTTATGTTCAGAGAAAGATACAACATATGTCACACTTTTAACGTTGCTTTGATACTGTGATCAAATTCTCCTCTTGGATTTATACAACAGAGCTGAATGAAGACAGCAGTGGTGTTCAACAAAACAGCAAAACCGTGCTTCATGCTCGTGTGTAGTAGCGAGGAGTCTTGCTCTAGCTATGGACCAGCTCCATAAAGTTATTTTCAACTGCATTCTCAACTAGAAAAAAGGATAAAATTCAGCATATGTGGGCAAAAATAGCCTGAAAAAATAAAGCCAGACTGATACAGACAAAATCTGAGGATAAGAAACTCAGACACTGGTTCAGTGGAGAAACAGGCATGCTGGTGATTCAGTCTTGCAGTGTCTTCTAACGTGAATGCAAATCTTTATGGACAGGAAAGAACAAAATGGTAAGTTCTGTATCTTACTTCAGTGGCGGAATGACTCACCTGAAACAGTTCTCCAAGGTATATATAAAGTACACACACACAGACTCCTGGTTATGGCGTGAAAAATATTTTTGTTTCTCTATAGGATCGCATGCTTGAAGCAGCTCACAAGCTGCAGCTGACAAAAATGTCACAAATGTCATAAGGGAAGGTAAAAAACCCAACAACACATAGCAACATAAGAATGGGGAGTATATATTGCTTCCATGTCCACACTTCAGAAAACCTATCTGAGGCAGTGAAAACTGGCAGACTGAACAGAAGCATTGCGTGCCATGGTCACACCAAAAGCGTGAACTGATGAATGAGTCATCAAGAGCCAGTGGTCACTCTGAACTGATTCACACGCTTCCGACACATTATTCCACTAGCATTTTGCTCCTCCTAAGTCAACCAGAATACTTTGAGAGATGAAAAGAGAACAGGCAGTCAATACACTTTTACATTTTTGTGCGTGTAGAGAAAAAAATATCTGCCCTAAAGTGAGAAATTCCTGAGCAGGTTTAAAATATCTTCTGCTATCTCCCCTGGAAAAACAATGCCTACAGTTGAACATCTAAACAACCAAGGATCATTCTCATTCCTGCTAACGCTCTTTTTAGGAATCAATTGGATTAATTTTGTTTTAAATTCCTGCACATGGCCAAAGCATTTGAGAGCTATCTTCCTTAATTAAAGGACTTTCAGGAACTAAACTCTATGCATATAAACATCAACTGGTTTTCATCAGTTCCATGGGAGACTTAATAGCAGAAGTGCAAGAAGGTTATATTTTACATTTTCCTGTGATTAAGTCAATCAGTGGAGAGCTAGAGAAAACAAATTGAAAAAAAGAAAAGGAAGGAGTGTTCTGGTGCAAGTGAAATTCGGTGTTTTGTCTGTGTGGTAGTATGGTCATTTTTTCTAAGTTACTATCTAGACAAAAAAACGACTCATGCTTCAAGCATGGGTGATGCTTCAAAACTGTAGCTAGCAGAAAAGCCACACCTATCACCTGTAACACAACAGAGCTCAGAAACGGGTATTTTTCCACATCTTCTTGCTCAAAGGTAAGTCTAGAAATACATTTCCATGAAGAGTTAGTGTCTCAAATGAACAGGAATTATTTCTTCAGACTTCTAAAATGATAACCTGATGTAACGTTATAAGCTGTGCTGACTTCCAATCTTGATAGTGCCGGAAAACACCTCCAACCTGCTCCCAACTCCTGTAACACCTCACATCAAAAAAAATCTTTGAGAATAACAACAATTTAAGCAAGATGTTATTGCTGGGTATAGTATCTACCTCTTATTATAGAATAAAAAAAACCCTGAAGATGTAATTCAAGAACACAGGCAGGGTTTGAATGGCACTAATATCCCCTCACATTCTCCAAAGCTACTCATTTTTTTTTTCATCATTAGTGCTTGAGATCTGACCCCAAGCATCAGGGGTAAGGGTAAGGTTGCACACAACACTATTAATTTTTTAATTAGGGAATATCATGATGAGTGTCTAGATCCCATGGATGGGACCTCCCCAAATGGGGATGAGTAGCCTGCTCTCTGTTTATTGGAATTTAAAGGCTTGCATATTGTAAAGATTTAAACTATAGCAGCTCTTTCCTACTTTTTTCAGCACTTTTGTTTCCTACTTTTCTCAATAACCTGCTTGTTACCTGGCTGTCAGATACCCAAATGTTTAGGGAGACAATGAGTTCACATCTCAAGTATCACTTGAAAAGCGCGGCACAGAGTTTCTCTCCTGAGCTGTGGTTGGTCTTACGCCCTCTTTTCCCACGTGGGACATGCAGCAGCATCTCTCCCTGTCGCCTTGCTCCTGCCTCTGTTACTAACAACCGGCTCTGCAGGAGGGAAGGATGAGTAGGGCTAGAAGCCACCTGAAGAGAAAGGGGCAACTCTGCCAGTGAGTTGAGAAAGCTTATCGGGCGGAGAAGAGAGAAAGAGGATACTCGGTTCAAATCCTTGCTCAGGTCTTTCCTTGTGGCCTACATCACACCTCTCCACACTGCTGCATGCAGGACTCCCTTCCTGTGCTGACTAATGTAGCTATACTACACACGAGTCCTTCCTCCCAGTCTTCCTGGCTTGGTATCTACCCTTAGATCCACTTCATGCTTGCCTTTTTGGTGTGCAAAACCAGTTGCGGCAGCAATACTTGGTCTTCCAGCTCTAACTGCACTGGCCTGTTTTCTCCCCCTCCATGAGATACTCTGCACAGGCATGCACAGGAGCATGGATCTGGAAGGGCACTGGAAATGACACTGAGCTCAGCCCACTGATATCAAAGGCAGTCATGCCATATAATCCCTTTTCCTGAGATTTCCACGGTCACCAATAATCTCTTCCTGTGACTTCCTTCCTCTTCCTGTATGCGTTCTGAAATCTCCTCTGAAAATGTCTTTTTACCCCCACGTTATTCTTCCCATCTACCTTGGTATTAATATTCTCTGAGTGCTCTTTTTCAAGCTTTGCAATGTACTTGTGATGCACCTGATGCAAAAGAAACTGCCCCAGCTGGAGCTAACTACCCCCGTGTGCTGTACTGTGGTACCTTGAAGGATATTTCGGTTGTCATGGTGAATCCGTGTGTAATGACTGGCTCCTCTTCCGCCGTTCGTCCTTTCCAGCAATCGAGCTCCACACAGCGGCAGCCTGACAAAAGCACTTGCCGATACATCTCTACTGATGAGTTACCAGCCAGCTGCCCAGCTGCGACAAAATAACAAGAACATGAAAAAAGGGAAGTCATTCTGGGCCTCGGGAATAAATACGAGTAATCTAATAATAATTAAAGCTAACAGCATCTTTTACCCTCAGCTGACAGCGGAAACACTCAAGGGCACACGAAAAGCACAAGAACTTAATGGAAATGACTTAGGCTGAGTCAATGCCATGGTTCGGATTCTGCCCTCAGTTAAACTACTGTGAGTGAGAAGAAATAACTGAATAGAAGCCAATATGGTTATCTTGATACGAAAGTTTTGTTAAAAAGCATCAATTACATAAAATAAAATGTATGTCTCCGTTCTTAAAGACTTTGTTATCCTCTGGCAAGCAATGTGAAACTCAGAGGCAACTCAACACAGCAAAATCATGTTTTCTCGTAACATGCAATATAGTTTAACACAAGATAAAACAAACCTCCTGCACAGTCATTAGTGGTACCGGTAGTCGGTCCCAAATCAATATTTAACACAGCAATCACCACACTGAATTGGTCAGTTAAATTTCTTGATGTGATGCTGCATTATGTAGGGAGAAATTTAATTAGACTACCAGTTTCCAACAATGACATAATATAAATCTAAAAAAAAAAACAGGGAAAACTCAGCTCTTCCCATACTCGCAGACTGTTTAGAAAGCTAAATAAATCTAGTTGTTGTATTCAGGAAAGGATACCCAGCCAGGGAGTCTTCATCTGCTACAACAGGTTTGGCTCCAGTAATACTGATACAAATTTCTTGTAACAGAGAAGTAAAGACAACAAAAGAATGGCTTAGTGAGTGTTTTGGATATGGAAAAAACAAGATGCAATTTCCTGCTTCATAGCAGACTTCCTGAGTGGACATTTCTGGATTTGTTGAATGAAATTCACTTGTTTTTTAAGGAGGCAGGGAAATCCATTTATGCTAAAGATTCTTCACTGATGGGGTCATATAAATACTTGAGCTACACTAACATAACGTAATGCAGATTACTCTAATACTTATTTACTATCTCTTTGGTTCAGTGTTCAAGTTTTATTCTGGGAACAATATGTTTTGGTTTGCTTCACTAAATATCATTGTCTGCCTTCTCTACGTTTTTACCCTCCACTATAAATTGTAATCAAAAAACTCTTTTGTTTGAAAATCCCTGTTTACTGTGTGTGTCCAATACATGATCTGGAACAATCACAAATGCTCCACAATAAATTCACATCACTCCTATCGAAATCCATAAGAATTCTCAGCTCCTGTTGGAACCCATGGGAAATATATGTTAATAATAGAAGAACGTGGACAGTGCTGAATGATTCTGAAAATTCGAACAGAGCTCGCAAAGTGACAGTTTGTCTCTTTTTTACTTCAATTCTCTTCTATGTTTCTCCTTTGATTATGGCAGTTTATTTTTACTCACACAAATGCTTCTTTTGGTGCAATTGCAATGTCTAGGGTAAGCAGCTGCTCTTTTTCTTGCAGGATGCAAACAAGCATGAGCATGTATCAAGGTACAACAGCACACGTTTTTGTGTACTCATCCTAATAGTCTTGTTTTGAAAACTTAGCTCTGATTATATGGATCCTCTGAATTGTGCTGCCCAAAAAACTGCATTCATCTGGAAAACTGTTTGCTTCCATGTACTGCTTCTTTTCCCTCAAAGCATATTGAATTTTGATTAACAAAATATTTTATGATTAACAAACTCCACTGTATTTCCTCAGAGACTACTGTCTGTTATTATTGCTAACCATTTTGGACTATGAGATCTTTGACCTTCAAAGTCCTTAAGTAAATTATGGCATGCATCACTTGCCGTATGACACTTCTCCACACTGCCTTATTAATAAGACTCTGCCCTTTTGGAAGGATTCCTGCTAAGGATGAGCGGATATTCAACCTCTGTAACATTCAATCTTCAGAAAGACTCTCGGTCAGAGTGCCAAACAGTAGCAAATGTTTCAGTAGTCTCAATAGCTTCTGGAATATTAGAAGTATGAAACATTAAAAATGTTCCCTCGAATGTTTTTTACACATATTATTTACAAAATTCTGCTGTGTGAATCTCGATTTGCATCTGTTCTAAACTACCCCTTCAATAGATGCATTCTAAAACATGCTCATACAGATACTAAAGGGAATACCTGCAGTATGATATTTTTAATATCCTGTGTACAGATCTATTTTTAATGCTGGAAGCTGAAAGTATTTTTTATTCCTTTCTATAATACATACAGCATCTACAGTGACACCATACTATTTTTATCACCTCATTCTGCATTGGATAAGAAGAAACAGATTTTGATAAAATAGAGCTTTTCTAAAACACACTGGGCCATATCATACCTGACAAAAACCAGAACAGACTCTAAACTCAATAGGCTTGTGCTAATTTGTATAAACTGAGAATCTGACCCATGTTTTCCCATATATATCAGTTCCTCACTTCTATAGCTTTAAGCTTCTTTCTTCTCAGCAAGTGCATCCCTCCTGGGTTTATTCATTGCTGATTTTCCAAGTGATTTTCTACTGCGTTCCTGTGTATGTTCTGACTCCCAAGAAAGATTGATTTGAGAGAAGCAAAATCTGGATTTCAAATATCCTTAAGCTCCTACTATTCTGATTCATGAGTGGGAATCAACACCTTAAAAAGATACACATTATTTATAATATATGGATCTGAAATTTGATTATGATTTTACAATATGTATCCTCCCAAAGCTGGAGGACATGTGGATCCAGGTGTTTAGAGTCACTTGACTCGTTACTGCTCTAAAAAAGGAACCCCCTGCCTTGTCCTCCCATAGCAGCACCTTCTCACGGCATGAAGTGCCTGCATACCCTCTTTCCCATGAGATCCTAAACCTCATCTCTTAAGGGAAGTTCTGGAAAAGCAGCCAGTGCTCTGGATTATACACTATAAACTGCAGCATGCAGCCTCAGACCCCTGTACTACTGGGTGTCACGCTCTTGACTCTAGCAGTGAGAGAAGGTGCTACAGGCTGAGCTGCTTTGACACACTGCATTCATCTGAATTTATTCTCCTTTCAAGATATTTTGCCATGCACAGGACAAGTGAATTAGACTCCTCACTGTGACATACTCTGCTACCATTTGTAAGTAAGTCAAAATAAGGCTCTCACCCTGTGCCTTTATGCTTTCTACTAGACCAAAGCAGGACACGTGCTCAGGCTTGCTGCAGCCAGCAGCAGGAATACAACTGCTGTCAGCGTTCATTCAGGCCCACCCAAGCATAAGATGCAACACTTGGGTATGCCAGAAGGGCAGGGGTGGCCAGCCTTTAACTTGGATTTGCCCAGGCTGCATTCCGGGAACTAGGCCAGATGAAGTGGCACAGGATAGCAAGTAGCCCTGGTGCCAGCTGTGGGACCTGCCCAGGCTGCTGGGACCAACACTGCCAGTCCCCTTGCGACCCAGCTGCACCCCCCGCCGAGGCTCTCGAACGGCAGTGAAGCAGTGCGACCCATAGCAATCTACTTAGGGAGCCTTTCCCCTGCTGCCGGCTCTCCATATCCTCGTCTTACAGATCTCAGCCGTATGAAGATCTTTATATACTGCTATTAGATCCAGATAGGTTACCCAATCGTCAACAGAATTATATCCTCCTTAAAGAAAGGGGTTTAGAAAACAACAGTTCTGTTATTTCAGAATTCTTCAGCTGGTTGGCCTTAAAACACTGAAATGGGTAACAAGAACAGACACCAAGTATCTTGAAAACCCACTACTAAGCAATAGTGAATATTCCTTAAAGGAAACTAAAGGCTTTAATGAACTTGACTTTTCTTTTTCTTCCCAAGAATGCAGCAACCCAGATCCAACCAAACAGTATTTTTTTGTACTCTGTGTGTTTACCTTGGTTGCTAGTGGAGATGAGCTTTCTCTAGAAATTCTAGTGCCAACTGCTGATCTGAATTAGAGTAATTAATTTTGCTTTGAGGATACAGTCTGTATGATTGTTTCTCTTCCTTTCAAGAGGTTTCTACTCACTTTTAAAAGTGGAAACTCACTTTGAGTATGGCTTCAGAAAGAGGGAATTGGTGTGAGTGAAGCTGGTAAGGGGGGAGCAGGTACCCCTTAATAAAATAAAAAGATAAACTGAGGTTTAGTAGCACTGGTATGAACACTCTGCCATCAAAATTGGAGCACAGATATAAAAGTTTGATAGATACCAAAGGAGTGTCTACACAGAGGTCTGCTTAATTTCACAGCTGTCTTCCTACAAAAAACAATTTCTGCCTAAGAAGAAGATGTAAAACAGAGTGGGGAGATGGGAATCACAAGTACTGAAGCTGCTGATCATCTGCAGTGTACTGCAGATAGCCGTGTATGTCAATATAGGGATAGTCCTTATAATCTTAATTCTAGCTAATCTGACTCCATATGGTGATACATCATAGTTAAAAACATCCGTCTGTCCATTTTGGCTATAAAAATAATCTTCATTACTATAACGTCTAAGCATTCAAATTTTAAGCAATTTTTTCCCACCACATTTTGGAGCTGGGAAATGGGTCAGCAGCGTCCACTACCTCCCTTCTCTTCTCCCCACCTTGGTTCCTCCCTCAGCTCGTCCTTCCCTTCGCTTCCTGAGGGACCGACGGGGCTTCAGGAGAGGCAATGCCCTCCTCATGGCTGCACAGGAAATTTTTTTCAGAGCAGGGGACAGAACAAGGGTCTCCAAAACTTCCACCTAAGACCTCCCACACAGATCATCTTTTCACTTTACAAAGCACAATGGCTTTCCCTCCACTGATTTATTTTTTAATAAAGAATCAGTTCAACAAGGTAACTGTGGAACCGTAGCTGCTTCCACAGTTGCACTGAGTAGGCCACTGAGAGCAGATAGTCTCTCTAGCTTCCTTGCTGTGAGGTGAAATTATCATGTTCAAATTAACTTAATTGCCGAAAATTCAGCCCTTTTTCCCATTGTCACATGGGCTTTTATGATATTCTGAAGGGGAATTGTGAAAAATAGTGAGAGTTGTAAAGTAAAAAATACCCCCCAAAACTGCTGACTGATGGAAGACTCCTTCTTCTAACCCCTTAACCCTCATGCTATGAGGGTTATATAGCTATAATATATATAAATAATACATAAATAGCTATGACTGAGGAAAAACTGAGACCAGAAAAGCTGGAGTGTGGTCCAGGAGAGGCCTGTAATAGCAGGAATAAAGGAGAAGAGGACGTGCCCCTCACAAGATTTTTTTCTAGAAATAACAGAAAGTACTGGACTGCAAGCAGGGAAGCGTGGGATGGTCCCACATTGGCTAGGCACTATATGCCCTATACTGATAGCTCTGCAATCTACTGCTGCATTTTGATTCAAAGACAAAATATGTGTTAGAGGCTTATGATTTTCATATTTAGCATTTCACATATTTTTCTCCTCTGAATAAAAAAAAAAATATGCAATAGTAATGATGCATAATCATTATTTATCTTTGACTTCGGAGGCTGCTGAGAGAAATGCTGCAAAGTCACTCCCAACTGTGACAACAGCAATAACCTGAGGCAATACTGGTGAGAAACCAGAAAAAGGCAGGGTTGCACATTAAGGATTCGAAGGATTAAATAAATAAATAAATAAATAAATATGACAGTAACAAGAAAAAAAAACAGGAGAGAAGAAAAATAAGTTTCCAGAAAGACGCCAGCCTAGGATCACTGTAAATCACTTCTTTCTTGACGGATTTTTACCTTTGTTCTTAAAAATTACATTTCCCTTAGAAAAAGAAAGCAGTAACACTTCTAAATAAATAATCAGGACTTGATGTACTGCCAAGGGTTTCCACTAAAGGCTAGGAAAATGATCAGGATAATTAAAAATAAATTCAGAGTGTGCACATGTTTCTTTTTAGGTTATAATGTTGTTTCTTTGTGGATCCTTTTTCTGGGTTAAAAAAAATAACAAAAGGACAGATAATTGGTAGGGCAATAAGCGCACTAATAATAAAGTATTGCTACTGAATGGTTTTCTTATTGTCCTAATAATTATTACATGACTAGTTGCCATTTCCTAACTCAAATGAGGACAGAGGTGTTACTGAAGCTTCCCTTCCAACGCCATGAGCACTTCAGCAGGCTCTTGGAAATCTTCTTGGGTAAGAGAATAGTTTAATACCATTTGTTTTACAGGTTTCAGCTGAACTAAGTCCTTGTGGGAAGAATGCAAATGGCAGTGTGATTGTTTTATCTGGTCTAGCCTGAAAGCAAAATCTAAAGCAGTCAGGTTTTGTAATACACAGATAAAAATCAACTCATTAATCCCATTGCCAGCCAGCTGTCACACATTTGCTGAACATAATGAACCCACTAAAAGGGAAGGGCATGTGTTTTGTGCCTCTAAATGTTAAAATACACACTCTTAAACGGAATCTGAAAGTGGTTCAAACTTAATTTGTCCTCTCCTCCAGTTCACTCTGATTTACTCCCCCCAATTTACTCAGCCAGGAATTTTATGTTAAAATAACACTGAAGAACACTGAAGATCATACTTCTAAATGTAGTTTCTGAAATTATTTAAAAATGCAGGCCAAGAAATCTGTAGATGCAATCTGAAATGACTTGGAGACTTTCACATACAAGGCAAAGCAAATCTGATACACTTTCAAGGTAAATTTTTCTTTCTGCTAAAATAATTGAGCATGTTAGATCATTTGTGGTGCAGGGATGCTTAAAACACTTAGAATGGGTTGAACTAATGATGAATGTGCATCCTTAATTCATTAATCTTTGGCGTCTGTGCTTTTAGACCTTTAGAACATGACTCTGTCCTGATCAGGTCTGATAAAAATCTGTGGTGTGGTACTTGCTATAAATTCATGCTTGATCAGGGGAGGGCTCTATTTTATCTCTTTAAACCAACTTCTAGGCCGACCATGCTGTCTGTCCTCCCTGTGGCCTATGCTTCCTACATTTGTACAAGAGCTTCGCTGCTGAACCAAATTCCTCCAGGAATTCTGCCTAACGCTGCAGCGTTCTGCTAAAGTGGGCCCTAATCCTCACTGACAGGACAAAGTCCACGCTGGAGGCAAGATGCCTGCAGAATATCATAACTAAAAATTGCTTTTGCTTGGGAAACGTCTGCACTCTTCCAAAGAGCATAAATTTCTGCATATTGGAATCGTAACTTAAAAGTGGCCATACTGATTTTCATTTCTTTTAATTCAAAGAAACAAAGTAGCTGTCAAGCTGAATATTTATATGAGTTTTAGCACAAAACACATTTTACTGCCAAGATATAAACTTCTGAAAAATGGATGTCTAATGGAAGCAATGACAGTTCATTCACTTAATGAAAGTACTAGAAGGTGCTGTAGAAGGTGCTATCAGAAACACAAAACAGACTCAAGTAACTACGACATGGTCTGTTTAAACAGGGCATCACCACAGCACAGTTATGTTTAGATTACTGCATACTGGCATTTTGCAGTCAGACTGACTCAGTCAGTCAAGGCGAGTCTGTTAATTTAATAACATCAAAAAACTACAATTATACAAGAACCACATTTTTAGCACATATCATAGCATTACCTTTTTATGTAATGAAAAACAAAGAAACATGAAATCAAATGCAAGAAGAAAATTCTTGTGCACATCTGCTTGTCAGAAATATTTGCTTTTACAGAAACTAATCAAACCTAAAGTTGTGAATTTACAAGTATTTTCTCACATTAAATACACCTTAAAACTATAAAAGGAGTGCTGAAAGTTGGATTCCTAAACTGTGTCTTACTGTTTTAGGAGTTTTAAGCTTTGTTGACTTTGGTGCACAAATCATACGGTTCAGACTTGTTAATTCACTCTAACTGAAATTAGTAGGAGCTTCTGGGTGCTCAGGCTTTTAAAAAATATGACAGCACCTAAACATTACAACTCAGACAGTAGATATGGTCAGATATCAGATTTCCACTCCTCGCAGATATGAACGGACTATCAGAAAGCTCTGTGCCATTTTGGGAACTCACTCTAATCTCTGAATCAAAGCAAATTTCATTGAACTCTTGACCTCAAAAAAATGTCAAATTTGAAGTTTAGGGGCAAATTTATTAGCTGCAGAGACATTTCTTATATTCTGGTTTGCTTATTTGTTTGTCTATCCTTGGCTGTCATTAAAAAAATACTTCATTTCCTTTCCTCCCCAAATAAGGACCCATTCTGAAATTCTATCAAAGTTGTGGGAAACTTCATAGGGACTTCACGGGGCTTCAGAGAAGACCTTCAGGTAGCTGTGGAACAGTTCAAACAACAATCAGAAGAAGAGGTACCCTTGCTTCCCTGCAGACTAAGCCCTGGCATCATTCACTGTCAATGATTGTGGTTTATCTTTTTTTGTATCCCCACAAATATGCTATGAATTTCTGTAAAGTAAGAAATCAGATCTCGCTAACACTGTACCTGTGAGGTAGGTGTTGTGTGAGGAATTGATGAAATAGTGTGACAGTGGCTGAGACATATCTTCATTTAAATCCAGTTTCTCAGGTGGAACAACGCCGTTCTCTTCTCCACTCAGATATCGCATAAATCCATCCACTGATATCTGTCCTAAGAGAAACACAGACCCAGGGAAAGCACCAATTAATTTCAAGAACAGACTTTGGGACATACAGATTTTTATATTCACCATACGCTTGGACAATAACATACATGAAAGACCATATAATCATCAGACTGGCCTTCATCTAGTTATTAATATAGTCTTTTTATTACAATTACCTCATTTTCTCCAATGTAAGCTGTGGACAGTCAACATCCCTTTAAGAGAAATCAGTATCTACAGATAAGCAAAGGCACAGGGGAAATCAGAGATACAGAGGGCTAAAAGAACAGACAAAATAAATTATGGAGTACCAAGGAAAGGGATCTTCTGGGGACTAGAGAAGGCATCCCTGCTGGAGGAAACCAGGAAACCAGTAAAGAGAGAGCCACACAAAGAAACTGGCAATTTCACTCTCTTTTGAATACGATCCAGGGTACGTATCTGAATGGAACTAAACTGCAAAGCAAGTGGGAACTAAGCTTTCTTTTGTAATTCTTTTACTTGTGTTCCAATTCGTATCTCACTGGACTGCCAGCATAAATGAACATTTTATATGCTGCAGGCAAATTAAAAAGTCAAGTTCTATCCTCAGCCCAAACATAACCATCTCAGTGGAGATGTGTTTATTACATCAGGACAAATTTCTCCTATCAACCCTTCTGCTTGAATGCTGATTGTAGGGTTAGTGTCGATTTGCACATTTAGATTTTTTAAAAAAATTCAGTTGTCTATATTTGATGTTTAATGCTGCACTGAATCAACTCGGGACATTTTTCCTTGCCTGATATTTTTACAGTTTTTTCTTGCTTTCATCTGTTGATTTGCTCAATTGCTTAGTTGGAGTTAATTCAGTTACTTCCTACAGCAAAACAGGACTTCTGTATCTTTGAAGAACCGTGAAGTAGCTACACGATTGGTGTCTCTCAACAATAAGAATTTCTTATCTCTTGCCCTGACCCTGAAATATTCTGCGTAGTATCTAGTACCTCTATCCAAAAACGCTAGTCAACAGACCATGGACTGAAAAATGGAAGACCTCGGTTCTACTCCTAACTCTGCTTTTCTCGCCTTTAAGGTCAACTCCTTTTTTATTTCAAAACATATAATCTTACACACATTTTTTTAACATATAGAAGAGAAAGGAGCAACCTTATACCATTTTTCTAAAGTTCCTTGCATACACATGATGCAAATACAGCATGTGAAGTATTTACTTAAAACCTGTACTTGGACCTTGGTATTTGGCTTTTGATCAGAGAGGAAAAGATGTGACAGTTTTAAGTTCTGACGCCGCATTTTGAAAATAACCCATGATGGTAGCACTAAATGAACCTATTCACACGACAAAAACTGTAGTGATAATACAGAGCAATGCAATTATCATTCATTCTTATGACAACAATTGTAAGATGGTTGGAAGGAAAAACGTCCAGTCCATCCACTATTTTAAGACTGTAGACTGACTGCAATCTTGTCAGGCTCCACAGCTGCTTTGTTACAGAATAATTAATCATCCAGACAGAGGCCTACATACTTTTCCTTTCACTAGAAAAAATATAAGACAGAGAAAATCAGGAAGAAAATACTACTGAGGTTTCCCATGACACAAAGATCTATGAACAACCAATCTGCTGTGTAAATCTACCAGATACTCAGAGCATACCTGAAATGTAGGGATTCTGCAGTCCTTGTTTTACAGATGGAGACCTGAAGCTATGGCTAAATTGACTGGACAACATTCCACAGAAAATCTGTGGGTTAAGCTGGCAATTGAAATGCACAACCTTCTGAACCCTGGTTGGGTTTCTTACTCACTTGAACATCTTCAGAATAAAAGGAAGCAATGCTGAGGCCTGCATTTCCTTCCTTCTCTCTATTTTGTGGTTCATTCTGCTTCCTTGCTCCCTTCCGCATTGCAGAAAGTTGAAAGAACACAAGGTCTGCAGAGTGGTCCTTTTGCATATTACCACTGATATTAACATAAATCACAGCAAGTATTATTCACACTTATAATTACATAGTTTCTGAGTTACTCAGTTATCTGAGCTTATGGCTGTAGAATGCTATTTTCCCCATCTTAATTAAGCAGTCAGCATTTCAGAACCTGAAGCAATTTGCAAGTTCAATTACAGCCGATATCGCACTGGTGAGAGTTTGACTGTGGAACAGAGATGGCAGATGTCAAAGACATTTTGCATCCTAGATATTAAGGAGTAGATTGTTTGTGACCAATGTCAATGATATTCTGAGGCCAGCTGCAGAGAGGGACAATCCTCAGTGGACAGTCATCCAAAATGAAATCGCCTCAATTTATTGCTAAGATTTGCTCTCTATTTTCTCAAGCATATTACAAATTTACCTCAGACCAGTTCCAAGAACAAATAATTTGTGATCGGTTATTTCAATAACAGCTGTCACCTTTTATCTTCAGAAAGATATCAGGAATATTTAACGATAAGATTAGATATAAAATATTAGAGGGAAAACAAACATACCAGACAAACACATAGGAACAAGGTAGATTCATGCTGAAATGCTCTTCTGTAAAAAGAAGAAACCAGCACAAGAACAAGAATGGGACAGAGGGTTCAACCATGTAGAATTAGGCAGGTCATAATTCCCATTTGGTTTCTGCTGTAGCCCAATATTTTGGCTCCACATTTCCCCCTACACACACACATGTAATTGCTCTAAAATCATCTGAACCCTAGGTCTTTGATAAAACTTTCAATATAATTAGTATACTTTATATACTTAAAACTATGGGGTTAAACTGGCTTGTCTTCTTCTTTCACTCGCCATTGCCTTATTTAAATTTGATCTGATGCCACTCATTAGAACAAAGGCAGATCCAAAGCTCACTTGGGTTTGTTGAAATGCTACTGTTAATTTCAACCATGTCTTGGCCAAGACATTAATAAATAATCCTGAATGTGCAAAGGAAGACGAGAATGCAGAGCACTCCCTCTTAGCTGTGTTGGCAGTGTCAGAGCAAGAAGAGCAAACTCTAAGCCGTGACCATACCAGAATCGATGTTAACAGTTACAGAACTCCGTTAGGATCCTTTCCTCTACTGGGTTCGGAGCTTACTGGTACAAGGAATTTCTACTTTTCTTTAAATACTTCCTCGCAAACTTATATGGTTCATTAGAATTTCCCTATGGGGGTCACTTAGTGGTGCTTTACTTAAAACACTCAGACAGTACAAACTTAAAAATTCTTCCTTTTTCTTGTGGTGTCTGGCCTGTTTAAATGCCCAACACTTAACTCCTGCCCACCATGCCACTGGAATGCCTTTTGCTAAACATATAACCCTCTCAAGAAAAAAAAGTACAAAGATCCAACTATTCATTGTGAAGGTAACCTTGGTACCATTCGTATCACGACGATTCTTTTTCATCATCTCAAGGTTTATTCAAGACATGAAAAAGAAGATTAAGCATATTCCAATCAATCTTTCAGTTTTCAACTCAATTCAAAGCCACTTCTGCTCAAAAGACAACTACTATCTCAGCACATCTCTTCAAGAAGCAACTGTATAATGTGCCACAGCTGGATTACTTGCAGTTTGTTATAACTATCTAATTGCTACATAGACAGAAAGATGCTCATGCTGTTTTATTTTATGATTAACATATGGATATTTTTTCTTCATGGGACTTACTATATTGAAGAAATTGAATTGAAGAGGAAGCCCATACAGAAGACTCCAAAAATCTCCCAGAGTTCAGTGCTTCACCCACAGCAAGCTGTGAGGCTGCCAGTTCAGCAAGCGCTACCACAGGACATCTTGAACGAAGGCTCCGAAAGACATGCTTGGTGGTGAAATTCATGCAGAGATCAAAGAAGAATCACTAGATCCTCAACCAAGTGAAGTCAACCAAATTTGTTATTTTTTCAGGAAAATTTGGTGCAAAGGGGAAATGATTTCCTAATAGAGGGATAATATATTTAACAGGGACTCAGACATATTCTGTTGAGTTTCCCAGGCTGTGATCAGCTTTATTAATTGAAACATGTCAAGTGTCTGTGCAGCAGCTTGATCTTTTTTTGCATCACTTGCTCCCTCTGACTGCTCCAAAATGGTTACAAGGGACAAAAAAGACTATAAATGAAGTGGCAAGCTCGGAATATTTCACAGTATGTCCTCATCAGCTACAACTACATGATCAGGTACCTTTTAAGATCTATTAAATTTGGATCAAAGATGTAAATGTTCACGGGTAACAATTTAAAGAAAAGTATATAAAAATGTAGATGTGACTTTGTCTGTAAGAAACACGACTCCTTTGTGGTCAGCATTTGTCAGTACTAAAAGGCAACAGAAGTCACTTCTGTCATCCCAAATTCTTTTTCTTGGCAGCTGTCTTCAGGCAGGTGGCATACTTCTGGCCAGTGCTCTACTGAAAATTCACAAATCTAGGGAGGAAATGAAGTGAATCCATTAATTCATTTCTTTCCTCCCTCTTCTGTGGTCCTTGTAAGACATTGCCAGTATTCATCAGGCAAATTCTTCTCATCTGCAGTTTACCAGATCTGGAAGCTCCCCATTCCTGGGAGATGGGGCATGCAAAGTGGTTCTGAAACAGGAATTCCAGCCAGTTAGTTAAACTGGTTGATAGGATAGGGCATACTTTGCAAATCCACTCTTCAAAGGGACTAGACTCCTCTATTTAAAGACTTATGCTGCTGCCACAAGGCTCTTAAAAATGCTCTTGGACTAGATCTAGAAAAACCCAGCTCATTTTTCTAGTCAGGGGGCTGTGACAGTCCTTGTGCTCGGCCAGGGTACTGTGCAGTATCCTGTGTAAGCCTAGACACTGATAACATCCTCATGCTCGTGCAATTTTCAGGGCTGGCAAAAGTACACACAACAATCTCTCTCCAGTTGAGACATATGAGACATAAATACCTCAATGAATTCCTGCTTTCCCAACCTCTTTAGTCTGCCAGCATTACAGGCACACTGTTTTGGATGTGGAAATGCTTGTGGATCCTTGGGATCTTCACAGCTCATCAACTGCAGGATGTAAACCACTGGGCTCTCAACACCCACAGTGCCATGCCAAACATAAGGCGAGAGATGTGAAGCTTCAGAGTAGGGCTGAGGCTTCTTTAGAAGCTTCCTTAAGCAGTCCACACCCTCTGCAGGGGCCCAGGACAAGGCCAAAACCCCAGAAGTGTACTAGTCTGGAGGAAATATAATAGCATAGCTCACCCTGCAAACTTCTCAACCTTCTGGGGGGCTTCTGGGGACCTTCGTTTGGGAAAGGTCTTGTGACAGAGTAGGACAGAAAACAAGATAGGCACAACAGACAGCAGGCAAGACCCCTGTTCTGCTCACTTTTGTTTGTATTTTAATTTTGGAACTTTAATGTCTGTCCCTTCAGATTTGTGATTTTTTTCTGTAGGATAGTTAAAAATGCACATTTGCTTGTAAGATGTCAAGAGGTTTGGCTGCATGGAACTCAAGCATTTTCTTCCATGTATTTGCACATTTAATAGCGCCTTCCATTTGTTTAAGCCCCTGCTGTTGCTCACACAGTTATAATGTAACTGCAAGGCACGATTATGCCAACAGGTTTTATTACAGTAAAAAAGAAAACAAACAAAAAAGGAAGAGAGACAATTAACTGGCACCTCCTATCTGCCAGCCAGCAACACAGAATGACACTGGTATTTTATCTGACATAGAAATCAGGCCTATTTCAATGCAATTCGTAACATTAATCACATTCACTATAATCCCATACAATTGAGCAGTCCCCTAATCTCAGAGATTAAAATCTCCAATGTATCTCAGATATTTTGTAATCCTGTAAAATAGCTGTACAATATGTCCCATTGGGAAATCCAGAGACTGCCACACTGATCAGCAGTAGGTCTAGTTTCATACAGTCTTTAATAATCTGAAAAAGTAGAATCAACAACACAGTGCTTAAAGAACAGACAGTACACTTGGCGCTGTTACCAAAACAAAATGATAATATGTAATGAAACAGGTAAATGGCAAGGAAATCAAAGGACAGTGAACATGAAAAATGGTAGCTAATAATTCACGCAAAGGAAAAGCCAAAATACAGAGCTGAATTGGGAAGGAGATGCCTAGAAATCCAACATCCTGAAAAACAGAGAGGATGCAGAGCAATACATCTGCATATATCTGCATCAAAAAAGGAGTTGCAAAAAAAAAAAAAAGAAAAGAAAAAGAAAAATCTAATGCAATTGGCAGGACATTTGGCTATCAAGTCACTGATGAAAGGGGTAAACATGCATGGCATCAAATATATCAACATACATATGCATGATGAATCCTAGCCATACAGGCAATCCCACAGACTTAATGGACATAATTTTATGCTTAACTAAATTAACTATTGACAGCCTCAAGGATTTTACAGGACCACTGACACTATACCCAGTCTCATGAATATAGTTTTCATTACTTAGTATCTGAAATGTGTCTGTATACAGAAGACTATTTAGATAAGTGTAGTGAATAATATATGACATAATACATGCCAAAATAAGAAAGAGATGAAACAGGTAAAGCCTAAGTAGAAATAATACAATGGTCAACAAGTGTTTTAAGTGTAAATGACAAGGATGAAGAAGAATGGTTAAGGTGACCGGGGCAGAACAAGATAATGAAATCAGAGTAAATAATGGAAAACTTGGAGTGAATGAATATTTGAAAAATCTTTGCAATACTGCAACCAACTGCACTATGAAACAGTCTCACGAGAGATTTATCAGTTGTTTCATTGCTTAAATCATTTAAAACCAAACCAAACCAGGTACACTCCAGAAGAATATGCTGTTATGTTCAAATCTCAGTTCAGATTTTCACATTAAAAACAAACAAACAAACAAACAAACTGTATTCTCAGTTATATTTGCTCAACTACTCACTCTAGAAAGAGAGCAACCTTGCCACAAACCAAAACCAAAGCTAAACAAGCTTTATTTGACAACAGATTCTGGAAGAAGAAACAACAACAAAACAGTAAGAAAGAAATAGAGCAAGGTTCACTGCTATATCCCTGAATGCAATAGAGCATAGCAAAATCTAAATATAAACAGAGAACGGTATCTTCTATATAATACCCAAACTAAATACCCAAACTAAATGCATACCCAAAATAAATGCATACTGAATGACAAGCAGCCAGGGACAGAAAACATTGGAAATGTGTAGTGCTTAGGGAGTGCACATAAAATCCATGTGGAAACATCCCACAGCCAAGGACAGTAAGATCTAGAATGTTTTGCAGAGTAAAGATCATGAAACAAGTAAAGCAGAATTAAATATGTTTGAATCAAAAATGTTTGATATTCTAATGAAGCTCTTACTTCGATTTTGTATCTGTACAGGTGCACAAAGAAAACTAACATTGGATATCTCAAGAAAAAGCCTGTAAAAGAAAAAACACTTTCTTGACAGGGGTTCAGAAGAGGTACTGCAGCTCAAGACACCTCATCGACTTTTAGGGATGGAAACACATTTACTACAAGCTTCCAGGAAAGCCATATTAAGTAGCAGAAGTGCTATCTCTACCATAAAGAGCCTTTTCAATTAGAAGCAAAACTTGGGAAGCATCCCAAGGACACTGCCCTCTCAAAGGTAAAAGGAAGATGGAGTTTCACCCGTGAAGCACAACAACAGTTTCCAAATCTCATCGGTGTCTTTTGTTGTGAGCCGTCCATTATAATGAGATCTTACAGCAGCTGCACACTGTTGAGCAAGCTGTTTATTTTATCAGAAGTCACAGGTTGTTTAAGTCCTTTTCAAACACCCAAGAACGAAGGGTTGTGACCCACAGGGGCTACAGCCTATGCAACACATGCATTTTTCTCTAGTAATGCTGGAAAACAGCAAGATACACATATAGGCAGGGGAGATTTTAAATGCTCAGCACCTTCTCTTCCTCAGAAGGTAAATGTTGGAGGCACGTTCATTTTAATGGATATTGATCATCTAAATCCCCACAGCAGCTTTAAAAACCTCTGCTGTAACAAAGCATGGCCACAGTTCACCTATTCTGGTAAGCAGAGGTCACACACGGTCACGTGTTAAGCACAGTTATTGGAACTCACACTGTAAAACAGTGTTTTATTAACTGCAGATAGTACATATAAAGCATATATCTATGACAGCATACAAACACACAACTGTCCAGCATCTTGAATCAAACAAATCTACGTTACAGTTCTCTATCGTACACTTTTAACAAGATCCCTATATGTAACATGACACAGTCTCCTATTGGTTATCATCCTCTACTTTGAGTCTGGCACGGACTTTTTGTGTTTATGCTTAGTGCACCAGTAAAGTAAGTGAAAAATAAAGACTCCAAACAGTGGCGGTATTTCAGCCTCATTATCTCCATTTTTAATGCTACATCTGGTTATTTCGCACTCTGCACATACCTCCATACAGTATCCAACATGCTTCCTATAGTTTTTTGTTGGTCCTTTGATGTCCTCTGGATATCCTGCTTACTAACTATGGATCTCTCC
This sequence comes from Dromaius novaehollandiae, assembly GCF_036370855.1. NCBI lineage: Eukaryota > Metazoa > Chordata > Aves > Casuariiformes > Dromaiidae > Dromaius > Dromaius novaehollandiae. The sequence goes on from NC_088100.1 coordinate 122,160,592, forward strand.
TCAGTTGAACCCCCAAACTCCTCATTACTTTATTTACAAAGCTGTAGTAATGTTTTAGGCTTTGCCTGACACTCAGCTTAGCTCCACTGTTCTGAACTCAGTCACAGATAGTTCTTTCTTTAAACCAAAACAGTTTCTGAAACATTAACACACACACACACACACAAATATATATATTTTTTTCTGAAGACATATTAGTAATTTTTAAGGAATGAGGAAGAATTCCACCCTGGTGTAGATGAGCAAGCACTCTCTTTTAAGTCAGACTCAAGCAAGACAATCAGTATCAAGCTGGACGTTTATGAAACGCTGCATCTAAAGTTAGCTATAAAATCACATGGAACTGCAGCATATTCCTTGGCAAGCATTTACTTTTCTGCTTTTTACTTTTTTTGTTTCCTGGCCAAATCTAATTTTGCTTAAAAGTGTTGGCTTGATTTGTGCAGTCTTTACATTAGCAAGCCTCAGCTACTGTCTTCCAGGTTCTCTCCCAGGAGTGGGACCTTGGCCATGAAAAAACGTCTTGATGATTTTAGCTCATGTTATAAGGTAATGCAGAGCAATACACTGATGTAAAAGATGTTCTTGCAGTATCAGCTAAACACAGGGCAGAATCTGTCCTGGAGACCCACTTTCCTGCTCTAACTGTTATTTACATGGAAACATGCCTGCTGCTGTATGGACTTCTGGTGCCCGAACCAGGAGGAGATGCTAAAGGCCCTAGCTCCTGAGCAGGTCTCCCTCATTGCATCAAGACAGATTAAGCAAAGGCAGAACACAGCGAGCTCCACCCCAGCCTCCCAGCAGACATCTTGAGCTTGGCTTGGCTCTGCTATAAACCCAAACTACAACCATTTGCAAAGATTACTGCAGACAGAAAGTCAGTGGGTCACAGAGTTTTACATACATAAGCCCGCTCTCTAGCTGCTCTAAACTTTCAGCACAGATGTGGTAAGAGAGCATTTCTGAGAGGACAGCTAAGCAATCCCTTACAGGATATGACAAGCTAGATAGTTTAAGTTCAATTAAATCTAAAGATACACTACAGAAACACCTTCACACTCATTCCTAGCTAGCTGGGGAATGAGCACATTACGACACCACAGATTTCTAAGGCAGGCAGACAAACAGATAATTGGAAAGATTTTAAATCAGACAGATAAAAATACCATTAATCCCAGCAATACACTATTTATTTCAGACAGAATCTTGAATGAGTGCCACTACTGGGATACATCATTGTCTTCCCAAACCTCTGAAAAATATGTTCTGTAGATGCCTAGTAGTAATCCTGGAAGATGTAATAATGTTATACGCTGGCTTACTTCCAACTGCTAAATTGCATTAAAAGACATCTAAAAATACAAATTCTTTTTTCTGTAAAGCGATACTTCTCTACACAAGCTATTGCTGTACTTGCCAAAAAGTCTATTCTGAACTATAATGGAAAGAAAGAAGAGCCGGAGTGTGAGCCCTCTACAGGTGTGAAAAAAACTGGGAACAGCCTTCAGCTAGGCTAATGTATTTATTTCCAAAAACTCCCCCAGCTGAAGAAGAGACCTACATTAAAAAGAAGTGGAAAAGGATAAAGGCATAGTTTTGCAAAGACAATTCAAATAAACAAAAAAAATAATCTCGGCAGGGACTTCCTTGTCTCATCCTCAAGGTTGGTCCTGCAGCTGCTGGTACTGCATTATACAATCCCTTTCACAAACAAATCAAGCTCCATCTTAATAATAATTGCCTTTTTTGCCCTCTTTACTACCTCTGGTAGGCTGTGCCAGAACCATAATGTTAGGAAACTGCTCTTAATTTCCAGCCTAAATTTATCCACGGCAAATTTACACCCCTGTGTTCTTATGCCAACATTGTCTTTTAACTTACTACTTCTTTCGCCTTTCCCAGTGTTTAACCCCGATGTATTTATAGGCAACAGCCATATTCCAGCTAAGGGATACTGTCACAATAGGTGATTACGTCTGACATTATAAGCGAAATTTCCTCATATGGTAGTTCTATTATAGTAGCACACGTATTCCAACGAAGTTAACAGCCCTGTTATGACAGATACCATACATACAGAAAGACCCAGAGCTTGTTAGCTACTCAGGGCAGAGAGTGACTATTTAGAGAAGTCAACCAAAGGACAAGGCAAAAAATGAAGAGGCGCATAAAAGGGAGCTGACAAATGTCATTCGGCTCATTTGCGGCAGGGCCAAGAAAACGGCACTCTTCTGCCTCCATTTCTAGATTTCATCCACTGGATCACAAGAGTCTTTAGTCCTTTTGTCCTTACGGGCCCTTTGCAATTGCAAAGCACTACGTTTGTAGCAGTCATAATGAAGAGGCAATGTTTATTCAAAGTTTATCTACATTTGTTTCCTTCAGCACTTGAGTTGGCCCCTCCACGCTGCTTCATGTTTTCAGAAATAGACTTTATCTGATATTCATCTTCAAATAATAAATACTGCTGCTAAAATTGAATACTTCCCTCTGTTCCATAAAAGAGGCAGTACAGCGGCAACAGCAAAAAGAAATTGTTTTACTTTTAGAGTAAGTTTTCTATTTATGGGCTCTGATAGTCTGAGGCGAAGTCAAACACAATAGAGGCAGGCAGCAGCAGCGCAATGTTTCTCCATAACCCTTGAAATGCAGTATTGATGTAAAACTATCCCTGAGCAAAAGCTCCAGCGGAAGGGAATGCTGCAGCCACATGCATGCTCCAAAACCTCCACCCATTTTTGCTCTGCAGCTCGGTCACCCTAAGTCCTTCTCCCAGGGTCTTTCATCCATTTTCAGAGTTAGGACATTGGATATTGTCTGTGGAGTTTCAGGCTGAGGGCCATCAGGTTTCCAGGATGTGGGAGAGGTTTCCAGGAGGTGGGAGAGGAGTTAACCACTAGGGTCAGCTTACATATTAGGACAGGTCTGGTTCATCCAGTGCATACCCTGGAAGAAGAGTGGGATGAAGAGGGGTGGGAAAGCTGCAGAAGACTTCGCTGACAGACTCAAAGCTTAAAGGTCAATTTAGTGAGGATGGAGCGAAGCAGGTTGTTTGACTTCAGGGCACTGAGTGTCTCTTTGACATGCAACTCCAAATAGGTCTGAGCTATGGCTACGTGTGCATGCAAAAAAAACTTGTTTGAAGGCTAAAAAAATCACTGAAAACACACACTGCCTCTTCTTCTGCTTGAAAACACTCTTCATGATACCAGACAGAACAACAGCCAAACTTCTCCCACCAAACATTGTAAACACACCACCAAAAATCTCCGTTCTTCCCAGGCAAAAAGACAACTGAGAAGATTAGAAGGAGGGGGAGTATGAGCAGCCAAGTGTATCAATATAAGAACTTCTTCTTGCCTATTACTCTACCAAAATTTTATAGCAGAAGGACCTCCTGCTTGCTCTGTGCAAAAAAAATTTCATATTTGTTTTTAATATTTCAAGTGCACTGCTGTTTCTATGGCAAGCGACTAGTGCTTCCCCAACCAAAATCAATATCTTTTCTCTTCAGATCCAACCTTATAACAAATGATCTGACTGATGATCTTACATTATCAGTATTAGTTTTTGCCCTGGAGATCTTAAGATATAAATTCCACAATATGTCTTTGTTTGAGGATTATCATGGATAGGAAAAACAGAATCTCACATCTAGAAGAAACTGTTAAATCCAGACCTGATCTGTTCATTTTACACTCGTCACAGTTTCACTGATATCAGTGGTGCTATTCCCAGCACCAGACACCAGAATCAAACCCAAAATACATTTCTGGAAATCTCTTGCTTCTCTCAAAGCATCTGTATTATACACAAAAGAGTAGGAAACTTTCCCTTCCTGGGACCCTAAACGTCTTGTGGATGGATGCTATCATAAATGCTAGGGCAACAGCAAAATCTAACTCTAGGAGTGAGCATATAGGTCTCAGATCCAAGCCAAGTCCTAATGTTCTAAAATGCCACCAAAGAACAAAGTTAATTTTGCTTTGTTACTAAGCCACATAAAGATATCTTGCCACCACTATGTCTTTTTTCAGTGTTGCAAAATCCGTTATTACTAGTCCATGTCACTGTTTCATTTTATGTTCTTTATCAAGTCATTACAGTTAATTTAGAAAGATGAGACACTTCACCTGTAATGCAGATGCAAAAAGGGAGTTACAGAATATGATAATTGAAGCTTTTACATTCTGAAAGATTTTAAGAGTGTAAGTCTTTTATGTGCGATATAATCTTCTGAACAACTGGAAGATCTCAAGTGAATTTTACAACTTCACAAGTAACTCGAAAAACAAGCAACTAAAAAGAAAAGATAATGCATTACAGAAGCATATTTTGCTAATTTATTTTGACAAGAATAGTTTCCATGAACCTATTTATGATGATATATTATTCACACTAACACTTGCTGCATATATATTTTTAAAAATAAAAAGGGCTTTCTGGCAAGCTACCTAACTTGGCACTTATTGCTGAGATCATGAGGTAGGCTAGGGCTTCTGTGTCTTATAAATTATAAACTTACGAATTTCAAAGAGTAATAAACTTCGATTTGACCGGGATCTGCTGTTCTGTCTTCATTCAAGAATGAGAACCAAAGCTGAGGGCTCTTCTGTTGTAAAACTGGAATACTGGAAAACACTGAGAATCCCAAAGTTAATGGGCTTTCTGATAAATATTCTTAATTTCCAATGTAAAAGCTAGGAGGTCAAAGTATTTCAACACTTGGTAACACTTTCTACAAATGTTTCAGTGACAGAAAGCCCCACCATTTGGGTGAATGGTTCGTACATCAGAACCCATGCTTTAAATACAACTATATTATGAAGGGTGTCTTAGCAGTGCTTGTTTGTGACAATAAAATCTGTTGCCTAAGAAATGACCCTCTTCTGCCATCAAAAGACTCTAACGTGTAACTATTCTTGAGCAGTTACCAAAAGGTGAATTTAATGTGATGGGACCAAAATGATTTAAATGTGTTGATGTTTAATAGAGGAAAAACACATTTGTATGCGAGTGAATACTGCCTGGTGTTAATGCTACCATGGGAAAAAAAACACATGCAGTAAATGCAGTATAAAATTAATTATATTTTAATCTAATGCTAATCACTTATTTTATTACCTAAAAAAGCCCAGCACAACAAGTGCCAATAAATCTGCACCAGCAAAACAGAATTAATACTGAAATTCAAAGGGAGTCATGAAACAAGCTCCCTTAGAATCTTTCTAAAGACATGTCTATCTAAAACTAACATACTGTATTTATGCATAGGTGCAGCTGAGAAAATCTGGAGAAAGAAACACTTAATATAAGAAGAAAGTTTCTTTCTTCTATGGAGATCTAAAGATTTTGTCCTTGTGGGTCTTCTAATTAACTTTTCAGTTAATGCCACATAACACAGTCCTGAATGCCTTAAAATAGCTAGAGATATTATTTAAACATATGTATATTTAAAAGAGAGAAAAAATATCTTTATTCCATTACTTATCTCAAAGATGTTTTCTAGTAAGTATAAGCTGGTGTACTGATCCATGGGCCAGGAAAATCTCTAAGCTCTATCTTTAAAGCTTATGTTACAGTCAAAAAAAGTCTCTCAATAAAAAAACAAACACTCTCAAAATACTAGCCAATAATAACCTCTCTCTTTTCTTGCTCCCACCAACTCGGACAGTAGGAAGCATATCCTTTATCACTAGAGACGGACTCTAGCTTTTTCATATCTCCTCTCCCTAGCAAGCATTGGTTTCCCATTCTTCATTCCTAGCCTTGTACATGAGTACAGCTTTTGTTCTTACGTGATCAAAGTCTTTAAGAGACAGAGGATGCCCCTGGACCCAAGGCGCCATTACTTAGTGGTTTCAAAACACTTACTGGTTTCAGAAGCTCAGGTTTAAATTGAGGCAATGGGATTTCAGCTCTGAAAGCCCTTGGGTCCTTTTCAACTTAGAAACTTTCAGAAATGTATTGCATCAGAAAGCCAAGAAGAACTAGCACATTTCTGCCAGCATTCCTCCAGAATGTATATGATAAATTTCACAAAATTTGGGAAACACAGGCTGTCCTTCCCCTGCTTGCACATTCTAAGCAGAGACACTGGAAATCTGCATCCATGTCCCATCTCTGATCCTTAATGTAACAAGATCCTGAACAACTTACTTTTATACAAGCCTTCTTAAAAATTAAAGCAACTAAGGAAATTTCCAATTAACCATTTGGCAATTGATTTATTGCTATGCATCCCATAACCAACGTGCTAACTTGAAAGGGAGTACAGTTAAGCAGTTATGACATCCACACAACGTAAATGTTTTATAGCCTGAAAAAAACCAATTTGGAGACATTACTTAAGCAGACCTAACAGCCACACAGCATGTTTTTGCTGACAGTGAGAGACTGCTCAGCAGTACCAGGAGCTTCCTTCTGCCTCCACCTGATAAGGAAGCACGCTATACATAGCACATTAATCTCCTTCATTGTGTGACACAAAGCACTAATCACAACAATTTGCTCCAGCCACAATAAAACACTGCTCCATATGTTTAACCTATGGAGATGTCAAGACCATGTATCTGCTGATGTTGCAAAAGCTCGATCACATCCCAACAATACAGCAAATACGTTTGCAACACAGAGAAACACAGGCAGCCTTTTTACTCAAAACTGTACAATCCACGGCCCAGTAAACACCTGGCATATGATTTTTACCAGGTGCTTAATAGCCACGTCATAAAAGTTAAAAATATTATGTACAGCTCTTACTTTGTGTTCAAAATACAGTACTTCATCTGGAAGAGGTGCAGAAAAAGAGCTGCTAGGGTGATCAGAAGAATGGAGAATCGTCTTAGGAGCCTTCGACAAAACAGCTTGACTCTAGTGCTATGGAAGTTGAGAGAGAATATGACCATTCTTTATAAATTCATGTAATTAACTAAGAGAGAAGAAGAAGAATTAAGTTAAGATAGAATATTAATGTATAGGGTGTGTACACAGATCACAAAGTTAGATGGGAAATTAGAATGAGACACTGATCATCAGATGAGTGAAAGTCTAGGATGATCTTCCAAACAGTGTGGTGGGAGCAATGAGTTTAAGCTGTTGTTAGCAGGAACTCGGCCCACACAAGGGAAGGCTGGTACAACAGGGAAAGGCGGCGCTAGAGTTAGAAGTTAATAGGGTCCTTCAGGAGTTTGACATTGTTAGTTTTGCCACGAAGAAGATGTAAGGAGAGTAATTTGCTGTATGTTTGTACCATATGTATATTGTCTTTCGTTAAGATAATACTTCAGGGTGAGATGGAATTTCTTCTATCACTTGGCTTCTGGCTGGATTTTCCTCCTTCCTCTAGAAGCAGTAGAAATTGGCAATAGCTGAGGACTAGATGCTGACTAGATGGCTCAGAGATGCCTACCTGACATCCCCGCCTGACATGCTTTATTTCACATTTTCAGGGTTTTGGTAATAATCCCACTGAAGGTCAGAATAGGGTTTCTTTCCCAGGAAGGACTGCAAAAGAGCACTGGGGCTCTTGCATTCCTCCGAAGGGTTGTTCCTTTGTAAAATTACTGTAAATTTGTAAATCTGTAAAATTATAAGGTTAGCATATAACAAAGTCTCTGCTGTAGAAGAAGCTAAGACTGGGGTAGTGTCTTTCTATTCCCTGCTTCCTTCCTATGGCATCTTGCATGTTTTAGGTTGTCAGTCCCTTTCTCATACATTTGCTTGTTTGTTACAGCATTGGGTGTTCTGTGGCTTGTGGACCTCTCTGCACCCATGAGCATGAGGAAGAAGATCCAATGACCCAGGAGTTTCAGTCTCACACTCTCCAGTGCTGAAGAATCCCCAGAGACACCCACTACATATTATGTCACAGAAAGTGAGCAATCATGTTTTAAGTAAAACAAGAGGCAAATGACTTTGCATGCAAGTAGTATGGTAAAAACTCTCACTGAAAACAATACAAGGAAAAAAAGCGATGTGCATTTAACTCCATATAAAGAATATCAATAGATTAATTTTCAAGTAGTTTCTATTTTAAGATCTTGGGTTTAAGTTTTTAAGGAAAAAATCCTAATTCTATTTAAAAGGACTTTTCATGCATCAAAATTTTTTTTGCTAAGAAGTACCTACATCACTGTCTTTGAAGCGACACTAGTACCTGTGTTCATGGCTTTGCACAGAACTGCCTTGAAATTTCACTTTGACAAAGTTGGGAAATAGGTAATTATGGGAACTGAGCTTCAGTGAAGAACTGAGAGGATGTTCCAGCAAATGTAGCGTAAGCGTTTTTTATATTCCCTCTTCCCACACAATCCATAAACTTAAATATATGCTTAAGTGATTTACTATATTGAGGCCAGGATGTTTTGCATGTTGCAAACATGAAATTTTACTCCCTCAACATAAATGCTTTCAGCAAATGCCTTTAACTCCTGAGAATTGCAAGGATTTGGTTTAAGTTTGTATCTTGACATGTGTGCTACTGCACATAAAATAACAGACAACATTTTGTCTTTGTGAGAAATGATTAAAGTCTAGGCCTTGTGCCTTTATAGAATACCTGAAAAATAAGGGCATTTGTCACTGACTTTGTTTCAGGCTTTTATAAAGGTCATCTTCTTTGGCAATTTAAAAAATGGCTACAGAGGCTTTAAAGTTAGAATTCAACAGAAAAGCTTGGCTTATTTCATGAAGATGTTGCACATTAATCCCGGTTTTTCAGTGGGAAGTCTGAACATTGGATCGATTGTTAAAATAATTAAATACAGAAATGCTACAGAAATGACCGTGAAAGTGGACAGCTCTTCACCATTTACACATATGTTTGTATTTAACTTCTGTTGCAATACACTGAATTCGCCTAATAATGAGTTAACCTGAAACAAGACAATGAGCAGGACCTGTCAGAAAGAACGCGTACAGATACAAAACAAGGTACCTGTGCACCCGCATGTGTGCACACACACAAGCGGCAGATATTCAAGCTATAGAACAATCTGAAGAGAAAGGATTTACTTTGCATGAAGGCTGGCAATTTACGTCATCTAACGCTTGCAAACCACTGTGGTGGTCTCTACCACCACAAAGTCTTTTAAATCACGCAGTATGCAAAAGAATATTGTGTTTAAATCACAACTTTTAAAAGGACTTTCCCTTTTTTCATGGTATTTTCTTTTGTTCCGTATCTACATCCAGGACTCACACTGAAGGGGTGACTTTGCATTGCCAGAGAAGAACAAATACCTATACCATGTTGTCAGTCCCTCTGGCTTGCTTCTCAACTCCAAACTCTGCAAAACTTGCTGTTCCCCCTTCTATCTCTCCTGCTCCAAAAGTCTAATTATTTAATTACAACATGCTGGTACGACAGTGATGAACTCATTAGGCCACCTGTATCTCACTTTCCCATGCTGCTGCTCATCACTTTTCTCACATTTTTACCTTTCTGTGGTGTGCGTTGTTACACTACTCATGTCCTCCCTACGCTTCTCCTCTATTTCTTGTTGTACCCCATTAATTCTATGGAGCTTTTTATCTGGGATCTCTTCCAACTCACTTTGAAATGCAGGAGCGTGAAGGAGCATGTAGAGACCAACCTTAGCTAAGCCCATCTCATTTCATAGCTCTGTTGGGCCTTGTTTTCTGAGAGCTATGCAGGGTGAAGGCTTCTGCTGTCTTCTTACCCATTTTACCTGGGAGTCTGGGTACTCTAAAGTTTCTGTCTGCTCTGACTATTTTAACTGACAGTACCTGGGCCATTCTGAATACGTCCTGCTTCCATCCTTACCTCTCAAATTACTTTGGTCACAGCAATTAAGAGGCTTTGATCAATACCACCACAAGGAATGCAGCAGTGTCTGAGCAGCAGAGGTTGGAAGTTTGGGCAAACAAGTTCATGGATGTATAGCAGTGATCACATGAAAATGCAATTTGAACATCTGCAAGTCTACTGAAAATAGCATCTCTGCTCAACGGTCCAAGTGAGCACAGCATTCAGTGGCAGGGAGAGTATCACTGACGTGTCAGTACATCACTCTGCCTTCTCTGCATTTCACCCTGTGAACAGTCCTTCATGACAGCAGAAAGCCTGAGTGACAATCCCATTTAAAACACCACATTAGAAGGTTATATCATTATTTTGCATGCGCATGGTTATAGTTTGGTGACATTTTACAGACATGCAGCATCTGTTTGCAATTATTCTGAGTGTAGGATTGAGCGCACACACCTACACTTCATTTAATACACAGTGAACTGGCATTCCCAAATCAAAGCAGATATACAGAAAATATTGTGTCTCCATGTTCTTCCTGATTAGCCAGTTCCTATAGTTTTAACATAGTATGCTAAGAATCTGCATTGGGGCACGACGAGCAGAATTTTTATATGGATTCTGCCTCAACTGCCAAAAGATCTGGGGGAGAAAGAGCACAGTCTTTACATGGAGGTACCCTGAACGTAACTGTTTTTTTCAGTACAGAAATGCATGCATGTGTTTGTAGTACAGACTAAAGAAGAGAACACAACCTCTTAACTCCTCTCTTGTTGCAGAATACAGCTATTTTACTTCCATCTTGTTAGTAGGCTTACATTTTCAAGGTTTTGGGAATCAAAAAAAAAAAAAAACGTTAATAGCTGATTAAAAAATGCAGACTTTGAAAAGCAGTGCTAGATCTTGCTTCTGTATAGTATATGACTCTGGACTTTGGGGAAGGCTCAGAACTGGCTATGACCATAGATGCATTTACTGCATGGATGGAACTTAACTGGCAGCTGGAACTCCTTGGCTCTGTGGCTATATTGTCAAATTTCCCATTTTTCATACGGTAGTGATGAATATATGTAGGCAGAGAGACTGTCAGAGTGTATCTACACTCTGTCTTGCACTGGCCAGGGTTAAGCTGTGATTTTAAACATGGCAACTAAATTTAGATGCTCTTACTTTGATTAAAACAACCTATTACTGTTTGTTCAAAGTTGATTAGAAATGGTTTTAAGCTACATTCCTATCAGTCACTCTGAAAGTCAATACAAGCTATAGGTGTATGACAGAATATGACAGCTACCATTCCTTACCATCTAACTACCCATCAGCTGAAACACATTAATCAACTCTGCACCTTGCTGGTCTGTCACAGCTGTAAGATAAAACACAGTAACTTAAATCTTAATAAGGTCAGCTTAAACTAACACACCTACATTTTGACTGGGACAGACTAAAAGTATGTGCCCAGTTACCACAGCTCAGCATACAAGGTGCTTATCAAGAGGTGGTGTCCACAGCACAGAAGTGGCCTGCAGGTTTTATCAGCTTAGTGTAAGTTTGATGGAAATCAGTGCGCAAGTTTGAACAGAAAAATACTAAAGGAATTAGCTCTCTATAACCTGACCTTCCCTTTCTAAACTCAGGCTTTTCGGTGAGAACTGGTTCTGTAAGAACAGTATCAAACTTGCCCAGGAAGAGAGGCTCCTACAGAAGAGCAAATGCCTGCAGCAAATGTGTGCACCAATGTAAATTAGGATAAGCTGGAAGTGTTCCACAAATCCTACTCTGAGGGTGCCACCAAACCCCATCATAATGCCCTTCCTTCTGAGATTGGTTTCATGCTTCCTCCTTATTGCTAGTCAGAATGCAATTTCATTTTGACTTTGATTCTGCTTGCACACTAGCACACCTTCTTCTAATAAATCTTTTATTTGGTTTATATGAAGTGCCAATATTTGGGTAATAAGAATGATCTTTTATGCACCAGACCTTCCTGCGGCTGATGTGAAGTAAGGTAAGCGCAGAGCTTAATATCTGCGCAGAGAGGAGGCTACAACATCTTTTCATCTACTCATGCTAGTATTCTCACTGATGTTGAAAGAGAAACTTGCATGAGCAGAACGAGCAGGATTTAGCCCTCAATTAAAGTCTCTGCAAACACTAAACCTTTCTGGACTAAAAAATAAGAAGCCTTTTGAGAAAAACTAGAAGTGTTTTGCTTTGAGATGATGTTGATCGCTATACCAAGAGCCACAGCTTGGCTACAGGGAGACATCTAGGTCAGAAGGCTTCCCGGGAGTGGAGTGGGAGTAAAAGGAGAGTGGGTAGGGACACCAGAATCAATACCTTCAGGTAAGCTCCAGAGACTTTTGGAAAATAAGTCTTTTTGTTTCCTAAGGACTGCCATAAGCTGGGTTTGGCAAGCCACAGCAGACTTTTGCTTTCTGCCCTCCCTTGGAGCACAGTAGGGCAGATGCTCATGTGGGACTGGCCAAGAGAAGCTAGGTATGAAGGAAGAGACGCTCTGGGTCTTGCCACCAGTCTCCACATACAGCTGGGCTGGTGCTTCGGTATCGTACTGAGCAACTGTGTTCTCATTCGACTAACTCTTCAGTCCCCCATCTTCCCCTTGCTGTGCTCTACCCTGCTTCCCTCATGTCTCACCAGCAGACACCATGAGAGATTTCAATGAGCAGTCACAAACAGCCACCTTCCTTCCCGGGAGCAGGAACCTGCCTGGGTCCACCCTGCTCCTTCTGGGTCCTGCACCTTTTCTGCTGATTCCTCACCAGACAGGAGTACACTGGTTGCACAGTGGGAGGCAGGCGTTTGCAGGGCTCATGGGGAGAGCTTTAGCTGAGAGCCTGATTCCAGCCCATCAACCCGGAAAATGGACAGCTGAAATCTGGATCGCTGCCTGGGACACGCTGTCGAGACCCTCTTCCAACTCAGGTTTTGAGAAGCGAAATATACAGCAGTTTGCAAAGGACTCCACAGCATTTACAGACTTGGGCTGATGACCTACCTGCCCCCCCTCCACTCCCTATACTGCTAGCATTACATACTGCATGTGTTCGTGTGTGCAGACATATGTGCATCTACTTTTGTGTAAGGGGTAGCTCTCTACATGTGCAGGGGATGGAGAAGACTTGGGAAGTACTCCAGACACAAAAAAACCCCCCAGCTTCTCCTAGCTGCTGAAATCCTTACTGCAGAGACAGACGAACTGGGCAGTATGGAAACACCAGTCTAAGAGTGAAAGAATCACAACCTACCAACAGCAAAACAGACAGACAGACTAGACACAACATCTGAAAAAGGCTTGAGCTTGGACCAGAAAGAGGGGAGATATTTCAACCAACTCTTGAACTGTATCAGCAACAGTCTCTACTACAAACACAAAAGCCTCCACTTAATTAATCTGGGCTACAAGCTGCAGGCAATGTTTGATAAAACTTTCATTTACATCAGTACACTGTGATTTCTGTTTATAACGGGCCACTAACAGGATGCTGTCTTGAGAGCTTTATTTAACTGAGGATTCAAGGGCTTTGTCTCTTTGATGCTGTTTTGACCCTGATTCTTCAAAGGACTGAGGATGTGGAGTTCAGGTTGCCCAGGAACTCTCAGCAGATGCTTAGCAACTCATGAGGCTGGGTCCAAAGTCTCCGAACCAAAACAAATTTTTCATATAAGATCTGTTTTTCTAGATATTCCCATGCCTCTAAAATTTCTAAGGTATAAACACATTGAAAGTTCAGGTAGTCGTTATGATATGTGGATTGGAATAAAACAGAAGGCAAACACAAATTCAAAGCTATTTTAAGACTTGTGGTGGTAGTAAAAATCTCTGTGCGGAGATCTGAGCAGGAGTTCTCTCACTGTTTTTGGCAAAATGCCCAGTGAAGCCCTGACAACACTTAAGATTTTCAAAAGGGAATTTTCTGTGGTTATAGCACAAAACTCTCTCAGCTATTCTCACATCTTACTTTGTGTGCCACTTTATCAGAAAGCAGAGGGCTGGGCTTATTACTATTATTAAACGACAGAATTATTTTTTCTCAGTTTCAATGCCACTGATTGTTTAAGTTTTACATTTCAGATGTCAGTAAACAGCAATTGTCATAGTGAGGTTTAGGCTGAAATTTGCTTACCAGAGCAACTGTTCTAAACTATCAGTTATACATATTGCAAACTAAATAGTGAAACCAGCCCATGCTTCCTACACTGATTCCAACAAAACACACTCAAAAATTAACCACATAATGTCTCACAGGCTTGTATGATCCAAATGCAGATAGTTGGAAACAGAATTTGATTCTGAATCGGTTTGCTTCAGCTTATACCGTAAGATAATTAATTTATTGTTTCGAATCAGAAACTGAGTAGAGTAAGAATATAAAAACTACTGACCTTTCTTTGCTAGATTACTGTTGGGTTCATATTTCTCAATCAGTTGTTGAACTTGCTCCTGTTTTAATGGTGGATAAAGGATTTCATTTAATCGTGGATCACGTTGCTTAAAGTTTATAAATTCCATCATCTGATCAACAGTAAGGTATGGTTTGCTCTTGGCACCACTAGAGAAAAATTGAAGCAACAGCAAAGTGATTACAATATGTTTCCTTGAAATCTTGTTCAATGTTCTGTAATTTCCCTGGGAAACTGAAACAAGATTCAAACTACCACACAACAAAAGTTATATCCTGCTCTGTTTTCGGAATAATTTAACTTGTCAGCATGTAATGACAAACATTCTTCATCAAACCTCTATGAGTTAGATTTTTAAAAGTGTTCAGCATTACCGGCACCAACGGGAAGAGTCAGACCAAAGCTAAAAGCTTTTCATTACTAAATTCCTCTACCAAAGCTAATTAAAAAAGTAAAAGAGAAGAAGATGTGGAATTCAATACTGATCTTGCCACGAATGCTCCGCTGGCACTCCAGGCTTAAATATTAGGTTTTACTACTGAGCAACAGCAGCCCTGATTTTATTATTCCAGTATTTGCTTGCTTTATAGAGCTGCAAAAAAATGTTAGGCACTTTGCAAAGCAAGCAAAAAGACGCCTATTTACCAAGTTAGTAAGAAGAGTACAGAGTTTTGGTACGATTTGTACCCAGATGGAGATCCGTGAAGCCTTCTCAGCAGGGGACGTGCTTAGGATTTTCTACAGCACTCGTTGCTGGCCTAGTTCCATTCTAAGAGAAAGCAACAGAAAACCCACCCCTAGGTTCAATGGGAGCAAATTAAATCAAGACTGAGTTCTGCTGAAATCTCACCCTTACAGAAAATAAGCACAAAAGGAGCAAGTGCACGCTCAGGTTGCAAACATGCATTCATTTGGTGGTTATGGGATGTATTTGCAGAATTACTTTGCTTTCATATTGTTTCATCTGCTGACTCCATTGATTAGGCTCTGCCGAAATCAGGAAGCACAGCGAATTGCTGTAAGGAGCACGTGCTTCATGAAATAATGCAACAGAAGTTTTATAGCTTGCAACTGAATGTACAAACTGACTAAGCTTTAGCCAGTTGCTAATTTAATTTCACAGTGTAAATTCATGATGCGCAAATCCTAAATGTTACTACATTTTTTTGCAGCTCCTAATTAAGCTTTTGGGGGTGATTATATATACTCTCATGACTAATGCACGTTCTTATTGCTTATCGTTCTTCCTCCTTTACTTTCATGGAAGCCTAAACTATTGTAATCCATACAGAAAAACAAGGCCTGGCAGTTCTGTTCCTAGAGGAAAAAATTACTGCAAAACTCTGATCATGAGAAGTGGAGGCAAAAGTTTGGGAGCAAAGGAACTCTTGATCCTAGGTTAAATAACAGCCCTGTTTGACATGGAAATCTGTTCTTGGCAGTCACTGCCTGGTGCTGTAGGCTCAATAACCTACTTTGCCATCCCTAGCACAGAAAATCAGTGGAGGGAAAAAAATAAAGGGGTGTCTTTTCTTACAACTCGGAAAAGATGTGGTCAATCTCGGGCCGAGGGCAGAGGTTGTTCAAGAACACTCTGTACACGTCGGGCGTGAAGTCGTCTTGAGGGATTGAGTCATTCTGTGAAAGGGAAAAAACACAGTGAACGAAAGAAACAGCACTTTCATACTCTTTCTGTAAACAGGTCACTGACTACTGCGCGTCGTTTGATTTCCTCCCTGCAACTTAGAGGAGCACAGATTTTTCAGAATAATAAATTCTCCCAAATAACACAGCAGCTCAAAGACTATATCCTAAAATATATAAATGGTTTCGTCATCTTCCATAGACAAAGTTAGCTCTTTCTCTGAGCACGTATGAGGAAGAAAGAAAGGACATCCCCCCATTTAAATAGGTGAGTTAGCTGAGCGCAAACATGCAAGCAATTCTGATGATGCTTCCAAGCTTACTCCCATAGGGCCTGCAGGGAACAGGCAAGGCACAGGCCCCGTAGCTTGGCAAGCAGCGCTGAGTCAGCAGGCGTGGGGAAATACAATGACAGCGTTAAGAGGAAGAGCCGATCGCTTGTCTTCCTAAAGCTTTCAAAGAACTGGGAACGAACTGGGTCACTGAGTCGTAATTAATAACCTTGCTCTCTGACAGTAGCAGAAGTTTTTCCTGTCCTTCCTGAAGATGCAAACTGAAGATACTGCCCTTATGGGAAAACCGCGTGGAACGCACCTCTCCCATACATCTTTGTTCTGCACACGCAGGGCAACTGAGCAGGCAGGCAGGTGTCTTTACAGAAACTGGTGAGGATGTTTTCCTACACAAGAGATACCAGCCCTTTTTTTTTTCCTCCCCCTTTTTTTTTTTTTTTTGCATTTTCTAAAATTTAGAACAATTTACATTTAATCCTGCTTCCAGATGGTACTATCATCATCCCCATTATACTTGATGGCTTTTTCCCCCAAAACTGAAACCCTGGTTTTGACTCCAGCTCCAGAGATCTCTTAGCAGACGGCATGGACGGCCGCTTTCATGGGGCTGCGAAAAAACGAGGGCCCTGAAGAACCCACAAGCCGAGCAGTCGTCCTCAGTGCAGAAGGGTAATGAGGTGCCCCCGGCTTCTGCCTTCATTGGAGTGCACTGAGAAAGGCACACGGCTTCGATGTTGTGCAGAGAAACCATATAAAAAAAGCAGGAAAAATGAAAACACAAAAACGGGGAATGCACACGCTGAGGACCTGATACTGCATTTCCCTCCACGTGAGCTGACTTTATCAAAAGCTACAAAATTTAGCCTCTGGAAGCAGAACAGACTCATATTGTGCTTCTCCACGGCTCCAAAATAACGCCCAGTTCTGATGAACTGGGGGAGAAAAATTGAATGAAAATCTGAACACAAAGCTGTTTCCCTTTAAACGCGGTTGAACCTACTTGTGTTGGAAGAAAGCCGCTGATAGAGGAAATCATTGCTTTTATTTATTCCGCCTGTTTAACACAGTTGCCAAGGGAACCGGAAGTGTCTATTCAAGCCTTTGCTAGAAGGAAGGAAACTTTTCAATATTTTTCCTGCTTTAGTTAACGAAACGCAATGGACGCCTCTTTATCTCTCCTTTCATCTGTGAAAGCCGCAGAAGCCCAGGAGGGTTTTGCACCGCGAGGGTCATGCACTGCTTCTCCTCCCCGTGCGCACCGAAACCTGACCCTGCTCCCGCTCGGACCAGCCTGGCCGGTGTCCCCGCTACGGCGAGGGTGTCCGTTCCCACAGCTCAGAGCGTTCGGGGCGAGCTATACCTGGTTATGCCTAGCAAAGCCCTTCGGCTCCTCTTCCCCAGCTCAGGAGAGCTCAGTCAGAGCAGACACAACCCTGAGCAGGTTTCTGCGCTGCTGAGTTTTGTCTCCTGACGAACAACTGATCCAGGCGCAGCCCGCTGCAACGGTAAGTCTGGGTAAGATCACGGCCTAAAGGGAACTGCTGGCGATGCACCGCGCATGCATACGCTACACAAAGTGTCTTGATAGCTTTTCCTGCTTTGTTTTGTTTTGTTCTTATCCAGAAAAAGCCCCCAAATTAAAATTGAGTACAAAATGTTTAACGATGACTGTCTCAGCATGCACGGGTGACATATGTTGCTCTAATTAGTTTTTTTTGCCCAAACTGAAGACAGTTACTAATGTATCAATTTCTCTCTTTAAATGTAGCTACACCTGTTTAAACACATTATTTACAAATTATGCTAAACACTATGAGCCACAACACATTACAACAGAAATAGTTCTTGAGAACTAATTTTACACAGCTGAGTTAAAAAATAATTAAAAAAAAAAAAAGCCTTTTGATTTGTTTGGGCACCTGCAACACTGATTTGTTTGTGTGGGTGCAATCCATTAGCAGTGGCTTTACCAATGCAGCATCCTTAAAGAGGAACAGGCAAAATGCGCATTAGCAGTGAGTGATGTCCTCAGCATGGGGAAGAAGCACGGTACCAGACTCAACGAGAGGCATTTCTCCAACGCTTAGCGCCCTGTCTTCACAAAAGTGAGAGCCACCCAGCGACTCCCAGGCACGTTACAGCACCGGAGATTTTCCCCAGCGTTATGCTGTGAGAACTGTGATTTTCCTCATTTGCAACTTTTTAGCTCTCAGAAACAATCATTTAGGATCAGTTAAAAGCGTTGTTTCCTTTAGTCTGCAGTCACAAGGTATTGACGTACACTTGTGGCACATTCACCTGGGGCAGCTTAAGCGATTTCTGCCTCTGTTGTGAACCTCTCACCACAGTGGACAGACAAACAGGACATGGAGCAACCACGAGCTGCCAAAGCTTGTGGTTGCCTCTTTCAACCCAACAAGCTGTAAGCAGCAACCGTTCAGGAGCAGATACACATTTCTCAGCCGCCGTCGCCCTGAGCCTGACAAAGTCTGGCACAGGAGCAGGGCGGACAGCCAGAGATACCAGAGGAGTCTCACCTTCCACAACTACCCTCACTGCACACACCTCCCACCTCCCTTGCAGAGGACCTGGCTACCACTGAGTGGCCGCAGCGGGAACTGGTTCAAAAACATACCCAGCCAAAATGACCTGGAATAGTTTACCACGGGATCAGCTTGCTGACCCAGGCAACTCATGAACTGCGCAACTGCTAAATCCAGTGCAAGGGTGGACGAAGGAATTTATGACGTGAAGCTGGAGGATGGAAATATCTCCTTTCAGTGACTGCCACTAGCGACGCAGAACTGCAGGTGACACGGCACTGCGGAGACTTTGGTCACCTTGGCTGTGCTACCTGAGGTTCAGAGCGGTTACAGCGATTCTTGTGGCTTCCTAACGGCCTTGATTCATAAAGCACGTGCATTTTCTTGTTAGAGCAGGCACCCCACTTCTCACTGTTCAGTGTGTCTATAATCACTGCTCAGCAGGCCGCCGCTCCTCAGCCAGTGTTTCTCCCAAGGGCATTTTAGACGTTGATTCTGCAATTACCACACAATTACAATCTCCCGCTGACCCAATACATTTTTTCCTTTAAAGGGAATTTGAAGGTACTCAACACTGCACAAAATGTGGGCCTTTTCCGATAACCTAAGACCCAGGCTTTAGTACACTTTCATTTGTCATTTGATTCCATTTTAAAAATATCCCTCGGTTTCCAAACACTTAACATGCGTATCTACAAAAAGGATAAGCAATACAAGTCTTTGGGCAGACATACAGAATCCTTTTATAACTACTTATTTCCTACCAGGAATATAATCAGTGAGCTACAAAACACAAAGATATAGACGGGAGACAAAAGCCTTGTATATATTTGCCACCCCAGGCACAACTTCAGACAACTACTATATTTGGATTGCAAAATCCTGCCTGCCAAAAGGGATTAAAATATATTGCCCCTTTCAACATCCTGGTCTGAGCCATCCACATATCAGTGGAAACACCCACACATCTTATGCGCTAATCTCTTTTTTTGAGACCAATGAACAAATTGCAAACTTTCTGTAACATATAAAAGCATCTCTAATTTCTGGCTTTGCTGAATATTGGCATTCAATTTTATTTTGTGATTAAGACTCTCTATTAATTTCAAGCACTGTTGATTTATGATTTGTCTGCTAACCTGCCTGCCTTTGTAACATCTGTATCCATCCTCTTATGTATTCAACAGCATTACAGCTATTCAGATTATTTGCACAGAAAGGACTCAATAGCTGGTTGGTTTTTTTTGAGTTACTAGTCACACTCGCTGCCAGTTCATTGTAAACCTCTGTACTAACCAGAGACAAGAAACCAGTCTTCATAGCCAGACAAGTGACTAAAATAAAGCTCTTCAAATTCTATTTAAGGCACCCTTTGACTTAAAAAACTACTCAAGATTTTAAGAAGTGCTTAGGGGAATCAGATCCCAAACTCAAAACATCACTGGCATTTTTTAAGAGTTCATTTAAACAATCATTTAAACATTTGCCTCGTTCCAGATCTGTTGAACAACGAATGCTTTGGAAAATCAGATCACAGAGGGTGAGTTCCCACAAGACTCTAAGCATTCCAGGTCCAATCCAGAAAATAAATATATAAATAAAATCCACACTTTAAAAATGTGCTTAACTTGAAGTCCATGAGTCATCCCACTGCAGTCATGCTAAACTGCTTGGCTGAATTAGGGCTGGAGTGCTCAGCGCTGTAGAGAGTCAAGCCCTTATTAAGGTCCCAAAATACGAATTGAAGATGTTATTTTAGGCACTGCAGGAGGGTCTCTCTGGTGCTGTTCTTCTACAGCAGGAGGAATGGAAACTTCTATGGCAATGAGAATTCCGGCTCCTCTCCCACTCAATACAATGGCTACACGTTGTCCCAAAAGGCCTCCTTGCAACCAGCAGCACTGTGAATTCCCTAAAGAGAGGGGCTAGCAGACGCTGAAGTGAGTACTGTCACAAACAAGCCCATGCAGTGATAACACCCACTGGCAGTGCAGCTCAGGCTGCCCTATGTTCAGGTCATTGCTTGTGATGAAGGTATATGAGGGACTGTTTCAACCCCGAAGCTATGAATCAGGAAGAGGCAAGACTGATATATGCTGACCTGGCATCCATTTACTTATGACCAGGAATTTCATCTTGTGTTTTAGGGTTTCTGAGTGTGTTTTGCAGTTTCTGAGAGGTGCAGCTCATGGCCACTGAATCCCATATCTTTCTAATGTATCAGAGAGATGGTTTTTATATGATGCTTAGAGAAAAATCCTTCTTTAGAGGTATTTTTCACAACGCAGAAGAACGAACAAACAAACAAAAAGCATAGGCTGTTAATGTCCTTGACAGACTGCACGAATACTCCGAATAATTCTGCGTGATTTTGTTGAGGAAGACTCCCTGACATTCATGTGGCTTGCATACTGCTGGAGTCCAGTGCTCTCCAATGCTTTAGAGGAATTCCACTTGTCCTGTAGTACAAGGGGGCAGAAAAGCTGGAGCTAAGATTTTTTTGTTGTTCACATAAGCAGGAACACAAAGGAAAAGAACTGTAGTTGAGGCATTGATTTTCTTCTAACCCACTACCTCTGGGAGATTCACAGTTTTCATGCTTAGCAAGAGCTTAGCTTCTAAAATATTTTATTTCCAAGATAATCAACAGACTTCTGTGTTGGATGAAGTGTATTTCTCTTTTGTCCCAAACAAAGAAAGGATCTACTTTGTACTATGAATAATTTTAAAGATGGTATCCCAGCAACAAGTATCCAGCCATGTCTACGTGGAATTGACTCTGCTTAAATAAATAACTGAAAAATGTTATGGTTTCTTTCAAGGACTCTAGTGATTGTATTTTTTTCAGCAAGAGGTAAGAAATGATTTTTTCCTTATCTTTGCTGAAATTTAATAAACAGAAGCAAGAAATCAACTCAGTTAAAAAGCAATGCTTCAGTGATTTTTTTGACATAGCTCATCTTAAAAATTATCTTCGCTAACAATTAAACAAAAACCAATCTTTAAAATGAATCTTTTCAGCTTTCTAACCTCATGACATTTTTAACCAGTCAAACACCTATTTAACACAGCAATATGTGGAGTACCTTATTTTAGCTGAGAATTTTATCATCTTTTATATCTGTCTTACAAACATTCTCTGGAATTTCATGGAATAAAGCTCCCAAACCAATGATGGAAGGTCCGATTGGTAAGGAGTATCTGTGGTTTGGCTTGTGAAGATTTTGCTCCATTGCTCTTCTGAAACACTACGATTGACTCTGTTGAGAAATGACCTCTGAAGCAAAGGCTGGGTCAACGTCACAGCACAGTTTTCTACAAAGAGCTAGGAATCAGGAGATACAGGCTCTCCTCCACTACAGAATAGTTCTGCTCCATCTCTTGGACCTCCATAAGTAGGAATTAGCCTGGAAGAAGCTTCTGGGAGGAAAATCTCCACTTCAGAGGAAAGACTAAGGGCAATGTCTTTAACACAGTGTTAACTCAAATCATCTGCTTGAGTTCATTCCTCTTTAATGAGCCTTCTTGAGGGAGTGGTATCATCCTGCAAGCACTCCTGGTAGAGCTCCAGCATTAGCAGTGTACAACAGCAGCATCCCCACAGCATTGATAGCTTAGACAGTGTAACATTTCACATTTACTCAACACACCTTTTAGACAAGCTAAACTGAGTTTAAATTGTCACTTAACTCAAGCTATAGATTTTCTTGTGAGCAGGAAACAGATTACATCGTTAGCTACACCTCAAGCTAATCTTTCTCTGAAGTCATGCCTTGACAATTGTGTAATAGTCACTGAGTCTTAAAATTTTCTTGTGGGGTTTCTCCAGGACTGGCCTCACAACCCTCTGCCCCTTCCTTTAATCCATTCACACTTCCTTCAGGCACTCCTGTTCCCTACACAGCTTCAAAGCAAAGATACTCAGATCTGCACATGGAGATCAGTAACTTCTGTGTGGGAAACACTACTGAGGACCTGTCCAGTGTTCAACACTCTTGTAGGGGTCAGGAATAAATTCAGACACTTACCCTGGAAGATGGAAGATTACAAGCTTCTAATGCAGTCTCCACCCGTTTTCTGTCAGCGGAAAACAAGCGGTATATGCTGCAAAATGGAAATGAACAAGCGATTGGCTCCAAGACACCAGGCTGCCCCATGCGGCTGAAAGACCTAAGGCCGCTTCTGAGTTGATCATGTCTTTAGCTATTTAAATGAGGAATACTATTTTATGTTTTAATCAAAGCTATGTCATGCAAAAGTAAGTGAATGTTCCTTACAGACAAACTTGTAATTCTACACGGTCTGATCAGGATAAGGAGGAGGGAAAATTAAAGGGTCATGGAAGAAACAAAAGGTTTGGGAGCCGCAGAAGATGAGACGCGTTACTCTTTTCTTGGTGTCCTGTTCAGATCAGCACCGATTGACATTTATTTCCATTTGCTTGCTGCTCAGTAACACAAATGAGTTTAATGATGCCCGCAATGAGTTTACTTCTATCCCACACAAGCCCCTATTACACTGGATAGTTATTTCAGAAAATTACCACTGCTCTCTTCACTGCGTTACCTGGGCGGCATGTAATTTGAATATATTTATCCTTCCAACATGTCTCTGAAGTAAAGAAATGATGTTTTCTTATTTTATACAACCGGAACAAGAGCAGGGAGGCTAACTGTCATGCTCAAGATCACAAAGGCAAGCTGTAGCCACCTCTTCAATATGTGTCATAAACAACTGATAAAGGATTATTTTAGACACAGGGATCGCATGTCCATCCCAAACACTTACTCATACTTGAAAATCAAAAGAGACTAAATAGTAAGAAAGGGGAACAGAACTTACTTCTTGAGAGGAATACGCCCTTCTGGAGTGACCTGCAGCTTCAGTTTTGTGTACCTGTGCAGAGAAGAGCAGTCCGGTTTATATTTGTAGCATTTAAAAATCTCTCTCCACGCAACGCTATAGCCTGACCTGATTGCTTTAAGCACTTAAGTTTCAGTCACTTCTTTTTCACAATATGAAAAGCTATTATGATACCATTGCTAAGTAATTATCTTTTCCATCAACACTAACGCACCTGATCTGTCAAATAACATCCAACTTGCAACAAAATATTGCATATACCATTAACGCACCCCTTTATCCTCCCTCCAAGCTCCTTCTCACCCCAGCACAAGTCCCCAACTCTAACACTAAGCCGCATAAAATCACAAAGGACAGAAATGGAGTCGCCCAAGCTACCAGCTGGTCTACCCTTTGCCAAAGGAGGCTGCTTCCTTTCTGTTATGTCCAGTGCAGTATAAACAATGTTTCAGCTTCACCTCCTCCAAATCCACATCCCAATGGATTTCACTGTTAGGAAATCCCTATTGGTATGAATGGAAGTTTTTCTTTGCATCATGCCTTGCCATTATTCCCAGCTATTAGTCTCCCTGTGAGTAGCTTCAAGAAAAACGTTCTTCTTTGCTGGTGGTTGAATACCACCGGGCATGACAGGGGCACCCTAGAGGCAAGACGCTCAGGCTGAAGCGATGGGTAAGCATGTTTCAAGGATGCACTGTTTCCCCCCAGCTCACTAACAGCTATTATCTGACTGTCTGTCTGTCTGACTACCTCTGCAGCAAGACGAGCTCCCTCTTCCCAGGCAGAGCAGTCTGCTTCCCGAATTGTGCAATACAGGCCGCCCAACTTGACTGGACAGGGGGCCACGATCCTCTTCCAGAGACTGAAATGATCCCTGGATGCTGCATGCAAACATCCCTGCCTCTCTGAGTCCTCGCCATTACACATCTGTGAATGCTTCTCAGACACTTTGACCCTAAACCTCATCACTCCTCTGCTGAAAAGAAGTCAAATCGCTGGCAACTGAAATGTCTCCACACGAGCAAGAGTGTAAATATGTATAGCAGTCCTGGGCGTGCTTGTGACCTTAGGAATCCGGAGCAATATAAAAATTACAAGCTGAAAGTGCCTACAGTCAGGCAATTACACACCTTCTGAACTAAGTATTTCGAGTATCTCCATACCTTAGGACCTGTGACTCTTCTTTCACTTGCTCATTAGCGCAGCAGGATGAGGATGTATCTCTCTCTGTCCAAATCTTTCAACATACTGACTCAAAGTCTGATAGGAGTCATCCAGTAGCTTTAATGAGCAGCAGTTTGGGCCTGCAGCTATTATGTGCCGATTCTCCTTGTATGTGCGGACTGCTGGTTACCAGCAGCAGCCTGCAAAGAGCTGAACCTTCTGAGCACGTTTTCTGTTCCACCAGAATGTAATTAAAACTATAAAAGAGTTTTATGGTAACACGATTGGGTGAAAACTATGGTGACACTGAAGTGTTTGAGGTGTTTTTTACTTTTTCATTCGACCCACTGGCCTACAAAAAGAAGAGGAAACTGCATGCTTCTAATAAACACTCCTTTTTTCCCCCTTACTCACAATATCTGTAACAGCCTCAAAAACAAAGCACATGCTATTATCTCCAACTAGCTTATGAACATACTGTCAAATACTTGTCTCTTCATATGCATCCTGTGGAAACTGAAATCTCTTGTGCTACTGTGTCACCAAAGAGAAGTATTCAGAAAAAAAAAAAAATCAAACTGAGTTAGATTTAAAAAAGAATCGCAGTGATTAAAAAAAGGTTTCTTTCTACTTGCTTTCTATTTTTTTTAAACTTTCAAGTACACTCTGAACACAATTTAATGTTTTGTTCTATAATCAAGAAGGCTAGAAATAGAAATAAAATGAAAAAAGTAAGGATCCTGAGGTTCTAAGCTTTAGTGAAAGCAAAACCGAAAGATTTGTGCCAGAAGAAGAGCCAACCTCCAGCAGTACTAGCCACCTTTTTCTTCCCCAAAGTCTCTGATAGACATGGGACACTATTTGTTTCCCCTGCAGTCACAATCCAGCCAAGAAAGCGAGGCATGCCGTTCTTCCTAAAAAGTCAGCTGCTGAGAGAGAAACCCATCAGCAGCTGCTGAATGGACTAACTTCAACAGGGGCTGACTGCCTCCAAAACTGACAGACTTTGGACATGATGCTGACCCACGCTTTCCCCAGTAGACTCATCCGTTGCTAATCACTTTAGTAGTTTGTATTCCAGCACTACAGTATTAATTTCTGTACCCGCATACAAAAATACACTGCACAACTACAACAGATTAATGAGCACTTTATATCCAAAATGTCAGTTTTTAGTAACACCCGCCAGCCCCCAAATTAACCCTGTTTTTCTCATCTGACCAAATCACAGTAAAGCTGCTCAAACTTTTTATGAATGCACTTCCAACATTGCAGGGACTGAGTGCCACACAGAGAAATGTCTTTCTAAATGTGCTTTAATGCAAGTGCTTTTTTATTTCAACAAAAGGGTTCTGACAGGACTGCGACCAACCCTTTGCTCAGTACAGTAATTGCAACAGGGAAGTATTTTTAAACTTCAAAGTCAAAGATTACTTAAGTGAATCTGATTTGGCATTTGTGCAAAGGACTCTGGAAACCCAACAGTTCCCAACTGATTTATTAATTAGTGGAAAAAGACAAGACACAGGAATACCATGCTTGCCTGCTATTCAGTTGACTCAGTGTGTCCAGTGACTTCATCTTTAATTAATATTGCTTGAATAATCATAGAAAATATGAATAAGATGGGCTGCACGATACTGTGTGATAAAATGCTCCTTCTTTGAATCCTGTATGAAAGCGTGCATAGTCCTCGCCATTGCACACCTCTCAGCCAAGCCTATTGGCCACCCGGGAATTTGAGTGGCAAGGGGGCAAAGAAATAGTAACATCAAATCACCCCTGTACCTCACCTACAACCTGTGGAGGTGCCTGCAGTAACCTCTGTTCTTGCTCTTACACAGAGCTGTATGGACAGAGTGAAATCTAATCTAGGGTTAGCAGCTCGGGAGCAAAGGGGGAACCTAGTTTCTGCAATTTAGGAATCCGATGTAAGCACTGCCTAGCTGGCATTTTATGTGCATGCTCCTGATGGGGAAAGGGGAGAGGGCAATCTAATCCTTCCAAAGGCAGTGGAGAGACACAGACACCAACAAGGACCTAAAGGCAGAGGTCTGGTTTGCCTAATTTAGACAAACTCATTTCTCCACTGAGCCATAAAGGAACTTAGAAGACCTGGAACGTAACTGGAGCTGCTCAGGTTGGCACAGTGCTTTCTCCATTGTCAACATATGGAACCAAAAGGAAATGCTGATTGCTTCCATCCACTGGGATTTGGTTTGCTTAATTTATCATTGTTGTCCCAGCATAGCATTATCAGATGATAGTTCCTGCTATGTCCAGCTTTCAAAGTTTCTTCAAGAATTTGTGTCGACTTCACCCGGACCACAGTGAGAACTATGAGCAGGAAACGCACGCAGCCCTCCCGGAACAGGCGCTCCTGCATAACGGCATGGGACATGGGAGCCTTGTGACTGAGTATGGATGCAGCTAGCGAAATCAGGCACGCGTAACCTTAGACAGCCCAGAAAAGGGGTGGGCTAACTCGCTTCTTGGATGGAGGCAAGTTTTAGGAACCTAAGCCTCCACTTCATATTTGCTTGGATTGATTCTCTTTCTATGAGCAGAAACTATGAGCTATTCAGGGGGAAATAAAAAGCTGAACATGACTAGTCATCCTGTAAGCCAGGGACAGTATACCTTTTCTTTTGCAATAGCATAAGGCTACCACACACCCCAGTTAGTTATCAGCTTTGCCATGCTGTTCTCCACATCATTTAAGCAAAACCATCTCAGCCTGTGCATTTATCACCCCTTAGAAATTTGCTGATCTTAGATTCAGTTCTCTTTCATTTCTGAGGTGCTGCTGTTTTTACACCCCAAAAGTTATCATAAACAATTTCTGTACTTTGTTGAAAGTAACTTGGAATCCAGGCACTGTGCAAACCAATCTAGATGGACACATTTACAAGTTCTCTCTAAAGCATGCTAAAATCAGAGGTATTAGACTAAGGAAAATGGAATTCCCGTATTTCTCATTTTTGATCAATAACAAAAAAATAAACTAGAAGTAAGTCAGTTTGGAATTCTTTATATTTAAATGGCAAGCCTCGGACTACAGCTGAAGCTACAGTTTCTGTGTACTACAGGAAGATGGCATAAAAAAATGTATTTTAGCTGTGACTTGGTAGTTTGTGACAGGAACCTTATTAAGACTTTTTTTAAAAATAACGTTTCGATAATAGCCTTTTTAATACAATGAGAAAGGATAACCTGTGTTTACGAAAGTGACAACTCATCAAAGCATAAACAATAGATGACAATATGACTAACAAGAGAGAAGGAAAATGACGCAGATAGAAGAGTAACACCCATAGCAATAAATACTATGGCTACTTACGCTTTTTCCAGAAATGCATCCCTTGACATGTTCTGTGCCAACAAATTTGTTGCCAGACTGAACACTTCATCTGACCATTCCTACAGAGATAAAGTTTGATTAAATGGGGCTTAGTTTAGACGTTTACTTACATAATGGAAAATACTTTCAATGATTATATTGTTAGTAAAAATTGCCTAATTAAAGCCTGAATTTGATTTTTTCCATTTATAGCTTCCTTCCTGGACTATGGGACCTGACTTTTCCATTTTGCAGAAAATGAAGATTATTGCAAATATTTATTTAAAGATATCTTATCCTGGTGTATTGGAAAAAAAAGATCAAACGGATAAATGTCTGATGCAAAGCACATTCAAGTTCCTGGGAGTTGTGCCATAAACATCACAGAAAAATACATTTTCTTGTGTTTTGGATACTATTCTGGCTGATACACAAAGGATTAAAAAAGGAGCTTCTATACAGCCTTTCTTGTAAAACGAAGCTGAAATGGATTTAGATCCCCTCTGCAGTTACGCAGACCTGACACTGCGGGATGCATACCATACCATAATAAATATCTTGCTAGAATGGCTCCCTTTGTAAGAGTTTGTTATAAAAGCCTCTGTATCACTCTATACATTGTGAACTAATTCAGGCAACAAATATCAGCCTAAGCTTTTATGGTGTATACTGAATTAAGAACTGTAAGTACAGACTCCGTCTGAGAGCCAACCAGCCAACATGAGAAACCCGCTTGAAGAACCACATCAGTAGAGAAATACAGGAATGCATCTCACCTATGCTCACGTACCATGAAGCTTTAACTGCAGTTTGTAGCTACTGAGAAATAGGACACTGTTGGTTTATATAATCAACCCTTCGCAAGATGCATTTGGATTTCCGGTCACTGCAGCATCACCCATCCCCATTTAAGGAACCACTATATATTTAATCACACTTTCTTATGCTTAAGAGATTCATGCCTTTTAAAGCCATCGCAGTACGTGAAGCGTCTTCTTCCCTTTCTCCATCGCCAGTGTCAGATCGACAGTGAACACTCTGTTCCCTCAGCCACGGAGGCTTGGAGCGAGTTTTGATGCCTCCTTTCCCTACCTGGATGTCTGCAATTCATCTATCCTCATGTTTCTGCCACAGACTCTTCAGCCCCCATATCATCCACTTCCCCCCGACACATATCCTTCCTTTTACCCTACCCTGCAGTCCTACCTCTCACTAAATTATTTTGCTCTCCTGCCACTCCAAGGGAAGGATTCTCCTCGGCAGCTGGCTGCTCACAGGCGGCCTCCCTTCTTCCCTCGCAGGCACTCTTTTTTCCTCCCTTTATTTTCTCAGCTTAGTTTTTCCTCATTCCTACGTCTGTGTCTCTTCTGAGGTTCCTTCACTGGATCCCAGTTCTTCCTCAGGTTCACAGCGAGACTCTGAAACATGATTATAACCTAAGCACAGACTCTCACTGCTTGACTTGCAGGTCTCTCCTGCAGCTCCTCAGACAACTTCAGCACATTTTTCTCTGCTAACTTGGTGCTTACTTACAATCTTTAATCGTTTTAACTACAAACGTGGTTTCAGATTGGCTTTGTTTTACTCCTTTGAAAGAAACAAACAATGCCTTTGCAAACAGTGAGAATTTTTTTTGACTTAATGAACTCTTCTGAATTTTCTTTGAAACTAAATATTGAGTTTCCTTTCCTATCAGTCCAAATCCAAAATTCCCATGACCGCACACCCTTGTAGATGCATACTGTTTGGGAACTAATCACTGTCTTTGTTTCTCCTTTTTTTTTTTGAGGAAAAAATTGGAAAAAAAGGGAGTTTCATTTTGACAAAAACTGATGATAATGTGAAAAGCATCACTGACTTCCAGTGAACCTAACTTTCCTAAGTTACTTTGCTGTTTACAGGTTTGTTTTATCTAAAAGGCCTGAAGTTTCAGCACAACTAGGTGATCAAGTCAGGACAGGTTAAAAAGTTATGATTTAAAACATTCTTTTAAGGCGCTAAGATTTGTTCCCTGAAGTTATCAGACTCCATTCCTGAAACTGGTCTTGGACAGTCTCTCACAGGGAGAAGGCAAAAAGGCTCCTCACGTGCCTCTTTTTACGGGGTCCTTGGAGCCACTGGAGGACTGTTAAGCGCACACAGTTTAAGAGCTCGCACCCAAGCAGCTGAGACCAGCACATCTCCTTGTGACGGATATTTCTGGCAGGCAAACCGCCTCCCTAAGAGACAGGTTTGTTGTCTGGAGTTAAACCCTGGCTGCTGAGGTATTCTTCCCCGCCATCTCTCGTGACTGCTTCCATTTTTTTTTTTTTTACTTGTTTTTCCTTGCTGGTTCTGATTTACAAGAAAAAAAGGGGTGTGAGAAAGAACAGGAGAAAGAATAGGATCTTTTAGCAACATGACTGCTTCTCTGTGACTCTTGGAACAGAAAATATATTAAACGCAGACTCTTCTTTCTTCTTGGTAACTCATTTCTCCAGGCTCAAAATAGGCACGTCTTGTAAATGCTGCTTTGTTTCGGCACTAGTAACAGCAGTTAAAACCTCTCCCTGTGACACCAACAGCTGCAAAGATTAACGGCAGCATAAAATATTATTTAGAAATTGAAAATAGGCTGGCTTTTACCAAAACTTGATAGGCTTTGTTTCGATCTCACTGATGCTACTGAGTTCATAACTGCAGCGTTGTCTAGAAAGCAGAATTACGGCACTTCACTAGTATCCCACACCCCAGCTCGTCCTCCTGTTTTCTGAGCGCTCAGTCACAGGAACGTAAGGGGAACACACAATTACTATGTGCCTGTCACAAGTGTTATTTATATAAACGGTCCTGCCATGTTCCTGTGCTAGCTTTTTCTGGCTCTTCAAGTGATCACATCACTCTTGCCAAATACTCTAAAGGCTACCTGCAGACTGAGCCATTTCCAACTACATAGGTGCCAAGTCAACACGTTAGAGCAACACTTGCTCATTTCCTCTCACATTTTAGGGTCTTCATTCCAGTCACCACAGAGCTGCAGCCAAAAAAACCAAGATCAGAGAACATGCCAAGGATCACGTCATCTTTCCAGTCACTGGTCTGAACCCTCAGCAGGAGGTGAAACAACAGCGCTGAACACAGACCCAGAGAAATAAATGAGATGCTTTTTACTGACTTCAATGGACTTTGGATAGGGCTGTGAGCCAAGATGTGACTTGCTGCCTTAGCTACCAAATGGTTCTGTTTCCTTGCTGCACGGCATTAGCAAACCCCGTATTATAACTCGGTGTATAATACACTGCACAGTGCAGGACCCCTTTACCAGCAGCACTGAGCGCAGTACTTGGTGAAAGCACTTCACGGGGCAGAAAGCTGTTATGTGTAGAAAGAAAACAGCCAACTGTGGAAAGATCAGAACGGCCTCTGAATCACTGCTGCAACAGCAGACTCCTGCACAGATGTAATACAAAAGGAAAATATAAATCCTGGTATTTTGAAATAGGTTTGCATTAGAGCCAACAAACTCTGTTTGCAGACTGGGAGCCTCCGATCCCTTTGGGTGGAGGGAGAACGCAGCCTCCTAACAAATGTTAATTCCACCCAAGTCACATCAGCCAGGACAGAGCTGCATGAATCCGCTCTCTTTTTGACTGTTACACTAATTCATTCTTATATCATTCCTAGGAACTTCACTAACAAATTAGGTAGCTTGTCTGTGCTTCGGTAGGAAAGTAATGTACAAGCAGCAGCACATTTTGAAATTTGCTGCTCAGTGAACTCATCTCTCTCCTCGACTGCCTGCATCAGAATACATACCTTAAGACATTTATCTCAATAGAAGGGATGAGACTTTTTCCATTAAGAAAAGACAGCACACACTCTTGAAAATGCTTACTTCAGATCAGAACTGACTATGCGTGAAGGCAATGTTTCCTGCATGTTTGTTTTTGGTGGGAAGTTAACAAAGCACGTTAGTGAAATCATGTGCTTTGGCAGCCTTATAAATTTTATTAAAAAAAAAAAAATCAAATGGATATGGATTTATACTGTTTATTTGAACATTTTATCATACTGATTAAGCTTTTAAATATGCCTACGAAGTCAAAAAAATGAAGCTGTTTGCTGGAATACACATTATAGCACAACTTGTGAATCATCTTTGACTACATCATTTTACTTACACAGGAATTCATCAGCTTCTAGTGACAGATCTGATCCAAAGCTCGTCAGACTGAAGAGAAACAAAATTCCCCGAGCTCTGGATTAGGCACTATATGGCTAAGA
Organism: Dromaius novaehollandiae; assembly: GCF_036370855.1. Classification (NCBI taxonomy): domain Eukaryota; kingdom Metazoa; phylum Chordata; class Aves; order Casuariiformes; family Dromaiidae; genus Dromaius; species Dromaius novaehollandiae. The sequence goes on from NC_088100.1 coordinate 122,192,902, forward strand.
TAGACTACAGCAGTGAGGATAGAGCTGGTGTGAGCAACTGAAATGAGAGCGACAGGAAAGAGATGGGGAAGGATGAGAAGTTCACTTCAGAAGTGAACGGATTTGGCAAGAGAACGAAATACCGCAGAGAAGACAGATTCACAGGTTGGACTTCGTAATGTTGTGAATAGAGAGACAGGAAAAAGAACATTTGCTTGATTTGATTTGAGAAAGAAATTCTTGCTTAATCCTAGTTTCTGTTGTGCTGTGTGTTTCTAGATGCTCACAAATCCTGTCCCAAGACAGACAAAGACACACCAGTCTGAAAAAAGGCAAGCGCTGTATCAGTGCTATTTGTCTTCATCATCAAGGTGTGTCTACCAACCCACCTTTTAGACTAATGAATTTCAAGCTGCATACTTTGTACAAACCAGCTGGTCAGTGTCCTTCAGCCTTTACATTTTAGCTATATTTTCTTGGAGGACTGTGGACAAAACAGTACATTGTGACTTCATAGTAATTTCTAGCTCTTTTCTGAGTTGACTTAAAGCAAGTTCCACAGCTCAAGGCTCACATTTTCATAATTGTCCCACAACTCAGACCATGGATGTGCTGAACACAATTTGTAGTGGAAGGATCAGTAGAAGGTTTCAAAGTTCAGTTAACGTAAAAGTGGAATAGTAAGTCCTAAAGGGAGAGGAAGGGGAGATACCAACCTTCTGCGAAGGAAGAAAACCCCACGATTTAATTACTTTAACTGCCTTGCTAAGACTTTTTCTATTTACTTTGGCTTTCTTCTCCAAGTGAGGGCCTGACTGATTCACGTCACACAGCTTGAAAAACAGGGTGCCACAGAGGAAGGGTTAATCAGAAAAATATTCATACACTGAAAAGGGAAAGGTGGGGGAGGTTTTCATTGGCACTTGCTTTCCCTAGAACAGCAGTGAGAGTTAGGGTCACAATTTTCATGTGTGACGCTGGAAACTTCTTGTTTTTGCACTCCTTCTCAGAACTCCCTGAAGTGCTGATTTGTGCCTGATATGCTTATTTATAAAGACCTCACTGAGTCATTACATTGGGACCGGAGATTATATGGATCACATTCTATGGTCTGGTTCATATAAAGTCAGAAAGCTTGTTAAATAGAGAAGAATTTTTAGATACATTCAATAGTGATTACATCCTGTTCTCATTGAAACAAACAGGATATTTAGTATGATTTCAAAGCAAGCAAAGCTAATCTGGATGCTTTGGAAAGTAACGCTCTCAGGCTACACTGCTTAATTGATAAAATATGTATTTATTTGGTCCACCACACTTACAAGTAACAATAAAGACTCAGAGTTTAGTTGCTCACACCATAGAAGTTGCTCAGCATTTACAGCAGCAAAACTTCTCTAAAACAGTTTTATCTATCTACTGCATTTTAAGGTTCCATTACCAAACAGAAAATGGCCCTAAAATAAATATTTCAGAACTGATTTAGCTTGGCACTGCCAGAAGCAAATAGATTATGGTTCACTGATTGTTTGCTAGACAGGAAAGCAAAAAAGAGAAGGGAATACGCTTCTGATTTATGTGATCTTCCTTGGTAAGTGTTAACAATTTTTGCTGTTAAAGTTTTAACATACCTTTTAAATTTCCTCCATATGCTTAGTTTTTTTCCTGAAGGATTGTTTCCAATGCTCTCCCTCATGCAGTGTTAGGTTTCTTAACCACCCCTGTAGAATACAGCTCTGCCTTTTAAAGCCCGAGGACAGCACTTACCACACAGCAGCCCACAGATCACTATGAATTCATCTGTCTCTATTCTTTCGTATCACAGGAACAGAGGAAATCGTGTTTTCACTGAACTGGCCAATCAGCTAATGAAGATTTGCACAGATGGAAAATTAGCAAGAAAATTATATCCTCCCAGGTGAAGGCTTTCTTCCGATGACCTATCTCACCTGGTTTGACATTCTCAGCTGCCTGTGAGGCCCCGTATCAAAGACACCCTTTGACCAAAACATGTGGGGGCAACGAGAATACTGAAGAAGTCCTTACTGTAGTGAAGTAACAGGAGTCTACGGAGAAATTATCTTTTTGAGGCACTCAAGTGGACTCAAGCATGCAAACTGTATGAAAGCGTGCTCTGTGCGAGGTTGTCTGGAGGCTATCATTAGGGTCTATCTATATGAATGGAAGTGCAAAAGAGGAGTAGCTTTTGAATGCCAAGTTGTGATAGAAAAATCAAACATTTCCCATTTCATTAGACCCAGCTGTGGCATAGAGAAGGTGCCAGACAGCAACAAAACAAACGTGTGTTAAAGTCTATTGTAGCTTCCTTACCACACACAGCTATGTTTTATGTGTTTTGTTGGATAGAAATGACAGGTACTGTGTAACTGCATGGAAAAAACACTTTCATAAGGTAATGACATTTACTTCACAACTCTCTTCAAGAACTATCAGTAGGCAAAATGCATACTTAAAACTGACCTTTGAACACGACTAGAAAAGGTCATGAGTGTAAGTTAAATTAGGTGTCTGCTTGCTGTCATGCTTGAATATACAAAGTAGATCTGCAGATAAACAAACTCCCACTACTCTGACACAGGTCAACCTTAAAAAGTCAACAGTTTACACACTTTGGTATCATGGATGATCCCTAATTAGCGTATACTTAGAACAAGTATTAAAGGGTGATAACTACTGAAAAAAACAATTGTTTGTGGAGAGTCACAACATATTTCTTATACCTGAGTTAATCTGTGCATATATGATTATTTCCACAGTGCTCATTTGGGCTTTACAAAGACAGTAACACACAATGTTCTGAAGATGAATATATACATCGGTGACAGAATTTGCTCAATATACTCCCAGAAAATAATGACTGCACATATCTGCTTTGATACTGAGCAGCACAACTCTATTATAGAATTTAGGTTCATCTCATTTGAAAAGGCAGTTTAGTAATCTCCACTTTTCTCTCTTCTTTATCCGTATTTCAAAGCAATACTTTAAAAATATTAATTCTATATGACACAGATGAATGTGTATTACCTTTGCTATGTCCTCCTGAAATGCCACTAGGTTCAAGTATGATATATTGACCAGGTCTGGACCATAGACAACAGTTATCATTCGATTTTCCAGTCGGCCTCCTAGGTTCCCAGCATCCAACAGTTCGCGCAGTTTCGGATCCTGCAAGTAAACATATTGAAAAATAGTTAATATCTTTTGTGAATACTTATATTAAAAAACAGTGAATATTTTTTGCACTGCTTTTTGTAATACTTAAATTTTGAACACTTGTCTTATTTTGAACATTTTAAATATGATCACAGTAGGTTCTCATCTGGTCAATTTTTCATTAATATATTTAAAGTTATTAACTCAGAATAAAAAAAAAAAATCACTACCCATAACCCTTCAAAGCCTCTGAGCTCTCCAAAGGCACAGTAAAGATGAAAAGTTGTCCAGATGCTGGCTGTACCTTCTAACTCTCAGCTATTCAGTCTCCTAAGTTAAGCATACACAACCTGTTTTAGTAGTCAAAATTACACAGTCTAGCCAAAGGCTACTGCTCTCTGTTGAAAGATTCTCTATGATTTTAATGGATTTCAGGTAAAGCTCAAAATGAGGGGAATTTATTTTTTTCCTAAAGAATTCGGAAGACTGCCTGGAATTAACAGCCTTAAACATTATGCCATGAAATAGATAATGTAATTTCGGTGATGCTTTCCTCTTTCTCCTTCATGTCCAAAAGGACATGCATTATTTAAATTGTAAGATATATTCCACTTATACTTAACTTTCAGTCTTTTTTTTTCATGTTTATGTCCATTATAAAAATTAATACATAACATTTTTGTGAAGGAAAGATATATTCAGTAATTTTTTTTGCTGTTAATTATAGCCAGAACTTCAACTTCATTGGTAGCATAAGCATGTGAGAAACAATTTCAGGTTATTTGGTAACTCTATCACTTTCTAAGAAATTACACTGCAGCATTTCCAAGAAATGCACTGTGTGTTTGTCAAACTAGGAAAACTGCTTGATTCTTGGCTTCAAGATACACTATATAAAGGCAAACATAGAGGAAAAGAAGTCCTGTATGACTGAATTCAACCCTCTGAATAGAGCTAGTATAATTTGAAAGTTTCAGGTTTCTTATAAGGTAGTATTTTTCAGCCTGGTATAAATATTAGAAAAAGCCCAGGGAAGGGGATCATTACAGGGTTATGTTCAACTTCTTCACTAATGTGAAGACATAGTAGATCCTGTGTAGGACCTGAATAATTTTAAAACTGTCAGAAACCTATACTGCAGTTTATGTTTCATTCTCATACAAACCTTTTGCCTCACTATCTGCATATATAGTTAGTATTTCTGGTAATTCTTAATATTCAATAACTTTGGAATAACAATCAATATCCTGACTGTCCAGTACTAGTTCAACTTACTGTAGCAGGATAAGATGATAAAAATGGCCATTTATCCTAGATCTCACAGGAAACCGTACATCCATCAGCCTAAAGGCCATCTTCTGATTGGCATCAGATCTGATTGCAGACCACAGAGTTATGCATATGTTCGCCAAACACTTCCCCACCTTCAGAAGAATGTTTTAAAGTACAGCATATGAACTGGAAAGAAACTGCAAGGCTGTCTATGATAAAACGCTGAGCCTCATTAAATACTGGGTAAGATGGTAAGTGCTGCAGGAAAAGAGAATAATCCTGTTGGAGGGTTCTGGGCAGAAGGAATATGATTGCACTCTGAGACAAAGAAGATGTCACGGATAAACAAGCTAATGCTTTCACAAAAGACAAGATCAGAAGAGGGATATAAAAATTGAAGCTGTGTTCCTGACATGAGGACTGGAAGAAGAAAGACTCAAAATAGATGTTCTTTGCACCTAGCAGTAAAGCTAGAGAAATAGACTAAAGATACTCACTTAGTGATGATGTATTACTAGTCCAGTTACATTCTCTTTTATTTACTGGATGAAGGTTACAAAGCATTGTCTAATTTCCCTGGGAGATGAGAATTCACCTGCTTTTTCCTCTCTACCTTTTCAACCCCCAATCAGACTGATAAATGCTTCTGCTAAAAGGCCGGCTGGCAAGAGTCTGCCGTTCTTTCCGATCTAAAACTGAACAGGATTGTCTGTCTGTTTTAATTCTCTTTCACCCATTTCTCATTGGTTTCTTTCTCTCCTAGCCTGTACATATTGGTCACAGTTTGCACAGATGATCCACAATTGTATCAACAACAGCAAAAGAAATGAGATAATCTTTTCCCTTCCTAGTTATAGTCAGCTATAAGATGGATCATACCCTAGCTAGTCTAAGATACACATCAGTTGTGCATCATGCAAGAAGAAGGAAACATATGAAATGGGACAGTTTACTTCAGAGCAAATTCATAAATAGAGGATTCTTGGGACTGGCTGAGTAGGGTTTTTAGAAGCACATAGGAAGTGGCTGGCCAAGCAATGTGAGAATGAATTTGGTCCAGTCTTCCAATTCACAGGATTTTTCTCCAAGTTTTAAAGGTAAGAAATTATACAGTCCATCCTCATTGTTTGTTTGGATGAGTGAAATGTTGAATTCTTCCATTCTGTTTGACTTGAGCCTAACGAAGTGCAAAGCACACAATCCCTTACAGCAATACAGTATCTGGTTGCCACGTAGCAGCTTTTAATACAGGGTATGCACTGCGTATCCTCAAGCATCTCAAGACAACACACAATGCACACAGAAGATTTAAAGTATCAATCCAGCTTCAGCTGAACATATTTCAATAAACTGTGGAAGAATAATCATTTTAGAAGATACAAAAATGATTCTTCACTGGAATATTTCACTTATAAGAAGCCAGTCTCCAGATGATTTTTACTGGACATTGCAGATGGACTTGCAGATGTGGCTTTTTAAAACTGAAATTAATTATTTTATTTATATATATACATGTATACACACACACGCACATATACATATAGAGATTCTGTGAATGGGAATATTTTGATAATAACTGAATGCTGACCCTTTTTGGCCATTGCCATGGGTGTATCTGCCTTTTAAGGGTGACAGCAGCACTTCCACTTGTGATTGACAACTTAGCCCTTAACTGACATCATACTATTTGGTCCTTAGATTTGAAGCTCTCACACTTTAGGTACCAAAGCACTCTGTCAGCTCTTCATATTCCTCATGAACAGCTCTACTCCCTTATTACCACACTTAACTGCAAACAGTGCTGAGGAGATCAGCAAAGTGCCCTTCATCAAAGTCTTGAAGACTATCACTGAATGCTCTATGAATCAAAGTCCTTTTTAAAATGTAAGCAAGTCTTCCTGTGGAGATGAAGATCCTGTGCTGATAGGAAAACACATAGAAAACAACCAAGCAACAAGACCCAATTTAGCTTCTTTTATGTAAATAATAATAAAATAAAACACCTCAGCTACTGAAGGTCTATCATTTTAGGGAACATCTCCATGGGATGCTCAGTAAATGGCACCCTGTTGACAGCGGCCACGTAACTCATAAAAGTCCTGTTTGCGGCACCATGACTAAACGTGACAGAACCTTGTTTCCCGCGCACTTAGATGCTTTCTCACAACGAAGCATCCTTTTGCCTCTTTTATTCAAAAGGTCTAGGTGTCAGCTTGCTTATTCCTTCCCACCGAAGTCTGGTAGGAATTTCAGCTCAAGGACTAGAGCTGCCTGAAGACTTAGCCACAAACCAGGTCAGAAAAGCTAGTGTTTCTGATGTGACACTTCTGTAGTCGAAGGACTGACAGATACCCCGGAGGGAGATGTGTAAGTAGACAAGTACGGAGAAGGAGAAAATGATGGTATTGGCAGCATGAACAGCTTCAGAATCCATAAAAATCAGATTTATCATCTCAAATTGAGGCAAGGGTCGGGCAGATGACACTGCTCATCTGGAAAAAAGACTCTGCCTATTTACTTCCGCTGGCATGATAAAACTACCAAAAGAAAACACAGTGTAAACCTATCCAAAACAAAAATACCAAGTAAAAGAAGAAATTAGCCAGAAACATGGAAAAATAATAAAAAAATAGAGAATTTCTACAACATTCATGAATAAGCACTGAATACAGACTATTTGTTAGAAACCAGGATCCTGTTTATAGGCAGATAAAAACAGATTTTAATCAAACTTCCAAAACTTTCTTCTGTTGTGTTTTCTTTTCCTGGAAATCATAAAAAAAGTGTAAACTTAAAGAGGCTATTCAAGCAACTTTAACGACGATCTCTGCAAAGACTGCTTTCAGCTGTGGTTGGTGTTATTAAAATGTAACTCTTAACACTTAAATTCCAATTAATGTGTGCTCTGCACACTACAGTAAATGCAATTCAGCTTTTAATAGTACCATCATTTCTTTAACCTTTTTCTGAAAATCTGCAATACACCATCTGTCCGAGAAAATTTATGCTGTTTCCTAACACATCGCCATACATGCATATAAAAAACGCTGCCACATTGTTTTATGGATTTAGCCTGTATAACCTATTTATGATCTATTCCACAATGATTCTCCACTGAGACAGAGAAACACGTCAACGCCGGCAGGGACCAAGCACTGCTGGGCTCCAGGAGCTGCAGGACGCTGGGCTAGCACCTCCCAGGAGAGCCCTGCCACCGGCACCGGGCTGACACCAGTAGCAAGTCCCAGTCACTCTGCCTGGAAACCACCTGCAACCCAGCTTCACTTGGACAGGCTGCACATGCTGTCCGGCTCCAGTTTGCCCTCTCCAAAACCAAAGGATTACGAATTAATTTTGCCTGTCTCCACAGAACAAAAAGCAGTTTTCTGTGTTTAGACCACCTTAAGCACTGGTTTAAACATATCACTGGGCAACAGGTCAGCCAAGGTTTCATTGTAAACGTAATGCAACACCTTCCTTGCGACTGTTTCTCAAAGTGGCAACACCATTTTTGAGAGGGGCTGTCTCTAATCTGAGAACTACATTAAACAGTAACAGGATCTGTCAGATGCTAAAGATTTCCCTTGGGGTTCAATAGCTACAGACAACATGAGGGCCAAACTGGCTGATTATTAAAAATCTCAGCCTCAGCTTTTGGGCTGAGAGTTGTTGCACAGTTGTGCAATCACAGTACTACAGGAATCACAGAGTGGCTGAGGTTGGAAGGGATCTCTGGAGATCATCTAGTCCAAAGCCCCTGCTCAAGCAGGGTCACCTGGACCATGTTGCCCAGGATCGCGTCCAGGCGGGTTTCGAGTATCTCCAGAGAAGGAGACTCCGCAGCCTCTCTGGGCAACCTGTTCCAGTGCTCTGTCACCCTCACAGGAAAGAAGTTCTTCCTCATGTTCAGACAAAACTTCCTGTGTTTCAGTTTGTGCCCATTGCTTCTTGTCCTGTCAGTGGGCACCACTGAAAATATTCTGGCCCCATCCTCTTGACACTCTCCCTTTAAGGTATTTGTATACATCGGTAAGATCCCTTCTTAGTCTTCTCTTCTCCAGGCTAAACAGGCCCAGCTCCCTCAGCCCTTCCTCATAAGAGAGATGCTCCTAGTCCCCTAATCATCTTCGTAGCCCTCTGCTGGACTCTCTCCAGTAGTGCCATGTCTCTCCTGTACTGGGGAGCCCAGTACTGGACACAGTACTCCAGATGCGGCCTCCCCAGGGCTGAGCAGAGGGGGAGGATCACCTCCTTCAATCTGCTGGCAACACTCTTCCTAATGCAATCCAGGGTACCATTGGCCTTCTTGGCCACAAGGGCACATTGCTGGCTCATGGTCAACTTGGTGTCCACCAGGACTCCCAGGTCCTTCTCTGCACAGTTGCTTTCCAGCAGGTCAACCCCCAAAAGGAAGTTCTTCAGTGCTGGAAAACAGTAATTTACAAAGCAAACAGAAATAAAGGATGATTATAGAAAACGCCACACTTTTTCATGCATCTACTCTGTGTCCCTGTGTGTGGACAGGGACAACCACAGATGGACACAAACGGAGAGGGAGAAGGTGGGATAATGGGTGCAAAGGCAGGCAGCCCCGACCATGTATTCACCAGCTGGTATCACCTGGCAAGAAAGAGGAGGAACAGGTTTGCCCTTGACCCACGGGAAACCCACATCTACAAGTGCCCTGTGCCTCCTCGCTCCTGTTCTCTTTCTGCAGGGATACATCCTTCATACCTTGAGCCATAATACCCTCGAGCAGCACGCTGAGGGCTGACAGTTTCCAAAGCTTTAAAGCAGATGAGGTTGTTGTAGCAGTCTTCTGGGGCAAAAGTAATGGACACGGAAGAGACCTGCTTGTTCCCTGCTCCACATTTTCTGTTTCTGCAGTGTTTATTTAATGGAAGTGGGCGTACAGGAATATATCATTCAAAGCAAGGGAGAATTACTATGTTCCCCTCCTCAGTGCTTGGAATTTTACTTTCCCAGTGTATCATCAAAGATAACAAGAATATTAAAAGCCTGAGTCAGAACTTGTATTGAATGCACGCTTGCCATATGCAGAGAATATTCATAAATTTTGCCCGTATGTCTCAGCTTCATGAATTTTTTTTTTGCACTGATTTCTTAACTTCAATCTTTTGTGTCTCTTACAATGGATTTTTAAAAAGAAGCATGTTCCTTATTTGTAATGAGGTCTATTTTGATTGTCATTGTGACACAAAATGTTTTGAAATTCTTAACTAGAGAGACATTGGTTGGAATATCACAGTCATGACTCTAAATGACCAGTTAAAAAGTGTCATGAAGGTTCTGGGAACATTTAGCTTGTGCCTATAAGAACCTGCAGAACTTACCAGCTCTTTTAACTTTGTTTAAAAGTTATGAATGCTACATGAGAATATGGTAGATGATTTACAGTGAAAACTGAGCTGCACAGAAAACCTGGATCCTTCTACAGTTCTGCTTTGAAAAAGAGCAAGCTCATACATCCATCGCTTGTGCATGTATCTACACAGGCTGTGGAAATCTCATGCAGTGAAACATTCTCTTGAGGACATCAACTAAGTACTTAAGTGCTCCTTAAGTTATAGCTATGAAAGGGATCCCAAAGACTCAAAAAAGTACATGGCTAAAAAAGAAAACCCACCAACAAAAACCACCATATACAAAAACTCTGTGGTCCATCAACGCTTTTCATGACTTCTGTCAATCTGACATATAATTTCCAAACACCTTCTGCCTCTGGGACTAAAAACATGTCATCATCTTGACACTAAAACACTGTATTAAAAAAAGGAAAAGTTTCTTTCAGTAAAGCAGTGTTGGCTGAGAACTTGAACAGGTATTTCTTTCAATCAAAACAAACTGCATTTTATGAGGGTTTGTGCCTTATTCTTGTCTCTTTACCAGAAAGAAATGCTGAAAATACTTTGATTTTACAATTAAATGTTTTAATTATGGTTTAATTATATGAATTTTTTAAAGACAATACAGATCTTCAGTTGGGTAAATGTATAGTACTTGCCACTGGTGAGTAATTTAGCTTCTCTGATCCCCAGTTCCTCACACCCTTTTTAAAAGCTGGTTGGTTTGCTATTATAAAACAGCATGGAGATCTGTCTCATTAATTCTTTTTTCAGTCCTTTGAAAGACTTAATATAGCTTCTGTGACCCCCAGTTCCTCCATCTATAAAAACAGGATTATAATATGCACCCAATTTACAGGAATGCTTTAGATTAAAATCACAGACAGTCTGATCTCATGTGCACAGATGATCCATGTTAAAATTTCCACAGATGTGAAACAGCTAAAGGAAAGGTAGGAAACATACAAGCCATGTTACCGAACTTAGTAAAATTAATATAAAATTCAGAAATTAGATATATAAAAGAATAACAGCAATTCAATAATTGCTTTCACTAAAAGAGAAAAAAGAATTGAAGGACAGTGCCACTAAATAGAGACGTAAATACCTCATGATACTTTGACATAAGCAGAGATTGTATTTGCTGTGAACGAGATGCTTGCAGAGCCTTTTTTCCCATGCTGCTTTAAAAGCTTACCTGCAGCAGAATTAGAGAGAACTCAATGCTGAGATAAAATGTGCTTCAACGGCATCTTGTCTGAGAAAAGTTATGAAAAGGCACAGTATGCAAAACCATGAAAGTACACCTTTTTAAAGACTCAAGAGCTAATATATACTTTAAGTTCTGAAGAGAAGTGCTCCATGGTAGGACACATGCAAATATACAAAATATATGCTCATTTGTACCCTTCTATGTGGATACATCCCAGGTTTTGCATGACGGAAAGCTGCCCAAGGACTTCCTCTGCTCTCCAGAAAGCCTGAGTAGGGCCAGCATCAGTGCAACCACAGGAATCGGGAATTCTGTTTCCATGCAAAATATTAACTGCCTCAATTTAAGCCAAAGGCTGAGTCAAAACATTCATTATTACTTCATCCAAAAACATTGTGCTAACATCTCTACTGGAAGTACAGTATGAAAAGATACTCTTACAGTGACAAGTAGAGCAAGGAGATACGGGCCTCCAACTCCTAGATTTTTATCATTTTCAGTATCAGAATGTTTTCCAATTTGTTGCACAAAATGGAAAAGATATATACATTTACATAGATTATAAATATGCTCATACTGAATATACTATAGCCGCTGCAGTTTTATATTAGGTATGTACATTTTAAAATTGTATTACATAGCTGTAATAGTACTTCGGAACTCCTTAGACTCTGAAGTCCCAATTTGTGGGACTCAAGACTGGACAGGTTTGAAGTACAGTTGGCAATACATTTTCATGTTAGTTCCATGCTCATCAAAATAAGATTTGCAATAATTTTGCAATATTTTTCTAGCTCTTTATGTATCCTGGGAAGCAGTGGGTGGGTGGGGAGAAAGGTTAATTAGATAGCTACATTTGCAGAGAGAGTTTTCCAGGCAATGCTCGAGTTTGTGCTTAAATTAAACTAAGAATCTTGCTAAAATGAGTCCTTACATTCTGACTCTGTCCAAGGCAAAACTCCCACAGATTTTCTTCAAGTAGAATTAAGTCTTATCTTTAGGAATGCCTTAACAGAAGAAGTTTATTAACAAAAATGTATATATAAATATGCATATGTATGTTTCTTTGCATGTGTACTTTGTATGTTTGACCCAGATTTCAAAATACCAAATCTAAACACCTTAAGCACCAAATAAATAGCTAAATGTAAGAGCAGTATAAATAAAAAATACTAAGTTTCTCTCAAAATCAGACCACTTACTTATATGACTAAGTACTTAAACAGCTTTCCCAGCCCCTGGCTCCACTGGCACATGAAGCGAACCAAATACAAGAAGCGGCCCAATACAGGAGACCATCTAAGGCTAGGAATTAGCTTCTAATACCCTACTGAAATGCTTTTCTACCATCTGTGGTAGTTCAGTGCACAATTTTGGTCTATGAGACTTCTTGTGTCAATGCTGATAAATATGAGTTACCTCTTAGCTTTCAGTCTCTAGAAGTGTCTCCTCTATTCACTTCATCTGCCTCTATATCCAAGCAAGACTGCTAACACCTCCCTTGGAAATATTTCCCCACCTATCTCAGAGTGGAAGAAATACCCCTCTGACAGTCCCCTCTCCCTGTTGGGTATACAAGACATAGAGGCAACTGTTTACAGGAGATGTCCAACTTTCAGAGGACAGAAGATCCAACTTCAAGCGCTCCACACCAAATCTTTCAGGGCCCAGGGCCATTTCTGCTTCTTAAGCAGCTGTGAACTGCTGTAGTACAACACCTTGATCCGCAGATGCAAACTGCTATTGCAAACTAAATTAAAATCACTGCTAATGATCCAGATACAGATTTCAAAGCTGGTTCAAACACTCTTTCAGTCACATATCATTAGCAACAGCAGAGGAGTAAGAACTTCCAATCAAACAGATTGACAGACTCGTCTTTCACAGAAATGCATGTTTCTTCTCCAATTCTTTTCTTTGTTGAAACCCAAGTCAAAACTATCAATAATTTATCTTTCAGCAATCTCTTTCACTAATTAAAGAGAATATCCATACATGCAAATAACTTACACCTACAAAACTAGATGAAAAGAGTTGTCTCTTTTCTTTAATGACAGTCATGTGAAATGAATATACTCCAACGACTACATGAAAGGTGGTCAAAACAGTGCTTTCCAAACTCTCTTTTCCATTACAACATAGACCTCGATATTTAAACACACTCATGCATGTCATCAGACCAATTCCACCAAATCCATTATTTTTAAACCAGAAATACATTTGGTTGAGTAAAGACAAAAATTGTGCTATGGGATGCTATGGGATTTTAAAAATATGTCTTCATACATTTTGCAGAAATATATCAGATCAATAAATGACCAAAATATTTGCAAACACTTCTTCTTTGAAAATATTTTTCATTTTTATGGCTTCAAGAAGTATTCCAAATTTTGCATGGTATCACTACAGCTACCTGTGCACAGAAATACAGCCTATGTCTTATTTAAACATCCAAGTCTTTGTTTCAGATATCATTTTTGTGCAGAATAATTCAGTGTGTTCAAAACCGATGGATGTTTCTTAAAAAACTACTCTAAATAATCTAAACTGGCCCTAACTTGACCATCTGTTCAGTTAATAAGGTGGGATATTTCTGGAATAGAATACAATAATAGATAAGAGAAGTCAGAAATGCTTTAGACAAAGAATTAGTCCCTGTGGAAAGAGATCAGAGACTTCCACACTGGCTCCTAGGACAGATGTTTCTTGATATGTGCAGCAGTACCGAACGGCTCAGATGCAACTAAAACCTATGCCTTTGTCTTCCCACAGAAATTAACAGGGATGAAAGGACACTGAATTAGGAGTCAAATAGTCAGTCCTGATTAACTCTCTCTGTGAAACTCGTATTCCAGAACAACAATTGCTTTTCTCAAATTAGCTTAATCCAATTCTATGTTGGAAGTAAGAACATCAATACATCAAGTTTACCAGGAGCAGTTTATTAAGAAATTCAAAGCCTTAACCTTCTTCTACGAAGATGTAAAACTTCTAAGGATGAGAGAATAATGAATTATGTATGTGCCTGCATAAGATATACTTTTCTTTTGTACAGAAATAAAAGGTAAGCAAACTTATATCTGTGCAAATGACATTTAACTCTGAAAAAGAGAGGACTGTGTCAATATGCTTTTCTAAATATAATCCTAACAATGACTTCTAAAAATGGGGGATGAATTTGGTGATTTCTTTTTGACATGACACAATAATTGCAGTGCAAGACACAGGTTATTTAAAATTACAAAATGTTATTAAGCAGTATTTTGATAATGCTTACGGATGCCCCTGAAGAACTTTCAGTACTACAGCATGCCCTGGGCAAAGGGCTGGAGCGCATCCTTGGCGAGGTCAGAGATGGCCCCAGCCTCGGGGGAGTAGGAGACATGCTGGACAGCAAGGCTGCCAGGTCCCTTCCAACCTGCATTTTAATACGATTCCACAATTTTCATACCAGGCGTGTGCCTACCTCTGTCACAAGAATTAACTGGAGACAATACAATGTGCTTACTGCTAGAGATCAAGAACCAGCTTTGCCAAGCTGGTGTTTTTCCTTGCAACCTAAAATAACTTTGGCTTTTAGGAGAGAGGGAGGGATATGGCCAAACAATGTTTTCTACTTTAATGCCAGCCTCTGTGAAAGCAAGGATTTAATATAAAATACATGGAGAATGAGTGGGATGTGCTAATAAAAAGCCGAGACACTAAAATAGGGCTGCCTCGTTTCTCTTTCTGTGACCTTTCTCACAGTTCAAATGATCGAAACCCAGCCTCCCCAGTGCTCCCATGCCAGAACGCCACACACAGATTTAGCTTGCATTTTTGTTTAGTTCTCCTTTTTAACGTCCATATTTCTCACATTCTTCTTAATTTCATGGTATTCAAGTTTTAAACTGGTTGCAAGACTGTGTGTTCTAACAAAAAATAAGCAAGAGTACAAACTATCTAAGTAAAACTGCATGAAACGTGACATTTTTCAGTCCATTCTACTTCTGGACGTGGCTGTGATTAACATTAAAATACTTTATATCTCACAGCGTACATCTTAATTTAAAAGGCAATTTAAAAGAGGTGAAACCTCTAGAAGAAAGCTACAACCATACACAATCTTCCTTTAGACATTTTCTATGTCACTAACAATTTCTATTAGCTGCAGATGGTTCATTATTTTAAAAATGACCTTTAAACATGCATATTGCCTTTCACTGCATTTCCCTTCTCAGAGTACTTGGAGGTTTTCTTCAGTATAATTTTAAAGAAAGAGATGAAAAGATAGCTGAGAAAAGAAACCTCTCTCGTTTTCATACTACCCCCGTTAATTCATTCTCTTCGGTCTACATTAGATGACTGGAACTAGGATATGTCTTAGAATCACAGGATTTCCAAAGCAGATTGCAGAGCACATAAGAGCAGGAATAATTCCCCTGCTGTGTAGAGCTAATTTTAATAGGCTTTCTTCGGAGATGGATGTACATTCAGCTATTCATTTATACATACTTTGCAAAATCTAAAGTGTTTTGAATGATTTGAATGAAAGGTATTACATGAATGTCCACTATGCTTTTTGGAGCGCTCCATAAGGGCTGGGGTACAAACACTTACATTCTGAATGCACTTTTTAGCCGATGGAAGCATGTATATCCAGACAGTCTGTAACACTGAATGCACCCGCTACCTTCCCTGTGTAACTGATGAAGCACAGAGAGCTATAACTGGAAACATCTGACTAACGAGCTGTTTATGATTGCAACACTTCATTTACGGTCATGAGAAATGAAAGAACGAGATAACCTGCTTGGCCATGTTAACGTTATTTTGTTATACCTTACCTGTTTGTGAGACATTTCGCTACTGTCAGAGAGACAGAAGCGTAGGTTCTGATATTTGCTAAAACTTTTTCAATTACAAAGTCATATAGGATGCTTACCGGTAAAGGTTTCAATTTACTTGATTTTAAGTGTTGCGAACACCCACTATTCCCATTAGCCTTAACTATTTAATTCTAGGAAACACGTTGCAATATAGCAAAAAACGTGTAAAGAATTTCAATGATGATGCAGCGACCGATTCCACCCTGGTAAAAACACGGGGAATGGAATTGAGACTTGCAGGGATAAAAGCATAAACTGTCCCTGGTTAAGCTCAAATCTTTCTTTTTTTTTTTTTTTCCCCTTCTGGGACTACACCAAACACTCAGCTCCTGCAGCTCAGGCAGTGGGATGCAACGGACTTAACAGCACACCTATCTAACTACCGACTGCCAGCTACAGCCTCTCGTGCACTATCATCTGTCACAACATCTTCACCTTATTCTTACTATGCATCTGTAACAATAATTGAGAAGTAAAAATACATTTAAAGAGCCCGGAAATCTGAATATTCATGCAAAATTAGCAGACAGGGGTGAGCTAATCTCCTGCAGATCTCAACAGAGTTGGGTGTTACGCACCTCCCGGCTCATGCTGACTCCAGCTGAACAGGAGTGGGAGAGCCAGGGCACCCCGAGGGCAAGGCAGCGCTCCTCAGCTCCGTGGTACCTCGACTCGGAGAGCACGACTGCTGCTCTAAGATCAGCTGAAAAAGCAGCATGGCAAAACAATTCAAACGGCAGAGGCCACTACTGAAGATGGTAAAGTCGAGAGATATGAAGTAATATATAATCAAAATGGAGAAACTATGCAAGATGTTTTTTAAGTTTCTCTTTGGTCCAGAGAAAGTGATCTTTCGTAAGTACATTTTTAATTTTAATAAAAATATATAACTAAAAAAGAGCAGATACAGAGAACAGTTCTGTTTTACTGGACAACGTGACCACTGAAAAAAGAAGTGCAATAAATAGTAGGAGTATGAGTAAGATCTACAAATATGTTTTTGGCCTTGGGTATCAAGGAGAGAGAGAAAATAATGAACAAGTGCAAAAACTGGATTTGAGTAGTTGTATGACAAATTAATTTTACTACCTGTTTAAATACAGGTAGCATGTTCAGTCATGGCTAGGAAAAGAACATCTGAAAACTCATGTTTTTGGCAAGCAGCTGCAGACAGAAGGAATTATTCAAGGCATGTCGTGAACATCATTTTAAGCAGGTTACCTTGTCCTCTATGGTACTGACAAGCAATCAATGAAGGGGATGTAAAACGTGTGGCTGGATCCATTTGAGATCAGACTCTAAGAAGAATATAACACATCAGCTTGGAAAACGGTCATGAAGGAAATGATGAGGACTACATACTTGTGAGCAGGCAAACAGTGTAAGAATACTAAGATAAGGACAATGGAAAACCAGTGCAAGAAGAAAGTAATGGAAATGGTCCCAAAAGAAAATGGACTATATGTCATGAGGTCCATCAGAATTAAAACCCAGATGCAGACACTTTGGCACAGTGAGAGACTTTGTGCATATGAATCGTTTGCATATGTTATTCACCCAAACAGAGATTCTCTCATAAATACATCTTTCTGCCTACCAATTTGCAGAAATGGAGCCTTAAGTAAGACAATTCTATTTAGAAATAGCATCAGCGGTAATGGCTAACTTGGTCCTTCAAGTTTCTCCATTTCTATTCATTTTTCTTACGGTTCAGAGGAAAACCCATAGGGGCAATACTTGTTATGCCCAGGAAAGCAGATAATACTCAGTGCACATTTTTTCAATTAAAAACACTACTGCATCCTTGATATCCACTGACTGCTCTTTCCCATAGTGGAAATAAAACAAATGGCTTTTTATTGTGCCTTGCTTGAACATGCAAGGACTCTATGGATATTAGCCACCTCAAAACCTAGCATCATTTTAAAGCTCTGAAAACCTTTGTCTCAGTACAAATATCAGGCGATGCAGTGAAATTAGACATAACTGGAAGGATCCTGCGTTAATTTATATCCTTAATAACCTCCCTCGCTTCAAAGATGTTAACCTGGATTTACAATAATTTAGAAAAGGTAAAAATTGACACAGGGAGTTTAATAGTTATTAATTATTTTAAAATGTGTCTTGTTCAAACCATGCCAGCTTGCAAGAATTCAATTTCTTACATTTAGAAAGTGGATCAGCACTTCTCCTAGTATCACTTGCTAAGTACCAGAGAGACTTCTAGTTATTCAAGAATTTAATGAACTACATCCAACAATTTAAGGCTGTTTCATTTAGATAAGAGGCTTTCCAACTTAAAGGATAAAACAGCCTTTAAGGCAGTGGAAAATAAAACACATTTCAGTGTGTATAAACCACCCAAGCAGTTAAAGCTAAGTCTAAAAATCACATTCTGGATGCAGGAAGTCAAGCAAATAGACTTGTCAAGCAAGCTGCAGAGCAAAAAAGTGCATGGAAGACTAAAAAGTACTGTGAAAACTCCATGCCACATTTTGTGGTCCCCACTCAGGCCCAGCTTCCCAGCGATCCCAGGGGAATATCTGACTGAGCAAAACTATGCACTCCAGAGCTGGACAAAAATATTTATGAAAGGTTATAAAGTCCAATGCTTCTGAAAAGGGACTTAAAAATACTTCATGAACATAAGATTGTGGCACTTGTACAGTCTATCCAGCTGGATCCTTTCCAGCACATCTTTAAGCAAAACAAATAGTTACAATGTAAGCAAATTGGAAAGGAATATTCTGCAAATATGAGACTATCCTATATGTTGTTTCCCTAGAACAACATCATTTGGTACTATGGCTTTCAACACACAGAGCATATAAAGGCACACCTTACAAGTGGACATAAACTTCTACAGAGAATTTAACAGCTTCTCTAAAACGCTTCAGTTGTTGGAATTAGGTTTTTTGCTGGTTTAAAACAGTGGTCTGACCTTTGAGTAGTAGTATGCGTTGTTTCATTTAGACATATCAGATAAATCAAACCATGTAAAGCTTTTGCTCGCATAAAGCATTCGTGTGGGCCAGACGGACAGTCCTCTTCACAAGACAAACAGCCAGCTGTAACATTAGACTACACTCACTCACCGCGTAAATGCTAGCCTGTAGTCCCCTTAGCGTGATGTTTAAATACACTAAATCATCTAAGATGTGGCCTTTGCTCTGGAAGGCTTTCCTAACGCTTTCCTAACGCGCTCTTTTGTCTTTCCTGCTAAGGTAGGAAACTGCTGTATTTCCAACGCAAAGCCAGCTTCAACGATGACCAACGGCCAGCGAGGAACAGGAGACAGGATGATCGGCCCAAAGTGCAGCAATTGTAGGAAGATTTATGAAGCCAGGCTTTCGTCTACGGCTGAAAGGATTTAAGGGTTTTGGATCAGACCATCAGTGGGGGGGGAAAAAAAAAAAAAAAAAAAAAAAAAAAAAAAAAAAAGCACTGTTAAACTGCTGATCCTGCAACTTGCTGAAGCTGGTTATCCACAAACGTACACAATTCCTTCTCTGTGCAAGAGGCAGCAGGATCAAACAAAGGCAGCTTGATCCTCATATCCAACTGTAACCTTAATTCAGCTGTACTGCACAGTCCTTATGTTTTACAGTATACATTATTATAATGCATTAATGCTTTGCATTTCTGGAGTCCTCTCTCTATCTTTCACTCCTTTAACTGAAAAAAACCCAAACAGACACGAAACATGGACATCTCCTGTGATGACAGAAGCTACAGAATGCTAAATTTCAATGTCTTAATTTCCTTTTTCTACTGTCATAAATTCAAAGTATTTCTCTCTTTTACTTCTGTTACATTAAAGTCCACTGAATTTCAGTCTTTTTTTCTTTAAATCTTTTTTAGAAAGAGGAATAAATGCCTGCCTCATACTGACAGTGCTAATACAGGCTCTATGCAGTGATGAAGCATAAAACCTCATCGTGCTAATGGGCACAGATTTAAGCACTTCCTCTTTTTGGCACTATTGTTCAGCTGAGGATCCTATTTTGAAAAGCCAGAAGAACCCAGCCACAAACCAGTTTACATTATGAAACTGGTTTACATTACGAATATATCCTGCAATAGAAAAAGGCACAATATCCTTGGTGTATTTATTTATATCTCCTGGAACTTAAACGCATAAAGCTCTAGCTGGCTAGCGATTCTGTCAGCACGACAGTGCTTCCCACGGAGCAAATCCGCGGCCATGTCACCGCGCGAGGGGTCTGGGAGGGGATGCTGCGCTCCAGCCAGCTCTTCAGGGGCTCACATCTTCGTGGCAGGCGTTACAGCAGAGCTCGGTGAAGGTGGGCACTTACCAGAGCTTTGGAAATCTGGCACGACAGACTTTAGGGTTTACATTTTCTCAGAAAAAGAAAAACCAGCTCTGTGCACAATACAGATAAATGTTTGTGAAACTTTTGGCTCCTTCCCCTCTTCCCCCAAAGCAGCCTTTCCTCCCAGGGCTGTCACCATTTTCTCCTTTCCAGCGGTGAAGGATTTACTGGCTTATTTTTCTTTCTAACTGTCAATTTATAATGTCTCCAAAGAAGATGCAGAGATGTTATCCATATGCCTCAGCTATGAGGCAGAAGTAACATTGCTTAGGTCTGCTAAACATTTAAGCATCTTCTGAAGATTTATGAAGGTGATGATTTCAGTTCCTTAGAAACTCATGCGACTCCTGAACACAGTGTATATATAAAACTTAGGAGCAAATTCTCAGCTGGTGTGAAATAATGGCATCCGTTTGCCTCAGGTCAGGGCCTCACTTCACTTCAGTACTGAATTCCTCCCTCGGACTGCTCCTGCTCCAGTCTAATTACTGCCTACAGAACCGACCTGGATGGCTAATGCAGTGCACGGTGTTTTTATTCTTCACAATGTATGTGCCATACGCATTTTTGCAGGTAGCTGTGGAAAGGACCCTTGAAGCACGTGGCTCCCACTCGGATGTGCCCTGATCTTTTTGAACGTGATGTGACAGGACTTTCTAGTTCTGTTATCGAAATGTCATTTTTAAAGCTGATGAGCTCTTTCTCTGCATTCATACTAAATAACCTTTGGTGTCGCTTCACTGTTTTACAGCATTTAAGAGAAAGGTTGGCACTTTGTCACTCTTTTATAACTCCAAAAAGTTGGAGAGACCTTTCTGTAATTTTCTATTACATTTAATTTTTCAAAGGAGACTTATCATAGAAAACTGAATCCCAATCATATTTTGAAAAACTTTTCAAAGTTTATGAAATCAAATCTTTACAGCACAAGCTTGTTAGCAAGGTTACTTCGAATGACGATGCTGAACCACTAAAACTAGCAAAATGGGTGACTTTTACCACAGGAACAAAACAAAAGCCCTACAAGTAAAGATCTCGTGTGGAATGGATTGGTTTTATAAAAAGAGAGATCTACAGTAGTTTGTGTGAGCCCAAACGCGCCAATTTAAATTAGTGACTCCCCCAAAACAGAATAATATAAGGCCAGGTGGTGCACACTGAAATCTTACCTAAAACTATAAAGTGTGTACAAAAAAGGGTCAAAGTCATCTAGGAACCTGCTTCCCCCCCCCCCCCTTCCTTTTCCATGCTATTTAGATACTTTAAATACATTAGGCTTTATTTATTTTTTGGGGGGCAGGGGGGGAGGACTTAATTTCCCACCTTGTGACAATCTGGACTCCTTTGAGAACACTGTGCATGACTGCCAATTCGCATTGCCAGCACGATCGCTGCTCTGCGCCCTAACCTGCGGCAGTGCTGCTTGCGGCATCCCTTTCCGCGCGAGGATCTGCAAGGAACTACTCGCTGCGCAACGGCAAGTAAAAGCAGAGAGGGAGTCAATTCGCAGTAAACGTTTAAATGCTCATTTTTCTTCAAGGAAGCGATTTTGGTTTTAATCTTGGCTCATAAATAAGTTCCTGGTGGAAGAGACCAACAATAGGTTTTGCAAGAGGGATCAGCTAATATTGGGAAACTTACTACTTGGGCAGGAAAAGCAGCACAGCCTGGATTATACCTTCCCTTGGAAAAATACTGTGCCCGATAAGACAAATAGTGAATAGAAGTATTATTGAGCAAAGTTCTGGGCAGAATTCCCAGAAGGAATTTATTTTTGGCTTATCAGGTTTCTACTCTATTTTTTTAAACCAGGCTACTGAGTGGGTATAAATCTCCTCGATGGTATGAAACTCACTATATAGACAGAAACTGTTAGATCACCGTACGTGTAATCTACCCAGATACCTGCTCTACTGCGACCCTTAACTGCAACTCTAGTGAGATACTACAGCACAACTTCCAAAATCAAAGTCATACTTATGGTTCAGATGGATTCTAAAAATACTTTATTTTATTTCAGAAAGGTAAAAGCTTACATGGGAAAAAAAAAGAGAGTATTTTTAGCCAGTTCTTGTCTCATGTCAAGTCAAGTTTATGAGAAGCCATGGGAGAGATCACAATCTAGCAGTGAACAATCAATATCTTGTCTTGTATTACTAGTGTAATTTTAAACATGAATATGCAAGAATTACAGGAAGAAAATGGTAAAATATTTGAATTATAGAGCATTAGGACAACTGACACAAAGAAATCTACTACTGCCCCAAAGCCAGTTTGCTATAGCCTCCAAATTTTCGGAAATCTTTAGCAAAGACATTTTGAAGACACAGATTTAGTTAGCTCTTCTTAAAGGTTTTCATCAGTCAGCATCATTAGGAAGGTTATAGTCTAGCCTGATACAACTTTTATCTTCCAGCCCTAGATAAGCCAGAATTTCCATGCCCTTCAGTTATCTTTGCACAACCTTTAAACATCGGAAACTTGATCTTAATCTTTGTTGATATCATGTCTGGACTGTCCAGTAACCCCGAGCATTCTGTAAGAACAATCTGTAGTACAGAGAGTCTGATTCACATGTCTAAAGAGCAATTAAACACAATACTGACATTACTTTTCACAGAACATGCAGAATAAACTGTAAAATCAGTGAAGCTATTCTATTGCCTTACTGGATAATCTCACAGACTAAAATGTGATAGAAAAACATTAGATAGAAACTACCTGTAGATTGCAAAAAATAAGAAAAAATGCGTGGAAGTTTTTCTTTAAAATATGTATTTCCTGAAGAAAAATGCACTCACAAATGACAAGTCTACAACCATGCAAAACGACATCTGTGAGAAGAATATTGAGTCAGTTTTTGCCACAGTGCATGATTGAATATAATCAAGGTCTGTTCAGTACATGCAAAGTTATTTGCATCTTGGGTAAAGCAAAATGCGTGGGAAAAAGGACAAACAATATTCTCTTCTGCCATTTTGCAAATCTTTTCACTGTTTGTTCCCTTGTTCCATCTGTAAAACAGGTCTAACGATATCCACCTCTTTTGTCAAGTGTTCTGTGATTTATAAAGCTGAAAAGTGCTAAGCAAGCTCTCCATTTGGCACATTCCAGTGAAAGGCTCCACTCTTCTTGATATAGCTCAAGTGCATAATATCTAATAGTCTCTCGCTGCCTCTTCCTGTCAGCGCCTCTTCTCAAACCCTCTTTTTGTTTGTTTAGATCTTGTTCTTTGGATCTTACTCAGCTTACATGAAGTTCCGGATAATGAATCAATTTATAACATTTTTCTTTGGAGTCAAGGAGAATCGTGGCCCGCTTTAAGAGAGAGAATGTTCTCCCAGATCAGGAGCCCGAGTCAGGTATTTAGTGTTGGATGTTATCAAGCTTCTTGAATGCCCTCAACTCCCTGAACATCCCGTTGGAGTTCAGGATGCTCCGCTCACTGTAAGAAAGATCAGGCCCTTGTGGTGCCGCACATACAGACCCTGCACGTTCCTTCAGCAACCTACAGACATAATAGTAAGTTCATGCTTCACAACAATGCAAGGAACGAAATAGATGGATAGGTAAGACAAACTTACTTGCTTTTTATTGAACTCAATACAACCTCTACAGATATGCTTCCCAGTGACTTTGAGATGAGCAAGATGCTCTGGAAGGATACCCACCGACTTCATGAACTAAGATGAAATAATGAACCGAACAAAGAAGATGAAATAATGAACCGAACAGATTTCAGCTAATTTGGTGATAAGGAGAAAACTGAAATCTTGAATCTTTAAAAAAAGAAAGAAAGAAAGAAAGAAAAGGCTGCCTCTCTTGAGACCTTCTTTGAGATCTTTTCCAGACAATGGAGTATGCTTTTGGTTTCAAAGGAACACAAATGCCTATCGAAAAATAAGTTCATGTTTTTTAAAAGCTCAGAGCAACTCAACATGCTTTTTCCCATCAGATCAAGTGTCAACAGCAGTTGAGGAAATAGAGGACCACAGTATATTTTATTAGATCAACTGTCAGATAAATTCTCTTCTGCCTTTAAAAACCACAGCCACACACACAAAGCAAACTAGGACAGGACTTTCCTAAGTAAAATTCTGCGAAGGTTGCTTAAAAAGCTTCCGAATACTAAATTAATGCCATTACTCGAAGGCCTGCTGAAGTGGACTTAAGAGATGCTGAACACAACTTAAAAATATAACCCAGGGAATGAACTGACCGCCCGCAGGGCGAGCAGCCTGCATGTGACCTATACCCACGGACCTTCTGTTTTGTTTTCTCTGTCCAGACAGTTGCGGTAAGACAGATATAAAATATTTACATGATAATGTAGCAAGATCACAGAACGAAATGTGAATTTAAAGCTTTGCTCCAAAATTGGCTCAAATATGAGTAAACTGTGTGGCTTAACTATCAGCATACCTCCGGCGTAGCCTAAGGACTGCTCAGCCCTGTGATTCACCTGGGCCTCCAGACTCCCCAGGTGATCAGATCCGAGGACCTGCTGGAGCCCACCACGGCTCCCTCCCTGCCTACAGGTTTGGTTTGCTTTCAAAGGAAGGATATGCACTTAAATCTCCCCTTGCAACGACGGGGAGCATAGCCACGGGGTGCACAGGGACACAGCTGTCCTGTAAAGCAGGCTTAGCTTTAGGACGCCGACTCTAGGCGTTGTAAATATAAATGTGTGCCAACCTGCCCAGTGAACAGGAAGGGCTGTTCAGAAGTTCAGTGTAGCAATTGATGTACTTTGAGAATAAAAGAGCAAACACATATGGGATGAACTGCACCGGTGCTCTTTGAGAAGTGAAGCTGTACCATGGGGAACAAACTGCATTGGAATGGCTTTTGTGAACAATCCCACTGATTTTAACATGAAAGCCTGAATGAGTAAGTCCCACATTCATGATGACAAAGAAAAGCGGATGCCCGGGGAATACAGGAAGAGTTAGGTAGGTGTGGGCTGCTTTAATGCAATGTTCTTGGGCAGAATTTAATAGTCATGGGGTGATGGCTTCCCGCTGAGGCAAGAGTAATTAGGCAATACTGAATCAAGCAACGAAGCAGCAAAAAGTCTGTCCCCTCATTCTCTTGCTTTAATGATGCTAATTTCTCTCATGCTCTTTAATGGGAGTTTTGCTGAAGGGGAGAATGTGCCCGAACATGGCTAGATATAGGTATTTTGAGTGACGGTTTATCTCTAGATGTCCAGTCTAACTCCTGTTGACTGGGAGCTGTGCACACACCCCCGGTATTACTGGGCGGTCCAGTTCAGGAAACCACAGAAGCTTGATTTAAGCCCTGGAGTGGTCCCATTAAAATCAGTGTGCTGCAGACTCACAAGTAAGATATTCAGAAATTTTACCTTGGGTTTTACAAAGGACTTAAACTATAATTACGTTTATTGTAAGAACCCTTTACATTTCCACTGCAGCTTGAACATTCTTTTGCATAAAGAAAAATAGGCTTTTTCTTGTTTTAATCCACTTGTTTCTGACATATCTCTTTTTGGAAGGTGTGACATTTTAACATGGGCTTGTGAAATATGAAATGTTATTTAGAGAAGTACATACATTTTTGCAAAAGCTCTGAATTAAAAGTTGTTGAAAGCTAGCTCTTATAATCTTTGAAGAATTACACTGCTTGGGCACAAAACTACTGAGAAAATTGATTATTTTTCAGAAAGCAGAAGAAATGAATAAGTGGCTTTGACATTTATAAAACAATGCAACTTGCTTTTTACTTTTCAAGCCTTATTTTAAATAGTCACATTTAAAGTAGCAAGAAGCCTTCCCATGTTGTTTTACCCACAGAATGAAGTATTTAATAGGAGAAACAGAGAGGTTTTTGTGTTAACCCACATGCTGTTGGGGAACAAAGCAGTGAAAAAAGGGATGGGTAGGAGGGCTCACACGCATGAGACAAGTTTTCCAATGAAGCCATTCTTTCTCAAGTATAATTTTTAATACACTTTTAACCTGACTTACATAAACTTGAGACCCAGTCCTTCTATCACCAGATGCTGGGACTTGGAATTAATACAGAAATTAGTCCGTTTCCTAGAATAAGAGGAATTACGTTTAAGGAGGATGAATTACTCTTCTCTGTACGAAGATTCAAGAATTTGATCAGTATACTTTTGCACAGCAAAGAAATGCTGATCGTATAGATTCCTGCAGCGATACGAATGAGTAGGAAGAATGTGCTCAGAAGATTCTTCTGAAAATTTAAGTGCCGCGGGTCTGAGTCTAGGTGTCTCATTCATTTATTTTCATGTCTCAGCACCGCAAGATACAAATATCAGCACTAACTGCCTGGCAAAAATTCAGCTTAATAGGCCAGGAACTACCTCCGTGGACTTCTACAGACCCTAGGCCTCACTGAGACTGTGTGGAAGCAAAAGGGAATCCTTTCTCTGAAATCAGGGCTGTTCAATGGGGTCTTTAGTACATAAACTTACCAGTGGCAGGGACGCATTCCCCTAAAAGATTATTTCCTAACTGTTTTCACAGTTTATCTGGACCTTTTCTGCCCATTTTCCCCCCCATATTGGTGTCTACTTCTTGGCATATGCTTTGATATCTCATGCAATCAGCTTACAATATACACGTGTAATATTTAGTTATCTGTACTGCTGATTTCAGGTTTGTGTATTTTAACCGATGCACTGCGCATACTCAGCAAAATCAGAGAGGGAAGATACAGGTATGCTGGCCCATATCAAATACAGTTATGCCCATATTTATGTATTTTCAAAACACAAAAGGAACCAGCAGCTACCTGCCATGCAGACAATCTGGAAATGCCTGTCAACACTGATTTTCTGTACAGCTTGAGCAAAATGACAGAACGGTTGAGCTCATCTGGGGAACTGACTTTTTACAAAATTGCCTGGCCAGTATACATCTAATCGTAATAGAGAAGCTTGATGTTTATTTGGGTATTTACACACTGAAGTGATAAAGCTCGGCCTGGGCGGGGGGGAGGAAGCCTCACTCTGCAAGATTTATAATTGCAATCAGAATGTCAATGGGAATTATCCAGAGCCTGCTGGAGTCAAATGGAAAATTGGCAGTAATATCTATAAGCTTTTTATCAAGCTCTACTTCACTGATTGGTACTGAAAGACTAAGGTATGTAGTCATTATAAATTGAAAGAAATAAAGCAAAATGAAACAATTTATCGAGCTGAAAGTTATTAAAGTTGTGTGGGTTTGAGTTTCCCTGGATTTTAAAGTGATCTGACT
Organism: Dromaius novaehollandiae; assembly: GCF_036370855.1. Lineage (NCBI taxonomy): Eukaryota > Metazoa > Chordata > Aves > Casuariiformes > Dromaiidae > Dromaius > Dromaius novaehollandiae. The sequence goes on from NC_088100.1 coordinate 122,220,358, forward strand.
GTAGGACCTGTAGTAAAGCCATGAACTACGTGCTATATATACACGTGGATATACAACAGCAATTAAGCACTGTAAATTGAGAATAAGTTTCATAGCGAAACTGAACGGGACACCTCCAGATCTCCTGTGTGCGCTACATATCATAATCCAGGCTCACTTTAGCTAGGAATATAGCTCCTCAGGTTTATAAGCATCCAATTTCATCCAAAAATATCTCAGTAAAACAAAACAAAAAAGGTACCTCAACCTGCTAGATCTATGATATTCCAAAATGTCATAATGAACCTTTTAAGCTTTGAAGTTGCATGTGCAAATTTAAAATTCTCATGAAAACTGCTCACGGGGTTTATGATGTAGCCAGCTTGAAATGCTCCACACGCTTACGGCAGATTTGCCCACCCAGATCAAGCTCTTCTTTGATGATGGCTGAGCAGCCTGTCTGCCTGGGCTATGTCATGCTGCCGGACTGAAACTTTTGTCAACAGCCGTAGCACTGATTTATTTTCAGGTACATCGGCTTTTACGTATGAAATGAAAGCACACATGACTACACAGGCTGTGATGTATTTGCCATTTGAAAAGGCAATATTTGCCAAAATATATCAGTTTTCAAACTCATTTTATGAGAGAAAACAGCAGCATCTCAGATAACACCATGAGTTAAGATACCATGGATGTTAATGCTGGCAAGCAAGAGCTTTCATGGTGACATTCCTTCTCTTTTTCTCCAGAAATTCCCTACTTGATGCTGTATTTCAGAAGTACATTTCACTTCCTTTAATTTTTTTTTTTAAGAGCCACCCCATCTTTAATTTTCCCTGGATCAGTATTTCCGCCCATGTAGATCACACTCTATTCTGTCTGCTGTGAATTTCAGCAGCTGACATCCTTGACTTTGTTTGCTTGAAAGGACATTAAACATACCCCATATTATCAGCCTGTGTTACAGATTTCCTTTATGCTAACTGTTAGGGCTTAATAGCTTGGCATTTATTTGCCGTTAACAGGCTCATAATCACTTTTGATAAAATAATGCAGTGTTTGTTCAGCTCTCCAAAACAGAAATATATAAAAACGCAAGCCAGAGTAGCTATGTGGACAGCTATTAATTGGAATCAAAATGGGTTCAGCAGCTGAGTACCTCTAGTCATTATCAGACTAAATCAATGTATTACTTTAAGTTCTAAAAGGAGAATATGAAATTTAAAGTACTTCATCATATAACACCAAGTTGTCAGAATGGCATTTACTATTATTTATCCATTTGCTGCTGTACCTCATAGTCTCTGTTTTAACACTATTTTAGTTCCATATTCACAATACTGTCAACCCCGAGCATTCACAAACCATGAGTCATCTCCCCTCCAAAGAAAGGAGCTACTTAAGATCTATGGAGATACAGTATTATTATTGTTGTTGTCATTATTATTATTATCAGTATCTTGCAGGTTCTTTGTGTTTCTCCAAACTGATTTCCATACCTTCATAGGTCACTTATTCAATCTTTCTGTTATAACCACAAGAAACACATAAGTAGGATGAGGATGCTCGAACCTAGAGGTGGCCGTCTCATATGAGGAGTAGAATTCTGAATCTGCCCTTGGGTGGGATGAATACATGTTGGGGTACTTGCCTCTCTTGACAGACTATTGAAAGAGCCTGGATGATGACTTCGGACTTGACATTTAGCTTTTGGATGGCTAAAATCACGGGGAATTAGGTTTATTTGATGAAACAGTATGGATAATATTTGAGATTCTCTGTGTTTAAAAGATCTCAAGAAGTGGAATGTTGACACAACATAACTCTTGAATTGGACTAATTTTCAGATGAGTACGCACATACTAGCACAACCCTGCCGCTACTTACTGAAAATACCAAACAGGGAGGCCAAACGTGAACATCAAACATGAAAAAACTCATGTAATAAATACATTGATAAGAATACAGCAATCATTTTTGCAGCAACTTTACAACCTTACAATTGTAAATAGAGATATTTGATAACATTAAAACTAAATAGAGGGATTTTTCATTAGACAATCCATACTGTAAGCACAAGAATATAAAGCTTTTCAATTAGTAAACCATATGTCCCTAAAAATACCTGGTCAACCACCAAATTATAAAAGGTGCAGCTGTCTTGCTTTCTTACATAGCATTCCAGCTACACCTTTACTGCACTGTAATCTTGCATTTTTAACAATGAATGCATCCATACAAAAAGCTGATTAATTTCTCCTTGGCGTCTGCCACAGCACATGCTATTCTTTTACAGCTACAATAGCTGGCTGCATAGGCGAGAGCTGACTTTGAAATTTTTTGCCAGCAAAAATGCTCCAGTGAGCAGTATAGGAGTATCTATTCCAGACACAATGCTGTGCTCCTGTTAACATACTCCTGTATCTGAGATCAAACTCAAAGAATATATTTAAATTACTGAATGGTGAAAAGGTTTGCTGTAGAGTCTGCACACTGTCTCCCTTCCCTCTGGCAGCAGGCCTTTAAATTTGATTGCTATTTTTTAAATACCGAAGCATCTAGCCTCCTATTGCTAAATGCACGTACCTCATTACTGACGCAAACGAGAGGTTCCTCCTGCATGCCTTAGAGGTACGCCAGGAGGACAGGCTCCTTTTACACGTTCTGCTTTTACCAGAGGAACGGAACAGGATTCGATCCAAGTATTTAAAAATCTCATTTTTGTTACGCAATTAGTAATATGTCATACCCTGAGAGCCTCAAGAAGTCTGATTAAAATTTCTACCAGAACTATACTATTTCCTCTCTTTTCCCTCCTCTGAAAATCTTGCCGATAAAATGATGACTCTCCTGACTATTCTGCCAAGCAGCTCTGAATTCCTGAGCGTTTTCCACCCAAAGTCTGCATCGCATCGACAGAGCCCAAAAATGCAGTCTTTTTCTTCCAAAATCAGAAGGATGACAATTTTTTCTCATCATGAAAGGGTCACAGTGCACTCTTTAAAGGGTTTTTCATACTGATGTTGGTCATGCTAATTCAAATGCAAATGCAGAGATGACTACAACTCCTCAAGCTGCTACTCTCTATGCTTATGCTCCCCTTTTCTGATTTCTGCAGACACAGAAAAGTAAGCCATCATGTTAAGGAACCAAAAATGGCATGCTGCTGCTGCTCTTCTGGTATCTCAGCTGGCTCTGTGTAATTCCCATTTGATAATTTCCAATTTTAATGTAGTACGCTGTAACTTCACAACAATAGCTGTGATTTTTTTTGCTAAATCAGTGGCTTCTGCGTTGAAGACCCTATTTAGTGCTTAAATCCTAAATATTTCTGTTTCTGATCTCTGTAGTCTTCTCTAGCATAAAGCATGGGCTATCTGATTTCACTTTGAAAGCTTTGGTGAGTATATCGAGGGATGGTGAGAAGCAAGTCTAAACTGCCTCCTGGCAGTGAGTATTTGCAACAGCCTTTGATTCTGCTCAGTTTTAGCACCACAACCATGACCATCAGCAGGTCTGACAGCATAAGTAAAATTGCTACAGTTTATGCAGAATATCATTGAATGGAGAAGAATAATGAAATGAGTATTCACGTTGTTACAACTGGAAAATCTTGCTAAAACTTCTCTTCCTGCAGGTTGGCTCGCATTCAGGATCTGCTTGTGAGCGTTTTCATCACTGATGAGGGATGTTTGGTCAGAATTTTTGGCTTTGCCAAGGCTGCTCTCATTCCAGAAGCAATCTGGAAACTTAAAACAAATTTCCAAACCACCAAAAAAAAAAAAAATAAATAAAAAAGAACTACAGCTCTCCAAAGAGAAATGTAGGAAAAGCAAATCCTGGAAATAAATAATATATAGCAGAGTTGCAACTAGTCCTAAGGCAAAACAGAAAGACAAACAAGTTCCTTCTTTACTTAAGGAAATCGAGAGAGACTCTGATTGCCATGCCTCTGGAATACATTTTGCAAAACAGGCTGGAGAAGCTTTGAACATAAAGACTTGTATTTCAGTACCTGGAAGTATTTACAAAGATACTTTTTAAAGTAGTTCAGTTGATTACTTAATTCCCATTTATTTATTTTCTAAATTATAGGATGTTTTAGATCTCCTTTGGAACATTTTTAGCTCTCATTTTCAAGGCATTTGCCTTTCCACTTAATTTTTGCACTGAAACAGCAAAAACTAATCTACTTAATTGTCTGGAGAATTTTCCAATACCTTCTCACGACAGAGATTTTACAAGAGAGTTTTCCTACACTTCTGCAGTTCAAGACCAGAAAAAGAAAGTGTAAGATACTAAGCAAGACTTCCTAATTCAGTAAAGTCCTGAATCAAAACAGTTCAATACTATGTTAAACATAGTTTAACATCATCTTCTGCAGCAATATCTAATTCAAGCTATCACACTTTAGACATGGCTTCTTTATTGCTTTTATGATTTAATCTTCCTACAGCTGTTCAGGCTTGATAAGGTCAGGCCTGCCTGTACCAGTGTCTATAATTCAACAGTTTTCATTGACATCGAATAAGACAAATCAGGGAGCTGTATTTAAACAGGTTGATGTCTATGCATTCACATTAATATGAAGCTATTTACACATGAGTTATTGCCACTACTGAACACTTGTTTCATTATACATACTCGGCCAGAAATAAAATCGTGGATTCTCCTGGAGTCATGCCTAACCAGCTATTAGGAAAAGTATTAAAAATCAGATCAAAGGAAGAGAAAACTCAAGTTGTACTGCAGTGATGTAATTTTTCCCAGAACTGCCCAAAGGGATCTATCAAAAATGTGGTTACAGTTGTATTGATGTGGATATTTCTCCCATTTCAGTATGAATGTTAGTCAAGAGATTAATTCTGCCTGTTGGAAATCCTGTTGATGCCACAGATTGCACAAAGCTCGTGTGCTTTGTCAGTGCCCTCATACACCTGCTCTTAAGTCTTCTCCTGCAAGATTTCTCCTGGCTTAATGCTGAGAACAAGACGCTGCTAAACAGGGTCTGACCAACCCCTGAAAAATCACCATGGAAATCACGAGCTTTTGGATTCGCGGAGTCCTGAATGCCTCAACAAAGAGATTTTTTTCTCAATTTCCATCTTACAAAGTCCTTGCCAGCAGAAGAAGACAGAGCATCCCAAATGATCATTTGAACAGATCCGTGCTTCTCCTGAGCGAGTCCAGCTCACAAAGAGCGAGGAAAGGGGCCAGGGGCAGAGGTTGTAACTGCTGGATTCGGTACGTCTGATGCCAGGAGAACAGCAGGGCTTTGCTCTCACTTATCTGTCCCTTTTTGTTCCAAGTAAATGCCAAGCTCCTCTTAAAACAGAGGGAGCAGAAAAACTGACACAGGACAGGGTAGAAAGATGAGGTTGCCCTGCACGAAAGAAATTCTCCACTAACCACCCTAGACCACTCTTAAACTACGCAGTAAACCAAAGAATTCAGCCCTGGAATATTTCCTGAGACACGTCACTATTTTCATATGTTTCAATAGATTATGGTTTGGGAGATCACTTTTCTTAGCATCTTACAAAGTCTCTCTCTCTCTCACACACACACACGTGCGACAGTTACATTTCTGCCTGTACAGATGTGATAAATATTTGTAAATGTTGAGTAGCACAGATGATACCTAATGAAAAACATAACCCATTAGGAGCAATAATGAGATTACTAGTGTGGAAAACTAATGCCTAATTATCAAATCTGCACTTGCAAGAGTATGCTGTTTTTGTACAACTTTCTGTCATTAACATAACACCGTAGCCTACAATCGGTACAACATCTTTTATAGCTTCTCGCAAAATACCACCGTTCCAGCAAGCCCGTCCCCACAGAAATGTGCCTCCCCTGTGAAACAACACAGAATTCAAAGCTGATTAGTAATTTTCTGGAGAAAAGAACTAGACAATCCTTCTTTTAAACAAAGTATCTAAAAGACAATGATCTGAACAAAACTGAATGCAAACTTTTTGTATCTGTTTTGGAGGCTTTCATTATTTTACTTCAGGAACTTGCAGATTTTTAATTCAGAATATTTTTAGTGTTTTTTATTTTAAAAGTCATAACATACTATTACTGTATGATCACATCAGAGTTCACAACTATATTAATCACATTTTAAAATGACTAAGGACATCTACTATCAAACACCAGCTGGGTTTCTCTAGTCGTCACACAGAGAAGATGACCTTTTCCTTCCCAGTAAAGGCCTGGGCCTCCTGGGTAGGTTGTAGTAGGGAAGGCCTAGCTACAGTTGGAAAACTCCAAAAGTGATGGGACCAAGGGGGAAAAGATGGAGGAATAAGCTTGACTGGCTAATAAAAGGATGGATAGTGGTTTGGTTGTGAAAAAACAAATGAACACTGGGACAATAACTGGGACATGGTATGAACCATCATGAGAATCCACTGTGGGGGTTCATCTCACCTAACTTCAAAACTAAAAGCTAGGTATTTGCCCCAATCCACTGTCTAAATCCTCTCTTGCTCAATGGAGAGAGACAGTCACTTCCAAAGAGGGACTGACCCAGCCTGCTGCTGGAGCTGCGGCGAGAGTCAAGACCTGGCAAGTCATCTAGGACTTAGGCAACTGAAATAAGAAATCATTCTAAGGAATAGCAAGTCTAACATGACTGGACACAACCCACACAATACTTGATTAATCCCTGGCCTCGAAGTCATTTTATAACTCCTACTTTCTTGACAGGAATCGATTTGGTTAGAACTGAGTCAACAGTTCTTTTCTGGGGACGATGCAGTCTGATGGAGAGCTACGCTGGAGCACTCAAAGCATCTGCAACTACCAAGAAAAAGCTCTTTGTGCCTTTAGTACCTCTAGATCTAAAGCTGAGGTGAAAAAGGGAGAAAGGCTAATAACCTTTCGGGCAATATCACACTTGCATGTGAGCTCCCTAGTATCTGAATGTCTTTAATGCTTTCAGAACTGAGCTGAGATTTTCCTGGCATTGCACCACCAGTGGCTCAAGTCTCTAGGCACTTCTGTGCCCTGTGGTGTGGGATGGACATGCCCACAGCCATAAGATCTTAAAGGTCAAGAGATAAGAGTCCTGTGTTTTTTTTAAAGGATTGTTTTCTTTCAGTGGGACAATATCCAAGGGAGGTTCTTCCCCCAAATCAACAGTATCCATTAAATAATAAAAAACATACTGCCTCAAGAACAAAGCTCACAGAAGGCAATAAACCTGTCTGCTGGTCACAAATCAGGCACTTTAAAGCAATACAAACTGCAATATAAATGTTGGAACATTATTTCTAAAAACTTCACAGCCAATCTGGTATGAGAGTCCTGCCTTAGCACCCAGACCACTGACCACAGCATACTGACCTGTTAGCTACCTAGCACAAAATATGCCTCCCTGCTAGAGCGGTCCCAGGGATAAAAATGTTTGGCATTGGGATCATAAGTCATTTCATGTGATGCAACAGCACACAAAACTAACATGAAAAAAAATAAAACCCAAAGCTTCCCTACATACAAACAGTTCCCAGTCATCGAGCTGCAGAGATTAGAGCTCTGCATCAGCGAGCTGAAAGCAAGCAAGCAGTTTCTCAGTAGCTTTAATCATAGTGGTTAAAGGAAACTCTCCAAAGGAAGACAGCATTTGTTCCTATAAATAAAGGCTTCAATTTGCAAAGCACAAATTTCAGTAGGGACCAGACTTTTGCATACAGTGGGCCTGATCCCACTGTCAAAACTCTCCCCAGGATGTTGATACTCCAACAACTCACAGGGATCTCAAAAGCAACTGCTGTGCAACTCCCCGTTCTGTAGAGCTAGCTAGGCAGCAAGCACAGCCATCTGGAAGACTCACTCAATAAGGACATTTTTCACAGAGTCTTATTTCCCACACAGAGAATAAGGTTTATTTGTCTTTGCAGTGGTTAATGTTCTGTTCTGTTTCCCTTCCCTGCCAGTGAATAAATCCCAATTCAGACACAATTGCCCCCATGGTTACAAAACAGACTGGCAAATCCCCAAGGAATGACTACTGAGTGCAAAGAAAATAAAAGTTCAAAGAAGGAAAACATATAGAAGAAATATAATATGACTACCTTCTGCAAGCAGAAGAAGCTTTTTTCAAAATACTTTCTCTGTGGATACTGAAATTTAAAAGCATTTTTTGCAATATCAGGGCATGTCATAATTCACAGATATCCAGCAAATTAAAGCCCAACTGTAGAAGTGCTCCACATGCAAGACTACTGAACTAGTTCACTAGTCGACTAGAGAAACTAGTTGTTTGAGTGTTAGTACTTTGGAAGCTTCTGATGATAGGTGACACTATCATTTCTACATTTTAAAAAATGCACTGTCTTTGAAAATATGCAGCTCTTTAAACCTCTGAATTCCTTCTGAAATGCATGCTATATTCTTATTAAGGAAGAAAGATTTGAAGCTCCAACTGATCGCTGAGTCCCTTTAAAGAAGAGAAACTTTTTGGAGGTTGGTTGAGGAATCAAACAGAACTATGTTAAAGACATATCGTCAGATAGAATTGAGGCAAGAACAACCACAGAAATCAGTACTTGATGCCAATGGAAGTAATTTTAAGCACAGCCAAACAGCCCATCTTTAGCAGCCCCTACAACCCACATACCGCAACCTTGTGCCAGTGCACTGAACTGTATCTTGGGGAAATCTTGCAAAAAATCAGTACTGTCAATCAAAGGTATTTAAAAATAATCAAACTAGCTAAGCAAGTATCAAGAACTTCAAGATTCATAACACATTCAGAAGATCTGGCAGCATCAAGAAAATAAGTGTAATTTGTTCATTTTCATAAGGAGAAACTTTGAGAAATCCTAAAATTACCTAAGTGGCATAGCCAGAGAAGTAAAAGTACAGCTAAACAAACATCTTTTTATGAGACTGTCATCGAGCCCTTCTAAACAAATACTTCATTAAACCCAGGAAGGAGTAGGATGAATCCTACAAGTATCTGCAGAGAATTTAAAACTAACCAGAATCAACTACCTAAAGACTATATATCAGAAAGGTGAGTTACGTGAATCAACCTTGCTTTCAGATCTGATTGCTGTTGTCTTTTTAATTAGGAAGAAAAGATAAAAAAAAGTAGCAGAAATACAATTATTACACTCCAAAGACAAGACCTCACTAAGCCTATCTCCGGTTCCATCCTGCAGTTAGTGGCTAAGACAGAAATAACCTGTAACTTAAGAATCTTTTTTAAGTAATAAATATAGAAAGGTATTGCACAGAAATTCTCCCCGGGGACTACAAATTTATACTGCAGTGATTAAAGTCAACGACACCAGCAAAGCTTTCACAGCTTTCCAAAATCCTGTTGATGCTCTCAGACAAAGCCCTCAAAGTAATAAAAGCAAACAAAGTTATCTTACTATGGGCTGGATTGTTAGAAATAATACTAACAAACCTGAAGTTTCTGAAGCAGAGTCCTTGGATGTCCTCTGCAGATCTCCATTTCTTTCTTCCTTCTTATTCGCTTGAATTTATTTTGCTTCAGCTCTGAAGATGAATGTTTATGCAGCAACTGCATTCCAGACTGGACTGGCTACCAAGTGCCAGCTCCAGGCCCCCTCTAAAGTTTGCTTTTTTAGCCCTGAGTAATTTCCTTCTTTCAATGAAGTATAATTAGATGGAATCAGCAGCAAAAAGGCTAATCTACCACCCTTTGAGAAGCTTTCTCAGGACTGAATTTCTTACTCACAGAGTTTTGTAAGAGATCAATGCAGTGCTGCAGCCATACTAAACAATAATCTCCTACCTAAGTGAAGCCTAGCAAGAGCCACTCTAAGATAGGCCCTCAGCCTAGAAATGCAGGCAAAATGGCAATGAAACCCTCAGCAACCACAGTTTGATTATTTTTCTTTGCAACCTCAGGTTCATCTAATTGCTTCCCAAGATAATGTCAAAAGACAAATGAACATACATAAGCAGGTAACAATGCCGCGAAGGGCTAATGCGCTGCTTAGACGAGCAGAGCATACACACTTCCCGTGTCACCACGTGGCAGGTCTCTGTAACCACAAAGGTTCTTCAAAGTTGGAAAAGCAGAATATTTTCCAAATTCTCCTGTACGCTTACACTTTGCTCTCTCCTTCCTCCCCTCCTGGTCCTTTCTCAGAGGGCCACGATGGCACAGAGGACGTACAAAAGGATCTTGATATCATCGCTCACTTTGTACCGTGGGCCAGGTAAGGCTTTGCTTTCCCCACTGGCCGCAGCTACGCTGGACGTGCACTGCGTGAACTGGTCCTTCCCGTGGCCACCTCATGTCTCAGGCCTCAGCACCGAGCCAAAGAGAGATGCGCACTTGTCACAACCACCCTCTTGGCTGGAAGCGGACATGGACCTGGGCAACTCTAGAGCTGGCCTCACTGAAAAGCAAGCTCTTCTGCTGAGCAGACCTTCATCTCCTGTGCATCAGCCACAACGGGAACTGCACACCACATCCTGCCCACAGGATCAGCCCTGGGGAAGACGTACACTCACTGAATGACTTAACTGTGCAGAGTAAGTGCTATTCCCAGCTGACTCTGATCTCAGCTTTTGGCTTAAAACACCATGTAAAGCACTCCTACCAACGAGACCTCCCAGAACACTTCTTTGGTGTGTTTTCATGAGTCGGAAAACCCCAAAGACAACAAGTTCATGCATTTCAGGATGTTCAATCACAGTAAATGAAAAATAAGCCTGTGGAAGGAGAATGTATTGCTGTAAAACACAGTTCAGCAAAAGCATTATTGTGAAAGACTGTGGTTGGAGCACAATGTGAAGAAAGTGCTATTAATCTAAAAGTGACAACATTTGGGAGGGGGAGGAAGGTACGCCGAATGACAGGACTTCTGTGAAAAGCAGCACTCAGGGAAAGATACACTGTAGGCCGCTAACAACGGCAAGGAAAATGATTTGAACATAGACATGTTTTCAATTTTAAACTAATTCAAACTTTCAGGCTTAGCTTTGACAAACCAAGAGATGGGTTTGGGATCAATACCTTGTTCTCCTTAACCTGCTCAGAGTATCTCTATTTATTAACAACATACCCAAAACACACTGATCTATTCACAGCTACAAAGTAAACCCTTGTACAGCAGCCAGCCGCACATGGTAAGCACAACAGCGACGTTACATCACCAAAAGAATTCAAAGGAAATTCAATAAACTCCAATTTAGTAAATTCAATATCCTGAGCACCTAATTCCCAAGACTGAAAAAGCCGTAATACACACTGCTGATGGTAACTAAAAAGTACAGAGTAAAATGATGTTTAATCAGCGATGTTTAAATTATGACCCTAATCTTTTTCATATTCTCCCTCCTAGGAAGAAACAAATGTGCTTCTTTTTATGTCCCTGCCCCAGAGAGCTGCGGCAGTGGCACATCTGCACGCACTCGACGGGGGCTGTGCTGGTTGCTACTCTGTCTCCTGAGCCTCCGACACTAGAGAACCCATCCAAGTGGTATATTTTTATTTCTTCTGCCTGAACTTCACTGGATTTTATTCAAAATGGATCACAAAATAATAAAGGAAGGGAATACACTGTGCACACGTGTGAACATAGGGGTAAAAAATGATCAAGGTAAGAGAAACAAACAAAAAACACAAATTAGCAAGCTTGCGCACAAGAGCGACTCTACAATATCCTGCTCCAAAACACCCCATGTCACCTCCTCAGATGAAGGTGTACATCAGATCGCAGCAGCAGTTAGGAAATCATTTACTCACAAGGAAAGTGTGCTACTAACCTCCACTGGTGCTAGAGAATAATATTTGTATCCTGTTCAAAACCTTCCCTGCTTCCGTAATCCCGCAATACTTAGAGAGCTCAGTCTGAACCTCAGACCCTTTACGGATTCCTGTTTAGCTCACAGTCTCAGTGATCCCTTTTGACAGCCCATTTCATTAACTATAGCTTAACGTAAAATGTGTACTGACCTGCACTTGTCAAATCGTATTTCTCTTATTCACAGCAGTAGAGAAAAGCAGAGCATACAGCCACAACAGTCTAACCCACCATGGACAATCCACCAAGGGCGTGTGATACCCTTTCTCACTGAAGGCCCAGGAGAAAGCAGGTGAAACCGAATCATTGACCTGACGAGGAATCTGTGGCTTCACTCGACAAAGCTTAATTAATATTGGAGGAAAAAGGGAGCAGGAGCGGTAAGCAGCAGATATCCCCGAGGGAAGCAACAAATGACAGAGCTACGTTTCCCAAAGAAAGGGTACATCAACAACCACCTGATTTTTAAGGTGTCTCCAGACTCAGGACCGCGGGAGGAGGGCAGCTCCAGCAGCGCTCGTTCGCAGCTGCGCACAGACCCCCGCACGGGGCGTCAGCTCAGACCGAAGCACCCGGCGGCGGGGGGAGCAGGGCGCCGCGGGCTGGCCAAGGGCCGCGGGGAGCTCGGGCGCCAGCCAGGCCGCGTGCAAGCGGTGGGGTGGGCGTGCGCCGCGGCACCGTCCCCCGGCAGCCCGGGTGCCCAGCCGTCGGGGAGCGGGGGGCAGCCAGGAGCTGGGTGCGGACACGGGCCACCAGGCTCCTCTGGAGAGAGCCAGCATCCCCCCGGCTCCCGCGAGGTCGGTTTATCCAAAGAAAGTCTTTTGCTTTCCAGGTCCGGCCAGGACTATGGATCACGGAGCAAGTGTCCAAGCGGTCAAGAGGCTGGAACAAATATACAGTCTCTTTCCATTTCTTGTTCCTCAAAACCTACTCTTATTTGAAATATAACTAAATAACTATTTAAAACCATAATAATGTGTTTTTCTATAAAAATTTGCATCATTCCAAAGCTGACAGGTCCATTCTGGAGGGTGAATTTGGGCTATAAATTTAGCAGGAGGCCTTTTGAAGAAAATGTTTTTCTTTCATCCTTTAAAACGTATCTGCAGGGTCTGTAGACGCACCCAGAGCTTCTCACAGAAATTAAAATGACAAAGGAACTATAAGCCCAGGACGATGATGGACATATGCATATCTGGCAACAGTCCTCTCCACAGTTTTCACAGCAAAGTGCAGAGACAGCTACAGGGGGCTTGTGGTCAGGCTGGAATTTGGAATGCCTGTCTTGGTGAATGCCACGCTAAATCATGGAAATGAGTTTTCATACAAACAAATTAAAATTATTTTCCCTAAATAGATGATATCTGACTACATCATTGCAAATCAGTTAAGTCTTATAAACGTAAACTCTGAGGCCAATATAAACATTTGGCAGAAGTTGACAAGAATGTGTAAACCACAGTATAATAATGACACTGCACCGTTTTGTAACGTTTAAAATTAGCTCGTACTCATAATAAACTTTCTGCAAAGTCAAATTTTTTAAAGGATTAATTCTATATAAAACTGTTTTGGTATATAATGGAAATTACATTAATGAGGTCTACATATAAAAATATCAGTCCAATATTTAGTCATATTAAAGATGCACAATATCGAAGAACCAATCCTGAAGTTCACAGTCAAATCAAACCTCACTGATGCCTTGGAAATCAAACCTATGAGCAACCATTCTGCGGTTAACAGCACCGCCGAAAGATTTCAATAGGAAGAAAATGCAGCCATGGGTGTAATGCTCACCCTACACGTCCCTACTTTGACACCACAAGATGTATGGAGCAACCAGCAAAATTTAAACAAACTGCAGACGGAGTCACGGCCTCCTCTGTCTGTAGCAGCGCTGGAACGTGACCCTGTTTGCATCAGGTCCTAAACGGCCCAAATTACTGCTGAGCTTTGCTAGGCAAGAGGTCGCAGAGGACTGATTTGCTTTCTGCCAGCTGCTCCCACCTCATCTACAGCAAAACTGAGAAAAGAGGAAGGATCAAGACCTAAAATTTTGCTTGATGAAGCATTCAGGGAAGTAGACTTCCAGGGAACAGGAGGAGGTAGTTTCTATACCCAGAAGAAAAGAGCTGGAATTGACTCAAAGGCAGGAAAAATAAACCACTATTTCATCAGTTGTGCAGTCATTATAACATTTGACAGAATTTACACTTTTCTGAAGAAAATCTCAGTTCTTTCGAAATCAACTCTTTCTGACAGTGTTTCTATTAAAATCTTTGAATTGTTCCAGATCATGCCCCAAATCCCTAAGGAAAGAAAATAGCAACACCAGAAGGCAAAGCCCTTCACCACCACTTGAGTGAAATATCTTTGTATCAATTCTAAAATGAAATTAATATTGTCAAATGGAGGGCAAAAATCCCTCAGGAATTATGAAACCACCCTCATTACTGCCAGAGAAAATTAGTCCATCTGACAAACAGATATACATCTCCATACATATATGGAGAAAATATATTTTATTCACTTAGTTTCCAGCTCTCCCTTCTCTCTCATCTCTTTTAAGTTAATAAAGCAGGTATGTACGTCAATGCTACACAAAATCTATGTAAAAACTTTTTTTGGAAGTCAGATCTGTCTTAATACATTTGCTCTTGTACAACTCGTCTGAACAGCAGTCATGCTGGCTTCTGTTTGTAAATGCCTAGGCACTAGCGATGTGCTGTACATTGGCGTTTCTCACTTGAGATACAGCACTTCAGCTTATTTCGATACAGCAACCATTTCTGAGCTCTGTACTTGACTTTAAGAACACTAGTCAGTTCTATTAATTGGCTGCCTTAATCATTAATTAATCCTGTTGGTAAAACATCTTCATTCTGTGTAATACGCAGTCTAATTTCCATGAGGTAATGAAACTTGGAGTTCATGTCACCCAGCAAGACAGAATGTCATCTAAGAGACAGAAGAAGAGCAATCTGGAGACCAACGAAAACAGAAGAACAAACCCTAGCCTTGTTTCTCCGTGTTTTCATGAAAAACTTATTTACTGTTTGCTAGCATTTCTTTTAAATTCAGGAGGGTTTGTGCAATAAGCTTCAGATCACAGTTCAGGTACAGACTTCATATAAAGATGCTTCTTCACTACAAGTTCTCTGAGGTGGTTTCTCGTCACTTTTTCAAAGCATTTACCTGCCTGCAATGGTAGATAGGTGTCCACTTGGATTCTTGCAAGCAACTGCTCCCTTAGCAACATAAATACCCTGACAAATCTGGCCTTAAATCTCTAAATCCTTAATTCAGAAAAGATCTTAGATGGAATTGCACAGCCTTGGCCAGTGGCATAATCTGCTCAGCATGCGGCACAGGTTTGCAGGCATCTCTGCTCCCCCAGACTGGCTCTGCGTCGGATTAGCTTGAGTAATGGTCTGGGAGCAGGGTTCAGAGGGAGGCCCCCCCTGCCACGGCGGGTAACTGGGCTCCGACCCTTCCTTCACACCCGGGGAACCAAATCCTGACAACTTTCCTCCCCAGTGGCACAGGATCGAGGTAAAATCCTGAATCTATTCCCAACTCCCAGGATTGTTTACATTTTGTCCAAAAACTAATGGAAAATACCGCAGTTAGCATCAAGCAAATACATTCGGAGATTGTGCTTTTAAGTGACACAGAGAAAAGGCTTGTTTATAGATCCTGCCAGCTGAAGCGTGAGAAAGGCATGGACCCGCTCCGCGCTGTCCAGAATAAAGCCTCTCTGGACACATGCAAAGGCAGAAGTTAATCAGCACACCTCAACGTCGGACAGAAGCTTAAAGGCAGTTTTGAAGGTCACAGTTCATCCATACTTTTGACTTAGTCCTCTTTACATGACTGCATTTAATTTTGTTGATTGGACGTCTGACATTTTTGAAAATTTTATTCAGAGGCTCTGATCATCTGATTCACATGCAACCCCAGACTTCATACACACCTACGCTGTGGGGGTGGCTGGATTCTCAATTCTGGTTCAACCTTCTCTCTTATTTTAGCCTTACATAATGTATCTATTTTAGTCTGTACCATCAAACAGTAAAATTAAGAAAAGCTAGTCTTCATAATTGAATAAAAAGTAACTTCTTTATGCTCGTGTTCCTAGCATATTGAACCCCTGGGACAAAGCAGGAACATTTAACTATAACCAGTTACCTACCATGGGCACACGAGTAAACACAGCATAGCAAACCGGTCTTCGCGCTTGCTTTTATTTGTATGCATTTCCAGCAACAATCCAGATGCGGGTAGACCTTTCGCATCTCCAGATGCTGCTAGCAACAGACATTCGCATGACTTGGCCCTGGAACTTGTAGGTAGTTAATGGGATCTCTGCCTGCACAGGTCCTGCTAATACCCTTTCTTCGCACCGACTTCACCTGCTAATTTTGACACCACTCTCTGGTGCAAACTGAAACCCAGTAACATGTTTCAGTAACAAGGTGGAAACCAGCTAATAGGTTAAGCTCCCACCTTTCTTGTAATTACAGTTTTGAGAACAAATATCTCAATTTTTTTCCCATGTAAGTACAAGTCTTTTTTTAATATAAAAATTGTAGATATACATGAATATTTTAATGTATGAACTCCAGAGAGCGTGTTATTACTAAGACTTGCCCCATACCCCTGTGGTATTTCTCAAACTTTAATACTTCTTAAGGGTTTATCCTCAGAGGAAAATCTGTGAAATTTCACATAGTAAAATATAATAAAAAAGCTTAAAATTGAAATTTAAATACTTGATAAAATAGTAACTCAAAATTAGGCTTTAAAAAAAAGCAGCTATTCCATATTTTATTCACATTTTGGCTTTGAGCAGAAAAAGCTTGCCACTTACTTTTGAGTGTAACCTATTGCAATGTTGCAGATTTTGTGAGAAAAGGCATAATTTTACAGAACAGATGCCATTAGGGAAAAGTAGACAATCCCTACCAGTGAACAGAAAATAAAATTCTATCTTCTCTCTCTCTTAACAAAGGAGAATATTATTTGTTTTAATGAAGAGTGGCTAACAGAAGTGCTCTTTGGGTTTTGAATTGATCTGGGTTTTTTGGAAAGACTTTTGTCAGGTAATATTCAAAAGCATTAATTCTCAAATGTTTAATATTATTCAGCTGACCCAATCCATTGTCTGATATGTAATGAAAACAGCCAGATTCATCTGTAGAACAGAATATACTTTTAAAGTTAATGGGGTTTGATAAATGACACCTTCTTTCCCAGCCACCTTTAACTTGACACGGCGATCACACATCTGTCTCTCCTCCCAGTGGAATATTAATTTCTGTTAGCTCTAAGCCCTGAAAGCTCTCACCTGCCAGTTGATATTAAGCAACAGCCTGACAACAGAGGAAACAAAGTAAAACGAATCTGTGTAATTCAAGAGTAACTGCAAATATTCCTAGAGAGGGACAGATTAGCACAAGAACGACTGCTGATCGTTAAATGCTGTACAGAAGATTTTGCAGCATACATCCCTCGTATTTCACTCATATCTACACTAGGAAAATGTGCTCTGTTTGCATAAATACTTATTTTTGTATCTCACGAGGAAAGGGATTCGATGGTTTTCACACTGCATTAACACACTGTAACCTTAAGAATTTTGGCTAATATTATGTAGTTAAGTGGCTGCACCAAAACAAAACCACTAATACACATTTTCCTGTGAACCAGGTGGGATTTTTCAAAACATTTGTTTTTCTGAAACATTAAGTATTAGCCATAACAATGGCTAATACTGAATACAGCTGGGAACAGTCAGCTACCCCGCTTTACTGCAAATACAGAAAGAAAGCTACACCCAGCTGCAACTGGTTAGCAGAAAAGTGAGGGTGTTCGCAAAGTCAAAATCTACAGTCTTCGGGGATAAGATGAGCCTTCAGATCCTGTGTCCCTGCTTGTCCCGTTGCTGTCAATGCAAACATTTCTATCTACTTGTATGAACCATTTTCCAGAATCAGGTTGCAAAGAGCTTCATTAGCTTGGAGAATTCAGACCAATTCATTTCTCTGCCAGAAAAACGGCGCTGAGAATTTCATATGGAAAATCCAAGAGACATTTAATCAAACATTTCACACCAGGAATGATAGGCTTACAAACCTCAAAGTCCTTAGCCTAGCACCAGCTCTCCTAGGGGGTTTGCCACAAAATTTAGCCGTAAGGATGAACATTGCTGCATTCAGCAGGCTGTAGTTTATTCTATCCCTAGAAGGAAGGGATGGCGGCTAAGCAAGATCTCAGCTTCTTCAGGCTTCGCCTCCAGGGAATTGGCTCATTCATATATACAACTATTTAGAGGTAGCCATCCCTATGCACACTTACCCATTGCAGGGCATGCAGATGGGCAGCAGCACTAGCTATAGTTCCTCAGGCAGGGTGGCAGCACGAAGGGGAGTGTTGCAGCCTCTGTGGTTTGAGCACCTGAATTTCCCGCCCTTGCATCGGCACTTATTCCTAGTTTCATGCTTCGTAAAGGCCTGCTGGATTTCTCTGTTTCTCTGTTGTGAATTACAGCTACAGCAAGCCTTTTTCCAGTTGACCTAGAAATTTTCAGTCCGTGAATCCAGACATAGCTTCTCCTTCACACGGCCTTTCCGATAATACGCCTTGTAGATACACTCCACAAGTTTCCCAGTCTCCATGGTGGGTCTTCCAGCACAGTCCAGCAGTGGCAATTTTTACCATTGACTTCACCATAACAAGAGGCCGATTGTGAGCACTTTGGAAAGGCCCAGCACAAATGGGATGTGGATAAGACATGCTGTGTAGTGTTGATATAAAGCAAACAAGCCCCGATCCTGCATTTCCACAGGACAGACTCTTTGCAGTTTCTGCAGTATAGCCTGTGCTTACGCCACTTGTTCTCTAGCAGCAGCTGTTTAATGACACTATTTCCCAAGCCCTGGCACTATCAGTGAATGGTGCTAGTAGACATCTGTTTTGGCATGATAAAGAGGCATAAAAGTTTGTTAGTATCCAGTAAAACGAAGCACATTACTAGCACCATTCAAAAGGCAGGAAAAAGGCAATGGGTGGAGAAAGAAACAAACGGATAGAGGAAAGAACCAGTTTAAAATCCATAACAACGTTTAAGAAACAACGTGGAGCTCAGAAACGCTCTTAAATGAAAGAATATGATACTCAAGCTAGCTAACGGCTCCCCTGTAGCTGGGCCTGTTTTGATCTGGGTCAGAAACCCCTCATTGACATGTGAAGGCAGAAAGGTCCCTCTGGGCAGCTGTCCTGGCCACACAGGACACAACCGTGCCAAAGGCTTTCAGCCAAGGCGCACAGGAAAAATTTATCCAGAGGGAAAAAAAGAAACAACATATATATATATACACACACACACACACACACACGTAATACATATATGTGTGTGTGTGCATGTATATATATGCACATGTGTGTGTATATACGTGTGTGCATGTGCGTATTTTTTATATATCTACATACACACACATACATGTATTTTTAAGTATCTTCGACTGGCCAGTCTCCTCTTGCCCCTTAGCAGTCCTGCTGAGGCGATGGGCCCAGGCTCCGTGTGGGAGGCTGACACTCACACTTTATTCAGCCCCGCGGCACCTCCTGAACGGCTGAGCCTCGCGGCTGCGTTTCCGACACGCTCAGACGTGAGGGCGGATGCCTGAGCCCTGGAGACCTCTGCATCTGGCAGCCTCCATGGGCAGCGTGCGCCCCTCGGCCACTCTCCACCGAGACCTCTGCGCCCCAGGTCCTTTCACCGTGCTATGGTATTTTACACAGACTATAAGCAAATCCTTAGCACGATAAAAGGGCTTTTGTCTCTACCTTCTTCACTGGACAACCTTTTGTTGAAATACTGCCTATTGCTGTAAAGCACGTGTATTCATGAAAAAATAGATCAAACAACCACTCGGCTCATTTGCAAATATGTATTTAACAGGACACAGGAAATTCAGGCCTCTTAAAAAGCAAATGTAAATTTGTAAATAGTTCTCCAACTAAGCAGTTTGACCAGTGAAATTACAAATCCCTGGCAAGGATCTGGGCTATAAAAGCAATGCCTTCTCCAAGCTGTTAGTGCTGTGAAGGTGAGGTGTTTCAAAAGTACCTCAAATACCTGATGTGTTTTTATTGTGGGGGCAGGGTGGTAGTTTAATGTTTTCTGAGCATTTTCCATAAACTGAATACCCAGATAAGCACAAAGGCAGTAAACAGCAGAACCGATTATTTGCATAAAGTGAGGAGCACACAGCATGTCCCCAAACTTTCCCTCCTCCAAAAGATGAGACATGTAAAACAGATTGAAAGAATAACTCCAGTGAAGGAATGATTCAGCAAGCAAGGAAGCTATAGATAGGATGTTAATCTCCAAATCCTTTATGAATATTTTCTTCGGGTCAAAATGAACTAATAATTCATCCCATTCACTTCAAAGGGATTACTTAAGTGCAAAGTTATGCACGTACCTAAAAATATTTACAGAAATGGAAGTCTTTATGCAAATTGAAAATAAATTAATGAGTTCAGTCAGAAAACAGAGGCCACTAGTGAAGAGAGAATATACGATTATGGCTGAAATAAAAGACAAGGTCATTCTATAATCTCCTTGAATGTAATTCTTCATGAGCTTATGAATAATAGCAGTTCTCATTATATCTCACAGTTGTTTGAAGTCATTCTAAATCTCACTATGTGCAAGCTGAATATCACTGCATCTAGAAATATATTCCCTAAAGGAAGCAATCTCCTCCATACAAAAGCCTTATCCTGCCAAGTCCCTAGGAAAAGATTCTGCCAAGTTCAAAGCAGCCTGTACTTCATGCAAAATACAGTAATGGTTACCCACACCTTCCGCACATTAGAAATATTCATTTCGACATGGTCATGCAATGAAATACATTTGAAGGACTTCAACTACTTGCTCATTTTAAAACCTGCTTCTTATATTTTGCTCCATAAGTCTGCACTTATTGTGAACACGATGAACATGGTATAACCCCTAGGTTGCTAGGTATGAAAACTACACTTGAATACATTGGGCCCACTGAAGTTTCTTTAGTATCTTTTTTACATTAAAAACACGCTTTTCACCCAGCAGCTTCAGGTAGTTTGAATCTCATTCATGTAGCAAGATTCATTTATAATGATGCCAAAAAAAAAAAAAAAAAAAAAAAAGAGAGAGAGGAAAAAAAGAAATACAAACAGAATCAAGAGTGTCTTGATCACTGTTATCTAATCTAGGGTAACTGTGTCTTCAGCATAATCATATGGCTCTTGCTTCACATCCTTAGATGGCACACTTAAAGTTGTTCTGATTTTTTGGAACACACCTACGAAATGGATAAAGGTGTGCAATGCTTGGGTTTGTATAGTTCTGAACTGTAAGTTATAGTCTCAGACTTAATCCAATCTCAGGGTGGAATCTGCTCTGGGAGGCTGCTAATAAAAACAAGCTGTTGGGGGAACGCTTTTGATCCAGGAGCACAGGATCTCTCCTCCCATACTAGACAAGAAAATCCCATTCCCCACAGCCCTGAGAAAAACTCGCTGTGGGTCTACACCGCGCTGGAGAAGGGCAGAGGGCAGAGGACAGAACAGCCTGCGCGTATGCAGGACGAGGACTCGGTGGACTGGCCAGCGACAGCATGTACGCTGCTCGAAAGAGATGCCAATTTCATTATAGATTTTAATGAATGTCTAAACCTTACCTTTCAAGCATACGTTATCTTCAAAGGCTTATCAAGTAGCAGAATTAAGCAACTGAGCTGACATACAGTAAGCTGAATGCCATTGCTAACAAATCATTGCAAGAACCAGGTCACAGCAGAACTGGAAAGACTAGTTTATTTGTTACCATGATAATAGTCCTATGGGGGTAAGAGGGGTGTAGGGTTATTACCGATTTTTTTGCAGCTTTTCTAGCAGGAGCCCTTTCAAAATGAGACATTCTTGCCTGAACAAAAAGATAACTGGATGCAATCAACACACTCTTAATTGTCTTTCCCATGGCTCAGTGCAGAAAAAAACCTGCACCTTTATTCTGCAGGTGCTAATTTCAGAGCACTGTATTTTTAGAAAAAAAAATTAATGCTGTATGACTGACATATATTAATTAAACCCTGCTGTGATGTTTATTAGTTTAGGAATAATTATTTAATCAGGAAATAGCTGCCAAGCTTTTGATTCATTGCTGATGAATAGATACGTTCAAAAAGATTTCTGAAGCTGGCTGAAGTAGGAAAAAATCCAGAATAATTTATAGGAATTTGAAAGCAGCAGATCAGTTTAAGAACATTGACCCTGCATTTAGTCATGTGCTAAGTCTGAGATCTTTAGCTTCTTTCCTGAATAAACTGCATTTTGATCTGCAAATGTTTATTGGCATAATTGAACTAAACATAAAAAAATACCTGACGGAAACAGGATCTGTATCTTGACAGCTCCCTGACAACTTGTGCTACATGTATTCATTCTTTCCACTGTCCCTACATAAACACATCTAGTAAGACAAAAAAAAAAAAAAAGTCAAGTGTATGTCCACTTGCTTTTCCTTTAAGAAAGCGAATAAGCTTTGACCTCTTGACCAGTATTAAAGGTAAGTGTGAAATACATTACATAATATCCACCATATGACTGGAAGAAAATTCAGCTTTCCTTTCTCAATAAATAAATGACGTATTTAATGTTTCCTGCCCCGGTTGTATCCATACTGCAAACTCAAGCAGTAATCAAATGGAAAAACTGTCAGTGAACAAGAGCTCTAAAATATATTCTATATGAAAACTAATATATGTAGCCAGGGGTCCACTGAATTAAGTAAAATATCTTGCAAGTAATTCATTCAGTTTTAGGTCTCTAATGAAAATCATAATACAGTCTCATGTACTATTACTATTATAAATAAAACCACAGGCACACTATATCTTCCTGCAAAACAAGGTATAACCACAGACCAAAACCCCTGCAACCTACAGGTCATTCCTGCACGAGTAGCTATGGAAAGACTATTATGCAGTCAGGTGCCTACTTAGAATTAAAACTTCATTCAATGGAAGAACAAGAAGGCAAGATAAGAATGCAGAAGGAGGAAGAACAACCTTATATCAAGCTTATATGATTTTTCATCAGAGACAAGCGAATGCCATGGTGGATTGAAAAACAGATAAAAAAATACATATGTAAAAAATACATACAAATTCTGAACCGAATGCATGGTTTCAAAAACAAAAGGCAATTACCTAGGCAGACACTCTTCTAAAGGATCTGAATGAGAGAAGTAGCTTGGAAATGAACAATTTTCCTATTTGGATGTGAAAAATTGTGACTTTTTTTCCTCTTTCTGAAAACGGAATAACGACGAACCGAAGGAGGCTCTGTCAATTCCAGCAATTTATTTATTCTTCCTTAAAAATGATAACACCTTCAGAGGATGAACTTCAAGAAAGTGATCTTAATCTGGTAAATCAACACCGATCTTCCCTGGAGTGACAGGAATTACCCAGGAAGAAGCTGCACTTGCGCGTGGAGCCGGGGACTTTGGAAGTATCCCGAAGTTGACAGGAGGGGCTGCTAGTGGTTTAGCTACAGACGGCTCTTTCTCATGTGGAGTTAACAGTCTCCTAATTTTAGAAAGAGTGGGAGATTCAGTGAGCCTGAACTTCAGCAAAAGGTTTTGTCTGTCAGAGTGAGGAGGTGTAACAGAAATTAGGGTAGGAGGAAGGCATCAGGTAGCAGAAAAAGAGCCTAACCTCTCCTGAGCACAAAGATTTTCTCCTTTCTTAGGCAACCTGAACTCAGAAAAAGCGCTATGTTTGGGGGGCTCTCTCGAGATTATATCAGCTATGCTATCATTTCAAATCCGCTCTATTTGTTAACTTAGTCTTGGGATTTTAGTTTTGGTGTACCTTCCTGGAGTTTACCTGCTAGCTCTTTCCACAATTTTTTTTTTTCAAACTAAGCCAAAACTTTGAGAAGCGGCAGTTTGTACTCGCTAAGAAGGTGTGAGTAATTTCAGCAACTCTACTTCCTAAGGATCCATTTCTTGCCGAGCAAGCTAGGAAGTATCAACCTGGCAGGGGAAGGGGCAGAGGGCAGAGCAGACCCTGCATGGTCCAGCTCCTCCCAACGCTTGTATGTGCCTGGGCATCACAAGCAACCTGCATTCTGGCTTTTCTAAGCTTTTGAGAAATTAATTTTGCAATGTTAACAACACATTTCTAAAACTGCTTCCTGTGCTTAGCTTACCTAAAACCGATTTCTACAGTAAATCACAAACACCCCCAACGTGGAATGAGCATTTGCACGGACAAGAACACCTCTGCACAGCTAGCTAACACATGGGCATTGACTGAGGATCAAATTTTAACGAAGACGAGGAGGCTTCTATTTTTCACACGTTTAATCATTTCCATAGTATTGGACAGACTAGCTGTTTATTTTGACTAGCCGATATATGCTAAACCTACGAACAGCCTGGTCTCCCCTGAGGTTTTACTTCAAGCTAAAAACCCATTTAGTAAAGACAAGTTTTTAGGAAGTGTCTAGACTAGCTTTCACCCAGGCGACAGCTATCTGGAAATACAGAATTATGTGTACGCTGTGTAAAAATAACCCAATGTAGGTAGGACTTACAAAAGTTGTATAGTTGCAAAGCCTAAATAATTATGCACAAAAGTTTCAGGAGGCTAATAAAATAAAAAGGCCTGAAGAACCTTAGCGGAAAGCCAGAAAATTCAGACTCCTGACCAGCATCCTTTCCCATGTATTTAGTGTTTTTAAAGGAGAATCCTCTTAGCAAGGATTATATGCACAGTGGCTCAGATTTAGTCCCATTTATTTCAATTAATTCTATAAATTCATGCAGTTGTCTGTTTGCCCCTATATGCATAAAATGGGCTTGTAGCTAAACTAACTGGGTTAGTGTGTTATTGTGACAGCAATTTTTATTCTAAAGATGGGCACATACTGTACACAGAAAAGGGACCATCAGGACAACAGAACAACGACACCTTATTTTTCTCAGGCACAGGCTTGGAAGAAAGACAACCACAGGAAGCACTTGTATAATTTTGTGTTGCTAGATGCTACGGCTGAACTGCTTTGCAGTATCTCTAATGGTTTTGGATCAGAGTGCAGCATCACCACCTAACTGAGGTAGAGACCACGGGTGAACAGATTAAGATCCAGTTACCTTTCCCTCATGTCACTTCCCCCCTCACCTAGAAAGGAAGGGAGAAATAAATGTTTTTCCCTTTAGCTGTGACATTGCTCACTCCTCCTCATGACAAAAACTAAGGGTAAATTCCCTTACTTTTGTAGATGAGCAGTTGACACTCTCCAGCTAGCAGCCTGAGTGAACCACTAAACTTCTACCCCGACAGCCAAGGAAGGGCTGTGCTCACCTGATCCACCCAGATCTTTAAGAGTAATGAAATGCTGAAATACTGCTGATCATGCGGAGTGGGGGGCACCGTTAATAAAGTTCCTTGTAGCTATGCTGCCCATTCCCCACTTCCTCCTTCCTATCAAACTCTCACTTTTCCTCTTACAGGTGAGGACAACAGCACGCCTGATAAACACAACTACGAAGGCCAACCAGATGCCATCTCTGATGAGGTCTTGCATCTGCACCACCTTCCAGGACCACCCATCTCTCTACTTGCTTGTTGTCTACTTGCTTTTTCAACTGCTGTAGATTCAAGCCTGCTTCTAAAGCATGCTATGACAGCTCTCCAAGCATATAAAGTGGTTGGTCTCATTTGACAGAGATCCTTTTGCTCACAAGACTAATAATATTAATTATTATGCTTTTAAGGTGTGATCTTGCAATTGTGATCAGCCAGCCTGACTGCAGAGATGCGATGGCACACATAGAAGAGCATTAAAAAGTCTAAAGGAATACAAGAAAACGGATCTTGGGCTCTTCGACAGCTTAGCATCTCAGGGGAAAGACGGAAGCATGCACTGAACACAGCAGCGTTCTGGTTTGAAAATACAGCACATTTTATTAACTTTGATGAAGCTTCTTGTAGCAAGTGTTATGCCTATCTAACGTACAAGAACAAACATATTTAATCCTGAATCACTGAATTTGCGAGCTGAGCTCTCCACCATGTAGCTCAACCATATTTTTGTGTGCAGCGTCTTTTAAGGAAATGTCTGTGCCTTACTGGATTGAAAATTGCAAGCAGCTGTAGAACAGCTGCAGCAGAATCTGTCTTCTACAGATGGCTGCAACCACTTCAACCTTCCTTTGGTTTTGCTCTTGATGACATTATTTTCTACAGATCTACTCAAATGAATTGACAGAAAAGGTCTACAAAGGTTATTCTGTCTTCAAGGCCAATACAATCTCATAGTATATGTACCACTACAGTAATTTTATCTTAACACTGCTTTGACTCCTACCCAAACTATACTTCAGAAAACATCAGAAAATGTCTAACAACATATTAAACAATAACCACATGGTCTACATTTTGGATTTTATAACAAAAAGGATTGTGGAAACAATCTGTGGGCAATAAAGCTGAAATAATCTAGGCAAAAAGACAGAACTATGCACGTGTATCACGTCTGCACACTATTTCTGATATGCCATACAACTGGGTCAGTGAAAGCAATAGACACATCAAATCCCCAGCTTCAATTAGGAAGAATGATGCAATTTAGAAAGTCTTCTACATTACTTAGGTAGCAATGCAGTTTGTAACACGGATTAAGAGATTAGGTTTTGTATGCAGGTCTACCAAAATGACACATGTACTCTAAGTTGTCGCAGTCTTTATTGCAAAGTTTGCCTAGATAATAATCAAAGTACTTTATTACTGGCCAAGAAAATGCTATAAAATTCCCTAAGGAAAGCCTGCATCCATAATACATGGATGGGTGAAAGAAGAGGAAGAAACACCAGTCTTGTTCCCTTCCGCAAAACAAAAGACTTTTCCTCGTACCTGCTCCACATGTTTGGAGAGCTACAGTCAGGAGCAGGTAAAGACAAAGCAGCACAAGTCCACAGTGGCATGATCCACTCTAAGCATTGACTTGTCCTGAATTATCTTAAACACAAGTGACCTTTCCTTGAATTAGCTTAAATCCAGTGAAGGTGCCTATCTATACCCATGGTATATGGTGATCTTACCAGCAGCTAACGAACGGGGATGACTCTGAACGTGCCCGTAAGGCTCCGTGATGCACCAGACCACGCACTTTCAGGCAGGTTATCGCAGACCTCAGCCTACTGAGTTAACTGTCTTTATGCACGGACAGGCGTTGAGTGAGGGCCAGAGCACAAAATTCTAACTTGAGTTCATCCCGGCAGCTAACACTTTGCAAAACAGAGAGAAATAAGCCAAATATTCTCTGAGTAAAGGGAACTCAGCTGATTTCAGCTTAATGTTTGTATTACTGAAGGACTTGGCTCGAATTTTCTAATTGGCATAGAGGCCCATGAAAAGCTTTATCTCTCTTTCCAAAAATGTTACTTTAACTGTAGAAAGAATGGGAATCTTACACAAGTAAAGGCTACGGGCTTGCACACCCTGACATTTGTAGCCATATTCCAAATTTTGAAAGAAATTCCAGGCAGAATCTGTAGTAACTTTTGCTAACGTAGTCTTTCTGTGGTCTCAAGTAAGAGAACTTCCTGAGCTGTCTGCACAGCCGTTAGCAGAAGCACAGCTCCCCTTGATCCCTGCAGAGATGTGTAGGCACACATACATCTCTCTGGAGCAGGACCCAGGAGCCCACCTGCTAAAAGCAAACTTTCTATGTATTCAGAACATCATAAGATTTTTAGATGATAACACTGTGCTAAGCACTCAAGGCTTTACTCCTGTTAAAAACTGGAAGAAATACTGACTTCTCAGGAATGGGCAAGCAGAGAAGTAAGGATGATTAGTGTCCCAGTAAAGACAATGTATTCAAGTTATAAAAGCTACAGTATTTTAAAAAAATGTTCTCCCTTCTTCCTTAACTCATCATTCATGCTTATCACATATTTCATACACAGATTCTGGCTAAGCTGATGAAGTATACTCTTAAAGCGTATATCTGACTTTTGCTAGTCAAATAAAATGACACCGAAGCAGTGGGTTGAGGTAAAAGCCTAGGCCCCGCTTAAGTCAACAAAATGTTGCTGCTGAAAACCAGTGGGGCTCAGATTGCACTTTTGATTCCCTGCATACACAATTTCTGATTATAAACAAGTGAAATGTAATGGAGTATGTTCATACCTTAAAACATAGGGGTAATCTGATGGAAAATATGAGAAATGATCATAATGCATCTCTCATTCTGAAGCTAGATTTCTCTTCCAGAGCAGTGTCTGAGACATCAATAAGCCATATCCTTTAGTAACTACAAGGAATATCTGACCATTTCACCCTTGGAATATGTAAAAATAAGCAAAGATTAAAAAAAGGGGGGGGGGAAAGAGAGAGAGAGAAAGCAAACAAAAAGCCTCCAATGACAAATGCAAGCAACTGATCTTAAAAGATGATTTTCAGACACTGCTAATCAGTGTATCTCACAGAAGTCAGTGGAACCATCCTGAAGCGACCAAAGAAGCAGCCACAATTTTTTACGCTATATGAAAAACAGGAGACAGAAGAACATACGAACTGAGCTTAAACACATGCTTATATTTAAATATACAGTTCCTACGATTTGATCTGTTTGACCTGGACAGGAGTGAGGAAAGGGCGTTTTTTGTTACAAACTCATAGACAGTAATGCACAACATTCGTTGTCAGCAGCATTTGTAATGCAGAACACACACGTGAGTATTTCCAGAGAACATTTTACTGACACTCAGGCGGACGTATCCTCCGTTGCATAAGTAGTATGCCTTTTTATGCTTCCAACAACATACTCCAGAGAATAAATATTTGGATTTATTTAAAATCATTTTAGTAGAATTTTATCAAAACAATTTACTCAAATTGCTACTGCTACTGTAATAACAATTGACTCTTCATCCCCATTTTATTAACACTGTTGGGGGAAAATGAAACCAACATTTCATGATAATTACAAATAGGAAGAAAGGAACAAGCTCAGTCCCTTAATTTTTTTTGACCATATTACAATATTCTTCTCTTTACAGGAGAATAATAAAATGGCCTTATTTTTAGCATAGCACTGTATATGAACTGATTTCCCTAGTCACCCATTATATCCTGGAAATACCACCTATCTGAGCAGTTCAGTAATGCACATACAAGTCAAAGGCTAGCCCATAAAGTCCAGATGTGTCCAGAAAGTTGTTTTATATGTTGTACATACAAATTGACAGAAAAACTTTAGAATGTTAACATTTTTTTCCTTATTTTTGCCTCTTCAATATCTATAATAAAAAGTAGCAATTATGGACAGTGGAGTTTTGGCTCTCAGTAGCTACTATTTCAGAATAAGGAGGGAACTCTTTATATATAATACTGCCAAAACCCCGT
Source organism: Dromaius novaehollandiae (assembly GCF_036370855.1). Lineage (NCBI taxonomy): Eukaryota > Metazoa > Chordata > Aves > Casuariiformes > Dromaiidae > Dromaius > Dromaius novaehollandiae. Next base: position 122,249,618 of record NC_088100.1, read on the forward strand.
CCCCGTTGCTCTCCAAAATGCCAGAGAAGAGTACAAAGCAAAGAAGCAATGCAACTGAAAACACGACATCCCTCCCCAAATCAGAGGGACCTAGAAGGAGCTGGGCTGCCCGCAACACAGCTCTCCATCCCTATTAACCAACCTCCAGCATTTCACTTGCACAGGACCTCAGTGTTTGCTTGCATGCTCTCTTCTAGTAGAGATACTTTCCCAAATTAACAACTCCCTGAAGTGAGATCCCAGTTAAGAAGGTCATTCAAGTGATTTAACAGAACTTTTAATTTAACGCCTATTATTTTTGAAGAAATGGAAAGGTGCACAGCCGTTGCTCTTGGAAGCCCAGTGTTTTGTCCCCTCCGCTGTTGCCATTTCCCCCTGCACCTCTGTGCAATTTGCTTGTATCAACCACAAAGAAACAGGAGAATGCTTCTACTTTTTTTTTTTTTTAAGATTTCCTCTATGTGTTTTAAAATAAAAATTACAGAGTTAGAATATCACAGAATATTTAATATGATCTTTTTTACTATCCTTTACGACAGCAGTACGAATCAGGCAGCACTTATTTTGCATACAATTTCTCTAGTTCCAGGGAGAAAATGTAAATCTCCTATATTTAGCTGAGAGACATTTTTTTGATTGAATTTACAGAGAAAAAGAAGGAATTGTCCTTAGACAAAAGTATGGAAAGCAGTGAAGGGAAAATTAGAACTTGTGGGGGCAAAATCACCGGCAAGCTTTGCAGGGGTTAGTTAAACACAAAAGCATGCTTAGAAACCAGCACTGGGCCAAGGAGGTGCCTAGCAACAAAACGTTACACATGATGGGTTTTTAAAAGGCAGAGAAACCGGAGCAGCTGCATTGGTGAGCCTACCAAGAATTCCTGTCCGAAACTTCAGCTTGTTACCGGTCTATCAAACCTCCTAAGCGAAGGCTAACGGAGGCTTCTGTGATATCCAGCTGAACTGCTACAAGCACCGTTTCTTGCAACATTTTTATAGGAGCTGCACCTTCTGCATAGCCATACAGACACGTTTTCATTTTCTCCATAGGTTTGCTTCACGAAAGCAGATAAATATTTAAAGAAACTCACGTTGTGAATTTGTGACGCTCAAGTGGCCAGAGCACTTCAGACCGTCCCCGTACCGTTAGTGGATGAAGATGGCAGTCTAACCACACGCCACCTTTTAGCACTGTGCGGAAAAAATCCCCTGAAGCATAAACCAAGAGCAGCACTGCAGTGAAATGAGTCCCCACGATAACTTCACTTAAACGCACAGAACTTGAGTGAGCGTAATTGTGGCTTAATTGGCCCTTTCCTTATGTTTCAACTTCACGTCCTGAAGAAAGATGCATGACTTAACACACAGATAATCATTGTAATTACGGACACTTTACAGTGCTGTATATTGAATAGGCATAAAACTATTTGCACGCTGACAAAATAATGTACAGCTTCATATAGGTAATAGCTAGAATTAAGAGCTTACATCTACATTAAGGGATATATAACCACTGTAACACATGCAACGGTGGAAATCAAATAATGAAAGAACAATGGAAATACTCAGTTGAAAAGGCTATTACGCACTTGTTAGGAACAAATGTCAAGTCCCATGGAGTCGTTCCTCTAAAAAAAGCAAAAACTTGCCAAATGTAAAAAACTGTGCCATTAAATCCCGACAGGAACATAGACCGATATTAGAAAATCTTCCAAGTTACAAGGTGAAATTAAGGTATTGAGGTGTACAAATTGCTACAATTTAGTAAATACAAAATGAAAAGTTTGAAAGAGGTATTTTTAAAAATACAGTACTATCTGTCAAACTGGCAAAGGAAGTTGGGAAGAAAAAAAAAAGGACCAACCAACCAAGATAGATATAAGCTCCCCAAAAACACCTTGCAACTTAAGCTATTCAACAATAGTGTACAAAATACCACCTGCGAAGCCCTTCTTTTCACTTCCATGTTTTAAAAGCACATTTTCTCAATTTCTGATAGGATCTGGGGGTTATTTGCCACAGTAGAACTGCAAAGACTGTTGGGTTTTTCTCAGGGACGGATTATGTGATGCTATCGATTAGGATGTCCCTGGGAGAGATCTACTTAGTAACAGAAATCCCTTAGGATTTGTGGAGTTTTTTACGACGACCTTTGCAGACCTCCCCTAAAAGCTGCATTGGCACCGGCACGAAACAGTGATCTTTTCCTGAGCCCCAGGGATAAGCCGCGTTCTCTGAATTCCAGTCGGAAACCCTTGTTCTTGTTACAGAGCCCTTAGGGAAGCTGAATACACACTAGACCACTTTAAAAGTATATACAGTAGCCTACGGAGAAAGTACATCGAGAACGGATTTAAAAGAGGGCCAGGTCTTCTTTAAATTTGCAAAGAGGTCAGTATGTTTACAGTGAACTACTGTGAAAATCTGGCTATGAAGATGAAAACTGGGAGTGCTCACTTTCTTAACAAATCCATTCTGGTTACATGAGCTTGAGACTTAAAATATAGATGGCATAAGGACAGACTTTTTAAGTGCACAATTTTACTTACTTTATTAAAATTACTGAAAACTCTACTTTTTCTACATAAACAAATTAATCCAAAATATAACTGCTACAGGAATTATAACTCCATGTAGTCCCTTCACAGCCTAGGTTTCAAGCCATAATTATTATATATATTAATTTTGTGTGTGCCTATGTGCTGAGGATGCCTGACCTAATGTTTACACATAAAAGACACACACACCTTCACACAAGGTGCTCACTTACACCACTGACAATCTGTCTACAGTCCATTATATTTATCTTGGATAACAGTATTCTGTATTTTATTGACATCAATAACCTTGTTTTCCAAAGGCTCTAATACCTTTTGGCTATTTTTACCTTAGAACCAAGTAGCAGGAATTTGCAAATATTAATTGAGGTCTACCATCCTTCAGAATAATAGCAACCAGAACATACCAAAAGAAACGTCACAGCTTTTCTTGTAAATGATGTCAGGCTGACAACAAACATGAATATAAGTTATTATTTCAATTGGTCTGAGAATGTCTTTTTACATCTCATACCAGCAAAAGAAGAATAAAAATAACGTTAAAACAATTATACTTGATCCTTTTTAATGTGATTAATCCTATTTGAGCTAGAAGAACATATGAAGTGTTTTGGGAGATAGGAAAACAAAACTGATTAATGATATTTTCTCATTTTTCAAAACACAATGCTTGAAGGTAGCAAATTGATAAGGAAAGAGAGCTTTTGTCTTCTGTCCTCTCTGCCCCTACCCAGCCCAACTCTCTACTTTGATATGCGAACACTGACAAGGATGGACTGTGGAGTGGTAACAAGTGTAAACTCCTGCACTGTACCCAGCTATTTCAAGAGAAAGCATGTGCACTGGTATGTGGAGCTGCTCTTATGTTTTCAGGTTTTCCAAAAACTGTACTTTTATTTTTTCACTGTGGGCCATCACAAAATGGCTAGGACTTCTCCAGAACACCTTGTTCCACTCTCACTCTACCCTCTGCCACTCCATGGATCTCCCTTCCATCATCTCCTAGCTCTACCCAACACAATCTGTTTTTCTCTCCTTTTTTGGGCACCTCCCAGTACTCCTCCTTTTCACCTTGGTTTCTTTTCCTTCTTTCCGTTCTTCAGGCAATGAACAACAGAGGAGACTAAACCCCCTTGCAGCAAGGAAGAGAGTTACTTCTGAGGATTCACCGGGTACAGCACGGCTGGTGGCTGCGGGTGCTCACGTGCAACCGAGTCATTCATTCAGGTACCACCAAAATCAATGAAGGCCTTTGTACCAGCCTGAGCAGGAACAAAATGAAACCCATCTCCTCCTCCTTCCCTAATACCTTGCTCAAACTACCAGGTTACTTCCCCCCAGGGCTCCATTCACCTGGTAAGCACTGACATTAGCCTTAGCCTAACCTGCCTATTTAAATGATGCAGGTATTACAGTATTTGACACACAAGAGTGCCCACTAACTTTTTAATGAGGATGCAGACGAGAACTCCAAAGCCCCATCACACCATCAATAAAAAGCTCGTTTGTATAGGGATAATCAGAGTTTTTCTTGTCAATACAGTCATTTGTTCAATTTAAGGTTCACCCAATAAGCTTAATGCATTTATAATTGAATCTTTGACTGCTTGGCTCTGAATAAAGGATTAGGCCTGATGCAAAAGGCTACTTTGACCTTGAGAGCTATGAAGTTACAAGAACCATTTTGTCATTGGAGCAAACAATTTTAATATGTTTTGAGAAATACAAAAGGTCCTAACAATAGAGCCAATCACACAACTGAATCAAACTCTCTTCTGTTAATTAAAAGTTGGTCTTGCTTCCTACAGCTGATGATTTTTATGTACCCTCTGTCAACTTGGCAGCTCCACTTATCAATTATAACCATTTCTTTCCAAACAGAGTTTCTTCTACCATGTTAAATCAGGCAGCATAAAAATACAAAGTTTCAATGACAAACATAAAAAATGCTTGCCTCATTATTTAAAGACATCACTTAGGACAATCTTTGTACAAACAGGATCACACCTTTTACTTCCAGGGCTTCTGTAAATTAAAAGGTTTAATCAGAAATCCATTTGGATACTGCAGTTTCTAAGAATTTTTTTGAGGGGAAAATATCTCTCCAAAGGAAATACTTTGTGTTTTTTCTTAGCACTGCAGTGATGATTTTCTATGAGACTTGGACATTATAGTTATTCAAGTGTGGAATATGCACATTTAAAGTGATGTGATAAAATAGCTTTGTTTTTGGTAAGGCAGATTGTTGAAAGAACTAATGAAGCCAGAGCTCATCCTCCCGCTTCGGCTGTCTCTGTAAGCCACCTCTACGCCCTCAGCATCCTCTTCCTTCTGAGATAAAGCATATGCATTTATAATAAAATTGAAATAAATGCAACACGGTTGCATTTTCAAATTTCATTAAGAAAAACAATAGCTGGAAGTCTGAAAGAGGACATCTCTGAAAGCGCTGTATTGCGCCATTTTTAAGAAAAGCACAAGCGCATCCAGAGCTAACTAGTACAGGAACCCAGGGGGTTTATGAGACAGACCAACTTCTGTGTTGCTGAATTTTCTTTTCAGGCCTCCCTTGGGACTCCTTCCAGGCTATGGAGATGGTTCAGCAGTAGTTTGATAAGCCACATGGGACTTGAATGCTGCTTTGCTTCCTTCCCATAATGACTGCTACCAAATAAGCCTAGACCTCTGTATGCCATTTAGTCACTCACACACTTTTTAGTATTCTATAACATCCATGCCAGGCTACAAAATGTTTATTTATTCTTGCTAGTCCACTCGCTTTAATTATGGTTATGGTTTAGAAGGCATTTTCACTTGAAATTATGATCTTCAGTTACCTTTTGAAATGGAGTTTTTCCTGATTACTGCAAGCCCTGGTGTGATGATTTTACACTAATTTAAATGCATGAGACTCGAAATCTTTTTTCCACACTTTCACAGAGATTAATTTCCTGCCAAATGAAAAGGCCAGGCTGTCTCCTAGATTACGGCACTTTCCCACCTGCATAAAGTTGCCCTCTGGATGTGTCGGCGGCCAGCGGGAAGGCCCGCTATGGAAATGGTCGTGAGAACAGCTGAACTTTTTGCAGTCTCCCCTATATCACCTCCCTCTCCGTGAATAAGGACACGGCATCCTGAAGCCCACCTTACACTGCTGAGTCTCTGACAGTCCCAACAGCTGGCACAAGCTGCAGCACGCTCTGCAGCTGGTCAAGGATGAGGGCAGCACAACTGCCGTGTAAACACCACCTTTACACATCTGCATACACTCAGTCTCCTTGATTTGACCAATGCAAACCTGATTCTGGTCGGAGAATCAGGCCCTATACTCATCCACAGACTTTTTTATGATGCATTTCTGAATGTAACAAGGGAATAATTCCAGAAACAATAAAAAGGTTTGGTAAATGAGGAGAATACTGCAAGTTACAAAATAACACAGCTCGACGGCAAGTTACAAAATAACACAGCTCGCCTGTTACATAAAACCACTACTTCTTTTCTTTCTTTCCTTTTTTTTTTTTTTTTTTTTACTACCTTAGACTACATTCTGGGAGCTGTTGACAAAAGCTGACCTTTCAATGGCCTGCGTAAGCTTCACTGACAACATTTTCAATATATATAATACCCATGTAACACACATCACTGAAAGATGACAGGGCCCTCGGAGTTAAGCTCAATGTTCCAACACTACATGTTGCTGGCAACACCATAAAAATACTTTTATTTATTCATAAGTGTCAAGTAAAGATTAACACTTATCACAGTGAATTTTGAAGATGGATGACATTCTTTTCCCCATCATTTAGAAGATAAACCAAACCAATAGATCACAACACTAATCGCAGATCACAGCAATACTCTTCTTGTAGGCTTCTCCTATCTTATACTTATACTTAGAAAGTTTAACCTCAGAAGCCACACAAAATCACAGCCTGGTTAATCACGAGCAACTGAAGGACAGCCAAAATATAATACTGAAATGAAACCATTCTGTCCTGTCTAATCAAACGACTGACAGCATGACGGGCACGACATCTGGTAAAGACATCTAGGGAAGCACAGCCTGCAGCGTCCTAAGGCTCTGTTTGGCAAACGGCATGTTTGCACCTGCCTCCGGGGGACTCGCAGAGTGACTTGAGAAGCTCTGGGTATGTCTACACACCCACCGTAGGGCAAATTCAGCACTGTCAGATTAACAGTCAGTCTTGGCACCGTCAGCAGCGTTGCCTTCTGAAATCAGGGGACGTTTATCAACCCCAATCTATCGACTGAAAGAGACTCAATGATCTCTTAAACAACAAAAACTAAGAAAGAAAAAATAATAAAACAACAAAACTTCTGTGATCAGCGCTGCTGGTAAGTCTACAACCTTCTGTTCTTTGCTCAAAGACGTTCCTTTCTTTCCTTGGTTTTGAAAGGTAGATAAGTGAAATGATTTCACATGCTCCATCAGTGACTTAAGCTGCGTGGGTTTAGGGGGCAAGACAGCAAAGCGCACCAGAAAATCCTACTTGTACCTAAACCAAAAGCATCAACTTTTAAAAAGCTGTGATATAGGAACATCATCTAGTCATGAGATTGTGAAAGACGCCTGCATACAGTACGCACACAGTAACAGCTGCCGCAGCACAGGTAGCAATGGCTTTACTCAAGAACCACTTGAAGCAGCAGCATCTTTGAAACCATGAAACAGCAGACATACACAACTGGCTCTGTCACCATAGCTCTGACTTCCAAAATCTGGGAAATAACGCAAACTGGAACTTATCTTCTACTTCCTAATCTACCAAAAATATTTACACCCACTTTAGACCAGATGATGTGGTTGGCTAAGGTGGTCATTTTCTAAAGAAGTATTAAAGACTTGATGTCAAATCCTATTCTGTTTACTTTTGTGAGTAATTTCATGGATTTTTATAGAAGTAGTCAGATAAACTGAATGCAATTTTGCCAAAAAAATCTAAATCTTACTGCTTTCTGGTGTTTATGACCAGGCATAAATTTGTAGTAATTTCCTTCAATACTAGTAGGCTTATTTAGAACCTGAATTATAAAAGCAATTTTCAATAATGTGATGTGTGTGTGAAAAAGCCTTTTCCATAATTATACCACTTATTTAAGAGAGATGATACTTCACAGAACACAATCACATTTGAAGAGTTCTCATTATAGTAACTCCTGTATAACTGGAGCATTAAATAAGTTCTACTGTGTTATTAAAAAGTCTTGAAAATACTCTCTGAAGTTACTTGAAGTTACATTATGACTCTGACACTTCTTGTAGAAAAAATGAGACCTGGAAAGAAAGTCACAGAGTCACAACACAAGCACGACAGCTCTACTGCAAACAACTGTGCCCTGCAGCTGTAGCATCCAACACCCTCTCCCATCTAGAGAGCAGCTCTGAAGCCACAGCAGACCTGCATCTTCTCCTTCCAGGACTATTCGAGTCTCTTTTGACCATGCAATGTGAGGCCCAGACTTTTGTGCATGTTGTTGCACTGCTTTCTACTACCTTCTGGCAAACCTTCTGCCTGTGAAGCAAAACTGGGAGGCCAGAGGAAGCCAGCAAAGAGTTCCACCCTAAAACCTCTTCTCAAATGGCCTGTTAAATAGCCAAGAGTGAAAGCCTGGTTTCAATAAAGTTTTGCAGTTCCCCTCAACGAAACGTCTCAGCTTCAGTCACTGCAAACAACACCCAAAGGCTGAGCCCCACAACCTCCTGTTTGAAACCCTGGGGCCCCATTAAGCAATCTCAAGCATTTTTTGGAAAGTTGAGAGCCTAAAAGTCAACGCATGCAAAATCTTGGAAATTTAGGCAATAGAGGCACCGTTTTCTGAGTTTTCTCATCCTAAGTAGGCACCACCACTACTTTTCTCCTGCACAGGATAATGCTGATGTTCATTCTCAAGTTCAACAGCATAAACGAATTAATAACTTTATTTTAAACTTGCAAGCAGGCCACAATAAGTTGTAAAATCAGTATTTTCTTCATTTCTGGCTGTCCATCACTTGCTAATAGTGACAATGCACCACATGTCCCTCTGCTAGGAACAGATAGCAAAAATTTAAGTGAAAATTTTGCCTCAGGAGAGTCCACACAGAGCACTGACTGCAATATTTTATTCTCTGGGTGAAGCTTTACGATTTCAGTGTCCACAGAATTCTCCATGTGTCAGCAGGCAACTGACAACTTTGCAAAATCAACTCATGTCACTTTTCAACCAAATATAATGAGTAGTCAACACAAATGGCAACAACATTTACATCCTTTACATCCTAAATCCAGCAGATGAAGGTCAGCAAGACTGACATGCTTTCCATTTACAGTTTAAAAGCTCTAATACGTAAAACACAACACAACCCACAATTTCCTTAGCCAACCCCAAAATAAACTGCATGCAAGACGTGAAGGTATCTAATTTTAGTATATTTTTGAAGTACACAAACATTAACTTTAACTTCTATATGGGCTGGAAATAATTTAAGACATTTAACAGCTGTTTAGAAAGCAGGGAAGTTTTCAAGTGTAGTTCAGAATCGAAACTATCACTACATAATTTGATAAACTATGTATTATAATCTGTTATTAAACAAATAAAAGCTTTGCCAACGTAATGAAATTCATTACTAATGGAAAGCATCTCCACGGCATGTTTTTATACTGCCAAATCAGCAAAATAAACAATCTACTTACTGGAACGTGTAAAACAGCCAAGGCCCTTTGCAATTGGTCTTTTGGGCGACATCCCGTCAAATGAGAAGAGTATTTCTCTTTTGCCGGTTCACGGGCAGCAGGCTTGCCAGCCTCCCCAGCGCCTCACACCGCCCTGCGCAGCACCGATCCGGAGGGCAAGCCTGCCCTCGCTCCCCAAGTCGCAGGGATCGGTGTACAACCTGGCCAGTAACTACTCCGTACCACGTACACCATAAAAAAGAAAGCGTTGTGTGTGCGAGTTCACAGGAAACAAAGCAGATGGTGGGACCTTCGCAGTTGCAGGCAACTCTTTTAATGGACTAATGTAGCAACAACATATTGTGAATTCAGCTGGAAAATGGGCAATTACTCTGGGTTTTGCATACTGGAGTTTTTCTGCAGAACTAACCTTCCCAGTCTCGGCACTGCCAAAATAATTACTTTTCACTTAGCCTCTTAGCATTTTAACAGCTCTGTTGTTGACAGTATATTAAATAAATGGCATGATGGACAAAGAAAGAAGCAGATGTTAATTCAAGCTACAAAGCTGTGTTCAAGGACAATTGCTCACCTTCCCTGTCTCTCATTTATTTTATTTTGAAATTTGAATCAGATAAACAAAAATGGGGGAAAAAAGTACTGGATACAGATTTTTCTCATCATAAATGCCCATACTCAAATAAATCTGTATTTCATTAGCTGTCTCAACATTTTCAACTGGAGGCCCTATTCTCAAACTACTTGTCTCAAAATGTATCCATCTGTTTAGTTCAGTGGACTTTGTAGGAAACCCCAAATACGTAAACCTATCTGTATGAAAAACAGGGTTACATCAATAGGCTTCTTCTTGCCTTAATGGCAAAAGAAAACCAGAATCAATCATTTTATGACGTTACCTCAGAGTACATGCCGGTGAGCTCTAAAATCACAGAGGACGGGATCCAGCATTTTTTTCTCTAAGGTAAATTTTTATAACAAACTAAGTTTAAACATTTTGATTCATTTTAGCAGACCAAAACTACATATTCAGATTTCTGAATGGTGAAATAATCTACCTCAGCTGAGACTGCAAAGATAAGTATTTTAATTTTCTAAATTGAAAATTTTCTTAAAATTTTTTTCTTTATATTTTTCCTCCAATCACGAGGAAAAAGATCACATGTATATAACTCCCCACAGAATATCAATTCTGATATTTGACTTTCAAAAGACAATCTTAACCCACCTTTGTCACCGTTTATCTCCCACAGGTATACCTATAGTCATAAAAATCCCTGACTCGATTATTTCCTTGGAACATTTCCCTAAATCAACACTTTCTAATTACAAATCTTCAGTGATCTCTTCCGAACAGACCATGCTGACTATTTGTTTTTAATTTTCAGGTCTCATCTTCCGTCAGAGGGCTGCTTTGGTGCTGTTAAGAAAGAAGAACCTACCAATGCTCTGGACGGTGGGATACAGAGTATGTTTATTCCACTGGCAGGTGCCACAAAGCCCAAAGGGCAGCAAGTACAGACTGGCAGCAAGAACCAAGAACATCCTTAATAACAGGGGATATGGCCTGAAGTGATGGGGCACTATTCACGGGGCACAGAGAAAGTAATACATTTAGGCATGACAACAGCATGAATACAAGATGGGAAAAAAACCTGTATGTTGGATGAACCAATGCTGTTGTGAACAGGCAGACACAATACCTACACAAGTATGTATACATATAAGCATGCCCTGCGAAACAAAGTCCTGCTCCCACTCAGGTTTAGCAATAAGGAGCTGGCCAGAATGCTACATCCAGCTTTGGGTACTGCATTCAAACAAGATGGGGATCAGTTGGAGGTAGTCCTGAGGACAGCCCTGAGAACGACCCAAGGTCTAGGAAACATGATCTACAGAGAAAGATTCAATAAACTGGGAGTATTTAACCCAAGGAACAAAAAACGGGGTGTAATGGCATAACAGACTTAGCAAAGGTTCCTGCAAAGAGGAAGGCAGTAACATGTTTTCCAGGTTCACTGTGGATAGAACAGGAGGTACGTGCTTAAAGCGCAACTAGAAAGGTTCATATGCGACATTAAGGGGGAAAAAAATCACAGTAAGGACAGCAAAGCATTGGTAGAGGTTCCTGGGGAAATACAGCAACTCCAAGATGGGGTATCTTAATGGAGAGATTAGACAAACATCTGCCAAGGGTGGCACTGGTACAGTTGACCCTGTCTGAGACAGGAGGTTGGGTCAGATGGTCTCAAGATCTTTCCTGGGTCTGTAAGTCTGTGACCTCTGTCTTGCTGCCACAGGCAGATTCCACTGTATCACTTCTCAAGGCAATGTGAATGGAAGTTTGCCACTGGTTTTGGTTCATTTTAGGGATATTCAGAGAAGCAAAAAGGGGAGGGAAGTGAAGCAAAATAGCCATATTTTGACAAAGGAGTGTAAGAGATCAGCTTTCCAGCCACTGATTATATCCGAAGCAAATCCAGTTACATCAATGGTGTTTGCCTGGATTCACACTGTTACAGGACTGGTGAGAATCTGGTACTGAGTTTAAAGACAGGCACTCATTTACAGGGTAGCTATACTATGAAAAGAGCCTTTCTAACCCACAGAATATCATAAAATGCCATTTTCTTGACTGCCAAATCATTTGTTAGAGAACAGTCTGTGCCCTATCTGCATATGACTGTTTACTTTCCTAAAGTCACCTTTCTTATGACACTTAGTTGATGCTTTTACAACACTGTTCTTCTGCCATAGCTCCATACCTGAATCCAGGAAAATACATAAAACTGGCAGTGGCTGAAATGTTTTGTCCAAAACTTATTTGAATGAAAAATGGTTTTTTAAATCTTTTTGGAGGTTTTTTTTAAATTGATTTTTCTCAATTTAATTCTTTGTAAATATCAGAAAAGCAAAACAGACTGTGTCTTGTTAAATGTTTGTTTTCAAGAATGGAAAATGTTTTCTAAATATTTGTTTTGTATTTATTTCTGTTTTGATTATGATAAACAGATTTCACAAATATCCCAAGAAATATATGCACAAGTACCTAATAGTGTGTTTGGAGGGTGGGGGGCTGTAATCTCACAGCTTTGCACGGCTCTGATCCTAAGAGGCTGCTCCACTTGCAAGGAAATGATCGCGCTTTGGAAGTGAGTGCAAGAGCAAGGACTCGGCGCTGAACTTGGCAGCACAGAGGATGTGGAGCTGACAGCTGTGGTTGCGTGGGAGTTGAGACATACACGACATGACAAGTTTTCTGGGCTGGGAGTGGGAAAAAAGACACAGAGAGGAGGAGGCTTATGGTGAAAGCGTGGAAAGAAATGGAGAGACAATGAGGAGGCTCTTCCAAGCTAAGCTGCTGAGAGCCCCTGTCCTGCTTATGAATTGCAGAAGAGGTGAAAGTTTTCCCACTCTGAGTGCATGCGTATACCCCACAAATGCTAGCCAGGACCCTTCTGAGCAAAACAACAATGGGAGCAATGCACTAAGCGGCAGAAAACATACGGCTCAACAAAAAAACTCATCACCTCACATCAGCCAAGAATTGCTCTGCTTGCCTCTGTCCTTTTCTCTCCAATTCCTCAAAATCCAAGCAAGACAGAAACAGTTACTGCCACTGTGGCCATCTAGGGCTTTCTACAGGGAAGAATAGCCTCCCCTGCCTAGTCTTCCCTTTCTCTCTGGTACCCTGGAAAAGCATAAGGAGAAGAGCAGACTCCTCTTTAGCCCTCAAGGAACGCAGAGCCCCTTTCCGCCCAGCAGCTCCTCAACCCGCTCCCAGCAGCTGGAGGCAGACAGCAGTCACCTAGAGATGGAAACAGAGGACAGGTCGGAAGCAAGCTTGAAAGACAACTTTCCACCGCCACTTCTGCAATGAAACAGGAAGAGTTTAGTGCAAGAGAAAAAGAAATATAGTAAATAACGAGTGCAGAGAACGTGGGAGTTGGAAATGACAACTGCAAGGAGTCCTTAGCCCTCTCAGCTGCATTGTGCCTTAAACCCTTGAATAAACTACAGCCCAATTGCACCTTGCCCTGGAAATAACACTGCTTTGAGATCGACCAATAGCTTTTGTGACTCCTGACAGAAGTCTTAATGCTGAAATTTTGCGCAGAACTACTGAGCGTGTCTTTTAGAACAAAGTGCTTATTACCAGGGCCTTGGCGTCCTAAGCTCAACCACTACCTTGACATCTGCTTATTTTCTTTCAGAAAACTACCTTGCTTAGTTATTATATATTGAAAGCCTTCTGGTTGCCAGTAGTTAGAGAGGGTGCAAACTGAGGAGAAAGCGCCACAAAGCAGCAATATCCTAGCTGCAGGCTGTGATACTGCTGAAACCAAAACAAAACCTGTTAGTACAGAGATCTTTAAGAAAAAGGAATTCTTGATCTTCCAGTGAAAAACATAAAGAAAGCATTGTGCGACTTTATTCTACCAAAAATTTCCACTAAATACATCCCTTTGCTTTTCATATTTCTCAGACTGTCACTTTGTGAAAGCTAGAAATGAAATGAATTTCTGTGCTTGTTGCCAAGAGCAAGTGAGCAGCGTGTTCTGGCGCAGACGGGGGTGAATTGACTGTTCTCTCCTCCTCGCCAGTACCCTCGTGTCAGCCTGGTGACAACCGGGAGAGGCTCGGGGAGTGCTGCTACGCGCAGCCCCAGGAATGAGTCTGCAGAGCTGCGCAGTGCTGAAGCTATTTGTAAAGTTTTTCGCATGCTACAGATATCCTCATCTTTTCCCCACTCTTACTGTTGTACGTGCCACTGAACTGAACCACGTGAATTCAGTCGTCAGGAAATCTTTCTTCCCTTCAGCTAATGGCCGTGTGTTGGAAGGTCATTATAAGTGTTTACTCCAGGAGGAAGCAGCCCACCAGCGATCGGCAACTGCAGATCTCTGTCAGTGCAGCACAAGCTTTTCCTCACTTTCTCCTTAATTGCACGGCGCAAAACTACCACGTAAGCAGAGGAGAATATCAGACAAGGGCAAATAAGACAAAAAGGCAGGCAAGCTCATACTTCTGCTTGCCGCGCTGTGCCTCCTCTTTCCCTCTCTTGGTTCTTTACATCCCTCAGCAGTACACCTTGGCTTCTTCTCATGGACCTAGGGGATGCCCACCATCGAAGAGCTTCAGCACCTCCAAAGCACTGGTTTTATAAATACATACATTTTAACAGCTCTCTTCCCTCTCCCTCCCCTGGTCTCTCACACCTGCAGATGTTATATATAGTTCTCTGGGTTTTTTCCTCCCATAATGAGGTACCAGAGGAGGTGTAGGCATGGTGAAAGGAACAGTGCCACATTCATTGCCTCATGCCATGAGGTTTATGGGGATCAAATAAGAACTACTTTTGTTAGTGACTTGGGAAGAAAATAAAACGGACTGAATTCTCCAAGGAGATGAGCACGTTGGCTCTCTGTGTCCCAGGGGACCTCCAGCATTGGATGTGGGCAGCCTGAAAGGCTGCAGATACAATCGCAGTGAGCAGAATTAGCCTGCTGATTCCTGCAACTGAGTGGCTGTGGGAAGAGAAAATATCCAGTATGCTTTCCATAGGTTTAATAGTACCATACACACCAAGACGTGGAAACCTGGAGGATACTGGACAGCAATAAAGATAACACTTAGATCATAAATGTGATTAAATTGCACTTAAATGTATGTGAATTGAGGGCCCTAAATACCTTGCAAGGTATACCTTACCAGCTGCAGGATTAATCCACTCCATTCTATAGGATTTTTAAAAAAGAGATTTTAGGGCTTATTCTATTACGTATATGATACTGAATGACAGGCGCAGTTTTTCAAATTTAGAATAATGCAGGAAAATTTAAAATCATGTGTAAATAAAGCAACAATGGGAACACCCTTGACAATCTTAATTGCACTGAAGTCAGACACAGAATGGATGAAAGCATAAAAATGTCAAAATTAATATGAAAAATTAGGCTTTCTACAGGCATCACTTCCATACACAGTATGTGCTGAAATAATATTAGTATATTACAAAGATGGCTAAAGTTTCTAGCTCTAAGGTAGAACACCAATTAAGTAGAAAAATCAATGATTAAAGAAGGCAAAAAGGCAAAGGGAAAAAATGCATGGTGGAAGTTCTCTAAATGCGTCTATGCCATAGCATTATGGATATTCTTCTGCCAGCAAGAACTGAAAGATGAACTCAGCTTTCCTTCCTCAGTCTGTTACGAAAAACAATTCTTATGCTCATTGTTTTATACATTGTTTTTCTCTTGCAGCACACTGCAGCAATACTCCTTCAGCAGGCCTATCCCTATCCCCAAATTAGCCTCATAAATTTATTGCCCGGGACCTTCTCCCTACTACTCCCACACCCATACTCAATGTCTTTTGTCTCTTCTCCAAAATCCTATCAGATCAAGTGGCAAAAACAATGCCAAGATCTTGTCTGGATGCCAAGCAACCCTGTAAGCCTCTTTTACTTCCCTCTTCCCTCCCTTACTCAAAAGGCCCTCAGGAAAACCCTCTAAGCTACCCCTACATCATTTCAACCTGCAAATACATAGTTTTTCTCCAAGGTCCCAAACCACCACCCTAGCTTG
Source organism: Dromaius novaehollandiae (assembly GCF_036370855.1). Taxonomy (NCBI): domain Eukaryota; kingdom Metazoa; phylum Chordata; class Aves; order Casuariiformes; family Dromaiidae; genus Dromaius; species Dromaius novaehollandiae. The sequence goes on from NC_088100.1 coordinate 122,265,460, forward strand.
CAACTGCTCTCTCATCCATTCCTATAATCTCATTTCTTTTCTCTCTCCCTCCTCTCTGCCTGCACCTCTTATTCCCTGCTTTCTCTTCAAGAACTGAAGAGAACTGTTGTTCACACACTGACAAATACTGCTTCTGTGCAAATGTTCTTATAAAGATTGGAAGACTTTTTTCTGATTAGCATTTCTTGGAGTTTTTGTTGCTGCTCTTCTTTCAAAACAGATCTCTGCAAACTAGTCTGCTTGTTCTTTTCCTTCTTTCCCATCCCCTCCTGTCTTCCATTTCTGCTTCTGAGTGAGAGGGAAAACGGAAAGAGAAAAAAAAGGAAAGGGGGATGGTTAAAAAATAAGATTAAAAAGTCAAAAAGACCACAAAAGCAAAACTTTTAAACAGAAATTACTTTCAAGAAATGCTCTTTGGAAGTGTTTTTCAAACACAGATCTTAGGCAAGTTCTGCTAACCCTCCAAGTAACCAAACAACCAATGGGAAGTGAATCCATTTTCTAGATTCGGTGTTTGGGTGGGATAATTCATCCCGTCTTGGTTTTAGCCACATAACCAGGCTGTTCCAGAACTGCCCCCGAGGGAGCTTAGCACTCTTCGATGTACGGGGAAATTACCCTTCCAGAATTAGGCACTCTGAATCACACGTTTTAGAATGCATAAAATTACCTAAGTACAGTGTGTGAGTATCTGGAGCTTCTATTTAAAGTATAAGCTCCTTAAGCATCCTCCTCCTTAAGCCCTGGCTACACTTACGACAGCTGTTTAGAGCCTGTCTTAATTATTCAACAGTAAAGATAGCTCCCTGTTTTGGATATATTCTAGTCTTCTTTTTAGAAAAAGATACATAGAAAATTGATGCTTACTGAAGAAAAAGATACCACCATTACAAGGTGTTTTACTGATGGTAGTGGTAACTGGTTGCATACTGGTGAGGGCTGGACAGCACTCCTGAAGCAAATGCTTTTGCCAGGCGAGTGGGGGGCTTAGTTTGGCATCCTGGAAAAGCTCCTATTCCCTGACAAGCAGAACAAAGCGAGAGCAACACCCAGGCTTCTCCGCTCCCTCCTGCATCAGCGGGCTGGTTATAGGGGGTGAGCAGTTGAGGAGCCTGGCCCACACATCTGCAGCAGATGAGGTGAGATGCTGGCTTTCCCGTGACACTGGTCCCTCCGTAGTTTACAAAACTATCTTTATTTTCCTTTGCCGACACAGAACCTAGTGAGACGCCTGTATTCTATTCACACCAGCACTACAACAGGGACTGAAGCAAAAACACGGGTTTTGCTAGCAGATAATAAACTAGGAGCTTATTCTATTCCACTCTCTAGCAACTGAAAAACAGTCAGCAGTTAGATTTGAATATTCACAAAGCACTAACAAGAATTTGGCATTTAGTCTCAAAAACAAAGGGAAAGACCTGTCTCCGTTACAAACACCAGGGTACTACAGGATTTTCACCACCAAAAGAGATGATAAACTTCCCAGCCTACATATCTGCCTTATCATTGTTCCACCATTGTCACCAAAATGAAGAGTGGGCAACCAGTAGCAGTTTACCTTTATTACCTAATTGGATGGGGATGACAGGATAAAGAGAATAATCGTATTGCAGTGTCAGAATACGACATTTTAATTAAGGGGATATGATTCTCTTAAAGTAATGCATCCTCCCAACTGCAAGTTCTTAAAATGTACCTGATGTCAAATCCTTCACCGCAGACTGTGTTTTTTTCACTCCCACTGTTTGCAACAGCTTTTTAGGAGCTTGGAAATAAAATGCACATTTCTCTACTAGTTGCAAATCAATTTTTGCCAAGTGAGGAAGGATTTATTTTTCTATTGTTGTATCATATTTTTCTGTCATTCCTAAAAGTACTATTCTATTCAAATTTACATACTGTGCTCACTGTGTTTTTATAGTAGGGACTGTGGGAAGTCCAGATATCTCAGCAACATTGTCATAACTCTGGGCTTCCAGACAAGTGACTTACCCACTACAGGATACTGTTTCCACTGCCCAAAGCAAAAGAAAACAAAGTGACTTACTAGGTTTCCGAAAAAGATAACTATGAAGCTGTAACATGGCATTCTATTAATATTATTTGTATTGCATATATTACAAGCTCATTAAAGAAACACCAAGCAAAGTAATTTTTTGTTTTTTGCTCTCTAGAGAATATCTTCTAATATGAAGCTGAACTGAAAATACTCTACAGTAAAGAAATACAAAAGGAATAGAATATTCTACTATATTAATTATGTGGCCAAACTTAAGAACGAACTTCATATTTTTAAACACACACTAATTACGCTGGGTACCTGACTCTTGAGCACTAAACCACTGCTCTCCAGATAGTGCTTTTAAAACTAGGATCTTAACAGTAAATCAGATGGAACAAGTAATTTCATAGGAGAATTCTGCTTTATGCTCAAAACTTTGCCCATATTGGAAAAAAGAAAACAGAAGCGAAATCAGGAGTTTTAAGACTAGTAGCTTAGTGAAATCAGCAAACAGTCTCTCCTACTCACCTCACACCAACTGAATATAATGGATGTCAGACAACAGCTCTATGTTCACAGAGCTCTTAAGACCACGGTCCATCCTGGAACAAGTAGGTCCTATTTCAAGTAGGACCTGACCTTGCTGAAATAGGATCTGCATTTCTAGTCCCTCCTCTCTCTGCCATATGGGTCTGGCTATCTTGCCAAATTCCAGAAATATGAGAGAAAAAAGGGAAAACCCTCATTACATACTAAATTAAAGAACTTTGAAGAACTTTTCTGGATTGAACAAACACTATTATTCTTTCACAATCTAGAGCTAAACTACTGATACAGTAAAATTATATCAGTGTTTGTATCATTTTAGATAACTGCTCTACAAAGTAAGGAAGAGTTTTCAGTGACTCCTAGGAAAAAAAGCTATTTTATTTGGATGAAAAAGAAAGTTCTGTTTGAAACATAAAAGCATCAGAACATATTTCTCTGCTCCAGAAATGTGAAGGGTAAAATAAAAGATTTATTCTCTAAAAGATTTATTTTCTTACTTACTGATGTTTCTGTGACTCACCTAGCATTAAAGGCAGTCTTTAAAATGTCTGCAAAAGGTGACCAAACAGCAATAGATGTCACGAATATATATTAATTTGTGTATACAAAGTTTCCCAAGTAAGCTATTTCTTCACTCAAAAATGTTTAGGGATCCACAAATCAAAGAAATCACTGTCAAACTGAAAAGCCTCCCATTCACTTGCTATCAAAAATACATGTTTGCTATCAAAGTAGTCAAGCTTCAGAAAGTCTAATGTCCCTTTGCTACTGAAGAGAGGCCTTCTAAGGCATTTTACTGATAATGAGCAATTTGTTTTATATACTCCTTGAAAACTTTCCATCGTTTACTCCATGCTCCGAAAAACAAGCAACGAGCTTATGCCAGAGGGACAGCATTATACTAGAAGCATAATATTGCAGAAAACAGTATTGATCATGCTGCACACACAGGAGAAACACAAGAGGATATGGTTCAGATAGAACTGAAACTGCGGGTAGCATTTTAAGTAGACTGAATGCAATATTCCAAACCATTTTTATGCTGTTTCTATTAACGCCTCTCTTTAAAACATTCCTTAAGATGCTTCGGTTTCAAGGTTTTTACAATGACATTTAAAACTAACTCAATGTGTGTAAGAAACTGCTCCAAAGTCTGTCCTTGTTTTATTGTCACTTTTACTGCCATCCTTATTAAAAGCTAGCAAAATAAAACAAACTGAAATCACTACACAATGAAGGAATATTTATGATGAATTATTTTCAAATGTTATAATGGGAGTTTATAACAACAATACAGTTAATTTCTTGAGAGAAAAAAGCTGTTTACTTTATAATATTTGAAAAAATGAACTTAATTTTGCACTTCATCCAAATACAATACCTCCAGCAACATTGTCCAGAGACCCATGGTGGTGTAAGGCTCATGTTTAAAGCTGGATCAGGTCTGTCACACATTTTCCATGCTACTTAATCCAGCTTTGGGTTTTTGTGGGGGGTTTTTTGTTTTGCTTTTGTTTCTTTACGAAATCTTGTATTTGCTGACTAAACAAGGCTCAAGAAGGCTCAAAGATGTCTAAGCAAGCACCTGACATCACCTGACTGAAATAAACGGGAGGCAGGGACTAATCCCATAAAGCCATCTAACTTTTAGGGGTTTGCTTCCCAACACTGCATTCAAAGAGTCCAGCTACACACTGCAGAGGAGGCGATGACACCGAGGATGCACTAAGTATTTTAAACCAGGGTCCTCATCAGATAGCTTCATGAGGAGCTGGCCTTGGACACCGTACTTGGAGCTGCAGACAGAAACGTACGTCATACTGGGGTAGCCGAATCCTCTTGGTTTTGCCCTCTTCATAATCTTCATATCCTGTTATAAACCAATCTAAATTTGTATAGTTCAGGCTTCAGCATATCATCCAGGGCACAAAAGTCCAAGATCCTATGCACTGTTGAAGGCCTTTATATTTTGGGGGGAAAGGAGGAGAACAAGACATTGGGTGCTTTTTTTACATTGTATCGAAATTTAATACAATTATAGCCATGATAGGTAAGGAGGATACAAGGTCTGCAGGGACGGTGAAATCTTTTATTAGAATAATTGAGGTGGTTGGAAAAGATGTATAAATTTCTGATAGAGCGCAGTACGCTGTGTTACCTATGCATTCCTTTAAAAATATTTCCAGGTTATCAGAGCTGTCCAACAAGTGAGAAATCACCTCATTACAGGGAAAAGATTCAAAGCGATGATATACATGGCGTTGTCAAATGTGGGAAATCCAGTGCGGGGACTGAGGGAGAAAAGTACAGATTTCAGCTAACAGGTGTCCAGTTCAAACTTTCTAGGAATGGTACGGTAGACAAAAACCTGCACTTTTTCAAAGCGAGCACGAAAAGATATAAGAAAAGACAACTTGAGCCTCTGGCTAAATATGCGCGTGCCCCGGGGGCCTGATTCAGTCCTGCCACGCCGCAACCGTGGGCAACTATTCAGTGCTAAAACACAGAACAGTCCACATGGGCTCATTTTAATAAGGTACAAACACTGCTTCCTGCTTCCCCAAAGTTATTTCTTCATTCAAATGCGCTCCCAAATTCGTAAGAAATGAGCTTAATTTCTTTCCATATTAAAAGTGCAAAGACTCTCTCTTAATTATGTATCTGCCGAAAGATTATTAAAAGCTCTCTATAAAGTATGCAGCCACCAGAACTTATCATTTAACGATTATGCATGCAAAACTGAACTTTTGAACCATTTCAATCAATTAGCTTGTAATTGTTGTTTAGCAGCCCCTGTAATAACTATAAATATTTTTCTAAACCGCGATAAAGCTACCCTGAGATGCGTAATCTGGAGTTCAGTTTCCCCACAAAGCCTATTTAGCTGTGGCCGGCGTGTGTGTATTTACGACGTTATCTGCCGAGCAATTCGTCAGAATTATTTTTAGACTGACAGTATTTACTGAAAGCCCCATACATCAGACTTCGGTGGACGCTGCAGCTATTCCCCAGTTCACGTGAAGTTCACGATTGTTAGGGCCGGACCTTCGTCCGCGATAAATCAACACAGCTCTATTGATCACGCGGCTGCTCATCTTTTCTAGCTGGCGAATAAATACGGGAAGAACATGCCGAAGGCCTCTTAATTCTGCTTTCTGCACAGACAGACAGCTCTGGGACTTCACTCATCTGAGCAAGTCCCATCTTTTATTTATTTCCTTCGAGTAGGAAGTTAGGAGACACTTCCAAACTGTGGGGAGGACTTTAGCTTTTAATCCTCAGTAACTCAGAATAATTATGCTCCTCCCACAACGAGCAAACCATTCTCCAGCATTGCATATTTGCCTAACCAACACTTACTTAATTTTTTCAGGGCTGCAGTTTAGACGGTGCATCATAGTGGCTATGGGAACACCTTGAAGGGGTCCTTCTGACGAGGCACAGACATTTTAAAAAGGGTAATTTATAGATTATTTAAACTATAGTAAACGGACAAGTGGAGCAGGCAATTTCTAAGATATAAGGGTAGACAGTATGAAGAACATAACGGAACATTGAGCACGACAGGAAAGTTAAATCACATTATGTTCCTATTCTGCACGTACAAAGGGAAGACTACTGCTGCCTTTCAAGACTGTCAACAACTGTAAATTTATTTACTTGTAATGACTGTCTGTTGAAAGATCGTTTTGAACAACAGATACATGTTAAGTTGAAAAGATCTCTGCATCAGCAAATGCAAAGCTGAAGTATGTGGTGGGAAAGCATGAGATGAAAAAAAAATACCAGGTACTAGCATAAACTTGCCCAGCCAGATCCTCAGAAGATCTACAGCAGCAGAGTTTGAAAGAATTCAGTGGTACAATACCAATTTCCATGAAGCGAACCCCAAAGGACCCCAGATTAGCTATCTATCTGAAAGCTTCATATAAAATACGTGTGGTCTCCAAACCATCAAAACAGGCATTTTGTTTCCCTCTTCCTTGTCCCAGATTACTGCTTTAAAAACTTTTTTCTTCCCAATTGTAATGCATTGATATTGCATGCAAGTTTATACTTTAAAAGAGGGTGACAGTTAATTTACTGACTTTTAAGCAGTATTTATTATTCTTTGAATATTTTTCCAGTAAAACTTCATTGTGGTATTTAAACAAAGGAAAAATTATATTTGCAACTCCACTGTTACACTTCTGGCAAAGTCTGAAATGCTGTATGTTTGCCACTGCTAATGTTTCCATGTTCAAGGGGTGCCAGAACTGCAGTATTAATATTTAAATTGCCTAACAAAAGTACAAGAAACGTATGCAATAACATGACTCCTTTTGGATTACTAATATTGTCTCATCCTCTTCTACAATTCTGTTTTGTTTTGAATCCTTTAAAAACAGGAGTCCAAACACTCCTTCAGTCTTGTTCTTAGTAACGAAACTTGCATCAAAAGAAAGTAAAGCAATGAGGCAAAATGGCAATCAGGATGATGTGTATTATGGTCTCAATATAGCAAATCTCTTAAGCCCTAGTGAATTCTTGATCCTTTTCTAAGAAATGTGTTTATTTTTGTTAGCCTTTGTTAGGAGTGGACCTTTCCTGGTAAGATAAACTTTATTAGTGGAAGTACTTGCTTTGTAACTCTAATTCTCCCTTGAAGGACTACAGCCTTTTCCTTGGTTTTATTTTTTAATCTCTACAAATACAACTGTTTTAATGCTGGATGAAAATTTTCCCCTAAAAATGACCGTTTAGGCAAAACTGTGTATTACCATTCATCTATATAGGCTGCTTCCAGAAAGAATGAACTACATCGAATCTCCTAACTATGAAGGAGGATCCTCCTCTAACAGGGAGGATGAAAACTTAATAATGTAGAACCCAAAACAGGGGCATATGCCTTTAGATCTTGAAAGCCGGCAACAACATGCCACATCAAGAAAACCATTAGATGCAAGAAATCTGCAACATACTTTGTTCTGAGTTTTACAGATTCCTAAACGTATATATAGAGGATCACTCCCAAAATTTTGCAATTTTTCCAGCATTAGGACCATTTTTTCAGGTGGTGATGATTAATCGTAATTCCTTTACTCAGTGATTTTAAAAGAACCTGTACCCCGTGTAATTATTCGCATTCTTCACAATTTCCCATTATTTGGCTGCTCGAGGCTTCTCCGGTAATATCCTGACTGATCCTGCAGCTTTGAACTACTTAGCATGCAAAGCCTTTAGAATAAAACTTTTGAGATTTTCTTCAAAAGACAGATTTCTAGATGGCTACAAGAATGCATGCCCCAAAAGAAATCTTGCCTTGCCAGAAAAGGAGTTTTCAGAGCCCTGCTTTTCTTGTTAAACCCTTTTGGGCTGATTAAAACCCGTGGCAAAGGCTTCACTTGTGAATTTTATTCTGAGGAACAGAAAAGACCACATTTTCTCAGCAGCTCTCCAGTTCCTCCCTCAGTTGTACTACTTTCCTCAGTGCTTCTGATGGGAACGAGAGGAAAATACTGTGACTAATTACTTTTCCCACATGGAAGAAACTAAACCTACCAAAAAGCACTGTGGGCAAATATGCTAATGGGCAGGAAGTGCTACCAACTATACTGTGCATCTGTTTTTATTTTTTTATACTTCTCATATTTCTGCCATTTTAAAGCAACCTTTATGATTATTTTTACAGATTACACTTACTTTCAAAAGTATATAAAGCAGTAAAAATAACCCTCAAAACTAAGACAAATTCAGAACAGTTAAAACACTATTTCCCTAATACAAACATTACAGAGGCAGAAATTCCTTATGACTCAGGATCTCACATTACTCTACTCTCTGGCTGATTGCTTATCTTATCCAAAGGTGCTTTCCTTCACCGATGCTCAGATTTGTTTGATAGAGAAACATGTGTTAGCTTCACTAATGACAGAAAGGCTTAGAAATGTTTGCAACCCACTAAATCAAGACATTTAAAGTGCTTTGACTGATACAGGTGGTTTTTCCATCACAGAATTTTAAGAAGCAGTTGTAGGGGAACTGTCTTGCCAAGAATAAGTCCTCTTGCAGCTTTCTGTGGCTAGAGTAGAACAAAATATATCAAAACAAGTTACCTATAGTCTTTTAAATACACATTGATTTGACCTAACAAATCCATATGTCTGCTGAAGAACTCCCTAGGAAAAAGTAAATGCATCCTATTCACTAGGTTAAAAACTTAAAGGTATTTTGTTTGCTTTGCCCCCACAGATACCTCCATTCACTGCTGCAATTAATCATTTTATACCTTAAGACACTGGGGTCCTTATCTCGCACTCCTAGGGCTAACACTAACAATAATTATAATATTAGTGCTACTGCTGCTAATAATAACTAACTTTCCTTGAGCTCAACATCTTCCATTCTCAAGGGCTATGATTCCTGCTCAGGCAGAGACTGTTACTGCCTTCAGTTCTCCACTCTGTAGCAGTAGATGTGTCCAAGCACCTGCAGTCCCACATGGATAAAAGAGAAGTCTCTCATCCAGAAGACAAGATTTGGTTAAAAACTTGCTTTAAAAAATAATAAAAGAAAAACCTGCCTCTAAGTAATTTCTCTTTTTGCTCACTAATTTACTTTGCACTGGAGAACCCAAAAACGTATTTTCCAACATACAAGGAGAAATAGTTCCAGTAAAGGAGTAAGAAATATAAAATTATAGTTACCACAGTAGATCCCTAAAGAAGAAAAGAGCTGATTTTTCTCTCTGAAATAGAAAAGGGACATGGAAAATCTCTCTCCTTCTTACAAAAATCAAACAAAGAAGAGTTAAACTGGCAAGACATTAAAAAAGAAAAATTATTTTATAATTTAAAGGACAATTACTTTTTAAAGAGTTTTGAGATGCACAAGTGCTCAGTTCCTTGAGGACTAGTACGGCCAAAGGCAATTCAGTTACAGCTGCTCCCTGTGCTAGCATGACCCCTCTCGCATTTTCCCTCTCTCACATGCTTCCTGATTTATGGCCTGATAAAGATTATACCATTTGACCAGCCAAATGTAAGCAAAATTTCAATACTTCCTAACTCAAAGCTACAGGTTAAAATCCCTCAGATGGTGCTAATCACTATACAACCCCTGAAATCAAGGGAGTATCATTAACTCAATCCCACTTAGGACCTGGCCTTTTTTCTTCACAGTGCAACTGATTTTATTTTTTTAATGTGAGCTTTTAGTTAAAACCTTCATCATGCAAAATAGTAACAATTTTCCTTGGATTCAGTTGCTGCAACAGCAGGCTTTGCCAGAATTAAAGATAGTGGGGAATATGCTAAATTTTCTCCAATTTGAAGGGGAGCCTATTTTGTCAATTAGAGGAATCAACTCAAGGTGTTAATTCTTCCCTCCGTTGCTTGCAAAAAGCTTTTCATAGAAAGTAAGACAAAACAAAATGTTTACATTTATCCTACAGAATTTCACTGAGATTTAATTAAATTATAAAGTACTAAATATAATTCTCATTTTACTTCTTTCTTGCCTTCCTTAAGAAAATGTTAGTATTGTGCCTAAACCAGCAACATCAAAATGACACCTCCTGGTTTTCACATGTGTTTCGTGACTTACATAACCTCTACCTTTCTGCAGGGTGGGGGTTGATAACAAAATACATAGATTATAAAGAATTTAAAGAAAAGGGACTAATGACTTGGGAACTCAAATTCCATCACAGTTCAGGTAGAATTCAGCACTTAAAACTCCTTAGGATCTTCTGAAAATCCTAGACATTACTGAAAAACCGGCCATCATGACAGCAAAAAAGCAACACGTGCTCTGTGTAGGTCAGCTATCTAAATATTAAACAGGAAAAAAAAAAACCCTGCACTTCAGTTTCGAATAACAGACAAAATCAAAACCAGTAAGAACTGCTGTTTCCACATCTGTGCTCTCTTTCAAACTGAGAATGACTTCTGTAATCAAGACATGCAAGAATGTATGTATATAATTTGGTTTCTTTTAATAAATACAGTTATTTTAAGTCTAGCTTGAATGACACCTTATCTTTCAATGTTTTAAACCATTTAGAAAGGACGCTAACCAGAAAAGTGAGGGATCGTTGTTCCAGAGGGAGGAAAGAGCACTGCAGTGAACAAAAACCCAGTTAGTCCGCGTAATCTGCTTAAATGTTACTGAAAATCCCACTCAATTTCTCTGTGTATTTCTAGGTGTCAAAATCCCATTGGAAACGTACCAAAGGGTGGGATTTGTCTGACCATTGTAAACAACCATTTGCCATAGTTGGCTAAACTCTTTGCACCAAAGGCAGTCTTTTAATGCGATGGGGCAGCATGGCATCGGAGACGTGGGTACTTCTCCGCTGACTGGAAAGAAAACAGCCGAAGTTAAGGTGACAGAAATGTACCCCACTGTCACTGCCTTGTCATTACTGTTCTGCCAGCTATGACTATATTAAGCATTTTAACTTGTAGTGCTAATTTCTCACTTACAGCAATCTATATGTCATGGCAGCTTTTGGGGTGAATGACTTTTGGGGTGCAGACAAATGAAGAAGAGAAGACACTGTCCAGAGAACATTTATCATTCTGCTAGAATTTGAATGAATTAATTTTAATTAAAAAATCACAATGAGGAAGATGCATAAGGAGTGACAAAAGTTATGCAATTGCCAACATTATTGCGATGAATGACGACATGAAACTGTGGGGTGTAAGACTTGAATAAAATATTCTAAGTCTTAAATTTTTCAAATATAAAGTACAAACATGAGGTAGATAAAAGAAGAATGCAACTATTACTAGACAGTTTAAATTTATTTACTGTTAACTCTCCTTGCATCAGTAAAAAGCTCAAAAAGATTCAGTGGAGTTACGGAAATATAATTACCAAGATCCATTCAATATAGCATGCCATTAACACATTATTATAAGGAGACTGCAATATGAAAGTATCTCATAGGCAGCACTGTGTTTTGCAATTCACAGGGCAATTAGGTCCAAGTCTGATTCATTGAATCTGGTCGTAAGTGGCATGCAAATTGTGGATGTCTTTGTCCTCAGATATAAAGGTCAGTCCTGTAAGTTAGCATTAGCTTTGCTGGTCAATTAACAGGATAAAGCTCTCTACTAACATGGAAGGTCCTTCCTAGCAAGTAAAGTTGACACTAATAGCAACTAAGGTTTTTTAAAAAAATAATAATACACACATCCTGAAACACTGATACTTAATATGTTTTTAGTCAAAGTATTTCCTGACATTTCCATTTTTCTCTTCTGTGCCTTGATTTTATTCATATTGTGACACAGACTTACAGACACAAAGCAAATCCATAAAACTACATCAAAATTCTCTGCACCACGACTTAAGACTACCAATTCTGAATTCTTTTGTCATCTAATATTCAGAGATAAATGTCTGAAAAATAAATATGCATAATAATGGTCTTCTAAAAGCTAAAAGATCAGTCCTGTGAACATTTAGGCATAGTCTTTACTTCCAGCAGAACTACTTACGATATTCATGTTAAGCATGAGCATAAGTATTTCAGCAATGTACGTGACAGTTTTCTTCATATCCTTTTAGGAAACCGAATTCACAGCAGCAACACCAAATTCCACGCTTTGCATTTATGGGAAGCTGTGGCTAAGTTCACCCGTGTTTTACCTGCATGTTCAATAGTTCTGGTTATATCAAGCTGCCCAAGTATGCCCTGCTTGACAGTTGCTAAAGTCTGAATAATTAGCAGTTAATCAAATGTCTGTCCTCAAGCACTAACAATATAACAACCCCAAATCAGATCAGAAAATATTCATATCAGATGACCCTTAGCCATGCATGTATTAAATGCATGAATGAAATTGCATCGGTCCCTTTTTTGTGTATCTGGCTATAATTTAACAAGGGCTACGTTTTCAATAAATTTTAAACACACACTGAAAATACTGGAAATAGATTTTATTTTCAAAAGAACACCTGAGTTTCCATTTATACATAAAAGTAACTGCCCTGATTTTCAAAACAACTAGGCATGCCTACAAAAAAAGAAAGAAAGAAAAAAAAAAACACTGGGGCCCATTATGGTTGTTGACAACCCAAATATCTGGCCCAAAACACTTCAGAAAATTTGGCCCAGCATTTGCACTAGAATTAATTGCTTCCATTTCCATCACGTAAGGCCCAGGCAATTGGGGTCTACACGCTAGCACCGAGCAGTTTCAAAGCTGAAATCAACCTTCTGCACATGCAAGCTATGGGCTGAAAGAACAGGAACGGCTCCTGCCTCTCAAATTAGCCTCTTAAATGCTGGAGTGCTGATGTGGGGTCCTCTCATCAGCAGCAGGAAGGGCAAAGGCTTCATGCCTGTCTGGCTCATGTCACTGTGCCCTTTGAGTTAAGTGTTGCTTCAGATTCATGAATCATGCTCGATGGCACAGAGCAAGCTGGTCTACAAGCTGATTCTGGAAACACCCGAGTGATGCTTATACATACAGAGCTACGATAATCCATCATTACCATCTCTGATTTTTAAATGTAGCACAATTCAACTACTGAAAAAGTGAATTCTTAATGTCAGGTAATTTTCGTAACTTGTCTCTTAAAGCAAAATGCATAACCAATAGTTAATCAAATCAAACTCTGAAAAGTAACTCCCGAGACAATGAAAGAAAGTCTTTAAATGTTTCCTTTAGATTCAAATGAAATTCATTCGGTGATAACCGGAATAAGCAGCATTTATATTATGACTTCTCAGTCTTGAATGTGAACAAAATACTCTTTCCAGTGTTTTTTCTTTTCAAAAGAATGTGCACTAAGGACCTGCCAGCTAAACAGAGCATTTGACTCTCCTTTGTGACTCATTCTTCTCAAGCCTCTGAAACGAGAATATAGCCTCACCCCAAAAAAGAGCTTCCACAAGTGAGCTGCATCTCCCGGCTGACTACTCTTTTATTGGAGATACTTGATGTCTCTCAAATTCAGTGAGAAAAAGAAAGCTGAAAACAGACATTAAAACAGGAAAATGAATTTTATATGACCTGAACACTTCTCAGCTTCATCAGGTAGGAATATTGTTTTCAGCAACTATTATAATGATACTCTTAGCAGCTTCAATGACTCAGTGGTAAGTCTCTGTATTACCATATGGGAAGTTTGAATGTGAATCTTTTTTCCCCCTAGGTTGCCACTTTCTGATTGTTGTGCTGAAATAAAGCCCCAGGTTTGGCAGGGGTGGGATTTCTCACGCAGCCTGACAATGACTTGCTTGCTTGGGCAGCAGCGCAGCCACGCAGCCCGCCTGGAGGGGGTTCGTGCCAAAACACCGCGCTGGCAGAACAGTGATTTCTTCAGGGGCCTTCAGGAGGGGCTCAGTCCAAGGTAAAAAGGAGAGTTTTGTTTCAAATTCAGCTTTTTCTTTTTCTTTTTTTTTAATAAAACATGTTTACCAGTTGCCAACTATAAATGGGGGTATAAAGAGTCAGACCGGCCCACCTCCTCCTGAGCTGATGATATTTTGTTCTCCAAGAAATGCTGTTATTGACTGCCCTGCTGGGCCGAGGGTGTTTACACCCTCACCTAGCTGTCAGCGCTGGTTCACAAGTGTTCGCTTTCAACCAGGCTGATCAATGCATCCTGGGTGTCAGGAGGGGTCAGGGCTCACGCAGCTTAGAGACTGAAACAACTGAATGCCCACACTCGGCTTCTTCCCGAGTCTCAGAGCAGCTCTCGAGTGCCTTACAGTCCTCAGGAACTTCACCAAATTGAAGGTGTGGAAGTTGCTTATTATGTATTTCATAATTTGTTAAGTATGTCACAAACTGAACGTTGTCAGGCTTTTTGTAAAGAAGGCAAACACCCTACTGGAACAGGTAAGTAGGACCACGGCCTCCACAAAACATGGGGTAATCAGTGCTCCGTCTTGAGCAGTGGAAAAGCCTCAGCTGGATCAGTGTATTACACAGGCTGTGCCCTTCAAGATGTGCACAAAACTCGCAGACATCAGAGCAGACAGACAAAAGCAGAGAAAAATAAAAGACGAACTGAATAAACTAGGGTTGAGAAAGGAGTAATTCGTTCTCCACACACATGATGAATTAGAGCAAGAGGTAGAGAACACAAACTGCAAAAAGAAAGATCCATGCTACAGCTCAGGAAAAGCTTGGGAGGTACCCAGAACAGAAACAAGCCACTGCTGCCTATACTATTCTTTGGGCTGACATCATTCAGACAGGTGTCTTATACAATCTCTCTACTAGAACTTACTCTTTTGGTTTTATGAAGTTTATCTGGAAGACAAGTATAGAAGAATCTAATCACTCAGCTGATACTTGAATCTCTGCCCCTACAAAATGATTAATATTGTGGTGTTAAACACGCCTCCGAGGACACAGATATCGCACCCTACAGAATACTGGTCCGGAGTCTGGTCTCAAAGTATTACCGTGCAGGTCTGTTGCTGAGATATGATCTTGATTCAGTGTGAGGGATAGACTGCCAGGTCCTGGACAGAAAGAGCTATAAACCTCAACTACCTAGCAAACTGTGCATGGGCAGCATCTAGCCACAGCCATGAAGCTCAAGGCAGCAGAGACACTTTTACTGATGTCTCCAGAATCACAAGACGCTGCAAGACGAGGAGGCAGCACATGTAACATCAGTGTATGCACAGGCAGCTGAGAGCTCTAAGTCTCGCTCACTTGATCTGTTGCATCCGTAATTGATGGAAGTATTTCAGCAAGCAATAGAAATAACAGTAACCTAGATATACTATCTAATTTTAAACTAAGTTTCAAATTAGATATCCCCATGCCCAGTAAGAAGGCTCATCTTCCCTTGACTTGGACAGGAGAAAGGTAGCAGTGTCGGGGTAAATGAACTAAAGCACTTCAGCTGCATGGCTCAAAGTTCAGTTAATTCAAAAAACCCACCTACACACAAGATTATTTATGAGCTTACAATGGTCCTAATCTTCTGGGGACTATTCACATACTAAAAGCGAAGCCTGCCCATAAGTACTTTATTAGATAAGACCAGATTTGCTCAATAGCTTGTAGGGTCGAGCCCTTTTAAAGCATAATCCACAAATATCACTCTAGAAAGTAAGACTAATTTGAACTTAATACAGTGCATACCCTTTCTATCATTTCTAAAACAACAAGTCATTATTTAGCTTCTGAAGTATGAATAAAGACATTTTTCTAAAGCTTTCACTACAATTTCTAAGCTATTTCATATATGTCATCAACAGAACAGTCAAGAAATTTTTTGGAAGCATTTTCTTTTTATCACAAAGTCCTTCAAAGCTGCAAACACACACTAATCTTTTTTTCTCATAGGCTCCTCCCAATCTTCTTCCTACTTTTAGCAGGATAGTAGGCTTAGGGACATAGGTGTGCTATCTACACAAGAAACATCTTGTCCACAGAGTAGCAAAAAGGGATCATCCTGTGGATGAGCAACGGCATGGGGCTGAGGAGCTGCGGATCCATTTCCAACTTGACATAAGCCTAGTCATCCACCTTGTGTCACCTGCCGTAGTTTGTGAGACCAGGACTGTAACATCTCCTCGGCTTGGCTGAGAGGATGAAGTCCATCAGTGGACTTTTTTTCTCATCAAGTCTAGAATGAAAGTCCTCTCAACAAGTCTCTCCCTCTAGTTGTTTCAAAACAGACCTGTCTTCTCAGGACTCTCCTGATCTCCCATTGCTTCTTGGGGAAAAAAAATCCTTCTCTGATCTGTGTGCACAATCACTGAATTACCTCTTACTTACAGCGTGCTGCTGTTCTCACTGAATGAAATGCACCAGCAGATGACTACAGTTACTAATTGCTATCTGATCACAAAAATATGAACAGAGAGCTGCTGAAAAGTTTTCCAAACCATTAGGGATTATGTAGCAAAACATATATACTTCTAAGAGTGGCAGAATTTCCTTTCTGTCAGAAATAAAATCTAAAAGCTACATACCTTCAGAGCGCTACAAAACTTATCAGGAGAGACAGAAATGGGCACTGCATGTGTGTTTCAGAGGAGGAGCGTTAAATTACTCCCGCATATATTTTCTTCAAGGACTTGAAAAAAATTTTTTAGAAAGAACACAGATGAGAACCACCTGAAGGAAAAATCTGATTAATTTAGCAGAGAAACGTCTGTGAAATATCTGTAATTTCATACTCAGCGTAGTAACAAAGGTGTGCCAGTTACCCCGTACTGAAAGAGAAAGATTTTATGTTTATACTTTAATGGGCTCTGAAGCTTACACTACTGAAAGCAGGATTTGCCACTGACTGCAAAGGACTTTTGATGAATAGCTCAGGATGTAGAGCTAAACAGCTGAGTATTAGGCTTGCAAAAAAATCAGGGCCTTTTCTCCTATAACCACCTCAACAATGAAGAAAAATGATCAGGCTTCAATCAGCTAGAAAATACACTATACTTTCCGTAACATGTAACATGGAAAGCAAACTAGGTAAACCATTTGGTTCAATTAAGAGAAGCCAATATAGGAGCAACTTCATTATCCAATTTGGATCCCAAACCACAATTTTATTTGCTGATATTCTTGTGCTCTTTGCTCCTGGGAACACTAAATTAATCTCTCAGGTCCATATTCAATAAAAGCTCCATCCTGTTTTGGCAAGACTGAGGTTTCATCTGTAGTTAGTTTAATTTATGAGGGTTTTGGTAGGGCAGAAGCAAGGCAGCATATTTAAATGAATATCTTAATATTTAGGAACGCAGGAACTGCTGTAGTGAAACAAACCTATTCCACATCTAATTTGTTGCCCTGTAATTAGCAGTGGCTTAAAATGGAAAGTTCAGGTGAAAAGGGGGAAGGATCCAGTGGATACACCCAGGAAACCGCAGAATACCCCGCCACAGAGGTACCTCTTTCCTCTCCACCTCTGCAGCGCATGGCCCAGGGGGGGGACGGCAGGATTTTACCTGGCCCGCGTAATGGCAGACGGTATTCTTAGCCACAAAAGCACTCGATGTTTAACCTTAACGAACACACATTTTGCAAACATTTGTTCATGACCATAACGTGCTTTTATGAACATAAAAAGCAGGCTATCAGAGAAGCCCAGGGAAATCATATGTGGTGACGAGCTGTGAGGAGCATGAGGTTTCATCTTGTTCTCAGGTCCCTAAACCCTGGGCTCCCCCCTGCCCAGCCCCAGCCCCAGCCCCAGCCCCAGCCCTACCTGGGGCGCCAGTCCCTGCCGCACCGCAGCGGTGCCGGCTCCAGCCCTGCCACGGGCCCCCAGCCCCGACCTGCAGGCCTCAGCCAGGCGGCCCCATGGGCTCCCCCGCGGGACGGTCCCCAGGAGCCCCCGGCCCGCCAGTGCCTCGACTCGCACGCTGCCCCTCCTGCAGCGCACAGAGTTAATAAGGAGCTGCAGCCAAACCTCTCTGCCTTCCCCTCCACCCTCCACATCACATTTGAACCAAAATTTTTCACTATTTTACTACTACAGAAACGGAAACATTGAATATAATTCTATATTAAAGAAAATAGTGATGGGCGAGGAAATACAAAGTAGACAGGTCCATCAAGCAAAGAGCCTGACCCATTTCTGAACCCCAAAGTGGTTCACTTCGTACGAATTAAAGATTTGCCTCAGTGCAAGAGCAACCAGTTTCTTTTCCCTGGTTTCACTCGCCCACTCCCACTCCTGCGTTCGTCCTTCACGTTTTGCCGTGCCGCATCTCACTCCCGAGCAGGCAACGCGTGAGCACCAGGCAGCGGAGCAGAGCTGAGGGCTGGGGTCTAACCGCACCGAGCTACTTCCCCGGGAAGATCAGCAGGTGGGTGCATGAAACCTTCATGAAATCACCGGCGGAGACGTGGGAAGAGACTATCGCCGCAGGGAGTACGGCAACAAGACAAGGGCGGCGTGGCCTTCAGGAGGAAGACGCAGAAGTGGTGCAGATGCATCGCTGGGCACAGTGTGGAGGCACTGTCACCCTGTAATCCCCATGAAGTGCTCGTACACCGTAGCGGTGAGCACCGTACAGAGCACTGAGCGAGAAGAACTTGTCTATTGATAGCAATTTATTTCTGCGCCGTGCCAGATTTGGACCATCAATGCCTTGGCTCTGAATCCGAGGCCTGTACACGTCTGCGGAGCACCGCGAGTATTTACGACTCTTTGTAATTAGCTAACAGCAATGAGAGAAATCATTTTGAGGAGTAGGCTGCTGTGACTGAGCAGTTTTAACACAGAGGAGACGCACGCACGCAATTTGCCCACAGCTATTCAGCACTATGTTCAAACACAGAAAGTTTGGAAAATGCTGCTCAAACAGTGAAAAGCAAATCACTTGTAACCAGCTGTTGATGAATCGATACAACATCAGCTTTTTATTAATAACACTAAAAAATAATGATTGCTAGGGTGATGGGCCGTGAATAGGTGATTAAAGCAGACTGCAAGAATAAGTTTAAATGATGAACAGTAGATTAACAGAGGAAAAAAATTTAATAAGCACAAAGAGGGATAAAATTGCTCATGAAGATAAATGACAACTTCTTTTCCAATGGGGAATATAGCGTTGCAAGAAAATACAGGAGCATATGATATCAGTAATATATGCTATAATCAGCCTCTACTCTCAAATAGATATCTGATCCGACTGTACTTACTAGTAGTAAATCTAAGTCAACCTAAATCCCAGGCCAGCTCGGACCATGGGGATGCCCTGCCACAAGCGCGGAGCAGCCTTTGGATTCAGAGCTGCCCAGCAAGAACCCAAGTGAAAAGCTGCCGAGCTCAGCCCCCTAGGTAAGCCACGCTCTTTCTGCGGAGCTAACAGGCATGGCAAAATTTTGCTCTGTGCCCTTGGAGACTTCCCTACCCAGCACAGGCGCAGCCACACTCTCCTTTCCACTGCGCCTGGGTTGGGCAAAGAAATGGCACAGCAGCACCACCACCACCCCCTGCACCTCCCTGTCGGCGTGCTGCTGTCCTCTGTCGCAGCCACTCCACGCTGCCCTGTTCAGCTCCTGTAACACGAGTTTCCATCATATAAGCTAAGAATGAAATTTCTGTATTAGCTAAGAATCCAATTTTCCTCCCACACTTCAGAAATTCAGCCTAAAGTGCCTGATTCTTTGACGCGCCAACCACCACAATAACAATATCATCATATCGGGAACACTCAGCCCTGGGAAAATGGTGCCATTACATCTGTGTTTTTATGTCCGACCCCTTAGAAACCTGACTTTAGACACCGATAATTGAAAAGTGACTTCAAAAAACCACTAGCTTGGGGAAAAAATACCTAAGGATTTTGTTGCCTGTTTTAGAACCCCGAGACGACTGTAAAGGCGCCGCCTCAGAACAAAATAATTGCTAGGGAGAAAGTGGGAGGATAATGTGAGACTCCAGCAAGGTTGATGACAAACAAGGTAACAGGGCAGGCTTTTAAGACTTCAGCTATGAAATTAAAAGAGTAGCTTAACCAAGTGGGAAAAGGCTGAAGGTAAACAAGTGGAATATTGCATAGGGATTTGGTGAGATGATCTGGATAAGGGAGCTACGGCTCCAGAGTGGCAGAAACCTCGCGAAGCCGTCAAACAATGGGCCAGACCTTGCGTGGTTGAAGGGCCATCACTTAAAATCAGAAATTGATGCTGCCAAGCAAGCACTGAATTTCTGCACATATTTCTCTTAGCTATATTGTTCCCTCAGCCTATGTAATCATTAAATACGATGTCAAAAGTACAATGAAAGACTTGCATACACACACACACTACACCCCCAGCTCTGGCTTGTCCTTCCATGGTTAGATAATGCCTCAGAGCTTAAAAAACAAATCTTCACAGGGCATTTTAAAATTCAGAAAATGTAGTCTCACTTCATCATGTAAAACACCTCAGGACAGAAAATAACTAGGAAAAAACAGCTGGAGTTAAATATTCTAAAGGTAGGAATGCCAAAATTGAGGTTATGTCTTAAGCTCCAGTGGCAGAAATACAGCAGATGAAACTGGTATTAAAATGACTAACGTTTTTAGGACAAAACCACGAGTAGGATATTAATGCAATGTGATGCACTTTGAAATGGGAACTGATTAAAAATATACAAAATAACACCAAACCAGAGGAAAGGTTTTTTTGACAGCAAGATTGCATTAAGGGTAATTTTTATTGCACTTCAAGGGAAAACTGTATTAACATCCATTAAAATCTATAGTAAACCGATTACATGTGATTGTTATATTTTAAATATGCGCTTTGCTGACTTCTGAAAAGTACGTGTCAAAAATACCGAGAAATGCCCTTGCAGAATCTACACACGATGCCTTAGCAAGGGATGGTAGAGGACTGCCAAGGCTACGGTCTACTGACGCAGGTACTGGTCAGTAGTGGCCATGGCTTAGGAGTGAGTAGCTCATCAATACAGACTCAAAGTGACTCAAGCCTGGCTTTAATGTGGTATATGGGATATCCATGTATCTGCATTATGCCTTTCATGGTAATAACTGAGCGCTTCTAGAACTTCTTTAACCTGCCATATAGTTTGCATAGTCTTTACTGCATCTCTCTGGCACAGACCTCTGGTCTTTATCAAAATATCGTCCCTCTATTAAACCTATCAGAGCTTTGCCCAAGAAAGGACTAGAGGATTAGTTTGGAAATTTCCTTTGATATCACTGTTAGTTTTGTGTGCAGGACTAACATGAACAATTTCCCAAGACATACTTCAAGCAAAAACATATTTTTTCCATACAATTGTAGATACACTTTATGTAAAACACAGCAGCATATTTTCATCAGATTTAACCAGCTGTAGCGTGCTATGAAAATGCGAGTTCACGATCAATGCAGCCAAACATTTAATATGAGACAGAAGTTTTCAATGTCGCAATGAATGTTTAATCAATTTGTGTTGCCCTGTACTCCAGCAGCCATTTAAAATGCAGGGAAGAGGTACAGTTCTAAACTGCTGAAAGAATAATTACCACTGTGACGGGGTCCCGAACATAATGTCACTCCACAATATTTTTCTGACAAACACATATAGACAGTCTCACAGATTCAGTGACATCCTCTTTTCTGTTATTAAGTATTCTGTGTGGGCAAGAAAAGAAAAAAGGTTGCTGTATAATTTATGGTACCATTTAGTATCAATAATACAATACAAATGAAGGAATCTTAAAAGCAAGTCGCAATGTTTCTTCCAATGAGTTACTTTTTTATTGCAAGTCAGTCATATTTTTGATACTCACAATGCAAATGAACGGTTTCCCTTTCTGAAAGAAAATAAGGAACTCAAAGCACTGTCATCCAAAAGATCAAGAAGCAAAGATGTCACATTTTAAAATTATAAGAGATTAAATGATTAAAGATTAAAATTTAAAAATTCCCCACTCGCACTACTTTAACTTTCTACAAAGAGGAGGAAAAGTCTGAGATAGGAGGTATACAAAAGATGGTAGGTAAGTAAGGATTTTTTACACACACACATGCTTTACCATATGCTTAAGAATACAAGAGACAAAAACCCAGTTTATAAATGTAGTAAAACCATCATTATGCAATGGTATAAATCCACAAAGCACCACACTTTGGGTACTGCAGGAAGTTCTAGCCATTTTGTAAAGGCACAATGAGGAAAGGTATAAAGCAGGGGAACACAGATGAAGGTCAAAAATAAGCTTTTATCGCTGGAGAGACTATCAGTGACTAGGACTCTCCAACTTGGAAGAGAAATGACTGATTGAAAAATAGTCAATAAAATCATGGCACAGCATGGAGAAGATGAATAGGCAACGATTATTTCCATAACCAAAGATACAGAGAAACCCAATTAAGCAATCCTATATAGTCCAGCAGGTACTTTTTATTTTAACATTATTTTGTCGAGCTGGACTGAATCAGTTTAACATGTATCAAATAAAGGTATGCGGCTGCATTTTGCATGAAGTATTAAAATTGTGGTGTATGCAAATATTTCTTCTAGATTCTTGCCCTTCTCCTCTTTACTGGGTTGAAAGATGGGCCACCAGTAGGAAGCTGTAGGCTGAGATCTCAGTTCATGATGGCAGTTAGTTACCTCTTCATTTTGAGAGTAGGTTCGTACCTATTGTAGCAGGCAACGTACAGCCAGTACAACGGGCATGCTCGCTCTGTCTGGGCTCACTAGCATACTCGCCGGGCCAAACAGCAGTGCAGATGGCCAGTTATACAACCTCAGCTGCAGGCTAGTTTTGTCTGTGCAACATTTTACAAGATGCAAACCCATAATTTAAGATTCAGTAGGGGCTCTCAGCTCAACATTAGATAACATAGCTTTAAACTGAGTTAACACTGGGGCCCTAACAGCAACTTTGGTGATGAAATTGGATGCTTCCATCTGAATTTGATCTTAAACCTTTGTGTTCCACACCCTGGTGAAAATGTTTGGTAGTTATTTACCTACTATTTGTAACTGTTGATGATCTGAGAATAAGTGTTAATGTAAGAAATGAAGGGTTGAAAAAAATAAGTATCAACTGATGAATTAAAGTAGAAAAACAGTATCAACTACATTCTTTTGTCCTAAAATTTCAAGTACTTTTAATCTTTAGAGAATCCATTTTCAAACACATATTCTGCCAATTTGTCCCAGGCAAGCTTTAAGCTAAGGATTTAGCATTTAAATTATTCATCAGCTAACAAAACAGTAATGAAAATTCTCTGGGTCACATGTATCCCTTGGGCAATTGATTTGCATCTGGCGTGCATATCAGTATACATACACATTGACAAGCATGTATTTTCAGCATATTGCAAAACTAATTCCTTCCTTGACTTTGTTAGGTTTTGAACGTATTTAATCTACAAACTAACATGCCTAGTTTGCCAGTCTATGAATGCACGTACCTCAAAGGATAAAACAAACACTCTAATAGATTTACTGATACACTAATGTCTAAAGGTTAATCTGTTTAGTACCAGCTGGAGAAAACTGCAGGTATTTTCTATAAGTGAGAGAAAACATTGTCACTGAAATTCTTGGAATTTATCCTGTTTCCAGAATTATGTTGCCAAATGAATAATTGCCTTTAACAGGAGCGGAAGAGAGAGAGAAAGCAAGAGATGCAGTGCACTTTGCAAACATCTTCTCCAGGGAAAATGACATCATGTCTTCGCTGGTCTTAGACATTCTCCTACATTGAGCAACTCAGACAAAATGGATTACACATTGTCATTTTCCATTCAGAAGTCGTGGCTACTGTGCTGGATGGGTGCTTGCTACCCATTAATGCTCTCCATCTGCTTCAATGTTCTGCAGTGACATATTAATGACACCTATCGAAATACCAGTAAACAAAACAGGATTGTCAGACATAACTTTAGACTTGCACTGACTCCATAACGACCTGATTTCTAATCCATTTGCCTCACCACAAAGCTAATATTCGTGCATTGATGCAGGCTAACGCTGTCCTG
Organism: Dromaius novaehollandiae; assembly: GCF_036370855.1. NCBI lineage: Eukaryota > Metazoa > Chordata > Aves > Casuariiformes > Dromaiidae > Dromaius > Dromaius novaehollandiae. The sequence goes on from NC_088100.1 coordinate 122,289,427, forward strand.
GGGCCAGCTTCCAGACCTCACGTAGAATTCCCTCTTTCCTTGTGCAGCCTAACCACAGTCAAATCATCAGAAGACTTCTAAGCTTCAACAAAGCAAAGCCTTTAAGTAATTTTCCATCAGAGAAATAAAACCTCATGGACACTGGAACTAAATTAATAACCTCCTGCAGAAAACCCAGTTAGAAGCAAATTCTGGCCAGCATAATGATCTGAGAAGGAAGGATAGTGAGAGGACAAAGACACAGTCTTTCCTCTGACTTAAGGGGTCCTTCCTCACCTCAGGGTGGAGGGGGAGACAGAGTTGGCTTAAATCTTTCCCTTACCTCTTACACAAAATGCAACCATTCAGAGTCATTTGTCATTCTGTTGTGGTGACTTCACCTTTCCTTCCATCTCTGCATTCAGTATGGAGCTCATGAAATGTTTTGGAGCACATGCCGCTTTGAAACATACGGGGATATGTCTGATGGGCAAATATCATGGTGAGAAAGGAAGGCTGCCCATGCGGCATTTCTCTGCAATGGGGCTGTTTTGTTTATCATTTCTAAATGGGTAATGGTAAAAACAGAAGTCATAGGCTCTGTAACTCACTGCATAAACAATTGTATTAACTACAGCTTGACACGCATGTATAAAATGAAGGAATCATACCTAGAAGCTTTTCCAACAAAGAAACAGATCCCCAACTGTATCCCAAATCTGAAGATCAACTGAATTAATACAAGACAGCTCTAGGATAAGGTTTGCACTGTGAATTCACCCGCTACTGCATACTTTGAAAACCCAGGTTGTTATCTGTTGGGATGAAGCATGACGATGAACTAGGTCCAAATGAGCTGGAAGAAGCAGCAACAGCAAAATAACACAGAAGAGTCTTGCTCAATTGTCACTGGTGGTCCTGAGAAGTGACAAGAAATACACTAAACAAGGACCTCCTCTCCTTTCATATCCCACCAGCGTGATTTCTAATACTGCTTCTACAGACACATAATGCCGAGAAAGTGTCAGCCTTTTTCTCCAACCCATCTGATAAGCCCAGTACCGAAACGTCCTTTCTTTCTTTCTTGGTGAGGGAAAGAAAGCAATTCACTGCTGTAGGAAGAAAAAAATCAAAACAAAACTAACCAAAACCTCTTGAAACCGAGACCAGGTCACCTCAAAATTAAACTGTAATGAAACCAGTGCACCTTTGCCCACTTATAGAAACTCTTCTATCTTCATGGGGCAATTGAAATACAATTTAAATGCCTTAATAAGACTGGTGAGCCTGTCAACTCTAATGCATTATGCAAGAAGCCAGACTTCAGCTAACATAATAAGAGCATCCTGAACAGTACCAAATCTCCTTGTCTCCATCTCTCTACTATCTCAGTCTTTAGCTTTCCCACTTGAAAGAGGCTTTTTTTTTCTTTCTTTCTAAGATGTCTGATATGACTTTGCAAGCCAGGTATTAAAAAGAAACCTATGATCATTTCATATTTATATAGATTACAGATTCAAAGGCTAGCAGGTTTCTGGGATCCTCACTGTATAGTATAAAACTTTGAGCATATTAAGATTTAAAAAGCTAAACAGAAGTCAGCTTCAGGAGTCTGTATTACTTTGAACATGAAGACTGAACTTCTCTTACTCCTTAGAGCTCCCTTGAACTAAGTCTCAGAAGGGAAAGTGGTAGAACTACACAGAAAGAGAAATACTCCAAAAATAAAACATAACACAAGAATGTAACAGAAGATCTTGAGAACACAAAGAGATAAAGGTCTTGTTGCCTCTTTACGTCCAAAAGAGAAGTCATGAAACATATCACCCTTTAAAAAAGAAGCTGAAGATACAAAGATGAAAACATTTCTTTACTGTGGGCAAAATGCATCTGACAGTAAAAAGAAGTCTTTTCACTCTTCTTACAAAAATAGGCACTACCATTTGGCTTATTCAGTCTGGAGTAGGTTTGAACATGTAAACCTCTCCGAACAAGAAGGAGCCATAGCACATACGCTTTAGGACGTAACAGGAAAGCAACTACATGGAAATTTAAGACATGCAACATGGAAAAAATCTGAGACTACAGCTAAGAGCGGCTAGCCAACAACCTTCAGTTTGCGTGACTAACGGCAGATACCGCAAATAATTAAGAAGCTGGATGGAGCAGACTTGCTTTGCTCTTCCCAACTGAGCAACCTCAGCATACGAGATCCAGTGGGGCCTGCCCTTCTCCAGAGACACTCAGCACCGCGGAGCCGCCAGCCTTGGTTAGACGGGACGTGCGGCATCCCGACACACAGGGCAGACAGGGCACCGTCACCCGTAAAAGAGGGGAGCTCACCCCAACTCGGCTACTGCCATGCCGTGCGGGAGGATGCTAGTCCAGCTAGAAGAGCGCAGGCCTTTGGACATCCAGGCTTGTAAAGGCAGGGACACAAATCCTATTTGTATCCATTAACTTCAGTGGTGACAGATTACAGTTACACTAGAAAATAATTGCAACTACCAACATTTTACAATAGAGAAGACATCAGAAGTCAGCTGAAATACGTTGGTCTCGGGGAGGATTTTCAAAAATGGCCGGGGAAAGCTACATGTACTCTGGCAAAACACGCAAAGTGTATTTCCAAACTAGGAACACTTGGCACGTATGAAACACTTACATACCATATAGCCAACTGCCTACAGAGTGCAGAATATTTTTCTTGAAATAATTTTAAATGAAATAAAATATATAAATATCCTTTCATGAACATGTACTATAGTACAGATTACACAACACTGCTTCTATTAAAAACAAAGCCGAGTCTAAAAAAAAGTTCATGCTGTTTTGCAATAAGAAATAGATGACTAGGAGCATTTTCTTCTGTAAGTAACAAATTGCATCTTAGAGACGGATATTTTAAGGCAGAGAACAAGTGGCCAGTCCTCAGCTGGAGTAAATTATCACTGTTTCATGGGGCTCTATTTCTACCAGCTGAAAATTTACCCCTAAGCATCTGTCAGTGAAGTGGGCCGGGGAACCACAGACATGTATACGGAAAAGAATTTATTCTAAATAATGACCAGAGAATTAGAGCATGTTGGAGTAGTATGGAGGGGAGGGGGAACTCGATGAACACACAGTAAGTGACGAACCAAGCAGGAAAGCAGAACAGGAATACCGGCAACTCTCTAGATATTGTAATATGTGCCAGGCAGACACTTTTATCTTCAGAAAAGTCAGGAGATGACTCCCGGTTCTCATAAAATCAATAGTAAGACCTACAACGACTTACGAAGAATCCAGATTTCACATTTTATATTCTCTTAAAAGGAACGAGGGTAGACATAGGGTGATTAGTGGTGAAAGAAGCTGGAGGGCAGAAATTCCAGAGGAAGGTTTGCCTTCCTTTCCATGCCATACTGCTTTCTTACACGCAGAAGCTGTATTTCTGTTGCACATATTTACAGTGCAAGGGAAGAACCACCCGAATGTACTGCTCTAAGATAAGACCAACTAGTCTTACTGATCTGGGAGCTCTGCTGATCTTACCAACTGATCTGGGAGCTCTCACATTTCCTAATTTCCTCCACCACTGTGATTATGGCTTTTGCTAGACTTCCCTGCGCTACAGAGACCTGCTCTCAGGGTACCTTCGGCAGAGTCGGCCAAACCAATCCAGCAGTTGCCACTGAAAGGGACAAGCCCATGTCCTTGTCCCTCCTCTTCCCGCTCTCCTCAGGAGCTGGGGCTCCCCACGGGGCCTGTCCTCGCTCCTCTGCCCCAGGGTTTTTTGGTTTTTCGTTTGTTAACTCTGCCCCACTGAAATCTGTGTTACAACTCGTGCTTCTCAACGCAGTGCCACACATCCTGTACGTTAACTGCGCTTAACCGCGGGACAGCCAGCACCTCGGGTCCTCCCGCGAAGCAGGCAGCGACAGCTGGTGAACACACCAAAAAGTCCGCGCTAAAATCAAGACAACGGTTATTCTTAACAGTAGGATTACACATTTACAGACAAAGATTTTAAGATAGCAATTTTCACGTGCACCTTGGCTCACCGAGGCGAGCCAGCCAGCCCGCATATCTTAAGCTCTTTCCCTGACGTTTGGCTAGAGCGTCCCCTTGCTTTGTACACTGCGCTCCCCTGGCTTCTGCCTGCGTGGAAAAACGAGTTTTGCAATCTGGCTGAGGACTGAAAATCAGGCCTTCGCTGTTATTCAGGGCGTTCGCTCCTAGTCCTGGACATGCTTGCTGGCGGGTCACAATCCTGAGCCATCGTTCAGTTCCCTGCTTGTTGATAGCCTTGCTGATGTAACCCAGCACACTCGTACACCAGACATCCCGTGAAGCCCGCTCTAGATACCAGGTTAATAGGCTGTAGCAGAACAGCTCCAAAATCATCACGCATGTAAGAAGAAAGAGTACTTGAGAGACCATTCAGCAGCTACAATTTTAAACAAAGTACTTTCCCCAGCATCACACGTAAATTTTGAATTAATTCAGAAGACAAGAGAGAAAAGGAGGTTCTAGAGATATTAACGCTTTCTTTATTCTAGTGCATTGCATTTTTGGTGCGAGAAGAAACAAATATCCTAGTTTCGCACACGTAACATATACTCCCACCTGCCTGAAAGCTTAGCTCTCCCTTCACTGAGAGCAGACTTGCTGCTGACATAACAACCCTGTTACTTCCTTTGCAGGTGAACAAGGGCCTGAAAGCGTCACACAACATTTGCAGACATGTGCCGCACCAATCCAGCTGGTCAACACGGCCTTACAAAACTATAAACTTCCATTGCTTGCAGTATGTTGCTCGTTAGATCTAAAAGCTAATAAAATGAGTAGCCCAACTATTGATAAAGAACAACTTCTAATTACATGTAGCAATTAGTAGTTGCCATTTATTCATAAGTAAAGCCTTGATTCATAGATGATAAAAGACGTGATACTGAAGATAACGCTGGCAACCATATGTGAGTAGTTAGTCACATCCCTGAACATTTGCAGAATGGATATGCCACCACTAAAAGCCTTTATGCCAAGTTTGGGTGTCTTTCTAAACGGCCACTTATGCTCAAAAAGCAGAGAGAGACTGTTGTTGTGGAACTGCGGAGGGAGATGCTTTGGACTGAAATTCAGACCAGATGATTCTGCCAAGGAAACATTATGAAAATGATGGAAACTAGCAGAAGCAGATCATTAAAAGTCTGCACTGTGCTGGATTCGCTGCTACTACTTTTAACAATGGCTTTATCCTTCGTGTACCCAAATTTATGATAATCTCTTCAGGTCTTACAAAAGCCAAAACCAGAGAAATGCACTATTTTCAGCATTTTAAAATTTACTCTACAATACCCTGCTTTAATGCCATTTTTTTTAAACTCCCCCACAAAAGGCCACTTTAGCCTACTGTAGTAAATACTGTAGGGTATTTACTCTGGAAGTCAAAGCACCGGCTGTACTTCCATCTCATCATAAAAGGGCAAGATAACAAATACAGATTTATTATTAAATGTCCCACCTTTCACACTATGCAAATTCACCCAGCCTGCAGCCTACTTTTGGCAGCCCTCCTTCCCAAGGGCCCTTTAGGAAGAGGCTATCAGCCAGATTAATTAGAGTAACAATAGCAGCCTTTTCCCGGTGCCATTTTTTCTGTCACCGTTACGCGACGCGAAGCGGGGAGGAGGCCGCCACCACCAGAACCAACGCGTCCAGCCTGCAACATGCATCAGCCCAAAGCCGCCCAGAAGCGCCGGATTTCACGTGCGAGTGCAGAGCCCTCTGCCTCGTGCGACTAGTTGGTCCAGCTGGAGGAGAGCGACCATCACACGATCCTGCCCCTGGAAGGGGCCACGCGGTCCATCTGGCTGGAAAGGTTGAGCACCACCAGACACGCGGTTACAAGACAGAGACAGCTGTTAAAAACCCATAACTAAAATAATCCTCTCTTGTTCGTCGTCATTTCTTACAATACATTAGCTTTCAATTGGAAAATGTGGCAACTCGTAAATCCTTTGATGTTCAATAACTTATGTACGGTTCATTTCCCAGCTCTGCTCTCCTGACAGGTACTTGACGGGATCATAATTGCAGCAGCACACGATCGCTTTGCAGCACAGAACAGAAGGACACGTACTGACCTTCCCACGCACTCTCCTGCAAAAGCCCAGCAGGGCAAAACATTGCGCAGCACAGCCTGCGCCTGGGGGGCAGGACGGCCCGGGCCCCACTAACTGCCCCGGGTGCCCCGCGAGGGCCCAGGGCATGGGTGCAACCCCACCGCAGCCGGGGGACTTCCTCCGCTGCTCCCGCAACATCCCGGCACATGAGAAGCAAGCCTTAGCTCTCCCTGTCACGTGCTATAGATACAGATTGGACAGATTTATCGGAATGGAAAAATGTAAATATGGGCAGTGAGTATAAAAATGCATAAATTATGGATTTTCTTACCCAGAAATAGCTCCTGGAGTCAGTAGCCCATAGGTTAAACCTGTAGCCTGTAGGCTAAAATGCAACAATGATTCCCAAACTTACTGTTCTACAATTCAGCGCCACAGATGAGAATGGCAGGAGGAAGAAGCTTTTCTCTTCCAGCCTGAATTACACTTGGCGCTTAATGTGCCCTCTAGCCGTGGCGCCCACAGCCTCACCGCTTCTTACTGCAAGCGTGGGCTGCTTGTAGATGCTGCTTTTGAAGATGCAAAGCAATATGGGCACTGGAGATTACTTCGCCATGCAAACGGGCTGTGCTGTATGTTTTATTTAACAGAAAACATAAAGCAGTTGGCATTCTGCAACCTGCTACGTAATGTTTACAAAATGATGATAATCTAAAAGAAATGCCAACAGGAACTTAGCACAAGTTAAACAAATCGCCTTCAAAGTGGCACTCTGACACAACGGTGTCAAAACACATTTCCTTTCTCACTGGAACGATCCTATTATTTCATATTAGCAAACACAAGGGACAAAACCAATTTTAAAACCATGGAAAATTTGCAAATCTACAAGACGACGAGAGAGTGGCTCATGAGCTAACAGAATTGTTTGGGGTGAAATCGTGCTTCTTCAGGAGAAAAACACCTAAAGGCAAGGGATGTTTGACAGAGTAAAGACTGCAGAATTATCTCAAATAGTCTCACCCAGCATCAGCATAAACCCATGAAAAGACAATACAATCTCAATGACTTCAGTGAGTGCCGGCTCATAGTCCTACTTATGACATGAAAAACATCTTATGCTCCTATTAATTGAGCCTTCTCAATACCAACGGGCAAGCAAATGAGATCGAGTAAAAGAAATTATTTTTACACTATTCCAAGAATAGCAAGTGTAAAATTAGATAAGAATCAATGCTCAGGTAAGTAAGTCTAAAAAAGCATCATGAACTGAAGAAAGAAGGAATTGGTTACACTGAACCTGTGTTACTGTGACAATTCTCTTATTTTCCTACAGAAAGTTCAATGTGTTTTGGTACATCCCTGGGCATGAATGTTACCAATTCTTCTTCTTTTACGATTATCTATCAGCTATATCTTTGGCAGCACTTAGTCTCTCTGAGTTGAGAGACGATGCTAGATTATTCATTTTACGAATATCACAAGAGATAAGACATATACACAACATGCAAATGACAATCAGATGTGGTTCACCTAAGTTGAAAAAAAATGAAATTTGAGAGGTAAGAACAACCTTAAATCTACCCTGCCAGAATTACCTACAGAATTTGCATGTTTTTCAGATATCAACTGCAGATGTCCCTTCCACAAAGAAAAGCCAGTGGCCGCTCCTCCCACCATCGCGTGCAGAAGCACCACTTGACAGCTTTCCCCACGCTCCTCCCAGCAGTGTGACTGGCCCAGATGCTGGCTGGACACACCACATGCCCACAGACTTCAGTGCCAGCTCAGTTTGGGGTGGAGAAGTGGCTGGCTTAACCTATAGTACTTTCATAGACAGAAGTACTCAGGAATCAAAGGAACTTAACAAGTCTTTGAACGGGATTTTATGACACAGCTTGTGAGGGCAGGGCCCAGGACTTGGCAAAACCTCCCCCAGGTCCCAGGTACCTTCCTGTGTGAATACAGCTCCAGCACGCAGAATCCTGAAGCAGCCGTAAATAACTAAAAGTCCATGATTTCTGACATTTTCAGTGAGAAGAAATGGGCTCTGTCAGTGAGATTAACGTCACTTCGTGTTACAGAAGGCCAGCACAGGATGTCTTAACCTAAAGCAGAAGGGAAAAGGCTAAAGATAGCTCTGGTTATGTGTACATTAGCAACTGCTGAGGATGACAGGAGCAAATCCGTAGCGTGAAGATCCTGCTGGTGCTCAGGACTTGGCATTCACAGTGTCTGTAGTTCAGGGAGTGGGAAGGAGGAGGATGGGGGTATTCCCTAAAGCTTGCTCTGCCCACCACTATTGGTGGGGGCACGGTAGCTATGCTCCTGGAGCACAGCCTACAGTTTAGTTTCATCCAGTCTGCATAAGCCAAGACCGCACTGCAACATGAAACCAATCAGGGGAGATCGGCTTCAAAGCACACTCTTAAAACACTAGCAGGCATAAACCTTCTGTTGGCCTGGAAGGAGCTAGTCAAGCATGCCTGCGCGGCAGGGCTCCTGGCTGGAGAAATAATGCAGCAATACATACAATGGGCTCCTGCCGGAGAACAATAACAACGAACAGCGAACCGAGTTACTGATAAACAGCAAAACAGTATTCAACATTGAGAAGTTGTCTTAGCCAAGAATCAGGGACCCTTGACACCTGAGTTACAAGAAGTTCCTTTACCCATACAAGAAATGTGTGTCGGCTATGAAAAATAAGCAGTTGATGTTTAAGGGTGACTGTGTCCATACATAGTCACACTGTTTTATGTATACGAACAAATAAATGCATAACTGTAAAATCACAGTTGAGGAACCCCGTGAACAGTAAGTGACAGCAATGGCTGTGCATTTTGCTGCTACTTGATTACACTTTACGAAAAGAACTGAATATAGAGAGAACGGAGCAAATATAAACCATAATCTGGCAGTTGACGAAGGAACAATGTTTTGTATAATGTGCTAGGAACGTGACAAAAGTATGTATTTCTAAAATATTAAAATATTTCTTTTACTTTCCAAGGCAGCTTCATTCCCTGTGCTTCAAATTAATTCCTAATAATCTTATGACTTGGACCGGGTGGGCAGCCGCTGCCGAGGTGTTCCTCGGAGGCACGGGGCTTCTGGAGAACAACACAGCTCTACCACATGGCTGGGCCCTGAAAGAGAACCTACCTCTTGGAAGCCTAAAGGGCTTTTGACATGTCTCTAATCTTGGCAAGAAATGTGCCACAGTTTAGGATATTTAGCAGACTTCTATTTTTACTAACATCTGTAAAAGACTGTCATAAGGCCATTTCACCATTCGTATAATGACATAGCACAAGCGACTATCTGCAGTGCTGCTTATTAGATTCAATAATAACTAGCCAGAGCTATTGAATGTGGCAACTGAAAAACAAAATTCAAGGGAGTTTATTCAAAACTATGTTGAACTCACAAGAATCCTAAACATTTAAGGAAGAAAAGAAAAAAACCCAGCAACTTTATTTACATGCTTGGAACAGAGCATCAAGGAGTCCCCTACATTACAACAGTTACTGCAAAATTTCTGGCCAATTGCTAAGACAAAAATCCAATAACGTATTTGTAGTGCCTGACCAAAGGTCAAGGCGCATGGGAACTCCCTTATTGCTTAGTCTTTGTAGTTAACTGGAGGACACCGGTGGCAATTGCAAGTGGGGATGCTGCAGGGGCAGAAGGGGATGATGAGGGTCACCTCTTCACATGCTTAAGAGAAAGGTAAGGAGAAGGAACCCCAGCGCAGATGCTCCTGGAGACCCAGCCAAAGCCCAGCTAACACGGGAACGCTGTGCCCCAGGGCACCAACGTCTCCATTCACCACTAATAATGGTCATGGCCTTATAATGCTGTATCAATTTTCCTCTGCTATTTGCTAAAACTTCTAACTCCTGGATGTCTCTGTTTTCTCGAGATTTCCTAAGAGCCCCTGCTGCCGAACTGGCTGATTTCCTAAGACAGCCCAGCACAGATGTGGGCACCTGACGTGTCCCTGGAGGCACCTCAGCTCGGTAATTAGGCTGCCACCTTTCACTTGCTTCTGCTTCTAAACAATGCAGCTCCAGGCTTTCTCCAAAGCACATCAGCCATTTAACTACACAAAAGGGATTTTTTCCTCAGCAAGAAAAAGGAGTCAGATTTGTGAATTTTTGAAAAAAGGTATAATTACCAACCATTAGTAGCAGCACATACCAAAAAAGGTTGAAGACTAACATTCACTAAAGGGCTTTCAGAGCCTCTTTCTCTCCGTAAAAATATCTGACAAGGGTGGGAAAAAAAAAAAACCCTCCAAAACATAAACAGCATGGAGTCCTTTTGCTGCATAATACATTTCTTATTTTGGTAATAACGAAAGGAAAGTTGGGTGCTTTCTAAAGCAGTTTGTTCCAGAATGCCAGCTCCCACTGTACAAAAATAATGACCCCTTCCCCACCCCATCCCCACAGTAGCATGCAATCCTCGCAGCACAATATCCCATTGTACTGCGCTGAATGCCTTATTGGCAGCGTAACCAGTGCGAAGGAGGGAACACAATCACTTCTTTGCCCTCCTACTGTCGCCAGTTGGAGTTCAGGGAAACATGACTCACGACTGTTGCCAATATGTTGATTTGAGGGAATGAAGAGAGAGGCCACACTAATATAAATGCATGGACAAATGCCACACTCTGGCCTCTTCTCCTTTTAGCGACTGAAGTGAACTTGGAAGAGGAAGTCTCTTCCGATCGTGACAAGCAGCAGAAACACAGTGTTGAGCAGGACAGCACACTTCTGTAGCATTGCTTTCTCCATTTGGAGCCATACTTGAGCCTGGCTATTTTATAAAATGACAAATCTCCTTTTTCTCATGATCTTGGAGCACATAATGAAACCTTTTCGGCATACACATATTTGCACACAGAGAAAATCTCATGATTTCTAACTTGTATTTCCACTACCCCTGCCTCTTTGGTTCTCTGCCTTGTATCACACTTTCCTGTCCTCTCAAGCGAATTTATCAGGTGAGTCAACAGATGGGTTTAAAAGTCTGCTGCAACACACATTCAGCAACTGAGATGCTACCCTGAAGATTCAAAAAAAGGCTGAAGGACTCCTTGTGAAAAGACAGCTTACACTATACAGAAATGGGGAGACGCAGCAGTATGAAGTGAAACCATATACATCCAATTCCTTTCTTTCATAAGTAACACATCCAAACACTGAGGAGCAGATAAAAAATGGCTTCCATACCCAGGTTATTCATTTGAAGTAAAGCAAAAGAAACAACAAACAGCATTTGCAGCCGCTTCTGAAGCCCCACAACACGTGAAGTCAGCATCCCATCACGAGGGGAGCCTCATGGCACCACTTGCAGGGTGAAGGCAGAAGACAACAACTGGGCGTAATGTGTACAGATGGTGGTCCAGACTTTGCAGATGGCCCAGCCTGTTCCTACTTAGACGGTAGCCACATGACTATTGTCACTGCTATTCCTCCAACTCCTACTTGCTCTTCTGACATACACAACCCAAGCCGGTATGTCACCATCCTTTTATCAAGACCATCCTTCTGATACTACTTGTTTTTCCCATAAGCCTATGATGGAGAAGCTCTGGCCAACAGTTTTCTGCAGAACTTAGGTGACTGTTCTGTTTTGTTTATGGCTTTCAATTTAGTGATATAATTATAAAACAAATTCCAAGAATAAAGCAACTCATATTCATTAAGCCTGTTTTCATGGAATTCGACAACGTCATATTCCATCCAGAAAGGACTCCATGTCCCTGTTTGCAGCAAGGCTGGGCATAGTTGTAACAATGGTGACTGTGTAAACTGATATATCCCACCTCTGCCTAGCATAAACTCTATCCACAGTAACAGAAAACAACTGCATGTTCCTACGAACCACTTATTTTCACAGGTATACCATTGGAAGTACTATTTTAGGAATTCAGAAGCCCCAGAGTGCAAAACCTTTAAAAACAAAAGCAGAAACAAGAAAAAAGGGGCAAACGCCTATAAACTTACAGATTACCATCTGTCTAAATTTATTTTGGAGTATTTGCCCATTAAAAGCTATGTAGCTGACCCCTAGGTACCTCTCAGTAAATTTAATATTGTTCTTCAAGACCAGGTCAGAACCAGATATTTTGACCTCTGTGCACCATTGCTGAAGAGCACAAGCAGAAGTCTATATAATTGACACTTTCATGATAGGATCAGCACCTCTTTCATGTAAAATATTCCAATTGAACCAGAGAAGATTCAAGCTTTCATTGTTTACCCCTTCTCTCCCATGAACTGTCTCCCCTCCTATTCACACCAATGTATAATATTTCCAATAGTAAAGAACGTTCTCCAATTTTAAAAACACGCTCTTCCCACTCACAATCAGTGAGTGTCATCTCTGAAACATCTCTGTGCTTTGGCAAACACAGCGAGTGCTTCTGTGTGGAAGTGGCAAATAAAATCTGGATCTAGTGCTGAATTTCATCAGAAAGTGTTTTGGTTTAAGAAAAAATAATCAGATTTTCAAAATCACCCAAGTAACACTAAAGCTACATCCTGCTGACTTTCAAGAGGAATTGTGTTTCCAAAACTTTAGGAGGTGACACGTGACAAAATCCCTAAAGAAGCAGAAAGGAGCAGAATTGTTTCACAGATTGATTGGGGCTATCTGCAATTTTTAACAACACAAGTAAAAATTAGTGACAGTGACTGCACAGAATATTTCCAAAAATAAAGTGCCCAACAAATCTCAAGTGAATATGTACACTGATTTTGCTACATGAAACGAAATGGAAAACCAGACAAAATGATCTGAGCTCTGGACCTGGTTTTACTTTGACTAAAAGGCACTGCTAGACTGAAGGAGAGCTGACAGCTCCTTCCCAAAACTTTCAGAACCACCGAGTTTGGATATTGAGGTTAAATACATCTTATTAAATTACACTGACAAATGTGGTTTTCACTGCTCATTTTTCCATCTGCCAGGGAGTAGGAGATGGACACCAAATTTGGAACTTAAAGCTGCACTGATAAACTGATAACCACATCACTTTATTCCTTCCTCCCTGAAATACTAAAATTGTCTGTATTTGTTTTTTTCCAAAATCTTGCTTATTAGCTCCAGCAGTCTGGATGGGAATTGATGTGGGGAAAATGCCAGAGATGTTCAAAGAGAAGCGTGACACAAGAGCTACTGCCTGAAAATTGAAACTGGACAAATTCAGTTAGAAAAGGTCGCGTCTTTTCACTAATGCGGGCAATTAACCATTAGAAAACTTATTCAGGGATTGCATGCGTTCTTTAAATACAGAGACTGAATGACTTCTCAACGCACTACTGATAGGCAAATTGACTACTGAGTTAATGCAACTTGATATTAATTTGCTAACACCTTACCACCTTGACAACACGCTACGGGATTTGGCAGAGGAATCACCGGATGAAATCCTTCAGCTCCTCCTCAGCAGAAAAGCAGAAGGACCATACTCCTACTCCTGCAACGCGCGCACCGACGACGCACCCTTAAGAGCCCAGCGTCTGCTCATGCCACAAAACCGGCGATGGCTTGGTGAATCAGAAGCAATGCTTAACACCAGTAAACTTTTCCAAGACCTTCATTAGCACTCAGGAAAAAGGGAGCTGCCCCTAGGCAGCCTTATAACTGCAAGAATAAATATAAATATACATAAGAATAAATATAAATGGCAAGAATATCCTAGGGTATAAAGCTCAATAATACATTTCATGGGTAGAAACTGTCAATATCTTTATTTTTTTCCCTATGCTTTTGTTTGCAAAACTATTGGAAAATAGATTTTTTTACATCCTCTTCTCACAAAGCTTGCAGTTTATACAGAAGTGATGCTAGTAAATCACAAAAAGAGCCATGAAGTAATAAACAGTCACGAATAGCACTGAAGCACTGGTATTTCTGGCATACACCTTCCAGCAACGGGTAGCATAAAAAAATACAAAAGAAATCAAAATTCTCAGCACTGCTGCTAGCAGCTGCAGGTCAGGCTGGCAAATCTGAATTAAGTGTATTAAATTCATCATTCCTCCTAACAGTTTGGAGACAGCTACCAGAAAAGTCGGAGACTCCCGAGGAGAGAGCGAGCGAGCTGACAGCCAAATGGGGCCCACGCTTGCTGCTTGGATCAGCAATGTCACCAGCTCCAACCACTTCACGTAGCCACAGGATTTGTTGTTATTGCATGAAGACAACTTACTGCGTGAAAATATGACACACAGACAAAAAACAGAACCATGAGTAAAGGCAATTTAAATATATGTTTATTTTAAAAATAAAAGGAAACACTGAATTCTCTGATTTCAGAAAACATCTTATTGAAATACTGCTATCGTAAGTCATAAAATGAAGGAAGGACAAATGCAGCTGTTATTTCTCTTGCCATCAGTGAAACAGGGGAAAAAATGGTCATAAAAATCCATTTAGCAAGAGTTTTGAAACAAAGCCAGCCGATTCACTTAGTATTTTCTAGTAAAAGGCACTTACCCATGTCATCTGTGCCAGCCTCTTTGTTTAGGACATAGTTATTGTCTTGAAAATTGAGTCTGCCGTACAGATTCATAAAAAAAAGTCCACCCCACTGAATAAATGTAAGCATGGCAGAGATGATCATAACGTTGCCCGCAGCAGCCACACACAGGCGTGTGCTCGGTTTAATGTGTCCAGTTTCTCCCCCCTCCTCTCAATGAACAGCACCTTGCTTAGAGCTATTCTGCTAAGTTGCTGAAATACTTAAGGAACAAAAAGCAATCAGCTCAGACATGGGCATCAACATTTCACTCACGCTCCAGCAACTCCATAAGGCACAGCAGTTTCATACATAGAGGCAAAGAATATATACCAGATTCTCAGCTAGCTTAAAACCATGCGAGTTTCCTCTCAAGTTGCTTCAGGGTTAGTTTTATGCTCAATCTTGAAACAGGGAAAATTATTCGAACATTAAGCTGTAAACACATTGGCCATGATGCAGACAGATGATACACCACTCAGGTTCAAATATAGCTAGTCATATTAAGTATGTGACCATACATACATATATATACACACACACGCAAACATACGTTTCCATATTCACTGATTTTTTCATTGGCTGGCATAGGAAGAGAATACAAAGATGAGATCGCAACTGAGTTTGCTTATTAATATTTTGGAGATTATCACTGAAGTACAGTAATATACTTCTTGCTCAGAAAGGCCAACAGCATCCCTGAAGAACACTGATGACACTTCTCAATTGCGTAGCCATTGCCAGGCATGTTTCAATTTTGTTAATTTTACCTTTGTAGGAATTTTAGGAATTTTGGTATAACATATTCTAAAACGTGGTGACAATAATTTTCTACAACAAAATAACAAACGGAACAACAAGGAAGAAAAAAGGCGATACCAGATAACGTGTTGTTTTCTCTGATGAGTCTAAATGGAGTTTCTGTTTGTTTCTTAATAAGCCAGAGGGAATAAAAAAAACATTGCTGCTATTTTATATTTAATTCTCTGTTTTCAAGCACTTCCTGAAGTTCTAAGGTATCTCAAGCTCACAGAGGGTAGGCCCAGTAACGTCTTAAACACATGACACTAAATGTTTTTGACAAGCTCTATTATAATTATATTTAAATGTTTTGATCTAAAGCTTGTGTTTGCCGCAGTCTTTGATGGTAGATTAAATTACCTTCGCTCTAAAATCCTATAATAAATAAAAGAAAACAGAAATATGGTGTCAATTTGTGTCCAAATCTGCTTACAAAAGGGAATTAGCTCGGGCCTTTGCCCAGCCAAGCGCTTAATCATGTGCATAATTTTTATTACGTCAGTATTCCCACTGATGTCGATGAACAATTGCAGCTATGGTCTTCAAGTCGTGCACATGCCCGAGTGCTTTGCTGGATCAGGGCCCAAGAGACTTTGCAACACACACTGCGGTGACTGAAGACAGATAGTTCAGGGAAAGTCTCCTGTGACAGATGTCAAGACGAAGCTTAGCACACAGCCCTGGGGCACTGCATGCTTCCTTAGAAATAATAATAAGTCAGGTGACAAATTTGAATTACATTTGTAATATGAAACACAGTGTTACACTGGCCTAAGACGAAGCATCATCCACAAGTCAGGCAGTTAATTGACATTAGAGCAGTGCCAGTTAATTAAAGAACTCGACAGGTACAAAAATTGCATTCTTCGTTGCATTTCTGCATAACCAACATTAGCATCGCATGCTTCACCTAGCGCAGAGAAACACAGGCACAGCTCCCAATCCCAAAAGTGACTTGTCCCCTCCTGCTGCGACTTCGCCGCTCAGCAAAGAGCCCACCTGGGTAAGCAGCAAACCAAGACGGGCTGGGGCATCTCAAGGTAACCCTCGTCGGACTTTTGGGGCACTTCCCCACGGAAAATGTAGATCCTGTTGACTAGTCCTGTTGACTAATCATGGGTTGACACGCACTTGTCAGCAAGTCAGCTTTGTAACAAGCAACAGAGAGATTACAGCCTGAATCTGAAGACTAGGAATCCGGGACTTGGAGGATTTCCATGGAAACCTTCATGAAAAACTTCACATTGATGAAGTTTTGTATTTACAAAGCAAACTAGACTTGGTGCTTCTGCAAAGGAAGGATATTTTTATCTGCGTTATGGAGTTGAAAGCAGGCTTAAGCAGCCAGAGCAAAGTATTTAATTATCACCAAGTCAACCACATCCCGTCCACAGCAAGTGCTACCTGTTCTGATGACCACAGTCACTCCCCTCTTTCTGCCGCAGCAGATAGTAAGTGAATATAAGGTGTGTTTGGATTCTTTTTGCTGGAAGGGAGTTTTTCCGCTACTTGTTTTATAAACTTCAGCTTTGTTACAACTTCTGGTCATTATTCAGCCAAGTAAAAAATAAGTATTTCCTGCTTTCTCCACAACTCAATGAATGTAATGCCTTAATGATTTGTACTCTTCTCTGAGTTCGCTCTAATTCGCAGTACATGGTGCGTGTGTGTGTATATATTTTTATATAATACACACACGCAAGTATACACACACTATAATTTACACATTATATATACTATTTACATATATATACACACAATTTTTGACACTCTGCATAGAGTATCTAAATCTTTCTCAGAATACTGCCCTCCTGCACCATTTTTAGACAATAAATTTTAATGGAAACTTTTTTTTTTTTTTTTTTACTAGCACAAAGAAAAAAATGCAAATCCAAAAATGTGTTTAAATTTATCTGGTACCACTAATTTTTATGCTGAGAGTACCTAGACCTATAGGAGAAGCAGAAACTTTTCACCAATTTTATGTATCCGATGCTATGTTTAATTTGTACAGAACAAGCATACGAAAAGTGTAACAGTGTTTGCAAATGCGAGTCCTTGCTTGAAGATAAAACTGTGGCAGTCCCTCTCCTTGGTATCCACTTCATACATCTTACATCATTATTCTTGGCTTGATGAATATAGCAGCTTAAAACCCTGGGGAGACCAGCAGAATGATAACAAAGCCTTTCCGAGCTTCATATTTAATATAATAAGCCCAAAGTGTCACACTGTGCAGCACAGTCCCCACAGAAGAAATGCTTTGGTCTTTTCATGCCAGTGGTTTCTACTTCATCCATTAGTAAACCTACCTTAAATGTATTCTCGGATATGGGCCTCAAGAGCAGCACATCCACCTCACGGAGATAAGGTTCTGCGGTGTCTACTTAGTGTGAAGAAATTCAAAGTCAGATATAAAGATGGTAAAGAAACTGTGACCACCAAAGCAGCCTAGCATTTGCCCGTTTGAAACAAGGCCAGCTATTTCTGCAGGACTTCTTGGCTGCAGTCTGTGGGAAAGAAAATGGGAGTCTTTGGCTTTTTGCCCCTGCTTTGTGACACAAAATCAAAAGCTCAACTTGTTTCATTCTCTCCAAGTTAAAGTTTGCTTTTTGAGACGTAAGCTGGCAGAGTCCTACGCCAGCAGGCCTGTCTGCTGCTGTTCTCCTCGCAGCCCACAGCGGCACCAGCCCACTGCAGGTCACAATATGCATTTTTGCACCTTCCTCCACGCACGTGTGCCTCCACGATGCAAGGCTGCTTAAGGAAGGAGACAAAGCTCTGCAGAAAGGCCAGTGAGAGCAGAGCCCTGCAAGCTCAGGACCTGCATCAGTCATTCTGCCACCCTCAATTTCTTAGAAGTATTTTCAGACGTTTTCATTTTGGTGATTGACTCTCCTCTCCCCACGCAGTTAACCCATCCAGTGGTACTGCTTAGTGTCAGACTCGCTGAAAGACAGGTATGCGCAGGCCTCCAGGAACAAGCTACGGCATCACCGTTTTTATAGGTGTGGATTTTAATACCGTGGATGCAAGGACGAGCACGTTCCTCGTACAGGCCCCAATGGGCTATGGAAACATCAGGCAGAGACAGACGTTCCAGCACCCGCAGCTGGTGCTCCTGCTAAAATCCTTGAGAGCACGAGCGTGCCATCTTTTTATCCCTTAGGTATATGTTTCTTTCACAAAGGACAAATTTAAGAAAACTTTAATATATTAAGAGCTGAAGCTATATTAAGACATAAACCTTCACCAAACAATTGCGCTCTCTCTATATATGTATATACATATATACACATAGACGCACAAATATATACTCATACACATACACACGCACATTCATTTCAGGAGATTACTCTCTATTACTTTTTAATTTGTTTTTACACCTTCTTTTCACTAGATGTTAAGAAGTATTAAGTATTTCCCTGGAGAGGCTGAGCAGTAAGCAGGATAAAAATCTTTCCAAGAGCCTATTTTTGCACAGTTTTCCACCTTGTTTTCTAGTGAAAAGTTGGGTGAACTCTCGGTTCTGTGTCTGTTTTAGATGTCTTTCTAAACAGCCTGCTTAACTGTGAGGTTCAACCTTAATTACTTTTAAATGATTAATCCTCAGCTAGCCACAGATCAAGCACCTCCGTTAAAGTCCCGACTCTGTTTGCAGAGCACAACGATGGAAGACCTATGTGCTGCCTGGCCAACGCTTCTCTCCGGGGAACGTGGAACAGCGCTTCTTCTGAAGCTTAATCCTGCCTCCGCTAACGGCAAGAAAAGACTTGCACAGATCAGAGGATTTGAAGTTGGTCCATAATAGTAACTGAGCTTCACTTTCTCACTAAAATCTGATGATTAACATCACCAGAGCAGAGAATGTAAACTTGTAAGTCAAAGCAAAAATAGCAGGACTGCAACAGTCAGGAGATAATCCCAACTGTTAAAAAAGCCGTTCGTATCCATTTTTTATGCTGAAGTGACACAGCTGTAGACATTTTTGATTGTGTGCCCTTTTTTGAAGAGACACACATTTTGAACTATTTTACAAAGACAGAATTATTGAATTAATTTCATAAGGCCACACTAAGGTTAAATAGGGCTAAATATGCAAAATATTGAAAACCCAGCAGTTCTCACTGATGTGAGCTTCATTCTGAATTTTTAATATTAGTCATTAAATGATACATTAAACAAACATTAAACCAGAGATTTTAGATTTAAAGTGCCCATAAAGTTTATATTGTACTGTTTCAAAAATATGTTTTCCAGTCAAGCAATTTGATGATTTTAAAATGTATCTTAAATCCCTAAAATAGTGTTTTCCAATTTGAAGCATCTACATTTAAAAACTGAGACCTTAACAGAATAAGCATAATTCACACATACATTTAAGAACATGACATTCCATAGTGCTAACACATAAAACTTATAATTACCTATTATAGAGCAGACTTTAACATGTCTCATTTCTGCCATCTGCCCTCTGCACCAAAGAGCCAGAAAACCTGATACTCCAGCGTAAGAGTTGAATCAGACTTTCAGCCTTTTTGCTTAAAAGAACAACACTTCTTTGAACTATTGACAAGAGATGTAGCAGTGCAGAAATTGCTACTGGGTCAGCCACACAAAATGGTACGTATCTTCCTTGTGCTTCAATACAGACATACTTTGTCTTTCTCAGACCTTTACACTAGTCATTCTAATGCATTAGCAAGATATTCTCACTGTTTTCTCTCTCCAATCTCATCTTATGGTCCAAAGAGTTATATCAGTCTAATGTACTTTATGTCAGGATACTTAAAACTAAATGATATGGTGTCATACTGCAGGGGGGCTTTTTGACTCAAACTGATCACAAAAGAGAAATTAATGGGAATCTTTTAATGAACTCGGGTGATTAGGCTATGCAAGAGGGTGTCAAGGTAAGCATTTTTCCTCAAAAACATCCCCCCCATTTCACAAATGTTCATGCTTATCTGAAAAATACATGTTATGAATTACAGGATGTACAGAAACACAGGATGAACCTACCTGCAGGTAAAAAAGGATTTTCAAAGGATGCTGCTGTGCATCTGGAGGCAGAGGACTTTAAAGATGGTAACTGAACAGTTTTATAATACTATCAAGCCTACAAAAAAAAATGCCTTGCAGTTCATGAGGTGTGTGACCTTAAATGTCAACTACATAAGAAAAAAAAAATTGTGATTGACTGTTATTTACTACAAACATGTTGAAATTTTTACTTTGAAACAGGTATTCAAGTGTTGCCATTTGTGCTTTTCTTGCAGTGTTTTCTGTGACATCTCAAGTGCATTAGATCTTGCCAGACTTTTTCTTTTCTTTTTTTTTTTTTTTTTTAATGCAGAACAGCCTGCATAAGACTACTGGAGGCCAAAAAGACAAATAATTCATCATCCTCCATCCCTCCAAAATAACACCAATAAGCAGTCCAATCCTTTCCTCTCTTAAATTCATCAGAAAATTAAAAATTAAAGACTCTCTAAAAGAAGAAATAGCCTAAAAAAATACCAAGTGACCACTTCTTGTCTAGCTCTGATCAGAAATTGATGCAGTTCAAATTATTTAGATTTTGGCAAATTAAAAATGAGTGGAACCGTGGTGTTACTAATCACTTGCATTGCAGCAAGTGTCTGTACTGCTCCTAGGAAGCTTATGAAGCCGATGTTACATGTCATGTCAGACTATGAGTGAACAAACTTTTATTGCTGCATTCACCAGCTTTACTTATATGGGCTGCAATCACCTCAGTGGGGTTTCTAGTGCATGTTTTCATGGCTTCTGCTCCGTAAGAAAATGAGAAGAAAGAATATGTCTCCTTAGCCGGTGCTACAAAACTCAATATAGCAAGATGCAGACATCGCAATGTAGTACTTCCTATTTCTTGAATTTTAGGGGGAGAGACATTTCACGGTACACTCAGGAAAGACCACAGTATTTTAACAAGACTTCCTGCACCACAGCACTGGAGAAGCTGAGCATGGGGTGGCAAGCTATGGATCTTGGCCAAGATTTTCCAAAATGAACGGCAGCCTGAGTTGCCCCCACCTTCACCCAGTTTGACATATCAAATATGCCTAAATTCAAGAAAGTGCTTTCAACTTTCCTAATTTGCTTTTGAAGACTCCAAAAAGGAAGGAAAATCCAACTGCAGTGGAAAATACAGGACCAGCATCAACACGAGCAATGTATCTGCATGTTCCACACAACTTGGTTTTGAATGTATGAACTGAAAGCAGAAGGGTTAAACATATAAATAACTTTTTCAAGAATTTTTGTGTTTTTCAATTTCTGTTCAACTTTCAGATTCCTTTGTTAATTAATTAGACTGGTTATAAGAGAGTGCTTCTCCGATACAGGCCAGGAAGGTTTCTTTTTGGGTCGTTTATGAGATAGGGGATCAAATTCTCAGCTGATGCAGACCAGTGCAGCACCTGCCTTCAGTGGACTTCCATACCCCCATGGCAGCAGAGCCAACGGCACATGGACTCATGTTGGTGCCCAGAAGTCAGGAGTGAGCTAGAGAATAGCCAGCAGATACAAAATATGTGAAGCACGCTCAGCCCTTCTCATTTTTAAACAAAGAATTTTATTTTGTTATAACTATCTCTTACCTGCAGACTCAAACATTTTACTTAGGAAATGACAGGATGCTACAAATAATTTGTTTCTAGTTCTTGAATTGTCTTGCCCTGAGGCTAATTATATTAATAGACTACCCTAGGTTTAATTAGTATTTTGTCTAACCCCAGCTGATCATTAAAATTTCATTTAATCTCATCACTAAAGTACATATTTTAAGTCCAGTGCAGATGAAGGCATTGCAAGTGTACTATTACCACTGAGTGGATAAGCCACTAAATTTAACTTAGGCCAGGGCATTTTTCACTCGTAAATTTAATTTCTGTATCTCAACTCTATTACAGTGGATTGCAGAATCTTCCTCCTCATTTAACTGACAGCAACAATAAATCATAAGCTCATATTTTGTATATCTGAGACCCTAATTCTCAATTCCTGTCACGCTGCGGTTGCAGGTGGCTCTTCCATGCATAGAGCTCAAGACTCTTGTCTGTCTTTGAGCCTTGCTGCTTTGCAACAGCCAACAATATCAGTGAAGACATAGCTTCATAGCAGTAATACGGTAGTTTGCCAGTAAAGCCTAAGCCATTTCTCTGAAGCAAAAGCTTCTGCCAGGTGAAGAACTCTTTTGCTTCTGTAGTTCTGTCTATAGCAGGGCTTTTTGCCACCAAAGTTTTGCTAGCAAAACTTCTCAAAGTGTATCAGTCTGGAAGCAGCTGAACCTCTTCCATACATTTTCTGAGCTGTAGCTTTGGGTGAGCTATTGCGCTGATAGCTACGAAGGCCCAAGGAGATCTGCAAGCCCGGAGCTCTCTGCAAACACAACTTCATGGCTGCTTTGCTGTTCACACAGGGACATACCAGCTCCTTTTCAGAGAAGTGTTATATGAAAATGTGAGCACACATACTTCCCAGTTTATATATGAAGTGTAGCTATTTGTGGAGACTCACTGTGCAAGAGTCGCATGCCTTAAATTCCCAGCAGGTAGGAATAACCCAGTGACAAGCAGCAATACCGTAGCTAAAAGAAATAAAGTCCTGAAAATACGGCAAGCACCAATTAACCCAATTCTTCACAATGGAACTGACAGCGCGCACACAAAGATATTCAACCAAAACAGGAGCTAAAGCAAAGCCTAAATTTTCAGTACATATTAAAACCAAAGTCAAACAACAAAACCAGCCATACCTGCACTGTTTTACAACAGGACATAATGCTGTACTTTGCACACACCTGGATAATGCCCCGGAAACGGGCTTAACACATGCAACTAAAAGTATTTTTATATTGCAGTTGGGCAAATCCCTGCAGAGTTGCAAACATACTTATATATATATATATATAACACAAGTTCAGCAATGAAAAGAGCAGCCACCTGAACACCAAGTAAGTATCTAGTAACCCAGGAAGGCTTGCCCAGCCTCTCTTGTTTTATCCCAATGAGCCAAGTCCAGTCCAGTGAATTGTGCTGAGGTCCAACACCCTAGAGGTAAGCCAGACACAGCCTTAGTGGTACAAGGAAAAGATATAATGTCATCTCACGCAACAGGCAGCCCACGCAGTTGCAATACAGCCTCTCAGCAGTCACAGCCCAGAGGTGCTGGTTGTTGTCCTTCTGCACACAGTCCTCAGCCCTGGATGCACCTACATGCAGATATTACGGCCCTTGCACTGCTCCAGTGCTCTTCTCTGGGTTGGCATTTTGTGAACTCTTTACCATGGCCACGCAGGAGAGCTTTCCACGTGCCTCTGCTTCCTTCCACAAACTCATACCTCAAGGCTACGACGGAGCACAGCGGTAGATCCTTTACACTGGCAGGAACTCGGCTATAGCAACTCAGACAACTCAACAGAACAGCCACAGCTAATTCCATCACGGCCGCACACGGACAGCCACAGCAGTCTGAACTCTCCTGGCTTTCAGACCTACAGCTCTGTCAGTCCAAATCCTCCTTTCAACAGGAATCCCTCAAAGCTAACGGCATCGGGGCTCCTCAGGAGCTGGGCTTTGCGTATGGATTGTACATGAACTATTGCTGCATTACCTAGGAGATGTGAAAACAAAATGAGTGTTTTGAAACAGCTTCTCAGATACCACGTTTGGTGCCAACAAAAGTCGGTGCCATCTATAAACTCTATACAGTGTAATTTGTAGCTTTACCAGTAATTCCCAGCTAACTTGTGTGCTGCTTCGTCAACAACTGCTACAGGACAGACTCTGAACTCTTAGACCCTTACACCTCAATACAGAACCAAATAAAAACTGCCACATCAAATGCACTGATTTGAAAAGTTCAAGTGTTCGTGCTTCTTCTCTTAACATTAATTCCACTCAGATAAGAAACTTTCATTTAATTGGCAGTTCTGTCTGCCTCCGGATTTATAACGCACTGCATTGGTATGTTTAAAACAACTATTTTCTGGCAGTGTCTGAAGCTGGCAACTGTCTGGCCACAAAGAGACATAATTACTTGACTATACAGCCTGAATCTGAACAACCCTCTGAAAATATTTATGTATTAGATGGCAAAGTAATGAGGTCAACAAAAATAAAGTAGATTTTATCCTTTACCAGAAATTACTTCCAATTCGCAGCACTAATTTGGACTGTTTAAGGACTGCCTGCAAATTGAGAGGGCAGAAGGGCAAGCAGGATACGGTTCTGCGGTAGATAAGAGCAAGAAAACACAGCGAAAATTAGAGGATGAATGAACAGCTGAGGAACCCATTAATGAAAAAAGAAAGAAAAGGAATTGGGAACTAGTACAAAATTGAGTTTCTCATAATAACAGCAGAGTAAAGGATTAAGTATTATAAATGGCAACGCAAACTACAAACCTCTATCTGAAATAAAATCACATTAAAATCGATCAACTTAAAGGTCCTGATCTTGCAGCCACACAGAGCAACAAGGAAGGCAAAGAAGGCCAATGCAGACGGAGAAGTACGCAGAGAAGAGCAATGAACTGCTTCAGTACTCAGCAAGGGGGCGGGGGACACAAAAACCTACTTGAGTTATATTGAAAGATGTTTAAAAATCACATGGTTTAATATCATCGTTGTGGCTGCTCTGTCCTGTGGCCAAGAGCTTAACTTCGAACATGCAAAATCCTATATCCTTTCTGATACTTGCACGGTAAGTGGCTTCACTGAATTCAATGCAAAACAAAGCAAAGCAAGTATAAGCAAATCTGTTCAGGTGAAGCCTGACATAATTTTGACAAAACAAAATACTAGGTTCCCACAGAATTTCACTTGATATGGTACCATTGTATGGCAGGAAACAGATTAGATAATCTCAGTTCTTTTGTGTGTGTGTATGTGTGTGTGTATATATATATGTATACATGGACACACACTTCAATTATTTGAACTTAATTTTTTGAACTTAAATTATTTAGTCTCAAAATAAGCAGGGAATTCAATTTAGTTTTTTCCCCCATTTATTAAAAATCAAAAGAAAGTATTTAAAGAGAAAGAAAGTAATGATTTAATGTGTCTTGCTTAAGTAATACAACTTAATTCTAAACTGGCAATCCATTAAAATCAACTGTTCTAAATCTTTTCTACTCCTCTCTAATGCCTTTAATTAATAGGCTGCTTTTTGTCAACAGCTATCTACAGAGGTCTGACATAGAGCCTGCTGATACACCTGGGAGGTTTCAATTCATCAGGACCAGGATTCTCTGGGTTATTTACAAACTACTATGGTCAAGTTACAAATACAACACAACTCAAACTACATTGTACTATCAAAAACTAAAAAACAAGTTTAAGTGGGGATATAAAGAGTAATATGTTTAGCGATACCTACAATGGAACTTCATGTCATCGTTTCACTACTGATTCAAAAAGCACATGGCTACCTTTAGTATTACAAAGCTAGTTCTTGAAAACCAAGCTTTTCCTTGCATTTCTCACTGAACACTGATTTTGCCTAATATTAGCCTATGAGGATTCAACTCAGTGTGACTTGCAATCACCAATATAAAGCAGTACAATTTTCCAGTGGAACATTTTCTACCCTCAAAGTGAAAATGCTGTTGCACAATGGAACATGTATCTTAAGTATCACTAACATGCCCAAATCAAAGACCAGCTCTGCATATAAATACATGCAAACCATCCAAACATGTATACACAGAGGGCCATGCACAAATTTCCTTATACATGTATAATTTAAATCATGCATCTATGATGTTCAGGCTGGGAATAAAAAAAATACATATACAATCTTTATTTTACACAAAATCATATACATATCCAAGGTTAAAAAGGTGATTAATTTTGCAATATGAAACCTCCCCAAGCTCAGCTAGTATTGGAATGTTTCTTCCTTGATCTACGTCATTTAAAGGTCATATATTGCATTTTTGTCTACAAAAAAATCCTTGCTTTGTCACTGAACATATTAATTTTCAAAAACGTCCTCATTAAGAGGTGAATTTAGCTATGGGCTGTCTGAAGGTGTGGCTTTGGGTATACCTAAAAAACACAGAGCTACCTAATAATGGACAAAGTCCAATTGCTTATTGGTATAGCAAGATACATGCAACATTACAAAAACACAATAATAATCTACAGTCTTTTCAGGAAAATTGTTTCAAATACATCCTTTCACCTAGGGATGAAAAATATCACCACCCTTCATTGTGTCATAAGCATGTTTTCTTTGCTCTTTAGTGTTATCTCCTTATGAAAGGCAGATGTCTGAAAGCATTAGCTGATCACTCACCATTCCTCTTGAAATTATCCGAAGAATTTCTTTCACTGTCTCTCATGTCTGCAAATACAATGAGACTTAATTGTACTGGTCTTTTAAATGTACCTCTTATATGGCCTATATATTGCTTCTCGCAATTGCTCTTCATTACTGACACTGCTTATAGCATCTTCAGTTCAACTTTTGTTGTTAGATTTTTTAAGTTATTATTCTCCTGTGGCAGTGGCAATCTATTTCTATGTTACAATCTGTTGTCTCCACTCTAAAAGAAATCACAGTGCTGGATGCCAAATCTGAAACTGGAGAATTCATACAACCTTATATATTCCGTGTCCTACTTCCGCATAATGCATGAAATACAGCTAACATCTCTGTGATATAAGGAATTTATTTGCAGGATCTCTGCTGCTTGTGACTACTAAAAGACTGATTTTGCGAGATGCTGAGTATTTCTGCCTATGTGCTGAATAACTTCAACTCCCACTGCTTAATTTAATTTAGATGGAAACTTTATTCTGATGCTTAAGTTGCATCTTGAATAAATCACTGCTGTGTACTAGTTACTTAGGTCTTCTGTAATTCAGATGTTTAAAATGCCTAGTTTACATACAATTGTGCTAGCAGACTTAAGGTTGAACTGGGAACATACGAAATTGAAATAATAGTTTGTGTTTCCAAGAGTTTTCTTTAATTGTAGAATATCTTAATAATCTGCTTACAGCCTGTCTGTTTTTGTTTATCTGGAATAAAGCAGCTTGCATGAGTAAGATAATTCAATTCAAAAAATACATTCCCTGTAGATGTCTCCAATATGCAGAATTTTGGTCACTGATGTTTTTACAAAGGCTATGCTCCTCTTTTTACACAATACTATTCCTTGGGGAAAAGGTTATGTGATATATGAATAGCTTTGGATTTTATTCTTTTAAATATTATGTTATAAACCCAAATTCCTTTGGCCATTTTTGTTTGCACAAATCTTTCCCACAAAGTATTAGTCACGCTCTAATTTCTGCTAAGTATTTTTCATGAGCTCAATTCTACTAGCTGGCATGGTGGCTCAGAAACAACATGAAGCTGATTTGTAAGCATTAATGTTATCTGGAGTCTGTAGCCCAGCTGCTTATCCAAACTTGGACCATCCAAACCAGAAACTTTGACTGTTTGCTTGTAAATCTTGGGAAAGATCTTTTCATTAAAGCACCAACCACGAAAATAAAAAAATCAGTAAGGAAGAAACAGTGTTTTGAAATCAAGTAAGAAATGAAGCACTTGCTCATCAGCCTATTAGTACTTTGAGAGCTACATTTCTAGACACAGAGGCCCAAAGTTGCAGGAGAGAATCGCACTCGGGGGCCGACAGACTGCGGCGGAGGAAAGGCCGGGGACGAAACGGCAGCTCTCTCGAAACGGACGGTGTTTTGCGTTCCACTTGCTTTTGAAACACACCAACGTTAACCTCACTGAGAGAAATTACGCTGCTCGCGACTCAACACAACGTATGTGAGGGGGGAACCGGCACCTGCGCTCTCCGTATTCTGCAGCTGCAAAGCCACAGCACGGAGCCGGCCTCGCTTCCAGAGGAAGCTGTCTTCTGCTCCAGGCCTGCGGAGGGACCTCTGCAAGGGCAGCAGCTCCCTGACAGAGGTCACGTCAGCTGCAGGGCGGCACGAGAGCCAGTGCAACGGTGCTACAGGGGGAGACTCTACGGGCTGCTGATTTTAAGACCGGGTTTCCTGTTCTGTCATTAATTTATCTCCAGTCCGTTTCCCTCAAATACTCGACTTCCTTTCCAAAAAACACATTTGAGTTCTGCCTCTCCTCAGTCGTCTTCTGTCAAGCAAAAGAACCAGCATCCCAATGTTAAAACCATTTCCCAAAAAGGAACCAAGTAATAAGAAAAGGGCAATTAGGAAGAAGTGTTATCAGGACATTTTACATTCTTGATAAACTGACATATAAACTGTGCGCAAAGTTCATTTCATCAATGCCATAAAGTGAAGCACAGCATCATTTACTTATCTTCCACGGCTGTAAATCATCCTAACTGGATGACGGCACCAGAATATTAACTCCAGCTTTCCTGTGTCAGGCATCGTCTTAGGAAACTGCCTTTCTAAAGGTAGCTTCTTTCCAATATGTCTTTGCTTGACGTTGAATAATTAAGAAAGGAAAGCCAAGGAGTCAGACAAACCGACAGCGGTAGTTCAGCCACACCAGCTGCACATCTTTCTTCAAGTATCAGACGTGTACCCAGCAAGGAGGATTATTCAGAGCTCCAGCCCTGTCTTCTACACAGTTTTAGAAACTTTCGGCTGTCTTGTTCCATGTTTCCTGGACTTTGACAGTTAACAACAAGCTCTCTTATGCAAAGAAAAGTGTCTGATGATTCAGAGCTGCACAATTACATCGAATTATTCCATGTTAGGGAATTAAAAAAAAAATAGCATGCATATTTGATGTGAGGAGGTTGTCAGGATCTTCCTCCCAGGACTTATGGAAACAGATGAGATGTTGCATAAAATCCTTACTGATAACTGAAGTTAAGCTCTACTGCAGGCCATCAGTTTTGGATATTTTACTGTTCCAACCTAGAAGTTCTACTTATGACTACAAGTACTCCCTCCTATAACTTACTATTGTGGAAGAAAAATAAATTGGAGCTTTTTTAAAAATATATATTCATAGAACTAAAGAAATATAAACTTGGAAAGGATTTAAAAGGTCATCAATAAATGGCAGGGGAGAGGAAGTAAGTAAAGCAGGTAAGTATGCTACTTCTCAATATTTTCCTCCAATTTGACAATATCCACACTATCCCTACTTCACTGCAAAAAGGCAAACAAATATTGAGGGCATTGTCTGATTTAGTTACTACTGTAAAATTGCATTAGGCACAGATCCCAAAATAATATCTGTTCTGCTCCTTGGCTTTTATACAAAACATACACATTTGCAAACACTCTTTAGACCATGTCTGCTAGCCAGCAGTTTATGAAGCAGAGTAAAAAGGCTACTTTTACAGAATTTCAGATAACATATCTTATTCTTTCACTTTCTGCAAGTCATCTCTTTCATCACTGAAATAATGTCAATAAAGAGCCCTAGAGATACAAAAGTAAAAATGCTCCAGCCCTTAAATATACTGAGAAAAACAGGAAAATATTTGAAATTAGGTAAGTAATACTACGTAGGAGCAGATTGGACTACCAGGAGGTCACATGATCTGTTTATATGCATCTTGCTATCTAGCTAGTGCTTTAACCATATAATATGTGCTGAAAGAGGTAATTGATGGTTAGTGGTCATTCCTGCTGCTTAATTTGGACAGCAGTATGACACGAGGTTTTTCATTAATAGAACACGGGCCAGCCTTCCAGGATTAAACAAATTTGATTTTATTTCTCAAACAGGACGTGCACTGCCAAACATAGCTTCTTCTTCCAAGAAAAATGTTATAGATAAAGAAACGGAATTGTAAACAGATTATAAACCTTCCTTAAACTGATTACAGGTTAATGCATGAGCCTAACCAAAGACACGTAGTGATGGGGGCTGTGTATCTTTTGAACTGAGCTGCTGGTTTATAGCGATTTCGCATGCAATTCTCAAAAAGCAAGACTAACCACTAGAACACTTTTTAAAGGCAATACAGAGAAATTCACTCACAGTGCAATCATTCTAAGCGCAAATGCTTTGACAGATTGGATCTGGGTAAATGGAACGATATGGAGAGAAACCTGCAATAGAAGGTTCTTCATGTGGCATTATCAAACCACTTCTGAGAAATAAGTAAATGTTTTGATTCTAGCTAGAAGTAAGTAAAACGGTAGAAACTGTAGTACTATAGAAACAGTAGAAAAAAGAAATATTTATCTGTAATGAAAAAGTATCAGCTTTATTAATAGCTGACTAGTCAAGTTTTCCCTGGCTTAGCTGTTTCCCAGTAATAACTAAACACCACTGCTGAAATTCCCCAAGGTGTGCTTTGCCTCTGCGTCTCCACCAATTCCCACCTGGATGCTACTCGGAGAAGCTCCCTCTGCCTCCTGCCATCCTCTGGTGGCTCCCCTGCCCCGGGGCTGCGTTTCCTCCGTGCCACGCCAGCCACTTGTGCGGCTGCGCAACAAGTACTGGCAAACTGAGTCAACCAAAAATTACCCCAAGCAGGGAAAAAGCATCTAGTTTTTTACCAGCAGTTGCTACAAGCGAGTCATGGCGCAGGGCTGAAAATAAGTGGCCAAAAGGAGTGGGCTAAGGCGACTTCTTTCAGTGCCACCGTTTATGCCGAGTTACTATGTCTTGAATGGGAGTCTACACCTCTGCCTCTGCTCTTGGGATCGCCACGGCTACCTGACGCTTGCAAAGATCGTTTGGAGCATATTTCCAAAAGAGGGAAAGCAAAGTTGACGTAAGTGTTCCTCCTGACCGTACAACCCATCTCTGCGTGACGGGCACGGTGGACAGGGTGCAGAGCTCCTGCGCACAGCCCCTCAACGCGCGATTCGGTGCTCCAGGCTCTACCACCTTTCTTCACGTCTCTCCTCCCCTGGCTGCTAGGCATTAAAAGTTAATGTGCTCTCAAGGGTCTTCTGATGCCTCTGCACGACAATCCCAGTCACAAGCTGACATTTCACTTCCACCACAGTAGGCATGCGATCCCAACCCATCTTTTGTCCTACTCTAGAGGGAAAAAAGATTTACAGAAGTCAGGCACATCAAAACACGTCCCTCAACTCCAAAAGAATACATCTTAAAGTTCCTGCTTTGTAACAGTACCCCCAGATATAATATCTGTGCAAATGTAAAGAATAAAAACGTATTGATAACAAAAATTTTTGAACTACTCAGTTAATACAAAACTGTATCTTTAGTCTATCCAAAGCAAATGATTTTTCACTGATCTCGACTATTCCAAAGGAGAAAAGCAGCAGAAACATTCGCAACAAATTTAATGAGCTTAAATAGCTATCTCTTCTAAAATACAGGATTTTTCTCTAAATCTCTCATGTGATGTTGTTTGAAGTAAATAAAATTAATAAAAAAATTTATGATGAGCTTTTTTAGCAACCTCACGCTTCAGAAATAAAGTTTATTCTACGCTTGTTAAAACACAGACTCAAGGGCTTTTAATTAAGCTTATAATGTATATATACAAAGAAATCAGAACAGACGCATCAAATTACACTGAAAACAACAACAACAACAAAATTGAATTATTAAGCAGACTTGCTGGGCCCGGGGTGCCTAGCCGGCACTCTGCCCTACAGTGCCAGCGTTCACAAAAGCATGTAAACCTACGGCCAACCAGTGCCCACATCATTCATCTCTTCACTGCAAGAACGGAAAGCTTTTCAAACAAAATAAGCCATCACGTTTTTTTCTCAGCCACAGTTTCAAATATTAGCGGTTTCATTCTTATTTTGGTTATTATTTTATCTTAGACATACAAAGTAGCAAGTCAGCTTTTTTGCATTTTTTGCAACATGCCAACATTTCTTTTTGTTATACTTGAAACAACTAATCACCGGCAAGAGTGGTTTAGAAAAGAGGGATTCTGGACGCGCAGAGCTCACTCATGTTCAGTTTTAAAGCTAAAAACTTATATTTGAAGTAAAAATTAAAAGCAAGCCAATCAACTAACTCTGGATGATGTGACTCTAAAGAACACCACCGAATACCTCAAGACTAAGTATAACACTGAAATATAGGGGTTTTTTTTCCTCCTTTAGTGATTTGCCCCTTCATTTCCTAGAGACATTTCTAAGCCTTCTTCTACCTAAAACCAAACAAAATTCAATCCCCTCGCAAACAGCATCCATACAGTAAAGAGAGAGCAAAGACACAAAAGCAATGCAGGGAGCCTCACAGCTCTTGCCCATGCTTGCACTCCCAGCAAGAAAGCCTCTATTTTATTTTGCAGATGGGCTCACTCTGCCATCAAGGAAACTGGAAAACACAGAGCAAATACAGATGACAGAGCCCTATAAATAGATTTTGGCTTTACACAAGGACTCTGATTTGTGACAATTGATATAAATAAGCTCTAGCTTTAAAGCACACTACAAACACCATACTCTAAACCGACTTAGTTGTATAAACAACTGTCTTCATGGCACAAGTGAGCGTGAAATCCACCCTGCTGCTCCCCCTGTCCAAAAGTGGACATGTGGATTTAGATGAGAGCTAGCACAGCTTTCAAATTTTCCTTTTTTTTATTTTGCAAGTAATAGTTAAAATAATCCCACTACTTCTCACAGATTCAAATTTTACTGACTCTAGCAGGATCTAGAGAATACTATATAAAAATTTTAGTTTCTCCAACTGAAATACTGCCACAAACATATCAGTGTCTTAAAAATGAGCTAGACCATATTCAACATTTCCTAAAATAATTTACAACAGTAATAATTCCTTTGAAATACGCAGACGTGTCACCACTTTGACTACAGTGGGAAACACGATGCAATGTTTAATACGCCAATTATGATGATCTGCAACCAAGCAGAAGTACCACAGCTGTAGTACATGGAATGGACACCATCTCCAAGGGCTTGATGTTCTCATAGTACCAGGCATGAGGGCAAAACTTATTTTAACCTAAACTACTGCAGTCTATATTAGAATAACTTTACTGTCACCTCCACAGTGGAGATACTTGGATCCATACTGCTGAGGTGCAGAATCAGTCCATGGATCAGTCCACAGAGTGTGGCTGGTCGGTGCCGACCAACGGAGCAGTGCGCTTTGCTGCCAGCAGCAAGCGGGGACCTCACCTCACCTCCCGAGGTGCCCCAGGGAAAGACCATGCCAGGGGGAAAGGGAGAGCACTTCTCAGACCCCACAGCCCACCATGCATCTGACCAATATCCAAGTAACCCTGAAATACGTTCTCCTGCTCCTTCTGTTACAACCAAGCAAACCCAAACCCTTCCTGCTGCCAGCCAGGTCCTGGCAACTCGTGTGTTCGCACCGGTGGCAATGGACCATTGCCATGAAGAAAGACCTTCCATCAACATCAGGAAGCAGCAGATGTGAATATTTCCAGAGAGCAAGATGATACCGTGCCCTGCAGTGCTGTGCAGGCCAACGTGAGGACCGAGAGGGGAAGAGCGTGCAGGGCCTGCAGCTCGGGGCTGCTCCTCCCGCGCACGGCAGCAGCAGTCTCTGCACATCCCTAGCACCAGCTCCGCGAGCAAGGACAAGAAGGGTTTTGTTTTCCCTGTTAAGGCAAAACACAGGAAAACCGGACTAATTAGGTTAGCTGAATTCAGCTTTCCTTCTCAAATTGCCAAATGACCATTTTGTGTTTTGTAATGTTTTACCAAAAACATATTACAGAAAACGTATTACAGAAAACATGTTGTTTTTGTTCTGCAGTAAAACGAAGGGAATCTTGGTCTCCACAAAAGCCAAAAGCAAAATTCCCACTGCCCTCCAAGGGACAGGATTTCACCCGCTCTTCGCAGCGCACGGCTGCACCTCGCGAGTGCTGTTCTTCACCCGGAGACAAAAGCCGAGGTGCTCAGGCAGCCAAAAGCCACGCGCGTCCTGCTCTTCTGAGATGAATCTGACTTCCTTCTCCTTCTGCATTACAACCCTACCTAACATTACTGCTCTGCTCATGCCACGTCATTAGCCAGCATTATTTGGAGCAGTTTATATAAAACATGCACAACTGCAGCATACAGCTTCTCACACAGTTTTTTTAGGTTTTTTTTTTTCCATATTTTGATTAAACTTGAAGGAAGTAAGTTAATTCCGAGAGCAATAAAAACAAAAATCTTCCTTTGAGTTCGGTTACGGTATTACAACATACAACATGTTTCAAAGAAGAGAAAAGAGCATCGGACACACGGCAAGGCAGACCTCCAGTCAGCGTAGCTCCCCTAGAGTATTGCTTCTTTCTATTACGAAATTTGTTACAAAAATCACTGAGCTGGTAAAAAAATTTTCTGTGTTTGGAAACTGCAGAAAGGTCTCATTTCCTCTGACCTGTTTTTTAAAAAAATCCAGTAACTTGCCACTTGCAATAAACCATAGTGTGTAATGCTGTCCTTGGACCAGGACTGGACATAGCTTTCCCACAGGCAAAGAAAAAATTCGAACCAAAAGGCCCTGCAATATGGCCCGGCACAGCCCGACTTGTTGCCTACCGAACTGCAGCTGGCCACCAGCAGCACGCCTCGGCTGTCTTCACCATCTCAGTCACTTGTCAGCACAGGCCATTGACTCTGGCGGAAATGGTTAAATTCATACAACTCAGATTACCACGTTAGTATTTCCAAATTATATTAACACCCGTTTTAGGATTTGTCATGGAAATAACGAGGAAAAACCAAGTTCCCTTTGCAAGAATGGGTGTTATGGCAAATAACAAGCAGGAGAAATCTAAAATTTGGAAAACAGTATCTCTTAATGGCAACTGAACGTAGTCACAAAGACAGCGCACAATAGCATGGAAAAGGTATCTGCTACCATCTAGGCCTATTTCGATATCGAAAATTTGCAGGGTCATTCTAATTCCAAGAAACAACAAAGAAAACGCATATTGCAAATGCCGCAGCTAAGAGCTCCCTTACAATTCCCAGCCAAGGGTATTTCTTCTCTGACAAAATTTATCCAAATTAATTTATCCAAATCCCCCAAGTTAAACAATGTAATTCAGAAGCTAACAATGTAAACCGTATGGAATCACCCTTAAAAGAGCGAACTTTCATTTTAACAGATTACTATAATTTACAATCACACACATTTTTTTCCTGCTTTGCAATTCAATCAAGACTGTTGCATGGACTAAAAATAGAGCTAAAGCGAACCGTAGTGTAAGATCAGCACTGACTCTGCTCAAGCACTCTCTGCACATTTTTTCTAGGACGCACTGTGATCCCAGATCTTTCTGGCACATTTTCAGGAAGATCCCCGGATTTCTAGGCTGGCCAATAATCGAAACTACACTTCAGAGGCACGAAATGGGGAACAACATACCCAGCAAAGAGCTGGGATCCAAATCGTACACTGTAACCCTTCAGCGCAATGAAATTCCTGTATATAGCCTAGAACAGAGGCAAGGTCTGGAAGAACTTAATTCACCTACTTTCACACACATCCCATCAGATTATTTTTGTTCAACAGCAGCACCACATACGTTCATGCACAGGATTTCTGAGTAGATGAATCTTCTCAAGAGAAGCCAAACCCCGATTTTTCTCATTTAGGGTCATTTTGCATGGAATGCAAAACAGGCTCTGTCCCAGCACACAACAAAGCACCCTTCCCGTGCAAGCCACCAGGCAAGAGAGAAGACCCACGCTCAGAAAATGCCCTGTTATTCAGTTCGTATTTACCACTAGTGCAGATCGACCATGGCACTTTCACCCATTAACTTTGTGGTGATGGAAATGCTTTTCCTTGGGAAGGATATGTCCAAATGCACTTGATAGCTAGAAAAGCCTTGGTAAATAAAGTATAAACCAATTTTAATGCATGGCAGTTTTTACCAGGAATACACTGTGCTTCCTTCCAGTGAGACACCCATTGAAACCAAAGGCTGGAAGTGTAGTAAGCAAACCCAGGGCCCTCAGAGAATGCTCTTTTAGCGTTGATATATAGCTAGTAATTATTTTGCTCTCGCATGCACATGCTGGTGTATTAGTGAACATCGCTGTGCCATCCGTTTTGCAGGAACATTCCCCGTGGATGGCTCATTAACACCCCAGGCGCGGAGCAGAGTGGAAGAGCACTGCGGAAGCCAAGGATCCAAAATCCCTGGTAGCAACAACTGATAATTTTTTATTTCGCTAGGATTAGGCTGTGAAGCAATGGAGTTGAGAAAAACAAAGACAGGGAATTTATGCTCAATATACCTACAAGGTATTTTGTTATCACCACGCAAATACTACCACCTTTATTTAAAAAAATAAGTATTCACATGCCTTAGTAGGTAACACAACCTTGTTTATAATTAAAAAGAAAGTCTTTCTTTCAGAAATTTCCTACTGTATAAAAACACAAAAAATGCAGATAGTAGGATGCATCTGCCTCCACGTTCTTATACATCCATGACAGCCTAGAGCAAAGGAAAAGCATTTCATGACACTGGCATAACAATTATACTCCGAGTTCAGCATCTGTTTGAAAAGAAAAAACCCACCTTGACAGGGTAAAACATTCAACACCAGACTTCAGGCCATACAGAATATCTTCCTGTCTTAAAATATTTTCTCACTTCAATTACGAAGATATGAAGTGTCTCAGGAGGGGACCGAAGATGTATATTCCAAAACAGCAATGATCCTTTTTAACACGCTATGTCCTAAATATACAGATTCTAAAATTCTGTAAAATCTATGTTAGTGGATATTCCTACTTGATCTTTTGGAAAATGGTAACATGTATTTAACATGACTATTCCAGTATCATTGCATCAGAAATAGCCACAGTTTCCTGCTGTTTTTTAATTCATATGGACTCTTAGCTATTTCCATATAGTCCCTTCAGCTAATTTCAAACAGCTACTGCTTTCCTTCCCAAACCGTAGTGCCCATCCAGCAAAGCAGCCACCTGTGTGCTGGAGCCACTGACAAACCCCACTCACAGTTACTTCACTGCACTTTGAATCAGGCCATGAACAGTTGCCTCTGCGCATTCCCGGAGGGACCCTCGGTGTCTAGCAAAGCTTGTGTTTACCTTACCTGTAGCTGACTCTCTTCTGCGTCCCACTTGCTCATTGCTAACGAAATGTTTCCCCGCAGCACTGGCAGAGGCCTGTCAACAGAGCAGGAAGGCCTAAAGGTGCATCTGGTGTTTGTTGCTTTAGTTCTGCACTTTCATCAGAAACCAGGTCTCTCTTTGGGGGACACCTTGCATTACTTTAAGAAACAGCAGTACGTCTGATGTTGATACTGCTCTGGGCTTCTCTACAGGTGCAGGCACGCTTTGGGACACTAGCAAATAGACTGAAAAGCCACGGTGATGAAACAAAGATCATTTGCAGTAAGGCCATAAATTTTGTGATCAAAGTTTTAGTGTCGAGAGCCAACTGCACAGCCTTCAGTATCTTCACATACCTTAGACATCTGTCCTGCACATCATACAAGCAGTTACTAAGAAATGTTAGGCAAATATGTATGTTTACAACCAACTGTGCTTAGCTGGGAGCCCAGGAAAGGGCTAAGGTAACATGGGAAATGATGAATGCTGAAACTGAAAACTGTTCTAACGGAGTTTCGAGCAAGTTTAAATAACTTCAGTATTAAAGAAAACTTCTTTGACAGCCCCTCTACATTCTTAAAACTAGTCTGAATTATAAGCTTTGATCAAAGATACTTTATCCTTGTTTAAAATCGAGCAGAAACGGTGCAGCTCCACGTGCTCTACCTGAAGGCTTCCCGCGAGGCTTCGACATCCACCTCGGCACGCTGAGCACGGGTAACGCCTTACCGATCCCGACGAGCCCCGGGTCTCATGTGGCTGTCTGGCACCCAGCCTTCCCATCGCCCTTCCATACTACTTGGCATCTCGTTTTTGCAAAACACTTGCAGTTCATAGCTGAATCGGGGGCACATTTTCCCTTGGTTGCAACAGAGGTCTCGTCTCTGAGCCGAAATGCTTTCCCCTGCAGAATAAGCTGCCTGCCATTTGCATGCAGATGATACCAAATATCTCTAACCCTCACAACTAATTAAAATCCAGCAGTTTTCCCTGAGCAGTTATTTACAAGATGTGGCCGTCAGGAAACGTACTAAGCTGAATACTAATAAAACAGGGAAGTTTTAATCTTTTGTTCTAACCACTGTGCAAAAAAGTTCCTGCATTGGCGTTTTCACGTGATCCTGTTCTTCTGATTCCAGCCTGCCACACCTGAAGCAGCTCGAGGGTGTCACACTGTCACTGGACCTCTCAACGCCTACATAGCTCCAGACTTCTGCTAAAATATGTACTTCAGTATTTAAGAACTGTTCCTAGATGGAGATTATCGCTCGGAAGGAAGGACCAGTATGACTCAGCTGCTCAGTACCTTTACAATAAAGCTGTGTTTGAAATGCTGCCTGCCCTGGACCCAGCACGCAGGCAGCCCCCTTGCCCCCCGGCTGCTACCTGAATCTCCCCAGCCCGTCTGAAAGCTCATGCACGGTTTGCACGTGGGTTTAAGACAGTATTGGAGTATTGCGTGTGCCTGAGGCCACCCA
Organism: Dromaius novaehollandiae; assembly: GCF_036370855.1. Taxonomy (NCBI): domain Eukaryota; kingdom Metazoa; phylum Chordata; class Aves; order Casuariiformes; family Dromaiidae; genus Dromaius; species Dromaius novaehollandiae. Next base: position 122,328,359 of record NC_088100.1, read on the forward strand.
AAGCTGTCCTCGCCCTTGTCTCTTCACAATCCCGCAAAAAGCCATACCGAAGGAGAAGAAAATAACATACTCGAGCATGCAGGTTTGTTCGACAACACGTTCAAGCAGCAGCATGTAAAATGCAGGTATCCTGATGCTTGCTGGGGTTCCCAGCAACTCAGAAACCTGGTGTGTCTGACCGGGCAGGGTCCTGGTCCACTTTTTACAATTTAAAGGTGAACTTGTGAAGTTGCATTTATAAAATACTTGCACACTTAAAAACAGAATTTATCGTTATGCACTTTGGCATGAAAGTATAGAGTAAAAAAAGTAAAGCATGTGCTTTATAAATATAACAGCAGCAAATACAAAACCAAGCAGCACACAAAACTACCTGAAACAGCAAGTGGGCAGCGGAGGGAAGAAACAAAACAAAAACACCACCAAACCCAAAAAGCACCTTCTTGGCAATTATCCACAGTCAAAGCCTCGGACCAAACAGTCCCTTCTGCCTCGTTTGCAAACGCGGGGGCTGAGGAGCGAGGAGCCAGTGCGAGGTTTTACAGCCGCCGCCGAGCTCCGGAGAGGCCCCGGCGCCAGGGTAGCAGAGGGCTGCGCGAGGCCCCCCAGCCCGGGCCGTTCGGGGGTGCCCCCACGAGCACGGACCCTGTCCCGCGCGGGGATGCTCGAGCACGGAGCTCCCCTCCGCACCACCGCGCAGCGGCACCCGGCGCTTCACCGTGCCTTGCGGCTGAGACCCCTTCCCCGAGAGCTTCACCTCCAGCAGAGCGCGAGGAGAAAAGTTTGAAAGCCTCCCAACAATACAGCAATTTTTTTTTTTTTTAATTTTTAGCAGAAATAGAACATTGCTTAGGTGTAATTTACATTGGTTTCTAATTTAAAACAAGGCTGTTGAAGGGAAAGCGCCATGCATTTATCAGCAGATAAAAATAACAGCAATAGCAGCATTTCAGAGAGGCAGCATGCCAGCAAGCGGGAGCTACAAAGGCCAGGTCTGCTGCTCTGCCCTGCAAGCCAGGTCGGCAGCTGCCTGTCCCAGGGAATTTATAGACTGGAAGGAGAAAAAAAAAATATATATCGATGTGCCATTTCCCTCACGCAGTCTAATCAGGCCGGTTTATTAAACACGACGTAATTGCCCTCGCTCAGGCTTTATCATAAAGGACTGAATAACCACTCAGCTTTCAAATATAATAAAAATGAGAGGTGCCTCTTTTTGTTCTCTGATAAAAGAAAAACAAACAATCTGACCACAGGATATTGGACTGCCAGCAAAAATGTAAATTCAAATACCATAAGGAAATCCAGTGTTTCATTTACGTTTATTTTGACAGGCTCTTGTTCCTGGATGGGTAAATTAGAAGTTAGAGCCTTCTGCAGAGGTGAAGCAACCAAGTGTTATCTGCGGTTTGTTTATCTGCCTATGGGTGCTTTGACTGGGTTCAAGAGAGTTCTTTATCACCTGTATTTATAAATTCAGGCAACAAATTTTAAAAAAAATAAGGAAAATACAAGATTATTTGCAAACTTAACAGATAGCAGTCTTATTTTCTGTTTATCAGCATAAATTTTACTCAAATGTCAGTAAAATTCTAACTCAGCCTAAGAGATTACAGGATTAGAGTCAGATCTTCATAGCTCTAACAACTCAAATATGAAGACTTGTACTCCCCACTTTCCTGAAAATCATCAGATTTTCAAAGTTAAATAACTATTTAGACATTTGTTCAGTTTTAGCTTTTGAACCCATTTAGTTCAAGGATTCCCTTTTTTCTCTACAAATACGCTATAAACTAGCCAACTCTTTGCAGCAAGGAAGGAGAGTGTATTTTTAAACTAAAGCTGAGATGCTCCTGAAATCATCTCGCTCAAATATCTGAGGATTTCAGGAGAGGCCACCAAATACAGAAAGACTGGTGATGGTACTGTTATAGTTGAGGCCTTGGTAAACCTCTGATACTAAAAAGGCTTAATTATTGTTCTCTGTAAAGCTTTCTTCTCAAAGTGAGAAAATTTGGGGCAGGGGATCTAAGGATGTTTTTAACATTGGGGACTATGCTCTATAAATATTTTGCCATTTAAATTATGAATGATGGGATCATTCAATCTCCTGCAGGTTCTATACAGTATATGCCATTTAAAGAAATTCATTTCTGGTTGAATGATTTATGATATCTTCAAGGGAAAACATAATAATCAAATTCATCAAAAAAAGTTTTAAATGTGAACATTTGCCATGGGGTTATTTCCTTATTCCTGCCAACTCATCCTGATATTTCTTCTTGCTACTAAAAACACTTACACAGTTGCGTTAAGATTTTAGTTTCCATAGAAACTGTTATTGGCTAAAGTAAATACAACATGGTAAAAAGTGTGAATTTTGTAGCCCTGATAGCATAATGCAGCTGCAAAGTCTTCACCACCTAACCATTTCGCCAATACTTAATCCTGCATGACATTTTTAGCTACATGTCTCTGTTTCAGGAAGATGGACACTTTTTTAGTGGCATTTCCATGCTTCACAGAGGGCATGTAAATGTGCAGAGCTATTTCTACGTTTCATTATACAAAGACATATATTTCTGTCCATTTTCTCTCTGTGTTTATTTTACGGACCTCCACACTAAACTTCGCAAGTGAAAGCACTGCTCTTCATCAGCCTGCACATCAAAACCAAGCTTGAGAGACTGCTACCACGTTGTGCGCGAGTACAAGGAGATAAATAACTGCTTCATCACAACCAATGATTGACATAATTCCTTCAGCATTTAAAAAGTTAAACAACGTAAGCCCTCGGCATCCTGATGCTCTAACCTTACTGCAGCCGGCTGGAGTCCTGACCGCCCGGGAACCGGGAGAAAAGGCCTTCCACATTTCAGGAAGGCTGCACTGAATTTACGCAGTCACATCTTCTGAAGGAAAAAGTGAACTGCATATTAATCTCCTATTCTCAACACTTCTTTTGCTCTCATCCTAAATGATTCTAACACTTACTAAAAAGCCACAGTTCTGATAGTCATCTTATAATTCCCTCACTTTGTAAAACTCTGTGTTTTGAATTCAGATGGTTTTTCTAACATATACAATTAATAAGTCTTTTTTTATTCTCCTCAGAACATTACTTCCATTTATCTCCTCATTTAGAGGTCCACTGCAGTGCTCTGTACTGTACGAGATTTGCCCTTTTTCTGAAGAATAAGCCTCCACATATATATTGCATTTAGATGGAAAACTCTGTTATCGTTTCTGAAAATAGCAGTTGAAGACAGAAGGACTCATCCCTGACAAAATGTGGAAAAATAAGGCTATGTTTAAGTTTCTCAGTAACGTGGGGTCGTTTGAGCACACTATTTAGTGGTTTTCGGTCAGAGGACAATCTTTTCTCCCAACTGTTAAGGGTTTAGGTACCCACTAAAGATGTCCCCTCTACATCATTAGAAACCTATGTTCCAATGAAAGACCTACAGGTTTATTCTCAGACGCTTCAACATTTTGACAGATAAAGCCTTTAACTTCTGTGTCCCGTTTCCTTTGCTGTTAACCCCCTAAATCTAGTACTGCCTGTGGCTGCATTACTCCTTTGGAGGCTTCCAGCCAACTGGAAACTCAAAGTAGCATGGAGACTTGCAGAAGCCTCCTGAATTTGTCTTGTTTTCCCAGTCTTGAGTTTCCTTTATTTGGAAGAGTCAGTGGACACTGCCATGAATGAAATCAGTTTTGACCATTCTGAAAGGATAAAGGTGAAGGTAAAGGTCCGCTCTGATACTTTTGCCATGGAGAAGTCGGGGTGAGGCTCTAGGCTTGATGCCATACGAACGATAACAGCTCTTCTCAGGGGACAGCCACAAATGGATTAAAGTGCACTGAAGTGTGAGCACAGAGATGATAATTCCTGTCACCTCATAAGACTAGGACCTTAGCTCTAGGAGCATGGTCCGGTGCAGGGCTACTCCATTCATTAGTTTTATTCAAGTCCCTGGGGTAACTATTGCTGAGATCTGTTCAGGAAGAGGCTTTTTTCCAGACGCCTTTGCGAGCTACTGCTACACCCTGGCTCCATGACCTGGAACAGTAGTGCTGCTCTGCTCTTAAGTCTCCAAGCAACAGGAAGAACCAGAAATATATTTCAAGGGAGATTACAGTAGACATCACAACCCAGGAGGTGCAGAAATGTTTTTGCAGTCAAGGTGCAGAGCAGAGCTGACTACTACTAGCCAATTACTACTAACGGAGCTGACTACTAGGTTGTGAAGCTGCAAGCTAGGGCATGAACACATTAACTTGGAGGAGATCCTAGTTCTTTCCTTGTTCTGCCTTCTTGCACCAACTGTAAGATGACCACTGTATTTCTCTGCCTTAAAGGGATGTTTTGAGGCTAAATATAATAAGGAATGGAAAAAGGAATCAGATCTTGTGGATCAGGAACCCAGAAAGAAAAAGCTCTCTTTCTTAGCTTCTGAAAAGCATATGATAGCCTAACTTACCTGTTTTTACTCTTCTTACATACAGTATGGCACAGGGACTGCTAGGAAACTTGAGTGTTCATAACACCCACCTTTCTCCACAGCACAGGCTACTCTCTCTTAGCCAGCGCGCTATGAAGGACAATCTATAACCTGGATATAATTATTGGAGCAAAACATACCACATTTTCAACAGATTTAGGGACAAAGTGAAACAGGTCAAAGAGAAAAAGGAAGGTGCCCTCTAAAGTATTTGGCTGTTTATCCTTTGCTGATGAAAACGTCCCCAAAAGGAAAAAGAGTATTTTTCCTTGTGATAGGGGCTAGAAGACACATTTCAGGTTACAAAATACATCCAAGAACAATCACAAAATATATTTGTCTTTATACAGGGAAAAACATTGTGAAAAGCAAATGTCAACAAACAAGGCTGAAAGAGAAACTAGCCTTAAAACCCTTTGAGTTCTTCTCGTTCAGAAACGAAGAATGCCAATGGTTCGTACAGAAGGTACACTGAATGCACCACAAGAACAGCTTCCATTTCTAGCCATCAAAAAGAAGAAGAACTTGGCTAATTATCTAAGCTAACCAAAGAAATGCCCCCTCTGGTGGATGTGGCTTACGGGGAAGAAAGAAGTGTGTATTCCAGATGGTGAAGGGGAAGAAAGATTTTTTTGATAATTTGACTGCTTATAGTCTTCTAAAAATCATTCTGTTGCAGCACACGTAATAGGTCTGGGTAGCCTGCTATGGGTGTCCTTAATTATGCTGAAATTTAGTTTAATATATTGATAAAAATGAATTACAACTGTTTATTAGAAAAGTCAAGGCTTATCAAAGATGGTACTTCTTTCTATCAAAAGGTAGCACTACCTCTGACATACAGTAAATGAAGTTGAAAGATTCCCATTAACTTCTGTAAGTTTTTAATGACAACATACAGATGAAATTCTCCTTGCTATAATTCTGAAATTACATTAAAAAAAAAAAAGAAAGCAAGCACAAACTGGTAGAACTCCCTTAATGCTGTATAAAAACTGTGCAAAGTATTGGGGGCAGGAGGAGAGGAAGTAATGAAAAGAAAAACAACCTAAAACCTTTGTTTAACAGAGAAAGATGGGTCAATGCACAGTAGCCTGGAGACCGCTGTCATTAGCATCTGGCAAGGTTAATGCAGGAAGCAAGTTCCCAAGTCAGTGATGCTCCCACCGGATCGTGAGAGATTACCTTCTGGGATTGCTAATAAATGGGTGGTAAGTGGTACCAAGGCACTAAAAAGCGTTTGTCTCTAAGGCAGCTAAGCTACAGAGCATATATGTTCATTACATGCCCGGAGCTCATACCACAGAGTGTGCTACGTACAGGGCAAGATGCTCAGCACGTCTCAGTAAATCACTGTCTAGATGGCCTGATGGACACAGCTCCCAATCACCGTCACAACTCAGCCGTCATCTGCATCCCCCTTTCAACAGCACAAGCAGCAGATTGTGAACGACTTCTTCGTACGCTGTGTGAAGCCTTCCTGCTTTCCCGCGCAGGAACTATCCGTAATCATACTTCAGTATTTATTCTCACCTGAGTGCAAGGGCTGCTGCATCTGAAAGCACAGCTGCGGAGAAGTGCCTCTAAAACCTAGGAGCTTTGGCAAGTACCACACTTACGTGGTGCCGCTCTCTTGAGCCAATATACCAAGGATTATACTAAAAAGCCCCCATGCAATCACAAGCTGCTACTGCCTGACTTAGAGCCAAGCTTTCCTGCTGCTATACGAGTTTCATATCTTCTGTGGATGTGACACAAACAGGGCTTCTGCGGCACTCACTCGCCTGCAGTCAACAGCGCTTTGCTCAGAGCCCGCAACGTGGATCAAAGCAAAACAGACACGACCGGCCCCAGAACGAGCATTTTGTTTCACGCAGTTTGCAAGATCCTATCAATGGCCAACCCAGGTGCTGTTTCCATTCTGCCCACACAAATCAATGACAAAAAGCAAACTCGGTCACACAGGTGGTACATTTCACAGCCCGAAAAGTCAGGATTTTCTCATACCCTTCATTTAATGCCACTGCTGTCAAATTGGTAACATGTGGTAACAAAAACAGCCTTTATGTAACCTAATAAATAAAAGTCACCACGGCAATAGCTATGCATAAATTTTAGCTAAAAACATTTTGTTAGAAGAACATGAATGTCCTCTGTAAAGTGGGTAGCATTTTAAAATAATGTTCTAGCCATTGTTAATACTTTATTGCTATTCATCATAGAACCATTAATCATGGTGAACTCATTTGGTATTAATGTGGATGTCATAAAGTACTTCTGTAGCATTTCAATTATAACTCAGCCTTTAAAATGCTGCCAGCATTACATGGAAAGCTTTGAAAACTGAATTTGAATAGTCTCCTCCGAGATAACTATAGGCATACTCGGGCACGGAAAAACCACCATTTCTACTCAAAGACGTATCCTCCAAAGGCTGAGGAGCTCGCGGAGCCATGCCCGGAGCCACGGCTGGGTGGAAGAGGGAGGGAGCACGCTCCAGAGGCGCTGCGGCTCTTCAAAGCCAGCACGTTTTTCCTCCCCTGAGACGAGGGCAGGAAATGCATCCCCTTGGGCTGCTCCAACCCCGCAGGCTCGAGAGCGGTTAAGCAGCAGCAATGCTGTACTTTCCGGACCCCAGAGAGATTTTTGTTTCTCACATCACTCCTGCGATCCCCCAAGGCACAAGCTTGCTTCCAGGGCCGAGCACTTGGGGTTCTCTCTGATGTGCAGTTTACGTCCAAACAAAAGCACCACAGAGAACACACATCTGCTGCCACCTGTCTTCAGAGACCGCAAAGGAGTGTGCAACCCACCAGAGTGGGCCTAAAGGAACTCCTATCTTGACCTCTCTGAAGACAGCTAAAAAAAATCCCTCTTTCTGGCCTCAAGGGGCACCCAATGAGGAAAATGCACAGTACAAAACGCAGCTTGGAGAGAAACACCAGTTTCTGGCCATCAGGGAAGGCAGGAACTTGCATCAGTTTAAGTGTTGCCCTAGACAGAGCCTAGGTCTTCTCCATCCACTTTTGAACAGAACTTTCATCAACATTATCCATAAAGAACCAAGTAACAGCTCAGCAATCACAGCACTTCTTATCAGAAACTGTGTTAAATGAGGAAAACAAAGTATTTTTTATTAACTAAAGGAATTTTTGCAATTCTTGCATGTAATTCCCCTTCTATTTTACCTAGGTAATTAATGTAACATGTAGTAAGCATGCAGCACAAAGGCCTACCTTTGGAGCTCTGGCATGTTTTCCGCATCTGGCATCTTTGACGAGACTGATATCTAGTAGCTCTGTCTCCTAGAAGGACAAATTGCAATACAGGTTATTATTACATTAGTCAAAAAGCCTCGCTGCATTAACACTGCCTTGCTTCCCAGCTCAGACAGCGGTTAGCCTATTTGCAATGACTCCTGTCCAAACTGCAAACAGTTTCATGGAGTGTTTTATCACCCTTCACCAATTCTAATAGCAGTACTTAAGGTCTTAGACACATAATTTCCTTAAAAATTTGCATTTGCCTCTTATGATATATAGAGAGAGGCTCAATCAACCATATTAGTCAAGCATACTTCTTGGATTACTAAATACCAGCTGTTGAGGGTTTTTTAAAATACAATTTTAGCTTTTTTATGCTAGTTAGTGTGAAAAGGAGGATGTTACAAAACTGAAAAATTCTATCTCTGTAATAGAAAATCTACTTTATATTTTTAAAAGTGTACATAGAAAAAAAACTATATATACACAATGATAGCATGTTCCAACAACTTTACAGTGACTATTGCTCAATGAAAGCCATGATGAGCATTTCATAGCTCCTATGTTACTCTTGAGTTCTGGGCTACACACGTTGAGCTCTGGGTTATAACACATGCCCTACAGGGAACAAAGCTGACCCATGACGACAGCTTCTGCTAGACAAATTCATGTGCTCCGCTGCGCGTGTATGACATGAAGCATCTTCTTCAGTGCTAACCTGGTGCTTTTGGGACCCTGCGTGCCTGGTGGCCAGGAGGGCCAGGGCTGCGTGGAGCCCGTGGACCCTCGGGGATGCCCTCCTCGGTGTGTGGGCCACTGCGGCGGGGTGCACCCAGCCGTGGGGATCAGCGCAGGGTATTCATCTCTCTCCAAACAGGCAGCAAATTGTAACCCTGAGTCAACATCCTTTCCCCAATCTCAACATGAGACAGGACATTTTTTGATGTTGCCATGTTGGTTCTTTTCTTGAATATCTTAGCATTTATGGGCATGGAAAGCCTGGACAGAGGAACAGCACTGGAGAAGGGAGGAGTGTGATTCCCAGCCACTGGCTCCCAGCAAGCACTCGGATCCACACAGTGTTATGCATGTTTTCCCAAGACCAATACAAACCGTTTTGCAAGAAGCGGGCAAGAATATCTGATCTGATCTGGCATTACTTGAAGATCTTAAAGCACAACTTAGTCTGCCTCATTTACACTAGTATTTGTACTAATAGTCCATGTTAGCATGGCTCAATTACAAACTAACTATAGCCTAAAAGTACTTCAGCAGGAATGTGGCCACACTGCAATTAGGGCTGCGATGAATTTTAGTCTTCAAGTAGTAACTGCAATGCCGTGCAGAGAATTTGAGATCTCTGTGCAGCATAAAGCCACTATATTCTTAAATTCCAAGGAGAAAAGGTGATTTTCCCACAGACATATTATCTTCCATTACTTGTATCCTTATTTCTGTGCTCCTGCACAGTTCTTGTAGATGCACTTTTGTTGACTTATAAGACACAAGCTCTACCACAAAATTTTCACTGGCTGTGCATTCCTAACATCCCCCGCTGCCCACCATGCCAATCCCAACTCTATCTAATAACAGCTAAACCTACATCACCACTTCTCTGCTACTGGGGACAGGAACAGCATCTTTCTCTTTTCCCTGGCCTGTTTGTGAGAAACTTGGACCTCTGAGATATTTATTTTTCGTCACAATCGCCTGAAACAGGATAATGGGGTCAAAACTCAGGGATGAGGAAAATGCATAGGCAGGGCTATAAAAGGTGATATTTTGTAAATATCCTTAGGAAATCATCCAAAACACACAAATATCCAAGGCATACATATAAAGTACTCTTCTGACAGCACTCCAGCCCCTGACATTTACAGCTGATTGCCATACATAAAAGCGTGCCTACAGCTGTCCCTGTTACGCTCAGGGTATCTACAAGCTTGTGAACCCAACTTTCAAGTCCAGATTGAAGCTGGTCTTATTTCCAGATCTATAGTCCTCTTCTCCATTAATCCTTATTCTGCCTGACACTATCACAACCGATGCAAGACTAATAGAGCAAAGCTCAAAACTCTGAGTGCGGAAAAGTCCTTAAATGCAAAAAAGTCCAGCTAACCAGTCTCATATATACCCAACTGCAGCATTCTCGAAGCAGACATAAGCAGAGTCAGTAGCCGAAAGTGAAACGGGTTTTCAAGAGAAGGGAGCAATGCTTAAAAGATGAAGAGAGGTCTTCGTCTGGCTTATCCTGGGGAAGGATAGCTCCTGCGTAAAAGCATGCAATTCCCCTGCTGAAAGGCCCAAGGCTGGCACTGCTACTCCTTCATGCCCCTCACACCATACCACTAGTCTAATGGTTCCTCTCCTATACCTTTCCCAGTTTCTTAAAATCCAGGCCAGAACAGCTTGCACATGTTCACATGGAACTATTTCAACATATCATACCTGATCTTGCACTACTCACCAGGAGAACTGCAGGAAGACCAATAGAAATTGCAGAGCACAGTGAGCACTAGCTCTCCATCTCCCCCCATAACCGGTCTCCAGGCCTGGATGGGGCCAGGTCCTCACCAGGGAGAAATAGCCAATGCATTTGTTTAGAAAAAGCAATGCTGATTTTTACCAGCAGCAATCTGTTCCTGGGTCTTGGTATAACATCTCCACATTCGTATCACCTCATCCATCCCTCAGTGGAATCTATTTCTCAGATCCCAGCGAAGTCGGGTTAGTGCAAATATGCCTCTGCATGTTTTATTTCTTTTGAAATTTAAGTCCATGCCACATTTGCATCTCCAAAAGCAGCATGATATTCCTAGTGCAGACACGAGCGATTTCTTTGTCAATTCGAACGGGCTCTGTGGACCCTCTCTTTTTTTTCAGAGAGGTGTTGGGGGGGGAATGGTTACAAGGTGCTCTCGTGAAACATGCCAGCGGCAATGACTCTAAGTGACCACTTGCGATATGTCAGCAGTGGAAGGCAGACTTGCTGCTCAAGACAGAAAGAAAAAAAACGGAGATGCAAAATCCCAATGAGCACTATTCAACAGCTGTGTGTTCAGGTACAGTAGCAGGTGCAACTTTAAATAAAACAAAAAGCACGCAGTGTAGGGCTTGTCTTTGATTTAGTGCAGGTGGGACATTCAGATAGCGGCCGAACTGAGAGTAACGAAATGCGGCAGAGCTGCAGGAGTGGTTGTCACACGCAGACCAAGAACTACGAGGGGAAAATGGACAACAGCCCAGACGTGACTAAGGGGAGAAGGAGCCCAGAGGACACTGAACAAAACGGAGCTAAGGCAGGCAAGAAATTGAAAAGAAAACCAGGGATAAGAGCCAGAAAACTCTGTGACCACACGGCGAAGGGGAACCAAGACGGGGCAGAGACGGGATGCAACTGCAGCCCAGCAGCCGCGGGGGAGGCAGCGCGGGAAGGCGGCTCCTTGGAGCCACGGGCCAGGAACGCGGCAGCAGCAAGGAAACACAATTTTACAGGTACCAGGCAAGAAGCTGCCTGCAGGGTAAAAGGCCAGTGGTTATATTTACTGCAACAAATAACATGTACGCCCCAAAGCACGCTGTGAAATGCTCTACGGAAGCTAGGGACGCGTGCAGTATCTGTAGTAAAAATAAGATTTAGCACACTGAAAAGATTGGCATACACTAAAAATAAAAGCTCTAACAGCAAGCACATGAGAGAAATGAAAGAGGCACAGGAAAAATGGGTCTTAAGCAGGGCTGATGAAACACACACAGAGTGAATTTCAGAAGCTTTTTTTGGTTGGATTGCCCTGATGTTTGAGCTCTTAAAAAGCAAACAAAGCAAAACACAAAACAGAAAGAAACACAAAAACCCCCAACAGAATTAATCATCTATTCACTTCTGAAAGTGCAACTAGACCTCCTGTAACACAAACATAAAAAGACCCTTTCAAACAGAGTAATACGCGCTGGAAAGAGAAACAGAAAAGCAGAAGCCAGCAACGGGAGCTCGCAAAGACCAGGCAATAGATCGAAACACGGCTGCTGGGTTCTGCCCCTTCGGGGCCCGCTAGCCCCGGGGTGCCCAACCTGGGACCGCTCGGACGCCCCTCGCCGCAGCCAGCAGTGCTATCCGGCTGCTTGGGCCGCGCACCAAGTGCTAAGTCTCCTTGCTCCCCTTTAGAGGAATGGCGAGTGGTTGACTTTCTTCCATGGGCTGGGGGGAGCCCTGCTAGTTTTCAACCACTACTTTCAAGCTGCTCACGTGCCACCATGCTGCTTGCGGGAAGTTTGATCATTTGGAGAGCCAACATCTAGGACAGAGAGGCCAAGAAGACCGGGGAGGAGCGGAGCTCATGGGGCTGCGTTGACAGGACCTGCTGAGGCGGCTATGGGAACGGCTGGCACCCTGCAAATCCCCCTCACGGCCCTGCTGTCGTGCTACCTCTTGGACGTGGAAAGCAAGTTGGATAATCCTACCCATATACTCCTTTACATCCCCGTTTGACGGGACCATTTAATTCTTCAGGATGCTCTCCTAGGCAGCAATTACGGAAGCTGTGGGAATATAAAGCCCAAAGTCTTAGCCATCAGTAGACATCAGAAAGGACGGGTCCAGTTTCCGTGATTAAATGTTACATGTGCACTGAGCACCGCGGAGCAGCAGCTGGCTAGCTGCCGTAACCTGCGCTCTAAATTAGGGAGAAGAGCACGAGATCCGCACCCACATAGCCGCCTCCGCGGGCACGCGTCAGCAGGGCACCGATAAATCAGGATTCATAACGTGCTGTTTCTTAGAAGTCCCTCGGTTCAAAAATACCAAACCTTTTGGAATTCCCTGACCCCAGGCCCTGGCTTTCATCTTGCAAACAGCTAATTAAAAAGACAGAGAGCAATTTCCTCCCAAATGAGAGGAAAGACAATTTCCTAATCCCCTGTTACAACATGTGGATCGACTTCTGAAAACTAAAAATACTCTTAGCACCCGACAGAAAAATGCTCTATTTCGTGTGCTGCAAAACAGCCAGCCCGAGCCCTCCTCTGCCCAAGGCAATGGCCGTTTTACCACCGGCTTCCTTGGTGCAGGCTTGGAAGCGCGCTCCGCGTGGCACAAAGCCACAGCAACCGAGGGAAAACACAACCCATGCAAGTCCAGCTATTCCCTCGTTAGAGACCTCCAGTCATCGCTACGGGGACTTATCAATCTTGTAATAGAATAGTATCATTTAGTAAAACCAGCAGACCCCCCCCCCCCCGCCGTGATTTACAGTACAGACATTCCTGCGAAGTGAATTATTAATCCCACCATGTTTGTTTTCAATTAGCGGCTGAGACAGAGACCTATTCATATAGGGCGAGATTGTGCAATCTCACTTTTATGGGTGAGCACACACTCACAAAAGCAGTGGATTGTGCAACCCTCAGTGGCTGCTTGAGCACTTCTAATTAGGCCCGTTTGAATTTAATATAGTAACGCCAATTTATACCAGCTGAGGATCTGCCTCACTCCTATTTTAAACTGCCCCAAATGATGCCAAGCGAATTGTGCTGTTTAGGAAAGTCGCTAGCGATGTAACACCAGCGATAAAGCAGGTTCCTTAGCGATCTCACTGGCAAGCTCTGCTTAAGAGCCCTTGACAGCATGGCGAGCTGAGCGCTGGATCAAGCGTCCTACTGAATTTCACAAAAACACTGTCAAGGATGCATTGCAAAAGCCGGTGGGCATTACAACAGCTGCATGGAGTTGATCAGTCCAGATATCTTTCTTACATCCCAAACAAAGATAATGCTACTCGCTGTGGTTGACTGGTCATGTCATGTTATTGCTCTAACCCGCATTGGGGCAATCTCCATTTCCACGTCTGTGGTTCGGGGATAGGGCCTAACTGATGCACAACTGAACTCTGAAAAATCATTTTCCACTTACACTTTGCTTTGAAATCTGGTGCTTTAAGTTTCAGATCTGAAGGAGAAACTATGTGCCTGAAAGCTTATCTAATTCTTCCAAATATTTTCAGTTGACTTAATAAAAGACGCAGCCCTCTGCCTTCAAAGTTTGTCACGTCTTACACAGTCTGGCACACTAAACTTTGAAAACTGAGCCGGTTTTTGTCAACAAGCACCATGTAATGCAATTACATGGCAACATCTGGCTGAAGTTTTCAAAGGGAAAATGCCATTTTGCTGAAACAGAAACTTCACCCACTTAAACTTAAACAACTTAAACTTGGGGGGACTTAAACAACACTTTATGATGGGGGAAAAAAAGTAACCATAATGAAATGTTTCATTAATGTTGAAAGACTCTATTTTAACATTTTCTGAACATTAAAACACTGAACATTTCTTGAAGCAAAAAAATCTATTCAGTTCTGTATTACTTTTATTTTGATTCTGCATTTCAAATGTGCTATTTAAAACAAAAACCCAAGTGACTATAATTTTTCTTTCTAAGGCGTCGGAAGGAAATTAAAGTCAATGTTTGATTCTGATTCAGAAGATTAGAAGTCATGCCAAGGAAGCATCTGGCCTTATATATTCATACTAAATACGCAGGCAAACTCAGTAATCTATAATCCTTTATAGAAAAAAACGCATTCAGGTTTCAGAGATTTTGATAGCATGCTTATAAATCAACCACACCTGAATTATTCCAGGACTGAAATTCCCTGCAACAAAAGTGAACATTTAGGGCTAATTTAAGAGAGGGTGCTTTCACAGGGAGGGTATGCTGTATATAACTTCTCTCTTAAAAACACTTTTTTCCATCCTCATTACCATTAAGAATAAATTGAATGAAACAAAGATTTGCCTCCTCGTCCCAAAGGAAAACTGTGGCGAAGCGGTGAGCTGCTCTGAAGGACGGCTGCACTGACTGCTGCAAGAGCAAACAGCAGGACCGCCAGTGACGGTAACCGGAGCCGAGCTAAGGTAGCGAGCGCTGTGTTTTCCTGAAAGTCCTGTTACATAATTCATAGGCTGCATCCTACTAGAGCAAGCCAGTCCCTGAAGAAGCTGTCTCCATGCTTCCTCCTGGCAACACACAATTCAATTACCAGGCATCAAGATCATCCGCTGTGTCAATAAACAAGCGGCACAGCACACTCTGCGGTCCACGGCAAAACTCGCGCCGCCAAGAGCAAGGTCTCGTTCCACATAAAGTTCTTCTTCGCCAGTTCAAAATCTTTCGTTATCTTCCCATCTCTTTTTAATAAGCTGCTGAAAATTATGTTAATGCTATGGCTAGTCAACCTGCGCAAAGCAACTAGTCCTCTTCCAGCTCCTTGCGTCTGGTTCAGATCAACCACAGGACGTTGTGCTCCTCACGGAGGTATGGAGGAGCAATAGCTGTGCATTTAAATGATAGAATAAACGCTACTGTCCAGCTTATATTTAAAATAAACACATATTTCCATACTAGCTGCTGGTTTTCACAAGGTGTGGGTTGGTTTTTTTTTTTTGGGGGGGGGGGTTTCTTTTGTTTTTTTTTTTAAGAATGACACATTTCACTTCACTGAAGCACATACAGCTCTGGGTCTTCCTCATATCCTTCAGAATCCAAGTTGCAATTTTCTCTGGTTATGCTTGGCAATGCCCTCAGGAGCTGCCAAAAAGCAGCCAGCATTCAGGCAAAGCAGCACAAAAGGATGCATTGTACCCGGCCATTAGCCTCACATCCAGAAAATAAAGCAATCCCTCCAAGCCGCAAGGTAAAGCTAACGAACCGCCAAATGCATGGTGTATTTAGACAAACAAAAAATCCTGCCCTCTGCAGTGCCGCTGCACTAAATAGGAGGGAAAGAGAGGAAAATCCCTCCCCGCTTGCAGCAGGGCACCACCGAAATCTTGCAATTCCAGTAAGGACAACTGGCGGGGAAGTGAACGCAGCACCCGCGGCACGGCCAGCCCAAGAAGGCACTGCCTCGTTTTCTGAAGGCTTTGCCACTCATTATGCACAAGAGCTGGCACCCGGGGCAGAGTCCTCGCTGTGGGGTTCGTCCTCTTCCCCGGACCTCTGCTCTGGCACCGCACCAAGGAAGCTGAGGCCTCTGCGCGGAGCGGCCCAGGCGGAGGGAGGGTAGCCTGGGGTAACCTCCTTCTTCCTCAAAATGCTAAGGCCAGACTCTGCCTCCCCGTTTCAAGGCACACCAGTGGTGACTCTTCTCCCAAATTTGTGCTCTGCTCTAATTTTTAAAACTTGGTGAAAAGGAATCCTGAACTCCTGGCCTCCTAGACACCTACTGAAAGATAAATAAAGAAATAAAAAGCCAAACCAAATCCAGCTGCTCTGGCACCCACAGTGAAGAAGAGCAGAACCAGCAGCATTGCTAATCCTGAGATACCAAGACAGACAAAAAACACTCTGCTGCCTTGACGACTTCACTCAAAATCATTTCTTTTTAAAACTCAGCACTTCTGGCCAATGAACGCTGGCAGGAAACCACAGCAGCCCCATCCATTTCAGGTCTATCAAAATAAGGGAGTGTGTAGCTGTAGGAGAGAGGTAATTTCGCCTTTACATTTCGCCATACTTCACCGAATTCAGATGAAACGGCTGGTTCAACTCCTGGACCTTCTTCTCGCCAGGGTCATTTCAATTGTGGAGCTGCTGCAGCTGCCGGAGGTGAGCGAGGTGGCTACTTCCACTGTCCCCTCCCTGAGCACCACGCGTGGGTCACTCTGGCCTACAACATTACGTGAGTTCAGCCATCTTTGTGCAAACACTTCCAAGCTAAAAGTACCAGAGAGCACCACTTAGGCCTAACAAAATCTCACGTGATTTGAGACGATTCAAACAGCATTGCTCACGCGACCCCTCCTAAAACCGAACCGGGGGAAACATGCCCACCACAAAAGCAGGAGAAAGGCTCAACAGTCATTAACTGTTCTCAGGTCAAAAGGAGCTGAAGGACCTCAGCACCTGCGAGGCAGGACCCAGCATCTGTGATTTGACTTAACTGTGCAGGGAATGAGCCCCAGATACCTTGCAAGGTCTCCCTGCTTGCAGGTCCTTCTTTAGGTGCCAAGTCACACGACATCCCTGCTGAAAGGCCCTTATATTACTCCTGTAGAAGCGTAAGCCCCAAACGGAGAAGTTTTTGCTATCTAATACTCAGTCTCTCTGAATGTACCCCTGGAGACATACCAACAGTAACATTTTCTAGTACAGGGGAAAATAGTCTGCAGTTTATACGGAGCACTGTGGTATTAGGGGGAAAAAAAGAGAGAGAGAGAGAGAGAAGGAGTTTTCATGCTAAGTACCCTTTTAATAATGAAAGCAAAACAAGTCTTCTGTGTCTATGCATATAGTTCTTTGCTGACTGTGGCTAAGCAGTCTAGGATCCGTTGCATGGAGCCCACAACTCAACTCCGAGTGCCAAAGAAACGGTCAGGAGGCAGAAAAAAGCTCCGCGGTGAAGGTCCATAACCCGCCTTTGTCACAGTGAACCAACTCGTACTAAGGAGCGTGGGATGTGCCAGCCACAGCGTTCAGTACGCAGCAACCATCTCAGATTTTAAAAGCCAACACACTGGAAAAATATAATTTTTCCGTAACAATGGAAAAGATTTTAGTCTGCCCCTTCTTCAGTCATGTCTGTCGCTACAGCCCTATTCCAAAGCCACCACTGTTGGATCAAGTATAAGACAGATAAAATGATAGTTTTCCCCCCATAGTGCGAGTATCAATACATACTCCATAAAAACAGTCCACAACCCTACTAAGATCTTACAGCCTAAATGCACTAGACAAACAGAGGACGAAATGAGAAATGGATATTTGACGTAATTTACTAGTAGCACAGAGAACATTGGCAAAGCTGGAAAAGTCTCTCGATATCCCTATCCGTTAGATCGTGCTGTCTCCTTCACCACGTTGCTACCTTTACATCTCCTCCAACTACAGACGCTCTGTCCTACCAGGACAGCCAGAGTGCCCAGGGGCCGCATAGCTGGATAGAAACTTGATATATGAGACTTAGGAGCTTTATGATGGCTTTTTTGGAGAAATGGGTGCACAGACAACCCTGGTTGTAAGCGATGTGCTGTAAACCAAGTGAAAACTCAGTCTCTGCCAGAGCTAGAAATGGGCGCCTGGTCATTTCGTTTCCTGTTAGGGAACGCTACCTCCTGTGGCTGCTGCCCGGTGTTCATGACCCGCAGGACTACTTTGTTTTAAATGTCTTAATGAGCTTTTCTCAGCTTCCTTCAGAATCAGCACTCTCCCGCCCTCTCCCCCATGCCACCGCTAACCCCAGCTCCTGCGACACAACGGGGCATCTGGCACCCACAGGAGCAATTTCCTCAAGTTGAGGGCAATGCAAGTGCACCTGCTGCTTGAAACCAGACGCCTCTCATCCAAACAACTCGTTTTTCCTTGCAGTTAGCAGTGGGAGTCGCATGGCCACAACCACCACTAATGCACTGGTGATAACTGGTTTGGTCCTGTTAAAATTGACAGCGCTGCTCCCCGCACCGTCACAAATGTGTCACAACATGAGCGAAGGTGGATGGGATGAGGTACGGCCAGCATTCAGAAACAGAAAGGAACTGGGGGAGGACCAGCTTCAAAAGAAAATACAAAGCATATTGTAGGCAGAGCTCATAATGGTACTTGACTGATTTTTATTCACGTAACTAGAGAATAACCTGGCAATTGTTAGCTTTAGAGTCACAAGGAAAAGTACATTGAACTGAAGTTTTAAGCAGCAGATAAAAAAAGCAGTATTTCTATTAAAAAGCTTCTCTTTTCAAATGGAAAGTCATAATCATGTATGATTATGATGATTAAACGCCTTCCCAGAAAGGGCCATATCATGTTTTGGGGGTGACGTTCTTGTGCCATTACTTCATGCTGACGAGGGATGACAAACTGCACAGATCCGTATTGTGCTTTTTCTTTTGAAGTGTATTATTTTCAACAGAGTGCTCCAAATAGCAAATAGCTGGAGCACAGACTTTCATCTAAACTTTGAACATACCTGAAACAGCCACTACAAAGCTCGTGCTTCCTGCACCGCACTGCTGTACCACCACAGCTGACGCTGTAGTTCTCACTCAGGCAAGTCACCTATTGATCAATACCAGATTTTTCCAAGACTGAACAACAACAAATCCTTCTGACTTCTTCTATACAATAACTTTTCTATTTATGCAGCATGTCTGTGATGCATCTCAAAGACGACTAACACATTTACAGGTTTGAATATGCATTTTTAGAAAGACTTCAGCAGGTGAGGGCGTTTTTGGCAGAACTACAGTATTCCGTAATGGTTTTGTTTCTGACTGGCTGTTTCACATGGTTTGCAAGACTGCATTTTTAATTAATGTCAATAGCTTGGAGCTTTTGGCATCTTTATATTTAAAGTATACTTTTTATACCTTTAAACTTGGCAAAGGTTTGAGATTAGGAACTTGGAATTGCTGTCCTCCTAACAAAACACCTGGAGCTTTAAGGTTAAGGCTCAACACAGTCCTGTTTACAGGTCTGTGACTTCTATGGCAGAAGACAATAAAATGTTAATCAACAGGAGACTATACAGAGGGACAGTGTATAGTTCTATACCTCTGCCAACTCTTCTTCTAGCTCAGGCCCTCGCATGTATTACCTGACTGGAAAATGCATAATCCAGGGGCATTTCCAACTGGAGACTCCAGTCATAACATGGAGCATTAAGGCACTAAAAGGCAATAGCTGAAAAGCCACGACTGACCTTCCGAAATAAAGACACTTCATGTTTTTAGGGTCCAGGTTTGGCTTGTGGGATGTATTTAGAGCTGAAAGAGCGCTAAAAGGCATGTTGTCAAGATTTCTCCCCAAAAATCTCTCAAGATCAGTTATTTTGTTAACATATCTGTTATTTTAAGATGAAGATTTCTCCCTGCATTTTGAAGTAAATCATCCTGGTGTTATACCTTAATCCATATCAAAATCTGGAGAGTGAATAAAAACTAACACACCAGCTACATTTTAGAAAATGAGAAGAAAGGAAAATGACCCAAGCAACAACAGTCTGAAAGGCAAAACTTTAAAACAGATGATGAAAGGAGTATGATAATACGAAGGCAATACAAAAAACGAGAGACACACACCAGGAGCTTACCAGCCAGATCATATCTGAGTAAGCTAATAACATTTCTGCCTGGCACCGGAAGCGCTGGAGGTCGTCTCGGCCTGGCTTTGGGTTAATTGCATAAGCCAAAATTGGCACAGCAACATCCAGCACTCTGGTCACAACGCTCAGAGCCGAACGCAGACCGAAGGAGGTATAGAGAAGGGCTCCAAAAATGAGCAGGGACTGGGGAGGACACTTTCATTAGAGAAGACTTAAAAAAGCTTGGTTTCCACAAAGCAGCAAAAGGAAGGCTAAGAGGTGTATGATTATTGTCTTTAAATATATGCATTGTGTAATCAGTTGAGAAAAGGAAGGGTTACTTAATCTAAAAAGAAGGACTGAGATATATATATATGTCACTAGTAACTACAGGCAAAATTCAGGACTATTTTTTTCTCTAGAAACTGACAGCAAAAAATCACTTTTAGAATGGAGTTTGACATGTTTCTAGATATTGTTTGCAGCATGTATTATTTCGATATTCAGAAACATAAGATTAACCCAGGGAATCCATTCCTGTACTACAGGCCTAAAGGAATCCTTTATTTACATCCAAATCTTTGACTTCTCAGCATCGCAGCCAAGGCACCACCTTGTTAACAAAGTTACCGAGGAACAGTTAAGGGAATGATGCATGAGACACGAGTTCAGAAGCAGCCTATTTTGCAGATCTTGGCATTACAACAGTTTCTGTGGATGTTTTTCCCAAAGAAAAGCTGTAGTTCCTGGTTCTTTAGATCAATATAAGAAATAAGGAACCTAAGTTACACGTACACATATGAACAAAGAAAACAGCTTTCAGGACCGGATCCTCAATACTTTGCTCCTCTAACGGAGACAGAAATGCACAAACTCTGCCAGCCGAGGAGCTCCATGGACAGCCGAACTGATGAGAATAATTTAGATGAGTGCATAACATCAGCACAAGAAAGCACCATTTAGTCATTAGGCAAATCACATTTTGCTTCTTCAAATGCATATAGCTCCTAGTGTAACAGCTCAGCGGGAACCCACAAGAGCCATGTTCTCCTCTCTGGGCCGCAACAGCAGGCGAATGCTTGCGCTGGTCAGAGATACGCTCGCCCCAGCCCTCCGCAGCCCATTTCACCTCCTCTTGCCATGTTCTGATTTGCCTTATTACCTTGCTGCTTCCTTCACAGTCATAGGCGAGTTTAGGAGATAGTTATTTTGTCTGATGGCTATTAGTGAATTAGAGGGGAGTTAGAGCTTCTTGCTAATTTATTTTGTATAAGCTGTAATTGCTATTATTTTACATGCTCCCAGGGTTTATGGATAAGCACATTTCAGAAATCAAAGCAAATAAATAAATAAATAAATGGAGAACCCACAGATCTGAATCTAAATGACTGGTGGGTAAATCTCTAAAGATTTAATTTACATTAATCTACTATTAATCTGAATGCATAATTTCCTTCATTATTATTTTATCAATCTCTAGATACATTTGGAAAATTAATTTTATTAATGTATTTGTAGTAGCATGTTTAAAACTCTTCTAGTCTTGGCAGAGGACTTGAAATTAGCATTTACACTGAATAAGGAAATATGGGTCATTCTGCAAAAACAACAAAGATGAAGTAAATGGCAACTTGTTTGAAGTCCTTGAGTTCTTGTCAAGCCACATTTCCCAAAATATTTTGCCCTATACCACACTCAAGCTTTTATTTATCAGTTCTCCTACATCCACTTGCAGGAGCCAGCTGCTCTGAGCAGAGTGCCACAAAACTCAGCGAGGGGCTCACCGAGACACGCGTGCGATGAGGTCTCATTTTCTTTAAGCAGACTGAAGAACACACTGTTCTTCGACCGGCACCTGAAGCGCCCTAATAGCTGGGTCTTGGCAGTGTTAGACTTGGCCCTGCTTGAACACGCTTACCCAAGGCTGGCCACGTTGTCTAATGATGTTTCCTTACTTAGCAGTTAGTTTTATTGCAATCTTCTGCTCTCTCTCCCGCAAATGTTTTAAATTATGTTCTCTGGAGCATAATTATTCCAAAGTACCTTTCGTCCAACAGCAGTACATTAATGCTTCTCGGCGTTTTCAAAAGGTGATCCGTCTTCTTGGAGGTGACCAAGCACATCTTGAAAAGGTGACAAAGGGTTCAGTCCTGACAGGGTATGTCAACAGAAGAGGAGGAACCCAGTGCTTTGTGGAGCTGTGTGACAACGTCACTGAAATGTCTGAGCCTCTAGAATCTACATCTCACCATCTCTGCATATTTGAGAAAAAAAGCAAGGCTTCAAATACCAGTGAGATCTGCTTAAATATCATGTGAATATTAAGCCTTCCTCCTCTGCAGCCTTGAAATAGAAATTGGAAAAAAAAAAAAAAAAAGAGAGAGAAGAGAGAGAAAGACAGAGAAAGAAAGAAAAAAGGAAAAAAAATTCCAAGAGGCCTAACAATGGTGGGACACTTGGGAAGAGAAACCATTGCAGAAGCTGAGAACCTCTGGGGCAGCAGGAGGAATTACGGTGAAGTATAGTGAAATGGGGACAGAGGCAAACAGATGCCACTCACTGGATTCTCACTCGCTCGGACCATTTCCCTGAAGAATTGCTAGGGAGCTCTCAGCTACTGGGACGTGTTATAGATCCTGAATTTTCACAGCCTACCATAAAATGAACTTCCAAAGCAATGCCGGCAAAGCGTGGGAGGAACTGCGGCGCAGCAAGCTCCGCTGTGCTCCCCACTAGCGCGAGGCACGGACAGAGCCCTGCCAGGCTGCGAAACACATCAGCATCTCCAGGGCAGTTCCCAAAGGCAAAACGAACATGCAGCCCTGGATGGGATGTAACAGGACCCTCTAGGCAGGCTGGTTTTAATCTGTCCCTAATTCATATCATCAGAAATGCAAATAACACGGTGTACAGTTGTCCAGCATTTCCCATTATGAGACCTGGATGTCAGCTCCTTATTCCCTTGCCAAATTTTAACCATTGAGAATGCAATAATCCTGCTGGATGACTGCCTGGGGCTGGGACTGTTTGTTTGTTATTTAAAGCAGCAGCCAGAGTAATTTTCCCAATTTCCTTGAATGAAGTTACAATTCCTCAAACAAGGCACATCTCCTCAAATATGGAAAAGGAGATGAACGTGAGCCAGGACTGTTTGGAAAATATGTTTTCTGCATGCTCACAATTTCGACCGCTTCTTACACGGGAAGAGCTAATGCCTTCCTGCTTCAGGGAATACCTCCGAGTTTTAAGAGAGTCAAACTGTCTCTGTCTACCAGACCTGCGAACGTCCAGCCAAGCTGCACAAACTAGAGCACCAGAAAGTCTCAAGTTGCTCATATTAAATAAAACAACGGTGGAGGAAATATGGTCATGTTATTATTTCCAAAATGCATAAGGATGCCAAAATACAGTTTCTTTTAACATTTCCTAAATTGTAAGTGGTTGACTTTGCAGCCTAAGTTATCTTTTAATGTGTGTCTCGTTTGCTTTTTAAATGAAATTTCATGTGTAATAAAATTAGGGTTAAAAATTAAGTGTAACAATGTCTTTCAGAGGAGGCCAGGCCGACTCTAAGATACCTCCAAAGAGCCCCATTAATGTACAAAAGCATGCTGGAAGCAAAAAAAGCTCTGGCAGACTTAGAAAATGGACACATCTTTCAGCAGTTAGGTGGACTGAAAACAGCTATTTTTGTAAACACTTTCAAAGAAACTTCTGAAGTTATGGAAAGTAAACAGCAGAAAAGCCAGCAGGCACATTCCCCCACCCCGCATGGTATTTTGGAAAAGGACAGTGAAAAGCAGATTTAGGAAAACAAAGAAAATGCCATTTTGGTAGAGGATAGGGTTGGTGAAATTACCTACCATGATTTGAATTCATGCCCACATCAGATTAGGCACTTTACTGATGAGGTTTTAATTAGAGCTTGGTCACCCTTGAAAATCCCTCCCATAAAATGAAGGAATTCCTTTAAGTCCCAGCTCCTGTACGAGAATCACAGGATTTAACATGGAGTGTGCCCTAACTTTGAGGAAAGGTCTTTCCCAACCTTTAAAGCTATGCAATGAGTAGTATTTTGTCCAATTAAAACAACCAACCTCAGATTCCCGCAACCCTCCTAAGGCATCGATCAACTCTCGCCAGAAATACGGGCCACGTTTTGCCCCGCTCCCTCCGTCTTTTGCGGATTGTTTTAAATGAAACCACTTAAGGCAAATCAACACAGCTTATCACAGAAGGATCAAAGGTGACTGGAGTGAATGTGTTTTATTCTGTACTGGGCAAACATAAAACGTGCAGAAACTGAGAGTCAATTGTTGGGTACGTAAGAAAGTTAAACTCCAGTAACTTTGGTTTTAGACTCTCTGGACCAAACTTTAAGGTATTACTCAGTCTGACTAAGGGGATCCAAGTCTTCACTGCCACAGAAGCGTTTTTCTGTTACTGTATGAAGTGTTAAGTAATTTTATTAATTTCCTCAAGCCAGTGACTAGCATCACAGAACTCTGTGCAACACTAAATTTCACTGGAGAGCCTTTGCAGAGCCATTTTCTAGCACAAAGCCAAAACTTAAAGACATTTTGGCCATGACTCTTTGATGGCGCCAGCTTAAACGTCCCGAACGGCAGCTAAGAATACTTCCCAACAGAAACATGCCTCTTGCTGTCTGCTGCCACTGCTCACACAGCATGAAAAAGAAAAAAAAGAAAAAAAGAACAAAAAAGACTCATGACCCTCTTTCTTCTATTAATCTCAGCTCAAGTGCTTTATCCTCTCTGTGGTCCGAGCCCCATATCACCATCACGGCTTTATCAACAGGCGCTGAACCCTTACAGTGGGCTGAGCAGCTGAGCTTCTGCTACCGCCTTGCTTCCCATGTACTAAAAGTGGGGGGGGTTTTGTATATTATCAACAAATCCAGTGTAAATCTTGAGGATAATCCTGTCCGAATGATGCTGTGTAGTTTCTACTAAGGTAAGAAGTGGTTCACTTGGGGGATGACACTTCGGGAAGCAATCAAAGCTGCTCAATAAAAGGCAACAAGCAGCTGAACGGCACGTGGCTCTCAACCCTCTCAGCGCAGGCAGAGCACAGTAACACAACAAATCCCATAAAACCGACTGCAGGACACCTAGTACTCCTGTTAGGAAACCTGTCTCTTATAACATCATCTATCTGCAAGGTGGATTTTTTGTTATAATACTTCAGTCCAGATTATGATCTCCAGGATCCTCCCAAACTCACGTGAGGCACTAGTGTGCGTAGCAGCAGCTCGTGGTCTGCGAGTGTACAAAGCTGTAATGGTATGCCTGTTTCTTCTCCTAAAGAAAATGCAAGTTTTTGTTCACAAAAATAGAGCCGCAGAAGCAACTTCAATTCTCTGCAAATCTGGCCTTACATGTCAGCGCAGATCAGAATTTACCTACTGCAATATTGAGAGGCTTTTAAAATTCTGGTAGTGTTTATCTGTTCTTTAAAGTTTTTTTTCAGGTTGGTAGAGGCTTAGTCTTTCAATAGTTTCAGTTGTTTCTAAGGCATTATTTACCACCTCAATTAAATGAAAAAGAATAACGTGGCCAATTAAGAAGCAGAAGGAGCTGGGGTTTTCATTAAACTTGAAATTAGCCTTGAAGCTACAGTCACAACTATCCTCATGAATAAACAAACCTTAGCCAACTATTGCAGCAGCAAAACAAATTGAGATACAGTCTCGAACCAGATTAACACGAGATTAATCTCTAGAACAAAATATGCTCCCGACATGGAGGAACTCTTCAGCAGTTTCATAATACAGGAATCGAGTATATCTTTGTCGTCATGGCACCAAAGTAGGTATATGAACCATAAGATGTTGTGAAAGTTCAGATGTTTAAAACCACATAGCAGTTTTAGCTCTGTTAGGAATGGTATCTTAATATTATTTATCTTTTACATTAGTTTGAATAATTTAGTGTTATTAGCTTAACAAAGTAATTTGTTTGTGCTTAAGAAAGAGCCCATAAATATTTGAGTAGCCCGTCTAGCCTTCACCAAATAAACCAATCTAGATTTTTATTGCCGTGGATATAGTCTCTACATTTGATCTGCTCATAAATTACAGCTCGCCTCTGATACTTGGAAGATTTTGAGAGATCCATTATCAAGCAAATGTTTACGTAACGAAACATTGTTCTCATTCCGCTGGTGATGTTTTTCCCCCCACTCTAAAAGTCAGAGTTAAATAAAACTGCAGGCTGGGCACATTGAGTCCATTCATTTCAAGAATACTGGAGCTATTTCTTGGGTTTTTTTCCCATATTCCCAACGTAGGGACTTGAATCTGCACATCATCTCTTCACCCAGCAATAAATCACAGTGAAAGATGACAGCAGTGCAGAGCGTGCTTCTCCAGAGTGGTTTTATTGCTGAAGGGCATCAGACACTGATGCGAGCTATGAGCTATGAGGTATGAAGAAACAGGAAAGACTCGCGCTCCGACGCGAGGTAACGCGTTGTGAGGAGGCAGGCGAGTGGGCCACACGCGTGGCGCGGTATTCACCGTGTACCCGGAGTGCCTGAACGCCGCGCCCCGTTCACTGCGGGACCTACTGCAACCGTCCAGACCTCCAAACGGCTTCAGATGCCCTTGAAGCAACGCAGCCCCCTCATTTCCCTGCCTTCGAGTCCTGGAACCGAGCAGATACTTGGCAATAAAAGAGATCCCATAAGCACAGGCAATCATGACTTCCCTCTTCATACGCCCATGTACTAAATAAGCTTCTACTGCTCTTCTCTCGCAACCACAAAATCCAATTGTTTTCAGGATGCTAAAGATTATAAACAGAAAAAGAGAAATACAGCTAGCTGCCATACTGGGAAAAGTCCAACAGCCTGACCAACAGAAACCTTGCTTCCGATGCCTTGTAGGAAAACACACACCGTGAGATATATAAAATGGATGCCCAGCAGAGCATGGCTCTGGTTTCATTCCAGAACAGCTAACTTATTCGCTTGTCTTTACCGAGGGGCACAGAAGCAACTTTTTATGGGCCACATATGGTATAAATAATTCTGAATTTGTTACCATTGCTACTTATATTATGGGGTATCACAAAATGGGACAATCAAGTATCACTTTATCCAAGTCTATCCCACAGATAATCTGTTTTAAAATAGATTAAGTCACTCTGTTGTTCTTAGAGACTCGCTTGGAACGTCCCTCATTTGCTGTGTCACTGAGAAGCACTGCTTTCTCTCTAGCATGTAGAATATGCTAGAATATACAATGCATATTAAAGGAAATTAATCTGCACTTTTTCCAGGTGGGGAGAGGCATCCGAAATCTGTTACAACTATTCATTGCTGGATTATCTGGCTTGGCAAACAAGATCTCATCTCCCAGAGGTGCTAAAGGTCAGGAGGACTCCTTTAGCTTCTCCTTCCTCACAGTCTGTGGTCCCAAGTCAAAGTGATAAGAAGTGGTGCAGTTGCACAGCAGGATCTCTAGTGGCAAAAGCTGTAGGACACACTAACACGTAAAAGTAGGAGGATTTATTTTTATTTCTAAAAAAATCATAGTAACAACTATTACTTACCATAGAACTTTATATATCTGCTATTACAGCCTCCTGTGCACAAAGATTTAAAAAAATCTGTCCAGAATATACTAAGTAATTTCTATGGCTATTGTGGTACACATTTAAAGAATTGTCTACTATGCACATAGGTTAACATATGCCTCATACGTTATTGAGTCAATATCCCACCCAATGTAAATCTCAAAGTTCAACATGCCCTGGATTGAATTTGGTAACAGCTGCTAAAGACAACAATACAATCTGTAATGTCAATACCGTACTGTAGTCTATGGCTATAATTTGTTAGGCCAATAATTCACTATACAGTCTACTAGACCTAGCACTGGCTTCCTCAAGAGCTCTAAAACAAATGTATAATAGGTTCACAGTAGCATATTTCTAGTCACCCATAATTAGCTCAGCAGCATCACAGACATACATTATAGAAATTATATATATACACACACACACACATATATATATAAAAAAATGACACTGCAAGCTTCACTTATGATTTCACACTTCTCCTCCAAGGACTGACAAACAATTGCAACTACTCCTCTATATCCTGAAAGCCCTAATTAACCAAATAGTTTGCACAATCAGTGAGACTTTGCAATGCTTCAGTGTCCCTTTGGCTCCATCAAGAGTTTGAGCAGAAACTGAAGACAGACTCCTATCTCAGAAATGACATGAGAGCTTCCAAAGAGAAAAACTACCAGATTCCACCTTGTAATTCAACCCCAGCAGCCACGGTGGGCTGGAGCTTGCAGCTGAGTGAGCAGTTAGGTCTCTCAGCTGGCTCTGCTGCTCACTGGGCAGCTCCCCACCTTCCCTGGGAAAAGAGGAGTGAGATGCAAGCTCTGAGGACTGCCTGATGGACACACCGGGTTACGCAGACACAAGACGGCAAGCACACCCTGTGAAGTTAGCGCAGAATCTGTCCAGGAGGAGAGCTCAGCCGTCGTGCTGAGGTCCCAGCCTTACTGCAGGTGCTGGCTCTACTCTGACCTAAGAGGCCTCCATGCCGTCTCCAAGCACTCTACGAGAACACTCAGGACAACTGAAGTACTGATTTTCAGGCAAAAAAGAATGAACAGCAAGTGTTAGATTTGTCACCTATTTTAATAATACAGTGTGATGGAATATAAGGTAATAAACTACCTCCTCTGTTAGGCAACCAGGACTCCTATGGGATGCAGAAGTGCTGGCTGTGATCTGTGGTGGTCCGAATACTTCAAAAGCTTGTCACTACCTTTGGGATAAATATGATCTCTGTTAAAGAAAAAAAATGCCTAGCTGGCAAATGTTGATGTATGGCAGCTCAATTTATAGCGCACACTGTTGGATTCGCTTTTTAATCTATATGCCAGGAACAACTGGCCTAAGGCAAGACTTTTTTATTGCAAGTTTTGGCAGATCCAGTCAATGTCCATTACTTCGATTATGCACTTTTTGTGTTTCTATGGCAGTGTCTCAGTTTAATTGTCAAGTCCAGATAGGACTTCATCACATAATTATTCAAAGGTCATTTATTAAGCGATGCAGATGCAAGATACAGGGAAAAAATAAACAGCCAGCATGAAGCTACATATTCCTAACAGCACTTCCAGAATACATCTATGTAAGCAGAAAATACACAGCAGGCTGGCACTGAGAAACCTCTATGTGGGTTCAAGATTTTTTTTTCGTATTTTCTTCAGGAACTCGACATCCTTTGTTTTCTATGTTTCAGTATGAAACTAATGTGTACTGAGAGCTGCCTCGACCCGCAGGTGCAAAATCCGAATGGCTTTTACCCAAGTGCAGCACAAAACGGACATCACAGCAATCCTCAATGAGAAACCACAACAAAATCACAGTCCTATATGCCAACGTCAAGTAGAGTTGTCACAAAAAACACCCAAGACCACAAGAATGGGGGGAACCATAAAGGAACTTTCTTCTGTCTTTTCAGTTATTTGCTCTGTGCATTTGGGAGCCCTCCCCAAGGAGCCGATACCCCCTTCGCTGGCCGCCGGGCACAGCCTCAGCACATGAGCCAGCGGCACAGCAACCCGCTGGCGTGTTTGCAGAGGGACAGTGCCGTCACATGCTCTCTGCACGGCCCTGCAGGAACAGGTTTACCTGTCACAGTAATTCAGCTGCTCCTCTGGGAGCATCTCCTGGCTGTGGGAGACAGCAAGGACCAAGGGGAAGCAGAAGCCAGCCTAAGGAAGAGAGGGGGGCAGAAAGGCAGGCAGAACATATGTTATTTTGTTACTTACTCCCAGAACTTCTTCCTTGGTGGAAAAAAACAATAAAATACCAAGGGAAAAAAGAGCTAACACCATTAATACATTTTAAAGTTACTACTGGCCAAATAAATTCAGAGGTTTTGGATGAAGCAAAAAAAAAAAAAAGTTTTTGTTGAAAAAAAAAAATCAGTGAAATTTGACATTGACATTTTAAATTAAAAAAAAAAAAAAAAAATCTACACTCAGTCACCTCTTTCCCTTCCAAAGGAGAGGAATGCAAAGCCTATGAGGCTATTCTTTAACAGCAACAGACCAAAACCAAGGTAGTGAGGAGGTACCTCTGCCACGTGCTGGAGAACTTGAGCTGCCCCAGCAGAAACGGCCGTGAGCAGCCCCCTGCCCAAGGGTGGCACCTCAGCCAGCGACAGCAGGGCCGCGACACAGCACTCGACACCATCTGACCATCCAGCATAAATTTGGACCTGCTGCCTTCAAAAGTTACAGCTAAACTCAACGGGACCGAGTTAAAGTGACCAGAAGGTAGGCAGACATTATGGAGTTAGAGCTGACAAATTTTGTGACATGACATCTCAGCAGTGTGACAAGTTTATCGTAAGCTGATATGGTTTGGCATATGACAGATCCATACAATGGCCACAGGTCCCGAATCTTCCCTCAGGTTAGCTGCGGGCAGATGAGGCAGTAACAGCTTATTACCCAGCTACATGTGTGCCCCTGTCTTCTGTGCCTGGGACAGCCAAAACTTTCTCAGGGAAGGAAGTCTTCTGGGTGAAAAGGAGAGAGGAAAAAAAAGCAAATAGGCCAAAGCAATTTTGATACCAAATTCTGACGTGAAATATTCTCCATCTGTCCTTGCTTTCAGGACTCTTTGCAAGTAACCAATGTCTAGACACCTATTTCTTGCTTCCACTTGTGACATGCTCCTTTTTGCCAGCATCTTTTAGCTACCGTTAACAATAAGCTTCAGTCTGGAATTTGCAAATGCACCAAGTGTGGGAGTTACTTAACTCCCGCTGGAATAAATGGCGTAACTACTAATAGCGCTAATGGAGGAAGGCAGCCAAAAATAATTCTTCTGAAATATGAGCTCGTATGACTTACCTATCCTGCCATGGCTCTTGGAGGACAGAGGAACCTTGGCAAAGTTGCAGTTTGAACATCTATTTCGAAGCCAGCATAGCAGCAAAATTAATGTAAATGAATAATGGCAAACAAAATGATGCTTTAATATAGATTTGCTGTACATTAGGTACAGAACAAATGTATGCATTCTGTTCTGAAATGTACTTCTATCAAACTGTAAAAACATATTTTAATATCTTCCTTTGCACATCCCTTCCGAAGATAAAGGGTCGCATATTGTCCAGTTTTTGCAATCTTTGAGTGAAATATTCTAAGGACGCACCACCCTGCAAATAACTGAGCAATACTCTATAGTTGCTACAATATACTCTATAGTTGCTACATCAAAATGCAGCTAAGCTCAGTACCTCAAACAGTGTTCATGCAGGAATTACAGGAATTGAGACAAGAAGAAAAATGCTCCTCTGCAAGCATGGAAATGGCCTAACAAGCACAGACCTATAAATAAATTCCCTAACAAACCCAGTACAAGTTCTGCCTCTCCTAACCGAAGCAGGTGATGCAAGGAAACGTACTGACTGCTCTTTATTCACGTATGTCTCCGATGACATGTCTGAGTGGGTCCTGTAGCCACGACAGAACCAGGCTGACATTCCTGCTAAATCAGGCTGCAAGACACCTACTCCGAACAGCCAGGACAGCTCACAGCTTCCTCAGCAAGAAGCCACACACCCACACACTGCCAATTACACCTCAAACCTAGCCTGTGAGCACCCATCGTCACGGCCCCTGCTACCACAGGTGAGATAATTTGTCAGTGTCAGTCCCAATCCAACAGGGGAAAAAAAAACCCAAAGCTCTCACACTATTGACAGACTAGTATTTGAACAGGCTCCCACTGGGATACTGAGCAGATGGATCCCACTTCCATGTCACTGCTAGGTCAGCTGATGGGACCTAAGCTGGCTGAAATCAACAGCAATCTTTCCATGGGCTTCCCAGGATCAGGGCCTCACGACACACGGCCATTCAGCTACCTGCAAGTCCCCAGAAGAGTTTCAGGCTGAGGCACCCCAACCATGCCGCTCTGGCTGCCACTGCCATGCCCAAGCACCCGCCTGGCTAGAGGCGTTCAGCCAAGGGCTATCAGCCTCGCACCTTCTGCAAACATCAGATTTCCTTCTTCTAAAAGCAAAACCTTTTCATGACCTGCAGAGCAAAGGCTTTATTGAACATAAAAGCAGATATTGTTTCTAGGGAGATCTGCCATCACATCCATTCTCCTTTTGGTGTCCACTTGCTATGAGCAGACTGTATAGTTCTTTCAGCCCCACCTGGATTGCTACCTAAACACTCAATAAATGCATCTTCCTCTATTTAATTTTTTCCTGGCTATAGTTAAGGAGTCTCTAGATACAGTAAATAATCAAGAAAAGGTAAAATACCCCTAGCTTGTTACTAGGTAGATCAGCTTAGTGCTGAGGAAATATTAAGGGTCAAAAAGGCTAAATTCCCTATTCAGCTTCTGAAGTAGCATCAGATCTGCCTCCTGACTAAAAATGTTCCTACTTATGATGCCACCTGTACTTCCACAGGGAGGAATTAGTTACCGTCAGTGCAGCTCCTGTTTAATCTACTCTTCTCTCTCTGCTCTTGTCCCTCTGAAAGACTTCTTTCTTGGCACTTTGTCCTCACTTCAGCTCACCACATCCTACTCTGCCAAGACATTGTTTGCCCATTCCAAATTTCTTTATGCATTACAAAACGGACAACGTGATCTCTTGTGCAAGTCACTTCAATACATCAAATGGGCAGCCCAAAGAAAAACATACACCTCTCCTCCATGCACGCAGTACATACCGTCAGCCTGATCTGACTGCATGGAAAGGGCAAGGAGCT
Source organism: Dromaius novaehollandiae (assembly GCF_036370855.1). Lineage (NCBI taxonomy): Eukaryota > Metazoa > Chordata > Aves > Casuariiformes > Dromaiidae > Dromaius > Dromaius novaehollandiae. The sequence goes on from NC_088100.1 coordinate 122,360,997, forward strand.
GGGCCTTTCCTCTGAGCTAGTGACAACTGGGCCTTACCACCTACTGTCCCTTTGTGGCAGCGGGTGCTGGATTCAGCTGCGGCTGCACGGTGGGGGGCTCAGGGTGCTGCATGTGGGGGTTACGGGAAGGATGGGCAGCTTACTGACAGCTTCTGGCAAGACCTGATTAAGCCAGAGGCAAGACCTTCCCCGATGCTAAGTCATCTGAGTGCAAGTGAAGACATCAGCAACAGACCAACCTTGCTGATGCAAAGCAAAAGGCATCAGTCATGTGTAGCAGCCAAGCAGCAGGTTTTTGGGTGGGCAGATCAGCCAGCATCACATCAGACTTTTTGCTTTCTTCAGACTTTACAAGGGGAAGAGAGCAACACTGAGCTGAGTAGCTACTTTGTTTGTCACAACTCCAGTGGAAGGTTTGGAGGTCAAGGACATTGGACAACCACAGCCAGCCACAGAATTAAAACATGTAGTAGTAGGCTTTAGACTCTGATGGATGAGGACCAGGACCCCTTTAGATCCACAGATCCAAAATAATTCTTAACAGGGAAAGAGATCTTTGCATGACCTAGAGGAAGGATACAAGGAACGTGCTCTACATGCGCTGGGCGCTGTTTATGCCTTGTTAACTACACCATCTGCATGGGAAATAACATTGTGCGTGTTTAATCCTACATCACATCCCACATCTCTTCAGCACATGGATCTCTCCCAGGAGATAGTTTAAAAGTCTAAAAGCAAAAAGCCCCCAAAACCTCCCAAAATCATACTCCATAGAGACAACAATTCTACATACTCAGCTTTCACCACTTTATAAGGGATACTTCACCTTTATACATACAACACAACCACTTACACAGAAATACACTAAATACATCTTGTGTTTGTTAGGCTCACTGATACCAACCAACAGCATTTGACTATATTAACTGTCCATGCACTACAGTTTATCCCTTCATTTAGCTTGAAAATTAGAATTTCAGACACGACTGCAAAGTAACCGCGGAAAATGTTTATTTTTCATAACAATGCATATGTCTTGCAGTCATATATTATATACTACATTTACATTACATCCTTACTTTCAAAGAGATTTGAAAGGTCCTCAAGTATAAATCTGAAAGAAAGCTGGAGATGCTTTGCATAAAAGCATCGGATGTCCTCAATACAAAGATTATGCATCATTTGTACAATAAAGTAAACCAAAAAGGTTTGTGATTTTTAAAAGTGAGAGAAGCACTTCTAAAAATGACCTTTTTTATATCCAGTCATACTACCTTCAAGTCTGGATTAGGATGGGAAAACATTTAAAACAGCCTAGCATACTCCACTGGCTTCACTCATGCAAGGTTACTCCATGCTAACTCCACTGGAAACAGACTTTCTTTCAATATGCAAGAATGCCAAGGAGAAGAGGATGAGTCTCAGGTAGACTCCTTTGGCTTTCAATTTTCAGAGCTATTCAGCTGACACGTTTAGCCATATACTCCTTAAGCAGAAGGCTAAAACTTATTACCATAACTAATTACCATAGCTAACAGATGCCTTCCGCTCAGCACGCTGCTAACGCAGTACACAGCTCCGAGCGTGGAACCGTAGTCAAGAAGGAAGGAGAATTGTAAGACCTGATTTCTATTTCTGATACTTTAGTTACTTGTTAAAAGCTGTTCTAAAATCAGCAACAGAATAAAAATGTAACTTTTAAGGCCATTCTCTCCTTAATGAATACAAGAGCTGTTCTAAGACAGCACTAAACATAAGCCTAATACTAAGCACATATTTACACAGTTTAATACTAAACAGTATGCCATCCTATATACGGTAGGATCTGAAACAACTCAAATGGTTGGATGAGACATTTAAAAACACACATTTGTAGAAAGTAACAGACTGGCACTCTGTAAAGTGAAAAAGCAGTGCTGTGTACGTGTGGGTGCTTGCAACATTGGATCTTGCAATCTGGAGTTCTTTCTTCCATGTATCTGCTATGCACTTTATGTATTTTCATCTCCCTTCCAACATCCCTGTTCCTTGAATATATAGTGGAAGTGGCCAGGAGAGCAGTAGTGGTGTCTAGAGCGACTGTAGGCCAGGAAAAGGGCACCCTACGGCTGACCTACAGGCAGGGCACGTCGCATCTCTTCCACTAAGTCGTGTCCCTCCACCCCCCACCCCCTTCAAAGTTCCTGCAGGTACTATACCACCCCCAGAAGTAATCCCTCCTGAGACCTGAATTTGGACAACGGACCTCTCCTATCCTCAGCAAATATCTTTCAACATCTGTTTCACCTTTGCTGACTTCTGGAAGCTTTGGAGCAAAAGCACTGTTATTTTTTCAGAAGGACCCTTAAGAGTTTCCACTCGGGTGGTGATGCTGTGAGGTTCAAATTCACTTTAAACTAGTCCCGGCAGCCAAAGAGGTTTGCTGGCAACTGTTCGAGTCCCTTGTTACACCACATGACGTTCTCCACCAGCAGATGCCAACTGCACAGACCACGGGCAGGATTCACGGGTGCAAAGCAGGAAGATTTTGCAGCTGACCCTCCATGCAAACAAAATCCCCTTCTGTCAGCACAAACCCAAACACACCGTTACTTCAGGCTCATGATGTTCTCTCTAACCATAATGAAGTACTCAGGGGTTATTTAGCATGTCACTATACACTAAGGTGTAGCAAGCACGTCTTTTGACTGTGCTAGCACATGTGGGCAACGGAGCTGGGAGAGAGAAAAAAAAAAGACTAGAAAAATCTTCCATGAACATCTTGATTTTAAGAGGGAGGCAGCATGTTGCTGGGTGCCTTTAGAAGAGTCCTCCCAGACCCCTAAATCCTTTCATTCCACCCAGGTTCCCAGGGAGATGTAAGATGAGACGAAATCCTTTACCATGCACAGGGTACACGCTGACTCGCACCAAACAACGCACAGACTCCAGAGACTCCCCTGGGCGCTGGGAAGGCAAGTATGGCTATTGCCCTCCCCACACACAAACCCGGGTCCTTCTCAGAGAGGGACCCAGAAGGAGCTTTCATCCCCAGCTCCCCTTGTCTTTTTTCCTTACCGTTACTGAAAAAACAAGATGCATGAATGAAACAGGAGTGGGATTCTCTAACAAGACCGTTGACTGTTTTCTTCTATTTTGTCTTCAATTATTCCTCCTATTTTCTAATAATCTCCTGTCCCAGCCTCCTCCTGCAGTTTCTATATACTTTATAGGTTTTGGAGCAAGACGACAATGAGCTCCAACAGTTTTATTTCAGAACATTCACTGGGAAAGCAGGTAGGGTAAAGAGAAAGTAGATTTTCATTGTAAATAAAGGCCCCGGAGAGACAGTCTCTTCCAGTGCTCATTAAATGTTTTCTATGAGAACAGAGTTAACCTTTTTTTCTCCCCTTGTGCTTCTCTGAAGAAGCTCATTTGACATCCTGCTGCAGTTTTGCAGAATTAGCTTGTGCTTCCTCAGAGGCCTCTTGCTATCAGCATCTGAACTCGTCTTTAGTACATACATCAAAAGACAGCAAGCTGCAGTACTTCAATTCTGAAGCAGAATCAAGTTTGTCTTCCCACGACCAGCCAAGCCAAAATAATTTGGGGTTATTTTTAAATTGCACATGTGTTTAAAAACATACATGAAAAGATACTTTTGGTTTATTTGAGCCAATGATGCATGTCACTGACTGTCGCTTTCAACTCCTCCTCGCCTTTTGACAGCCCGTTGTTTAGCCACAAGGGAGAATAGCAAAACGTTTCTTATTCTGGCAAAAAGATGAAAACAAACTACACCCATCCCAAACACAACCTTCCCCCAACACGCACGCCCACCAGAAGACCCAAAACAAACAAACAGAAAACCCAGAGGAAATTAGCTCCAAAAAAATAAACAAGCACGAAATTCCTGAACATCTATCACCTTTGAAGAGAAAGCCTGGCAACCACTTCAAAACCAACTGGGAGATACAGCCCCCATCGCATCTCCTCCCGCCGCAGAAATAAGCGGAGAGATCCCGTGCCACTTCAGAGAGCAACGGACACAAAACAACAGGAGAGCGCACGCGAGGACCAAAGTCAGCAGGTTTATGGGAGTTGTTGATTCTGCCATCTTCAGAGACATTTAATCAGTTTTGAACCGTACCTCAGTACTGTGAAGTTGGCAAATCCCAGTCGTTAACTCCCCAGAACATCATCTAAATTAGGCAGTAGGAAAGAACAGTAACGTGCTGGGACGCTCTCCCCCTCTCCCCTATCAACAGGCCATCTGGTATGTACATCCATGGCTCCATCCGCATGACACCTTGTATTGTACAGTTATGTCCTGTGATCAAAAAAGTCTTTAAACAAGCTTACATACTATGTGATTAAAAAAAGAAAGATGCAGTCAAGCTTCTCTTTTATTTGCCTTTGTTCAATTTTTTTTTAATACCATTTAAAAGTTTTCTTTTGAACCACAGTGGCAAGAAAATTCACTTCTCAAAGCAACCAAAAATCTGATCCTTATATAGCGATGGGACTGCAGAAATTGGGGCTTTAAAGAAAACACCAAAGATGATGAGACTTCGACTATGACTGCAACTTCGTAAGAGCTATGAAAAACTGAAAAAAACAGATGAAAACAGAAGATAAAACACCAGCACCACTCACATCCATGGAAATCTCGCGCTGATGTCAACGAGACTAGGTTTTATATTGCCAGCCCAAGCTTTGGCGCTAGCTGAGCATGCCTTGGCACCTTGCCTTTCCATTGAGAGTCACAATTCGTAAGCGAGTTACAAGGTTAAAAGCTGTAAGGAAATGACATTTCCTACCACAGGGAAAAGAAAAAATCACAATGAAGTATTACAGTAGTCATACCACAAGTGCACATTGGTCACTGTTCTGATAAGAAAATGTTAAAAATAAAATCCAAGAGTTTACTCATTTGCCGTTGACCGCAACGCACAGCAGTGCAGCCCTGTGGCCCGGAGCCGCTCCGAAGCCCCACGGCACAACGGCTGCACGGACATCTCCGTCCACGGTCTCGCGCCTTCCTTCCGCCGCCAAAAAAGGTGGGAGCGCTTCCTAACAGGCACCTGGCCGATGAACTGCCAGCAGCTACGCTTCGCTGTCAGAATTACTGCCAATAATACGGCCATACCTTCAGTCCCTTCAGCTACCGGGGAAACTGCAGGAAAGTTTGCTGAACTACTGTCCATAGCAAAACTGGGAGTTTAAACTTCAAAAATGAGCAGGTAGGAAGATTGGTATGGCTTCTGTCTTCTCGTGCACTCAGAGTAACCAATTCTCAAAAAGAAAAACAGGTATAATGTGAAGGAATATATGGCAAAGCTCAGGCAGCAAATAATCCTCTTTTAGACATGAGGTACATTTGTCTGCTCTACAGGATAATCATCACCATCATCAGAGGATGTCTCGGAAGAAATGTGGAGTCATATCTTGCTGTCTGTTTTGCAAACAGAGTTAATGAGAGTCATGTGGATAATGTTTTTCATTAAATTGAGGATATGAGCCTGATTCAACTCCCCTGAAATCAATGGGAGTCTTTCCATTCATCTTAATGAGGCTGAATCAACTTCCATAGCACTAGAATGCAAAAGCCGTCATTCACGGCACCTCACAGAAGGTAGCTGTCATCCTCGGAAGAGTCTCAGGACTACTTTACCACACTGAAAATGAGTAAAATCAGGTCAGGAGAGAAGAACATGTGAGGGTATTTCAGAAACAATAGGAAACATCTACATATTATCATTATTCGGCTATTTTTAGGGTTTTCTTTAAATGAGATGAATCAAGTATTCTTAAAGATGATCTGAAAATCAAAGTGAACCAAGCTGGAAACATGCTGACAGAGAAGTAGCATGCATACGTGGGATACGGGCAAGGGACTGATGTGAAGCACAGGCAGGAATTTTTAGATACAGCAATGCTCATGTTATTAACCTAAAGAAAAGAAAAATCAGTATTAAAGGAATGAAATTCCCTCTTTTTTCCAAACAGAAGCAACCTCTCTCATTAGTTTCAAGCACTCATTTAAAACAAAGGGGAACACAAAGCCAAACAACTCTCTCCCCTGGACCAGAGCTGCAAATGATGCATTAAAACAATAAATGAGTTTCAGGGAAGGCAGAAATAGAGCTGAGCATGGACCCTGACTTCAGCAAAGGACTCCTCTGTTCTCCCGCCACCCTTGAAGGGCAGCAAACAGCAGCATCTCCACAGACACATTCTTTTCAAGTTTCTTTTATGGCATTATGTTTTCATATTAAATAATGGCAAGGAGATGGGCAGGAAAGAAGGGGTGTATCAGACCAAAAGTATGTCAGGAAAAGGTGCAAGGACGGCTAGGAATGTTATTATTCATACCACAGCAGGGCCTGGAAACCCGTGCCATGCTCAGTGCTCTCTCTTGCTAGCTCCAGTGCAAACACCCTGCAAGACAGGCCCTACACTTAAGGACACAAATTACAGAGATGCTAATTTAATAGCTGACAAGGAGATATAAATTTGGAATGAAAATACTTTTACTTCACTTTTGACTTCTGGCTGCTGCAATGGCACTTCTGTCACTCTTGGCAAGTAAGTATTTTCACCAACTTTTAGCAACAACCTCCTCCAAAGTTTTCCTCAATGTCTATATTGTTTTTATTCCTTCTTGTTCTTGTAAACTGTATACATTATGTCAACCTCCTTCCTAATCCTTTGGAAACTCTGCACTTCGAAAGGACAGAAACTCCTTTTGAGGCATATATGCAACTTCTACTGCAGTTAATGAAGGTTACCTGTCAAAAGTTCATTGAGGGAGGTCGTTCAACCTCCTTGGTTATTTCCTGCAGCATTTGGGGATGCAATTCATCTTGGCCCAGTGCTTTGTCAACTTTTAACAGTTCTAATTACCTTATTATCTGCTTCAGTACTCCAGCAAAGCCTTTTAGTTTCCTACCTTTCCTTGCAGGGTCCTATTGCTCATCCTAGGAAATACTCCTTTTCACTTTCTTCCCCCCCCCCCCCCCCCAATCTGTGTCTCCAAGTGATTGCCTTTTATGAGTACCTTCAGTCCTCCTTAAATGCCTTTCTTTTTTAGGTCCTCACATGTCTTTCACTTTAGGAAGAACTGTTTTTAATACATTATCTGGAGGAGGACAGGACTGGGTCAGATTTGAAGCAGAAGGAAACAGAACATGGAAAGACCAAACTGCAGAGATAGAGACATCAGACTCCAGTTCTTGGGTTTCCATGACCCTAAATAACCTATACACACCCGTCAGAAGTATGAAAAGGCTATCTGAAGGACAAAACATCAGCTACCTACCAAAGAGACAACTGACTGCTATTTGCAGTTTACCCCATTCAAGAGAATTGCTTCCTGTACAGTTCAGAGCTGAACCAAACACGGCCTTGTCTTTTCGCATCTGGATTCAGACGTAGCGAAGCTGAATTCCAAACTTAAAGCAGATTCTGACCACTGGTTCCAGCTCTGAGCCTTTCTGCTGCTGTCATCTTCCTCCTCTTGATTCCCACCTATCCACCAGAAAGCTGTTTCCTCATTTTTCCTGATCCTTTTCTCCCACAGCTTTCTACTCCTCCTCCACATCTGACAGTGTCAGCAAGAAGACCAGGCTTCAGCTCTCTCCCACGATACTGAAACTCCTACGAGGCAGGCACACCTGAACTGGAATTCAGCTGATTTACTTTACTACATCCCCAGCTGATTTACTTAGCTTTCTGTTTATAAAGCATATACAAAAAAAGGCAACTTGGCAAGAAATTAGAGCTTCAACTATTCTACTAAAGATAACTAAACTCACAAGCGCAAATCAGTAATTTCCTCTCCTTCAAAAAAAAAAGGGGGGGGGGGATTGAATCCAAAAGATTAAGCCAGATTTTGACTCAATGCATCCTTCAGGAAAGGAGAACAGGCCAGCTGTGTATCCTGCTGAGTTTACACCGCTAGCTGCTAGTGGAACCATCCTTTGATTTCTTTTTGACCAGGAAGCATCAAACTGTGAACACAACGAACGTGAGTCTCCACGTTGCCAACTGCACGGAAGCGCTTCAAAACATTTCCAAGGAATTGCAGACAAATGCCTAGTATATAAACACGCACAGCTCAGGGCAACAAGTATATAAATACTGATTTTCAAACCATTACAGACCATCTTCACTGTGACAAGGTGCCCAGGAACCCACTCAGACCACAAGTACTAGTCTTTGGGCACACAAATTTGACAAGATCCTGACCAGCTACATTTTCAAAAGAGCTCAGGTACCACTTCAAGATTATTTTCAGAAGTTCCCACCTTCTCAGCAGACTGAGGTCCTCTGGAAATAGGGAAGTTGATCTGAGGGCCTGTGTGAGCCACTAAGAGGCATAAGCTGTAAATCCTACTTTCTCTTGCCTGATCTGACACAAGCAGGAGCCAGCTGCTGAGGCAGCTTGGAAGACTTGGTTAGAGCAGCTCTTGCTCCAAAGCAGCTCTTTGCCCTGCTCCAAGGTTGCTCTTGGCCCTGCTCCGTCACTGCTGGTGGGTCAGCTCGGGGAGCTGCCACGGTGCACACCTGCGATGCAGGCAAAAGTCACAGTGAAAAACCAACCCCTGGTTTTGGGTGCCAAAATCCTTCCAAATTTTCCTCAAAAGCAACTGAGAGACTGGAAGGTACATCAAGTTGGGGTGAAGGGGGAGGCATTTTTCATCCCTTTTCCTCTCATTCTGTGTTTGCTTCCAACAAGCACCCATGGCCTCCTGTTTCCATTATTTCTATAAATATTAACTGCACCTATTCTTTCTTTCTTCTGTTTATTTTTTCATCTGTTTTCTTTGGCATTATTTTAGTCATCTGAAGAGCTGCTTTCTCTCCTTTAATCACACAGTGCACTTCCTCACTTACCCATGCAGTTCCCAAAACACACAGCTTCGCAAAGAAGAAAGGTTTGGGGGCCAGAGGGTTTGTTCTTATTTCTTCAGTTTGTTTGGGTTTTTTTCCCTCTTTAATCACCTTTCTCCTACTCTAGGAAGAAGACATTGCTATAGGGGCCCTGTGAGATCAGTGATGGGATCTCTGTTGATGAGAACATGTTTCCTGCTGGATTGCTTAAGCCTAAAGAATCAAAGGGGAGAGGCCAGGCAAAAAGTAGTTTTTGGATCAATTGAACTGGGTCAGTCATTCAAGATGGGAACCAAACAACAGCCCAGCAAGCATTAAATAAGTTAACAGCAAGACATAACCATTAACACAGAAAGGCAGCCATACCAGCACGATGGGAAGGATTGAAGCAAACCAGTCATGCCCCGAAGGATGGCTGCTGGCGGGGAAAGAATTCAGACTCTGCATTAATTACAGTATTATTTCTATTCTATCCAGGGCCAGATTTTCCAAAGCATTCAACACTCACCACTGTGACCATAATTTCAAAGGGGCTTAGTTCAGTTCCCATTTAGGCAAAAAAAAGCAAATAGCCAAAGTTTTCAAAGAACTCAGCACAAACTCTGGCAGTAAGCTAGTCGAACATCTATTTAGAAGAACCTGGTGTTGTTACATATTTCCCTTGTTACTATACATCCCTTCTGAGTTCACCAGTTAGATCTCATCTTTCAGGTATCTTTAACATCTACTTGGTTAACTTTTATTTTCTGTTAGCTCCTTCACAGCTGTTTCACTTCTCGTCTCACATCCTCAGACATCATTCTCTGAATTACTAGCACTGCGCTCGCCTTTGCCAGTTCACACATGTTTTGAATTAGGAAGCAAGCCAAGGCTGGCTGCACACACATACTTCCCATTTTATTTCCTTTTTAATGGAACACACAGCCTCTGGTGCCCGGCTAGCTAAACCCTGCCATTATCTCGCTGACCTTTTTGCATATTTTAACAGGTTGTTCTGCGAGTTGTGCAAAGAAGGCAGTATAGTTCTCAGAGACTCCTGCCCTTCCGCACATCCCCACGTCTCCTGCAATATGGTCCCTTGCTGGTCACCTCGATCAACAAAGGCAGCAGCTGGAACTCAGCCTTTTCCTACTACACACGAATGTTGCAAGAGTAAACAGGAAAAGAAGTATTTTGATGTAATACTTGAGGAATGACTGTATTATACTGAAGCTGTCTGCAAATGACTTCTGCTAGAAAAGACCTAGCCCACAGCATAAGAAATGGAGCGCACTGGGAAATCACTGCACTGGCAAACGAAACGAGAAATAACAGAAATAATACGGGAACCCCTGTACACAGCACCAAGCTCTGCAAGGGTTTTTCCAGTGCTCCTGGGGAACCTGAGGCAAGCCTGGCTCTGGGGCAAACCAACAGAGAGAGGAAGGCAAAGGATGCAAACCTAATGGAAACTGCCACAGTCAGCGCCGAGCGCCTCCTGAAAGCCTCCCAAGGAGGCTGTTTGGCTAGCGAGCCACGGCAGCTAGCTCCCACGGGTGGAACGACTGCGTGAAAACTGTACGAGATTCAAGCCAAGGACAAATTTTGATGGTGTCTCCTTCCACTCTTATAACAGCTGAATAGTATTTGGCTGGCTACAACGCCCAGCTCCTCGGAGGCTAAGGCTTCTGGAGTGCTCGTGTCCAAAGGTGCAGGAGATTAGCGTTCATCTTCTGTCTTTGCTGCATCCATCTTGCGCGACCTTCACCAGACCACTGATCCACGTTGTGCTTCAGATGCATTTTTACAGGATGAAAATAACGCTTCCTTTGTTCCGGATTTTGCTTTGTCTTTTAACAGTATAATTCTTTTTCCAAATAAGGCCCAAGTTCTACGCTTGTTTGGGACTTTCTGATACTGATGAAATTAATGTGAAATGAAAAAGAAGTATCAGACGAAGCTGAATAACTCAGTACTTTACAAGACGACAAATAACTCAGTACAACTCTTTAAAAAGACAAGAGCTTTCACTTTTGTGCCAGAATGGAAAATCACCCAGTTCAGGACATACCTTGATGCTGTACAAATGTGCTAGTAAAATCTCTCCCATTCCTACGCAAGTTTTTAGATCTGCAATATTAAATAAGGCTCCTATTAAACATTTATCACAACCTGTCCTTTTGCATCTGGTGGCTTGTACTGCAAAGCTAGAGAAGCTCAGCAAAAATAAAGTAGCTGCTATAATGCCAGCCTTACTTCGTGGGAGTTGCAAAGTATCTTCTGACACCAAGTTTACCACCTAACAGAATACAGAGCTATTTCTATTTAAAACTCTTAATGATCTACTAAATGAACATGTGGAATGAGGAGGGAAGGGAGTGGGAGAGGACCAGTTACCTGTAAACATCAGTAAGAGATATAGTGTACTTTTTTTTTTTTTAAAGTACACGAAACCTTATGTCAAATTTCAAGTGACATTTCTGTAAATTTAAATAATGGTATTCTACCACAGAGGAGGGATTCTATGCATAACAATAGTTTTTCTGTAGAAGATGAAAGTGTCTTCTGATCTACAGAAGCCAATACATTATTGACAATGAAAGAGGAAGTAAAACCAGACTTGGAGGTAAACTAAAGTTAACCTACCCAACAGGGCTCAACAGAACTACAGCTGCTGATGGACAGGGAGCAGGACCTGCCATCCCAACAAAGAGGGACAGCGAGTGGACAGAGTCTGCTGGTGCTTCCTTGCACTGCAGTTTTGCACCTGCTCATACCTCATATCAAACAATTTCATACAAGTTTTATTTATCAGATTTTATGAAGAAGCTGAAAAGGTTCGACTCCTAGGAGCTGAAAGCACTAAAACCTCATATTTACTTAGCAATGTAAGCTGTAATCAGAGTTGGGCATTAATATCATGAGCCTTCTCTCAAAAACTAGAACACGTTTTGGAACAGCTGAAAACTGTAATTTAAGATACATCTCTAACCACTGCTCAGGGAGACTGTCCCTATCACCGATTTTTTTGATTGGCATGAGGACTTCATAATAACAGAATATACTTGGTAGATATGGCTGATATTTCATTAGTCACTGGATTTAGGAAAATAAAATCCCACCTTTCAATCTAAAGGGACACTAAAATTTGCCAAAAAGTAGCCCAAAGATTCCTCCTTGATTGACCCTGAACAAATATAAAATGATTTTTCTCAAAGCTGGCATGGCTGCTAGGAAAACAACTGTGAAAACCTGTAAGTCTGCAAACAAAATGTTAGAGCAATCGGAGGCAATAAAGTGATCAGAAAATAGAGGCCTATTCCTTAGAAGGCTAAGATGAAGAGTGGCAGCTGTGGCTAACTATGTTTGAGATGCACACGGAGCCCTGTATGCACTTGGCATGAAATCGGTGGGACAGGCTCCTTGCTCGCAGGGCTGGCATGAAGCTCTGCACCTTCCAGAGGTTTCAGTATGCTGCTGTAGAAGTTGTAGCAGATGTGAAGCGGTAGTTTTCTGTTAGAAAAATATGCACTTCTTGTTCTTAATCTTTACAGAGAGAACTGATTAAGCTTCTCTCCCAAATTTAATTTTAATACTGCACGCTCACAAAATATGTCACAATTATATTTAGCTATAAATCAATAGGGATTATAGTGCACGTAATCAGATCAACAATGGAGAACACAACTTGCGCAGCAGAATCCTGATACAATAAAACCTGCCCATTACGGGGCGAGTTGTACCATACGAGACAGTGCTGCGCTTCTGGCCAGTTTGTACTCGCAGAGGGGGACGACGGCAGACGACATTTGCATTGACAACAGGGAGACAGCAGAAGAGTACACGGACTGCAAGTCCAGCAGTGCCTGGAGAAGAAGGGACCAAACTAACCACACCACCGCGACATACGGCTGGCTTTCTCCCGCATTGCCACAAGACTCTTAAATTAATAGCAACAGGAGTCACGTAGGCCAATGCAACTCTAGGGGGTACTGCTCTATTTTTTGGCTATGCTGCATCATCTATCACTCACACACACAAGCAAGTCCAGAGTGAGCAGTGATAACATCACTGGACATCCATAAATCCCTAGCATATTTAGGGATCTCAGGTTTGCCGCTCATGCAGAACCCAGCTCAGAACAGCCAGAGACTGGTGCAGATCCGCTGAGCATCCAACCAGCTCTTATTCACAGCACCGGTCTCCAGGTGGTGAAAGATAAATTAAAATCTTCTTTGGAGATTTTCATCAGAGAAAAGCCTATAATAAATGAAAAGAAAGGACAAAGAGAGCACTTGCTATTTTTCAGATTTATGCCCATTGCTTCCCATTTGATCTTGGTTTTCCCTGCATTTAAACATGGCATCCCGCACTCACTTAACACCTGTTGAAATACTGCTTAATCATCTCATACTGGCTGAACACATTCCCATTAAGTGGGATTTATGGTGCTGACCTGATTAGGCAACAACCATTGGCATTGATTAGCATTAGGCCAAGATGGTTCCCTGGGAGATGTCCCAGTAAAAGACACTGTCTCAATTAAGCACATTACAATTAAGTGGACCATACCTATAAGGTGATCTAATGAGGAGAACAAGGGCTAGCATTTCGAATGCCTTTCTTTTCTGGAATATTTTTAGTGCAAAAATAGTACTTCTGAGTCAAGAAGAGAATCATGTTTGTTTTTTTTCCAATAATTCTTTTGGGCAAGTGCAAACTCTTACTTCAGTGCTAAAGATTTCTCTCTAACCCCCATAACTTCCATGCCAGCACATCTCCATGTCCCTGCTTCGTCTGGCCTGAAACGCACAGGTTGCAAGGGACACTTTGCCGGCCACAGCTGTCCCAAGAAAACCATGTTTGCACTGGCGACGAACAGCACATGGAGGAGAACAAGGACTGTGCAGTGACAGAGATGGCTGCCTGCAGATCTCTGCCTGATTTGCTACTGGAATTGGAGCAAAAAAGTAAACAAGCCTGGAAAACACAAGAAAGGAAGCAGAAGTTCTATGGTCAAAATTAGTTGATTTTTGTTCTTGGCCAGGACCACTCTTTCCCCAGTGTTTCTAAGAAATGCTAGGCAAACCTCTCTGCATACGTCTTCGTAACAGAGCGATTTCGGTCAAGTATACAGAGCTTGGTCCCGAGCCCCCTTCCATCCGCACCAAAACCCCTGTGTGACCTCGGCAAGGTTGGGCACATGCCAAGAAGACATCTCTGTTTCGGTGCCTAGCCAGCCCTGCCTGCAGCGGGGACGCACACCGGCCCTCCCGCGTGCCGCGGCTCGCTGGGGCCCCTCGGCAAGCAGACCGCTCAGCCCAGCGGCCAGCGGGGAAGAGTCACGCAGCCGCTCGCCCTACTGCTGCGCAGAAAGCCTCGGGCACGCAGTCACTAAGCCATGGGTTTCCGGCACAGCTGAGCCTCCTGTGCCGGGTGCCAAACGCCACTAAGGTTGCAGTAAAACATACTTTTAACTTTGCAGAAGTGGTTACTGATGATGCATTCCCCGCTGGGGGGGCAAGGGGGAAGGGGAGCAGCATAGCGGGGCCCCTTCAGCCTGCTGCTGTGCCAACACCTGCAGCACCAACCAAAGTCAGTGGGAGCTGTGCTTCGAACACACAAAATGCTGCCCAAGTCCAAGACGACAAGGGCAAGGGGAGCAAATCCTACACGCTCAGCTCAAAGTCAGCAGAGATGCTTACTCCGTGCCCCTCTTCCTTGATGTGGAACGGAGGTAGCCACACCTCCGGTGCGCCTGAGAGGTACGGGAAAAACGGATCCACTCGTGCTGGTGGGTCGCTTCAGTGCCACAGGGAAACGTGCCATATACAGCCTCACACAAATACCAATATCGCTGTCTTGAGTGCAAAGCTTGACTACAGAGTACTGCATAACAGAGAGCTACTGGACACGGAGCAACGAGGTGAAAACAGAACATCAGAAAAATCCTATCTATTCAATGAATATCACTATTTGTTGCCCCGCGTGAAGTAGATCCCATAGTACAGCAAACACTTCTCCATTTAAGAAGCTTTAATCTCCTCTTCCTTGCTGCTTGTGCCCAGCAGCTGTTTCCATCAAAGCAACAGATCTGGCAGTTGTAGCATTATGCCACCAAATGGATCGCTGAAATTGAAATTTAGGACCCTGCGTACCACAGAAAAATCACTTCTAAAATAGTAATTTAATCTCCAAATCATTAAGATACTTGAAAATAATACAGGGTAATAACCAAACTTTACGAAAGAGCAAGGCAAAGCTCCTGATCAGGCAAAACTGCTTCTGCATTTTGCAGAGACACCGCAGAGAGCCCTCAACCGCTGGCGGGCTTCTGGCTAGTCCGAGCTACTGATTCATACCTCCTTTCTGGCAAACTTCATTTAACCAGCTGACCTGATATCTCCTTCCCAGATGAGGACCATCAACGCAGTGGAAACGCGCGAGGCACACGCAGAAACGCCACCGCACGCCGAGCGCAGAGCAGTGCCATGGAAACGGAGAAATGCCAGCGCCGCACCGAGGGCGGCCGCAGCCGCCAGATGAGCAGTGAATCAAGGGCTGGAGCAAACAGCTGTCAGCAGGATTATTTAAATAGATTGCGTTTCACAGGGCAGCTCACGTTAATACTGCAGGATGATATTTAAGAACCGGGACAGAAACGCGTGGCTTCGTCATTAGCTACGGCGTTATCACTCGTCTGCCCAGATAACAAAAGGCCGGCGAGGTGGCCTCTAGCCTGCGGAAAGGAAGGATTCGGCTTTATCGCTCCTCTTTGCTTTAACGGCTATGCTACTTATCTTCCACAGCTTGTAAATTTAGATTGCCCCACGCAATATATCCTGAACAGTTTTATGTTGTTTTCTCTCCCGTTTTGTGGCCCGCAGAAAGAAAACAGAGCAGCCCACATGCATTTCCCTATTGCACTTTGCACTTTCGTAACTTAAAAACATGAAAAATGGTCAGTAGTGACAGACAGATCACCGGCTACAGAGCACGACCCGGCAGGACCATCAGTACTCTCTGAAGCGCATCGGCGGACGACGGCCTCCCCAGCAGGCTGAGCAGCGAGCCCAGCCGCCTCTCTCCAGCTCCACGCAGATGCAAACATCTGGCTCCCCCAGGCCAGGTCCTCCCGACAGCTAATCAAAGGCTTCAGGGAAGCCGGATTCGCCTCTGCTCAGCATCTCGTGTCATCATTTACAGCACTGCAAAGCACGCGTTAAATGCTATCAGCTCGGCACGGGAGGGAAAGGGGTAAATACCATACACAGGAGGCGAGACAGAGAGGAGAGAGGTAACACACGCTAAGGCAGCAGGCCAAGGGCTCTGACATGTCCTCCGGGGACACGTGCTCTGGATGGGTGAGATCTTACTACCCCACAGATGTCCACCCTGCTGGCGTGGGTAGAAAAGAGGAATGATGTTCTGCACCTCTAGCACAATCTGGGGTCTTAAGCCAGTGACGAAGATAAATTCTAGCTAATGAGCCAGACTGACCCGCAGCAGCCTTTCTGCCATCAGTGAGGTCTTAAACCGCCCTCACAAAATTTGCTGAAGGACATCTATCAGAGCCTTACTGCACAGCGTGCCTACAATACAGAGGTAAATAGTATAAATTTCCTCTAAACTCAATGGGCTTTGATAGAGGCTGCATCAATCTATCAAGCTGGTCTACTCTCATTTATTTCTTTTCTAATATTTGATAAGCTTGCAACAAGTCAACTGCTAAGAAACATGCATGCCAAAAGAGTCAGAGAAATATAACCATAAAACACCTCCTATAATTGTTTTACTACTATTTTACCAGGCTTATTACCAAGTGACATGAATTATATAGAAACCTGATCGATGATGATACGCTGCAATAAAGCAGTACGTGATAAACAAGGCTACAGAGGTAGTTTTATACTTCTGTCCTGAAGATTTGAAGAAAGTATTTTAAGAGCACCCAAAGCGACTTTCTAAAGGACTTAGCTTTTTATGTTTTTGAAAACTTTATATTCGAATTAGATGCTGCATATACATCTGAAGTCTCATCACAGCTGACAAGTACTGCCCTCGGCTTCCAAAAGGTATCATGATATTTTTGGTCACCAAAATGAGAGCCAAAGAAAAAGCAGCATTTTTTGGTTTTGTTTTGTTTTTTTTCAGAAAGCAGGTCTCCTCAGGGCATTTCATCCTGAACGCCCTGAGAAGAGAAGTACCCGAGTTCACTAGTGGAAAGAAAATTCGCCTGAGCTTATTAGAGACCTTGTTTTTCCAAGCAAAGTCAGAGCCTTGCGCAACCTGCAGCGGCACCGGATGCCTAGCCTGCACCACTAGCACGCTCGACAAGCGAGAGTCAACACTGCGTTGTGGCATACCAGCCGCGCTCCTCCGGGCAAACGCACAGAAATCCCGTCTGCTAAAATACCTGTTGCAAAGTCTACCCAGCACAAAGGCTTCGAATGACTAGCAAGAGACTGCAGGGCGAAACCCCTGAGATCACACATTCCCCTCACCCCCTCTTTTTTCTTTCTTTTTAAATAATTCTTTCAGCAGCACAGTAAGAGGAAAAACAGTGCCTTTCACCAAAAAGCAAAAGAAAATATAGGATTATGCTACCAGTTCAGTTATATTACCCCTGCCTTCTCCTAAAATTTTCTAACAACATGCTTACTTAAACACTGAAACAGGATACTTTAAACCATGTATATTTATACAGTATACAGAATTCCAGTTAAATGACCAGTGGCAAAATTTCAATAATTACTCAACAAATCTGGCTATTTGAATCAGTAATTTCCTGTTTTGCTCTCACTATAGGACTGATTCAAATCTGCCCCGAAGCCAAGAGAAGAGTGCTTTTAGTGTGCATCAATCCAGGGTTCCCATATGCCGTAATTTAAAGATGTGGGAGACAGAAGCAGTGCTTATCTGCATAACAGCTGCCTATATGGAAGATCTGTGAGAAACTTTAGTCGCCTGGTTAGAAAGGAAAAGCTCAGCACTCTCTTTCCTTCCCGTTTTACTGGTGTGTATGGGTTGTAATGAGGATCATCTTGGTTATCTACATAAAGAGTGCGAAGAAAAAAAAACCCAGCATTTTTAGATTTATATTTACTTATAAAGCATATTCTGCAACAAATGTCCCAGTTTGACTACAATTTCGTAAAGCGATTTTTCTAATAATTAAAATACATGGCTAAAAATACAGATACCTTTTCATGACTTTACATTTGTGTTTGTAAAATATGTAAAAATCAAAAAAGCTAATTTTTTTTTCCCCAGGAAAATATACTAAATATACATCAGAGTCTCACACCTGAAAAAGCTGAAATGCAATGGAGATTGGAAAGAAATACCAATCACTTGTAATCAGGACTGTGAAAGAGCCGGTATTGGTTTTGAATGTAGTCTTTTGTTCTAAAGTTTTTTAAATAGTTCTTCATATTTAGGACTCAGATCTCCAGAAAAACAGTTTAAGATTGTTCTACCAACAGAAATGATATTTTGTGTATATAAACTTCACTCACCTCCTACAAAAGGACAGATCTTTAAAGCAAGCTATTTAATAATGGGCAAATAAGTAGTATAAACAAACTAAGCGTAACACACATAACTGGAAAGAGTTAGACACCCATCTTTCTAACAGAAAGAGAAGGTTCTCCGAAAGCAACCTGACGCTTTCCATAATTCAAAAGTTTTGCCAAACACTTGTCCTCCCTTGTAAATGTTTTCCCTCTCCTGTCATTCAGCAATTCCATCCAGACTAGTCATTTGACTGAGTTTTCTGAAACGCCCAGGCTCTTCAGTGAGGGGACGTCACCTTAGGTGTTTCAGGTGGGTCTGAAAACGTGAACTTCTAGTTGCGCTGGCAGTAAGTGCAGGATTCCTCAGCTTCCTTCTATACAACCGATGCTTTCTATACCTATATCCTAAATTCTCTGCCTATGAACTATCCCAAAGGTTGCAAAACCTACAGCTGTTATTTTGGAATATCTATGTCCACATGAGGCCTTTTAGGTTTTGGGGATTTTTTTCATTTAGATTTGACAGGAAAAAACACAAGTGTTTATCTTTGCAAAATTCTCTTTTCTCCTTTCTGGCTTTGATTTTTTATTTTAGGTTGTTTCTTTTGTTTGCTGTAAACAAACATGAAATCAAACTTTCAAACACGAGCACATGGATAAGGAGCTAAAATTGGGATGACTAAGAATTATGGTGCTTATTTTTCTCATGTCATTGTAAAAAGGTTACCTATCACTTCCAAAGAAAACCTTCACATCCAGACTCCCGCTTCACTTACTACGTACGCTGCCCTCAGCGATTAACGCTGTCTTTCCCTTCTTCCGGACCACGGAAGAGGCAGAGTCTGGAGCAACTTGGCGAGGCTCCTTCGAGCCCGCTGCCAGGGGAGCTTCGCCCAGGCTGCAAAGGCCAGCGCTGGCCGCAGCTGGGACTTAAGTCCCCAGCTGAACCAGCAATAAGTTACCTGCAGCTGTATAAACTTCACAAGAGCATTTAAAGCCTCCTGGCAGACTTCCACCCCCCGCCGGCGCTTTTCCTCAGAGCCAGAAGCCGCCTCTGCCACCGCAGCCACCTCGCCTGCTCCAGGACCCCACCACTGCGCTGCTGGTGGCCCGGCAACTTCTGCTGGAATAACGTCCCCACGCAGGGCTGGAGCCTGCTGCCAGCTCACCGGAGCCAGACTAATGGGACAGGGGATCTCGCCCCACTGCCTGCCCCAACGCCGCGGGGCTTGCCCACTCCCCCGGGCGCGTGCGCCCACCAGCTCCAGCTGACGCAGAGCACCATGGGGATGGGTCGCCCCGCACCCGCAGGGCTCAGCCCCTTCTGCGGGAAAAAGGGCAGAAGGAACTTGGGCCATCTTCCCCAGCGTATCTGCACTTCTGGGTCCCGCCAAGACACTTGGTGCATCTCTTAAGCTGGAAATTAGCAAAATCCTAGAAGTTCGGGCTGTAGAAAGGCGACTGCCAAGCGTCGAGGTCTCCACTCGTGACGCGAGGGGCAGCCAAACGGCAGCTGCAAAGCCCCAACGAGGGGCGGCCTTCTGCCACCCCCGAGAGGCTGCGTGACGAGACACCGCTCTCGTCGAGGAGCGGCTCTCTTCTGCTTTCTAGTTGTGAAAGACTGGAAGGGCAGATGTGCCCTTCCCTTACAGCTCCCAGAGACAGTAATTCTGTTTCGCAGGGCTCCTATTTTATCTTTTCAGGAGACGATAAATCTCAAGGCACAGAGTGGGAGCAGATGGAGTGGGACGGTCGACTGAGGATCCATTAACACCACCAGGGACTGCCGCACGCCGGGGCAAAACGGGGGCCATTCATCCTGCCTCCGCGCAACTAGGGGAGAAGCTACTTGTCCGAGTTAGAGCTACCGACAGATGAACACGAGTTGAGACCAGAGGGGACTATGCTGATGGCTAGCCAGTTATGGTTATAGGACTCGTTTACCCATAAATCACTCAGAGCACTATATGCCTCCTTTTGAAAGTTGTCAGGAGTTTGTAATGGGGCTACAGAAGGGCATGACAACAGTGAGAAGCTCTCTGGGAAATCATCGGTGAAAATCCAGCCTCCCGTCCCTCCTCCCCTTCAGAAATTGCAAGGTGCAGAGTCAAAACGGGACATTTGGGGATTAGGGAACAAGAAAACTGTGATGCTACTTCGTGTTTCGCCATGCAGCTGAAAAAAAAAGAAAATTTACAAAATCCCCTTCTAGCACTCCAGTCTGAAAGAAGGTGACTATAGTCATTTGCAAGCTAGAAAAATAAAGGAGGAGGAGGCAAAATCCCTAGAAGGGAGGTCTGCCAGGTTCCAGGCAGAAACACTTCCGAGAAAGCAGGGCAAACCTCGCTGGGAAAGCCACACAGAGCACAAACTAAAATGCAATGTTTAACAAATATCAAACAAAGCAAGCCCAGGGGCCCCTGTGTTACTACCTCGTTTGTTTTTCCCAAGTTTTCAGGAATCAAATGACTTTGTACAAGAGAGCGAGGCACAAAATGGCTACTACCAGCTTCCTTCTCTGCTCTCTATCATAGCATGACCCCCCAAATTTTAGAGGTGACCAGTCTGCCTGAGCCTATTCAACAGCAACCCGTAACTCTAGGCGTCTGCCACCAGTTTCAGTGGTGGTCGGTCCATGTTGAACTGTTATTAGCCTTACCAGCCAGTTTTCATCACCATCTGCTCAAAATCAAACGTATTGGGAAGGACACAACTAGAAACTGGGGTTGCAAGCACTGGCACTACCGCAAATGGAAACACATGATGAGGAACGAGAAACTGCCACCACAACAAGGAGGCTCAAACCCCAGCATATAATTAGACACTGTATATATGAAGGCTGAATTAAAAGGAGGTATTTAAAGGGGGGGAAAAAAGGTGATGTTGTAGTTCAGTATCTAAACCACTAAGATACTTCACTTGGTGTGACAGGTCTGGAGAAAGACTTTGGTTCAGCCATTAGAGGACCGTAACAGCGCCCTGGTCAGACGTGTGCTATGAAGTCTCTATTCCCTGACAATTGGTACAGGGGGCCTTTAAGCATCTTCTGGCCCGACTTCCTCACTGCAACATACTGATTGCTTGTGACAGGTGAAAAAGGACACAAGAGGACAAGAAAAGCTAGGGGCCGGCATCTTTTACTGAATCTTGCTGATTGCAGTGCAAAGTATTTTTGAAGTCTTACGCCAGCACTTTGCAGGAGTCCAAAGAAGGAGATAACTTCTGCAACGTCAGGGTCAGAGGAATTATCTTGGCTGATGAATGTCCTGGTTAATCGGGGTTGTTTTCATACTGTGAGAAACTCGAGTATTTCCTGTAGTGGCTCCTTGTCCTTGAATTAACCGGCTTGACTTCTGGTGTGCAATTGTGAGAGGGTGGTTATTAGCTGCACGTAACCCCCTCCCGAGGTAGGCTCGCTTACAGCGTTGTATTTAAAGCATCTGATGACAGTGACCATGAAGTGCTATCCCAGATGAAAAGGAAGCAGAAATATTTAGTAGTGAAGGCAGGACAGCGAGGGTTGTAAGTTAGATGGCCAGGAACACAGGCTGCTTGTTCCGCCACCGCTGCCGCCATACTTTGAGCATAAATGAGTTGTGCTTCAGGCCAGAGGCAGAACTGGAAGGGAAATAAAGCACCGGGGAAAGTGTTCCAGGTTTCAGAAAAGGACTTCAGAAAACACACAGTGTAAAAACAAAATTACTGCTTTTAGTAAATACGAAGCACCAGTGAAAGAATGTATCTCAAGTAAAAACCTTTCAACTCGCCATTTTCTCCACTATGCTGGAGAGGCTTCTGGAGGCTTTCGGGGCTTTTGGTTTGATTGCAGACCACCCAATTACTCTGGGTAACTTTAGACAGATGGACAGTAGTCTCTGGCAACAGTCGTCTAACGCTACCTCCACGCAGCTTTCTCTGAACACGGAAAAGCTCCACGTGCAGAAAAGTGTGCTGTGATGACGCTTTGCAATGGCAACAGTAGCATGCACAGGCGGGCAAGCTTCACAGCTAGCCAGCGATGGGTTAATTTACCACCATAAAAGCCAGTCTGGCCTTTTACATCATCACACAGACTTCAGTCATACTGCCCTCACACCTTGCTGAGAAAGCTTAACGCAAATCTGAGTCCAGCATGCTGCGGAGGCCACACGTGCAGGCTTGGCACAGGGCTGGTCTCCCTGCAGGATGCCAGACTACATAATTTGTCTACTCTGCCTATCCCCAGGTATGCTGCTTTGTGAGCCGCCAGTATTTGCCAAGCAACTTTCACCAGCAATAGAGAGTGAAGCCTTCCACACTCTTCCTATCGTAACTACCAATGACTTCAAGCCCAACATCAGGCTTGCATTAGTAATGTCACATCCTCAAAACCTTCTGAAGGCTTTTTCAACCATTTTGCAGATCAACAGCATCTGCTGCAAACCATTCTTCAGCTAGTCATGTTATGACGCCTGGAAGTCACTTGTCTTCATTTATTCAATTTTACAGGACCTTATTCCATGTTTCATTAGTAAGTGTGCAGCTAAGCTTATACTGCCTAAAGCCTATACCCTTAACCACTTCAGAGCTGAGCTCCATGGTTCACCAGCTGCCCTGAGAGCGTTAGACTAAATACAACGTTGTTGCACCACTAACATGAGGAAGGATCCGGTGTCTGACTGCCTTCAGTGAAGACTGTCTTCAGCCAACGCAGCACATGCCAGCCACACTGCCCACGGCTGTTTTGCAGTGCCCAGAGCACAGCGGCATTTGCAGACTGTCCTGCTGCTGCTGCTTTAACTTTCCACCTCTTAGCAACAACTTAAGATCAACTATTTCTTAGCACTGCAGAATATGAAGAATAACAAGGTTTAAACTATTTCACCAAAAGCAACAAACTAAAGAAGCTGTCAGAAAACTCCATTTCAAAGTTCTAATTTCTAACAAAAACACCCAATTTTATAAGTGGCATTAAGCAAACAAAACAAATATATAAAGAGAAAATCAGCAGACAAGCATTCATGCCAACAGGCCACCAGCTAATCAAGTGGAAAACACAAAAACACTTTATATAGAAAGACACACAAACTAAAAACAACCTGGAAGATACTTCCTAACATATTCAAATGGTGAGATTTAATTTGGCATATGTTACTCCCACATCTTATGAAAAGCTAAAAAGTTGTTTTTTTACTGGCAGTCGAAGAAGTATAAATTTTTTTAATAGAGTATGCTCTCCAAGAAAGTCAGCAGCTTCCTTGCTTTCTGGAAGTAATTCTTTCTTTTGCTGAAAGTTATGACTACAGAGTCTCAATGAGACCTTGATTCCATTAATTTAAGTGCTGTCTCAAAGAGGTATCAAGTAAGACAAGACATGAAGGAAGAGAGAAAGGAAGCACTATTAATCCCACATTGCAGATCAAGACCTGAGGCAAAGAAAGGTTAAGTGAACCCTTCTTGTTTACCAAGGAAGTCTGTATCTAGTCCAGAAAACAAGTCCAAGTCTCCTAATTTCCAATCCAGCTTTTTAGCCAGAAAAATGGACTTCCTTCCAACTAATAAAGTTTTACAGGAATTTTAGTCATAGGTTTGCACACAGGCAGATTAGTAAATCTTTCATAGCAGAAGGCAAAGCAAAGTTGTACACAGAAAAAAAAGGAGTAGGTAAGAGGAGGGTCTAAAATAGCATCTTTGAGTACTTTCTCTGGCCCTTCCTCAACCCCCCCCCTTCCCCTACCATCATATTGGCAAACAAATTACAGCCATTTATCCACATAATGCATACACAACTTATTCAATTTACAGTACTGTTAAAACCCTGCTGACATTACCTTTATTTTTGTTCAGGAAGACAAACTAAGTGGGTGATGCAAAAACTGCTAAATCAATGGCCTAAAGTTAAAGGAAACTGAAGAAAACTAAACAGACAACTCTGCAGTGTGAATTGGTTGAAAGGGGTTACAGGGAGCAGCTGAAGCACAGCTACCTCTTCAGTAGCTGAAAAGGCATCCCTGGCTTCTGCAGCCTGTAAGCACTGAGTCCCCTCGAACAGAGCGTGATTTTTTTTTTTCTTAAAGAATCCAGCTTTCACTGATGTAAATATTTTATCTTCCTCCTCCTTAGCAAAAAACTGCAACTATTCTTAAAGTAGTTTTAGTTTCCTTATGGCTGTGGTATGAACAAAAGACGTGCTGGAAGAGACAGTCAAAAAAGAACATCCTGAACAATTACAGAAGTTATTCTGTGTCATAAATATAATGTATTAAAACCTTTGTCTATAAACATATAACCATGTTTTCGAGCTACACTAGCAAATTCCAGGTTTGAATTGACTTTAAAGAGCTGTGTATGTTTTTCTCCATATATTAATCAATATGAATTAGTTCTAAACAGAAAAGCCACTTTTATTAGTTGACAGGCTAAGCTGTTTCACCCCAAGCAGGACAGAAATGAATAAACCGATATTCCTTTAGCATGTTATGATCCCACCAGCAGAGAGATGACTCATTGGTGTCAACGGATTACAGCTTAAATTCAAAGAGTGGCATTTAGCATATTTCCAGAAAATTTATATAAGTTTAACTCGTTGTTGATCCGATACGATGGTCTCTAGCAAACCTGTCAAAGCTCAACAGTAGCCGATCCTGCCACGCTCAGGCTGTGGAAGTCGACAGCAGACAGTGCTGAAATGTGGAACTTGCATGACGCAGGTCTCTAATTACTGGAGAAACGAGACCTCTAAGGTCCTGTGCAAGGTACTGACAACATTACAGGGCCATAAACCATGTGATAAGCAATTTTTATTTATATATGCTGAAGGCATAGTCAGGTTAAAAATAAGATTCCACATGTGGCAAATACCTACACTTGGATTATAAAAACTCATTTTACTCTCAGGTTGGGGAATACACCTATTACTGCAACTGTTCTGCAGCCACTGCAAACCTGAAAGCATTCAGTGAGTCCTGCCAAGTCAGTATATACCCAAAAAAAGCTTATGAGCTGTGCCCCATCTTACCGACAGAGGTTGCTTCTCCAGCTGGATGGAAATGCTTGCCCTAGTCAGAGTCGCTTCTGGGCTCAATCTGACAGTAGCAAGGAGCATTTGCAGAGTTTCAGGCATCAGCAGCTTTCCACCACTGGTAACGTTCAAGTCCAATATGCAAATATCATTTTAAAATAAACATTTTTAAGGACCGGGAACATTTCTATCAAACGCCTGGATTTGAGAATTCTATTCCTACACATGAAAGCAAATTTTACACATCAGGAAACACACTTTAAATGCTCCTTTGAAGGATCTGTTCACTATATATTTCTTTCAAAGAGAAATAAAGGGAAAAGGCATATAATAGCTACCCAGCTAATCAGTTTAGGAAAGGGACTTACCACTGCACATCAGTTTGGCAGGAGGTAAATAAGGGCTTTTATGTGACCCCAGTGTACCCTAACTGGCCAATTTTTAAACACACAGCATTCGGGACTACAGGTGGTATCGCTGAAGGACATCAGCTCTGTGAAAAACCTGATGGGGAATCATAACATGCTTTGATGCTCTTTAGCCGCAAGCTGGTGAAAGAGCACGTAAAAGCCAAGTATTCACCTAGCCTAACTCCCACGCAAGCGCCTCGGCCCAGCGCTCCTCTCAGCAAGGCACTCCCGAGGATGCGGATGGGGGGAACGCTCTACAAGGAGGCCTGGGGTGGAGAGTGAGGACGGATGAGCCTGGAGCACACTCTGTAACTACGATGGGACTGGGATGGGAAGCAGACCTACCATACCCCCCCCCCACAAGAGACAGACACACGGCGAAACCTGTGTTAGCGAGGACAGAATTTGTGAACTGCTAGGTATCGACTATGCAAAGCAATCCGCACACATCTCTGCCAATAAATACGTGGGAAAACTGGATGCTGTGGCAAGCACGAGAGCTGACACAGTGTCACATGTGCCACGATCCAGTAGGAAAGAACATCCTTGAGCAGAGTGGATGAAATCGGTGCAGGATTATGCACAAGTTTTATTTTTTAAGCCCCATAGGTTATTAAATATTAGTATTTCTTATTATAATTATACTTTATTAAGTATTAATAATTAAGTATTAATAGCGTAGGTATTACAGTAAGTCTTTCCGGGTACCCCTTTGGGTGGCAGGCACAGCAGTGCCGTACCGCAAGCCTCGTGCCCAGGAGCCCCAGCCTGGGTTGCCCGGCGGCCCTCGAAACGCTGCCCGCGGACCTGCGGGGGAGAGGGCCGAGCAGCCCCTCCACGCTGCGCCTGCCGCAGAGGCTAATCTTTCTCCGGGGTTATTGCTATAAAAGACCTTCCACAGACTTGATCTCATTTACTTTAAAAAGACTGTCAGAAAGGCTTGTCAGCAACTTCTTGGAAAGGCAGCAGAGGGAGGGAAAGCAGACTGCTAACATTAGAATATCACCTACCATCTGGATGTGTTTAACATAGGATCAGATATAAGATTTGGATATAAATTCGCCGTCCTTGGTCCCATGCCCAGACAAAACTTGAACTCAAAAACTTAAAGACATGTTCTCCTCTGCGAGGTGGAGTATGTTAACAAAAACGACAAGCACTTAGATGGCTTCGCTGCATACGCCCCCTTGTACTTTAAAAACTCTAAAGTGCCTTTAAAAGAAGAAAAATCAGAAAGCCAATAAAACACTAACAAGTTCTACTGTACACTGAAGAAAAAAGAAATGGAATAAATAGAAATGTTGCAATCCATGAAAATCCCAGTTTCAGAGTGTGAATTTAAAAATGGATTTACTGATGGGCATGCTGAAAAGGAAGCCTATGACTGTGATTTAACTTCGATTTTTTGCAAAATGCATGTAAGAATGCAGAACACAAGAAAGTCACTATGTACTTGCATGGAACTACTATGAAAAGATGCTTAAAACAGAAAAAACTGAATGTTGCGTTCAGTGAGGTGATGTATTACTGGCAAACTGCTTTTTGCAGTGTCTGAGTAAACATGATGAACTTGAGTTACAAAAGGATTTTGCAATTGCCCATAAAACTCCTTGTTTTAAAAGCAGAGGGTGCTTAGGCCTCACCACAACGCATCCATGAAGAATTCCCCAGAACCAGCACAGGCATTAGCGCAGTCTGCAGTTTCCATCCTTCTCCTCCTCTCCCCATCCCTTCAGGGCTCGTTCCCCAAACCACCAATAAATAACCTCCAAACTGCATTTCAAGTATGTTTTATAACATTGGTTTCATTAGACAGACTCAGTACATATTTTAACAGGGGGAAGATTTTGACTTTGGCTGAAGACTCGGCAAGCAGCACGCTTCGCCCGGCGCGCAGAGCGGCAGAGCCTGTCCAGCAGGCCCACCATCACCCCCGACACCGAGCCGCGCCGGCTCGGCGGCCGCGCTCACGACACCGCGCTCTTTAAAAGCAGTCAGAAGCCAGCAGGACACTCAAATGGCTTTACGGTAATTTGATATTGTGTAAAATAAAGAATTCCTCCTGCTAGCAACCACACACAGAAAATCAAATTGCAGCCCCACAGATCTGGTCCTATTTCTTGGGCTCGCCTTCTCCTCCTGTCGGGGCAGCTGGAAGGACTGAGAAGCCGCCCTCACCCTACGCCATTACCCAAGGGACTGGCCACCTCCTTACCACCGCCAGCCGGCCGCCCCGCGCGGCTTCTCCCGCCTCTCAGCAGCCCGAACCACCACGCGTCAGCTGGGGGTAGCAGGCCTCCTCCACGGAGCATCTTCTAAAGTAAAATAAACACTGGAGCATAAATTTTTCAGTGTGTATATATATATTTTTAATGCTGTTGCTACATTTTAAATATTTATTGCTCACAATAACAAAAAAAACCCCTCAACAATAACTAGCCGGCACCAATCTGAAAATACAACCAGTTTTATGTACTTTCCATACGGTTTTACAAAATTAAGTCAGTAAGTAAATAGGAATCTGGAGCAAGGACACAACAAAATTTTTTGGATGGAAACAGAGGTATTCGTGAGGGGAATTATTTTCTCTCCCCCTTTCTTTTTAAGGTGAAGAAAAGGAAAAGGCACATTTTACACAAGAATGCTCTAAAGATTAAAAAACCTGAAGAACACCCACAACTTTTGCTGCAGCTTCGAGCGCACCCGCTCCTCCCGTAGCCGAACGGCACTGCGGCCACGTCTCCGTCACCCACGCGATGAGCGCGTCACTCCCGGCCGCCTGCCGCGGGGCGCTGGCAGCCGCACGCCGTCTTCCCGGCCGGGGGCAGGCAGCACGCAGCGACCGCCGCCTAAAAACCCAGCAAGGAAACACTGCTAAGCGAAAACCGGCCAGGTCACCTGAAGGCAGGTAATGAAGCAGTGCCTGTGCCTACTTATCTTCAGGTAAAAACGATGCATGCGCTCGCTGCGGCAGCTGCAGTGCCATTGCACCAGCACTGGCGTAAGGACGTGGGAGAGGACGTGGCCCTCACCAAGCCGACGGAGCTGCTGGACACGGGCGGTACAGACCTGGGGAAGGCCCTGCGCCCCCCAAAAGCCTGTCTGCTTTTCCCCCTGGGTCTGCTGCTCTAATAAAATTATTTACATCTCCCTGGCTTTTCTTCAGTAGGGCTTCACAGCAGTATCCAGCAGCAAATGCGGTCACAGTTATCCTGATTTGAAAGTAAAATGAGAAGAAAAATAAGAAATTCATACTGCACTGCCCAAGGAGGGCAGAGCCATCTGGTCAGCACACCACAGAGTGCTTACATTTACCATCAGGTTGCCCATAACAGAGAGAAAGCAGCAAGATAAGGAGCCCTTTTCCCCAGGTTACAGGAGGAGCTGATACGCAGGTGGGAATTTTTCATCACAAAAGTTTCGCTGAAAAACTACACACTGCCAGACTCTTATAAAAAATATTTTCTAGCTGAAAAAGGAAGCATTTTCACCTTGGTGTCCCAAAAAAGGAAGAGTTCCATGTTCTCCAATGTAACCTCATATATTACTTATGAAAACGCAAGTGTTGTATAAAAGCTGTCTACTTGATGGACTAAGCATCCTGTTTAAAGATAAAAAAAAAAAATTTGTTACCATCTTAAGCATTTGAAGGGAGAACGCTCTACCAACTCCACTTAAAGGAAAGGAGTAACCTCAGAATAAACCTCTTAAAATGCACAGATGATCACATGCAAAAACACTGCACTTAAGAAGCAGCCAGGAGAAATTACCATCGAAATACGCAGCTACTGTCAGAGTCCCGTGATGCAGCGGATGCCGATGCTGCAGTATTCACACTTTCATCAGAAATTACAGACTCGACACACAAATCTCCAGCCCTCACTGCAGCCACACAGATAGATGATCCAGACTGAAATGCATCATCGAACAACCACACAAACGAGGGAAGCGTGCAGCAGACACTGGCCTTTCATGCCACCACCTTCTCTTGCGGACGTCTGCATGTGCCAGCACAACATGACACTTCAGTGCAACGTGAGCCTTATTTTGAAGCATTTTAAGATCCTAAAGTATTCTCTCGGCACAGGCTATTATTACAACAATGTAAAGCTAAATCAGAAACTCAGCAGAGTACATTTAAACAGCAGCATTCCTCGGCTGAACTGCAGCATTGATGTAGTCTCTGACCATGGGAGGTGCGTGCACGCGCGTGTGCGTGTATATACAGACATACACACACATGCTCGAGCTGCGTGGGAAGATAAAATGGGATCCACATTAAGAACAGCTATGCGACACTTCCTTTCATTATGAAAAAAAATCACCCTTCAAATGCAACATTAATGCTGATATATTTCTGGGTATTTTCACTGCCCTTTCAAACTGAAGAGCTTGACTTGGTCACAAATTATTTAAGATACAAACACACCAGTCCCAGCCCAAAGTTTTGCTATATCAAGGTATCCGTGGAGCGCTGCGAACAAAACCCTGCCCCATCCAAGCTCACAGGACTTTCGCTACTGTATTTAATGGACACTTAATTTTTCTTCTCTTGCACCCAGATTATCCAGTTTCACCTTGTTGTCATTTAAGCTCCCCCCACACCCCGAGGTGTTAACCATGCAGTGGAGGTGTGCTAAAAGCATTCGCAGAAGAGTGGTACACTTACCACGGGCTCAGGCAGCTCAACGCTGAGTGAAATTCAGCCTGCACCAGCATCGCGCTGCTCAGCTGCAGGGCAACATCTGCTCACCTCGCAGCACACCAAAAACTCCTTCAAAACAGACTGAAATGGCTTACAAAGCAACTGGCAGGCTACTGGTCCTGCTAAAGCTACATGAACTTAGCTTGTTCTTTTAAATTATAGTTTAGCCATGAGCAAGACCGGTTAGATGTCTTCAAGTTATCAGCAATGGCACCCAGGCATCCTACCATCCAGACCTGTTCAATCAAATGAGCTTTCACTCTTTCTCAGCCATATTCAGAATAGGATAACGTCCGTCCTTACGCAGGAACAGATTAAGTGCATAATTTAGCCTCTTTTTTAATGTACACCTTTGAATTGGGAAGCTGTCCTGAATCAGGACATCAGTCACTAAAAATGTGAGTTGAATCAAACCAAACCAAACTCTCAACCCCTTATTCAGGAAAACCTTCTTCCTTCACTAAAGTTTGTTTATTTTCATTAAAAGTAACAATAATGCAAGTGCTCCATGCTATTCAGTAGATTTTAATTTGCAAAGCAGAGAACATTGTTGAAGAGATATCCGATGAAAAGACAAATTTTTCAAAACACCTAACATTCAAAGAATTTTCCAGAGTTGCAAAGGAGCATCAATTCCCCCTGAAAACATGATTTGAATGATACATGAGGTTCTACATCATTTAGCTGCTTTATTCCTGTTTTCTTAGACATGCAAACTTCTACCACAGACAACAAAGCCTATGTAAAAATGTGATTGCTTCCCTTCCTTCACAATTAGTCCTTGTATTCCCTGATTTGTGAAAAAAGAATAACTATAATTTTCTATTATAACATGGTGCTCTAAAAGCATTTCATTTAACAATCCCTTTTTGTTGCTGAATGATGAAAGACTGCACTAGTCAGTTGTAATCCCCGTTTTAGGTTTCATAAAAACTTTAGTGGAGATTTCAAAGGCACAAAAGAAGATGTGAACAGCCCACGCTCACTAGAAAACAGAAAACTACTTCTTCAAAGAAATGGCCACAACAAATGAACTTAGGAAGAGTTCCATTTTAGAAGGGTTTAAAAATTCCCGTCCAGTTATAACTATCACTCCAATCCTAAAGACGCTCCCTCCCTCCAATTGACTGAATTTACATGCACCGAAGTCAGTAACATTTTGCTGTCACATGAGTAAAGTTTTCCGATAAACCAGCAGGCCCAGCATATCTCAAAAACACTATGCAAAACTAACAACAGAAACCAGCTAATTTTTCTGGTTCATCCATAAGCACAGATGGGAAGGAATTATTTTCTGTATTTCAGAGTTACAGACAGTAAAATTAAGAAAATGAGAAGACAGACTTCAAGTATCAGACGTAACTCCCGAGACATCACAGAGCTGGAAAATAGGATGCGCTGCGGTACAAACTCATTATAAATAAATAACCCTCCTAATGACCCTATTAATGACTTGAGGTAAGGAAACAAATAAAGGAATTACAATCTGTTAGCAACCTGAGAAGTGCTGAGCATGACAGCAACAAAACCTTATCAAAAAATTATGAAACTATATGGCAGTATCAACCAGCTGTAAATTAACATGCCGTAAAATCTTTCCTGTTCACTTGCTGAGGTGTTAATACAAGCAGGTAAACCAAGAGCCCCGTGCCAGGAATGGGGCCTGATTATCTACCTGTGCTTCTTATCCTACAAGCATATAAGATCTCGTGTCAGCAGAGACACTTTTCTTTCTTATATAATTAGGACGTAGGATGCATATTACTAGGACACCTACGTAAATATTAAATTAGGACATTTATTTTCTTTCAGGGACTTTGTTTCAGACCTATTCTCATAGTAATAACTGACAAAATACATTTACAAATTAGCATTAAACTTGCAATAAATTAAAGCTACCGCATGAAGACGTATTAAAAATAAATATATTTAAAGATTGCTAAATATTATAATCCTCCTTTTGAGATTCCCATTCAAGGAGAAGTCCCATTGCAATAGCTTGTCAACACAGAAGATGCAGAGTCAGCTCAAACACTAGTATGTGAAAAGCAATTGGCTTCCTTTGGTCTTGCTAGTGCAAAGCCACGGCAGTAAAGTATGGTGACTATATTGCATAGTGACTGTCTGCTTGTCAACCTAAGCGTCAGGCTGTTGCTATTTCCCATCAGTGTAGTTACAATAACAAATAACCTGTTCCTAAGCCATGTAAGTGATTTAGGCAATTGAAATGATAAAGTCTGAGCACTTCGATTAAAAGTAAGAAGCCGTTTATGCACATTTATATTAGACAAATGGGATTAAAAACAGACAGCGCTGCCGTAGATAGATGCTCAGTTACACGAGAAACCGCTGCATGGGCGATGGGGGAGGGAGGGAAATCTGAGAGGCAACGTGCAGCATTGCTTTCGAGTCACCAGCTCAGGGATCGGCTTCCTCCGAAACGGGTTAGCCCGACCCCTCTGCAAGGCCACAGCTTTGGGGAGACTCAAACGGCTCCAGAGCATCTAGGCCTCCAGCTCTTAGCAGTAAACAGACAGATGTTATAAGCAGCACCTTCATCCTAAGGGATGTTTTGTCAGATAGCCAAGACTTCAGCCTCTATCTTTTGCATGTATTTTTTTTTAATGAACAAACAGGTAGCATTTTATGGCTTAATTAAAAAAAAAAAAAAAAAAAAAAAAACTACTAGATCTGGTCATGTCTTCCAAATTATTTCGCTTTCCTTTCAAAGAGAAGGCTCTCAATTAAAGAACTGCTTTTTGTGTTGTTCAGCAAACTGTGCAGTATACAGAGGAACTCCCCCGTATGGCAGCGAAGTCCAATTTTAGAAATGAGAGCAAAAGATCACTCTGGTGAGCTAAATTCAGTAGATAAGCACAGCATAAAATTCAGAACTAAAACCAGAGACTCTTGTAAAGTGAGGCATTATAATGCTACCTAATAAAAATACCAGAAACTCTATCTCAACATATCATTACAAACCTCTGCCAGAAAATTCAATATGCTGAAAGTAGGTTCAGTGCTGAAAACAAGCTGCAGTCTAAAAAGCACCAAAAACCAATAAAAAATTGCTTATGTTCTTCCAGGAGAACTAACAGTCTCCAA
This sequence comes from Dromaius novaehollandiae, assembly GCF_036370855.1. Taxonomy (NCBI): domain Eukaryota; kingdom Metazoa; phylum Chordata; class Aves; order Casuariiformes; family Dromaiidae; genus Dromaius; species Dromaius novaehollandiae. The sequence continues at coordinate 122,394,585 of NC_088100.1, forward strand.
TTATGTTAAATGACTTTTCCTCTCTCTCTCTCTCTCTCTCTCTCTCGTTTGCACAGAGCGAACCAGGGGAACGTGAGGCATTTCCAGCACCCCCAGACAAGCTCTTCTAGCGGCACTGCCCGGAGGGACGAGGAACAGGGGCTGGAGGAAGCCCGGGGCATTGCCGCACCTTCGCTCTGCAGGAAGGCAGAGCAGACTGGCCCTTTGCACACCACAGAAGTCAGAATAAATGCAACGTGTGAATGCTCAAAAGCAAACCGCATCGTTTGCCCCTACTGAGAGGGTCCTGTGCTACGTTACGCTGAGCTGCTGCCCTGGCGCTCGCTGCCACCTCGACACACGACATCTGCGCGCTCCGCTCTAGCAGAGGTTGCTTTCGCCACAGATTCACCTCTGAGGTGGGGAGGAGCAAGGTTTAAGGTAAGGGCCTCCATTTAAGATGCGTACTGTAACTTCCGGGCCACAGCTGGCAAACAGGGGAAAGCATTACGCCAGCACAGCTTGGCCTGGCCGGCGGGTCTCGCCCCGGGAGCCGGTCCACGGTTGCCATCTGGGCAAGCGGAGTACCCTACCGAACTGGTGAGAAAAACTCCTACTTTTTGAACAGCGCTATTTCCAGTTGAGCAATAGCAACTATTTAAAGACCTAACCAGCTGGGACCTGTCTATATGTGATTTAACTCCTGTCTGCGCAAAAGCAAAGGTCACCAAGTGGGACTGCGCTGTGACAGGGAGAAGGAGAGTGTGCTGCCAGCGTGGCGATCTGGGGGGGACCTACTAACTCTGCATTTCACACAAGAGGATACTTTCTCCTTCGTCCCTCTATGCTGGGGACATGCTGCAAAGCACATCTACCTTGAAAGTTTCTCACAGAGAGCAGAAGACGACGGGGTAAACATCTCAGCGGGAGCGAAGTACTGCATTATTTGTTGCTCAGCACGGCTGCACAGTTTTCAAAGGCAAGACCGACTCCAGGATTTTATCTGCTATGATAATAAGGCTTCGTCCATGACACAGCTTAATTGTGTCCGGCTTTGTGTACACACTAGGATGAGATCTATATTTAGTAAACTTTGCCATCATATTAAGGTCAGAAAATCTGCTTATTGTAGACACAGTTATAACAGCTACTTATGGTTCAGCTTAGCCCAACTCAGCAAAATACAGTGTGCTGCACCAAGAAAAACTAAACAAAACGTGTTTATGCTGGTAGAGTATTGCTTACACGAGGGCTTTTGTCAGTACAGGGTGACAAAAACACAGGTGAAGGTCCCTTGGTTCTCCTACCTGACACTGCCATGCAATAACACTAGCAAGTGTAGACTTGGCCATGGCAAGGGGCAACCTCTACCCCAGAGAGCTTCGAAATTAGATTAAGGGTTACAGAAGGAGGAGGAAAGAGTTACTTTTACTCTACTCATGGGAAAATGTGCACAGATAAAGTGAATTTGTCAAGGTAACACCAGAGATCTCCAGCTGAAATGAAAATAAATCTCGATCTGTTCAGCTTGCTCAGGAATTAATCCACACAACCCAACTTCTCTATAACGCTGGAGTGCAGTTTTAAGCACATAAAATTTTAGCTTTGTACCTCTCATTCTAGGTTTTGAATCAAGAGGAATGTATGACATTAATTCACAGTGGATAAACAGTCTGAAGAAGAGAAGATATATAATCATCTCAGCAAATGATGACTCACTTGCAAAACATTCTTCCCCTTTACTATTTTATTGGGAAATGCAACCTTACTAGAAGTCAAAATAATGGTATCATGCACATTTATGCTAATGGCAATGTGTTTCACCCTGGCATCTAATCTTGCCAACAGCACTGCTAACAACCACGGGAAACAACATATATTTCAAATATAACAAGCACAAGAACACAGCAAACAGGCTATAGAGTTTGGGGGCTTCTATTGGCCTGAAGAATCCCTGGTGTCGGATTGTCCACATCAGGAAACCACCCACCAACTCCAAGAAATCCAATAAAACATTTCAATTCTCCACCAGCATTTTTGGAAGAATTTTTAAGCAAAGCCAAACCAAAACAAAATCCAGTATCTGATTCTATTAGTGGGTAAAAGCACGATGAACAGATGGGGTGATGCAGGGAGGAGGATCCCCACCATGACAAGAAAAGGATGATTCTCTTCAAAGAGATGACAAGAACTGTCAGCAGGAGTGGCTGCCAAAATGGAAATTACAGGGCTGCGCTAGATGCAGTCTGCTCTGGCCAACGTACCATGCCAGAATCATGGGTAAACATCCTATTAAAAGAGCAAAGCCTTTTACAACCCATAACCAAAGGCAAGGGTGGTCAGCCCTGGATTAAGTCAGATGGAGGTGCATTACACCATGCACTTGTCCTACCTCTGTGGCAAATCTCCCAGGGAACTCTACAATTTCAATGGCTGTTTTATGTGACAGACCTTCTGACCCATTTCACGATTTTGAGGCCACCATGTCACCTATAGATGGGGCTGCGATTGCTGATGGTAGCAATTAGCAAATGCTAATAGGATGTAATTTTTCCTCTCGGGTCAGAGATTGACTGCTATGATTGCCTCCAGACTGGGGAAATGCAGCAACACAGAGTAGCCACAGAGCAGTCGCCAGCGCAGCCTCACAGCATTGCAACCAACTCCCCATCGTGGTCCGAGATGGCAGCATTCCCTTCAAATCAGTTCAGGTTAAGTCCATCTGTAGGAGAAGACATTCGAGCACTGAAAAAGAGTTGCTGTCAGCAAGGAAAACATGGTTTGTGGAGGCCAGAAAGATGGAGTGGCCTAAGTGGTGGTTTGGCGAACGGAAAAACATACAGTCAGCTTTTGTTCAGCAACACGCATCACACGACTATCAGTTAATAGCAGTGCCTGTTAAAATTAGACAAAACTGTTTCTATGCATGTGTGTGTATATATACTTACTATACACACACACACACACACACACACGTATGTTTTCAAATCAATATCAATCAATAAAGCAAGGCATAAGCCCTTCCCTTCATGGAATTTTTCAGGCTGGGCCTGAGTTTACTGATTCTTCTGCCAATGTTTCCCTTCTGCACTTAAAAGGTAATAGAAATACACACAGCTCTTGAAACATAAGTAGCTAGTGGCCCTATGCTACTGATGGCTTGCAAACACTGCCTTCCACAATCCCAAACAGGGTATGGAAGTCAAAGCCAACATTCCTGTAAACCTTTCGAATCCTTGAATTCGGCACTCTCCCCTTCCTCTGACATGATCATCTGCAACACTACGTTGCCTTGAAGCGACACATCGTAAAACCTGATGATGCAAAACCACAAGAAGAATGATTAAAGCTGCTGTCAGGAACGGTCGGGATCAACGCACGCACAGCATGGTAGGCATCTCCTTATGATTCCTGCTCACCAACAAAACTCTAGCTTTGCTGCACTAGGATGCCTTGGAGACTTCATTCACATACTTCTAATATTTTTATCCACTGAGATACTTATGCCATTTCTTTCTGGAGCATCCTGAAAGGAATATATCAAAACACAGTGATTTTTCCTGAGGCTTCAAAAGACTGCTGAGGCCAATGCAAGCCTTAGCTTCTTTAAGCTTTACATTCAGTCTTTGGTAAAGATACCAGGAAAGAAAATGCAACACTCATACAGTTCTCAAACAGACCTGTGTCCGTCGTCCACCATACATTCCTGGGATATCACTACCATCACACTTACAAAATCTTCTCACATACTATGAAGACTGCATCACAGTCCACCCATGAACTATACAATGAAGTGGAGCAACACGGAGGGGCCTTGTCTGAGGCTGTGTCTGTATTAGGAATCTGGCTATGACCAAGGATAAGGCTTTGATGTAAATCCCCCTAATTGCCTATCTTTGCTTAGAGAATTGAACAAGAACAAGGCAGTCTTGGGGTAGGCAAACTAAATGCCTTCCAGAAGAAACCAAATCCAGAGGAAGACTCGATACAAAGGCTGTCACAGTGCTGCAGACATAAGGTCCAAAACCTATATATGTGGTTGCCCACTGCAGCAGGAATTTGCAGGGCAGAGCGTACCAAACATGGCACAGGCTTCTCTGGTCTCCATTTGGGACCAGCTACCGGAACAAAACTATCCTCACAACCACAGCTGGGTTTATTCCAGAGGGAGCAGCTGCTCCTTCTCTCCAAAAGGGAACTGAGGAAAGAAATAACATTTATTCAGCATGGATGACCTGGGGACCAGGACATGGGACTGCACTGGAGAGCCAAGCTACTTGGTGGCATCAGCACACCATCCCGTCTGCCCTGCGCACTCCGCAAAGAGGAGGCTCCCGAGCTGCAGCCCCTCTGAACAGGCACGTGCAGAAAAAGAGCAAACACCGGCAGCGGGACAAGCAACAAAGCGGCTCCAGTGACCTGGAAATACACACCTGCATTGGTCTGCCTTTTTCAGACAGTGCCTATCAAAGAAAGAATAAGAATTTCCATAAAGCTTGATATTTAGTTTAAAAACCTTGCAAATCAATTATAGAACTCAGTTAAAGCAAAGTAACCATACTTTGCTTTAACCAATTGCTTAATGTTTGCAGTCAAACTAGTAATATGTGCTAACAGGTACTCTGTGTCATCTGTAACAGAAATGAGAGTGTACTTTAAATATTTTCGGGTGCTTTGTATTTCAAAAGACTGCAATGGTTAATATGCCTAAAGATGAATCAAAATATTATAATATGCTACTTGAAAAACAATTTTTTAGAGCTTCATTAACTCAGTATTTAACCAAATTAGGGTATACCAAACATATCTACAGGGTAGAAATTAATGACACATTTGCATTTTAGTCACAGTGTAGCACTGCACAGCTGGGCCACAGGCTACCACCTTTGTCTATAATGCAATTCTCACCGAGGTCAAAGGAAGCTCTTAGACTTGAGGTCTACAGCTCTCAAGGCATGATATCACAGGGATGCTCAGGGAAGTCAAGTGGAATTAGTTTAACATATGACCTTAAAGAAGATTAGTTAAACTCTGTGTGGATGCTTTTCTTCAGCATTAAAGTGACTTTAATATGATTTAGTTTACTTAAGTTTGGAAGTGGAGTAAACTAAATCGAATTAAGGCCACTTTAATGCTGAAGAAAAGCATCCACACAGAGTTTTGATGCAGTACAACAATCTGCTTTAAAAATTAACTTGTATTACTTTTCCCATGTGTCCGTTCATTCATAAACCCTTTAAAAAGGCTATCGTTTTAAAACTATTAATCTGATTAAGTGAAATTCTACTTTATCAAATGACAGTTCCGCTTTTTACTTTGAAGAAAACATTAAGTATTCTAAATATTAAAGCAAACTCCCCCATGGAAGAGTCATCCAGATTCAGAGGAAACGGCATATTTTGGCTGAGCTATTTCAGTGAGTTATACTGAAGGACTATAAAAACCCCAGCCTCTTTTTAGAATTTGATGAGTGACGGGATATTTAGGGGGTATTTGCAGGGTGGAGTGAGGTGGGCAGAGGGTTTGGGTGTTTTTTTTCCCCCTTTTCATTCAGGGCAGAGCCATTTCTTCTTTTGTGGAGAATATGTTCCTTATCTACTACACAAAGCACATTTCCAGCTATAATGCTACCTCCAGCATATACTATTGCCTTTCATACAAACTTTAATTCAGGAAAGCCAAATAATAATGGTTAAACCATTAGCCAACAGCTCAGAAGAAAAGACATGACAATTATTGTGGCTGAAAGGATGATTTGACACGCACTGTCTCGGAGTACTGGGCCAGTGGATGCTATATTTTACAAATCCTGTTGATAGAGAAAGAATGGAGAAAGAAGAATCCAAAATGAGTACTGATCTCTAAGACCCCAATAGTTCTGCTGGCTTTTTCCCTAGACCATTTTATAACTCAGTCAAATACCTTCCCTTTTGTTACCTTTGCAAGAGATTCTGCAAACATCATTACACTAAAGGTGGAGAGGTCTTTCAACAGAGCTATAAAAAGAGATCTCACCACAGAACAGATTTTATACATGTGGTGCATATATATGGATTTTTACAATACATCAGTACAACACACACATCTGTCGGTCTCCAGCTGCACCAGGAGTTTTAGAGACGTTCTCTCAGGCTTCTCATCAGAGGTGACCTAGGAGTACCAGAGCACTCGCAACTAGCCCTCACGCTCCTGAACGAGTGGGACATAGCTTAGATGATGATATATAGCTCCCAGCACAATGTGGCCAGACCCACTGTCATCGTGATGAAAATGATCTTGCAGTTACATGCTGGTGTGCCGAAGAAATGGTACGCAGCAGCACAGAATGAGCAACATTACAGAAGTCTGCATTTTCCTTAGTTTTTCCTCATAACAGCCACATTCAAAGATAAGCTATTGGATAGATCAGTGGGCTATTTTATGTGCCTTGATGATTGCCCTCTGGAGTCTGATAAAAGCTAGCAGTGTTCACACTGAGTAAAGAAAAGCTCACTGGCTTAAAAAGATGGGAAAACAAAAAGCCCAAACAACAAAAGTAAGATTCGTGGGTTGCAAGCTTCTTTTTCTGAGACCTTCCCAGTTCAGAGAATTAAAAACAGAGGGCAAATTCAACTTAACAGCAGTTTTTAAGACTGAATGTTTAGGATGCAGAGGATGCATGATCATTTACAACATGTTTGAAGTAGTTATCAAGATCAAAAGGAAAGAAATGTTACACTAAGAGAGGAAAAGAGTTGATCTAAAGCTGCAGTTAAGAACATGAACTCAAGGGAAAGTAGCAATAGTTTGCTTTGGTGAGGGAAACATTTAAAAAAATTATATACAGAATTAAGATCAGTGCTATTCAGTTTTAGAAATGAAGCAAGCAACCCAGATGAGAAGCAGCACATAACAATTGAGTATTTACACAGATGTAAAACACCTACCAGGAGGACTGTGAATACACGTTTGGAATCGCGGCAGGAGAATCTCCACTACCTGATCTTGCAAAACAATTTACTTTTTTGCCTGGTTGCTCTTAGTACCAAGAGCACAAGGGAAAGTACACTGATTTAAGATGCATGAATCTGAGATTAATAAACGGACAGTCCAAACTGTCAGTTTATACAAAGAAAAGGGAAAAATTATGTGTCAATAAGGCTGTTAAAGCTTAATGGAAACAAGTATTAAACTGAAGTCTGAAATGGAGAAGTCTTTTGTTCCAAAGCCCGGAAGTGGAGGTGTTCTCACCTGGGTGGGTTGTGGTCTGGTAATGGGAAGAACACCTCCGCTACATTGCTTGCTAGCACACTGCACGTAAGAGACTGATGTCTGTTGGGTCTGATTTTACAAACGAGCTCCTTTAGGAAGATAAAGTTTCCTTGCCCTGGCTTCTCCTTCTGTGGAGGAGAATCTTATTGCTAAGGCTGAATACGTTCCATTTGTAGCACAGCGCTTTAACCTTGTTCCAAAGGCTCCTGTCTTCTCTTTACTTCTCCATGTAGATGAAAACAGGGCCCTGACCCTTGATGTTACTTCGAGCATCACAAGAAGCAGTCCTTTGACTTGTCCTAATACAGACTAGCCAGGTATAAACATACGAGCCAGTAACTAGCTATTCCCACCTGTACCCACAGTTCCACTTGTGCCACTTTGTCAATCAGCTCAAATGGCCAAGACGCAAGGAATTAAAAGGATCTTATGACAATTACGATAAGGAAACCAACTCTTCTTTGCTCCGAAAAATTTTTGTTCATTTTTACTAACAACTAGAAGTCATGAGAATGTTTTTCCCATATGATACGCATGCTCTGGGGATATCCTGCTCCTTGCTCTCTGTTTTAATCAATCAGTTCTCATCCTTTTCAGTAAGTGTTCATATACAAAACAAAGATTTTCATGATTTAGGTCTCAGGCCAAGGACTACATCATGAACCAGTCAGGGGGGTCTCATACCTCCACCAGGCCTTCTTCAGCATAGGGGTCCATTTAGCTACCAGCAATACCAGAGAGAGCTCCACCGGTATTCGTGTCTAGGCCCATTGTAGCAAGCACTTTAACGTAACGACGAGACACAGAGAAGCACAGCGTGCCTTCCCTATCGCACTACAGCTTGGCAGTGCTGGTGTCGTAGCTGAATTTTAAGGACGGATTTGGAGGAGAGCATCACGGCTTGCAGGTGTTTATGGGTCAGGGTAAAAGGGTGATTCGAGGGAAGCACAGAGCTCTTTATACAGGAAATCACAACCAAGTAAGATGGGTATTACCCATGGAACAACAACACTCAGAACTGAAATTGCTAAAAGATGAACAACATTACCTTTTGGCAACGATGATTATCATTCTAGGTGTTCCTCTGTGACAAATCACTTCAAATGTACTCTTGCCCTCAGTTTCGTCCTCAAAAATACTTCTACAAACAGGCTGACCAGTTCTTTCATTAATCAATCAGCCCTGGCTTCTAAGCAGGCAGAGCTGCATCTATCTTATCTTCGGATGTCTACATAAGAATAATTTATTCATTTATTAATTTAGTATGTTTACTTAATAAAGACATAAGGCATTTAATCTTTCCCAGTTAACACTTGTAACAACCTTAGAAATGAGCTAACCGTCACTGTTGTGTTTAGTATCTGTGCTTTAATAACAAGTATTTTGTAAGAACTATTGATAACGTCCAACATATAGATAAGAATGAAATGGTTATTGCAGGAGAGAGAAAAGGATCTACCCACATTGACTAAATTCTTTGCCTTTCAGTCAGCACACCAACAACATACCCATTTAATAAATACTACTAGTCATTCAGCCACAGGGATCGTAATGGTCATCCCTTACTCATTCCCGTCTTACCAACCTTGCTAACGTGATCTGGGAAGGATGAATCTACAGACACCAGTAACTTCACTCTTTCCCACCAACAAGAAAGCAGTAAAAGTTTTAGCAAACTCTGAACATGGCTGTGAAGAAACTACACCAGGGGCAAACACCTGGACTCTGCCAGCTTTCCTGAGAAAGGTGGGATGTTTCAGAAGGCATTCGCCTGCCCAAGAGTTGGTGCAAACCTCCTGATCAAGTTTTTCGAATAAGTGGACTTGATTTCCCCTCCATTTTGCCATTCGTTCCCAGTACGTCCCATAGCTAGGACACATTCTCTGTCCTGCTCCCGTTACCTCTCCGTTGGCAGGAGGCAGCCCTGCTGCCCTGCGGATTTGATAGCAGCTCCAAGAGGAGCGCTGAAATACCTTTTCCTACAGCCACACTCTCTTCACAGTCCCAAATCCGAGAGCAGGAAACGTGTTGGGACAGAGTGCAAACGCTGAGATATATCCTAGCAATCTCAAGGAAGCAGGTGGTTCCTCACTGCTCAGTGCCAACTCCCACGTCTCCGATCAGCCCATGGGCTGGGTGTGGCAGAGGGATAATCAGTCCTCAAATATCCTTTTCTTCTCCATGCTGTTCAGCCCCCACTCAGCAAAATCTCTATTTCATTACGTCTGGTGGCACTACAGTAGCGAAGAGGCTCGAGACACACAAGTCGCCTGCGTTTCTTGTTTATAATACCGCAGCAGCAATATGCTCAAAGCGACCAACTCGGGTCAGCGGTCAAACCAGAGAGCTGCCTAACAATCTGTTTTAATTCATTTGGCAACTGATAGCTGTCTACATCGCACAATTTGTGTAGCCCTAGTTAGTTTTAATCAGCTGCACAGCCATCAAGGCATCCTTCTTGTTCTCCAAACGAAGAGGAGAAAGTCTGGGAATTAAACCTCTGGTAGGAGTAGCTGCGCTGGCCTGGTCGGAGAGCACTTACTGGGACTGCTCCGCAACCGCCACTCAGGGCTCCCTGCTCCCGTCGGCGTTCCTGCCAGCGAACTCTTTCTCTGCAGCGCTGCTGGAAAGCAAAAGCCATAGGGGAACAAACGCAGGCAACTGGACATCCAGATATGGTAAAATCTTGAAACCTTGAATGCAGTCCAAAATTTAGCCCTTTGCCAACACGTAAGCACTTCCCAAGTTTAGGCCAGCAAATTAAGATGCCAGTTCTGTCTAGCAATGATATGATTTAGAAACAGTATGTATCTGTCAGTCTCAAGATAAACACACCCTAAAAAGAAACAAATTAATAAACTGTTATAAACTACTGCTAGTAATAAAGATTAAATTGGGAAGGAGGAAGAGAAAAATAACACTGAATTATTGCACCTTACCAAGCATGCGCCACTGCACGACTTGTGACCACATAGTTCTTCTATTTCCAAATATATGAGAGACACAAGCTATAAATAAACAAGCTCAAGATGTGCATCGATCGCAGATGCCGCTCTTTCGCTCCGCTGTCCTTCAAACATCACAGTTCGTTTTTGAAGTCCATTTCCCTGCCCGTTCCCTGAATTAAGAGACTCAAGGAAAAGGACCCAGCCTGCCCAGCTCCATTAGGCACGTGAGCACATTTCCTCTGCTCCCTTCGCCTTGCTTCTCGCCCTGGATTTCTTGTGCTCGGGTAGTACCTCCGGGCCAGTGTCAGCTCATATATTTCTCTGTAGGAAGCAAACTCTCTAGATCTTTCCTCAGATGGTGTTATGCTTATGCATGACCACTTAATTATTATTTAAGCAGTAAAGCACAGACAGCACGAGGCTTATTAACTGGTGCTTTGCAGAGGTAAAGTTATCCAATGCACATAGGCATTGGACTTAAAATATCCCAACCATAAAAAAGAAATGTTCTACCTAAAGAGGTTGCTTTCACGTATAAAATGTAAGAACTCCACATGAATAATACTCCTGTTAGTATGATCAGCAAGTATAAGACAAACTTGCACATCACAAAATTCACAGCGTCAGTCTATGTATTTATGGCCTGCTTTGCAATCTTTCAAAGTGCTTGAAGTTAAGAAGGAAATGGGATGCAATATAAATAAAAAAATCTTTGAAGACAAGTATCTGTAGCCAGTCACAGTGTAATCCTATTTTAAAGTCACAACTGTGAAGTCTCTCACAGTACAAATAATGACAATGCTTTTTGTTGGAGATTAGCTAGGATTTCTTGTGAGCTTCGCAATAAGAAAATTAGTTTTAACATTAAAAGAAAACTAATAAAAAAAATAATTTTCATCTTTGTATGTAGATACATAACATGTTGGAAGCCGTCCTCCTTAAAAACAAAAAACAACCCTGCTTTAATGTTTCACATCACAAGAATCAGCCACCAAGGACACAAAAGAAAACTAATGCAACTCTAAATATTTAAAGAACATCAGCTAAAAAGAAGCAAATGTTAAAAAACCTCTGAATTTGCATACAGTTGAGCTGTGATCAGAAGAAGCCACATTCAAAGTCCGCCTAGTCTCCTACCATGCTTATGTAATGCCATGAACTGAAGAAGCTTCTTCGACGAGTCATTTAAGGTCTTCTAGACTGTAACATTAATTCCAATAAATAGCTCTGCTAAAGTTAGCGCCTGAAACCTTCAAAGTCAGCACAGTTTTCTCCAGCTTGTAGGCAATGAAGAGCTAGCTGCTTTCCCGCTAGCTCTCCCACTTGCGCTCGCTGCCCTATGGCATGACGTCTGCTGGGGAGCGTCTCGGGCACAGAGCTCCCAGGTGCCGTCCTCCATCACGGCAGAGCACGTGCCAGTGGCCGTCACCGAGCGCTCGCTCCGTCTTGCCTAGCCCTCTGCAGCTATACAGGAGACACCAAAAGCCTTCTCTGATCCTTGAGAACTTAAGACGCCTTTGTGCTCCCTGCTTCTGAAACTGCTGAAATCCCCCATTACTTTCCGTCTCCCAACTGAAAGGTCAGTGTCATATTTCTCAGGGTAGACCTGACATGCAGTCCCAGACGGTTTCCCTGATTTTCAAAGAGACTATCAGGTAAGTGCTTATGTTAGCGTTGTCGACAGCCCTCGCAAACATACGGTCTCTCTCAAAGATGCTGATTAGCTCAGACTCAGCACAAACTAACTGTGGCATAAAACTTAAGTTCCTCATCTCAACTTGCAAAGCCTGAACAGATATCCTCCAAGAGGGCCAGAGAACCGCGCCACAGAATTTGTGCCTGTGACAGGAGCAATTTCTCAGAAATAGTTGGAAACTTGATGATATACAGTTTCATCGTAACTCATTTTAAGTGCTAATCTGCAGAGACGATAGGAATGCAGCACTTCGGTCTTCTCTCAAGCACCGAGAAACAGGCTTGCCTTGCATTCATTGCCTTTTCCATAGGCGCTTTAAGAGAACAATTTGTGTAGCTGGACAGTTAATAGAAATCTTGAATTGAAGTGATATTATTGAAGATTCTCAGAAATGAGACATGAACTCAAAGTGCTAACATCTGAACTGAAACTGTGGCTGAAGAAGAAGTTACATTCATCAACAGAGAATGGCTATAGCGCAGGCCCCATACATCCAACACAGCCTTAAGTTTAGATGTTAAATACGCTTTGCTCATTAACACAGTCATCTGAAGAAATTAGCCATCCAGTAATTAAAAAACACATACATTTGATTTTCTGCAATGGCTGATGTTCAGTTCTGAAACAGAAAAGCAAGCTAAATTCACTATATAAATAATTTGGTATGAATTAGTCACAGGTGTTTGGCCCCAGGTATTTACAAGCTCAGCTGCTGGTACATAAGAGGCCTACAGCACTTAAAAGTCTTAATAGCTACCAAGCAATGGGTGGCAGAGCCCGCAGGTGCACCTAGCAATTTATCTCCCAGCTTAAAGATGCACATGGCATTTGCAGCTACTCATGCATGTCTGCTCAGAAAAATGGGCAGTTCCATAGGTAAAAATCATAGCTCATAGACAAAAGAAGATATTTCTTGCACATTTTTGTCAAACTTGCTATGAAAAGTCCTGCTGTATTCCAGAAGCCCCATATGAAGAACTTTACTGGATCTGCTAGAGAAACTGGCAGCAGCTCCTAACCCAGCAGACTTCTGAGGCAATCAACAAGAAGCAGCCAAGAGATATTTAGACCATACCTGCACTAATGATGCAAACCTCGAGCCCATAACCACCCATTGCTGAAGATGCTGCCGGTATCCCCAGTAAAGCTTGAGGCCTTTGTAGCTGTGCAAATGGCATCCTGACACTTGACAGTGGAGTTAAAATTAGCTAGCAGAGCTCTATGCCCCCAAATCTGCTGATTTCACCATTCACTAAATTTTATCCTGAAATGTTTAATTTCAATCTTACACGCATATAATCTCAGCATCCATACCTCACTGTTTCTTAAACGCATGCTTCCGTGTGTTCACAGTATACATGAAAAGCAGTAATACAGAGGGGTAATACTTCATTATCAGTGCTAGAGAAGAAATCTCACTAGGAGAAACCTGTATCTTTGAGTGCTTATTTTTTTTGCTAATATGTTGCATTAACACTAGGATTTTTTTTAATTTACCATTCTCTCCTCTTCAAACCTTCATAGTTCTTTTAACGCTCTAGCTACAAATCCCCAGATCCAAGAGAACAGATTGTGCTCCTCTAGAAACAAATTTGCCTTGTTAGTAATGCCATAGCAAACACCACTTTGACACAGGCTGAGTATAAGTTATTTAACATCACCCATGGCAGAAGGGGACAAAGAACTATAAATGAACTTGATCCCTTCACACTTTCTTTCCTTTATCCTCCTCAGCACTGAAGCTAATACCCAAAGCCATGTGTAAAATACACTTGGCAGTTGCATTGCTGAAGCTGCCAAGTTTCAGAATTATTTTTTCCTGTCTCAGCAACAGGAGCAGGACCACATGCGTTTTGCCCATTTCTGGATAGTCCATTGAGAAGCACTGAAGCAGGCTGCAGATCGAGGTGATGGAGGTGCTTCCGTAAGAAAATTTTTAAGCAAATCTACTTGTATGGTTTTCACGTAATCAGAAAAAGTATAGACTTTTAACTACAGATTAAATCACATTTTTGTTAGAGTACAAGGCAGACAACTGTCCTAAGCTTTAATTCATCTCTAGCCACAGGTTTGGGCAGGGCAGAAATGCTCTACTTCTTTAGCTTTCAAGACACTCATCAAAACGTACTCTTGGTTTGCACTGAGGATGCTTTCAAAGCCAGATTCCAGTTCTATTTCCACGGAGTGTCATCAGCTTCGACGGTATCAAGAGAATTCTCTGAAGAAATAAGCAGGCTGGACAAGTTTTGCCCTGAAGCAGGAACTCAGCATTTCTTTCTTTTTAAACTATGGGGTTCACACCCATTCCAACCCTGCATTGTAAATGGTTAAGTTACACGTAGTAGCTTTAATTTCCTTCCATACAGTTTCCACAAGAGGCCCTTTGCAAGGCCCAAGACATTTGGTAACCTCACCTGCCAGATGTTCACCCGGGCTTTGCAGGTACCCTTTGACAGCAGGTTTGCCCCAGGCATGTACCCAGTTAGAAACAGAACATCATGCTGTTCTTTGATTAAAACAGCACAACACAGAGACATCCTTTTTCAGCAGGTTTGCAGGTAGCCAATACCCTTTTTGTCTGATGTGACCAGACATCAAGTGGGACGCTGGGAACCCTGAAATAGCCATACTGCTTGGGAAAAGAAATGGAAAATAAGAGACGAGTGGATGAAAAAAATGACAGCTTCCCCAGGTAGAATTCTAAAAGGAGAGCTAACCACCAGAAAATGCAGCTGTGAACTCCGATAATGACATTTTCTGACATAACTACTATAAAAGAAAAGCACTAAATGCTGGCTTCTTCATGCTAAAAATCGAACAGTTACTAAGCAGAACTCTGCTAAGCAGAAGTACAATATTCTCTCCTGTGACACATGGAGCAATAGTAGTTCTTTTATGACACTATACATAAACATGTTAATTCAATATTGCTCAATGCCTTAAGATCACTTCATGGAGGAAAGTAACTTGTTTCAGAGTAATAACTCTCAGAATTTAAAGTTTAAAATAGCAGCCACTGTGAAGAGTACATGCGTCTAGATTCTTTAGAAGTTATAGTCATATAACACCACCCGTTAAACAGCAGTTCCCCCAGCAAGCAATTAAAATTCCCCGCCCCGGCTTACAGCAGAAGCTGCACGACCCAGCAGGACTGGCCATAGCTCATCTATCACCGTCTGGGGCCAGGAACTGAGCAGGCCACGAGCAGGTCCCAGAGCTTGACCACTCACTGGGATAACGTGAGGGATGTCAAGAGCCACAGGTGAAGAGCAGATGCTGGTTGAGCCTCAGGGTCAAGGAGGTACCACTTCCCCCCTCCTTTCACTCACGCACCAAACCAAAGCCAAGTCCACAGCACCCAACACACAGGGCTTCCTAATGGTGCTTACATGAACCACAGCAGAGACAGGACTGGGCAGTTACACTTAAAAAAAAAAAAAAAAAAAAGTGTTAACTCGTGTTGCAGGACATTCACAGCTATAGGCTAACTCCATTGGAGAGCATGGAAAATCCTGTATTTCATTAACCCATGAGACAGCGCTGGGCAGAATGTAAGTTTGCTACCACGGTCCCTTCAGGAATACCACCAAGAAACACTGTCCCAAAAATTCTTAATCCTCACAGTTTATATCCAGGTACAAGTCCCCATCTGTTCTAGTGGATTTCTTAGAATTAGGCACTGTCTTACTTTATGCCTCAAAGTATCTACCAAAAAATAAAAGAAATATTGTAAGAATTAGTTACAGGCATTATTCTTCTCTAGTAAAATCTCATAACTGCAGAGTAGTATCTTTTCCCCCAAGTATTTATTTTTCACTCCCTTCTTCCTCATTTTTAGGTTCTGTTTGTTTTGACTCAAATGTAAAACATGAAATATTTAGCTTCAAGTGTAAACAATATATTAGGTACCTCAAATGCTGCACTAACTGGGTCAAAATAAATTGGAGGTAACATACATTCTCTTTATTGCTCCTATTATGGTCTTCAAATGATAGCAATTTCTCATTGCAAAAACACAGCTGAGAATTTAGCTAGCTGGAAGAACAAAAGCAAACCTAAGCCTTCTCCTTACAGCACCTACAGAATTAGATTTAAATCCTGACTGGACCATTTATTCTCAGGGTCTCAACTACACTATTGCACACAGGTAGAAGACAGATTTATAAAGATGTACAGCAACCAGGCTGTTTGCTCCAATAAATACAACTTTAATTGTGTCCATCAGATACATAAAGCAGTTTTCACAGAAATAAACAGTTGCTCAGCTTCTCACAGACCTACTCTGGTCTTAAATTCCTTGCTCTTGGAAAAACCCCATAAGTAAGATTTGCTCTTTTAAAGCCCCTAAAATGGATCTGGAAGCAGCATTTCCTACATGTAAAAGGATATTTTAATAAGCAAATCATTGACAAATTACATTTCAGTGCAACAGACAAAAACATTGCTTTCCACAGCAAATGTGCAATAAACCTCAACATGTTCAAGTTAGAGAATCCAAGGACCATAACACGTTTCAGAAGAGTGATTTTTACAGTGTACTTACAGCTATAGGAGCTGTGTAAAATTGAAAGGAAAAGTGTCTTTTCTGCCAAATCAGCATAATATATGAATTTAATGCACCTAAAAGTGGCATCTAATATTGTCATTATAGTTGGCAATTAGTGTCTCAGCTGCAGTTCTAGATTAATGGTTAATATACTGCTCACCTCTTGAGCTACGTAGAATGCAAATTTTTATAAAGCATCTAAATGAGTAAAGTGCATCAGACAGTAAAAAGTGGCAAGACTCTGAAATCTAGTTCCTTTCATTTATCACACTAATCCTCTATATGTCAGGGAGATGACAGCAGTAACTGGAACATAGAGGGGAAAAAACGATGTGCTGTAGAGTCTGTCTGTAAATATACAAGAGCAGTTCAATACTTCTAATCAAGCAGAGATCAGAAATGCCACAAACTGACAGAAGTGCCTTCGGCAGTAGTTTACCCAAACGTATTTCAAATGTATTCTTGAAACTCAGCTTCGATAATCACTTACTGCTAGTACCTTCTGAAATCTGTGACACACTTGACCTCAGGGACAACGGCATGCTGGCATTACATGAGGTGAAACCTCTGCTGGAACAGTTCAGCTTTTGTTAATTTTGCAATGCTCATTAACTGGCTGAGCTGGCTGATTAGCTATATTTCCTGTAATTCTAGCCAATGGCAAATGAATAGAAAGGTAGGTAGTGAAGCTGCAGTGTAGGCCACCAGCATCAGCATAAACTATTCTTCAAGTTTTCTTTTATAAAATTCCCCCTATATAAGCCTCTATACCTATTTCATTTATATATATATTTAAATATATGTGTGGGCATATAAGACCTCTGTACACACTGTTCTAGCAAGAGAATGCATGTCTTTAGATAGACAACAGGAATAAATGATCGAGATAAGGTCATGAAAAGAAGTCATCGGCATCAAGAAACAGCACAGAAGGTGGAAATTTCAATGTATAAAATTATTCATATAACATAAGGTGAGTATGTCGTGTAATTGATGTGAAAGTCAATATTAATTTTAGCAGTCAAAGTCTGTGGATGCCTATTTCCTTTTGCAGTAACATCACACCTTACAAGTACAGTAGATATGCTGGAAGTATCATTTGATTCCCGTTCAAGGCCGGAGCTGAGTCTGGCTCAGAAGACTGCCACTTTTCAGAATGATGCAAACACAGAATGAAAATAAACAGATACTATTAGGAAGGACATTTGAGGAAGGCAAACCTAGTAGCTCTGCATTTGTGCAACTTAGTCGTCTCCTGCCCTCTGAAACTAATATTTTAGCAGCTATTACACATTAATATAATTTGGTAAGAACATACTGTGCAGTCAAAGAAACTGGACTGAACACAGGATGCCTACGAGTATTTGTGCAGTGGTTACCATACAGCTCAAACAGCAGAGGTGAGGAACGTCACTTATTTCCAAGGAACGGAGCTGGGGTGAAGGAACTCGGCAGGTTCCCCTTTCCCCACAAAGGGCCCTGCTGAACCACAAGTTGCTGCATGCGGGCACCAGCTGGGAAGCCACAATTTGGGAAGAGCAGCACCTCAGAGCGTGGCAGCGAGCCGCTGAACCCTGCACAGGTCCAGCAGTTCCCGGCAGGGCTACCAGGGAGGTTGTGGAGCAAGTCATACGAACAAATAGCTTATGAGACTACATACCAAAACCTGTTACTTCTTTCACCAATCCCAGGAAGCACATGGGCAGAAAAACCGTAACAGTAGCTTCAAATGGACAACCCACACGCATAAAACCCAATTAGGTCAGGTTCGCACCTAATTCTTGCCACACTGCAACATTACTTCCGTCAGCAGTCTGTGTCCAAACAGCATGCGAGACACTTCTGGTGTGACGAACTGCTGATACCCAGGACCCACTAAGACAGATATGATTGCTCTGAGCACCTGAAAAATTAAAGCCTCACAAACCTTAAAACATTTTTATTTCATCCCTTTGAACACTATGGTCGGACCCTGAATTTGCAAAAGCTGCTAGACCTGCCATTGGGTTTCAGACTCATCTAGAATTAGGATACCATATCAGATTAGCGAATCCATTTCTGTATCTGGACCTGTTACTAATATTGCAGTTTATCAAGGCAAAGAAGGATCTTATGCTGCATCTTGACAAAACCGACCCACACTTTTGAACTGCTTTTACTGAATCAGGGTAGAACCAAACTATGGCTTAGGAGTGTCAGGCAGTTGGGAAACCAGCAGAAGAAATTAAAAATAAGAAAAATCCTCTTTCTAAAGAAAAAATAGCTACACTAAAACGAGTTTTAAGATCAGCCTTCGCCCTGAGGGAAAGAAAAGCTGTGTTATAAACTTTGAACTCAAACTGAAACACAAACGTAGGCTGACCTAGGGAATATATGTTACTGGGCTAAGAGGCAGACACTCAAACTGAGATCCAATACTCATCTCCTCCATTGCCTTCAGATAGTCGCTGAAATACTCCACATCTATTCCCAATTCTTCCTTTCTTTCCTCCTCCAGCTTGGCACCTACACCATATATAGGGAAAATCTGAAAGTGCTTGCTGTTGAAGAAGTAATAACATTTTTGGTCTAGAATACTAAGGACAGAAAAAAGTCATTTTATTCTGCCAAAAGCATGTAACTACTAGTTGAGGGTGAAGTGGAAGCACTCTGAGTTGTTATTACAAAGCATAAATTGCAACATTTCCTATGTTGTTTCTGAGTTCTAGAAACATTTTCCATGTGCATTTTGATGTTCCTGCTCCAATCAACAGCAGCTTGTGGGAACTCACAATTCTTATGGTCAAAGAAACATGGTCTTCCATCCCCATCTCGCCTCAGAAATGTTTCCTCTCTGATATCTTGCTCAGTGCATGTTCCTGATGAAAGCTAACACCTTACCTGCCTTTCCTCGCTCAAAGCACTTTCTCCTAAGTACAAACGTTTACCTGAGATCACTCGACACAGCAACAGGTAGTGGAAGAGATCATGTCTGGTTTGGCCATGTCAAATGAAGTTTAAGTAACACACACACAGCTGGGTAACCGCGGGTCTTCTGAGCAGAACAATACCTCCTACACGCAGGACTTTCAGGATCTGGAGTTACTTGAGCAACACACTTTCGAAACATCACATGAAACCAAACAGAGGACTGAGCACAGCCAGTGGCTTGCTGGCCAAGCAAATCTGCTCAGGATTTGTATCAACTTGGCTTTCCTCAAAAACAAAAGGCTTATTGTGAAAAAAAATCAAAATGGTAATCTTGGAAGTAAAGATCTCTGAACCTGAAGACATAAGTGACACAACCTACTGTAATTTATGCAAGACCTCGAGGATTTGACCTAGCTATGCTAAGTCAGACTTTCACGTATAAGAGACATCTTAATAAAGGTACAAGAGGATATTGTAAGTACTGATATTTCTTTGAAAGCACACATGAGGATGAGCAATATTCTGGTTGCTGGCAAAGGACGGTATTTAAACTCTCATGGAGACATGGGTCATTCACTTTCTTAAAACTCATTCTAACCTAAACATAGCTACAATATCTGTACATTTAAGCAGAGCTGGCATTTTAAAAAACACTTGGCCTTAGCAATGGCATTTAAAATAACGTTGGAATAATTACTGACATTTACTGTGCTGTAGGGAGAACACACAGAAAGGAGCAAGCAGGCATCTGAACTGCACTGAGGCCCGATGGTTCAGCAATATTAGTGTCAGTACAAGGCTGCATTAAATCCAGTACTCCACATCCATTCCAAGTTTGTAGACACTCGAGGAGCACTTGTCTTCCAGTAAATAAGAACTCAAACACTGTTCAAAGTACTTAAGGATGCATGTTATAAACTCCAATCTGGCACTCTTCAGAATCACAGATACCAATGATACAGCATACTGCTCAAAGGAGTAATAGAGATTTTTGCAGGCCTTGGTATCGCTAACCTGAAATTTCAAGTGATTGAAAATGGTCAGCATTAGGTTGTCAACTGAATAACAGCAATTTTATATTAAAGTAAACAATTATTTCTGCCACTTTGACTGCGAGCATTACCTGGAAACCTCTGAGTAAAAATCTGTGTCATCAATTGCTGCGGATGTTTTTAAAAGACCTGCTGAAATTACACAAATGTGAAATCCACCTAAATCGTGCAAGAGCTAGACAGCACTTTCTGCTGGTCAAAAAGATGCAACAAATTCTTGCAAACATCAGGACTCTGCTCTGCTACATTTCCCACCCTCATCCCTTGAGGAAGCGACACCAGCAGCGGCTGCCTTTCCCAGTGACCATCTCAGGCTTCACTTCCCGCTGCTTCCATGTACTCAGCCTTTCTTCGCATTGTCTTTCATGCTCCTTTACCTGTAAAATAATATTCTTTTCCAGAAATATCCCTCTGCAGCCTATCATATAGTCTGAAAAATATTCCAGGGGGACATTCCCTATTCGTAATATCCCCGGAGTTCCTGTTCAAGTGCTTCTCCCACACACTGCAGCACAGAGACAGGCATCTTTGAGACAGGGACCATATCCTTTTCCCTTCCCTGCGTGCAGCATGCAAGAGATGTGTCACCTGGGGGACACTGGTGCACGGAGCCAAACCTTTTTCCTGCCTGAGAACCAAGACGACTCTTGCAGGCCTCTAAAAAGCCACAGAATGGCAGAACTTTCCTTCTCCCTGCCACTTGAACCAGACATCCTGTTACATAATTTTTACCTTAATTTGGCAGTGACATCTCCAGCAAATACTTCCAAGGACAGCTTGTTTATAATGGCATATTAAATGTTAAGCATTTGAGATGCTGCTCTCTGAACACAGGCACGTACGTTTCAGACATGCTATCCAGACAACAATCGCAATTTTCAAGGTCCAAGTTCCTTCAAAGTTCATTCTTTCAGGAAAAGGTTTGAAAAGCCAACAGCGAGAACAAAACTCTTCCAAAACTTATCAAAAGCCCCCTAAAAGATAAGCCCTTTTCTTACTCAGGATGGTGAAGACTCGAAGCAGGAGCAAGCGCTGTGCTTTGGAGAGCATGCGCTGCTGGTCCAGGGCAGCGATAAATGTTTTCCTCCTTGCAAAGGCCAGGCCCAGCCACAGAGCCAGCCTCTGGGGCACACGGACCTCCAGCCTCAGACCCCTTAGTGTCCGAGACTGAAAATTTTGATGCCATCTCTGCTGGCGCAGTAGCCGGGTGAAGAGACCGGGAGACTCGCTCCCACCGGAGGCTCTCTCTGAAGCATGCTCAGAAACGGACTCCTAAAAGCCCATGCAGACGGCTGGGGCTGTATTTGGTGTGCCATCAAGCTCACGGCTTTAGGCACACTGACTGCGGTGGGGGTCACCCACCCCGCTCGGTTGGGGTGTTAGCCACCCCCCCGGCAGATGCAGGGCAGAGGCACAACATGCCCATTGCACCGCCGGACACCCGTTAAGCCAACTTCTCCGCGGAACTGCCCAAGCAGGCCCCAACGGGCCGCTCGGAGACAGCGGTCAGCTGGATGGCCATGTGCCGAAGGTGCACAGGGAAACACTCGGGCTGGTTCAGCCAAACCGAGGAACTGCTAAACACACAGAAGACAGGACATATTCTTTAAATTGCTTAGCATGTTACGTTAAGCTTTTGTTATTGGCTTAAGGACAATATGCAGGTCGAAAAATGGAACGTCTGGGAGAGAGTGGATACACTTCTATTTGTTGTTTTCCCTGGCAGCTATTGTTAATGTTGCAAGAAGTACTTGCAAATTGCAGATTTCATAATAAACAGCTGATTAATTGAAAAATAAATCTCCATGTTTAGCCCAACTTAAGCTCGTCCTGTTTGTTTACATGTCTACTTCTCTTTTTAGCAAGTGCAACAAAAATTTCAAGAAAAACCACTACCCTCACGCACACATTTCCTTTGGAACTTTCCACCAGGCTCAGCAAGGCCAAGTCTCGCTTTATTTATTGCATAACTTTTTCTGAGAGGTAAATACATATCATCCAGGAAATAACAGCAAAGGTTTTTTTCTCCTGACTTACATCAACACGGATCTTAGGATAAAACTACCAGAGAAAACTTCAGCTCTGGAAAATGAGTCTTCTGATACCCCAACACAATACGTTGCCTAGAGGAAGGTGCATGAGCATGCTATAAGCATGTGTTCGACTCCTGAAACTTTTAAGCGTCTGCTCTTCCTGAGCTCTAAAAAGCACTTGACTGGATGTTTACATACTCCAAACACAGTCCTTTTCATTTCCCAGGGCACATAAAATTGGTGAAATTCCACAGAAAAGAGCTGGCACAAATTCAACACAAGCAAATACGCACCGCAAAACAAGCGGAGGGCTCAAATGGCTGAAATTTCTAGAGATGACATATAACAGAAGTCAATAGTAATTTGTTTACTATTATTCTCTGTGCAAAACATGATAGTATGCTTTATATTCAGGAATACATATTGAATCAAATGGAACGACTGACATCAGGGCAAAGGAAAAACAAACAAGTTGCATGAACTTCAAAAATGTTTTCATCCTTGAAATGGTATAAAATGGCTAATGATTATATGGAAATGCTGGATGACTTCCAAGGTATCTGCTCAATACCATACACTAATATACATGCCAAATAACTACTGCCGAGTTATTTTTTTCAGGTAGCATTAGAAAAAGAGTCTCATCCTAAATTTCCACTGGCTTTTAAATCTCTAGTGAGAAGTAACACAATAGACAACAACAGCATTTAGTTTGCAACTACTAAGTTTGCTTTATACATGCAGTTTGAGGTTTTAAACACTAAACATACACCACAGACTACTAAAAAGTGGATTATTTTCATTGCAGCGGCACAGGATCCCCAGTCACGGGTCAGGATCCCAGTCAGCCAAGTATGCAATTAGCTGATGACTGGGACTGCAAGAGAGCTGCAGCACAACGCTGTGCTATCCGTCATGCAGCCTTGAATACTAGAACCTGACAGAGGGGGATCGGGGCCCATCCGCCAAGGTTATAACCTGCCCTTTCTGAAGGAACCGCTTCCTCACAGCAAAAGGGACCTCGGTTTAATATTTCATCTGAAGGACAGAACCCCCATATAAGGGGCAGTCTCAACCGTATTTCTGTTGAGTAAAGGTTTTGCTATGAATTTCAAGGACTGCATTAAAAATCCTGGAATTTTACAGTACATGACACTGCACCAGAGGATTAGCTTTGAGAAAGAACACAAATTTTAAGATGATCTTTAACTAAAACAAAATTCCCCTACGATTTCTATTCAAAATATTCCAAAATTGCCTCTATTAAGCTCTTTGGTGTTGTACTACTAAAATATTTTCACTGCTTCACCTCATACCATTATAAACTAAGCAAACAGTACAGCACAGCATTTCTCAGGTATCAGCCAATACAAAGTAATGGAGTAACTGCACTGAATTTAAGGTTGAGATCTTATGTTTTCTACTTACTGAAACTCTACTGTAGCATCAAACTAATGTTTAAACTCAACTCAAAAAGCGAAGGACCTGAATTCTGTCACTCAAGCTCTTATAGATCCATCCATAAATGCTTAAATCTTTCAAAAAGACATAGTAACACCTGCCACAACAGCTGTATTCTATAAATTACACTGAAGAATTTAAGTTTCGTTCATTCATTCAGGGTTAGCCTTGAATTTTCTTGCTTTGGTGTATCCAGGTTAAGAAATTCTTTTAAAGAGACCTTTTGTTATAAAAATGACAAAAATGTACAATGTTAAAGGCAGCAGAAATTGTCTAGGGATGCTTTCAATAACCATCAATTGTTGAGTTAAAGACAAATGCTACGAGTTGCATACGAATACAACTACAATTTTGTTTCTGCACTTTTAATCAGTCTCTTCAGAAGCAATGCCAATGAACTTGGCAAGACATCAGGTTATACTCCTCTCAGGCTTAATGTTGTAGATTTATTATCACTGACTACTCCAGTCAGTCACGTAAAGACAGCTGACTTTCCTATGTAATATTTCTGCTTTTCTTCACTGAAAATGTGGATTGCAGCAATGCCCCAAATTTGCTAAGAATCTCTCAAAATGAAAGTACTGCCTCCAAATGCCCAGAGAGTAACACAAGCCACCAATTTTTCAGTAAAGTCTATGGTTTCCACTTCAGAGTGTAGCACAAAATTAGGATTCAATGACAATAATGATTCTGTCTCAAACTGAAACCAAAAGGAGAGACTCAAGCAAGATTCACCTCATTCTCACCATTCTTCTCCAATCCCCCACAGTTCAATTAATGGCTTTCCCTTTTGCCAGGTCCCAACTTCAGTTTTAATCTCCCTCCCATGTAAACTAAGAGGTCATTTATCATAAATATACAGAAGTACACTCATTAATTTACTCCAGCATTTTATTCAGTCAGTGCACAGAGCTGCATCTTCAGCTTTGAAAGTTGTACCAGTTCACACTGGATCAGAGCAACTCAGGGTGGAAGGGACCTCTGAAGGTCATCTAGCTCAAACCCTGCTCAAACAAGGCCAGCTTCAGAGTTAAATCAGGTTGCCTGGGGCCCCATCCATTAAGTCTGGAGTTTCTCCAAGGAGATCTCACAACCTCTCCAGACAACTTAATTCAGTGTTTGAATGCCCTTACGGTGAAGATTTGCTTACACCTAGTTGGATATTCCTTGGTTGTCAGCCGTTTGTTGCCTCCTGTCCTTTTGCTGTACACCTCACGTAGCTCCACTTTCCCTAGTCACCCATCAGATAGTTGAAAACAGCAATCAGATCCCCACCGAGCCTTCTCCAGGCTGCTGAAGGCCTGTCCCTACCAGAGTCACTGCAAGTGAGACAGCTTCTGTAACCATCTGACGAAGTCGTTTTCCTTTCACACTAACAGAGGATGAATCCCGAAGTAGATTTAAACCTAAGATCATCCTCTCCATTTTAAAGAAAGTTTAAGTAACTCCATGTACAAACCTACAAAGAAAAAAAAAAAAAGTGTCTTAGATGTCCTTTATGTCTCCAAAGACAGCAACATACTAGAAAAGCTACAATTACTGCATTTTCACTATAGGTCTGTATTTATTGAAAATATTTTTAGGTTTAACTGTACTATTAACTGTCCAACTTCACTGGACAAGGCATTAATATCCGCGCTACCCTGAGGGCTCAAAAGGCCTAATTTCAGCATATGATTTACAATTCAAGCGCAACTCTTTATGCATAAGCTGAAGGGACCGCAGTGCCACACGTGCAACCTTTTCACCTTGCTTCCTGCAAGCACCGCTTGTGCGACCGCACCGTCGGTGCGTCCCGCACTTCCCCAGCGCCGCTTCTCCGCTGCCACGCCACTACCTTCTGCTGGAGCCGTTGCAGCCGAGCCTGAGCAGATCCGCACAGAAGACAAAGCCACGCAGGTCCTGTTCGACAAGTCCGGTGAGAACAAAAGGATCTCTCTTCACCCGGCTATCTAAATCCCTCACTGAGGAAAAGGGTGCAGCATGAACACAACTCTTATCTGACAGCAGAGGACTAGGGCTCATCCTGAAGATTCACCAGTCCCGCTGCTCCTGTGATCGCCCCAAGGCTTCTTGGTGCCTACTGCTGAGAGAAGAGTCTGCAAAGAACAACACTGCGAAATCAGCATTACCACCTGAGCTGTAGAGGAAGTCAATAACTGCCGTCATAATAACAGAGCACCAAATTAAGCTATTCTCTTGCTTACGGGTTTTGTTGTTTTGTTTTTAAACTTCTAAAAAGTATTAAAGTGTACTTTAAGTACAAAACTTTTCAATGGGTCTCAAGGACATGATCACCAATAAAAGTGTTGTGAAAGCAGCCAGCACACTTGCAAGTTTTGTTAGCACCTAATAACCTCTGTGCTGATAATTATTTCCAGTTACTTTAAAAGGCCAAGTTAATGATTACACCAGTAGTAACAGGTGTGTATTATACACATAGCTGGCAGAAACCCTTTCCTTCACTAAATTATGCCTCATTGTTATTCACCTGCACAAGCTGGAAACTAGATGCCCAAGGGAGAAGATTCAGACACAGAGCTAATGATTATCCAGGTAGGTGTGATACAGCCAGAAAACACACCCAGACAAGACACACCCTCAGGAAGGCACCAAAGTTTCAAACAGTTTCAGGCTGCTGTTACCAAAGCACACACTTTTCTTTCCTCCAACTTTCCCAAAGTGTATTTATAGCTTCACTTTAAGAACTTCAAGCAACTGTGCTCACACCAGACTATCAAACATCACCTGCTCCTGCAGCAGTGGGACAGGTGCATCTTAGGTGACACTGATGAGTTGTTTCGCACTGGCACCTCAAACAGGAAAACCTCATCTCAGCCCCAGGATACTATAGCGCTCTCTGCACAGCCAGGAGAGAGCAAGACAAAGCCTTCGCCCTGCAAAAATTAGTCTTCAGTGAAGTGATGTTTCCCAGAAGATGCCACCAAGAAGCAATTACATTCAGCTTCTGAGAATTTCAAGATCCTGTAATTCTGACCGGTAGCCCATTTATCCTTTCTACAGGAGGGCAAATGACAGATGAAGCCAAGTCTCATTCAACTACAGAAAATTCAAAGCAGCATAACAAAAATCTAGTTAGGGTTGGAAGAGGCTACCCAGATTTAATGTGTTCCACATTAGCTCACCAGGCCTCCCTCCCCTCTCCTACAGCTGCTGTAGGGATTACAGGGAGGACAGAGGAAGGAAACCAGTTTAGCCCATTGCTTTGAGAGTTTCACAAGAAGGTTTAAGCTATTCCAGCTCACACTTGTCTTCCACTCCAAGGAGGAGGAAGTCAGCATCAATGTCTGCATCATTCTAGCTTTTAAATTGTCAAGGAATAAAACGCTGCTGCCAGAAGAACAAATCCCAGGGAAGAGCCCATCTCATGGCAGCCAGCTGGAAGAGATGAGAGTTAAGCCAACAGCTACAGTAGTGGTTAGCACGAAGAAGCCTTGCACACACACAGGGTAGGCACGGTGCAAAGTAACTCCAAGAGAAGCTGGGCGAAATAATTCTTACTTGTAGGAAAGAGGTGTCGCAAATCCTGCACTAACACACCAGTAAAGGTTTTATCTGACATTCATGCTATGAACAAAATAAAAGTTAATTGTTGCACAGAGAGACGACTCTTGTTCCCATGCAAGAGCAACATAAATACTCACGAGCACATCAGAAAAACACTCCATTCCTGCATGTATAGACAGAAGGTTAAACAAACTAATAAAACAGCAACACAAAACAAAACACACTGCCACGCACACCTCTCTTCCCCCTCTCCCCTCACCAAATCGAGAAGATGAGTAAATCCTGCTTTAATAATATAGCTGTACAATAAATGAACTACTCTTTCCTATTATCAGGAATAAGGATGCTCAGCAGAACTGCTTTGCTCCGGCTCCCTCCATGCTCCGCCGTTGGTGTTTGGATCAGAGCTGGCCCATGCCCTGCCGGCAGGACAAGCTCGCGCGTGCCTGCAGCGGACGGCATAACCATATCAACAGAGCTTTATAAAGCTCAGCAGCTACCCAACGCGAAGAAAATCCTTAAATAACTTGCCCATATCTTTTACTTAAAATAAATAATCTGTTTTACAGAGCATTGCTCCGACATTAGACACCCTTCACAGCCATTACCCCTTGCACATCTGGAAGGCCCAGACGCACTCACAGAACAGACGGTCCCCCGTCCTCTTTCAGTCTGAGGACCTGGATTGATTCAGGGTACTCCCAAAGGCATTTTGCAACACACACACACACACGTGCGCGCGCACACACATACACAGTCCTGTCAAGCACATTTTATCCTGGCTCCCACAGGACGAAGGCCCCGCTTTGGGGTCAGCACTGGCCATGCTCTTCTCCCTTGGCCATTTCCACCACACAATGCAAGTTGTAAGGAGGCATTTGGTGCTTAGTGTCACCTGTGTCTTCCAGCAGAGTCTGCTAGAAGTTTGTCTAGTGGCTTCCCCTAAGCTGTGGGGATGAACCCGCATGGATGAGGTGCAATTAAAGGGTTCTGCAGTTCATCAGCAGTACCCCAAAGTATGCAATACATGAACAAGGACTTAAAAAGTGGAGAGCCCATGTACACATTAAAAACAAAAACACCAAACAGGAACACTCCTAGTGCACTAGGGAACCAAATTAAGCAGTGCAAATTTAACAGAAGCCAGAAGCCCTTGAGCGAGACTCTTACTTTGTGCAGTAGGGCAGATGTTGAGTTCAAACAGCTGAGGACATACACTTCCACCCCACTGTGCGTCAATAAAGGTGATATTCCTGAATCACAACTTAAATTATCTTCTATTAAGAATGTCCCTCATAAGGGAGAGGTCTCTGGGCACAAACCTAAGACAACACAAAGTATGCTTCTCTCTGGAATCCAATTTAGCTTCAAAGGCCAAGCCTCACAACTGGCTTTCTATTTTTACAGCATAACATGAACCCACTTAAAAAACACTGCATGACTTCAAATTTTCAGATGCACAGAAATTTACCCTTTTTGCTTAAAAAAAATTTCCTCTATTTCAGTGAAGAACCTTTGTAATGCCCAGTTGTGCAACTGTAACACCACCATACAGCTTCATCTTATTCTGACATTACTGATAAGCCCCCAAGGTTTAAAAACACATGGTTTAGCTCAACTACTTAGAAAGTATTCTTGTCCTTTTGGTCTAGCATTTAACTAAGGAAGATCCTGGAGTTCAAATGCTCTAACCTATCTCCCTATGGTTTGTAAAGGGAAGGACTTTTTTTTAAAATGGCCTTTAATGCTATATTCATTAGTTATTTGCCACCTCATCTAAGGCTTCAATTGCCAAAAGCTGTTTATCATCAGCATAACATTTTGAAGCGGATGCAAAACAGAAATCTGCTTATAGCTACAAGATTGCTAGGTAACAAGCGGTACTCCTCCATTCCTCTTCCCCCTCCTCACTCCTACCTTCAATCCTACACACCACAGCTTTGACTAGGATCACCAGCCCAGTGCTGTGCCATGTGCTGCTGCTGCAGAACTTTGACACGAGTCCAATTTATTGCAGCATATCTCAGACATCAGAGTCACTTGCTCTCTAAGTAAAACAGAAAAATTACTGCAAGATGCAGAAGACATTAAGGAGAGGATGGGTCAAAACAGCGCTCCCTTTCTGTAATAAAAAAATGCTCTTCCACGTTCAGTAAGCATATTGACCAATGCGCCTCATTCACTTCATGATCAGCATATATTTGTTTGGCAGAATGCACAGTTTAAAAAGATAGAACTCCAAATCTTACAGGATCTTATAATTTACTGCATTTTTTAGTCTTTTTCATTTATGCAAAAATCTATTAATTAGTAGCTGTTGGAATGAAATTGGGTCTCTAGAGCAAACATTGCCATTCCAATCATAACGATATTAGCCGAAGATATTCTCAAGCATCTTCTCCGAGAGAGCATTTGTTTCACAGGTACGCGGACTTCTGGGGAATTGGAGAGGGAAAAAAAAGCACATACGGACAGGTCAATGGTTGCGGCACAAAAAACTGCAGAATTTCAATTTAGACCATCTCTGGAAAAAAAAAAAAAAAACAGACATAGGATTTTTTTCCCTCAAACTACACAAAACAGAATATCGCTGCTCTTCATAACACTATCTTGTTTTAAACCAACTGTGATCAGCCCTCCTGACCCTCTTCCTGAACTACACATGAGAAATCTCCATATAGTTAAGAGCAACATGATACACACAATGCACATCCATCTTTGCATCTTCACCTTATAAGTGCAAGGAAAAGTACAGGGGTAGGCAGAAATGACACCACAATATTTGTCTTTAAAAAAATCCAAGCAAGTTTGGATTTAAACCAGAATTGTTCATTCTGCTTTATATGACAGTAAGCAGATACTAATGTCTACTTCTATTCCCCATAACTATAAATAAAATCAAACATGACATTCAAGATTTCCAAAAGCATTCCATTCTGTGATGAGGCTTCCTTATACCGAAAGTAAGAGTCTAAATATGTAAGTTATCCTATTAAAAGTTTTGATTTTATATACAGATACATGACCAAGTATGAAAGATCCTAAAACATGTGATCTTCTGTACTTTTTCTTTGGTCTGAACATCATGAAATTAAAATAGTGCTGTTCACCCCAATTGGCAATGATGTAGTTCCTACAGTCAGTTTTCCTTCCTCACCCTAGAGGAACTGAGCTACTGCCAGTCAGGAAAGGGAGTGAGCTGCTCCCTTGACTAGTATAAGAACTTGCAGCTAGTAGTATAAGGTCTTACAAGAAAGAAAGAAAAAAAAATTGAGAAACACAGGCAGAAGCAAGAGCCTAATGGTCACCCTTCAGAGGCAGATAGGAAAGGTGGGTTCCCACGAGGCCAAAAACAGACTGGAGCCCAGGCTCCAGTTCCCTGAGCACGCACTCTGTCAATTGAGCTGGTCAGAGATGAGCATACCATCTCCTCTTGTTATGTCTTAACAGGAGACCCACAAAGAGCCCAGTGCCACCAGCACATGCTCAGCTTGCTCAAGGTTCACCTCAGTACAGCCTCAGGGATCCAAGCCTAATCCAAGTGCAGAAGGGAAGATGCTCAGCTGTTGAAGCTGAAGAAGTCATGAGCAGAAATAGCAGAGCTACAGGAAATTCCAGGTCAGATGAAGAGAGGGCTAAAAGGATGAGGAATTTGCAGATTTCTGTTCTGTGTGAAAGTAACCCAAAGTCCAATTTAGGCAATGAGGTTCTTTCAAGGAGAGGAGAAGAGAGAATAATATGTTATGACAGTCAGACAGCTCTTGAAGCTTCACGCTCAAATCTATGGAGTATGTCTGCTTTGTAAAGAGTCCCAAAACAAGACCCACTCTGAAAAAGGTAGCACTCCCCAACATCCATAACAAACAGGGAGGTGGTGGCCTGATTTACAAAAAGTAGTCCCATCTCTTCAGTAATCCCTGGGCCTCCTGTACAGTAACTACAATCTCCCTATCACAACCATCCTGGTACCTACCAGTCCGACCCCAGAAAACTACTCCAATTTCTCAGCCAGGTGCAGTCTGGCCCTTACAATATCACTCTGAGTTGATGGGTCAGATAGTTTCCTTCCATAACAAATATTAAGGCCAGAGCTCTGGCAAGATGCCTCTTTAGGCAACAGTCAGTTCTGAACCTCAGCAGAACGTATCTGTAGACCAACTGGCGAGACTCCATCCGAGAGCTCTTCCAACCCAGGACACTTGATGGCAGAGGGCAATGACAGATGATAGCAAGTGATCATCTGTCACTGCCCATGAGAGCTGTACTCGCACACAAAATTATCACTGTAGCAATTCTTCCAAGCCAACAACAGAAAAAAAAAAAAAAGCTGAAGCAGACAATAACTGACTAGCAATAACCCCCTTGACTCCTCAATGCAGTCCTCTTAATGTTCACATGCAATTCCATTCTCTTGACTCTGATCTTCGTTCTGTTGAAACACTCAGGTTAAACTGAGGAGGTTTGTCATTTCCTAGGTGTTACCGAGCTTAAAAGCCCAGTACCTTCTCCTTCCACATGCTGCCCTCCTTCTTACGTAGAAACACATCACTCTACATTCAAGCAAACTCCATGCGTATGAACAGCGCCTGGCACAGTGATAGGAAACAGCCCGCTGCCGAGGCAGATAGAGGAAAAACCTCCATCTCTGCAGGCAGGAAACAGACAGCGGCTCAGAGAGGAAGCCTGTGGGTCACCTTATTCAGCAAGCCACGAGACCATCCTTTCCTTGACCAATATGAAGCTTGTCTCCTGCATTTACTAGAAGTGCAACAGGAATCAATATAGCCTTTTCAGTTTTAGTCTTCAGCTAGAAGTGATACTATTTTGTTCAGCATATGAATCTTACAGACCGCACCTCATAACATACTTGTGCTCATTGATGAATTCTGTAATTCATTAATAGCATATTAATAATGACAATATACAAACATTCAGAAAAACCTAACAATCCATATTCCGAACAAAGCCAAGCCAATTAAACAACACATCTAATGATGTTAGAATATTATGCTAATGGAGCAGATTTTACAATTTCTAAAACAATCTATTAAGATTATTTGTGAAGTGCTTTTAATTCCCCTGGAAGATCTCACACTTTGTTGTACCCATATAATTGGCATCTTTTTAGTCTCTGGTGAGTTTACCATCAGCTTATAATGCCCTTATGATTCAGAGATTATCCTCACACTGGTGTCATCACCATGTTGATTAAATTCAAAAGTACAAAATTAATACACAGCTGAACCCTGTCAGCTCACGGCTTCACCCGTCCCAGACACACAGATGCTAAAGCTCCATGCTTCCAATCCCTCCTTGAATCAGGCAGAGTGAGACCGGAATATAAGTCTCTCTAGATACCAAGGGATACACTATCAGCCAGTCACTCTTATTTTATTTGACAGGAAAACTGAAATAAGCTGTTTTCCCTCTAAGAGAAGATTCACAAAGGAAAATCCCAAGAAGAGGGACTAATCAGAGCCATCAGCCGGATGCTTAATTTCCATCTCTCATTTTTTCTATTTACCTCCCACCTCAGTAAGAAACAGAGGAGCTGCGACCTGTCAGACACCAGCATGCCATCTGCACTGTAAAGGTAAACCTGAACGGCCAACTCAAGCTTGAGAATGCCAGGAGGCAAATGCAACCACAGATATTGGTCATCCGTGCTCAAGTGGCTGGTCCAAGACCACACAAAATTGCAGAGCTGTGAGCCAAGCACGTGTTAAGTCCTAGGACAATGATACTGTCTGTGACAGAGAATAGGACACTCCTTACGGCCAAGACACCCTCCCGTTGTTAAGGGACACAGCTCTCTTCTACTGTCACCACATTTCCTCCAGGCTGAACCATACTTGTGTTTCCTTACTACGCAGATATGACAGCGTTACAGAATAAATGCTGCCCCAAACAAACTCCTACTGGAACAGATGATCAAGTATTTTGAGACCCATCTCTTCACAGGCAGGAATTTCACCCTCTCTCATCCTTGAGCAGCCTCGACCTCCCTGTTAACGCCCTCGTCACTCTGCTGTTGTTTTGCACATGCCACTTGCCCGGATTTCAGGGGGAAGAGTTCAACCAGCGAGACAGGCTGAAGGCTCTGCTCCTTCCTCCAACCCACAGAACTGGTCCTTCAGTCACCGATTCCACTTTCCTCTCTGTAAAATGCTGTTTATTATGCCAGCTTATGACACAGGACTGTTTTAGTAAGTTCAGACTCAGTACTTCAGATCTCTGAAGTCCTCAAATGACAACAGTATCTGAAAGTGATCTACAGAGATATGAGCAAACATCTAGGTCAGCATCCTTTTATATTACTATTGATACCAAAGAACTATTACTTAGACTCCGAGCTGAGATTGTTACAGACCAGCACTTTTGACTTAACTCATTAAAGTCATCACTTCTGTCTCTCCTTGTTCTGATAACATAATACCATAGCAACAAATGAGCAGCTCTGAATTATAAGTGTGACTCTGAGAGGAAGTGCATAGTTCCTGTATATACAAACTTTGATCTCCTGCAAGATGGTCAACAGCATCTGTTACTCTAATATCCCACGTTATTATAGCCATTTAGCTAAACAGATCACAAAGAGATTGTTCTATTAGCCATCTTCCTGGCATAAATCCAAAAGTTTTGCTGAGTGGCTATAACTGAGTACCAGCATAAATCGGAAGGATTTGGTTGGATGGCCATGACTGAACACAGCATTCTTGAATATTAGGGAGCTTTTTGTTTTTTCCAGGCTCACATTTTTGATTACCATATTATACATGTATTTGAGCACCCTAAATAAGGTGACACAAACAGACATGTCAGACAATTATGTTTGTATGTGCCAGTCCAACCACGTGCAAGTCCACCTTATATATTGTTATATGTTGGATCTGCTCTGAAGGCAAGTTGTGAAGAGCAGTCTGAATGTAATTTGGATGTGTCGGCCGCCTAGCCAATGTGCTGTAGAGCCCATCCAGAAAACAAAGAAATGGTAAAAGCTCTCCTTCTGCACAGACCAAATTTCTGCACGAGAAAAGAGGGCATGCCCAGGGAACTCAGATACGAATCGAGACAGCGCTCTGCACGCAGATCCTATCAGGTTTGCACGAAGCAGAATTTGAGCCAGTAGGGCTGATGAGAAGCAGCACAAAAATTTTGTGCAGAACTTACTGGGATTCAGGCTAAAACGTCAAGGCTTATGAAAAGCTTCACTCTGAGTTATGAAATGCTCCATGGTACTTCTCAACCAAGAGATAGGGCCTTGCCAAGGAATTAAGAGATCTTGTTTCTGCAATCAGTTTCAAAACAGGATTCCTGAAGAAGGTAAGACAAACTTCTTCTCATTGTAACTACAAGGGTAGTTTCTCCCCTTAGCATACAAGGGCTATGAAGCCAGAACCATTTATGTTAGTGAAATGTAGGCATACTATGGAGATGAGCACCCAATAAATAAATCTACCAGTTACGCCTTTCTTGGGTAACTTCTCAAACCTTTGCATTATGTCCTGAATGCATCAAATATGTAAATATATCAGAAGTATTTCAACCCACAAGCAGAATGGCTGACCTGACCTCCAGCCTTCTATATCATATCTACACCCGTTCCTGCACACCCTTCTGTAGTACTTGATTTCAGTAAAAAATACTCATTGGAAGTTCAACATACATACAAGCGTTTGCAAGATAGGAACCTAAATCTGGATATGCAACACTGATATGCAAAAGATACTGGTATGAGTTGTCAGCAACAAGATACATCTGCAGTCAGTACACTGAAAACCTACTTTTGGCAGCAGAAAAGCAGTATCATTTTTCAAACTGATTTTCCATATTTTAAGATGTGCTGTATGCAAGTCTAATGAGTGAAGCCTTTCACCTCACTCATTTAGTATGTATGACATGACTATGCTCAAGGAGCACTACTGCAGCATCTCTTGACAGGCTCTTCCTAGCAACTTTCACTGGGAGAAATATCTATAGGTTCCTGTCATGGAACCATGCAAAGTCATGTATTTATGTGAGATAGTTTATTCATCCCAAATGTTATCAGCAAAAGTCATAGTCTAAAACTAATTTACACTGCATGCAAGTAGTTTAAAACCAACTGAAAACCACACTATAGTGGGGACATACTTTTCACTTACAGAAAGCAACAGTATCTACCAATTCTTAAAAAAAAAAAAAAAAAAAAAAAAAAAAAAAACAAACACCACAGGGTATTGATATACATATACTATTTAAAACAACTGCTAAGTATTTTATTTTGCTGTCAGATATACTTATTAGTAACCTCAGTGAATTATGGACCATTGTATTATTCTAACCCATCTCATTGCTTTTTGAGGCAATGCTAGTAAAATGCCATTGTGCATCCACACCTGAAGACAACATAATTTTAGGAGACAAGTCCCAAGCTAGGGAATAGAAAGGCAAGTTCCAGCTATCTTCAAATCCGAAAAGAATCATAGCAACCAGATTTCTCTGGGAAAAAAAGAGAGCATATATCGTATTTCATGATCCAGTCTAATCCTCCGCAGTGGTATGTGAATGCAATGAAGGGGATGACAACTGCAAAAAATCAGACTGGCCTTGGAAAAGCACTGTTACTGCACAACACATATGATGTCAGCTTCATTTCACGCATGTTGGGGATTTTTGTTTAAATATAGCACGGGCTGGTGATGGAGCAAAGATTTTGTTATGGAAGATGGCTGGCACAAGCGCCTGGCAGAGGACTCCAAGAGGCCCCACTGCAACGGTGGCTGTGGCGGAAAGCGAGAAAACGGCTCAGGAAGTCCAAAGTCTTACCTTCATTTAGAAGGGTGCTGTTCATAAATAACGTGTTCCTATGCTTACTTTAATACTTAACAAGCAAATCTGTGTTGAAAGCAGAGGGAAAAAAATTAAGATAGCTATATGGTGTAATTTCACTAAAAAAAAAAATCTTAATTTTTGTCTTCGCTGTATTTAGAATTTCATTACTGTTTTAACCGTGGCTTAAGTAAGCGTCACTTATTACCAGACAGCTGCACCCTACTAATCAATATTTTTATTATTTCTCTTGTTTAACAACACTTACCGCTGTTTATCAGCCAGAGATAGTCACTTCCCTGGGTAGTAAAGCACCTGCCCAAATTATCCGTAGTCCTCTTAGAGTGAGACATACTGTACAGTTAAATGTTATCATTTATACAGTTTCTTCAGCATATTGTGATCAACAAGACAGCATGCATCTGGGTGAGCACCGATGCCGACAGATGAAAGTTAGCTTTCACTACGCAGAACGTGAAATAGCTGGTCGCACGGCCATGCTACGCCAGCTAACTAGCAAGGACTTCAACTGCGAGGCAGCTTTTGTAATCTGGAGCTGCCGGGCAGGTACTGGCAGCCCATTAGTTAATACGCAACCGGCTTGACGGTGTCTGTGCCAGCGGCAGCCCCTGCAGCAGCAAAAGGCTCAGGAAAGCTCTGCAGCACACTCTGACCTGCCCCGAAATCGGAGAGCGCTGCTGCTAATCCCCAGCCCCCAGACATAGGGTCTCTCTTTGGGGATGAGGTATGAGGGTAGAATTTCACTTGCCATATTTAACTGCAGCCTTGAGACAGCACTGTTAGATATACCCGCAAAGACAAAATTGTTACTGAGCTAACTGGACAGCGGAGTGTTTAACATGCCCTGGAGATCCAGGATTTAAATACGCTCTTCGACCACAACCAGCTCCCTGACAATAGCACATCCTCTTCCCCTCGCACGACGCAGCGCACGTCTTGCATAAAGGCACGTGCCAGCGGGAGAAGTCGGAGGAATCTACACACTAGATATTCGGACACTGGAAATTACTTTTCCCAGGGAATGAACAAAACCAGAAGACTGAATCCTTTGCATCACAGCCCTACTCCCTCCTCCTCATGTACAAGGAAGCAGCCTGTCATCAGTAGAGCTGCACTGTCATCAGTAGAGACGAGAACACGTGCTCATTCCTGTTTTCTCCCAGTAAGTGAAGGATGGGCAGTGACGTCAAGACATCACAACACACTGGAAAACTTGCCTACATGGAAAAATCAATTACAACAGCTAATGAAGAAGAATACTCATTTCCTCTGGGGAGAGGAGTCCTAACACAGGAAAGGCAAAGGAGAGGTTTGCCTACTGAAAGCTCGCGCACGTGAACACAAATAAAACACACACCAGAAGGCAGTCTCTCTAACAGAGACCGCACCAGTCTTCCCCATTTTGGGGATTTAACATCCTCTAGAGCTAATTCAGAACTTTTGTAGCAAAACCTTTGCCTGCAGAGGAGACACAGCGGCATGAAACACCAGGAAAGCCTAAAGCCAGGCCACAGACGAGATAACACGCACACCACCGGCAGAGGCTGCCTAGTGACTTTATAGGCCTTCCATTCCAGCAGAATATTTGGAGACTAGTGATATAAACAGCACTTGTACAGTTAAAAGTGCTCAAAAATAATAGCACCATGGACAGGCACAGTGAACCTAAAGCTCTCACGACTTGCACTGGGGGGTTGGTTACGTGCCATCCCGGTGCTGGGATGTATAATAACAGCTGTTCAAAAGCAAGGAAGGCAGAACTGAAAGATGATAATCTGGGAAAGGATCTCAGAGTGTCCTCTGGCCATGCACATTAACTCCACATCAGAAAAAGGCAGCACTGTACAGAGTATATTGTTACCAACTGTAAATACAGGCCCAGGGCTTTATCTTTTCTGCTCTGTGTGATGCCAACTCCAAGTGCGCAGAGCTGTTGTAAAACACCGCCAAGACAGCAGGAGTAAACAAAAGCAGGAGAGGAAAGCAAGGTCAAGCCCTAAAGCAAGTAAGGCAAGTATTAGTGCAAAACTACAAGGTATGTGGACATTCACCCCCCGTTACTTGTGTTTCAGGAAGTTTTTTCAAGTTTCTTAAGAAGAAAAAAAAATCAAAGAAACAAAACTTTCAAATACTTTAATCACATAACACGGACTACTAGTGGAGTACGTACACTCACATGGGAAAGCTACATGTGCGTATACAAAACACATGTTATTTAAAGACCATTATTTTCAGTGCATTCTCTCTTAAAGGGTTTGAAAAAAATAAACAGAAATCATGGTGGGGAGACAAAACAGTCCAGATAGCAAGCACCAGAGAGAAGCCATCTGAACTCGCACAGCCACAGCCAAGGAGGCAGCATGACAGGCACTCCAAGAGCTCAGATTTCTTCCCAGCAACCAACAAAGCTGACGTTCTCAAAGCCAATTTCTGAACTGTGCTAATAGGCCAGTCAGCAAATTTAACAGCACATATTCAAGCAAAAGTATGTAAAAGCAATGAATGCGAACACAAGGGACTTTAATTAAGGAGCAGAAATGAGAACGTGAAGGCTAACTTACAACAAAACCATTGTGTTCTTTCACTGCGAGCATTTCTTCCCGGCTAGGAGACACAGCGTACATTAGCATCTTTAACACCAAATTACATGTACTGCAGGAGGCTGGAACCTCTTTGTACTACGCACTAATTACACAGTAACAGGCAGTCCCTGCTCTAACCTACTCATAGAGGACTTCCCCAAATAGACACAGCCAGCACAGGACAGAATGGAAAACAAGCCCTGGGAGGTAGAGCAGCCCATTGCCAAGCTATAGCAAATCATGACAGCAAAGAGACTAGGACCCAGGTCTTCTGAATCCCAGCCCACACTCTTTCCTAAAGGCATGCATAGCTATTAATTAAAGCCAAGTATCTACTGATATGTTAAATGGTACTATAAACAGAAGCAAAGTTCTTAAATAAGTCATTTAGCATTTGAAAGCTTGACATAAACACCCATTACAGTAGTCACTTCAGTGTATGTTAATGGATTTGGCCACAACTTTTCTTCGCTGAAATACTTAAGCTGAGAATTTCAACAGAACTGGTTCGAACAGCCACATCGTGGAAGTCTACACTGGAGGTTTCCAATAAGCTATTTTTCATAAAAAAAATAGATTTGACTGTCCTTGTTATTTATCATTAGCTACAGTCAAAGCTTCCTAACTCTCAACCCACCTAAACGAAAGACAACCTATCATCTCTCTTTGGAGAAATGTCTGAATCCACGCTCAGTAAGACAGCAAGGTTAACAATCTCGCATACCACAAAATGTTGTCTTAGGACTGTTCTTAGTAACCAAGATAATTTAGAAGTGCCTGATTTGGGATTTCAGGAAGTTGCTGGTACTCCAGAAGTCATTCTTCTTTTTTCAAGTTCCTTGACTTTCTTGTTTCAGAAACGGAAACATGGACCTACGATGTGGATTAACCCAAACCTCATTTTCTATTCCTACCTCCTTTACAGTAAGGGAGTTAGAGATATTAGTGGGAAATGCTGCTCATGAGGGATCTTCTGTGTTTGATGTAGCATCATTTCCCTAATGGGCCTTGAACAATTTCCATGTTTTGAAAGCAGAGAGATTTCCTTTTAAAAATAAAATTGGTAGTCTGATGGGAAGTTGACCTCCATGAAATATTTCCTTCAATTTTCATTTTCGGTGGCAATCCCCTATTGCTATCCCAGTCGTCTTTTATTCTACTTGCATGCTGATTTTAAGTGATTGTGAAAAACCACCATCTGTGACTTCCAGGTGACTATGAGTTGTTACTTGGCTGATGCCCCTACTGCATTAACTGCCAAGCTAGAAATCTGCCCCACTTCAGTATACAGTAAGTTCTTCTCCCTTCAAAAGACTCTATGTATTATATATAAGGTAAGCAAGGAGGCACAGTTCTCAACTGAAAAGGCACTGTCACACAGCTTCCAATGTGAAAGCATCAGCACTGGTGTTAGCTTCTATACTGTTTCTTCAAAGGCACTACCTGGGAGTTCAGGTATAAAGACAGAGGTGAGCAGTTATTTCTGCATTAAAGAGAGAACATGCACGCAAGTGAACTTTCTGGGATTACCATTCTGGCTGCTACCAGAGCCAGCAGCTCAACCTTTTAACACTTCACTCAGCTGCTTCAAGCTGGTGTCAGTGCCCCCAGTCTAAAAACCGCTGCTACAGATTAATTAGCTCATCTACTTTCAGCAAGTTGGCTTTTGGGCTGTTTATCACATTTCTTCTTATTCACCAGCGGAAAAACTCACCTTTAAGATTTCACTTCTCATTTATATACTGCTCAGCCTAATGGTTACAACAGTCTTTTAGTAAGCAGCTGCATCCTTGAAGAGATTTTCTTCCAGCCCTTCCCATTAGAAATGGGACAGACTCACAGCTTCGGAAGGCAGTATTTCTGGGTCATTTTCTTATCCAAAGATTTGCAGCCAGTTCAAACAGCGACATCGCTGGTCTCAAACTTCTAATGCCACTCATGCTCCTCCTAACACTGCATCTCAAAGTCCTTTATGAATCAAAAAGCTTGCAAACCCAGGCAAAGGCCCAGGTATTTGGTGTGCTGCCATTGTTATTTTAGTAGGTATTTCAGGCTCACTTCTAATTTCCAGTTTCATTGAGAAGTAAAAAACTCAGATCACCACAACTCCTTGTCCCAGGACTCCTCATCCAGATTCCAGTGAAAAATACTGTGTCACCTCTTCTAGCACATGATTTATTTGTTCTGAAAAAGGGATTTCAATCCAGTTATACCTCATTGTGCCAAGGTACTAGCATCACCTGCTCAAGACCTTGTCCACTTGCAAGAGGGTGAGGCCCCTCACTCCCTTTAAATTTCCAAGTGCAATATAATGAGTGACACCCGCCCTCATGAACTAAAGGTAACTAATCTGTAGCTCCCTGGTCAGCTGACACAAGCAGTAAGCGATAAATGAATAGTGTCACGTGGAGTCAGTCTTGAGCAACGTCATCCGTGGAATGAAAGCTGCTACATATGCAAAACTATTACACCTAAACTATTCTTGCGTCAGTGCTGTACCTTTTTACAGAGAAATCACAGGAACCAAAACAAACATTATGCACCTCTCCTCCCAATTTCTCTTATCTCAGATACGGGTGATCAGTCATATCAGGAGTGTGTTTTGGCAGCCATGAATTTTCCTGAAGTGCACAGCAGCCAACATAGCCCCACTCTGCAGAGCACAGCTGTGACCACATTGCTTGATGCACAAGTAAATGCGACACTGTTCTTTGACAGGGAATGGAGAGGGCTACTAACAGCCTCTCCCTGTGACCCCAGGCAATAAGCATGTATCTGAGCACAGCAGAACCCAAATTTCCTCTAGAAATTTAACTTTCCCTTCAGCAGAAAAAGATAATCCGAAGTCACAAGGGTCCTTCTGATAAGAAGCCAAGAAGGTATTTGGGATTATTTCTATTGATGCCAGAACTGATGAGAATGTGAGGATGAAGATCATACATAATATTTTCACAGTAGTTGATGAAGATGCCCCACAAGTACTAGCGACCATAGATCACCCAATACAGATTTCACTCCCTACAAGCCAAAAAATACTCCACGAAAACCTAGATGTGCAAGTCTTGTTCGGTGCCTGCCTGGCAGACTGCCAGCATGGCACAGGGATCTGCGTTCTCCCCATTCCTGGGGCAACTGTTCTGCAGCTAGAGCAAAAGGCAAACCTATTTGTATGACAGGAACTGTGCAACAGAGGCCCGTGTATCCAAAATCCATTATCCCACAGTATGAACAGTAAGGGATGTTAACTGCTGAAATGCTAAAGCTGCTAAACGAATGAGGTAAAAAAAGTGAGTTTTTCATTGTACATGTTAAAATAATCACTTCCTTGGTGAGACATGCATCACCTTTTCTCATTTAATGTTATTTATAATCTCAGTTTTTCAAAAGGTTTAGTTATTTAGCCTTTCTCCCCTCTTCTTATATGCAAAGAAAAGAAGTCTGAATGCATGTTTAATGATGCACTTGGATGTTCTGAGCAGTGGGATGCATCACTGAGTAACCTTGCTCTTGAATACATTAAGCCAAACAGTTGGGTTTTGCAGCAGGTATTTTGAAGCCTAGTAGTATTAAATATTAAGTGCTTCTCATTAAATTATTAGGCATAGTTTAAATATTGATATATTAACTTCAGCCTTTATTGTTTGCTTGTCAAAAGCACTGTAAAACCTATAAAGATGTAATGAAAAGATCCTTGACCCATAGGCCAGTACAAATATTGACCCAATTGCTCTAAAGCCCAGATGCAAAATGGACACAAAGGACTCTCTTAAATAACACAGCCAAAACCCCCAGCAGCTGGAAAAAGGCCACATCTTCTCTCATTTGAAAGAGGGCAACAGGAGTGACTGAGTTTACAAGCATGCTGAAGCCGAGCCCAATCCTACAGAGTCCTGCGTCCTACAGGCACAGCCCCGGGGCTCTGCTTCATGCTTTTGGTCAGTGGTCTGCGGTGGGTTTTCAAGCCCAGAGAAACTCACCATCACCTCAGGACACAAGAGGGGAAAGG
This sequence comes from Dromaius novaehollandiae, assembly GCF_036370855.1. NCBI lineage: Eukaryota > Metazoa > Chordata > Aves > Casuariiformes > Dromaiidae > Dromaius > Dromaius novaehollandiae. Next base: position 122,437,409 of record NC_088100.1, read on the forward strand.
ACTTTCCAGGTCAGAAAATCCTGTCCCCTCTTATCGTGAGGAAGCACATAACACAGTCTCATAAAATGAGAAAGCACTGGCTCAAGGTACAGTATGTTTGCTTTAGGCTCTCATAGCCAATGCAGTCTGTGGCTGAGCCAGTTCTGCCAGGGAGATACACACACACACACCCCTCTATCCCTTTAAATTGGGAGTCTACCACCACCCCTCCTCTTGGAAACTGCAAAATTTTCATTACTGAAACACAGGCACGGACTGAGTCCCTCTCTCTTTCGATATTCCCTGCCTTCACCTGAGCAGCCCCGAGGTAGGGGGATGTCAGTCTGCAGGTACTCCTGCATGGCAGTGGGCTCGTCACCCCCGTTTACAACGGCATTTCTCTGGACGATGGATCAGAAGTCGCTGCTGAGTGCCCAGGACTGGTACCTATGTTTAGCTGCAGGACACAGGCTGTTAGGCAGCTGATCCCTTTCCATGGTACCGAGGAGACAGAGTCTGCATCGCTGATATTTTCAGCAATTGCTGTGTCAGTGTTGTTACCTAGCTTCCTACTTTAAAAATAAGGAGTAAATTAGTATGTGCTAGTGAAATGAAGAGGCAGGCACGTCATACAAACCCCTCAGACTTTCAAGAACTTCAGTGCCTCCACCTTAAAAGCAGTTGTTTTGCTCCTTTTACTCCTCTTCTCATGCAACGTCAGAACTGCCCTGAGCCTGTGGTTAAGCGCCTTGCTCTAATGTCCATCAGACTGTATAGTATGATTTCCAGTTAAAGGATGCAAGAACAATCAGGCACAAACTGGCCGCCAATACATATTTCTTTTCCTACTTTGCCTATGCACTCCTTGATGTATTTATAGACAGAAATCACATTCCCTCTCCAGCTTTGTTTTGCTAGGCTAAACACACCAAACTCTTCTAGCCTCTTCTCATCTCCCGAGAAATGCTTTCTATCATTACTCTCGTAGACTTTCCCTTCACCTGGTCGAGTTTCAATTTATCTTTCCTGAACACTGGTGATTAGAATAAGAACAAATGAAAGCAATGCTATTCTATTTTAAAAAAATAGCAAGGAATTGAGATATGTTTTATTCAGCTCAAAAAAACCACAGTGCAATGAACATTGTCTGGTTTTGCTACAGCTAAGAAACATTACTGAAACAGTAAGATATGTAACAGATGCTAGCTTGTCACATTAATTAATTTTTCTTTTTTAAACCCATGTAGAGAATCATTCAAATAATACGCAATCAGCCAGCATTCCACATACAGATGAAGCAAATATTCCAGAGCCTTCATCGACAAAAGAATTTCATGCTAAATAATACAATTAAAATCAGAGAGCTGTCCTGCCATCTGCCATCTACAACAAAGGTTTTAAATTTCCTTCATAGTATCACAATAAGGCATAGCAAAATGTTACATATGACTTAATTTAGGAGGATTGTCTTTACTGATGACAGCAAAATATACTTAAATATGCAAACATGCAGTAAGCATGTCAAATGGCAGGACATCAAATTACCACCTTCAAATTGTAAGATCAGGGTTTAAATAAACTTGCTTAGAGGCTTTCAATGCAAATATGACCACATTACAATAGGCAGTGAAGGTGAAAGCAGCATACAAAAAAAAAAAAATCAAAGAGAAATGGCACATGATCAGAAGAACTTGTAGGTAATTGCATCCTACACTACTTTTTACTCTGTTTATCAAGTCATTGAAACAGAGAAGCACAGCCAACCACGTTTTAATACAGCTCATGTTAATGTCCAAAAGTAGTCATGCCAGACCTGGGCACCTGGCAGGACGCAGCCGAGCCAGTCCAAACGTGGTTAAATTGTCAAACCACACACTGTCACCGAGACGCGAGCGAGACGCACGGACACCTACTTCGCACTGAGGGAGCCTTGAGCAGCTTAGCCTGCTGTTTGCCTTACCTAGGAGTCGTCATACGGCCACTCAGTCACCAAGCAGGCTTTTGAGGGCTTTCTGTCTCTTCAACCTGCCTTCTGTCTCCAAGTTCAGCTGCTGCCCTTGGAGGTAAATGCCGTGGAAGGTGGCTCTCCTAAGCCTGGCTGCCACCAGCATCTCATCCCCACAAGCACGCCCATCCTCGCAGTTTTGCACATGGGCAGCAACAGAAGTGGCACAGATTCTCACCTGGCTGAAACCACAGGCCCAGGATCATTTTCATTAGAAGCCTATGGTTTCTGCAAGCAAACTATGAAATCTGCTACTAACTTTATTTATCAGGAAGCTACAGAAGGCAGCAAGAGTCCAGGCCGTTAAGAATAACTTTACTGGCAGCCTTTTTGACATATCATCTACGTCAGCACCATCCAGACCCCCAGGCTGGGTGCGAACCTTAGGAAGGTTGCTTACCACAAAAAAGGGGGAAGTTACACTAATGAGCATGCTGCGTTGAACCCGTTCTTTAGTTGTTACACCAAACAGCACACGCAAGAGTCCCACTAAGCACGGGGAGACTGAGGTGGGGGGAAGGAGGAGGACTGATTATTTGGAAGCTGCCACGTCCAGACTGCCACCACGTCGCTGTGCGTGCTCCGGGCCAGGAGGACTATGTGCAAACCTAGATGTGCACTCTCGTTTTAGCAAACGCCGATCACGCTGAATGGAATAGACAAACTGACTGGCTTTCTACAAAGAAATAAAACAGACTAAACAGAGGAGAAAAAAAGTGGAAAAAACTAAACAAATATGGGGAAAGAAAGGAAACGCTCAGATCTCATTCATCCTATACACGAAGAGCAGCGTGCATCTTCAGCAGGAACTCTGAGCTCCGAGTGCGCGAGGAACAGTGCAAAGGACTCTCCAAACACACTGCGAGACACCAAACACTACTTGTTCTCTTCTTCCCTTCCTTTTCTATTTGCTTTCTGTTGCAAAGAGATGTATGAATACGAAAGGAAAACAGTGCAAGCAGCAGCTCACCCAGAAAAAGTTAGAGAAAGCTGCAGAGCTACAACCACCACTTCCCTCAGCTAAATAAAAACCTAATACAAGCGGAACAATTTTTATATAGTGATTCATGTAATTTTTGGATAACTTTCCCTACATGGCAACAGGAAACAGACCCCTGAGCCAGATTCCTGACTTGAAAGCCCTAGAGTTATTTGGGTTGCAACTGACTGCTTTTCTGAGTGACGAGCAACCAGGACTGGCTGGCAAAGTGGCTGCTACGCATGCCGAGCCTCCACACCCACGTGCGGGGATCACCCAAGAAAACGCGTCTGACCACTGGTGTTGGCGGGCAGGCTTCTCCAAAGAACTGCTGCATTATATAGTTCACCTTGTTGGCACTCAGAAAATAACAGGACCTCATTATGACAAAGGCAAGTTGCTTAAAAAAATAATAATCAGTTTAAAAAAGAAAACAATCGCAAAGAGGCTGCATTGTCCTGATATTTCTTCAAGTAGCTCCACTGCCAAAGGATCACTGTTTACACAAAGAGGAGGAAATTAAGAGAATTTCCTATATAGCTTTTTTTTTTTAATGTCAGTAATTTCACAATAAACATGAATCCAAACATTCTCTGCAAAAGCAGAAAGTGGCATTTCCATCCTGTTCCTTGCACTATCAACACCCCAATAGAAATATTTTAGTTTCTTTAAACAGACCATTAGGATGGGGTTTGGAAACAAGCTTTACTTAATTGTCATGAATTATTAACCAGACAAAAATCTTTTTTGTTGCCCTTTACAGAGGCTTGATTTGCAAGTTTAAAAATCAAACTGACACTTACGTCTATTGTATAAATACCCAACATTTTTAAAAACTGCTCTGGGCATTATAAATACATTTTTTCATGAATACAGGAACAACAATTCTATAAATAGCTATTCTTTACAGAACTGCTTCAAGACATTGTTTTTACAGACAACAGTAGGAAACCGAAGGAGGTCTTAGTGCCAAACACATTAGAAGTGAAAAAACTCTCCAATCAACTGTGGTTTTCCATTTATTAAAAAGTTCTCTGTTATTTTTCAACTTATACAATTGGTTTATGCAAGCGGAGAAACAAAACAGAAGACTTTACATCATGTTCTGAATTAGCTACTTGGTATAAAACAGTAATATGCTTCAATTTCTAATGGGATTCAAAGCTTTGCTTCTTTGAGCAGTAATTTAACAACTCTAGGCTGTCAATAGATGAACACTCTATTAACCAGCACCACCTTGTTGTACAAGATCAACCAAAATAAGACAGGATTTTTTTTTGCAACTCCATGATATGAGTTCCAAATACACTGATTCAAAACTGCACTCCATCTCCTCTACAACTCGCACTCGGGAAGGAAGCCAAGTAAGATCTAATGTAACAGCAGATAGCCCACAGAGTCTATGCGTTTAATGGGTGCTGCCTCCCCAGGCAATTTTTGCATTGTTATCTAAACACAATCAGCAGGAACTTATGAAAAAGAGCTGCAGATTTGGTAAACCGAGTTCCCATAGCCAGGATACTATAAGTACGTATTTAGTCATTTTGGCACATATTTCAACACAACACTAAAGCTAGACCACCACCAAGTCCTAATACTGTCTTCAACAGGCAACAGGTACGAGCACTTATTTCATGAGGAATACTTGAAAATTCATCTATAAAGAAAAGGGGGAAGCCATTCAGTTCCTAGTTTTAATACAGTATTTTGCTATAACAACAAACATTTGCAGCAATAATTTGCTATCACATATTTGGTACGTGAAACAAACTGCACTCAACTGCTCAGGGCACCACTCTTCTTTCACCCTAGTGCAACTCCACAGCCCCCAACAGCTGGAAACATGACAGTGCTGTTGTCAAGGGGTGACATGGATGTGAAACTGGAGTAACGCAGTGACAAATCAGGCCATGAGCTTTCCCAACAGCTCCCAAGCCATAAAAGTGATCTAAGTATACAGGAATGTTTTTAAAAGAAAGTAAGCGTCCAACGAGGATTAGTAAGAATTTAGTGACGCGGCCCACTAGGCATGGCCTGGGAGCACGTGGCAATTCAGGAGGACAAATTCAAAGGGAGCTCTGGCATCTGGGAATTCTGGGTCTGCCGTGCACCAGAGCCAAAGTCTTTACTGCACAGAAGGCAGGACAGAGAAAACACAAGTCAACCAGGAACCAAAATAACACCCCGAATTGAACTCTGCCTGTAAACCAGAACAATTCTATACCTCACCAGGCATCAACACATTGTTATCAAGGCTGGGAAGCACCAAAGTAATGGAGAACTCAAGACTTCCTTCCCTTCTCTCCAGGTTTTGTGCACCAGGGATGAGCATAGGCCTATCATATTTGCTCCCCAGGGGCGGAGGAACTTAGGCTGATGCAATGCTTCTGCTATGCCAGAATTAACAAGCAAAGCCTCCTGACTGCTGCCCGTCACACCAGAACCATCCGAAGTAGGAATCTTTTCTCTTACCTTACTTTGATCTGTCCAGTAAAAGAAAAATCCCTGTGGATCTGTTCTGAGAATGATTGGAGTCACAACAGTGGAGTCCTAGGAAAAAGAAAAACAAGAACATGTCAACACACAGAGCAGGTAATTACGCACTAGCTACCATGCCACTCATGTTAACAAACTGCGATGTCTAGAAACCACCCTTGAGGTATCACTAGTAATATGTCACTAAAAGATTCAGTATCGCAGGCCTAGTCTCCATTTTTCTGACATAATGCATTTCCATTACTGAGAAGACAGCACTAAGTAACTCCGGACTTGTCAACACATGGAGTTATTCCAGAAAAGCTGGAAATGGATGAAGTTCAGCAGACACAAGACACTTACGGTCAAACTAGAGTCCATGTAGCAAAGTACTACAAATAGTAATTAGAAGTCCACTGCCCACCTTAACCCAAATTAATCTTCAGATACAGACAAGAGCTAAATGCCTATATAACCTTTAATTACCGTATAAAGACTGTATTTGCCAAGAAAGCCTGAAATAGTATCTCTTACAATCCAATAAGGCTTCTGTCAATTACTTTACACTAAAATCTTTTCTGTTTTTTCTACTACCCAAGTATGAAGATTTTAGTTGTGTGTGCGTGTATTTTAACATACACACACCACCTCCTCTCACACACACACCCAAGGGGGAAAAAAAAAAAAAAAAGAAATCTGTTAAAAACCTTCACCCTTCTGTGGTAGCATCCATAGCTCAGACTGTTTCCAAAGGAGCACGTTTGTCGGTACGAGAACCGAGGAGGCCTGGTTTCCTACGCACTTGCATCTCCTGCCTGACAGCTTGCACACGACTCAGGAGCCCTCACTGCAGCCTCCCCCCAGCTGGGTGTTCATCACATCCCTCACCCGTCGGGATTCCCCGGTGCCTGACCATACTGGAAATCAGTGCAGTCCAGCCCTAGTGAGATTTCTCTTCTCTTTCCTCTACCATTTTTCACGACATCTGCAAAATCGTGGGTGTCTTCAGACCTCTACCTTTTCACCAAGTTTGATGAGAAAGTTCTGGAGGGAGCCCAGAAAGGAGGATGACGACAGGCAGGCAGAAAAATTGCTTAAGCCTTATCTCCCCAGGAAGCCAGGCTAAATACACAATTCCTCCTCAAAGAGGAGGTATATTTCTGTTAAAGTGGTACAGGTATTTCAGAGCTTTAGAACTCATCTGTTCTCAAAGCAACAGTATTCAAGATCATTTTAACATTTCTCTGAAGAAAAAAGGCTCTAACTGATCCTAATTAAAGTTAAATTTAACTTTTTTTAAACTGCAAACTAAGTTATTGGAGGTGACATTATCATAAATGAATAAAAACCTATACAAATGCCATTTCTGAAGCAGAAAGATAACACTTGTCTATGCCACATTGCCAGTACAGTCCTTCACGATGGAGCACCAGACTGCCTGTAATGAGCATTCGTGAAACAGTGAAGTTGAACTATTCCCAGTTTACAGTGGAAAAACAAGATACAAAGAAGGTAAGTAACTGGTCCAGTACCAGTCAGAAGTCTATGGTGGAACAAGCAGAAAAATAAAACAAAGGATGAAGCACGTTTTCATCTTACCACAAGCAGAAATACAAATAAAAGAGCAAACTCTTACACTAAAAAGAAATACAAGACCACATAAAAGAGCATCCAGCTCTTTACAGCTGGAAGACCTGGGCTGTGCACTAACTGTGCCACAGGTGTAGCGACACCCAAACAGGCTCCCCTGGAGCTGTAGGAGCCTGAACAAGCGTGGGTGCACGGATGCCAGGAGCTGCTGTGGGAACTCCCCAGCTGGCATTCGCACTAGTTCACTATCCACCAAGGGCCGCTGGCCCCCCTTTTCCTCCTTACAAGGCAACAGTCCCGTATGCATTGCCCCTAACAGAATTAACATACAGAGTTTGTACCAGCCATGTTTTTCGCTTTTTCTATTTTTCCACAGTTTCTAGTATCTTGTACACCTGAGAGTTGGGTACTGGTTTGAGTGTGATGAGCAAATTTGTTTTATAGAAAGCACCAAGCCTTGAAGAGGTGTTGAACAGCTGTCAATATCCGCAAGTTCCTAGAAAAGTGTTCTTAAATCTCTGCCATGCAAAGAGAGAGCAGGGAAAAAAAAGCCTGCTCTGCTGATATGAACTCTCCATAAAGTGAGAGTTAAAAAAAATACATGTTCATATGTACTTACATATATATAAAATTAAAACACTCTCAATGTTCCTCTGTCTTGATATGAGACACAACTTTGGGGGGGGGGGGTGAGGAGGAGGGAAGGAAATGATGGGAAACAGGCACAAAGAAATTATGTCTAAGATGAATTAGTTTTGCTGGTTAATCTTCCAAATCAGCAGCTTAAACCCAAAAACTGTTTGGATTTGTCTGTGCTCATGACACAGAGCTGTCAGGTAAGACTTTGCAAGACGTGGGCTGTAAGATGCTGACTATAATCAGATTCAAAAATGCAGGAGGTGGGCGAGAGAGCCTTCAATATCTATCAGACAACATAAAGGAATCCTCATCATGACAAGGGATAATGATCCTCTGCACTACAGGAAGATTTTTGTGTTAAAAAAAAAAAAAAGAAGAAGAAGAAGAAGAAGAATTTAAAACCTGTGTGTTACTTCCTTACTTTTAAGTCCCATGCAACCATCACCTTGAAGCAATGTCATATTTCCATGCCTGTTTTCCAAATTAACTACACTGCTCTGATATTAAGTGCAGTACAGCAACCATGCCGACGAACACTACATGCCCGCTCTGTTATACAGTATACAAACACAGGACCAGAGCATTATTTTTGGGAGACTTCCTGTATACATCCTAGGAACTCTTCCACCCAGTTAACAGCAGCAATAAAAGTCACATGGATAATGTTTTATATGTTCTAAAAGTTATATTTAACTTGTGTAAGTCCCTCCCACCAAAAGGCAGACTCCTTATCTGCATGCGTAGAAGAGGGGAAATGAGCTCCCCTCGTCACCTCCACGAGCAACCCCTCCTGCCACGCAGGAACGGCGAGCCCCGGCCGCGCAGGCCAGCCTGGCCGCTGCTGTCTTGCTTTGCAATCAGGAATTGCAAAGGCAGGCGACAATCAAAAAGATGCATGAAAATCTCTTTTTACAATTTGCATTCAAGAAAGAGCAATTCAAGGCTCTGAATCAGAAACTTGTGTCAAATGACAAATGCCTGGCTCATATTTTACAGAAATTATTGTACTGTACGGAAAGCTGTGTTTTATTACCCAGCACACACACTCCTGTCAGTCCTAAGAAGGCCATTAATTCAATCTCCTCACCCAAGGAGCTGACCAGCTTGTCACTGCCCTGAACAGAGCTAGCAGCCACACACACCTTTAAAGCTGACAGTAATAGGGCACAAGTGATTAGTGCTAACTCTTAGCTCTCTGTATCCTCTAGTTGAAAAAGTTATATATAGCCCTGTAAAGGAGAAAGGGGGGGGAAAAAAAAAAAAAAGCGTGCGCAAGAGAGCAAGTGTGAGAGCAGAGAGCAGATTCATTTCTTCCCTAAACCACTCAAATTCAGAACATGAAAAAAATATATATTTTTTTTTTAAAGAGAAGAAATCTCAGCACAGTGTATTCTAACCAGAGACTTTCAGAGACAGACTTTTGAAGTAGCTCAGCTCCTACCAACACACCTAAGTGAATTAGCAAGATTTTATTTTCAGGAGTCAGATCTGAGTTCAGTGGGTGCTGTGTATCTCCTAAGCTGACAGATTTGGAAATCACAAATCTAGGTGTCTTATGTGGGCTTAACTCTTGTGACCCTCTGGCTGCCAGCAAACAAGCCAAGCAACCCTTTGGTAGGAGCCCCTAGGTTCCTGGAACATCTCCAAGTATATAATCAGTGTGTGTGTGTGGGGGGGGGGGGGGGGGGGGGGTTGTCAAGGCAAAGATCAGGTGGGATCAGAAATGGAAAAGGAGGAACAGAGAAAATAAGTCACAGTCAGTGACGCAAAAGATAGCGAGCTGTCAGGTTTCTCAGATGCCACCCAGGGTGCTTCTGCTAGGCGGTGGCTTGGCTTTCAGCAAATTGTCATCGCAAATTCCTTTAATAGAAAGATTTAGAGTGGCCTTAACCTGGTAGTGCCAGTGTGCTGCATATAACACCAGTCCGAATTTTAGTGAATAATTTTTTAAAGGGCTTTTAATTTGACCTTTTAAAGCCCCCGCCTTTTTATTTATTGACATAGTGCCAGTTCTCCACTTCCCCCCAGTTTCACAGTCCCGAATGAGTAATGCGCTTGTTCTGTACTCGCTCCATTAAGTCGCCTCCTAATGGGCTGCATAACCTCAGATCCTGCATTAGCAATATTCTTTATTTTATTCTTTTAAACAGAGAGGTTTCGAATTCATGCCCACAAAGCACCACTAAAAACTTTGGGATACTTTCCTCCGAGGCACAGCAGAACATGGGCGTAAAAGACCCAAGGACAAATCCATGCTGTGGTGCCTGCCAGATAACTGCTTCGAGGTTTGATTTTAGGTGGGGATCCCCTAGACCCAACATTAACTAGCAAAAAGTGACACCTTCATTTTCATATTACTGACCAATAAAGACTATTACCTAAAGCCGGACAAGGAAGCGGGTGGAAGCCTGGGGTTCGTTCTGACGGTACGGCCACGTTTCCCGCTCCCCTCCCCAGCCTTCCCAGGGAAGGCGGCAAGGGACGAGGCCAGAAAGACGGGCTGCCCACGGGTGCACCACGGTAGCTCGCGGCCGGGGCTTTGGCCCTCCTGCCCTGGCTCGCTGCCCTTGAGCTATACTTGAGGTATGAAGTCAGCAAGGTCCTGCTCCTGGAGGCTACACCTCACTGAGTCTCACCTCTCACGTCACGAGAACATACTCCAACAAAGTAGTTTTGCCACCAGAATAGCTGTGATGCAAACATTGGGTCAACCCTGCAATAAATGAGAAGTCTGGAATGAATCCTACAAGTATAAATATGGGAATCAAGTTCTACATGTACCTTGCCAACTGCAAGATCATGACTCAGATGAGCATGTTTTAATAAGCCACAGAGATACTAATGATGTTTCTTATAAATAGCTATAGTCAATTTTCCAAACAACAGGATGAAAACATACATATATAAAATTTAAAATCAAAGAATCTTCAAAGAATCAGAAAAATTTCAGAATTTTTTAAAGACTTTTAAAGTTCTTGGAAAAATAATTTAAAAAATAAAAAATAGAATGCTTTTAAAAGTTTTAAAATTAAGAACTTCTAAAAATGTTTTGAAAAATAAGGAAGAAACTAAATTTTTATGTGTTTTAGAAAAAATATGCTTAAAATGTTTTAAAAATGAAATTTGACAATTAAAACATTTTTAAAATTTCAAAATTAAAAACTTGAATGTCTTAAAAATTTAAAATATTTCAGAGAAAATTAAAAAATAATAAAAATTTGAAAAAATTGAAAAATGAAAAATAAAAAGTTATTTTTCTAAAATGTTCTTAAATTCTTAAAGTTTTTAAAACTTAGGGAAAGTTTTTTTAAAAAATCAAATTTTAAAAACATAAAAATTAAAAATAGAAAAATATTTTTTAAAAGACCCCAAAAAATCAGACCAGCCTTTGGCTTTTTGCTACAGATAGGGCTCGTGGCACTGGGTAAATCTGCTTCCAGAGAGTTTCTACCAGAGCACTTCCAAAGGCAGAGCTAGGAAATGTAAAACTGTTCTTTCACCCTGGAGAGAGGGCTTGCCCCATGGTGCAGCACGGCTGCACAAGGCTGGGGGAAGGGAGGCGAAACAGGGGTGTCCCTGCAAAGCTAGTTTTTGCCATCTCACAAATGGGGGGAGAAGATGGGGGAGAGGCTTATAGGCTCTTTTCTGCTGGGGGGAAGGAGGGCAGGAGGAGCGAAGGGGTAGAGAGGAGAGCAGAGGAGAAAGGCAGCCAGATGGGGACGGCAGGCTCCCAGCTAGCTCCCACGCGGAGCAGACAGCAGCTGCTGAAGCCCCCGTGCCCGGGGCAGAGGCAGGCCGCAGCTCAGGATTACCCACGCGGTTGCGGCGAGGAGCTTCTTGTTGCGGCGAGGAGCTTCTTCAGGCTGGCAGCTGAACTGCCAGACAGCAGGAGAGACCACCACTCCCCCCGTTTTGCAGCCAACGCCTGAAACGGCCAGGAAGGGTAAATATGCCCTCCTTTACAGCAGCTGGCAGAAGAACCACGTCTGCTGTGTGAAGCAACAGGTTTCGCAAAGGAAACGCTGGGGAAGGTGAGATGAGCCCTGGAGCTCGGCAGCAGGGCAGGAAGTCAGCACTGCAATCGAGCAGGACTGGGGCTGGACACTGGCATAAATTAAAGCCAGGGCCTGTACACAGAAATCCCACTTGTTCAGTAAGAACATAAGGGGGGGGGGGGGGGCAAAAAAAGCAGTTCTTCAGCACGAGAGCCGCTGGGCACTGGAACAGTTTGCCCAGAGAGGCTGTGCAACCTCAATCCTTGCAGCAATCGGATCTAACCGGGCTGGCTCTGCTCCGACCAGGTGCCCCCTGGAGCTCCCTTCCACCCCAATTCCCCCCCAATTCAGTGACAAGGCAACGGGCTGGGAAACCCGCAGGGGAACTCAGGGCTCCCCACAGCCCTCTCTTAAACCCACAGGCAAACGACTGCCTGAGCCGCACAAGTCACCCCTCAGCGCCAGCAGTACGATCTGCGTGGGCGAGTACAGGGAAAGCACAGCAGAGGCTGCAACTCTGCTGGTGACACTATGTGACACAGGTAGTCACGCTGGTAGTTGAAGACTGACCTCCTGCAGGTTTAAAAGTGCCAACTGCAACAGGATTTGTTTCTCAGAAGCCCCCTCAGACCACCCCTGCCTCATTCATCTCCCATGCTTTCAGGATAGCTATAGCCTTACCTTCTTATGTGGTCTCGATTTGTCAGCATGAGTGCTGATTTGTTGCAGGTGCTGCAAAGTATGCAGTCAAGAAAGAAGGAATAAAGGGAGAAATTTATAGCTAAGGTAGCCAAATGCCAACACGGAGGATTTTGTCTCTGCCAGAGTTCTTACGTGACGCAGGGCAAGTCATTTAAAGCAGTGTCCATAGGCGTAATACTGATTTGGAGGGGTGGATATTGGAATCATATTTCCATGTTTCATTTTCTAATTTGCAGAGATGCTGAGCCCAAATTCATCTGTACTCACGGGGGAGTTACTCTGAACATCTGACCGTATGGTGCTACGCAGCCGAGCCTGAGAACTAGGTCCAAGGTGTCTAATCACAGATTAGATACTAGTATTTTTGTGTGTGTTGGTCTCTTTTTTGGACCTACAGTAGTTCAACTGGGAACACATTTCATCATCTCATGTGTCTCGTGAAAATAAATTAAGAAGTGCTTATGAAGCATTTACTCTGTAATAGACAGAAGACTCTGCAATGATTAAAGTTAACTCTATTTCACTGCAGCCCTTGTTAGAAGAAGTACTTGGAACACATCAAACAAGGCGAGGAGTGCATCCAATGTGCAACTCCCATTCACAGTTAACTTGCCCCTCTCACACAGAATTCCTCATTCACTTAAATGAATTACTTCTGGTTTTTGTTTTCCTTAGTATCTACCAACACTCCACACCTCGGTTAATATAGCAGCTGAGCCCTTATCTGCAACGTGGTGTCCCTGTATTCTTTTGAAGCAGGCACCTAACCATTCTGCAGGGGATCCAAATCTCGCCCCCCCCCCCCCCCCAGCTGAAGTCAATGAGAGCTTTGCAGCGGAGTTAACATTCAGTAAAGGGGAGAGCCTGAACTTAGTTAACTGCTAAAAAAATTTAAATTCAATCTGATTACTCCCTGTGTTGCAAGAGAGGCAAACCACAACTTCTACTCATTCAGATGAAATATTTTTACATAGCACAGAGCTGATACTCGTCTGTCATGTGAAGACTAGCAGCAAAGAAAACAACCAAACCCCTAAAATGTTGGACTAATTCTTCTCTCTAGATTGAAAACATTCAGAAAAAATAAACTGTTGTTTGGTTTATTGTTTTAGTTTTATACACACAGAATAATAGTTGTTCATTTTTCATGGCCTCAGTAATATATTATAGTGACAGACTTGTGCAGAGTTAAAAAATGCAGTAAGAAAACAAGTTAGATGAGCATCAACATCTTAAACTACCACTGAAAACTTCCAGCCTTTTTTTGTTTGATGATACTCAGATGTTATATTTACTTAAAACTTACAAAGGGGAGCGTACTTCATCCTCCTGATAATCTTCTTTAAGAGATTCTAACCAAATAAAGAAGCCTGAGAATTTTCCCACATCAGTTTACATAGCAGTCATCATCTGAGCTCAAAACCACCTCATAAAGACAAGGAAGGATTTTAAGAGAAAACTAAGTATATAGAAAAAATTACCCAGCTATAAAACTGGAATTGTGTCCCTCAGTTTAGGTGTTACATTACCTTACTGATATAGTTAACTTGTAAGCAAAAGTAAATAACATAAGCTACAAAGACCAGCCAAATTCTTTCTGTAAAGTACATATTATCACCAGGGAAGATAAGAAAGCCTTTAGGCAAGAACGGAAAACAAATCTCTCTTTAAACATATACCATCCTATTACCCTGCTTCCGTATGCCAATTACTGCTCTTAGAAGACACCAGTTCAGCTGTGCTCTAGCTGTCAAGCTATTTGCTAACTTAGTTATGTCTATCCTGTTCCCACAGGCCACAAAAGAAAATAAAGCACAGGAGACATAGCCAAGGCAGGTCTCAGCCCTTTCAGACCTCCTAACAGTCCTGTGAGAAGTCTTCCTTAACACTCAGGTTTCATTAACTGCCTCAGCTAGTAATATATTCTGTGGCATTATTTTCAACCCCCTACAAAAAAGCTTCACCCATGGACTTAGCTGCATCTTTTTTTGGTTGTTGGGTTTTTTTATTAAAACTCTCATCGAAAAGAGCTATTACCACCCTTGGGTTTCTCTACAGCAGAGTAGATCAAGCCAGTTCTTTAAGCTTCTCCTCAAATAGATGCAGCTTCTCTCTAGGAGTAACAGAGCACATCTGTTGTAAGACCAGACCACCACTACTTAAAAGACAGTCTCTTCCCAGCAGTAAAGGGGAAGTGGTTATGAAAGCCCAACTGAAGGCTGAATGAAGAAACATGATTTTTCAGAAGCAAGTGCTTAGCAAACTGGCATCTTAAACCAGACACACACATGCATATATCCACAAAAAACACCTACGCAACTAGTCACTTATCTTTCACCTATTTAAACTTCAGCTATTTCTCTTCAGTGCCTTGTGAATCCAATCTACTTATCAAGAACAAGACTTAACCCTGAAATATATTTTCCTAACTGTAAGGCTGTCATAGAGGAAAACAAAAATCTAATTCTCTGTAAGCAAAAGCAAAGTGCCAGGAAAACAATCATGTGATTTTAGCACTTTACAACCTGATCCAAATTGAAGCCAGTGAAAAGACTTTAGCAGGTCATGGGATGGCTGAACATAAGCGGTATCACATCCAGTCCTGATGCACAAGAGTGTGACTTGTCTTGCAGAGCCAGAACTTTTTAACTGATCCTAACGCACTTACAGTTCAGAAACAGAAACGCTCCACAGAGGAAATGGTACTGCAAGAGCCCTGAACTGCTCACCTTCCACCTGCTTGCACTCCATCTCGAGTGGCTGCCCTGAACTCTTGCTCTCCTCCACCGAGACCTGTGCAAAGCTCACGAGAGGCATTTCTCTTTCAAACCACACCACCTCCGCTTTGCGGGGAGTGGGGGCAGGCACTGGACAAAGTTCATATGTAACACGTAGCAGATTTCACTGCCGTTCCTCAGAGAAGAGGGTGCATTTAACAGTGTCAGTCCCACGTCTGCTTATCAGCAGCCTCACCGGATCTGTCTGGAAGTCTGTGCCGCTACCGCTGCGCAGGTAGGCTCTGCACCCCACAGCGCAGCAGCGCTCCCAAAGCTACCAAACACCTTCTTCAACAACTAACACTTCATTCACCATGAAATTCCTTACACTCCTCTCATGCTACAGCAAGTAAGAACTACTCTGGTTAAAATCCTTTCAGCATTCCTGTTAAAAGAAAATAAATGCTATTTTCAGTGGTTTATAACTCAGCTGGAAAAGTTTTGCTTTGGGCTGAAACCTGGTAAAAGTCATAGGAATTCATCAAGAACACCCCTTTGCTTCATGAAATGTGAAGCAAAGTCAATATAGCCATCTTTAAACTGCAAAACAAAACAGCAGGAAAGCGTGCTATAAGGGTATGCCTGCGATAGGGATTAATGTTGTCCTAGTGCCTGGGTGATCGGGAAGGACTGAGTATTTTCTTATTTCAGCTCTTACTCCGAAACAGTAAATACAAAGCGGTGCGTGAGAAATGTTAGTATGTAAGGCTAGCTTCTTTGAACAGTCAAGTTAACACAGCAGATCCAAAGTAGTCATTATGGCAAATTCCATTTTAACTGTTACATTTTGCAGTTTACTATTTATCATTATAGCCTATTGTTTCACTGGAGAGTTGGTGCATTCATATTTACATGATACACTACAGAGGTTCAGATTATGACCATCATTTTTTTTTTAATCCCTTGAAGCAGATTAGTTTGACAGAAAACAAAGACTCTGAAGCAGTTACTGGCTGCTCAGCGGTAAATACTTCTCAAAGTCGCTCAGCATGCACTTGTCTGAAGACTCTCATACAGCCAGGGGAGATTCATTTCTATTGAGACCCTTGATTTTGTGGCACTTCCATTGCTGAAAAGAAACATTACGGGCAGAAGACGGGGTTTTTTTTTTTGGGGGGGGGGGGGGCAGCATGCATACATATATTCATAATGCATTGTTAACAGTGAGTTAACGCTAATATTCTTTATCACAGTGTGCAACTCGCTATACATCAACTTCACAAGATCGCTGAATTTGCTCATGAGAACACCCACTAAACACAACAGGACTTTTCTTATCTCAGTCACACCTCCTATCAGTGAGTATTCCCTTTAACCTGAAACAGACATCTTTTGCCAGCATTTAGCTGTATTTTATTATGCAGCCTTTATTTTTTATGACTGCAGATTTCTTCCATTTAGTCCATAGCAGATATGTTAACCAGCAAACATCCATTATGTATAGAGAATACCTCTTCCCCTAAAGACCTCCGTATACAATACAACGCTTTAGTAACAGCACCCGAACTACTAATTTCGAGTATTGCCCAATTGGACTTCCAGTCTGGAAATGTAAATTGCTTAACTTGTCCTCTGCATATATCTGTATAAATTTCTTGGTAGTTTACCAAAAATGAATTAACCGTAATGCAAAGGCTGAGGCTATGCCACATACACACCAAGAGGAAGAAAAAAAAAACGTATCGACAAAAGGAAAACATTCTCTGTTTGTGAATATCGAGCAAGTCAGTCGGGTTTAGTTTGGAGCTGCCTTCTGAACACACCTCACCTATGTCAATCCACGGTTTATTACTGTGGATGTGGCCAGGCAGCTAAGCTTATTGGACACCTACTAGCTTATTATTGCAAAAAACAACCCGCATAACAACTAGCTCTGGTTTTTGGTGCCGTTTCCCTCCTTGAAGGCGTCTACCACAGGTTTAGACAGGTCGGGCTCAGAGTTGGCTACTGGACAGGCGGAGGGCAATGGCAAAACAGCAGCACGTAACAGGACGGGAACAGTTGTCAGACACATGAACTGCTCCTGCTGCCTCCCCCTCTGCCGTCCCTCCAGCTCCTACTGCGGATTTCACAGGGAAAACCCACGAGAGCTGCGTTCAGGCTCTCAAAAACAAGTCCCCCCCAGGGATGCCCCGGCACCCGAGCTGTCCCGCACGCCGGGTGTCCTCCCCCACTGCCCCGCCCCGTCCCCGCACGCTGCCCGGCCGGGCTGCTCGGGGCTCGGCTCCCCGCGCACCCGACCTGCGGCGGCAGCGGCACCGGCCGGCAGCGCAGCCCCTTCCCGCCCGCCCTCCGCGCAGCGCTGCGCTCCCGTTTCGGCGCCCCGGGAAGAGGGGAGCCGAGCAGCAAGGCTCCCTCCGAAACAGCCCTGGGCACAGCCAGAAAAAATAAAATTTAAAAAAATTTTAAAAAGACAAAAGGACGGGAGGAGGAAGCCCCAGCGGCTGCACCGCTGCCCTCGCACAGGTGAGGCCGGGGCCGCGCTCCCGCACGGGGGGCAGGGAAGGGGCGAGGCAGCGCACGGCGCTGCCCGGAGAAGCCGGCTCGGCTCAGCGCGGCTCCCGCCGGCCGCACCGGGAGGCTCCGGGCTCTCCAGAAAGTTTGGCCGGCGCCCGACGCGGACGCCGCGCGGCCCGGGCGGGGAGGCACCTACCGCCGGCCGTCGAGACCGGCCCGACGGCCGCCGCCCCGCACCTGCCCCCGCCGCCCGCAACATGTGGGCTGGAGCCGGCCGGCCGATCGATGAGCCCTGCGCGTTGCGTAACCGCGCCGGCCCCGCCGCCGCCGCCACCGCCCCCCGGCCCGGCCCGGCCGCGCCGCCCTGCCCTGCGCTGCCCCGCGCGGGATCTGGGGCACGCGGGGGGGGGGGGGGTACTCACATCGTCCCACTTGACGAATTTGATGCCTTTCTTCAGCGTGTCGGAGACGCAGACGGGCTTGAGCTGCAGCGCGTGCACCCCTGGCTGCGCCCCGGCCATCTGCGCCGCATCTACCGCGCTGCCCCGGAGCGCAGGAGCCACGGGAGGCGGCCGCCTCGCGGGGGACGCGGGCGCGCTGGAAGCGGCGCCGGCAGAGGGGCGGCAGCGGCGCTCGGCGCGGGCAAGGGAGCGGCTGCCGAGCCGGCACGGGCGGGCGGCTTCACTGGCGCCCGAGCAGCGACCTGGCGCGGCGGCAGCGGCCGGAGCGAGCCATGCAGCCGCACATCCTCTATATACCGCCGCCTCGCCGCCCGCCGCCCGCCCGCTCACACACACACGCGCCCGCGCGCAGGGCACGGAGCGAGCGGCGCTGCCCGCTCCCGCCGCCCCTCCTCCCGCCTGACTCGGCCCCCGAGTTTCCCCCGCGCCAGGTCAGCGCGCCGCGCCGCGGCACCGCCGCGCCACCTGCCGGCGCCGCCCGGAGCCGCCGCCGCCCGGAGCCGCCGCGCCGAGCCCGGCCGCGGCCTGCGCGGGGCCCTGCCCGCCCCCGGCCTCCGCCCTGGCCCCGCCGCCCGCGGCCCCGGCCCCCTCGGCGGGGCGAGCGCCGTGGGGCAGCGCTGCGCGGCGGGGCCGCCGCACGGACAGAGCGCAGCGGCCCCCCCTTGGCCTCCACGCGGTGCCTGGGGCGCCAGGAGGGGACAGGGGTCCCCGAGACGGGGAGGAGGGCGCCTGGGACGCCCCGCACAGCCCCGGCCTGCCGCTTTTGCCGCACAAAAATTGCCTCAGTGAACCTTTTTGCTCTCGTAACGCGGGGGGGCTTCTCCAGTAGAAAGGTGCACGACCCTAGCTCAGGTTGAGGTAGATGCGGACGCAAAGATGGCAAAACATCTTCTATCTCACCTCCCGAAATCCTAAATCCAAGGTTTTTAGGAGGCCTATTTGAAGAGCAGAGCCCTCCGTGCTCCAGAAGTGGCCTCCTGGGGCGGCACAGAGAAAGCACCGGATCTCTCCTTTCTCTGTAGAGGGCTCCCACTGACCCTGGCACTTCAGAGGCAGCAGGTCACGCTTCTTCCGTCGATGCAGCAAATGATGTAGGAGGACGTGTTTAAGGACAATTTGGTTTCGTTTCAGAGGGATGCTATCTCGAAAAAAATACTAGGTAAAAATACATATTTAGTCTAGGTGGAGAGGCAGTTTTATTTTTTCAACTTAAAAGTAAGGTACATAAATGGAATATTGGACTCTCATTTTCTTTTCACTGAGAGCTGCTGGGTTATTAAAGCTTACTGGGCCTGTTCCAACTTCTCTCACTTCGGTAAGAAACTTTTCATTGCCTTTAGTGGGAGCTGAATCTGCTCATTTATGATAGTCTGTGCGGGGAATAATGTACATGCTGCAGGGCCAATTAATCTATTTGATCTATTTTTTATTCTTATCAGCCTTTCATGCAAATATTGGTGCCACATTAGGCAGGATGAAAGCCTGCTCAGGCACTGCTGTGTTTTAATTTCTGCTGATTTGCCATGACTTGGAAGAAACAATAACAAATTCTGGGTTTGACTGCACTGGTGTAAATACAAGATTGCTCTACTTAGGTAAGCAGCAGAGATTTTCAGTACCATTTTCACAACTGCCTTTTCATCACAGTATATAGTCTACAAAAGAATAAAAATATTATGAAAATCCTCCAGAAAATAAGTGCAAAGAGCACTGATACTACTACAGCGGTTATGTATGATCACTTAAGCACTTGCATTCACAGCAGCCTACCAAAATCAGCTGTTTGGGAGATGTAAAGCTACCACTGATTGTTGCATCTCTGCGGTGATTTTCTCTGCAAGTCTGTAATACATTTTTGCTTGGCGTCACCTTTGTTAAAGTCTCCGTTAGGGAGAAACAATTCCAGTTCACAGTGATACCTCATGATTCCTGAGGATACCACAGATTCCTGGGAATGCATTAGTCTGAACACGTAAGAGGTCATCTTTTTGCATGAAGTACTGTTTGGAGCAGTTCTGTGGCTTCTCAGGCTTGAAGTGTTTTAATCAAATGAAACAGACCAGAACATGATATTTGGCCCGAGAGAAACTTGTCTTTTATATGGCAGATAGCTGATCAATTTTGCATCAAAATGAGGAACAAACAAAAGAGGAAAGGGGACTACGAATGTGCCTTTTAAACAACACTTCCAGAAGGTGCTTATGATTCAGTCTTTGCTGAAATCCTGAGCTCAGTGAATTCAGTGGGAATTTTAGTTTTCATCCCAGATACGTAGCTTCCGTGTTACTGCTGTTGTGTAATTAACATATGCACCAGCTAAGAATGCGTTCTTTGATTGTATAGTACGTGCTGCACACATTTAAATTCAGTGCACATCTAAATTCAAGCTCTTTTCCACAAAGCATGAGATCAGTGACCTGGCAACAGGCTGTGTTCGGCAGGACTGCTTCCCTCAGAAAGAGCATGACTGTCTTACTCAATGATCGGACAAAGTCAGGGAAAATAAGAATGAGACGCACCTTTCTCCAAATTTGCAGTAACCCTTCCTGAATATCTAAAGTATTATGCTTATCTTCTGTCTCTGCTATCAGCCCCTTTAAGTTCCAAGAAATTAAAGGAAAGAGGTACTGCAAGTAATAAAGTTGGTAGTGCTTTATTAAGATAAACAGTTGTTCAAAATCCTACATCTCAAGTGTAATGTATGCTGGACTGACTTTGCTGCAGGAATGGACTTCAGAATGCTTTCATTTCTGTAGGCTCAAAAAAAATCTCACCCTGGACAGTAAAATGATTATGTAAGTAATATAAATTATTTGCATGCAATATACTTGTAAGGCATTCTTTTAATATAACGTGTTTATGTACAGGTATTTAATATCTGGAGAAATAAACTGAATATACAGTATGATTTACATTCACATATGCAAGTGTATGTAGACAAATAGGAGAAAGGAGCTGTAAGTGCTTTAAATAACAGATGGCACTGATCTAAATCGGATCAAACGAAGATACAAAGAAAGCTATATTGAAAGACTGTCATGAATTGATAAGAAAAATGCATTACAGATATAATTGAGTCTTTTAAATTTGATTTCAGAGACATACATATGATATATCTCAATGCCATTTCTATCCCAAGTGTATTGGTATCAGACTACATTTTGAAAAGAAGCAGTGGCATCAGCCTTGAAAATGCTTAAATGCAATGGAGCAGCTAACATATTAAGAATTAAGCATAAGTGGCAGTGTTTGCAGGATTTGAGATTAAAGATAAACTCAGCTTCAACAGAAGTATATCATCCTAATTGCATTTTAAATTGGGTGAAATTATACTTTAATTATCAGTGGGAGCAGGATCATTAACTTCTACAGAACAACTCTCCAGAAAAGAAATATAGAAAAATTGACCCTATGTCTCTAATAAAAGCAGAGTCATTCTAAGGAAAGCACCCTTCAAATAATGCAGACAGTAGAGCCCAAATCTTACCAATGCAAGATGAGTACCGCAAGGTACAGTGAAACCGTCCTGTGGAAGACTATCTTGTTAAAAAATGAAACCTACTGAAGACACTAATCTCAAGAGATACCACTTTTTTTTTCCGGTCACTTATTTACTAAAAGAATTCACCTATTAAATTAATAATTCCAAAAACCCATGGCCAGTAGCCAGTGGCATATATTTAATTTGATCAAATTTACTAGTCAATACATAAACGACATCAGTGAACTGATATATCCTTTACGAGTGAGGAGACTGATAACTTATGTGGCACAGCCACTCAATCAGGTGACTCTTCAAGAGTGAATATAAAATTCTGGCACACAAACCACCACCATAGCAACAAAGACAGCCTGGCAACAGCAGCCGCTGCACAAAAAGAAAATTGCAAGGGGAGGGGGAATCTCGTGCAAAAGTCTATTTCTCATCAGATTCGTTTTGAAATATTTGTTCTTTGGATCAGCATCCTAAAATGTCTTGAAAATGCTGGGAGAGTAAGGATTAGTGCACGGTGTTTGAAATTATTTATGACACTGACAGCGTCCTTGTGTACCTGAAATGCCCCAGGCGCTCCTGCGCTCCCTGGGACTGCCTTTGACTCTGGGCAGCGTGGCCTCCAGCACGGCCGGCACCCGGGGGGCTCTGCGCTGCAGGGAGCTGCGCCGCCTCCTGCCAGCGCCCCGGCCCAGAGGAGCTGGCCCTGCACAGCTCTTCACCCACCCGCGCCAGGCGTTCCCTTCGCAGCTCTCCCCTGTGACCCAAGGATTAATTCATTACAGTGGCAATTAGCAGCGCGCTAGGCATGCACTTTTCACCGGTGCATCTCCTCTGCAGAATCACAGGCGGATCTGAAATACTTACCTTTTAGTCCGACGCTCTCTCGCTCTGCCCCTCTCCCTGCCAGCTCCCTGCCCAGCCCTGGCCCATCTCAGCGCAGCCCAGGGCCCACAGTCACTGCCCCGCGATGCTACAGCGGTGCTGGGCTCCATCCCCAACCCACAGGTGACCTCCTGGCCCGTCCCCATCCCCACAGAGCTGCCCGACGCCCAGGGCTGCTCCGGGCTGTCCTGCTCCCTGGCGGGGCGGTAGCACAGGCCCCAACTGCAAGGCCCTGCCACCCCGGGGGAGCCCCCGGCCATCGCAGTCCCTGCCTAACCTCTGCATTGCAAGAACTGTTACAGGGGGGAAAAAAATACATTAATGCAATGTTTGCACAGTTAAAATTGCAACAAGTCAAAAAGCCAGTAGGTAGGTTCCCTAGAAAGTGTCAATTCACCCTGTGTTACGTGAGAGAAACTGCTTTGGCTTCCCTGTTAAATTTGTAGCATAATACAATTTTGCACATTGTTAAACCAGCCCATAAAATGTACAAAACATTTCAGAATGCTGCATTTAGTTAATTGTGAAATACCTCACTGCCTACCAGATTTCTTAAGTAACAGCTGGTGTAAACTGTCAAAGGCCCTCTGCCTTCAAAGCTGTGCATTTGCTTACACCTGTGTAATGTTCACACCTTTGCCTTTTTTTTCTCCTTTAGCTCTTAGCTACTATCCCAGCTGCAAAGGCCAGTTTGAACAGACTGGAAAGCAGGCCAGCTCACCTGCTTTTATTTACACCCAGTTTAGCTGTGAGTTGTACTAAACCACAAAAACAAAGTGTGTTGCAAAGCAGAAATTGGAATGAAAAAAAGCAAACCCCAGCCTCTTTGGAAACTAAAAATCATGTGCTCAGGACTTTGTTAGCGCCAAATGAATGAAACATCTTGTGTACTTGATGGAGACAGAAGAGGAGACTACCTGCAGACTGTTCTCTTGCAGAACAGTCAACTAAGTTTCCTTACAGTCACAGAAATGCACTGGCTGCATCTTCTGGAAGCGCAGCGAGGGAGTCAGCGTGCACCTTCTCTGGATTCCCCTCCTGTAATTCTCACAAGACTAATTACCATGTGCACCACTAGGACCGCACAATATTCTGCTGCTAGGAAAAAAGCAAAACAGCCCTCAGCTGTAGCTCCCATTACCACAGTGGAGTCATGTCCCTTGGAAGCTAGTGAGTTTGGGCCTAAGCTACAAGTTTTGTACAGTTTGAGAAAAAATCATGCAGGAAAGCCTGAGGCAGGATGGTCTGTCTTTAGCTAGGATGCAAGACTAAGGCTGAAAAATCGTCTTTTCAGATCTGCCCTGATCCTTCTATAAACCTGAAGGAGTAACTTCATGTTCCAGGTCCCCTCTTACTAGATGACTCTGTTGGCCAATTAGACTCCAAGATCTTCAAGGCAGGAACAATGTGTGCGGAGCCTATCACAAACATGCCCTGGATTTCTAGTTGCCACCACAGCATAAGGACTCGGTTTAAGCAGCTTAAAAGTGAAGGCTCATTATGCCAGCAAGTGTACTTGATTTCCATTAAACCTTTATAGAAAGGGTTTTATGATTCTTTCAGATGATACTAAGTTAAGGGAAAATTCTGGCTTGGGTTTGTTGCATTGGCAACTTGACATATTCCAATTAAAAAAAAAAAAAATTCCCAAGTGCTTTTGTGTCTTTTGATAGTTCTCACAAATTAAATCTCAGAAGATTTTAATGATGTGCCTTATCTTGAAGTGAAGCAGCCCATTTAAAATTTCACATCTTGCTCTAATCCACTAACATTTTTACTCTGGTCCCTTTTCAAAAGCATTTTTATAATGCCCCCAACTTTTCTGAATCATCACAGACTTCTCATTCCCATTCTGGCTATTTTACAGAAGTCACAGTTGTAAAGGGTGAAATTCCATGACTGACAAAACATTAGTCACAAAGCAACAGAACACCATTTACGTAGTTGAAAACTGTTGCTCTAAACTGCATTTCCAAGGCTTGGAGCAATTCTGTTGTGATGTAAGCCTTGAACCACAATCTCCCTTAGAGTGAACTGTAACTATTTATGGCAAAAATCCAACCCACAGCTACATTTCAGAGAAACTGATTTAAATTTAAATCGGTTCTTAACACTAATCTAAAAAACACACTTAGAAAATGTCAAATGGAAAGAAGGGCTAGTCACCCTCCTGCAGTCTACTAGCAACCTCAGTGCAAGTCCCACAGTCAGACTGACCGAGGAGAACATTGTCTTCCAGGATTGCAAAGCTGAAGCTGAGCCAAGTAAGCCAAAAGTTATTATAGCGTACTCAAATTCTTACACTGCTTAACCACTAAGAATTTTAGGAAGATTTCTCAAGAGTTAAAGCATTCTTTCAAACAAATAGAGACATCCATTCATCAGGAACTAACGGTAGCTGATGCAGTAGTCCAGGATTTAGGTAAAAGCTGTGAGGCTAGAAATACAGGTTCAGTGAATGGTTCAGTTGATGCCTTGTGCTGTGAATCTGTGGCAAGGAAAAGCACTAACAGGTAAAGCACTTGGCTGTCTCGGTGGCAATCTGCTCTAACAGGATGCCTGCTGAGCAATCAGAAACAACATTTACCAACCTCCCAACCAGAAGACATTGTTAGAAGCATAAAGCCATGGTCAGAGAAAGGTAGGAGGTTAAATGGAGGAGGAAAAATGCCTTTTTAAAGGCGGCCACAGGCTAAATCTTGGTATTCATGAGCAAAGCATAGCTAGCAGGAGGAGAAAAGAAATACACAGCCAATGTGCATCTGTTCCACAACAGTACAGGGTCACTAATGAACACCTTATTCCCATTTCCTCCTCACATTTTACATCAGACATTGAGTAAGCACCACAATACTCAAAGCCCTCTTGGCCCAGAAAAAGAGAAATGAAGAGGACTAATAGGTCAAACTGCAAGGGCCCAATCAAATTTTGGTTGAAATCATCAGCTTTGATGAGTGTTCAAACAGGCCCTCTGAAAGCAAATAACATAAATTATCTTTTTATGAGATTATGCAACCATTTTGATGAAACAGCTGATGATTAATTTAGGATTCAACATTCATTTCCCCAGTAGTCTTGTAAATATGTAAAGGTCATGACATATAGTTTCAAATAAGAAAGAGCAATCATCATAAAGAAACCTCAGGTTTCTGAGCAGCCAGCAGCTACAGAACAGTGAGCAAAACAAAGCTAAAAATGAACAGTACAGAATATAACAAAGAACACCTCTTGACTTATCTAAACACAGGGAGATTTGCAGTAATCATACAGAATATCTGGCACATGCACTGATTTGAATTAATATTCCCACCACCAGTGTTCCCAGTATTACATAGACCATCTCTAAGCAGACTATGTGCTTACAAGATAAATCTGAATGTAAATGCCAACTGAAGAAGCTCTGTTTTTTACTTTTCAACAGAAAAAACCCAAGAACAATAGACATTATTTACCTTACAGCGCCAAGAGTATGTTAACTTATTTATAATCTTGTAATATAGCAAGAATTCAGCCATGAGCATAGCCCTGCTTTGCACAGACACACTGTAAGCTGTTTGGACAAAGGCGGTTTATTACTGTCTAAACCAACGACATAGACAAAGGAAGTGTGCTCAGAGCGAGTATTATCACTCCCCTCCGAGACCAAGATCTTACAAGAAGTCTTAGACAAGCTGAGAACTGAGTCCAGATTTCCAAGAAACCTAATCAGTACTGTTTCTATGCTCTCCTACATGCTTCACAGCACTGATAAAAAACACAGATGTTTTAGATATGATGCAATAGCAAAAATTAGCAGAGCAGTATAGGGGAAAGGATCTTATGATTAATGTTGTATGAACATTAATCAATGGCTAATGTTTAATATAATTTGGTACCAAGTTTGTCAGCAAAATTCTAACCATTGATAATATCTCAAAGCTAACATAATAAGAGTTATTCTTGAAGAAGTATTTGAATTGAAGTGTAGCTGCCTTGCAGCCTAGCTCAGGAAAAGTGCATAAAAGAAACCCAAAGGGGAAACATAGAAATGTGACTTCGGCTTGGCATTTCAAATAAAGTCACTGAGAATTCAATAATGTGAGCTCATCACTACAAAGCCAGAGCAATGGCAGCCCTGCTTCAAAGAACTTCAAATCCAAGTGCCTGATCATACACAGTACTGATCTTCCTTGGTATTTTCACTGATTTCCATTGGGTTGTAGATCCTCAGCTCTTCCTGGGATCAGTTCATGAAAGGTGACTTTCACAGTCAGAAATGAGACATGGGAAATCACAAGGCCCTTAGCACGGAGGCTGTATCTACTTAAAAATCCAGAATTTTAAATGCAAATTAACAATGGGCATCTATTTTTGATAGGAGATGTAAACAAATGCTAACATATGACTGTATTTGCACAGAGGTAGGCTGTATATTCTGTAAAGCAGGCACTTCAGAGTCAGGCCTCTCTGCTTCTTTCCTCTTTCTGTCACCATTAATCTGTGAAAAACTCCTCTTGCCTCAGACTACTGATCTGAAAAATGGATATGGTTATTGCCCTGTAAGGATCTTACAAGCTATAATAAATATCCAATAGCACTATAGAACTGTTGGCTGAAAGATGCTATCTTTACTGTAAGAAAATATAAAACACAATAAATTTGGCAGAGGGGAGACAGGCATTAGTTTGGGGCCAGTTTGCTTCCCCAGCAGAAAACTGTTTCCCTCTTACCATTTTATGGATACAGTCAGGCCTTTTACTTATGTAACAGAAGTAATGGTAGGAAAGTGGGGAATACAGTCCCCCATTTCCAGGCCTTCTGTATCAGCTCTGTGTCTTCATCTCTACCATGGGGAAACTCCCTGCAGTGAATTTCTGCTTCTAAGACCTCTCTACTTATTTTTCCAGCACCTTCCTGTCCTGGGGAAAAATGAATATGGTTCAGCCCAGCCCCTTGACTTCTCTTTCCCGTACCTCACCAACATCTCCCTCTAGAAATCATCGGCCGCGTGCACCACCAGCACGGTAGGCGTTGAGACGGGAGTGCTGCAATAGCAGCTGAACTGAACATTGTTCCATTGGGGGAGGAAGGAGTGATGGAAAGTATCCACAGAAAGTGGATTCATATGGATTCCCCCCCATAGGATTACCCGAGCCTCAATTCAGAGTTTTGTAATATGCAGCATTCTTGCTCATGCTCCATCAAGTATTTGGCAGAGGATCATTTATTTTGTACTAGAGGTGTTTTAATACCAAGCTGTTTATACAGGTGAAAAATTCCACATCCTATGCCTGCAATATGAAAAGAAACTTCGGAGTCAACAGAAGAGGCAATGCCACCTACAAAGATGACAAACTGTGAATCTCAAAATGTTAATACAATGACTCTAGAGGAAAGTTTCTGGATAGATTCATATTTCCTTTTTGTAGTGTATCTTAAAGACATGCCTCTCAGATTGCAGTACAGGAAGGTTAGAGTTACACTAACAGGCAATTCAAAACACAGTCAGAGTTTGTTAATGCTGTGGCAACATGCACATGGAAGGGGAAAGGTTTCATCAAAAAGAGGCAACAAAATAATAAAGCCTACATAGCATATGCTCAAAATCTGGAGAAAGAAAAATATACAGAACAAGAAGAAAGATCTGCAGAAACAGCTTCACAGAGTGCCCTCAAAACTTTTTTGATCACTGAAAGATAGCAAGTTCAGACAGCAAAGAGACAGACCGAGACGACTGATTTCTACACAGCCCCTAACAGGACACTCTAAAAGGGCTCTTGTGTAACAGCACTAACTGATAGCAAATGGCTGACTCCTGACATGCCCCCGTGAGGCCTTGGTCTCCTCGCTCGCCTTCCTAAATTGTTTTGGGAGATCAGATATCTTCACAGACTAGGACGAAGTAAGAAGAGCTCACGAGCTTTGAAATCTTCCATTCCCAGCTGGTGGGCGAATCACTGTTTGTCAGTGCTGCACCAGCCTGAGCAGCTTCTCGATTCACGTTTCCTGCCAGATGGGGTTCTGCCTCGCCGGGTAGGCATTGCATTTGAGAAGTTTTAGGAAACACTCGCTTGCAGGCACTGTGTACAGCAGCCTGGGAGGGCTTGGCAGCAAATTACACGTGTGAGCTCTTGCTCCTTTCCGATGAGGCACTGTACTCTCAAATACCTTTGCTTCTTTCTGAATAGCTTGCACCAAAGCCGATGAAAGAGAAATCATCTGGGATGAAGTTCATTCCTCCACAGAGAAAGAGGGCCTCAAACAAGACTAGACTGTGGTTCGGCTTATGTTGCCAAACACTTTCTGTTCAAACCTTCTTTCTCATGCTCACATCTTTTGGAAGAATTAACATTTTGGGATCTATTTTCTCAGCATACAGATTTTTTTTTTAAGCATATTGGATATGAGCACATTTTCAGGTATTTTTGGAGCTACGAGAAAGGGAATTGTTAAGTCTTTTTCCCTTTATGTGAAAACATAAATGATATGGGTGTGCTGTATATGCACACATACATTCCTACTTATAGCTAAGCCTAAAAAGCATTATGCTTGGGACATGGCATATAGGTAAATCTTCATGGAGAACTAGTCCTTTTGCTGCAGTCGCTGAAGAACGAAAATAAGTTGTTACATCTCATTTTAAAAAAGTGAGTCAAATATTTCCTCAAATATGTTGAATTAATTTTTCATTTTCTGAATCAAATTATTTGAAATATTATCAATTTTCAACAGAAGAAATATTAATTTTCTCTCTGCAACACTGTTAAATCCCCAAACTCAGTTACAGTTCCCTTTGCCTGGCTCTTGAAACCCACTGCCATCCTTAGATTAAAGAACCAGCCTGCTACACTGCAGCATGGACCAATAGATAAATCACAGCTGAAAGCACTTTACAAGGCTGTTTATGAAACCCCTAGCCACCACTTCTCTAGCAGAACTAGATCCATGAGTTCTTCTCCCCTGTCTTAAGGAGGCAGCAGCTAACAGTCGGCCCAGGCACTTTATCTGCAGCCTGCACCTATCACCTCTCAAAACCCACCGCAACTATGCAGCCGTGTTGTAGGCTTAGTGGGGAGGTGGTGGTATTAGTTGCCTTTCACAGTTAAACTGTCTGCTGTGCACAGGTCAGTTCTGCTCCACTTCACCTGTGCTTGTGGCAAAAAAAAAAAAAAAAAAAGAAGAAGAAAGCAAGAAAAAAGAAAAAAAGCAACCGATCTTAAACCATGCATGCAGCAGGCTAAGATTATTCACCTATGTCAAGTATCAGTCTGAGATGATCAGAAGGCTGAAGCACCTGTCAAATCATTTGGAGATGCATGGTCAGGATTCTGGATGATGTTGCCAAAATGTGAGGTTTCACCCCAAAATACCTGTGAGGTTTGGTGACAGGAGAAGACATCAAAAGACAAAGTTTATGAGTGAGAGAGGATGCCTACTGAGATATCTGGGGATGGCATTTGGGGATCCTTGACATTTTGGGAGTACAGGGGAAGATTCATAGTAGGCTAGATTGAACAGCTATTTGAGTCTGGCCCATATTGCTTCCAACAGCTTAGCAACAGGAGGCTTTTCTGCATAGCTTATTTTTTAAACATCTCTAAAAGCATAAAAAACAAATAGGAGTTCGATTTTTGCTGGAATATATAGAGTTGTGTACTCTAATAAAGCGTCTTAGCCTCTGTGGAAGGCTCGCCTCTTTCTATCTGTTACAGACAGCCACAGCCCACCTCTAATGGTAACATTTCTATGGTCTGAAGAAAGGCTATTAAAAAGATACTGCCTTACAGTGCTATAAAAATGAGTTAAAAGCCATTTTGCTGCTAGGTACTTTATATGTACAACTACTCAGAAAGAAACCTGTCATCTCTGTCATAAATTTGAGAGAGGGAAATATGTACGACACATCTTTTAAGTAGAAAATGAAAAAGGAATGGTAGCTTTATGTATTATATATAATACCACTGACGGATTTCAGTATATGAAAATACTATTAAATATTTAAAGGGATTTTGTGTCCCTTAATACCAAATGATGCAAGATCAGCTGTGCATGAAAAATAGCAGCATTATCAAAGTGAACTCTATATACCAAAGATATTGTTGAATTATAATAGAGTTGCTGCACTTATGTCTTTGAAGATATTTTCGTTCTCAGCCGGTGATCTTGGGCATTCAGTTGTCTGCAATAAACATCGTTTGGCATGAAATTTCTGTCTTTCCTGAAGTCAGGCTTTCAGACATGGGCATGCTGCACGCATAAAGACTCTGTGTTTTCATCTCTAGTGAATTTATTGTACTGCTTTATTCAATCTTCGGGGACTCTCTGGGACTAAGTAACTTTGACACAGGGGCAAAAAGGAGT
This sequence comes from Dromaius novaehollandiae, assembly GCF_036370855.1. Lineage (NCBI taxonomy): Eukaryota > Metazoa > Chordata > Aves > Casuariiformes > Dromaiidae > Dromaius > Dromaius novaehollandiae. The sequence goes on from NC_088100.1 coordinate 122,468,186, forward strand.
ACTTTGTCTGTGCCATGACATACAAATGAGTTTCCCCTGAGACATTAAAAAATTGCTACATTGTATTCAAGATCATTTCCCATGGCATTAGTACTCATTCTTGATTAGTTCTTCTCATTTTACCTGTATCACACATTTGGGTTATAAAAGTTTGTTTCATATTTAAGGTAAGCAACTTTGGGGGTAGAAAAATACCGAAGTGAGGTGTCTGCAAAATATCTTCACACACAGATCTCCATTCCTTATTTGAAAGCAAACCATTTTGGCATAGTTATAGCCCACACGGAACAAAAAGAGGCTGCTAAGCAAAGTGCATATGAATTATTGCCAGAACCTCTGCAGAAAGCGGTACGGTATGCCTGCACCTCCATCCCCAGCCCCTACATTAGGAAGCAAGAGAAGACTCTCCATTCTGCTGTGGCAACCACTATAACCCACCAGAGTATCCTACCCAGAAACTGGTTCAGATATTCACTGGTAAAGAGGAGGTCCTATTTTGAAGCCCCTATCCTCTTAAGCTTAAATGGACCTAAACCATCCCGGCTGACTCTGTGCCGACGCAGCTGGGGTGCACACCCACAATATGTCCCATGGACCCTCCTGTACCAAAACTTGAGGAGACAGATCTTAAACGTGTGCTTGATTTAGCAAGTTCTCCAAGCATATGCTTCGAAGTATGGCAGTAGCTACTCAAAGAGGACAACTCACAGGCTTGACAGAAGCGTTAAATATCCCAGGGATTAAGGAAGAGAGTGAGCTGCAAATACTCTAGTACTACAAAGCCTAGCTATTTGTCTAAATTCAGGAATGTGCCTGGCATAAATGCAACTGCCGTGGTTTGATCTGTTAGTGAACTGTTCTATATAAAAACACCGTAATAGCTTTGTGATTTACACTCACTATTTAACATTCATTCTTGCTAACAGCAATATTTTGGCAATTCTTTGCTTGTTGTAAGTGTTCAGCAGAGAACAATATTCTTGCAGCCAGTAATTGCCACATCTCAAATAATTCTAGCCTTTTAGTACCAGTTTCCAAGAGATCTTTATGAAGGGTTGCATATGAATATTCAAAAACTTCTATTATAAATGTAGCTGGTGGTATACAATGTATCAGTTTAAAAGAGAAAAATTCTTATTCATTACAATATACTTTTAAAATAAAACAATAACTCCTTTTATATTTCTGAAATAAGGCTTCTAGCACTGGTGCTTGGATTTAAATCAAATGTATTCTTAAATGATCAAAGTCTTTGCTTTGTACTGTAATTCCGGTATTTATTATTTTATATTATTATAATTGCAACCTAAAAATAATGCATGTGTGTGCTTTATTCAATGTTTAGCCTCAAAAATTTTCATAAATCAGTTAGTCTTTCAGCTTAAAGCTTCCTTAATCACAATCAAATCAGAAGCTAATGCACATATGATAGGGCTACCATGCCAGTCAACAGGCATTTACACCAGAAGAGTCTTTTATATAGGAGAACTATAAGAACGAAAGAAAAGATATGAATAACAAGAGCTTGTTTCCATTAACAGGACAAGTTTCTCAACTATTCAGTCAGGCTTCACCCCAAGTTTTGTGGCTGTGGTTTCATAGGACTGTGCAAACCCTATTGACAAATATTTTGTTTTATGAAACACAGAAAGAGTGTGAAAGACAGTGTTTGTAGAGCCAGAACTTGTGTGAAAGAACCAATTTTAGAACAGTGGCTTCCGCATCAGTTTGCAAAATTATGAGAAGATAGTGAGAGTTAATCAAAAAAAAAAAATTGCATATATAGAAAAGGCCTACTGACATATGTAAAGCACAGACAGTCTTCGTGATTCCATACAGAGAAGAAAGCATGAAATGAGAGTATCAGTATTTACCACAAGTCTTCTCCCAGCAATATTTTAGACCTCTTCTGTCATGAAAATTGATTTGCTACTTGAAAGATAAACCAAGATCCTCAGCTGATATGCACTGGTACAAAGCAACAGAACAACACTAACTCATAACACCCAGAGATCTAGAAAAAAAATCCAGCTAGTGTCAGTCAATAATAGCTAACATTTTTAGATTAGACTAGCCCCAATGATTACACACAACTTTTTGAGACAAAGCATGATATAGTGTAAAAAAAAAAAAAAAAAAAAAAAAAGGTAGAACCTGAGACTGAATGTTTATAGCAATAATTTGTAAAAATGCCTTTTTAAACATAATTGTGATCAACATGTAAATTATGAATAGACAGAGAGATATACCATGTTACTTGGACAAGGACAGCGAAAAAACGGCAGTGCTATTACGGCAAGTTCCCTACCTGGATGCAGGCTGCTCCCGGTTGCCATAGCAGAGGATGCTCTGCTGGGCCCGGGCAGAGGTCATGATGCTGCAAAGTGGCTTCTGGCAATGTCAAACCCAGTTTTGACTGCTGCTCTTTCTGCTCCAAGGTGCCTCCCCACTGTGACAAGTTTCCAGGCTTTTTGTATACTTCTTTTCAAGCTGACTTCTCTCTGTTTCAAAAGTCTTGTGGTAATTCTGTCTGATGGTTGTCTTCCTCTTTAACATGTGCATTTTGGGGCAAAAGCCCTCTCAGCCCTTTTGCACAGTCCAGCCACACACCCCATTTATGCTGCCAGTCCTACCTTAGCAGGCCATTTGCCAAGGGTGGCCTGAGCCAGAACCCCAACAGTATCCTCTATGTTTTCAATTTTTGTAGACGTGGACATTTACAAACAAACCTGAATTAGTTGAGATGATTTATACTACCGAGAAGAAAAGAGAAATCATCATAATTGAGTAGTTTAACTTTTTGATAACATAAGCTACAGATTTTGCTCAGTGACCAACATAGGTAGCTCAGTCTTTTTTGAGCTGCTAAGGATCACCATATTTAATATTGGATTTATTAGCCGATAATGTCATGATGCCTTCTGTATCCACATGGTGTCTCAGTATCTATATTAACGGCTCTGATGGCAGAACTGGAGCTTCTTTTACTTCTTTCTTTTAGAAAACCTATTGACCATTTTGAGGTTTAATGGGCCTTTTGTTCCATAGGTATGCAAAGCTGAGAACGAGGAAACTGTCTTCTCTTTCAGCTATGCTTCAGTTCTTTCCCCTCCTCCCATCAGTTATTTTATCAACTAAAATGAATGTATGCCTCATTCCCAGAGTGCTTGCTCCTCACACAAAAGTACATGAAAAATGATGGGAATGCTAAGTGGCATCTGAGATCATCTTTGATTAAGATTGAGCCTGAAAGCTCTTCAGAAGTTCACAGACTTACTCTTATAGGAAAAGAATATGAAATATGTCAGCCCTAGCTACTATGACCACTCATTTATGCTAATGGACTTTGATGGGAACTTCTCTCATCAACAATTTTTAATGCCTCTTCAGAGTGTTTCAGATGCTTAATAGGCCTAATAGTGTGGGGAACCAAAAGACATCCAGATGAATTATGCTTTCACAGTAACATTATACTGTAATTCTCTCATTGTTGTAATTTTAAAACAGTACTTAGGGTTAGAGTGACCTCAAATGCACATCAGATCCTAAGCCATTTTGAGATCCTATTAGCTTTCATTGTAACTTGGTTTATTCTGCAGACAGACATTGTTTTAAAATCTGATCTATAAAGAAACAAGAATTGGGCTCTAATGTGAACATGAATAGCCACAGCTATGCTGACTAGAATAAAAAGCACTTGCGAAGAAAAAGCTTTCATTCTTTAGGACAACCAGTGTCCTTCCATGACGAAGAGACTGTTTCAATAAAAGGTTGAGGTAGGTCCCAATATAGTTAGTCTACACTGCTCAGAGGAGGAAAAAAATATGCCTTTGTAGGATCCTCTCAATGCACATAGGTAATCAAAGAGAAAGATGAAGCCTCTAAATTGCACTCCTGCAAGGCCATGCTGGCGTCCAACCAGGACTTTCAGCTTTCTCTGGGTCAATCGACAGCTATGCAAGGAGGACTGCTTCAACAAGACTGTACCAGGCCACAGCAGCCCCAAACTGGTAAGCTAAACAAGACACAATAGTAGCCACTTGGGCTAGTATTTCTGCCTCTTTTTTTATAGCTGTACAGAATTGAAGAGAATTGTTTTGGGTTTTTTTGCATCTTCCTCTGGAGTATCTGCCTGTTGCTTGAGATGGGACAAGGTAAGAGCATCCCAAGTTTCCAAAGATGCATCAACACATCAGAAATGTAATACAGAGCCTAAGCTCTTTCTGGAAGAGCTCTTTTCTCACACTTCATGCATGTAAAAGATGAGAAAGGGGAGAAAAGTTTGGAGGAGTAGGCACACAATACCACAATACTTATCAATGCTTATGAATACATGAGTAGAAATCATGAGAAAACAGAAAGTGACAACGTGTATGATCTTTTAAAAAGCCGTAAGGTCAGAAAAGTCTACACAAAAAAGGATTTCTTAGCCATCAGATTTTTTAAAATTAAAAAAAATCAAACAAACTAACGAATAGATTATGTCCTGAAAGCATAAAGATACTGATTAAAAAAAAAATCTGAAAAGCTTAGCAAAGGAACTAGGTATGAGACTGTACAAAGGACAGGCAAGTGATCCCCTCTATCCCTGTGAGCCTGGATGTTGAAAGAAATGGGTCAGATAGCTGCGTAAGTACAAATATGAGACATGAATATGCTAAGAAAGGAATCCATGACAATTTGTGGCACACTCAGCAGAGCCTGCTTTGTATCTGGCAGCTAATCCATCTGAACATGGAGAGAACCAGTACATGCTGACACACAAGTCTTGTAGATCAATAGATGCCAATGGGTATACGCTTTGAATTAAAAGCATTCAGGAAAGAGTCCTTTTAATGCCATAACAAGCCATCCCCCCCAAAAAAATAAATAAATAAAAAGGCAAAACAAAACTGTATGCCTATAGGTAATTCCAGAAATCCTTCATATTATCTATCATAAATATGCAATAATATTCATCAGAAGGATGCAAAACCTAGCATTAAATGGTGTTCCAACCTGGTTAACAGAAGCACAAAATAACTCAGGCTGTATATACAATGGAGAGAACATAACTAAGGGCCAAATTGCCACTTAATTTATTGTGCCTAGGGTTCCCTATTGGTTGGCTCTAGTCCTTCATATGAGCTTAGGAAACAGAGGTATTTAAATCAGACAAATATGGGTTGGATCAGACAAATCTGTGCCAGCAGGTCTAATCTCATTCATGCAATTCTGCCTCACACTGAAAATACACCCTATAACATTGAAATCGCAAATGAGAACACCAGTTTCAAGTGCAACCATCTAGTAGCATCACTCAAAAAGAGGAAAGAGAAGTCAGAGATTTTCATGCCCATGCCAGTTCAAAGCCAAAGCACGACACTTTTGAAAGAGGCAGCACTTTTAGGTAAGAAGCCATAGAGGGGTTTCTGATTTTCAGAAATTGCACTTTACTTACTCTCCCAAAAAAGCAGGTCTGCTTGTGGCAAGGACAAAAAACAAGGGCCATCCAGAATCTTTTTCTAAAGGTGTTCTTTCTCCTTTTTGTTGTATACAGCTACAAGTTTGTTTCCATAAAACCATAACTTATTTTCTCTCTTCCTCCTCCTCCTCCCCCCCCCCCCAAAGAAAAAAGAGAAACTGAGCTTATAAAAGGGACATTCCTAATGTCACCGTAAAAAACAAAACCATCCAAAGATTTTGGCAAGCCCAGGCAATAATGACTCAAAGAATAGTTTTTTGTTTTAAAGCTAAAAAAAGCTTTTTCTATATGTCTTCAGTTCCTCCTTTCTTGTTAAATTCAGTGTGGCCTCCAACTTCTCATCTGGTCACCTGCAATCACTTGTCTTGTGCGTATTTAGGGACTATAAGAGTCACCTGAGTGAGGTTAATTTGTAAAGAACAAAAACAACCACCCCCCTTGCACTTATGCACCATTGCTAAGCAACAGCAGGATGTTCTCAGTGTAAAATCTGATGACAATATGCTTCCATTTTATATTTATTTGTTCACCTCTAACCTCAAATGGTACTGGCCAGGGAGCTGAGTTTTGGAAGAGTCCAATTCTACTAACACAATCCCTGTTTTAGGAACTCCTTATTGGAGATAAATGAAGTGACATGACCTATTAAATTGATCACATGATGAAGAGCAAGCAATTTGAGGTTTAATTCCAGCTTTGGTACTGACTTTTTGCAAAGTCACTTAACTTCTTATCACTTCTGTGGCAACACTTGTGTGCTGTAGATATGCAAGGGTTAATTAGTTAAAATTCCCCTTGAAAATGTAAAGTGCTACATAAGTGCTAAATACCATCATTTTTTCCAATAATACCTTGGCATAATTCCTAGACCTGATTACAACTTGTCCAAAAACCATGCATAATGCATATGTACACAAAAAAGGTACATCATCCATTATATATGACTTTGAGCAGCCTAGAGAAAGGATATTAGCCTAAGTGATCCACTAAGTATTTCGCTCTCTCTAAAATGGCCCAGAATTAATAGGTCGTAAAACATGTATCCTTACACTGTACTATCTTTTCTTGCAGTTAGCACTCTAATAAAAGTTATTTCTTTAATATAGTATGAATTATGGAAAGGTCATATGCAACAATTAAGTTCAAGTGGCATTCATTCAGTTTGGACAAAATGTAAAAAACACAGTTAAGGAGTAATAATGGTATTCTGATTATATATGCAAGTTGTATTTAGATACCATATAGCAACATAGCTTGAGAACCTTATAGCAGCAACAGATCACAACATACTTCTAATGGAGTATCACCCCATGTTTCAAAAAAGGGTGGAGGGGAAGTGAATTAATCAATTACCAAAGATGAAATAAGGACCAGGCTGTGACTGAGCTAGAAAACTAACTCAGTCTCCCAAGTTATTTGTAAGCAGTCACACCTCTAACTTTGTGTCATCAAAGGATTTCTTTTCTGATGTATCAATTGTTTTCTCTTGTTATTTGTCAAGAATAAAGGTCTCCAGAATGGTCATGTGCAGATACATAACTGTGGAGGAAGCAGCTATTAGTATTAAATAAAGCAGATATGCAGTGGAAGAGAGAGGTAAAGGAAACAAGCACATCAGAGCAAAGTTGCAACAGAAAAGTTTGTGAGAAGAAGTCCTGAGCTGTCCTGAGAATCCAGGGGGCTGACTAATCAAAAAAAGCACTCCTGGAGAAGAAGTTTGGAAAACCAGTCTTGGAAACCCCCATTTTATTTCACCTACTGGCATAACATGAGAAAACATTGTGTCTGAATCACAAACAACCTTTTGGCTTTGTAGTTGCAGATGATAAGGACTTTGACTTCTTGGAGGGACTCCTAGCTCCTAGAATGAGACCCTAGACAGCTGTGGGGCCACACTCAGAGCATATTACAGTCCCACTAACATGTTTTTGACAAAATTTTCTTGACTCAGTTTCAGCTCTGGGCCTGCTTCAGTGGATGGCAGTTCTTTGGGACTCTCACACACCTTTTGTTTTAGGCGGAGAGAAGGCTTTTGTCATCTTTGACACTGCAACTCAACATCCCCTGATGAATTTCAGGGAGTAAGTCAGAAAAAGTGCTTTAAGTGATACTGCAAGCACAAGTAGTGTCAAAATACATAGAGAATGGAGTATAAAAGCCTGAGGCATTATCATGAGTCTTCTCTTGGAGCTAGTTAATAATTTTGCAACCTGTCCTAAGTAAGGGCTGGTATAACACATTTTTTTTTCCTCTTATTTGAGGGAATACCAAAAGAGTAAGCTGCTTCACCTTATTTCACACAGTACCTCATTCCCTCCTGCCACCCTAACCAGCTGAACCACACCCCTCCTACTTCTTCATACTTACCATTTCTCAAAGCAACTAAGGATAGGAGAACTTCCAGTTTCCACCTATCCCCCACACTCACCCATACCAATAGCCATCTAATGACTACTGCTAGAATACAAGTAGCCTTCATACTACCAGACATCTTTAGCCTACACTATATTCCTTTTCCCTCCAACTTTCCTTCAATTCAACACAGTTGAATTAACACATCAAATAAAGATGTACCCCAATTATTTTTAACCATACAGAAAAGGTTGCAAGAAACTCTCCAAGCAGTCCTACACTATAATAACAACACCATATCTCCTTAACACAACAAATTTCTGTCAACTAGTAAAGCTTTTCTTAAATACCCCTATTTATATCCCTCAAACACAATACCCTCCCCCTGCCATTTCCCCTTCTCCACCATCATGTGGTACCACCTTTCTCACAGGACATGATTAACTAACGAGCATCCCCTGGCTACTGCAGTAGCTGGGACATTCCCAAGCCAGCCTAGAACATACACAAACAATACAATCACCTCCAAACCAAGGCACAGGAATGCAAATGGTATTTCCACCTGGCCACATTTCCAGGTGAAATTCATTACTGTGCTCTGTTAGAGGCAATTTTTGTTAATGCTTTAAAGTAGTGACAAGAGGTAGAACTTAAAGAGGGGAACAAGGCAAATCTGGAGTTTATTCTGTTTCCATTGCATAACTGAAGGAAGAGCAAAGAGCACCAGGCTATAGCAAATATACGGAAAAAGTCATTGAAAGAATTGGAAGTTTTTCACTGTTACGACTGTGCTGCAGACTCAGCCTAAGAACCCTCCTCCCACCTTCTGCTCCCATACCCCTGTGCAGGCTATCTGGACTTGGAAATGTAAGAGGAGAGCAAAAAGCTGCTTGCCTGGTTACTGTCCTGTTGCAGGAGATGGGCAGGACATAAGGCACATAAGGCTCCATGCTCCTCTGCTCACTGGTCCTAGTGTCTAAGTTTGCTGCTGTAATTTACAGCTGTGACAGGTGGAGACTGAAGGTATTAAACCTTAAGAGCAGAAAGTTACTGATTCAGGCGTATCTGTCTCAGTCCCTTGCCATGTTACAGCTGGACTGGTGCAATTTGCAAGCTGCTCCCAGAGGCTGTCTGCAGCTCTTAAACCTTTTCCTGAGCTGTCAAGGCAGTTGGCAGAGTAAGTGTCACTCCAGCCTAAATCCTTTCCTCAGAAAATATGAAGAGAAGATTCATCATATTAGTGCTCATGAGAACTGCCAAATGCACAGAACAAATTCTGTGCAGACAGGAACACCTTCTTCTGGCAGTATGTTGCTCACTGACCAGAAGACTGCTTCTTGCCATGAAGGCACTTTACCCTTCATGACCATTTGGTCCTTGGCCTCTCTGTGAGGATTTCCCAGAATGTCAGTTAATACCAGTTGCACTGTTCTTCTGAGACATGCCATCTGTCAGTTAAGACAATGAACCCGATTCCCACTGTTTTCAGGAAATGCTACCAAATAATATTTTTTTATTTACTTACTGCTTATTTCTCAGTTCAAACTAGAGCTAAGAGAAGGCACTGGAGAAGTCTGCTTACCTTGTTAGCAGATCTGTGTGTCATTCAGATTGCTCTGAACACTGTTTCAGAGCTGTTTATAGAACCCAGCTTTCTTAATATCCATCTGTTAAGAACTTGGCAGGCAACTTTGCCCAGTGGCAAAAAAATGTTTGATCCTTGGGATGTTTGCGGTCTCCAGACAGCTGACCAAATGAATGCTTAGCTGGTCTTCCTGAATATGCATTTGTTGGTGGTTTCCAAAGGGTTAAGGGCTACATCTAATTGCTAATAAAGTTGATAAAAATATTCTCAAAGGCATTAATGAGAATTGGTTCAGGCCCCAAATCAGTTAATCCGTTTTTAATTAAACAATGTTTAATAAATAACATTTGCAACAACTGAGCAGCTATCTTAAGCCTCACTAAGGAAAGCTTGATTCTTAAAACGAAATTTTGCAGACTATCTGGCCATAACAGAGGAGGTTGAACTGAGATTTTACAGTAGAATAAAGCATTTGTCTTACTATGGGATCAACCTTGCTGTGATAACTTTGATTTCAATTAAGTTATTCCAGATTTTCAGTAGATTGGAATCTTGGAATATTTTACAGTACTCTGAGCTGATCTCAATATGATAATGTGAGAGAGACTTTCTTTAATACACACTGTCATATCAGTATATTTTCAAATCCAGCATGCTGAGACTTTGAAGCTCTTGGAGCAGGGACTGTCTCTGTTCTGTGTTTGTGCAGTGCCTAGGAGAGTGCAGTTCCAGTACACAAATAGGGCTGATGGGTATTCCAGTAATACAAACTATAAGTGATTACTTAACATTTCAAATGTCTTCATGTCACAAAACAGATGCTTTTTCTTTCATGTGCAAAGGGTTATATGTAGTGCACTTCTGACTAAGCAAGTGTGAAAGGCAGAAAAGACCTACCTGACAAACCATATGGCAGATTTATTTATAAAACAGTGTACTTTCAGATGTACTGCCTGAGAAGATGCTTGTCATAAACAGTTGTGTGGTCTACAAACACATAATAGTCTTAATGTGGTGGGAAGTGTAGATAAATGCATCCAGATTGCAGTACCCTTGCTGACTCCTGGTACCGCTCGTACCTTATTCTACCACAGCCCCACTGAAATCAGCTATTCTGCACAGGCAATAAGGGTGTCACCAGCTGGTCTTTAAGTGTGCTAATTCCCATATCGTAGCATAAACCCTCTTAATCCACTTGCCCTGGTTGTACCTACTGGTATCAGTTATGAGTCACTGCCATTCTTAGCTCCACTATGACTTCCCTAATTATGACACATCCCAAAGGAAATGGGATTGCTATCTTGGATGCCAATGTGCTGCCAGGCCATGTGAGCTGCCATCATTGTCTGGCACCCATTCAGAGCTCTCACCAGTGAGGTGTGTCCTAGTGACAATATTTCAGTTAAAATTTTCAAAAAAGACAACACCACAAGGCGCACGTCCCTTAGATGAAAACATCATTTGCATGGTCTGAAAGGGGTGCTAACAACCCCTAAAAGTAGTTAGCAAGAGAACAGTTCTGTTCACACTATAGAAACACAATGGGTGAAACTCCCCTTTCCCCTGTAAAATGTTTTTCTTTCTAATAAAAGGTTTATGGAGTACCATAACACTTAGAAAATTCAACTCAGAAGCTTTAGTCAGCAATGCTGAGTTTTCATTAGTGCAAGTAAAACAATGAAGTCTGTACATTAACTACCAGCAAAGCAAAATTCTGCAGACTTGGTGCATATTTGCGCAATCGATTACTGCTCTGCACACTGTGCAAGGAGCAAGCATACGGGGAGCCAACAGCACGGTGGGATCTTATGGATTTTCTGCTTTTTTATTTTATGCCTATTTACACAGGCTCCTGATCTCAGGGCCTGGAGCACATTTCCCCCCCATACACACACACACTTCTAGGAGTTTCGCTCTCAGCACTCAAGGCCAGCTTGCTGATAAGAGCTGCTGTGAAGAAAGCTAGGAGACTCAGCAGAGGCTCCCCCCGCAGCAGCTCTGCTAAGAAGCCTCGGTGGCGGCTCCCCCTCCTTCCCTTGCTGCTTTTAAGTTGAGGCTCTCACCCTCGGCCCCTGCCTGAGCTAAACAGCCATTCCTGTGCCTGGCCATGGATCCTGCCGATCTCAACCCTGACCCGCAGGTGACCACCCGGCCCAGCCTCAGCCCTGCCCTGTCCCCACAGAGGTGCCCGATGCCTGGGGCTGGGGGTGCCCCCAGCTGCCCCGCTCCCTCGTGGGGCGATGGGACGGGCCCCGGCTGCGAGGCCCTGCCAGCACCAGGAGCCCCCAGTGCTGCTGCTGCACTGGCCTGCAGGGAGCTGCTGGCCCTCGTTATGCTCTGACACTTAACACAAAACTTCTTTTAAGTGATAGGAAATACATATTTTTTAACTCTCTCAAAAAATAAGATGAAAGCAAGAAAACTAATTAAAAAGCACCCAACACCAGAGTTCTCAGAACAGACAAGAGATTAATGGGCCCACTTCTGCTTGCCTTCCTAACGCATGTTCTGCATGAGAAAAATCAAGCAATGCTTTACCTGATGCCAACAGTACTTCTCCCCTGCTGACAGACTTAGGCTGGTAGCCTGTGACCTTATGAAGTGATTTGTACATCTGGAAAGAATGGTGGACTTTCAGATCTCTCCTGTCACAGACTAGCTGGGAAAGCAAAATAAAAAAAAAAGTGTCATGAAAGCTGCAGGCTTCATAAATAGTGTTTGACTGGAGGCTGCGTATCACTGCTGGAATACACTTTAACTCACTTTGGAAACCGAAGTGCTTATTCCACATCTAAAATAGTCAATATCCTCACAGCCCTTCAGATAACACCTGCTAAATTCCTATTCCTGTATTTGTTCTGTTCCACACTCAGTGCAGGGCTAGATGACAGCTACTTAGCAAGACTCAGTGTAGCAGTTTGCTTAAAAAGAAGACTTGCTTTTTCATTTTCTTTGCTTCCTAATAACATTTACACAGTCAGTGGCAGAGGCTCCCATACCACAGACGGCAATGGTAGGCTATGCTGAAACTGTTTCCTGCTGCCTATACGCAGGCACTGCCTGAGCCACAGCTTGTGCCTGCACGCAGGCAGTGACCAGTCATTAGTCTGTGCCTGCCTGCAGACACTCACCCATGGCTCAGGTTAGCGCCCAGCCAGAGGCAGGGTTAGACCATTGGCAACTGCACGTGTAGAAGCTCTGACCTGCAGTGCAGGCTGCAACATGCACCGGCACCCACCAGTATCCAAATGGTGATGCCTGCTAGGCTGAGGGCAGATGCATCTCCATTTAGAGGGAGCAAGGAGGGGCCCTGGAATTGGAGAACATCAGAAAATGGTTGCACTTTGGGGTGTGAAGGACACGGACAGAGGAAGGCAAGGTGATGTGCCTCTCCCTTTGTGTGTATACTATACATGCAGGGAAATGTTGGGTACAAGTGGCAATTGTTGCGGCAATTGCTGAATGGTACTTCGGGCATTTTGATCAGTGGTGACCCTGTCAAACTATGTTGAGCAAGCCTTGTTTTATAGCACTGACTGTCTATATATCACAAAGGATGTTTCACTAAATGGTATACAGGCATCTGAGTAGGTAGTCTGAATTTCAGTGAAAGGATGACAAAGTTTGATTTTAACGCAACATCCACTGAAGTTGGTGGGAAGGTCTTCATTAGGTTCAGTGAGTACTAAATTTACTTCTCTGTCATCTCCTCATTCAGTCTGTTGGACACAGATCTGAACAAACACTTAAAGGTGTGAGAGCTGCGCTGTGAAAATCATTATGGGCAGATGATGCCAGGAAAGGAACACAAATTCCTCAGTTATGGGGCTTTGCCACCCCATCCAGACGCGAGCCTGGGAAGTCCTGGGTGCAGCACTGGTGAAGGGCCAACCCGTGCAGCTAGAAGCAGGCCACAAGACTCTCAGAGATTAGTATGAACACTTTGAAATACATCAGGCAGCAATTGTGGGCTGACTGTGTAAGTCCTGACTCATTCTGCTTCTTCAGAGATAGCTTCTGACTTTGTGTGTAGAAGACATCACAGCAATTCAACAGCGGCATGGTAGAGAAGTGAAAAAATAGAGGCTCAACACACAGACAAAGACAGCAATACTTTGCAACACACCTTTTGCACTAAAGGCTGATTAAAAAAGAATAAAAATGTTTCTGTCAGACCTATTGGCATTCTGGGACCAGCCTCAGATTAGAGATCTTTGAGGAAAAACAAAAGTGTTAAAACAATATTTGAAACAGAGTCCTTAAAGCATGCACCAGGGACTCCTTTCTCTTGCTTTCTAGCTCCAGGTAGAACACACATGTTTACAACTAGTGCTGTCTATGAAGCGGCCACTTCTTATTTCCTGCTTCTTTGCCAAGTTTTTGACAACTGAACTGTGGATATTACCTTGTACTAAGTATTTGCATAAAGCTGAACTGTTTAGACAAATACTTCATACTGAAACCCAGCCACTCAAAACAAAAATCAGGTACCTCTCCCCCCACAACAATTTCTTGTGTGAGTTCTGGCTGGTACTTCCACTTTGCACTGGGAAATGAAAGTTTAGAGGAGGCTGAAGGCATGAGACTACTAGATGCCTTCTACCATCTCTAACACAAATTCATCCAGTTAAACTAATTAGTGATTGCTTCTTAGACTTTGGCAGGCTTTGGAGATATCTTTGAAATTGGATATTAATGGAGAAGAACATGCGCTGGAGCAGAGGTGCTCAGATATTCCCTGAGTGTATATGTATTGACCAGCAAATACTTGTATGCTGACCAGCAGGTCAGTGGGGAAGGCAGAGCGGTGACTGCCAAGCTCAGGCTGCACTCTTTCCTCTCAGTGGGATACTGGTTTCACTGCCTCTTCTCTAGGAACATGTTGTGTTTCAGAAAACTTGTAAGAACTGTACATCTTCAAGATTTTTCTCTCTTAAATTCAATTAATTAAGGTTGACTAAAACACCAAAGTTAAAAAGACAGACATCACAAGTACACAGTCCTTATTTCCTTTAGAAACTGGCCTGAAATACTGTTGTGAAGGTAAATATTGTAAAATCAGAAAATACATGGTATATATTTCACATTCCCATATGATACATGATTAAAGACTTTAGTAGCCAATGTGCCAATTATCAAAAAACATTTCAAGAGGATCCCATATGGTCTTTTCCCATATGGAACTTTTCTGAAGAAAGTGTTCATGAATCTGTGTTATCACAAAATGCACTGAACACAGAAAGATAAAGCCAGTGTCACAAACAAAAAGAACAGGACAAGGCAAACTTTTTCAGAAGTTATTGTCAATAGTAAATACTGCATGCTTTCTGCTCAACAAAGAGAGAATCTGTTGGGGCAAGTTCATCTGAGAATTTTTTATTAGCTGCTAAAATGTGCCACAGCTTGCAAATTCTTTTGATTCCAAATGGGTAGCGGTAGAATGAAATTTAGAGAGCTATTAATTCAAATACTGCAGATTCATATTCTACATTTTTAATCTAACCTTTCTTAAATTCAGCCATTGAATAATCTTATTATGTTAGGAAGGCTGCATACATACTCATTTTTTACAGAACCTACTTTAAAAACAAGTTGTTCTAGAACAACTTTTTCAAAACACATAGGGAAGATAAGCAATTTTATATAAAGTCTCTGAAAAACTTGCTTTTTCCTTTTCAAAGAATTTGAGAAGAGCTTAAATCAAATGAAAACTAATTGCATGCAAACATGTGATGCAACAGTGAGAATCAGCTCAGCCCCCTTGTATACAGCTGCAGCTGATTTTTGTCCACTACCAGACAGTCAAGAATTATTTTGAAGCCTGCTGCTAATACTTCAGCTGGGATTTTAGGATTTGAAGGTAGCAAGTGAATGAGTCATTGAGGCTTGATATATCAGGCAAGGGGCTTGAATCACTGAAGTGATTAACAGTGTCCATCAAAGCAGCTCTAAGCCTTGACACTGAGCCTTTAAACTTGTGGAAACGAGAATCAAAATAGGATGAAATACTTAATGCATCTGTACCTTCACATAAATCATTGGTAACACACAGACAACACAAAATATCAAGTCACCATACCTTTTCATAATTCATAACAGAGATTCTCTAGCTTTATTAAGTGTGTTAGCAAAGTTCATGTTCTGAGAGTGAAGACTTAAGAAGCCAAGCTAAAACCACTGGTGCCTAGGAACAGGTAGGCTAGAAAAGCCAGGCAAAGCCTCACAGTGGTGTTGGTTTAGCTCGCAGAGGTGCAACTGCACAGCAGTAATTGCACTGCTCTTTGGCACTTCTGAGCCTCTAAGAGGAAATTCTAAGGGGACAGGGTAGCAAAGAGGATAAGGAGGATTAATTTAAGATGCACATTTTATCTTTTTACACAGAAAACCAATGCTTAAATAATAACGTCTATGCTTAAAAGATAAAGCATCAGAGAAGAGCTAAAATCCATTAGTACAATGAGTACTTCCAATTTTAGTAGTAACAAGCAGAGCCCGTTCACACAGAGGTTAGCTAAACAGTTATTTTAAGGACTCACTGTCCTTAGTGGAAAATTAATAGAGCAAGTGTCAAAAGCCTTTCATGATTTTAAAAATTAGAACAGTCTGTCTCCACTGGGTATCTGTCCTGCATAGAAAGCTTTTCAGCTACTGAAATGTAGAGTGTGAAGTTTATCCAGCTCCTAGAACTTAGCAAAGCTGTCCTGAAATTATAATATCTGCTTATCTCAATCACACATGGCATTTGATGAGTATACGGGCTACTTAGAGCAATACAATTTGTCTGCACAAGTCATTTACGTCATTCACAGCAGTGGAAAAATTAAAATACAGTCACTTGGAAACTGAGAATCACAGCACACTTCAAAAACCTCCCTTTCTGCAGGGAAGAACAGGGGGCATAAAAAGCTATTAAAACTGCAAAGAGAAAACACTGGGGGAAGGAGAGGGAACAAAGTGTGAACAACTGCCAGATTTGAACTTAAAAGCAAAAACCCAGACTTGAAATTCTGCACTATGGTAGGCACTAGAAGTTTCACCAACCTTTTGAGGGGGAATTGCACAGGTGTATTTGAAAGTGGAAACAGATTTACATCATCCATGGCTCAGAGGATCACTTCATGCTTGCTTCTACATATGTCATTTGACTTTTGCAAGAAGCTGAATGTGCTTGCCAATCAATCCCCTGACCTGCAATGGCAGTTTTCACTTGCTGTTCAGCCCAGCATACATAAACTTATTTTTGGACTGCAGCTACCATCAACTCCCACTTGTCTGTGGGTGGTTTGTTTGAGCTGTAAACTAACAGTGCCACCTATTGCACATATGCTCTGATGCAGACATGAGACTTGGCTCTGGGTCAGGCTAGCTCAGGTTCAGCAGTCCCCATTAGTTCAGGTGCAGTGCTGCGCAAACCTAGTATTTTGCTTCCAAAGCTGGCATGGGCTTTGAAGCAGACTGCAGAGACACCCAAGAGCTGGATAAAAGCTCCAGCCTCGATTTGTTGGTCACTCCAGTTTTGAGTGAGCTCGATTCCACTGCATGGCTCTGGAAGAAACCACTCATTCCCTTTATATAGTACTCCCCAGCACGTCCTCTAGCGCCAGAGTCACCTAGCTATATCAATCTCCCCTTACATCAGGCAACAGAGAAACACGCTGCACACTTGCAGTTTCTGACATGTACCTTGCTTTTCCACCAGTCTATTTAGAGATGTGGCTTTACCTTAAAGGTAGAGGAAATAAAAGAGGGTTGAGGCTTTTCAGCATCTTCTGTCACAGAACTAGCCCAACTGGCTTTGTCCATGTATTGCTATGACAAAGAAAAGAGGAGGAAAAGCCCTTTCCTGAGCTGTGGCAGACTGAGAAAGCCCTGCTTTCTCCAGAACTGGCACCTCATGGCTGTTGCCCCTGGGTTTGTCACACTTACTGGCTGCTCTGTCCCACTGGATGCCACCAGCAGCCCAGTGCCTGTAAACCCCACCACCATTTCAGTGTCTGCCTCTCCCTGTGGCCACAGTTGGCTCCACTCTCTGTTTCTAATCCTACCAGGGACCAAAACCAATCAGCACTAACTATCCACAAAGCTCAACTTGACACTGGATTCATCATACAATTATGCTGGTGTGGTGGACAGCAAGTGTTGCACTGTGCACAATAACCAAACAGCACACAGTGGGGTCCTGTCAATGGAAAGCCAAATCCAAAAAATCTAAGTTCTTGAATATATACACATATATTCAATCACTTTCTATATACTGTTACTTTGCTTTCTCCTCTTCCAATCTTCAACTGTCTACTGTCATGCACTTCCTAATAGTTCAGTTACTTTACCCCAAAAGTAGGCCCACTCTTGGTCACTGTTCATTAGCAATGTCACAAGTGCAACCCCGTGTTCAATTCATGCTATGTATTTCTAAGTGCTAGGCCTAGAGAGTTCCTAGTCTGCATGGCCTCACCCCACAGTATCTCCAGTGTCTTGCATGGACCTCTTGTCTTAATTCTTCAACAGACTACAGATATCCTAGCCTACTATCCAGCTCCTATCAGCTGGACTCACATTCCCCATTATGTCATCTACAAAACTGCAATAATTACCCTTCCTATTTTTCAGGCCAACCCTGAGCACAGTTTTAACTCTTCCAATCCTGTGCAGGTGAAAGTCACAGCCTTAAGTTATTTGGGGCGGCAGCACTGAGCCTGAGTCCCAAGCAGTGTTGTTCCCATCAGGTCTGGGCCCTGTTGAGTATCACATGATGAGAGAGGAAAGGATAAGAAAGAGTGGTCTCTTATGACAGTATTAACATCAGGGTTGCACCTACTACACAATATTAAGCAGTTCATTCTAAGTCAAGTTTACTGCAATTACATTTCAGAGCTTAATTAAGCTTCTCTAGCAGAATGAAAAGGTATACTGAATCTTTCTCTATCTCTCTCTCCTCTGTCCCTTCCCCTCAGCCACTGAGAGTAGTCAAAATTGGTTGAATAATGAACTGTTCATTTTACTAAAAATTTTAACTCATTTCTTATTTTGACAAATTAACACTTGCCAAAGTTCTTTTTAATGGTTTCCAAATTGTTTTTCAGACTCATGTATCTATTCATCTTTACCCAAAGTTTAGAAGGAAAAACAGAAAGCAAGATTAGATGACAGCACACTCAACTTTGCCTTAGTGAACACGACTTTATAGGAAATGTGTCGATACAGATCAGCTAACAAGTGCTAGCAGATGAATGCTTTATTATCACTAAGTCTGTCTCTCTTGTCTCATTCTGAAAAAAAAAGTCCCCTTTCTCTTTCAATCTATTTGAACCAGTATATATCTGTCACTTAGCTTTTGGTCTTAGATGGGATTTCATTTTAAGCTCTGATCAGATATAAGGACAAGAATGTAGTCTTGATGTTCTCTCAATGAGCTTTTTTATTTTACTGCACCATCTCCAGAAACCTACAGTGTCCTAAATACAGTTTTGATATCCTAATCTCAATCTAGTATCATTGGCATAACTGTAATTCAGCTGTATGGTTGCCGGGAAAGGTGTATTTTACAAGAAAGGGACTTTTCAGGTTTCGTAACTATTGGATACTCAAGCCCAAACGCCAATGTTATGCATATTCTCACTTTCAAACCTGTTTCGGCTGGATTACTCCAATGATTTAATTTTAAGGCAACAAAAACACCTTTCTCCTTTTTTAAAAGTAAACCTCAAGAACATTGAAAATTAAACTTGAAAATAGTTTTACAATGAATTTGAATTAGATACTTTCTATTTAGCAACTAAAATAATCTCCCATAAATGACATTATGGCAAATTTGGACTCCATTCCCTTTGTACTGGCAGAGAATTCAAGACTCTAATACGGTAAGTAAGAGCATCAGAACAGCTGTAGTGTGTGCTGCAAAATGGATCATGGTGGAGACCAGTAACTTCTTTCAGAGCTGGAAACCAAAATACTTTTTTTCTTTTACTTTTCTCTCTTTTTTTTCTGGAGAAAAGCAGTAGCTCTGCATCCAGGGGATGCTCTGCACTTGTTACTTCCGAGTTTAAAAAAACTGGACTGGATATGAACATGATGAAACTGCTCAGCTCCAAAGAACAACACACACATTCTTTGGGATCTTAAAATAATCTCCCGGGGGAACATTGTGGCTCTTCTTCGAGACTAAAGACTACATGAACTCCAAATAAAGTTTCCATGTACTGACTAATCCGCTATCTATCTATCATTCTGCCGGCCTGCTTCCAGTTCTAATTCCCCTTGTCTTTCTTGGCTTGACTGAACCACTCGTTGTCTTCTCGAGTTGCTAAACACGCACTGCGGCACTAGCTTTTGCTCATGGGGATTCCTCTACTAAAAGGCATTCTTCAGCTTCCTCCTCTGGCTTTAATGCACACATAACAGCCTCATCCCCGCTATCTCTAAAATAAGCTGTTCTAGGCTTTTAGATCCTATTTTGTACTGCCTTTCTCCTTGTGTAGCTGTGAATAGACAACATAAGAGGAATGCATAAGGCAACAGAAAGACAATACTTTCTAATCAGTAATGATACACATGGAATCAAGTTTCTCCTGTTTCTAGGTAAGACAGTCCTTCAATTATTTTACCTATAATTACAATGGCCTAAGTATTTAAAAAGATCCACACTGTATCATAAAAACCTACAATGCTGAACAGTCTCTGACTACTCAGAAAGAATAGATCTACTGTGACTCATGAGCTGGCAAAAAACTTATCAGAAGATGAATTTTTCGAGGGAAAGCCAGATCTTTACATAAATAAAATCTTTCATGGAGACTGTTTTCTGCAGAAATGTCAGTTTCTCAAATAACACTGAATATCTGAAATGTGGAAGATATTAGCCTGAAATGAAAATCAAATAGAGAACTCTACTATGAAGCTTGGATTGTATAAAAGATCAGGAAGAGGAGATGACTGTGATGACAATTCACAGCTGATATATGTCATTAAGGGATGAAATATGTTTTTACCAAATATCAACTTTCCTTGAGAAAATAACGTGATTTGCTGTCCTTCAGAGCATTGTAATTTAAATCATAATAGTCTTGGCCTCTACATTTTCTATGAGCTCAATTTTAAACTTTTTTAAAAGCTGATCATCTTCTCTGCACCAACCAGAAAAAACAATATGAAACCTGCTCCTGCAAGTCCCACAGACTCCATTAACTGCCAGAATCTGACTTTTTTAGGTCTAATTGATTGCAAGCTCAAAGCTTTTGAACACAATAGTCTTAAATAGTATTTAATCCTTTCAGAGATTATGGTTCTCCTAAATTTTTACAGTCTAAGACACAGACAGGGCAATGGCCAATCTAGCTGTGCTGCAACTTTTGCCCACAGTTTCTGCCAGTAATATCCAAAATACTAAAATCTTTTCAAACTCTTCCTACCCAAATGTAGCAATTCCTCTGAATTTAAACTGGTATTTGTGGACATAAAAACATAAAAAGCAGGAATGAAAGTGGCTAGAATATATTTCAGTTCTAAAGAAAACCACTATTTTGAGCAAACTTTTTGAATATTATGATGCTGAGAGTACTGATCCAAACCTGAGGAAAGTTAACAGAAACATTTCCAGCAGTTTCAATTGACTCTGGACTGGATCCTGAGTACTGTCAGCAATGAAGAATATTACAAATACAGGCAGAAGACAGTAACCAAAATGCAGAGTATGTTAATCTGATTCTAAAACACAAATCATATATGTTTTGGGCTTGTGGAAAAATAAGTGAAACAGCTTCACAGTTAATAAACATAACTTAGAAATGGAAGACCCAGCTTGGAATTAAGACTTACAACTTGCTTAAAAACTTTAACATTGAAAAAAAGTGTAAGCCATTTGTGATTTTTAGACTGCTCTGATATTTTTGTTATTGGAAAACAGGATATTTTTAATGCAAATGTACTGCTAGTGTATTCTCAATACAAAAAACCCTGAAGCACCCCACTGCGAAAAGAAGAATCTCATTTAAGAAATAAAGCCTTGAGAGTCAAGAATTGTAAATGTGCCCATACTAATGCATTGTAGAACGCATTAGCTCTTAGGAATACGTTTGTAAAACAGTGGTTTTAAATTTGTTCTCTTATTTTTCTTATTTTTTCCCAAGATGCATAAACCTTCAAATATATCCAGTAGCCAATGGAAAAATTCAAAATATGTTACCTTTGTGCTAAAAGCTTTAATGTAGTCACTGATTTTTCCTACACAATTTTTGAGTCTGTTTCTCCTTTTCTTAAAATAAATGGTAGTCTTGCTGTTGTGTACAGTGGGAGATCAAATTTGAGATCAAATCCTTTTAACAAAAACGAGCATTTATTCATTTAGATTTGGCAGTTATTAATATTTCCATATTCCTATTTGGATACGCGAAATAATTACCTTGTGTGCTTAAATTAACAAATACATTCAAAGTTGGAATAGTAATCCTATGTTCTACTGCCTCCTTCCAAACATAATGTGATCTACTAAAATGAACTGGTCTTCGTATGGGAAGGCGTATGACAGGACAGACTTTCATTGCTGGCTTTCATTTCTGCTTGCATGTTCAAAGGCAGTGACCTTCCTCTTTCAACCCCTCATTCATTTTTAAGTAACTCTCAAGTAAGTTTGTCACGTACGAACTTATTTACAGCAGCAAATCAAGCTGAACTGATAGTAGCGAATACGCAAAAAAATCTGCAGATCAAAAGAAAAAGATTAACATTTTCACTATTCCTTTCATTTCAACATTTGTATACAGCATTTTAGTAGAGCAGAGACTTAAGAGACTTCTCTTAATTTCCTACGATGTACCCAGCATGACTGTCAGTCCCAGATAGCTACCTGTTCTTACACAAGCAAACTATGAGACCTAGTGATTCTGCTTGTCTTAATTTAATAACAATGAAAATTGGATAGCGTGGCAGGATAAGAGATGAATTGTGCAGTCCATTTCCAGGAGAGAAGCAGCAGGAATTCAGTACTTTTTACTCAGTGTTCTTTGATTTTCACAAGACGAAGGGCCCTGCAAGTCGTCATTCACTAAATGTACTTCTACACTTATGCAAAAAATTGTGTGCAGTTTTCAGAGAAAGTTTAAGAAATGATGCATTTCTGTACAATGTTTTGGACACTTGTATGTGTATCTATATGTCAATGAAGCAAAAAACCCCATAACTTTTCTTAGATTTGTATACAGCTATTCTATATTGAGGCTTTTGAAAAGAATCTATGATTAAGATATTTCAGGAATGATGGAGAGAGTTAAATTAGGATACTGACAACAGACAGGAACTCTACTTGCTTAAAGAGTACGTTATTGTGGATCTACTTTGAAAACGCAGAATGACTGTGTGGCCTTGGTAGCTAACAATACTCTTTCCTAAAGGAAAAGTACAACATCTGAGTATAATGGCAGCAAAGCCTTCCGTAGTATATTAGTGTTCTGTTACATATTTTTTACAGAGAGCTTTTTATCAGTATTACTCAGTGCATTTGCAGACCTGGAAGCAAATGCACTGGGAAGTGAGGTGGGTTGTTCTGAGTGGCAGGGAAGGCAAGAGAGCCCAGCTCTCTACCCAGCTGGTGACCGGATTTAACTCCATCCACAAGGTGATGGCAGCTCAAAGCAAGTGGCTATTCAGATCATCTCTGAGCAGAAATGGTCTAATTTTATCAATTGTTTTCTTTTTAAATATGTAAATACTTTTCATTGTGCAATTGGCTATTCAAAGCCAAATAAATCAAACAGCCATCTTAATAAGATATTTATAGTGACCTTTATTTTTCAGCTAGAACATGCCTCAGGAGTAGTCTGCAGAAGTTTTTCAGCTCAAACCCTCCTGTAGTCCCAGTATCTTTTTCACTCCTTCTTGCCCATTATGTCATTGGGAACATATTCAAGGTCATTTGCATTTGATTTTCCAAAGCCACTGAGAACTGAAGAATCCCAATGCTCACAGGCAAATGCTTCATTTCTTATGCGCAGCTCCAGGTACCTTTTTTGACCTGGCAAGGAGCCTAATTCTCCTTAGTTTTCAACACAATATGGGAGACAAAGTGCTCAATATTCTTTTTGAAGATGGGACATGAGAGCTGAAGTCGCTGAGCTCTTTTTACAGATTTTATCCATAAGAGCTTCCTGGTTGCTCACTTACTCTTGAGCCAGACGGTGGAAGAGGAGTTCCAAGGTCTACCTATCATTATTTCTCCTGTGCTCCTGGCACATCACCTGAAAGGAAAAGAGAGAAGCAGCTATGCTTCCTACCATGCTTCCAGGCATGTAGTGCAAGAAGCTGGTAGCAGAGAGTGAAGGGAACATTTTCACTCCTTCCAAGAATGTATGATAATTCAAGTTACAATCTGTCACCATGGGATTGCACAGTTTTAATGTTGCTTTTTTAGTATCTTTTTTCTTTTCCTTAAATTTATTGTAATGGAAGTAATGCATTAAGAAGCAATGTTTTGACAAGAAAATCAAAGATAACACTATGGGACTATTCCTTTTAAAGTAATTAGCAAAATCCAAATTCACTTTAGCAAGAAAACCTGAGCCTTATCCTGGTAATTAACTGAGCTTATTCCAGAAAAAAGGCTAATTTTTCATATAGTATGATGACAGATCTTATTTTCCATAAATGATTCAAGAGAAAGCTTGTGAGCTTTCTGCTAGATTTCAGCTAACTTAGATTGTTTAACACCAAGGCCTCCAAGAAGTAACTTTACTTCCTGTCTTTATGTGCAGCTGAATTTTCTCCAGGGCAGAGAAGGTAGACTGACTGTCAAAAGCTGGGAGTTGCAAAATCCAGACACAGCACATTTTGCCATATACAATTTATTTCTGTTGTTTTTAAAATAACAAAATGTTGCTAAAGATGCAGACAGATAATGTGATAGGAGTTTTATTTTGTTAGCTTTACTTTTAATTAGGATTGTCATTTATAATGTGTGCAAAGGCAGAAGATTAAACAAGTTCATTACTACTGTAGGGGCAGCAAAAGAAATTTCTAAATTTACATTGGAGCAATAACCATCAAGAGTACAGTAATGAGATCACGCAATACGTCCCAAAAAGACAATAGCAGGTTATTTAGCCACTGTTTAGTTTTAATAATATTTTCTTACTTCCGTTTTTATGGTTAAACTCACTTGTAACTGTCCCCTACAGTTCCTACTCTCCAGAACAAATCAGTTGGTAAACAACTGAAAATGAAGCTGAGAAGAAAAACAAGGTTAAATTTTCTAGTATTTATGAAAATTCAGATCTAATGTATCTAATGAGACTGATTCCGTTGCCTTGATACCATTAAAAATACAAAAAATTACAAACCAGTCCACTGAATTCAGTGGAGCTGTATCAGGGTAAAGCGTGCCTGAACATGAGGTAAATCAAGCATTCAGCATGACACAAAGATCATTCAAGTTTACAGCTGTCCTGCAGCAAGTCTTCTTGGACTGGAGGAGTCCCATTAAAGTGAATTGCAGAAGTGATTTCTGCCATAAAGAACTGAGGGAAGAGAGGGAAAAGAGGGGAGAGACTTCCAATGCAGTATCCAGTAGAGATTTCATTCTGCACTGCGTACTTCTAAAGTGACTTGAAACTAGGTTCACGCCTACCTTCTCTTGCAAAAACAAAGCCAAGACAGAAAATTTCAAAACATTAAGAAAACCTTGAGTCAGATCTTTGAATGCTTAGAATGATATTATATTTTCTGGAGTTGATGGGTCTTGCAAGATATTTAGGGAAGTATTAGGGGCCTAATTAGGGGGCATTTTGTCCCTGAAGGAGAGCACCCTAACATCTGTTCGGTATGCTTTAACGTGGGCACACTTCTAATTGCTTCATGCAAAGCTTTCTGAATCACTGTCTTAAAACATTTTGGGTCAGGTCAGATGAGCTATTATAACTGAACTCTTAGGATATTTCCCTTCAGCATTTCTTCCAGCTTCTCTCTTCCCCACACTTTTTTCTAACAAAAGTGGAATGTAAATTGTACATAGCAAGCCAGGTGAGAGATGAGCAACATGAACAGTGAACAAATCACATTTAGATGACAACTGCTGTTTCTGCCCTCGGCCTTGCAGAGTTGTGTGCATATGCACAGGTGGAAGGATTGATGTGAAAAGGCTCTACACAATTTAGACAGCCAGAACTCCAGCAGCATCTTTGAACAGTGTTGGGGGATGCAGAGCTGCTCAGAATTAATGTCATTTGGCACTCTGCCCCCACCCCACGATGCTTCTGCTTCTGCTGGGGTGCACAAAGGGGGTCTCCGTGCACAGCCTTCCAGCTGCTTTCATAGCACCAGCCTTGAGAAAGTCTGTCCCCTCCCAGCATAGCTACTCTGGCAACATGGAAGGCACAGAGTGGAGAGGTGAAAGTCTCATCTTGAGCCTGTGCACTCAAGCAAGTGATTATTTATACTGATGACCTGCAATTTCTAGACAGGGGAAGTTCAGAAAAGCATCTTTACTTTGTACATGCAATCGGATAGTCGTGTTCTTAAAAAGACTGAGTATTGTCAGGGGAGGCTTGGGCATGTGTTCATACCTGCAAAAAAGGAGTACAAAACGCTGCCTTTCTGATCTAGTAGTTGTTCCACCACCACACACACACACTGGTGGAAATACCACCCATACTGCAGAGCAATGAGAGCCGTATGGGCTAATGCTAAGTGCAGAAACGGAAATTTCAAGAGAGTTTGTGATTGTTTATCCTTAATGCACTTTATGCCTCCATTTGCCTCTCATTATAGCTAAGGAAATGCATAATCAATAGCTTGGTTCCTCTGTACTTTGCAAAGAATTGAATCTGTAAGCATACACTCTCAAATGCTGCAAATAAACAGAAGACATTAGAAAATAGTTTGGCCAAATCGGAATACTGACTGGAAAAAACAAATGTCATCCTGGAAAAAAAAAGAAATTAAAGGAAAATGCAAAGGGCCTCCAGGAATATGGGTATTTCTTTACATGGAGATCTGGAAGAAAATTTTTGTGATGAAGGGGAAAAGAGCCAGTCATTTTACTTGCTGCTATAGACTTGCTTCAGGTGCATCTTTAAAGACATCTGAACACTGTGAGTAAACCGTGTGGAGAAAACATGCAGAGGAAGTAAAAGTACTCCAAAACCTACATTTCTGATAAAGCACATATGCCACCTCCATGTACAAACTCACACCACAGCAAAGAAAGCTCAGGCAAGATTAAAATAGGCCCTTCACCTTCTGTGAGGCAGAGTATTTTTCCATGCTGTCTTACAATGACTTAAGGCTTGACTGGCTGCTGAGACATTTCTGGGCCAGTGTTAACTTCTTGTCATTGTGTTGAAGGAAATTTGAGAAAACCTTCAAAGTCTCAGAAAATGCCACAAAGCTGCTGTTGACACTGAGGCTCTGCACAGCAAGAAAGGCTAGCAGTACCAGCAAGCAAACCAAGCTCAACCCAGAAACAGAACGTTATTACCAAGTGCTGATATCTTACAAGAAGCTAAATCTATTTAGCAGGAGGTGCTATCCTAATTTTGCTATCCTGTAATCAGCTGTTGACAGACTGTTAATTGACTGAGCGCAGCATCCACCAACACAAGCAAATGTTGAGGAGGACATGGGTTCTCTAACTGGATGCATTCCCAATCTGTCATTGCATTTTCAAAAGATAAGTACACAACTGGTTCATCACACAGGCAGTGGAAATCACACCTGCTACAAGCTGTTGTTAACATATTACAATACCAAGTAACTAGGAGAGAGGTAGAAAAGACGAGTTGCATTTGCATCTACAGTAGGCATTTGCTTTCACTTCATAAATCAGCAGTGCAGATTCCACCACAGTCAGTAGCGCAACACGCAACCTACAGAATCCCAAAAAGGAAGGGGAAGGAAACAATTATTCACTACTTCTTACAGTGCTAGAACTAGGAGGCAAACCACCGGTCATGAGGCAACAGGTCTTAAGCAAATAAAGGAACCACTTTTGCTATACAAAGCCTAACAAAATCGTGGGACTAAAGGATCTAATGATGGTAAGAACTGTGAACAGGTTCAAAAAAGAGAATAAAAAAATTTGCAGAAGGTTAAGTCCATTGCTGACAATTGAATTTAAATGAAATTCTTCTCTTCTAGGCACCCTTTGAAGTTTCGGTGGCCACATGTTTCCAAGATACAAGAGAAGAAGGCGTACGAATTCTTTGCATTTCTTGTATTTAGGTTGACTCTAGTCTCAGAGATTTACTCAGATGAGAAAGAGGAGATAGGTCTCCAAAGCCCATAATCAGGAAACTAAAGAAAATGCAGCAGTTTCACGTAATGTTAGCAATGTGTAGGGCTTTTTGGCTTGTTTTATTTGTTGTTTGCAACTCCATAGATTCAGACTGAGTTGTCATATGGTATTTGCTAAAATTTCCAATTTGTAAGCAAGTAAAACAATATAATATTAACACCCCTCACTATGGTGTTTTGATACACAACTGTTTTTAAGGCTACTCCACCTGTGCAAAGTATTACTGACAGTACCAGCTGGAGTGAAGGGGATATGTGTTAGAAAAAACTCTTGCCTCACTTTTAATATCATACCACTTTTCAACTAAATCTGATCACAGAGGTAGAGCCCCCAAAATAAACACAGTGAGTTTCAAAACAAACTCCTAGATCTGCCAGAAAAATCTTTCATGATGATAAAACAAAAAGCAGGCTTAAAATCCTATCAGCAAATACAGCAACATAACACTTGGGCTCACAAGAAGAGTGGCTATTCAGAAGATGAACAGCTATAGGTGTTTGTTTTGTGACAACAAAGTAAGTACTGGGAAGATATATGCAGGAAAGATGACCGAGTTCTTCGAGCAGTGCAAGGAAGGAAGCATGTTTAATTCAGCACTCCTCAACAGACTAGATGAGTGACCTTGGGCTGCGTCGCTTATTCGCTATCTGCATCAGCTTTGCTAACCTTATTGAGATACAAAGATAAAATACATGTAGGGTGTTCACATGGTATTATGGGTAAGAGGGCTTACACAGGCCAGTTCAAGAGAGCCTCTCAGAACCAGAAACTACATAGGAGAAGGTGTGATTTTACATCTTTTGTGTTCATTAACACTCAGGCGCCAACAGTGCTGCTCTCACCTTGATGTCCTGAGAAAGGTAACTGAACAGAAACTCCCTAGGTTGCAAACAGCTCAAAAATAGCAAGACAAACTGCAGGCTGCTCAAAAATAGTGAGCTGTAATGTAAAATGTACTGGCAGAGGGAAAGTATGTGTTTCAAGTCAAAGAGGATGGAAAAGTTGATGTGATGAGACATTTTTACTGGGCAGTCATACTGTGGAGGACATAACACACTCCATTATTTTCTCATGCCTCAGGAAGGCCCAGAAGTCCAAACATCCCCTCTAACTTTTTTTTCTTGTTCTCAGTTTGTATTTTAACAAATTCTCTTCCCATTTCTTCACAACGAAAGTAGGTTGACAGTTAAAGCTGTGAAAGCAACATGGCAATGTTATTAAGTATGCTGGGTTTGCTATGTTATCCTGCAGAAAAATACAAAATGATGCTAATTAGAATCCAACCATAATGAGTTGGGTATACCCAATTCAATGAGTACTGAAACTGTGACATTTTCAAAGGCTTTAGCTGAGTCTAGGCTAGGTACAGCGGCACATACATATTCCTTATCTGATTTCTCCAAGAACCCACTGCTGGCTATACATGGAGACTGGATACTCTGCAAATGGATATTTGATCTTAATATGACACTTACAGTCTTACTTTCTGGTCATGCACACAAGGTATACAAAGGCTCTGGCTATAGCAGGCATTAAACATCTCACTTCTTGGCTCTCTCCTCCCAAGTAACTGACAGTAATCTACATTTCTCTCCAGGCTGAAAGTAAGTAGATTCTTTCAGAAGATTAGTTTAGCACTCAGTAATCTGTTTCTCTAAACAGCCTATTTTGAACTACAGAAGCAAATCCTGCTCTCTGTAATCCTGCTAGTTTCATTGACAGCAGTTTGTGACAAGCATACATCCTATCATAACAAAATACCATGCAGCATTTGCCATTTGATAAATTTTACCTTCTTTCCTTGCTTAGACCAATTAAACACTAAGATAATTTAATGAGAGAAATGGTGGATTGCCCATTTCTAGTGATTTTCTAAGCAAGACTCAGTGTTTCTCAGTGTTACTGAAATCTCAAAAGAATCTAAGTTTAACTCTTAAAAATTCTAACAATTTCTGCCTCCAATTGGAATAGTTTCATTCCAGCCCTGGGTAACATATCTTTCCACCAGGCACATCAGGGGGCAGCAAGAGCAGGGCTGCTCCATGAGGAAGGCTGAGCCGGGACCTGAGGGTGACCCTTCACAAGCCTTGCCCCCACTGCTGGGGACACCATCCCGCTGGGGCTGAGCAGGGCAGGCAGAGCTGGGCGCTGGCAGCAGGATCCATTGATGGGGCGAGGGGATGAACCAGGCCCCCGGCCCATCCAGGGAGCCCAGGCAGGAGCAGCAGGAGCAGAGATGGGACAGGAGACAAGGCTGCAAGACAGGTACTGTGGCCATCCAGGAGCTGGAGCCAGGCTCCCCTGCAACGTATGGGCACCCTGAGCTGAGCTGCAACAGGCTCCTGTGCAGGGTCCTGGGGAGGCTGACACAACTGCCTGCAAGAGGGGACCCTCTGGAGTAACCTGTTGTCATTAAGTCTGTAGGTGCAGAGATGAAAAAGGTCCTTTTCATTTGGGGAGGAAGGGCTCAGGCACACAGGGAGCAAGCAGATCAGTGTGTGGTTGGCTGCAGCTCACAACAGGTTTTTGACATATTATGTTTAAATGCAGCTGAGATTTGCTTTTCACAGGTGCATTCACCATTGCATCCAGCAAAATTTTATATATGCCAGTAATTATTAACTCTTGCAACAACCTTAATTCTGTCTGTGCTCTGAAATTGTAATTAGTTCTACATTTTTTTAGTATGAAAATGCTTTTCCCCATCTGCTGTGGCTCTTCACTGTAGCTATTGCAATGGTTCTTGACACTAGTTTCTCTTTAGCAAGCACATCTACTGCAGCAGTCTCTGCCTTTCCATAGACCCTGGATTAACAGATAATATACGTCTCACATTTTGAGCCTGTAAAGCTATCATTAAAGTAGCTATATACGCTACTGGATGTCTTTTTACCCTTAACAAAGAGTCTCCACCTGGTCACGTAGACTTCAGGAAGCTAAAAATACCAGTCAGATTGCATTTTTCTTACGCCACTTCTGTAAAACATGTTTTCCAAATCCACATAAGGTTGTGCTGGTTACTTTGCAGATTAGCACACACAGCCTAGAACATGAGGGCTGGCTTTTTAAAAGCCATCTGTGTTAGTACCAGAAACCCTTCAGAAAATAAGAAGAGACTGTAAAAACCACAGAGGGCTGGTACTGCAGTAACCTCGAGGCAGGAGTCACCTCTTCTTTGCAGTCCCCAAGAATTATTGGGGTTTAATATTTTGCTTGATATTTATGTTACAGGACAGTACTGAGCCCCAAAAGAAATTCTGGGCATAAAACCCAGAATCCTTCTTGGGCAAAGGAGGCAGTCACCACTTGTTAGCAGCCAAAAAGTTGTTTTAATTGTCTGGCTTTTCCTTCACAGAACAGATTTTAGTGGGGACTAACTGTACCACAAGTAGCAGCAAATGGTATGCAGACAGTTAACAGGACTTCAGAAATGTGTGTTAGACTTCCAAAGGCAGCCCTTTGTCTTCAGAGAATGACAGCAGAGCTCATTTCCCAGGGTGTGGTGGGACTCGGGTGACTCCCTGCACAGCCTGAAAGCTTTTTCTCTGCCTTCTGTAACAGAAACTTCACGGCCGAATTTAAGAAGCTGCTTGGAGAGTTTGGTCATTTAAAATAATTTCTACTGTTTTCCAAACTGTAACAAAATATTTTTCCTGTACTTCAATGAGGCATGTAATTCAGTTTCTTCACAGAGATTTGTAAAAGTATCTCTTATAGTCCTGGAGGAACACGAGTGCTGTAGTATTAGAAGTGGAGATTTAGATGGACATATTCCATGCATATGGGTCTGTACTTAGATCAAACTCAAACAGGTAATTTATAGATATATCATAACAGTTCGCCAAAAGTACAATTCCTTATAAAAGCAAATCAGAAAGCAATTTTCCCATTATTATGGCCAAGGTTCTGTCAGTGTTACTGGTATAAATGTCTTCTCAGCCACTTAAGGTGTTGCAAGGTACCTTAGGCTTCAGTTGCTCTCAGATTTACGGTGCTGGTGATTTTCTTACGTTAATATATCTTTGACTGAGGCAGCAGCAAGATGCCTGCCTGTGGGGTTTTAGATATAAACCAGGGAGTCATATTAGAACGTCACCATCGTCTCATGCTTTCCCATTTTAACCTATTCGTCACAGAAAAAATTACAGAAAATAATGGGAGAACAAAGTGTAAAACATTGGTTTACAAAATATCCATCATTTATGCTGAGGAAGCACTTGGATCAAAAGCTATTCTGCTGGGCGAGGCACAGAAATATGAATTCCACCCTTTTCACAGTGTTTTGCGCAGTGGGACAGTCGTATTCCCACTGGGTAAGAGAGTTGCGACATGAGCTATCATCAGGGTCAAGTATGCCAAATGGTATATCTGCCTCAGGGACAGAGCTCTGCAGGAGTGACTGGAGAGTCACAGGACGAGAATGCAAGACTTGGATCTACAGTATTCTTGCCAGAGACAGGAGTGTCTAAAACTAAAGAGGACTTGCTTGGGCAGCTGCTCCTTAGCAGCTCTCTACTTTGCAAAGTGCCTCATTTCCCTGTGCCTGAGTATATACCAACAGCACAGTTTATTATATGGTCAGGTCTGGTTCCCTGAAGTTAATCCTCAGGAACTTTAACATAGTAAACTGTGTGCAATTTGCAAAGCAAGATAACTATTTCTTACTCAGTCAACAGCTAATGGATGGAAAAAACATATTTGGGGATATATAAGCCTTTGTGAGTGCACAAAACGTTTCAGTTTTCCCTCAAGGAGAAAAGGCATTATTTCTATATGTGGGGAAGAAGGGTCAGGTTTAAAAGCATATGGATGCAGCTGAAAGACCATCAACACTTTTCATGAGGCTGTTGCCACGCAGAAGGCTGCGCCTTGGTTGGGGATACTTCTGGGATAAAAGTGAACTTTCAGTACAGTGCTTTTCTGGAATGAGCCATTTAAGACTACATACCTACACCCTTAAAGCACCCTTTAGATTGTTACCATACATAATGTACTTATTGATCCGTTCTGCATTGTCCATTTGTGGAAGTGAATAGTAACTTAACAGGAAAAGGCTAGCAAATAACACACTGAGCACTTACAAAATCCAACATTCATATTCCTTACAAAACATGCTATTTCTAGATATCTGCTAATGCAGTCTTTGGCAAAAGGGTAGGGAGGAAAGAAAGTTTTAAATAAGCCATAGTATCCGTGTGCACCCCCTATCCTTCTTCTTCCTTTTTTCAAAAGAAGAATATTATTTTGAAAAAGCTTGTGTGTCTGGCACCCTTTTCTTTTAGGGCTGGATCACACAGGTACTCTGCACACGAAATTCCTAGAGAAAAATCAATACTTTCCTTTGTATAGATCACCTTCATTATCAAACAACATGTCTGACAGCTGCAAAATGCAGTATATTAAATATTTATGGACCCTTTGAACATTGTATTTAATCATACGATGAGAACCAATCGCTGTATGTCTTTGCATATTTGAAGATTTTTGTGGCCTTGGCAAATAAAAGGCTAGAATTTCAGCTGTCTGGAAAGTTGTGTATAGTTTTTTTTCTTAGACAACTTGCATTTAAAAAGGCTTCTGCCTCAGTATATCCCAGCAACAACATATGATTTCTCAATGTAACATTCTGTAGCTTTATCCAGCAGTAATTCTTCACCCAGAACTCCTGCTAAGTCTAGCAGAGTCTTGCCTGAAAAGGGACTACCACAGCAGGCCCGTGATCACTGTCCCACTACTGGAAAAGCAGTGCCAGGCCTCCGATAACAAACTGCCTGAAAGATCCTTTCAACAGCAGCAGCAATGGCCCTCCGGCAACTCTCAAAGAGAAGCAGCTGCACAGCAAGCTTCGGAGATGCTCTGTGCCAGATGGAGACAAGGCTGGAAGCAGTTATCTGGGTGGCCCATTTTGTTCTGCGCCTGAAAAAGCACTTAGTCACCAACACCAGAATCACATTCATAAATACATCCCTGCAGATGCCTATTGATCTACACACTACCTCTTTGTGGTGCAAAGAGAAATATTTCTATGGGCACATAAATTACTATGAAATGTAAGCAATCTTCACATTCCATTTTGCAGTAATACTGCAGAGACAACCCAGCCTGTCTCTCAATGGCAATAAAATCACCTTGTATTGGCTGGCCCTTCATTCCTCTGTTTTTTGCTTATGAAAAAGACACAGTCAGGACCAGGAACTGTTAACTCAACTTGTTTTACATTTCAATACAGAGAACTGTTTGGACCAAACCCAATGCTCATACAAGTAACCTCTCTAAAATCAGCAGAGTTATTTTATGACTATGACTGAAAGTGTCTGATTTTATTCCTAATATTCCAGGAACAATTTGAGATGATTGTCAAAAAGATAAATGACCTGAAATGTCTAATAGACACTAGTGATACAAGTGAGCGATGTGACAAACTATGATCATATTGCAATGTAATTCTTATTTCAAGTAACTTATTTTAAGTTGTCCCTGGGAAAGGAGTGCAAGGAGAATTACACTGCCAAAGCTAGGGCAGAGTGTAGCTACATTATTACATTTCTGCCAGTAAGTTTCTCTGCATAGGTAGGTTTCTCCACCCTCTTGCACCTTGCACAGTTGTTTACCTCCTTTAAATGGTTACCAAAAAAAAAAGTAAGACTGACAGCATTGCTTTTCCATTCTCCTTGATCAGTATATGGCTATAAAATACACAGGTTAGTGGGAAGGGAAGGGTAGAACTCATTCGCAGAGCTTTAGGTAATCAATAGCTAAATACGAGCTCCAGGATAAGAATTTTATACTGGTTTTGTAATATTGGAGAGATGAACATTACTTCATTAAAACTTGAAAATGATGAGAGAAGAGTATTCCCATAAAAGCCTCTGAAATATCAGCATACATATCAAGCCAACGTACCCATTATTGTTCAGCTGGGGGGGCAGGAACAGTCTTTTTCACTGCATTTAGATAGAACCATTTTTTCCTTACTGCGGGAGACATGGACTACAAGCTCTGAAAGGTAGTGCGGATACAGCAGCGCACTGAAAAATATTTCTCTATTATTTTATGTTTCTCTTGTGGCTTTCTTTCATCAGAAGTTACTTAACCTCCAGCATTAAATTCAGATTAATATATAAAGATATTTGCAAAGGTTAGAAACTGTGTAAGTTTGGCTTGAGAACTACATGCAACCCTGTCTGGATTTGTGGCTCTGGTACTATATGTCTCTGAAACATTTACAGATCCAAACATTGATTGCAAACAAAAACTTGGCTTATGACATGTCAGGTTTCTTTTTCTTAAACATGCCATATTTTCAGGCAAGCTTTTAGTCTTTCCACAGAAAATCTTTAAGTATTGTGACATTTAAAAAGATTACAGCATGTATTTGATGTGTTGCAGAGTGCACAGTAGATATTCAGCTACAGAAATCTGTGAGCTTAGCCTGGCTTTACATCAGTGCCTTTGGGCAGTCTGCTTCGCTGCAGAGCACTCGGAGCAGGTTTAAAATGAGTATAACACACTGGCACAGTATAAGGCATTTGCTGTGTTCACAGTACCCAGGGCAGCTTTGAGCCACCCAGTTCTTGTGCAATCCCTGCTGAAGCCAATGGAACCGCTCTGCGCCTATCTGACTTCAACACAGTTTGACTCATCCCTGGAACACAATACGCAGCTGCTGGAAGGGAGCAGAAAAAGAAATATCTTTGCAATAAGACGACACTGATAGTGAAAAGCCTTGTATAAATACACATCCATGCCAAATGCAACAAATCTTACTCTCCATTGTGATAAAGGCCTGGATTTTGGACTCATACACTGTGTAAGGAAGCGTAGCTCCTTTGGCTTTAATAGCATTATTCCTGATTTAGTTTCAAAGCACAGTCGGAATCATTCTACGTCAATGACCGTTTATGTAGTAAATCATGCCCTATGTATACCTGTGCCATTCTGACAATTGCTAGAAGGGAACCAGTATCACCACAGAGAGAATTACTGACCATACTCAAACAACAAGATGTATGAGAACAGAATTTGGCCATGGATGTTTGCAGTAGATTTGCTGCCTGACGAGCCTAGCCAGCTTGAGCTTGCATCATAATCTAATAAAAACCTAATAATACCTTTTCATCTAGCTCACTCAGCCACATATATTAGGCTTTGGAGGTGTCAAAGCTAAAAAGAGAATTGTACTTCTGCCTTGGAGATATTTTTATCGCTGAGGAAAAATATATTGCTAGAAACAGTTCCTTACCCAGAAGGAGAGTTCCATTTTGGAAAAACAGAACAAAAAAGAAAGAAGAAGTCAGGCAATAAGAATTCACTTTTGTCATCAGATCTGTCCCGATCTGATGCACTCAAACTTGAAAGCTTGTCCTCCTATCTTTTGCAATGTCTTTCTTTTAAGTTCTGAAGAGGCTTGACAGGCAGAAAGTGAACAGATGCACATTAGAGGTGGGAGCTGATCTTGTAGGAGGTCTAAGTTTGAATAATGCAAAGATAAGGATGTAGAGGCGTGCCTGCATGGTGGAGTGCTGTGTGGGTAGAGGAATCCCCCAGCATGCACCTCTTTACAGGATGGGGTATTACATAAAGTTTGCAAATGACTTCCTGTTCCTCCATTTTATATCTGGGTAGATATGTAAAGATATTGATACAGGCACATTTCCTTTTGGTCCTGTTGGTATCTTGTCTGAGTTTGAGCTTTCCCATCCCACCCTGTGGCCTTCTTGCTTCTAAGCCATCAAATACTCTTCCACCATGATTGTTACTGGTTCCTCACCAGACACAGGCTGTGCTTCAGTTTCCAAATCTCATTCTTTCTGCCCCTGTTCCCTGATTGAGAGTCTTCTGTTCAAAGCCAGCAAGCAAGCTGTTTCTCTAGCTTCCATGTATGTATCAGCTGCCTCCTGAACCAGGCTCTCTCCGGCATCTGTGCTCCGTGGAGGGTATGGGTGCCTCCGGCAGTGGCAAGTTACTCCGGTGCATCATGGTACCAGTCCTGGCATGATAATATTGATCTCGGCAGTCAAGTGCCTTCTGTAGTTGGACATGCAGGCAAGCTGAAAAAGCATACTTTTGTTATCATTACATAATCCCAGAAGACTAAGAGCAGCCATGCAGCCATGTGTATAAGTGCACACTGACTTTCCTGTACAAGAAGGCCTAAATGGCAAATGAGTAATCAGATTTTTTTGGTACTAAAATTTTTTTTCAATACTGACTACCTCTGATAATCTAGCCTCAAAGATAATCTAGCCTTGAATCAGAGTGCTACAAAAAACAGCTATAATTCTTCACATTTATGCAGGACAGCAAATCTCAGTTTGTCAGAGACATTCTTAAAAACTACATTTAACTAGAAATATTATGGGTACAGTACCCTCCCTGACTTTCTGCAGGTGAAAAATATGATTTCCTCTTGTCATTATATACCTACTTTTTGGTGGACAGTCATTAGAGGAGGTTCTGGCAAACTTAACTCATAAGAAGAAGAAAATTCTTTATATATATATATTTTTTAGTATTCCAGGAAGTTTTGTAGTCTGAGTTATGAAGGACAGATGCAAACATTACTGATCAAAAGTCAAACTCTTGTATAAAGTTTTGATTCACTTTAAATAGACACCAAAGGTAGAGCCACAGTGAATTTCCAAGAGTTAGTTAACTGCAGTACTGTGATGCATTTACCAAGCTATTTAAAAACTAAAACATTCCCCTTAAATATGACATGCTTTAGGGTTAACAAATCAATGTTAGAACATGCATGGAAAGCTTACTTCTGGCCACATATTGTTTATTATCTACTAAATTACTTGTCTTAATTTATAAAAAAGTTGCAAAGTCCTTTACCATTTACATAGTGGAAAATATATTGCAACTATGATTTCATTAGGCACATGAATGTATCAAATTAAATTCTTAAATATCAAAATTGCTGTAGTTTGTGTAATAACAACTTATTTTCTAATTTAACAAACAATCCATAAAAATGAGACTTTGCTATTTTAACTATTAAATACGTTCTTAAGTAATTTTTAAAGAACAAAAATAAAATCTAAAAGTTTAGAAAGGTATTTCTGGAAATCCAGTACAGAACTGTAAAAATTATATAGATGATACAATTAGGTATATTTTGGGAAAATGAGTGTTACAGTAATCTATTCTGCTCGAAGCCGTGTCATAAATCTGTCATGGCACACAGTGAAAGAAACTACTTCAAGAATGCTGGAATACCTTTCTTTACCACAAAACACCCACCCAAACTAACAATAGGACAACATTCAACAAAGTAGAAAACAAACCTAATACAAAAACTTACAGAAGAAGTCATCTACATACACACTTTAACCCACACACCTAAATTGATGAGATTTTTATTAACTTCTTTTTCCAGTGGAAAGCCACACAATCACAGAAGGATAATTTTTAGTTCAGTGAACATAAGGACTCTACCCCTGGAAAATACTCATGGAGCACAGTCTTGCTCATGTCCTTCAAGAGAAACACAAAAATTTCTGCTACAGAAGTCTGTGAAACAATGTATTTTGGTGTTCCCCTCTGTGTAAAGCAGGGACAACACAGCGCATAGACTTAACAGTCATAAAGGTAAATAAACATTCCAGTACAGAAATATTTGTTACATGAGTGCCTGCAGTATCACAGAACAGAAGAAAGACATTTTGTTTGTGCCTGTCTCTTAATGCAGGTGCATTTCGTTCTTTCAGATCTACCACAGCTCTTTCCATACTATGGTTGAACTTTCCATTTTATAATCAAAATAGATCTATATTCATGGAGATCTCTATGCTGACACATCACCTCTAAGCTCCTTGTAATCCCCCCGTCCTCCTTTTGTTGAAAGAGACTTCCTTTCGCAGCTTCCCCCAGTAATATGTACTGAGGATTTAAAATAATACACTTGGCTGTGAACACAGGTAGTTGAAAAACACATCTGCTTCTGTTGCCAGGTTTGTAGCAGAACGGGAAGTGGAATCAGGGGAAATTCTAAAACTACCCCTAAAAAGAGATTTTGAGTTGGAGACTTAAGAAGCTGACCTCTCAGTTTGCCAGACATTGTCTTCAGTTCCTTTTTTGTAACAGCAGTGGGAATATGGATGTTGGAAAACTATGATCATTTTAAGATCTCTGCAACACCAGCAGAGCAAAGACACACGAGTGGGGTAAAAGTAACGACGCACGAGTTTAACAGAGGCACAATGATGCTAAAGGAGAGTAAGCTGTGTAGGGTGTAGAGTGATTAAAATTATCAGGAAAGTAATAAACGGCCTGGCCCAGACCATTTTCTATAACTCTTCAGCCCTCTCTATTTTTTCTCTCTATCCATTTCCAATTTCATGTTCCCAGTCAGGTTCAAATGAGGTGTATCTGCTCCACCTTTGCAAGCTTGACCTACTTTTCTTAGAGGGATTAACAGCACTGTGACAAGTCTCCCCTGTTTTAGGAACACTTTGTTCTGTTTTAGGAAGGAAAGTAACTCTGCCTTGTTCCTGATCAGACTTTGCCTCAGCTACAAACCTCTTCTATGTTGAATGTGGCTAAAAATTACTTACAAACCTGTTCTATATTAATTGGTACTCACGAGTTCCCTAGATTTCACCCAAGACTTTTGCTCTTTTCATCCTAGTTTGTCTCTCCCTGCCCTTTTGAATTCACAGGAACCTCCCCATGTATTTGCGGCCATCATTTCACAGGCTCTTTCTTAGCCACTTTATGGAAATCTGTTTTACAATCTCTTTCCTTCACATGCTATTTGAGAACATAAATGTACTTACTCAGCACTTTGTACCACATAATAAAATGGTCCTCAAGCCTCCCTTTCACACATCAGCTCTTTGCCACATAAATTCTCTCAATTTGGTTCCAGCAGGTGAATCCCTCCACCACCTCTCAAATCTCTGTGATTGCTGGCCAATCACTTCATTTTTGGAGAATCTACAGAAAAAAATGTGGACTTTTCCCTCCAGTTTCCCTTGTTCTCACTGAACAACAGAAAAAAAGTCTTTCTGTACTGCCCCCTCGCAAGTGAACTTCAGCTAATTATACATCTTCTCAAATAATTTCTACTGCTGTTTAGTATGTCTTTCTCTTCACTACCTGTCAGTATCAGGACCTATTCTCAGGTCTAAATATTGCTAAAATACCACATCCAGTTTTCAAACTAGCAATTCAAGAAGGGCATTGATAAATTAGAGAATGTTTTTCTCACAAGAATAGCTAAAGGATTACAAAAAATGTATTACAAAAACTTTATGAGTTCAGTCTATGTGTATCACATGGAAGACATTAGAAGACATATGTGTTCCATGAGACTCTTACTACTTATCCTCAGCTGGCATTAATTGTGGTGGTAAGAAGCTTACAGCTCAGAAAGGCAGGGATCTCTACAATGCTGTAAAGCTATAGACAAAAATCTTCTTTGGTAATAGCAGGTACTATTTTAATGCCTGGTGAAGAGAGAATGTGTAAGCCTTTACTGAGTCATTGGGAGAGGTGACCTACACTTAAGAAGGAGCAAAGGACTGAGGAAAATTGCTGTCACTGTTTCATTCCCGCATAAAGTGAGTGGTGCTATGGGCAGGTCCATCTGCCCACTCACTGTTGGAGGAATTGTGAAAGCCTGTAGCTGCTTCCAAAGTCTTCCTGATTATGAGCTATGCTCTGCTTCTGCCCCCAAATACTAGCATAAACAATAGCGTTCACTTGGCTGTCAATAAACAAAGAACAGGCCTATATTCAAGCTTAAAGGAATGGTTTGATCAAAGCCAACTGATTCCTAGAGGGGAAAATGGAAATATTGTAAAGGAGCCTCATTAGACAAGCTGGCAAAGTGTGACAGAATCCAGAGGCGGTCACTCTTACTGTTTTCTCAAGTGGAAAAAAATGTGTAAATGTATTAGCAACAGAGCTGATTAACTTTTGGCGCAACTTCTTGAAAATTCTTCATCACAAGTTACTTATAAGCCAAGACCGCCTTCAGCCAAACAAGAACTAATTTCAGGAAATCCTACAATCCATGACAGACAGGAAAGGCAGACCTTTACAATGGTCTCTTCTGATATATTCCAGTCAACTTGTTGGGCTGACTAAGGAAGCTGGCTGTCCTAATTACCATTAACTGAGGCAACACAAACAATACCTCATACCCCTGGCTGGAGAAAGTCAAAAGTTCAACCTATCTTCAGAAAGGGCAAGAAGGACAAGCAGGACAAGCTAGGGAACTACAAGCAGGACAGTCTCCCTTCAGTCCCTGGGAAAAACATGGAGCAAGTCCTCTTTGACACCCAAATGGGTGTATAGTCAATACACTTGAGGGCAGGGCTGCCATTCAAAGAGACTTAAACAGGCTAAAGGAATAGGACGAACAGGAACATCAATAAAGTCAGCAAGGAAAATGTTAAGTCCTGTACCTAGCATGGATGAATCCCTGCACTGGGACAGGCTGAGACTGAGTGGCTGGGGAGCAAGGGCCCTCAGGGCCCTGGCAGACACTGGACTAAGCATGAGCCAGCAGTGCTGCCTGGCAATGAAGACAGCCAACAGCATCCCAGGTTGTATGAGCAGGGACAGAGTGAAGTGATCATTCTGCTTTACTCAGCACTCATAAGATGGTGCCTCAAATAGTGCATCCAGTTATGACAGTACAGGAAATTTTTATAAACCTGAGCAAGTCCAGCAGAGGTCTCTGTGATGGTCAGGGGGCAGGAGCGCTTGCCCTGTGGGGAGAGGCTGCGGGAGCTGAGCTTGTTCAGCCTGTAGAAGCGCTGGCTTCGGGGGAACCAAATGGCCACCCCCCCAGTACCTCCAGGGAGGTGACCAAGATGGAGGCAGGTTCTTCACAGCAGTACATTGCTGGAAAACAAAGAGACAACGATCATAAATTGAAATGGGAGCTTCTGACTGGATACAAGGGAAACTTTTTACTATAAGGATGATTAAGGACTTGGACAGATGGCCTGGAGAGATGCTGTGGGACCTCAATCCATGAGGTTTTCAAGACCCAACCAGACAAAACCCTGAGCTACCTGCCCTGCACTCAGTCACCCTGCCTCAAGAAGGAGGTTGGACTAGGGACTGCCTGCAGAACTTTTCCAGCCGTGACAGAGGGAAGAGCTGTTACTATACAGCTTTACACTACCAAGCGCAGCTATATCCAGCTGTACTTATTGTCTCAATCTCCACCTCATCACCGCTCAAGTCATTACTCCCTTATGGCTGGGGTACTTCAAATACACAAGAGGGAACAGCAGCAGATTTGCTACTTCTACAAATATTTCACTGTGTTTTGAGAACGGCTGCAGTTATGACAGCGGCGCTGCCAGAAGAGACCGCGCCGCCGATCTGCAAGCACGCCCGGCTCGGCCGTGCGGTTGTGCCGTTACCTCAATTCCTGAGGCCGCTGGTCTGCGGCGCTCCGAGCGCGATGGCCAAGCGCCCCCCCCACGGCGCGAGAGCGACCACGCCCCAACGGCCGCCGCCCAACGGCCGCCTCAACGGCCGCGCCGCTCCCGCGCGCCCGCAGAGGCCACGCCCCCCCCGCTGGCGGTGTCCGTTACTCGGCGCCCGCCCCGCCCCTTCGCCCCGGTTGGGCGGGGGAAGCCCGCGCGCTGCCGCCTTCACTTCCTGGGCCGGGCTCGTTTAACATGGCGGCGGGCCGCGGGGGCTGGCTGTGGCTCCGCGGCGGTGTCGCGGTGGCAGCGCTGCTCCTCGCCGCCGGGCTCGCCCGCGCCTCCGCCTCGGCGGGGGGCAGCGCCGGCGAGCCGCGGAGCCGCGTGCAGGTGCTGGGCGGCTCCAACTGGAGCCTGGTGCTGCAGGGCCAGTGGATGGTGGAGTTGTGAGTAACGGCCCCCTCCCCTCCGCGCCCGCCCCGTCCCGTCCCGGGAGAGGTCTGGGGCGGGCTGGTCCCGCGTGGGGCGGCGGGGCCGGGGCGGCTCGGCTCGCTGCGCCCTAGTGGGGGAAGAGACCGGGCCGGGCCCGGCCAGCATCGCCCCCCGTCCCCGAGGGGAGGGACGAGGTGCCACAGCAGCCGGGCGCCTTGCCTTGCCTTCCCGCCCG
The DNA here is from genome assembly GCF_036370855.1 of Dromaius novaehollandiae. Lineage (NCBI taxonomy): Eukaryota > Metazoa > Chordata > Aves > Casuariiformes > Dromaiidae > Dromaius > Dromaius novaehollandiae. The sequence continues at coordinate 122,510,927 of NC_088100.1, forward strand.
GGGCTCTCCCAAGGAGGGGGCGGCAGGAGGTGGCAGTGTCACGTCCACAGGGGGCAACACAGCGCCAATGCTCTTGTCCCTTCCTTCCCCCTTCCACCGCCAAGTATCGCTGCCTCTGGTCCCGCAGGCATGCGCTTGAGCTTATTTTAGCCAATGTGATAAAGGTGTTTTTCCTCAGATTTTTGTCTGGAGGTTTGAGAGGGCAGAGAATGTCCGAGTACCACCAGGGTGAAGTGTAAAAGGTCTAGTAGATAGCAACTTAACTGATTACGTTTCAGTGGCTCTATTCAGTAGTTACTTGCTGGGGAATTATGCTGGGCAAGGCACCTTGCCATTCTTACACGTTTGGGACTTTCACTGAATTTTGTGCAAGTTAGGAAAGCTGAATTTGGTAGGTACATCTAGCAGGGGTAGGTTTGCAAAGTGACAAATGTTATGTACTATCCCGATGTGCCTTCCATTCCAGGTGCCTCGCTCTAGAGTTTTCTTTGTTTCTTTGTCTTATTGACAGCTAAAGAGGGTTTTCTGTTGACTTCTAGGGACTTAAGTGCTGTTAACGAATTTCACTGATGTCATGGTTTCACTTATGGCATGATACTGTTCTCAAAGTGCACATGACATTTTGTGCTTGAAAGCAGCTCACTTGTTTGTATTCAGAGGGGAAAAAAGAAACCTGAGATGTTTTTAATAGAGCAGTTAAAAATAGTAGCTTAAACAGATTATATGTTCACATGGTATTTACGTGCTGTGCAGTTGTGAAATAAGATTTTTTTTTTTTTTGTGGCATGTGGGCTGCTTCTTTGGAAGTGCTTTGGCACTTTTAAACGGATTAGATAGTCAAACTAACAAACTTCTGATATCATTCCATATGATCCTATTATAAGAGAAAGGAGAAAAAGTTTCTGAAAGGACACTTGTCATAGTAAAGTCAAACTTCTTATTCCTTAGGTGCTGCCCTGAGTTATGGCAGATGGTCAAATTGTGTATATCACTTAACTGATATCCTCCTGACTTGCTGGAAGATGTGTGAGCTAAGTAGCCTGCTTGAAGGCTTAGTAATTGAGTGGGTGCTAAATCTCAATAAATTATTAGATAAACATGGGGTGCAAGAAGGGAGCCTGTGAAAGAAGCTAGGCACCATCAACATCTGAACTCCTGCTCCGTCATAAATATTTCCATGGCTGCTTTAAGGTTTGTTGTTGTTCTGTTTTAATATTGAATTTGAGTTATTTTGAGTTTCTGATTAGGGGAAGAGGCTTTCACTTCACCTACAACTTTACTGCTCTGGATCCTATGGGAGACCTAGTGTTGTTAGCAAACGGGTATTACAGTCCCGTAGTAGCTGACTGAAAGACTTGGGGATGGCCATTATTGTGACTAGGTTTTTGGTTTTGACAGTCTCTTGTTCTTCTTTTCCCTTATGCCCTAAAAGGTGGGAGAAGAGAGGATCTTGGAGAGGGGGAGAAAATAGTTTATTTTCTCAAATTTACAAAATCAAAAATATTGCCTCTTTTGGCATCTTAGTTCTATATGGAAGCCACTGTATGAAGTTACCTACAAATACACAAGTCAGTGAATCTTGCATGAGAAAAGGGTCATTTAGCCATTCATGGTGGCTCAATGCTTTCTGCTTCTTCTAAGAGAAAGTATTTGAATACCTAGTGATGCAGACCTCTGGGGAAGAAAGAAGAGAGGAAGTCACTGACTGAAATCTGAAAAGTTTGGGATAGGGAACAATTAAATTGCTTTGTGTCTTTGCTCATACTTCGCTTGAAATGTTGCCCTCTGGTTTGGAGTGACAGGTAGCTGACAGTAGCAGTGGTGGAGAAGTTAGCATTAGTGCTAGCTAAATGTGGTAGATAGTGCTACGTTACCTAAACTAGACTTACGTTGTGTACTATATTTGATGTGCAAAAAATACTTGATTCTTCATGCTACTTTCTGTGGTGGGTTTTTTGATATTTTCCTCTCCTCTTTTAAGAGAACAGTCCTAAATGAAAAAGAACCTCCCTCTCTGTTGAGGGTGCCGACTTAATGCTGCTGTTCTTGAATTCATGGTCATTTGAGATTCCCAGTCAAAACTGAATAGTAGTTTGAGATCCAGTACTGTGGGTTTTCTTGGTTTTTTTTGGGTTTTTTTTCCCCATGATTGTTAGAGCAGTTCTCACAAACTTGACAGTTTTTTGTCTTCTACTGGTTGTCTATTTTTGAGCTGGTGATCTGGACAGAAATCTGCACGTCAATTGACTGATTTTATTCTTTCCATGCTGTGTGGTTGGTCTTCTGACAAGACGGCAGTATCTTTCATCAAAACTTCATTTGGTCTGAGAACCTGCTGGGGTTTGGTTTGGTTTGTTTGTTTGTATTTAAGACCTTTTGTTTTCCAAGCAGTATTTCATGCTGTAGTAGGATCACTACAGAAAAAAATTTTTTTCTTTATTGCCTGCTCTAACTTCCTCATTTGAAGCCTTCTGGCCCAGTGGAGGTGACTGCTACTACTTCCATATAAGTTCAGTTTTTCCAACTGTGAAAATAGTGTATGCCAATTACTGTATGCTACCAGTTTATTAGTTGCTTTGGGGTAAACAAAAGGAAAAACTTCAAGTCAGAAATGACTTGTGTGCAGCATTAATAATGGAAATAAGACTTTCCTTCTTT